>NC_091249.1:109815000-112315000 GCF_042477335.2 Ovis canadensis | reverse complement strand
CACCGGCAATGTGGGAGACCTGGGTTCAGTCCCTGGATCAGGAAGATCCCCTGCAGAAGAGAAAGTCTACCTACTCCAGTATTATGGCCTGGAAAATTCCATGGACTGTATAGTCCATGAGGTCGCAAAGAGTTGGACATCACTGATACACTTTCACTTTCACTTTGCATGCTTTCAAAGCTACAAGTTTTAGTGGTCATTTGCTTATTCAGCTACTAATTCTGAAAAGTGGTCATTGTGTCTGAGTGCTTAAGGGCAGATGTTTTTTCATTGTTGGTTTTTTTTTTTTTAACTTTATTTTATTTTACAGTACTGTATTGGTTTTACCATACATCAACATGAATCCACCATGGGTGTACATGAGTTCCCAATCCTGAATCCCCCTCCCACCTCCCTCCCCATACCATCTCTCTGGGCCATCCCACTTCATTCTTGATTCAATTCAGTTCAGTTCAGTTGCTCAGTAGTGGCCGACTCTTTGTAACCCCATGAATTGCAGCACGCCAGGCCTCCCTATTTAACACCAACTCCCAGAGTTCACCCAAACTCGTGTGCATCCAGTCGGTGATGCCATCCAGCCATCTCATCCTCTGTCGTCCCCTTCTCCTCCTGCCCCAATCCCTCCTAGCATCAGTCTTTTCCAATGAGTCAACTCTTCACAAGAGATGGCCAAAGTATTGGAGTTTCAGCTTCAGCATCAGTCCTTCCAAAGAATACCCAGGACTGGTCTCCTTTAGAATGGACTGGTTGGATCTCTTTGTAGTTCAAGGGACTCTCAAGAGTCTTCTCCAACACCACAGTTCAAAAGCATCAATCCTTTGGCACTCAGCTTTCTTCACAGTCCAACTCTCACATTAATATACGACCACTGGAAAAACCATAGCCTTGCCTAGACGGACCTTTGTTGGCAAAGTAATGTCTCTGCTTTTGAATATGCTATCTAGGTTGGTCATAACTTTCCTTCCAAGGAGTAAGCATCTTTTAATTTCATGGCTGCAGTCACCATCTGAAGTGATTTTGGAGCCCCCCAAATAAGGTCTGAAACTGTTTCCCCATCTATTTCCCATGAAGTGATGGGACCAGATGCCATGATCTTCGTTTTCTGAATGTTGAGCTTTAAGCCAACTTTTTCACTCTCTACTTTCACTTTCATCAAGAGGCTTTTTAGTTCCTCTTCACTTTCTGCCGTATGGGTGGTGTCCTCTGCATATCTGAGATTATTGATATTTCTCCCGGCAATCTTGATTCCAGCTAGTGCTTCATCCAGCCCAGTGCTTCTCATGAGATACTCTGCATATAAGTTAAATAAGCAGGGTGACAATATACAGCCTTGATGTACTCCTTTTCCTATTTGGAACCAGTCTGTTGTTCCATGTCCAGTTCTAATTGTTGCTTCCTGACCTGCATATAGGTTTCTCAAGAGGCAGGTCAGGTGGTCTGGTACTCCCATCTCTTTCAGAATTTTTCACAGTTTATTGTGATCCTTAGAGTCAAAGGCTTTGGCATAGTCAATAAAGCAGAAATAGATGTTTTTCTGAAACTCTCATGCTTTTCCCATGATCCAGCAAATGTTGGCAATTTGATATCTGGTTTCTCTGCCTTTTCTAAAACCAGCTTGAACATCTGGAAGTTCATGGTTCATGTATACCTGAAGCCTGGCTTGGAGAATTGTGATCATTACTTTACTAGCATGTGAGATCACAATGGCAACCCTCTCCAGTACTCTTGTCTGGAAATTCCCATGGATGGAGGAGCCTGGTAGGCTGCAGTCCATGGGGTCGCTGGGAGTCAGACATGACTGAGTGACTTCATTTTCATGCATTGAAGAAGGAAATGGCAACCTACTCCAGTGTTCTTGCCTGGAGAATCCCACGGACAGGGGAGCAGGGTGGGCTGCTGCCTATGTGGTCGCAGAGTCGGACATGACTGAAGTGACTTAGCAGCAGCAGCAGCATGTGAGATGACTGCAATTGTGTGGTAGTTTGAGCATTCTTTGGCATTACCTTTCTTTGGGATTGGAATGAAAACTAACCTTTTTCAGTCCTGTGGCCACTGCTGACTTTTCCAAATTTGCTGGCATATTGAATGCAGCACTTTCACAGCATCATCTTCCAGGATTTGAAACAGCTCAACTGGAATTCCATCACCTCCACTAGCTCTGTTCATAGTGATTTTTTCTAAGGCCCACTTGACTTCACATTCCAGGGTGTCTGGCTCTAGGTGAGTGATCATACCATCGTGATTATCTTGGTCATGAAGATCTTTTTTTCTACAGTTTTTCTGTGTATTCTTGCCACCTCTTCTTAATATCTTCTGCTTCTGTTAGGTCCAGACCATTTCTGTCCTTTATCGAGCCCATCTTTGCATGAAATGCCCTTGGTATCTCTAATTTTCTTGAAGAGATCTCTAGTCTTTCCCATCCTGTTGTTTTCCTCTATTTCTTTGCATTGATCGCTGAGGAAATCTTTCTTATCTCTCCTTGTTATTCTTTGGAGTCTGCATTCAGATGCTTATATCTTTCCTTTTCTCCTTTGCTTTTTGCTTCTCTTCTTTTCACAGCTATTTGTAAGGCCTCCCCAGACAGCCATTTTGCTTTTTTGCGTTTCTTTTCCATGGGGATGGTCTTGATCCCTGTCTTCTGTACGATGTCACGAACCTCTATAGTTCATCAGGCACTCTGTCTATCAGATCTAGTCCCTTAAATCTATTTCTCACTTCCACTGTATAATCATAAGGAATTTGATTTAGGCCATACCTGAATGGTCTAGTGGTTTTCCCTACTTTCTTAAATTTAAGTCTGAATTTGGCAATATGGAGTTCATGATCTGAGCCACAGTCAGCTCCCGGTCTTTTCCCCATCTGGACCACCCTGCAGTTGATCACAGATCGTCAGCCCATGTTCTCCTTCCCTCTTGGTGAGTTCCTATCTGGGGTCCTTGGTTCCTTTCTTCAGTCAGGACCACCAAAGGGCTTGAAAGAGAAGGTAATAAATTCCAGATCTCTTTGTTCCCATAAATTTTAAGATTCTTTCTTAGTTGTGAGAGAATTCAGAGAGGAAGGAAAGAGGTTGAAAAAGTAAAGTGAGAATTTATTTAAGCAAGAATAAGCTCTCAGAGGGAGAACAGACAGACAGGTGAGGAGCTGCTGCCCTGGGTTTCTTTGGCAAGCTGGTTATGAGGGGCATACAAATGGAGGGGTGGAATACTCACTGGGGAGGGAGGAATTTGGGGGTCATCTTCCCAAGGGGAGAAGGGATTTTTGTCCTTATTTTGCTTAGATCAGAAGTGCCAAGGCATTGGTACATAATGGGTGCTTATCTGTAAGGCTAATCTTATTCTATTGAGAGCATAATGAGCAAAAGGTTACATTCGGAGCCAAGACATTTAAGCAAGACCCACGTTGTTGGGATGCATGGCCCTGCCTAGCCTGAATTAGTACTGACTATGCATCTTTCTTTGTCTGCTTTCAGGGCATTTATCACCAAAAATACGTGGTCCCCTGTCAGTCTGGAGGTTGTGCTTTTCTTTGTCTGCCTATAGGCCCCAGCTGTTTACAAGATGTGTGATTTTCTGCTACCTGGCACCTGCCCCTATTTCTCTGCTCATATCTAGCTACCTGCCTGTTAGAACACCTTTTATTCCAGAGACTCTCTGTCAATTGGGGTTTGGTTAAGAAATCAGAAGTAATTCCATGTATTTCAAAGAGTGAATGTCTTGATTAAGGGGATTGAAAAGAATTAGAAGGCTTGGGATAGGAAAGGTTAGGGAAGCTGCTCTACCATTTAGGAAATCAGGAAATGCTTAAATTATAGGAAACTACTGCCATTGATTTCACTGTCTACTGTACTATAACAGGTAATTCTTTGTAGGACACTGGGAAGCTGCTAGAAAAACCTTGTTTCTGAAGCCTTAGTAATTGCTAGCCACAGCCACGAGAATAATAATTGCTTTTGCTTTTTTGTACTCCCTCCAGATTTAGACCAGTTCCTCGCACTGGCAAAATCTAACCTAGGGCTATAATGACAAGAATTCTTGAAAACGCAGTTCCTAGACTTCCAGCTAGTATTATAAAAGGAAAACATAGAAAGGGGAAAATATGGGCTGACTAGCCCACCCAATTCCACACAATCCAGCATATTTCTCTGCCGAATTACCCACATCCTTTCCCGGGAAACAGTTCCCACTTGACCTACAGTAAAAGATGCTGACTATGTGTTTTTGCTAATTCAGGTGAGACTCTAGCAGAAAGTATGCCAGAAAGTTGAAACTAGTCAAGCATTAAAGGGCTAGGTTGATTTGCCTCTAGCGGTCATTATCACAGGTCTTTTATCAGTAGCCCCAAGGGCATAGCAAATTAGTGCAAGAGTCACTTGTATGGTTGCCAAACAGAAATTTAGTAATATATCTATACTTCCCTTAACTCCCACCAAGTTGTCTGAAAACCGAAAAAAAAAAAAAAGAGGGGGGAAAGAAGTACCACTTTCAAAAGATCGCCAAACACTTGGATTCAGAATAAGTTCTACTTCTCAGTCTACGAGGTAACTGTATTGCATGTAATAATTTAGTAAAGATGATTTGTAAGAAAGTCCAAGAAAAAATTTTATAAATGAAATTGCTTTGAAGATTTTAACTTAAAGCAACCTTGTGGACTAACCGGGAAAGAAAGTACAAAATTAGGAATGTTTAAGCAGGATGCAAAGACTACAATCGCAGTATATTCACATAGGTTATTATACTGAGTAATCCATAAGGAACCATTACAGTTAAACTTAGTAAGGAAATTTGGAAAAGCTGAGAATACCAAAATAAAATCAGTGAGCTTTATGAAACCATGATCAAAGCTTCCAGTTTTATGAAATGTCAAGAATTGCTTATTTCTAGATCTAAATCTGAATGTCTTAGACTGCCGCTTATTTCTTCCACAAGAATATCAGCAACCGTATCCGACAACTATCTTGCTTTGTAGAAGCCTCATTTTATTTCTGTTTAGGGAAAAGTCCAGACTCTGGGAAGAAAATAGTGGTCATAATAGGGCCATTAGATGATTAAATTGACACTGATGGAAAAAGAAATGGAAGACTTAAAATATATTCTTTAGTTTCAGGAGAACCTGGAATTTGAAGGTCATGCTAGGGAATGCTTAAATTTCAGCCTTAGTTAAATACACAGTTTAGTTCAGTCAGTCAGTTCAGTCGCTCAGTTGTGTCCGACTCTTTGTGACCCCATGAATCACAGCACGCCAGGCCTCCCTGTCCATCACCAACTCCCGGAGTTCACTCAAACTCACGTCCATCGAGTCCGTGATGCCATCCAGCCATCTTATCCTCTGTCGTCCCCTTCTCCTCCTGCCCCCAATCCCTCCCAGCATCAGAGTCTTTTCCAATGAGTCAACTCTTCCCATGAGGTGGCCAAAGTACTGGAGCTTCAGCTTTAGCTCATTCCTTCCAAAGAATTCCCAGGGTTGATCTCCTTCAGAATGGACTGGTTGGATCTCCTTGCAGTCCAAGGGACTCTCAAGAGTCTTCTCCAACACCACACTTCAAAAGCATCAATTCTTCGGCGCTCAGCCTTCTTCACAGTCCAACTCTCATATCCATATATGACCACAGGAAAAACCATAGCCTTGATTAGATGGACCTTAGTCGGCAAAGTAATGTCTCTGCTTTTGAATATACTATCTAGGTTGGTCATAACTTTTCTTCCAAGGAGCAAGCGATTTTATTTCATGGCTGCAGTCACCATCTGCAGTGATTTTGGAGCCCAAAGAAATAAAGTCTGACACTGTTTCCACTGTTTCCCCATCTATTTCCCATGAAGTGATGGGACCAGATGCCATGATCTTCGTTTTCTGAATGTTGAGCTTTAAGCCAACTTTTTCACTCTCTTTGACTTTCATCAAGAGGCTTTTCAGTTCCTCTTCACTTTCTGCCATAAGGGTGGTGTCATCTGCATATCTGAGGTTACTGATATTTCTCCCGGCAATCTTGATTCCAGCTTGTGTTTCTTCCAGTCCAGCGATTCTCATGATGTACTCTGCATATAAGTTAAATAAGCAGGGTGACAATATACAGCCTTGACGTACTCCTTTTCTTATTTGGAACCAGTGTGTTGTTCCATGTGCAGTTCTAAGTGTTGCTTCCTGACCTGCATACAGATTTCTCAAAAGGCAGGTCAGGTGGTCTGGTATTCCCATCTCTTTCAGAATTTTCCACAGTTCATTGTGATCCACAAAGTCAAAGGCTTTGGCATAGTCAATAAAGCAGAAATAGATGTTTTTCTGGAACTCTATTGCTTTTTCCATGATCCAGCAGATGTTGGCAATTTGATTTCTGATTCCTCTGCCTTTCCTAAAACCAGCTTGAACATCAGGGAGTTCACGGTTCACATATTGCTGAAGCCTGGCCTGGAGAATTTTGAGCATTACTTTACTAGCGTGTGAGATGAGTGCAATTGTGCAGTAGTTTGAGCATTCTTTGGCATTGCTTTTCTTTGGGATTGGAATGAAAACTGACCTTTTCCAGTCCTGTGGCCACTGCTGAGTTTTCCAAATTTGCTGGCATATTGAGTGCAGCACTTTCACAGCATCATCTTTCAGCATTTGAAACAGCTCAACTGGAATTCCATCACCTCCACTAGCTTTGTTCATAGTGATGCTTTCTAAGGCCCACTTGACTTCACATTCCAGGATATCTGGCTCTAGCTGAGTGATCATACCATCATGATTATCTGGGTCGTGAAGATCTTTTTTGTACAGTTCTTCCATGTATTCGTATTCTTTCCACCTCTTCTTAATATCTTCTGCTTCTGTTAGGTCCATATCATTTCTGTCCTTTATCGAGCCCATCTTTGCATGAAATGTTCCCTTGGTATCTCTAGTTTTCTTGAAGAGATCTCTAGTCTTTCCCATTCTGTTGTTTTCCTCTATTTCTTTGCATTGATCGCTGAAGAACAGTTTAAGACCTCCTTAAACAAATACAACTTTTAAAACATGAGGATTTCAAAACGAGACACCTGAGTTTCTCACTTCTTTTATTCTCATCAGTTCAGTTCAGTTGCTCAGTTGTGGCCGGCTCTTTGTGACCCCATGAATCACAGCACGCCAGGCTTCCCTGTCCATCACCAGCTCCCGGAGTTCACTCAAACTCACATCCATCGAGTTGGTGATGCCATCCAGCCATTTCATCATGACCATAAAAAAAAAATAAGCTGCTCAACCCAGAAGAGTATTTTAAATTTCACCTAGTGGCAGTATATACTAATATTTCTTCCAATAAAAATATATAGAATTAAATAAGTTTTGACTAATAGATTAGAAAATCTAAGATAAAAAATTGAAATTAAATGTTAAAATTTGGTAAGACAGTGAAGCTTAAGAGTGCTCTGCCAAGTGAAATGAACACAGCTTTGAAAATTATTTGAACATTTCATGATTCAACAAAAGGTGAGGAGGCTAATCTGGCCAGAGGTAAAGGCTCTCTGTTTGGCGAGAACAATGATTAAAATATTCAAATGTATGAGGGCTTCCATTTTAATCTTTATTTCTTTCAAGTCTTTATAGCATTTTCTGTTTGTACTCTTCACTTAGTACTTGTTTTCACTTATCCTCCAGTTTATACTTTTTGTTACATGAAATATCTACCTCATTAACTAAACTGTTATAAGCCATGAACTGTATTTCATACTTCTTTGCAGTTCTCAATTGTACATCAGTTCAGTTCAGTTCAGTCGCTCAGTCGTGTCCGACTTTTGCGACCCCGTGAATCGCAGCACGCCAGGCCTCCCTATCCATCACCAGCTCCCAGAGTTCACTCAGACTCACGTCCATCGAGTCAGTGATGCCATCCAGCTATCTTATCCTCTGTCGTCCCCTTCTCCTCCTGCCCCCAATCCCTCCCAGCATCAGAGTCATTTCCAATGAGTCAACTCTTCGCATGAGGTGGCCAAAATACTGGAGTTTCAGCTTTAGCATCATTCCTTCCAAAGAAATCTCAGTGCATTATAAATGTGCATATTATAGGCATGCAATAAACATTGTAAATGGCATGGTTGATGATGATGGTGATGTGATTCTGTTGGTAGGTAGATTAAAACTTGATTGGGGAATTGCTTGGGTGCCAATCTGATAACATTAGATACAATTTTTACCTAAGAGAATGGCAACCCACTCCAGTACTCTTGCCTAGAAAATCCCATGGGCGGAGGAGCCTGGTAGGCTGCAGTCCATGGGGTCACTAAGAGTTGAATATGACTGAGCAACTTCACTTTCACTTTTCACTTTCATGCATTGGAGAAGGAAATGGCAACCCACTCCAGTGTTCTTGCCTGGAGAATCCCAGGGACAGGGGAGCCTGGTGGGCTCCTGTCTATGGGGTTGCACAGAGTCAGACATGACTAAAGCAACTTAGCAGTAGCAGCAGCAGCAGAAAAGAATTATGGAAAATTTAAATGACAATGTCAAAATTTTAAGAAAGAACCTATAGTTGCATATATAATGAAATCAAGCATAGTGGGGAAAGAAAATGTGTTGACAGGAAATCCAGTTTGAGAATGTAGATTAGTTGTCTGAGGAAGAAGAAAATTAGTAACTTAGGCTTTTTAGAAAATCATAAATGAATTAATAAGGACTTGAACCTCAATGACATTAGTGAAAATGAAACTAAAGGAGTGCAAAATGAGAATTGTGACTCCGGACCTGAAATCAGCATATTCATATAATCTGAATCCCCCCATCTCTAACATATCAGTGCTATTGGCACCTTTACTATATTGCAAAGAATGTAGAATATGCCTGTAGGACAGCATCCTAACTGCTAATGTCTGTGTCACCTTCAAATGTAGTGTAATGGGTTGAAACATATGTGGTTTGAAAACACATATTCTTTTCTCACTTAAGCTAAAGGGTGAAATGTACTGAACAAACTGTTGTACAACATTTTAAGCTAGGCTTGCAACCTTGGGATGTTATCACACTTTGTATTATCACTCTGGCTAAGACAGATACAAGGAGGGAATGAAAAGAAAGTGAAAGTGAAATCGCTCAGTTGTGTCCCACTCTTTGTGACCCCATGGACTGCAGCCTACCAGGCTCTTCCATCCATGGGATTTTCCAGTCAAGAGTACTGGAGTGGGTTGCCATTTCCTTCTCCAAGGAATCTTCCCAACCCAGAGTTCAAACCTGGGTCTCCTGCATTGCATGCAGACACCACCTGGGGAAGCTAGGAATACGAGTTTAATAGAAAGGAAGAAGGAGGGAATAGAAGGGAAAAGAAAGAATGGCTCCATTTCCCAATGGCCAATTGCTAGAGCCAGCCTCAGATTTTGTTTGCTTTTTCTTTTGCTTCCAGAATCTTCCTAAGCAGTTTTGCATTTTAAGTGGAGGGTCAACTTCTAGTATGGAGTCGTTACCATGGTCAATGCGATCATCTCAGCCACTGAAAAGGAGAAAGAATCTCAATAAGCAGAAATGGTTAAAAGATTCTCTCTTAGAAGAGAGAACAAAGAAGGAAGAATTTTAGCCATATTCAAAATTGCCGGGAGAAATATCAATAACCTCAGATATGCAGATGACACCACCCTTATGGCAGAAAGTGAAGAGGAACTAAAAAGCCTCTTGATGAAAGTGAAAGTAGAGAGTGAAAAAGTTGATTTAAAGCTCAACATTCAGAAAACGAAGATCATGGCATCTGGTCCCATCACTTCATGGGAAATAGATGGGGAAACAGTGGAAACAGTGTCAGACTTTATTTTTTGGGGCTCCAAAATCACTGCAGATGGTGACTGCAGCCATGAAATTAAAAGATGCTTGCTGCTTGGAAGAAAAGTTATGAGCCACTAGATAGCATATTGAAAGGCAGAGACATTACTTTGCCAACAAAGTTCCATCTCGTCAAGGCTATGGTTTTTCTAGTAGTCATGTATGGATGTGAGAGTTGGACTGTGAAGAAAGCTGAGCGCCAAAGAATTGATGCTTTTGAACTGTGGTGTTGGAGAAGACTCCTGAGAGTCCCTTGGACTGCAAGGAAATCCAACCAGTCCATTCTAAACGAGATCAGCCCTGGGTGTTCTTTGGAAGGAATGATCCTAAAGCTGAAGATCCAATACTTTGGCCACCTCATGGGAAGAGTTGACTCATTGGAAAAGACTTTGATGCTGGAAGGGATTGGGGGCAAGAGGAGAAGGGGATGACAGAGGATGAGAGGGCTGGATGGCATCACTGACTGGATGGAAGTGAGTCTGAGTGAACTCTGGGAGTTGGTGATGGACAGGGAGGCCTGGCATGCTGCGATTCATGGGGTCGCAAAGTCGCAAAGAGTTGGACATGACTGAGAGACTGAACTGAACTGAAAGTCCATCTGCAGTCTTTTTAGTCTTTGTATCCAAATGTTGCTATTTATTGCCACATCTTTCCTGTGTTTCTCTGATGCCCCCATATTGCCCTTGAGAGGAAGTAGAATGGGAAAATGGGAAAAGGATCTACATCCCATGAATTATGCAGCTTCTTTGTTCTTATTCTCACATATTCAACAACACATTTTTTTGCCCACTTCTTATAATATTTAGTAAATTTTTTTAAATTAAGTAGCTTTTAAAACTCTGGCAAATTTATTTCAAAAGTAGATTTTGTATTACAGATCATGGCTTCACAGCATGCTACCCCCAAATATGACACCTTGGTATTGAGGATTTTAAGCTGAAGTCATTTGAACAGCAAAAGCAGGAATATCTCTTTAGCTTTCCTCTGACCTCTCCCTTAAAACAGGTGGCAAAAACCTCATGTGAGTGGTGTCCTCTATATCAGAAGGAAGGAGCAGTCTTTATCTCCTAAGACAAAAGGATCCCCAAAAGAATTCAAACAGGCCTTGTTAACGTTTCCCTAGTTTCTACACTTCCTTCATACCCTCCGACCTATCATATTAGTACATGACTGCCCACTCTTGATAACTAGCATAAAAATACTGAGGTCTGTTTCTTTTGGTCTTCATTTCCTTATGTAGATTTCCATGCTATGTAAAATGTATATAAATCTGTATTATTACCTTCTATTAATATGTCTTTCTCAATTTAAATTTCAAACCCATTTAGAGACCCTAAGGGAAGGTGAAGAAAACTTTTCCTCCTCTTCATTACCAATATTACTAAGCATAAAAGAGGGCAACAATAAAAATTTATAAATTGGTTTCTTTGTAATAACATGAAATAATTTTGTGAATCACCATAGGTATATGGGGATTTCCCAGGTGGCACTAGTGGTAAAGAACTTGCTTGCCACTTCAGGAGACGTAAGAGATGCAGGTTCAATCCCTGGGTTGGGAAGATCCCCTGGAGGAGGGCATGACGACTCACTCCAGTATTCTTGCCTGGAGGATCCCATGGACAGAGGAGCCTGGCGGGCCATAAGAGTCACAAAGAGTCGGACATGACTGAAGCAATTTAACATGCAAGCACTCAAAGGTACATGGACCACACTTCGGGGGAGCAAGGTATTAGAGGCTAGACTTCATCATGAAAGTTCCAAAGGCAGGATTACCAGGGTATTTGGTGACTTATTGTAGGTAAGGAGGGCACAGCTGATACAAATAATAATTAATGTAATATCAAGTAAACTTGTCATAAAAATGAAAAAAGTGATATACAAAACATATCATTGAAAATTACTAACAGATGTTTGTACAAATAGGAAGGACATAAAGGTTTCGAACTGATCATCCTCTGATTAATATGTGGTAGTCCAAGAAAAAATGTTCTAGTTCTCGTTCACAAAAAGAATGAAGAAAGAAACAGCATATAAGGATTTCAAAATGGCATATATGCATTCCTGAAAAACCTTACATTCTGCAAAAAGTGTACAGTCAAATTAGTTAAACTCTTAACAACTTCCTAAACAGAGCACTAACATAAAGAGAAATAATCCTCATTTTAAAAGACATTGACCTGGTGCACTGGGATGACCCAGAGAGATGGTATGGGGAGAGAGGACGGAGGGGGGTTCAGGATTGGGAACACGTGTACACCCATGGTGGATTCATGTTGATGTATGGCAAAACCAATACAGTATTGTAAAGTAAAATAAAAAAAATAAAATAAGATAAAAAAAAAAGACTTTAACAGATTTTTTAAAAAGCAAATTCCTAATAAATGAATAAATTGTACTGTAAAAATAAGATGTGTAAAAGAAACCAAAAAAGGGAAGACAACCTGGTGGAAGATATATCAGAAGTGTGGAGTTACACAAACAGAGAAAAATTACACAGATAGAGACAAGTTAGTAATAAAGACAGAGCAAGTGGCCAGACTCTGGGAGGGTAGGGAAGGACAGGGGAGCCTGGCACACTGCAATCCATAGGGTCTTAGAGTCAACTGAGCATGCACGGATACACACACAATATAATGACACGGGTTCTTAAAAGCAAAGAATCTTTCCTGGCTGTGGTCAGAGGCACACATGGATATGAAGAGAGGTCAAAGTGATACAACATTCCTGGTTTTGAAGAACAGTAAGGGGATTCACAGAAGAGAAGTGAAAAGCAAAGGAAAAAAGGAAAGATATAAGCATCTGAATGCAGAGCTCCAAAGACTAGCAAGAAGAGATAAGAAAGCCTTCCTCAGTGATTAATGCAAAGAAATAGAGGAAAACAACCGAATGGGGAAGACTAGAGATTTCTTCAAGAAAATTAGAGATACCAACAGAACATTTCATGCAAACATGGGCTCGATAAAGGACAGAAATGGTATGGACCTAAGAGAAGCAGAAGATATTAAGAAGAGGTGGCAAGAATACACAAAAAACTGTACAAAAAAGGTCTTCATGATCTAGATAATCACGATTGTTTGATAGAGCCAGATACCCTGGAATGTGAAGTCAAGTGGGCCTTAGAAAGCATCACTATGAACAAAGCCAGTGGAGGTGATGGAATTCCAGTAGAGCTATTTCAAATCCTGAAAGATGATGCTGTGAAAGTGCTGCACTCAATATGCCAGCAAATTTGGAAAACTCAGCAGTAGCCATAGGACTGGAAAAGGTCAGTTTTCATTCCAATCCCAAAGAAAGGCAATGCCAAAGAATGCTCAAACTACTACACAATTGCACTCATCTCACATGCTAGTAAAGTAATGCTCAAAATTCTCCAAGCCAGGCTTCAGCAATATGTGAACCATGAACTTCCAGATGTTCAAGCTGGTTTTAGAAAAGGCAGAGGAACCAGAGATCAAATTGCCAACATCTGCTGGATCATGGAAAAAGCAAGAGAGTTCCAGAAAAACATCTATTTCTGCTTTATTGACTATGCCAAAGCCTTTGACTCTGTGGATCACAATAAACTGGAAGATTCTTCAAGAGATGGGAATACCAGACTACCTGACCTGCCTATTGAGAAACCTATATGCAGGTCAGGAAGCAACAGTTAGAACTGCACATGGAACAACAGACTGGTTCTAAATAGGAAAAAGAGTACATCAAGGCTGTATATTGTCACCCTGCTTATTTAACTAATATGCAGAGTACATCATGAGAAACGTTGGTCTGGATGAAGCACAAGCTGGAATCAAGATTGCCAGGAGAAATGGTAATAATGTCAGATATGCAGATGACACCACCTTTATGGCAGAAAGTGAATAGGAACTAAAAAGCCTCTTGATGAAAGTGAAAGCAGAGAGTGAAAAAGTTGATTTAAAGCTCAACATTCAGAAAACGAAGATCATGGCATCTGGTCCCATCACTTCATGGGAAATAGATGGGGAAACAGTGGAAACAGTGTCAGACTTTATTTTTTGGGGCTCCAAAATCACTGCAGATGGTGACTGCAGCCATGAAATTAAAAGATGCTTACTCTTTGGAAGAGAAGTTATGAGCAACTAGATAGCATATTGAAAGGCAGAGACATTACTTTGCCAACAAAGTTCCATCTCGTCAAGGCTATGGTTTTTCTAGTAGTCATGTATGGATGTGAGAGTTGGACTGTGAAGAAAGCTGAGCGCCAAAGAATTGATGCTTTTGAACTGTGGTGTTGGAGAAGACTCCTGAGAGTCCCTTGGACTGCAAGGAAATCCAACCAGTCCATTCTAAACGAGATCAGCCCTGGGTGTTCTTTGGAAAGAATGATGCTAAAGCTGAAGCTCCAGTACTTTGGCCACCTCATGCGAAGAGTTGACTCATTGGAAAAGATTCTGATGCTGGGAGGGATTGGGGGCAGGAGGAGAAGGGGACAACAGAGGATGAAATGGCTGGATGGCATCACCGACCTAATGGACGGGAGTCTGAGTGAACCCCAGGAGTTGGTAATGGACAGGGAGGCCTGACATGCTGCTATTCATGGGGTCACAAAGAGTCGGACACGACTGAGTGACTGAACTGAAATGAACTGAACTGAACTGAAGGGGATTCAAAAAAGGACATGTTTTGTATCCTCTAGAAATTGGAAAAGGCAAGGAAGGACAGAAATTCTCCTCTAAAGCCACCAGAAAGGAATACAGCTCTGCAGACGCCTTCATCCTAGCCTAGTGAGATACAGGATCCCTGTCAGACTACTGCAGCAGCTATGACTACTACTGCTACCATTAGAGATCTGTAAAACAGTAAATTTGTGCTGTTGTAAAGCCACTAACTTTGTGGTAATTTATTAAGGAGAAATAGAAAACTCATATGACATATGTCTGTGTTTTACATTTTTTTATATGCCATTAGTGATACTACAGAATATTTATACTAGAAAAAAAATCATATGTCCTTCAATGTGAATTTCACATCACAGTAACTTTATACTAATTTATACTAACAGCATATAGAATCATTTGCATTACAGAAACATGAAAGTGAAAGAAAGAGTGCAGTCGCTCAGTCATGTCCAACTCTCTGTGATCCCATGGACTGTACCATGCTCCTCCATCCATAGGATTTTCCAAGCAAGAATATTGGAGTGAGTTGCCATTTCCTTCTCCAGAGGACCTTCCTGGCCCGGGGATCAAACCGGAGTCTCCCACATTACAGGCAGATGCTTTACCGTCTGAGCCACCAGGGAAGTCATGTGGAAACATGTGATATGGTCAAAGCGACTTCCCTCAAAACATACTTGGAAAAGGTTCTCAGTTAAAGTAAGCAGCTGGAAAAAGTAAAATAGTACAAAAAGCAAGGCAAATGAACTACAGAAGTAAGAATAAATCATCCCAGATGGCCTGTGAAATAAAGGTTTTATGATAATGTGAGGAAACAATTCTACTTATGTAGAGCAATCACGGAGAAATTTCTAAGTTATTTTATCTTGTCATCGGGGTTATCAGATAAAATACAGATTGTCCAGTTAAACTTGAACTTCAAATAAGTGATAAATAATTTTTGTTTTAATATAAGTTTATCTCATATAGTATTCAGGACATATTTATACTAAAAAGTTGTCCATCATTTATCTGAAATTTAGGTCTTACTAGGCATCCTATTGGAGAAGGCAATGGCACCCCACTCCAGTACTCTTGCCTGGAGAATCCCATGGATGGAGGAGCCTGGTGGGCTGCAGTCCGTGGGGTCGCTAAGAGTCAGACACAACTGAGCGACTTCACTTTGACTTTTCACTTTCATGCATTGGAGAAGGAAATGGCAACCCACTCCAGTGTTCTTGCCTGGAGAATCCCAGGGACAGAGGAGCTTGTTGGTCTATGGGGTCGCACAGAGTCGGACACGACTTAGCAGCAGCAGCAGTAGCAGTAGGCATGCTATATTTTTATTTGCTTAATCAGGCAAACCTATTCATTCTAAAAATTCTTAAATCTAAGATACCTTTTAATTAATATATTTGAAATCAGAATCTTTCAATTTAGGTACTTAATGTGTTTCACTGTACTTAAAAAAAAACATTAAATTTATGGTATATCTTACAATGTATGGCACCTTAAAATCATGGAAACAGGTAAGAACTTTTCTTTTAAAATGTCACTTTTTTCAAAATCCCTTATGCTTAACAGTTTTATCTAATTGGCTGTTTGATTTTTGCACTTAATTGTCTGAGAATACATTTGTGTCTCTGTTTCTGGCTTATTTAAGTTTAATCCCTGATAGCGGAACTATTAAACAAAAGCTTTCATCCTGTGATGTGCTATTGTTAAGTGACTCAGTCATGTCCTACTCTTTGCGAGCCCATGGACTGCAAACTGCCAGGCTTCTTCACCCATTGAATTTTCCAGGCAAGAATACTGGAGTGGGTTGCTATTGCCTTTTCCAGGGGATCTTCCTGACCCAGGGATCGAACCTTGGTTTCCCACACTGCAGGCAAACTCTTTGCCCTCTGAGCCACCAGGGAAGCCCAATGTGCTATTAAGTGAGGCTAAAACAAATTTATTTGTGTTTGTGTGAGACAGCTCTGTTTGCAAAGTGAACCAGTGATGATTCCAAAGACAGCCTGATGCTGAAAAATTTTCAGTCATGACTCCACACTATCTCTGATCTTCGATTTGAATTATTTTTCAGTCACTTAACAGCTTAAGTCCCCTGAAGTAGGGAATGGCACCACACTCAAATATTCTTGCCTGGAAAATTCCATGGACAGAAGGAAAATTCCATGGACAGAAGAGCCTGGTGGGCTTCAGTCTGTGGGGTTGCAGAGAGTTGGACATGTCTGAGCGCCTGGTCACATACACATACAACAGCTTAAGTGTCCAAAGAATTTTACTTCAAAATTCCAATTATTTGAATTTTTTTTAATTTTTATTTTTACTTTATTTTACTTTACAGTACTGTATTGGTTTTGCCATACATTGACATGAATCTGCCACGGGTGTACATGAGTTCCCAAACATGAACCCCCCTCCCACCTCCCACCCCATATCATCTCTCTGGATCACCCCATGCACCAGCCTCAAGCATCCTGTATCCTGCATCGAACATAGACGGGCGAGTCATTTCTTACATGATAGTGTACATGTTTCAATGCCATTCTCCCAAATCATCCCACCCTCTCCCTCTCCCTCAGAGTCCAAAAGTCTGCTCTACACATCTGTGTCTCTTTTGCTGTCTCGCATACAGGGTCCATTACCACCTTTCTAAATTCCATATATATGTGTTAGTATACTGTATTGGTGTTTTTCTTTCTGGCTTACTTCACTCTGTATAATCGGCTTCAGTTTCATCCACCTCATTAGAACTGATTCAAATGTATTCTTTTTAACAGCTGAGTAATACTCCATTGTGTATATGTACCACAGCTTTCTTATCCATTCATCTGCTGATGGACATCTAGATTGTTTCCACGTCTTGGCTATTATAAACAGTGCTGCGATGAACATTGGGGTACATGTGTCTCTTTCAATTCTGGTTTCCTCGGTGTGTATGCCCAGAAGTGGGATTGCTGGGTCATAAGGCAGTTCTATTTGCAATTTTTTAAGGAATCTCCACAGTTTTCCATAGTGCTGTACTAGTTTGCATCCCCCCCAACAATGTAGGAGGGTTCCCTTTTCTCCACACCCTCTCCAGCATTTATTGCTTGCAGACTTTTGGATCGCAGTCATTCTGACTGGTGTGAAATGGTATCTCATTGTGGTCTTGATTTGCATTTCTCTAATAATGAGTGATGTTGAGCATCTTTTCATGTGTCTGTTAGCCATCTGTATGTCTTCTTTGGAGAAATGTCTATATAGTTCTTTGGCCCATTTTTTGATTGGGTCATTTGTTTTTCTGGAATTGAGCTGCATAAGTTGCTTGTATATTTTTGAGACTAGTTGTTTTTCAGTTGCTTCATTTGCTATTATTTTCCCCCATTCAGAAGGCTGTCTTTTCACCTTGCTTATATTTTCCTTTGTTGTGCAGAAGCTTTTAATTTTAATTAGATCACATTTGTTTATTTTTGCTTTTATTTCCAGTATTCTGGGAGGTGGATCATAGAGGATCCTGCTGTGATTTATGTCGGAGAATGTTTTGCCTATGTTCTCCTCTAGGAATTTTTTATCTTTGTGTTTTCCTATTTATTTTAAAACTTTTCTTTTTTTCCTACATTTAAAGATTTTAAACTTTTTACTCTTTTTCTTTATGCTGTCTTTTAATTTAAATATGTTAGAGACTGTGTATCTATTGTGAACTGATTAGGTTTTAATCAGTTATTTTTCTGAATAAGGCAATGAGTCCCAGAAAAACAAGTAAGAAAACTATCAACATTCCTTAGCATTTTTTTTATTTTTTATTTTTTTTTATTTTTTTATTTTTTTTGTTTTGTTTTTTATTTTTTAAATTTTAAAATCTTTAATTCTTACATGCATTCCCAAACATGAACCCCCCTCCCACCTCCCTCCCCATAACATCTTTCTGGGTCATCCCCATGCACCAGCCCCAAGCATGCTGCATCCTGCGTCAGACATAGACTGGCGATTCAATTCACATGATAGTATACATGTTAGAATGTCATTCTCCCAAATCATCCCACCCTCTCCCTCTCCCTCTGAGTCCAAAAGTCCGTTGTACACATCTGTGTCTCTTTCCCTGTCTTGCATACAGGGTCGTCATTGCCATCTTCCTAAATTCCATATATATGTGTTAGTATACTGTATTGGTGTTTTTCTTTCTGGCTTACTTCACTCTGTATAATCGGCTCCAGTTTCACCCATCTCATCAGAACTGATTCAAATGAATTCTTTTTAACGGCTGAGTAATACTCCATTGTGTACCACTGCTTTCTTATCCATTCATCTGCTGATGGACATCTAAGGTGCTTCCATGTCCTGGCTATTATAAACAGTGCTGCGATGAACATTGGGGTACATGTGTCTCTTTCAATTCTGGTTTCCTCGGTGTGTATGCCCAGCAGTGGCATTGCTGGGTCATACGGTAGTTCTATTTGCAATTTTTTAAGGAATCTCCACACTGTTCTCCATAGTGGCTGTACTAGTTTGCATTCCCACCAACAGTGTAGGAGGGTTCCCTTTTCTCCACACCCTCTCCAGCATTTATTGCTTGCAGATTTTTGGATCGCAGCCATTCTGACTGGTGTGAAGTGGTACCTCCTTGTGGTTTTGATTTGCATTTCTCTAATAATGAGTGATATTGAGCATCTTTTCATGTGTTTGTTAGCCATCCGTATGTCTTCTTTGGGGAAATGTCTATTTAGTTCTTTGGCCCATGTTTTGATTGGGTCGTTTATTTTTCTGGAATTGAGCTGCATAAGTTGCTTGTATATTTTTGAGATTAGTTGTTTGTCAGTTGCTTCATTTGCTATTATTTTCTCCCATTCAGAAGGCTGTCTTTTCACCTTGCTTATATTTTCCTTTGTTGTGCAGAAGCTTTAAATTTTAGTTAGATCCCATTTGTTTATTTTTGCTTTTATTTCCAGAATTCTGGGAGGTGGATCATAGAGGATCCTGCTGTGATTTATGTCTGAGAGTGTTTTGCCTATGTTCTCCTCTAGGAGTTTTATAGTTTCTGGTCTTACATTTAGATCTTTAATCCATTTTGAGTTTATTTTTGTGTGGGGTGTTAGAAAGTGATCTAGTTTCATTCTTTTACAAGTGGTTGACCAGTTTTCCCAGCACCACTTGTTAAAGAGATTGTCTTTACTCCATTGTATATTCTTGCCTCCTTTGTCAAAGATAAGGTGTCCATATGTGTGTGGATTTATCTCTGGGCTTTCTATTTTGTTCCATTGATCTATATGTCTGTCTTTGTGCCAGTACCATACTGTCTTGATGACTGTGGCTTTGTAGTAGAGCCTAAAGTCAGGCAAGTTGATTCCTCCAGTTCCATTCTTCTTTCTCAAGATTGCTTTGGCTATTCGAGGTTTTTTGTATTTCCATACAAATCTTGAAATTATTTGTTCTAGTTCTGTGAAAAATGTGGCTGGTAGCTTGATAGGGATTGCATTGAATTTGTAAATTGCTTTGGGTAGTATACTCATTTTCACTATATTGATTCTTCCGATCCATGAATCTCTGATGAACATAGATGCAAAAATCCTCAACAAAATTCTAGCAATCAGAATCCAACAACGCATTAAAAAGATCATACACCATGACCAAGTGGGCTTTATCCCAGGGATGCAAGGATTCTTCAATATCCGCAAATCAATCAATGTAATTCACCACATTAACAAATTGAAAAATAAAAACCATATGATTATCTCAATAGATGCAGAGAAGGCCTTTGACAAAATTCAACATCCATTTATGATAAAAACTCTCCAGAAAGCAGGAATAGAAGGAACATACCTCAACATAATAAAAGCTATCTATGACAAACCCACAGCAAACATTATCCTCAATGGTGAAAAATTGAAAGCATTTCCCCTAAAGTCAGGAACAAGACAAGGGTGTCCACTTTCACCGCTACTATTCAACATAGTTCTGGAAGTTTTGGCCACAGCAATCAGAGCAGAAAAAGAAATAAAAGGAATCCAAATTGGAAAAGAAGAAGTAAAACTCTCACTGTTTGCAGATGACATGATCCTCTACATGGAAAACCCTAAAGACTCCACCAGAAAATTACTAGAGCTCATCAATGAATATAGTAAAGTTGCAGGATATAAAATCAACACACAGAAATCCCTTGCATTCCTATACACGAATAATGAGAAAGTAGAAAAAGAAATTAAGGAAACAATTCCATTCACCATTGCAACGAAAAGAATAAAATACTTAGGAATATATCTACCTAAAGAAACTAAAGACCTATATATAGAAAACTATAAAACACTGATGAAAGAAATCAAAGAGGACACTAATAGATGGAGAAATATACCATGTCCTTAGCATTTTGATATGCATTTAGGCAGGAATTTTCTGGCCATAAAATTCTTCAGATAAACTAAACTCATTAAGTCTGAACAATTTTATTACTCTGATTTATATCATAGACTTGTAAGTAACAATAAATATACTCTGCATTCCAAAGTGGCACAATTGATGGAAATTTTTATTTAAAAATAATAAATGCAAGGTTTTCTTTTGTGTAAACAATCAAAAGATTCATCCATTGGCAGCCCCAATTTGTCTCCAAAACTGAGGATTTAAATTAGAACAGTCTGCTAAAAGAGGGTTACTAAAAGATACATAAATTAGCAAGACAATTGATTTTAACCAACTGTGTATGAAGTACATTTATTCACTCTGGCTATTTTTAAAAAACAGGTGAAAGAACTTGTGTATATGTGTATAGTTTTATGGTATTTCATTTAGATTCTTTTGCTCTTTTTGTAATTTTATTATTTTATACTTTGTCAACTTGTAAGCTACATATAAAGCATAAATAACATTTATTAATTAAAACTTTTCAGCATATTAATCCTAAGAAATACTTTCAAATAATATTTGACCTTAAGTTGAACACAAACAACCCTCTCTGACTTATAGAAACAATGCTAGTGGAGTGCAGACTGAATTACAAAGAGCAAAGTGCCTTCCCAGAAACTATGAAGGATTAAGAAATATCTGTTTGTGGCATTCGATTTGATATTATATTACTCTGAATTGCCCAAGATTTCTTTTGAAAAAAAATTAATCTTTCATTTCATAACCACTGATATCTGTAGGAGTTGCTGTATTAGATGGTCAATAGCAGACATATTTAAAGGCTGAAAAATGGTATTGAGTTTGTATTTTATATGTACTGACAATTTGCTTCAACAAAATGTCTCTTTGTACTTATATCTCATAAATGGAGGCTTTTGCTTCAAAATCCAGAGTATTCTCTTAGGTCATATTTAAGGAAGCAAAGATTTTTAGCTATAAACAGTCACAGCTTTAAAACAGATGTTTTTCAAAGTTCACTTATAGTTTGGTTTGTTGCTACCAGGAATATATTTTCACATGTATTTAACATTCCTTTCAGTTCAGTTCAGTCACTCAGTTGTGTCTGACTCTGCAACCCCATGGACTGCAGAACAACAGGCTTTCCTGTCCATCACAAACTCCCAGAGCTTTCTCAAAGTCATGTCCATTGAATCGGTGATATCATCCAACCATCTTATCATCTGTCATCCCCTTTTCCTCCCTCCTTCAATCTTTCCCAGCATCAGGGTCTTTTCAAATGAGTCAGTTCTTCACATCAGGTGGCCAAAGTATTGGAGGTACAGCTTCAGCATCAGTCCTTCCAACGAATATTCAGGACTGATTTCCTTTAGGACTGACTAGTTTGATCTCTGACAAATAGACTCAAGGGATTAGCTATTTAACATTAGACATCATGATTAGCTTCCAAGAAGAGTCTGAGTAAGAACTAAGGGTATCAAAGAATAAAATAAACTATATTTTTAATGGTAAAATATATTCAGTTCAGTTCAGTTCAGTTCAGTTTAGTTCAGTTGCTCAGTCGTGTCTGACTATTTGCGACCCCATGGACTGCAGCATGCCAGGCCTCCCTGTCCATTATCAACTACCGGAGTTTACTCAGACTCATGTCCATTGAGTCGGTGATGCCATCCAACCATCTCATCCTCTATTGTCCCCTTCTCCTCCAGCCTTCAACTGGAATTATAATTTATTATTCCAGAATTCATTTATGTATTCCTCCCTTCCACCTTCCCACATGTTACAAAAAGTAGTAACAAAAAGTTATATCCATGAAAAAACAACAGTTTTGGAATAAAAAACATCTAGGTTTGAGCTAGAATTCATTTTTGGCAAATTCCTTGCCATCTCTGAGCTCTATTCACCTTTTCTGTAAAGCAGGGATAATATTGGTGTGCCATTTTTGGGGGACAGGTCTCCATAATTTTTTTCACATTTGTGCAGGGTCAGGATTTTCTGAAGAAAATTCACTCAAAAACTTTCTAAAGGTGATTAATAGCAAATATGCCTTGAAAGCTTAAGATGGTGAACTGCTCCAGAGATGTTTAGACCTGCCTCCCCTAGGACCGTTTCCTGTTGTTCCAGCTTTGGAAGGCTGAGGACTTTCCACTCCCCTCCCAGGAATGATTTGTTTATATTCTAGCTTGAAGGTCTTTCTCTCTCTCTTCAAGGGAAGGAGGGACAGATGTTTTAACTGCCCTGTATAACTTCTGAGTATCACAAATCATGCTTCCTCCTCAGCGGTACAAACTCCCTGCAGGCATGAGGTCATAAGAGACTCTCACCACGTTGCCCAATGAAGGTTGGGGTTTGGAGAACCGGCACTAAATGCTCCGTGCATAATGATCTGTTCTCTCATCCAGAGGCCTTATGTATCCCATTAAGCACGAAATATAAATATATAACTTAAACAGCCATGTGTCTTGTTTCCTAAGAAGCTAAAATTTATTCGACAGCAATATGCCCAACTCAAGGATAAGGCATGTTTTGATGACTCCTGAGAGCTTACATAGACTCCTTTCCTTATGCTTAAATTAGAGATAAGGTTAAATATGGTCAAAGGGATTAAAGTTGATGGTAGTTCTGTGAAAGGTTTTTCCTCCTAACAGGGAAAGAATGCTATACTAAGAGAATCCCTTTTCCTCTAAATTGCTTGTATTTTGGAGCTTGTTGTATGAAGATGTGATACTTGGAGATGCAGCAAAAATGAGACTATTTGAAACAAGTCTAAAGAAAGAAACCAATACACTGAGGATGAAAGAGCAGAAGAATGTCAAATAAATGAGCAAAAGAACAAAAGAATGTTCTAGGTGACATCTCTAAGCTACTGACTAAATCCTGAACTCATTTCTTTTTATTTTTAAAAAATATATAGTAACAGCTCCTTACAATGCAAACAAATTTTTGTTGAGAAAACATTCTATGTAAAAAAGAATCTACATCGGTGCTGTATAGATGGAGAAGTCTAGAGGCTACTGTAAAAATAAAAGTGAAAACCAGAAGCAGGAGGCTTAAATCCAAAGCCTGAAAACATTAGAGAACTCTTGAATTCAGGGAACATTAAGCAATAGGAGCTCATCAAATGCCTTCATACCTACACTGAAACCAAGCTCCACCCAAGGGCCAACAAGTTCCAAAACAAGACATACCACTCAAATTCTCCAGCAACACAGGAACACTCCCCTGAGCTTCAATATACAGGCAGCTCAAAATTATTCCAAAACCTTTGATGTCTCATAACCCATTACTGGTCACTCCACTGCACTCCAGAGAGAAGAAACCCAGCTCCACCCACCAGAACTCCAACACAAGCGTCCCTAACCAGGAAACCTTGACAAGCCACTGATAGAACCCCACCCACAGTGAGGAAGCTCTATAATAAAGAGAACTCCACAAATTACCAGAATATAAAAAGGCCACCCCAAACGCAGCAATATAACCAAGATGAAGAGACAGAGGAATACTCAGCAGGTAAAGGAACAGGAGAGTTGCCCACCAAACCAAACAAAAGAGGAAGAAGTAGGGAATCTACCTGAGAAGGAATTCCGAATATTGATAGTGAAAATGATCCAAAATCTTGAAATCAAAATGGAATCACAGATAAATAGCCTAGAGACAAGGATTGAGAAGATGCAAGAAAGGTTTAACAAGGACCTAGAAGAAATAAAAAAGAGTCAAAATATAATGAATAATGCAATAAATGAGATCAGAAACACTCTGGAGGCAACAAATAGTAGAATAATGGAGGCAGAAGATAGGATTAGTGAAATAGAAGACAGAATGGTAGAAATAAATGAATCAGAGAGGAAACAAGAAAAACGAATTAAAAGAAACAAGGACAATCTCAGAGACCTCCAGGACAATATGAAATGCTCCAACATTCGAATTATAGAGTCCCAGAAGAAGAAGACAGAAAGAAAGATCATAAGAAAATCCTTGAGGAGATAATAGTTGAAAACTTCCCTAAAATGGGGAAGGAAATAATCACCCAAGTCCAAGAAACATAGAGAGTTCCAAATAGGATAAACCCAAGGCGAAACACCCCAAGACACATATTAATCAAATTAACAAAGATCAAACACAAAGAACAAATATTAAAAGCAGCAAGGGAAAAACAACAAATAACACACAAGGGGACTCCCATAAGGATAACAGCTGATCTTTCAATAGAAACTCTTCAGGCCAGGAGGGAATGGCAAGACATACTTAAAGCAATGAAAGACAATAACCTACAGCCCAGATTACTGTACCCAGCAAGGATCTCATTCAAATATGAAGGAGAAATCAAAAGTTTACAGACAAGCAAAAGCTGAGAGAATTCAGCACCACCAAACCAGCTCTCCAACAAATTCTAAAGGATATTCTCTAGACAGGAAACACAAAAAGGGTGTATAAACCCAAACCCAAAACAATAAAGTAAATGGTAACGGGATCATACTTATCAATAATTACCTTAAATGTAAATGGGTTGAATGCCCCAACCAAAAGGCAAAGACTGGCCGAATGGATACAAAAATAAGACCCCTCTATATGCTGCTTACAAGAGACCCACCTCAAAACAAGGGACACATACAGACTGAAAGTGAAGGGCTGGAAAAAGATATACCACGCAAATAGAGACCAAAAGAAAGCAGGAGTGGCAATACTCATATCCAATAAAATAGACTTTAAAACAAAGGCTGTGAAAAGAGACAAAGAAGGCCACTGCATAATGATCAAAGGATCAATCCAAGAAGAAGATATAACAATTATAAATATATATGCACCCAATATAGGAGCACCACAATATGTAAGACAAATGCTAACAAGTATGAAAGGGGAAATCAACAATAACACAATAATAGTGGGAGACTTTAATACCCCACTCACACCTATGGACAGATCAACTAAACAGAAAATTAACAAAGAAACGCAAACTTTCAATGATACATTAGATCAGTTAGACCTAATTGATATCTATAGGACATTTCACCCCCAAACAATGAATTTCACCTTTTTTTCAAGTGCTCATGGAACCTTCTCCAGGATAGATCACATCCTGGGCCATAAATCTAACCTTGATAAATTCAAAAAAATCAAAATCATTCCAAGCATCTTTTCTGACCATAATGCATTAAGATTAGATCTCAATTACAGGAGTAAAACTATTAAAAATTCTAACATAAGGAGGTTGAACAACACACTTCTGAATAACCAACAAATCACAGAAGAAATCAAAAAAGAAATCAAAATATGCATAGAAACTAATGAAAATGAAAACACAACAACCCAAAACCTGTGGGACACTATAAAAGCAGTGCTAAGAGGCAAGTTCATAGCAATACAGGCATACCTCAAGAAACAAGAAAAAAGTCAAATAAATAACCTAACTCTACAACTAAAGCAACTAGAAAAGGAAGAATTGGAGAACCCCAGAGTTAGTAGAAGGAAAGAAATCTTAAAAATTAGGGCAGAAATAAATGCAAAAGAAACAAAAGAGACCATAGCAAAAATCAACAAAGCCAAAAGCTGATTCTTTGAAAGGATAAATAAAATTGACAAACCATTAGCCAGACTCATCAAGAAGCAAACAGAGAAAAATCAAATCAATAAAATTAGAAATGAAAATGGAGAGATCACAACAGACAACACAGAAATACAAAGGATCATAAGAGACTACTATCAGCAGTTGTATGCCAATAAAATGGGCAACGTGGAAGAAAAGGACAAATTCTTAGAAAAGTACAATTTTCCAAAACTGAACCAGGAAGAAATAGAAAATCTTAACAGACCCATCACAAGCATGGAAATTGAAACTGTAATCAGAAATCTTCCAGCAAAAAAAGCCCAGGTCCAGACGGCTTCACAGCTGAATTCTACCAAAAATTTCGAGAAGAGCTAACACCTATCCTCCTCAAACTCTTCCAGAAAATTGCAGAGGAAGGTAAACTTCCAAACTCATTCTATGAGGCCACCATCACCCTAATACCAAAACCTGACAAAGATGTCACAAAAAAAGAAAACTACAGGCCAATATCACTGATGAATATAGATGCAAAAATCCTCAACAAAATTCTAGCAATCAGAATCCAACAACACATTAAAAAGATCATACACCATGACCAAGTGGGCTTCATCCCAGGGATGCAAGGATTCTTCAATATCCGCAAATCAATCAATGTAATTCACTACATTAACAAATTGAAAAATAAAAACCATATGATTATCTCAATAGATGCAGAGAAGGCCTTTGACAAAATTCAACATCCATTTATGATAAAAACTCTCCAGAAAGGAATAGAAGGAACATACCTCAACATAATAAAAGCTATCTATGACAAACCCACAGCAAACATTATCCTCAATGGTGAAAAATTGAAAGCATTTCCCCTAAAGTCAGGAATAAGACAAGGGTGTCCACTTTCACCGCTACTATTTAACATAGTTCTGGAAGTTTTGGCCACAGCAATCAGAGCAGAAAAAGAAATAAAAGGAATCCAAATTGGAAAAGAAGAAGTAAAACTTTCACTGTTTGCAGATGACATGATCCTCTACATGGAAAACCCTAAAGACTCCACCAGAAAATTACTAGAGCTCATCAATGAATATAGTAAAGTAGCAGGATATAAAATCAACACACAGAAATCCCTTGCATTCCTATACACGAATAATGAGAAAGTAGAAAAAGAAATTAAGGAAACAATTCCATTCACCATTGCAACGAAAAGAATAAAATACTTAGGAATATATCTACCTAAAGAAACTAAAGACCTATATATAGAAAACTATAAAACACTGATGAAAGAAATCAAAGAGGACACTAATAGATGGAGAAATATACCATGTTCATGGGTCGGAAGAATCAATATAGTGAAAATGAGTATACTACCCAAAGCAATTTACAAATTCAATGCAATCCCTATCAAGCTACCAGCCATATTTTTCACAGAACTAGAACAAATAATCTCAAGATTTGTATGGAAACACAAAAAACCTTGAATTGCCAAAGCAATCTTGAGAAAGAAGAATGGAACTGGAGGAATCAACTTGCCTGACTTCAGGCTCTACTACAAAGCCACAGTCATCAAAACAGTATGGTACTGGCACAAAGACAGACATATAGATCAATGGAACAAAATAGAAAGCCCAGAGATAAATCCACACACATATGGACACCTTATCTTTGACAAAGGAGGCAAGAATATACAATGGAGTAAAGACAATCTCTTTAACAAGTGGTGCTGGGAAAACTGGTCAACCACTTGTAAAAGAATGAAACTAGATCACTTGCTAACACCGCACACAAAAATAAACTCAAAATGGATTAAAGATCTAAATGTAAGACCAGAAACTATAAAACTCCTAGAGGAGAATGTAGGCAAAACACTCTCAGACATAAATCACAGCAGGATCCTCTATGATCCACCTCCCAGAATTCTGGGAATAAAAGCAAAAATAAACAAATGGGATCTAATTAAAATTAAAAGCTTCTGCACAACAAAGGAAAATATAAGCAAGGTGAGGAGACAGCCCTCTGAATGGGAGAAAATAAGAGCAAATGAAGCAACTGACAAACAACTAATCTCAAAAATATACAAGCAACTTATGCAGCTTAATTCCAGAAAAATAAACGACCCAATCCAAAAATGGGCCAAAGAACTAAATAGACATTTCTCCAAAGAAGACATACGGATGGCTAACAAACACATGAAAAGATGCTCAACATCACTCATTATTAGAGAAATGCAAATCAAAACCACAATGAGGTACCACTTCACACCAGTCAGAATGGCTGCGATCCAAAAATCTGTAAGCAATAAATGCTGGAGAGGGTGTGGAGAAAAGGGAACCCTCCTACACTGTTGGTGGGAATGCAAACTAGTACAGCCACTATGGAGAACAGTGTGGAGATTCCTTAAAAAACTGCAAATAGAACTACCTTATGACCCAGCAATCCCACTGCTGGGTATACACACCGAGGAAACCAGAATTGAAAGAGACACATGTACCCCAATGTTCATTGCAGCACTGTTTATAATAGCCAGGACATGGAAGCACCTTAGATGTCCATCAGCAGATGAATGGATAAGAAAGCAGTGGTACATATACACAATGGAGTATTACTCAGCCATTAAAAAGAATTCATTTGAATCAGTTCTGATGAGATGGATGAAACTGGAGCCGATTATACAGAGTGAAGTAAGCCAGAAAGAAAAACACCAATACAGTATACTAACACATATATATGGAATTTAGAAAGATGGCAATGACGACCCTGTATGCAAGACAGGAAAAAAGACACAGATGTGTAGAGCGGACTTTTGGACTCAGAGGGAGAGGGAGAGGGTGGGATGATTTGGGAGAATGGCATTGTAACACGTATACTATCATGTAAGAATTGAATCGCCAGTCTATGCCTGACGCAGGATACAGCATGCTTGGGGCTGGTGCATGGGGATGACCCAGAGAGATGTTATGGGGAGGGAGGTGGGAGGGGGGTTCATGTTTGGGAACGCATGTAAGAATTAAAGATTTTAAAATTAAAAAAATAAACAAACAAACAAACAAAAAAGAACTACCAAAAAAAAAAAGAATGGTAAACAACTCAATAAATATACTGTTATATTAAAAAAGTACATATACTATCCTCATGATTTATTACTTTTTTGAAGATTGTACATATTTATATTTTACATATTATATGTACATTCACTCTATCACAGATTTCATGTCATACCTAATTTATACATTTTTAAATATTGGAGCATAGTCGATATACATTATTACAAGTATACAATATAGTGATTCACAATTTTTAAATGTTATACTTCATAAAAAAAATAAAAAAGAATCTAACTCAAGGAATTACGAAGATTAAACAAAATGAGGGATAAATTAATTAGAATATATGTGTTCTAATATATACATTTGTATGGATATGTTTCTACTGCTGCTAATGGAGAATATCTCAGGTCCAAGTATCCATTTGTCTATTGTGTAAGTGCCCGTATCATATGGGCTTCCTAGGTGGCTCAGTGGTAAATATTCTACCTTCCACTGCAGGAGAATCAGGAAACATGGGTTTGATCCCTAGGCCAGGAAGATTCCCTGGAGAAGGAAATGGTAAATTGCTTCAGTATTCTTGCCTGGATAATCCAATGGACAAAGGAACCTGATGGTGTCATAAAGAGTCAGACATGCCTGAGCATGCATGTGCTTGCTTCTTGCTATATCAGATAACTCATGTATCATACTGTATCACAAGTTAGGGAGCGTTTTTGAAAGATGGGTCATTGAAGCCCAAGGATCGAAATAAAGGGGCATAGCTGTCAATGACAGGAACATTAGAGTAAAATACAAAATGAATAAAAATTTAATTAGAGCAGTTGTTCTTGAGTAGAACCCTTTATATTCTTAACAATTATTTAGAATTCCAAAATACATTTTTTGTTTGACTTTTTGATGTCAGTATTAACTGAATAGAATTAAAAACTGAGAAATTAAAACATATTTATTGATTATCTCATTTTAATGTTACTATACTTTATTTAAAAACATATTTTATATCAAACTACTTTCCAAATTATAGAAAAGAGAAAAAAATCATTGTTTAAATTTTTTTGCAAATTGCTTTATTATTTGGCTTCCCATATCTGCTTCTGCTTTCAAACTGTTGTGCTATATAAATTTGACTGAAGTGTAGTGAAGTTTTGACTTGACACAGATATGCAGTTAGAAAAAGAAGGTGTATTAGAATACTCTTTTAAGATAATTGTAGGTTTTTTTTAAAAAAACACCAAAACCCAAAACTTGGCAATAGCTGGTTTCTTAAAAGTTGATTGTAACATAGAATCTCGACCTGGCACATATTTCACAGCAGTAAGTATGAAACACTTTGATCTGTCTTGCAGTTTAACTACTCTTTGTTGTTTTTGTTTAGTCACTAAGTCGTGTCTGACCCTTTTGAGACCCCCATAACTGTAGCCCACCCAGGATCCTCTGTCAATGGGATTTCCCAGGCAAGAATACTGGAGGGGTTGCCATTTTCTTCTCCAGGGGATCTTCCGGACCCAGGGATTGAACCCATGTCTCTGCATTAGCAGGCAGGTTCTTTACCACTGGGCCACCATCAAAGCCCTTAATTACTCTGTACCCATGAATAATCTTGGAATAGCATTGGCTATTTAGAAAGTATTCATCAGTGAGTATTGTACATATTCTAAAAGTTGACAAATTCATGTCACACTTATTAACATCATGGATGTTCTTATCAGAATATTATTTAGGTATTGGGAAACTGTCTAGTTCATAATGACACACCTGCTTTTTCCAAAATTCCAATTTTTCCTTGAAAGCTTGAAATTTATCATTGCAGCAAATATTGTCAGTTGTTTTCCTTGAAATGAAGTCCACTTCATTAAGTTTTGAAAAAAATGTCTGTCAAAACATGTCTGAATAAGTATAGTATGTCTTACAGTTGTGTTTTCAAGTAAAAATGGTGTTCCACTAAAAAGACAGCTAGTTGATCTTGTATTTAAAACAATTGCACAAGTGCTTTTACTTGAGAGAAAGCCATCATACTTCAGAATGTAGAAGTGTTTTCATCTGCCATTTTGTCATATAGGTGGTAAAAAGATATGAATGCAAAAGTCTGGTTTAATTAAATTAAAACCTTACTGCTTCATTAAGAACACTGTTATGTGAAATTCGATGTTTTCTTTTTTAAAAAATTATGAGCATCTGGCAATAAAGAATATAATGAGTACTACACCATGGGTATAATTTGGTCCTGTTATTTTAATTTGTGTTAAGGTGATAGCATTTTTACCATCGTTGTTTTTGTATCATCAATGTGCTTGTCAACCCAGGGGAAAAAGCAAATTATGTCTTAGTATTATTATGGAATAATTTTAACCTCATTGACTCCTGAAAGTGTCTTATGGACTTTTTTGTTTTTGGTTCTATATATCATACTTTGAGAACAACTGAATTCTCAAAGGGTGGGAGAAAAATATATCAATGTTATTTCCCATCTCTCTAAAATCCTGATAGAATTAACACCTGACATCAGCTCATTAAAAAAGAAAGTTGTTTATTTGGGTTCATCAACCATCTGTCCCGATAATCTGCAGTTCTTGTTCCCAGTGGTAGCTTGTTGTGCTCTAGGCTTTTTCCATAAGTATAGTTGTCGGAATTGGTGTGATCTTAGTGAATCTTTGATTCATGATATCTGGGTCTCTTGCTGTAGATGAAGGGAAAAACCAAATTTTTAGTTTTTGGTTTGTATAAAGTCATCCAAATGGAGTATTTACTGCAGCAGATTCAGCTTGTTACCAGAGCTTCATTTCTTTCTTCTCGTTTCTCTTCGGTCATCTTTTCTGTTATCATTTCTTTTCTGTCATCATATGCATGAATCTGTTGCATAGTCTTCCTTCTCCCCAAAGGCTGTTACATTAGAAGCAAGCAGGCTTATATTTGCATTATTTACTCTAAACACCTGCTTTATAGAGACAGGTAATAATTCTTGTTGACTCGACAATTTTATCTTGCTTAGTGAGATGAAGTTCAGTAACACCAAAAGCTACAACAGTTTTGTGGTCAGCAGTTGCTGACTGGTTTTGTTGTTGTTCAGTCACTAAGTTGTGTACAACTCTGCGACTCCATGAACTGCAGCATGCCAGGCCCCCCTGTCCTTCACTGTCTACTGGAGTTTGCTTAAATTCATGTCCATAGAGTTGATGATATTATCTAACCATCTCATCCTCTGCTGCCCCTTTCTCCTTTTGCCTTCAATCTACAAAGTCACTATTTTTATGTACTTTTCATACTATTCTCAGTTCATTAACCAGTGGCATTTTTTTTTAAAATCCCAAGCTGAGAAAATCACACACAAACCTGTAGAAACTCTGCTTAGTATGGCAAGTGAAGATAGAATTTAATTTCTAGAGGCTAGAGAATGCCTTTTTGTCCAAAACACAATGCTTTTTACTGATATATTAAAATCTGTGTAGATTCCAAATATCAATGTGGTATTAATTGTTATGCTGTTTTAATCTTTATTTCATTTTTGATAATGAAATCTATTTTATTTTCTCTTATCCACTATTTTTATTGATCTAATTGTACTTTATTTTTTAATGAAGTATAGCTGACTGACAATGTAGTGATAATTTCTGTATATACATATACATCTCTGTCTCTCTCTCTCTCTCTACACACACACACACACACACACACACACAAGAAGTGAAGTGAAATGAAAGTCACTCAGTCATGTCCAGCTCTTTGTGACCCCATGGACTACACAGTCCGTGGAATTCTCTAGGCCAGAATAATGGAGTGGGTAGCCTTTTCCTTCTCCAGGGGATCTTCTCAACCTAGGGATTGAACCCATATCTCCTACATTGAGGGTGGATTCTTTAGCAGCTGAGCCACAAGGGAAGTCAAGACTACTGGAGTGGGTAGCCTATCCCTTCCCCAGTGGATCTTCCCAACCCAGGAACTGAACTGGGGTCTCCTGCATTGCAGGTGGATTCTCTACCAACTGAGCTATCAGGGAAGCCTGTATATACATAGAGATATATCTATATGTATAACTGAATCATTTTGTTGTGCAGAAAAGTGATTCAGTTATACATATATATATATACATATAAATTTGTTTAAAATATTTTTTCCATTTTGATTTATCATAGGATATTGAATATAATTCTCTGTGCTGTACAGTAGGGTATTATTGTTTATCCATTTTATATAATAGCTTACATCTGCTAAACCTAACCTCCCACTAATCTTCCACTCCATTCTTCTCCCAACCCTCTCCACCTTAACAACAATGAGTCTATTCTGTATGTCCCTGAGTCTGTTTCTGTTTCACCGACAGATTTATTTTTGTCACATTTTAGATTCCACATATTAGTGATATCAAGTGGTATTTGTCTTTCTTTTTAGCTTAACTCCACTTAGTATGATAATCTCTATTTGCATCCATGTTGCTACAAATAGCATTATTTCATTCATTTTTATGGCTAATATTTCATTGTATATATGTACCACATATTATTTATCCATTCATCTGCTGATGGCATTTAAGTTGCTTCCGTTTCTTGGCTATTGTGAATAGTTCTGCTGTGAGTATAGAGGTGCATGTATCTTTTTGAATTAGAGTTTTGATTGGATATATGTCCAGGAGTGAGATGGCTGAATCATATAATAATTCTATTTTTAGTTTTCTGAGGAACCTCCGTACTGCTTTCCACAGTGACTACACCAACTTAAATTCCCACCAACATTGTAGGAGGGTTCCCTTTTCTCTACATCCTAATCAGCAATTGTTACCTGCAGAGGTTCTAATGATGACCATTCTGATCTGTGCAGGGTGGTACCTCATTATACTTTTAATTTGCATTTCTCTAATAATTAGAGATGTTGAGCATCTTCTCATGTGCCTGTTGGCCATTTGTATTTCATGTTTGGAGAAACATCTTTTTAGGTCTTCTGCCCATTTTTTGATTGGGTGTTGGTTTTTTGTTGTATATTTTGAAAATGAAGCCCTTGTAAGTTCCATCATTTGCAAATATTTTCTCCCATCCTGAGGGTCGCCTTTTCATTTTGTTTATGGTTTCTTTTGCTGTGCAAAAGCTTGTAAAATTAATTAGTCCATTTTGCTTAGTTTTGCTTTTATTTCTATTACTTGGGAGACTGACCTAAGCAAACATTGGTACAATTTATGCCAGAGAATGTTTTGCCTATGATCTCTTCTAGTAGTTCTATAGCGTCTATAAAGAAGGGGAAACTATAAGGTACAATTTATCTAAATTCCACATGTAATCAGGGTCATAGACATTAGAGGTCATCTGAAGTGCATGCCATCATCAAAGTTTTGATGGCAAACTTTCAACAGGACAGGTCTGTTCTATGTTTCAGTCTAGGTAATTTTGAGTTTTTCTGTATGGTGAGATTGTGTCTCTTAACACTATTGATTTAAAAGTGGCTGTCCAATTTCCACAGCACCACTTGCCCAAGAGATGGTATTTCTCCAATTTTATACTCTTGCCTTCTTTGTCAAAAATTAATTGACTATAGGTGTGTGGGTTTATTTATGGACTCTCTACTCGGTCCCATTGATCCACATGACTGTTTTTATGCCAATACCACACTGTCTTGATTACTGTGACTTTGTAGTGTTGTCTGAAGTACAGAAGGGCTATGCCTCCTGCTTTATTCTTTTTCCTCATGATTCCTTAGGCAATTCGTGGTCTTATTTGGCTCCATAGAAAATGTAGGATCATTTGCTCTAGTTCTGTGAAAAACATCATGGGAAATTTGACAGGGATTATATATGGTTTCACTGGTAGCTCAGAGCTTCCCAAGTGGTGCTAGTGGTTAAAAAAATAATAATAATAATAAATAAAAAAACAAGCCTGCCAATGCAGGAGACATAAGAGATGTGATCCCAGGGTTTGATCCAAGGGTTCAATCCCTGGGTCAGGAAGATCCTCTGGAGGAAAGGATGGCAACCCACTCCAGTATTCTTGCCTGAAGAATTTCATGGAGAGAGGAGCCTGGCAGGCTACAGTCCATGAGGTCACAAAGAGTCGGACACGACTGAGCAACTTAGGACTCATGCTTCACTAGTAGCTCAGTAGTAAAGAATCTGTCTGACAATGCAGGAGATGCGGGTTCAATCCCTGGATCAGAAGAACCCCTGGAGGAGGGAATGACAACCATTCTGATATTCTTGCCTGGGAAATCCCATGGACAGAGGAGACTGGCAGGCTGTGGTCATGGAGTTGCAATAGACTTAGACATGACTTAGTGACTAAACAACAGGACATTAAATCTGTATACAGTTTTGGAAAGTGTTGCCATTTTAACAATATTAATTCTTCCAGTTCCAGATCATGGGATATCTTTTTAGTTCTGTGGATCACCTTTAATTTCCTTTTAATTTTAAAGTAGGGGAAATTACAAGGTACACTTTATCCAAATTCCATATGTTATCAAGGTCAAAGATGTGATCATCTGAAGTGTTGTGCCATCATCAAAGATTGATGGCAAACTTCCAGCAGGACAGATCTGGATATCTTGGGAAAACTGTCTCATCAGATGTTTTCTGTTTCAATTTCAGGAAATCTTTGCTTTTGCACTACCAGATGATGTTCAGGTCCAGTTAGAATTCGGTGCTTTGTTTAGGTGTGTCATGTGAACCAAGTGTCTGTTCCTTAGAGTTTGGCAGCACAAAGATTTGGTTTAGTGAACCTAAAAAGGTCCTCTCCAATGAGGTTGAGGAGAGTTCTTCCAGATGTGTCTTTTCCAATAGATAAAAGCTCCAGGTTGCAAGGTCTGATGCTTAAAGTCTTCCTCTTCCAATAATATACTATAAAAAGATCAATCTACCCAAACATGGTTATTTTAAATAAAAGGAATTATGTATTTGCAATATTGGAATATTTAACTTCCATGCAGAGTACATCATGAGAAATGCTTGTCTGGATGAAGCATAAGCTGGAATCAAGATTGCCGGGAGAAATATCAATAACTTTAGATATGCATATGACACCACCCTTATGGCAGAAAGCGAAGAAGAACTAAAGAGCCTCTTGATGAAGGTGAAAGAGGAGAGTGAAAAAGTTGGCTGAAAGCTCAACATTCAGAAAACTGAGACCATGGCATCTGGTCCCATCACTTTATGGCAAATGGATGGGGAAACAGTGGAAACAGTGTGAGACTTTATTTTTGGGGGCTCCAAAATCACTGCAGATGGTTATTGCAGCTATGAAATTAAAAGGCACTTGCTCCTTGGGAGAAAAGTTATGACCAACCTAGATAGCATATTAAAAAGCAGACACATTACTTTGTCAACAAAAGTCCATCTATTCAAAGCTGTGGTTTTTCCAGTGATCATGTATGGATGTGAGAGTTGGAGTATAAAGAAAGCTGAGTGCTGAAGAAATGATGGTTTTGAACTGTGGTGTTGAAGACTCTTGAGAGTTGCTTGGACTGCAAGGAGATCCAACCAGCCCATCCTAAAAAAAATCAACCCTAAATATTCATTGGAAGGACTGATGCTGAAGCTGAAATTCTGATATTTTGGCCACCTGATGTGAAGAACTGATTCATATGAAAAGACCCTGATGCTGGGAAAGATTGAAGGCAGGAGGAAAAGGGGACAGCAGAAGATGAGATGGTTCTATGGCATCATGACCGAATGGACATAAGTTTGAGTAAACTCCAGGAGTTGGTGATGGACAGGGAGGTCTGGTGTGCTGCAGTCCATGGGGTCACAAAGAGTCAGACATGACTGAGTGACTGGACTGAACTGTACTGAACATTGGAATAGCCCTCCTTATGTCAATTATGTGTCAAGGGAATCAGAACCCAAGTGGCCTCACATGTCTATGACTATTTTAAAGGGTGAGAGTTGATAAGTTCCAAAAGTGGTGATTCTGAGATTTAGAAAGACCAACAGCAATGCTTTCAGTTGAGGTATTTGTGGGAGTAGGGGACTCTAGAAATTTTGCCAATGGGATCTTAGTAATGCCATTAGTGCATTTGACTAAACCAGAGGATTGGCAGTGGTATGTGCAGCAAAAGTATTGTACAACTAGCCAAACAACACAGACTTCTCAAAGCACCTGGATAGTAAAATGGATACTTTGGCTACTAGGAAGTTCAAGAGGAACCAGGAAGGGCTAATGTTTTCCAAAAGGACTTTAGCAACAGTAGAGGCAAGTAGCCTGTGTGCAAGGGAAGGCTTCATTCTAGTGCGGAAACATATAGACCATGACTGAAGAATATGTATATCCATGAGACAAAGGACACTGTATGAAAAACCATTTGCCAGACATTGAATGGTCCATTATACAGCTGAAAATGTCCAGGAGCAGTACAAACAGGCTTCCCTGGGTTGAACTTTAGATGAATGGGATAAGTGAGGAAGGTATTTTTACAGCCTGGTTAATGTTTCCCCACCAATATTGCTTCATGAGTGCTATCATTTTGTTAGTAGACCAGTGGCTTAATGCATGTGCAGTGGTGAGGAGTGAGAATTTTTGAATCTCTAGTAGTATTGGGTTGTCACTTGATCCAAACCAGAGCTTTCTCTTCATCAAACCAAAAGTTAATTGAATTTCCAGTCTCTTTTTCCTTTTTGGGGGCCAGCTTTGGGGCTTCTCTGGCCAGTTTTTCTAAATTTTCATTTCGAGAATAGTCTTTTGGATGATGACAGAGATCTGGCTACTGTTGTCCTTTTTAATGGCAGCATTCCTTATGAATCAGCAAGGTGATTTCCCTTAGCTTTCTGAAAGTCAACTTTAAAATGCTCCAGAATCTTAGCACCTCAAGTATTTTTTTCTAATAATTCCCAACATAGGGGCTATTTAAATTTTTTTCCACTGAAAATAAGAAAGTGTTACAGAGTCCAAGCTGGATCTGCTTGCTGCACAACAGACCCATGAATCCTGGAGACAAGCTGTTGAGGCAAGGAAAAGTCAGGCAGGGAGCTGGCTGACGGAGAAGCTGGCAGGCTAGTGCCTCAAAATAGCCATCTTATTGGGGTCTGAAAGCTAGGTTCTTTTCTAGATCAGAGATGGGCAGGGTGAGGTGGGGTGGGGGCAGTGGAGGTGGCAGGAGTTGAGGAAGCAAAGTGAAAAGGCCATTAGTCTTGCGAACATCTGGTAGAATGGCAAGCCTCAGGTAGGAGATGTGTTAATTTTTTCCTTCCTGCCATCTACAGGTGGGCAGGTTCCTGAATGAAGGCACATAAGTTTAAGAGTCAGGCAAAGGGTCAGGAGTCTCTGATGCAAGTCATTCCATATAATTATAATAACACAAGCAACCCAAAACAAGTCAAAGGAACAGTTCCAACATGGAGTCAGAATTGGTTTCTTCTCTGCAACAGAAACACCTTGCTTCCACAGCATTCCAAAATTATGAGCCACTCTGAAAGCATATTTACTACTAGAATAAATATTGGCTATTTTACCCTTGGCTAAAGTACCAGCCCAGAGAGGGAAATGGCAACCCACTCCACTACTCTTGCCTGGAGTATTCCATGGATGGAGGAGCCTGGTAGGCTACAGTCCATGGGGTTACAAAGAGTCGGATACGGCTGAGCAACTTCACTTTCTTTCTTTCTATGGTTCCTTTTGGAGAAGGAAATGGCAACCCACTCCAGTGTTCTGGCCTGGAGAATCCCATGGACAGAGGGGCCTGGTGGGCTACAGTCCATGGGTTTGCAAAGAGTCGGACACGACTAAGCAAAACACACAAAGTGCCAGCCCATGTAAAAGCATATATTTCATCTTCTTGGGTGGTAGTAGCCATAGGTAAAGATGCTGCCTCAACATCAAAAGAAGTTACAGTTAAGTAGCCAGCCCAATATTTGTGGCTGTCACCTTTTAAATAAGAACCATTACTGAACCATGAGAAGTCAAAGTTATCCAGAAGAATTTCCCATAGATTGTCACAAGGAGTCAGGAGGTGGTCCATCGCTGTTAGTCACAAGGGACTTCATTAGTGATGGAGGAGAGAAGAACAGTCGGGTTAAAATTTTACAGTGGACAAGAGTTATGTGAGAGGCAGTTAACAAAAGGACTTCAGAGAAGGTAAGGTCGCTGACTGAGAAACATTGAGTGTGATGAGAATTCAGGAGAGCTTCTAGTGTATGGGGTATAAAAATGGTTAAAGGAGATGCAATAATGATTTTTTTGATCTTGTAAGTAGCTAAGTTGTGTCCAACTCTTGCAACCCCATGGGATGGGAGACTGCCAGGCTCCTCTGTACATGGGAATTTCCAGACAAGAATACTAGAGTGGGCTGCCATTTCCTTCTCCAGGGGATCTTCCCGACCTGGAAATCAAACCTAGGTCTCCTGCATTGCAGGCCGATTCTTTACCAACTGAGCTACAAGGGAAGCCCCTTGGTAGACCCTTGATTTTCCTGGTGAAGTTAACCAAAAGGGCAGAGGAACTAATGGTTCTAAGCCAAGGAGAGGCTGTAATATCCAGTAGGTCAACAGTGGTCGCTGTGCTTTTGAATGGTACCCCAAGTTTATTCCCTTCCTTTTCATATAACAAAAAAGAAAAAGGAAATCTGATAATTGAGATGCCCAAGGACAAGTTGTTGTTGTTATTAAGTCATTCAGTCCTGTCCAGCTCTTTGCAACCCCAAGGACTGCAGTATGTCAGGATTCCCTATCCTTCACCATCTCCCAGAGTATGCTAAAACGCATATCCATTGAGTTGATGATGCCATCCAACCACTTCATCCTCTGTTGCCCCCTTCTCCTCTTGTCATCAGTCTTTCCCAGCATCAGGGCCTTTTCCAGTGAGTCAATACTTTGCATCAGGTGGCCATGATTTTTGTTTTTGAATGTTGAATTTTAAGCTAACTTTCTTGCTCTCTTCTTTCACATTCATTAAGAGGCAGGCAATGCCAAAGAATGCTCAAACTACCTCACAATTGCACTCATCTTACACGCTAGCAAAGTAATGCTCAAAATTCTCCAAGCCAGGCTTCAGCAATATGTGAACCATGAACTCCCTGATGTTCAAGCTAGTTTTAGAAAAGGCAGAGGAACCAGAGATCAAGTTGCCAACATCCGCTGGATCATGGAAAAAGCAAAAGAGTTCCAGAAAAACATCTATTTCTGCTTTATTGACTATGCCAAAGCCTTTGACTGTGTGGATCACAATCAACTGTGGACAATTCTGAAAGAGATGGGAATACCAGACCACCTGACTTGCCTCTTGAGAAATCTGTATGCAGGCCAGGAAGCAACAGTTAGAACGGGACATGGAACAACAGACTGGTTCCAAATAGGAAAAGGAGTACGTCAAGGCTGTATATTGTCACCCTGCTTATTTAACTTATATGCAGAGTACATCATGAGAAACGCTGGACTGGAAGAAACACAAGCTGGAATCAAGATTGATCGGAGAAATATCAATAACCTCAGATATGCAGATGACACCACCCTTATGGCAGAAAGTGAAGAGGAACTAAAAAGCCTCTTGATGAAAGTGAAAGAGGAGAGTGAAAAAGTTGGCTTAAAGCTCAACATTCAGAAAACGAAGATCATGGCAACGGGTCCCATCACTCCATGGGAAATAGATGGGGAAACAGTGGAAACAGGGTCAGACTTTATTTTTTGGGGCTCCCAAATCACTGCAGATGGTGATTGCAGCCATGAAATTAAAAGACGCTTACTCCTTGGAAGAAAAGTTATGACCAACCTAGATAGCATATTCAAAAGCAGAGACATTACTTTGCCGACTAAGGTCTGTCTAGTCAAGGCTATGGTTTTTCCTGTGGTCATGTATGGATGTGACAGTTGGACTGTGAAGAGGGCTGAGCACCAAAGAATTGATGCTTTTGAACTGTGGTGTTGGAGAAGACTCTTGAGAGTTCCCTGGATTGCAAGGAGATCCAACCAGTCCATTCTGAAGGAGATCAACCCTGGGATTTCTTTGGAAGGAATAATGCTAAAGCTGAAACTCCAGTACTTTGGCCACCTCATGCGAAGAGTTGACTCACTGGGAAAGACTTTGATGCTGGGAGGGATTGGGGCAGGAGGAGAAGGGGATGACAGAGGATGAGATGGTTGGATGGCATCACCGACTCAATGGATGTGAGTCTGAGTGACCTCCGGGAGTTGGTGATGGACAGGGAGGCTTGGCGTGCTGCAGTTCATGGGGTCGCAAAGAGTCGGACATGACTGAGCGACTGAACTGACTGAACTGAACTGAAGAAGCTCTTTAGTTCCTCTTTGCTTTCTGCCATTTAGCATGGTATCATCTACATATCTGAGGTTGGTAATATTTCTCCCAGCAATCTTGAGTCCAGTTTGTGCTTCATCCAGCTTGGCATTTCTCATGATGTACTCTGCATATAAGTTAAATAAGCAGAGTAACAATAAACAGCCTTGATGTACTCCTTTCCTAGTTCTGAACCAGTTCACTGTTTCATATGGTTCTAACCATTGCTTCTTGAACTACACACAGGTTTCTCAGGAGGCCAGTAAAGTGGTTTAGCATTTCCATCTCTTTAAGAATTTTTCAATGTTCATTGTGATCTACACAGTTAAAGGCTTTATTGTAGTCAATAAAGCAGAAGTAGATGTTCTTCTGGAATTCTCTTGCTTTTTCTATGATCCAACACATGTTGGCAATTTCATCTCTGATTCCTTATCAAACTCTCCTTTAAGGTCTTGAAAGCCTTGTTTGATTTTCCTCATAAAACTGGATTGGCTGTTATAGTTTAGTAAAAGGTATAGCTGCTGCTGCTGCTAAGACGCTTCATTTTTGTCTGACTCTGTGTGACCCCATAGATGGCAGCCCACCAGGCTCCTGCATCCCTGGGATTCTCCAGGCAAGAACACTGGAGTAGGTTGCCATTTCCTTCTCCAATGCATGAAAGTGAAAAGCCAAAGTGAAGTCGCTCAGTTGTGTCCGACTTTTAGCGACCCCATGGACTGCAGCCTACCAGGCTCCTCTGTCCATGGGATTTTCCAGGCAAGAGTACTGGAGTGGGGTCCCATTGCCTTCTCCAAAAGGTATAGAGGTTTAGGCATAAGACAGAAATTTGGAGCTTAGTTTCGGCAATGAGCAGTTAGCTCAAGAAAACCTTGCTGTTGGTGCTTAGTTTTAGATTTTGGGAAACTGAAGACATCATGAACTCTATCTGGATCTATCTAGGTGTCAGTTCTTTTTCTGATATCAGATGACCTAATATCAAACCTGGATTTGGGCAAGATGTGGTTTTCCTTTTTAAGGCTAAAAGTTTTAGCAAGGAGATGCTGGCTCCTGTGAGGAGGTTTGAGGTGGAGAACAAAGTGGCAAATTATCCACATCTTGCAACACAATAGGACCCCTAGGGAACTTTTTATCATTTGGTTCAACCTTCAGGATTTGTGAGAAATAGGAAGGACTCTCAGTAAAACCCTGAGGAATTACAGCCCAGGAGAATTGTTTTTCTTCCCAAGAGAAAGCAAAAAGATATTGGTTAACATCATCAATTGGAATTCTAAAGAATGTACTGCATAAATCATTTACAATGAATAATTTGCAACCAATGGGCATGGGAAAACATTTTAGTATATATGAAGGTTAGAAACAATAGTTTCAAGGCATAACTGTTGTTTATTGCCTAGAGGTCCTGGACAAACTTCCACTTGTTCTCACTGGTAGACTGGGAGAGTTACAAGGGCTAGTACTAGGGATAATGAGTCTTTGAACTTTGTAATCTTCTATTATGGGCTTATTATGTTATATATTCTATGATGGGCTTTATTCCTCAAAGGGCTTATGCTAGTGTTTGTGCTCAGTCGCTGAGCTGTGTCTGACTCCTTGCGACCTCTTGGACTGTATAGCCCACCAGGCTCCTCTGGAAAATTCCATGGAATTTTCCAGGCAAGAATACTGGAGTGGGTTACCATTTTCTGCTCCAAGGGATCTTTCTAACCCAAGGATTGAATCCGTGTCTCCTGTATTGGCAGGTGGATTCTTTACCACTGAGCCACCTGGTAAGCCCTCTCTTTACTTATGAACCATCAGACAGTAATGGAAAGGAAGCCCTTTAGTTATAAGTATCAGTTCTGGGAAGAAGTTTTTTTGGGATCTATATGAATCTTGATGGAAGATACACTTTGTGTTTCACCAAACTGATCCTTGGTACGGAAGATCCCCTGGAGAAGGAAATGGCAGCCCACTCCAGTCTCCTTGTCTGGGAGATCCCATGGTCAGAGGAGCCTGGAGGGCTGCAATCCCTGGGGTTGCAAAAGAGTAGGACAGGACTCAGCAACTAAACAGCAACAGTATCAGTTGGAGATTTTGTTCACAAGGGAAATAAGAATGGTTTGATAGGGATAAATGATGAGTGTTTATTAAAAAAAAGTCAAAGTTTCACTTCATTCATTCAAAATTCATTACTTTGATGATTAGTGTCAAACTCTAGACTTATTTCCCCAGTTTTGGGAGGAAGAAATTCTAGCATGATACTTCTTTAAGGTGTCTCAGCCTAATAAATGGATAACAGCAGAAAAACCAAGGAGAAAAGGGTGTGCATTTATCAGAGGGGCTAAAGAAAAAGGAATCTGTCCTTGCAAAGAAACTACTTGAAGTCCTTTGGAGAGTCTCACTATCTGAGCTGCTTTAACATGTATCAGCAGGGGCTCCTTTTGGTACTGGCATTGAACACTGAGTGTGGCTCTGGTGTCCATCAGGACCAGAAGAGATCATCTTCAATCTGAAGAAATGTTGGTTAAGAGGGATAATTGGGAAGAGCTCTGTTACTTCCTAGGACCCCCTAACACCGAGAGCTGGAAGAACATTGGAAAGCCTGATTATAAGGCTGAAGTTACCTAAAATGCTTAAATTTGTAACCATCTCTTTTCCAATAGCCTAGCTCTTTGCATTAGTAACAGAAAGTCATGGGATTTTACTTTCACTTAGGAGGATTTGTTTGTTGGAGTCGAAGATGAAGAATTTTGGCATTATTCTTTTTAGGTGACTCATCTAGTGTTGGAAAGAGCTGGTTTGCCCAATGAGCTACATCTGAAGGGGACATAGTTTTCCATTCCATCCTGGTTCTTTTTACCAGAAGGGAAAAGTTCTGATTCAGTCCATTAGTATACATAGAATTAAAAGCTACCTGGGTGGAATCAACATCTGAGGAAAAGTCCAGAATTTAAAAATAATCTGACATTAGTTGTTAGATGGGGGAACAGTGGAAACAGTGGCAGACTTTTTTGGGGGTCTCCAAAATCACTGCAGATGGTGACTGCAGCCATGAAATTAAAAGACACTTCCACCTTGAAAGGAAAGTTATGACCAACCTAGACAGCATATTAAAAAGCAGAGACATTACTTTGCCAACAAACATTCATCTAGTCAAGGCTATGGTTTTTCCAGCAGTCATGTATGGGTGTGAGAGTTGGACTATAAAGAAAGCTGAGCGCCAAAGAATTGATGCTTTTGAACTGTGGTGTTGGAGAAGACTCTGGAGAGTCCCTTGGGCTGCAAGGGGATCCAACCAATTCATCCTAAAGGAGACCAGTCCTGGGTGTTCATTGGAAGGTCTGATATTGAAGCTGAAATGCCAATACTTTGGCCATATGATGCAAATAACTGACTGATTTGAAAAGACCCTGATGCTGGGAAAGACTGAAGGTAGGAGGAGAAGGGGAGGACAGAGGATGAGATGGTTAGATGCCATCACTGACTCAATGGACATGAATTTGGGTAAACTTTGGGATTTGGTGATGGACAGGGAGGCCTAGCGTGCTGCAGTCCATGGTGTCGCAAAGAGTTGGACATGACTGAGTGACTGAACTGAACTGAGCTGGCGTTAGTTGTAGTCATGAACAGATGTCAAGTTTTTGTGCTCAAGTCGAAATTTTGTTCCAATCAATGGTCTTTGGAAAAGCTCTAGGATTTACTCAAAGATGTCACTTAGGATTGCCTGAGTCTAGTTTACATAATAAATTAGTGAGCTTGCCTCTCATGTGTGACACCAGAAACCTTTTAGGATTTTCCTAATTAACATTTCTCACCCAGTACTGGGCATGGTCTTCATCGATAAGCATATGAACTAGCTGATTTGAGTCAGAGAAACCAGGTTGATATGTTTCAATGACTATGTTAAATTCCCTAGAAAATCTGTGAGGATCTTTGATTACTTTGGGAAACCTTTGACTGTGGTTCACAGTTCAGCTTTAGCCCAGGACACATAAGAAATTAAGGGTTTAGCATCTGGATCCTTGGACGGCTTACTTTAAAGGGACAGGTTCTGGCAAATTTAGAGGAAAAGGTATTGGGCAGGGTTTTAACCAAAAAGGGGAATGTCAGCAGGGTAATTTGTATGGCGACCTGCTGGTATAGAGGAGACATAGGAGTTTTAAAAGGGAAAGATGAAGATGGCACCAAAGATAAAGTCTAACCACAAGGAGCCTTCGGAGAGACACAAGATGGCACCAGAGGTGGAGCTTGAGACTAAAAAGCCAAGGAAGAAGAACCTGAGTCCTCAAGGACCACTTTATCCTAACCTTTAAATAGTTTTTCTCAGTTGATCTTAAAATCTTACTTCTCAAAGAGGTAATTTTAGACTCCTGGTAACTTTTCCCAGCCTCAAAGTGCTCATCAAAATAGGCATACCAGTCAATTCTGGAAAGTTTTGAGTTTTTTACTATGATTCAGTTTTAGGGAAATTAAGTTTGGAGGTTTCAAAAGTTTCCCATAATGGCCATTAATATTCTAAATTTGTTTTGGTCAGGTTGATCCATTTTGTTGCAAATGCACATGAGGAAGGACAGTGGTTTTTAAACATAAAATAGGTTGTATTGTGGGTATCCTCACAAACTTAAAAAAGTGGGATCCCACTTCTCAGAGGTTTTTTTCTAGAGTAAAGAGCAATTTCCAAGCAGTTCAAATAGCTGAACTCACACAGCTTGCGAGCTAATACTAGCTAATTCTAAGTTAATAGCCAAGACAAAGGCTTTTCCAGCCAGTTTACAGAGAACAACTTCTATTCAAAAGGAATGGGTGCAGAGCTGAACTGCCACATGCTTCACTGCTTAGGCAAAGCACCCCTGTTCTGGAAAGAACAGGTCAGTGGTTTCTCAGCCAGCTTTGGTTGAAACAGTGATTCCAAGGTCTGACTGACGTGCCAAACAGGGACTTGCATACAGAATAAGGCCTTAACCTGAAAGATGAAACCTTAAAATTGATCCCAAATAAAGCCTGAAGAGTTTCAAAACCAAAGAGAGAGTGAAGTTGGATCCAGGAGAACTATATACCTTCAAGCTCCAGGGTCAGTGAGAAAAGTACCAAGTGACAATGGAATCAATTGTGGGAACTGCACTGGTTTGCTCCCTAAGCTCAGAGCTTTCAGGGGTCTTCTCTGGTCCCTCTGCAGGCCATGGAAATGTTTACCTGAACAGACAGCCTAGTATTTCTCCAGAAAATATGGATTTATCCAGGATCAGCAGAGAATTACAGTTCAAGGTCTTCTGCAACCATGTTGAGCCACAGGCAAGTCTCCACACAGCAAAGAAAGGAGAACACTTTTATGGAGAAGAAAAGGTAGGTGGGAGGGTTACAATTAACAAAGAGTTCAAGGTTTTTCATTGGTTAAAGGCTTCCAGGAAAGGAGAGGAATATTTCTTTTTTCCTGTTGGACTCCGCTATCAATTGTGGGATATGATATCTCCTCCTCTGGTTTCTGGATTCTATTTAATTGAGGTTTCAGTTTATTTTATTTTTTTACAAAAGGGTTTCATGAAGTATCTTGATTTGTCCAGTGTTTATGTGTGACAAGTCTGGAAAATGTTATACCAGGAAGGAGGGAGCCTGTTGCCATCACTGCAGGTTAGGAAAGGGTATTTGCTCTGTGTGCATATAAACCCGTGTGTGCCCACATATTTAGACTGAAAGAGCTAAAGGCATCTGTCACGTGGTACACTCTGACTCGTACTATGGTAGCACAATATGAGAAGAAAGGACTGTTTTCTCAGCTGCTTGTTCAGATTATTGCTTCTAGGCAAGTTAGAGGAATGATTTCAAGTCAACACTCAGGATCATCTATGTTAGAGAATAATCATTATCAAGACTAAATGAATACTAGTGTGACATGGAAACGCAGCTGTCCGTTGGGATCCACAGGGGATTGTTTCCAGGAGTCTCCTGCCACTAAAATTCAAGGATGTGCCTGTCTCTTATATAAGATGGTGTTATACATTGAACATAATTGGTCCTCTATATCTGTAGGTTTCACACCACAGATTGAACCAATCAAGATCTGAAATTGTCTTCCTGATATTTCTAAAGTTACTATAACTTTGGGGTATTGTTTACCATTCAAATTTATATAAGGAATGCCAGCAATTTTATTATTGATAGTGATCAAGTTTGAAGCATGCCCTTTTCTCTTATACATAAACATTATTTTAGGATAAAGAATATCTTGAAATTTTAAGTTAGCAGTTGTAACTGCTTATCTGTTTGAATCAGGATTTTAATCTATATTTATGCAATCAAAACAAGCAAAAAGAAAGACATTAGATGATAGGCTAATGTCCAGTGCGTGCGTACATGCTAAGTTGCTTCAGTTGTGTCTGACTCTTTGCGACCCCATAGACTGTAGCCCACCAGGATCCTCTGTCCATGGGATTCTCCAGGCAAGAAAGCTGGAGGGGGTTGCTATGCCCTCCTCCAGGGGACCTTCTTGACCCAGGGACTGAACGCGTGTTTCTTACATCTCCTGCAGTGGCAAGTGCGTTCTTTACCATTAGCGCCAACTGGGAAACCCCTGATGTACAGTAGCAACCATCATTTAATAATCTTTGCATTCAACTTTTTAAGTCTAAATAGCTTCAGTTTTCTTGTTGATTGAAATCATAATAAATGTCATAAATATTATTTTAAGAATAAATCTATAATAATTAATAGCCATGTTTATATTTTTATAGTACAGAAATTATATGTAAGATTTTAAGAAAAGTGCTCATTTGCTAACAACACTTAAGACTAGTATTCTCTCAGTTATTAATTGAGAACGTGAACCTGAAAAAGAGAGTTAGCACAGACAGTGGGTTAGGAATTCTAAGAATAAACTAATTTTAGACATTTAGGGTTTGATGTAGTGATATTAACCTACACAGAAAATGTATTTGTAGGTTATCATTATAGTTTTCCAAGGAGAGTTAGTATGGAAAAGGTCACCAAAGAAGGTAAAAAGGAAGGAGAATACAAAGGGCTAAGCTTAAGTCTTGAAGGCATCTCACAATTGAGAGAAATTCATAGAGGAGATATTGCATAGCATATATTAAAAAATTTATCTCATAAAAATCCAGTTTGAAATACATAGAGTACATTTACATTCATGCTGTAAAGCAAATATTATTGCAGTTGTGCCCTAGTGTGAAATCCCTAATTCAGAATACCATTGATGTTCTTTACATTGGGAGATGGATTCTATTTCTCTACCCCTTTGAATATGGCCTTGGGTCTTGCTTTCACTAATGAATGTGTCAGAAATGGCACATTTCTGCTCTGTGCATCTTCTGAGCCAGTCATTAGACCTTGTACTGCCTTGTAGAGTAGGTATCACATGTGAAGAAGCTTAGCCTGATCTAGTCACCTTGAGGGTCAAAGATACCTAGAGAGAAGCCCAGGTATTCAAAATGTTGCAGATGAACCCAACCTCGGCCAGCTCCTCAGCTAGATGCAGCAGCAAGAAGGAGCACAGTTAAAACAGCACAGGAATTACCCTCTCAGACCAAATATTCATGAAAAACAGCATGATGTTTCAAGCTATGGGATCTGAGGTGGCTTCTTATGTAGCAAAGTGTAACTGACGCACTTGTCAAAACAGGTTCTGCCTGTGTGTGTCTTGTTTCTCTGTCTGTTTCTAAACTACATTCAGCAAGGCCCTTAGAATTTGTGGCTAGGATTTCATTTCATTTGGTTGATATTACATTTAGTTGAATGTAAACAATGAGTGAAAATACAGGCTCAAATGCTTTACTAGAAAGTAAAGCATTACTATCTAGTCTAGTCAAGGCTATGGTTTTTCCTGTGGTCATGTATGGATATGAGAGTTGGACTGTGAAGAAAGCTGAGCACTGAAGAATTGATGCTTTTGAACTGTGGTGTTGGAGAAGACTCTTGAGAATCCCTTGGACTGCAAGGAGATCCAACCAGTCCATTCTGAAGGAGATCAACCCTGGGATTTCTTTGGAAGGAATGATGCTAAAGCTGAAGCTCCAGTACTTTGGCCACCTCATGTAAAGAGTTGACTCATTGGAAAAGACTGATGCTGGGAGGGATTGGGGGCAGGAGGAGAAGGGGACAAATGAGGATGAGATGTCTGGATGGCATCACTGACTCGATGGACACGAGTCTGAGTGAACTCCGGGAGTTGGTGATGGACAGGGAGGCCTGGCGTGCTGTGATTCATGGGGTCGCAAAGAGTCAGACATGACTGAGCGACTGAACTGAACTGAAAATACAGGCTCAAATGCTTTACCAGAAAGTGTTATGGTGGGTTATCTATTTCAATACTAACAGAATATCATTTTATTCACATTAATGTTAAAAAGAATAGACTCTGAGGATTAAATAATAAGTATCTCTATGACACAAACTGTGGAAAATTCTTAAAAGAGATGGGAATACCAGACCACCTGACCTGCCTCCTGAGAAATCTGTATGCAGGTCAAGAAGCAACAGTTAGAACCAGACATGGAACAACAGACTGGTTCCAAATTGGGAAAGGAGTAGGTCAAGGCTGTATATTGTTACCATGCTTATATAACTTATATGCAGGGTACATCATGAGAAACGCTGGACTGGATGGAGCACAAACTGGAATCAAGATTACCAGAAGAAGTATCAGTAACCTCAGATATGCAGATGACACCACCCTTATGGCAGAAAGCAAAGAGGAACTAAAGAGCCTCTTGATGAAAGTGAAAAAGGAGACTGAAAAAGCTGGCTTTAAAGCTCAACATTCAGAAAACGAAGATCATGGCATCTGGTCCCATCTCTTTATGGCAAATAGATGGGGAAACAATGGAAGTGAGAGGCTTTATTTTATTGGGCTCCAAAATCATTGCAGATGGTGACTGCAGCCATGAAATTAAAAGACACTTGCTCATTGGAAGAAAAACTATGACCAAACTAGACAGCATATTAAAAAGCAGAGATATTACTTTACCAACAAAGGTCCATCTACTCAAGCTATGATTTTTCTAGTAGTCATGTATGGATGTGAGAGTTGGACTACAAAGAAAGCTGAGCACTGAAGAATTGATGCTTTTCAACTGTGATGTTGAAGACTCTTGAGAGTCCCTTGGACCGCATGGAGATCCAAGATGTCAATCCTAAAGGAAATCAGTCCTAAATATTCATTGAAAGGATTGATGCTGAAGCTATAGGTCCAATACTTTGGCCACCTGATGCGAAGAACTGACTCATTGGAAAAGACCCTGATGCTGGGAAAGATTGAAGGTGAGAGGAGAAGGGGACGACAGAGGATGAGATGGCTGGATGGCATCACCTCTTCCATGGACATGAGTTTGAGTGAACTCCTGGAGTTGGTGATGAACAGGGAGGCCTGGAGTGCTGCAGTCCATGGGGTCACAAAGAGTTGGACACAACTGAGTGACTGAACTGAACTGATGACATTGAAAGCCACAAACTAAAACCATGAATACTGAATGATTTGATGAAAACTGTATAAACAAGTAAATAACTAAGATGTATCACCTACTTGCATTCATCAAATATCCTATTCATGTGGTAAGAATTGTCTGCCATAGGTTTCTGGTGCGGCATTTTATTCATTCACTTCTGTCATGATAATCAGTCATCTTTTGACATATGTGACAGGTCCAATAAGGAAGGAAAAAGTACTTGCCAAAAATACTTACATTATTCAAGTGTAGGGATATTTGCTCAGAAAGAGATGACACTGGAAACCCTTAATGTTGTCAATTTGAAAAATTGTGTGTCAGTCAGAAACTTTGATTTTGCTGCCTGTGTTTATCGCAGTGCTTGGCATGTGATTTCATTTGTGTGGCAAAAATCATTCTTTCATTTCATTTACAGAATCATTGTATAATACATGTAGTACATTTAAAACTTTTACTTTTATTAGAATTTTCACTCAAAAGTTCAGGGAACTTATAATAATGACTAAAGGAATTGTGTGGAGTTGCAATACACAATTATTATTAGTTTTCTTGAACTGCTTAGAAACAGCTCATACATTATTGAAAAGTTAACTATTTAAGGTCTATTTTGTTGTCTTATGTGATATATTTAAAGACACTAGCTGTTTCAAAACTATAGTTGTCAATGGCAAAGAATGAAAAATGAAAATAAATTTTTGAAAAACATATGCAAAGAATTTTTGTCAAAAAATAATTTAGATTCATAGAGGAAATAAAAGTCAGTTTTGTTTATAAAAGTTGCTTAGCCCAATTTCTAAAAATTTGTCATTTCTTCATATATGTTTTACAGTCATATTTACTTATATCTAAGTATGAGTAGATTAAAATATTCATGCAGTCATTCAGGTTTCTTTCTCAAGTTCTACCAAGAAAAAAGAATGGAAGAGATTTATTATACTCCATTGCTTTTCTTTAAGGCATATCTAATATTCTTGCCTGCTATGAGAATGGTACTGTGTTTATTTTTGTACCAATATACTTCATATAACCAAATCAGAATTTCTTCAGCATTGGAAAACCTTTGATTCTAAAGACCAAGAGCTATATTTTCTCTCACTTTAGAAAATATTGTTAGACGTTAATTTGCTGTGTGAGAAATCTCAGATGCTTTTCTCAAATTGACATACCAAAGAACCTTTATTCATTTAATCAATAGTTTACATTCTTAATGTCAATGAAATTGTAGTTATTCAATGATGTAAACTGTACTCCACATCATATATGTTTAGTGAAGTGAAGTGAAGTTTCTCAGTCATGTCTGACTCTTTGTGACCCCATGGACTGTAGCCTGCCCTCTTGCGCCCATGGGATTTTCCAGGCAAGAATACTGGAGTGGTTTGCCATTTCCTTCTCCAGAGGCTCTTCCCAACCCAGGGATTGAATCCAGGTCTCCCGCATTGCAGGTAGATTCTTTACCAGTGAGCCACCAGGGAAGCCTTTGGTAAAGAAAGCACCTGCCAGTGCAGATGCAGGAGACTGGGTTCGATCCCTGGGTGGGGAAGATCCCCTGGAGAAGGAAATGGCAATCCACTCCAACATTCTTGCCTGGAGAATCCCATAGACAGAGAAGCCTACAGTCCACAGGGTCACAAAAAGTTGGGCATGACTGAAACAACTTAGCATATACATTACATTTATATGCTCACCATTTAAACATCTAGGTGTTTAAACACCTAATTAATTAAATCTTTCACTTTCATCCAGATATTTTTTGATGAGTAGACAGAAAGAAGCTGTTAAGATTACAATGTGATATGTTTTACAAATAATAACAATAAAAAACAAAATTTATTTAATCAGCAAGGATTTATTTATATTCTAATGTCAGTCAAATTGCACAGAACAACATATTTTAGGTTTTTTTTTGGCTGCACCACGTGTCATGTGAGAACTTAGCTCCCCAAGCCAGAGATTGAACCCATGGCCCCTGAAGTGGAAGCACAGAGTCTTAACCACTGTACTGCCAGGGAAATGCCAATATTTTTATGATATGCAAAACTTTCTAAATCCTCCTCACTATTTTGAGAACATAATTCCAAAAAACCCACCAACATCTTTGCTTTTAGCTAACCAATATAAGAAGTTAAGGTAATAATTTGTTTCTGTCAGAGTAAAGATATATTTTAGCTGCTTTTTTTATTAAAAAAAAAAAGAAGCAACTTTCCTTTCTTTGATATATGCATCTTTTAAAATATCTCCATCTGTGTCCCCTTCCACAGTATAGCAATTAAATTTTTGTTTTCTTACACACCATAAATTCAGATGTAGTGTCCTGGTTACTAAAAATGATAGAAATGGTGTAATTCTTGTCTGAACTCATTTGATTACAGATTTGCTCACTACAAACAGGCAACAGCAATTTCTTCTTGAGGAAAAGAGGATATAAGATCTATTTTAAAATATTTTATTCTTTAATAATGATCTTTGCTGTGCATAGTCCTAACAGTCATGTGATTAGAAAGAAAGAGAACAAGAAATTGTAGTTTAGTAATATAAGGAATACTTATTAGAAGATAGTCACTAATTTAACTTTCTCGTAAAAATACAACCAGTGTCAAGGAATATTTATGGGCTTAGGATTATACACACATACACACTTTTTTTTTTCTGTGTGTATACATATATATGTGTGTCTAAAATTATTGTATATAATCAATACATATATTTTTAGGCTATATTTTGCTGCTTGACCAACAACCATAAAACCTATTAGATCTAAACAATTTTTTCTTTTTTTTTTTAGTTTTTAATTCTGCATATCGTCTGTTTGGGTTGGACTCAGTAAGAAAGTTCTCATGATGGTTTAATTTGGGTCTTCTCATACATTTGCAGCCAGCTACTGGTCTGGTGGGTGGCTCTGCTTTTAAGGTTTAATTGACTATTGGCTGGGGTAGCAACAGCAAGGGGGTTTATGGATCTCTCATCATACAGTGGCTAGCTTAGGTTTGTTTCTGTGATGGTGACAAATTTCTAGAATGAGGAGAAAGCAAGTCCTAGTGCTTAACTACTATTCAAGCCTCTGCTTATGACACGTATGCCACTGTCTCACATTGGCCAGAACAAGTCACGTGGCCAAGTACAAGGTCAGTGCAGAGGAATTTTGCAAGGGGAAGAGATCCAGAGAGTCATGGAGACAAGAACAGATTAGTGGTAATTATCGCACCAGTTTACCATAGCATGGTACTCTGAGGGTATGGCTGGCTGTGTGTGTGCCTGTCTATCTATCTACCTGTCTATTTATTTATCTATAAATCAGTAGAATCAATGACTAAACTCAGCTCCTGCATTTAATGGCACAACCACTGACCCATGACTGGCCTTTCACTGAAGCTAAGTGTGTGATTTGAAAGAAATGGTGTGGCCAGAGCAGCATGGTAGACTATGAACTCTTTAGCTAGCACCTTATATGTTCTGAACTCTTCTTTTCTAATTCCTAATGTATCTACTTGTTTTTAGTCTGGAAATACATGTGCTTTTGCTAGCTGCAGGGACAAAAGGATCCTGAGGTGGCCTCCAGTGGTCCCCACTTCTGAGTTCATGCCTTGTGTAATCCCCTTGCCTGCGACTTGTTTTTAACATGTAGACTATGGGGAAAAGGATGTCGTCCCTTTGATTACACAACATTTTTTAAGACTGTCTTGCTAGCAGTCTTGCTTCCATTCTACTGCTGGCCTTGAATATGTAAACTGCCCACGGGAAAAAAAAATAGGGGCCATGTGATATGGAAGTATGGGTGACCTCTTTCTAGGAGCTAAGAATAGTCTCTAGCTGACATCCAACAAGAATCCAGGGCCAGAAGTTTGGAAGTTGATTCAGCCCCAGTCAAGTCTCCAGATGAAAATACAGCCCAGGTGGACACTCTGAGTGTAGCCCACAGTGACCCTGTCAGGGGATCCAGTCAAGCTGTGCCTAGACAAAGAAATTATAACATTATACAAGTGAGTTGTTTTAAACCACTAAATTTTGGTAATTGATCAGACATCAATAGGAAACTAATACAAGGACAAATGTCTTCATCAGTTAACATCCACATGTCCACATTAAAAGAATGTTCAAAAGTTGGCCTTGTTTTTCTTAAACTTATCCAAATAAAGCAAATGCTTTATGTTTTGTAATTAAATGGAACTGTATAATTTTCATGCTTTATGCATTTTCCAGACTTAACATATTACATACTGTATACTTCAGATCAAGGCAAAAGTCCTGTTTAATTAGCCTTGGGAATAAAAGTCTTAATCCAAACAATTTGAAAATTATTGCTTCCTATGTTTAGCTCCTAGCCCTGACATGATGTATATGGTTATAACCTTATTTTTTCCAAAATAGTAGGAAATAATCACTTTCATTTTTGTTGTATAAAGTACTGTGAATTTATAATGGCTAATCAAGTTAATTATGTGTTTAACCTGAGACTGTTTAAAGTATATGCAAAGTTCTTCATGTTTCATAACAAAAATGTGCTTTTCTTTTGTCCAAAAATGAAGTCAGTGAAACAAACGACTAGCACCTGTTTTTACTACTTGTAGGCCATAGGAAAAGAAAATTTTAATAATAATATTTTAATATTTTAAGGTTCCTTATAGAAGAATATTTGATCATTTTAGCTTACATAAATATATCGATTATAAGTAAATTTTATCTTTTTCTATTACATAATTATTTTAACAAAAAACTTATTAACATATATTTATTTTTATCTTCTGTAAATATAGGCTTAATTTATATTGTGTGAAATGAATATCATATGGTAAAAGATCATTTTGATGTGATTTCAGCAGAGAAGTATTCTATACTGCTAAAATTAATGCTACAATGGTACTGTAAATGAGTTAGAAGCCCAGTGGAATTGCAAGGGAAATATTTGGAAGAAAAAGGCAACAGTATTATTAGGATTATTATTATAAACACTTTCAGTTATTTTCCCTTCAAGACTTTTTTATTTAACATTCTCTCCAACGTTAACATGCCTATTTGAAATTAAAGTTCAATATTAAGTCGTTTTATGCAATATAGTAGATTAGCAGAGGCAAAACAGACTTCTTTTCTCTTTCAGAGTTATTCTAAGGTGAAAGGTTCCCTGTTGGCTCAGATGGTAAAGCGTCTGTCTGCAGTGCAGGAGACCGGGTTCGATCCCTGGGTTGGGAAGGTCTGCTGGAGAAGGAAATGGCAGCCCACTCTAGTATTTTTGCCTGGAAAATCCCATGGACTGCGGAGCCTGGTAGGCTACCGTCTGTGGGGTCACAAAGAGTTGGATACGACTGAGCGACTTCACTTTCACTTTTCAGAGTTATTCTAAGGTGAAGGGTGGCATGAGTGAATAGAGGGAAAGTGCAGGTAATGACTGTGTAGAAATATGTGGGTAACATGCAAGATTTGATTTTGTTATTTTTATTTTTAATTTTTTTAATATATTTATTTTAATTGGAGGTTAACTACTTTACAATATTGTATTGGTTTTGCATACATCAACATGAATCCACCACAGGTATACACGTGTTCCCCATCCTGAACCCCCCTCCCTCCTCCCTCCCCGTACCATCCCTCTGGGTCGTCCCAGTGCACCAGTCCCTTTTATTTTTACTCAGCAGATATAATTTTATTGTTAGGTAGTACAACATGGGAGAAGGCAATGGCAACTCCAGTACTCCAGTACTCTTGCCTGGAAAATCCCATGGACGGAGGAGCCTGGTGGGCTGCAGTCCATGGGGTCACGAAGAATTGGACACGACTGAGTGACTTCCCTTTCACTTTTCACTTTCATGCATTGGAGAAGAAAATGGCAACCCACTCCAGTGTTCTTGCCTGGAGAATCCCAGGGATGGCGGAGCCTGGTGAGCTGCTGTCTATGGGGTTGCACAGAGTCAGACACGACTGAAGTGACTTAGCAGCAGCAGCAGCAGCAGTACAATGTGGTATTTTTCTTTTAAAGGTGTGCAGTGTGGTAGCTAAATATATGTATAAGTTCAGTTCAGTTCAGTCATTCAGTCATGTCTGACTCTGAGACCCCCATGGAGTGCAGCACACCAGGCCTCCCTGTCTATCACCAACTCCCAGAGTTTACTCAAACTCATGTCCATTCAGTGCATGATGCCATCCAGCCATCTCATCCTCTGTCGTCCCCTTCTCCTCCCTTCTTCAATCTTACCCAGCATCAGGATCTTTTCAAATGAGTCAACTCTTTGCATCAGGTGACCAGTATTGGAGTTTCAGCTTCAACATCAGTCCTTCCAATGAACACTCAGGACTGATCTCCATTAGGATGGACTGGCTGGATCCCCTTGCAGTCCAAAGGACTCTCAAGAGTCTTCTCCAACTCTACAGTTCAAAAGCATCAATTCTTTGGCACTTAGCTTTCTTTGTAGTCCAACTCTCACATCCATACATGACTACTGGAATAGTCTCTGCTTTTTAATATGCTGTCTAGGTTGGTCATAACTTTCCTTCCAAGGAATAAGCGTCTTTCAGTTTCATGGTTGCAGCCACCATCTGTTGTGATTTTGGAGCCCCCCAAAATAAAGTCTACCACTGTTTCCACTGTTTCCCCATCTATTTACAATGAAATGATGGGACTGGATGCCATGATCTTAAGTTTTCTGAATGTGGAACTTTAAGCCAACTTTTTCATTCTCCTCTTTTACTTTCATCAAGAGGCTCTTTAGTACTTCTTTGCTTTCTGCCATAAGGGTGGTGTCATCTGCACATCTGCAGTTATTGATATTTTTCCTGGCAGTCTTGATTCCAGCTTGTGTTTCTTCCAGCCCAGCGTTTCTCATGATGTACTCTGCATAGAAGTCAAATAAGCAGGGTGACAATATACAGCCTTGATGTCTCCTTTTCCTATTTGGAACCAGTCTGTTGTTCCATGTCCAGTTCTAACTGTTGCTTCCTGACCTGCATACAGATTTCTCAAGAGGAAGGTCAGGTGATGTGTTATTCCCATCTCTCTCAGAATTTTCCACAGTTTGTGATAATCCACACAGTCAAAGGCTTTGGTATAGTCAGTGAAGCAGAAATAGATGTTTTTCTGGAACTCTTTCCTTTTCCATGACCCAATGTATGTTGGCAATTTGATTTCTGGTTCCTTTGCCTTTTCTAAATCCACCTTGAACATGTGGAAGTTCATGGTTCACGTATTGCTGAAGCCTGGCTTGGAGAATTTTGAGCTTTACTTTACTAGTGTGTGAGATGAGTGCAGTTGTGTGGTAGTTTGAGCATTCTTTGGCATTGCCTTTCTTTGGGATTGGAATGGAAACTGACCTTTTCCTGTATTGTGGCCACTGCTGAGTTTTCCAAATTTGTTGTCATATTGAGTGCAGCACTTTCATAGCATCATCTTTTAGGATTTGAAATAGCTCAACTGGAATTCCATCACCTCCATTAGCTTTGTTCGTAGTGATGCTTCCCAAGACCCACTTGACTTCACATTCTAGGATGTCTAGCTCTAGGTGAGTGATCATATCATCCTGGTTATCTAGGTTGTGAAGATCTTTCTTGCACAGTTCTATCTATTCTTGCCACCTCTTAATATCTTCTGCTTCTGTTAGGTCCATACCATTTCTCTCCTTTATTGTTCCCATCTTTGCATGAATTGTCCCCTTGGTATCTCTAATTTCCTTGAAGAGATCTCTAGTCTTTCCTATTCTCTTTTCTACTATTTCTTTGTACTGATTTCTTAACTCTCCTTGCTATTCTTTGGAACTCTGCATTCAAATGGGTATATGTTTCCCTTTTTCCTTTGCTTTTTGCTTCTCTTCTTTTCACAGCTATTTGTAAAGCCTCCTCAGAGAGCCATTTTGCTTTTTTGCATTTCTTTTTCTTGGGGATGGTCAAAATCAGCTCTCAGTCTTGTTTTTGCTGACTGTATAGAGCTTCTTCATCTTTGGCTGCAAAGAATGTAATTGATCTCCTTTCGGTCTTGACCATCTAGTGATGTACATGTGTAGAGGCGTCTCTTGAGTTGTTTTAAGAGTATGTTTGCTATGACCAGCGTGTTCTCTTGACAAAACTCTGTTAGCCTTTGCCCTGCTTTATTCTGTACTCCAAAGCCAAACTTGTCTGTTACTCCAGGTATCTCCTGACTTCCTACTTTTATATTCCAGTTCCCTGTGATGAAAAGGGCATCTTTTTTTGGTGTTTAGTCCTGGAAGGTCTTGTAGGTCATCAGAGAAGCATTCAATTTCAGCTTCTTAAGCATTATTGTTTGGGGCATAGACTTGGATTATTGTGATATTGAATGGATTGCCTTGGAAACAAACAGAGATCATTTATGAAATTGCACACAATTACTGCATTTTGGACTCTTATGTTGACTCTGAGGGCTACTCCATTTCTTCTAAGGGATTCTTGCCCACACCAGTAGATATAATGGTCATCTTCACCCATATCAGTCCATTTTAGTTCACTGATTCCTAAAATGTCAACGTTCACTCTTGCCATCTCCTGTTTGACCATTGCCAATTTACCTTGATTCATGGACCTAACATTCCAGGTTCCTATGCAATATTGTTCTTTACAGCATCGGGCTTTACTTGTATCATCAGTCACATCCACAGCTGGGCATTGTTTTTGTTTTGGCTCTGTCTCTTCGTTCTTTCTGGAGTATTTTCTCCACTGATCTCCAGTAGCATATTGGGCACCTACCAACCTGGGAGTTCATCTTTCAGGGTCATATATTTTTGCCTTCTCATCCTTTTCATGGGGTTCTCAAGGCAAGAATACTGAAGAGGTTTGCCAGTTCCTTCTCTAGTGGACCATGTTTTGTCAGAACTCTCTACCATGACCTGTCTGTCTTGTGTGACCCTACACGGCCTGGCTCATAGTTTCATTGAGTTAAACAAGGTGGTGGTCCATGTGGTCAGTTTGATTATGTTTTATACCCATTAGCAAATTAAGATAGCAATATTTAGTTTTAATACTTTTGTCTTTTAACTTTTATGATAAAGTTAAAGTGATTAATATACAACCATGACAGCAGTAGAATATGCAAGTTTTGACTATGGATTTACTTGGAGCTTTTAATTCATCTGTTTTCATCTTGTTACTTCAGTGTCCTTTATTCTAGTTTGTAGAACTTCCTTTGGAATTTCTGAAAGTGAGGTCTAATGATGATGAACTCCCTCAACCTTTGTCTGGGAATATTTCGAAACGACTTCTTTGCCTTTACCAGGTATACTCTTCTTGGTTAGCATTTTTGTTTTCTGTTAGCACTTTAAATATATCATCTTACTCCCTCCTGTTCTTCCTGGTTTCTTCTGAAACATATGCTGATTTCCTTGGAGTCAGTAGGGCTCATTCCTTGTATATAATGAGTCTCTTTTCTCTTACTGCCTTCAAAATTCTTTTTTTTTTTTTTTAATATTCAGCAATTTGATTACAATGTGTCCTGGCATAATCTTCTTTGGGTCCCTCTTTCTTGGTCTTTGAACTTCATGTATCTGCGTGTGCACATCCTTCCTAAGATTTGGGAAGTTTCAGCCTGTTTCTTTAAATATGCTTTCTGTCATTTTCTCTATCTGCTCTAGTTCTTAGACTCACATAATCTAAACTTGCCCTTTTGATAGTATTTCATAGGTCCCATATGCTTTTTTCACACTTTTTTTTTTTTTGGTCCTCTAACTAGCTAATTTTTAATGGCTTGTCATTGAGTTCATCTATTATTCCTACTGCAGAATTTAGTATGCTTTTTAAGCTCACTAGGAAAATTATTCAGTTTTTTATTGTATTCTTAAGCTACCAATTTTTTGAATTCTTTTTTATCATTCTATTTCTTTATTAAAGTTCTCATTTATTTTCATTCACTATTTTCTTGATTTTGTTTACTTGTACATTTGGATTATATGGCATCTCTTTGAGCTTCTTTAAGATGCTTATTTTGAATTCTTTGTCAGGTAACTTGTAGATATCTATTTCATTGGGGTCCCATTTACTGAAGCCTTATAATTTCCTTTATTAGGGTCATGTTTGCCTTACTCTTTATGATCTGTGTAGCCTTGTGTTGGTGTCTGTATACTTGAAAGAGCAAATACCTCTTCTGGTCTTTACAGGCTGGCTTTGGCAGGTGAAGATCTTCTGTTAGACCCCTGGCTGATAGTATGATCTCTAGGATTACATTTGAGCAGGATTGGAACCAGTCTCATGGTTGCTGCTAGGTCCACATTAGTGTCTACATTTGAAAGGCCTGTGTCAAAGGTGTTGGGTAGACACGGGTACTTTGGTGGACAAGCCTTCCAGTAAGGTAGACACCAGTGCAAGTGTCCACTCCAGGGTCTGCAGATATTGGGTCTGTTACCAGGTGGGTGGGCGGGTGTGGCTCCGTACACATTTCTGGGATGGCTCCTGAGAGGTCATTGGGCAGGTCTCTGGAAGGACCAGATTGGCCCTGGACCATGGTCAAGAGGGGCTGGAGCTGTCACAGGGTTGCCTCAGCATCCACTGTAAAGAGGTCAGTGGGTCTGACCTCAGTGGTCTGATCTCCAAGGGCACAGATCAGCATGACTCCCAGTGGATCCCTAGGCAAACAGGATTGCTGTCCGACTCAACTACGAGGGTCTAGAGCTGGGTTAAAGGCTACTTAAAGCTACATAGTTTGGGGGGGGGGGCCTTGCCTCTGGGGTTCAGATGGCAGTGTCTCCTGGAAAATCCCTAGGTGTACAGGAGTATTCTCAGTCTTTGGTTGATAGGAGCCAAGGTACAGGGTTGCTTCAGGATTGCCAGTTGGGCCAAGGTTGGAAAGCCTGCCTCAGCATGGAAAGATATGTCTGCTGAATAGACCTTGGGTGAGTATGAGGGTGTGACTGGTGGCCAAGAGTGGTGGTGTCAGACCTCAGGCCACTTCTGCGTCTACCACTGGGATCAAGGCTGGAGGGCTTGGGCTTGCTACCTGTGGCATGGGTGAGTATGACTCTAGGAGGTCTCCTAGCAGCTCGTGCTGGTGGCAGAACCAAGACCAAACAGGGCTATACCTGATTCCACAGGAGGATGGAGCTGTTTCTGGGTCTGTATCTGAAACATAGTCAGGGATCCTGTTACCTGGGCATGGGTCTGCTTTTACAAAAGGCCCTCAGTCTCAGGACCCACTGGGTTTCACATTCTCCTACCTGGAACCCAAAGGTCCCACAAAGTCACTTTTGGCAGTAGATAAGCTGTCAAATTTTTGTTACTGAGAGAAGATACTGATGGGAGACTCCATTCTGCCACCTTTCTGATGTAACTCAACATACAAGCTTTTAGTTGGAGATGATGCTCACTCAGAATGTAACAGATAGCTGCAGTAGTGCCCACTTTCTTGGTACTATTTAAGAACATGGTTTAAAGGTTGTCTTGTGAAAGTAGAGAAGAAGAGGGAGAAGGTAGGCAAGTAGACATTATGGTATTTCTTGAAAACTAAGCTGCCTACAAAATAAGCACAATGATGAATAACACCAAATTGTTGTTGTGTCAGGAAAGAGTCTTCATAGGGGTGAGTAAGAATCAGCCAGTGTCAGTTTGCATTTCTCCAAAGCCTATAGAGCTTATTAGACAGAGGAAAATTCATGATTATATTGCATATACCATTCGACATTTTCATGCATTTTTCTAGGTCATTTACTTGAAGATAGATTTCAGCAAAAGCAAATATATCTTATTTCATTTAGGATGCTAAGTTGGTATGACATTTTTGCAACTGAGATAGTATTGGTGGAATAACACAATTCAATACTTGATAAATATAATTTTCTCAAGCCAAAGAAATTTAAAGTATTACAAAGTCTATTGTAGAAAAAAAAAGGCGAAAAAGAAAACCACGGTGAATATAAAAATAAAAATGCATTATTCAAGTTTCAAGGAGTGATAATAAATTAAGCCACTTAAAATTTCACTTAAAAATGCTACAAAACTAAAATATTTATGCATTTGAGCAAAACAAATAATAATATTTTAAACTGGCAATATTTATATTAAAATATTAAGTATCAATGAGCTATAATAGTGCTTTATGAAATATTCTTTTTCAGATTAATATGTCAACATATAAGTAGTTTAAGTTTAGCTCTTATAGAATATATTGGAAAGAAAGAGATTTTAGAAATGATCTAATGAAATTTTCTCAGTTTCATTGAATGAACTGAGACCAAAGATAAACAATGGCTCAGCCAAAATATGAACTGTGGTAGTCAGAACAAGAATACTTATCACCTGATCTGAATTCTATGCTCTTAGTCTCTATTATGCAGCAGTAATTATTTAATACATCTTATTATGGGAAAATTGCATATTTTATACTTATAAATGTAATACTTACATATCAATTTAGATATTTACATTTTTGTGAGCATGTTGAAGATAATGTGTTTATAATTGTGGATCTGTATATGTTTACTCTAACTGTAGACCTCTGTGTATTTTTTTTAAGTTTATTTATTTATTTATTTATTTATTTAATTTTAAAATCTTTAATTCTTACATGTGTTCCCAAACATGAACCCCCCTCCCACCTCCCTCCCCATAACATCTCTGTGGGTCATCCCCATGCACCAGCCCCAAGCATGCTGTATCCTGCGTCAGACATAGACTGGCGATTCAATTCTTACATGATAGTATACATGTTTCAATGCCATTCTCCCAAATAATCCCACCCTCTCCCTCTCCCTCTGAGTCCAAAAGTCCATTATACACATCTGTGTCTTTTTTGCTGTCTTGCATACAGGGTCGTCATTGCCATCTTTCTAAATTCCATATATATGTGTTAGTATACTGTATTGGTGTTTTTCTTTCTGGCTTACTTCACTCTGTATAATCGGCTCCAGTTTCATCCATCTCATCAGAACTGATTCAAATGAATTCTTTTTAACGGCTGAGTAATACTCCATTTGCATTGGCCAGAAAGTTCATTTACGAACTTTCTGGTTAACTGAATACAAAGATGTTTTATAAACTGTGGGTCTCTGTTTATAACTGATAAAATCTCTTTGATTCATTACATAAGCTTACTAGTGTTAATATTGAAAATATTTACACAAATAATGAGTAATACTGTTTGACTACTTCTTTTATTCATATCATAAGTTATCTCATGAGGTCCTATATGTAATTGATGTCAAGACAACTAGATGGATTAGTAATTGGTTAATGACAATCAGTTGTTGGTAATGATATCTAAAATTTCTTGACAGATATTATCTTGGGAAATATGTCTCCAATTGTATAATGATTCATCATGACTCTCTTACTCATTATTTTTTCTGAATAATTTGAATGCGGATTTCTAAAACTTATGTAACAACTTTTGTTAGAATATATCTCAAGATGATAATGTTTTGTTAGTATTGTAGACAGAATCTGGAAATATTATAAAGAATAAATTGAATTTGATTAAATAAAATTTAACAGAAGTAAGTATAAGACTCTGTTTTTGCACTGCAAAAAAGGAATAAATACTAGTACCATAATTTATGCAAAAATATAGATATTTTAGGCAGTCATTAATTATTTCTCTATGGGGCATTTAGCTCATAGTAAAGAATCTGCCTGTAATGCAGGAAACCCAGGTTCGATCTCTGCATCAGGAAGAACACTTGGAGAATGAAATGGCAACCCACTCCAGGAAAGAAGGATCTTACCTGGAGGATCCCATGGACAGAGGTGCCTGGCGGGCTACAGTCCATGGGATTGCAGAGTCAGACACTACTAAGCGACTAACAAATGGGCATATTTTGCTCCAGGTTTTTTGCCAAGTCCTCAGTTAAGTAGAGTAGTAAACTAAAGTTGCAGAATATTGAGAGATATGTACCAGTAAAGAAGTTTTTCAATTTAAGATAAATTGTTTAATAAGGTGTTAGTCACAATTTCATCAGCTTTAAGCTGTCAGTTTCTTTAAACTGTTTCATTTATACATTCACAAGTAGAGGAGATTGCCATCTCCTGCCCGCCATCTTAGGTGATGTAGAGCAAAAGGTCTAGATCATAGAAAATTTCTTTAGTCTTCCACAAATCCATTTATCAGTTGTTTGTCTTCCAAAGGTAATAACCAGAGATGATCTCCTATTGCAACTCTGACTATTTGATTGTAAAGAGGGCATCCTCTATCATCTATAGAGATTTTATAAAGCAGAAAAATGCAAAATCCTCATGTCATATAACAATATTTAAAGTCCAAGAGCATCTCTCATATTTGTTTCATCCGTTTGTAATTTATTCTAATCGTCTCAGTGGAAGGGGTCAGCCTGAGCCTTATATTGCCATATTCTCCTAGTAAAGTAAATAGAAATAATTTATGAGTTGATAGTGATGTTAATCCTTTTTTTTTTTTGTCCATCAGTTCACAATTATTTGGTTAATTCTAGGTATTAAACTTAAGGAGAAACCTCAACAAGAAGAAGAACACAGTCAGGGGATAACAATGAGATAGAAGGATATGTTGAAATAATGTAGCATGAAAAATAATGGAAGGATATAAGTTTTATCTGAGGGTCTATCTATGCTATGGTAGCTGCCTTTGAACGCATTTTTGTACAACTTTAACAGTGGAATTAGGGGAGTTAGGATCTATAATTATAGAGTGAAGGAAGAAACAGCTCACAAAATGAAGGACCTGTGCAACAGAAATCTGTATATGACATGAGTAATCTCTGGCTTGAAAATTTCTGATCATGGAAATGGTTTATGCAGAGGCTTGAAAGTCATTTATCAGGATGTCGGTTCCTTAAGAATAGATGTCCCTTCCCTTTAAGCTCAGAAATTCTATGATTTTGTGTGTTTCTTGGTACCACTGTTCATCGCAGTCTAACACAGAACTTATTTGGCACTGAATTATAATCTTATATATTACGAGGTAAATATAACCATCTGTGAAACTTAAGATAAAAGAAACCTCGAAAGTAATCTTGTGCTGCTTTATTCAAATTATGCATAAGACTCTCCTCTGTGTTTCTTTTTAGCCTACGCATGTGTTGATATTGGGGCTTTTCCCAGGTGGCACTAGTGGTAAAGAACCTGCCTGCCAATGCAGGAGACATAGGAGATGTGGGTTCCATCCCTGGGTCAGGAAGATCCCCTGGAGGAGGGCATGGCAACCCACTGCAGTATTCTTGCCTGGGGAATCCCATGGACAGAGGAGCCTGGTGGGCTGTGGTCCGCCAAGAATGCGACATGATAGAAGTGACTTAGCACAGCTCATGTGTTGATATTAGTGTGCATATGCAGAACAGAGAAGAGGTGAGCAGACTAACATTTTATCAGTAGTAAACTCACCATTCTCTCTGGTGTCTCAGAAGTTTCTACACATTTGAAGAGTTACTTTCTAATGATATCAGGCTCAGGTTTTCTTTTTTTTTTGAATATTTAATTTTATTTATATATATTTTTTATTTTACTGATCTTGTTTTTATTTTTATTTTTTAAATTTTATTTATTTATTTATTTTTAATTTTTATTTTTACTTTATTTTACTTTACAATACTGTATTGGTTTTGCCATACATTGACATGAATCCACCACAGGTGTACATGTGATCCCAAACATGAACCCCCCTCCCATCCATTTGTTCATCTCATACCTTAATAATCTCAGTGAAATGCACAATAATTCCTGTCCTTTCTCTTCTTACACCTTTCTGATATTTGTAGGTTTCCCTGATAGCTCAGTTGGTAAAGAATCTGCCTGCAGTGTGCGAGACCTGGGTTCGATCCCTGAGTTGGGAAGGTCCTCTGGAGAAGGGAAAGGCTACCCATTCCAGTATTCTGGCCTGGAGAATTCCATGGACTGTACAGTCCATGGGGCCTGAAAGAGTCGGACAGAACTCAGCCACTTTCACTTATTATCTTACCTTTTAGTATCTTTTGCACGGTTATAAAGACTTCGATTCTTTAATCTTCTTTCGTAAGTCAAAACCTATATTCCCTTAATCATCTCTGTTACACTTCTCTGAATTCCCCTTACAAGTCTTTTATCTACAGTGCTCTGGTACTGAGATGTCTAAAGACAAGTCTTTAATAATAAGTGAGAATGAGTAAGTGTAGCAAGCCTGGTCTCGAGGCTCCATACACTGGGAAATAAACAGTTATTGTATCTCTGTGCTATATTATTCTATACAACAACTTAAGTCCTTAGAAGGACTTAAGTTTCTTTAAAACGTCTTGGTTAGAGGGAGAAACTGTAGTGGTAAGAGGCAGATTTTTTTTTTTCTTTTTCTTTTCTGAATCTAGTTCCCTGTGTTGTATTTCTTGTCAAAGTATTATTCATGCTTTCTGCTTTAACTCAAAAATCAGTGTTTAAATTTATTCAATTTCCAGTTTACCTTTTCCTTTTGTTTAGCTCTATTATTTTAAGCTATAACTTGGATTCAAACATTTTATAAGATGATACTCAAATATATCCACTACATTGTGAAATGTTTCAGAATGAAACAGGTGTCTTAAAAGAGTAAAATTTAATTACCTCCTGAATAGTAAGCACATTTGAAAGTAGTTGCTTCAATTTTTAAATTTGTTTTTTGTGGAGTTTATAGCTGGAAGAAGAAGAGGTGCAGTTTTTCTTTTTTTTCTTTTTCCCCCTTCCTTATATTTCTTTTAAGCTAGCCTCTGAATATCAGCTCTGATTTCTACAATTTTCATCACTCACACATCCTAGAGCTATTATTACGTTTGATTAGGGGCTTTATTCTTCTCTGCCCCAGAGTCAGGCTCTTTCTATACTTTGAATCTAGGTCTCCAGGAGACATTAATGTCTTTTCTTAAAACCTAACCTCTCCTTTCACTTACTAGTTTTTCCTTCTTCAACATTGTCATTTTCTGATCTCTAAGCCAAAGGGGAAAGTCACCAAACCATGAAATCATTGAAGAATTGAAAACTCAGAATTCTTCTTTAACTACTACCTCAGAAATTGTTAGATTTCTTGTCCATTAGACTTTGATTTGGCAACCAGTTCCTACCTTGAAACTGAAACCCACAAATATGTAGTTTCTCTAGTGATGGAATTGATTTACAATATGCTGAAATGAATGTAGTTAGTGATATGGACATGAGTCACCTCATTAGTATTTCAAATGATTTAACTGACTTCAGGGAATGATAGCAATCATGAATTGAAGCAGAGTTTTATGTATCTTTTCTTTTTAACAGGAGAGAATGACTCAATTTAAGTAACTCTTTCAAGACGGATGATTCCTGGTTGTTATTTTTATAATTCAGGTTACCTGAATAGCAATATAAACTTGCTTTGAAAACTTGGAACCAGCTTCAGCTTTGAAATCAGTCTATCATTAAAGCTATAGATATACTTTGTAAGTTACTACACACACACAGATAGATACAGGGTTTAAAAAATTTCAAAATAGGCCGTGCATGGATCCAGTAATTATGATTAATGTGTTGTTTGGAATTAAAGTTGTATCCTTTTAATTGTCACATCTCGGTGGGAATAGAAATACAAACTTGCAATTAGGTGATTGACCTGATTATGAAAGCTTCACTGGCATGGATTGTGTAGAGAGAATCTTTTTTTTTTTTGCTCAAACAACTATAGCCTGATAAGATATAAGCACAACTATACCATGTGCTCAAATAACTAAAGCATGATAATGCTGTAGTTGTTTTCTCAAGCTACTATAGCACTGAGCAGCCATACTGGCTTTGATGTTACCTCAAATTAACAAATGTATACAAAGTGAATCATCAAAGCATGCTAAAACTATTTTATAACTGTGAGGCATCATTTTTGAATTTAAAATGTTTGCACTATTTTAGTAAAATAAACTCACTTTAAAAAATTGTAATGAGTTAGGTATATTGAACTAAAGCCTCCACCAGTTAAATGAATCAGTAATAGGTTTGTCATTATTAGGCACTGAACAGTTTCAACTCTGATGTATCTACCCTAATGTATATTACTGTGGGGCATGTAGACAGAGGTTAATAAGAGAATTTTTCTTTTTAATCTAAAAGAACTTGAAGGGAGGAAAACCCTCTAAGTAAAAGAGCTGTAAACAATGAATTGGTCACCATAAATTATTTTTATGAATGCTTAATGTAGTTATTTAGCAACAGGCTATTGTCATTTTCTTTCTTTCATGCTGTTCTCTGTGTTCCTGATAGTGGAAATCAGAATTTCAACAGATAAGTTCATCTAATTCATATGGTGATATAGCAAACCATAAGTATTCATTGAGGATCACTTAGGCAGTCTTAGTTAGTAATCTGCAGTGAAACAGAAAGGTTCTGGGCACAAGTTCCTATACTTAACAAGATGGGTTTTAAATAATAGTAATAATTCATATAAAATCTTAAACATGTTGAAATATTTAAGAGAATAAACTACATCAAGTACTTTAGAAAGCTCATTTACACTGATTTCCAATGTTATTTAGGAATTAATTTTATATTCCCCAAATACTGTTTAGATATCTAATTTCCTGTTACTATATAGCTGAGTTTGAATGTCGTGCAAGTGTGTGTCTGTGTATTGACTCAAACTACATTTCCTGCAAATAAGAGAAGCTCTGTGATCTATAGCAAATTGGATTATATGAAAACATGGAGGACAAAATTAAAATATGTTATTTTCCTTGTCACATTACCAAGGGGTAGTGTTATCATTTTCAAGGAACCACAAAAGGATTACCTTTAGAAAATAGAAAAGGATCACCTTTAAAAAAGGGGAAGGATAAAGTCTTATTTACTGTATTTATACAGTGTCGACAGGTTTCTGGGTGAGATAGATACCACCTCACCCCTCGTCAAAAACCACTTATACTGTGAAGATTGTTTACTGTTATTTTATAGCAGAAATCTGGCTCAAAATAATGCCTTGTGTAATACTCTACTCTTTGAAAACAACATTAAGAGACATACCGGTAAAACATACAGATGTACTTGGACTTCTATTTAGGTTAAAAGGTCACCTCAGGAAAAGATAATCATTTTCTATTAATGCTGAAACTACTTTGCACTTCCCTGAACTATGTGGAAGGACACAGTGTCTTATTAGAAGATTAGTTTACATTATAGTCTGACAAGAATGACTTGTAAAGTGTGATTCATGCCCTGAAACAACACACTAAAGATAATTTCTCCCCTGTCTAGTCTGTAGTAATGAAAATAACCAAGAAGCTACATCACAGACTTTATAGGTCTGTAAACATACACAAACTCAGGTCACCCTATGCCACCATTGTCATTCGCCATTCATATATGCTATGTTTATTCCATTTATTCAGAACCATACTTGTACTAAAGAGGCAATAGGATCAAGTATTTAATTTACAGAAATATTGCCTCCTTTCCTAAGTGAGCGGATGGAGAATCCTGGTAGGCTACAGTCCACAGGGTTGCAAAGAGTTGGACACAACTGAGTGACTTCACTTTCACTTTCCTAAGCGAGCCCAGCATCAAATGATAGGAAGAGAGAATATCAATTGAAGACGCTGTGAGTTTAATCCGTAATTTGTATATTGATCTATTCAGCGTAAGATTTTGTCCAGCTAATGAACTCAAGGCCAAGCAATTAAGATATATTTAAATATTTAAGGAACTATCAAAATTGTAAAAATAAAAACTATAAAAACTATAAAAATAATAGGTGAGGCAACCTATAGTCTTTATTGTCAAGTCAGGGTTTAAATATGAAAGGATGCCTAGTGGTACATGTATTATTATAATTTATTTAATTATCACTGTATGAATCATAGGAAATATGACAGTGGAAATTTGCAGTATCTCCATCTACTCTAAAATATTTGAGAGAGATAATAATTATGAATTGATTCCGCTATATAGTGATTCACTCCTACTGTTGCTGTTCAGTTGCTAAGCTGTGTCTGACTCTTTTGTGACTCTGTGGACTGTAGCCCACCAGGCTCCTCTGTCCATGGGTGATTTCCCATACAAGAACACTGCAGTGGGTTACCATTTCCTGCTCCAGGGGGATCTTCCTGACCCAGGGATCGAACCCACCTCACCTGCATTGACAGGCAGATTCTTTACCACTGGAAAGATGATTGACTACTTATTGTAGAATTATTTACTGTATTAGTCAATGAATTGAAATGCAGTAACTTTTAAAGTATATTATTAGTGAAGAAAGCAAGAGTGGTTGAGTCATGTCTGACTCTTTGCGACCCCATGGACTATACAGTCCATGGAATTTTATAGGCCTTGTCCCTTCTCCAGAGGATCTTCCCAACTTGGAGACTGATCCCAGGTCTCCCGCATTGCAGGTGGATGCTTTACCAGTCAAGCCACAAGGGAAGCCCAAGAATATTGGAATGGGTAGCCTAGCCATTCTCCAGGGGATCTTCCCAACCCAGGAATCATTGCAGGCAGATTCTTTACCAGCTGAGCTATGAGGGAAGCCCAGATGTTTTGGGAACCTGGCTCTCTGCTATAGACCCCAGAGGCTAAGGTACCTAATGTTGATGCCAACTCCTTGTTCCTCCTGGAGAAGTGCCTGTCTGGTGAGATTCCCTCCCTACTGTGTGCTGTCACACTGGGGGTCAGCAGAGAAAGTTTCTCTGCATCTCTTACTTGTCTTAATACAGTTCTTTGTATCCCCTGTTGTAGAACAGGTGTTCAGATAGTTTGTAGGTTTTTTCCTAAGGTTTTTTCTAAGCCCATATTATTAGTATATAATACTAATGTTGTATATTATTAAACAGAGTATTCCTTAACTAAGACAGATATTATTATTTGCACATTATTTGTTGCAAAGATGATAATTACATTTGATGGTTTCTGATATTGTTATTATTAGTAATTAATGACAATATAGATACCATTTAAATATATTTTAAAACATCCTAGATATTTTTCAAAATGCTGTTCAAATTCCATTTATTAATAGATATTTCTCTGGCCCATCCTCAGAAAGATTAGTTATTCTTCTGCTTCTTATTCAGGTTTCTATTATATATTTATCATTTTATTAAATTTATTAATTTATTGTTAATTAATTAAATTGATTTATTTAAATTAATCTCTAATTTAATTTAATCATTAATTTACACATAGACTCCCTCTTGAAGTCTTGACCTTATAGAACATATCTGTCCATCATCTTTATCAGCTACTTTGGACAAGACTTCTTGAAATGAAACAGTATAATATGGGAAAGCCCTGGATAAGAAGTTCCACTGGAAAAAGTCAAAGTGATGACTGGCAACAGAGATAAATGTTGTGGTGAAAAATGAATGTACTTTAAGCTCTTTTCAAGGGGCTAGAGATGTTTCCATGTACCTTGCCTCATGTGATCATAAGAAAGGCCTCCCTGACTTTCCAGGTCTTAGGAGACATGCAGTGGGAATACAGTCTAGAGTGAAGCACTCTTGTGACTGGAAGCTGGCTGCCTGTTGTGCTGATTGCAAAGGGAAGGCTTGGCAGATGGGAGAGGTCTTCCTTCTGGTGCTTCAGCAGAGGGTTCAAGAGCTTGCCTGATCAACTGGAACAAAAGGGTGTGGCTCCCTCCATTTCTCTTTGCCAGTGCCTGAGGGAATCCAACAGTCTGACGTGAATGAGTACTGTGGGAATGCTAAATTGTGAACAATCAAGAGAAAAGTATCAGTAGTTCTCAAAGTAACTAGAGGGATAAACACCTAGCCAAAAGCCTAGACAAGCAGAATCTCTTAGGCAGAAAGAGATGAGTAAGAGTTTAACTTCCAGAAAAAATATTAATAGTGTTCCAAGAAAGCCAATTATAATTAACTTTTCATCCAACTCCTTTAGGAAGGTATGATTTCTAAATTACAAGAAGTCATTATATGAACAAATAGGCTTCCCATGTGGCTCAGTGGTAAAGAATCTGCCTGCCAAGGCAGGAGATGAAAGGGATGCTGGTTGGATCCTAAAGTTGGGCAGATCCTTTGGAGAAGGAAATGGCAACCCACTCCAATATTCTTGCTGGGAATATTCCCATGGCACAAAGGAGCCTAGGAGGCTACAGTCTATGTGGTTGCAAAGATTCAAATGACAGTGGCTAAACAACAACATTAGGCCATTCAGGTACGACCTAAATCAAATCCCTTATGATTATACAGTGGGAGTGAGAAGTAGATTTAAGGGACTAGATCTGATAGACAGAGTGCCTGAAGAACTATGGATGGAGGTTCATGGCATTGTGCAGGAGACAGGGATCAAGACCATCCCCATGGAAAAGAAATGCAAAAAAGCAAAATGGCTGTCTGGGGAGGCCTTACAAATAGCTGTGAAAAGAAGAGAAGCGAAAAGCAAAGGAGAAAAGGAAAGATATAAGCGACTGAATGCAGAGTTCCAAAGAATAGCAAGAAGAAGTAAAAAAGCCTTCTTCTGTGATCAGTGCAAAGAAATAGAGGAAAAGAACAGAATGGGAAAGACTAGAGATCTCTTCAAGAAAATTAGAGATACCAAAGGAGCATTTCATGCAAAGATGAGCTCGATAAAGGACAGAAATGGTCTGGACCTAACAGAAGCAGGAGATATTAAGAAGAGGTGGCAAGAGTACATGGAAGAACTGTACAAAAAAGATCTTCACCACCCAGATAATCATGATGATGTGATCACTAATCTAGAGCCAGACATCTTGGAAAGTGAAGTCAAGTGGGCCTTAGAAACATCACTATGAACAAAGCTAGTGGAGGTGATGGAATTCCGGTTGAGCTGTTTCAAATCCTGAAAGATGATGCTGTGAAAGTGCTGCACTCAATATGCCAGCAAATTTGGAAAACTCAGCAGTGGTGACAGGACTGGAAAAGGTCAGTTTTCATTCCAATTCCAAAGAAAGGCAGTGCCAAAGAATGCTCAAACTACCACACAATTGCACTCATCTCACATGCTAGTAAAGTAATGCTCAAAATTCTGCAAGCCAGTCTTCAGCAATACGTGAACCGTGAACTCCCTGATGTTCAAGCTGGTTTTAGAAAAGGCAGAGGAACCAGAGATCAAATTGCCAACATCTGCTGGATCATGGAAAAAGCAAGAGAGTTCCAGAAAAACATCTATTTCTGCTTTATTGACTATGCCAAAGCCTTTGACTGTGTGGATCACAGTAAACTGTGGAAAATTCTGAAAGAGATGGGAATATCAGACCACCTAACCTGCCTCTTGAGAAATCTGTATGCAGGTCAGGAAGCAACAGTTAGAACTGGACATGGAACAACAGACTGGTTCTAAATAGGAAAAGGAGTTCATCAAGGCTGTATATTGTCACCCTGCTTATTTAACTTAAATGCAGAATACATCATGAGGAACGCTGGGCTGGATGAAGCACAAGCTAGAATCAAGTTTTCTGGGAGAAATATCAGTAACCTTAGGCATGCAGATGACACCACCCTTATGGCTGATATTAAAGAGGAACTAAAGAGTCTGTTGATGAAAGTGAAAGAGGAGAGTGAAAAAGGTGGCTTAAAGCTCAAGATTCAGTAAACTAAGATCATGGCATCTGGTCCCATCACTTCATGGCAAATAGATGGGAAAACAGTGTCAGTCTTTTTTTTTTTTTTTGGTCTCCAGAATCACTGCAGATGGTGACTGCAGACATGAAATTAAAAGACGCTTATGCCTTGGAAGGAAAGTTATGACCAACCTAGATAGCATATTAAAAAGTAGAGAAATTACTTTGCCAACAGAGTCCATCTAGTCAAGGCTATGGTTTTTCCAGTGGTCATGTATGCATGTGCAAGTGAGTTGGACTATGAAGAAAGCTGAGCGCCGAAGAATTGATGCTTTTGAACTGTGGTGTTGGAGAAGACTCTTGAGAGTCCATTGAACTGCAAGGAGATCCAACCAGTTCTTCCTAAAAGAGATCAGTCCTGAGTGTTCATTGTAAAGACTGATGTTGAAGCTGAAATTCCAAAACTTTGGCCACCTGATAAGAGCTGACTCATTTGAAAAGATCCACATGCTGGGAAAGACTGAAGTCGGGAGGAGAAGGGGATGACAGAGGATGGGATGGTTGGATGGCATCACCGAGTCAGTGGACATGAGCTTGAGTAAAGTCTGGGAGTTGGTGTTGGACAGGGAGGCCTGTTGTGCTGCAGTCCACGGGGCCGCAAAGAGTCGGACACAACTGAGCAACTGAACTGAACTGACTGAAACAACAGCAACGTGTAAACAAACAAAAATAAGACTATGATCACTGTTGAGGAAGAAGTGTCACCAATGGGGAGGAAATATGAAAATCGTGTGTCAAGAATTCCAGAGCAGAATTTTTCAGTTCTTGGGTGTTTTCAGATTATTGAGCAGTCAGTGGGGTACCTGTGTGCTGAGATATTGATTTCCCACAATCTGTGAAGGCCTCTAGTGGCCAAGGTGCCCAAGTTGCTACCATGTGCAGACTACTTTATTGGCCACTGATGCTGTAAAAGAGAAATGAAAGATTCTGGGAGCTCTGATTCAGAAGCTAAACCCAAAGGAGTCACCTGTGAATAACTGAAGCTCTAAAAAGAGAGTAAGAAAGAAGAGAAATAGTAAAGGAAAACAGTTGCATCAAAGTCAAGTGGACTGTTCATTTGAAAAATCTCACTGAGGTATAGGGAGTATAAAGGAAGCAACGCAAACAGTATGCCTTCATACACTCAGTTCAAGAAAGTACTGGAACATGTGCTGCAACCAAATGCAATTTGAAGCAGAAAAATATAGAAAATGCAGAAGTGGAAGAAAAGTTTAAAATTAATATTAGGATATTAATTAAATTAAAATTAAAATTATAAATTAGTATTGCTATTAGAGTTAATATTAGGATTATGTACATTAATGCTAGGAATGGGCTTCCCTGGTGGCTCAGATGGTAAAGAATCCACCTGCAATGTGGGAAATTTGTTTTTTGTCCCTGGGTCGGAAAGATCCCCTGGAGGAGGGCATGGCAACCCCCTCCAGTATTCTTGCCTGGAAAATCCGCATGGACAGAGGAGCCTGACAGGCTACAGTCCATGGGGGTCACAAAGAGCTGGACATGACTGAGTGACTAAGCACAGCACAGCACAATATTAGGAATATGCAATAACATATAATTATATAATTATGTGGCTTGGATCATGTTATAAGGATTATGTAAACAACAGAAATATTAGGAGACATTGCTCCTCTAAAAATTGTTGAATTTAAGGAAGAGTGTAGTGAGAAGAAAGGGAAAAAAAAGTACTCTAAAGACTTTGTTAGCATGGGAGAAGTAATTGAATAAGTTAAATATTTTTGTGTTGGATTCACTGTTACTATTAATTTAAATATGAAACAGGTGATGTAGGATGGCTTCAGATGGGAGTTATAACAATTTGTTTTAGTACCACTCCAGGAAGGAAGGTTCCTTCCTTACCTGCCTCATTCCTTTTTTTCTCCCTTAGTCTTATGTTCCTGGGATTGCACTTACCATTGGTATTAGCATATAAACTTTTGCCTTAAATGCTGTCTTCTAAAGAATTCAGATTAAATTTGAAAATAAACGCTACTGACACCAAACAAATTGTGGAACTTTCAAATTAATAGCTTAGAAAGGAAAGGGAATGAAGAAAATCAAACATAATCCAAAAAATATAGATACAGGCATTAAGAAGTACACAATAATAAAGAAAGATGCAAAACAACATAATGTTTTTAAAGGTATTGATTTTCCTATTAAACAATTCAGGCTTTATGATTGTTTTAATTAAACAAAGTTCAGCAGCAGAGGCTTTATTAGAAATGTCTAAATTCTAGTAACAGAGTATAAATAAGGGAATGGATGAAGATATTTCAGGCAATTGTAATTGACAAGAAGCAAGAATCATAGTGAAAATAGGTAAAATTGAATTCAAATTAAAAGTATTAATTGGGACTGTTAAATTAATTAAAGAGGCCATTAGACTGGTTCTAATATCTTAGCAATGTACATAAGCAAATAAAAACATAAGCCTTTAATTCCTCAAGGCTAAGAAGTGAAAACTTGAAGAAACCAATTTCAAACAGCCAAGGAGACTTTCCCAAATATTGCATTTGCTTAAGCCATAGCCTATCAAATAACGTCCTTGCTTTGCTTTTAACTCTTTTACACAAGTCTCTCCTCTGAGCTTCTGGCAGTTCCCTACCACTTCAGGTTTGGCACTGACTGATTTGAGTTTATTTTTGCTTAAACAAAGTATTAAAATGTTTTAATATGCCTCAGTCGATCTTTTAACAGAACAAAAGAAATATAATAAAATAACAATAGATACAGAACACATGCCATATTTGTAACAGTTTGTGATGTCTATCTGCACCTCTCCCACACAGAACTTGAAACCTAAACCTAAACAGTATGCTGCTAAACAAGCAATGGATCACTGAAAAAAGGCAAAGAAGATATTAATAAAATACTCAGAGACAAGTAAAAATGAAGACACAAAGATCCCAAATCAATGGGATACAGCAAAAATAATTCTAAAAGAAAAGTTAATAGTGATACAAGCCTACAGCAGGAAACAAACAAACAAAATCTCAGATAAATAACCTAATTTTCCACCTAAAGAAAGTGGGGGGAAAAAAAGAACAAAGAAACCCAAAGTTAGAAGGAAAGAAATCATGAGGATAAGAGCAGAAATAAAGGAAACAAACAAAAAAATAGAAAAGCTCAATTAAAGTCAGAGCTGGTTCTTTGAAAAGAAAAAGAAAAGTGATAAGCTGTTAGACTCATCAGGGAATAAAAGAGAGGGCTCAGATCAATAAAATGAGAAATGAAAAAGAAGTTACAACCAGCACCACAGAAACACAAAGAATCATAAGCCATTACTATGAACAATTATTTGCTAATAAAATGGGCATCATGGAAGAAAAGAACAAGTTCCCAGGAATGTACAATCTTTCAAGACTGAATCAGTAAGTAATAGAGAATATGAACAGATTAATGTACCAGTAATGAAACAGAATTACTAATTTAAAACATCCCCATAAAAATAAATTAAAGAACCAGATGAATTCACAGGTGAATTCTACCAAACGTTTATAGAAGAGTTAGTCTCTGTCCTTCTCAAACAATTTTAAAAGGTAATAGAGGAAAGAACACTTCTGAACTTATTTCACAAAGTGAGAATCAGCCTGGTGTCAAAACTAGACAAAGACATCAGTTCAGTTCAGTCACTCAATTGTGTCCCATTCTTTGTGACCCCATGGACTGCAGCACAAAAGTCTTCCCTGTCCATCACCAGCTCTCAGAGTTTGCTCAAACTCATGTCCACTGAGTCAATGATACCATCCAACCATCTTAGCCTCTGTCACCCTTTCTCCTCCTGCCTTCAATCTTTCCCAGCATCAGAGTCGTTTCCAATTTGTCAGTTCTTCCAACAGGTGGTAAAAGTAGTGGAGTTGCAGCTTCAGCATCAGTCCTTCCAATGAATATTCAGGATAGATCTCCTTTAGGATTGGCTAATTCGATATGCATGCAGTCAAGGGACTCTTCAAGACTCTTCTCCAACACCACAGTTCAAAAGCATCAATTCTTTGATGTTCAGCTTTTTTTATACTAAAACTTGCACATCCATACATGACTACTGGAAAAACCATAGCTTTGACATTTGGACCTTTGTTGGCAGAGTGATGTCTCTGCTTTCTAATATGATGTCCAGTTTGGTCATATGTTTTCTTCCAAGGAGCAAGCATCTTTTAATTTCATGGCTGCAATCACCATCTGCAGTGATTTAGAAACCCCTAAAAATGAAGTCTCACTGTTCTACTGTTTCCCCATCTATCTGCCAAAAAATGATGAGACTAGATACCATGACTTAGAATCTTGAGTTTTAAGCCAGCTTTTTCACTCTCCTCTTTCACTTTCATCAAGAGGCTCTTTAGTTCCTCTTTGCTTTCTGCCATAGGGTGGTGTCATCTGCATATCTGAGGTTATTGATATTTCTCCCGGCAATCTTGATTCCAGCTTGTGCTTCATCCAGCTTGGCATTTCAAGTAATGTACTCTGCATAAAAAGTTAAATAAGCAGAGTGACAATATATAGCCTTGACGTACTCCTTTCCCAATTTGGAACCAGTCTTATTTCATGTCAGGTTCTAACTGTTGCTTCTTCACTTGCATACAGATTTCTCAGGAGGAAGGTAAGGTGGTCTGGTATTCCCATCTCTTTCAGAATTTTCCACAGTTTGTTGTGATCCACAGAGTCACAAAGTTTGGCATAGTCAATGACACAGAAGTAGATGTTTTTTCTGAAACTCTCTTGCTTTTCCTAGATTCCAACAGATGTTGGCAATTTGACCATTGGTTTTCTCTACCTTTTCTAAATCCAGCTTGAACATCTGGAAGTTCTCAGTTCACATATTGTTGAAGCCTGGCTTGGAGAATTTTGAGCATTACTTTGCTAGCATATGAGATGAAGTGCAATTGTGCAGTAGTTTGAGCATTCTTTGGCATTGCCTTTCTTTGGGATTGGGATGAAAACTGACCTTTTCCAGTCCTGTGACCACGGCTGAGTTTTCCAAATATGCTGGCATATTGAGTGCAGCGCTTTCACAGTATCATCTTTTAGGATTTGAAATAGCTCAACTGGAATTCCACTTCCACTTCCTTTGTTCATAGTGATGCTTCCTGAGGCCTACTTGACTTTTGCATTCCAGGGTGTCTGGCTCTAGGTGAGTGATCACACCATCATGGTTATCTGGGTCATAGAAATATTTTGTTGTATAGTTCTTCTGTGTATTCTTTCCACCTCTTCTTAATATCTTCTGCTTCTGTTAGGTCCCTACCATTTCTGTCCATTATTCAGCCCATCTTTGCATGAAATGTTCCATTGGTATCTCTGATTTTCTTGAAGAGATCTCTAGTCTTTCCCATTCTGTTGTTTTCCTCTATTTCTTTGCATTGATCTCTGAAGAAAGCTTTCTTATCTCTCTTTGCTATTCTTTGGAACTCTGCATTCAGATGGGTATATTTCCTTTTCTCTTTTGCCTTTCACTTCTCTTCTTTTCTCAGCTATTTGTAAAGCCTCTTCAGACAATTGTTTTGCCTTTTTACATTTATTTCTCTTGGGGATTTTCTTGATCAGTGACTCCTACAAAATGTCACGAACCTCCGTCCATAGTACTTCATGGACTCTGTCAATCAGATCTAGTCTCTTGAATCTATTTCTCACTTCCACTGTATAATCATAAGGGATTTGATTTAGGTCTTACCTGAATGGTCTAGTGGTTTTCCCTACATTCTTCAATTTAAGTCTGAATTTTGCAATAAGGTGTTCATGATCTGAGTCACAGTCTGCTCCCAGTCTTGCTTTTGCTGACTGTATAGAGCTTCTCCATCTTCAGCTGCAATGAATATAATCAATCTGATTTCAGTATCGACGATCTGATGATGTCCATGGGTATAGTCTTTTCTTGTGTTGTTGGAAGCGGGTGTTTGCTATGACCAGTGCGTTCTCTTGGCAAAACTCTGTTAGCCTTTGTCCTGCTTCATTTTGTATTGCAAAGCCAAATTTGCCTGTTACTCCAGGTATCTCTTGACTTGTTAATTTTTCATTTCAGTCCCCTATGATGAAAAAGACATCATTTTGGAGGGTTGGGGTTTCATTTCTAGAACAATTTTGTAGGTCTTCATATCATTGTTCGACTTCAGCTCCTTCAGCATTAGTTGGGGCATAGACTTCAATTACTGTAGTATTGAATGGTTTGCCTTGGAGATGAACAGAGATCATTCTGTCATTTTTGAGATTGCATCCAAGGACTGCATTTTGGACTCTTTTGTTGACTATTCTTCTAAGGAATTCTTGCCAACAGTAGTAGATATAATGGTCATCTGAATTAAATTCATCCATTCCAGTCCATGTTATTTCACTGATTCCTAAAATTTTGATGTTCAATCTTGCCCTCTCCTGTTTGAACACTTCAACCTTACCTTGATTTATGGACCTAACACTCCAGGTTCCTATGCAATATGGTTCTTACAGCATCAGACTTTACTCCATCACCAGTTGCATCCACAACTGGGTGTTTTTGCTTTGACCCTGCTCTTCATTCTTTCTGGAGTTATTTCTCCACTCTTCTCCAGTAACATATTGGGCTCCTACCAACCTGGGAAGTTCATCTTTCAGTGTCATGTACTTTTCCCTTTTCATCCTGTTCATGGGGTTCTCAAGGCAAGAATACTGAAGTGATTTGCCATTCCCTTCTCCAGTGAACCTTGTTTTGTCAGAACTCCCTACCATGACCCATCTGTCTTGGGTGACCCTATGTGGCGTGACTCATAATTTTATTGATTTAGACAAGGCTGTGATCCATATGATCAGTTTGATTAGTTTTCTGTGATTGTGGTTTTCATTCTGTCTTCTGTTTGACAGATAAGCCTAAGAGGCTCATGAAAGCTTCCTGTTGGGCAAATATATCACACTCACAGAAAAATTACAGATCAATATTACAGATGAACATAATGAAAAAATCCTCAACAAAACATTAGTAAACCAAATTCAGCAATATATTGAAAAGACTATACACCAAGGATAGTTCAATAAATGCAAATCAATTAATGTGACATATCACGCTAACAGGTTGAAGAATTAAAATCATATGATCTTCTCAATAGAGGCAGAAAAAGCCTTTGACAAAGATCCAGCATCCATTTATGGTAAAAATCTCAACAAAATAGATATTAAGTTATCATACCTTAACAAAATAAAGGTGATATGTGACAGACTCACAGTTAACATACTCAACAGTGAAAAGTTAAAAACATTTCCTCTGAGATTAGGAATAAGACAAGAATGGCCTATCTCATCACTTTTAATCAACAAAATATTGAAAGTCCTAACTGCAGCAAGACAAGAAAATCAATAAAAGGCATTCAAATTGAAAAGGGAGGGGTAAAATTGTCACTGTTTGTAGTTAGCATAATACTATACATAGACATATACACAAAATCCTGAAGATGTCACCCCAAAACTACTAGTACTCATCAATGAGTGCAGTAATGTTGCAGGCTATAGAATTAGTATGCATAAGTCTGTTGCATTTCTATATTCTAACAATGAACACTAGCAGAGAAATTGAGGGGGGGATTATAATCACATCAAAGAGAATAAAATACTAGGAATAAATCTAACTAAGGAGGTAAAAGACCTGTAGCTGGAAAATTATAAGATAGTGAGAAGAGAAATTGAAGATGATACAATCAGATGGGAAAATATAGAGTGCTCATGGATTGGAAGAAATAATATTGTCAAAATGAGTATACCACCCAAGACAATCTTTACCTTAAATGCAACCACTATCAAAATACTAATTAATTTTTCATAAAACCAGAACAAATAATTCTAAACTCTGTATGGAAATGCAAAAGACTCTGAGTAGTCAAGAATACTTGAGAAAGAAGAACAAAACTGAATATATAGCATTCCTTCATTTAAAACTATTTCTACCAAGCTTACATGAATCAAAACAGTATGGTTCTGGCACAAAAGACACATAGATCAACAAAATAGTACAGAGATGAACTCATGCTTGCATGGACAAGTAATCTGTGACAGAGGAAGCAAGAAAATACAATTGTGAAAAGACAGCCTCTTCAATAAATGGTGTGGAAAAACTGGACAACTATATGTAAAAGAATCAAACTGGACGACTTTCTCATACCACATACAAAAATAAATTCAAAATGGATTAAAGACCTAAACGTAAATGTAAAACCTAAATTCATAAAGCTTCTAGAAGAAAACATGTTTCTTTGACATTAGCCTAGGTGATCTATTTTTGGACATGTCTTTTAAGCAAAGGAAACAAAATATAAACAGATGGGGCTACATCAAACTAAAAAGGTTTTGCAAGGTGAAAGAAACTATCAGGAATACAAAAAGCCACTTACTGAATGAGGGACCATATCTGCAAAGTATATATCATATAAGGGGTTAGTATCCAAAACATACAAAGAACTCATACAATTCAATGTAAACAAAAGCAAACAACCTACTTAAAAAATGAGCAGAGGACCTGAATACAAATTTTTTTTTTCAAAGAAGAGATACAGATGATTGACAGGCATATTAAAAAAAAAAAACTTAACTTCAGTAATCATTAGGGAAATTGAAACTAAAACCACACTGAGACATCACCTCACATGTGTCAGAATGGCAATTATCAAAGAGACACCAAATAAGTGTTGGTGAGGATGTGGGGGAAAGGGAACCCTTGTGCACTGTTTCTAGGAATATAAATTGGTGCGATCACTATGGAAAAAAGTATGGGAGTTCCTCAAAAGTTAAAAGTAGAACTACCAAATGATCCAGAAATTCCACTCCTGGGTATTTATAAGAAAGAAGGAAAACACTAATTTGAAAAGATATATGCAACCCTATGTTCAGACCTTTGTCAGCAAAGTGATGTTTCTGCTTTTTAATACCCTGTCTAGGTTTGTCATAGCTTTCCTTCTAAGCAGTAAGCGTCTTTTAATTTCATGACTGCAGCTACCGTCCTCAGTGATTTTGGAGCCCAAGAAAAAAATCTGTCACCGTTTCAGCTTTTTCCTCTTCTATTTGCCATGAAGTGATGGGACCAGTTGACGTGATCTTAGCTTTGGGTGAGGGTCTAATTACTGGGAAGTTAACTCCTGGCACAAGTTAGCTTCAGCTGAAGAAACAGGTCTGAAGCAGGGAGAGATTTCAAAAGAACTGTTGCAAATTCTCTGCTTTCTTCTTTCATTGACTGTCATTGGCTAATTCTAACTATAAATCATCTGGTCAGAAAACCCATATGAACCAATCCATAGGTGTTAACTTCCTAATGTATAGAGCAGGGAAAAGACGGGTGGAGAACAGATTAAGAGAGTATATGAGGTACAGGGGAGTCAAATGAACAATAACCATTGAATGGTTTTAAGAAGAGAGATAATCAGATGTGCACTTTAAAAAGGTCAGTAGTGTGTCAACAATTTTTGCACCATTAGTACTTCTGTTTATAACCCTGATAAGAGTTTAATTCCTAAGACTGTAGCCTGACTAGCAATAGGGAGAAGAACAAAAAAATTCTTAGCCTCCAGGTATGTGAGATCAATACTGGGAAGAAATCTGGTTCTGTTAACATTGTTACCCAGAATTTCAGCTAGGATTATATTTAGGGACATATATAGGATGACCATATGCCTGGTTTGTCTGGGACAGCTGTTTTGCACTCAGAAGTGTTGCTTAGACTCAAAATATATGGTCACCTTTAGAAAATCCCTAAATAACCATGGGTTAAACTAAATATGGGTTCCATTCTGAGTCATCAGAAAATAAAACTAAATTAGGTATTTAAACATGACAGAATTGAATATAAAATTGCTTTGATTAGGATGTCATAGAGATAGCAATTCCAACTCCTTAGAGCTAGGTATTCAAAGGGAAGAGATTAAAGTTATTACCGTTCAGTAGCTTGCAGAAGGGTCCCCATGAAGTTGAAAAACAGATATCTGAGGAGGCAGCATTGAACAGTAGGTGCTATTGTCTTTAAGGGCCTGTGATAGGGCTGATTCTTCAAGTGGTGAGAAGAATGCAAAGTGTATTCAGTTACTGGAACCACTAGGACAAACTGTCTGCCAGATGTAAGAATGTTGGGCTGTGTAGACACAGGAAGTAGACAGAAAGTCAAAGGAAGCAAGCAGCATCCAGCCTTGCAGTCTCACTCTAGATTCCCTACTGGCAGAACCTAACTGCTAGCATGGGCTTGCAAAACAGAAATGGGGTTTTCAGTCCTAAGCCTAGAACTACAAACTCATTTACTGATCATTTCCTGGCACATTGGATAATACTTATGTTGAAAAACAGGTTATATGTTTGATGTGATTTTAAAATTTGGGCCTATGTAGTTGAGGATATCAGAGTATAAGAACCGTTAACTATGTTTTTGCTTCAAAATCTATTGTAAAAGTAATACATATTTTAAATATTAGCACAGATGTTATGGTGCAAGTATGTATTTTCTGTGTGAGCCTTTGAAGGCATTTCTTTCACTAATTTATTCAATCTATTTTTTCATACATGAAATAAATTGACCTAAGTGTAGTAGCCATATCTATATAAACGTTCTGTTCTTACAGATTTAAAATTTACTTGGCTCAGTTTTTATTGCAGATGTACATATATACACACATAGAAATGCCTTGAGGCGTAAGAAGCACATTAGTAAAGTTGATTGAATTTTCACCCTCCTTTGCAAGCACGGCCATGTTTCTTACTTTGCATGTCCTTCAGGCCTCATCAGAGCACGAAGTTCCAAGTGACTTCAAAGGGTTTTCTGCACTCAGATCAGCTCTATGGGGCATGTAGGGAGATGAGAAATGAACCGACACCAAAGGTGCAATGAAAGGTAAAAATCCTAGCCTTGCCACAGCTCTTGAGCTGAGCAGCAGGCTAAATTACTGCACCTGAATATAGGGATCTCAAGGGTTTGTGAAGGAAAAGGTGGTAAGCATTTAAGGCAGAAAATAAATCTGAGTTTCTTCATTGGATTTAGGGAAAACTCTCCTCTGAGTAACATAGGTAACATTTAATTATTATGGGAATCTGTCAGCTTTCTTGTTTAGAGAAGGAAATAACATAAATGTAAACCATCAAAATTAAAAGCAAAATATACTATGTAGTTACAGTGCTTACCTCTAGTACAATAGGGATTCCACATATACTATGTGGATGAAAATAGGTCCTTCTGAATCTGATACTATTTTTCTTTTTTGTTTATAGTGCTAAGAGTTCTAAAGATACTGAGGAATTATAGACAGATTCAGAAACATATAGGAGAAATCTTTGTATCCATTTATATCAGCCTTTTTCCTCTCTGAAAGACTGGCCTTGGGGATAGGAAGAAAGAACAGGTAGAAATGAACACTAGGTACTACATACTCTAGCGGCAGTATTAGTCGCTCAGTCGTGTCTGACTCTTTGTGACCCCACGAACTGTAGCATGCCAGGCTCCTCTGTCTATGAAATTCTCCAGGCAAGAATACTGGAGTGGGTTGCCATTCACTTCTCCAGGGGATCTTCCCAACTCAGGGATCAAACCCAGGTCTCCTGTATTGCAGGCCATCAGGGAAGCCCCATGTCCTCTAACACAAACTCATATAAGTCCTTATAAATAAGCAAGTATAAAATTTAGCAGTGTCTATGTGAATATGAATTTTAAAAAGATAATGTCACAAAGTGAAGTGTTCTCTTTGTAGGTAGGCTGTACATATATTTGATAAAAATCATGAGATTTGAATTTTTGATAACAATTCTGAAATAATTCTAATTTGACATTAATCTGAAATTCCTTTTCTGGAATTATAATTTTTACTCTCTATCAATTCAAATATTTGAACTTATAGATTTAAACTATTCCTTTATTTTCTGAGCCTTTTCTCTCTCTCAGTTTCACAGTTAGGAGTTCCTAGAGCTTATAATGATATTACCTTAATTGATAATGGCATGGGATTAGGCGTCATCAGAGACTTTTCAGAAAGCTGTAATAAGCAGGAATATTTTTTTTTCTTCTGCTTTTAGCTGAATGACACAGGATAGCTGCTGAATGTGAACACTTAAGAGCAGCCGTACCTTATTCTTTATGCTTATCATTGACCACGATTCCTACCGGAATATCATTTCTTCTGGAATTGTGCCTTAGAGTATTGACAATAAAGACTGAGTGAGACATATATTTTCTCAACAAGATACATTAAAATGATTAATTCTTCAGTTATGTTTAAAACTATTGCTTGTAAAACAAAATTACCTGGACACATTGTTTTAAAACCAACCTTTTTCCCATCAGTCTCTCTCTCCATCAGAATATTTTCTCCATAATGCCCTGGTTGTCACTCTGTTCAGTTTGTGCATCCTACACCTGACTTCCCTTCATGTTATCAAAACCCACTTTTTCTAGAGATTTAGAATATTACTAGTAGCTGGGGATGAAATCATGTGGTTGGAAGAAGAGATTTTCTCTAACTGGGGGAAGATTTCCTCCTCCACAGTATTCGGGTTTTTTTCCTTTATTTCTGGGATTTGGCTCCTGGGTACCATTTGACGCGTACATTGTTACGTCCCCCTGGCAATTTCCCTCGCACCCCCTCTGCAGCTACTGCTGCCACCGTTTTCTCCAGGCATCACTTCTTGAGACATCCTCCACCCTTTTCATATGCAGTCCTTTGTAAAGGGCATCTGCTTTTCACTGCTCAAAATCCACATCTTTTTTTTTTTTTTCCTCACTCCAAAATCCACATCTTCAGTTCTGATCCCTCTTATTCGTGCTTCATTATTTCTGCTTTCCCCCTAAATTTAGCCTCTGAAAATGTGAAGGAACAGTGCAAAAGTCCAACTGTATGGTTCAAGGTTGTGTTTCCAACATATAAGAAAGTTATTTTAAGGATAAACTGTAAAATTGCTGTCTGATTTCATTCTCTATGGGTGTATTGTTCATATACTAGTAAAAGTAAGAAAGCAAATACATAAAAAAAATAAAAAGGAAGTTACTATTACTGGAGCATGCACAGAGAGGACAAGAAATCAGCGGTATGAGTGCCAGCAACCTTGGAAACAGCAGGAGCCAGGTCGATCTCCTTTGGGGTCAGTTTTCAAACTTTGCTTGTTAGTAGTCTCCGTGCAATCACTGACAGAATTAGCACTGCTCTCAGTAACCTTCAGACCTATTAGAAAAAACAGCCCCTTCAACACAGACTGGCAAGAATTTCAGTGATTCACTTCCGGGTCATTTTGAAAACTAGAAGTAACTAGGTCTTCCCAGGTAGCTCAAATGGTAAAGAACCTGTCTGCAAGGCAGGAAACATAGGTTCAATCCCTGGGTGGGGAAGATCCCCTGGAGGAGGGCATGGCAACCAACTCCAGTGTTCTTTCCTGGAGAATTTATGGACAGAGAAGCTTGGCAGGTTACAGTCCATGGGGTTGCAAAAATTCAGACATGACTGAGCGAATAACACACCCTTTAGTCTTTCACACAGAAGTAACTAGAGGAAATAATGGCTGTCATACAAATCACACATTCAGTTTAGTTCAGTTCAGTTGCTCAGTTGTGTCTGACTCTTTGCAACCCTATGAACCGCAGCACGCCAGGCCTCCCTATCTATCACCAACTCCCAGAGTCCACCCAAACCCATGTCCATTGTGTTGGTGATGCCATCCAATCATCTCATCCTCTGTCGTCCCCTTCTCCTCCTTCCCTCAATATTTCCCAGCATCAGGGTCTTTTCAAATGAGTTAGCTCTCTGCATCAAGTGTCCAAAGTATTAGAGTTTCAGCTTCAGCATCAGTCCCTCCAATGAACACCCAGGACTGATCTCCTTTAGGATGGACTGGTAGGATCTCTTTGCAGTCCAAGGGACTCTCAAGAGTCTTCTCCAACACCACAGTTCAAAAGCATCAATTCTGCTCTCAGCTTTCTGTATAGTCCAACTCTCACAGCCATACATGACCACTGGAAAAACCATAGCCTAGACTAGACAGACCTTTGTTGGCAAAGTATGTCTCTGCTTTTTAATATGCTGTCTAGGTTGGTCATAACTTTCCTTCCAAGGAGCAAGCATCTTTTAATTTCATGTCTACAATCACCATCCATGTGATTTTGGAGCCCAGAAAAATAAAGTCAGCCACTGTTTCCACTGTTTCCTCATCTATTTGCCATGAAGTGGTGGGACCAGATGCCATAATCTTTGTTTTCTGAATGTTGAGCTTTAAGCCAACTTTTCCACTCTCCTCTTTCACTTTCATCAAAAGGCTCTTTAGTTCTTCTTCACTTTCTGTGATAAGGGTGGTGTCATCTGCATATCTGAGGTTATTGATATTTCTCCCATCAATCTTGATTCCAGCTTGAGGCCCAGATTTTGGAAGACAAGTAAAAGACCCTCTAGCAAAGACTGATCGACCTTTTTGGGATTCTTAAATAAGGTGCAGGAAAACAGTGAAAATAGTACTATATGTATCATTTACTCTGGCTCTGCATTTACTCATCTGGTGTACCTGTGAGATGCAGACCACATAAAATTCTTGGTGTCTGTCATTCTTGATGTTCTTGACTTTCTTGTCATGATGGTAAATGGATGCTCAGCAAGATTTCACTTGTCTGGCAGGATTCAAACAAGGGTCTCTGCTAATTTATTCATCCAAATGCCTCACTGTAGGTAATCTTTGTTTCATGCTGTAATGGTTAACACTAGCCATTTCCTAATAGTCTTAACCTAAAATTGTTTTCATTAGCATAGATATTCCTTCTTAATTTCCAAGTCCATTTGGCACTATCCTCTCAGTATTCCAGGCAAAAGAATTTTTTATTGAAGCATGTTTGGTTTACAGTATTATATTAGCTTCAGGTGTGCAACAAAGTGATTTAATATTTTTATAGATTATACTCCAGGCAAAAAATTTTAGAGTCACCTTTGAGGGTACATTATTGTGATTTTCCATCTCACGTGTATGAATTTATAAGTCAAATAACAGTAAATTATATCATCACAAATCACTCACATTGAAATATTAACTCTCACAACCAGCACGTTCATTTGAAACTAACTGTATTCATTACTAGATTGCAATATGTGCACGCTTGTGTACTAAGTCACTTCAGCTGTGTCTGTACAACCCTATGGACTGCAGCCTGCCAGGCTCCTCTGTCCATGGGATTTTCCAGGCAAGAATACTAGAGTGGGTTGCCCTGCCTCAGAGGATCTTCCCAACCCAGGGATCAAACCTGCATCTCTTATGTCTCCTGCAATAGCTTTTTAACAGTCTTCTTACTTCCGTTTTTTCCCTTTTTAAAGCTAGCTTAATTTTCCCTAAACTAATTTTATGTTGACATAAAACAGGAGGAAAATAGTTCAGTTCCCTACTAAAAACCTCTAATATCTTTATATTATTTATCATATTAAATATAAATTATCTGATTTGTGTGATTTTTATATAATCTGGTCCTAACATTGTTTTCATTTTAGTCCCTTACTTAGAAAGTCTTTTAGTAACTCATTCAATATAGCAAATATATAGTACTGATTTGATAAATCCTGTCTTCCCAGTGAAAATGTAAACTTCACAAGAGCAAGGATAGTATCTAATATCTTTCATAGAACCTATAATAGTAATAAAAAGTTTCAAAATAATCAATTATAGATTTGTAGATTAACTTAAAAAATAAAGTCAGTTTCTAAATGTCACTGAAATCTGTTTGTTTCAATTAAAATCATGTCAAAGAAAATAAAATTTCAAGTTAAAGAATTTATGTGTCCTAAGAGTTAAGTTATTATATCATCCCTATTATAACATTCTTTGCCCATAAATGAGAAAATTAGCTCACCATGTTTTCTGGAAGACAAATGCTTTTAAATCAAAAATTGTTTAGAGACTCCTTTTCAGAGCTGTATTTACTGTCATTTAATATGGAAATTGCTTTCTGTGTTTCACAATAGTTCTGGAAATTCAAATGCATAGTTTATAAATGGATAATGGTCCACTTCTTTGTTACTTCATATGCCACACTCCCTTACAAAGTTGAACACTATTTAGAATTTAATAAAACTGGCTTAGATGGTAAAGCGTCTGCCTACAATGCAGGAGACCAGGGTTCAATCCCTGGGTCGGAAAGATGTCCTGGAGAAGGAAATGGCAACCCACTCCAGTATTCTTGCCTGGAAAATGGACAGAGAAGACTGGTAGTCTACAGTCCATAGGGTCGCAAAGAGTGGGACACGACTGAGCAACTTCACTTAACTTCACTTTCAAAATGATATTAGTGTTTTGATTATTTACAACAAATTTTCTTCAATCTACTTTTAAAAATATTTTTTCTTAATGCATAGCAACTTCTGCTCACCTAAGAACCACCTTACATTTCACCTATCAATGTCACAGTGCTGTCACTACTTTTGAGGTTTACTCATGAATTTCCAGCTTTCATGTATTATGTAGAGGATGCATGCCTGCTAAGTCACTTCTGTTGTGTCCTACTCTTTGTGACCCCATGGACTGTAGCCTGCCAGGCTCCTCTGTCCATGGGATTCTCCAGGCAAGAATACTGGAGTGGGTTGCCATGCCCTCCTCATGGAGATCTCCCCAACCCAGGGATTGAACTCGTGTCTCTTATGTCTCCTGCACTGACAGATGGGTTCTTTACTACTGGCACCACCTGAGGATAATTCCTTCAAAAGACACTGTGGAATGTTAAATTCATTCCTTCTAACACTTTGAGATGTATTTGTTTCTCTTCCCTGCTATGTAAATATTGCTTTGTTGACACCTAATACTAATGTGTCAGAGACCAAATTCATTATTTTCACCCCCAAAATTTCTCCTTTCTCAAATACCCGCAGAGTTCACCATGGCACTCTCCCCTCTTTCTCCTTTAGATAACTTTGATGAATAATTGTCTTCTCTGAATATCTTAAAAGTGAGTGATATTATATAAAGATACAGATGTAGAGATAGAGATATTTCAGACATGAGAAAATTCCAGCTGTTTCTACATTTCATTTCGGTTGAATTAGTTGATGTCTGGTTACTAAGTGGGCATTAAAATCTGTGTTGGTAGAAATCTTGGAACCTGAGATCTCCTCCGACTTTACTAAGTGGTGACCAGAAGTCCCTTAATCTCTTTGACTGACCGTTCCCTCATCTGTATAATTATGTTATTGAAGAATCTCTCAGAGGTCCTTTTAACAGTGAAACTGGCCATAATTCACTGGGTGACGGGAAGTCTGTGAGGTTCATCTTCACAGCTGAATACTCTTGGATAAGCAACATTGTGACTCACACTAACAGTGCTGCCCATAAATAGAGGTTTGCCTCACATGTTTATGGAGTCCCTGTAGCTCAAATGGTAAAGAATCTGCCTGCATGCAGGAGACCTGGGTTTGATCCCTGGATTGGAATCCTCTGAAGAAAGAAATACAGTCCGATATTCTTGCCTGAAGAATCCCACGGACAGAGGAGCCTGGCAAGCTACAGTTTGTGTGGTGGCAGAGTTGGACATGACTGAGTGACTAACACGACTACTGTCCGGATGTTGCATGTAAATTTTGTATTGATAAACTAAAGGAATACCAGTTTTTAATCATAGCTCTCTGAGGTCTACTTATGACATTTATTATGTAAATATGGTTGATTATAATTAGCATTTCTCCTCACAAGCGTTTGAATTTCCTGAATTCAATCTCCTTTTTACTAGTGTGGGATAGGAAATCCGTTTCAGCCTCTGAAAATGGAATGAGTTTAGGAATGGGGAAAGAAGCTACTTTATTTTGGCAAGATTCCCTGGGCTAGGATGCCAGCTTCATTTTTCTTCATGTCCCAGTGTTAGTTGGGTTCAGCTTTTGTTTCCTGCCAGTGCACTGTCATTTAAAATCCAGAAAACAAAAAAAGAAATTGCATCCTTGTAACTCAATATGTTTAGAACTTGGAGAATGCTAGACTTCTGAGGGTTTAGCAACTTATTCATTTCTATTTATGATATACTCATTGGGGTAAAAACAGCATTTTTAATTTAGAGACTATTGAACATATCTCTGTAACATTTTCCATACAGTGTTAAATGTAATACCTGTCTGACTCGGTCGTTTGGCTCAGAAATTCATAGCCATCATGTTTCATTTTCTCATGTGGGTATTTTTGTAAAAAAAAAATTAAAAAAAAATCTACCAACATATGTATGCTAAACAGAAGAAATGCTTCTATATTTATAGCTTTCTATTGAATTTAGAATATATAAATACATAATCATTTTGGAATGGAATTTACAATAGATTTTATGGGGTACCTAAAAAGGAGATACTATTAGTAAAACTATGTTCTGCACAAGACTATTTGGTGTCTGAAAAGTTATTATAGTAATGTTTTCGTTAATGATCTGTTTGGTTTACTGCCATTTAAGAATAAGAGCCTATTTTGGGCTTTTATTTCAGTTGCATGACATTTCCTTCAGAGACAGAGTTGTTTAAAACAATTTTCTGAAATAATAAGCCTTTTTGAAGAAATAGCAATATTTAAATACATTTTGAAAGAGGAAAGATTTGGAAAATAGGAACAGGTGGCAGCTTCCATGCTTACTGCCTGGAGGTCCTTGTCCTAACTGCCACCTAACAACTTTATCTCTCCCATGCCCCATGCAAGTGAAACTGAGGCTTAGCAGCTGGGAGCAAGGCCTCAGGCTTAACTGGAGTTCTAAAGAAGAGAATATGGCTGTTTTCCCCCTCTGAACTTGCTATCACTTTTGGAAAAGTAGAGGGAAGTTTAGGTTAGAGATCTAAAGGACCAGATGGCCTCAAGGTAGAAGCCGACCTGAAGATACCCATGAATCCCACCCCCTACAAGGCGAGAAACTGTATATTTCTTCCAGGTATGCTTCAAAGAAGACCTGCAGGTCCGTCTACACTGGAGGTGCTGGGAGACAGCAAGCCTGGCGTGTTGAGTTCTCTGTACTCCTGAAAACTAGAGCAGCAGGGAACTGAAAGGTTGACTGTTGCCTCTCTCGGGCCAAAAATGCAATGGTTTGCATCTCTCCCCAGAGCACTATCACCTTACTCCAGTATTTGGACTAAATCTTCAGGAGCAGACAGGAGAAAATGTTTGTAGTTGCTAAGAAGGCCCAGAGATAGAACAGAGAAAGAGAGGCAATTTAATCCAATAAGACTGCTCTTAGAAGGAAGATACTTTAAGCAAAAGCAACAGTTTTAATTTAACTTAAACACAATTTCAATTTAAAAAGGAATTTTAAACCTGTGGTTTTGATCAGATTTGAAAAGTTCACAGACCATGTTCCTCCAGTTATTATCTGTCCTATTATGTCTCTCCTCCTCTGATGCAAACCCAGTTATATGAATGACAGGCCATTAGCTCTTGGATTCTTTTCTGTCTTTTCCCTGATATTTATTTTTATGCTGTCTTCTACTTCACAAGTCTTCTCTTCTGTTTGTTATTCTGCTTTTAACCCCACATTTTTCTTTCTTTCTTTCTTTTTTGTTTTGGCCATACCACGGCTCGCAGGATTTTAGTTCCCTCACCAAGGATTGAACCCCCAGGGCCACGGCAGTGAAAGTGCCAAGTCTTAACCACTGGACTGCTAGGGAAAGCCTTTATCCGCATTTTAAATTAATTTAAATTAATTTCAGTTATTTCTTAAATTTAGAATCTCCCTGATTTTCTATGTTTATATATTCCCATTTTTTTGGTACAAATTTTTATATTTTCCCCTCTTTAAAAAAATTATTTTTAATTGAATTTTTAGTTTTTAAGTTCATTTTTGTCATACTACAGCTGATTTGTCATGTTGTATTACTTTTTGCTGTACAGCAAAAGGAAGCAGTTATACATTTACGTATGTGCTCAGTTGCTAAGCCATGTCTCACTCTTTGTGACTCCGTGGACTGCAGCCTGCCAGACTCCCCTGTCCGTAAGATTTTCCAGACAAGAATCCTAGAGTGGGTTGCTTTTTCCTACTCCAGAGGATCTTCCTGACCCAAGGGTTGAACCCATGCATCCTGTATCTCCTACAAAGCAAGTGAATTCTTTACCATTGTGCCACCTGGGAAGCCTCCATATCACACTTCATCCTATCCCATGTATCCCATGTGGGGTTGACCAAAAGGTTTGGTCATTGTGCAGGAAAACCCGAATGAACTTTTTGGCCAACCCAATGCACACATACATGCATATATATATAACACATTTTCGTCATCCATTCTTCTATCAGTGGACATTTATGTTACTTCCCTGTCTTGGCTGTTGTAAACAGTGCTGCAGTGAGCGTTGGGGTGCATGTATTTTTTTCAAATTATGGTTTTCCCTTGATAAATGACCATTAATGGGATTGCTGGGTCATATGGCAACTCTATTTTTACTTTTTAAGGGATCACCTCCAACGTGGCTCAGTGGCAAAGGAACCATGTGCCAGTGCAGGAGACGTAAGAGATGTGGGTTCGAGTCCTGCGTCCAGAAGAGCCTCTGGAGAAGGAAATGGCAATCCACTCCAGTCTTCTTGCTTGAAAGATCCCATGGACAGAGGAGCCTGGAGGGCTACAGTCCATGAGGTCACAAAGAGCTGGACACGACTGAAAGACTGAGCGTGCGTGCACTTACACGCTACTTTCTGGAGTGACTGTAACAGTTTACACTCCCACCAACAGTGTGGAAGAGTTACTTCTTCTCCAGCATTTCCTGTTTGTAGATTTCTTGATGCTGGCCATTCTGACTGATGTGAGGTGATACCTCATTATAGTTTTGATTTGCATTTCTTCAATGCTTAGTGATATTGAGCATCTTTACAGGTGCCTCTTGACTATCTTTATGTCTTGTTTGGAGAAATGTCTACTTAGATATTCTACCCATTTTTTAATTGGGCTGTTTATTTTTTTTATATTGAGCTACATGAGTTGTTTGTATATTTTGGAGATTAATCTCTTGTAAGTTGCCCCATTGTCAAATATTTTCTCCCATTCTGAGGGGTGCCTTTCATTTTGTTTATTGTTTATTTGTTATCAGCAAACTTTTTATGTGAATAGCAAAATAATAAGTATTTTGAGTTTTCCAGGTCATATAGTCTCTGTCGTAATTACTCAGTTACACTACTAAGCTACAGAAGCATTCACCAGAGAAACATAAACAAATCAGTATGTCTTTGTTACAATAAAATGTTATTTATAAAAACAGATGGTTGGCTAAATTTAACCTGGATGTCATAAATTACTGATACCCTCTTTAGACTCTAAATATGCATTTTTTCACGTATTCTTAGCCCGGTTGCATGATTTGAAGAAATGAATAATGCTTCAAAGAGGAAAGCACAACAGAATGTTAAGCTCATTTTTCTACAAGTTTCTTTTCTACAGGGTCTTCCTCCTACAGTTATTAGGTCACTTTGTAGCCTTGAATCACAATTATTTATCCCCCTGGTTCCAGGAGACCACCGTAAGTTCTGAGTTTATTTATGCTGTTTACTACATTTCTTACTGTTATTAATCAACAAATATCTCAAAATTAAAGTGGCAGAGAATATTGAACTCTTGTCGGGACTTCTGTCCTCTCTCTAGGATCTTTGCTCTGTAAAATTGTGGCTTTCTTAATTGTACTCTAGCTGCTTTTGGTATATATTACAAGTTTTATACTTTTTCTGGAAGGGTCAAGTTGGTCTAATACAAGCTAATCTATCATAGCAGGAAGCAGAAATCCCCAAAGGAAAAATTTTAAAAAGTCATTTGTAGCTTTTGAATAAATCAGCAAAACATAGAAGTGGAAAACTGGTAACAATGAAATGACGAATAAAGCAAACATTGAATAAGGAAGTAGGGCTTGTATCAAGTATGCCGAGTATTAAATATTATACTATATACAGAAAACTGCTGCTGCTGCTGCTGCTAAGTCGCTTCAGTCGTGTCCGACTCTGTGCGACCCCATAGACGGCAGCCTACCAGGCTCCTCCGTCCTTGGGATTCTCCAAGCAAGAACTCTGGAGTGGGTTGCCATTTCCTTCTCCAATGCATGAAAGTGAAAAGTCAAAGTGAAGTCGCTCAGTTGTGTCCGACTCTTAGCGGCCCCATGGACTGCAGCCTACCAGGCTCCTCCGTCCATGGGAGTTTCCAGGCAAGAGTACTGGAGTGGGTTGCCATTGCCTTCTCCGATACAGAAAACTACTCAGTCTTAATAATGTGAAATAAATTCTAAGTAGCTGAATGAATATCATGTTTTTGATAGTAAGAGTAATGTGATGAAGTTGTCAATTCTGTCTGATTTGTATTATAAATTTAATGTAATTTCCAGTGAGATCATAGCAATCAATTTTTAATTGTGTAAAATCACCTTGAATTCTATTTGAAAAATAAAATCCTATGAATACCCAGGACAACAACAACAATTTAAAAAATGGCAGTTTGACCTTATAAAAGAATGAAACAATATAAAATCAGGATTTTTTAAAAAGGTTTTTGATTTAAGAATAGAAAGTCCAAGAGGGAAACCAAGTAGAAAACTAACAGATTCCACTGTATGCATAATTGAAATTTTACATTTGGCTGTGGTATATTTTAAATTTGTGGGAACACAATGGCTGATTTAATAACCTGTTGACCCAACTGTCATCTAAACAGGAGAAAATAAAGATTATCTCTAACTACTCAAGGGAAAAGGAAATGGCAACCCACTCCAGTATTCTTGCCTGGAAAATCCCAGGGACAGAAGAGCCTCATGGGCTGCCGTCTCTGGGCTCACACAGAGTCGGACATGACTGGTGACTTAGCAGCAGCAGCAGCATCCTGCTACTCAAAAATATATTTTAGATGAACCAATACATAAATGTAAAAATTAAACATTTTATGACAAAATGTAAGAGATTAAAGGAACATTCTTTTGGAAGAATGTTCTTTAGGAAGAATTTTAGTCATGTCAGAAAAAGAAACTATGGAAAAAAGATGTATTTGACCATATGTATTTTTTAAAAATATGCTACCTCACAAAATACACCATAAAAAAGCTAACATACCTAGTATTGATTAGGATTAATATCTGCACTTCAGTTAACCTCTGTAGTATAGTGTGGTCACAATTCTGGAAATAGGCAAATATGCATAGTAATTGGTCAGTTTTCATTCCAATCCCAAAGAAAGACAATGCCAAAGAAGGCTCAAACTACCGCACAATTGCACTGATCTCAATGCTAGTAATGTAAAGCTCAAAATTCTCCAGGCAAGGCTTCAACAGTAGGTGAACCATGAATTTCCAGATGTTCAAGCTGGATTTAGAAAAGGCAGAGGCACCAGAGATTAAATTGCCAACATCTACTGGATCATGGGAAAAGGAAGAGAGTTCCAGAAAAACATCTTTTACTGCTTTATTGACTATGCGAAAGCCTTTGGCTGTGTGGATCACAATAAACTGTGGAAAAGTCTGAAAGAGATGGGAATACCAGACCACCTGACCTGCCTCTTGAGAAACCTATATGCAGGTCAGGAAGCAACAGTTAGAACTGGACATGGAACAGCAGACTGGTTCCAGTACGTCAAGGCTGTATATTGTCACCCTGCTTATTTAACGTATATGCAGAGAACATCATGAGAAACGCTGGCCTGGATGAAATACAAGCTGGAATCAAGATTGCCGGGAGAAATAGCAATAATCTCAGATATGCAGAAGACACCACCTTATCAAAGAAAGCGAAGAAGAACTAAAGGGCCTCTTGATGAAAGTGAAAGAGCACAGTGGAAAAGTTTGCTTAAAACTCAACTTTCAGAAAACTAAGATCATGGCATCTGGTCCCATCACTTCATGGCGAATAGATGGGGAAACAGTAGAAACAGTGACAGATTTTATTTTAGGGGGCTCCAAAATCACACAGATGGTGACTGCAGGCATGAGATTAAAAGTCGCTTGCTCCTTGGAAGAAGTTATGACCAACCTAGACAGCATATTAAGAAGCAGAGACATTACTTGGCCAACAAAGGTCCATCTAGTCAAAGCTATAGTTTTTCCAGTAGTCATGTATGGATATGAGAGTTGGACTATAAAGAAAGTGGTGTGTCGAAGAAATGATGCTTTTTGAATTGTGGTGTTGGAGAAGACTCTTGAGAGTCCCTTAGATTGCAAGGAGATCCAACCAGTCAATCCTAAAGGAGATCAGTCCTGAGTATTCATCGGAAGGACTGATGTTGAAGCTGAAACTCCAACACTTTGGCCACTTGATGGGAAGAACTGATTCAAGTGAAAAGTCCCTGATACTGGGAAAGATTGAAGGCAAGAGGAGAAGGGGGCAACAGAGGATGAGATGGTTGAATGGCATCACCAATTCAGTGGACATGAGTTTGAGTAAACTCTGGGTATTTCTGATGGACAGGGAGGCCTGGCATGCTGCAGTCCATGGAGTCTCAAAGAATCAGACATGACTGATCGACTCAACTGAACTGAAGTGAAGTGTTTTATTGATATTACAAAATATGATACATTCAACATATATTTCAACATATAACAATCATCAACACTGATTGTTAACAGCAAAAGAAAGTACTATGATAAATTGCTAGTAGAAATATAAATTGTACAGTACTTAGAATTCTATGGAAAAATCTGTTAAAAATATATGTAGACAACATTTATCCTATGACTATATCATATGAAAAGAAAAGTCTCACTGATACAGTTACAAGGATGTTTATCATAAATGTATTGTGGCAAAAAGTGAAATTTATGGAAGCTGATGTGTAAGAAGATGGTTGAGTAAAATATGGCATATCCAAACTGGAGAATATGAAGATATTAAAAATAATACAGAAAAGTTTTTCATCTTGATCTACTAAGTGAAAACTGTAACATGCAGTGAGGTAGGTATATTATGGTCTTATTTCTGTAAAAACATATAAAGTTTCAAATTATACCTCTAAATATAGTGCTTTATGTGATTTTATTAGCATGGAAAAAATAGAATTGAATATACATCAGTTTCTCTGAATAAAGATGAGGTAAGTTGAGACTAGCAGAATAGCATGAAAATGTGTACATTGCCACATGTAAAATAGACACCCAGTGAGAATTTGCTGTTCACTCAGGGATCACAAACCGATGCTCTGTTACAACGCAGAGGAGTGGGATGGAGTGGGAGAGGGGAGGGAGGTTTAAGAAGGCGGAGACATATGGATACCTGTGGCTGATTCAAGCTGATGTATGGCAGAAACCAACACAATATTGTAAAGCAATTGTCCTCCAATGAAAAATAAATAAATTATAATATTGTGTTGGCCTCTGCCACACATCAACATGAGTCAGCCACAGATATACATATGTCCCCTCTGTCCTGATCTCCCCTCTCATTTCTCTCCCTACCCCACCCCCCTAGGGGTGTCACAAAACACCAGGGTGAGCTCCCTGTTTTGCACAGCAAATTCTCACTTGCTATCTATTTTACACATGGTAATGTACGTGTTTCCACGCTACTCTCTCAACTCATCCCTCCCTCTGCTTCCCCCACTGTGTCCACAAGTCTGTTCTCTATGTCTACATCCCCACTGCTGCCCTGCAAGTAGGTTCATCAGTACCGTCTTTCTAGCTTCCATAGACATGTGTTAATAGACAATATTTGTCTCTCTCTTTCAACTTACTGCACTTTGTATCATAGGTTCATCTACTTCATTCAGTTCAGTTCAGTTCAGTTGCTCAGTCATGTCTGACTCTTTGCGACCCCATGAACTGCAGCATGCCAGGCCTTCCTTTCCATCACCAGCTCCTGGAGTCCACCCAAACCCATGTCCATCGAGTCGATGATGTCATCCAACCATCTCATCCTGTCGTCCCCTTCTCCTCCTGCCCTCAATCTTTCCCAGCATCAGGGCCTTTTCCAGTGAGTCAGCTCTTTGCATGAGGTGGCCAAAGTACTGGAGTTTCAGCCTCAACATCAGTCCTTCTACCTCATTAGGACTGACTTGAATGCATTCTTTTTTATATTTGAGTAATATTCCATTGTACATACCGCAATTTCTGTATCCATGCATCTGTTGATGGATATCTAGGTTGTTTCTATGTTCTAGCTATTATAAAAAGGGCTGCAATGAACATTAGGGTACATTCGTCTCTTGTTTTAGGTTTCTCAAAAAATAAGTCTAAAAACTAAAGATGTACTAAAGAAAAAAAAAAGGGAGGACATTGACATGAGCTGAATGAAGCTTAAGGAGATTATGTTAAGTGAAATATGCTGCCACAAAAGGCAAATATTGTAGGACTCAAGTTATATGAGGTCTTTAGAGTAGTTAAGTGATAGGGAAAAAGTAGAACGGAGGTTGCCAGAGACTGGGGCAAGGGCAGATAGGTAGCTATTTAATGGATGTAGAGTTTCTTTTTGAGAAATGATAAAGTTGTGAAGTTCAGTGCACAATAGCATGAATATACTTAACATGACTGTACTATATACTTAAAATGGTTAAGGTGGTAAATTTTGGCTTTGTATTGCTTCTCTACTGTTTAAAATGAGGCTCCTTTGGGTTGGACATGTATGCTCAGCTGTATTTAAAGTGGGTAATCTTCTGTATAGCACAGGGAACTCAGCTCAATGTTACATGGTAGCCTGGATGGGAGGAGAGTTTGTGCAAGAATGGATACATCTATGTGTATGGCTGAGTCACTTCACCGTTCACCTGAAACTACTACAACATTGTTAACTGGCTATACTCCAATATAAAATAAAAAGTTTTAAATAATAAAAATAAATTTAAAAATTTAATTTAAAACAGAAACACATGACTTGTTCACTGCTACACTACCAGTGGATAATACATAAGAGACACTAATAAATGCTTGAATGAATTAAAAAAATAAAATAATGTGAGGGAATGTAATCTGGAAACAAAATTCAATAATGAAGCCTACAGAGATTTTTGATATCAATGATAATTAAAACAGCTTGAAGGAATATGCATGAGAGCTGTCAGCACACACTGGGAGGCATAAATCGATGTGGGATGCATGAAAGAGGATTTCGAATGATAATCAGAACTAGGTTTTGACCACACTCATTACGAGTTCTTTAAAGCATTGCTTCCTAAGGTGGAGTTTACAGTTCTCAGCATTACCTGGGAATTTGTTAGAAAGGCAGACACTTGACACAGACCATAATTATTGAATCAGAATATTCATTTTTACCAAGCTCCCCAAAAGATTGGTATGCACATGAATGTTTGAGGAGCAGTGCCTTTGTGGATGATGGCACACTGAATTCAGAACCCATAGCATATCTTTCTGATTTAAGTATGTACGAGTACACATAGAAAAGTGTGACAAGCTCTGATTTTAAAAGTCTTCATAATAAACAAAGTACATTTTGGTGAAAACAGCAGCAGTAAATAACCCCAACAATAACTCTGTGACAGGTTTTGGTGGGGAGCACACCGATAATTAATGAATTAATGTGTGGTGTAATACTCAACATTGAGCTATTAGTCTCAGTTCTCTAAATTACAAGATGGAATTGGAATTTTTTTAAAATGGATTTTATTGAAGTATAGTTGATTTACAATGTTAATTTCTACTGTACAGCAAAGTGATTCAGTTATACACACACACACACATATATGCATATTCTTTCTTGTATTCTCTCCCATTGTGATTTATCGCAGGATGTCGAATATAGTTCCCTGTGCTATACAGTAGTACCTCACTGCTTATTCATATGATGGTTTACATCTGCTAACCCCAACCTCCCACTCCATGCCTCTTCCACCCCTCTTCCTCATGTCAACCACAAGTCTATTTTCTACAACTGTGAGTGTGTTTCTAATTCATAGATAATCTCGCTTGTGTCATATTTTAGCTTCCACATGTAAGTGACATCATATGGCGCTTGTCCTTCTGTTTCTGACTTACTTCACTCAGTGTGATATCCTCTAGGTCCGGCTGTGTTCCTGCAAATGGCACCTCTCTTGTTCATGGCTGAGTAGTATTCCACTGTACAGTATACCACATTTCCTTTATCTACTCATCTGTTGATGGATGTCCAGGTTGTTTCCATGTCTTGGCTGCTGCACATGTATCTTTTCAAAGTATAATTTTCTCTGGATATATGCCCCGGAGTGAGATTGTATAGAAACTCCATTTTTAGTGTTTTGAGGAAACTTCATATAGTTTTCTATACTGGTTACACCAATTTACATTCCCACCAACAGTGTGAGAGGGTTCCCTTTTCCTCACACTCTTACCAACATTCATTATATGTAGATTATTTAATGATGGCAATTCGGACTGATGTGAGGTGGTATCTTGTATTTTTGATTTACATTTCTCTGATAATTAGTGGTACTGAGCAGCTTTTCATATGCCTATTAGCCATCTATATGTTTTCTTCAGAGAAATGTCTTTTTAGGTCTTCTGACCTTTTTTTTTTAAATTGGATTGTTTGCTTTTTTGCTACTGAGTTGTATCAGCTGTTTGTATATTTTGGAAATTAAGCCCTTGTTGGTTGTATCATTTGCAGAATTTTTCACCCTGTCTGTAGGATGTCTTTTTGCTTCGTTTATGGTTTCCTTTGCTGTGAAAAAGCTCTCAAGCTTGATTAGGTCCCATTTGTTTATTTTTGCATTTATTTCTATTGCCATGGGTAACTGACCTAAGAAAATATTGCTATGATTTATGTCAGAGACTGTTTTGCTTATGTTTTATTCTAAGACTTTTATGATATCATGTCTTATATTTATGTCATTCAGCCATTTTGAGTATTTGTGTATGGTGAGAGGCTGTGTTCTAACTTCACTGATTTACATGCAGCTGTCCAACTTTTCCAATATCACTTGCTGAAGAGGCTGTTACAAGATGGAATCTTAATAAGTAGAACTTGTTTCATTCAACTTTCATTATAACCAAAACTGCATCCAAAATAATTTGAATATTAAAAAATATATATAAAGGCTTTGTTATTTTCATTGGGATTTTAATTAAATACACATATATGTTTTGCCTCTTTTTGTGCTTTAATATTTTTCACATTGGAATTTCCCAGAGAATCATGAAAGAATTTTACCCAGTCAAGAAACCTGAAGGCCTAAAATATTATGTACCAATGCAGTGGTACAGATTTATCGATTCTTGAAAAATCGGAGATACTGTCTCCTAACTTTTTTGATTTCTATTAATCTTATAATGTTTTTCAAAACCATTTTATAAACTTTAGTATTTATAAATGGAATATTAAATAAATTATATACACCAAAAACTGGATTACTTCAACAGAAACAATATATTTAAAAGATGAAATAATGTGATAGGTGATTTTATATGTGCATCAACAAAAAAAAATCATATTACAAACTTTTTTCAGTTCACTTCAGTCACTCAATCATGTCTGACTCTTTGCGACCCCAGGAACTGCAGCATGCCAGGCCTCCCGTTCCATCACCAACTCCTGGAATCCACTCAGACTCATGTCCTTCGAGTCGGTGATGCCATCCAGCCATCTCATCCTCTGTCGTCCCCTTCTCCTCCTGCCCGCAATCCCTCCCAGCATCAAAGCCTTTTCCAGTGAGTCAACTCTTCCCATGAGGTGGCCAAAGTACTGGATTTTCAGCTTTAGCATTATTCCTTCCAAAGAACACCCAGGACTGATCTCCTTTAGAGTGTACTGGTTGGATCTCCTTGCGGTCTAAGGGACTCTCAAGAGTCTTCTCCAACACCACAGTTCAAAGCATCAATTTTTCGGTGCTCAGCTTTCTTCACAGTCCAACTCTCATATCCATACATGACCACTGGAAAAAACATAGCCTTGACTAGATGGACATTCGTTGGCAAAGTAATGTCTCTGCTTTTGAATATACAATCTAGGTTGGTCATAACTTTCTTTCTAATGAGTAAGCATCTTTTAATTTCATGGCTGCAGCCACCATCTGCAGTGATTTTGGAGCCCCCCAAAATAAAGTCTGACACTGTTTCCACTGTTTACCCATCTATCTGCCATGAAGTGATGGGACCAGATGCCATGATCTTCGTTTTCTGAATGTTGAGCTTTAAGCGAACTTTTTCACTCTCCTCTTTCACTTTCATCAAGAGGCTTTTTAGCTCCTCTTCACTTTCTGCCATAAGGGTGGTGTCATCTGCATGTCTGAGGTTATTGATATTTCTCCTGGCAATCTTGATTCCAGCTTGTGCTTCTTCCAGCCCAGCGTTTCTCATGATGTACTCTGCATAGAAGTTAAATTAGCAGGGTGACAATATACAGCCTTGATGTACTCCTTTTCCTATTTGGAACCAGTCTGTTGTTCCATGTCCAGTTCTAACTGTTGCTTCCTGACCTGCATATATGTTTCTCAAGAGCCAGATCATGTGGTCTGGTATTCCCATCTCTTTCATAATTTTCAACAGTTTATTGTGATCCACATATTCAAAAGCTTTGGCATAGTCAATAAAGCAGAAATAGATGTTTTTCTGGAACTCTCTTGCTTTTTCCATGATCCAGCAGATGTTGGCAATTTGATATCTGGTTCCTCTGCCTTTTCTAAAACCGGTTTAAACATCTGGAAGTTCACTGTTCATGGATTTCTGAAGCCTGGCTTGCAGAATTTTGAGTATTACTTTACTAGCGTATGAGATGAGTGCAATTGTATGGTAGTTTGAGCATTCTTTGGCATTGCCTTTCTTTGGGATTGGAATGAAAACTGACCTTTTCCAGTCCTGTGGCCACTACTGAGTTTTCCAAATTTGCTCACATATTGAGTGCAGCACTTTTACAGCATCATCTTTCAGGAATTGAAACAGCTCAACTGGAATTCCTTCACATTCACTAGCTTTGTTCTTAGTGATGCTTTCTAAGGCCCACTTGACTTCGCATTCCTTGATGTCTGGCTCTAGGTGAGTGATCACACCATCATGATTATCTTGGTCGTGAAGCTCTTTTTTGTACAGTTTTTTGTGTATTCTTGCCACCTCTTCTTAATATCTTCTGCTTCTGTTAGATCCATACCATTTCTGTCAGATCCATACCATTTCTGTCCTATATCGAGCCCATCTTTGCGTGAATGTTCCCTAATTTTCTAATGTTTCTAATGTTCCCTAATGTTTCTCTAATTTTCTTGAAAAGATCTCTAGTCTTTCCCGTTCTGTTCTTTTCCTCTATTTCTTTGCATTGATCACTGAGGAAGGCTTTCTTATCTCTCCTTGGTATTCTTTGGAACTCTGCATTCAGATGCTTATACCTTTCCTTTTCTCCTTTGCTTTTCACCTCTCTTCTTTTCACAGCTATTTGTAAGGCCTCTCCAGACAGCCATTTTGCTTTTTTGCATTTCTTTTCCATGGGGATGGTCTCTAGCATCCTGTCTTCTGTACAATGCCATGAACCTTCATCCATAGTTCATCAGGCACTCTACCTATCAGATCTAGTCCCTTAAATCTATTTCTCACTTCCACTGTATAATCATAAGGGATTTGATTTAGGTAATATATGAATGGTCTAGTGGTTTTCCCTACTTTCTTCAATTTAAGTCTAAATTTGGCAATAAGGAATTCATGATTTGAGCCACAGTCAGCTCCCGGTCTTGTTTTTGCTGACTGTACAGAGCTTCTCCATCTTTGGCTGCAAAGAATATAATCAATCTGATTTCTGTGTTGAACATCTGGTGGTGTCTATGTGTAGAGTCTTCTCTTGTGTTGTTGGAAGAGGGTGTTTGCTAGGACCAATGCATTCTCTTGGCAAAACTGTATTAGCCTTTGCCCTGCTTCATTCTGTATTCCAAGGCCAAATTTGTCTTTTACTCCAGGTGTTTCTTAACTTCCTACTTTTGCATTCCACTCCCCTGTATTGAAAAGGATATCTTTTTTCAGTGTTAATTCTAAAAAGTCTTGTAGGTCTTCATAGAATGGTTCAACTTCAGCTTCTTCAGCATTACTGGTTGGGGCATAGACTTGGATTACTGTGATATTAAATGGTGCCTTGGAAACGAACAGAGATCACTCTGTCGTTTTTGAGACTGCATCCAAGTACTGCATTTTGGACTCCTTTGTTCACCATGATGGCTACTCCATTTCTTCTAAGGGATTCCTACGCAGAGTAGTAGATATAATGGTCATCTGAGTTAAATTCACCCATTCCAGTCCATTTTAGTTCACTGATTCCTAGAATGTTGACGTTCACTCTTGCCATCTCCTTTTTGACCACTACCAATTTGCCTTGATTCATGGACCTAACATTCCATGTTCCTATGCAAAATTTCTTAGTAGTAAATAAATAATTGATGGCTTTTAAACTTATCAGTTAGCTAATAACAATGATAGTCTCACTGTAAAGATGTCTGTTGTGTAAACATTTTTTCTTTGTCTTTCCTATGAGTATTCTCATCTCATAGCTAATTGACACCAACTATTTCAAATGTTAAGTTAAAGGGTCATTAAAAGCTGCAATCATTTAATAGGCCCACATGAGATGTGAGCATGCTCTTAGCAGTTTAAAAAGCTTGGACTTACCGCATAAATAGCTATAGTAGATGCAGTTATGTGGCTGACCAAGAAAGAAGAAAATGGAAGAAATAAAAACAACAAGAACCATCACTGAAATAGCTGTTAATAAAAATGCAAGTGGAATATTAAGGAAGACATTCATATTAGCAAAAGAGATAGTTAACTTGAAAAGTCATATGTAAGAAAAGAGAAGGAACAGAATCTATTCAGATTCTATTTTCTGGACCAGTAAAATAGATGGTGAAATGAAAGAACAGGGGAGTGTAATTTAAACAATTTTAAGAATACTATCAGATACAGTACAAGGAAGGAATAAGAAAGTACAGAATAAAAATGAGGGCAAAACTTGCATACCCATTAAGAAAGGTGTTAAATAATACACATCACAAACCTAAAAATATTTTTTTCAGTCCTAGTTTTATTTATTTATTTTTTAATTTTTATTTTTACTTTATTTTGTTTTACAATACTATTGGTTTTGCCATACATTGACATGAATCAGCCACGGATGTGCATGAATTCCCCATCCTGAACCCCCTCCCACCTCCCACCCCATATCATCTCTCTGGATCATCCCCATGCAGCAGCCCCAAGCATCCTGTATCCTGTATCGAACATAGACTGGCAATTCATTTCTTACATGATAGTATACATGTTTCAATGCCATTCTCCCAAATCATCCCACCCTCTCCCTCTCCCACAGAGTCCAAAAGTCCGTTCTAAACATCTGTGTCTCTTTTGCTGTCTCACATACAGGGTTATCATTACCATCTTTCTAAATTCCATATATATGTGTTAGTATACTGTATTGGTGTTTTTCTTTCTGGCTTACTTCACTCTGTATAATAGGCTCCAGTTTCATCCACCTCATTAGAACTGATTCAAATGTATTCTTTTTCATGGCTGAGGAATACTCCATTGTATATATGTACCACAGCTTTCTTATCCATTCATCTGCTGATGGACATCTAAGGTGCTTCCATGTCCTGGCTATTATAAACAGTGCTGCGTTGAACATTGGGGTACACGTGTCTCTTTCTATTCTGTTTTTCTCGGTGTGTATGCCCAACAGTGGGATTGCTGGGTCATAAGGTAGTTCTATCTGCAATTTTTTAAGGACTCTCCACACTTTTCTCCATAGTGGCTGTACTAGTTTGCATTCCCACCAACAATGTAAGAGGGTTCCCTTTTCTCCACACCCTCTCCAGCATTTATTTCTTGTAGACTTTTGGATCGCAGCCATTCTCTCTGGCATGAAATAGTACCTCATTGTGGTTTTGATTTGCTTTTCTCTGATAATGAGTGATGTTGAGCATCTTTTCATGTGTTTGTTAGCCATCTGTATGTCTTCTTTGGAGAAATGTCTATTTAGTTCTTTGGCCCATTTTTTGATTGGGTCGTTTATTTTTCTGGACTTGAGCTGCATAAGTTGTTTGTATATTTTTGAGATTGGTTGTTTGTCAGTTGCTTCATTTGCTGTTATTTTCTCCCATTCAGAAGGCTGTCTTTTCACCTTGCTTATAGTTTCCTGTGTTGTGCAGAAGCTTTTAATTTTAATTAGATCCCATTTGTTTATTTTTGCTTTTACTTCCAGTATTCTGGGAGGTGGATCATAGAGGATCCTGCTGTGATTTATGTCGGAGAGTGTTTCCCTATGTTCTCCTCTAGGATTTTTATAGTTTCTGGTCTTACGTTTAGATCTTTAATCCATTTGAGTTTATTTTTGTGTATGGTGTTAGAAAGTGATCTAGTGATCAGTACAAGGAAGGAATAAGAAAGTACAGAATAAAAATGAAGGCAAAACTTCCATATACATTAAGAAAGGTGTTAAAGAAATACACATCACAAATCTAAAAACATTTTTTTTCAGTCCTAGTTTTAAATAAAGCATATGTCACAAAGGTATTTAATGAACAATGCAAAAATAGGTTTCTAGTTATATGCAGTGCTAGATCTACTTTTCAAAACACAAAGGCTTTATTGACTTATAATTACAAATTCCATCTAGGTGTCATCCATCATTTTTACTTTCAGTCCAGTAGGATGGAGGATGTTCGAGGAAGAGAAGAAGCTTATTTCCATTTAAGGAGACTGTACAGAAGCTGTACACTTCTTTCAAATAAATTTCATTGGCTAGAACTTAATCACATGGTAACATCACGCTATAAGAGAGAGAACCACATGTGGTTTTATTTGGATAGTCATGTCTGTCTAATATTACAGGTCTTTATGACCATAGGAAAAAGAGAATAGATTCTGAGCTAAATCTAGCCAAGTGTTATTAGGGGCAGTGTAATGTGTTATTCAGGAGAAGGCATTGGCACCCCACTCCAGTACTCTTGCCTGGGAAATCCCATGGATGGAGGAGCCTGGTAGGCTGCAGTCCATGGGGTCGCCAAGAGTCAGACACGATTGAGCAACTTCCCTTTCACTTTTCACTTTCATGCTGTGGAGAAGGAAATGGCAACCCACTCCACAGTTCTTGCCTGAAGAATCCCAGGGATGGAGGAGCCTGGTCAGCTGCCATCTCTGTGGTCGCACAGAATTGGACACGACTGAAGCGACTTAGCAGCAGCAGCAATGTGTTAGTAACTTAGCCTTGTCCAACCCTTTGCAACCCCATGGACTGTAGCCTGCCAGGCTTCCCTGTCCATGGAGATCTCCAGGCAAGAATACTGGAGTGGGTTGCCATTTCCTTCTCCAGTTATTAGGGGAGAGAATGGAAATCTCAATTAGCATATGAAGAAATGAGTGAAGTGAAGTCCCTCAGTCGTGTCTGACTCTTTGCGACCCCATGGACTGTACTCTATAGACTGTAACCAGCCTCCTTCGTCCATGGGATTTTCCAGGCAAGAACACTGGAGTTGGTTGCCTTCTCCAGGAGATTTTCCCGACCCAGGGATTGAACCTAGGTCTCCCACATTGTAGGCAGACGCTTTACTGTCTGAGCCACCAGAGAAGTAGAAACTAATATCTAAATAAGCTTATCTCTTACAACCATATTCAGTTAAGTTCAGTTCAGTCACTCAGTTGTGTCCAGCTCTTTGCAACCCCATGAATTGCAGCACACTACGGCCTCCCTATCCATCACCAACTCCTGGAGTCTACCCAAACCCAGTTCCATCAAGTTGGTGATGCCATCCAGCCATCTCATCCTCTGTCATCCCCTTCTCCTCCTGCCCTCAATCCCTCCCAGCATTAGGGTCTTTTCCAATGATTCAACTCTTCCCATGACATGGCCAAAGTATTGGAGTTTCAGCTTCAACATTATTCCTTCCAATGAACACCCAGGACTGGTCTCCTTTAGGATGGGCTGGTTGGATCTCCTTGTGGTACACTGGACTCTCAAGAGTCTTCTCCAACACCACAGTTCAAAAGCATCATTCTTCAGCGCTCAGCTTTCTTCACAGTCCAACTCTTATATCCATACATGACCACTGGAAAAACTATAGCCTTGACTAGACGGACCTTTGTTGACAAAGTAATGTCTCTGCTTTTAAATATGCTATCTAGGTTGGTCATGACTTTCCTTCCAAGGAGTAAGCATCTTTCAATTTCATGGCAGCAGTCACCATCTACAGTAATTTCAGAGGCTCCCCCCTCCAAAAAAAGTCTGCCACTGTTTCCACTAGTTCCCCATCTATTTCCCATGAAGTTTTGGGACCAGATGCCATGATCTTAGTTTTCTGAATACTGAGTTTTAAGCAAACTTTTTCACTCTCCTCTTGCATTTTCATAAAGAGCCTCTTTAGTTCTTCTTCAGTTTCTGTCATAAGTGTGGTGTCATCTGCATATCTGAAAGTAAAAGTGAAAGTGAAGTCGCTCAGTGGTGTCCGACTCTTTGCGACCCGTGGACTGTAGCCCACCAAGCTCCTCTGTCCATGGGATTCTCCAGGCAAGAATACTGGAGTGGGTTGCCATTTCCTTCTCCAATCAATAATCTGAGGTTATTGATATTTCTCCTGACAGTATTGATTCCAGCTTGTGCTTCTCCCCATCCAGCATTTCTCATGATGTACTCTGCATATAAGTTAAATAAGCAGGGTGACAATATACAGCCTTGATGTACTCCTTTCCCTATTTGGAACCAGTCTGTTGTTCCATGTCCAGTTCTAACTGTTGCTTCCTGACCTGCATACAGGTTTCTCAAGAGGCACGTCAGGTGGTCTGGCATTCCCATCTCTTTCAGAATTTTCCACAGTTTCATTGTGATCCACACAGTCAAAGGCTTTGGCATAGTCAATAAAACAGAAATCTATGTTTTGCTGGAACTCTCTTGCTTTTTCTATGATCCAGTGGATGTTGGCAATTTTATCTCTGGTTCCTCTGCCTTGTCTAAAACCAGGTTGAACATCTGGAAGTTCACAGTTCACGTACTGTTGAAGCCTGGCTTGGAGAATTTTGATCATTACTTTACTAGCATGTGAGATGAATGCAATTGTGCAGTAGTTCGAGCATTCTTTGGCATTGCCTTTCTTTGAAGAGTGGTAAAATCAGCACTAGACTCTCAATTGCTTGTTTTACTGTAGCTAATTTTGTTTCTCATAAATTAGACTCAGTGCTAAGTAGCTTTAAGGAACAGACTTGGAATTGGAATATTAAAATTTTTTTTCCTTTATAACTTTACCAAGTGAATATGAGAACTTGTTATTCATGTTAGCCAGTTTGTGTGTTTTCTTTAATTCTAGAAAAACTTTTGAATAGTCTAAGTTTCAGCTCTTCTACCATCGTGATATAGTAAACTTTATTAGTCTTTAAAAAATAGATCTTTTGATTATATATAAATCACTAAAGCATGACAATTGTTGCCTTCTAGAGGCGAATATATAAGTTGTGAAAAAAGAATAAAGCTCCCAATTTACTGGATACCTTATTTTTTATAGTCAAATTGGTCACATTGAAAAGGAAGTGATAACAGTTCATGTTGGAACATACACATTTCTTTTAATTTATCCCTTAACGTTATACCATTATATCAAATACATGCCCTAACTTTATTCATTTTTACTGGTTTCTACTTAAGTTAGAAAAGAGCTAGAAAAGGTCTAAAATCATCCCTTATTTCTCACTTTTTCTGCAGTTTCGCAAGAACATTGGCAGCAAAAAGAATTATCTTGGCTTGCTGTTGTACTCCTTACAGCATGGTAAAACCCAGTCAGAGATAAAACAGGCAACTGTCCATCTGGAGTGGATTAAATAGTCAAAGAATTTTTATCAATTAAATATGTATAGATTTTTGTATGTCAATGATAACTCAATATAGTGGTTTAAAAAAAAATTAAAAGGAATGACAATCTTACTCTGAAAGGATCCTAACCCTCTTTGAGCAAAGCACATCTCTTTCTGCACTTTACCCCTCTTTGTTGTATTTACTTACTCTTTCAGCTCAACTAGTAATGTCTAGTTTTCTTCACACCTTTAAAAAAAGAAATTGCAGACTGCACAGATCTACAATGAGGTTTATACTATCTACTGTTGATTAGTGATTTATATATGTTTGTTTATAAGCCTTAGTTCTTAGATTAAAGCTTCTATTTCATTATATCACTGCCAAAATGAAATTGTATTCCATATACTGCAAAAGATAATTGAGTCATTAATTGTAACTAATATCTGGGGACAAACATTATACCAATTCTTATAAGAGAGGATCACATATTTACAGAGAGAAATGGAATTCAGAAGGAGCATGCATGGTGCATACTCCAGGGAAGGAAATACTATGTGAAATAGATAGAACAGTGATATCTTGGGCACTTATTTGATGCTTGGGTTGTTGACATGGCATGGCATTCAAGCAGGTGTACTGAATTTTATGGAAAACCTTGCTTTACCTACAATTCTGTATAGAACATTTCCATACAGTTGAAATAATATACATGCCACTTTTTTTTTTAACTGAAACTACACCAGCAGATGAATTTTTCTGTAGATCCATGTAAGCCCAATTTCTGATCCATGTATCATAGATTCTAGTTCATGCAAAGAACACAGGTTTTTAGATTAAGTCCTGATGGGAGCTTCCCATGTGGTTCAGTGATAAAGTATCCTCCTGACAGTGCAGGAGATGTGGGTTTGATCCCTGGGTCAGGAAGATCCCCTGGAGAAGGAAATGGCATCCCACCCCAGTATTCTTGCCTGAGAAATCCCAAGGACAGAGGAGCCTAGCAGGCTACAGTCCATGGGGTCACAAAAGAATTGGGACACGACTTAGTGACTAAACAACAACAAAGTCCTTTATGCACAGATAAGATGATACAGGATTTCTTGAGATTTATAAAAGAAAATGGAAAATGTAGATTTACCTTAGCATGCTTAGTTAAGCATGAAATGAAAAAAAAACAAACAAACATGAAATGAAATGAATGAAATGAAAAAACATGAAATTAAAAAAAAAAAGACCTATTTAAATAGTCTTCTAACCAGGAAACAACTGAGTTTCATAATACTGAAGGTCCTGTGAAATTTTTTTTTTTTGTCATAAATTTAGCTCCATGTCTTGTACACATCATTTTTGATTTAAAAGGTTTGAGGGCTTCCCTGGTTCTCAGTGGTAAAGACTCCACCTGTCAATGCGGGAGACTCGGGTTCACTTCCTGGTTTGGGAAGATCCCACGTGTGCGGAGCTACTAAGCGCGCACACTGCAACTATTAAGCCTCCGTTCTAGAGCCTGGGAGCCCACGTGCCACGCATGACGCAACTACTGAGGCCCACATGCTCTGTAACCTAGAACCCGTGCTCTGTAATGAGAGGAGTCCCCGCAGTGAGAGAGTAGCCCCCGTGCACCACGACTAGAGCAAACCCCGCCCTGCAGCAAAGACCCAGCACGGCCTAAAATAAAATAAATAAACGAAAGGTCATTGAACCTATTTCTTTATTTTACAAAGTGAAATATCAGCACATAAATTTAGATCCCTCTAACTTTAAAAGAATTTTTTTTTAAATAATCTTGGGGAATAGTATTAAAATGTCATTTTTTTCTTTATTTTTTAAACTTTCTGTAGAATTTGATCCATGAAGAAAAATAAGAATTCAAAGATCAATTTTTGCACAATGTGGCAAATAAGACACATTTGAGTCAATTTCAGGAAAATATATGAAACATGTTAAAGAGAAGAAATCTGTTTTGTGAGAGCCACATGATTCAGTTGAAAGGAACATAATTAGAGCTGTGGAGGCCAAAACTCAAATCTTGAAGTTCCCAAATTTCTGTCTGAAGTTGGATTTAATAGAGCAAAGTGGTCAGGAAGAGCTCTGGAACACAGTTGAAAGTGAAAGTGAAAGTTGCTCAGTCCTGTCCAACTCTTTGTGACCCAGTGGACTGTGGTCCATGGAATTCTCCAGGCCAGAATACTGGAGTGGGTAGTCTTTCCCTTTTCTAGGGGATCTTCCCAACCCAGGGATTGAGCCCAGGTCTCCTGCATTGCTGGCAGATTCTTTACGAGCTGAGCCACAAGGGAAGCCCCAGTTAGAGAGTGAATGAGTGAAGTCACTCAGTCGTGTCTGACTCTTTGCGACCCCATGGACTGTAGCCTACCAGGCTCCTCTGTCGATGGGATTTTCCAGGCAGTAGTCCTGGAGTGGGTTGCCATTTCCTTCTCCAGGGGATCTTCCCAACCCAGGGATCGAACCCTGGTCTCCCGCATTGTAGACAGACGCTTTACTGCCTGAGCCACCAGGGAAGCCCCAATTACCTATATTTAAATCTGGGTCTTCCTTTATAGGGGCTCCCCTGGTAGCTCATCTAATAAAGAATATGCCTGCAATGCTAGAGACCCACGTTCAATTCCTGGGTCAGAAGATCTGATGGAGAAGGAAATGGCCACGTGCTCCAGTATTCTGGCCTGGAGAATCCCGTGGACAGAAGAGCCTGGCAGGCTACAGGCCATGGGTTTGCAAATAGTTGGACATGACTGAGGAACTTTCACTTTCACTTCCTCCTTTTATTAAGTATTTGACCATCAGCAACTTTAGCTTCTTTGTACCTCAGTTCCCTCTTGTGTAAATATGAGTTAGGAGGATGAATGATTAAATGACTTGTTGCTGCTCTTTATCTGGTTTTTAAGCTTATGACTAATTTCCAGGCAAGTCAGTAGTTAAGAATCCACCTGCCAATGCAGGAGATGCAGGGTCAATCCCTAGGTAAGGTGGATCCCCTGGAGTAGGAAATGGCAACCAACTCCAGTATTCTTGTGTGGGAAATTCCAAGGACAGAGGAGCCTGGTGGGGTGCAGTCCATGGAATGTCAAAGAGTCAGACATGACAGCACACACACACATATGGTGCTTAGAAGAATGCCTGGCACTCAGAGTTTACCACTATCTTTCTTATCTTCATCACTGAACTACTGCCGTTATGTTGTAAAGTAGTAAAGACATACAGCATTCAAAAGAAATGTTAAACTGTGGTTGGGAGGTATTGTGAAACAATTTAGTTAGGATCTTTCTCTTTAGATGGTATTTTTAAAACTATTTTAAAAGTCTGAATGCTCTCTTCTGTTAGAATCCCCATAATCCTAGTATTGGAAGATAGGAGAAATATCAGGTTTTATCAGACATTCCTTAAAATGCAATGATTCGTTTTCAAGGGTCTAAAGAGATAATACATTGAGGCCCTGACCTGGGTAAATCGGTATATGTCCAGGAGGTCATTTGCAGGAGAGAAGGCTTCCTTGGTAGCTCAGATGGTAAGGACTCTGCCTGCCATACAGGAGACCTGGGTTCAATCCTTGGGTTGGGAAGATCCCATGGAGAAAAAAATGACAACCCACTTCAGTATTCTTGCCTGGAGAATTCCATGGACAGAGGAGCCTGGTGAGCTACAGTCCATAGGATTGCAAAGAGTCGGACAGGAATTAGCGACTAACACACACGAGCATCAGTGAACTTGGTACACTGGACCTAAGGAAGAGAGCTGGCCTCTGAGTGGCCCTGAAAAAGTGACCTGTACTCTACTTACTAGAGAGCATATTTAACTTTTGTGAAAATGCTGCTAGATAGAGTCTGGTGTCCAGTGAAATATGAAGAAAAAGGCAGGAAAGACTGTTCTATTCTAGTTCATACCCCTTAATCTGCTGTTAAGATGATACAGTGAGGCAAGGGGTAAGAAGCAGCATGACCTTTACCCAGGTGGTTGAGATTTGAGTCAGACACAGGAAGTCAGAAGAATAGGGAGACAGCCATTAAAAATTTAAGTCATTCCACCAATTCTCAGTTTTGTTTACTGCTACAATTTCTAATCCTAGATCACTGGCTGATACAAAGCAGGTGTAAATAAAGTCTCCATTCATTTATCTGTAAATAAATGAATGGAGACTTTATAATCTACAAATTATACATTTCTCTTGCAATTTTAAGATGTTTTTGACAACTTAATTGGAACTTATGCTGCAGCACTTAAATATTTTTCAAATATTATATTTTAAAAATATTTTTCAGCTTGATAATTTTTCAGTTTATCAGAAAGTGCAGACTTACCTCTTTCTTTCTTACATGTTTTAAGCTGCTTGTGATTAAGATCATATTAAATATTGAAAGAAGACAGTTTTTAAAGAATAGGTATGAGTAATGTTTAAGTAAAGAATATTTTGTGAAGCAAATAATTGAATTTTCTTTTAATATTTTTTTCCTAATATTTGGATCATATTATATACTATATACTATATACTATATTATATATTATATGCTGGGAGGGATTGGAGGCAGGAGGAGAAGGGGATGACAGAAGATGCGATGGCTGGATGTCATCGATGGACATGAGTTTGGTTAAACTCCGAGAGTTGGTGATGGACAGGGAGGCCTGGCATGCTACGATTCATGGGGCCACAGAGTTGGACACGACTGAGTGACTGAACTGAACTGAACTGAATGGATAGTCTTTAAAATGTGTCTTTGCACTTTTCCTTGTTTTTCTCTGAAGACTGGTGTCTCTGCCATAGTAAACTAGGCAGAACTTTGAAAATATTATCAGATTAAAAAATCTATGAAAACGAATGCTATTCAGGGAAATGGGGCTGTGCTTTTTCTTTGGAGCCTATTCAGGATTAGTTAACACTAAGGAAATGAGACAATATTTCTGTTGTTCACACATACCACATTTGCCACAAGCAGTAAAGTAAAGCTTCACATTGGCAACAACAACAGAATTTGGCCTGGCATTTCCAGCCCTGATGCTCTCAGCTGCATGGAACAGCCCCCAGTGAAGTGAGCATCTATTGTTGTCTCTTGCCAAGACCAGAATTTTGAACTGTAACCAGGAAGAAGTATTTTCCCCATTTATATGCACACAGATAATTAGGCTCAAGGAAATGAAGTGCATAGAATAGAAATTGAGATTTTGTTTTTTAATGTGAACTTGTTCAATATCAGCTCTCACTCTTCTGACAGATGGATTCTTCTTGGCAGATGATTATGCAAACTGTTCCTTTCGTGCTTGTCTACATGAAATGTATTCTATAAACACACTGAAGCATCGTTCTCCTCTGAGTCTTCAGTGCTTGGAGTGTATTAGCACCATGATGACTGGGATGACAGGATTCCAAAGTGTCTGAGAGTAGAAGCTGGGGAATACTCATGTGATTACCTTGGTTCTTTCAAGGGCCATGGTAGGTAATAATGTGGGTCCCTTGACATTTTAAAAGGAAATCAACTCACAGATAATAGAGGAAAATCCAAACAAGCGAATTGTAAATAGTTTCTAATAAGTGTTTTAACAGATACCACAAAACTAATGCATTTGGAAAGCAGTGCTCAGGCACATTTAAAATGCTCATCAAGCGCTCACAGGAGTATCCTGCCTCTCATGATCTAATTTTCAGGGTCATGTTTTCTCACGATTTAGCAGTTTTGTAATGATTGTTCTAATAGCTCAATTACCAAGAGACCGCCCTCTTTATATTTCTGTAATCAGGGATAGAAGACCCGACACAGAAGTCCTTTTGCAAGCCAAATTTTAGTGGAAATTTTCTTGAGCAACTACTATTACTGTTACTGCTACTAATACACACACACACACACACACACACAGACACAAATCCTTGTTTTAGGGGAAAAGGTTAGACAGTATTAACTGAACCAGTTAATTTGTGTTAATTAACCATTTCTGGGCATTCCCTTGGGTGGTCTGAGAGTGCTACATCACACATTCGCTGGATCTTTCGGAGGCTCACCCATACTCTGGTCTGCCACCTCACCTAAAATCCTGAAAGCTAGTGTTCCTGAAGGCATTATTAGAACTTCAATATTTCTTTCTTATCAACTGATATTTTAGAAGATTTTGTAGAAGAAAAGGGTGAAGGGAATGAAGATGAAAGCTTTTGACATCCATTCAATAAGGGTTTGGTAACATGCAGGACACTAAGGGGAATTCCAGTGGTCATGTATGGTCGTGAGAGTTGGACCATTAAGAAAGCTGAGCAGTGAAGAATTGATACTTTTGAATTGTGGTGTTGGAGAAGACTCTTGAGAGTCTCTTGGACTGCAAGGAGATCAAACCAGGCAATCCTAAAGGAAATAAGTCCTAAATATTCATTTGAAGGACTTATGCTGAAGTTGAAGCTCCAATATATTGGCCACCTGATGCAAACAACTGACTCATTGGGAAAGACTCTGATGCTGAGAAAGATTGAAGGTGGGAGGAGAAGGGGATAACAGAGGATGAGATGGTTTGATGGCATCACCAACTCAATGGACATGAGTTTGAGTAAACTCTGGGAGTTGGTGATGGACAGGGAGGCCTGGTGTGCTGCAGTCCATGGGATCACAAAGAGTCAAACACAACTGAGTAACTGAACTGAACTGAACTGAACTGAAGGGGAAGAAAAGAGAATAAGGACTATATCCTTTGGATTCCACATGTATGATTTACTGTCTGAAAATTAGATTTTTTTTTTTTGCTTGAAACAGAGTATAACGTTTTATGTTCCCCTAATTAAAACTGTACATCTCAAAAGGATGGCATATGATTATAGATGTTTCTGAATAAGTGTAGTGGACAGCAAGTTCCTTGAATCATGTAGAAGAGTGGAAGAATGTGTGTTTGTGTGTGTGTAAAATTATTATCTAACTCAAAATGTTGTATGTGAGACCAGCTCCCATGCAAAGCAAAGACAATCATGAGAAATACTAAAAAATACAACTGAAATCACATACTGGGCACTTTCTTAGGGTGAATTATGGGTTTTGATGTTTCCAATTAATCACTACACATTTAAGCAGCCAACTCAGGTTCTTTGGTTTGTGACAACTAAACCAGCATTATAACTATCTAGATGTTTGGCTTGTAGGTGTAAAGCATCATTGTTATAGACCAGTTATTGAAATATAGTTCAGTTAAAAATCAAGTTTCTTAATTTGGTGGATCCATATTTGGAGAGACAATAAGAAAATCCATTTGAGGATATAAAGAATTAACTCATTTACTTCTAGTATTCTTTTCTTCTATTACTACATGATCAGATTCTCTTCGATAGTCAAGTTAGTAGAACAAAAATTGTCATTTATTCAGTTAATATGTATTGAGACAATGTTTTGTGTGCAGCAGATATAACAAAGAACTAAGCAAACAGATTTCTTTATTTTATGTAGCCAGTATTCTACTTTGAGTGACTAGACAGATACAGATAATAAACACATATAGAAATAAGCAATGAAACTATATATGTGATGGATTTGAGAGAATAAGAATACCTAAGATGGGGATTCATGTCTTATACTATTGCATTTAAGTGAATACCAAATTCTCAACATGAAGCAACCCTGCAAGATTTGTGTGAAGATAATTCCACACGGAGAGAACAGAAACACTCTACTGTGAGGATCTTCTGGGGTTCCAGTTTTCCAATACTTTTGCTACCTGATGCGAAGAGCCGACTCATTGGAAAAGAAGCTGATGCTGGGGAAGATTGAAGGCAGGAGAAGGGGACGACAGAGGATAAGATGGTTGGATGGCATCATCGACACTATGGACATGAGTTTGTGTAAACTCTGGCAGATAGTGAAGGACAGGGAAGCCTGGTGTGCTGCAGTCAATGGGGTCACAAAAAGAGTCGGACATAATTGAACGACTGAACAGCAAACGATTGTCTACTTTTATGAAATAAACAATCCCAAAACTTAGTGGCTTGAAGTATGAATTTTAATTTGCTGGTGACTTTGTGGATGCAGAAGACAGGATGGGTTCTGTGTTGTGCACACTTCTGTTTTACATACTGTCACCTGTGGTGACTCAGTAGGGCTGGGAGATCTATTCACATTTCTGATAAGTTTGTACTGGCTGATGCCTAGAGGCTGAGCTGGGGCTGCTGGTTTGGGCCCCAACTCTTCCTCATGTGGATCTCCCCAAGGGCTTGCTCAGCTTCCTTGCAGCATGATAACCAGCATCTAGGAGTGAGTGTTCCTAGACACAGGAAGTGGAGGTGTCCTGTCTCTTAACATGTCACTTCTGTCATACTCAAAGTAGTCATAGAGCACACAGACTCAAGAAAAGTGGGTGCAGATTATAACTGTTAACTGTAGGAGAAACGCAAAGAATGTATGATCATCTTTAGTTTGTCAGAGTTAGCCTTTCGTCCAAAAATTTTCATTGTGCCCATATGCAAAATACATTCACCTCCCCAAACCCAAATTTTGTATCCCAATACGGTATCAGGTTTAAGACAGGATCCAGGATTTCATACTGTAAATCAGGTTTAGGGGTTGAGGAACCTTCTCACATGGAAGAGCGAGTTGGTTCTGACTGCTGGCTGGGAGCTTAGCCAGGTTAGTCCTCTCCAGGAGGCGGCTGTGGCTTTCTCACAGCATGGTGGCTGACTTCCAAGACTGAGTCTTCCAAGAAACATGGAGTGGAAGCTGCCAGTCTCTATAGGCCTGGAGCAGAAACTGGCACAGCACAAATTCCAGTATATTCCATCAGTCAAAGCAGTCACAAAGGCTATCCAATTTGATGGGAGGAGCCTCAGGGGATTCGTGACTCTCTTTAATTTGTGTATCTGATATTCTCATAGGGCAGAAAATGAATACTCAGGCAATATCCCATACTGTCATTTGTGTGATTCTCATTTAAAATTAAATCCTTTCAAAAACTCAGAAAATGTAGATAGTGCTATAAATGGTATCTTTGAGTAGGTACTAAAAGATATCTCTGAAAACTGTAAAATCACTTTAAGACTGATTAATTAACCTAAGTGTCAGTCATCCTAATGGCACAGAGGTCTTGCTTCTAGAGTGCAGAAAGAGAAGGGCAAGTGCATTAAGCCCAAGCAGTCAGGAGAAGAAGAGGCAATAGAGCAAGTAAAACCTCAGCCCTGAATGGAGAGCTGAAATTAGAGGGATTCAGCTTAAACATCCATTGGACGGATAGTAAGGCTAAAAGCATAGGTTTGAGGTCACATTCAGGTGGGATTCAGGGCTTCCCTGGTGGCTCAGATGGTAAAACATATGCCCGCAATGCAGGAGACCCAGGTTCGATTCCTGGGTGGGGAAGATCCCTTGGAGAAGGATGTGGCAACCCACTCCAGTATTCTTGCCTGGAAAATCCTGTGGACGGAGGAGCCTGGTGGGCTACAGTCCACGGGATTGCAGAGAGTTGGACACGACTGAACGACTTCACTTTCACTTTCAGGTGGGAGACAACATGAAGTAAGAACAAGGGGAGGACAATAAGGAACTATGGCTTATTGTCATAAGTAGGAATGTGATACTGCCTTCTGAATATTTCCTTCAAATCCCACTAGGAATATTTAGTTAGACTTGTTTTTAAAGTAGCATTGTCAGAGCCAAAAGAAACAATGAGTGCTTTTCTTCCTCTGGACATTAAATGTAGATAATTATATGTTGCTGGCAGTAGCACATTTCTTCAAATATTATATAGAAAAAAGTAGATAACCAAAGTTCAGAATTTTCACTTGTACTTTTTTGAATGCAAGAGAAACTGATCTGATACATTAGAGGATGTTCTTTAAAGTTTGCTTGTGAGAACTCTGATTGTTTTCTTGCCTACAGAAGTGTAAGACTGGAAAGAAAGAAACACAGGAAACCAGACACAATAGAGGAATCTATTTTTGAAAATTAGTATGACCAAGATTATTATCATTTGTCTTCTTTGCAAGGGCAGAAAAGGATTTAGTTGGTTCTAACTCCTACTTATCCTTCAAGACAACTACTTTTATTTTCTTTAGAAAGTGTTCCTCGATGTCTTATCATACCTTTTCTTTTTAAAAAGAAAAAAATTATTTGTCTAGTTATCTGGCTGCAGGGTCTCAGCTGAGGCATGTGGGATCCAGTTCCCTGGCCAGGATGAACGCCAGGGGAACCCTGTTTCCCTGCAGAGTGCAGAGTCTTAGCCTCTGGACCATCAGGGAAGTCCCCCAGACTTTCTAATCTGAGTGAGTGATTTTCTATGTTCCATTAATCATTCTGTGTCTAATATTATACCTTTCATAATGTACTTAAAGAATTGTACTTAATTGTTTTTTCCCAATAAAAATGTGCATATAGTAGCTGTTTCTTACTGTCATAGATCGGCTCTGTCCAATATGGTAGCCATATCTGGCTATTATTTATTAATAGATTTAAATTAGAGTGTTTAAATGTGCATTAAATTAAAATTCAGTCCCTGAGATGCATCAGCTACACTTCTGGGGCACAGTAGCCATGTGTGGCTAATGGCAACCACATGGGAAGGTTTAGATGTAGAATATGCCCATATTCATAGCAACTCTGTCAGAGAGTGCTGCTCAAGATGTTTAATAATTTTTATGGAATAAAGGGAAAATGCCTATGGCTTAACATTATTATAGTTATTTGGTCCTCATGTGGGAAATTGTACATGTATACACAAACAATTTATATATATTAAACTTGGATTTTCTTGGCATGATATTAATAGCTATTCATGAAATATAAATTAAAACTTGGACACACTAAATAGAAGCATTTTAATTCACAGAAATGGTTAATGGTCACATAGGTAAATTCTATTTGTTCTTAAAATTATTTGGACAGTCTGCCTTGGTTAATGTCTGAGGTAAACTAATCTTAAACTCTTTCATGGGCCATTTTGAGGACCCATACTGGGGAAAATGGAGCAAGTAAGAGGGTAGATCTGTATAAATCATCATTCCAAACCTTAATTTAATTCCCACTGAAAGATGCCTTAATATTTTTTTTATAGTAACTAGCTTAAGTTACGGTCTTCGCATGTGGTGCTACGGATAAAGAACCCACCTGCCAATGCAGGAATTATAAGAGACATGGATTTGATCCATGGGTCGGGAAGATCCCCTGGAAGAGGGCATTTCAACCCACTCCAGTATTCTTGCCTGGAGAATCCCATGGACAGAGGAACATGACGGGCTATAGTCCAGGGGGTTGCAAAGAGTTGGACATGACTGGGCTACTAACTCTTAAGGTATAACCTACTTTCAAGAAGCAATCAGAGAGACAGTGATAAAATGAAAACTGCTCAGAGTTTCCAAAATTTCTTTCCAGACATGAGGGATCTGAGTCATGTTAAACAAGCATAGGAACCAGCAACTAAATAAAAGAATTTTCTAAGGCCCTATTTTTAGCTGTTTGGAAAATTATAGAAATGATCTTATAAGTTGTTCTCTTCATTGACCCATATAAAAAGATAATAATGGTAAAATAGCTGAAGGAGTGTAATCATTAGTCCTTAGTGAGACCTGTGCTCTTGCTTAGTGACTGTCTAGATTTGTGCATTTTGCTTATTCAGCTGGAAAGGCATATCAGACTCTTAATCCTAAATGAAGAGGAGAGAGAAAAACCCTATGCTTTGGAAAATATGAGAGAAAGAAAATTAAATATTGACTGAAGAAGAAAATTTCTAATTGGTTGGGAAAAGTTAATTCATTATGGAATAGAAAATGAGGCCATATCTCAAAGTGCTCTCAGATACACAAGCATTTACTAGTCATATTTTTCCATTATGGATTGCTATGTATGGCAGGGTAAATTTTTCATTTTCCCTATGTATGTGTTCCTATGTTACATGCTTTTTCATCTCTGCTGTTATTTTATAAATGGACTAAGTAGAGCATCCTCCTGGTAATATGCATCCAAAGTATCTGTTTCTAACTGTAATAATTATGTAAAAAGAGTTTAGTGCTTTTGCTTACATTTGCCTGAAACTCATATATCCAGATCTTTATTTTACTTTATGTCTTCTTAACCTTTTTTTTTTAATTTCACATTTCATAGCCTGACTCCTTATGCAATGCTCTTTCATATCTACCCCTATAAACTTTAGGCCCTCTCTCCTGAACTACAAAGTAGTCTTTAGCAGTACTGAAGTTTTTATTCCTTGCTTAGATGATCTGATGTGAGTATGTTGGTGGTAGAATAATAAGAACTTGCAGAGTAAAAAAAAAAAAAAAAAAATCCATGCATTGGAGTTTACCCTAACATAAAATATAAGTCTTATCTTTTAAGAACAACAATATACATAGTAGGAATAAAAACAAGAGCTTTAGTTCTATTCTATGTATCAAAATCATTATATATTAAGATTTTTATTTTATGTGTTAAAATTCTTAATCTACCTGAGCACTATCATATCTTTAATTTGGTCATTAGTTTTAGTTAACTTGCACAATTACTAATGGAATTTTCTCCATTATTGACTTCACTGATGACTCAGCTGTACAGAATCCACCAGCAATGCAGGAGACTTTGGTTTGATCTCTGGGTTGGGAAGATCCCCTGGCATGGGAAATGACAACCTGCTCTTGTATTCTTGCCTGAGAAAACCCCATGGACAGAGAAGCCTGGCGGGCTACACTCCATGGGGTTACAAACAGTTGACTGAGTATGCACACACATACTCCATTATCAGGTATAAAATTGTGGAATTTGACCTTGTTCCTTCCTACTTACTGCTTGAGACTGAATCCAATTCTGCAGTTATCACAGATGTGATAAAATTTTTAATTGACTTTAGCCATCAAATATGATTTTAAACATAGATGAACTGAATCTACCATAAAACCTTTTTGCTATAGTGGTAGTCTTTCTCAGCTTGCAGGCTTGATCAAAAATTTTTCAAGGTCATTTTCTATTATAGGACATTGGAGAGCGCAGGTAATTGGACTTTTGGATAGTGAACAGTTACTTTTTGGAAATATAGGAGGCCGTTTTACTAGAGAGGGAGCCTATGAAGTTGCCAGTATTTGAGAACAACAGAAGCTCTTGAATCTATTTTCAAACTGCAGTTTCAGTGACCTTGTGGAAGCACAAATAAAATGTGAGCGTATCACTACTCTACTTAAAAACGTTCATGGATTCTATAACCCCTAAAGTAAATTCCAAATTCCACAGCATAGTTTTCAAGTTTAAAATGTGTTTCCTAATTATTTCTCCAACTAAGTATCGCACTCCCTGCCACTTGTTTGCTGTTCTTTCCACAACAAGCAGCTTGCAGTTTGCAAATAACCTTACTGGTTCATTCTTAGGCCCTTGCATGTATGCTTTCCCACTGCCTTAGCAACTTACCCACCATGGCTTCTTCCCATCCCCAAAAATGCACTTAGCTTCTGCTGTTTTGTTTGATTTACAAATATCTGCTCAATCTTTTTTTTTTTTTTAACCTTTGTGATGAGTTATCTGACCACTGTCTCCTCTACATACAAAACTGAACAACTGGAATTGTCCCCTTTTGAACCTGGAATAAATAAAGAGGAAGGAAAAGCAGGCATTTTAATCAACAAAGTAATGTCTCTGCTTTTTAACATGCTTTCTAGATTGGTCATAGCTTTTCTTACAAGGAGCATCTTTTAATTTCATGGCTGCAGTCACCATCTGCAACAATTTTGGAGCCCCCCAAATTAAAGTTCCATTACTTCACGGCAAATAGATGGGGGAACAATGGAAACAGTGACAAACTTTATTTTCTTGGGCTTCAAAATCACTGCAGATCGTCACTGCAGCCCTGAAATTAAAAGATAACTTGCTTCTTGGAAGAAAAGCTATCACCAACTAGATAGCATATTAAAAAGCAGAGACTAATTTACCAACAAAGGACCATCTAGTCAAAGCTATGGTTTGTCCAGTTGTCATGTATGCATGTGAGAGTTGGACTGTAAGAAAGCTGAGTGCTGAAAAACTGATGTTTTTGAACTGTGGTGTTGCAAAAGACTCTTAAGTGTCCCTTGGACAGAAAAGAGATCAAACCAGTCAATCCCAAAGGAAATCAGTCCTGAATTTTCATTGGAAGGACTGATGCTGAAGCTGAAACTCCAATACTTTCACCACCTGATGCGAAGAACTAAGTCATTACAAAAGACTCTGATGTTGGGAAAGATTGAAAACAGGAAGAAAAGGGGATGACAGAGAATGAGATGGTTGGATGGCATCACTGACTCAATGGACATGAGTGTGAGCATGTTCCAGGAGTTGGCGATTTACAGGGAGGCCTGGAATGCTGCAGTCCATGGGGTCACAAAGAGATGGACACGACTGAATGGAATTGAGACTTTTGTATAATTTTGTAAAATATAATTTTACAGATTATATTTTTATAATCTGTAAAATTTTATGATTTGTATAATTTTAAAATAATTTTATAAAAATTTTTGTTTTGAAAGAATGAAAATCACTGTTAAAGTATATATTTAATCTTTAAATGTGTTTGCATAGGACATTAATTTTTAAACTTTATTATCAATATCAAAATGCTAATACTAAAAAACAGCCCTAAAGCAGCATAACTAAAGGATACATATGGTTAAAATTACAGCAAAGGACAGTTATCTTAATTCATTATGATTTTTGTGGAATGAATTCAAGCATTTCTTTAAATTATGTATTTTATATTTACATTATGCAGATATTTTAGAAGTAGAAGACATAATTTTGATCCTTAAGTGCCGGGAGCCAGCATGAGGAATTCCACCCATGACAAGGTCATGCAGCAAGAGCTCTGATGGCAAGGCTAATCAGACTTCAGGTTTTCCCCCTGGAATTTCCTGAGCATGTACCCCCCAAAATGAGAATCTGCCTGCTTTTCCACTCTTCTGATATTCTCTGGAAATAAGTCAACTCAGGGCTTTAGTCTTCTGCATTTGAAAGGGATGTTTCAGTTAAACCCCTCTGATAACTCTCTAGCCTGCCTAACAGGTTCCCAAGACCTCTTACAGCTTGTGAGTTGCTTATAGCCCCCCAACCGTGAGAGGCACAAAGCTTGAAAGCATCTTAAAAATACAGAGCCTTTTCTAAAGCGTTAAAAATCATATTGGTAGAGGGTTTTCACTGTTGACTCAATGACTGCTGCCAGGCCTCCATATTCTTTATCTTTTAGGCACCTGGAAGGATGTTACTCAATGTAAGCAGGATGTAGAAAAAGATACATAGTAGTTTTGATGTTAGCAACACTAGACTTTTGAGTTAATTGCTTCTCTTTTGCTGTAAATCACTGTACTCCCTCTACTTGTTATAAGTTGCTATATCTTTGCTGTATAAGAATGTAACTTTATTTAGTGCTTTCTGAGAGTGGCACCAGACCTTGGGAAGATCAACACAAATGTCTTCTGGTTGACAAACCCTTATCAGAAAAAAAGGCTATAAAATGTTAATTGGCCCTTTTGGCTGGAAGATGATGTAAATTACCTAAGACTTGTGTATACAACTAGGTATGCAGAGAGAAAAGCCTGCTTTTGATAAGAGTCTGGACTGCTAACGCTGCATAACTTTGTGTTACCCATTGATCTCCATGTTTTATCAAAAGTATAAAAGGCCTTCTGAACAATAGAGGACGGAGCAAGTCGCTGGATTGGTTTCCCCCGTGTCTCTCTCTCTTTTCCCTCTTCACTTTAACTTCAGGCTGAATTTCCATCTGGGGCACGGAGGCTCGCCAAGTCTACTTACTTGCCCTGGCTGTTAAGACCCGCACGAAAGGGAGCCTAAGGCGAGGCACCCTTAGATATTCAAGCGAGCGCCGGTGGCCCAACGTAGATGGTGCAAATTCCTTGTCTGGAATTTTATTGGTCTTCCACGTAATCCAAGCTATTCAGCCCTCTTTCTCCACTTAGTCTTCCTACTACACTATTTCTTCCTAATCTAATCTTATATTTCTTATATCAATCAATAAATAAATTTTTCTCACTCCAACACCGTCCACCCTTCGAATTCCCTGGATCCACCGGGGCTGGACCCTGGCACTTAAGAACATTATAGTTTGGCAAGATGGCTTCATAATACAGGGAAATGGCACATTTTGGAGACAAAAATTCTAGGGGTGAAATCTTGACTCAGACAATTCCTAGCTATATTTTGAGCAAGTTGCCCTTTCATAAGGCTCACAGTCTTCACCTGAAAAAAATCAGGATAAAATTACCTTCCTACCAGGATTTTTGTTGTATTTCTTCTCATCTTCTTTTGTAGGCCTCCCTGTGTTGACCTGTAGTCCAAACAAGAGAGCTTATTCCATAAATGTCTATTCTCTTCTGCTCTTTTTCTCTCTCTTCACATTTGCACACGTGATTCCACGACTCACAACATCTTTATTACTACATATTCACTGATGAATCCCAAGGTTGCGTCACCAGGCTGGACTGAAACTTCTGAGTCTGAAACTTCTTTCCCACCTTACATAGTCACTTGGTTCCATAGGTGCCCCATACTGAAACTGCATAATTCAGTTCCTCATTTTCTGCTGTGCTTCACTCTCAAGCTTTTACTCAGTGATACCAATACTGATACTTTTATCATCACTTTACCAGGAAAATCTCTCCAAATGGAACTTTATCCCAGACAGTTCTCTTAACTCTCCTCATGCAACAGACTTGCATGGAATATGAAGATGCCATCCATCAGCATAGCCATGCTTGGAAGTGAGAAATCAGACTATCACACTTCAGGTTAAAGCTTCCAAAATATCCTGCTTCCCAGAGTACATTTATTATCTTAGTTGGACATGATAAGGCCATATATGAGCTGGTACCTACTTATATCAACGGTCCTAGACATCTTCTCTCTCTCTTTTGCAGTCCAGTAACATGAAGGTTTTAGAATTAACTTGTTTTTTTTTTTTTTTTAATATGGATTTCCTTAGTGGCTCAGTTGGTAAAGAGTCTGCCTGCAATGTGGGGGACCTGGGTTTAATCCCTGAGTTGGAAAGATCCCCTGGAGAAGGGAATGGCAACCCACTCTAGTATTCTTGCCTGGAAAATCCCATGGACAGAGGAGCCTGATGTTATTACAGGCCATGCTGTTTCATAGCTCTACACATGCCTGAACTTTTCCTTCTTAGAATATCTTTCAAGTCTTCTCTGGGATTCAGTCAAAGCATCTTTTTACTCAGAAGGGCTTCTCTGGATCTCTAGGTTGAGTTTAGCTCTCCTTCTTTAGCACCTATCACATCTTCATGGAATTATTTCCTTATATACCTGCTGTCATCCAATGGTCAACATACATGGTTGTGGTATTTAAAGGGCAGCTTTTTGTCTCTTTTATTTTATGTCCACTCAGCATCTAGCAAACTACCGACCAGTATTTGGTGGCACTAGGCTGTTCAGTAGTTGGCAACATTCAGACTCTGAAAAGTGATTGTTAGAAGCAGCTGGGGTGAGGGACTTTGTCCAACTCTATTACCATTAATTACTTTCAAAAATCACCCCATTAAATATATCAGCTTAGTGAAAAATACTTGTCACTAGACAATGGTAGATTTTAGATAAATTCCTTAGGCTTCAACTTCCAACCAGAATATCACTTAAGCCCTTTGGATCTGCAAATTGTGGATATGTCATTGAACATTGATTATGATAATTACTTAAAACCAAAATGATTCAGTTGCTTTTTAATAAAATGGTTAGCTGCTTTTATTATAATTATCATACTGAGATTTACCACTGTTCCATCACACATTACTTTTAGTTGCAAAATTGTAAAGGCAAGAAATAGATACTATCAAAATGGTAAAAAATTATTCCACAATTATCTGTTTGAGGTAACTTAATTTCTGAAGATATATCCTCTTCATTATTTAAAAAATGTTCCACTACCAACAGAATGCTGTACTGTTTACAGATATGACAGTAAGACCAAAATGGAACAAAAATGGACCAAAAAGAAAAAAAAATGAGTAATGTAACAACCTTACAACTCTAAACTTAAATTACTTTCTGCTAACCTTGCCATTTATATAAACAAATGCCATTTATATAAATATGAATAATCATATTTTGTTCAATTAAACTTTTTTCTAGACAAAAATTTAATAAATATTCATTGCTAAAATCTCAAATAGCCGTTTAAGTTCATATTATTTGAGTCAAAATCTATTTTGGTTTAGTATGTCTAAGTGTAAACATAGCCTCTTTTTTTTTAGTTGCTTTTTAATGTTTCATCAAAGAACATTTTTCAGTGCCTCAATACTTACCAACGTGTTATTTACTCTGCAAAGGAAAAGTATCTTTACAAAGCCTGCCACAATTTTTTTAAATAGTCCTACATGGACTAACAACTTGCATTGAGTCCATTGTCAGCTATTGTTAAGGAGATACCTATTTGAAGAAGGACAGGGCTCAATCAAGGATGTGATTCATGGACCTCAATTCTCCAATTATAAGAAGGTATCAAATAGAACCACTAAATCAATTACTTTGGAAAAAAAGAACAGAGTAATTTTAACAAGAAGGAATAAAGAAAGGAAGTAATTATTATAGTCCTATAGCACTTCTCTTGATTATAAAGAACAACTTTTTTAGCTATTATGAGACTGCACCTTGTTTACCTCACCCTTAATGGGGGCATCTTAATATGTTCTGAATTTCTGCCAGAGAACACAATCCCAATATACTGAAACAAGTGACCATTTACTGATGTAAACGATTCAATTGAAGGCTCATTTATTTGGCTTCAACAAGCAAATAATTAGAGTTGATCACAAAAATCATAATCAAAATGTTTATTCATAGTTTTGATTATTTCTTTCCAAAAATGTTATTTCCTAGTTAAATTTTAGAGATAAGATTCATCAACAATGATGCTTTTTAAAACCTAGGCTTAAACATATTAAAAATGAAGATGAGACAACTTATTAAAAAACAAAAACAAGAAATTATACTATACACCATGGAATGATTTCAAACTTACTTGATTTCTAAAAAATGAAAACATATGATTTAAAATGTCAAGCTTTGGGTAGATGAACTAGCGTCCCATAATCTATCATCCAAAATAAACTACATTATTTAGGAATTTTGTGAAGGCAGACAAGCTAAAATCATACTTCATAAATGAAAAGGTTTATACTAAAGTTAAAATTAATGTCATGACCTCAAAGTGACATTTTAAAGATGTATATGTGAGCTGTTGGTTTTTATTTAGTGCTATGAAAATGGCTTCATATTTTCAAACTCTGCTTTCAATTTTTGTTAAAATCACTTGGCCAGTTAAATAAAATTGATGAGAATTTATGTAAACAGTATTGAAGGAAAAAGAAAGTTATTGAGAAATATATGCAGGGTCATATTATGTGGAGGGAGACAATAAATGTGTATGCATGTATTATGTGAATTAAAGGAAACTTTCATATTATATGCGTATATACTATGAATTAAAGGAAACTTTCATATTGCATGTCCATTGTTTTTAATTTGGTTAAATGTTCAACATAAATTACCTCTGAAATTAGAAAAAAAGCCTTTTTTTAAAAAGTAATATCTATATATATGCAAATAATAAAACTCACTTAGTGAGATTTCCTTGATACCTTCTCTAAAAGTCGCCCACTTTACATATTCCTCCTTCCTTTATTCAATTTTTTCTCCTTGGAATCATGCATCATCTCCTTGGAATCATGCATCATCTCCTTTGAAACATGCAAAATAAGATATTTTGCCTTTTTACCGTGTTTATTTTCTGACTTCTCATGAAGACTATAACTCCAGGAAGGTAGAGGTTTTTATCTGCTCGTTCACTACTGAGTATCTGGAACCAAAACTTTGACCTATAGTAAGAAGATGCTTAATGAATGAATGGGCTTCCCTGGTAACTCAGTGATAAAGAATCTACCTGCAGTTCAGGAGATGCAGGTTCAATCCCTGGGTCAGGAAGATCCCCTTGAGAAAGAAATGGCAACCCACTCATCTTCTTACCTGGGAAATCCCATGGACAGAGGTGCCTGGTGGGCTATAGACCATGGAGCTGTACAAGAATCAGACATGATTTTGTGACTAAGCAACAAATGAATAAATAAAGTTTTATTCATTAATGCATTCAAAATACATATATGTACATACTAATATATACATATTTATATTAATAGAGAGACATGTCCTCCTACTTTTGTCTAATTCACTATCTCCTTTTAAAGAAGGGAAAAATACCAAAAACAAAAATTTCCAAACCTCATGAAGAATGCTGATTATGTAAATAATGTCTATTTTTATAACACATGGCAACACTGAGAGAGTACTCTGTGAGAGCATTTGAAAAGTAATCTCTGAAACCATGCAAGAACAAATGAGGCATTTGATATATTTATGATTATAGGCTTAACTGTTGCTGCCAAGTAGACATATATGTGCTTTTTCAAAATGCATTTCATTTCTATTATAGTCTTTGAAAATAAAGCACTTTTCCATGATGCTCTGTTTGTATCCTGCTGAGGACAAATATATATCTGGAATCAAAAATATGTCAGACATAGGGAAATTTGCCCTTTGTCAGAACCATAAGGCTTTTGAATTTAATCTATGAAGTTAGTTGATTCACAAGTACTCTTTATTTGCCTACAGAGTTAAAAGTCTGCAATGAAGGTTGTGGTTCTTGAAGTCAGAATCACAGGCTGTTATATACATATATCAAGAAGATGCTACCTGGTTTTCTGACCTTGCTAAAGCATATAATTTGAACAGTTTAGTGAAAAATTATTAAGAACCAACTATGTACAAGACATGGTGGTAAATCCTAGGAAGGAATACAGAGATGAGCACCATACTGTTCTTCCCAGTAATGCATTACACCTCTGTCATCCACATCAGCTGTTATTTTTAAAGCACCCTTCATATATCAGACACTGTATCTTGAAATATCCCTTTTGGACAATGCATTGTAATCATCATTTTACATTTTTAGAATAAATTTGAATTTCAGATAGGTTAAGTAGTCATTTCAAAATTACTTGATGTTAATCATCTCTTGTGTATGCTCAATCATGTCCAGTTCTTTGTGATTCCATGGACTGCAGCCTGCCAGGCTCCTCTGTCTATGAGATTTTCCAGGCAAGAATACTTGGCTGGGTTGCCATTTCCTTCTCCAATCACCTCTTGGAGTATGTGCCTATTTCTATGAGAACTGCTTCCTCACCTATAACAGATATGATTTACACTGGCATGTTCATGTGTGATCCTTTTGTTGGACTAGGAATAGGCACCAGAATTCACCTAGACTATTATTGTTCTCTTAGGAATTTGAAATTGGGGTTGAGTGAGTCCAGTTCATTTGACCAGACTACTTAAAGTCACCTGAAATAAAGTCAGGATCTGACACTTTATCTGCAAGGAGAAGTAGAAAGTGCCTGTCTGTAAGGAGAAGAAAGAAGCAAGTTTGTAAAGAAAAAGAGAGGTGAACTACCTTTTGAGAGTATTTTGATTTCCTTTGGTTAAAGTAAGTTACATTTGATTATTGGTGACTTTCTTATTTTGAGAAAGTTGTAAGATCTAAGTTCAAAATCATTGACAGCTATGTGGTAGTAATTTGCTAGTATTCAAATCAAGCTTCCAAATTAGTGTGCTATTGATTATATGTAAAATTATTAAAAATTTTAATGAGGAATTAATTTATTTAATGTGCCCACTCACTTTTATCTATGCTGATACATGTTCATCGTGATTACCAGTTTCCTTTATACATTTTGCTACATAAAGTCATTCATGAACACTGAAGAAACCATTATATATCAAATTTGGATCCTCTTTTGGGTGTAGTTTTAATACTATGTCATTTTTCGTTCAACACTATCATATATGTGACCTATCATTTATCTTATAAGAAAATAAAATTTTACAATACTGAACCTAAGGATCTATAGAAATTATTGACTAAAAGATAGTATTGATGTATTTAGAATGTATAAATAGCCATGTGTTTATGTCAACTGGGAGATTTAATGTACACAAGTGTTTTTAAATTTCACTTCTGTTACAGATTATTTTCACAGTACATATGGGAGAAAGTGGTACCTTTGAAACACTACCGCTACTTCTTGTTGCTTACTGCTGCTGCTACTAAAATCACTATTACCACCACCAAATCCACCACTACTATGACTAGCACTTACAGTAATACTCATCTGGGACAGCACTGTTACAAAAATCAGCTCAGAACTCTGGATGCCAAATCAGACATTAGTTCATACTGCTCATATTTAAAGTTGGTACTCTATTATCTTGGATTTGGGCAAGTCACTAAAACTATTTGAAAGAAATTTTCCTTATTAGTATAATTTCAGAACTTTTATAAAAATTAAATGTGATGAAGCACATGAAAGTGCTTTCTGAAACATACACCATTATACACATTTAATCATTTATGCTATGCTCTAAGTAAATGCTTACCATTAGGGTTATTAACTTTAATTAATAGTATAAAAAGTTACACTCTTGATAATTGGGATGTTATAATTTGTCCTGCAGTAATCAATTATAAATAGAAATTTCTACTGTTTCTATTTTCCAGTGTATTTATTTTTCACTCACTAAAATGATCAGGTAATCATCCTGAAAAGAAATAGAATAGTTACACTATTATTTCAGTAACTTTTATACATGTGTGACACATTTGAATTGCCGTCTCCGCCAGTATACCCAAGGTTGCCATTTGGTAGAATGAATTCCTGAATTTCTTCAATATGTTTCACTTCTATCCACATGAAATGAAAATTTCTGTTCTGTAATTCATGATGCAGTATACTCCTTTTAAATAAGGATTTTATCAGCCTGTATAACTAATGATAGAGTCACATAAATGACCAGTTGGCATCATTAAATTTACCAACTACTGTGTTATCATCAATTCCAATTAAATCCTAAATATGTCTCTCACCAACCTGTAAACACATTTTCTAATTGGGAAGTACCGTCATGAGTAAATTTCATGGTTCCAAGTTGAACATTTAAGAGATTTAGTAGCTTAGTGAGAAACCTTCTGGCTTTGAAGATATTCCTTTTTCTATCCCTGACATTTATTTCAGTTGGGAATACCCATTTGATAAAGATCGCTAGAAAAACGTACACTAACTTCATACAAAGCAAGTTCAATAGATTTAGCAGTGATCATAGATATCGTTTTGTGTTGGCAGAGCAACTGAATTCAAGTTATGAAACCCCAAAAGGAGATATTGGATAGTCAGCATGAGCAGGTCAGACAAATAAAATTATCAAGAGTTTGATCCTGGAGAATTTTTTTTCCATAATTTAGTGAAAAAGTTTGGACAGCCACCTGGCCTTTTCTAATTTTCTTGTTTCCTTTAAGCACCTAGAATACTGTCAAACATGTAGCAGAGGTTTGTTGAAGAAATGAACCACAGAACTAGCTCGGTGACAGTATCATTTTCTTGTTTGAACATCTTTGAAAGCTGAGGATTGTCAATAAAAATAATAGCATCTAATATTTATTGAGCTAATTATGTCCTGAGGGCTATAAGCATGTTTTACATGGTGTATACTTTGACACTCACAATAACGAAAAATGGAATCAGCCAGGATTTTAGTTAGACAGAAACCAGACACCATTATATCAAAATGTAAGGAATCGGAGTCTTCAGAACAATTTAAGTGTTGGAGATGTGATGGTTTCCAGGAATGACTCCAAGCCTGTAACTGAACAGGACCACTAAAAGTAGCCACCACTTTGCCACAACTGCCTTCAACAGCCTCAGAGCTGCAGACATATCCACATTTTTACTAACCAGCAGAAAACAGCTAAAGCAGCTGGAAGATAGCCTCTGTTCCATTTATACTTTCCAAATCTCAGAGAAGTATATTTAATTGGTAGTGACTAGTTTTTTCATCCAGAAATTCAGCTGCAAGGAAGTCTAGAAAATGTTGTTTTTAGCTTTTTCTGCGTAGGAGGGAATGGGGGGAAATGGGTAGGAAAAAATTCTGAGTGCCACAAGTGTTCATCACAGACTTTATTTTTCTAATTTCCGGGCACAGACATTATGAACCAGGTAGTTCAGGTAACTTTCTTAGGATGATAGAGATAATATGCCATAAAGCAGGGGTTCCAATCTAGGTATATTCATAGATTAAAATGCTAGGATAGGCAGTAGAAAGAGCAATATGAGAATTTCAAAATTTCAAGGGCTTATGTCAACAAATGGTAAGATGTCTTCATTATTTCAGAATAGCCACAGCCTATAGTATTTAGGTCACAGTGCAGAGGGGAAAACGAACAGCTCATGGACCATAGTCATACAGCTTGTGATGCAAATCACAAATGCCCTATACATAAATGCTGTTTTTGGTGAGGAATACTTAAGTTGTGAGGAAAAGAAGGGGCTCTTGATTAGAAAAATAGATGATTTTCCATTTGACCAGGATAATTGTTTTCCATCCTTCGTGTGGGTATTTAACAAGACATATTATCTTCTTAACTGTTAAAACTAGGCTACATGTCTTTTATTGTTCTTATACTTGTGCCAATCATAAAACATAAAAAACAATGTAAGCTACTTGCTTCTTGCTCTCTGTGTGCCTTACAAATTAAGTTCCTTGAGGGCAGAGACTCTACTTTGATAATAAAATAGCACAATCACTGGCACAAAATATAGTGATAATAAACTGATCTGTATTTTAAATGGATACATTTTGTAGGCAGTGTGCTGAGAATTTTATGTGTATTGTCACATTTATTTCTGATAATAACTATAAATAAGGTAGTGTCATTTTAATGATTTTACACAGAGGAAAATTTGAGACTTTGAGAGGACGTGAAGCTCAAGGTCATGACTAAAGTGTCTTAGAACTGGCATTTGAAGTGCAAACAGTCTGACATTAGAATGCTTACTTTTAATGTGATGTGAAAACTGCATTCTATCAACTTTAAGAAACATGAAAATTATGACACAAATCTGAAGCATTTCATTTTGCTTTATGAAAGTTTTAATCATGAAAATTTATTATTTATTCAAAGAAGAGAAGTTGATTAGTTCTAAAAAAGATGGATAATGGCATCTGTGTAGACAAAATGAATGAAAACAATTATTTGCATAATATAGAGGATGAAAACAAAGTAGCATAGAAAACAGTTACTTTTTTCTTTTACATTTAACTATGTTGGTCACTCTATTAGAAATTTAAATATGTATTATTTCCCCTAATCTTCCCGAAAGAACTGTTGACTAAATTGATGCTGAGTTAGACATGATCAGTTCAGTTCAGTCATGTCCAACTCTTTGAGACCCCATGGACTACAGCATGCCAGGCTTCCCTGTCCATCACCAGCTCCTGGAGTTAACCCAAATTCATGTCCATTGAGTCATTGATGCCATCCAACCATCTCATCCTCTGCTGTCCCCTTCTCCTCCCACCTCAATCTTTCCCAGCAACAGAGTCTTTTCAAATAAGTCAGTTCTTCACATCAGGTGGCCAAAGGATTGGAGTTTCAGCTTCAACATCAGTCCTTCCAATGAATATTCAGGATTGAGTTTCTTTAAGATGGACTGGTTGTATCTCCTTGCAGTCCAAGGGACTCTCAAGAGTCTTCTCCAACACCACAGTTCAAAAGCATCAATTCTTCGGTGCTCAGCTTTCTTTATAGTCCAACTCTCACATCCATACACGACTACTGGAAAAAACATAGCCTTGACTAGACAGACCTTTGATGGCAAAGTAATATCTCTGCTTTTTAATATACTGTCTAGGTTGGTCATGACTTTTCTTCCAAAGAACAAACATCTTTTAATTTCATGGCTACAGTCACCATCTTCAGTGATTTTGAAGCCCCCCCAAAATCAAGTCTGTCACTATTTCAACTGTTTCCCCATCTACTTGCCATGAAGTGATGGGACCAGATGCAATGATCTTAGTTTTCTGAATATTGGCCTTTAAGCCAACTTCTTCACTCTCTTCTTTCACTTTCATCATGAGGCTCTTTAGTTCTTCATTTTCTGCCATAAGGGTGGTGTCATCTGTATATCTGAGGTTATTGATATTTCTCCTGGTAATCTTGATTCCAGTTTGTGCTTCATCCAACCCAACATTTCTCATGCTGGAGTGGTGGCTGCATGCCACTGGAGCTGCCATGGGGAGATACCCCACATCCAAGGTCAGAGAAGCCCCAGCAACATGGTAGGATAGATGAATTCACTTTTAGAATCAAATCCCTTTCCTGCCAGAGACGTTCAGAGGGCTCAAATAAACCTTGTGCATACCAGGACTCAGGGACCCCACGGAGACTGAGACAGAACTGTGTCTGACTATCTCCTGTGGAGGTACAGGTCAGCAGTGGACTGCTGCAGGAACAGGGGCTCTGGGTACAGCAGACCTGGGTATGGCATCAGCCCTCATGGAGGAAGTAGCCATCATCCCCACCACAGAGCTGCCAGAACTTACACAGGACTCTTGGAGGACACAAACAGAACCTTGTGTGCACAAGGACCCAGGAGAAAGAAGCAGCGACACCACGAGACTGACCCAGATTTGCCCAGAAGTGTCTAGCAGAGGTGTGGGTCAGTGGTGGACTGCTGGAGGGTTGGGGTCACTGAGTGTAGCAGTACATGCATGGGATCTTTTGAAGGAGGTTGCCATTATTTTCATTACCTCCACTGTAGTTTGGCTCCAGGTAAATAGCAGGAAGGGAGCACAGCTCCATGCATTAACAGAAAATTGAATTAAAGATTTATTGAATGTGGACCCTCCCATCAGAACAAGACCCAGTTTCCCACTCAGTTTCTCCCATCAAGAAGCTTCCTGAAGCTTCTTATCCTTCACCATCAAAGGGCAGACAGACTGAAAACCACAATCACAGAAACTAACCAGTCTAATCACATGGATCACAGCCTTGTTTAATTCGATGAAACTGCGAGCCATGCTGTGTAGGGCCACCCAAGATGGACGGGTCATGGTGGAGGGTTCTGACAAAATGTGGTCCACTGGAGAAGGGAATGGCAAACCACTTCAGTATTCTTGCCTTGAGAACCCCATGAACAGGATGAAAAGGCAAAAAGACAGAACACTGAAAGAGGAACTCCCCAGGTCTGTAGGTGCCCAATAGGCTAATGAAGATCAGTGGAGAAATAACTCCAGAAAGAATGAAGACAGAGCCAAAGCAAAAATAACACCCAGTTGTGGATGTGACTGGTGATAGAAGCAAAGTCTGAAGATGTAAAGAGTAATATTGCATAGGAACCTGGAATGTTAGGTCCATGAATCAAGGCAAATTGGAAGTGGTCAAACAGGAGATGGCAAGAGTGAACATTGACGTTTTAGGAATCAGTGAACTAAAATGGACTGGAATGGGTATATTTGACTCAGATGACCATTATATCTACTACTGTGGGCAATAATCTGTTAGCAGAAATGGAGTAGCCATCATAGTCAACAAGAGTCCGAAATGTAGTACTTGATCTCTGTTCGTTTCCAAGGCAAACCATTCAATGTCACAGTAACCCAAGTCTTTGCTCTGACCAGTTAATGCTGAAGAAGCTGAAGTTGGACGGTTCTATGAAGACCTACAAGAGCTTCCAGAACTAACACCCCACAAAAATGTCCTTTTCATTATAGGGGACTGGAAAGTAAGAGTCAGAAGTCAAGAAATATCTGGAGTAGCAGGCAAATTTGGTCTTGCAGTACAGAATGAAGCAGGGCAAAGGCTAACAGAGTTTTGCCAAGAGAATCCACTGAGCATAGCAAACACCTTCTTCCAACAACACAAGAGAAGACTCTACACATGGACGTCACCAGACAGTCAATGTCAAATCAGCTTGATTATATTCTTTGCAGCCAAAGATGGAGAAGCTCTATACAGTCATCAGAAACAAGAACTGGGACTAACTGTGGCTCAGACTATGAACTCCTATTGCCAAATTCAGACTTAAATTGAAGAAAGTAGAGAAAACCACTAGACCATTCAGGTATGACCTAAATCAAATCTCTTGAGATTATACAGTGGAAGTGACAAACAGATTCAAGGAATTAGATATGATAGACAGAGTGCCTGATGAACTATGGACAGAGGTTTATAACATTGTACAGGAGACAGGCATCAAGAACATCCCCAAGAAAAAGAAATGCAAAAAAGCAAAATGCGTGTCTGAGGAGGCCTTATAAATAGCTGTGAGAAGAAGAGAAGTGAAAAACAGAGGAGGAAAGGAAAGGTATACCCATTTGAATGCAGAGTTCCAAAGAATAGCAAGAAGAGATAAGAAAGCTTTCTTCAGTGATAAGTGTGAATAAATAGAGGAAACCAATAGAATGGCAAAAGAGATCTCTTCAAGAAAATTAGAGATACCAAGGGAACATTTCATGCAAAGATGGGCACAATAAAGGATACAAATTATATGGATTTAACAGAAGCAGAAGATATTAAGAAGAGGTAGCAAGAATATACAGAAGAACTGTACAAAAAAGATCTTCACAATGCAAGTAATCATGATGATATGATCACTAATCTAGAGCCAGACATCTTGGAATGTGAAGTCAAGTGGGTCTTAGAAAGCATCACTATGAATAAAGCTAATGGAGGTGATGGAATTCTAATTGAGCTATTTCAAATTGTAAAAGATGATGCTGTGAAAATGCTGCACTCAATATGCCAGGAAATTTGGAAAACTCAGCACTGGCCACAGGACTAGAACAGGTCATTTTTCATTCCAGTCCCAAAGAAAGGCAGTGCCAAAGAGTGCTCAAACTACTGCACAGTTACACTCATCTTATACACTAGTAAAGTGAAGTGAAGTCGCTCAGTCATGTCCGACTCTTTGTGACCCCATGGACAGTAGCCTACTAGGCTCTGCCATCCATGGGATTTTCCAGGCAAGAATACTGGAGTGGGCTGCCATTTCCTTCTCCAGTAAAGTAATGCTCAAAATTCTCCAAGCCAGGCTTCAACAGTTGGTAACCATGAACTTACATATGTTCAAGCTGGTTTTAGAAAAGGCAGAAAAACCAGAGATCAAATTGCCAGTATCTGTTGGATCATTGGAAAAGCGAGAGTTTCAGGAAAACATCTATTTCTGCTTTATTGACTATGACAAAGCCTTTGACTCTGTGGATCACAACAAATTGTGGAAAATTCTGGAAGAGATGGGAATACCAAACTACCTGACCTGACTCTTGAGAAACCTGTATGCAGGTCAGGAAGCAACAGTTAGAACTGGACTTGGAACAACAGACTGGTTCCAAATCGGGAGAGGAGTACATTAAGGCTGTATATTGTCACCCTCTTTATTTAACTTATAGGCAGAGTACATCATAAGAAACAATACACATAATAATGAGTCTAAAATAACAGACTTCTTAAAAGATGACAGTGTTATTTTAATCACAATATATACCATACTAGCTATGGAGGTTAGTTATTGGCATACAGAATGCAAATGGACTAGATAATTTCACTTTGTAACCAAAATGTTTGATAACAAATGCATAAAGTTAGTAAATTCCAGAAATAATAATTATTTCTGTGACTTGAGGTTAAAATAATTTGGATGAAGAACCATATATTATGAAGTATACTAGCACCAGTTTTGACTCATTGGAGAAGGAAATGGCAACCCACTCCAATATACTTGCCTGGAGAATCCCAGGGACAGAGGAGCCTGGTGGGTTGCTGTCTGTGGGGTCACACAGAGTCAGACACAACCGAAGCGACTTAGCAGCAGTTTTGATTCATAAATAGATTGCACTCTTGTAATGCTCTATGACATTGCTGTAAATTTACAACTTCTTTTTTAAATCAGTTATCATATAATGAAATCAAACTAACTGGATCTTTGGCTTATTTTGGTAGCATTTTACCACAATAATGTTGAAAATTTTGTGAAATGTTTTCAAAATTTATTTAATTTAATTAGAGATATTAAAATTAGAATTCAGTTTTATCAATTGATAAGATACATAGGAACAGAAATAGAGAAAGGTTTATGTTCTTTAATTCAATGTATCTAGCATACAAACTTAGGGTGAAAAAGGGAGATGACATTTTTTTTACTGAAAATTGTATAATTAAGTAGAGATAATATTTAAATCCAGGGATATAATTGCTGCTGCTGCTGCTGCTGCTGCTGCTACTAAGTCACTTCAGTCATATCCAACTCTGTGTGACCCCAGAGACGGCAGCCCACCAGGCTCCCCTGTCCCTGGGATTCTCCAGGCAAGAACACTGGAGTGGATTGCCATTTCCTTCTCCAATGCATGAAAGTGAAAAGTGAAAGTGAAGTCGCTCAGTCGTGTCCTACTCTTAGCGACCCCATAGACAGCAGCCTACCAAGCTCCTCTGTCCATGAGATTTTCCAGGCAAGAGTCCTGGAGTGGGGTGCCATTGCCTTCTCCAATAATTGCTAGTTTACAAATAATATGTAGCCATTTCTACTCAGATATCTTGTGGCTCATTTGAAGATTCCATAAATGTTCATTTTCTTAAGTCTTAAAAAAATTCAGAATCTATTAAAACTATCTGTGGTAGGATTGCCAAAAACTTTCTGTAGCTTTTAATATTAAAATATCCTAAATCTTAGACTTTAATGCTCCCTAATTACATGTACAAACTGTCCAACTATTTCATAACAGAAATGCTGTAATACAATCCGCTTCTTGACAGATGCTAAGCCTCAGAAAAAATTTTCCCCGCTATTGTTGGTTTCACAAAGCAATGTACACTCAGTTTTGTTCAGGCTAAATACTGTCACTGTTATATTTTGTAAAAATAAAGCATAGCGCTGAGTTCTAACACCTACTTTTATGGTTAGCCCCTTCTTAAAACAACATAATACTACAGCTCTTACTCTTAAAAAAATATCTGTCATGAAGATAGAAAACTCTGTAACCCCTTTTGTAAATAGACTTTGAGTTATTAATATCCTACCCTTGGCTTATATAGGACTGGCAGGTAATGGTAATGTAAATAAGGGAAATGGCCAGGTATTGGAGAGTATGAGGAAATAGGAATAGGTATGGGTGACCTCAGCAAACTGAAGAGCTAATTCTTTGCTTAAAAGAGTGTACCATCATTCTACTCCAGTCAGTTTTGTTATTGAATTTGGAAATACGTATTATCTGTGAACTGCTTGATTTTTCTAATGCTGAGTAGAACTCACAAGGCATAGCTGTGGGCCACTAGCTGGCAAGCTTTGGCTTATAGCCCATCAGTTAATGAGAAAGATACAAACAGTAAGATACTCATTGTCATCCCAATCCACAGCTTGGAAACTAGAGACAAAGAGGAACACGGAATGAGCAATAGGAAACACAGTCGCTTTCTTATTTCACTGTGTTAGCATGCTTTGTTATTTTTTAAAATTAATTAATTAATTTTAATTGGGGGATAATTACAATAGTGTGGTGGTTTCTGCCATACATCGACATGAATCAGCCATGGGTGCACATGTGTCCCCCCATCCTGAACCCTGCCTCCCACCACCTTCCCACTCCATCCCTCTAGATTGTCCCAGAGCACCGGCTTTGAGTGCCTTGCTTCATGCATAGAACTTGCACTGGTCATCTATTTCACATATGGTAATATACATGTTTCAATGCTATTCTCACAAATCATTCCACCCTTTCCTTCTCCCACAGAGTCCAAACGTCTGTTCTTTACATCTGTGTCTCTTTTTCAGTCTTGCATATAGGATCATCGTTACCATCTTTCTAAATTCCATATATATGCCTTAATAAACTGTATTTGCGTGTCTCTTTCTGACTTCACTCTGTGTAATAGACTCCAGTTTCATCCATCTCATTTGAACTGACTCAAATGTGTTCCTTTTTTATAACAGTAATATTCCATTTTGTTTATGTACCACAACTTCCTTATTCATTTACCTGCTGATGGACATCTAGGTTGCTTCCATGTTCTAGCTATTGTAAACAGTGCTGTAATGAACACTGGGGTACACATGTCTCTTTCAATTCTGGTTTCCTTAGTGTGTATGCCCAGCAGGGGGATTGCTGGGTCATATGGCAGTTCTATTTCCAGTTTTTTAAGGAATCTCCACACTGTTCACCATAGTGGCTGTACCAGTTTGTGTTGCCACCAACAGTGTAAGAGGGTTCCCTTTGCTCCACATCCTCTCTAGCGTTTATTGTTTGTAGACTTTTTGATGGCAGCCAGTCTGGCCAATAGGAGATGATACCTCTTTTAGTACTTTGGTCCACTTTTTGATTGGGTTGTTCATTTTTCTGGTATTGAGCTAGCATGTTTTGGTATTTTATTGAACTCTTCAGTTAAATTAAAAATCTCAGAGAATGTACTTTCAAAAAAATAGATCAAAGCCTAGGCATCTTGCAAGGACTAATCATTTCAACTCTTTTAAAGGGATTATTGTTCATGTAGTTGAACTTTTAAGTAATAATGGTTATCTCAGTGTGGGGTCAAGCTATGTAAATTATCTGGAGACTCGACTTCTGAAAGTAATGTATATATCCAGAATCCGTCACTTCTATGTATTTCTATGGAATGGAAACACATATTTTACCTTATATTACTAGGAGTGAGAATATTATACTACCACTAAGAAAACATTTATTGATAGTTCAGTTCAGTTCAGTTCAGTCGCTCAGTTAAGTTTGACTCTTTGAAACCCCATGAATCACAGCACGCCGGGCCTCCCTGTCCATCACTAACTCCCAGAGTTCACTCAAATTCATGTCCATCGAGTCGGTGATGCCATCCAGCCATCTCATCCTCTGTCGTTCCCTTCTCCTCCTGCCCCAATCCCTCCCAGCCTCAGGGTCTTTTCCAATGAGTCAACTCTTTGCATGAAGTGGCCAAAGTATTGGAGTTTCAGCCTCAAAACCAGTCCTAATTAGCCAAAAATGGACTCAAAATGTTCTTTTCATAATGCATTATCATTGAACTTGATTATATATACTTTTTCTCAAGACTGTAAAAAGAATACCAAAAAAACTCATATAGAATTGAATTTTTTCTTCATGCATTTAGGCATGATAAGTACAAATGGTACCAAAACTAATACCCAATGTCAATGTTTAGTACTATAGTCTTCTTTACTGATAACACTTTAAACCCATGAGAACAGTACGTGCCTGGTGATTACTGAGAGGTCACAGAGACCTGATTTCTGCCTGTCATTTATCTGTCATGATGATGTGTTAAAACAGTGTGGGACTATACCAGACAGACTTGAGACTTTATAAACCTCATTGAAACTTTATATTTATGAAGCTCCTACTTTATAAATTCATCAATAATTGGATGTGGTTAGGACTGCAGTGTAGCATTTATTATAATTAGCTTTAAGTGTATTACCATTTTGTGTTATTAAAGGATAAAACATAATAATTCAGAAATTGTTGGCCAAATAATAAATTATCTTTCTTTGATCTAATGCTTTATGTGGCTATTTGAAAAATGATATAGCATTATTGATTTCTAAAAACATTTTATCTCTGGGATTATAAAGCAAACACATATACATATTTCAGGGTGGTTGGCTATTAAGTTGAGCATAATTCTTTACAAGTTGGATATAAACTGAGACCAAGCACCCCTGCTAAATCATATATGTTTATCAGGCAGTATGCTACTGTTTCAATACACGATCTGTGGGGCCTGGGAAAACAGCAGTCACAGAGCCAACAACAGAGTGGTCTCCAAAGACTTTACTCATGTATTACTATCAGTAAATTGCTTTAGCCTATTCACATACACAAACACACATCAATTTTTATTTATGTATGTATATATTTGTGTATCTCCACCACTATACCAGTATACAAAATATATGCATTATAAACCATATATAAATTAGGAACTAAAATGATTATGCCATACATGAAATACATTTTCTTGAATTAATTTAATATAATTAGGTTAAAGAACTTTCTTCCTCCAATTAGATATGATTACTTATGTGTCATCTGGTAAAACTTCTTTGTTATTTTCTGGTGCAATTTTTCAAAGATTTAGTCCAAATTTAGGTAGTTCTACATCTGGTTTTAATGGCTGTCATAACTAAAAAGATTATTTCACAAAAATAGATGCAAATAGAAGAAATGTATCCTGTGTTGTGCATGCTAAATAAGTTTTATTCTATCCTTCATTAATGCAAAAACGTTTGTCAAAATCTGGTTAATACTTTCCTTGAAATTAAATTGTAGGGCTTATCATTTGAAGGCAATTAATTCAATTTTTTAAAGAAATTGGTTGAAAACTTAATGATGCTCAATCTTTGGGCTTCCCTGTTAGCTCAACTGGTAAAGAATCCACCTGCAATGCAGGAGACCCTGGTTCAATTCCTGGGTCAGGAAGATCTGCTGGAGAAGGGATAGGCTACCCACTCTATTATTCTTGGACTTCCCTGGTGGCTCAACTGGTAAAGAATCCACCTGCAATGAGGGAGACCTGGGTCTGATCCCCGGGTTGGGAAGATCCCATAGAGAAGGGAAAGGCTACCCACTCTAGTATCCTGGCCACGGACTCTATAGTCCACGGGGTTGCAAAGAGTTGGACAAGACTGAGCCAATTCCAATGGCAACCCACTCCAGTACTCTTGCCTGGAAAATCTCATGGATGGAGGAGCCTGGTAGGCTGCAGTCCATGGGGTCACTAAGAGTCAGATACGACTGAGAGACTTCACTTTCACTTTCCACTTTCATGCATTGGAGAAGGAAATGGCAACCCACTCCAGTGTTCTTGCCTGGAGAATCCCAGGGAGAGGGGAGCCGGGTGGGCTGCCATCTATGGGGTTGCACAGAGTCGGACACAACTGAAGCGACTTAGCAGCAGCAGCAGCAGCAGCGGAGTCACTTTCAATTTTCACTTTCAATCTTTGAAGATTTGTTATACAAGATAGAATACTTTGTTTCTATTTTTCTGGGTTTGATGATTGAAGAGACTTGCAACTAATATAAAATATTTTCAAGAATAGAATCATGTAATGTTTGAAATATGTCCAGATAGGTTTCTTCAAGTCTCCCCTATACCGCATGGTAAGCACAACTGAAACACTTGGATATTACCTATTAAAAAAAGCATACGACTTCTGAGGGAAGAGAGACATGGACTGGTTTGGAAACCTGAGGAACAAAGCAATACAGAGTTATTGAACTTTATTTTTTTTCTGGCCTCATATATTTAAGACTTAACTTGGAAGAAGCTGACGATCTATAAATACCAATGAGTCCAGACAACCTCTCTGCCAAAAGCCTGCTCTTTGTAGCAAAGGGATCAGGAAAGCATCAAGCTAGCAAGACAGAAACTTTTAGATGCAAAGAGCCCTACTTCAGTTCAACACCACAGAAAACACTGTCCTACCACCCCCATTCATACCAGTCAAAGAAAAATGGGAAGTCTAGATTTGTACCTTGTGAGACTGTAACAACATGTCCAATAACTCCATAATGCAGGTAAAAAGAAGCGCGGGCACAGAGCTAGAGTTTCAGTCATGCAGTTATGATGTCATTACCATATATTGTCTCTGGAGAATTTGTGGGGATCCTAGTCCCCAGGGGGAATCCCACGTGGTAGTAACAAGTAGTGATAGTGGAGGTCGTAGAAAGTGAAGAGAAGCCGTGTGAGCTAGTAACATTGAGACATCCCTCAAGAGTGTCAGAAGAGACCATGTGGGAAATCAGAGTACCTTTTTCCATGCAACAGTAACATTGAGACCCTACACTGGATGAACATACCTGACTGTATGCAAGTCAACAAGCAACAGTTAGAATCCAAATGGAACAGACTGCTTCAAAATTGAGAAAGGAGTACATCAAGGCTGTATATTGTTACCCTGCTTATTTAACTTATGTGCAGAGTACATCATGAGAAACGCTGGGCTGGAAGAAGCACAAGCTGGAATCAAGATTGCTGGGAGAAATCAATAACCTCAGATATGCAGATGATACTACCCTTATGGCGGAAAGTGAAGAGGAATTGAAGAGTCTCTTGATGAAGGTAAAACAGGAGACTGAAAAACCTGGTTTAAAACTCAGTACTCAGAAACTAAGGTCAAGGCAACTGGCCCCATTACTTCATGGCAAATACGTGGGGGAACAGTGACAGACTTTACTTCCTTGGGGTCCAAAATCACTGCAGATGGTGACTGCAGCCATAAAATTAAAAGACACATGCTATGGCAAAACTAGATAGCATATTAAAAAGCAGAGACATTACTTTGCTGACAAAAGACCATATAGTCAAAATTGTTTTGCCAAGAGTTATGTATGGATGTGAGAGTTGGACCATAAAGAAGGCTGTCAGTCAGTTCAGTTGTTCAGTTGTGTCAGGCTATTTATGGGCTAATGGACAGGGTAGCATGCCAGGCTACCCTGTCCACCACCAACTCCTGGAGCTTGCTCAAACTAATGTCCATCGAGTCGGTGATGCCATCCAACCATCTCATCCTCTGTCGTCCCCTTCTACTCCTGCCTTCAATCTTACCCAGCATCAGGGTCTTTTCCAATTAGTCAATTCCTCGCATCAGGTGGCCAAAGTATTGGAGTTTCAGCTTCAGCATCAGTCCTTCCAGTGAATATTCAGGACTGATCTCCTTTAGGATGGAACTTTAGGATTGACTAGTTTGAACTCTGGGCTGTCCACGGGACTCTCAGGAGTCTTCTCCAGCACCACAGTTTGAAAGCATCAAATTTTCAGCACTCAACTTTCTTTATAGTCCAACTCTCACATCCATACATTCTACTGGAAAAACCAAAGCTTTGACGAGATGGAACATTGTTGGCAAAATAATGTTTCTGCTTTTTAATACCCTGTCTAGGTTGGTCATAGCTTTTCTTCCAAGAAACAAGCGTCTTTTAATTTCATGGCTGCAGTCACCATCTACAGTGATTTTGGAGCCCAAGGAAATTAAGTCTTTTACTGTTTCCATGTTTCTCCATCTATTTGCCATGGAGTGATGGGACTGGATACCTTGATCTCAGTTTTTGGAATGTTCAGTTTTAAGCAGCTTTTTCCTGCTCTTCTTTCACTTTCATCAAGAGGCTCATTAGTAACTCTTCACTTTTGTCCGTAAGGTGGTATCATCTGCATATCTGAGGTTATTGATATTTCTCCCAGCAATCTTGATTCCAGTTTGTGCTTCATCCAGCCCAGCATTTTGCAAGATGTAGTCTGCATATAAGTTAAATAAGCAAGGTGACAATAAACAGCCTTGACATACTCTTTTCGCAATTTGGAATTAGTCTGTTTTTCCAGATCTGGTTTTAACTGTTGCTTCTTGACCTGCATACAGATTCCTCAGGAGGTAAGTAAGTAAGTTAGTTCACATCTCTTTAAGAACTTTCCACAGTTTGTTTTTATCCACAGAGTCAAAGGCTTTGCTGTAGTCAATAAAGCAGAAGTAGATGTTTTTCTGCAACTCTTTTGCTTTTTCTATGACCCAAGTATGTTGGCAATTAGATTTCTGGTTCCTCTACCTTTTCTAAATCCAGCATAAATGCCTGGAAGTTCACGGTTCACATACTGTTGAAGCCTGAGTTGGAGTACTTTGAACATTACTTTGCTAGAATATGAGATGAGTGCATTTGTGCGGCAGTTTGAATATTGTTTGCTATTGTCCTTCTTTGGGATTGGAATAAAAACTGACATTTTCCAGTCACATGGTCCCTGCTGAGTTTTCCAAATTTGCTGGCATATTGAGTGCAGCACTTTCACAGCATTATCTTTCAGGATTTGAAATAGCTCAACCGAAATTCCATCACTTCCACTAGTTTTGTTGATACGGATGCTTCCTAAAAGGCCCACTTGACTCTGCATTCCAGGATGTCTGGCTTTAGGTGAGTGATCACACCATTGTCATGGTGTGGTCATTTATCTGGGTCATGAAGGTCTTTTCTGTATTGTATTTTGAAGATCTTGTTTGTATTCTTGCCACCTCCTCTTAATATCTTCTGCTTCTGTTAACTGCATAGCATTTCTGTCCTTTATTATGCCCATCTTTGCATGAAATATTACCTTGGTATCTCTAATTTTATTGAAGAAGAAAAAGAAAGCTAGGCACCAAACAATCCTTTTAAATTGTGGTATTATATAAGACTCTTGAAAGTTCCTTGGACTGCAAGGAGATCAAAGCAGTCAATCCTAAAGAAAATCAATCCTGAATGTTTACTGGATGGACTGAATCTGAGGCTGAACATCCAATACTTTGGCCACCTAATGGGAAGAGCTGACCCAATGGAAAAGTCCCTGATGCTGGGACTTTTCCCAACAGAAGCAGAAGATATTAAGAAGAAGTGGCAAGAATACACAGAAATATCTTCATGACACAGATAACCACAATGGTGTGATCACTCACCTAGAGCCAGACATCCTGGAATGCAAAAGTCAAGTGGGCCTTAGGAAGCATCACTATGAACAAAGCTAGTGGAGGTGATGGAATTCCAGTTGAGCTATTTCAAATCCTAAAAGATGATGCTGTGAAAGTGCTGCACTCAATATGCCAGCAAATCTGGAAAGCTCAGCAGTGGCCACAGTACCGGAAAAGATCATTTTTTCATTCCAATCCCAAAGAAGGGCAATGCCAAAGAATGTTAAACTACCACACAATTGCATTCATTTCACTGGCTAGCAAAGTAACGCTCAAAATTCTCCAGGCAAGGCTTCAACAGTTTGAGAACCATGAAATTCCAAATGTTCCAGCTGGATTTAGAAAAAGTAGAGAAACCAGAGATCAAATTGCCAACCTCTGCTGGATCATTGAAAAAGCAAGAGAGTTCCAGAAAAAACATCTACTTTTGCCTTATTGACTATGCCAAAGTCTTTGATTGTGTGGATCACAACAAATTGTGGAAAATTCTTCAAGAGATGGGAATACCAGACAACCTGACCTTCCTCATGAGAAACCTGTATACAGGTCAGTAAGGAACAGTTAGAACTGAACATGGAACAACAGGCTGGTTCCAAACTGGGAAAGGAGTATGTAAAAGCTGTGTAGTGTCACCCTGTTTATTTAACTTATATGCAGAGTACATCATGCAAAACTCTGGACTGGATGAAGCACAAGCTGGAATCAAGATTGCTGGAAGAATTATCAATAACCTTAGATATGCAGATGACACCACCCTTATGGCAGAATACAGTTAAGAACTGAAGAGCCTCTTGATGTAAGTGAAATAGGAGAGTGAAAAATTTGTTTAAAATTCAACATTTGTAAACGAAGATCATGGCATCTGGTCCCATCACTTCATGGCAAATAGATGGGAAGAGAATGGAGACAGTGAGAGAATTTACTCTTTTGGGCTCCAAAATCACTGAGATGGTGACTGCAGCCATGGAATTAAAAGATGCTTGTTCCTTCAAAGAAAAGCTATGACCAATCTAGACAGCATGTTAAAAAGCAGAAGCATTACTTTGTAAACTTTTTTCCCTTTACCAAAGGTCTGTCTAGTCAAAGCTATGGTTTTTCCAATAGTCTTGTATGGATGTGAGAGTTGGACTATAAAGAAAGCTGAGCACTGAAGAATTAATGCTTTTGAACTGTGGTGTTGGAGAAGGCTCTTGAGAGTCCCTTGGACTGCAAGGAGATCCTACCAGTCCATCCTAAAGGATATCAGTCCTGAATATTCATTGGAAGGACTGATGTTGAAGCTGAAACTCCAATACTTTGGCACCTGATGTGAAGAACAGACTGATTCGAAAAGACCCCGTTGCTGGGAAAGATTGAAGGAAGGAAGAGAAGGGGACGATAGAGGATGAGATGGTTGGATAGCATCTTCACGTGATAGACATGAGCTTGAGTAAGCTCCAGGAGTTGGTGGTGGACAGGTATGCCTGGCATGCTTCAATCCATGGGGTCGCAAAGAGTCGAACACGACTGAGCAACACAACTGAACTGAGAACTGGTAAAATGATGACACTAGTACATTGTATATAGATATACATTACTCTATGTATATAGTAATACCCAGGGTAATCTTTAAAAGCTACACAGACACACTCAAAACACTATAAATAAATCAAAATGAAATTCTAAAAAAGTTCTTCCACGAAAGGTAGGAAAATAAAATAGACGTGAAAAGCTCAGTGCATATGCTCAGTAGCAGGATAGAGATTAGGGGAAGAGTCAGTGAGCTGGATTTTTATGGCTCAAAATATCCTGGGCCATAAAAGAAGCCTCATTAAAATTTGAAGAACTGAAGGGAACCAAGAGGAAAAAAATTAAATTGACATATTTAACCCCTAAGGTATCATGAATTAGATTAGAATATATGGTTAAAATGCACTGGTTAGAAGACATTGGCAAAGTTAATGAAAAATTGTAACCTATCTACTGTCTATTAAGAAAAAAAAACCCTCATTTTAAGTATAACAACATAGGCAGACTGAAAACAAAGGGATGAAAAATATGTTTCATGAAAAAATATGATTTTAAAATGTATTAGTGGCTCTATATTTATTAAAGAGAGTAACCAGAGTCACTGTGGGACATTACACATAGATAACACACTGAGAAGATAGCAATCCTGAATGTGTGTGTACCAAAAAACAGAAATGCAAAATATGTGATGTAGAAACTGATGGAATTGAAGAATAAACAAATCCACAGTTATAGACGGAGACTTTAACACCTCTTTCACAATGAAAGATATAATAATTAGAAAACCAACAGGGTATAAAAGTAGAAAATACCATGAAACCAACAGAATCCTTACAGAACACTCCAACCAACAACACAAGAATACTTTTCTTCAAGTGATCACAGAATGTATACCAAGATATATCATATCCTGAATATAAAACAAAACTCCTTAAATGCAAAGAACTAAAATCAAACACAATGTGTTCTTCAACCAGTGTAATCATACTAGAAATCAGTAGGAAAGATAACAGGAAAACTTCCAAATTGGTAGAAACTGAACACACTTCTAAATAATGGGTGGGTCAAAAAAAAAAGGCTCAAGGGAAATCAGAAAATACCTGGAACTCAATTAAGTGCAAATTTATGCTTGCTCCTTGGAAGGGAAGTTATGACCAACCTAGACAGCATATTGAAAAGCAGAGACTACTTTGTCAACAAAGGTCCATCTAGCCAAGGCTGTGATTTTTCCAGTCGTCATGTATGGATGTGAGAGTTGGACTATAAAGAAAGCTGAGTGCTGAAGAATTGGTGATTTTGAACTGTGGTGTTGGAGAAAACTCTTGAGAGTCCCTTGGACTGCAAGGAGATCCAACCAGTCCATCCTAAAAGAGATCAGTCCTCAGTGTTCATTGGAGGGACTGATGTTGAAGCTGAAACTCCAATACTTTGGCCACCTGATGCGAAGAATTGAGGCCAGGAGGAGAAGCGGATGACAGAGGATGAGATGGTTGGATGGCATCACTGACTCAATGGACATGGGTTTGGGTGAACTCTGGGAGTTTGTGCGGGACAGGGAGGCCTGGCATGCTGCAGTTCATGGGGTCCCAGAGAGTCAGACATGACTAAACAACAGAACTGAACTAACATTCAAAATTTGTGGTCTATAGCTAAAGTAATATAAAAGGAAAATTTATAGCAGTCTATGCTCACAAAGATCATGGCATCCAGTCCCATCACTTCATGGGAAATAGATGAGGAAACAGTGGAAACAGTGTCAGACTTTATTCTTTTATGCTCCAAAATCACTGCAAATGGTGACTGCAGCCATGAAATTAAAAGATGCTTACTCCTTGGAAGAACAGTTATGACCAACCTAGATAGCTTTTTCAAAAGCAGAGACATTACTTTGCTGACTAAGGTCCGTCTAGTCAAGGCTATGGTTTTCCCAGTGGTCATGTATGGATGTGAGAGTTGGACTGTGAAGAAGGCTGAGCACTGAAGAATTGATGCTTTTGAACTGTGGTGTTGGAGAAGACTCTTGAGAGTCCCTTGGACTGCAAAGAGATCCAACCCATCCATTCTGAAGGAGATCAGCCCTGGGATTTCTTTGGAAGGAATGATGCTAAAGCTGAAGCTCCAGTACTTTGGCCACTACATGGGAAGAGTTAACTCATTGGAAAAGACTCTGATGCTGGGAGGGATTGGGGGCAGGAGGAGAAGGGGACAACAGAAGATGAGATGGCTGGATGGCATCACCGACTCAATGGCGTGAGTCTGGGTGAACTCCAGGAGATGGTGATGGACAGGGAGGCCTGGCGTGCTGCGATTCATGGGGTTGCAAAGAATCGGACACGACTGATGCTCACATTAGGAAAGAGGAAAATTCTCAGATCAAAAACCTAGATTTCCACGTTAAGAGAGAGAAGAGAAAAATAAACCCAAGGCAAAGAGAAATAACAAAGATAAGAATAGAAATAAGTGAAATTTATAACTGCAAAACAATAGAGAGAACTTTTGAAATAAAGAACTTGTTCTTTGAAAAGATCAATGAAATTGATCTACCTCTCAAAGCAGGACAGAGGAGAGACAGAAGGAGAAAGAAACACAGATTCTATTATCAGGAATAGTATAGGGGTAGTCTGGCAAATCCAAGATCAAGGCACTAGCAGTTTCATCGTCTGATGAGAATCTGTTTTCTGGTTCACAGACAAATGTCTTAGCTGCACGTGGTGGAAGAAATGAGAGCTCTTTCTAGAGACTCATTTATAGGGTCACTAATCCCATTCACTAAGGCTCTGCCCTCCTGATCTAAACATTCCAAAGGCCCCAACCCCTAATACCATCACATTGGAGATTAGAATTCCAACATATAAATTATGAGGGGACACAAACATTTAAATCATCTATGAAAAGCTACTATGATTAAAGCAACTATGATTCTCTCTGTTCCTTTTCCATGGACTTTTCCTTTTCTTTGACAACTTAGATGAAGTAGACCAACTGCTTGAAAATTATAAACTACCAATATTAACCCAATATGAAATAGGTATTTTGAATAGGTGTGTAACTATTAAGCCCGAGTAGAGCGAGTAGCTTCTGGAAACTAAAATGTGAAAGTCCTAGTGAGAAGGCCACATGAAAGGATGATGTAAAATTTAGTTGAAGAATTCAGCCAGCCCAAGCCATTATCACTGTGAGAGAGCTGGAGGAACACATATAATTGTGCTGATTTCTTCATTTCTTCTCCTGATATTCCTCATTGGCCAAGCCCAACGGAAAGCTAGAGAAAAGGTAACCATTGATGAATACATACAGGTCTGCTTCTTTTGGCAGAAAAGTGAAAGCGAAAGTTGCTTAGTCGTGTCTGACTCTTTGTGAACCCATAAAATGTAGCCTGCCAGGCTTCTCTGTCCGTGGAATTCTTCAGGCCAGAATACTGGACTGGGTAGCTGTTCCCTTCTCCAGGGGATCGTCCCAAATCAGGGATCAAACCGAGGTCTCCCGCATTGCAGGCAGATTCTTTACCATCTGAGCCACCAGGGAAGCCTACATAAGGGCACATTTAGACGTTTAGTACACTTAACTGAGATAAAAAGGTATTTCTAACTTATTTCTAAGTTTTCTTCTTGTTGCCATATGTATTGGTATCTTATTCATACTCTAGCATATGAGCTCATTTTGTATACAACTCTAAAATATAATGTTCCCTCTTCGACTACACTGAGAGCTACCATGTAGTATCCGATGAAAAACACTTGTACATATATTTTTCACTATCCTGCAAAAATATTTATTGCATAAATATATAACCTCTTTCTCTATCTCTGTGCTGCCTCTATATATACACACAAATACATATATATGTGTATATACACATATAGCAAATATATATGTTATATATATATATAACATTCAACATATATATGCACATTATAATTAAGTTTATTACACAGAAGCACGTACAATATGCAGACATGGCAAGAACATGGGAAAATAGATTTTATGCTATAATGCTTGGTGATGTGATTTTTCACTGCAGGTAAATATGATTGTGTGTGTGTAAGTTAAAATTTCAAATGAATACATACCTTCTATAAAGTGTATCCACTTCTATAAAGTTATTATTAAGGTGTGGGCAATGATTTAAGTTCAATAATGACAGTATCATTCATGATAAGGAAAAATATAAACTGGCTTGAGAGTTATTCTACAGTACCAGGATGATGAAATGAATGTGTGTGTATCCATGGAATCAAACATTATGCACTTGTAAAACTTATACTTTAGTGTGTTACTTGTTTGCAATGAAATAATTTCAGTATTTCTGACTGGGTCTTTTAAAGTAATATGAACTATATAATGTTTAAAATCATGTTTATGTGAAATTTACATTCCAACCCTAATACTTACTAGCTCTTTAACCTAGGCTAGGTTTCATAGTGTCTATGACTGTCATCTAGATACTGGGTATAGAATAAGAACTGTTATATCATAGGGTTATTTTGTAAATTTAATGAAAAAGTGAATAAAAAATACTGAATGAAGTTTTGCATATAATATGTACACAAGGAAAATGATCAGAGATCCAGGACATTCTGTTGGATTCTCAAGTAATTTCATACATGCAGAATAAATATATAGCTGAAGGTCTAATTTATTTGAGGGGTATGTTAAGTAGCTACTTTTGAAAAGTTGTGAATATTAATAGTTAGGAAAAATCAGTAAAGGAGAATGTCATTAACTCTGAGGTCTATTATTTTTTTGAGAGCATCTGCTTACCTAGAAAATGGGAGCTAGAAAGGGATAGTCTAGCACATACTTCATTTTTGTGTCTTAATTTCCTTTGACAGGAAATAACATTTTAATCTACCTCACAAACTGAATTAAAGTGTGTGAGTAAAGAGAAATTATTTTCCATCCACCCCTTAAGTGAGTACTGAAATTCATGTATTATGAGGATAAAGTTTAATCCAACAATTGGATTGGTTGGTCTTTTTGTCACCCAGTGTGGTTACATTTGCCACCCTGCTGCTGCTAGGTGTTGATCTAAGTGTGAGCTGGCAGGCAGGTGAGAGGCAAAACAAGTGTATAACCCGAAAAAGTATTTAATGCCAAGTGTGACTATTTGTATCCAAATTCTGAACAACAACAACAACAACAACAACAACAACAAAACGAGCAAGCATATTGATTCAGAAGAAAACTGCCTAGTCACACAATACTAGAAAAAAATTTTCTGGCAGTAAGTATTTCATATTCCAGTCAAGTATCCTGATTAAAACTGAACTGTTATTTAAAAGCATCTCATATGTAAGGTAGGTAGAACAGACATCTATTTGTATATAAGGAAGTCGAGTCAACAGAACATCAGTCTTGTTCAAGGTCAAACACTGATTTTCTTCTGGAGTTACGATTGAAAAGAACTTTCTGTAGCCATAGCCCTTCGTTTTGTGTCTGGTATCAATAGATATGATGGTAGTTATGTAATAAACCTATGTTCTTGCTCAAATGATTACATTAGTATAAAATGTACATGAAAATACTTTTCTTTGCTAAAATGATGACTCTGACTTTTTCTAATAGTGATTCATTTACACTGGACATGATTTAGCTTAATACTTAGCATAATAAACAGACCATTAAATATTGTATATAATTGAATTTAGATAAATTTCTCTTTATCTGGGTTTCACTGGGCTAGCTTAATTGGCTTTATTAACAAAGACAATTTGTAATAATAGTTAAAGATGATGTGTGTAACCTAATCCTTCAGCATGAATATTTAACCAGTGCTTTAATTGAATATTTTGATTTAATGATAAAAACAAATCAGGGTAAATGTATAATTATCTTATAAATATGCAGATAATGAAAATTAAAATAGATGATTTAAGTTGTGTGATTAAGTGACCCTTTGAAGAATTTTTGCCTTAAAAAATACACTTAATTAGGGATCAAGATAGCAGAATAAGAAGATCCAGAGCTCACCTCCTCTGATGGACACACCAAAACTACAATTACATACACAACTATCTTTGAGAATTACCTGAAGACTAGCAGAAAAGATTTTCTCTGACTAAGGGTATAAAGAAAGGCCACATCAAGACTGGTGAGAGATGGAGAAACATGATCTATTCAGAAGCCACAGTCCTTATGTGATGACCCACAGAATGGGAAGCATATTACAACTGCAGAGGTTCCCCCTGAAGAGCGAGAGGCCTTGGCCCAACCTCAGGCTCTCCAGTCTGAGCAGATGAGCACCCATAACTTCTGGCTTTGAAAAGCAGCAGGTCCTGTGTCAGGAGAACCAGAGGGCCATAGAAAGCTGAGGTTCTTTCCTTGAATGCACAGACTCACTCACTCTAAGTCCCGGTGCAAAGGGAGCTGCTTAAAAAGTGCCCGGGAGAAGGAGATTCATTGATTCACCCTACACACTAGCACATCTGCAGCAACAAAGGTCCAACCATAACAGCAAGGTTGACATGGCCCACAGAGGACATACCCCTGGTGCTGGAGGCCAGGGAGTTTTATGAGGCTGATTATGCGGCTGATTGCAGCCATGAAATTAAAAGAAGAAAAGTTATGACCAACCTCGATAGTATATTCAAAAGCAGAGACATTACTTTGCCGACTAAGGTCCGTCTAGTCAAGGCTATGGTTTTTCCTGTGGTCATGTATGGATGTGAGAGTTGGACTGTGAAGAAGGATGAGCGCTGAAGAATTGATGCTTTTGAACTGTGGTGTTGGAGAAGACTCTTGAGAGTCCCTTGGACTGCAAGGAGATCCAACCAGTCCATTCTGAAGGAGATCAGCCCTGGGATTTCTTTGGAAGGAATGATGCTAAAGCTAAAACTCCAATACTTTGGCCACTTCATGCAAAAAGTTGACTCATTGGAAAAGACTCTGATGCTGGGAGGGATTGGGGGCAGGAGGAGAAGGGGACGACAGAGGATGAGATGGCTGGATGGCATCACGGACTCGATGGACGTGAGTCTGAGTGAACTCCGGGAGTTCATGGAGTGATGGACAGGGAGGCCTGGTGTGCTGCGATTCATGGGGTCGCAAAGAGTTGGACACGACTGAGCGACTGAACTGAACTGAACTGAACTGAGCTGAGCTGAGCCTCACAAAACACCTTCTACTTAAGGCCTTGTTTTTCAATACTGAGAGATATAGCTGATTTACCTAATACAGAGAAGCAAAAAAGAGATTTAGGCAAAATCAGGAGACAAAGGAATACTTTACAGATGAAAAATCAAGACAAAACTCAGAAAAAGGACTGAACAAAATGAAAATAAGCAATTTTCAACATAAGTGTTCAAAGTAAGAGTCATAAAAATGTTTAGTGAACTTGAGAGAGGAATAGATGAACTTAGAGTATCAGCAAAAGGTAGAAAATATTTTTAAAACTCAAAAGTGAAGAATACAATAACTGAAATGAAAAATCACTAGAGGGAATCAACAGTAGATCAAAGCATGCAGAAGATCAGAGCAGTGATCTGGAAAACAGTGTAGTGGAAATCACCCAGTTGGTATACCCCCAAAAAGAAAAGAATAAAAAAACAATTAGGATAGTTTGAGAGACCTCTGGGACAATATCAGGTGTACTAACACATTACAGAGGTCCTGGAAGAAGAGAGAGAGAGAGAAAGAGGCAGAAAACCAATCATGGCAAAACCAATACAACATTGTAAAGTAATTAGCCTCCAATTAAAATAAATAAATTAAAAAAAAAAAAAAAGAAACAATGGCTGAAAACTTTCCTAACCTGGTGAAGGAAACTGACATCCAAGTCCACGTATCATGGAGAGTCCCAGTGATGAACTGAAAGAGACCCACACTAAGGGACATTATAATTAAAATGTTAAGAGATTATCAGCTGATTTTGCAACAGAAAACTTATTGTCCCCAAATGACTGGCAGAATATAGTCAAACTACTGAAATGGAAAAACTTACAACCAAGAACACTCTACCCAGCAAGGTTATCATTCAGAATTGAAGGAGAGAGAAAGAGTTTCCCAGACAAGCAAAAGCTGGAGTTCATCACTGCTAAATTAGCCTTACAAGAAATGTTGAAGTGTTTTAATAATAAAGGGATCAATCCAAAAACAGATGTAACATACTTGTAAATATCCATGTAGGCAACATCAATTCAGTTCAGTTGCTCAATTGTGTCCGACTCTTTGTGACCCCGTGAACTGCAGCTTGCCAGGCCTCCCTGTCCATCACCAACTCCCGGAGTTCACTCAGACTCATGTCCATTGAGTCAGTGATGCCATCCAGCCATCTCATCCTCTGTCGTCCCCTTCTCTTCCTGCCCCCAATCCCTCCCAGCATCGGGGTCTTTTCCAATGAGTCAACTCTTCACATGAGGTGGCCAAAGTACTGGAGTTTCAGCTTTAGCATCATTCCTTCCAAAGAACACCCAGGACTGATCTCCTGTAGAAAGGACTGGTTGGATCTCCTTGGAGTCCAAGGGACTCTCAAGAGTCTTCTCCAACACCACAGTTCAAAAGCATCAATTCGTTAGCACTCAGCTTTCTTCACAGTCCAACTTTCATACCCATACATGACCACTGGAAAAACCATAGCCTTGACTAGACGGACCTTTGTTGGCAAAGTAATGTCTCTGATTTTGAATATGCTATCTAGGTTGGTCATAACTTTCCTTCCGAGGAGTAAGTGTCTTAATTTCATGGCTGCAGTCACCATCTGAAGTGATGTTGGAGCCCAAAGAAATAAAGTCTGACACTGTTTCCACAGTTTCCCCATCTATTTCCCATGAAATGATGGGACCAGATGCCATGATCTTCATTTTCTGAATGTTGAGCTGTAAGCCAACTTTTTCACTCTCCTCTTTCACTTTCCTCAAGAGGCTTTGTAGTTCCTCTTCCCTTTTTGCCATAAGGGTGGTGTCATCTGCATATCTGAGGTTATTAATATTTCTCCTGGCAATCTTGATTCCAGCTTGTGCTTCATCCAGCCCAGAGTTTCTCATGATGTACTCTGCATACAAGTTAAATAAACAGGGTGACAATATACAGCCTTGACGTACTCCTTTTCTTATTTGGAACCAGTCTGTTGTTCCATGTCCAGTTCTAACTGTTGCTTCCTGACGTGCATACAGAGTTCTCAAGAGACAGGTCAGGTGGTCTGGTATTCCCATCTCTTTCAGAATTTTCCACAGTTTATTGTGATCCACACAGTCAAAGTCTTTGGCATAGTCAATAAAGCAGAAATAGATGTTATATATATTTAATGTGTACAACGTGATAATTTGAATATATACACATTGTGAAATGATGCCCCTAATCAAGCTAGCTTATCTATCACCACGCATGCTTACCTTTTTTTCATGTGTGTGGTGAGAACTATAGTTTATAACATTGAAATTTTATTATTTGTAATTTTATTTACTTTAAAATTTCTGAAAGAGTGGATCTTGAGAAAATTATGTTTTCTTCAATGTAACTTAAATGTTTGCTAATGTAATCTGCCATGATATGAATTATTTACCATGCCGAAATTTCTAAGACTTCTTTCTTTCATTTGTTTTGTTCTTGGCTCCCTTTCTGTTCTTGTCTCCCATTTATGTTATGAAATAATAGCATAATATGCAAGCAGAGTCTCTGAATTATAATTTTGTGAAAATGCTGCACATTTAAAAAATAACTTTGCAAAACAATCTACAAAATATATCAGAAATTAAAAGTATAATAAGGCCCCAAATACATATTTCTCTGCCCAGCTCCCCCATTCTAAGAATATAATTCCAATTACATTGAAACTTATGTGACTTTTGTCAGTGCTACATAATTTTGGAAAGAAACAATGTATCTAAAGGAGGGGCATCTGATCTAAATGCCACCTAGTTGTATGCTTAAAAACCTCAGTTTTCAGGAAGCAAGTATAATGGAAAATGCATTGGAATGATAAAAATATTTTGGAAAGTAATGCTATTTAATATTAATTGATAATTTGAATGAGTTAATAATTTCAAAGTCCTGATGCAATGTGGCTTGTACAATAAATTACAAAAAATGAAGGAATATAATATTGTGATAAATAATTATATGTTGGGAATTTGTAAAGACACGGAGGAATATTTCCCAAACTTGAACCTACTATTTACTTGAAGACAGCTGTTTAAGAGTAAGAAGCATAAGGTTGACATCTAATAACTATTCATCAAGTTCTAATAGACCTATCATTAAAGCACTTTTTGATATATGTAGGTTAATGATTCAATTAGTTTCAATTACCAAAGCCTGTCAGACATCCAATCAAATAAGTGGGAAGGATATTCCTATCTCTAAGAATTCTACCTTGGAATCAGAGAAAAAAACAATCTTAGAGTATTCAGATCCTAACTAAGCAAAATGATACAATTTATATATAGGTACCAAAGAGGATATAACTTTCTGGACTTAATTTGTTTGATAATACATGTTTGATAATGCACTAGTAGGTTACATAACATAATGTAAGACTCATGCTTTCAAAATATTGATAAGGGAGAAAAGACCATGAGTATAATGGAAATAAGAAATGGACAGGAAAACCAGAAGGCAGTTCTGGCCCCAGTTCTGTTTAACTGTGTGACAAGGAAAATTGCATTTAGAGGCCAGTTCACTTACGTCTCTGGACTTCAGTTTTTTCAAAGAGAAAAGGAGAGACAGAAGGAAAGAGATGGGGATGCGGATAGAGAAAGAATGTGTGTGTGTGTGTGTGTGTGTGTTATATAATAAATATATTCTTCTTTTTGGATCAAAGTTATCTAAAATAATTTGATAAAAATCTATAGGCCATCTACCTAGATAAGCAGTTTTGCTTTTAATTTTAGCAGTTAAGGATGCCTAGATGATAATTGCCATGGATACCATTTAAAAAAACAACAACCCAGAACTATATTGTAACATTCTTTCCCATTGGAGGTTTATAGTTATTTTTTGGCTGGGTTCTAATATAAATTTATTAATGATAACTTACAGACAGATATGTGTGATATAACCCCAGTCAGATATTTCAGATCTAGGAGTGCTCATATTGTGTTTCATGAACAGCAGTCTTTAATTATGGAATTTATCTATGATCATAATCCCATCATAGAGTTAATGATAGATTCTTCTCTTACATCCCAAGAATAATGGCAGCACTTGAAAGAGTGGGTCAGCTAGTAAATAATTGAAAGGTTTGTAGATTGACTTCTGTTAATGAGAATAAAGCATTAAGAGTACTTGGTAAGTTATGACCAACCTAGATAGCATATTCAAAAGCAGAGATATTACTTTGCTGACTAAGGTCTGTCTAGTCAAGGCTATGGTTTTTCCTGTGGTCATGTATGGATGTGAGAGTTGGATTGTGAAGAGAGCTGAGCACCAAAGAATTGATGCTTTTGAACTGTGGTATTGGAGAAGACTCTTGAGAGTCCCTTGGACTGCAAGGAGATCCAACCAGTCCATTCTGAAGGAGATCAGCCCTGGGATTTCTTTGGAAGGGATGATGCTAAAGGGAAGAGTTGACTCATTGGAAAAGACTCTGATGCTGGGAGGGATTAGGGGCAGGAGGAGAAGGGGATGACAGAGGATGAGATGGCTGGATGGCATCACGGACTCGATGGATGTGACTCTGAGTGAACTCCGGGAATTGGTGATGGATAGGGAGGCCTGGCGTGCTGCGATTCATGGGGTTGCAGAGTCGGATACGACTGAGCGACTGAACTGAACTGAAGAGTACTTGGTAGAGTCTATCTATACCTACTGAGAATTACTAAAAGCTCAATGCATTTCTTCATGTATTAGGCTTTTTAGAAGAGATCAGTTTATCATGACTATATTCAGTATACAATTAGAATTCAAAAAAATTATCTTTAGACTCCTGTGATGAATTAGATATTCTGAACATGATAGTGGTTAGAATCATTTCAGTTCAGTCATTCAGTCATGTCCGACTCTTTGTGACCCCATGAACTGCAGCACGCCAGGCCTCCCTGTCCATCACCAACTCCTGGAGTTTACCGAAACTCATGTCCATTGAGTCAGTGATGCCATCTAACCATCTCATCCTCTGTTGTCCTCTTCTCCTTGCCTTCAATCCTTCCCAGCATCAGGGTCTTTTCAAATGAGTCAGCTCTTTGCATCAGGTGGCCAAAATATTGGAGTTTCAGCTTCAACATCAGTCTTTCCAACGAACACCCAGGATTGATTTCCTTAAGGATGGACTGGCTGGATCTCCTTGCAGTCCAAGGGACTCTCAAGAGTCTTCTCCAACACCACAGTGGTTAGAATGATGCAGAATATTTCCCTAACTAAAATAGCAAAAAAATAGCTCATAAATTATATTAGTACTACTATCGGCGAGAATTCCTTAGAAGAAGTGGAGTAGCTCTCTTAGTTAAAAAAGAGTCCAAAATGCAGTTCAGTTCAGTTCAGTTCAGTCGCTCAGTCGTGTCCGACTCTTTGCTACCCCATGAATCGCAGCACGCCATGCCTCCCTGTCCATCACCATCTCCCGGAGTTCACTCAGACTCACGTCCATCGAGTCCGTGATGCCATCCAGCCATCTCATCCTCAGTCATCCCCTTCTCCTCCTGCCCCCAATCCCTCTCAGCATCAGAGTCTTTTCCAATGAGTCAACTCTTCTCATGAGGTGGCCAAAGTATTGGAGTTTCAGCTTTAGCATCATTCCTTCCAAAGAAATCCCAGAATTGACAGAATGATTTCTGTTCATTTCCAAGGCAAACCATTCAATATCACCATAATCCAAGTCTATGCCCCAACTGCTAATGCCAAAGAAACTGAAAGAGAACAGTTCTATGAGGACCTACAAGACCGTCTAGAACTAACCACAAAAAATAGATGTCCTTTTCATCATAGGGGGCTGGAATCCAAAAGTAGGAGTTCAAGAGATATCTGGAGTAACAGGCAAGTTGGCCTTGGAATACAGAATGAAGTAGGGCAAAGGCTAACAGAGTTTTGCCAAGAGGACCCACAGGCCATAGCAAACACCCTCTTCAAACAACACAAGAGACAACTCTACACATGGACATCACACTAGATGTTCAATACCAAAATCAGATTGATTATATTATTTGTAGCTGAAGATGGAGAAGCTCTATACAGTCAGAAAACATTAGACCAGGAGCTGACTGTGGCTCAGTTCATGAACTTCTTATTGCTAAATTCAGAGTGAAATTGAAGAAAGTAGGGAAAACCACTAGACCATTCAGATATGACCTAATTCAAATCTCTTACAGTGGAAGTGACAAATATATTCAAGGGATTAGACCTGATAGAGTGCCTGAAGAACTACAGACAGAAGTTTGTGATATCGTATAGGAGTCAGCAACCAAGACCATCCCCAAGAAAAAGAAAGGCAAAATGGTTGTCTGAGGAGGCCTTACAAATAGCTGAGAAAAGAAGAGAAATGAAAGGCAAAAGAGAAAAGGAAAGATATATCCATCTGAAAGCAGAGTTCCAAAAAAGAGCAAGGACAGAGAAGAAGGCTTTCTGAAGTGATCAACACAAAGAAATAGAGGAAAACAACAGAACAGGGAAGACTAGAGACCTATTCAGGAAAATCAGAGATACCAAGTGAATGTTTCATGCAAAGATGGGGACAATAAAGGACAAAACCCATAAATGTTTGGACCTAACAGAAGCAGAAGATATTAAGAAGAGGTGGCAAGAATACACAGAAGAAATATACAAAAAAATCTTAATGACCCAGATAACCGCAATGTTGTGATCCTTCACCTAGAGACAGATATCTTGGAGTGTGAAGTTGAGTGGGAGTTAGGAAGCATCACTATGAACAAAGCTAGTGGAGGTGATGGAATTCCAGCTGGGCTATTTCAAATCCTAAAAGATGATGCTCTTAAAATGCTGCCACTGAATATGCCAACAAATTTGGAAAACTCAGCAGTGACCACAGGACTGAAAAATGTCAGTTTTCATTCCAATTTCAAAAAAGGCAATGCCAGAGAAAGTTCAAACTACTGCACAATTGCACTCATTTCATACAGTTTTACTCATTTCACATGTGAGCCAAGTAATGTTCAAAATACTCCAAGCTAGGCTTCAACAGTACATGAACTGAGAACTTTCAGATGATCAAGCTAGATTTAGAAAAGGCAGAGGAACCAGAGATCAAATTGCCAACATCCATTGTATCATAGAGAAAGCAAGAGAATTCCAGAAAAACATCTACTTTTGCTTCATTGACTATGCTAAAGTGTTTGACTGTGTGGATTACAACAAACTGGAAAATTCTTCAAGTGATGGAAATACCAGACCACATAACCTGCCTCCTGAGAATTCTGTACACAGGTCCAGAAGCAACAGTTAGAACCAGACGTGGAACAACAGTCCGGTTCCAAATGGGAAAGGAGCACATAAAGGCTGTATATTGTCACCCAACTTATTTAACTTATCTGGACTGGATGAAGAACAAGCTGGAATCAAGATTGCCCATAGAAATATCTTTAACCTCAGGTATACAGATGACACCACTCTTATGGTAGAAAATGAAGAGAACCTAAAGAGCCTCTTGATGAAAGTGAAATAGGAGAGTGAAAAAGCTGGCTTAAAACTCCACATTCAAAAAACTAAGATCATGGCATTTGGTCCCATCACTTGATGGCAAATAGATGAGGAGAAAATGGAAACAGTGACAAACTTTATTTTCTTGGGCCCCAAAATCACTGCAGCTAGTGACTGCAGCAAAGAAATTAAAAGATGCTTGTCCCTTGGAAGAAAAGCTATGACAAACCTAATGAAAGTGAAAGTGAAAATTACCCAGTCTTGGCTGATTCTTTGTGAAAGCAAGGACATGACTTTGCTGATGAAAGTCTGTATAGTCAAAACTATGGTTTTTCTAGTAGTCATGTATGAATGTGAGAGTTGGCCCGTAAAGAAAGCTGAGCGCCAAAGAAATGATACTTTTGAACTGTGGTGTTGGAAATGACTCTTGAGAGTTCCTTGAACCACAAGGAGATCAAAACCAGTGAATCCTAAAATAAATAAATAAATACATAAATAAATAAAACAAACAAACAAAAAAACAAGTCCTGAATTTTCATTGGAAGAACTGATGTTGAAGCTAAAGCTCCAATACTTTGGCCACCTGATGAGAACAACGGAGTCATTAGAAAAGGCCCTGATGCTGGGAAAGATTGAAGACAGGAGGAGAAGTGGGTGACAGAGGACGGGATGATTGGATGGCATCAATGATTCAATGGACATGAGTTTAAGCAAGCTCTGGGAACTGATGATGGACAGTGAAGGCTGGCGGCCTGCAGTCCATGGGATTGCAAAGAGTCAGAAATGAGTAATGTGACTGAACTGACCTGAATTGAGAGTGGCAGTATAAAGATGTTTAATAAATTCAAAGCAAGGCATTTTCTTGTTTTTTAAAAAAGGTGAATATATGTTTCTATAATCAAAACCTAATAATATTAGACAATGATAGGCTGTTTTTCCACATTGTTTCATCCATTGGTCATAGTCATATTAAATTTTATTATAGTAAGCAGAATCCTCAATCAGATAAATTTGGGAGACCAGAATGGGGAGCTCTCATGCCATATAAGGGGGAGGAAGCCTTCCCTCTGGGAAGTAGAGAGCCCACTGGGAAGAAGTCTCTTCCTTCCTGGCAACATTCCAGTCAATGAAAAGCCATGGACTCGTTGTTTATGGTGTGTGTGTGTGTGTGTGTGTGTGTGTGTGTGTGTGTGTGTGTGTGTTAGTCACTCAGTCATGGCCAACTCTGTGACCCCGTGGATTGTAGCCCACTGGGCTTTTATGTCCATGGAATTCTTCAGGCAAGAATACTGGGGTGGGTTGCCATTTCCTTCTCCAGGAGATCTTCCTGGCCCAGGGATTGAACCCAGGTCTTCTGTGCTGCAGGCAGATTCCTTGCTGCCTGAGCCACCAGGGAAGTTCTTCCTGTTTATGACAGCCTTCCCACTTTTCTGTTTCCTCTGTCGAAGAGTTCTCCTTCCCTTGCTGTGCCTTGACATCTCCATAGCCCACCAAGTTTGTCAGCCGTGAATTGCAATTCTTTACTGATCTTAAAAAAAAAATCATTTTTGTTGGGGAAATATCTGACAGTCTGTTTTATGTCAATAGTCTGCATCAGCTTACACTACTTTCATCCATTCTTAGATGAAGAATAGTTCTCAATGTAACCTAAAGAGTTATAAAATTTACAGGTGAATTGTTGGACTCCTCTCTAGAATTTCAAAGCCATCTGTGGCTCAGGTGCAATAAAGAATCTGCCTGCAATGCAGGAGACCTGGGTTCCATCCATTGATTGGTAAGATCCTCTGAAGGATGGCATGGCAACCCACTCCAGTATTTTTTCCTGGAGAGTCTCCATGGACAGAGGAGCCTGGTGTGCTACAGTTCATGGGGTTGTGAAGAATTGGACACAACTGAGTGACTAAGCACTGCACAGAACTAGAATTTCTAGAACCCTATTTTTGTTTTGTTTGGTGGACTTACTGAAGACTTCAGCCCTGGAGACAGCCTCTCAAATAGCTATGAGTGAGTGTTCTGTATGGGAGGAGCCAGATATATAGGAGTTTTTGCATAAAAACAAAAAACTAGGTTATCAGAACATCAGAAGTTTACTATTAAAGTAAACCAGACATCTCAAGTTAATGGATGCTGGGGTCCAGCCCCCGCAGGATCCAGGGGGACCTGAAGGAGAAACTGTGTTGGCGAATGAATGAATGAATGAATGAGAGAGGAATAGAGGAGAGAAAGAGGCTGATATTCCTTGGTTTACACAGAAAGCCAATAAAGCCCCGAGACAAGGAGCTTGCTCTGTTCACGGAGGCTACAGGTGCCCTCCCAGTCTCCCGAGGGAGTGAAGACGCAGAACGTCTTCCCGTTCAGGTCTTAGAAACCCAGGCAGATAAGTGAACGCAGAGAGCCTCTATGCTCCAAGGGATCAGCCTGAAAAAGAGAGTAAGAGAGAAAAAGAAAAGAAAATTAAAAAAAGACACGGGGTGACCAAGCTTCTTCGAGCGAGGCCCATTACTTTATTTTCAGAAGGTACTTTTATACCTTTACTTGTATATAGAGGGAAATGAAAGATGCAAAGTCATACAGAGTCAGCCCACACATTACATCTGTTTTGTCTTTATCAAAACCAGGATTTTTTCTGCGTACCTTTCCCATGAACAGTATTGTGTACATTATCTTCTGGCCTTGGAGGCCTGTGAGTATTTTATGACCCTCTTTTGATAAAGGCTGCTGCTGCTGCTGCTGCTGCTAAGTCACTTCAGTCATGTCCGACTCTGTGCGACCCCATAGACGGCAGCCCACCAGGCTCCGCCATCCCGGGGATTCTCCAGGCAAGAACACTGGAGTGGGTTGCCATTTTACCAGCAAACTTATTTTCCCTTGAAATGTTTTTTTCTTTATATTTCTAATCTATGTCAGCCTCAGAAAATGCTAAACAGAGTTACATTTTTCACGGAGCAAAGGTGCAGTGAGTTACAAGAAAGAAAGAACCAATTAGCTCAAAAGTCTGATGTGGTTAATTCCAAGGTTACTGCTTGTTTTTCTTACATTCCAACTATGTTAACTAATGCACTCCCAGGTGCACAGTGGATAAGCGATATGGGAACTTAGCAACAAGCATTGGCCTAATAATGAAATCTCACACCAGCGCTACTCTGATAGTTTTTAACTCTTTGAAAGGCTCTTATGTTTTAGGCTTCCCATGCCTCTCACCAGTTGGGAGGCTGTGAACAATCATATGCATAGCTGCAAGAGTCTGGATAAACCTGCCAAGCAAGCTAGAATGCTAACAGAGAGGGTTTGAATTGAAATATTCCCCTCATGTCCAGGAGACTTATTAGCTAGAGCCCTAAGTTGATTTTCTCCAGAGAAAGGTGGTCAGGGATAGCCCCCTGTTAATGTCAGAGAAGTTGGTGAAAGTCATGAAATAATAAAACAGACAGATTCTGGTTTGGGGGTAGATGCTCGAGAAGGGGGGCCCCTCGAGGCCTGATCTCGCCTTTGCCCGTCAGGCCTCTCCGCATGACATTTGTCATGGGTGGGATCTCCCGTGGTGGCTCCCGGCAAATGGATTTAGTGTTCTCCTGTGTATGGTAAGATGTGAGAGTCTGGACTTTCAGAAATTATTCCTTTGATCAGTACCTTAACTATTGAGGGCCAGTATCCTGTTTTTCTTCATCATGAATCCCCTCAAGGTGCTACGTTGGGAGTGACTGTAGTAGCTAAAGGCTTGATGACCAAAACATTCTTTATTTACCGCTATGGTAAGCAACATTCTTGATCTACATGGGAAAGAAAGGAAGTATCTAATTATTATCTCCACTCAAATATTCAGATGGTCATCAGTCAGTATGGGACTTCCGCACTGGCTCAGACGATAAAGAACAACTTTCTGTAATGCAGGAGATACAAGTTTGATCCCTAGGTCGGGAAAATCCCCTGGAGTAGGAAATGGTGACCCACTCCAGTATTCTTGCCTGGATAATTTCATGGAAAGAGGACCCTGGTGGGCTACAGTGCATAGGTCACAAAGAATCAGATATGACTGAGCGACTAACACTTTCACACTTGCATCAGTTGGTATAAAATGTTATTTTCCTTCAATTTTCCTAGTATGGAGCTTGTCTTTCTATTTTTTAACTGGAAGCTGGCTCTTACTATCCTAAAATGAACCTGTATTGTATCTTTTTATTTCAAAAGTGATATCCATTTTGTTGATAGCAACAAAAAAGATTAATGACTCATTTTTCTTTGGCTATTAATAGCTGCAGTTTGCATTAATATAGAGAACTTAAATCAACCTAGAACTGACAATCTTTGGTCAGAAAATATGAGACCTTTTTAAGAGTATGGATGAGGCATTTCAGTATATTTCTTGACAATATAACAAAATTCAATCCTTTTAAGAATTACCTGATGAATAACTCATTTTTACGTCAAGTATTAGGTGGAAACATGGTATTGGATTTCTTAAAAAATAGCAGAAGAGCAAAATGCCTTGTTTCCAAATCTTTCACTAATTCTTGACATGTAAGGTCTTGTTTGAATATAAATTGAGTATAAATTTATACAGCAGAGTATTTTTATTCCATTTTACATCTGCCTGTAGTGGGACCTAGAAAGGTAAAATCAGATTTGTAAGATTGAAGTTGGCATTCAAATCTAAGTGTGTCTGGTTCCAAACACCATCCTTAACCACTACCTAACCCTGCAGGCTTCCCTGGTGGCTCAGTCAGTAAAGAATCTGCCTGCAATGTGGGAGACCCAGGTTCAATCCCTGGGTCAGGAAGATCCCCTGGAGAAGGAAATGGCAACCCACTCCAGTACTCTTGCCTGGAAAATCCCATGGAAGGAGGAGCCTGGTAGGCTGCAGTTCATGGGATCGCAAAGAGTCGGACACAACTGAGTGACTTCACTTTCAGTCTAGTCAGTTTAAATCTGTGATCCCCTCTCTTACCTTTCTGCTTCCCGTGTAGCTCAGTTGGTAAAGAATCTGCCTGCAGCACAGGAGACCTGTGTTCGATCCCTGGGTTTGGAAGATCCCCTGGAGAAGGAAATGGTAACCCACTCCAGTATCCTTGCCTGGAAAGTCTCATGGGCAGAGGAGCCTTGTGAGCTGCAGTCCATGGGGTCACAAAGAGTTGGGCACGACTGAGCAACTAACACTTCCTTACTTACTTACCCTGCAGTACCTTGTCTTTCGGAGGACTAAGATATGTGGATCTGGGCTGGGTGTAAGAATGGTTCAGAGAGTGATTTGAGGGGGGAAAAATCCATTTAATTACTGTATCCCCATCAAGATTGTAGCACCAGCAAAGAGTCTTTGCTCTGAAGTCTAAGAAGTTTTTATTTTCTAACTTTTAAGGGACCACATTTCCTTGTCACAAATTCTCTGCTGAAGCACAGAAAACCTATAAATACTGTCAATTCTTTCTATGACATTTACATAACTCTGAACCAAAATCTTTTTAAAAAGGCATGCAGAAGAAAAATTTTGATCTTTCTTATTTATTACTTCATAATTTTAAAATATGACAACAAACTGTGAAAAACTCTTTAAAAGATGGGAATGCCATACCACCTTCCCTGCCTCCTGAGAAACTTATATGCAGGTCAAGAAGGAAGGGTTAGAACTGGACATGTAACAACAGACTGGTTAAAAACTGAAAAGCAGTACGACAAGGTTGTATGTTGTCACCTTGCTTATTTAGCTTATATGCAGAGTACATCATGTGAAATGCCAGGCTGGATGACTCACAAGCTGCAATCAAGTTTGCCTTGAGAAATATGAACAACTGCAGATATACAGATGATGCCACTCTAATGGCAGAAAGTGAATAGGAAACTAAAGAGTCTCTTGATGAGGGTGAAAGAGTGAAAAAACTAGCTTAAAACTCAACGTTTGTAAAACTAAGATCATGGCATCTGATCCCATCAGTCAATGTCAAATAAAAGGGGACAAAGTGGAAACAGTGACAGATTTTATTTTCCTGGGCTCCAAAATCACTGCGGACAGTGACTGTAGCTATGAAATTAAAAGGTGCTTGCTCCTTGGAAGAAAAGCTATGACAAACAGCATATTAAAAAGAGAGGGCATTACTTTGCTGATGAAGGTCTGTAGAGTCAAAATTATGGTTTATCCAATAGTCATGTATGGATGTGAGAGTTGGACCATAAGAAGGCTGAGTGCCAAAGAATTGACGTTTTTGAATTGTGGTGCTAGAGAGGAGTCTTGAGAGTCCCTTGGTCTGCAACTAGATCAAGCCAGTCCATCCTAAAGAAAATCAACTCTGAATATTACTGAAAAGACTGCTACTGAAACTGAAGCTCCAATACTTTGGCCACCTGATGTGAAGAGCTGACTCAATGGAAAAACCATAATGCTGGGAAAGATTGAAGAATGGAAGAGAAGTGGGTGACAGAGGATGAGATGGTTGGATAGCATTACCAACTCGAGGAACATGAGTTTGAGCAAACTCCATGAGATAGTGAAGGACAGGGACAGGGAAGCCTGGTTTGTTGCAGTCCATGGGGTTGCAAGTCAGACACGACTTAGCAACTAAACAACAGCAACGTTCTTTAATAATAATCGCATCCAATTCAGCAGAAATTTTGAAAGACTAAGCTACTTTTGAGAAATAAAATGCAAGAATGGACCAATATAAAGAAATAAAGAAATCTGTTATAAATGTCATCTCATCCATATGTTGTCCTTATCTCCTCTGTATAGATGTTTCAAACACTATTTCAAAATTAAAAAAAAAATTGAATAAAAGATTTGGGCAAACTAAAAATTAAAAAAATAACTATTACATGAAAGTAAAGTACATGTATAATAACAATACATTGCTTCTGAAAATTAAGAGGCATTCCCATTAAACTTCACAATAAAAAAGAGCCCCTTATACCATTATTAGGGCTTCCCAAGTGACACAGTGGTACAGAACCTGCCTGCCAACGCAGGAGACACTAGTGATGCCAATTCAATCCTTGGGTTTGGAAGATCCCCTGGGAAAGGAAATGGAAACCCACTCCAGAAATCTTGCCTAGAGAATCCCATGGACATAGGAGCCTGGCAGGCTGTAGTCTATGGGGTTGCAGAGTCAGACATGGCTGGGCATGCACACACACACACCATTATGAAAGAATAAAATTATAGATGATCTAGAAATGCTAACAGAAGTTTTGCCAAAATGTTACTAGTACACAAGAGAAATTTCAGTCAGATTCAAATGTAAAAGGATCAATTATTCTATAAATGGAGCAGCAGTGGTTTTCTAAAAGGACAAAATTATCCTCAATATGTGCAAAATCTATTTTAGATGGATTCACTGTTAAAACAGGAAAGAATCACTAAAGTGAATGTCCTTCTATTTGAATGGAAAAATGATTTCTAAGTATAAAATAAGGAAACAAGCAGTAGAAAGTGAAGTAAAATATTCAAGATTTCTGCACATCAGAAGATTTATAAGCAAAATTATAAAGCAAGTAACAGTCTTACCTCTGCCTCCCCAAGAGGTCCCATTGAATTGGGTATTCTGGCTGATAAGCCAGGCCTGAGAGACATCCACAAAGCAACAAAGACAGGGTGAAAGGGTCAGACTTTTGGGGAGACAATTGCTTTAAAATGCAGTGGCTCTCAAAATTTAACTGTTATCATACTCATAGCAAGTGAGCACCTTCTGTTAGCCAACAGCCACAATTCTTGGAAAGATATAGTCATTGGCCATATGTCTATCGTGCTAATTAGAGAATCAGATCAATTAACAGCTCCAATTCCTTAATGCTTCTTTCAAATCCTCATTGAAATCCCTGTGCCTGGAATTGCAATGTGGAAAACAAAATTTATTATTTATTTCTTTACTAAGTTTTACTCTAATTTTAATAATAAAAATTGGACCCAAAATATGTTAAGAATTCCCAAATTGACAAGTTTGAAAAGCATTGAGTGTTGCTTATTGGAAAGCGGTAAACAAATATTAAATGTGCCAAAAGTCAAGTGCAAAAATAAAGTGAGATAGATATCCAAAGTTGCATAGTCAAAATGTAAATATGTTAAATGTGGTTTAGAATAGACGAAGACCTAAAATGTTAGCTTGCTAATAAAACTTATAAAGCTTGCCTTTATCTTGATGTTATTCAGTCTCTCAGTATGTCTGACTCTTTGTGACCCTATAGACTACTGCACACTAGGTTTTTCTGTCCTTCCTTCACTGTCTCCTGGAGTTTGCTCAGACTCATGTCCGCTGAGTCAGGGATGTCATCCAATTATCTCATCTTCTGTTGCCCATTTCTTCTCACACCCACAGTCCTTCCCAGAATCAAAGTCTTTTCCAATGTGTCAGCACTTCACAGCATGTGGCCAAAGTAATGGAGCTTTTATCTACCAGGGTTGTGGGGGGGGGGGTGGGCAGGAAAGGAATACAGAATGAGGACTAAGATTCCACTATTAGTTGTTGAATCTAAATGACCACACATAATTAGATGATATAAAATTTCTATATTTCTTTACTATGTTATATGTATTAAAAGAAAGCTCCAGATTTTATTGTAAATATTATAGGAATTATTCCAGCATTACTAACTTAATATTCTTATACTTTAGACAAGTTTTAATATCTAAGTGTCCTCTGTTGTTCTAAGAGTTTAATTTTGTTGCAGTTTTGAATTTGACTTTGCACTTGACCTGTGTAATATTTGGCATGTGCTGGACCAGTGATTTATTAGAATTATAGGGGAGCGAAATTTGCTACCCCTAAATATGTCTTTCCCATCAGAATTAATTTAAGCTGATTATTTTTAAGAAACAGAAGAGTCTAAAAGTCTTTCTTTTTATCTCCCCCTGGGTTTTGCTGGTGGCTCAGTTGGTAAAGAATCTGCCCACAATGCAGGAGACCACCTATAGTGCAGGAGACCTGGGTTTGATCCTTGGATTGGGAGGATTCCTGGAGAAGGAAATGGAAACCCAATCCAGCATTCTTGCCTGAAAAATACCATGGACAGGAGAGTGGCTGGCTACTGTCCATGCATGGGATTGCAAAGAGCTGAACACGATAGAGAGATCACCAGAGACATCTTCAGAGAGTATGGATTAGGTGTGGTGGGATGGAGAGATCAGAGTTCATGCTGTGTCCCATTGTCTCAACCTGGAACCAAACATTTGCTTTTCCATCAGCTCCAGATGAATTCTAAGTGGCACTAGTGGTAAAGAATCTGCCTACTGATACAGGAGACAGAAAGATGCAGGTTCAATCCCTGGTCAGGAAGATGCCCTAGAGGAGGCAATGGTATCCTACTCCTCTGATCCCCCAGAGAGGAAATGTTACCCTCACTTCAGTTCAGTTCAGTCACTCAGTCGTGTCCGACTCTGCGACCCCATGAATCGCAGCACGCCATGCCTCCCTGTCCATCACCAACTCCCGGAGTTCACTCAGACTCACGTCCATTGAATCAGTGATGCCATCCAGCCATCTCATCCTCTGTCATCCCCTTCTCCTTCCCCCAATCCCTCCCAGCATCAGAGTCTTTTCCAATGAGTCAACTCTTTGCATGAGGTGGCCAAAGTACTGGAGTTTCAGCTTTAGCATCATTCCTTCCAAAGAAATCCCAGGGCTGATCTCCTTCAGAATGGACTGGTTGGATCTCCTTGCAGTCCAAGGGACTCTCAAGAGTCTTCTCCAATACCACAGCTCAAAAGCATCAATTCTTTGGTGTTCAGCTTTCTTCACAGTCCAACTTTCACATCCATACATGACCACTGGAAAACCATAGCCTTGACTAGACGGACCTTAGTTGGCAAAGTAATGTCTTTGCTTTTGAATATGCTATCTGTTTGGCCATAACTTTTCTTCCAAGCAGTAGGCGTCTTTTAATTTCATGGCTGCAGTCACCATCTGCAGTGATTTTGGACGCCCCTCCCCCAAAATAAAGTCTAACACTGTTTCTACTGTTTCCCCATCTATTTGCCATGAAGTGATGGGACCAGATGCCATGATCTTCATTTTCTGAATGTTGAACTTTAAGCCAACTTTTTCACTCTCCGCTTTCACTTTCATCAAGAGGCTTTTTAGTTCCTCTTCACTTTCTGCCATAAGGGTGGTGTCATCTGCATATCTGAGGTAATTGATATTTCTCCAGGCAATCTTGATTCCAGTTTGTGCTTCTTCCAGCCCAGAGTTTCTCATGATGTACTCTGCATATAAGTTAAATAAGTTGGGTGACCATATACAACCTTGACATACTCCTTTTCCTATTAGGAATCAGTCTGTTGTTCCATGTCCAGTTCTAACTGTTGCTTCCTGACGTGCATACAGAGTTCTCAAGAGGCAGGTCAGGTGGTCTGGTATTCCCATCTCTCAAAATTTTCCACAGTTTATTGTGATCCACACAGTCAAAGGCTTTGGCATAGTCAGTAAAGCAGAAATAGATGTTTTGGTGGAACTCTCTTGTTTCTCGATGATCCAGCAGATGTTGACAATTTGATCTCTGGTTCCTCTGCCTTTTCTAAAACCAGCTTGAACGTCTGGAAGTTCACAGTTCACGTACTGCTGAAGCCTGGCTTGAGAATTTTGAGCATTACTTTACTAGCGTGTGAGATGAGTGCAACTGTGCGGTAGTTTGAGCATTCTTGAGGAGGAAATGGTACCCTACATGTTTCTTGCCTGGAGAATCCCATAGACAGAAGAATTGGTGGGCTACAGTGCATAGGGTTGAAAAGAGTCAGACACGACTGAGCGTCTGGGCACAGCATCATAGCACCAATTTACCTTCCTCTCCTTTGAAGTTCAAAACCACCATCCTGAATATTCTCTGTTTGTCTTTAGCTGGAGATGGTATTTAAAATTAAAGTTTCCATTTTGGTGAGTTAATTCATTGTCCTGGGTCTTTCCAAGGTTTTGTTGTTGTTGCTGTCCAGTCAGTAAGTAACGGATAATACTTTGCAACCCCATGGACTGCAGCACACCAGGCCTCCTTGTCCCTCACTATCTCCTGGAGTTTGCTCAAACTCATGTCCATTGAGTCAATGATGCCATCCAACCATTTCATCCTCTTTGCCCGCTTCTCCTCCTGCCCTCAATCTTTCCCAGCATCAGGGTCTTTTCCAATGAGTCAGTTCTTCACATCAGGTAGCCAAAGTATTGGAGTTTAGCCTCAGCATCAATCCTTCCAATAAATATCCAGGGTTAGTTTCCTTTATGATTGAATAGTTTGATCTCCTTGCAGTCCAAGGTACTCTCAAGAGGCTTCTGCAGCACCACATTACAGAAACATCAATTCTTCAGCACTTGCCTTCTTTATGGTAAAACTCGCACATCCATACTTGACTACTGGAAAAACTATAGTTTTGACTATACAGGCCTTTGTTGGCAAAGTGATGTCTCTGCTTTTTAATACACTGTCTAGGTTTGTCACAACTTTTCTGCCAAAGGAGCAAGTGTCTTTGAATTTCCTGGCTGCAGTCACCATCCACAATAATTTTGGAGCAGAAGAAAATAAAAGCTGCCACTGTTTCCACTTCTTGCCCATCTACTTGCCATGTACCAATGGGACCAGATGCCATGATCTTAGTTTTTTCACCCTCATCAAGAGGCTCTTTACTTCTTCCTCACTTCTTGCCATTAGAGTGATATCATCTACATATCTGAGCTTGTAGATGTTTCTCAAGGCAATCTAGATTCCAGTTTGTGAGTTATCCAGCCTGGTATTTTACATGATGTACTCTGCATATAAGTTAAATAAAACTGCTGGGAGAAATAACAATTACCTCAGATATGCAGATGACAACACCCTTATGGCAGAAAGGGAAGAGGAACTAAAAAGCCTCTTGATGAAAGTGAAAGAGGAAAGTGAAAAGTTGGCTTAAAGCTCAACATTCAGAAAACTAAGATCATGGCATCTGGTCCAATCACTTCATGGGAATAGATGGGAAAACAGTGGAAACAGTGTCAGACTTTATTTTTTTGGGCTCCAAAATCACTACAGATGGTGATTGCAGCCATGAAATTAAAACATGCTTACTCCTTGGAAAAAAAATTATGACCGACCTAGATAGCATATTCAAAAGCAGAGACATTATTTGCCAACAAAGGTCCGTCTAGTCAAGGCTATAGTTTTTCGAGTGGTCATGTATGGATGTGAGAGTTGGACTGTGAAGAAAGCTGAGCACCGAAGAATTGATGATTTTGAGCTGTGGTATTGGAGAAGACTCTTGAGAGTCCCTTGGACTGCAAGGAGATCCAATCAGTCCATTCTGAAGGAGATCAGTCCTGCGTGTTCTTTGGAAGAACTGATGCTAAAGCTGAAACTCCAATACTTTGGCCTTTGGCCACCTCATGCGAAGAGTTGACTCATTGGAAAAGACTCTGATGCTGGGAGGGACTGGGGGAAGGAGGAGAAGGGGACGACAGAGGATGAGATGGCTGGATGGCATCACCGACTCAATGGAAGTTAGTTTGGATGAACTCCAGGAGTTGGTGATGGGCAGGCAGGCCTGGCGTGCTGCGATTCATGGGGTCGCAAAGAGTGGGACACAACTGAGTGACTGAACTGAACTGAACTAAAGCAAAGTGAAAATATATAGCCTTGATGTACTCCTTTCCCAATTTTGAACCAGTCTATTGTTCCATATCCAGTTCTAACTGTTGCTTCTTGACCTGCATACAGGTTTCTCAGGAGGCAGGGAAGGTGGTCTGGTATTCCCATATCTTTAAGAATTTTTTCAACAGTTTGCTGTGATCCACACAGTCCAAGACTTTAGCATAGTCAATGAACCAGAAATAGATATTTTTCTGGAGTTCCCTTGATTTTTCTATAATCCAATGGATGTTGGCAATTTGATCTATGGTTATTCTGCCTTTTCTAAATCCAGCATGTACATCTGGAAGTCCTCAGTTCATGTACTGTTGAAGCCTCTCTTGAAGGATTTTGAACATTACCTTGCTAGCATGTAAAATGAGCGCAATTGTATAGTAGTTTGAGTATTCTTTTGGCAGTGCTTTTCTTTGGGATTAAACATTGACCTTTCCCAGTCCTGTGGCCACTGCTGAGTTGTCCAAATTTGCTGGCATATTGAATGCAGCATTGTAGCAGAATCATCTTTTAGAATTCGAAAAGCTTACCTGGAATTCCATCACTCCACTAGCTGTGTTCATAGTAATGCTTCCTAAGGCCCATTTGACTTCACATTCCAGCATGTCTGGCTCTAAGTGAGTGATGAAATCATAATGGTTATCCAAGTCATAAAAAACTGTTTTGCATTATTCTTCTGTGTATTCTCACCTCTTCTTAATCTCTTCTGCTTCTATTAGGTTCTTGCCATTTCTGTACTTTATTGTGCCTATCTTTGCAAGAAATGTTCCCTTGGTATCTCCAATTTTCTTGAAGAGAGCACTAGTCTTTGCATTCTATTGGCTTTATTTCTTTGCATTGTTCACATAAGAAGGCTTTCTTATCTCTCCTTGCTATTCTCTGGAACTCTGCATTCAGTTGGGTATATCTTTCCCTTTATCCTTTGCCTTTCACTTCTCTTTTTTCTCAGCTATTTGCAAGGCCTCCTCAGATGGCCAGTTTTGCCTTCCTGCATTTCTTTTTCCTTGGGCTGGTTTTGATCACTGCCTCCTGAACAATACTATGAACCTCCATCCATAGGTCTTTAGGCATTCTTTTTACCAGATTTAATCCCTTGAATCTATTTGTCTTCCACTGTATAATTGTAAGGGATTTGATTTAGGTCATACCTGAATGGGCTAGAGGTTTTCCCTATTTTTTTCAATTTATCCTGAATTTTGCAATAAGGAGCCCATGATCTGAGACACAGTCAGCTCCAGGTCTTGTTTTTGCTGACTGTATAGAAATTTTCCATTTCTAGCTGCAAAAAAACTATAGTTTATCTGATGTCAATGTTGATCATCTGGTGATGTCCGTGTGTAGAGTCTTCTCTTGTGTTGTTGGAAGAGGGTGTTTGCTATGACCAATGCATTCTCTTGGCAAAACTCTGTTAGCCTTTGCCCTGCTTCATTCTGTACTCCAAGGGTAAACTTGCTTATTACTGTGGGTATCTCTTTTGACTTGCTACTTTTGCAATCCAATTCCTTATGATGAAAAGGCCATCTTGTTTTTAATGTCAATTGTAGGAGGTCTTGTGGGTGTTCATAGAACTGTTCTACTTCAGCTTCTTTGGCATTAGTAGTTGGGGATATACTTGGATTACTGTGATGTTAAATTGTTTGCCTTGGAAATGAACAGAGATCATTCTGTTGTTTTTGAAATTGCACCCAAGTAGGTGATGCTGTGTAAGTGCTGCACTCAATATGCCAGCAAATTTGGAAAACTCAGCAGTGGCCACAGGACTGGAAAAGGTCAGTTTTCATTCCAATCCCAAAGAAAGGCAATGCCAAAGAATGCTCAAAGTACCGCACAATTGCACTCATCTCACATGCTAGTAAGGTAATGCTCAAAATTCTCAAGCCAGGCTTCAGCAATACGTGAACTGTGAACTCCCTGATGTTCAAGCTGATTTTCAAAAAGGCAGAGGAACCAGAGATCAAATTGCCAACATCTTTTGGATCATGGAAAAAGCAAGAGAGTTCCAGAAAAGCATCTATTTCTTCTTTATTGACTGTGCCAAAGCCTTTGACTGTGTGGATCACAATAAACCGTGGAAAATTCTGAAAGAGATGGGAATACCAGACCACCTGAGCTGCATCTTGAGAAATCTGTATGCAGGTCAGGAAGCACCAGTTAGAACTGGACATGGAACAACAGACTAGTTCCAAATAGGAAAAGGAGTACATCAAGGCTGTATATTGTCACTCTGCTTATTTAACTTCTATGCAGAGTACATCATGAGACACGCTGGACTGGAAGAAACGCAAGCTGGAATCAAGATTGCTGGGAGAAATATCAATAATCTCAGATATGCAGATGACACCACCCTTATGGCAGAAAGTGAAGAGGAGCTAAAAAGCCTCTTGATGAAAGTGAAAGAGGAGAGCGAAAAAGTTGGCTTAAAGCTCAACATTCAGAAAACAAAGGTCATGGCATCTGGTCCCATCACTTCATGGGGAATAGATGGGGAAACAGTAGAAATAGTGTCAGACTTTATTTTTTTTGGGGGGGGGGAGTCCAAAATCACTGCATATGGTGATTGCAGCCATGAAATTAAAAGACGCTTACTCCTTGGAAGAAAAGTTATGACCAACCTAGATAGTATATTCAAAAGCAGAGACATTACTTTGCCAACTAAGGTCCGTCTAGTCAAGGCTATGGTTTTTCCTGTGGTCATGTATGGATGTGAGAGTTGGACTGTGAAGAAGGCTGAGCATCGAAGAATTGATGCTTTTGAACTGTAGTGTTGGAGAAGACTCTTGAGAGTCCCTTGGCCTGCAAGGAGATCCAACCAGTCCGTTCTGAAGGAGATCAGCCCTGGGATTTCTTTGGAAGGATTGATGCTAAAGCTGAAACTCCAGTACTTTGGTCACCTCATGCAAAGAGTTGACTCATTGGAAAAGACTCTAATACTGGGAGGGATTGGGGGCAGGAGGAGAAGGGGATGACCCCAGGATGAGATGGCTGGATGGCATCACAGACTCGATGGACGTGAGTCTGAGTGAACTCCGGGAGTTGGTGATGGACAGGGAGGCCTGGCATGCTGTGATTCATGGTGTCGCAATGAGTCGGACATGACTGAGTGACTGAACTGAAGTGAACTGAACTGCATCTCAAGGACTATTTGGTGGCTCTTATGTTAAAGAATCTGCCTGCATTGCAGGAGACCTGGATTTGATTCCTGGGTTGGGAAGATACCCTGGACAAGGAAATTGAAACCCACTGATATTCCATTATTCTTGCCTGGAGAATTCCATGGACAGAGGGGCCCAGCAGACTCCTCCATGGGGTTGCAGAGTAGGGTATGAGTGAGCAACTAACACCTACACTGCATTTTGGAGTCTTTCGTTGACTATGAGGTTACTCCATTTTTTCTAATGGATTCTTGTCCACAGTAGTAGATATATGGTGATCTGAATTGAATTTACTCATTCCTGTCCTTTTGAGTTCACTGATTCCTAAAATATGGATGTTCACTCTTGCCATCTCCTTATTGACCACTTCCAATTTACCGTGATTCATAGACCTAATATCCCAGGTTCCTATGCAATAGTGTTCTTACAGCATCAGACTTTCCTTTTACCACCAGAGATATCTGCAATTGATCACCATTTCCTTCTTTGGCTCAGGCTCTGAAGTCTTTCTGGAGATATTTCTCTCCTTTCCCCCAGTAGAATATTGGACACTTTTGACCTGGGAGGCTCATCCTCTAGAGGCATATCTTTTTCCTTTTCATATTGTCTGTGGGGTTTTTGAGGCAAGAGTAGTGAAATGGTTTGCCATTCCCTTCTCCAGTGGACCATGTTTTGTCAGAGCTCTCCACCATGACCCGTCCTTCTTGGGTGGTCCTGCATGGTATATATGGCTCATAGTTTCATTGAGTTACACAGGGCTTTGATTTGTGTGATCAGTTTGGTTAGCTTTCCGTGATTTTGATTTTCATTTTGGAGGCTGTGCAGTCATAGTTCTTGTTTCTTCTGTTTGCCCCCTGATGGATGAGGATAATGGTCTTGTATAAGCTTCTTGGTGGGAGGGACTGACTGTGGGGAAAACTGGGTCTTGCTCTGGTGGGCAGGGCCATTCTCAGTAAATCTTGAATCCGGGTTTCTTCTGATGGCTGGGGGGGGGGTGGGGGTGGGGGCTGTGGTCCCTCCCTGTTGGCTTTGTGGCCAGAGGTGGCCCTGACCTGCAGTCCACAGGCTCTGTGGTGTGGATCGACCTGGCCTCTAACAGTACTGATGCCAGTGCATGGCCCCCAGGACTGCTCATGTCAGTGCCCCTGTCCCCATGGCAGGCCACTCCTCTCCTGTGGATCACTGCTCCTGCCCCCTGGGCCCTGTTCACACAAGGTCTTGTTTGTGCCCTCCAAGTGTCCCTGTTTCCCCCCAGCCCTGTGGAAGTTCTGTAATCAAATCCCACTGTCCTTCAGAGTCAGATATCTTGGGTATGTGTGACATTAATTTTTTTGTTTGCTTTTCTCTTATTAAGCTCTCTTATGTCAAATTAATTCTTAGACCAACCAGAAGAAACCAGAGAGACAGAGGAGAATTCCTTCCTTCCTGAATCTTCCACAAATTCAAGTATAATCAATAAATCTGTCCTAATACTATAATGCAAAAAGGTAGATGGTCTCCACCTAACAAAAACATGTAATTATCGTTGAGTTACTGTGTTCTTTCTAATTCCAAGAATTAATCTAATTCAAATTACCTCCAAATGCTGCTTTTATTTTAGCATATGTAGAATACTTGTAGCAATTTAACAAAGTCCAATTTGAAGAAATATTTGAATTTTAAAAGGGAGGCAACATCTGGAAGAGTCAAAAACAAGGCAAAACCTTACAAATGAACATGTCTGCAACTGGAAAACTTTATTTTGGTCAATATTTTTAAATGTTCAAAACAAATCATAGGCTAATATTAGATGTATTCTGGAAAGTAACACATCACATATGCTTTTATGTACAGAAAATTTAGAATTACATGTTTCATGAAGACCTTGTTTGTAGAGTTGCAAGTTGATATCTGTGTGTTTCAGTGGCCAATATGTCCAGAGTAGTTTTACATTTATAAAGAAAGGAGATACTTTTTACACATAAATCCAAACTGGAAAGAAGTCAATCATGAATTTCAAGTTAATGTATATAATGAACATAATTTTTTGCCTCATATTATTTGTACTTTATTTGTTTTGAATTATATATTGTGTTTGTATAATTATATAATGATTCTTTATATTACAGAGTTTATTTGCATTACTCTCAAAATATAATTTTAGAAAGAAGCAGCTGAAAAATGGAAATAATATACTGGGATAAATTTGCAACATACTTGACAGATAAATGCTTACACTATTAAAGATATTAATAGAATCTGAAATAAGCACAACTTGAATACCTGCATTGTGAGACAGGCCAAGATCACAGATAGAAATTAAAAATTAAGTGTTAATATCAAAAGATAATTTTGAAATATCATTTTTCTAGTCAATGAAAAAAGCTATATGAGAACTATAAAATATCATTTTTTAAATCATTATGTCTGAAAATATTCAAACTCAGTAATTATACCAGTATCTGTAAAAATGCTATAAAACTGGCATTTGCAGACATTTTTTTATGAGAGTGTGAAAAGACAGAACTTCTGTGAGGAAAATTCAAATATATGCATCGAAAATATAAAGTTGCTTATCTGGTCCCATCACTTCATGGGAAATAGATGGGGAAACAGTAGAAACAGTGTCAGACTTTATTTTTTTGGACTCCAAAATCACTGCAGATGGTGACTGCAGCCATGAAATTAGAAGACGCTTACTCCTTGGAAGAAAAGTTATGACCAACCTAGATAGTATATTCAAAAGCAGAGACATTACTTTGCCAACTAAGGTCCGTCTAGTCAAGGCTATGGTTTTTCCAGTGGTCATGTATGGATGTGAGAGTTGGACTGTGAAGAAGGATGAGCACCGCAGAATTGCTGCTTTTGAGCTGTGGTGTTGGAGAAGACTCTTGAGAGTCCCTTGGACTGCAAGGAGATCCAACCAGTCCATTCTGAAGGAGATCAGCCCTGGGGTTTCTTTAGAAGGAATGATGCTAAAGCTGAAACTCCAGTACTTTGGCCACCTCACACGAAGAGTTGACTCATTGGAAAAGACTCTGATGCTGGGAGGGATTGTGGGCAGGAGGAGAAGGGGACGACCAAGGATGAGATGGCTGGATGGTATCACAGACTCGATGGACGTGAGTCTGAGTGAACTCCGGGAGATGGTGATGGACAGGGAGGCCTGGCGTGCTGTGATTCATGGGGTCGCAAAGAGTTGGATACGACTGAGTGACTGAACTGAACTGAACTGAACTGAACTGAACTGAACTGAATCCTTTCATCCAATTATATATCCCTAATAATTTTCCCCCAAAATAAAAAGATATATGATACGTTTTTGAAAAGTATGTTTATTAAAGATATCTTTTAATAAAAGGAAACTTTAGGAATACAACAGGGGATTGAATAAGAGTATTTTTTTGTCACTTCACAGTGACATTTGGAGAAGGAAATGGCAACCCACTCCAGTATTCTTGCCAGGAGAATCCCACGGATGGAGGAGTTTGGTGGGCTACAGTCCACGGGTCGCAAAGAGTCGAACACGACTGAGCGACTTCACTTTCACTTTCACTTTACTTTCACTTTACAGTAAACAGTAAAATTGCAAATGTTTTTTAAAATAATTGCTGATATTCCATTATTTAATTTAAAAAATTACAACAGTAGAATACTTCATTGCAGAGGTAACGCATTTAATTCATCAGTTCTCTATTGAGGGTCAATTTATGTTACTTTTGTAGGGAACAAAATTTGCAACCTCAAAATATATCTCTTTGACATGTCAGTGAAAAATTATCACTAGTTGATTTTAGAAATGGAAAGTTATTAAGCAAACTTGAGGATTATAATCCAAGAGACAGCCTTCCACAAAGGTCTGAAGACAATCCTGCCAGTTAGAAGTCAATGGACATGAATTTGAACAAACTCCAGGAGATAGTGAAGGACAGGGAAGCCTGGCATGCTGCAGTCCATGGGGTCACAAAGAGTTGGACTCAACTTAGTGACTGAACAACAAGATTAAGAAGGAAAGTTATCTTGGAGGCATAATACACGCTAAAAGGGAGAGAGGAGGTCCAGAAGGGCAAAGAAAAAGTTTGTGTTTAAAATTTTCTCCTCTTCTCATAAAATATGAATTGATTTCATCATGCATTAAGATTATTTCAAGTTGAAAACAATCAAGCTCCAAAAGACTCAAGAAGTGTCTTTGGCCTTCTCACTAATGGCCTAAAAGAATTAAAGGGCCCTGTCTGGAGAATAGGGATATCACCAGAGATATCAGTAAAGAATATAGGTCAGATGCAGAGAGAATGGAACTTCAGAAGGACCTAGAGAGGCCCTATGAGTGATAATTACCCAAGATCAAAAGAACTGCAGGTGAATGCAATGGTCTCAAGAACAGAAGGGACATAAATTCCTGCCCTGGTGAGGCACTCCTAGGCAGTGGCACAGGCCTACAGCGGTACCTGGAGTGACAACCCTCAGAGCAGTCAGCTCTGCCTGCCAATGCCAGCAACTTGGTTCCCTAGCAACATGCTCTAGCAACAAGGAACTTTAATTTTTTAAAATTTAAATTTATTTATTTTAATTGGAGCTTAATTACTTTAAAATATTGTATTGGTTTTGCCTAACAACTCAGTCAGCTCTGGATTGGTAAAGCCAACTCACCTGAGAAACCAACCTTGTATAAAAGGCACACCTCAACTTAATTTGGACTTTGTTTCTGTCATCTCTTCTTGTCTAGAACAATAGGGTAATTAATAAATAGGTTGTTTGGAGTATGTTATTTCTTTATTGGCTTAATAAGAGACAATTACCCTATAAGCTATAGGCTTATAAAACTCCCACTCTGAACTTGTGTTAAATAAAAATATTGGCAAGGACCAAGAAGAAAAGAGAAAAGAAACTGCAGTTGAATGTTTCCCAGTATTGAGCGTAGGTGAATGAGTCTTTTTTTTTTTTCAATATGAGTTTTATTCATAGAACATTTTGTCATGGCAATAGACATCTTTTATTTATTTTTTAAAATATAAATTTGTTTATTTTAATTAGAGGTTAATTACTTTACAATATTGTATTTGTCTTGCCATACATCAACATGAATCTGCCACAGGTATACTCAAAGGTACTTGAAAGCCCAAAGCTTGATACAACATCAGCAGTAAGCACTTGATAAGTGCTGACGAATACATATAGTCCTATAACCACCACTACAGACACAGAAACTTTCAGTCATCCCCATCCTTCAGTGGCCTTTGCAATCAGTCCTTCCTAAACTGTGGCCCTTGGAGAAGGCAATGGCAACCCACTCCAGTGTTCTTGCCTGGAGAATCCCAGGGATGGGGGAGCCTGCTGGGCTGCCGTCTATGGGGTCTCACAGAGTCGACACGACTGAAGCAACTTAGCAGCAGCAGCAGCAAACTGTGGCCCTAAGCTGCTAAGGATCTGGTTTTGTTTCTGCCTATTCTAAAACTTTATATAATAGAAGACTGCAAGGCAACGGCACCCTACTCCAGTACTCTCGCCTGGAAAATCCCGTGGACGGAGGAGCCTGGTGGTTTGCAGTCCGTGGGGTCGTTAAGAGTCAGACATGACTTAGCGACTTCACTTTCACTTTTCACTTTCCTGCACTGGAGAAGGAAATGGCAACCCACTCCAGTGTTCTGTCCTGGAGAATCCCAGAAACGGGGGAGCCTGGTGGGCTGCCATCTATGGGGTCTCACAGAGTCGACATGACTGAAGGGACATAGTGAGTGATACTATAAAAACAGACAAACTAGGGTCTAAATTATTTATGTATTCAAGATGAACCTTTTGTTACACATAAGGTTTGCAAGTATCTTCAACATGTCTGTAGCTTGTCTTTTCATCTCTTAATTTGGTCTTTTGCAGAAAAAATGTTTTGATGCAGTTCAATTTAATGATTTTTTTTTTCTTTTGTGGATCAGTCCTTTGATGTACTAAGAACTGTTCACCAAGCTGTGGATCCAGGAGATTTTCTCCTATGTTATCTTCCATAAAGTTTCAAAGTTTCATTTTGTGCATTTGAATCTATAATGCATTTTGAGGCCCTTTTATGCCTATGGATAGCTAATCACTCCAGCACCATTTGTTGAAAAATGCTTTTCTTTCTTTTCCTTTTCATAAAATTGTGTGTGTATCTTTCTCAGAAATCTACTGACCACACCATAGTTCAGTTCAGTCGCTCAGTCATGTCCAACTCTTTGCAACCCCATGGACTGCAGCACACCAGGCTTCCCTGTCCATCATCATCTCCCAAAGCTTGTTTAAACTCGTGTCCATCGATTTGGTGATGCCATCCAACCATTCTGTTCCCCTCGTCTACCTTTCTATCCCTCTGCCAATACCATGGTCCTGGTTATTGTGGTTTTATAAGTCTTGGGATCAGATACAATAATCTTGTTAATTTATTCTTCCTTTTCAAAATTGTCTTGCTATTCTACTTTGCTTACATTTCCATATGAATTTTAGAATGATCTAGGCTATATCTGGGCCTCCTTGGTAACTCAGCAGTAAAAAAACCCGTTTGTGATGCAGACATGGGTTTGATCCTTGGGCCGGGAAGATCCCTTGGAGAAGGAAGTGCTCCCCACTCCACTATTCTTGCTGGAAAATTCCCATGGACAGAAGAATATGGCAGACTACTGTCCATGGGGTTGCAAAACAGTCCAACAGGGCTTATCTACTAAACAACAACAACAGCCCATATCTACAAAAATGGTGGAATTTTGGTAGGAATTGCATTCAAGTTTTATCATTTGAGAACTGACTTTTTTACTATGTTGACTCTTTCAAACCATTTACATGATTTTTCTCTCAAATCATTTAGATCTTATTTCATCAGTATTTTATAATTTTCAATAGGCAGTCCTGCAGGTGTTTTGCTAAATTTACACAAAAATATTTCATACTGTTTGAATTATTTTAAATGATAATATTTTTTAGATCGTGGATGCCAGCAGGCCACTGAATGCCCAACTTCCCCTCAGACCTCATAGCAACACCACAACCAGCCCCACCTGGCTGCCCCAAGGGGTTCAGAGGATTACTCCCGCTGATGAGGTCATGTGCCCTCTCATTTAGTCCACTGATGCCCCTCGTGGTCAGCTGCAGAGGGTCTGGAAGGCACCATCTCGAGGTATCTCTAGAAAGCCCCTTCAAGGGACCTTGGGTGTGCTGGGACTTGCCTTCCATGCTCAGGATGCTTCAGTCTTCTGCTTACTCTTCTTGCACGTAGTGATGAAGGTACTGTGGGTTTTTTTTTTTTTAATATTCATTTATAGGATCTGGAAATTCGACAGATTTTTGATCTTGTTGTATAGCACAGATTTGCTGAATACTTATTACTGCTAGGAGTTTGTTTATAGATTTTTGGGGGATTTTCTACATAGATTATATCATCTACAAATTGAGGACGGGGTTTATTTCATCTTCTCTGATTTGTTGGCATGTTATTTCCATTCCTAGGCTTGTTGTGCTGGTTAGAATTCCCATAGCTATCTTAAAGACAAGTGGTGATTGCAGGCACTTGCTTTCTTCCTGATCATTGGTAGAAAATTTTAAGTGTGATATTTGCTATTCTTTTTTGTTTTTTGATTTTGGCAGATGTTTGCTATCAGTGTACCACAGTTCCTCTAAATCCTTATTTCTCTGAGTTTTTATCAAGAATAGGTGTTGATTTTTTTCCCAAATGCTTTGTCTATATCACTTGCTATTGTCATGTTATTTTTGTCCTTTTGCCTGTTGATATTATGGATTACAGGGCTTCCCAGGTTGTGTAGTGGTAAAGAATCCACCTGCCAATGCAGGAGGCTCAGAAGACAGGGGTTCAGTCCCTAGATTGGGAAGATCCTGTAGAGTAAGAAATGGAAACCCACTCTAGTATTCTTACTTTGCCTGGAGTTGGGCAGCTGCAGTCCCCACTCTAGTATTCTTACTTTGCCTGGAGTTGGGCAGCTGCAGTCCATGGGTGTGCAAAAAGTTGAACATGACTGAGCACACACACAGTTACAAACAGTGTGTGTGTAATGTAAACATAATGGATTACATTAATTTTGTAACTTCAGACTAGTTTTGTATAACTGCAATAAAAGCCACTTGCTCATCATGTATACTTTTAAAACATATTTCTGAATTATATTTGCTAATATTTTGAGAAATTTTAATCTTGGTTAATGAGAGATGTGGGCTGTACTTTTCTTTTTATGTTGGCTTTTTTAGATTTTGATAAATAATACTAGCTTAAAAATAGGAAAGTGTTTCCTGTTATTTTTGAAAAAATTATGTAGAATTTATGTAATTCTTTAAATCTGTGGTGGAATTTGTGAGTGAAATTACCTGGACCTGCAGGTTTCTTTTTGAGAGTGTTAAAAATAAAATTTCAATTTAGTACCTACTATAGTATAGTACCTTCATTTTTTTTTCAATGTTTATTTTTATTTTCATCCTTATTAATTATCATCAATAGCAGAAGCATGTCCTAATCCCCTAAAATCCTATCCTCCCCCAAATCCATATGTCCCAGTGTCCTATGTGAGCAAAATAAAAATCCTCATTTGCTTAAGTCACTTTGCTCTGTTTATCTTTCAATGCACAACAAACTACCCTCAATTTAGTGGTTTAAAACCACTAGCAATCACCTTTTTTGCTCATAGGTCTGTAATCTAGGATTCAGCGAGGGCAGCACCATTTGCTCCACATGAGGACAACTAGGCAAGCTTGAAAGTAGAGGCTGATAGCATTTTTTAGCTCATCCATAGCTGGTACTCGATTCTAGTTGTTGGCAGGGACCTCACCAGGTTCTGTTTGCTGCAAGCCCTATTGTGGCCTCTCCATGTGTCTGCTTGCTTCCTTGCGGCATGAACAGTGGACTCAGTTGTTGAGATGAGAAATCTGCAGTCTAAGTATCATTTCTTTTGGTTATCTGTCTTTTTTAAAAAATCAGATTAATATTAAGAATTACTTTATGCTTTGGTGTTCTACAATTTCACCTAAATGGATTTATCTTTAGTAACTTCAAATTATTTGTTTCAAATTGGGTGCATGTGGTAGTTTGTACTTTCCCAGAAATTGGTCCATTATGGTTGTCAATTGTGAATATTTGTATATTATCGTGGGCTTTTGTTGTGTGTAGGGTCTGTAGTGGTAATCCTCTGTTCTATTGATTTTCTTTATTACCCTTTCCTTTTCAGTTTCATTCTTTCAAGAGTTTTCTGCTCTTACTATTATTGTTGCCTTCTCTCTGCTTGCTTTGAATTTTTAATTTACTCTTCTTTTTCTAGTTTATTGTGTGGATTAGATGTTTTAATTTTTTGTTTTCTAATCAAAGCATTTAATGCTATAGGTTTCTCTCTCAGAATTATTTTAGCTGCCTCTGAGAAATATTATTATTTTCCATTTTCATTGAGTTCCATATATTTTTTAAAAGTTTTTCTTTAGACTTTATTTTTGACCCTTTTTTTCCTGTAGGTGTGTGGTTTCCAAGCAATTCAAGATTTTTCTGTTATCTCTTTCCTGTTTGATTTCACTGTGATCAGAGAATACATTCTATGTGACTTTAATTCTTTGAAATTTGTTGAGGTTTGCTTTAGAGCTCAGTTTATCTTGATATTTGTATCTTGGCTTCTTGCAAAGCATATGTTGCATTGTATGGTTTGAGTGTTCTATAAATATGATTTAATCTTACTGGTTGATGATATTGTTGAGATAGTCTGTATCCTTGCTGATTTTCTGTCTGTTGTTCTAACAATTATTGAGACAAGGGTTTTAAAGCCTCCAAATATAACAGTGGAATTATTTATTTAAGTTCTGTGAGTTTTTGCTTTATATATTTTTCAGTACTGAATGCACATTTGTGATTGCTTATGTGGATTAACACTTTTACTATTAATGCCTGTCTGTTCTACTAGATTTCTTTGTTTGGAAGTAGACTATTATCTCTTAAAGATATACCCATTCCTGCTTTATTTGATTAATGCTTCCCTGGTATAGCTTTTCCCATCATTCTATTTTTAACCTGTTTCAGTCTATATCTATCATTATATTTGAAGAGAATTTCTTCTAGACACTGTATAGTTGGGTGATTTTTAAGAATCAATTTTGCAAATCTCTGTCTTTTGTTTTGCATGTTTTATTTTAATATAATTTTGATAGGTTAGGGCCTATTTGGGCTTCCTTGGTACCTCACCTGGTAAAGAATCTGCCTGTAGTGCAGGAAACCTTGGTTCAATTCCTCTGTTGGGAAGGTCCCCTGAAGAAGGGACAGGTTACCCACTCTAATATTCTTGGGCTTCCCTGGTGGCTCAGATGATAAAGAGTCCACCTGCAATGAGAAAGACCTGGGTTTGATCCGTGGGTTGGGAAGATACCCTGGAGGAGGGCAAGGCAACCCACTCCAGTGTTCTTGACTGGAGAGTCCTCATGGACAGAGGTAACTGGTGGGCTACAGTCCATGGGGTCGCAAAGAGTAAGATACATCTGAGTGACTAAGCACAGGATAACACAAGGCCTAAATATGCTATTTTATTTTATTTTCTGTTTGTTCTCTTTGTATTTTTTTTTCCCTCCATCCTTTTATGTTTGTGGAACATATGTTTAGAATTTCATTTTGATTTTTTCATTTTGGTCCATAATATTTTAATGTGTATCTCCCTTTATATAAGGGCTTCCTTCATAGCTCAGTTGGTAAAGAACCTGCCTGCAATGCGGGGAACCCCGGTTCAGTTCCTGGGTTGGGAAGATCCCCTGGAGAAGGAAAAGGCTACCCACCCCAGTATTCTGGCCTAGAGAATTCCATGGACTGTATAGTCTATGGGGTTGCAAAGAGTTGGACATGACTGAGTGACTTTCACCTTTACTCTTTATATATGTTTTTGTTGTTTAGTTGTGTCTGATTTTTTTGTGACCTCATGGGCTATATACCACCAGGCTCCTCTGTTCACAGGATTTTCCAAGCAAGAATCCTAGAGTATATATATATTTTCATGGCTGCTTATCCCAAGTCACTGGAGTCAGTATTTTAAAAGTTCAAGTGAAGCATACAGATTTTTCCTTTCTTATGTCCTTTTATCCTTCACCATATGCAATCTAATTGTCTTAAATAGTTTATTTGTATACATTGAGATATATGTTGAAGAGTTGTAATTTTGCCTCAGTCATTAAACATAATTTAGAAACCTCAAAGGGAGGAAGAATGTCTCTTGTATTTCTGCATGCTTGCTCTTTTCCTTATTTTCTCTATTTTTCCAAGTTTTATACTTGTATTGTTTCCTTTTTGTTTAGAGAATTTCTGTAAGACATTTTTTCTTATAGGTCTCCAGGCCAGCATTTCTCTTAGGTTTTCTTCACCTGAGAATATCTTTATTTACCCCTTTCTTCCTCTTTATTTATTTATTTATTTTTCGTAGCCTTTTCCAATCTTTCTCTAACCTCCTCTTCCCTTCACAACCACCATTCTGTTTCTATGCATTCAGCTTTTTTTTAGATTCTACATATAAGTAATGTCATACAGTATTTGGGTTTTTTTTTTGGGGGGGGGGAATCTGTCTTCTTTCAGTTATTTCACTCATTAAGCCTATACATGTTCTTGCAAATGACAAGACTTCCTTCTTTCTCATGGCTGAATTCGATTCCATTATGTTTGTGTGTATGTTTGTATATATACACATATATTCCATTGTGTGCACATATGTATATGTGTGTGTGTGTGTGTGTGTCTTCTTTATCCATTTATCCATTGATGGACATTTTGGCTGTTTCAATATCTTGGCTATCATAAATAATATTGTAGTGAACATGAGTGAAGGGTAAAATTCCTTTGACATACTGTTTTCATATCCTTCAGGGTTCTCTCTGCTATATAGATTATTTTTAATTTTTCCAAGATTGGGAAATTTTCAACCATTATTTCTTCAAATATTTTTTGGGTGCGTTATCTTTCTTTTACTCTTCTGGAACACTGATAATATGAATGGTAGATTTTTTTGTTATATTCCCACATGTCCCTGAATCTCTGTTCATCTTTTTTTAAATCTGCTTTCTCAGTTGTTCAAGTTGGATAATTTTTATTGTTTTATCTCAAGTTCATTAATTTTTTTCATCTTTCTTGTCCTTTCTGATGCTGAGTGCATTCATTGTGTTTTAAAATTCTGGTCACTGTAATTTTCACTGTAAAGTTTCTGCTTGCATCTTGTTTCTACCTTCAATTTTCTGCAGAGATTTTCTATTGTTTATTTATTTCAAGGATATTTGTAATTACTTGTGGAAGCATTTCATGGTGGCTGTTTTAAAACCCTTGTCAGTTCTCATATTGATGCCACCTTGTTGTTGCCAGTAGTTGGTTATTTTTATTCACTGAAGTTGGGAATCTCCCTTATTCTTGGCATGATGAGTGATTTTTTTTGGTCAAACTTCTACATTTGGAGCATTATATGTGGACTGTAGATATTATTTAAATCCTGTGTTTTAGCAGCCTTCCTGTGATACAATTCCAAGTAAAGGAAAACAAAGACAGTTCCTCACTACTGGATGTGGTTAGAACTGAGGTTTCCTGTCTCCCTTTCTCAACATCCAGGATCAGGCAGAGAAAGATTCCTCTTGAAACATGTATATTACCATAAGTGGAAAAAAAAAAAACCCATGGGGAAATCTGGTAGTTTATGACTCAGTTTATCCATCTGTCTATTATAAACTATATTAGATAAGGAGGCAGACTTTAAGATCTTACTAGCTTTTGGAAGTGGGTACAAGCCCAAATAAAACATGTTTTCAATGTAGTTGATTTATTAAATTTTTGCCATTGATAAAAAAAAGATTCCTCTTTCTCATAGCTTACAGGTGGCTGGATAGGTTACTGCACTGATTTGCTAATCCAGGCTTCCTACTAGATGACCGATAATAGTATCCTTTGTGAGGAGAGGAGGTTACCTCATTACTGCTGAGCACTGGTGGAAACCCTGATTTTCCCTAGCCCTCCACTGAAATGGCCTTTTTGGAGTAAGGAAGGACACCTCCTTGCTGATGCATGGGGATAGAAGTATAAGCTCCCGAGGTGATCTCCACTGACTTCACAGAGGGAGCTCATTGACACTCATTTGGGATGAAAGTCTCAACTCCACACTGTGACACTACCCTGGCAGAAATTTGAAGTGAGCCATTACTGTCCAATTAGTGTGCATGTCTGGACTCTACACTTGGAGTTTCTGGAGGACGGGTATGGGGTCACAGTTTTTTCTTTGGTACATCCCTGAAGTAGAGTGTTTATTGTTTAAAGTTTTCTGTGTTGCTAGCCTGCCCATCTTCTGGCCCTTGTGCTAGAGAAAAGCTTTTCTTGTTGCCTGTCTTGTTTTGCTTTTGTTTTGTTTTTATTGGTCTACACTCACCTAGAGAGAGAATTAAAAAGCTGAGACATTACTTTGCCAACAAAGGTCCATATAGTCAAAGCTATGGTTTTTCCAGTAATCATGTATGGATGTGAGAGTTGGACCATAAAGAAGGCTGGGTACCAAAGAATTGATACTTTTGAATTGTGGTGTTGGAGAAGACTCTTGAGAGTTCCTTGGACTGCAAGGAGATCAAACCAGTCCATCCTAAAGGAAATCAATCCTTAATATTCATTAGAGGGACTGATGTTGAAGCTGAAGCTCCAATACTTTGGCCACCTTATGCGAAGAGCCAACTCATTGGAAAATGCCTTGATGCTGGGAAAGTTTGAACGCAGGAGAAGGGGATGACAGAGGATGAGATGGTTGGATGGCATCACTTGACTCAATGTACATGAGTTTGAGCAAGCTCCAGGAGATGGTGAAAGAGAGGGAAGCCTGGTGCGCTACAGTTCACGGGGTCACAAAGAGTCAAATATGACCAAGCAACTGAACAACAACAACACTGACATTTCTGGTTTGATGCCTTCATCAGAACCCAACCAGTTAATCTGATATAAGTGAGACAAAAGAAAATTCAGAGAAATCACCACTGTCCTCAGGTCCTGAGGATCTGGTCTAACCTTTTCTCTGCACCTTTGTTATGACTCGTCAAGAACAAACAAAAATAGGAAAAACAAGAAGACATAAAAACAAAGTCAGTTCATTAGATAATGGGCAAAGGATTTGAGATTTTACTGAAGAGGATATGCAGATGGAAAATAAGCACATGAAAGGATATTCGGCATTACTAGCCATTAGAGAAATGAAAATTGAGGAGCACAAAGAGATATCATTACACATCTATTGCAACCATTAAAATAAAACATAATGGCAGTACCAACTGCTGGCAACGATGTAGAGAAACTGGCTCTCTAATATATTGCTGGTTAGAATGTGAAATGGTATAGTCATTCTGAAAAATATTTTTCAATTAAAAAAATATATATATAAACATATACTTACCATATGACCCAGCTCACACTCCTGAATAATTATTCCTGAGAAATTCAAGCACATAATAGCCTATCCATGAATGTTCAGAGCAGCTCTATTTGTAATAGCCAAAATCTGGAGGCAGCCAAAATGTCTCCGAGTAGGTGAATGATTAAACCTCTGCCACGGCTATGCTGTGACTTCTCTTCCATGATAAAAAGGAAAGAACTTTTGATACATGCAACAACTTGGATGGATCTCAAAATTATTGCTCTGAGTGAGGTAGCCCATTTCAAAAGTTCACATACTGTTTGATTTTATCTATATAGCATTCTCTAAATGAACAAAACTGTAGACATGGAGAGCAATCAGTAGTAGTCAAGATTTAAGAATGATTTATTTAGTACAAACCAGGGGCTTAAAACAAACTGATGCTCACAGTTCTAGAGGTGGGAAGTCTGCAATCACAGTGCCATCAGGATTTGCTCTGGAGCCTCTGAGAGTCATTGCTTCATGCTTCTCCTGGCTTCCGGTGGCTGCCATCAATCCTTGGGGTTCCTTGGCTTGTTGCATAACTCCCTCCAGTCTCTGTTCTCATGCGACTTCTCCGTGCTTTTGTGTGTCCCTTTCACACGAGGACATGAATCATTGGACTTAGGTTTCACTCTAAATATAGGATGAATTTGTCTCATAATCATTAACTAATTCTTCCTGCAAAGACCCTATTCTTTTATGCAAAGACCAAAGGCGTATCCAGATAAGCCCATATTCTTAGGTTCTGGGAAGAAACAAATGTTGGAGGAATGTCATTTAACTCAGTACATATGGTGAGAGGGAAGGAGTTGAATGTGGCTAGAGCAGAGTAGAACTAAGGAGGTATTAATGGAGATGGAACAGAGTTGTGTCTAGATTGTATTTAGGGTCCATGAGTCTACATTTAATAAATGGCATAAAACTTTAAACATAGATTGTACCAATATCAATTTTCTGGTTTTGATAATGTATTATAACCATGGAAGATGTAACCATTGGCAAAAGAGTTTAAAGAGTGCACAAGACCTATTTTACTGTCTTATGTATCTTCTTATGAATCTATTATCATTTAAAGTAAAACTTAGAGAGGATCTGCTATATTTCTTATAGATGACAACTTTTCCTCTAATTATGCACAAATATTCCTTGCTTTCCTTTGTATGTAATATAAGAAAAACCTTTTTTTCATCTTCAGAATGGGGGAAATTTAAAATTGCTAAAGTGTATCATGCCTCTTGTGTTTAATATTATAACAGATTGCTTATGGTGTCGCAGAGTTTATATATCTGCTCAGAATTCTGTAAGAATGAGATCTAATAATTGCCTTACTGTTTGCTTCTGAACTAAATATCAGGCCTAGAGTGTCATTTTCTTTTCTCTCTCTCTTTTTTCCCTACATAATAAAGGTAAATTAAAACCCAAATTAACAGTAAAATGTCACATTGCATCTTATATATTCAAGTTTCCTTTCTACCCTCAAACTGATTTATGTATATTTAATGGGTTTTGTTGAAAAGAAGATGATAGGACAATTAAAGATTTTTAAAAGAACAGAAGCTTTTCTCTAAAGGTAAAAGGGGAACACAAGCAATCTCTGTATTTGCATAAACCTTTTACAAAATAGATGAAATGGATGATGTTCAGGGGAAGTCATTAGCACTGGAAATTTACAAAGAATAGTAAAAGAAGAAAGAAAAGACAATCTTTCATGGTAAATGTGTCATTTAAAGTGTTTTAAATGCTATTACTAAAAATTATTTGAATGTCATTTTCTTACTAACATTTTTTGAATTTATAGAATATACAGAAGAATTTCTTCAGGGCTTAAAACCTTGTGATAGGTATAATTAGGTAACTGACTGGCAGGTGTCTGTTCTATTGAAAATGAGTTTCCTCCTCCTCTGTCCATCTCAAATTTAACACACAATATGTTGCCAAGTAGAATTTAGACCTGATTAGGATTGACACTTCTTTTCAGAGAAAACTTCCATAAGTGAAATAAAAATGTCATGAGGGAAATAAACCTGCAACATAACAGAACTGCAAAAAAATGAAAAAAAAAAAAAAAGAAAGAAAGAAAGAATCACAGCACAGTTAATGGATCATTTGTAGGAATGATGATTCTAAATTCTAATTAGACTTGACTTTCAAATTTTCTATTTGCAGATAGAAATGAGCCATGAATTATTACTTTGAACCATCATTCTTGATCTCAATGATAGCAGGCTTACAATGAATTTTTAAAATGATACTTTCTCCTGCTTAGTATCATAGCATAAATATTAATATCAAGAACAGTAACCTACACTTATCTACTACCTTCTGTGTCAGGAGATCCAAAGATATTTTAAAGTGCTTCACCTTTGTGGTAGAATCCACTGGGAATTAAAAAGCAGTTGCAGTACATTGCAAACTGGTCTCATGCGAGGTGAAGTATATAATTTATTTTTAAAAATCGAATCAAGATTAAACAATTTGATAAAGAAGAGTGCTAAATGTATTTTCTGACAAAATGTTGAGCCAAGTATGAGAATCATTACATTAAATAAACCCTTTAACGTTTTCAGGATGGTCGTCAGGATCCTCAAATTGTTTCAGTGCCCTTATTATGCAGACTTATTGGCTGTATTGGCCAGCTCCGGCTGCCGTAACAAAATACCATAGATTGGCCTGTGGCTTAAATGATGGACATTTGTTTCTCATATTTCTAGAGCCTGGGGAGACCAAGAGGTGCTGACAAGGTGCTGTCAAGTCCAGTTCTTGGTGAGGGCCACGTTCCTGGTTTATATGGAGCCAACTTCTTGCTCTGGCCTCATATGGCTTTCCTCAGTGCTTGTATTTGAGAGAGAGAGAGAGAGCTCTGCCTTCTTCTCTTTGTTTTTGTTGAGTCACTCAGTTGTGTCCGACTATTTGCGACTATTTGCGACCCATGGACAGCAGCATGGTAGGCTTCCCAGTCCTTCAGTACCTCAATTCAGTTCAGTCGCTCAGTCGTGTCTGACTCTTTGCGACCCCATGAACTGCAGCACGCCAGGCCTCCCTGTCCATCACCAACTCCCGGAGTCCACCCAAATCCCTGTCCATTGAGTCGGTGATGCCATCCAACCATCTCATCCTCTGTTGTCCCCTTCTCTTCCCACCCTCCATCTTTCCCAGCATCAGGGTCTTTTCCAATGAGTCAGCTCTTTGCATCAGGTGGCCAAAGTATTGGAGTTTCAGCTTCAGCATCAGTCCTTTCAATGAATATTCAGGACTGATCTCCTTTAGGATGGAGTGGTTGGATCTCCTTGCAGTCCAAGGGACCCTCAAGAGTCTTCTCCAACACCACAGGTCAAAAGCATCAATTTTTCAGTGCTCAGCTTTCTTTACGGTCCAACTTTCACATCCATACACTACTACTGGAAATTGGAAAAACCATAGCTTTGACTATACGTACCTTTGTTGGCAAAGTGATGTCCCTGCCTTTTAATACACTCTCTAGGTTTGTCACAGCTTTTCTTCCAAGGAGCTGTTCAGTTCAGTACAGTCGCTCAGTCATGTCTGACTCTTTGTGACCCCATGGATTGCAGCACGCCAGGCCTCCCTGTCCATCACCAACTCCCAGAGTTCACTCAGACTCACGTCCATCGAGTCCGTGATGCCATCCAGCCATCTCATCCTCAGTCGTCCCCTTCTCCTCCTTCCCCCAATCCCTCCCAGCATCAGAGTCTTTTCCAATGAGTCAACTGTTCACATGAAGTGGCCAAAGTACTGGAGCTTCAGCTTTAGCATCATTCCTTCCAAAGAAATCCCAGGGTTGATCTCCTTCAGAATGGACTGGTTGGATCTCCTTGCAGTCCAAGGGACTCTCAAGAGTCTTCTCCAACACCACAGTTCAAAAGCATCAGTTCTTTGGCACTCAGCCTTCTTCACAGTCCAACTCTCACATCCATACATGACCACAGGAAAAACCATAGCCTTGACTAGACGGACCTTAGTCGGCAAAGTAATATCTCTGCTTTTGAATATACTATCTAGGTTGGTCATAACTTTTCTTCCAAGGAGTAAGCGCCTTTTAATTTCATGGCTGCAGTCACCATCTGCAGTGATTTTGGAGCCCCCAAAAATAAAGTCTGACACTGTTTACACTGTTTCCCATCTATTTGCCATGAAATGATGGGACTGGATGCCATGATCTTTGTTTTCTGAATGTTGAGCTTTAAGCCAACTTTTTCATTCTCTACTGTCACTTTCATCAAGAAGCTTTTTAGTTCCTTTCCACTTTCTGCCATAAGGGTGGTGTCATCTGTGTATCTGAGGTTATTGATATTTCTCCAAGGAGCAAGCATCTTTTAATTTCATGGAATCACTATCCACAGTGATTTTTGAGCTCAAGAAAATAAAGTCTGTCACTGTTTCCACTGTGTCTCCATCTATTTGCTGTGAAGTATGGGACCAGATGCCATGGTCTTCATTTTCTGAATGTTGTGTTTTAAGCATTTTTTTCATACTCCTCTTTCAACTTCATCAAGAGGCTCTTTAGTTCTTCTTTGCTTTCTGCCATAAGAGTGGTGTTATCTGCATATCTGAGGTTATTGATATTTCTTCCAGCAATCTTGATCCCAGCTTGTGCTTCACCCAGCCCAGTGTTTCTCATGGTATACTCTGCATATAAGTTAAATAAGTAGGGTGACAATATACAGCCTTGACATACTCCTTTCTTAATTTGGAACCAGTCCACTGTTTCATCTTTGCTTTTAACTGTTGCTTCTTGATCTGCATACAGATTTCTCAGGAGGCAGATAAGGTGGTCTGGGATTTCCATCTTTTGAAGAATTCTCAACAGTTTGTTGTGATCCACACACTCCAAGGCTTTTGCATAGTCAATGAAGCAGAAATAGATGTTTTTCTGGAATTTTTTCTTGCCTATTCTATGGTCTGGCAGATGTTGGCAATTTGATCTGTGGTTCCTCTGCCTTTTTTAAATCCAGCTTGTACATCTGGAAGTTCTCGACTGACATACTATTGAAGCCTACCTTGAAGGATTTTGAGCATTACCTTGCTGGCATATGAAATCAGTGCAACGGAATGGTAATTTCAACACTCTTTGGCAATGCCCTTCTTTGGTATTGGGATGAAAACTGACCTTTTCCAGTCCTGTGGCTGCTGCTGAGTTTTCCAAATTTGCTGACATATTGAGTGCAGCATTTTAACAGTACCTTCTTCTTTACGGGTGCTCATCCCATCATAAAGTCCCACTCTTGGGACCTAATCTAAGCTAATTCCATCTCCAAATACTACGACATTGGGGGTTAGAGCCTCAACTTATGAATTTCAAGGGGAATGCCAATATTTAGTTTATAACCTTGACAGTCCACACTGTGATGCTGAAAGTAAATGGTGATGAGTTGGTCAAGAAGGTGGTCCCCTAGTGCCAGAGCTTTTGTAAGCACTTTTCCTTTGTGAGTCACATTGTAACACAATGAACAGGGAGTTCATTTTTAAAAATGTATTTTTATGATGCATGTGCACGTTACCTGAAATTTCACACTGCTCCAAGCCATAGAACTAGTTAGAGACAGAATCCATAGTATATCAAAATCAGACTCTTTCTGTGGTGTCGTCTTGGCCCTCATTTTCCTTCCTAGTTATTTCTGCTTTGTTCCTAACAGCCCAAAGTGTTCTCTTGTCTAAAGTCTTCCCTGATTTACATGTCGGGATATATAATCTCTTAATTCATGGTGGTTCTGTTTAACACTTATTTTATTGATGTAAAACAACTTAATATTGGTTCTCCCTCTCTAGTCAGTTAGCTCTTTGAGAATAAAGACTATAAATTACTCATGTTCATTCTCCACCTGCCTAGTGAAAGACCTGGTTCCAGACTACCTTCTGAAGGATACTTTCATAGCATCAACCTTGGAAGATAGTATCTACTTTCAGAGAAAGGACTTTTGTTTTTACTGTCCAAGATAATAGTGTCTCCTTCCCAGGCAAAGGACAGATATACTTGAGGTCCTTTATAGTTCCTTAGCAATGATTCAGACCCACTGCTGGCATAGTACCTATCTGGACCCCTTCATGTCCTCCCTGGGAGATTTGGGGTTAACGCAGAAAAGTAATACAAATGTGAACTTCACATAGTTCTTTATATGCATGAGTAATAGTCTTTTGGTTTTGTCCGAAGAATTTCTTGTGACTTCTGACAACATCCATGGAACTATGTCAGGTTAATTTCTTAGCATTCAAGGAGAGTAAAATCTCAGACCCCACATATTTATTGACATTAGGTACTCAATAGATATATGCTAAATACTTTGTATTATGGATGGCAAAATCAATCATCTAGTCCACATTTCTCTTCATCTACTTAATACATCAGGAATTGAGTTTCAAATAAGTTAAATGACTTAGTACCCAAGATGATGATTGAAACATATTTTTGTGAACACTTCATCCATGGTTAATTAAAAATTTTGTCATTTTTATTTTCTTTAGAATATCTACTGAATTTTATGATCATATTCAAAATGACTGTTAAAATGTTTTGCCATGTGCAGCCAGTGCTGGTGTTCATTATTTGCATTTACAATCAGATTGGCAGCAATGAGAAATGATAAAGGAGACTTAATATATACATCACGAATTCTTGATGAGGCCAATTTTCTAGTAGTTTAATTAGAGAAAAATTAAATAATTAATTTTTCACATGGTCCATGGAAAGATAATCATACACATTTTGGCAAATCTGTATTATCCAACATATTAACTCAATGCTATTGATTTAATTTTTATTGATTTTTAAATTATGATCACATTCAATTGACAATTTTGATTTTTAAACTTGTGTCAATTATGAACAAAATATATTTACAGTTATTTTTATGTAATATAAATATAAGAAATATTATAAGTAATATTATACTTTAATAATCTAAATTAACAGAGTAGTTATGTAATTAAGTTTTCTAAAAAAATCTGTACAGGTTCAAATCAACTTAGATTTCAGAAACTGCTCTAAGCCATAGAGAAAATATTAACGAGAAGATCTTTCCATTGTATCATTCTGATTTCCTTATCATTTATTATTTTTCAAAGAAGAACAATTGAAAAATTTCCCTCTTGTCAGTTAAACATTGATGAAATGGAGTTTAATTTCAGAATCTGAAGTTACTTGGGTTTAAAGGCTACTGATCTATTGGTCTAGTAAATGACCTGATAGTTATGATTGAAATGTGTGAGTTTCATTCACAAAATACAAATATAAAGCACTGCCACATTATTATTGATTCTATATTGCAATGCATTTGAATGCAGATTTGTGAAAATCAACATTTAGCTCAATTTTATATGATACTTTCATTTTCCTTTAAGATTATAACTTAAATACATAATTGATATTCTCTGCTCTTCTGGAACATTCAAAATACTTCAAGTTAAAGTGATCATTTTAGATAAAATCCCACTTTCTAGTAAACTTGGTATGTTTTTTCCTTTGGTTTGTTTATTTAAACTGTTGTTTTTCTTGTTATGGTTAGTTATGCCATGCTCATTCTCTGTGGTGCACGCTATTTATCTTCAGATTTCTTCTCACTTATCTCTATTGTGTTCTTCCTACATTTTATTGCTATTATGATTTTGAGATGACAGAATAAAGTAAATGAGTCTTATGCATAAAAGCATATTTTTAAGTTATACATATTTTAAATTGACTGACTTTACAGTTTAAATTTAATTCATGGCTTGTGTTAACATACCTTATCCCACAACAGTAATGACTTTCAGTAGCAGAGTCAGAAATAGCTGATCTTTGTCTGGCAAATATTAAACTTTAAGATTTATTTTTCTTAAAAAGTGGTGACCTTTCATCACTCGTAATTAAAATGAAATTCACTTTTTAAACAATATAAATCTCAACAACAAAACCCAAACAGAGGGGCCTGGATTAGCTTAATGTTGTGTGGAGAATTATTCTGACATTTTTGGACTAAATTTGGGTTTCTTAAGCCAGATTCTTACTTATTGGTAAGAGTCAGAAGGCATTTAAGAGGAAGCAAAAGCCTAATTATGCCTTTGACTAATCATAATATAATAATTAGTAACCACAAATTCTAATTTTTTGACTCAAAATCTATTTATTGCTCCTTATTGATTATGGAAGTCCTGAATCCCAGGGTCAGTAGAAATGTTAGGAATAGTATTTACCTATCCCCAAGAGCTGGGAGGTGGGTGGAGGAAAGATGTGAATGGCTCTGGGGCATCATTTCTCTCATCACCTTGAGAGTTTAGCGGAAAACCTACTTAGTAGTAGATTTGAGTTAGTTCCAGAGAAGACCAGGCTGATACCTGTAGCTGTGTTATAGAGACTGACCCATTCTAACCAGACCACTTCCTTAACAAGCAAATTTACATTATCACAATTCACATAGATTTCTCTCCTCCATCTTGTTTCTATAAAATGTAAAATCATGTGGACCTTGTTCCTATGAATATGTAAAGCAGTATGGAACAATATACCCTTATAAATATGTAATATGGTATGGATTTTTCTCCAATAGGATATTGGCCATGATACGTGTGTATTATTTTTGCCCGCCATAAGCTTCAAGATAATTACATTTCTTGAATATATACTTTATACTTCTCTACTGGCTATTTTAGGCTTCCCTAGTAGCTCAGACAGTAAAGCATCTGCCTGCAATGCAGGAGATCTGGGTTTGATCCCTGGGCCAGGAAGATCCCCTGGAGAAGGAAATGGCAACCCATTCCAGTATACTTTCCTGGAGAATTCCATAGACAGAGGAGCCTGTCTCCTCTATGGCTACAGCTCATAGGGTCACAGAGTCGGACATGACTGAGCAACTAAGCCCCACACACATTGTCTGTTTTAATATAATAAAACTCTCATTTCTACACCATATACAAACGCTTTACCACCATCACCACTACTTTCACCACCAACAATTAATGGTAATTGGTGTCAAAACAGGAAAATATTATAAATATAATCTTAATATCCATGATTAAAGTTATATGTTGGCTTTATCTAAACTTAAGCGAGGCATAGCTGATACATAGACAGATATAAATGTATATATACACACACATTATTAAGGGGGTCCCTAGTATCTCAGTTGGTAAAAGAATCCACCTGCAATGTAGGAGGAGACCCTGGTTTGAATCCTGGGTCAGGAAGATCTGCTGGAGAGAGGATGGGCTTCCCACTCCAGTATTGTTGGGCTTCCCTGGTGGCTAAGCTAATAAGGAATCTGCTTCCAATGCAGGAGACCTGGGTTCTATCCCAGGTTGGGAAGATCCCCTGGAGAAGGGAACAGCTACCCACTCCAGTATTCTGGCCTGGAGAATTCCATGGGGTCACAAGAATTGGACACAACTGAGTCACTTTCATTTTCACTTGCATACTCTTGGTTCTGTCTCTCTGGAGATTTTGCTGTTGAGGGTGGTTCTAGAGAAACAGAATTCTTTAAGGATAAGTTTTATGAATTAGTTTTGAGGTTTAAATTACTTTTGAGGAAATGGCTCTTTAGCTTGATTAGATTTAAAAATCTTAATGACACTTGATCCATAGTATGAACTTGTAATAGAGATACACAAAATGTCTATATTGGATACTTCCAATCAACCACTTACTGTGTATGGTACTTTCAAACATCTGTGGGAAGCTAGATGAATATGAGACAAAGTGATTGATCCTAATGTCACTGGACAAGGTGGTGAAAGGAAAGGAAGACCTCAGGGATTTTAATTTCTAGCTCAAGCACCACGTATGTGATCCTAAAGTTTCTATTGCTCTCTGAAGGAGACCCTTTCCTTCTGTAGCTTCAGGGCTGAGATTGCTGAAAGTAAGTGCAGAATCTCCTTCTGCACTGGCCGAGATACAAGTTGAATTTACAGTCTTACAGGGTGTTTATGGTTAAAGTGAAGGCAATGATTAGTAAAGAATGAGACTTTGCAGACAGTAGTAAGGGATATGTAGGAAGATCCTGGTGAAGCTGGAGACATTGAGTTTCTATATTCTGATGAGCTCACTTTGCCAGTGAATAAGGCCTCCCTACCCCCAGTAGAAGCAGTCTCCCCATCCTCAGTAGAAGTGGCCTCCTTACCACCAGTGGTATCAGCGTCTCCATCCCCATCATATGAGGTGTGAGGAAGTTGGCACTGCGTTGTCTGAGGTAATTGTCCTGGCCTCACCCAAGGCATTGGTATGACATATGAGAAGGCATACTACACTCCTCCCCCCAAAAAAATACTTGAGTTTTCAAATGTATACAGATGGAAATCAAGGGTATATGTATGGGTATAGATACTAAGGGTGTGGGACAACAGTAAAAACTGGGTTAGTGAGAGTCGCTGAGTCCTGTCCGACTCTTTGTGATCCCATGGACTATACAGTCCATGGAATTCTCCAGGGCCAGAATACTGGGGTGGGTAGCCTTTCCTTTCTCCAGGGGATCTTCCCAACCCAGGGATCAAACTCAGGTCTTCCACACTGCAGGCGGATTCTTTACCAGCTGAGCCACAAGGGGTTAGGTAAGAATTTTTTGATGTAGGTTCACTAAGCAGAGATTCTTCATTTCATGCTGCAGCTTAGGGAGTTATAAAGGTCACTAGCACTCTGGCTGAAACATGGACTGCTAAATGGCAAACAGTCTAATTCTAATGAATTAGAATTGTGGAGTCTGTCTTGGTTTAACCCAAAGGAAGGGATTCAAAAACTTAGAGGGTATTGAGTGTTACAGTAGATTTGTCATTACAGTCTCCTCACCCACACTGAGAGGGTTCAGAAGACATAATTTTCACCTGTGCTGTGAGAGATAAATTTGCGATGGTTCATCCTGGCATCCTTGAAGAGCTCTGAAATTGCTCTTCTCTGCAGGCCAGACCTCACTGCAGCCCCTGACCTGGGAACCCGAAATTCACTGGGAGAATGAGTAAGCTTTTGTGAACCTGATCAAGTGGTGATTCCAATTGCACCTGCTCTATGATGTCTTTGGTTAAGCAAAGTAACACATACCCTGGTACCTGACATGCAACTCTTGACCTGGAAAATGTCTTTTTATCCTTCCCTATCAATGAGCTCCACCAGAGGTTTGCTTTTTGATAGCAAGGTCAGCAAAACAGGGGTTTATCAATGATCCAATCCTGTTTCATCATTTGGTTTGCAGAATACTGGTCTTCTTTTCCTCCTACAAGAGATCACACTGGTCCATAATGTTGATCACGTATGGACCTCATGAGCAAGAAGTAGCAAATACTATAGACATTTGTGTGCCACAGGGTGGGGGATAAAGCTGACCAAAATTCAGGGGCCTTGGTGTAATTTTTAGGGTTTCAGTGGTGTGTGGCATGTCCACATGTTCCTTCCAATGTAAAAGCTTACGTCACATTATTTGGCCTCTTCTACAGCCATAAGAGAAGCACAGCAGCTAGTTTGCCTTTTTGGTTTTTGGAGACAATATCTGGTTTTGTCACTTTAGCCCACTTACCAAGTGACCTGAAAAGTTGTTTGTTTTGAGTGAGGCTCAAACCAAGAGAAAGTTTTATGTTTGGTCCAGGCTGCTGTGAAAGCTGCTTGGACCACATAAATAGATCCAATGGTGCTTGAAGTGTCGATGGCAGATGTGGATGCTGATGGTGGCTTTTGGCAGACCCATCTACGTGAGTCATATTGCAGATCTTTAGAATATTGGAACAAAGCCTTACCACCCTCTGCATACGGGCTGTTCAGTTCACTGTTCTCTTTTGAAGACACATTTCTTGGCCTGATCCTGCGACTTAGTAGAGAGAGAAAACTTAACCGTGGGCTCATTAATAAGACCTGAGCCTGCCCATCATGAACTGTGCTGTTCGGCCCATGAAGCAATAAAATTGGGCGTGCACATCCTTATCGAATGAAAGTGGTATATACGTGACTGGACCTGAGCTAACTCTGAAGGAACAATAAGCACCATGAAGAAGTGGCCCAGATGCTTTCTGGTCCAAACTCCTGCTGCCCTGCACTCCCCGTGCATTCATGCCCTCATGGGGAGTTTCCTACAATCAGCTGACAAAAGAAATAGAGACTTGGGCCCGGTTGGCTGATTCTGCATGATATTCAGGCACCACCCAAAAGTGGACAGCTGCAGCACCACAGCCCCTTTCTGGATATCCTATGGAAAGGATCTGCTTTTGACATAGCATTTCCATTTTCTGGTGCAGGGTTCCTTGGTCAACATTAAATAGTATGAGTTGAGAAATCAAGCTTACTGATTAAAAGGCAAAACAGAATAAACATACACATATTTATTGACAAATATCTAGAAGTATCACTGCCTTTATACATATAAATCATTTCATAAAATGTGGACTTGATTTTTTATATGAACTCACATCTACAAAGTTATGTATTAATTTCCTGTTAGTCCCTCTCTCTGCACAATTATCCCTAACTTAGAGTAACAATTTACAGTTATTCTTCATACAATTTCAATTGTAACTGAAATCCTACAACAACAACAACAAAATCAGTACATGTTTTGTTGAAGTGTAGAATACACCTATGGCACTTTTTGTGTTGCTAGGAAATGAATAAAATTCCCACTATGAATTATACTGAAACTTTTTCATTATAACTACTAGAGGAAGGATGGTCATACATTTAATGGAACTGGAAAACTATGAATGATTCATCTGGCCAAGAAGATGCCAAATGCTAAAACAATTCTTTGTAAAAATAAAAAATAAAACAAACATGGTAGAGCTTCAAACTTGTGTTTCTTTTCAAATTCTGCTAAAAATGCAATATTTGCATTTTAACTACTATTCTTTCCTTTATCTGATTAAGAAGTTCAGTATTAGCACATTAATCTCAGCCTTCTGTCTTTCGAGAGTGAATGTTAGAGGGAATAGCAGTCAGAAGAAACCATCAGAAACATATATTTTCCTCTCCTCCAATATGCAGAACCTCAGTAGGTTTCGTGCCTGTTGCCTTACCACATCTATATGTGGTCAAGGAACAAGCGGAATGTGAGAAGCTGCTGCTCATGCATGCCTGATGTTGCATGCTTATATGCAAGGTAAACCTCAAAAGCCAAATTGAAAATCGGTGTAACGTCATGTACAGCTTATGAAACATGTAATCACCCTAGGAATACTAGAAAAAAGCCTCTGGGACTTCATTTAATTGACCTCAGGTATGGTCTGGACATCAGTACATATAAAAGCCTTCCAGGTTATTCTAGTCTTCATCCAAGGATGAGAACCACTGAAGTTATATTTAATTTGTATTAGTTCCGTTTCAATTCAAATGTTTTAGATGAAAGATAAGTAGTTAATTGTAAATAGAACATATCTCATTTTCACGTGTGATTCCACTTCAACTGGGACCTAAAATGTGATTAAAATTAAAGCCCCCAATGAAAAAGTAATGTGTCTGTTCAAATGAAATGTATTTGATATAACTTCACAGATCCTCAAATTTTAAAATATTCATTTCTACATGGAAACAAATATGATCCTAGTTGAGATTATTTCTTCCTAAGGGTTGAATAATGATGGTTGAATAATGATTACTAATTCTTAATTCTTCAGGTACAAAGATATTTGTGACACAAAATATAAAACTAAAGAAGCAAAGGTTACATTGGTTATTGTTAAGTATTTTCACAGGAAATATTTTTGTACTCTTTTAAAGTAGTGTATATACTAGTTAAGCCCTCTGTTAGAGAGAGGTTGCTAAAATGCAATGCAGTTTAATTTTGATTTTATTAAAACAAATTGGTTTATTTCCTTACAGTTTTCCCTCCAAATGTAGGTTGTTTTACTTGATTGAAATTATACACTATATACAGTTTGCATCCTGATAGAATAGTATTTATATATATTATACAGGACACTTAATTCTCCAGAAAAATGCAGCATTTTTTTTTTTGAAAAGATTGGGTCACAATTGTATATGTAATTTTTTCACCTGCAAGTTCCATTTGGTTAAACTACTTGTAGATAATTTTATATTTTAAAGGCTTTGTGTATGTGCTAAGTTGCTTCAGTTGTGTCTGGCTTTGTGACCCCGTGTACTATATCCTGCCAGGCTTCTCTGTCCATGGGATTTTCCAGACAAGAACCCTAGAGTAGGTTGCCATTTTCTTCTCCAGGGGATCTTCCCAGCATCTCTTATGTCTTGCATTGACATTGGAAGGCAGGTTCTGCCACCTGGACTTTGTTGAAGGGTATTTTCAAAAAGTTATCTTTCTATTGCTTCATATAAATTTACTAATGTCTTCTTTATCATTAGAAAAAAAGTAAGTGGTCAACAGAAAAGAATAAATAATATCACTTAGTTCTTAATGATGCACTAACCACACCAGGTGACTGGGATGTCTATATTATGAGTGTATTTTCTGTGAATAGGTAGCTTCCTATCACCTCTCTTCTGGCAAAAATGTGAAAGATAAATGGGTGAAAAAATTATCGCATATTTGCAGTTTTGAATTTTGCCTTAAAATAAAATGAACAGCATTATGTAGAGAATAATACTTTGATTCTAGTTACACATAAAGTGAAAGTGAAATTGCTCAGTCGTGTCCAACTCTTTGGGACCCCATGGACTATAGCCTACCAGGCTCCTCAGTCCATGGAATTTTCCAGGCAAGAGTACTGGAGTGGCTTGCCAATTCCTTCTCCAGGGACTTTTCCCCACCCAGGGGAAGAACCCGGGTCTCCCTCATTGCAGGCAGATGCTTTACTGTCTGAGCCACCAGGGAAGCTGGAATATTTTAAATAGGAAGCTGGCACTAAAATAAGCATGACTTACAGGCTACAATGATAAAGTAACTCAGGGTGGGGCAGTAACTTCACGGATCATTCTTTGGGCATGTAAAGCTTTGTACTTAGTTACTATTACAAAACACATTGATTAGGAAATTAAATTATTAACTCCACATTATAATCAAAATATCAAATGTAATTTAAAAATGTGCACTTTCACCTCAACAAGTTAAAGGTGTTTGAGTTAAGAAGCTTTCCATTGGGAAGGAAATGTTTTGTTATTTATTTTAGAGTCTTCTTGTCTTGGGGAAAATCCTGGCATTATTTTTGCTTATAGAATGTTTTTAAGTGTACTTAGTGAACTTCTCTTGTACACAGATAACTAAAGGATACTGACTGAGTCTTATATATTCATCTTTCAACCTACCCCTTTTCATCTGTGGTCTGTAGATCAGTTTGTTTATATGCTTATTTATATTTCAGCTCACTTGAAATAGAAATTGTGTTGACTTGAATAAATAGCAAATTAGCAAGATAAAATAAATAGTATAATAAAGAGATCATCCAAATGTAAATAAATATATAAGAAAGAGATTTTAGTACCAGTAAATAAAATGTGCTAATAATTTGTGCACGCCTAGTTCAGTTCAGTCGCTCAGTCGTGTCCGACTCTTTGCGACCCCATGAATCACAGCACGCCAGGCCTCCCCGTTCATCACGAACTCCCGGAGTTCATTCAGACTCACATCCATCGAGTCAGTGATGCCATCCAGCCATCTCATCCTCTGTTGTCCCCTTCTCCTCTGGCCCCCAATCCCTCCCAGCATCAGAGTCTTTTCCAATGAGTCAACTCTCTCATGAGGTAGCCAAAGTAATGGAGTTTCAGCTTTAGCATCAGTTCTTCCAAAGAACATGCAGGACTGATCTCCTTCAGAATGGACTGGTTGGATCTCCTTGCAGTCCAAGGGGCTTTCAAGAGTCTTCTCCAACACCACAGTTCAAAAGCATCAATTCTTCAGCACTCAGCCTTCTTCACAGTCCAACTCTCACATCCATACATGACCACTGGAAAAACCACAGTCTTGACTACACGGACCTTAGTCAGCAAAGTAATGTCTCTGCTTTTGAATGTGCTATCTAGGTTGGTCATAACTTTTTTTCCAAGGAGAAACTGTCTTTTAATTTCATGGCTGCAGTCACCATCTGCAGTGATTTTGGAGCACAAAAAAATAAAGTCTGACACTGTTTCCACTGCTTCCCCATCTATTTCCCATGAAGTGATGGGACCGGATGCCATGATCTTCGTTTTCTGAATGTTGAGCTTTAAGCCAACTTTTTCACTCTCCACTTTCACTTTCATCAAGAGGCTTTTTAGTTCCTCTTCACTTTCTGCCATAAGGGTGGTGTCATCTGCATATCTGAGATTATTGATACTTCTCCTGGCAATCTTGATTCCAGCTTGCGTTTCTTCCAGTCCAGTGTTTCTCATGATATACTCTGCATAGAAGTTAAATAAGCAGGGTGACAGTATACAGCCTTGATATACTCCTTTTCCTGTTTGGAACCAGTCTGTTTTTCCATGTCCAGTTCAAACTGTTGCTTCCTGATGTGCATATAGATTTCTCAAGAGGCAGGTCAGGTGGTCTGGTATTCCCATCTCTTTCAGAATTTTCCACAGTTGATTGTGATCCACTCAGTCAAAGGCTTTGGCATAGTCAATAAAGCAGAAGTAGATGTTTTTCTGAACTCTCTTGCTTTTTCCATGATCCAGCAGATGTTGGCAATTTGATCTCTGGTTCCTCTGCCTTTTCTAAAACCAGCTTGAACATCAGGGAGTTCGCGGTTCACGTACTGCTGAAGCCTGGCTTGGAGAATTTTGAGCATTACTTTACTAGCATGTGAGATGAGTGCAATTGTGCAGTAGTTTGAGCATTGTTTGCCATTGCCTTTCTTTGGGATTGGAATGAAAACTGACCTTTTCCAGTCCTGTGGCCACTGCTGAGTTTTCCAAATTTGCTGGCATATTTAGTACAGCACTTTCACAGCATCATCTTTTTTTTTTAACTTTTTATTTTTACTTTATTTTACTTTATAATACTGTATTGGTTTTGCCATACATTGACAGCATCATCTTTCAGGATTTGAAATAGCTCAACTGGAATTCCATCACCTCCACAAGCTTTGTTCATAGTGATGCTTTCTAAGGCCCACTTGACTTCACAATCCCGGATGTATGGCCTAGATGAATGATCACACCATTGTGATTATCTGAGTTATGAAGATCATTTCTGTATAGTTCTTCTGTGTATTCTTGCCACCTCTTCTTAATATCTCCTGTTTCTGTTAGGTCTGTGCCATTTTTGTCCTTTATCGAGCCCATCTTTGCATGAAATGTTCCCTTGTTATCTTTAATTTTCTTAAAGAGATCTCTAGTCTTTCCCATTCTGTTGTTTTCCTCTATTTCTTTGCATTGATCGCTGAAGAAGGCTTTCTTATCTCTTCTTGCCATTCTTTGGAACTCTGCATTCAGATGCTTATATCTTTCCTTTTCTCCTTTGCTTTTCATCTCTCTTCTTTTCACAGCTATTTGTAAGGCTTCCCCAGACAGCCATTTTGCTTTTATGCATTTCTTTTCTATGGGGATGGTCTTGATCCCTGTTTCCTGTACAATGTCATGAACTTCATTCCATTGTTCATCAAGCACTCTATCTATCAGATCTAGGCCCTTAAATCCATTTCTCACTTCCACTGTATAATCATAAGGGATTTAATTTAGGTCATACCTGAATGGTCTAGCGGTTTTCCCTACTTTCTTCAATTTAAGTCTGAATTTGGTAATAAAAAGTTCATGATCTCTGAGTCACAGTCAGCTCCTGGTCTTGTTTTTGTTGACTGTAGAGAGCCTCTCCATCTTTGGCTGCAAAGAATATAATCAATCTGATTTCGGTGTTGACCATCTGGTGATGTCCATGTGTAAAGTTCTCTTGTGTTGTTGGAAGAGGGTGTTTGCTATGACCAGTGCATTCTCTTGGCAAAACTCTATCAGTTTTTGCCCTGCTTCATTCCACATTCCAAGGCCAAATTGGCCTGTTACTCCAGGTGTTTCTTGACTTCATACTTTTGCATTCCAGTCCCCTATAATGAAAAGGACATCTTTTTTTGGTGTTAATTCTAAAAGGTCTTGTAGTTCTTCATAGAACCGTTCAACTTCAGTTTCTTCAGCATTACTGGTTGGGGCATAGACTTGGATAACTGTAATATTGAATGGTTTACCTTGGAGATGAACAGAGATCATTCTGTCGTTTTTGAGATTGCATCCAAGTACTGCATTTTGGACTCTTTTGTTGACCATGTTAGCTACTCCATTTCTTCTGAGTGACTCCTGCCTACAGTAGTAGATATAATGGTCATCTGAGTTAAATTCACTCATTCCAGTCCATTTTAGTTCCCTGATTCCTAGAATGTCGATGTTCACTCATGCCATCTCTTGTCTGACCACTTCCAATTTGCCTTGATTCATGGACCTGACATTCCAGGTTCCTATGCAATATTGCTCTTTATTGCATTGGACCTTGCTTCTATCACCAGTCACATCCACAGCTGGGTATTGTTTTTGCTTTGGCTCCATCCCTTCATTCTTTCTGGAGTTATTTCTCTACTGATCTCCAGTAGTGTGTTGGGCACCTACTGACCTGGGGAGTTCCTCTTTCAGTATCCTATCATTTTGCCTTTTCATACTGTTCATGGGGTTCTCAAGGCAAGAATACTGAAGTGGTTTGCCATTCCCTTCTCCAGTGGACCACATTCTGTCAGACCTCTCCACCATGACCCGCCCGTCTTGGGTTGCCCCACGGGCATGGCTTAGTTTCATTGAGTTAGACAAGGCTGTGGTCCTAGTGTGATAAGATTGACTAGTTTTCTGTGAGTATGGTTTCAGTGTGTCTGCCCTCTGATGCCCTCTTGCAATACCTGCCATCTTACTTGGGTTTCTCTTACCTTGGATGTGGGGTATCTCTTCACGGCTTCTCCAGCAAAGCGCAGCTGCTGCTCCTTACCTTGGATGAAGGGTATCTCCTCACCGCTTCCCTTCCTGACCTTCAATGTGGGATAGCTCCTCTAGGCCCTGCTGCGCCCATGCAGCCAGGGCTCTTTGGACGTGGTGTTTCTCCTCCTGGCTGCAGCCCCTGGCCTCAGTCACAGGGTGGCTCCTCCTGGCCACTGCCCCTGGCCTCGGGCGTGGGGTGGCTCCTCTCGGCTATTCCTGGACCATTGCAGCCTGGCAACCCTCAGCTTTTGCCCATGACCTTGGATGTGGGGTGCTGGGGTCCAGCCCCGCTGGATCCAGGGTGATTCGAAGGTGGGGATGGAGTCGGCATCCTTGGAAATAACTTATTTAATTACAGATAGAGAGGGATTAGAAAATTAGCAGAGAAAGAGAGGCTGAATAACTTGGTTTACATGGAATACCAATCACCACCTACATAGGCTGCAGGCATCTTCCCATTCTCCCAAAGGAGAGGAGGCACTGAGGCCCCCCTGGTCCAGTCTTAGAAGCCCAGGCAAAATTAGCAGGCTTGGTGGATACCCATGCACCAGATGGGAATTCGGCCAGAAAATAGTAGGAGAGAAAAAGAGGCTGAATAACTTGGTTTACGTGGGATACCAATAAAATTCCAAGACAAGGAATTTGCACCATCTACAATGGGCCACCGGCGCCACTTGAATATCAGAAGGTGCCACTCCTTGGGCTCCTTCTCGTGTGGGCTTGAAAGCCAGGGCATGTAAGTAAACATGGTGAGCACCCAAGCTCCAGATGGGAATTCAGCCAGAAAAACGGGGAGCAAGAAAGAATGACATGGGAGAATCAGTCTTTCCAGGAACTGATCCGATCTCTTTATTTTGGGGTTTGCTTGTATACATTTTGTTACACATAGGGATGAATACAGAGTCATGCGGGGGTCAGCAGTCCTGACCTTTATCAAAATCAGGTGCTTTACCTAAAAGATCTTAGGCGTTTTACATCATCTTCTGGCCATGAGAACTGCTGACATTTTATGACCCTTTCTTTCTGATAACAAAAGAACTTATTTTTTCCAAGGGTGTTTTTTCTTAAACCAGGCACCACCCTCCAAATAAAGTTGCATTCCTATAGGGTGAGGGTGTAGTGAGTTACAATCAAGAAAGGAATTTATTTAACCCAAGGTTAACATGATTAATCTTAAGGGTTAATACTTATTTCTCCTATATGTTAGTTATATTCATTATAAGGGCAGGGAATATGGAGATTTAGCAGCAAACATCAGCCCAACAAATGAAAATCCTTTCACCAATGCTCCCCTTAAGATCTATTTAGTCTTAAGATAGTGATAAAGTTACATTTTTACATAGCAAGGACACAGTGATTTATAACAAAGTACAGTGATCTATTACAAAAGAGAAAATTCATTAACTCAAAAAGTCTAGTATTGCTAACCTTAAAAACTACTATATTTACTTTTCTATATTCCAAATACATTGGTTAATATATTCCCAGGTGCCTAAGGATATGGAGGCCTGGCAGCAATCATTGACTCAACAATGAGAAAAGCCCTATGCTAATTAAGACTCTCAAAATACTCTAAACTCTCTGTGCTGTTTATGGTTGAGAGGTAGTAAACAATCATGTGCATAGTGGCAGGAGTATGGATAATCCTGTCACACAAGCTAGTTTGCCAGCAGAGAGGTTTGACCTGAGACACCCTTGTCACACCCAGGGCAGGGAATTAGCAGCAATTATTGGCACAACAAATGAAAAACTCTTCACCAATATAATTCCTAACCTACCCACTATACTAATAACTTCTAACTCCCCAAAAGAATTTGCCTTTAGTAAGTATAAAACATCTCGTGCCTCTCACGGTCGGGAGGCTGTAAACAATCACATGTGGCCGGATGGAACTATACAGGCGGGCTAGATAACCTTCAGAGGAGTTCGTAAGCTGAAACACTCTTGTCACGCCCAGGAATTTTTATTGACTTGGAGCTGCACGTTTACTCCTCTGAGAGAACCGGTGGGGAACAGCCCTCCCATAAAGTCAGAGGTGTAGGCGAGAGCATGAAACAGTAAAGTAGATAGACTCTGGTTTGGGGGTGGATGCTCGGGAACAGGGGGTTTCCTGAGGCTTGATCCCACCTTTGCATATGCCAAGCCTCCTTCCTCATGACCTCTGCCATGGGCGGAGTTCCTCACGCTGGCTCCCGGCAGTGGGGTAACTCCACTTGGCCACCCCGCTTCGGGCATGGGGTCCTCCCAACTTCTGCCCCTGACCTCGGACGTGGAGTAGCTCCTCTAGGCCACGCTTAGTGCACAGGTCGCAGCCGCCCGTGCTAAGTATTTGGCTTTTAGTTTTTGAGAAGATAAAGCAAAGAGGTCAGTGGAGTACGTTAATTCAATGCCCCTATTGCCTGGAAAATCCCATGGATGGAGGAGCCTGGTGGGCTGCAGTCCATGGGGTTGCGAAGAGTCAGACTCAACTGAGCGACTTCACTTTCACTTTTCGCTTTCATGCACTGGAGAAGGAAATGGCAACCCACTCCAGTGTTCTTGCCTGGAGAATCCCAGGGACGGGGGAACCCCGTGGGCTGCCGTCTATTGGGTTGCACAGAGTTGGACACGACTGAAGCGAGTTAGCAGCAGCAGCAGCAAGATGAAGTGCAAGAAGATCCAACCAGTCCATTCTGAAGGAGATCAGCCCTGGGATTTCTTTGGAAGGAATGATGCTAAAGCTGAAGATCCAGTACTTTGGACACCTCATGTGAAGAGTTGACTCACTGGAAAAGACTCTGATGCTGCGAGAGATTGGGGGCAGGAGGAAAAGGGGACGACCCAGGATGAGAAGGTTGGATGGCATCACTGACTCGATGGACGTGAGTTTGAGTGAACTCTGGGAGATGGTGATGGACAGGGAGGCCTGGCATGCTGCCATTCATGGGGTCGTAAAGAGTTGGACACGACTGAGCGACGGAAGTGAACTGAACTGAACTGAACTGAACTGAAGGCCTTATAACGTTAGCTAATGTTAAGGAAAGTGTTCTTAATGTTAAAGTGCAATATTCAGAGTGAAATATCATGAGTCTCATGCAAACATAATATTAAAATGTCAAATGTCTTATTCCCTAATTCATTTATGGAGAACCAATAACATGTTATGATGGCTTGAAAGACCATTTGAAATACTAGGCATTTTTATGTATTCTTAGGTTAAGATTTATCAGTTAGGTACAAAGCTGGCTAATATTCTACACATCTCTACCATGTTATCTATTTCCACCCCTGGAGAGAAAGTGTTTGCATCACTATCGGACAAATTCTACAAGTTAATCATAGGTTGAAAAGGTGTGAAATAACCCAGGAGATAGAAAAGTAAAGACTATCACTGCACTGAAAATACATCCAGTAATCTCTTAATAAATTGTTAAGGCTCAAGAGACTACCACTGAAAAATTTAAGAATAAAAGGAAAAAAAATGTGCTGAAATATAAATAATCTATAGCAAGATAAATGAAGAAAAATAAAGTGATGAGGTTTGAAAAAAACACGTTTTCAGAAAAACTTGAGGTTTCTTTCTCTTAGTTGAAAATTACTTTATGTGTAAAATTTTCTGTCTTTAATATAGCCTATTCAAATAAACTATGCTGTGAATTTTATAGAGGGATTTGTTTAACTAAAGGCAACTTCTCATATACAAAATCATTTTCCATAAGAATGAAGAAGTGCATCTTTAAAAACTCAGAGGGTTTGTTTTTATCTTTAGCTAACAATTTAAACTCCCTTCAGTAGTTTGAAAGTTCTAATCTCTAGTTGTATTTAGTGCATTGTTCTCAGAAACTGTATCTGTAATTGAGCTGGTCCATAAATAGAATAGAGTTTTACATGGATATATTTGAGGTGTAGAATTGTGTTTCATGGATAGCCACTCAGTTGGTATTCTTTAACACTGGAGTACTAATAACTATACAATTCATATGAGCTCTGTTCCATCCCAATTTTTAGTAAAATGGACTTTTGAGAGAATAAATTATATAATCTTATTTCTGCAAATTGTAAATATGTCACCGACTGATGACTTAGATTAGCTCTGAACTGGTGACCTTGAGCTAAAAGGCTTAACATGCCATTATAAGTCAACCCCTTTAGTCTTCTTTCTTCCCATTTGTGTTTTGTTATTATGTGCATGCCTGAATACTGTTATTTAAAGATGCATTAATGCTCTTAAGCACATTCTACTAAGTAAATTAGTCATTCACTTGTTTCCAGGAGAATATATATTAAATATTTATCATCAGAATAAACAAAAACTACTTACATTATAATTGTGATTACCCCAAAATAATTCTTATCACATAAGAGTACTTAACCATGTGTCAGTACTCAGAGATTTATCTCCAGATTAAAAACAAAATTGTTAATATAATAGCATTTTTGAATATTATTCCATTCAAAGAACAAGATTTTGTGATGGGGAGAGTATGGGGGAAAGGGAACCTTCCTAAACTGTGTATGGTGTATCCACTGTGGAAAACAGTGTGGAGATTCTTCAAAGACCTATAAATAGAGTTGTCATATGACCCTACAATCCCATTCCTGGGCATATATCTGGATAAAACTATTCTTCAAAAAGATACACACACCCCTAGGTTCATAGCAGCACTGCTCACAATCTCTGAGACATGGAAACCACCTAAATGTCCATCAACAGATGAATGAATAAAGAAGGTGTACGCAGTGGAATATTACCCAGCCATATAAAAGGATGAAATAACGCCATTTACAGCAACGCGAGAGCCAAATGCCATATGGCACCTCTTATATGTGGGGTCTAAAATAGAACACAAATGGACCTGTCTATGAAACATGAATGGACTCGCAGAACAGACCTGTGGTTACCAAGGGCAAAGGGTGGGTCGGCAGTTTGGGATTAGCAGATGCATATATATATATATGTATATATATATATATATATATATATTTATATATTTATATAATGGCAAGGTCTTACTTGTATGGTATAGGAAACTATATTCAATATCCTGGGATAAACCATAATGGACATAAATATATAAAGGAATGTTTATATATGTATCACTGAATCATTTTGCTATACAGGAGAAGTTATCAGAACATTAAAAAAAAAGGAACAAGATTTTGTCATTCTTTAGCTAAGATCTCAAGAAAAATTATGAAAATGTTTATTTTTCTGAAAAGTCAGATCATATAAAATTTTCTTTTTTTCAAAATTAGCTAATTTATTTTGATTGGAGGCTAATTACTCTTCCTTTTTAAGAGGGTCTATCCATTTGTTCATCCATTATCCATCTGTCCATCATTCATCTATACACCTGTTCAAGTAGTATTTGCTGGAACCTGTGTGTGTGTGTGTGTGTGTGTGTGTGTGTGTGTGAACATTGCTCAGGTGTGTCCGACTCTTTGTGACCCCATGGACTATACAGTCCATGGAATTCTCCAGACCAGAATACTGGAGTGGGTAACCGTTCCCTTATCCAGGGGATCTTCCCATCCCAGGGATTGAACCCAGATCTCCCACATTGCAGGCGGATTCTTTACCAGCCGAGCCACAAGGGAAGCCCCACCATGCCCCAAATACAGTTAGAAGTCCAGAAATAAAACAAACCTCTGTTTGTATGGGAACATTATGTTTCCTATAAATTTAAATTTTGATTCATTCGAGTAGACTTCTGTTCCTTTTAATATATATAATGCTATCTGACAGACAAACATTCAAGATTTGGTTTATCTTTTTATCTTTGCTGTCTCCTCTCACTGTCTTCCTAAGTTACACTTTATTATTATTATTTTTTTGACTTTCCAAATATTTATTTCTGATAAGAAAAGAACGATGAAACATAGAGTGGAATACATTCCCACATCAAAACCCATGTTAAAATTTTTATCTTTTTCATCTGCCTCTGTTTGTATGCCTCTAACTTACCTCCTATTATACTGATTTGTTTTACTATTCACATCCTCTACTAATATTTTTTTTTCTTTAAGCAGTCGTGTTTCCCTTGCCACACAAAATTTTTCTTATTTCAATTTTTTTGTTGTAATTTGAATTCATTTTATTGGAAGTGTAAATACTCCCATTAAAGTATTTTTATTTTAAAGCCTATATGAAAGTATAATGAACACACTTTAAACAAATTCTCCTTTTATATTTTTCCCACTGTTTTTGCCTTCACTGTAGTATATTTTCCCTCGGTCTCTGTTTTCAGTTGTTCATTCTCTTTATTTGTCAGTTGATTTTAGTTTTTAAAACTACCCACTTATATTAATATAACATGATATGCACTATCTACTATTAGTAGTTAGTATGGGCTCTTGACACCACATTTTTTTTTTCAAAATTTGATTTTCCCTGGTTAAGTCATGCTCACTTTTGCTCTCCAAGCAGTGTCCTGGTGGATTGTTGGGCACCTTCTGTAGGTCAGTATCAAGGTGCTTCTCCTAAGTGGGAGGGAAAAAAAAAAAGTGGCCTTAAAGAGAGTCTACCCTTCAGCTCATCTGGAAGCTGCAAGGTTTGACAGACAGAACCTTCAGTAATCCTCTTCTGACAGCAGAAAGGTGGTTAATAACTATCTTTTCAAGCACGTTAATTAAAGTAAGAAGCAATAAGGCTCCTTAGAATGGGGGAATGGATGTAGAGATTTCAAGCCTGGCTGCAGAGCAGATTCTTTCGTAACTCTTTCATCAGCACCTTTTGAATTTCTAGGTGGGGCTGATACTTTCCTTTCCCATTGGCCACTCAGGAAAATTGGAGTAAAGGGGCATGTTCCTTATGCTTAGGTCACCTTCTCAGCCCTCTCTTACTCTAGTTGCTAATTTTCAGAGTTCTTTCTAACATTAAAAAAAAAGCTATAATAAAAAATACTGTACATTTTTAGTTTTAAAAAATAAGGGCATAGAAATAGAGTTGTAAAAGTGTCTAGAGAAGTACATTTCTTAACAATATTTTATTGTTAAGCATGGAGCGATATTTTCTCCAATTTATGTACTGGTATCAGATAGCTATGTGTTTCAGAACAGTGAACTCATGCGTCTTTGCAACTGGCCTTGAAGGCAGGCCTATTAAGAATGAGATGAAATTCATCAATCATTTTCAGTGCCATATTTCCCTGCTGAGAATGTTCTAGTCTTGAATGGCTTTATACCATATGGCATTTTATTGTTTTAGTTGAGAACAGAAGACTCTTCTACAAAAGAAACAATTAAAAGAATTTATTTTGGAGCCTCTATGCTCATTAGACTCATAATCCTTAATGTTGTTCCCCAGTGCACATATATATCACTAATAAACATTAATAATATTTGCAAAATTTGACTATTAGGTATATACAAGAAAAGTATGAAGGCCAAATTTAATTTACTATTCAAAAATTCTAAGCTATATTTTGTCTTATTATGTAGAATTTGTAAGAGGAGACCTTAAAGGATAGTATAAGATGTAGTACACCATGTCATTTTAATTTCAAAGAAAACAATCCATGTTAACTTAAACATTATTTTTATTCTAATAGAAAAAAATGTCAATTTTTCAGTATTATTCAACATTCTATTGATTATATTCTTTGGGATGTTTACTTAGTCCTCCATAATTTAGATGTATGAAAGAAGCATCAGTAGATTTTGTTGATTAGGTTGAAGCACAATATTCGATTTTTTGGCTGTAAAACAAATTATTCTTAGAGAATGACATTTTGGTTGCCATATTTTTTTGTGTTAGTGCATTGATTCCTGCATAGCACTTTATACCTATCTTAACATGACATTATATGATGTTTTAAGGTCAGTTGATAAATTACATTGTAAACATATGATCTCCACATCACAAAGTATTAGTGTCTATGCCTCAAGTCCTAAACTTGTCTAGCCAAGTTTGCTTGATAAAGTAATGGTCAACTAAAGTAATGGTCAACTCTGAAACTGACTTTTGTAATAAAGTAAGCAGATAAGCTTTTCAAAATCAGTTTCCTTTTCTTTTGGACGTACATCTAGCCAGCATTTCTTAACTGCCTCTGTTTTTTGTTTAGTTGCCAAGTTGCATCTAACTCTGTTGTGACACCATAGACTTTTTAGCCTGTCAGGTTCCTCTGTTCATGGGATTTCCTGGGCAAGAATACTGGAGTGGTTTGCCATTTCCTTCTCCAGGACATCTTGTCCCAGGGATCAAACCCTCATCTCCTGCATTGCAGGAGGATTGTTTACTACTGAGCCACCTGGGAAGCCCACTATAACAATTTGTAGCTGTCTTTCAGTTCTCTAAGTCATGTCTGACTCTTTGCAACCCCATGGACTGCAACATGCCAGGCTTCCCTGCCCTTCGCTATTTCTGGGAGTTTGCTCAAACTCATGTCCATTGAGTTGATGATGCCATCCAACTATCTCATTCTCTGTCGCCTCATTCTCCTCCTGCCCTCAATCTTTCCCTGCATCAGGGTCTTTCCCGATGAGTCAACTCTTCTCATCAGGTGGCCAAAATATTGGCACTTTAGCATCAATTCTTCCAATGAATGGTCATGGTTTATTTCTTTTAGGATTGAGTGGTTTTATCTCCTGCTGTCCAAGAGACTCTCAAGAGTCTTCTCCAGCACCACAGTTCCAAAGCATCTTTCTTTTGGCACTGAGCCTTCTTTATGGTCCAACTCTCACATCTGTACATGACTGCTAGAAAAACCATAGCTTTGACCATATGGACCTTTGTCTGCAGAGTGATGTCTCTGCTTTTCAGTACACTGTCTAGGTCTGTCATAGCTTTTCTTGCAAGGAGCAAGCATCTTTTAATTTCATGGCTGCAGTCACCATCCACAGTGATTTTGGAAGCCAAGAAAATAAAATCTGCAATTTTTTTTTCCCCAGCTATTTGCTATGAAGTAATGGGACCAGTTACCATGGTCTTAGATTTTCAAATGTTGAATTTTAAGCCACCTTTTTCACTCTCCTCTTTCATCTTCATCAAGAGGCTCTTTAGTTCTTCTTTATTCTTTGCCAGTAGGGTGGTGTCATCTGCTTATCTGAGGTGGTTGATATTTCTCCCAGCAAACTTGACTCCAGCTTGTGATTCATCCAGCCCAGAATTTCATATGATATACTCTGCATATAAGTTAAATAAGCAGGGTGACAATATACAGCCTTGTTGTACTCTTTTCCAAATATTGAACCAGTCAGTTGTTCCCTGTAAGGTTCTAACTGTTGCTTCTTGACCTCAAAGCAATAAGAATTTGATGTTAGTTCAAAAACCTCCTAGGTAGGTTTCCCTATTTTCCAACTTTGTGCAGAGAATTGCATGTCCCCAGGAAATGGTGGAGCCCCTAGTTGAAAAGAAGAGCCACTCAGTGATTTACAACACTACAATTACTACATAAATGAATAATAATCTTTTGTTTTGTTTGAGACATTGTACATTTTGGAGGTATTTTCTTATGATAATTCAGCCTATTCAGATGAGTGTAGAATCTTTTTGGCTGAGGAGAAATTCCTTTAGGAGTTTGAGTTCAACTTCATGATTATTTTCATCTGCTTCTTGTAGCCCATCTGCTTTTCCAGCTTTTGGACTTCTAAGAGGACTCAGTGAAGTGAAGTGAAGTGAATTGAAAGTCGCTCAGCCGTGTCTGATTCTTTGTGACCCCATGGACTATACAGTCCGTGGAGTTCTCCAGGCCAGAATACTGAAGTGGGTAGCCTTCCCCTTCTCCAGGGGATCTTCTCCCTCATTACAAGTGGATTCTTTGTCAGCTTAACCACGAGGGAAGCCCAAGAATATAGGACTGGGCAGCCTATCCCTTCTCTAGCAGATCTTCCTGACCCAGGAATTGAACCAGAGTCTCCCGCATTGCAGGCGGATTCTTTACCAACTGAGCTATTGGGGAAGCCCAAGAGGGCTCAGTGAGATATTTTAATCTGTTTTCTTACTACTTTCCTGGTTCTTAAATGATTGTCTCCCTGTATGTCTTGCATGCTCCTGACTGTCTTCTGGTAACTGAATAATGGTCTGCTTATACTTTAATCACTGTACACCTCTTGGTTTTTTAGCTAAGCCCTGATTCTGAACTCCATAGTAAATGCAGATTCCTTAGACTGTCTTCTGTCTAGCCAGCTCTTACATATGAACTCTATCTACCAAGCTTCACAGTCTGGTCTCCCCAGTTTGTTTTGGATTAAAAATTGATGTATCATTGCATAAATTTCCTGTTTGAACACTTGCAACATCAACAGGAAAGCTGGGCTAGATTTCTGTTAAAATGTATCTCTGGCCAAATAAAGGTGCAGGGAGGGACTCAGCAGAGTGTTCTGCTTATTATTAAAAGCGTAAGCATTAAGTCAGATCGTCTTAATTTCAATCCTGGATTCATTACATACCAGTTGTAAACTATAAGCTGTTAAGTGACCTATGGAAAGTTTCCTGACTTACTTATTACCATAACTGATAAATATCTGAGTTTTATTATCAGCAAAATGTTGTCTTTTCCAAGAAGGATCTCCTCCTTATCTTATTACTAGAAAAGTGTGTCTGGGAAACCACTTTAGGCACTCAAGAAGCCTTTACTGAAAGAGTTCAATGGATATGCAAGGTTTCCACCAGCTCAGCATTCTTAAATATATTTCATTTGAGCCATTCTGATGATTTTTAGTATTACCTCCCTTTTAAAGAGTAGCTCCTATATTAATCATATAATATTTGGATAAAATAATGACATAGTAATGAAAAAATAATACAAGAGTTGGAAATGCAGATTTTAATTTTTAATTCTCAGAATATTATATATCTCCTTTGGAGTATTCCTTAATGTTTAAAAGAAATAATGTGTCTAAAACTCCTTAGGAAATTGACTGGCATTAGACTAACTCGTAGAACAACAACAAAAAAATAAAATGAAAGCCAAACGAAACACACATGAATAAAAAAGTCTCCATAAAATGGTCTGAGGTTTGAAAGTATTAGAAATTTATCCCTAATGCATATAATAGTGCTGAGCATGCAAAAAGGTTGGCAGCATAGCCCTCCTTCGGGTGATTCTGTGTGATTAACAGGCATTCTGGATCACCCTAAAAGTTATCTCTGCTCTAGCTACTGAGATCGTGAAAGATCATGAAAGAGCTTCCAGAGGAAGATATTGGGATCTTCCTGGACCCCAAAGAGATGGAAGAGCTCTGGACCCCTTTCTGGCCCCCTGAACCTGGAAGAGCTCTGTGTTACTTCTCGTATGCCACTATCAGATGGCCACATGTCCACAAGTAAGTTCAGTGGAGCCTTGGAAATGTACGTTTCCCCCGCCCCCCCCCAAAAGAAGAGTAGCTCTTTGGAGAGTAGATATTAATCTTTACCACAAAATCTTATCTCCAGTTCACTTTCTGCCGATTCCTGCTCCACAGAAAATTAATCAAAATTCACATTTATAAACCTTAGCTATATCCCAAAGTTCACAACAGGTGAATATAATAATCAATTATTTAAAAATTATTTAATCAGATTAATGTAGTAAGCAATCATGCTCTGCACCTAATAAAGATTTTCTTAATTATGGTAATCATAAATTAATGAGAGATTTTTAAGCAAATCTTCCATTTTTATTTTCTAACTATTTTCAATTACTGTAGACAATTTAAAATTATATAATACTTTCTAAAACCTTTGAAACATATCTTTATAATTTTGATTAGAGATTTTTCTGTTTTTCTTTAGCAGTGTTATAGAAAAATTCATGTCCAGGTGGCATTTCAGTTTAGTGGAGAAATGAATTGTTTAGTAAAATCTGCCCAGAGAGGCATTCAAAGACCAACAATTATAAATAACCAGTAATCATAAAATCATATAATAATAATAATAGGGAAATCCACTGTAAAGTAACACATCTCTTTTTCACTTCTCATAATTCCTAAAATTTAACTGTGAAAATACTTAGAGGCATAATACTGTAATACATTGTGAACGGCAATGTGAATTGACACATATTTTGGAATATTATCAGACATTATTTATAAATCAAAAAGATGCTTATGCTCTGACCCAGAAGTCATTTTTGTAAGATTCTATCCTCTGTAAATTAAGCTACCAGTATATCGTATTACAGGAATAGACATATTTATTACAACAGTTTCTAATGCAAAGAGACTGGAAACAGCCTGAAGAGGAAATAATTTAGTATTATGTGCCAAGCCATAGAATACTTTTTAGCCGAAGAAATGAGTTAGAGCTGTCTTCTATTTTCTCAGAAGCATTGCAATAATATATGTTTTAAGTTAAAACAACGATGTGGAGAGTCATGTATAAAATAAACTGTTTGTTTTTTTGTAAAATAACTAGGAATATGTTTTTACTAAATGAATAATTCAGCATGTACATATTTAAATTATCATGTACCACTGTGTGGGTACCCACTATTGTGGGAAAAGTGAATCTGTAAGCAGCAAAATAAGTTAGCAGCAAAGTAAGGAATCAAAAATAACATTCATACAAAATCTGTTGTATTAATTTTTTCTGTGGCTGCACAACAAATTACTACAAACTTTTGTTGCTTGGTTCAATCGCCAAGTTATGTCTGACTCTTTGCGCCTCATGGGGTGCAGCACATCAGACTTCGCTGTCCATCGCCATCTGCTGGAGTTTAGCCAAGTTCATGTTCATTGAATTGGTGATGCCATCCAACCATCTCATCCTCCATCTCCCTCTTCTTAGAGGTAGTGAGAGTTTTCTTGTTTCTCAGCCAACTGTTACATTTTTCCCCTATGCTTTTCTCCATAATCTTAAGTTTTTATTTTGATTTAAAGCGAGCATATGTTCTTTACAAAATCAGAAATTAGATAGTTATCTTTATTATTAAAGGTAGAAAATAGCTTATGTTTGGGTTATGGATAAATGTTTTAGGGACATATCAAGTGAGTATAAATGGGGATATTTAGAGTGACATGTTTTAGTAAGGTGCATAATAATATAGATGTTGTATGCAAGCTCAGTCGCTTCAGTCATGTCCGACTCCTTGTGACCTCATGGATTGTAGCCTGCCAGGCTTCTCTGTCCTTGGAATTCTCCAGGCAAGAATACTGGAGTGATTGCCATTTCCCCCTCTGGGGGATCTTCCTGACCCGGGGATGGAACTAGCGTCTCCTTCATTGACAGGCACATTTGTTCCTGCTGAGCTACCCTGTTTAGTCTTAGCTGCTGCTACTGCTACTAAGTCACTTCAGTTGTGTCCGACTCTGTGTGACCCCATAGACGGCAGCCCACTAGGCTCCCCCATCCCTGGGATTCTCCAGGCAAGAACACCAGAGTGGGTTGCCATTTCCTTCTCCAATGCATGAAAGTGAAAAGTGAAAGTGAAGTAGCTCAGTCGTGTCCGGCCCTCAGCGACCCCATGGACTGCAGCCTTCCAGGCTCCTCCGTCCATGGGATTTTCCAGGCAAGAGTACTGGAGTGGTGTGCCCTTGAAATCCCCCTAAATATCCGCTAAGATAACAAAGTTGAAGACTGTTAGAACACTGTCCTGATGGCCTCTTTGGGCATTCATTGTCCTTTACTTATTGCTTCTCTAGTTTATGTATTTTATGACAAGCCTGGCTCTTTATCTCTTCCTTCAGTGACCCTATAGCTCCCCTTTTGCCTGCATTTTGTAGTTCATTTCTTTGTTACAAATAAAGAATCTTATGTAACAGAATAGGTTATGCAGAAGATAATTTGGGTTCAAATAAAACATGTCAACTTGGAAATACTTCTGAAATAAGAGTGATCCAGGGTTAGGGTTATACTTGTTATACTATGAATTTGCCCCAGTCCTAAATGAGCCTTGGTATAAAGTTTTGTTTCCCACAAGTTTGTACATATTAACTCATTGTAGTTATCTGTTCTGTTATTATGTGTAGGAATGACAAAGTGATACTAGGGCTCCTGTGGTCAAAATATTTGTGGTTAGAACTTTATGTAGCCTCATTTGATTGTCTTAAAGTTTTATTTTTTTTACTATGCTTCAGGATATTTAGTAAACACTCAGCAGCATGGCAATCCTCAAATAAGTCCCCTTATGGTGCTTTAAATATCTTGCATTGCCTTCTACATCTCATATTATTCTTTAGATGTAGCACTTAGTAAAATATCAGGGTGCCTCATTTTATTTTAGAATATTGGAAAGTTTAACCCTTCTTTTAGAAAACAGTGTAAATCCGACTGCTAGTATTTCAAATTTTCTTGAGATGCATGTCAATGGACATAATTATTTCAAGCAATTACTTACACAATTAACTTTAAGTAATTTTACAGTCACACACAGCAATAATATTATTTACATAAAAATTAAACCATGAAAACAAACTCTTTTGAAAATTAAATCCTCAGTAACCCTCTACCTGCTCATTGTTTTAGCCAGGCTTTACTATAGAAAGGAACATAAACATTTCTGGTTGTTGTCCAGAAAGATAAATATACTAACAAGAGAGTGTTAACTTTATGTGTGTGAAAGAAAAATGAGACAAGCAAGTCCTGTCGTAGAAACTGCAGAGTAGCTTATTTTTATAATACTCTCTGCCTTCCTTTAGTTGTTTTAAAATTTCTCATAAGTCACTGGATCAGTTGATTAAAGAAAGGTGTTGAAGTGGAGAGTGCTAAGATCCAATCAAGCTCAGACTTCTATTGATATGTTTAGTCTTGATTTAAGATCCTCTCCTAATACATAGAATATTCCTTCATGCATCATTCTGAGAAAAATCTCTTTCAGAATTGATCAGTCAAAAAATAATAAATAAGGAAATTTGGGTGAAGAAAGGAAAATAAATGCATATATCAGTGCATTTTTAAAATACATTTGTTTGCTTTGGGAGACATAATAACTCTATTTTATCCTCTCCATTTCCTCCGTCATCTAGTTATATCTTATCTCAGAGGATGATCAAGAAGCATGGAGTTAAAGGAAGAACAGGGCAGCTTTAGCAAAAGAGGTTTAACGTGGTTCAAAAATACATTCAAAAGTGTGTTCTTAATCTTTAGCTGTAAAATGAGCAGGAATATTCTCTACAATGCAAATCGACATCTAACATATACATGTTTTAAAAAAATAAGAAAGCTATTGCATTTAAGGATATTTATTCACTGACATAGTCATTTTCAATGAACCTGTCCTCAAACAGTCTAGAATGACAACATTTTTAGAAAACCAGGGCACAAAACAAGAAGTAAAGAAAGAATACTAGGTAAACACAGGTGATAAAAAGGTGTGAACATTTTGAGAATTCATGGTAATGACACAGCCTCACTCTGGGTAACTGACCCTCTTTTATTAGTGGGTTCAATACTCAGAAATTACATTAATCATTTGTAATCCCAGGATTATGAATTATAACATTGTGATGTTATAATTCTATTTACATTCCAAGTTATTCATAATATGCATAGTCTGACCCAGTTGTTAGTGTGTGAACCAAATGTTCATGGTTGCATGAGAAGAAACAGCCTTCTATGTTCTCTAAGCTATTCAGAAGACAGGTTCTCTTCCAGGGGAGCTTAAACCATGTTTCTATGCATGTCTTACTGTTTCTTTACCAAAACTTAAAAAAGCAAAACCGTAATTATTTACATACATTTTCAGAATTGTTACACAATTTGATAGCACACTTTCTAGTTTTCAAAATATAACCTGTTTACTATTAGTAATACTTTTTGCTGACACATATTCAGAATGTACTTTTTCTGACCCTCCTCTTGACAGGCCCAAAGACTACACCGTTAACTGGTGAGGTTATTTTATATAGTTTCAATAGCTTCTTGGCCCTTTAATAAGAGGATAAAGCATCTCTGGGCCAGCCTGAACTTACAGCAGGGAAAGGCAGCTAGGACTGCCACCAGAGAAGTTTTTTCACTCCTAAAGCTTCTGCGCAGACAGTTCTCCTTTCTTGACCTGGGAATCTTTCTGAAGGGCACAAACATTATAGCCTAGTTGGAAGCCACTAGGATGAGGGGAGTAACACTGGTTGGAACCAGAAGCAAGATTCTAGTTCTGAATAAGAACAATGATAGAGAATTCTGATCCAGGAGTCCCTCGTGTGGCTCTGTGAGTTTCTTTATTCTAGTATTTTATCCCTGTCATTGTGCAATGTGACAGTCTGGATGAATCTCGTATAAGGCTATGGGAGTATGGGTTAAAAGTGAAATATACAAGGCTTTGAGTCCTTTAATCTTTTTTTTTTTTTTTTTTTACAATTTGTAGTGAATGCTTTAAAATTTTGCTATCACAAACTGCATAACATTGTACAAAGTAGTATGAGCTTCTCATAGGTTCAGGAGCAAGGGTCTAGCACAGAGTTCAGTGATTGTGAATATGTATTCGTTTTCACAGTCAACAATAAGTGAAAACCTTTTTACATACTTTAATAATAAATCATCAGTATGAAATAACTTTATTATTTTTATTGAAATTTTCATTCTAACAAGATTAACTGTCTCCAATAATCCTCACAAATGTCAAGTTATCAAACTTAAATAAAGAGGTAGAGAGAATGGGGTGGTGATTCACTACTTACATGCCAGTGCAGTTTTTATTTGTGGGTATGTTTCAGGGAGAATACAAGAAGGAGTAACTCTGATGACTATCTTGGTAATTGTGTTTCTAATCTTGTTTCATATATCTCTTTGATATGTGAAGCACCATTAAAGTGTAAATTATGAAACTGAAAACAAAAAGAATAAACATAAGTAAGTTGTGATAACCATGTTGGTGTTTCCCTTTAACAGGTGTTTTTGGAGTCTTTGCATCTTTGAGAATAGATTTTTCGATTTGTTTATGATGCTTTGTAATCAGCAGTCCCCCAGAGAAGGAGAAGCTGTCTCAGTTGGAGTTCTCTTCATCTTTTATGTGCAATGCTTTGATAATAATGACTCACCCTTTGCTTTATATTACTTTAGTGAAGGATCTCTTGACTGCTGTCTTCTGAAATCGAAGCACAGTCCATTTGCTTTCCCACATAAGTAAGCCATCCTTGAAATATGGTCAGAGTTCTTTATGCTGACTGTGCCTCATTTGGGCCAAGGCGTGGAGAAATAGAAAACTAAGAACTTAGCTTGAGGCACAGACAGAATGGATTTCAGTTTTGTTAGGAATTAGAAATTGCTGTAGGATAGATGGATTTTACACAGATAGGAAATAAATGTCCTCAGAGAAGAACCTCCTGGTAGAGGGAATGGGTATAAAGTGTGAGGAGAATGTTGAGAGAAGGGGTAAGCACACAGAATGAAAACAGCAAAGAAGTGTGTGTGTGTGAAATGCCATTAAGGCCAAATATTATGAAAACGTCAAAGAGGTGCGTGTGTGTGAAATGACGTTAAGGCCGAATATTATGAAAATACCGTGCATGCTAAAACAAAAAGCAAATGCAGCACTAGCCGTCTGGAGGAAAATATTGCTCGTGTATCTGGCTAGATCTGCAATAGGACATAAACTTGAGAAAGGCAGTCATCGAGTATGTATGCGAAACAAAACAAGGCAGTAAGCTGCGTGACGCTTGGAATCACATGTACTTCGCTACATGTGTGAGACTGTGAGAGTGGCTTAAATGCGACAGAAACATAAATAACTGGAGTATCAATATAACAAAGTATAAGCTGCTGTGGAAATACTCAGAGGGGTAGTGAGAAACTAGAACTCAGAGAAACGTGCACTCTGCCTGTGGCTATTACTTTCATAGAAGAAAGTATGTTGTACTTATGTTTCATACTCAAATGCTTGCCTTACTGAATCCGAACTGAAGTTAAATTATATTAGTGCTACTGGTCAAGGTTAGACAGTAAAAAAGAAACAGTGCTCTAAGCATACTTTTAATAGCACTGTGTTTTTAGTGCTTCCACAATGCACACTGTAATTTTTCCTTTCCTATGGACTGTGAATATTTCTTTCTTCCCTCCCTCCCCTCTTCTTTTTTCCTCACTTTTCCCTTCCTTCTTCTCTTTCTTCTCCTATCCCAAGACCGACTCTGAAGATTCTGCTTGGCCATGAGTTTTTAAAGGGTAAAAAGGTAGGGGCTGGGGGAGGATCTCTGTGAGTCCTCGAGGCAGTAGATGGGTCTATGTCAGTTTCTGCTGCATAAAGACTTGCCTACTCCCTCCTCAGGTGTTATCTTGTCCTTGTGATGAGCCTGCAGGATTGCTAAGAGAGCTGTTATGGTAGAGAGATAGTCATTCAGTCAGTTCAGTCACTCAGTCGTGTCTGACTCTTTGCAACCCTATGAACCACAGCATGCCAGGACTCCCTGTCCATCACCAACTCCAGGAGGTTACTCAAACTCATGTCCATTGAGTCAGTGATGACATCCAACCATCTCATCCTCTGTCATCCCCTTCTCCTCCTGCCCTCAATCTTTCCCAGCATCAGGGTCTTTTCCAATGAGTCAGCTCTTCGCATCAGGTGGCCAAAGTATTGGAGTTTCAGCTTCAGCATCAGTCCTTCCAATGAACACCCAGGACTGATCTCCTTTAGGATGGACTGGTTGGATCTCCTTGCTGTCCAAGGGACACTCAAGAGTCTTCTCCAACACCACAGTTGAAAAGCATCAATTCTTCAGTACTCAGTTTTCTTTATAGTCCAACTCTCATATCCATACATAACCACTGGAAAAAACATAGCCTTGACTAGATGGATTTTTGTTGGCAATGTCTCTGCTTTTTAATATATTGACTAGGATGGTCAGAGTAAGTCATTATTTAACTATTAATACTGAATTCTTCTTTTTTTTTATTAATTTATTTTTTATTGAAAGATAATTGCTTCACAAAATTTTGCTGTTTTCTGTCAAACCTTAACATGAATCAGCCATTGGCATACATGAAACTCCCTCCTGTCTCCCTCCCCACCTGACCCCTCTAGGTTGATGCAGAGCCCCTGTTTGAGTTTCCTGAGCCATACAGCAAATTCCCATGGGCTATCTATTTTACATATGCTAATGAGGTGGATGAACCTAGAACCTATTATACAGAGTAAAGTGAGTCAGGAAGAGGAAGATAAATACCATATTCTAATACATATATATGGAATCTAGAAAAATAGTGCTGAAGAATTTATTTACAGGGCAACAGTGGAGAAACAGACATAGAGAATAGACTTACAGACATGGGGAGAGGGGAGGAGAGCGTGAGATGTATGGAGAGAGTAACATGGAAACTTCCTTCTTTTTTTAAAATTTATTTCTTAATTCTTACTTTTTATTTAAGGAAGGAATCAACAGTTTAGACAAGGTGTGGTGTGTGTTCAGGAGAGCATTAAGTCTGGAGTTAGTTTAAATTGGCTAGTGATCTCATTTCTATGATTCGGTTCTTTCAGGGTTAGTTGGGGAGCAAAAATGGGCAAGCAGTAAAGGAGCAAAAGAGCCACTTTCGATTGTATCATTTTTCTAATTCTATAGACATGAGTCATATACAAACATCGATTGTTGTTTAGTTGCTGAGTCATGTCCGACTCTCTTGGGTCCCCGTGGACTGTAGCCATCAAGTTCCTCTGTCCATGAGATTTCCTGGGCAAGGATACTGGAGTGGGTTGCCATTCCCTTCTCCCCACCCTGGGATCGAACCCACATCTCCTGCACTGGCAGGTGGATTCTCTATCACTGAGTCACCAGGGAAGCCTACATACATAGATACTTATTTATTATTTTAAAACTCTGTCTTTTCTAGGGCAGGCTGAGAGTCTCCTAAGCTCTTTGTGTAAAAAAATTAAGAACAAGATTTGAGAAGTTTCTGGATTTCCTGAAGTTCAGTTCAGTTCAGTTCAGTTGCTCAGTTGTGTCTGACTCTTTGCCACCCCATGAATCGCAGCACGCCAGGCCTTCCTGTCCATCACCAACTCCTGGAGTTCACTCAGACTCACGTCCATCAAGTCGGTGATGCCATCCAGCCATCTCATCCTCTGCTGTCCCCTTCTCCTCCTGCCCCGAATCCCTCCCAGCATCAGAGTCTTTACCAATGAGTCAACTCTTTGCATGAGGTGGCCAAGGTTACCTTACTCAAATTTACCACTGTCTTTGCTGTGTTTGGCCAAGAAATGGATAAACTTATTTAGAGGGCTATAAAGTACGTAGGCTGATTTTGAGTCACAGTACACTTTCTAATTTCCTGATAAAAGATCTCAATCATGCATAGAAACCTGTCTGAGTGCTTTCTTTGAGTAAGAAAGTGAAAATCTCTGTGTGTGTATACACATATCATTTTAATTTATAGTCTAACATGGTAAAATCTTGGTTACAGCCTCTAAATCCATCATCTTTAGTTGTCTGAATGAGGCACATAACTATATCCCTCTGAGCTTCTAGTTTTCTCATATGTAAAATATGTATAATAAAAACTGCCTTGAATTGTTTTTAATAAAATAATAAATATAAGTGTTTAGCACAGCATCTGATATATAAAAAGTACTTAATGAAAGTTATCATTGCTATTAAAAGGTGATGATGTGCATATATATATATAATTACAGGAACATATATAGTAAAACTATAAAGTGATTCATATTAAAATTTCAGAATATTCCACCTAATATAGGAATGAGGGAGATAATGAGATGGTTTGCATCCTTTGGAGATATGCTGTCTAGCAGGGTGGATGGAGTTGACAACAGTAGGAGAAGAATGTGGGGCATTCACAGATCTACAAGTTGGCGGTGCCTTGGAGACCAATTTTAATGTATGGTGATTGTAGAAGAACAGAGTATGTAGAGTGCTTTGGTTTTGTAGCTTACTTGACTGCTTGAGATAAATTACATTTTGAATATAATAATTGTGTCCTGAGAATCTTGAATTTTTATTTGGAATGAAAAGTTTCCATGAATGAAGCTGGGATTCTTTGCCTCCAGAGGAGAGAATTTTGATCTGGGGCCAGAAAAGAGGCTTGATAACTTGGAGCTTTTGTGCAGCAAGATTTTATTAAAGTATAAAGGGGATAGAGAAAGCTTCTGATGTAGACATCAGAAAGGGTCAGAAAAGATACCCCCTTGCTAGTTTTTAGTGAGGCCTTATCTACCTGTTGCTGTTCTTAGTCCCCCAGTCATGTCTGACTCTTTGTGACCCCATGGACTGCAGCCTGCCAGGCTCCTCTGTCCTTGGGATTCTCCAGGCAAGAATACTGGAGTGGATTACCATGCCCTCCTCCAGGGGATCTTCTGAACCTAGGGATCAAACTCAGATCTCCCACATTGCAAGCTGCTGATTAGCAGCCTCATGACTGAGAGAGTTGCACCAGAGAGTTCTCGCCTAACGTATGCATTTTGAGACAGCATTGGCATATGGAAAATTCTGAAAGAGATGGGAATACCAGACCACCTGACCTGCCTCTTGAGAAACCTATATGCAGGTCAAGAAGCAACAGTTAGAACTGGACATGGAACAACAGACTGGTTCCAAATAGGAGAAGGAGTACGTCAAGGCTGTATATTGTCACCCTGCTTATTTAACTTCTATGCAGAGTACATCATGAGGAATGCCGGGCTAGAGGAAGCACAAGCTAGATTCAAGATTGCTGGGAGAAATATCAATAAACTCAGACATGCAGATGACACCACCCTTATGGCAGAAAGTGAAGAAGAACTAAAAAGCCTCTTGATGAAATTGAAAGTGGAGAGTGAAAAAGTTGGCTTACAGCTCAACATTCAGAAAATGAAGATTATGGTCCCATCACCTCATGGCAAATAGATGGGGAAACAGTGGAAACAATGGCTGACTTTATTTTTCTGGGCTCCAAAATCACTGCAGATGGTGATTGCAGCCATGAAATTAAAAGATGCTTACTCCTTGGAAGGAAAGTTATGACCAACCTAGACAGCATATTTAAAAGCAGAGACATTACTTTGCCAACAAAGGTCCGTCTAGTCAAGGCTATGGTTTTTCCAGTGGTCATGTATGGATGTGAGAGTTGGACTATAAAGAAAGCTGAGCAATGAAGAATTGATGCTTTTGAACTGTGGTGTTGGACAAGACTCTTGAGAGACCCTTGGACAGCAAGGAGATCCAACCAGTCCATCCTAAAGGAGATCAGTCCTGGGTGTTCATTGGAAGGACTGATGCTGAAGCTGAAACTCCAATACTTTGGCCACCTGATGTGAAGAGCTGACTCACTGAAAAAGACCCTAATGCTGGGAAAGATTGAGGGCAGGAGGAGAAGGGGGCGACAGAGGATGAGATGGTTGGACGGCATCATAGACTCAATGGACATGCATTTGGGTGGACTCTGGGTGTTGGTGATGGACAGAGAGGCCTCGCGTGCTGTGGTTCATGGGGCTGCAAAGAGTCGGACACGACTGAGCAACTGAACTGAACTGAACTGAACTGAGTCACCCCAGGCCATAAAACAAATTGACATGAATTTTGAAGAAAGGCAGATTTCCAAGCCAATACATAGTTTCATTAACATAGCTTAAGAAAAACATTTCCATGAGTGAGAGGTATAGGTTTGCTGAGCCATTAGCAGCTCAAGGTTTGAAAAATAGTTAAGTTCAGGTGGAACCAAATGCCATTATGGCAGCACAGAATTAAAAGGAGGCTCCAGCCCCAAGCATCCTGTATCCTGCATTGAACCTAGACTGGCGATTTGTTTCTTATATGATATTATACATGTTTCAACGCCATTCTCCCAAATCATCCCACCCTGTCTCTCTCCCACAGATTCCAAAAGACTGTTCTACACATCTGTGTCTCTTTTGCTGTCTCACATACAGGGTTATCATTACCATCTTTCTAAATTCCATATATACGTGGTGGTGCACTGGGATGACCCAGAGAGATGGTATGGGGAGGGAGGTGGGAGAGGGTTTCAGAATTGGGAACACGTGTATACCCGTGGTGGATTCATGTTGATGTATGGCAAAACCAATACAGTATTGTAAAGTAAAATAAAATAAAATAAAATAAATATATATATATAAATAAAAGGAGGCTCTTTTAATCTTGTGTAGGGAAAGAAAATAAAAAAGTCTGCTCCCTGCAATTTATTTCCTCCTGCCTCTTGGAGATCCCTGGCTTCCCTACAGAGGCTGATCTAACCTCAACCCTCTCAAGACCATCAGGGATATCTTGTAGCATGTTTGATAATATGCTTTGCCATGAAAGGCAGGTGAAACAATTCTCCAATTGTTGAAACAGTCAGATTTTTATTTTCTTTAATAACTTACAATCTGATGCTATCTCCTCAAACAGGCTATTTTTCTTTGCACTATTGACCACCTCCCCAAATTAAGGAAAAGGCCACATTTAAGCTTTCTCTTACCATTACTGTTTTCTGTCTTCTCGAATCTCTCCTAGGACATGTCCTAGAGTTTTATTGAAATTCATTGTGTTGTGAAAGTGATCTTTGTCAGCAGTGAGAATCAATAACAAAATGCTGAGTGTTGGCAAATTCTTGGCTATTTATAATCTCATCAGATGATAGACACTGTTGAGAAAAGATGTAAGCAACATTTAGTAACTGTCATGAGACTTTCTGCTTCTTTAGTTGTAGGAAAAAAGCTTTTTTTTTGTTTCTTCAGAGCAATAGAGCGTATACCACATACCCCTTCTCTCAACTCCAGATTTAAGAACTTTATAAGTTTGCTTCTTTGTGGTCTGTACTTTTGTGTTACATTAGTTGCAAAAACCTTAACGTTGAAAACAAATTGAAAAGTATTGATTCAGCGTAGGTTTAGAGACAGTAGCTCAGAAAAAGAAAACCATATGATTGTATTGCACATCTCTGTTATAAAATAGTAATTTCTTTCTTTGAACCAGCACACTTTCTAAAACAGGTTTGAAATAATTCTTAATACAGACTTCATAGACTGTTTTTTTCAAGATGAAGACATGATGTGTTACACTGAATAGATCACTAACGTTAAAGTATTTAATGTTTTTTTTAGCAATTTATATCTTATCTTTAAAATAAAAGTGATTTCTAGAATGTGTGGTGACAGACTGCACCAATTTGCCTGGAACTGGGAGGTTTCCTGGACTGGGCTTTCAATTTTCAAATCCGATAGTCCTAGGCAAACTGGATGATTGGTTACCCTAAACGTATCACACAGAAAAGCAAGCAGTGCACATGAAAAAACCAGATGAACACTTCCTATACGGCCTGCCTCTGTCATATAATCACATTTCAAAATCAACCAACAGAGAAATTAGTTCAGATTCTTAAAAAGGATTCAGTACATTCTATTTATCTTCACGAATATTTGTACAAAGAACAACTTCTTTTAGAATATTTATGATCCTATGCATATGAAATATATATGTACCAAGAGACTCATCATTTAGTATTAATAATAATGTTCATAAAGTTCTTGCTATTTTAATTAAGGTGAGATCATAATTGAATTTTAAGTCAGATTAAAAGGGAAAACAAATAACTGTAATATGAAATTGAGCAGATGGTAGTTTCAGACAATAAAAGAAAGAAGTAATAAAGAAAACTATGGAGTTAAAATATATCCTTTTCCTGTTTATCTCTAAACTCCTATTTAATGTCTAGAGTTCATTAAATTTTAAGGTAACAATTTAGGAAAACCCAAGACAATCAGATGCTAATCTAGGATAATTTGTTTCAGGTGGAATATCGATTGACCCATGCGATATTTGTAGTCAATACTTTGCAATATTTATGAGCATTAGCTAGTAGGCCTTTTATATATTACTTCAACTATATTAATAGGGAAAAATAATACTAATAGCAGTAAACAGATGCTTAGGAAATTCTCTGAAAGTCATTTGGGACAAATATTTTATATATATATATGTATATATATAAAACATTTTAAATCTCCCCTTGATGTCAATTAAATATCCAGTTATTTCTGCATTTGTTTCCTATCACAGCTGCTGCTGCTGCTGCTAAGTCGCTTCAGTCATGTCCAACTCTGTGTGACCCCATAGACGGCAGCCCACCAGGCTCCCCCGTCCCTGGGATGCTCCCCCGTCCCTGGGATTCTCCAGGCAAGGGTACTGGAGTGGGTTGCCATTGCCTTCTCCAATGCATGAAGGTGAAAAGTGAAAGTGAAGTCGCTCAGTCGTGTCTGACTCCTAGTGACCGCATGGACTGCAGCCCACCAGGCTCCTGGGTCCCTGGGATTCTCCAGGCGAGAGTGCTGGAGTGGGGTGCCACTGCCTTCTCCAGCAGGACTTCCTATATGAAGTGTAGTTCATGTTTTCAGTCTCTACCATCTTGCATACATTGTTCCAATGTGTGTATCTATTTGTATTTTTAGCAACAGTTTTTTCCAGTGTGTTCAAAATGCATGAGAACATATCCATTAACATCTTAACTTTTTTACTTTGTTGTCAAGGTATTTCAAGCATAAGGAGGCAATATATACTTTTGGTTCTGATCTGAGCTTTTCTTCCTCAATTCAGTAGCTGCTGCTGGTGCTGTCGCTTCTGTCGTGTGGGACTCCTAGCAACCCCATGGACTGCAGCCTACCAGGCTCCTCCGTCCGTGGGCTTTTCCAGGCAAGACTGCTGGAGTGGGTTGCCATTGCCTTCTCCCAATTCAGTAGTATGCATCATCAAACCACCTACCAACTCAACTGAAAATCCAAAAGCCATAATTGACTCCTCTCTTCTTTCCTAGAATATTGTACAGTACTTAGTTGAGTTTAACAAATAATTGTTAAGCCTGTTAATAAAATTTTAGTTATATTTAGGACAACATAAAAGAGAAATCGAAAACCATTCTGTATCAAGCTCTTCCTCTGAATAATAAACTTTTACACTTTTATTTTTTATAAGTTTAGTTGATTTACAATATTGTATTAGTTTCAGGTGTACAACATAATGGTTCAATGTTTTTATAGACTATAGTCCATAAAAGTTATTTTTAATATATTGGCTATAATTTCTGTTCTGTACATTAGTTCTTTGTAACTTATTTATTTTAAACCTGTTAGTTTGTATCTCTTAATCTCCTTCGCTTAACCCTATCCCCTCTGGTTACTGTTAGTTTGTTCTCTGTGAGTTGGTTTTCGTTTTGTTATATTTTTTCCTTTGTTTTACTTTTTAGATTCCACATATAAGTGAAAGCATACAGTGTCTGTCTTTTTCTGTCTGTTCTTATTTAACTAACCATAATACCCACCAGGTCCATCCATGTTGTTAAGATTGGCAAAACTTCATTCCTTTTTTATGATTTAACAATAGTCCGGTGTGTGTATGTTTGTACACACACACACACACACACACACACATTTGTCTCTATTGAGGCATACCTCGGAGACATTATAGCTTTGGTTCCAGATCACCATAACAAAGTAAATATCAGAGTAAAGCAAGTCAGACAATTTTTTTTTAATTTCCTGGTGCATATACGAGTTTTGGTTACACCACACTATAGCCGACCATGGGATTTCCCAGGCAAGAGTGCTGGAATGGTTTGCCTTTTCCATCTCCAGCTAAGTGTACAATAGCATATCTAAACAGACAATGTTCATACCTTGATTTAAAAAAATGCTTTATTGCTAAAAATGCTAACTATCATCTGAGCTTTCAGGGGGTTGTAATATTTTTGCAGGTGGAGGGCATTACCCAGATGTCGATGGCTGTTGACTGAAGGCTGGGGTGGCAGTGGCAGCTTCTTAAAGTAAGACAACAATAAAGTTTGCTGCATCAGTGAAGTCTTCCTTTCATGGACACTTTAATATGCAGTGCTGTTTGAAAGCATTCTATCCACAATAGCACTTCTTTCAAAATTGAATTTAATCCTCTTAAACCTTGCCACTGCTTTAGCAACTAAGTTTATGTAGTATTTTAAATCCCTTTGTTATCTCAACAGTCTTCTCAGCATCTTCACCACGACTAATTTCCATCTGAAGAAACCATTTTCTATGTTCATCTGTAAGAAGCAACTCCTCAGCCATTAAAGTTTTATTATGAGATTTTGGCAATCAGTCATATCTTCACCCTCCACTTCTAGTTAATTTGCAATTTTACCACATCTGCAGTTATTTTTTCTGCTGAAATCTTGAAGCCCTCAACGTCATCCATGTGAGCTAGAATCACTTTCTTCCAAACTCACTCATGTTGATTTTTTTGAGGTCTTCCCATGAATCATGAATGTCCTTCATGGCATCTAGAATGCTGAATCCTTTTCATGTTTTCAATTGGCTTTGCCCAGGTCCATCAGAGGAATCACTATCTGTGACAGCTGTAACTGTACAAAATGTTTGTGAAAGAACAGCAATTGAAATTCTAAATGACTCCTTGATCTGTGGGCTGCACTATAGATGTTATGTTTGCACATGAAGACAACATGAATAACCTTGTCCATCCTTATCAGAGCTCTTGGGTGACCAGGTGTATTGTCAATGGGCAGCAATATCATGAAAGGAATTTTTTTTTTTTTCCCCAGCAGTAAGTCTTAGCAGTAGGCTTAAAATATTCAGCAATCCATGTTGTAAGCAGATGTGTTGTCATTTGGGCTTTATAGCGCACAGGCAGAATGGATTTAGCGTAATTCTTACGGGCCCCAGAATTTTCAGAATGCTAATTGAGCGTTGGCTTCAATTTTAAGTCGTGGGCTGCACTGACCCCTAACAAGAGATTCAGTCTGTCCTTCGAAGCTTTGAAGCCAGGCATTGACTTCTCTCTAACAATGAAAGCCCTAGATGGGACCTTTCAATATAACCTTGTTTTGTTAACATTGAAAATCTGCTGTTTAGTGTCGCCAACGGTTATTCATTATCATAGATCCTCTAGATTACTCGCTGCAGCTTCTATCAACACATCAGCACTTGCTGCTTCGTCTGGCTCTTACTTTATGGAGGCAGCTTCTTTCCTTCAACCTTAAGAACCAGATCTGTTGGCTACAGACTACTACTGCAGCTTGCTAACCTCTTGCAGCCTTCATAGAATTGAATGGTTAACACGCTTAACCATAGAGTGTTAAGGCCTTGCTCCCGACTAGATTTTGGCTTAAGGGAATGCTGTGGTTGATTTTTATCTTCTATCCAGACCACTGAAACTTTCTCCATATCAGCAGTAAGCCTGTTCCACTTATTGTTTGTGTGTCAAACTGGAGTAGCCTTTCTAATTTCCCTCAAGAACTTTCCTTTTGCATCCACAACTTGGCTAACTGGTGCAAGCGGCCTCGCTTTCAGGCTGTCTTGGCTTTTGATATGCCTTTCTCACGAGGCTTAATCAGTTCTAGCATTGGATTTGAAGTGAGAGATGTGTGGCTCCTCCTTTCGCTTGAATACTTAGAGGAATTATAGGGTGATTGATTGGCCTAATTTTAATATTGTGTCCCAGGGAATACAGAGGCTTGAGGACAGGGAGAAACATGGGGAAATTGAGAACTGCCTGTTGGTGGAGCAGTCAGAATGCACACATTAATTGATTGTTTGCCATTTTTCATGGCTTTGATTGGTGGTGCCCCAAAAAAAGTTGTAATGATATCATCAAAGCTTATTGTTCACTGCTCACCATAACAAATACAATAATAATGAAAATGCTTGAAATGTTATGATAATTACCAAAATGTGAGACACAGACTTGCAGGGAGCACGTGCTATTGGAGGAATGGTACCAATTTAGTTGCTTGACGCAGGGTTGCCACAGAGCTTCAATTTGTGAAAAAAGCAGTATCTGTAAAATGCAGTGAAGCAAAGCACAATATAATGATGTATGCCTGTGTCTACATTTACCCCTCTATTGTTTTTTAAACCCATTTTTTTCACCTAGATTCTTTAAAAAAAGCAAAATACTTAAGTAATCACAGGCTCAAAATCCTTTGACTAACATATTTATGTAAATTAAAAATATTATTAGGAGTCATTAATTTTAAAAATAAAACTGAAATATTTGGTAACTGAGTGCTAATTCATTCTGTCAGTGGTTTGACAAAGCAGTGGTCTTACTACATATTAATATTTTAAAATTTTTTATTGAAATATAGTTAATGTATAGTGTTGTATTAGTTTCACATGTACAACATATTAATCTTACTATTTATGTTTACTGAAAAATCACAACTATGTTATTATTTCTTTGGATGTTTAAATTATTCAAAAAATTGTATGCCTTTGTTTATTCAGTGAAAAATCTGATGAACTTCCTTGGTGCACTTCCTTGCAAAATTTCCCCATAGACTAAATTGCAAAAGACTTGAAAAACACCTACCAGATATTAAACCATACTATAATATCTCTAAAAAGTGATATATATGCACACACACACACATATATATATAGTAAAGTATTGGATTTAAATAAAAAACTCGGAAATAGACCAAAATATATGGAAATGTAGATGAAATCTGAAATCATTGGAGTAAAAATCTATTCTTTAATAAATCATATATGATCCATATCTTATCCACAAAAAGGATAAAACATATATGGTTTAAGGATCTAAGGTTAAAAAATTAAACCATACAGATAAAACAATAATCATGGGTGAGTTTCTCTCTAACATTGGTATAGATATAGAAGTTTTTAGTGTTTGCTCAATATCCAAGGATAATAAATGATTCATCATTTTATGTGTTTAAAAAGTTGCATTGTGATTAACATTGAAAGGAAAACTGAAAGACAAGTGAAAACTAAGAGAAAATATAATGTTAACCATGAGGACTTCATATTTCTAATATACAATATAGTCTTAAAAACTTGACAACGTGGAAACACAATCCAAGAAACAAAATGGGAAAAAAGACATGAACAGGAAATCCATACATACTCAGAAAACAGACATGGTTCCTAAAAGGAAAACTCTCAAACTCTTTCCCCTATCAGAATGACAAAAATTATAAAATTATGATTTTACAGAGAAACAGATGTATTCATACATTGCTGGTGGGAATGTGATTTGGTACCTCTCTCCTGGAGGACATTTGGTGATATTGAACAAACTACTAACATACATGACCTTACCTAAAGAAACAAGTGGAGAAGGCAATGGCAACCCACTCCAGTACTCCTGCCAGGAGAATCCCATGGAGGGAGGAGCCTGGTAGGCTACAGTCCATGGGGTTGCAAAGAGTCAGACACGACTGAGCGACTTCACTTTCACTTTCAAAGAAACAAGTGTGTGATCCCATTTGCATGGCAATTATTACTAGGACCATGTTCATGCATCTCATACCCCCTACCTCCATGTATAAATAATTAAAATCAGCAAGGGAGGGAGAAGAGATTGACCTGGTGTTGACTGCACACAATAACAAAGTAACCTAATGATATCACAAGCGAATTACAAAGTTTAGTGAAGACGATTGAGAAGAAAAGAACTAACATATAATTTTGGTAAATAGTATTTTAACTGTATGTTTGAAGGCTTAAGATTTTAAAATCTTTAAAGCATTTTATTCTAGTTAATAAATTTGTTTCTTACACAGAAATTTGTTATTCTGAAACACCTTTATTTTTAAGTATGTGTATTACTGCAGTTAATAAATATATTGTGCATGACAGCCAGATTTCACATCATTAGAGAAAATAATTATAAATAAGGAGAGGAGGAAGGTTAGAGTGATCTCTGTGGTGATAGACTGGTGTTAGTACCTGATGGCAGTGGTCACACCTCCTGTCCAAATCCTGATTTCCAATTACTATTTTCCAGTTAAACAAATGGAAAAATAAATAAATAAACAAATGGAGCCTTGGAAAAATCTTGCGAGATTAGGGAGATTATAGAGTAAGCCTAGAACATCAGGATCCCAATTAAAGAAGTACTCAAAAATGTACAGTCATAAAGAAGGACAGTAGCACCAACATGGAGATCTCAGTGGCCAAAACTGAGACAATTTGAACATCAAAATAAAACATAGATAAAATAAATTTTCACTTAGGAAAATACCAAAGAAAGAAATGTTGTATATAAGATCCATTGATGATGCTAAAATTAGTGGGTGAAAATATCATGTGAATCAGATTATTTGCATATTATTGTATTCAAGGACACTGAAAATAATGTTGAGGAAAGAATGAATAAAGCTTAAATTTAAGTAGATAATACTGTTAAAGTGATGATGGGGAAAATATTTGACCAATGATGTACTAGTATAATTAGGCATGACTATTTGGAAATCATTAAGCAGAAAAATGGAAACTCTCTGCTATGGAAATACCAAGAACAAAGCTGCAATCTGTTAAATGTCTGTAACTTGGTGTTTTTTTTTTTTTTTTTTTTTTTAGATCGACAACTTTGTTACTGGTTGTGAGTGAGAAATACTAGAAAATAGTGAAATCAAACTTTCAGTCTCTGATTTACAGTTTTGTGTTTGACAGTCTTTGGGTTTTTGACTCTAGTTTTCACTGCAATGTATTTTGGTAAGACAACATTGTTGTAAACCTCAGTTTTTTAAGCATTGCAAATGAAAAAGAAAAATCATATATACAGGCAGTTGATCTTCCGTTCATCAAAATTATCTGAAAAAAAAATGCATTGGAATAAAATTAAGCATGTCTGAGAGTTCAAGTACATACTAAACCTTTCTTTAGGATATATGCGGATTTATATTTGGTAAGAAATATAATTTAAAATGAGATATTGTAATTAATTTATTTCATTCTTTCCGGATAAGTAAAATGAAAATGATCAGAGGGAATTGTTTAACAGGATGTATTATATTTTTTTCCGTAAGAAAATACTAATCAGTGAGTTAAACCCAAAGTAAGCTGTTTTAATCTAGAGCAGCTCATGTACTATGAGAGAATGTTCTATCAGAAGGCTTGAAGGAATAAGCCATTTTATGAAAGACTGTGGATACCAATATATTAACCCAGTTTCTGGAACAGATGCCCAATACTTTGTAATCTTAATGAGTATATTCATAGCAAAAAACAGTTTCTTATAAAATTAAAATAAACTAAAAGGTCTGCTACGAAGAATGAAAAAGGAGAAAAAAGAAATAAAAAACAAAAAATAAATATGCTAGAAAATGGACTAAAATGGCAGTAGATAAATTAATCGTCAGTTACAAAAGAAGTGACAGTCACTTTTCTTTAATATATTTTATTTGTATTTCTTATAAATTATTAAATTTACTTTATAAACTCTTACTGCTTGCTGTATCTCTTATCAACCTTCTACCACAAAAGTAAGCTAAACCACACATTTGATGCTATTACCTCCCTGTTGAAACACTTTTGAAGCCTCCTCTTGCCTTGAACAAGCTCAGCAAAAATGTTTCTATTCTTGGCTTAAATACATTGTTCAGACACCATATTGTTTCAGTTTGACAGTTAGCTTTGATGAGTGACAAAATAATTAAGGCTGTTCGGTTTATTTAAGAAGGTAGTGATAGCATCAGTGCAAGTTTATGCCATCTTTGTCCTTCAGGCATGGATTTGGCTCTTTATCAAGGGAAACATAGCCTGTCAGTGTTTTGGATAAAACCTGTTTGACTTAAGCTTCAATATCCAGAAACGCCCTATTTGGAACTATATCACATGTGGCACCACTCACCTATCAGGCTTCATACCTTGGCCTGTGAGCTCCACCCAATGCAACACTGCTGTATCACAAACACCCTATCCCATCTTGCTTTCACTTCAGCCTCACCCTTCCCAGCAAACTTTTAACCAGCTAATTCAGCTTATCTTTTGATCACAACTTAGACAACTTACATTGCTTGCTATATATTTTACAGAGTGTCTGCTGCTGCTGCCGCTGCTGCTAAGTTGCTTCAGTCGTGTCCGACTCTGCTTCCCCATAGACGGCAGCCCACCAGGCCCCCCCGTCCCTGGGGTTCTCCAGGCAGAACACTGGAGTGGGTTGCCATTTCCTTCTCCAATGCATGAAAGTGAAAAGTGAAAGTGAAGTCGCTCAGTCGTGTCCGACTCTTCGCGACCCCATGGACTGCAGCCTACCAGGCTCCTCCATCCATGGGATTTACCAGGCAAGAGTACTGTAGTGGGGTGCCATCACCTTCTCCAGGAGTGGGTGTCTACTATATGCCAAATAGTATGGTTGACTCAGGAGCTAAAGATGTTTAAAAACAACAACAACAGCAACAACAACGGCTATTCACCATCCTCATGAACCTTGTAATTTAACAATAATGAACTTATACATGTAATTATACACTTATACTTGAGATAGATATTAATGAGAAAAGGTTGTATAAAAAATATCCTGAAATTTTCCAGGGTAGGCTCAGAGTCCCTTTTCTATGCTTTCCATAATACTATTTTCTCACTGTAATGTAATGTTCAGGGACAATTCTAAAGTACTGAGTACAGAACTTCAGCCCTACCAGGTGTTTAGTAAATGCCTCTTTAATTTAAAGATGTGAGATGAGCATCCATAAATCATTAGTAAATTGACTTCCCTGATATCTTGTTAAAAAATGTTTATGCCTCAAAACTTCCTTCTTAGAACTGCTTTGGCTGCATCTCATAGGTTTTTGAGTTGTTATGTTTTCACTGTCATTTGTTTCTAGAAATTTTTTGATTTCCCTTTTGATTTCTTCAGTAACCTGTTGGTTATTAAGAAATGTATTGTTTAATGTCCATGTGTTTGTGTTTCTTACAGCTTTTTTTCTTGTAATTGATATCCAGTCTCATAGCATTGTGGTTGGAGAAGATGCTTGATATGATTTCAGTTTTCTTGAATTTACTGAGGTTTGATTTGTGACCCAATATATGGTCTATCCTGGAGAGTGTTTGATGTGCACTAGAGAAGAAGGTGTATTCTTCTGCATTTGGATGGTATGTCCTAAAGATAACGATGAGATCCATCTCATTTAATGTATCATTTAAGACTTCAGTTCAATCGCTCAGTCGTGTCCGACTCTTTGCGACTCCATAAATCGCAGCACGCCAGGCCTCCCTGTCCATCACCATCTCCCGGAGTTCACTCAGACTCACGTCCATCGAGTCCGTGATGCCATCCAGCCATCTCACCCTCGGTTGTCCTCTTCTTCTACTGCCCCCAATCCCTCCCAGCATCAGAGTCTTTTCCAATGAGTCAACTCTTCACATGAGGTGGCCAAAGACTGGAGCTTAGCCTCAGCATCATTTCTTCCAAAGAAATCCTCAGGTTGATCTCCTTCAGAATGGACTGGTTGGATCTCCTTGCAGTCCAAGAGACTCTCAAGAGTCTTCTCCAACACCACAGTTCAAAAGCATCAATTCTTCGGCACTCAGCCTTCTTCACAATTCAACTCTCACATCCATACATGACCACTGGAAAAACCATAGCCTTGACTAGACGGACCTTAGTTGGCAAAGTAATGTCTCTGCTTTTGAATATGCTATCTAGGTTGGTCATAACTTTTCTTCCAAGGAGGAAGCGTCTTTTAATTTCATGGCCGCAGTCATCATCTGCAGTGATTTTGGAGCCCCAGAAAATAAAGTCAGTCACTGTTCCCACTGTTTCCCCATCTATTTCCCATGAAGTGATGGGACCAGATGCCATGATCTTACTTTTCTGAATGTTGAGCTTCAAGCCAACATTTTTGCTCTCCTCCTTCAATTTCATCAAGAGGCTTTTTAGTTCCTCTTCACTTTCTGCCATAAGGGAGGTGTCATCTCCATATCTGAGGTTATTGATATTTCTCCTGGCAATCTTTATTCCAGCTTGTGTTTCTTCCAGTCCAGCGTGTCTTATGATGTACTCTGCACAGAAGTTAAATAAGCAGGGTGACAATATATAGCCTTGATGTACTCCTTTTCCTATTTGGAACCAGTCTGTTGTTCCATGTCCAGTTCTAACTGTTGCTTCCTGACCTGCATACAGACTTCTCAAGAGGCAGGTCAGGTGGTCTGGTATTCCCATCTCTTTCAGAATTTTCCACAGTTTATTGTGATCCACACAGTCAAAGGTTTTGGCATAGTCAATAAAGCAGAAATAGATGTTTTCCTGGAACTCTCTAGCTTTTTCCATGATGCAGCAGATGTTGGCAATTTGATCTCTGGTTCCTCTGCCTTTACTAAAACCTGCTTAAACTTCAGGGAGTTCGCGGTTCACATATAGCTGAAGCCTGGATTGGAGAATTTTGAGCATTAATTTACTAGCATGTTAGATGAGTGTAATTGTGTGGCAGTTTGAGCATTCTTTGGCATTGCCTTTCTTTGGGATTGGAATGAAAACTGACCTTTTCCAGTCCTGTGGCCACTGCTGAGATTTCCAAATTTGTTGGCATATTGAGTGCAACACTTTCACAGCATCATCTTTCAGAATTTGAAACAGCTCAACTGGAATTCCATCACATTCACTAGCTTTATTCGTAGTGATGCTTTCTAAGGCCCACTTGACTTCACATTCCAAGATGTCTGGCTCTAGATGAGTGATCACATCATCATGATTATCTGGGTCATGAACATCTTTTTTGTACAGTTCTTCCATGTATTCTTGCCACCTCTTCTTAATATCTTCTGCTTCTGTTAGGTCCATACCATTTCTGTCCTTTATCGAGCCCCTCTTTGTATGAAATGTTCCCTTGGTATCTTTAGTTTTCTTAAAGAGATCTCTAGTCTTTCCTAATCTGTTGTTTTCCTCTATTTCTTTGCATTGATCGCTGAAGAAGGCTTTCTTATCTCTTCTTGCTATTCTTTGGAACTCTGCATTCAGATGCTTATATCTTTCCTTTTCTCCTTTGCTTTTCATCTCTCTTTTCACAGCCATTTGTAAGGCCTCCCCAGACAGCCATTGTGCTTTTTTGCATTTCTTTTCCCTGGGGATGGTCTTGATCCCTGTCTCCTGTACAATGTCATGAACCTCATTCCATACTTCATCATGCACTCTAACTATCAGATCTAGGCCCTTAGATCTATTTCTCACTTCCACTGTATAATCATAAGGGATTTGATTTAGGTCATACCTGAATGGTCTAGCAGTTTTCCCTACTTTCTTCAATTTGACTCTGAATTTGGTAATAAGGAGTTCATGATCTGAGCCACAGTCAGCTCCTAGTCTTGTTTTTGTTGACTGTATAGAGCTTCTCCACCTTTGGCTTCAAAGAATATAATCAATCTGATCAGTGTGACCATCTTGTGATGTCCATGTGTAGAGTCTTCTCCTGTGTTGTTGGAAGAGGGTGTTTGCTATGACCAGTGCATTTTCTTGGCAAAACTCTATTAGTCTTTGCCCTGCATCATTCCACATTCCAAGGCCAAATTAGCCTGTTACTCCAGGTGTTTCTTGACTTCATATTTTTGCATTCCAGTCCCTTATAATGAAAAGGACATCTTTTTTGGGTGTTAGTTCTAAAAGGTCTTATTGGTCTTCATAAAACCATTCAACTTCAGTTTCTTGAGCGTTACTGGTTGGGGCATAGACTTGGATAACTGTGATATTGAATGGTTTGTCTTGGAGATGAACAGAGATCATTCTGTTGTTTTTGAGATTGCATCCAAGTACTGCATTTTGGACTCTTTTGTTGACCATGTTAGCTACTCCATTTCTTCTGAGGGATTCCTGCCCGCAGTAGTAGATATAATGGTCATCTGAGTAAATTCACCCATTCCAGTCCATTTTAGTTCGCTGATTCCTAGAATGTTGACATTCACCCTTGCCATCTCTTGTTTGACCACTTCCAATTTGCCTTGATTCGTGGACCTGACATTCCAGGTTCCTATGCAATATTGCTTTTTACAGCATTGGATCTTGCTTCTATCACCAGTCACATCCATAACTGCGTATTGTTTTTTGCTTTGGCTCCATCTTTCATTCTTTCTGGAGTTATTTCTCCACTGATCTCCAGTAACATATTGGGCACCTAATGACCTGGGGAGTTCCTCTTTCAGTATCCTATCATTTTGCCTTTTCATACTGTTCATGGGGTTCTCAAGGCAAGAATACTGAAATGGTTTGCCATTCCCTTCTCCAGTGGACTACATTCTGTCAGACCTCTCCACCATGACCCGCCCGTCTTGGGTTGCCCCACGGGCATGGCTTAGTTTCATTGAGTTAGACAAGGCTGTGGTCCTAGTGTGATTAGATTGACTAGTTTTCTGTGAGTATGGTTTCAGTGTGTCTGCCCTCTGATGCCCTCTTGCAGCACCTACCATCTTCCTTGGGTTTCTCTTATTTTGGGCATGGGGTATTTCTTCATGGCTGCTCCAGCAAAGCACAACCACTGCCCCTTACCTTGGACGAGGGGTATCTCCTTATCGCTGCTGTACTTGACCTTCAACGTGGGATAGCTCCTCTAGGCCCTCCTGTGCCCCCTCAGCCACTGTTCCTCGGGTTGCTCCTCCTGGCCACTGCCCCTGGCCTTGGGCTCTGGGTGGCTCCTCAGCATCACCGCCCCTGGCCTTGGGCGTGAGGTGGCTTCTTGCGGCCGCCCCTGACTTCGGATGTGGGGTGTCTCCTCCCGGCCACCCCTGACCTCGGATGCGGGGTGGCTCCTCCCGGCCATTCCTGCACCGTTGCAGCCTGGCACTCTGGGCAGCTGTCCCTGACTTCGGACGTGGGGTAGCTCTCAGCTGCGCTTAGTTCACCGGCCGCCACCGCTGCCTGCGTTTAGTGTGCCGGCCCGCCACCACCGCCTGCGCTTAGTGCGCAGGCCCACCTAGTGTTTCCTTATTAATTTTCTGTTTTGATGATCTGTCCATTGGTGTTAGTGGGGTGTTATATAAAGTCTCACACTATTATTGTGTTACTGTCGATTTCCCCTTTTATGTCTGTTAGTGTTTGTCTTATATATTGAGGTGCTCCTATGTTGGATGTACGGTTGCATTTGTTATGTCTTCCTCTTACACCAATCCCTGGATCATTATGCAGTGTCCTTCCTTATCTGTTGCAGTTTTCTTTATTTTAAGGTCTATTTTGTCTGATATGAGAATTGGAAACAAGAAAAACATCAAATAGACAATGTAACTTAACACCTAAAACAACTGGAAAAAGAATAATAACAACAACAACAAAAATTAGTAGAAGGAAAGAAATCATAAAAATCCAAGCAGAAATAAATGAAAAAGGAGTGAAAAAAAATAGTAAAGATTAATAAAACTAAAAGTTGGTTCTTTGAGAAGATAAACACAATTGACAAACCTTTAGCCAGACTCATCAAGAAAAAAAGAGGGAAGAATCAAATCAATAAAATTAGAAATGAAAAATGAGAGATTACAACAGACAATGCAGAAATACAAAAGATTATAAGAGACTGTCATGAACAACTATATGACAATGAAATGGATAACCTAGAAGAAACACGCAGATTCTTAGAAAAGCTTAATCTTCCAGGACTGAACCAGGAAGAAATAGAAACTATGATCAATCCAATTACAAGTGCTGAAATTGAAACCGTGATAAAAAAAAAAAATCTGCAAAAACACAGAAGACCAGGAACAGATGGCTTCACAGAAGAATTCTATGAAACATTTAAAGAAGAGCTAAGGCCTATCCTTCTAAAACTCTTCCAAAAAATTGCAGAGGAAGGAACACTTCCAAATTAATTCTACGAGGCCACCATCACCCTGATAGCAGAACCAAAGACAACACACAGAAAAGAAAACTACAAGCCAATATCATTGATGAACATTGATGCAAAAGTCCTCAACAACATTTTAGCACACAGAATTCAGCAACACATCAAAAAGCTCATATACAATGATCAAGCTGAGTTTATTCCAGGAATGCAAGGATTCTCCAATATACACAAATCAATCAATGTGATACACTATATTAACAAACTGAAAGATAAAAACCATACGATAATCTCAATAGATGCAGAAAAAGCCTTCAACAAAATTCATTACTCATTTATGATTAAAACTCTTCAAAAAATTGGTATAAAAGGAACCTACCTCAACATAGCAAAGGCCATATATGATAAGCCTACAGCAAGCATCATTCTTAATGGTAAAAATTGAAAGCATTGACCCCAAGATCAGGAACAAGACAAAGATGCCCATTTTCACCATGATTATTCAACATAGATCTGAAAGTCCTAGCTACAGCAATCAGAGAAGAAAAAGAAACAAAAGGAATCCAGATTGGAAAAGAAGAAGTAAAGCTCTGGCTGTTTGCAGATGATATGATACTAAATGATACTCCAAAATCACTGCAGATGTTGACTGCAGCCATGAAATTAAAAGATGCTTGCTCCTTTGAAGCAAAGTTATGACTAACCTAGACAACATATTAAAAAGCAAAGATATTACTTTGCCAACAAAGTTTCATCTAGTCAAAGCTATGGTTTTTCCAGTAGCCATGTATGTATGTAAGAGTTGGACTATAAATAAAGTTCAGCATCAAAGAATTGATGCTTTGAACTGTGGTGTTGGAAAAGACTCTTGAGTGTCCCTTGGACTGCAAGGAGATCCAACCAGTCAATCCTAAAGGAAATCAGTCCTGAATATCCATTGGAAGGACTGATGCTGAAGCTCCGATACTTTGGTCACCTGATGTGAAGAACTGACTCTTATAAAAAGGCCCTGATGCTGGGAAAAATTGAAGGTGGGAGGAGAAGAGGACAACAGAGGATGATTGGCTGGATGGCATTACCGACTTGATGGACGAGTTTGGGTAAACTCTGGGAGTTGGTGATGGACACGGAGGCCTGGTGTGCTGCGTTTCATGGGGTCACAAAGATTCAGACACTACTGAGTGACTGAACTGAACTGAACTGAACTGAACTCTACTATGCCCAGTTCACTTAGATATGCAGGCAACTTAACAAGAGTGTGAAATGAAATCAGTTCAGCTTCTTAACATGGTTCAGAATATGATCAAATATTTGCCTGATATTTAATTGGCTCTTGCTTCTATCTCCACATTGGAAAGAGGTCACAGACCAGAAGATAAATGTTGTCCCTTAGATTAGAGTAAAAGGCAGAAACTACACCTACAGCAGTTAGGGCCGATTTCTCTATAATCATTTCATTTCGTTGTAAAATTGAGCATTTAGGGCTTCCCCTGGTGGCTCAGACGGTAAAGCGTCTGCCTGCAGTACAGGAGACCTGGGTTCGATCCCTGGGTTGGGAAGATCCCCTGGAGAAGAAAATGGCAACCCACTCCAGTACTCTTGTCTGGAAAATTTCATGAGCTGAGGAGCCTGGTAGGCTACAGTCCATGGGATCACAAAAAGTCAGACACGACTGAGTGACTTCCTCCTCACAAAATTTGGTACTATAAGTAGTACAGACTTGTTGCAAGATGTAAGCTAGTCAAGTTCGCTATAATTTAAAAAATTTAAGTGCATTGAAGATTAGATGAAAATGTTACACAATGAAGTTTAGTATATTCTTATATTATGTGGCAAGTGATATATTGATAGTTATTGCAACTGCTTGACTAAAAAGGACAAACCAAGCATATAATGCCTAAATATATTGGGAAAAGATGTGTTAACAAGATGCTAATTTTTTGTGGTTGGTAAAGACTTTATTTTTTGACTCTGACATATGTGTTGTCCTTCTAAAATGATTAATGCTACCTTGGTGGGAAAACCACTAGACCATTCAAGTATGATCTAAATCAAATCCCTATGATTATACAGTGGAAGTGAGAAATAGATTTAAGGAACTAGATCTGATAGACAGAGTGCCTGATGAACTATGGATGGAGGTTCATGACATTGTACAGGAGACAGAGATCAAGACCATCCCCATGGAAAAGAAATGCAAAAAAGCAAAATGGCTGTCTGAGGAGGCCTTACAAATAGCTGTGAAAAGAAGAGAGGCGAAAAGCAAAGGAGAAAAGGAAAGATATAAGCATCTGAATGTAGAGTTCCAAAGAATAGCAAGGAGAGATAAGAAAGCCTTCCTCAGCGATCAATGCAAAGAAATAGAGAAAAATAATAGAATGGGAAAGACTAGAGATCTCTTTAAGAAAATTAAAGATACCAAGGGAACATTTCATACAAAGAGGGGCTCGATAAAGGACAGAAATGGTATAGACCTAACAGAAGCAGAAGATATTAAGAAGAGGTGGCAAGAATACACAGAAGAAGTGTACAAAAAAGAGCTTCATGACCAAGATAATCACAATGGTGTGATCACTCACCTAGAGCCAGACATCCTGGAATGTGAAGTCAAGTGGACCTTAGAAAGCATCACTACGAACAAAGCTAGTGGAGGTGATGGAATTCCAGTTGAGCTGTTTCAAATCCTGAAAGATGATGCTGTGAAAGTGCTGCACTCCATATGCCAGCAAATTTGGAAAACTCAGCAGTGGCCACAGGACTGGAAAAGGTCAGTTTTCATTCCAACCTCAAAGAAAGGCAATGCTAAAGAATGCTCAAACTACCGCACAATTGCATTCATCTCACACACTAGTAAAGTAATGCTCAAAATTCTGCAAGCCAGGCTTCAGCAATACGTGAACCATGAACTTCCTGATGTTCAAGCTGGTTTTAGAAAAGGCAGAGGAACCAGAGATCAAATTGCCAACATCTGCTGGATCATGGAAAGAGCAAGAGAGTTCCAGAAAAAACATCAATTTCTGCTTTATTGACTATGCGAAAGCCTTTGTCTGTGTGGTCAGAATAAACTGTGGAAAATTCTGAAAGAGATGGGAATACCAGACCACTGACCTACCTCTTGAGAAACCTATATGCAGGTCAGGAAGCAACAGTTAGAACTGGACATGGAACAACAGACTGGTTCCAAATAGGAAAAGGCATACGTCAAGGCTGTATATTGTCACCCTGCTTATTTAACTTATATGCCTGTGAAATGCTGGGCTGGATGAAGCACAAGCTGTAATCCAGATTGCTGGGAGAAATATCAATAACCTCAGATATGCAGATGACACCACCCTTATGGCAGAAAGTGAAGAAGAACTAAAGAGCCTCTTGATGAAAGTGAAAGAGGAGAGTGAAAAAGTTGGCTTAAAATTCAACATTCAAAAAACTAAGATTATGGCATCTGGTCTCATTACTTCATGGCAAATAGGTGGGGAATAAATGGAAACAGTGAAAGACTTTATTTACTTGGGCTCCCAAATCACTGCAGATGGTGACTCCAACCATAAAATTAGAAGATGCTTGCTCCTTGAAAGAAAAGCTCTGACAAACCTAGATAGCATATAAAAAAGCAAAGACATTACTTTGCTTACAAAGCTCTGTCTAGTCAAAGTTATGGTTTTTCCAGTAGTCATGCATGGATATGAGAGCTGGACCATAAATAAGGCTGAGCGCTGAAGAATTGATGCTTTTCAAATGTGATGTTCGAGAAGACTCTTGAGGGTCCCTTGGACTGCAAGGAAATAAAATCAGTCAATCCTAAAGGAAATCAACCTGGAATATTCATTGGAAGGACTGATGATGAAGCCGAAGCTCCCATACTTTGGCTATCTGAAGTGAAGACCAGGCACATTAGACAAGACCCTGATGCTGGGAAAGATTGAAGGCGGGAGGAGAAGGGGACGACAGAGGATGAGATGGTTGGTTGGTATCAGCGACTCAATGGACATGAGTTTGAGCAAGCTCCTGGAGATGGTGAAGGACAGGGAAGCCTGGTGTGCTGCAGTCAATGGGGTTGCAAAGAGTTGGACAAGACTGAGTGGCTGAACCACATTAATGTACTAGTCACTTACATAGTTTTGAAAGGCCAGTCAAGCAAACTGTGAAGGCAATCAGTGACACCCTACCTCTCCTGAAAATCATTTTTGCAGACATCTGGTATTCTACTTTGTAATCATATGCAACTCACATCATAATCTTCATATTATTGTCATTCAACAAATGGTATATATCAAAATTTGCCCTAGAGGCTTTTTAAAGTATGAACTCTTGAGGATCTAGTTTAGAGTTACATAATTACAATTTCTGAGAATGAATTCTGACCATACTTCAGTTAATGACCACTAACATTTATTGTCGATCCATTATATATTTATATTCTGATATATTTCTTAATGTGTATTGTGTGCTTTGTGTAGGATATTTTTTTAAATTATTGAAGAATAGTTGATTTATAGTGTTGTGTTATACTTTCAGGTATATAACACAGTGAATCAGTTATATAAATGCATGCATTTTTTTCTTTTTTGGATTCTTTTCTCAAATAGATTATCACAGAATATTATGTAGAGTTGTTTGTGCTCGACTGTAGGTCCTCATAAGTCATCTGTCTTTTATACAGTAGATTGTGTTCATCCCAACCTCCCGATTTATCCCAAGTCTTTCCCCTTTGATAATCATACATTTCTTTTCTGTGTCTGTGAGTCTGTTTCTGTTTGGTGAGTAAGTTACATTTGTATTACTTGTTTAGATTCCACCTATAAGTGATATCATATGGTATTTGTCTTTTTCTGGCTTACTTCACTCAGTATGGCGATCTCTGGGTCCATCCATGCCATGGCAATGGCATTCTTTCATTCTGTTTTATGGTACATTGTATATGTATCAGATCTTCGTTACCTGTTCCTCTAGATAGACATTTAAGTTGCTTCCATGTCTTGGCTATTGTGAATAGTGCGCAGTGAAGAGTGAGGTGCGTGCATCCTTTTGGATTATGGTTTTCTCTGGATGTATGCCCAGGAATACGATTGCTGGATCATATGGTAGCTCTATTTTCAGTTTTTAAAGGAACCTCCATACTGTTCTCCATACTGGTTGTACCAGTTTACACTCCCACCAATAGTGAAGGAGGGGGTCCCTTGCCTCCAGACTCTTTCGCTAGAGTATTGTTTGCATTTTTGGTGACGGCCATTCTGACCAATGTGAGCTGATAGGTAATTGTAGTTTTGATTTGCGTTTCCCTGATGTTAGTGACTTTGCATGTGCTTTTTGGCCACCTACATGTTTTCTCTGGAGAACAGTCTGTAAGTTAAGTATAGACATTACTACAACATTTATATAAATTGCCTCATGTGTGTTACAGCCCATTACCCAACTGGACTTCTAGTATCTTGCCGGAGAGAGCATGGTTTATGCTACTAAAATATCTAACCTATCCAACATCTCATTTCTGTTTTACCTTAATGATTTTTCTTAATCTTCTGATGCACTTTTTCTTAATAATGAACTATGTTCACCCTCCCACTTCTCTGTCCAGTTTCTCCCAAGGTGGCACTCTTGTATATAAAGATGAGAGCTCTGGAGCCAAAGTATAGTAGTAGTAGTGTAGTGAAAGTCACTCAGTCGTGTCTGACTCTTGCGACCCCATGGACTGTAGCCCACCAGGCTCCTCTGTCCATGGGATTCTCCAGGCAAGAATACTGGATTGGGTTGCCATTTCCTTCTCCAGGGGATCTTCCCGACCCAGGAATCGAACCCATGTCTCCTGCATTACAGGCAGATTCTTTTTTTTTAATATAAATTTATTTATTTTAATTGGAGGTTAATTACTTTATAATATTGTATTTGTTTTGCCATACATCAACATGAATCCGCCACAGGTATACACGTGTTCCCCATCCTGAGCCCCCCTCCCTCCTCCCTCCCCATACCATCCCTCTGGGTCGTCTCGGTGCACCAGCCCCAAGCATCCTGTATCATGCATCGAACCTGGACTGGTGATTCGTTTCATATATGATATTATACATGTTTCAATGTCATTCTCCCAAATCATCCCACCCTCACCCTCTCCCACAGAGTCCAAAAGCCTGTTCTATACCTCTAAGCCCTACAGCCAAAGTATACTGCCTCCCTAAGCAGCGGTTTTCTAGGCAAGTTTTCAAGGGGAAGAAAGCAACAGCTGTTGATTGTCACTCTCAGAATATTTACATAGTTGATATTCAGAGTTATTTGGAGGTCCTGCACTAAGGAAACAAAACTAAGGATCTAGCACTGTGATTGAAGTATAATGGATAAAAGGCTATTTTTGATACTGGTTGGTACAGAAGAAATTAAGCTCTAAATTGTCTTTTAGGTTTTGAAGAGTTCTTTTACCATGAATGATCAAATGGGCAAGTCTGCCCCAGAAAAGTTTGCAGATCCTCATTCCTTTATGGTTAGAGTTAAACCACAAAATCACAAACAGCAACATGAATATTAAGGTCAGATATTTAATAGTTCATCATAGGCCAGGACTTGTTGAGTCCTCTATATGCACTAAGTAAGTAAGTAAATAAAGTCACTCAGTTGTGTCTGACTCTTTGCGACCCCATGGACTGTAGCCTACCAGGCTCCTCTGTCCATGGGATTTTCCAGGCAAGAGTACTGGAGTGGGTGGCCATTTCCTTCTCCAGGGGATCTTCCTGACCCAGCAGTCGAACCCAGGTCCCCCACATTGCAGACAGACGCTTTGCCATCTGAGCCACCAGGGAAGCCCCATATACACTATAACATTCAATTCTGATACTATGCGGTAGGCACTATTATAGCTTTTATATTATTAATGTTTGTTCATATGTAATAATGATGTTAATTTTATAAGCCTAATTGGTCATAAATGACAGATTTTTCTGAGTTTGTTCTACAAGCATTCTTTGAGCCCTTTATAAATAATATACAGAAATAGTGATTATAAAGCACCAAGGCAGCTTGAAATATGTTCAATACCTTTATCTCATAAATCAGCCTGTCTTTATAAAAGAAGAGAAGCATGGTGATACATGTTGGTAAATGTGGCTCACTTCCTCTGCTTTAGTTATTTGGGGGGAAATGAGAACTCAAAACTGACATAAACACTGAACACAATATCCTTGCATCAATATAAAAAATTACAGATTAAATGATTGGAATGTGTAAACCTTTATCGAAATAATCTGACTGGGGCAACTGGAGAAATTGGGTGGGTATTTAGGTGAAACTATTCTTCATGATTTATTAATTGTTGAAGCTAGATGCTTGGTGTATGTATATAATTTTGCATAATAAAGTATTAAAAATTAGAAAAAGATCAATATGTGATTTAAAACTCTAATGAGTTCAAAAGTAACCAAATAGTTTTTTTTTTCTTAACGTTGTAGTTCAGTTTAGCAAATGCATGAATTTCTCTTCCTCATCGAAGATACAATTACCATCCATGAAATTGTACAATTTTCCATTTGCCTTTGCCCACCTATAATAATTGTGGCTAACAGCCATCTAAATTATTCATTTTATGTGGCAAACAAGTGATTATTCTTAAAACAGATCCTGTGTTCTTTTAAATTGCTTTTCTTCATTCTCCAGTTGGCCCAGACCATTACTGAGTTAAATGTTTCTTAATGAAGAACACTGCCTCACTGAACTTTGCTATGTCTGCAAATCAGAGGAATAATTTGAAATTCCTAAAGTCCAGAACTGTATCTCAAAATTAGATGGCAAAATGCTAAAGGGATTTTTTTTTAATCTCTTCACTAATGGCCTTTCTCTGAAGTGCTTTTTCATTTTCTTTAGAAATAATACACTCAGAGGATATACTTAAAGTCTATAAACCTGGATACAGATTTATATAGTAGTCAGTGGGCTGATTATTCTAGGAAGTTAATTTTATCAATTAAGACATATAAAACTTATAAAATGAATAGAAATGAATAGAAACAGGCTGTATGAGGGCAGAGGGGCAAAAATAAGGCTTAGAATAATGTTCTACTTCCTTCTTTTACCACCCCAAAGCGCTTCCTTAGAGAAGAAGCTACCAATCAAATTGCTTGAGTCCAAGGCATTGATAGGGTTATACTTTTTAGAAGGTGAGATCATTGTGTTAAATCTATTGTGCATCTTCCATTCTTTTTTTTATTTTCCACTTCCTTTGTGTACCATCCATTTTGATATGGCCGAGATTTACCAAAGTTGGCCATACATATCTGACGATCTCACTTGCCCTGCTACTTTGGTTCTTGTTAGGGAGGCAGATAAAGAAAATTAAGCCAAGTTTAAGAAGCCAGGAAAGTAAGGTTTTCCATTAAACTATATAAGGCATTGGAGAAGGTAATAGAACCCCACTCCAGTACTCTTGCCTGGGAAATCCCATGGACGAAGGAGCTTGGTAGGCTGCAGTCTATGGGGTCGCTAAGAGTCGGACACAACTGAGCGACTTCACTTTCCCTTTTCCCTTTCATGCATTGGAGAAGGAACTGGCAACCCACTCCAGTGTTCTTGCCTGGAGAATCCCAGGGATGGGGGAGACTGGTGGGCTGCTGTCTATGAGGTCGCACAGAGTCAGACACGACTGAAGAGACTTAGCAGCAGCAGCATCAGCATATACTGCATCACAGTTTGTATGAGACTTTGTTTCATGATATGGATTTAGCCTATTAGGTAATACCCTGAGATTTAATTTGTATATTGTTTCTTTTCTGTACCCATCTCTTCATGGTTAGTGTGTGTGTGTGTGTTTTCATGTGAGGGCCATTAAAGATGATTGGTGAGATATTCCCAGTATCCTGAATCAAATTACAAAACTACTAGCAGAAAACCTTAACTCTACAGACTGTACAGGCACACTTAGCAGTGGCATTATTTTAACACTGTATTATTTTTTGGTTTGAAAGTTGAAGACTTGGTTTATTTTATGAAATGATTTCAGTGAGCAAATAATTATTTTTAAACTTGTGGGCCTGACTCAATGGCTGTGCAAACCATTGGTGTAAACATACCAAATTAGAACTTGAAAGTTACAAAATCCAGAAACATTTACTTTTATATCACCTGTGTTTGCTTGAGCTTCTGGTTGACACAGCATGTCTCTAAGATATGGAAATCCCTTCTCCTCCTTTGCTCCCTTCAGGTGCCAGGAGTTGATTTTTGCAGCCAGCAGGAGCATCATATCCAGCTGTGTCCTTTTTCATTTTTGCCTTTCCCCTGACTTTACCTTATAGTTAGTCAGAAAGCAATCATATAACACCAACAGTGTCAAAATTGTAGTACTAAATGTCTCAGCTATGTACTTCCAAACTTCCAAAAACACTCTATTTTTATGATCAAGGACCCATATATGCCTAATTGTGCCTTCATACAGAGACACTCATTTAGCAAAACTATTACATATTGTAATCAAAAAGTAATTATTTTAATGAAAAATTACTTACCATAGTGATAAATTTATTTATATAATACTTAAAACATGAAGTAAAATTAATTAAACACAATATATTATAACTAATGAATGTAATAAATTACCTTTCTTTGAGTATACAACTTTTAGGTGAGAGTTTTTCCCTCTGCTTTGATAGTGCAGGTAACGGATTTAAGCTTTCTGAAAGTTAATAAATATGAAGAGTATGATCAAATATAAAGTTTGATTTCTAAATTTAAATTTTTAGTTCATGAAGTTTTTTATTTTTTGTTAACTGGAACAACTGCCTAAGAAAACAGACTTGAAATAAATACTTTATCAACTTATGTGGATAATAGTACAGGCATGCCTCATATGTATCATAGGTTTAGTACCAGGCCACTGAAATAAAGCAAATACATGTTAAAGAGTCACACAAATTTTTGGTTTCCCAGTGTGTATGAAAATTAAGTTTACAATATGCCATAGTCTATTAAGTGTGCAAGAGCATTATATCTAAAAAAAGTTCAGTTCAGTTCAGTTCAGTCACTCAGTCATGTCCGACTCTTTGCGACCCCATGAATCGCAGCACGCCAGGCCTCCCTGTCCATCACCAACTCCCAGAGTTCACTCAGACTCACATCCATCGACTCAGTGATGCCATCCAGCAATCTCATCCTCTGTCGTCCCCTTCTCCTCCTACCCCCAATCCCTCCCAGCATCAGAGTCTTTTCCAATGAGTCAACTCTTCTCATGAGGTGGCCAAAGTATTGGAGTTTCAGCTTTAGCATCATTCCTTCCAAAGAAATCCCAGGGCTGATTTCCTTTAGGATGGACTGTTTGGATCTCCTTGCTGCCCAAGTGACTCTCAAGAGTCTTCTCCAACACCACATTTCAAAAGCATCAGTTCTTTGGTGCTCAGCCTTCTTCACCATCCAACTCTCACATCCATACATGACCACAGGAAAAACCATACCTTAATTAGACAATACCTTGTTGCTAACAAATGCTGTCATCTAGACTTCAATTAATCAGAATGTATTAAAACAAAGTTTGCATGCCTATACTAAAAATCTAGTGACTCAAAGATGCATTGGAGTGTGGAAGGTAGTTTGTGAACTTATATGGATGTGGGATATATTCTAGAAATGGGGATGCAGCTATCCCCATTTTAGCTATCCCCAGATTTAAGCTATTTCAAGTATACCAAGACCATGGATAAATGAAATGTACTAGTAGAAGCTGTAAATGCATGGCAAAGAGAGCTAGAGCCACTAATTCCAGTGCCTCAAAATATGATAATAAGTCTTTGTCTCTAAACCTACTACTCTTGATGAAAGTAAAAGAGGAGAGTAAAAAGTTGGCTTAAAGCTCAACATTCAGAAAACTAAGATCATAGCATCTGATTCTGTCTCTTCATGGCAAATAGATGGGGAAACAGTTGAAACAGAGACAGACTATTTTGAGGGGCTCCACAATCACTGTAGATAGTGACTGCAGCCATGGAATTAAAAGACTCCTTTTAATTTGGAAGAAAAGCTATGACCAACCTAGACAGCATATTAAAAAGCAGAGACATTACTTTGCCAACAAAGGTCCCTCTCCTCAAGGCTGTTGTTTTTTTAGTAGTCATGTGTGGATGTGAGAGTTGGACTATAAAGAAAACTGAGTGCCGAAGAATTGATGCTTTTGAACTGTGGTGCTGGAGAAACTCTTCAGAGTCCCTTGGACTGCAAGGAGATCCAACCAGTCCATCCTAAATGATATCAGTCCTGAATATTCAGTGAAAGGACTGATGCTGAAGCTGAAACTCCAATACTTTGGCCACCTGATGTGAAGAACTGACTCATTTGTAAAGACCCTGATGCTGGGAAAGATTGAAGGTGGGAGGACAAGGGGATGACAGAGGATGAGATGGTTGGATGGCATAACAGACTCAATGGACATGAGTCTGAGTAAACTCCGGGAGTGAGTGATGGACAGGGAGATTTGGAGTGATGCAGTCCATGGGGTCACAAAGAGTCAGACATGACTGAAAGACTGAACTGAACTGAAACCTACTACAATTTCCGAGTTGGATTTTATACTTCCTGCTTATGTATCTTCAGTTTTCAAATAAGCCCTGAGAAACCCCAAAGTCTGTACTTTATAATTGTGATATATCCTGTTTTGTAAATGATGGCAACAAGTTTTTTAGGGAAAACTATTTAGAGACCAGCTCTATAGATGCAAATGTAAGTGTATCTTTCAGAGGAATTCCATCAGTAAATGTTGTATTGATACCAACATTTCATTGTAATGTACTTATTTGCTCAGTTTTCCACTTAAAATCTTTTGAAGTGTCTCCATAGTCCACCAATTAAATCCTGATTTCTCAGGAAACCATTTTTGTTCTCCACAATATAGGTCAAGTTCAGTTCACTTCAGTTCATTTCAGTCACTCAGTCGTGTCTGACTCTTTGCGACCCCATGAATCGCAGCACGCCAGGCCTCCCTGTTCATCACCATCTCCTGGAGTTCACTCAGACTCACATCCATCGAGTCAGTGATGCCATCCAGCCCTCTCATCCTCTGTCGTTCTCTTCTCCTCCTGCCCCCAATCCCTCCCAGCATCAAAGTCTTTACAAATGAGTCAACTCTTCTCATGAGGTGGCCAAAGTACTGGAGTTTCAGCTTTAGCATCAGTCCTTCCAAAGAAATCCCGGGGCTGATCTCCTTCTGAATGGACTGGTTGGATCTCCTTGCAGTCCAAGGGACTCTCAAGTCTTCTCCAATACCACACTTCAAAAGCATCAATTCTTCGGTGCTCAGCTTTCTTCACAGTCCAACTCTCACATCCATACATGACCACAGGAAAAACCATAGCCTTGACTAGACGGACCTTTGTTGGCAAAGTAATGTCTCTGTTTTTGAATATGCTATCTAGGTTGGTCATAACTTTCCTTCCAAAGAGTAAGCATCTTTTAATTTCATGGATGCAGTCACCATCTGCAGTGGTTTTGGAGCCCCCCCCCAAAATAAAGTCTGACACTGTTTCCACTGTTTCCCCATCTATCTACCATGAAGTGATGGGACCAGATGCCATGAGCTCCATTTTCTAAAAGTTGGGCTTTAAGCCAACTTTTTCACTCTCCTCTTTCACTTTCATCAAGAGGCTTTTGAGTTCCTCTTCACTTTCTGCCATAACGGGGGTGTCATCTGCCTATCTGAGGTTATTGATATTTCTCCCAGCAATCTTGATTCCAGCTTGTGCTTCCTCCAGTCCAGCATTTCTCATGATGTACTTTGCATGGAAGTTAAATAAGCAGGGTGACAATATACAGCCTTGACGTACTTCTTTTCCTATTTGGAACCAGTCTGTTGTTCCATGTCCAGTTCTAACTGTTGCTTCCTGATCTGCATATAGATTTTTCAAGAGGCAGATCAGGTGGTCTGGTATTCCCATTTCTTAAAGAATTTTCCACTGTTTATTGTGATCCACACAGTCAAAGGCTTTGGCATAGTCAATAAAGCAGAAATAGATGTTTTCCTGGAACTCTTCCTTTTTCAAAGATCCAGCGGATGTTGGCAATTTGATCTCTGGTTCCTCTGCCTTTTCTAAAACCAGCTTGAACATCTGGAAGTTCACAGTTCACATATTGCTGAAGCCTGGCTTGGAGAATTTTGAGCATTACTTTACTAGCATTTGAGATGAGTGCAATTGTGCAGTAGTTTGAGCATTCTTTGGAATTGCCTTTTCTTTGGGATTGGAATGAAAACTGACCTTTTCCAGTCCTGTGGCCACTGCTGAGTTTTCCAAATTTGTTGGCATATTTAGTGCAGCACTTTCACAGCATCATCTTTCAGGATTTGAAATAGGTCAACTGGAATGCCATCACCTCCACTAGCTTTGTTCATAGTGATGCTTTCTACAGCCCACTTGACTTCACATTCCAGGATGTCTGGCTCTAGGTGAGTGATCACACCATCATGATTATCTAGGTCATGAAGATCTTTTTTGTACAGTTCTTCTGTGTATTCTTGCCACCTCTTCTTAATATCTTCTGCTTCTCTTAGGTCCATACCATTTCTGTCCTTTATCGAGCCCATCTTTGCATGAAGTGTTCCCTTGGTATCTCTAATTTTCTTAAAGAGATCTCTAGTCTTTCCCATTCTGTTGTTTTCCTCTTTTTCTTTTCATTGATCACTGAGGAAGACTTTCTTATCTCTCCTTGCTCTTCTTTGGAACTCTGCATTCAGATGCTTATATCTTTCCTTTTCTCCTTTGCTTTTCCTCTCTCTTCTTTTCACAGCTATTTGTTAGGCCTCCCCAGACAGCCATTTTGCTTTTTTGCATTTCTTTTCCATGGGGATGGTCTTGATCCCTGTCTCCTGTACAATGTCATGAACCTCATTCCATAGTTCATCAGGCACTCTATCTATCAGATCTATTTCTTACTTAAATCTATTTCTCACTTCCACTGTATAATTATAAGGGATTTGATTTAGGTCATACCTGAATGGTCTAGCGGTTTTCCCTACTTTCTTCAATTTGAGTCTGAATTTGGGAATAAGGAGTTCATGATCTGAGCCACAGTCAGCTCCTAGTCTTGTTTTTGTTGACTGTATAGAGCTTTTCCACCTTTGGCTTCAAAGAATATAATCAATCTGATCAGTGTGACCATCTTGTGATGTCCATGTAGAGTCTTCTCCTGTGTTGTTGGAAGAGGGTGTTTGCTATGACCAGTGCATTTTCTTGGCAAAACTCTATTAGTCTTTGCCCTGCATCATTCTGCATTCCAAGGCCAAATATGCCTGTTACTCCAGGTGTTTCTTGACTTCCTACTTTTGCATTCCTGTCCCCTATAATGAAAAGGACATCTTTTTTGGGTGTTAGTTCTAAAAGGTATTATTGGTCTTCATAGAACTGTTCAACTTCAGCTTCTTCAGCATTACTGGTTGGGGCATAGACTTGGATAACTGTGATATTGAATGGTTTGTCTTGGAAATGAACGGAGATCATTCTGTCGTTTTTGAGATTGCATCCAAGTACTGCATTTTGGACTCTTTTGTTGACCATGATGGCTACTCCATTTCTTCTGAGGGATTCCTGCCCGCAGTAGTAGATATAATGGTCATCTGAGTTAAATTCACCCATTCCCAGTACATTTTAGCTTTTTGATTCCTAGAATGTTGACGTTCACTCTTGCCATCTCATGTTTGACCACTTCCAATTTGCCTTGATTCATTGGACCTGACATTCCAGGTTCCTATGGAATATTGCTCTTTATAGCATCGGACCTTGCTTCTATCACCAGTCACATCCACAGCGGGGTATTGTTTTTTGCTTTGGCTCCATTTTCATTCTTTCTGGAGTTATTTCTCCACTGATCTCCAATAGCATACTGGGAACCTACTGACCTGGGGAGTTCCTCTTTCAGTATCCTATCATTTTGCCTTTTCATACTGTTCATGGGGTTCTCAAGGCAAGAATACTGAAGTGGCTTGCCATTCCCTTCTCCATTGGACCACATTCTGTCAGACCTCTCCACCATGACCCTCCTGTCTTGTGTTGCCCCATGGGAATGGTTTAGTTTCACTGAGTTAGACAAGGCTGTGGTCCTAGTGTGATTAGATTGACTAATTTTCTGTGAGTATGGTTTCAGTGTGTCTACCCTCTGATGCCCTCTTGCAACCCCTACCATCTTGCTTATTAAATCCTTATATCCTTCTTTTCCTTATTTGCAAGTACCTCTCATCATATAATTTCCATCAACTTTTCCATGTTTGTTTCAAGGCCCACTTCAAGTGCTTTATTCTTCAAAAAGCTGTTTTTCTCTCTGACTCTGTAATTGGATTTTATCTTTCCTTTTCCCTGAAGCACCAGGGGATATTTATCTTCTCAAATGACACTTTAAGTCAGTTTGCTCAGTGGTCCCAGAATTACTTGGGTATTCCACAGACAAAGTGTCTGTACCCAAGGGTCTATTCTAGCCTCAGAGCACACCTGACTTTGTCATGGAATACTGGGGTTTTTCATTTTGTAGGTATTATGGAAAGTAAGACAGCTATTGTGTACTGAATCCTTATACAAAGCTGAGCACTTGGTTTTATCACTGGGAAATATTCAAGTTGTTTTTATTCTTCTAGTGTTTCATAGTTTTAATTAAAACAACCAATGTGTTTGTGATAAGAACTGATACATATTGCCACGAAACATCTGTCAGAGAAATGATACTTGAAGGTGCGCCTCATATCCATTCATTTACATGTTACCCTTCCTGTGTCAGCTGGGAAACCTATTATAAATTTAACATTGAAGCATTAAACAAAATGACAGCTGTGAGCTGTAATAGGAAAAAAAATAATAAGCCTTGTTATTGGTTATTTTTCTAATAGTATTAAAACCAGTTGCCTGCCTGCTTGTGAAAGTGCTGCTGTCTCAGAGAATCATCTTTTATTCTGCTGAGGTGGATGTCAGCTCCAACAGCTTTCATTGGATCAAGCCATTTACTTCCAGTCTAGCATCTTTCCATTTATTCCACTCACAGGTTCCAGAACCATCTTCTTAATATACGTATTGATCATGCTCCTTCTGTGCTCAAGTGGCTTCTCATGAATTTTAGAATGAATTCCACTTCCTTACCAATGCATTTAAGAATCTCTATAATCTAAATCTAACCTAGCTCTTTATCATTATTTCTCTCCTACAATCTCTCTCTTTGTTGAACAGATTTATTCCTTATCAAAAATCTTTTGAAGCTGTATCAGTCAGGGATTAGTCCAAGAGATAGAAAAATCCAATCCTAGAAAAATCTCTAGGTATTTTAACAAGAAAGATATTTGGTATAGGAAATTAAGTGACTCCACAACTGGTAGAAATGCTGAAGGGCAAACCAGTTTCCATCTCAGGGACCAGGATCATTTCCACAGTGAAGAAATGATTCACTAGGACAGCTACTTCCTCTGAAGCCACCATAGAAGCTAATGTCAGAACCGATAGTTCCCACCAGAAGTGACATCTGACTTACAGAATACTGACAGATAGGCTATGGAACAGAACTGCAGAGAATCTACCACCAGTTTTGGACTGAAAATGGCCTCTGCCATATTTTTGCCTTTTAATCACGCTTTTCATCATCATTTTGGGGAACACCATTTCCTCCTTGGGGAGGGGATGCAAAGACAGTGGGAGACAGTGGTTATCCTTTACAGCTTTTCTTTCCTGATGTATCAGCATTTGATTGAGTGAGGTTCTCAAATGTTTATCACACAGTGTCATTACTTATAAACAGAGAAAGTGTTCTCTGGTAAAACATTTAGAACACAGATAAAGATAGCTTGAGATTGAGAGTTCAAATACCTGAAAATCTGAATTTATCTCAAGGGATTTAATTTCTATTCCCAATACAGAGCAATACAGGGAAGATCATTTGTAATTGACCACTTCATACATGTCATTTCTTAATCTCTTCAGCCATTTTCCATCCACTGCCTTTCTAGGTATTCTTATTCCAACTTAATAGACAAAGAAAATTAATCTCAGAAAGTAAAAAGATTTTCCTAAGTTTAAACAGAAAGGCATATTCCAAGTTAATTATGTTTGTGATCAATGCTCTTTCTTCTGTAAAATAAAACTCACTTTTTTATGTTCATATTTATGTCAGTAAAGACATTAAAAACTTACTGTGATTTTGCATTGTTTAAAACTAGGGGGTGGGGGGGAGGTAAATGGAAATAAACATGTTTCAGTTAAACTCCATACAAAGGTAATTCTAACTATATATTATTGTGAAAGAACAATTTACATTATTTAAGCGGTGGAGAAAGGATTATTTGGCAAGTATTCAAGTAACTCATAGGAAAAAAGCAATATATTTCACATTGTGGACATTTATTGTTACAACGTGTATGTTTTTCTCCTTAATAATTGTGTGTTCCCTCTTGTCACCTCTGCATAAACAGAATAATTAACGTACATTGGCTACATTGTGGAAGGGACATTTGGTTTTAATTAATATTGGACCATAAGAAAAGCAATTTGCTTTATATTATCATTCATTATTTGATGCACACATACACATAGTCACAAGTATGTGGAATGTTAGAAAGGCAACTAACATTTCTCACTGTGAATGTGAGAAAGCTTCTCTATCTGGAGTTACACAAAGCTTACCTAACAAAACACAACTCTTTTTATGCAGAATAAATCCTTTGTTCTCTTTCATGTTATAAACAATTGTGTAGCATTTAATGTAAAATGATTTAAAACCAGAAGTTGACTGTATGGAGATTATTCCAAGAGTGAACTCAACAATCAACAAAGCCCCTGGCGTTCATATGGCAAGAGCAGTAATCCAGAACTCACTGGAAACTAAAAGCATGACGCAAACCCATATTAAAGTATAAACTGAAGATCAAGACTGATACCTCTGACTTGTCTAATATATTTTCGTGAAAAAGTTTATCTTATAATTGAGTGAAGTGTCAATTAAACTTACTTCATATATAACAGGAATGCATTTAGATTGCCTGTGTGGTAAGCCCTTGACCTTATTCTTTCATCAGGAGGATATTGACCACGTGTATCAGTTAGCTTTTGCTTTTTTACAAATGACTGCAAATCTTGGTGGTTTAACTCATGAGTCTCTGGTTGGCAGTTGGGCTGGCCTTACCTGGGCAGTTCTTGTGTTGGTGGGCTGACTCATGTGTCTGAGCTGAACAGTATGGTCAGCTGGGAAGTGGCTAAGTAGAATTAGTATAGCTGGGAGAATGTCTCTGCTCTCTGTTCTTTCTCATTCTTCAGCAGGCAAGCTGGAACTTATTTACATGACAACTGAGAAGGAATTAAATAAAGAGAGGGGAAGTGACTCTGGTTTCAAGCCCTACCCTCAGAATCCGCATACTGTCCCATATACTACCTTCTATTGGCCAACCAGGTCACACAGCCTATATTCAAGAGATGGTAAAAAATAAAAATAAAAAACTTCACTCCTTGATAGAAATAAATGTAAAGCAACATTTAAAGGGTGTGAACATAAGGAGGACTGAGGGATGATAGCCAGTTTTTCAATCTTCTCTTCTACATTGGGAAACAAATTTTGTTGGTGAGGTTGTTCCTTGATAATGAAGTGTCCTATGAAAAAACTAGGCTTCAGAGGTGGGGGGTATATAAACTACTCTTCCAATCTTCCCCAAACTTATTCACTGTCACCTCTGACTCAACCAAGTGTCTCCTGTGACTCCTCGTGAGAGTCATCCCATGCACTTTAGACTGCTGTTCAGCAATTCTGCTTTTGTGAGTTTAACTTATTTTAACATCCAAATCTCATACATAAATATTTCTACGTACAGCCTTTTTGCGGTCCAAAAGTTGATGCCCCGAGAATCTCAGGAAGCCCAGATTACTCTGTGTTTCTCATAGAGTGTTTTCATGTAAAACAGTCATTCTGTGCTACCCACATGGGATTGGCTCCAGAATCCCCTCCACCCCTTGGCAACCAAACTCCTTGGAGACCAAACTCTGCAGATGCTCCATCTCTTATAGAAAAGGGCATTGTTGTGCTTATAACCTAAACAAAGCCTCCTGTATACTTAAAATCATTTCTCTGTTACTTATACTATCTAAAACACTGTAAATGCTGTGGAAAGAGCTGTAAATACAATGTAAGTGCTACGTAAATCATTGCTGTTGTGTACAAATTCAAGTTTTGCTTTTCTGAAGTTTATGGATCTTTTTAAAAAAATATTTTCAATCCATGGTTGGTTGAAATCACAGATGCAGAATCCACGGATATGGAGGGCCAATTGTGTTTTGTGCTTCTCACTTCTGTGGTATTATTCTCAAGTTTACTTCATGTTTTTAGATAAAATCTCTATATCTGAGTTCTTCTATGCATAAGGCTCATTGCCTTGAAAATGTATGCTCTGATTAAGTAATCTTAATCTTTCTATTCATTTGAATATAGAAATTGCCAGTATCACATATATTTTAAGTGTTTGCTGATAGTAAGGATTTTATTTACCTAATCTTCCTATCACCATTTTAATACCATGTAGGGCAGGAATATGGAGACGGCGATGGCAACCCACTCCAGTACTCTAGCCTGGAAAATCCCATGGATGGAAAAGCCTGGTAGGCTACAGTCCATGGGGTCACAGAGTCGGACACGACTGAGCGACGTCACTTTCACTTTTCATTTTCATGCATTGGAGAAGGAAATGGCAACCCACTCCAGTGTTCTTGCCTGGAGAATCCCAGGGACGGGGGAGCCTAGTGGGCTGCCATCTATGGGGTCGCACAGAGTCGGACACGACTGAGGCTACTTAGCAGCAGCAGCAGCAGCAGGGCAAGGATATGAAGAAGGCAATGGCAACCCACTCCAGTACTCTTGCCTAGAAAATCCCATGGGTGGAGGAGCCTGGTAGGCTGCAGTCCATGGGGTTGCTAGAGTTGGACATGACTGAGCGACTTCACTTTCACTTTTCACTTTCATGCATTGGAGAAGGAAATGGCAACCCACTCCAGTGTTCGTGGCTGGAGAATCCCAGGGATGGGGGAGCCTAGTGGGCTGCCGTCTAAGGGGTCACACAAAGTCGGACACGACTAAAGTGACTTAGCAGCAGCAGCAGCAGCAGCAGCAGGGCAAGGATAACATTGTTTCCTTTGTATCATTTATACAGTTTACTACTGTAAGTATCTAATTATTATTGGGGCTAGATTAATATGTGATGTCTTTCTTCCTCTGTCTATGTGTGTGTATGAGTACGGGTGTGTAAGTATGTAAATATACATAAACAGTATACATACACATATATATGTGTACCTGTGTATATAAAGGTGTGTGTAGACAGATGTTATATAGATTCAGTTCAGTTTAGTTCAGTCGCTCAGTCTTGTCCGACTCTGCAACCTTATGAATCGCAGCACGCCAGGCCTCCCTGTCCATCACCAACTCCCAGAGTTCACTCAGACTCACGGCCATCGAGTCAGTGATGCCATGCAGCCATCTCATCCTCGGTCGTCCCCTTCTCCTCCTGCCCACAATCCCTCCCAGCATCAGAGTCTTTTCCAATAAGTCAACTCTTCGCATGAAGTGGCCAAAGTACTGGAGTTTCAGCTTTAGCATCATTCCTTCCAAAGAAATCCCAGGACTGATCTCCTTCAGAATGGACTGGTTGGATCTCCTTGCAGTCCAAGGAACTCTCAAGAGTCTTCTCCAACACCACAGTTCAAACGCATCAATTCTTCAGCACTCAGCTTTCGTCACAATCCAACTCTCACATCCATACATGACCACTGGAAAAACAATACCCTTGACTAGATGGACCTTTGTTGGCACAGTAATGTCTCTGCTTTTGAATATGCAGTCTAGGTTGGTCATAACTTTCCTTCCAAGGAGTAAGCATCTTTTAATTTCATGGCTGAAATCACCATCTGCAGTGAATTTGGAGCCCAAAGAAATAAAGTCTGACACTGTTTCCCCTGTTTTCCCATCTATTTCCCATGAAGTGATGGGACCACATGCCATGATCTTAGTTTTCTAATGTTGAGCTTTAAGCCAACTTTTTCACTCTTCTATAGATTAGATCAATAGAAAAAGATAACTATTGACATTTGAATTGTCCATTTGAATTGAGATATAATGAGTAACATATTGTTAAAATTTCAGTACATTCATACTCAGATAAAGCATTCTATTTTTCCTGTTTTCATACCTTGATATGTTCCTGATGAACACTTATCAGTTATATGTATGCACATGATTGTTTACATGTTGAAATTTTAAAAATTATTTTTGACAAGAGTGGCAGTCGGATTTACGCTCTGAAATAGGAAGGTGATAAAGGACAATGAGGGGCTTCCCTGGTGGCTCAGTGGTAAAGAATCCACCTGCCAATGCAGGAGATGTGGGCTTGATCCCTGGGTTGGAAAGATCCCCTGATAAAGGAAATGGCAACCCACCCAGTATTCTTGCCTGGGAAATCCCATGGACAGAGGAGCCTGGCAGGCTGCAGTCCTTGGGATTGCAAAAGATTCAGACATGATTTAGTAACTGACAACAACAGGACAATGAGATGTTGAATGAAAGTAGTAAGACTCTTGAACAAAAATGTACTGTTCTAAGGTTTTAAAATGTTAATTTTCAGTACATAAATTAAAATGAGAGCTAAAATTGTATTCCTATAGATTTTGCCATGAAAAAAATATCTTTGGCTAATTTTGAATCTATATAGATAACAGAATATAGGTATATAATATTCATCACTTTACTATGCTTCAGTGCAATAGGAATCAAAATCGTAAAGCATTTAACTGTCTGAGAGATTAATTCTTTTCTTTTTTTTTCAAGATCAAAGGGAGGCCCTTTGTTTATCCTGATGATTGGTAGTTACTCATCTCACCAAACTTAATCTGTAACCCTTGCCACCTTGAACTATACTAGTAAGAGTAGCTGTTAGGAGCTAAAGATCTTCTGTCACTTGATCTTGGGGATAAAACCTTATTTTCAACTAGTTACATATTGTTTTTGATATTAAAATAAATTATGCTATTTAGTGCCCAGTTTTCTCACCTGTGGAATATGAATAAGAATCACACCATTTTTTGTGATATGGTTAAGTTAAAAAAATGCATGCTTTGTAAAAATGATGAAAATAAAGTACTCAACTCAGGAAGTTGATACAAAAATGAGATGAACCCCCCTAAGTTTCCTACTCCCAATGTGTGTTTGTTGTAAGAAAAGTAAATTTTTCTTAGGCTTTTTTTATTCGGGAAATTGGAAATTAAAAATAACGACTTTGTGGTATTATACATGTTCATTAACAACATGTATGCATGAGCATAGAATTGTTTGTAGTAAATCCATATTCAGTAAATGTAGCTTCCTTCTAAAAATATCTTAAAAAGCTCAAGTGACCTTAGCAGGATATATAATGAGAACAAGGTCAAGTGACTACAAACAGCCTATGGCAGGCACTCTACCCATTGTGTCACAAGGGCTATGAGAGGTGCAGCACGATATACTAGCTAGAGCCACACATATGGTGAACACTGGTAGGTATGTATTCTATTTAAGAAATGAAAAAAAAAACAAAGGTCATACATTTTGGCATACCCCAGGGTGTCCAGTTTGGTCTTCTGATCTCAAAGCTCATGAACTTTTATCTTATTCAGATAGCACACTCACACTCCTTAATTAAAACACTTTTGTTTAAAACAGACTTTAACACTAAACAGAACACTTAGTTTAAATTAACCTCTTAGGACCACCAATCTGTATATCATATTGTTAATCTTTCACCTATCAGTATAAGACCAATGATTAGAAGGTTTTAAAATAAGCATGTTTCAAGTAGGCTTTCAGTTCAGTTCAGTTCAGTCACTCAGTCGTGTCTGACTCTTTGCGACCCCATGAATCGCAGCACTCCAGGCCTCCCTGTTCATCACCAACTCCCGGAGTTCACTCAGGCTCGCGTCCATCGAGTCAGTGATGCCATCCAGCCATCTCATCCTCTGTCGTCCCCTTCTCCTCTGGCCCCCAATCCCTCCCAGCATCAGAGTCTTCTCCAGTGAGTCAACTCTTCGCATGAGGTGGCCAAAGTACTGGAGTTTCAGCTTTAGCATCATTCCCTCCAAAGAAATCCCAGGACTGATCTCCTTCAGAATGGACTGGTTGGATCTCCTTGCAGTCCAAGGAGTCTCCTTGCAGTCTCAAGAGTAGGCCTTAGACATTATTAAATTAAAACATCTACCACAGCGTTTACAAATTCAAATAAAATGGAAACTAGTATAACTCCCAAATGATAGCCCATTTATAGAGCATTTATGAAATTTAATGCATACTTCAACACACTCAAGTTATTATTTTAAATTACGTTTTAATAGTAACCCTGTTAGGCACTTGACTTTAAGTCTTATATGAAAGAGTTCATTCTTTCTGTTTTTAAAAATTATTTTTGCTTCTACTTTGTTTAATTAGTATTATAATTCATAAGACAAACAGTACTTATAAAAAGCATGCATTTAAAACCTCAGCTCCTCTAGCCCGACCAAGCAGCCTTCCTTTTTCATCCATCCCTGACAGTGCAAATCCCTGCTTCCACAACAGGGGGCTCTCACATCACCATGCCCTCCTCTGTTTTTCTGCTTTCCCCAGCAGCTTTCTGGCTCCAGCCAGAGCAAAAAGGTTATGCCACCTATAATCAGTTCCCAGGCAGCTTCCCTGGCCCCATATTGTCATTATGGCCTGAAGACAGTAGCTGTAAAATCCCTCCCACTGGGCACCTCAACTGTCAACAACCCTCTATTGGCCAAATTGCAAATGCTAGACCCATACCAAACACTTCCAACCCTGAAACACAAGGGCCATAAATGCATACATACATACATACATACATAAAAAGAAGATTTGATTCATGGTTTGAAAGAGAAAGCTGAAATGCAGGACCGCTTCTTAATTGTAGAAATCCACAGGTAATATCTGAGGATAAGGTGTTTCACAGATTGCTATGTTTCAAGCTAAAATGACAATGACTCACAAGATTTATCATAGCACAGCTCAGAACGTGCATGACCACAGGTTCCTAAGTCAGAAGAAGTAGATCCTACTCAAAAGGAGATGTGAATGATCAGCGTGCAATACAGGAGAAATTCTGCTCATTAAATTCTGTTCAAATGTCAGAGAACATGTTGAGTGAAGAAGGACGATTCTGAGGAATGGACTTCAAAGTGGGTAGACTGCCAGCTCCTCACGTGTCATGGTATATAAATGGAAGCTTTTTGCAAAATGATAGTGTCTTAGGAGGGTTTTCATTCACTCATCCTTGAAGTGAGCAGAGCTTCAGGTTCAGGAGCTTACTCGTGTATTGCCATGAACAGAACAGGGGAAGCTACCTTAACTGTATAGCTGGACATTCTTGCAAGAGAATGTAGAACACTGATATTTATCTACAAAACACAACTCAAAGAAGTTTTAGGGGGAGACTCACTAAAGCCAGAATGCCAGCTCTCACCTGTGCCTCCTTTGAAGGTGTTCTGGAGAAGAAATTATGAAATGGTAAAGTTCAGCACTGACGGAAGAAGCTTATAGCATGATAATTATAGATTACTTTACTAATAAAAAATATAAATAAGGAAGATTCTGGGTAACATGGTACATACAGTTACTGAAGCTAAGTTAATGACTACATATAACACCTGAAGCTATTAGTTGTAATTTTTCCTATCAGCTTGAGTTTTGCCTTCTTTCATCTCCATTCACAGTTCTATTTTATTTTTCATCAGATTCTACTTTTTTTTGAAGAAAATACTTTTTAGAGAGCTTTATGAAAGTGAAAGTCACTCAGTCATGTCTGGCTCTTTGCAACCCCTGGACTGTACCATCCATGGAATTCTAAATTGTGTTAACTTTTGAAATTAAGAAAGCTAACAGAGGGATACTAAGTATAATCACATAGTCAGTAGACATCATCTGATTCTTAGATTTGCTTACTTTTTAGAGATATAACATCAAGATGCTACCTTTTGCTTTTCTGCAAAAAAATGATATATATAGTTGATTTCTTAAAATATTAATTACATACTTTTGCTAATGTCTAATTCCTAATTGATAATGATGCCTAGCAAATAGAACAACTTATGTTTTAACTGCCAGGAGAGAAAATGAGTAACATTTTAATATTTAATTAGTAAGTCAATATGATACTTTACGTTTGCTATCTTATTTGGCTCTTAAAACACTCTCCCAAGATGAAAATCATCCCCACTTTACAGCTAACAGAGACTTGGAAAATTTAAGTCACTTGTTCAAGAGGATGTATCTATACCTGGGAGTTTAGGACTGTTTCCTAGCTGTCATGAGTCAGAAATTAGTGAGCTGATGTCTTGCAGCTTTCTTAAGATAGATATTTAAAATTGTTAGTTTGGTTATTTGAAGTCATATTTTCAAACTATGGTGACAATAGTTACAGCTAAAATTCAAAGAGCATTGTGACAGCCACTAGACTGATGCAGATTCATTTTTTAAAAATTGCATATTTTTATCACATAACTTATGAATCTACTCCCAGCTTCATGAAAGGCAAGATAATTGGTTCCGTTTCTTTTGAGTACAGTGCAAAAATAATAAAAGGTGCTTTTTAAAGTACCTTATTTTCCTTTGTATGTGAAATAGAATACCCTGTTTCTTAAGCTCAAGAAGATGGGGTTGAGGTTAGGTGCACAAGGGCAGCAGCAGAGACAAAGAACCGTATTCAGTTTCCAGAAGCATTGTAAGAATGGTTAAATACATGAAATCTTTAAATAAAGATAAAATAGATGAAGGTTCAGTTCAATTCAGTTCAGTTCAGTCGCTCAGTCATGTTCTACTCTTTGTGACCCCATGAACTGCAGCACACCAGGCCTCCCTGTCGATCACCAACTCCTGGAGTCCACCCAAACCCATGTCCATTGAGTCTGTGATGCCATCTAACCATCTCATCCTCTGTCGTCCCCTTCTCGTTCTGCCCCCAATCCCTCCCAACATCAGAGTCTTTTCCAATGAGTCAACTCTTCACATGAGGTGGCCAAAGTATTGGAGTTTCAGCTTCAGCATCAGTCCTTCCAATGAACACCCAGGACTGATCTCCTTTAGAATGGACTGGTTGGATTTCCTTGCAGTCCAAGGGATTCTCAAGAGTCTTCTCCAACACCACAGTTCAAAAGCATCAATTTTTTGGCACTCAGCTTTCTTTTTAATTCAACTCTCACATCCATACATGACCACAGGAAAAACCATAGCCTTGACTAGATGGATCTTAGTTGGCAAAGTAATGTCTCTGCTTTTGAATATGCTATCTAGGTTGGTCATAACTTTTCTTCCAAGGAGTAAGTGTCTTTTAATTTCCTGGCTGCAGTCACCATCTGCAGTGATTTTGGAGCCCAGAAAAATAAAGTCAGCCACTGTTTCCACTGTTTCCCCATCTATCTACCATGAAGTGATGGGGCCAGATGCCGTGATCTTAGTTTTCTGAATGTTGAGCTGTAAGCCGACTTTTTCACTCTCCTCTTTCACTTTCATTAAGAGGCTCTTTAGTTCTTCTTCACTTTCTGCCATAAGGGTGGTGTCATCTGCATATCTGCTGCTGCTAATTCGCTTCAGTCATGTCCAACTCTTTGTGACCCCATGGACTGCAGCCTACCAGGCTCCTCTATCCATGGGATTTTCCAGGCAAGAGTACTGAAGTGGGGTGTCATCACCTTCTCCACTGCATATCTGAGGTTATTGATATTTCTCCCAGCAATCTTGATTCCAGATTGTGCTTCCTCCAGCCCAGCATTTCTCATGATGTGCTCTGCATATAAGTTAAATAACCAGGGTGACTATATCCAGCCTTGACATACTCCTTTTCCTATTTGGAACCAGTCTGTTGTTCCATGTCCACTTCTAACTGTTGCTTCCTGACCTGAATATAGGTTTCTCAAGAGACAGGTCAAGTGGTCTGGTATGCCCATCTCTTTCAGAATTTTCCACAGTTTATTGTGATCCACTCAGTCAAAGGCTTTGGCATAGTCAATAAAGCAGAAATAGATGTTTTTCTGGAACTCTCTTGTTTTTTTGATGATCCAGTGGATATTAGTATTAAAAGAAACGTTCCCAATGATGAAAGTTAGTTGTTCATTTTCAACTAAAAATTCAAGCTAACCTAAATGGAAATATTCACATAAAATGATGTTTAACATTGCTATTTATTAGAAAAGCATGAGTTGATACTACAGTGAGGTACCACCTCCCAAAGGTCAGAATGGCCACAATTTAAGTCTATAAATAACAAATGCTGGAGAGGATGTGAAGAAGAGGGATATTCTTATGCTGTTGGTGAGAATCTAAATTGGTGTAACCACTGTGGAAAACGATATGGAGGTTCCTCATAAAACTAAAGGTGGAGTTGCTGTATGATCCTGCACTCCCCAATCGCTGGCATACACACAGACAAAGCTGTAAGTCGAAAAGATACTTGCACCCCTCTGTCCCAGCAGCACAGTTCACCATCTGCAAGACATGGAAACAACCTCAGTGTCCATCGATAGAGGGACGGATAAAGAAAATATGGTACATATATGTAATGGAATATTGTTCAGATGTAACATTACTCAGCCATAAGAAAGAAGGAAATAATGCTATCTGCAGCAACAGCAGTGGACCTAGAGACTACCATGCTAAGTGAAGTGAGTCAGAAAGAGAAAGGCAAACGCCTTACGACCTCACTTATGTGTGGAACCTAAAATACGATACGGATGAACTTACCTTGAACATGCAACTCTGAGGATATTTTTAGAATGGTAATTGTATGTAGGTCACTAATTCATTTTTTTAAACTTACCTTATATATGGAAATAACTGAAAAAACCCTTTTGCATAAAATGACAGTTTTCTTTAATCACTGAGGTTGAATCTAGTCACAAGGTGCTATGAAGAATTTTGTTTGTATACTTCCTATGTATTAACAGTTAAATGAATTTAATAATGGGTTTTGATTTCAACTGTTGATTTGGAATGTAGTGTATACATAGTAAAATATCACAAGATGAAAAATAAGCTAAAGAGTTCATATGTCCATTTGATAGCACTTAGGGTTTTATGTCTTTCAGTGTGAAAATTGACTTATTCTATTAACACAGTTCACAACCCCTGAATCACCTGTCAGCTTTCAGCTCAAATCTTCTCATTGAGGGAGAACTATCATATTATTCTATAGGTTTGGGAGATTTTTTTCAAATTATAATTATGACTGTCTAAATCTTGGGACATGGGAGACTAAGCAATTTCATGGATCAATGAACTCTGAACACAAAATCCATTTTTTAAAATTACCCTCTTAAGGCTTCTTTTTAAAAAGTTTATAAAACCGTGTCTACATACATCTGTTAGAAAAAATGAATAGTTTCTGCCAACCATATTCTGTAACTTTTTGACACATTTTGAAAAATCCTTATATTTTTTATTTCTGTATTACCTTCAATTTACTTGACCTTCCCCCCATGCCAGTGAGAATAAATTGTTAATTTTTTAAATTCCAATGGAATGTTATTGGCACTTCTATTTGTATTTATATCACTGTGCTATAATCATTTGTGTGTTATCTTGTCACTTGTTTCACAAAGGTGAACTTGTTGAGGGCAAGGGCGTTATATCATCATTCTTTTTTCGAGTATTCATTTCATTTACAAGGTGGACTGTACCTCAATCAATAAACATTTTTCAAGCAATTTTCCTGAAGTAGTTTTTAATCCATAATAAGGAGCTTACTTTATTTTTGTTGAATGGACTGAATGCCTTTGCTTCTTTATTATATTTTTTAATCTTTATTTTATATTTGAGTATAGTTGGTTAACAATGTGTTAGTTTCAGATACACAGCAAAGGGATTCAGTTATACATACTCAGGTATCTATTCTTTATTTCAAATTCTTTTCCCATTTAGGTTATTACAGAGTATTGAGCAGAGGTCCCTGTTCTATATAGTAGATCTCTGCTGGTTATCTATTTTTAATTAAATAACAGAGTTTACATGTCAGTCCCAGACTCCCAGTATAGTCAATCCCCTCCTCCTTCTCCCCTGGGCATCATAAATTCATTCTCTAAGTCTGTGAGTCGGTGAAGGGTTTGTTTCTTACTGAACAAAATATTAAAAAATTAGAAAACAGTCGACTACAGTGGCTATAAGTATTAGAGACAATTTTCTTCTAAGGGAATAATATTCTAGCCTGTCTTGTACTCTCTTTCCTTGAAATTTGTGTCCTTTCAATTCTATGGCAAATAATTATTTACATAAATTATGTTCATTTTCTTCTTCCTTAATAATGCCAACCTATTTGGAGTGGGAGGGGGCAACTGTATCTGGATAAGTTTCCTGTTCTCCCAACTTTTCATCCTTAGTGCTGCATAATTGACATTGGGATATAAGCAGGAATTGGTAGGTAGAGCTCTATAAATCACATTCAAAATGACAAAACCAGCTTTTGCATTTGTACTTCTTATAGTTAAAGATATTTGAATAGGAAAATGAAAACCTGCATTGTGAAGCTGTCATATCATCCCTGAACTGCTCTATATGCTTATTTTGTAAGCTAAGTAAATCCAGTTGAATTAAACATGTTTCTAGTTCATGAAAATAAACCAAGACAACATGTTTCAGTGAATAGTACATTTTGTAGAATGAGCTACTGCAAAATCCATTTTGTAGTTTTTAAAAGAAAAATCTTATTTTTAAGTGATTTCAACTTGATTCAATAAAGATAGCATTAAAAAGACAGAGAAATATTTTCAGTGATATTTTTATGATATTTGATAATAAGAAGAGCTTATCTTATATTTTTGTAACATTATTCATAATCAGTTAAGTTCAGTTCAGTTCAGTCACTCAGTCATGTCCGACTCTTTGCGACCCCATGAATCGCAGCACGCCAGGCCTCCCTGTCCGTCACCAACTCCCAGAGTTCACTTAGACTCACGTCCATCGAGTCAGTGATGCCATCCAGCCATCTCATCCTCGGTCGTCCCCTTCTCCTCCTGCCCACAATCCCTCTCAGCATCAGAGTCTTTTCCAGTGAGTCCACTCTTTGCATCAGGTGGCCAAAATACTGGAGTTTCAGCTTTAGCATTATTCCTTCCAAAGAACACCCAGGACTAATCTCCTTTAGAATGGACTGGTTGGATCTCCTTGCAGTCCAAGGGACTCTCAAGAGTCTTCTCCAACACCACAGTTCAAAAGCATCAATTCTTCAGCGCTCAGCTTTCTTCACAGTCCAACTCTCACATCCATACATGACCACTGGAAAAACCATAGCCTTGACTAGACAGACCTTTGTCGGCAAAGTAATGTCTCTGCTTTTGAATATGCTATCTAGGTTGGTCATAACTTTCCTTCCAAGGAGTAAGTGTCTTTTAATTTCATGGCTGCAGTAACCATCTGCAGTGAATTTGGAGCCCCCCAAAATAAAGTCTGACACTGTTTCCCCTGTTTCCCTATCTATTTGCCATGAAGTGATAGGACCAGATGCCATGATCTTAGTTTTCTGAATGTTGAGCTTTAAGCCAACTTTTTCACTCTCCACTTTCACTTTCATCAAGAGGCTTTTTAGTTCCTCTTCACTTTCTGCCATAAGGGTGGTGTCATCTGCGTATTGGAGGTTATTGATATTTCTCTCAGCAATTAAAAAAAATTAACTCAATTATTCATAATAATGGACTCAAAAGTAGCATTGGGTGTATATTAGAAGACACTTAAAATGAATATATAGATGTTTAATTTATTGATAATCCAACATAGCTAATATCAAAAGAATAAGTTGGGGGACTTTATTTAATAGAAAAGAACCAATAGAGCACTAATCACCACCATAAAATTAAATTGTGCAAGATATTACTTATAATGGAGAAGCTATTCCAAAATCAATAGGAGATAAGCTATTATATAACACATGAGGCAATTTTCAGGCCATAGAAATGGAAAAGGAACCAATGGAAATATCATATTAGATATTGTCTGAAACATGGATGATGAAGTGAGTCTCTGTATAGCATCTTCATATATCATAAACAATTCGCTATTATAAATTTTCACAACCATTTTCTGAAGTCTGTCCAGCACTTAAAAATTAATAAAAGTCTATTTGTTTGCTCTAGCAGAATAGTTGTCATATTGTTTGAACCCACTGTCATATAGGAAATATGAATAACCAGTTTTTGTTCTCAGAATAAACCATTTTGAAAATCATAGCAAATTATTGATCTCTTGATTATGTTTTTTCAAGATTATATAAATCTGAATACTTTCTATAAAAACTTGGTTATTCTATTAGCTGTCAGTGTTCCTCCAAAAAAACTTCCTAAACATGAGACTAATAAAGGACCATAAAACTTTAACAGAATATTGTAATTTTAGGTTTAAGCATAACATACTATCACCAAGCTATCACCAAAACTAGTGTCTAGCTTCCGTGTGGATTGTTTAATGAAGAATTATGCATTTTTCTCAATTATAAATGAATGAAATAAGGCTTTTGCCTGCTAGTTCCTAGAGCCTGTTTTCACTCGCTTTTTTACTTCATAATCCTCCACCTATTCAAAGCGTTGTTATGCTTCCTCTGAAGATTTCTTACTGTTCTTTTAGGCTAAATGTCAACCACTTGAAGTATCTCTAAAAATAAGAGTGTTTTTCAATGTAACAGTGACCCTTTTGGAATCAACATGCATTATGAAACTTTCCTCTCTCTCTCTCTTTTTTTTTTCCTTTTCTCCGGCAATAGGCCTTCTTCACAGTCTAACTCTCACATCCATACATGATCACAGGAAAAACCATAGCCTTGACTAGATGGACCTTAGTCAGCAAAGTAATGTCTCTGCTTTTGAATATGCTATCTAGGTTGGTCATAACTTTTCTTCCAAGGAGTAAATGTCTTTTAATTTCCTGGCTGCAATCACCATCTGCAGTGACTTTGCCCCCCAAAATAAAGTCTGACACTGTTTCCACTGTTTCCCCATCTATTTACCATGAAGTGATGGGACCGGATGCCATGATCTTCGTTTTCTGAAAGTTGAGCTTTAAGCCAACTTTTTCACTCTCCTCTTTCACTTTCATCAAGAGGCTTTTGAGTTCCTCTTCACTTTCTGCCATAAGGGTGGTGTCATCTGCACAGCTGAGGTTATTGATATTTCTCCCGGCAATCTTGATTCCAGCTTCTGTTTCTTCCAGTCCGGTGTTTCTCATGATGTACTCTGCATATAAGTTAAATAAACTGGGTGACAATATACAGCCTTGACGTACTCCTTTTCCTATTTGGAACCAGTCTGTTGTTCCATGTCCAGTTCTAACTGTTGCTTCCTGACCTGCATACAGATTTCTCAAGAGGCAGGTTAGGTGGTCTGGTATTCCCATCTCTTGAAGAAGTTTCCACAGTTTACTGTGATCAGCACAGTCAAAGGCTTTGGCATAGTCAATAGAGCAGAAATAGATATTTTTCTGGAACTCTCTTGCTTTTTCCATGATCCAGCAGATGTTGGCAATTTGATCTCTGGTTCCTCTGCCTTTTCTAAAACCAGCTTGAACATCAGGAAGTTCATGGTTCACGTATTGCTGAAGCCTGGCTTGGAGAATTTTGAGCATTACTTTACTAGCATGTGAGATGAGTGCAATTGTGTGGTAGTTTGAGCATTCTTTGGCATTGCCTTTCTTTGGGATTGGAATGAAAACTGAGCTTTTCCAGTCCTGTGGCCACTGCTGAGTTTTCCAAATTTTCTGGCATATTGAGTGCAACACTTTCACAGCATCATCTTTCAGGATTTGAAATAGGTCAACTGGAATGCCATCACCTCCACTAGCTTTGTTCATAGTGATGCTTCCTAATGCCCACTTGACTTCACATTCCAGGATATCTGGCTCTAGACAAGTGATCACAGCATCATGATTATCTGGGTCATGAAAATCTTTTTTGTACAGTTCTCCTGTGTATTCTTGCCACCTCTTCTTAGAGGTTATCTTCATTACCTGCACCGTAATTTGTCCTCTCCTCACATAACAGCTAGGGATGGAGTCCCACCCATCAACAGAAAAGTGGATTAAAGATTTACTGAACTTGGCCCCACCCATCAGAACATCACCTAGTTTCTCCCTCACTCTCTCCCATCAGGAAGTTTCCATAAGCTTCTTATCCTTATCCATCAGAGGGCCAACAGAATGAAAACCAGAATTACAGAAAACTGATCAAACTGATCACACGGATCACAGTCTTTTCTAAATAAATGAAACTATGAGCCATGCCATGTAGGTCACACATATGGATGGGTCATGGTGGAGAGTTCTGACAAAATGTGGTCCACTGGAGAGGGGAAAGGCAAGCCACTTCAGTGTTCTTACCTTGAGAACCCCATGAACAGTATGAAAAGGCAAAAAGATAGGACACTAAAAGATGAACTCCCCAGGTCGGTTCAGTTCAGTCCAGTCACTGAGTTATATCTGAGTCTTTGCAATCCCATGAATTGCAGCATGCCAGGCCTCCGTGTCCATCACCAGCTCCCGGAGTTCACTCAGACTCATGTCCTTCGAGTCAGTGATGCCATCCAGCCATCTCATCCTCTGTCGTCCCCTTCTTCTCCTGCTCCCAATTGCTCCCAACATCAGAGTCTTTTCCAATGAGTCAACCCTTCGCATGAGGTGGCCAAAGTACTGGAGTTTCAGCTTTAGCATCATTCCTTCCAAAGAAGTCCCAGGACTGATCTTCAGAATGTAGGTGCCCAATATGCTACTGGAGATCAGTGGAGAAATATCTCCAGAAAGAATGAAGAGATAGAGCCAAAGTAAAAGCAACACCCAGTTGTGGATGTGACTTGTGAGGAAGTAAAGGCTGACGTTGTAAAGAAAAATATTGCATCAAGGCAAATTGGAAGTGGTCAAATAGGAGATGGCAAGAGTGAACACTGACATTTTAGGGATGCTGTGAGAGTGCTGCACTCAATATGCCAGCAAAGTTGGAAAACTCAGCAGTGGCCACAGGACTGGAAAAGCTCAGTTTTCATTCCAATCCCAGATAAGGGCAATGCCAAAGAATGCCCAAACTACCACACAATTGCACTCATCTCACATGCTAGTAAAGTAATGCTCAAAATTCTTCAAGCCAGACTTCAGCAATACGTGAACCGTGAACTTCCTGATGTTCAAGCTGGTTTTAGAAAAGGCAGAGGAATCAGAGATCAAATTGCCAACATCCTCTGGATCATAGAAAAAGCAAAAGAGTTCCTGAAAATCATCTATTTCTGTTTTATTGACTATGCCAAAGCCTTTGACTGTGTAAGGTGAGGTGAAGTCACTCAGTTGTGTCTGACTCTTTGCGACCCCATGGACTGTAGCCTACAAGGCTATTCCATCCATGGGATTTTCCAGGCAAGAGTACTGGAGTAGGTTGCCATTTGTTGATCACGATAAACTGTGGTAAATTCTGAAAGAGATGGAATTACCAGACCACCTGACCTGCCTCTTGAGAAACCTATATGCAGCTCAGGAAGCAACAGTTAGAACCGGACATGGAACAACAGACTGGTTCCAAATAGGGAAAGGAGTACGTCAAGGCTGTATATTGTCACCCTGCTTAGTTAACTTCTATGCAGAGAACATCATGAGAAATGCTGGGCTGGAAGAAGCACAAGCTAGAATCAAGATTGCTGCAAGAAATATCAATAACCTCTGATATGCAGATGACACCACCCTTATGGCAGAAAATGAAGAGGAACTAAAACACTTCTTGATGAAAGTGAAAGTGGAGAGTGAAAAAGTTGGCTTAAAGCTCAACATTCAGAAAACAAAGATCATGGCATCTGGTCCCATCACTTCATGGGAAATTGATGAGGAAACAGTGGAAACAATGACAGACTTTATTTTTTTGGCTTCAAAATCACTGCAGATAGTAATTGCAGCCAGGAAATTAAAAGACGCTTACTCCTTGGAAGGAAAGTTATGACCAACCTAGATAGTATATTCAAAAGCAGAGACATTACTTTGCCAAGAAAGGTCCATCTAGTCAAGGCTATGGTTTTTTCCAGTGGTCATGTATGGATGTGAGAGTTGGACTGTGAAGAAAGCTGAGTGCTGAAGAATTCATGCTTTTGAACTGTGGTGTTGGAGAAGACTCTTGAGATTCCCTTGGACTGCAAGGAGTTCCAACCAGTCCATTCTAAAGGAGATCAGTCCTGGGTGTTCATTGGCAGGACTGATGCTAAAGCTGAAACTCCAATACTTTGGTCACCTCATGGGAAGAGTTGATACATCGGAAAAGACCCTGATGCTGGGAGGGATTGGGGGCAGGAGGAGAAGGGGATGACAGAGGATGAGATGGTTGGATGGCATCACCAACTCGATGGATGTGAGTTTGAGTGAACTCTGGGAGTTGGTGATGGACAGGGAAGCCTGGCATGCTGTGATTCATGGGTTCACAAAAAAGTTGAACACAACTAAGCGACTGAACTGAACTGAACTGAGGGACTGGACTGAACTGTCCCTTCCTTAATGCCTTCTATTCTTCTTGGGTATCAAGCTCTATCAAATACTGCTTTTTATCCCCTTTACAGCTTTTTGAATATTCTGGACACAATAATATTGTGGAATCTGAGGAACTAGTTATGTTTCTCTGTTTTATTTAATTATGTTTGCTTCTATACAACATTTGTCCCAATCTGCAGACAAATGAATTCCTTATGTTTCTGCTTTCCAGGTGGGTAACTCATCATACATTTCAATATTCCCATTAGGTTTTTATATGTTAATTATGGTTTCAGATGGAATATGATGATCAATCTCTGAGGTTTGACAGTACCTCTGCACATTATAGCTAAGCTACTTATCATGAAATATCATATAATGTATGGCTTGCTTGTCTTTCATCCTTATGGCTGTGGGCTCCAGAAATACATAAACATATCTCTATTTTGCCAGTGCTTAGAATTCAGAGCTGATCCTCAGTAAATTAGTTTTGACTGCCCAAATGAATAAATGATAATTATTATAATAAAGAGTTGAGGTAGGCATCATAGATAAAATTAATGATTTATCTTCTTTTGCACAAAGGTTTTGGAGAAGGCAATGGCACCCCACTCCAGTACTCTTGCCTGGAAAATACCATGGACGGAGGAGCCTGGTAGGCTACAGTCCATGGGGTTGCGAAGAGTCAGACATGACTGAGCGACTTTACTTTCACTTTTCACTTTCATGCATTGCCTGGAGAATCCCAGGGACGGGGGAGCCTGGCAGGCTGCCGTCTATGGAGTCACACAGAGTTGGACACGATGGAAGTGACTTAGCAGCAGCAGCGGCACAAAGGTTTTGCTTGCTTTTAGTTAGCATGAGTTCTTCATTTAGCTCATTATCATATTTTAATTTATCTATATGATATTTAAGAAATAACCTCTACATTTTATAAAATAGAAATTTGTAAATTTATAATATTAACTTTTTAGAGCTATGAAAAGTTCTCCCTGAATTAATCCTGAGAGATTTTGAATATCTTTGTTTCATTTCATCAAATTATGATTTAAATTGTCAGCTGTATATATTTACAGTTATATAAGTCCTACTGAATTAATGCTCTTTTTCACTACTGTGAGTATCATGACTGCCACTAAAAGATGAATGGAGGTCTCATATTAATATCATGATATTAATTTTTATTTTAAGAAGAACCATCTAACAGTTTTATAATAAAATCTCCAGATAAGCACAAGACCCATTGTACTCTCTCCTGAGTTGAGGAATGTTCTCTCCTGAGTTGAGGAATATTCCCTCCCAAGTTTTTTATCTCAATAATTGCATCATTAAGTTGCTGGCTCAAACTTAACTTGTCATTCTGTGTTTTTATAAATGGCCCTGTGGGATGTACTTTTGCAATATTCTGAGGTACATGAGTAGAGGCTTCCAAAAACCACACAGAATCTGCATGGCTTATTATCTGTGGAGATCAGGAATGAAAAATTACTAAGATAAATTAGTTTCAGCTTTTTGTGACTGTAGATCTAAAAAACAATTCCTAAGATTTAATTTTTTCCAGAGTATAAGTAATAAGCAAAATGAAATGATGCAGGTTGATTCTAAAATTCAATTGTGCTGCAGATTAAAAAAAAAGAAGGTCCGTAGGATTTTTTTTTATTTCTAGCCTCTTTAAATATTTATAGGTATATATCTGATGGTTATCATTGGCAAAGCAAGATATCTGTATATCCTGAAGCTATGACTGAATTCACCGAGTTTCTGCCTTGCTACATTTGGAAATCAGTGTCCAAGAATTGATAGAGAAAGGCACCTTGGGCTCTTGATAGGGTGATTTTCACGAGCTCAAAGGGCTTGGAGAACTCCTAAAGTACAAGAACTGTTGAACACTCAGTTTACTTGTTGACCAGAGGGGCTTTCCTCCTGCCATTGGCAGCCCTTGAGAAAGTCAATACTGCCTTAAGAGAGAGACTGTAGGAGACTGAAATCACACGTTAGATTAAGAAGAGCTGATGCAAATAGATCGTTTGTATGTCTAATTCCTTATCCAGCTCTGAGTATGGTGTTCTATCTAGCAGAAATGAGTGATGGAGTTTGAAGATAATTGAACATTTTCTGCTGCTGGAAGAAATGATCAATTCATGGGATAAAGAACCACCCAGCATGCTCCTATTTTGACTTTTACAGTTATAAGAGATACATTAAGTTTAGGCAGATTTCTAAGTAACAGCTGCCTCTGCAGCAACTCTCCACAAGTGTGACATCATAGCTCTTGCTGCATCTCTATAGCTTAAAGTTTGAAAAAGCAATGTGTGCTAGTTTCTGTTTTTTGTTAATGATCACATCAGGATAACTGTTAGAATTTACCTGATCTCCCTTGAGAAATTATGTATGTGTGTGTGTGTATACATGCTTCCCAGGTGGCTCAGTGGTAAAGAATCTGCCTGCCAATTCAGGAGGTGCAGAAGATGCAGGTTGATCCCTGGGTTGGGAAGAGAAGGGAATGCAAAGTCCATGGGGTTGCAAAGAGTCGGACCTGACTGAGCGACTGAACTGAAATGAACTGAATCGCACTGTTGATTTGCAATTTCCTCCAGAGCTTCCTGTCTGTAATCTGAAACTGACCCCATACACAAAGGGCAGGGAGAGATCTAAGAAATAGATCTTAGATCTATTAGATTTTAGAAATGGAGGGCAGATCACTCTACATTGGTAGGTGGCAGGTTTAATAAGAAAGATAAATTATTGTACAAGTATGTTTCTGCACCTGCCCATCAGAACCTTGGAAGTTTGCATAGAGGTCTTCCCTGAGTTTAGTCATGTACACAGTCCAGACCATTTCATCAGCACATTATTATCTCAAGGTTGTGTCCTTGAGACAGCTTCTGGGAATGAGCAAGGCGAGTGGAATGCACATTCCAAGGACGAAGAAGGGTGCGATGAGCCTCCAGGTGTCTGAGTGCAGCTTGTGGGCCAGACTAGGGACTTTCCTGGCTCTTCGATGACTTTCTGCAGCAAGTATCTGCATTACAAGAGTGTTGTGGAATTAGATAAGAAAGGTAGCACGATTCACGTATTTATTTTTAGTTGGAGGATGATTGCTATACAATGGTGTGTTCGTTTCTGCCATACAACAGAGTGAATCAGCCAGAAATGTACATCTATCTCCTCCCACGCCTCTAGGTTGTCACAGAGCACCAGGCTGAGTTCCCTGTGTTATACAGCGTCTTCCCACTAGCTGTCTCCTTTACACTGGGAGTGTATATATATCAGTGCTACTCTCTCAATTTCTCCTACCCTCTGGGTTTCCCTAGTAGCTCAGCTGGTAAAGAATCCACCTGCAATGCAGGAGACCTGGGTTCAATTCCTGGGTTGGGAAGATCCCCCGGAGAAGGGAATGGCTACCCACTCCAGTACCCTTGCCTGGAAAATCCCATGGACAGAGGAGCCTGGTAGGCTACAGTCTGTGGGGTCGCAAAGAGTTGGACATGATTAAGCGACTTTCACCCACTCCTTCCCCTGCTGTGTCCACCGGTCCATTCTCCATCTGTATCTCTTTTCCTGCCCTGCACCATTTTTCTAGATGCCATATATTTGCATAATATTAATATGCATTTCATTAATATACCTAGCAATCCCACTGCTGGGCATATACCCTGGGAAAACCATAATTCAAAAAGACACATGTACCCCAGTGTTCACTGAAGTTCTATTTACAGTAGTCAGGGAGTGGAAGAAACCTAGATGTTCACTGACAGATGACTGGATAAAGAGGTTGTGGTACATTCATACAGTGGACTATCACTCAGCCATAAAAAGGAGTGAATTTGGGTCAGTCGGGAGTGAGGTGGATGAATCTAGAGTCTGTTATGCAGAGCAAAGTAAGCGCTATTATTGAATAGACAGTACATGCCGAGTAACTGTGCTTTTACATATGAACTGTCTCATTCTTATAGCCTCCACATTCAGCAAGTACTATAGTAACTCACTTTCGTAAACAAAGCAGCCAAAGATCGGAGTTATAAGGTGCTTGTTCATGGTCACGTGGTAGGGAGTAGCAGAAAGAAAGTATGTTAATTGCTCAGTTGTGTCTGCCTCTTTGTGACCCCATGGACTGTGGTCCACCTGGCTCCTCTGTCTGAGGAATTCTCCAGGCAAGAATACTGGAGTGGGTAGCCATTCACTTCTCCAGGGGATCTGACCCACCCAGGGGCTGTGCCTGCATCTTCTGCTTCTTCTGCTTTGCAGATGAAATCTTTTACCATCTGAGCCACCAGGGAAGCCCAGGGGAGCAGAGGTGGGATTTAGTCTATCTAGGTATTTGAGACTCTAAGGGTAACATTCATCATCACTGTGCAGGGAACTATACAGTATGAGGGAGGGCTTAATGTGTCATACTACTATACTCATTGTTAAACACCAAGAACAAACACTGCATTCCATAAGAAGGAGAAAGAGTAACAGCATTCTTGTTGACAACAGATAGTCTGAAGGGATGGCTTTTAGGGCTGGGACCAGTTATAGAGACCACTGGATTCCTTGTCCGAGAGATTATGACTCAGGAAAAGAAGTTAAAGGTATAATTTTAATTTGATTTGCTGTATAAGTTTTAATGTAACAATCAGGTCTTCTTTGGGAGTGAGTGAAAGTCACTCGGTCATGTACGATTCTGTGACCCCACGGACTGTAGCTCGCCAGGCTCCTCTGTCCATGGGATTCTCCAGGCAAGAATACTGGGGTGTGTTGCCATTTCCTTCTCCAGGGGATCTTCCTGACCCAAGGATGGAACTCGGGTCTCCAACATTGCAGGCAGATTCTTTACTGTCTGAGTCACCAGGGAAGCCCTCTTGTTTGGGAGAGTGCCTGTTATTTAATAATAGCTAATAATACTAGTCTTCATCAACCATGTTAGAAGAAAGACTGAATTATATTTTTTTAATTTCTACATTGACAATGGTATTACAAATTGTTTCCATTTGATATGGTGATCAGAATTAATAAAATAAGAATGTAAGAAAAATGTATTATAGAGGTGGTGAAACAGTTATTTGATGAAAAAATATTGTATTTTTCTGGATTCTGAATCCTGCAGTATTTGTTATTTTCTGAAATTTTCTGTTTGTTGTGATTTATATAGTCACTTTGGGACTTAATTTAGCAGTTGTAATTATGCTTTCTTTCTCTTACAAAGGGCACATCAAATTTTCTGCACTTCGCAACCTGGATATACATCTGATTTTCCTCTAAAGCAGTCTGTCTTAGTATATACTGCAGTATTTCATGAACATGTTTTCTCAGGGAAATGGGCAGCTTATAAAAACTAAAGGGAAAACGTTTCTGAGATTTCAGTAGGGCTTTGTTAACATTTTAATGTTTATAAAGCTGTTGGAGAGCAAACATAATTTTAGGATTAATGAAAGTAGGTCTGAAGAATAGCAGATGGTGGTGGGGATGGCACACAGGTGTTGAGTACTTGAGGACTGTGTGACATGGAGCCACCTAGGCTGATGTACAGTATGAGGCCTTGAAGCCTGCGCAGATCTAAGATGAAAGGGGCAGAGTCCATAAGAGGGACAGAAGACGAGGGGGAAAATCAAAACAATTTTATTATTTTAGTCTACTTGGCAGTTTAACACTGGCAGTGGATATTGTTACCTAGGATGATCCCTTTGTGGCTTTTTTTTTTTTTTTCCCAAAAATGAACCCAATGGAAATAGAAATAGATGAAGACTTCCCAGAAGTTTAGTCTGGTAAGGAAAGCAGTTTGTATCAGGAAAAACTTATAAAAAAAAGATCACTTTCACATGTTAATACTACATCTGTCTTTAAAACTCGGTCATTTCCCAGTTTAGAATTTCCCTGTGTTTCATTTTGTTTCCATTCTGGGACAGTGCAAGGTGTAATATACCAAAGGGCTCAAAGGTAATATCATTCTGGACAGTAGTCTATTTGGTCATGAGGAAAACCAATACAACATTATAATGTAATAATAATGACCACAGCAAGAGAGAAGATTGGGGAGAAAATGAAATTATTCTGAGAAAATTCATCACAATTATATTTAAAGAAAATTAAATGTCCACAAGTTAAATTGTTTAAAGAACAGAATTTATTGTTTCACTGTCCTGATATCATAGTGGCAAATAGTCATTGTCAATTTTTGAAATACATAAAATTTGAAAGCAAATTCAAGTCATCTCATGCTTTGTTTCATGTACAGAACATCCTCATATCTTGCTGCTGCTAAGTCGCTTCAGTCATGTCTGACTCTGTGCAGCCCTGTAGATGGCAGCCTACCAGGCTCCTCTGTCCTTGGGATTCTCCAGGCAAGAACGCTGGAGTGGAGCGCCATTTCTTTCTCCAATGCATGAAAGTGAAAAGTGAAAGTGAAGCCCCTCAGTTGTGTCTGACTCTTTGTGACTCCATGAACTGCAGCCAACCAGGCTCCTCCGTCCATGGGAGTTTCCAGGCAAGAGCACTGGAGTGAGTTGCCATTGCCTTCTCCACCTCACATCTTATTTGTGCTTTAATAATTTAGTTTTTATATTAATCAGGAAAAAAATACTGGTTTTCGCAAATAGCACTAAAAAACTAAAATCTTAATGTGTGGATAAATTTATGATTTGTCTCATTAGCACATATTTTACAATTGATTTTTCTTAGTCAAGGAGTCTTCCTTGATTGAAGATCATATATTATTCTCAAACTCATATCTGATTCTGAGATAAGAATTACGTTTGTCTGAGCTCCTTAGCAAATCTTGTGTTGCATATTGGATATTGTGCTTGCAGTACTACGTGGGGATTTAGTCACTAAGTCGTGTCTGACTCATTGCAACCCCATGGAGTGTAGCCCGCCAGATTCCTCTGTCCGTGGGATTTGCCAAGCAGAAATACTGGAGTGGATATCCATTCTCTTCTCCAGGAGATCCTCCTGACCCTGGGATCAAACCTGGGTCTCCTGCATTGCAGGCAGTCTCCTGTATGATTGTAGGTAGATTCATTACCAACTGAGCCTCTAGGGAAGCCTGTATAAAACAACTATTACATGTATGCCTAGTCGCGTCAGTCATGTCAGACTCTTTGTGACCCCAAGGACTGTAGTTGACCAGGCTCCTCTGTCCATGGGATTCTCCAGGCAAGAGTACTGGAGTGGGTTGCCATGCCCTCCTCCAGGGGTCTTCTGACCAGGGATCAAGCCCATAACTCTGACGTCTCTTGCATTGTAGGTGGGTTCTTTACTACACAACTTCTAGTGAAGTATGAATGAATATGTTTAATGAATAAGTCTAGAGCTTTATTGGTGGGTCTCTCTCTCTCTATATATATATATATATATAACTCAAAGCACTGTAGATGTTAAACATGTTACTAACACTGGACACCAAAAAATGAAAAAAAATAATGTGAAAAATAAATGTATATGTATTTACTGGTGTAACGATTCATGTATTGATGACAAAGAAGCAGCAACATGATTGCTTCATGGTAGCCTAGCCAATGCACTAAGAAATGAATTGCTATACATTTTTTAGGGCACATGGTATTGCGGTCAGATTCATAATACAATACTGGAAGCATTGTTCCTTTTTGAAAAGAAACAGTTACCTGTGACAATAAGCTAATATGCAATTTCTCCAATTACCAGAAAGAGAGAGGAATAATGTAATCTTTTGAAAGCAAAATTTGAAACAATAAGAAAGCTGGCACATTATTAATTTTTTATTAAATATCACTCACATTTTTCCTATAGAAGGATAGGCTATTCACTGCAATACAAGTCTTACACAAAATGTTCCACTTGCTGAATACTTAGGCAATGATGTTAATGACACAAAAATGGCTCATTCAGTTCTCATGGGACAGTTATTACATTTTCACACAAAGATAGACACGTACAAAATAGATAAGTTTATAAATGGATGATATGATGATGATTCACTATTTGGCTTCTCTTGTGGCTCAGACAGTATTAAATCTGCTTTTAGTGCAAGAAACACGGGTTTGATCCCTGGGATGGGGAAATCCCCTGGAGAAGGGAATGGCAACCCATGTCAGTATTCTTGCCTGGAGAATTCCATGGGCAGAGGAGCCCGGTAGGGCTACAGTCCATGGGGTCTCAGAGTCGGACACAGTGGAGTGCTAACACACACACAAATGGAAGCGGGACATTGTCAACTTATTCATCCTCATTGTCTTCATGTTGAGAAGGCTTTGCAAGTGAAAGAAGGCATTGGTCTTGCTGCCTCAGAGGTGGCAGAGATGGAAGAGGTGGAGGAAGGTAGGAGGAGAGGCAGGACCATGTGGGATAATTTATGGAAATGCATCACGATTTGTGTCTGACTTCTATCGCTTTTTCACTCGCTAAAAGTATTTCTATTTGGTACCAATCCTTCTTCCACCATTTGCTTTAGCTAGCTGCAGTGCCCATATCAAAGAAGAGCCATGCTCTTGTCCTTGTTCGTAGTCCCTAAGTCAGGTCCGCCTCTTTACGACCACACGCACTATAGTGCATCAGGCTCCTCTGTCCGTGGGATTTCCCAGGCAAGAATACTGGGGTTGATCACCATTCTTTTCTCCAGGGGATCTTCCTGACCCAGGGATCAAACCTGTGACTCCTGGGTCTCCTGCATTGACAGGCAGGCTCTTTACCACAGGCACCACCTGGGAAGCCTAAGTCATGTCCCAACAGAAGTCAAAAGCAGTCTTGAATAATTGCAACCCTCCTGCCAGCTGGCCTAATGTCAGCTGTTTCTTGGCACTGTTTCTTCTACACATTCCTCCTCCTTCTCTGGCACTGGTTCAGAAGCCTTCATCTTCATCAAGTCTCGTTTTGTCAATTCCTCTGGTGTGTGGTCTCTCAGCTCTTGAATTCCTCCAATATCTTATTGTAACCCGTCTCCCCGCATGTTTTCTATTGCCAGTATCCCCAGAATCTTTCAAGATTTCCTTGATTGGCGCTGGCATGAATCCAGGTGCACATCTGGACACCTTTTTCTTTAGTAAGTATTCATTGTTTCAGGCTCCAAGGCTTTCACAGATTTCACTGTAACAACAGCGATGCCTTCAATGGTATGATCCTTCCAGGCTTTCATGATGTTTTCTCTTCTCTTCCATACCATTGGCAATCCTCTCCACAGAATACTATGTGTAATGAGATGTAGAGGTCCTTAGGCTCTCCTGATCTAAAGGCTGAATTAGAGACATTTGTTTGTGGGCAAACAGACCACTTTGAGGCCTTTGGTGTCAAGATGGGGTTCTGGGTGGCCAGGGGCATTGTGCCATATCAAAAAAACTTTAAAAGGCCATTCCTTACTCGCAAGGTACTGCCTGGCTTCAGGGAAAAAGCATTGATGTAACCAATCCAGAAAGTGGTTACAATAATCTTGTTGTCCAGGTCTTCGTGTTGTATAACCAAACCCTGGCAGCTGGACTTTCTCTTTTTCCTTCAAGATTTGGGGTCTAGCAGCTTTACAGTTGGAGAAGGAAATGGCAACCCACTCCAGTATTCTTGCCTGGAAAATCCTATGGACAGAGGAGCCTGGCAGGCTACAATCCATGGTGTCGCAAGAGTTGGATGCAACTTAGCGACTAAACCACCACCATCGGCTTTATAGTTAAGGGCAGTCCTGATCATAAACCTGACTTTGGACAAAACAGTAATGTGAGTCTGTCCCTTTATACCTTAAATCCTAGTGCTCACTTCTCTTCCTTATTAGTAAATATCCTCTGTGGCTTTATTTTTTAGAAGAGGGCATTTGCATTTATGTTAAAAACCTGATCAGGCAAATATCTTTTTCTTCAGTGATTTTCTTAATGACATGGGAACTCATATGCTGACTTTTGGTCAGCAGAAGCTGCTTCTCCTATTCTCTTAACATTTTTAAAGCCAAACCTCTTTCTAAAATTTTCAAACCATCCTTTGCTTGAATTAAATTCTCCAGCTTTAGATCCTTCACCTGCTTTTTGTTTTAAGTTGTCATATAATGCCTTTGCTTTTTCTCAAATCATATTGGAATCTATAGGTATGCCTCTCTTATAGTAATTCTACACCCATATAAAAGCTGCATTTTCAATATGAGTTAAAAACATATTTGGCAAAAAGTGCTAGGTTTTCCTGCCTTCTGGCATGGCTGCGATGACAGCTTCACGAATTTCCTTTCTCTTTTTACAGTGGTCTTCACATTAGATTCATTTTTCTTGAAATGTGGGCGACTGCAGCTGTACACCTCAATCTGTAGTATACATCAAGTAATTCACCTTTTTCTTGTAATGTTACTTTTCTCTGCTTCTCAGGAGTGCTTCAGCATCACTACTGGCATTTCATATGGACCCCATTATTCAAGATATTGCACTAAATATGATGAAAAATACGTGAGGACCACAAAACATCATTTTTTATGCAATTTACTGCAGAGGCGAACTGCTCACTTGGAGATGGTTAGTGTCACCTGGCATTTTAAGCTGATAGTCCCAGCTCAGCACAGTAGCAACAGGAGGTGGCTGAGAAATTATTCCAGTAGTGCAGCATGTACTGCAGTTAATTTTATGAGGCTATGATTTGGTACTGCATCTTCACATTCATTTACATTTTTCTCACTATAAATGGTATGGTCTGTAGGTGCTAATGTGTAAGTTTTGATAAATTTTAACTTTTATAATAGATTTATATGTTTTATGGTAGTAAAATAGACTAGTATATACACATATTTTATGCATTCATTACTTACCCAACTTTTTGATTTTTTTTTTCTTTGTATTTCCAGGCTATGTTCTTTGATTGTGAGGTTTTACAAATTATCACAAATCTCCATTTTTTCCCCACTATATTTACTGAAATAAAAATTCTCATGTATATGGACCCACACAGTCTAAACCACATTATTCAAGGGGCAGCTGTACAGGAAAGATGATGTTTGCCAATCAAAAATCAGCCTTAGTTGTGGGAAGTGTTAGGAACAAATGTAAATTGTGACAACCAAGAGGGGAAAAGCCTTGTCTAAAGGGTATAACCTTTGTTAATCTCCTTGCGTGTGGAGCTTGGGTGTAGACCTTCCAGTTTGTCAAGAAAGACTGAAAATATTAAAATTAAATAAGATTTTATCATTGGTAAAATCAGTTCAAATAATTACCACGCAGCAGATCAAACAAAAGAGGACTCAGTGAATCTCTAGGTAATTGATCATTGATTGGCAACCACCAAAACAGATCTTTAAGGAGTAAAGAATAAAAATATCCCTAAATCTTGATCACGGATGACTGTTAAAATGTGCTTATATTATACAGCTATGGTAGTGCTTTAAGTATAGGAAATAAAGCCTTCTGATTCCATTTTAATATTCAACCAGTACAACCAAGAATAATAAGAAAGGAAGAGCCTTGCCTCATCCTGCCTGAAGTTTTGCTACCTGTCCTTATTATTTCAAGCTGATGTGATTCCTATGCTTTTGATTATTAGAATACTCTTATCATCATGATTTCACTATCCTAATCAGCTCAAATTATAGAAGCAAGATACATGGAAGGGTAAAAGTTTGTTAATAGTCAAAGAGAATTCTGGAGTCTAAATCCAGTACTTAATTTGTTCTTGTTTAAGTTTCAACAGGTTTTTTTTTGTGAGCAATGATGCCTAAATCAGGGTTAAAATGAATAGATGCATTCTTTAGAGTTCAGCAATTTTGGCAAGATTTCTCTCTTTTCCTAACTCTACTCCAGTAGTTTATTTAAACATCAAAATTGTGTGTCACAACTCAAAAAGTAAAGATTGAAAGTCCCCTCAAGACAGAAGATCATGACAATATGGTTGGAAATGACTCCCTATTGGCACTAATAGTAAAGAATCTGCTTGCCAATGCAGGAGATTAAGACATGCAGGTTAGATTCTTGGGTCAGGAAGATCCCCTAGAGGAGGGCATGGCAACCCACTGCAGTATTCTTGCTTGGGGAATCCCATGGACAGAGGAGCCTTTCAAGCTACAGACCATAGGGTTGCAAAGAGTCAGAGAGGACCGATGTGACTTAGCACGCACCGTGGCTCCCTACTAAACATGCCTTTTTCTATCCTTTGTTCCCTCTTTCACAACCATTTTGGCAAGAGATTTCTTACTGTAAATTACTAGCTGCATCTTCTGTGACTCTAGAGGGCAAACTTTTTTCCTACCAAGAGAAAACACAAACTGCTTGGCAATGTGATTTTCAGCAATGCAGTAAGGTTTATAAAGAACAAATTTGTTGGCCTCCAAGCAATTAATATTTAAATTGGCTGTAGAAATGAGAGGTGAAATATTAATTCAATAGTCTTATTTTGAGTTGTTAAGGGGCAAAATTCATTTTACAGTGGCAGCATTTCATTTGTTTTGGTTTCAAATCCATTATTCTATTGAATCAGCTTTTATCCATGTGAATACTGATTTGGGTTTTGTTTTTTAAAAAGAGAAAAAGAAAATTTCTTTCAAAAAGAAAACAAATAAGCATAAAACCAAATTCCAGGGCAAAAGCCATTTATAGTATCATTGGAAAATACATTGTAAATGAAAACATAGTATTTATAATGCCTGTAGAAGAAAACAACATTTGTAGAAATTATTTGTTTGCCATGCCTTAACACTTTTTCGGGGAGGAAAGTTTATGGATATTTCTCAGAAGGTCCCAGCTGTACAGTTCTTCTGTAAACTGTTGGTAATTAACAGACTGTCAACAAGGCCTGTGAAATGTCCATGCCTCTAGTTCCTGTGAGTACCACCCAATATAATTTTTCTATTTCAGAGACCCAGACACCTCCTCCAAAGAGAGCTTTGTTTATCTGCCTATATCCTGGCATCTGATTTCATCAGCACTTATAAAATTATTTTGGGGATATAATTTAAAAATATGTTTTTGCTTTTGATTGCAAAAATTTATCCATAGAAATAATGTCCTTTTAAAAATGAGCGTTTATGTATAATGTAGGCTTATACTTATGACAAAGCATGAATATATTTACAACCACAAGAATAAAAGAGACATCTTTCTCAGAGTTCTATGCTATTTGCTTTCTTCCCATGTTGATTCTTCCTGACCCACCTCAGGGTACAGATATTCGATAGAGAATAGCTGTAGCCCTAAAGTGTCTCCAGGGGCTGACTGCTATCATCTGCCAGTGACTATCACAGGAGAATTCTAAGGGGTCATTTCGCCCTGCTGAGCTTCCCAATGATACAAGTGTTTACAGTGCAGACTTTTGAACAGCATCTCTTAATATGGCCCAGCTCTGCATGTTAGCAAGTATGCTTGGGTTTGCATGTGATTATTTAAACATTAAAATAGATCACAATATGTATAATACTGCTTGATAGATAGATGATCTTTTAAAAAGCAAGAAAGACAAGTGGGAAAGAAGGAAGGAAAAGATGGAAGGAGTGCAGGAAATAGCCCAGGTCATTTTGACCTCTTTGAAGTCTTAGCCCTTATATTAATCCTTTGTTGAATATTTTGTTTGGTATTGGATTTTTGTTTTTTATTTCTTTGGTTTCATACACCAGACACCTTCCTTCCTATCTACTTTGAACTGATATGTAAGTCCCTAAAGGGTGTATCTGATTATCTGGAGGAGTTACTTCCCAAGATATTACCTCTCAGAAATACCATCCAGCTATTAACTCAAAGTAACATATCATGAGAATATGTTAGGCTCTTCCCTTGTGTTCTAAACAGGCTTTCAAGAAATCATACATGGCCGTGAGCCTTTTCCTCCCTGTCTGGGGATGGAGATCTTGATACTTTCCTAAGAAATAATAACAAAAATCAAAGTATAAATTAAATTTCAGTTTAAAAAGTTATCACTGTATTTGAAAAAATAAAGCACAAAAATAATTGAAGTTTTATCAATTTTTAAATAGGAAGGAAATTGAAACCACTTTATGTTGTGCAAGCAAAGAAAAATTTCATTCCATCGAGTGAGAGCTTATTCTTTAGGAATTCGAGATAAAAATGTTGAGAAACAAGACACCATGGAGCCAGATTATAAATGCATCCATCATCCCATTGCATTACTGATCTTTGCCTCAAGTATCAATTATTCCAGGGGCTATAGAAACATCTGATTGGGTAGATTCACAAGTATGTATAGATAAAATAATAGAGATCAGTTAAACAGCAACTTGGTTCCAATTTCATTACATTTTCTGAGTACGGACTACAATGCAAAGTGAGCAGCCTGTGATATGATGAGGTCATCTCTTTCAACACAAACAATTAAGCAATGGGCTATAACTCAAAATGTGAACATAAGGACACAATTACATCCCCAGGATATTTTCAAAGCTTGACCTGCACTGAAATGCTTCTGTTACCTAGGAAAGTGATTAATATATTTCACATGAAAAATTAACCTCTGCAGTTGCCTCACTTCAGATATAAGCAGTGAAATTATTTAAAGTAAATATTATACTCAGAAATAAAAAAAAAAAGAGCATAGTGAGGCAGCATAGAAGGCTGCAAGGGCTGCACAAGAGTTTGAGAAGAACTTCAGTGTAAGATTATTAAATATGTATTTAATTGATTTGATGGCAGAGGATATACCTTCTCATTAAATTGAACTTTGACTCACATATGCAAAAAAGTGGCAATCCTGCAGAAATTGATTAATTAATAGCTTGGAATTCCACTCTTAAGAATCATGAACTCTCCCTCTCTTCTTGCGATGTCATCTCACTGCATACAGCTGCCTTAGATTTTAGGGTTTGCTTGCTGAGAAAATTGTCAGTCTTCTCTTGTTCCCTTCTTACAAATCTTTACATCTTATTTAGACCATTGCTCATGTCTCTAGGTTGTAAAGCACTCTTGGGGGAGGGTTAGACTACCATATGAACAAAAATGTTTTTCTGAAAGAAAAGTCCCTGAATTATGTAAGCAATTTTCCTCCTTGTGATATCTTTTTGCTGAAAAATATAGTTTACAAAGAAATGAAATATAATGGGTTAGTTATTTTTTTTTAAATGGGTTAGTTCTTTTAGTATATTATATCCACAAACATGTCTCCATGTCCACTGCTCTAGCTAACTTTAAACATTATATAACAGCGGTTATTAAAGAATTAAACTATCCTCAAATAGATTGTACCCATGGATTTGGGGGATCTAGGATCAAAGGAGTCATGCAATTTTTAGAGAAAGGGTAGATTATTAACAGACTATAGTTTCTAAGCCTGCTTTAATACATACATTTAGAGTGACTTTATATGGCACGACTGAAAAGCTGTACCTTTTGAAAAACTCCTCATTTCCCCTTCCCACCTAGCCTCTGGCAACTTTAATTCTCTCTCTTTCTGTGAGTGTGACTATTTTAGAGACCTCATACAAAGGGGATTGTGAAGTATTTGTCCTGTGATTGGTTTATTTCAGATAGCAAAATGCCCCCCAGGTTCATCCATATATATCATTTGGCAGAATTTGTTTCTTCAAGGCAGAATAACATTCCGTGACATGTATGTAACTTTTTTCCGTGATTTCGTTGAGGTATAATTTACATCTAGCACCATGTGTTTGCCATGTGCAGCTTAATGACTTGACCTACATGCATCATGAAATGGTCATCCCAATGAGTGTAGTGAATATCCACCATCTTATATAGCTGAAAATTAAAGAAATGAAAAAACGTTTTTCCTTGTGATGAGGACTCTTAGGATATAATCTGTTTAACAACTTTCATATACAACGTGCCGCAGTGCTCATTATATTTATCCTGCTGTACATCCCTAGTACTTACTTATCTTATGCATGGGTGTTTGTACCTTTTGATTGCCTTCATCTGACTTCTCCTCCACCTACTCATCTCATGACCACAAATCTGATCTTTTCCTGTGAGCTCATTTGCTTGTTTCTGGAGTATAATTAACCCACAACACTGTGTTAACTCCTGTTATACAACATAGTGTTTCGATTTTTCTGTATCTTTCAAAATGATCACCAAAACGTCTAGTTAAACACGTCACTGTACAAGGATATTACATAGTTATTGACCATCTTCCCCACACTGTACAGTTTGTATTGTGACTTGCTTATTTTGCTACTATAAGTTTGTACCTCTTAATCTTCCTCACATATTTTTTTTCCTTCACCCACTTCCTTCCCCTCTGGCAGCCACCTGTTTGATCTCTGCATCTATAATACTATTTCTCTTTCGTGATGTTTGTTCCTTTTGTTTCAGATTCCACGTATACATGAAATCATATGGTGTTTTTCCTCCTCTGTCTGACTTATTTCACCTAGAATAATGCCCTCTAGATCCATTGATATTGCTACAGTTTCCATTCTAATAAACGATTATATGCATCACCTGTATATATATACATTTTCATCATTATATACTGGATTATATACATATCACATCTTCTTTATCCATTCATCTATCAGTGGATACTTAGGCTAATTCTATGTCTCAGATATTGTTAAATAGTGCTGCATTGAACTTGGGAGTGAAGATACGCCTCAGTGCCTATAGTAAACAAAAACATATTGTATGCCTAAAATTTTGTTAGCAGGGTAGATCTCAAGTCAAGTGTTCTTACCACAAAGCAAACAAACAAACAAAAATAAAGAGGCAAGAAGAAACTTCTGGAAGGGTGGGCATATTTAGTAACTTAATTGAGGTGATGGTTTTATGAGTATTTGTAGATGTTTAAACCCATCAAACTGGATACGTGTGCAGTCTATTAGTTTACATTTCAAGAAGGCTAGTGAAAATAAATGAACTATGAACTGGGGTTCACAACATTGTATAGGAGGTGGTGACTCAAACCATCCCAAAGAAAAAGATATGCAAGAAACAAAATGATTGTCTGAGGAGGCCTTACAGATAGCTGGGAAAAGAAGAGAAGTGAAAAGCAAAGCAGAAAGGGAAAGGTATTCTCAACTGAATGCAGAGTTCCAGAGAATAGTAAGGAGACATAAGAAAGCCTTCTTAAGTGGACAATGCAAAGAGAGAGGAAAGCAATAGAATGAGAAGGACTAGAGATCTCTTCTGGAAAATTAGACTTGCCAAAAGAACATGCAAAGATGGGCACAAAAAGGACAGAGATGGTATGGACCTAACAGAAGCAGAGTAGAGTAACAGGAGATAGAAAGAACACACAGAACTGTACAAAAAAATGTCTTAATGATGTGGATAACCATGGTATGATTACTCACCTGGAGCCAGAAATCCTGAAGTGTGAAGTCAAGTGGGCCTTAGGTAGCATTACTACGAACAAAGCTAGTGGAGGTGATGGAATTCCAGCAAACCTATTTCAAATCCTAAAAGATGACGCTGTGAAAGTGCTGCATTTAGCATGCTAGCAAACTTGGAAAACTCAGCAGTGGCCACAGAACTGGAAAAGGTCAATTTCAGTTCCAATTCCAAAAAAGAGCAATGCCAAAGAATGTTCAAACTGCCACACAATTACACTCATTTCACATGCTAGCAAGGTAATGCTCAAAATGATGTATGGTGAAACCAATACTATATTGTAAAGTACTTAATCTCCAATTAAAATAAATAAATTTATATTTTAAAAAATCCTTCAAGCAAGGCTTTCATAGTATGTGAACTAAGAACTTCCAGATGTACAAGCTGAATTCAGAAAAGGCAGAGGAACCAGAGATCAAATTGCCAACATTCATTGGATCATAGAAAAAAAAAAGAGAATTGGAGAAAAACATCTGCTTCTGCTTCATTGACTATGCTAAAACTTTTGACTGTATGGATCACAACATATTATGGAAATATTTCTTTTTTTCTTTCTTTCTTTTTTTAATTTTAAAATCTTTAATTCTTACATGCGTTCCCAAACATGAACCCCCCTCCCACCTCCCTCCCCACAACATCTCTCTGGGTCATCCCCATGCACCAGCCCCAAGCATGCTGCACCCTGCGTCAGACATAGACTGGCAATTCAATTCTTACATGATAGTATACATGTTAGAATGCCATTCTCCCAAATCATCCCACCCTCTCCCTCTCCCTCTGAGTCCAAATGTCCGTTATACACATCTGTGTCTTTTTTCCTGTCTTGCATACAAGGTCGTCATTGCCATCTTCCTAAATTCCATATATATGTGTTAGTATACTGTACTGGTGTTTTTCTTTCTGGCTTACTTCACTCTGTATAATTGGCTCCAGTTTCATCCATCTCATCAGAACTGATTCAAATGAATTCTTTTTAACGGCTGAGTAATACTCCATTGTGTATATGTACCACTGCTTTCTTATCCATTCATCTGCTGATGGACATCTAGGTTGTTTCCATGTCCTGGCTATTATAAATAGTGCTGCGATGAACATTGGGGTACATGTGTCTCTTTCAATTCTGGTTTCCTCGGTGTGTATGCCCAGCGGTGGGATTGCTGGGTCATAAGGTAGTTCTATTTGCAATTTTTTAAGGAATCTCCACACTCTTCTCCATAGTGGCTGTACTAGTTTGCATTCCCACCAACAGTGTAGGAGTGTTCCCTTTTCTCCACACCCTCTCCAGCATTTATTGCTTGCAGATTTTTGGATCGCAGCCATTCTGACTGGTGTGAAGTGGTACATCATTGTGGCTTTGATTTGCATTTCTCTAATAATGAGTGATGTTGAGCATCTTTTCATGTGTTTGTTAGCCATCCGTATGTCTTCTTTGGAGAAATGTCTATTTAGTTCTTTGGCCCATTTTTTGATTGGGTCGTTTATTTTTCTGGAATTGAGCTGCATAAGTTGCTTGTATATCTTTGAGATTAGTTGTTTGTCAGTTGCTTCATTTGCTATTGTCTTCTCCCATTCAGAAGGCTGTCTTTTCACCTTGCTTATATTTTCCTTTGTTGTGCAGAAGCTTTTAATTTTAATTAGATCCCATTTGTTTATTTTTGCTTTTATTTCCAGAATTCTGGGAGGTGGATCATAGAGGATCCTGCTGTGATTTATGTCTGAGAGTGTTTTGCCTATGTTCTCCTCTAGGAGTTTTATAGTTTCTGATCTTACATTTAGATCTTTAATCCATTTTGAGTTTATTTTTGTGTGCGGTGTTAGAAAGTGATCTAGTTTCATTCTTTTACAAGTGGTTGACCAGTTTTCCCAGCACCACTTGTTAAAGAGATTGTCTTTACTCCATTGTATATTCTTGCCTCCTTTGTCAAAGATAAGGTGTCCATATGTGTGTGGATTTATCTCTGGGCTTTCTATTTTGTTCCATTGATCTATATGTCTGTCTTTGTGCCAGTACCATACTGTCTTGATGACTGTGGCTTTGTAGTAGAGCCTGAAGTCAGGCAGGTTGATTCCTCCAGTTCCATTCTTCTTTCTCAAGATTGCTTTGGCTATTCGAGGTTTTTTGTATTTCCATACAAGTCTTGAAATTATTTGTTCTAGTTCTGTGAAAAATGTGGCTGGTAGCTTGATAGGGATTGCATTGAATTTTTCAAGAGATAGGAATACCAGACCACCTGACCTGACTCCTGAGAAAACTGGACATGAAACAACAGACTGGTTCCAAATTGGGAAAAGAGTAAAACTGTTTATTTAACTTAATTCAGAGTACATCCTGTGAAATGCCGAGCTGGGTGAAGCACAAAGTGGAATCAACATTGACAGGTGTAATATCAATAACCACAGATATGCAGATGATACCACTTTAATGGCAAAAAGTGAAGAGGAACTAAAGAGCCTCTTGATGAAGGTGAAAGAGGAGAGTGAAAAAGCTGGCTTAAAACTCAGCATTCAGAAAACTAAGATCCTGGCATCTGGTTCTATTACTTCATGGCAAATAGATGGGGAACAACAGTGGCAGATTTTATTTTCTTGGGCTCCAAAATCAACTTTGCTGTGAACCTCAGATAGCTCAACTGGTAAAGAATCTACCTGCAATGAAGAAGACCCTGGTTCGACCTCTGGGTTGGGAAGATACCCTGGAGAAGGGAATGGATACCCACTCCAGTCTTCTTGCTTGCAGAATTCCATGGACAGAGAAGCCTGGCAAGTTACAGTCCATGAGGGCGCAAAGAGTCAGACACGACTTTCACTTCACTTCATTTTAGACTGCTCTAAAAAAGCTGTTAATTAAAGAAAAACATTTCTACATCCATAGAGCTTTCAGGAGATGGAGGAAACAAGGTTAAAAAGTGAAAGAGATAATTTTAGACACTGAGAAATGTTAGGAAGAGTATGCTAGTTTAGGTCAAAGAACACATTTGTTAGGTGGTGATGTTTGTTGTTTGTAAAAAATGAAGTCCTATGAAAATCCAAACTTGCGACTATTTAGAGAGTATCACTGCAGGCAGGGAAATCAGGAATTGCAAAGATTCTTGTGGGAATGAACAGAAATAATGATTCTTGTGCAAAACAGCTAAAGAAATTTAAAGTATCATCCTTTATCTGAAATATGAAATTTCTGCAGCTTATGCTGTTTCTGATAACAGTTTCCAAATAGTAATGTAATAGATATTACTTTAAGAGTAAACTATTGTTGAGGCAATTCAATTTATTGGTTCACTTCATTTCGTGATATTGGCAAGCTCAGTTATTGTAACTGCTAAGGGAGTATTAAGAGAGGAATATTATCTGACTCACTGGAGATCAAATTAAGGTATATGGAAAATTGGTGAAAGAGAAAAACACCACTTTGGTTGTACTTATATTTTAACTTTTGCTGCTTTTATTTGTATTGTTTGTTTTAGCTCATTTATTCTCTGAAATATGTCATAGATGCAGTGTGAGAGTTAATCAAGTTTTATAGACTCAGATATTTTATTACTGAATGGAGTTATATTCAAAATTTTCTAGCATGGAATTTTGGGTTCACAGCTTTCTTAAATGAAATACAGGGCTGTCTTGCATCTCCAGCAGGAAAACTTGAGAAATAGATAGACGACAGCAGGTGTTTACTACCTGAGTGGTTAAATAGATATTTGTAAACCAATTTTCTTTTCACTGTATATCATCAGTAACTTAAAAGGTGTGGCCATCGATTAATTCAAATTGCACGTCAGTTTGAGCAAAATATTATTTTGTAAGCTTCTAACACTGACATCTAAAATATGGAACTGTGTCTTAAAGAAACTGAAGTGTATTTTAAGGTTATTTTAAGAGATTTTAAATAGGAAAGAGCTTCTTTTAAATAGAATATTTTTAAAAAGAAATTCTAATTTTTGAAAACTTTAAATGGGTTTTTCTCAACTAGACAATAAATTAAACATATAGTCTGATTATACTATTTTTTAATATACTAAATTGTAAGCATATATGTAAGCAATATCTCACATGCATTTATATGTGTGTATATATTTGCATTGTATACATTCTATGAATATGTTTTAAATGATAATTGAATGTGAATCTTTTTTATTCATATTTATTTATTATAAAATCCAGTATAATGGAAAGGCTGCCACTGAATATGTATTAATTATTTCACTAGAAATTACCTGGTGATATAATGAATAGCTGAATTACATACTGAATTTCAAATGGGTGCAAAAATAAGATTCCTAGAATAAAAAGCTTTTTTAAAAAATTTTTAGTAGGTATTTATATCTGCAACATAAAAATAGGGATGTATATGGAAACTGTGATTTTTACATATACTCACTATTAGGCCCTGTAATTTTGATAACCTCTGTTATCTGAATTTTATTATAATTATAAAAATTTCCAAATACTTTTAATAGTAAATTAATATGATAATACAGATGAACATAGGAACTTAAATATATCATTTAAATACATGAGAATGCAAATAATATCTCACAGTTGTATAGGGACTTAGATTTCATAAAGTCTACTATTTCAATTATTATGTCTTTTATTTTTAGTATTCAGTGGTTCAGAAATTATATTTTGCTTCCATAATTCATGTATAAGAATAGAATGTGAAATAGAAAAACACATGGATACAACTGTTCAGAAAATAGTGAAATCCATAAATGACCTATTAAAATAAAATTATTATGGTGATTTCATTAAAAGAAATGAATGAAGAAGTTTGTTGACCAAGTTACAGGAAACTAATTAACTGGTCATAATTTCTAATTTTATTCAGATTAAATCTCAATACTATTTATTCATATTGTGAAAGTTTTCTTTATTTTTGTATAAAAGATATTTCTTTTCTCTGTATGGAATGTTCTTGTCTTTGGACATTCCTTGTCTCTGTTCAGTGATTTTTCAGTAGTCCCATTATAGATTTTTCAATGATCCAATGGGTGTTGGCAATTTGATCTCTGGTTCCTCTGCCTTTTTTAAAACCAGCTTGAACATCTGGAGGTTCATGGTTCACGTATTGCTGAAGCCTGCCTTGGAGAATTTAGAGCATTACTTTACTAGCATGTGAGATGAGTGCAGTTTGCAGTAGTTTGAGCTCTCTTTGGCATTGCCTTTTTTGGGGATTGGAATGAAAACTGACCTTTTCCAGTCCTGTGGCCACTGCTGAGTTTTCCAAATGTGCTGACATATTGAGTGCAACACTTTCACAGCATCATCTGTTAGGATTTGAAATAGCTCAACTGGAATTCCATCACCTCCACTAGCTTTGTTCATAGTGATGCTTCCTAAGGCCCACTTGACTTCACAATCCAGGATGTCTGGCTCTAAGTGATTGATCACACCATCATGATCTTTTTTGTATAGTTCTTCTGTGTATTCTTGCCACCTTTTCTTAATATCTTCTGCTTCTATTAGGTCCATACTGTTTCTGTCCTTTATCGAGCCCATCTTTGCATGGAATTTTCCCTTGGTATCTCTAATTTTCTTGAAGAGATCTCTAGTCTTTTCCATTTTGCTGTTTTCCTCTACTTCTTTGCATTATTGAGGAAGGCTTTCTTATCTCTCCTTGCTATTTTTTGAAACTCTGCATTCAAATGAGTATATCTTTCCTTTTCTCCTTTGCCTTTTGCTTCTCTTCTTCTCACAGAATTTTGAAAGGACACCTCAGACAACCATTTTGTCTTCTTGTTTTTTTTTTTCCTTGGGGATGGTTTAATCACTGCTTCCTGTACAATGTCACAAACCTCCATCCATAAGTCCATCAGGCCCTTTGTTGAATCTATTTCTCACTTCCACTGTATAATTGTAAGGGATTTGATTTAAGTCCTACACGCGTGGACTAATGGTTTTCCCTACCTTCTTCAAATTCAGTCTGAATTTGGCAATAAGGAGTCACGATCTGAGCCACAGTCAGCTCTCTGACTTGTTTTTGCTGACTGTTTTGAACTCCTCCATCTTTGGCTGCAAAGAATATAATCAACCTGATTTCGGTATTGACCATCTGGTGATGTCTGTATGTAGAGACATCTCTTTTTTTGTTGGAAGAGTGTGTTTGCTATGACCAGTGCTTTCTCTTGACAAAACTCTGTTAGCCTTTGCCCTGTTTCATTCTGTACTCCAAGGCCAAATTTGTCTGTTACTCCAAGTATCTCTTGACTTCTAATTTTGCATTCCAGTCCCATATAAATAAAAGGACATCTTTTTTTGGGTGTTAGTTCTAGGTCTTGTAGGTCTTCATAGAACCATTGAAATTCAGCTTCTTCAGCATTACTGGTTGGGGCACAGATTTGGATTAATATGATATTGAATGATTTGCCCTGGAAACAAAGAAAGATCATTCTATCGTTTTTGAAATTGCATCCAAGTACTGCATTTTAGACTCTTTTGTTGACTATGAGGGCAACTCCATTTCTTCTAAGGGATTCCTGCCCGCAGTAGTAGATGTAATGGTCATCTGAGTTAAATTCACCCATTCCAGTCCATTGTTCACTGATTCCTAAGATGTCGATGTTCACTCTTGCCACCTCCTGTTTGACCACTTGCAATTTGCCTTGATTCAAGGACCTAGCATTCCAGATTCCTATGCAATATTGTTCTTTATAGCATCAAACTTTTTCCATCACCAGTCACATCCACAGCTGGATATTGTTTTTGCTTTGGCTTCATCTCTTCATTCTTTCTGGAGTTATTTTTCCACTGATCTCCAGTAGCATATTTGGCACTTACCTACCTGAGGAGTTCATATTTCAATGTCCTAATTTTTTTGCCTTTCCATGGGTTCCTGTTCATGGGGTTCTCAAAGCAAGAATACTGAAGTGGTTTGTCATTTCCTTTTCAGAGGACCACATTTTGTCAGAACTCTCCACCATGACCTGTCCATCTTGGGTGGCCCTATATGGCATGGCTCGTAGTTTCATTAGTTAGACAATGCTATGGTCCATTTGATCAGATTGGCTAGTTTTCTGCAATGTGGTTTTCATTCTGTCTGCCCTTTGATAGAGAAGAAAAAGAGGGTCATGGAAGTTTCCTGTGGGAGAGACTTACTGAGGGGAAATGGTTTTTCTTTTTCTGATGGGTGAAGCCATTTTCACTAAATCTTTAATCCAATTTTATGTTGATGGGCAGGGCTGTGTTCCCTTCCTGTTATTTACCTGGGGCCAAACTATGGTGGAGGTAATGAAGATAATGGCAACCTCCTTCAAGAGTTCCCATGTCCTGCAGCAGGCCACTGCTGACCCATGCCTCTGCTGGAGACTTCTGGACCCTCACAGCAAGTCTGGGTCAGTCAGTTGTGGGGTCACTGTTCCTTTCTTCTGAGTCCTGATGCCTGCATGATTCTGTTTGTGCCTACCAAGAGTCTGTTTCTCCAGACCTGTGTAAGTTCTGGGGTCTCTAATGTGGGAATAATGGCAACCTCCTTCAAGAGGGCTTATACAATACCCAGGTCTGCTGCACCCAGAGCTCCTACCCTATTGCAGTCCACTGCTGAGCCATACCTCCACAAGAGACACTCAAACACAGTTCTGGCTCAGTCTCTGCAGGGTCTCTGGGTCCTGGTTCACACAAGGTTTGTTTGAGCACTGTGAGAGTTCCAGAAGAACATCTACTTCTGCTTTATTGACAATGCCAAAGCCTTTGACTGTGTGGATAAAATTCTTAAAGAGATGGAAATACCAGACTACCTGACCTGCCTCCTGAGTAATCTGTATGCAGGTCAAAAAGCAACAGTTAGAACTGGATGTGAAACAAAAGACTTGTTCCAAATTGGGAAAGGAGTATTTCAAGGCTGTATATTGTCACCCTACTTATTTAACTTATATGCAGAGTACATCATGCAAAATGCTGGGCTGGAAGAAGCACAAGCTGGAATCAAGATTGCTGGGAGAATTATCAGTAACCTCAGGTATGCAGATGACACCACCCTTATGGCAGAAAGTGAAGAGGAACTGAAGAGCCTCATGATGAAAGTGAAAGAGGAGAGTGAAAATCTGGCTTAAAACTGAACATTCAGAAAATTAAGATCATAGCATCTGGTCCCATCACTTCATGGCAAATAGTTGGGGAAACAATGGAAATAGTGGCAGACTTTATTTTTTTGGTCTCCAAAGTCACTGCAGATGGTGAGTGCAGCCATGAAATTAAAAGATGCTTACTCTTTGGAAGAAAGGTTATGACCAACCTAGACATCATAATAAAAAGCAGAGACATTACTTAACCAACAAAAGTCCATCTAGTCAAAGCTATTGTTTTTCCAGTAGTCATGTACAGATGTGAAAGTTGGACTATAAAGAAAGCTGAGCGCCGAAGAATTGATGCTTTTGAACTGTGATGTTGGAGAAGACTCTTGAGAGTCCCTTGGGCTGCAAGGAGTTCCAACCAGTCCATCCTAAAGGAAGTCAGTCCTGAATGTTCATTTTGAAGGACTGATGCTGAAGCTGAAAATACAATACTTTGGCAACCTGATGCGAAGAACTGACTCATTGGAAAAGCCCCTAATGCTGGGGAAGATTGAAGGCAGTAGCAGAAGGGGACGACAGAGGATGAGATGGTTGGATGGCATCACCGACTCAATGGACATGGGTTTGATTAAGGTCTGGGAGTTGGTGATGGACAAGGAAGTCTCTGTGGTGCAGTCCTTGGGGTCACAAAAAGTCAGATATGACTGAGTGACTGAACTGAACTGAGTTTATATTTGCATTCTACCTCTTATCACCTCAACACTCAGCTGCCTAGAAGTCACAGATAGTGACCTGTGTCCTTAAGTACTAGCATTAATGCCACAGCTACGGCTACAGTGTCCCTGGCAGCTAACTAGTTCATTTGGCGATTAGCTCAGCAATAATAATACACTCTGTTCAACCTTGTTAAATATAAAGCCCAAGAGGCATGTTAATAAGCATTTACCTCCAAATTTAACAAGGCCTTGACTTGTAGTAATAATCTTGACTGATTTGGCCTTGTTAATCCAGTAAATATCACAGGGTGCTTAATAATTATATTTAGTAAAATAAAAACTATCCAAAAAAAATCTATGGATCTTAATAGATATTTAGCTCTTCTCTTGATGGCCTTTAATTCAATTCAATTAATAATTTCAGTAACCACACTCTGAAAAGCTAATCAAATTCTGTGCAGTTCATCCGAAATAACACAGAGCAAACTTTATATTATAACGCATGGCTTTTGAACTTTAACATGAAAATTACTACTCTGAGAAGAGTAAATGTGGCGGAAGTGAACATATGAGATTTTGTTGCTCAAAAGCATTTATCCAAATGTTATATTTTTTGAAACACAGATAAAATAGACAATTTTATCAACTAGTAGACATTTACCCCTGTCCAAAATGTCCATTGAGACTTTATGCCACACCAGAAAGACAGAAATTTATTTCTGTCCAAAACATCCAGGAGCATATTCAGTCTAATGGTTACAAAAACAAACTAAAAACTAAAAATAACCCCTTGTTCTGTTTCTTGGTAGTATTAAATCTTTATTTAAACATTCACAGGGGAACATGTTAAAAATATGAAACTCACACACAAAAATGCCAGTGCTACATTATAAAGTTTTGTTGCATTTCTATTATTTTAACAGTGATGGGAATAAAAGGTATAGGTGCTATGAAGAGGAGGGAACCTGCAATGCCTGATGTACATTAATCAGGATTTGGATAAGCTCACAGGGCTTCCCACGTGGTGTTAGTGGTAAAGAATCCAGTGCTCTGTAATGGGGTGCGGTGAGGGATGAAAAGAAGATTCATGAAAGAGTGAAAGAGGAGAAATATGTATACCTATGGCTGATTCATGATGATGTATGGCAAAAACCAGCACAATATTGTAAAGCAATTATCCTTCAATTAAAAATAAGTAAATTAAAAATATATTAAAATATTAAACAAACAACAAAAAAAAGGAATCCCCCTGCCAGTGTAAGAAACACAGGAGACAGGGTTCGATCAGGGGTCAGGAAAATCCCCTGGAGTAGAAAACAGCAACCCACTCCAGTATTCTTGCCTGGAAAATTCCATGGACTTGCTCTAAATTCCATGTAGAGCCTGGCAGCCTACAGTCCATGGGGTTGCAAAGAGTCGGACAGACCTGAGCGACTGAGCATGCACATATACAGCCTTTCGGAACAGGACAGGAAAACAACAGTGCAATATTGGTGTTGAAGGGGAAGCAGTAAAAACTCTGGGCTAAAAGTAGCAGAAGAAGAACCAAATGTGACATCATTAGAGGTACTTGGAAGAACACTCTGATGTTCATGGTAAAGAGAGCCTGTTAATGCTACCAAGAGAAACTCATTAAAGAAGCATGTAAGAAGAATTAAAAACCCACTTGGGCTGCCAAACTCACCTTCATTGCATGGAATTGAAATTTCAGGGGCTTATAAAGTAACCAGCATCACTGACTCGATGGACATGAGTCTGAGTGAACTCCGGGAGTTGGTGATGGACAGGGAGGCCTGGCGTGCTGTGATTCATGGGGTCACAAAGAGTCGGACACGACTGAGTGACTGAACTGAACTGATAGAGTAACCAGACGTGGAGAATTTTTTATGAACAATATCAGAGATCAAGATGAGAATTCTTATTTACACAACTTATGAAAATATTTGATATTATAAGTACCAGTTCCACATTATTCAGTGATGGCACCTTCAAGATGGCACCAACATAGTTCATTCAGTTATTTACTGTGCATGGTGTAGTATTAGGTTTTGTTGTTGTCCAGTCACTAAGTTGTGTCTGACTCTTTGCAACCCCATGTACTATAGCATGCAAGGCTCCCCTGTCTGCAGAAGAGATTGTCTCCTGGCGTTTGCTCAAACTCATGTCCATTGAGTCAGTGATGCAATCTAACTATCTCATCCTCTGTTCCTCCCTTCTCCTCTTGCCCTCAATTTTTCCCAGCATCATAATATTTTCCAATGAGTTGGCTCATTGCTTCAAGTGGCCAAAGTATTAGGGCTTCAGGTTCAACAGTCCTTCCAATGAATATTCAGGGTTGATTTCCTTTAAGATTGACTGGTTTGAGCAATAAGAAGTTGCTGTCCAAGGAACACTCAAGAGTCTGCTCCAGCACCACAGTTCGAAAATTTCAACTATGTCATTGACCCAGACACTAATAATGAAAAAGACAAATGTATGTTCATTTTATTATGTATTCACACACACATACACACACACAAACACTTAGATATATTTATATATACACTTTCATTTGCATGGAAGAAAATCTCAACTTTAACATTTCATAGTGCATGATAGCTTTCAAGATTGCAAATGTGAATGCAATTTGACTACTCCTAACAAAGGCCGTTATTTCGTTCCTCCTAAGAAATGAACGATTCTATGAAGACCTACAAGACCTTTTAGAACTAACACCCAAAAAAGATGTCCTTTTCATTATAGCGGACTGGAATGCAAAAGTAGGAAGTCAAGAAACACCTGGGTAACAGGCAAATTTGGCCTTGGAATGTGTAATGAAGCAGGGCAAAGGCTAATAGAAGTTTGGCAAGAGAACGCACTGGTCATGGCAAACACTCTTTTCCAACAACACAAGAGAAGGCTCTACACATGGACGTCACCAGATGGTCAACACAGAAATCAGATGGATTATATTCTTTGCATCCATAGATGGAGAAACTTTATACAGTCAGCAAAAAAAAGACCAGGAGCTGAGTTTGACTCAGATCATGAACTCCCTATTGCCAAATTCAGACTTAAATTGAAGAAAGTAGGGAAAACCGCTAGACCATTCAGGTATGACCTAAATCAAATTCCTTACGATCATACAGTGGAAATGAGAAATAGAATTAAGGGCCTAGATCTGATAGGTAGAGTGCCTGATGAACTATGGAATGAGGTTCGTGACATTGTACAGGAGACAGGGATCAAGACCATCCCCATGGAAAAGAAATGTAAAAAAGCAAAATTGGCTGTCTGGGGAGGCCTTACAAATAGCTGTGAAAAGAAGAGAGGCGAAAAGCAAAGGAGAAAAGGAAAGAGATAAGCATCTGAATGCAGAGTTCCAAAGAATAGCATGAAGAGAGAAGAAAGCCTTCTTCAGCGATCAATGCAAAGAAATAGAGGAAAACAACAGATTAGGAAAGACTAGAGATCTCTTCAAGAAAATTAGAGATACCAAGGGAATATTTCATGCAAAAATTGGCTCGATAAAGGACAGAAATGGTATGGACCTAACAGAAGCAGAAGATATTAAGAAGAGGTGGCAAGAATACACAGAAGAACTGTACAAAAAAGATCTTCACAACCAATATATTCGTGATAGTGTGATCACTCACCTAGAGCCAGACATCCTGGAATGTGAAGTCAGGTGGGCCTTAGAAGGCGTCACTATGAACAAAGCTAGTGAATGTGAAGGAATTCCAGTTGAGCTATTTCAAATCCTGGAAGATGATGCTGTGAAAGTGCTGCACTTAATATGCCAGCAAAATTGGAAAACTCAGCAGTGGCCACAGGACTGGAAAAGGTCAGTTTTCATTCCAATCCCAAAGAAAGGCAATGGCAAACAATGCCCAAACTACTGCACAATTACACTCATCTCACACGTTAGTAAAGTAGTTCTCAAAATTCTCCAAGCCAGACTTCAGCAATACGTGAACTGTGAACTTCCTGATGTTCAAGCTGGTTTTAGAAAAGGCAGAGGAACCAGAGATCAAATTGCCAACATCCGCTGGATCATCAAAAGAGCAAGAGAGTTCCAGGAAAACATCTATTTCTGCTTTATTGACTATGCCAAAGCCTTTGACTGTGTGGATCACAATAAACTGTGGAAAATCCCGAAAGAGATGGGAATACCAGACCACCTGACTTGCCTCTTGAGAAACCTGTCTGCAGGTCAGGAAGCAACAGTTAGAACTGGACATGGAACAACAGACTGGTTACAAATAGGAAAAGGAGTATGTCAAAGCTGTATATTGTCACCCTGCTTATTTAACTTATATGCAGAATACATCATGAGAAATGCTGGGCTGGAAGAAGCACAAGCTGGAATCAAGATTGCCAGGAGAAATATCAATAACCTCAGATATGCAGATGACACCACCCTTATGGCAGAAAGTGAAGAGGAACTAAAAATCTTCTTGATGATGAAAGAGGAGAGTGAAAAAGTTGGCTTAAAGTTGAACATTCACAAAACTAAGATCATGGCATCTGGTCCCATCACTTCATGGGAAATAGATGGGGAAACGTTGGAAACAGTGTCAGACTTTATTTTTGGGGGCTCCAAAATCACTTCAGATGGTGATTGCAGCCATGAAATTAAAAGATGCTTACTCTTTGGAAGAAAGGTTATGATCAACCTAGACAGTGTATTCAAAATCAGAGACATTACTTTGCCACCAAAGGTCCATCTAGTCTAGGCTATGATTTTTCCAGTGGTCATGTATGGATGTGAGAGTTGGACTGTGAAGAAAGCTGAGGGCCAAAGAATTGATGCTTTTAAACTGTGGTGTTGGAGAAGACTCTTGAGGGTCCCTTGGACTGCAAGGAGATCCAACCAGTTCATTCTGAAGGAGATTAGTCTTGGGTGTTCTTTGGAAAGAATGATGCTAACGCTGAATCCAGTAATTTGGCCACCTCATGGGAAGAGTTGACTCATTGGAAAAGTCTCTGATGCTGGGAGGGATTGGGAGCAGGAGAAGAAGGAGACCATAGAGGATGAGATGGCTGGATGGTATCACCAACTCGATGGACATAAGTTTGAGTGAACTCCGGGAGTTGGTGGTGGACAGAGAGGCTTGGAATGCTGCAATTCATGGGGTCTAAAAGAGTCGGCCACGACTGAGCAACTGAGCTGAACTGAACTGAACAAATGCATGAGTAAAAGGATGCTTGTTTTATTTTTCACAGTTCTGGGCCTAAACATATCTTCTTTGTTTCCAATTATGAGTATTTAACAATGGTAGTAACACCCACTTACATGCAGAAATATTATAAACAGTGTTTGAGCTTCCCTTTGTGCCTTTGGAAGAAGTAAATGAAAATTTTAGTACATTGTAGAAAATGAAGAAATAAATTTCTGTGATCTAATGGATTTCGTTTTCAGAATATATGTCCATGGAAGATGTGGCAGAATCTGAAGACTAGAAGTGCCAAGATTTTCATGAGAACATCGGAATGTTTATACATCAGTCTTGAATGGCAATCACTGTACGAACAATGCAGTGGAAGGCTGCCATAGCTAATTTCAAAATCTGGTGACAGTATTTCAAATGGAATTGATAGTCTTCAAAAGGAAGGATGAAATATTATCACCAGCTTTTGAAATTGGCTTCCATTTGAAGACTTATTGAAGTGTTAAAAGATGAATAGCAAAGCAGGGACAAATTGTAAGGTTCTCTGTGGTTATAATCAAATATAGTGACCAAATTCACAATGACACTGACAAAATCCAATTCATATAAAAATTGTTAACTGATATAATGAATATAAAGCTAATAACAAGATCAATACATACTTGGTAGCAGTTGCTCATTGAATTGAGGATAACCCTATAGAACTTAATAGTTCTATAACATAACCTACAAGATCTTTTAGAACTAACACCCAAGAAAGATGTCCTTTTCATTATAGGGGACTGGAATGCAAAAGTAGGAAGTCAAGAAACACCTGGAGTAACAGGCAAATTTGGCCTTGGAATACAGAATGAAGCAGGGCAAAGGCTAAGAGAGTTTTGCTAAGAGAACGCATTGGTCATAGTAAACACCGTCTTCCAACAACACAAGAGAAGACTCTACACATGGACATCACCAGATGGTCAGTACTGAAATCAGATTGATTATATTGTTTGCAGCCAAAGATGGAGAAACTCTATATAGTCAGCAAGAAAAAGACCAGGAGCTGAGTGTGACTCAGATCATGAAATCCCTATTGCCAAATTCAGACTTAAATTGAAGAAAGTAGGGAAAAGCACTAGACTATTCAGGTATGACCTAAATCAAATTCCTTATGATTATACAGTGGAAGTGAGAAATAGATTTAAGGGCCTAGATCTGATAGATAGAGTGCCTGATGAACAATGGACAGAGGTTCATGACATTGTACAGGAGACAGGTATCAAGACCATCCTCAAGAAAAAGAAATGCAAAAAAGCAAAATGGCTATCTGAGGAGGGCTTACAATTAGCTGTGAAAAGCAAAGGAGAAATGAAGAGATATACCCATTTGAATACAGAGTTCCAAAGAATAGCAAGAAGAGAGAAGAAAGGCTTCCTCAGTGATCAATGCAAAGAAATTGAGGAAAACAACAGAATGGGAAAGACTAGAGATCTCTTCAAGAAAATTAGAGATACCAAGGGAACATTTCATGCAAAGATGGGCTGTCTCAATAAAGGACAGAAATGGTAGGGACCTAATAGAACAGAAGATACTAAAAAGAGTTGGCAAGAATACACAGAACTGTACAAAAAAGATCTTCATGACCCAGATAATCACAATGGTATGATCATTCACCTAGAGCCAGCATCCTGGAATGTGAAGTCAAGTGGGCCTTAGAAAGCATCAGTTTGAGTAAAGCTAGTGGAGGTGATGGAATTCCAGCTGAGCTATTTCAAATCCTGAAAGATGATGCTGTGAAAGTGCTGCACTCAATATGTCAGCAAATTTGGAAAACTCAGCAATGGCCACAGGACTACAAAAATCAGTTTTCATTCCAATACCAAAGAAAGGCAATGCCAAAAAATGCTCAAACTACCACACAATTGTACTCATCTCACATGCTAGTAAAGTGGTGCTCAAAATTCTCCAAGCTAGGCTTCAGTAATACGTGAACCATGAACTTTCAGATGTTCAAACGATTTTAGAAAAGGCAGAGGAACCAGAGATCAAGTTGCAAACATCCACTGGATCATCAAAGAAGCAAAAGAGTTCCAGGAAAACATTCATTTCTGCTCTATTGAATATTCCAAAGCCTTTGACTGTGTGGATCACAATAAACTGTGGAAAATCTGAAAGAGATGGGAATACCAGACCACCTGACCTGCCTCTTGAGAAATCTGTATGCAGGTCATGAAGCAACAGTTAGGACTGAACATGGAACAACAGACTGGTTCCAAATAGGAAAGGAGTATGTCAAAGCTGTATATTGTCACCCTGCTTATTTAACTTATATGCAGAGTACATCATGAGAAACACAGGGCTGGAAGAAGCACTAGCTGGAATCAAGATTACCAGGAGAAATATCAATAACCTTTGATATGTAGATGACACCACCCCAATGGCAGAAAGTGAACAAGAACTAAAGACCCCGTTGATGAAAATGAAAGAGGAGAGTGAAAAAGTTGGCTTTAAGCTCAAAATTCAGAATACTAAGATCATGGCATCTGGTCCCATCTCTTCATGGCAAATAGATGGGAAAGCAATGGAAATAGTGAGAGCCTTTTGGGGGGGCTTCCAAAATCACTGCAGATGGTGACTGCAGCCAAGAAATTAAAAGATGCTTGTTCCTTGGAAGAAAAGCTATGACCAACCTAGACAGCATGTTAAAAAGCAGATGCATTACTTTACCAACACAGGTTCATCTAATCAATGTCAGTGGACATTCAACTTTCTCTTTAAATCGGTTTCAAATGTCTAAATCAAAACTGCATTCATCATGGAACCAGAGATTATATTCAACCACTGTTTGAAATCAAGCCTCTATCTGTTGATGCAAAACCAGAAGTCTCTGGACCTTGATGAAGTAATGTAGAAATATAGTGGGGCTTTCCAGTCGTTTGTCCCATAACCCCGCACTTAGCGACCTCCATAGGTCCTGACAGTCACTCTGTCTGCTTGCCAAGGGCGTTCACCAGGTCCCTGTTTGGGTGCTACGTGTCACGGTCTTTATAGACTGGGACCTGGGGACTGGAGTCAATGAAAAGAGGGACACAGGGGACCCAAGTCTTGAGTGAAACATGGGTGCTTTCTTTGTAGCAGCGCGTGCTTATATATCTCTATACAAGGAAGCTTTAGGCAGCAAAAATAGTTGAGCAAAAATAGAACCAGGTGAATAACAAATGTCACAGGGCCAAAAGACATTCCGTGTCCTGAGTAACAGGGACATGACTGAATAGTTTACATTAATGTAAAAGGTCATTGAAGAGAATCCACACATGCACTCTGTCTCATGACCTCAGTCCTGAGAACTGCGTGCAGCTCTGCTTGTTCCTGTTTTCCAGGAACGGATAAGGAAGAGAGGGCCCTTGAGAAACAGCACACAAAGGAAGAAAACAACATATCGGATTCCTTGAAGTTGAACGTCCCCTGACAAGTCAAAGCTACGGTTTTTCTAATAGTCATGTATGGATGTGAGAGTTGGATTATAAAAAAAGCTGAGCACCGAAGAATTGATACTTTTGAACTGTGGCATTGGAGAAGACTCTTGAGAGTCCCTTGGACTGCAAGGATATCCAACCAGTCAATCCTAAATGAAGTCATTCCTGCATATTCATTGGGAAGACTGATGCTAAAGCTGAAGCTGCAGTACTTTGGCCACCTGATATGAAGAACTGGCTCATTAGAAAAGACCCTGATGGTGGGAAAGATTGAAGGCAAGAGGAGAAGGGGATGACAGAAGGTGAGATGATTGGATGGCATCACCAACTCAATGGACATAAGTTTGAGTAAACTCTGGGTATTGTTGATGGACAGGGAGGCCTGGCATGCTGCAGTTCATGGGGTGGCAAAGAGTTGGACATGATTGAGTGACTGAACTGAATTGATGGAACTTCATGATGAGGAAGAACAAGAGCAAATGTGAAATCCAAAGCTCATCTTAAATTACAAAATAATAACAATAATTGAATTAAATTTTAGCAAAATTAAATACTTGTCTTATTTAATGTGAAAGTGTAATGTCAGTCACTCAGTCATGTCTGACTCTTTGTGATCCCATGGACTACTGCCTGCCAGGCTCCTCTGTCCATGGAATTGTCCAGGCAAGAGTACTGGAGTGGGTTGCCATGCCCTTCTCCAGGGGGTCTTCCCAACCCAGGTATCAAAACCATGTCTCCCGCATTGCAGGCAGATTCTTTACCATTTGAGCTACCCAGGGAGTCCTGAACTATGCAGCAAATGTCTCAATGGACATTTGGACAGGAGCTAATTTCAAGGACATTTTGGTGAAGTTAATTTCAAGAACCTTTTTGGCCTGTACCAAAGGTCTCAATGGATGTTTTATACAGGACAAAATGTCCCGCAATGATTGCATTGCATTGTTACATGTGATTGATTTCTTCTTCATATCTTAAAATAAAATAGTAGTATATTCAAATTTTATTTTAATGATATCAATATATTTTTTGAAAGCACTTCACAAAGTCGCTAAAGATCAGGCAAACTTGAAAAAAAAAAAAAAAGCCAAATTCAAGAAGTGAAATTATGTGTCTTTTTCCTTAGGCAATACTGATTAAAAAAAAAAACATATTGTATTACTTTGTTAGGACTGCCATAAGAGTAGGAGTGAGGGGTTTCAGTGAATGGTAAGACCCAGAAGAATCCCGATAAAAGTCAAGTAAAAGTGATTAATGATTGCAATCAGTCTACTTAAATGACAGATAAATGGAGCATATTACATTATAACCATATCAACTATAGTTTTTCCTATTTTGGAAACAAAACTTTTTGGAGTTTGGGATTAGCAGATGCAAACTACTATATATACATATAATGGATAAACAACAAGTTCGTACTGTTATAGCACGGGGAACTATATTCAGTATCTTATGATAAACCATAAAATGAAAGAATATGAAAAAATACATGTATCTATAACTGAATCACTGCTGTACAGCAGAAATAAACACAACATTGTAAATCAACTTTACTTCAATAATTTTTTTTAATGAGAAGCAATCTGTCTTCAGTCTCACATGTTGAATTGAAGCTATGAAAGAAATAAAATTTATTTTTAATTCATTTAGAAACAGAATTTCTGTTGTTTGTAGCCTATATAATCATAACTGACACACCACTGAGTTGTTAAGATAAAAAAAATAATGTGAAAAAAGTAGCATCTGTAGTTTTTTCCCCCTTGAGGTCTACAACTAATCACATTTCTTTCAATGTTTAATTCTTCATGTAGTAAATTCACCCCAGCATGGGGTCAATCTGGCAATGTAAAACCATGTCTGTATTCATTCACATATTCAGTATTTGGCTAAATATGAAAATCTTGATTTTCTTTTTTTTTTTTAATAGTCTCTTTCTTATCTTTTCCTAGAAGAGAGTGGGAAGAGGTAAATATCCAGCAGATCTCCTTGGTACTGACATGATCTGAACTTATTTTACATGGTGCCCACAGCATGAAAATCTATATGAAAATCTGTATTTTCCTGGTAAGCTTGAGAAATTTAAATATAACGATGCTTGGAACTCAGAAGGACAAATAATAGCAACAAATTCTGGAAAAACTGGTCAAAAGGCAGAAAGAAAACTGCTAGTGTTGGCAGTTTCTGACTTAATGGTAACACCAGAAAACCGGCAAGCCCAAAGATCCTCTCCCATCTGTTTTGGCCACAAGACTGGCTGTGGTTATGGCTTTAAACCCTCTGGAGCATTTCCTTCCGTCAAGGCTTCATTATGCTGAATCTAAATTCTGTTAGAGCTGATTTCGCTACTCTGGCAGAAGGTATACACAGCTTAGCTCTCTGTTTCTCTTTTTACTTTTTCAGTATCAGTGAATTGTGAAGGTGCTGATTCATGACACAGATTAAAGGCTCATCTATTAAGAAAATAAAAAACAAATTCTAAACTATTCTCACATGAATAGCATTATACATGACTGATTCTAAAATTTGGAATGGAATAGTAATAATTTTGACTGTCAACCTGGTCTCCCCCTACATGCTGGGACCTCTTCTAAACCTGAAATATTTTACCCTTCATCTTATACAGAATAATTAGTAAGGAACAAGGAAAACCTTAGTATTTCTATATAAGAGTTTAAATTATTAATAATACTGCAAAGAACAAAAGAACTAAGTTCATTTTGTATGGAAACAAAATATTGATTTAATATAGACATTTTTTAAAAGAGTAAATTAATTTTTATATTCAGTATTCTTTATATCTCAATGTAAAGGGTTTCAATGTACATAGGTTTAGCTAGATATTTAAAATATTAATAGAGACTGGATAAAATAAATTTTTGTGATTATGTGAAACACTCAAATAAATACAAAATGTTTTAGTCACTCAGATATTTTAAAGTAGATACAGTTATGGCCTTACATCAGCTAAATTTTAATTGACTGATGAAATGGTTTACTTTTCAGATGTTTGAAGGTTGTTGTTCTGTATTAATGGATCAACAAAGGATTTTATTTTAAAGATTATTCCAGTGAAAATGGAAAATCAGTATGCACACGTGCGTATTATGACACCTCACAGAGTCTTGATTATTGATTTAAAGAAAATATGTTTGCAATCTAAATCATTTAGAGGCATTTAGAGGTTAACTTGTTAAAAGTATGAAAACTTTATCTGTTAGGAAAATTAATATTTAAAGAGGAATATAATTTATGATGCTTTTTACTAGAACAGAAGACATACTACAAGATAATATTTTTGTTAATATAGATTACTGAAGTTATCTATGGGGAACTAAATGAAGTTTTTTAAAAATTCAAGATTAAATGTAATATCAACAGGTATATCATTTTACTCATGTATTATAGTGATTTTCTTTCATTACCTATTTATTATTAGAGTTACATAAAATTATGAAATAATTGCTGTTCCACAAGAGTGCAAAAATAACCTGGTTTTATTTTAACCCAATTGTGTTAACATATCCCCAGATTCTTTGGAAATACTAAATTGCAAATGATTTTATACTAAGTATAGCAAAATATGAACTCCACACCAGTGTTGGGGAATGTACCTTATTCAAAAAATTGACTCTTGAATCCTATTATGGAGATAAAGGAATTCCTTTTGTGATTGCTCTCTCTTCTGCTGCAACATGTGTTTCTACAACCAGCCATATGTGGTTGTTAAATGGGAAATGATGCTGGTGTGGCAAAAAGGTTGTGTTGGTTCATCACATTCTGACTTAGGCATAGGGGGAATTTAATTATCTCCTTTGACAACAAAGGGAAAAACTTTCAACTTTGTACACAGACACGAATCCTGTTACACAGAATGGGGCAACTGAGATAGAAAATTTTAAGCTCAATTTTTATGAAAGTAAAAATTAGTGCTTATTGTACCCATTTCCAGCTATGATCTAAGATGGTGCTCATCATATGAGATAAGCAAGCAAAATAACACTTAACTTTAAAGCCTGGTAAGTGTACTGGATGCAGCAATGTTTAAAGGACCTAATTCAACAGAGAAATGAGCCTTTTCTAAGTGAGAAATTACTGCGGCTCCATGTTAAATGAGAATAAAGGGGGAGGTGTGCCACGGAAGGGAGACTTTTTCTGGGATGAGGAGAAGCAAGACTCAACTTTTAATGAAACCTCGGGCTAGTTTGGAATCTGGAAGAGCCCCAGTGTAAAAATAAATCTCTTGGCCAGACAGTTATAACCTGAAGGAATCTGCTCAGTGAATATCTGTGGGTATAGAGTAGAAAACATAGATATCACAATATTATCAGAAACTTAGGTTCAGGGGTGTAGCTGGAATTCAATTCAAAGTTGAATTGGAATTAAATAAAGCTTCAACCTAGCCCCAGCTCAGTAAGACGTATGATTAGTTTCATCTTAACGCCCTCGCAAGAGGAAAGGGCAAGCCCTTACTGGGAAAACTAAAGTAGAATAAAAGCAAACATACTAAACAGTTGCATATTTATTGCACCTTTATGAAAAAAAAGAACACATCAAAATTAAAATGCTTGTAAAGATGTAAAATGAAAAAAAAAGAAAAAAAGATGTAAAATGATATGACCCTGTAATTAGGTTAAAATAATAATAGATTCTCAGCTTCAACTTAGGATATATAATGCTAGAAAGAATGCTGCTTATATATAATGTGTAAAATTCAGAGAGCTGACGTCACAGGACAGCCCAATCATCTGAAACCCAAGGAAAGGCCAGGACATGACCACTTTCTTTCCTGGGGCAGGCTTTGGGGAAAATACTAGTTTATAAGACTTCAGTAAGATTGGAACATATTGCTGGAAGGCAATCACAGGCTGGCATATGAGTATAGAATATGTCAGAGCAACAGACACAACTAAAGGGTGTTTGTTTGCATTAGCAAGCTCTTCTCCACAGACTGTCTGGCTCCTCAAGAGAAAGACTCGAGTCATGGGACAGCTTGGAAAAGCCTTACCTCCAGGAAAAGAAGGTGTAACTCAGCTACTAGTGGAGGGTCACACTCCCCCTCCTGATGCTGTCTCCCCAACAGCCCTGCATCCAGTGATTTTAGTTGCGGGGGTGGGGGGAGCGGTGTGGGATAGGACACAGGTGAAGACTGCTTGCAACTAGAGGAACTGAACAGAACAAAAACAAACCTCTATGCCTGGAAAAGAGAAAGGAAAACATCATGGTTCCAGAAGATTAAGGTTTCTATACTGCTTGGAGGCTTCCCTGGTGGATCAGACAGTAAAGAATCTGCCTGCAAGCTGGAAGATCCCTGGGTTCGATTCCTGGGTTGGGAAGATCCCCTGCAGGAGGAAATGGCAACCCACTCTTGTACGCTTGCCTGGAAAATTCCATGGATGGAGGAGCCTGGTGGGCTACAGCCCATGGGGCAGGAATGCAGTGCCTCCCTGCTACTGAGGGAACCAGAGCAGAGTGCCATGTCTCCCAGTTCACACATCAGGCGAGCTAGCTTAGCAACAGAAAACATTGAAATACTCCTAGGGTAGGTAGGGGCGAGGGCAACGAGCGATCTCTAGGAGGCACAAGTATAAAGGGAAGTTTTTAGTTGACGGGGAGCAGACTGAGAAAACAGCCTCAAGGTGACCAGCCCGCCTCCCAGGTTCAAGATGACAGGAATAAAACGTTGAAGCCTGGGGAACAAGGAGAGGACGTGTAAGGGCAGCAGAACTCAAGCACAGCTCAGGTTCTGGCTACGCAGACTCAACTCAGCAAACCAAAGTGAAGGGGTAGCTTTGAGAAAGATAGTGTCTGAGTTGAAGAATTCATCCGATTAGCTTCAGAGCACATTGGATACAACATTTCTCCATGTCCAGGCCACTGAATACAAAGATGGGTCAATAGGAAATACCCAGACTGAAGTACACCAAGTAGGAGAATGACACCAGCTGGTGAACAGGGACTCAGCGACATGAGGGAAAATACCATATGATTAACACACATGCAGTGAGACTTCCAGAGGAAGGGAGACCAAGCAGGGAGGGGTATCTGAAGAGATACTGGAGAAAGTGGTTCAAGCAGAAAAAAAAAATAAATAAATAATATGACAAAAAGGAAACATAAATCAAAAAAGTTCAGGAACCTTGGGTAGCACAGACAGTACTAAAATGCACACCTTGGCCCATCCTAGTCATATGGCTAAAATCCAAAGAAAAAAATAATTATGTAAAGATGGCAGAGACAATTTACATCCAGGGGAACAATGATATCCACTTTTTATCATAAACAAAGGGTGACATTGGTGTTTTTCTTTCTGGCTTACTTTACTCTGTATAATCGGCTCCAGTTTCATCCATCTCATTAGAACTGATTCAAATGTATTCTTTTTAATGGCTGAGTAATACTCCATTGAGTATATGTTCCACAGCTTTCTTATCCATTCATCTGCTGATGGACATCTAGGTGGGTACAACTGGAGCCGATTATACAGAGTGAAGTAAGCCAGAAAGAAAAACACCAATACAGTATACTAACACATATATATGGAATTTAGAAAGATGGTAATGGACCCTGTATGCGAGACAGCAAAAGAGACACAGATGTGTAGAGCGGACTTTTGGACTCTGAGGGAGAGGGAGAGGGTGGGACGATTTGGGAGAATGGCATTGAAACATGTATACTATCATGTAAGAAACGAATTGCCAGTCTATGTTCAGTACAGGATACAGGATGCTTGGGGCTGATGCATGGGGATGATCCAGAGAGATGATATGGGGTGGGAGGTGGGAGGGGGGTTCATGATTGGGAACTCATGTACACCCATGGTGGATTCATGTCAATGTATGGCAAAACCAACACAGTATTGTAAAGTAAAATAAAGTAAAAATAAAAGTAAAAACCTAAAAAAAAAAGGGTGACAAACATGATGACTTATTTAATGATACAGTGATATCAATATAGAATTCCACATTTAATGAAGGTACCTTTAATTCTTTGTTTTCCTGGGTGCATATGCATCATGGTTCCGTTTATAGATGGAATAAAGCAAGGATATTAACATACATTTGTTTCAGACATTAAAACCATTATGCCCATTACAGGAACCCATGCATTAGGCTTTTATATATGCTATTTGAGTAGGTGCTAACAGAAGTTAAATGAAAAGTCAAGTATGAGAATTCTTATGACGTTATGGAATACTCGGCTTCCCCTGTGGCTCCCGTGTTAAAGAATCTGCCTGCAATGCAGGAGACCTGGATTCAGTCTCTGGGTTGGGAAGATCCTCTGGAGAAAGGAATGGCTACCCACTTCAGTATTCTTACTGGAGAATTCCATGAACAGAGAAACCTGGTGGGCTATAGTCCATGGGATCACGAAGGATCAGACATGACTGAGGACTGACAATTTCATGTTCAACAGAGGGATGGCCATTATTGATACACATAATTTTGCAAATGCTTCTTCATATACTTGTTTAGAATTTCCCTGAGGATATATCTAGGATTAGAATAACTAGTGCTAAAGAGAATGAACTTTTAAAACTGTAGTAGATGATGAATGCCTAGTTGTTTTTTTTTTTTAATGTTTAATATTCTCATCCATGGGGTCGCTAAGAGTCGGACATGACTGAACGAGTTCACTTTTGCTTTCCACTTCAAGCGTTGAAGAAGGAAATGGCAACCCACTCCAGCGTTCTTGCCTGGAGAATCCCAGGGACTGAGGAGCCTGGTGGGCTGCCGTCTATGGGGTTTCACAGAGTCGGACACGACTGAAGCAACTTAGCAGCAGCAGAAGCAATTCAGTTTGCTTTAAAACCCTTACCACCAACTGATATAGTCAAGTTTCTTTTTTTAATTTCTAGCAATGACACAGATGTAAATTGTATCTTAAGATTACTTTAAATATGTGATTTTCCTGGTTGTCAAGTTGTGCATATTCTTTTATTTAGGTACTCTTATCCTCTGTGTGGTACTTTTTCAAAACATTTACTTTTGTGAGGTTCTTTACATATTTTAATGCTACTGTTGCATTTGTAGCCATCTTTTATTTTTATGGATGTAAGTCCATTAGGACTATTATGTGTTACAGATGTCTTGCTCCAGTTTTATTTTGCCATCCCACTTGATTTATTGCAAACTTTGAGGAATAGAAATTTTTAAAGTTCTATATCTATATTCTCATATAAGTTGGCAATGGTGGAAAGGGTTTGTTATACGTGTTTTAGCTTCCAATTTCTCTTGGATGCCTTAGCATTATTTATTAAATATTACAAAAACCCTTCTTCATTAAACTGTAGTGCTATTTGTACCATAAAATTTCCATTAAGTTCTACTGATCCTTAATCTATTCTTGTTCTGCTATTGCACTAAATAAATTATTATAATTTCATACAAATTCAGTCTTGTTCCCACATATTGTTCTAACCGGTTCCTTGAATATTCCTTAGTCTTATCTTTCCATAATATTTTAGAATATAGTTTTGAACTTTTAGTCATGTACATACAAACCCACACCATTATTTACTAGGATTTCGCTGTATTCATTGAATCGATATATCAATTTGGGCAGAGATGAGAACTTTAGGAACTTCTAATTATGAATATTTCTCTATTTATTGGCATTCTTTATTACATGAAATATTAATAACAGTTTTATACTTTTCCAGGAAGTTGTTGCATATCCTTCGTTAGATGTGTTTCTTTTTTAGTTTTCACTTTGAAGCTTTTTAAAGTGGTAACATTTCAACATTTACATAACATCAAAATGTGAAAAAGAGAAATCTGATAAAATATTTCTAGAAAGACCCAAATACTAAAAACTATAAGCACTGCTGAGAGAAACTAAAGAATAAAATAGTCTCTAACTAAATGTTTTATGTACTGTGTTAATGGGTCAGAAAACTTAATATTGTAAAGATATTAATTCTCCCCCAGACTCCCTATAGGTCAGTTCAGTCACTCAGTTGTGTCCAACTCTTTGTGACCCCATGGACTGCACCACGCCAGGCCTCCCTGTCCATCACCAGCTCCCGGAGTTTACTCAAACTCATGTCCATCGAGTCACTGATGCCATCCAACCATCTCATCCTCCCTATAGATGAAATGCAATCTCAGTGAAAATATTCAACAGGCATTTTTAAAGTAGAAATTCGCAAATTGACTATAGCACTTACTTGGAAGTCCAAAATATTATGCACAATAGCCAATACAACACTGAAAAGAACAAAAGCGAGAGAGTAACACTATCTGGAATCAACATATTATGTATCTAAAACTTCAATAAGGAAGAGAGAGTGGTACTGGGATAAAGCTATAGAAATAGTCCAGAAATTCACATATAAGGGACCACTAAAGGTGCAAAGTCAATCAAGTGAAAAAGAGAGTCAGTCTTTTCAAAAAAGTTTGGCATGAAGTTTACATATCTTTATATAAAATAAATAAACAGAAAGTAACTTAGTTCCATATCTTGCACTAGACATAAAAGTTAACTCAAAATCTATTGCAGATCAAAAGGGACAACCTCAGTTATAAAACTTCTAAAAGATAAAGATAGCTTTTGTAAACTTAAGGTCAGGTTTTTTTTAAATAGGATGCCGAAAGCACTGACCATAAATGAAAGAAAATAACAAATTGGTCTTTATCAGATTTCTGAATGTGTAATCTTTGGTCCAAACTTTTAAGACAAAAGAGCAGCCACTGACTGCTGAAATGTCATCCTTTTACAACTTATGTGTCTACTAAAAGAATTGTGCCCAGAATATATAATTCTCAAGACTTGATAATGAAAAAAGCAATTAAATTAAAAATAGGCAAAAGGATTTGAATAGTCACTTCATCAAAGAAGATATATGGATACCAAATAAACATATATGGACATGGACATCAACATATGGTCAATACTAAAATCAGATTGATTATATTCTTTGCAGCCAAAGATGGAGAAGCTCTATACAGTCAGCAAAAACAAGACTAGGAGATGACTATGGCTCAGATCATGAACCACTTATTGCCAAATTCAGAATTTAATTGAAGAAAGTAAGGAAAACCACTTGACCATTCAGGTATGACCTAAATCAAATCCCTTACAATTATACAGTGGAAGTGAAGAATAGATACAAGGGATTAGATCTGAAAGACAGAGTGCCTAAAGAACTATAGATGAAAGTTCATGACACTGTACAGGAGACAGGGATCAAGACTGTGCCCAAGAAAAAGAAATGAAATAAGGCAAAATGGTTGTCTGAGTAGGCCTTCCAAATAGCTGAGGAAAGAAGGAAAATGAAAGGCAAGGAGAAAAGGAAAGATATACCCATTTGAATTCAGAGTTCTGAAAAGTAGCAAGAAGAGATAAGAAAGCCTTCCTCAATGATGCAAAGAAATAGAGGAAAACAGCAAAATGGAAAAGACTAGAGATCTCTTCAAGAAAATTAGAGATACCAAGGGAAATTTTCATGCAAAGATGGGCACAATAAAGGACAGAAACGGTATGGGCTTAACAGGAACAGAAGATATTAAGAAGAGGTGGCAAGAATACACAAAAGAACTATACAGAAAAGATCCTCATGACCCAGATAATCATGATGGTATGATCACTCACCTAGAGACAGACATCCCAGAGTGTGAAGTCAAGTGGGCTTTAGGAAACATCGCTACAAAGCTAGTGGATGTGATGGAATTCCAGCTGAGCTATTTCCTTAAATCCTTAAAGATGATGCTGTGAAAGTGCTGCACTCAAATTTGCCAGCAAATTTGGAAAACTCAGCAGTGCCCACAGGACTGGAAAAGGTCAGTTTTCATTCGTATCCCAAAGAAAGGCAATGCCAAAGAATGCTCAAACTACTGCACAATTGCACTCATCTCACACACTAGTAAAGTAATGCTCAAAATTCTCCAAGACAGGCTTCAGCAGTATGTGAACTATGAACTTCCAGATGTTCAAGCTGGTTTTAGAAAAGGCAGAGGAACCAGAGATCAAATTGTCAAATCTGTTGGATCATCAAAAAAGCAAGAGAGTTCCAGAAAAACATCTATTTCTGCTTTATTGACTATGCCAAAGCCTTTGACTGTGTGGATCACAATAAACTGTGGAAAGTTTTGAAAGAGATGGGAATACCAGACCACCTGACCTGCCTCTTGAGAAACCTTTATGCAGGTCAGGAAGCAACAGTTAGAACTGGACATGGAACAACAGACTGGTTCCAAACAGGAAAAGGAGTATGTCAAAGCTGTGTAATGTCACACTGCTTATGTAACTTATATGCAGAGTACATCATGAGAAATGCTGGACTGGAGGAAGCACAAGCTGGAATCAAGATTGCCAGGAGAAATGTCAATAATCTCAGACATGCAGATGACACCACCTTTATGGAAGAAAGCAAAGAACTAAAGAGACCCATGATGAAAGTGAAAGAGGAGAGTGAAAAGCTGGCTTAAAACTCAACATTCAGTAAACTAAGATCATGGCATCTGGTCCCTTCACTTCATGGCAAATAGATGTGGAAATAGTGGAAAGAGTGACATTATATTCTTGGGCTCCAAATCACTCCAGATGGTAACTACAGCCATGAAATTAAAAGAATCTTTTCAATTTGGAAGAAAATCTATGAGCAACCTAGACAGCATATTAAAAAGCAGAGATATTACTTTGCCAACAAAAGTCTGTCTAGTCAAAGCTATGGCTTTTCCAGTGGTCATGTATGAATGTGAGAGTTGGACTATAAAGAAAGCTGATTATTGAAGAATGGATACTTTTGAACTGTGATGTTGGAGAAGACTCTTGAGAGTTCCTTGGACTGCAAGGAGATCCAACCAGTCCATCCTAAAGGAAATCAGTCCTGAATACTCATTGGAAGGACTGATGTTGAAGCTGAAACTCCAATACTTTGGCCACCTGATGTGAAGAACTGACTCATTGGAAAAGACCCTGATGCTGGGAAAGATTGAAGGAGGGAGGAGTAGGGAATGGCAGAGGATGAAATGGTTGGATGGCATCACTGCCTCGATGGACATGAGTTTAATAAGCTCCGGGAGTTGGTGATGGACAGGGTGGCCTGGCGTGCTGCAGTCCATGGGGTCGCAAAAATTCCCACACGACTGAGTGACTGAACTGAGGCGTGTTCAGCATCATCAGTCTTTATGGAAATATGAGTTAGTTTTATAATGAAATACTACCATATATGTAGTAGTTGGTAAAATTAAAAAACTGACCAAACTAAGAATTGACAAGAATGTCCTGTAACAAATTGATGGTAAAAATATTTTCAGCTGCTCCTTTTTAAATGTTCTGAATGTCACACAATATTCATTTAAAACATTATGACTCATTTTTAAAATAATGGTTTTTAATTTGACAGTACTATAAACTGATTATTTTTTCCACTTAAAAAGATGTTTGGCATCATTTACTGACAGTTCCTTTTCATCTCCAACTAGGTCAGCAAATTTGGAACAACTATTTTGAATGGGATATTGAACAGATGCTGTGCAGTGCAACTATTTTATGGTCCATCACCATTTCAGGGGAGGTATTTCCATGATTATATTCCACTTTAAATGCTTTGAATATGTAAAATCAATAACATTGCTGACAATGTATAATACATTGAGAATGCTGGTTCACTTTCTTGAGCCAGGAGCACCATTTTATTTATGAACCACTTAGTGAATGAGAGATGCCAGTCGTACAAGTTTGGTATATTTATCACCGAGTCACGATAGTGCCAGTCAAATCTACCAACACATCAGTGGTTACATTTTGTCAGTTTTTTCATGAAGCATCCTATTAGTTTTTAAAAAGTAATTTGCTGGTTTGTATATATCTTTCAAGGGCTTCTCTGGTGGCTCAGATGGTAAAGAATCTGCCTGCAACTCAGGGGACCTGGGTTTGATCCCTGGGGACCTGGGTTTGATCCCTGGATCAGGAAGATCCCTTGAAGAAGGGAATGGCAACCCACTCCAGTATTCTTCCCTGGAGAATCCCGTGGACAGAGGAGCCTGGCGGGCTACAGTCCACGGGGTCACAAAGTCGGGCACAATAGAGCAATTAACACACACATATATAATGCATTATCTTCCTTCTTTTGAGTTATAAAAACTATAGCTTTGGAACATGTCAGTTTTTAAACAGACTTGAGAGATTACCATCATTTTCATGATGCGTGTCTTCTTTATGTCTCCCAGCATTATTTGGTAAGAGATGAATGCATTTTAATTTGCCCCTGTATTGTTTGCTGTTTATCCTTAAAACAATTTGGGTGGTTGGAATGGGAAGTGTTTTCTCAGTACTATGTGGTCATTAGGGTATAAATGACAAGAATTTTTGAAGTATGTGGCTTTCAAGTATGAATCTTTCAAATATTGTTTTGTTTAGTGAAGTATATAAAATATTGGAAGCAGGATTTAATTTCTTTAAATACCAGTGAACTAAATGCCAGACATGTGGCTTCACATTCTAGTCACTAGCCACTAGCATTTATCTCAAAGAATAACATACTTATCTTAGGATAAAATTTATTATTAATGATAATGGACCAAAGTGATTACTTCAAATGGTTACTGCCTTGAAATTGAATGTTTTTTTCTAGTTTTGTGTCCTACCTGATTTTATTGTCATTTTTTCGACTGCTTGATGTGACATAGTGTTACTCTTGATCGGGTTAATATAAGTATCTGGTCTGCCACTTTTTCAATCTTCTGCATGTTTATTACTAGTAACGCCTTGATATATAATTTGAAGAAATACTAAGAAACTGTTTCCTATTTTTTTAGTATTAGTTTAATTGATGGTAGATATCCCTTGTGGCTCAGTTGGTAAAAAATCCACCTGCAAGGCAGGATACCTGGGTTTGATCCCTGGGCTGGGAAGATACCCTGGAGGAGGACATGGCTACCCACTCCAGTAGTTTTACCTGGAGAATCCCCATGGACAGAGGAGTCTGGAAGACTGCAGTCCATGGGGTCACAGAGGTGGACATGACTGAGCAACAGTGAACCAGTGAAGTTACTCAGTCGTGTCTGACTCTTTGGGATCCCATGGACTATAGCTTACCAGGCTCCCCCATCCATGGAATTTTCCAGGCAAGAGTACTGGAGTGGGTTGCATTTCCCTCTCCAGGGGATCTTCCTGACCCAGGGATCAAACCCAGGTCTCCTGCATTGTAGGCAGACGCTTTAACCTCTGAGCCACCAGGGAAGCCCACTAACTACGCAGGACAGACATATATCAATAATTGTATATTATGTGTTAAGTATATTATTGGGCTCCTCTGGTGGTTCAGATGGTAAAGAATCTGCCTGTAATGAGGAGACCCGGGTTTGATCCCTGGGTTGAGAAGATCTCCTTAAGAAGGGAATGGCAACCACTCTAGTGTCCTTGCCTGGAGAATTCCATCGACTACAGTCCATAGGGTCACAAAGAGTTGGACACGACTGAGCAACTAACACCTTTACTTTCATAGAGTCATTATTTATATAAAATATGATAGGAAATAATTGTTTTAAACATATTACATATGAAGTTAAAATATATTGTATAAGACACAATACATATAAAATAATTATATTTATATATTAAATATATTTGGGGCTTTCAATGGTAGCTCTCCAGTACTTTTGCCCGGAGAATCCCGTGGACAGAGGAGCCCAGTGGACTACAGTTCATGGACTCACACAGAGTCAGAGATGACTGAAATGGCTGAGCACACAAACAAATATAAATGAGATATATAATCTTAACATTAGGTATGACCTAATTGAAATACCTTATGATTATACAGTGGGAGTGACAAATAGATTCAAGAAACTAGATCTGGTAGAGAGAGTGCCTGAAAAACTATGAACAGAGGTTTGTAACATTGTGCAGGAGGTTGTGACGAAAACCATCCTCAAGTAAAATAAATACAAGAAGGTAAAGTGGTTGTCTGAGAAGGCCTTACAAATAGCTGAAAAAAGAAGAGATGCGAAAGGCAAAGGAGAATGGGAAAGACATTCCCAACTGAATGCAGAGTTCCAGAGAAAGCAAGGAAGATAAGAAAGGCTTCTTTAGCGAACAGTGCAAAGAAATAGAGGAAAGCAATAGAATGGGAAAGACTGGAGATCTCTTCAAGAAAACTGGAGATACCAAGGGAACATTTCATGCAAAGATGGGCTCAATAAAGGACAAAAATGGCAAGGACCTAACAGAAGCAAAAGAGATTAAGAAGAGGCAGCAGGAATACACAGATCTGTACCAATGAGTTCTTAATGACCCATGACCAAGATGCTGTGGTCACTCCCCTAGAGCCAGACATCCCAGAGTGTGAAGTCAAGTGGGCCTTAGGAAGCATCACTAAGAACAAAGCTTGTGGAGGTGATGGAATTCCAGCTGAGCTATTTCAGATCCTAAAAGATGATGCTGTGAAAGTGCTGCACTCAATATGCCAGCAAATTTGGCATGCTCAGCAATGGTCACAGGACTGGAAAAGGTCAGTTTTCAATACGATCCAAAGGAAGGCAATGCCAAAGAAAGTTCAAGTTGCCATACAATTGTACTCATTTCCAGCTCTACTATGGCTCAGATGGTACAGAGCCTGCCTGCAATGTGGGAGACCCAGGTTTGATTCCTGAGACAGGAAGATACCCTGGAGAAGGAAATGGCAATCCACTCCAGGATTCTTTCTGGTAAATCCTGTGGATGGAGGAACCTGGCAAGCTACAGACTTATGGGGTTGTAAAGAGTCAGACTCACACACACACACACACACTATATACGTATACACAATTTTATATATATAGATATTTATTTATATATGTATATATAGTTATACTCATTTCATATGCCAGCACGATTATGCTCAAACTCCTTCAAGGTATGCTTCTTCAATATGTGAACTGAGAACTTCCAGATGTACAAAATAAATTTAGAAAAGGCAGAGGAACCAGAGGTCAAATTGCCAACATATGCTCGATCATTTTAAAAGCAACAAAATTCCAAAAAAGATCTACTTCTGTTTCACTGACTATGCTAAAGCCCTTGACTGTGTAGATCATAGCAAACTGGAAATTCCTAAAAGAGATGGGAATACCAGACCACATCACCTACCTCCTGAGAAGCCTATATGCAGGACAAGAAGCAACAGTTAGAACTGGACATGGAACAGCAGACTGGTTCCAAATTGGGAAAGGAGTACCTCCAAGCTGTATATCATCACCCTACTTATTTAACTTATATGCAGAGTAAATCATACAAAATGCCAGGCTGGATGTATCACAAGCTGGAATGAAGATTGCCTAGAGAACTATCAACAACCTCAGATATGTAGATGATACCACTTTGAAGAGGAGCTAAACAGCCTCTTGATGAAAGTGAAAGAGGATAGTGAAAATGTTGCCTTAAAACTCAACATTCAGAAAACCAAGATCATGGCATCTGGTCCCATCACTTCATGGTAAATAGAAAGGGAAAATGTGGAAACTGTCAGATTTCATTTGTTGGGCTCCAAAATCAATGTGGGCAATGACTGCAGCCATGAAATTAAATGACACTTACTCCTTGGAAGAATAGCTATGACAAACCTAGACGTTGTATTAAAAAGCAGAGACATCACTTTGTTGACAAAGATTCATACAGTAAAAGCTATGATTTTTCCAGTAGTCCTGTATGGATGTGAAAGGTGGACCATAAGGAGGACTTTTTGCAACCCCATGGTCTATATCCAAAATGGTTCCTCTGTCCATGGGATTTTTCATGCAAGAATATTGGAATGGCTCCCAAGTCCTCCTCCAGGATGTCTTCCCCACCCAGGAATCAAACTCCAGTCTCTTGCACTGCAAATAGGTGCTTTACTGCTGAGCCACTAGGTAAGTTCTAAAATATAATGTTAGTTAGTGATAAGTGCTGTGAAATAAAACATATACCGAACACAAGATGAAATGTGTCAGATATCTTTAATAAGTTAGTTCAGGGAAGGATTTATGAAGTGGCCTTTGAGCAGTCATCTGAATTAAATATGAGTTGGTGCCATGCCAGTATTTGGGAAAAGACTGGAAGAGAGCAAGCTCAAAACTCTGAGGTAGGTATCCGCTTGGTGCATTCAGAGAATCGTAGGGAATGCAGTGCTGACTGAAAGGACAAGAGCAAGGGGACAGAGATAAGCCAGCTAGTCTGGGGGTGCACGTTCATACATTGTAACCATTGTAAGGTTGGCGTATGTTACACTACGTGTCACAGAAAACTAGCGGAGGCGTTTGATGGAGAAGTGTTATGGTAAGATTGATATATTCAGAGGGTCATTCAGATTCTATGGAGAAGGAGACTGTGAAAAAGTGAGAACAGGAGATATTCTGACTGTAATAATGTCCAGGCAATAGAGGATATTGACCAGAACTTGTAACTGAAAAGCAAGAGGATCTACTGATTCATTCACTATGAGACAAAAAGATAATTCCAGTTTGCCAAAAAAAAATTTTTTTGGGGGGGTGAGCATCTGAAAAAGAGGAGGTGTCATGTGGAGAAGAGCAGCTGTGTAGGTAGAAGTGTGTATTTTAGCTCTGGCCAAGGAATACTTGGCTACTTAGTAGCCATCTATGTTGTGATGTCAAGCAGGTGCTAGGATATATGATTCAGGAATTCAGGAGAGTGATCAGAACTGTAATAAACTTTGAAAGTTATCAAAGTGTGACATTTTTTACCACACTTTTGAACTTGAATGAATGAGATCACCTAGGGAGAGATATAAAGAGAGAAGTTACTAAGAACAGAGAAAAGATGCACAACAACATTTTGAAATGGGGAAGAAGAAGACCTTGTAGATGAGACTGAACAGGACCTGATGAGTGAGACGGTCCAGGTGAGGAACCAGGATAGGACAGTGGCTGAGAGATAGAGTGCAAAAAGTGATTAAAAACCAGCAGTAGCCAGCTATAATAATTACCACTGGAAACTTAAATAATACTGCAGATTGCAAGTTGACCCATGGAATTTGGCACTGTGGAAGCATCAGCAATATTGTCAAGAGTAGTTTAGAAGAATTTGGGGTGTAAATTTGCAGTATTTTTTAGTTAAGAATAGAATCAAAAGGGCTTCCTAGGTGGCTCAGTTGCAAAGAATCTGCCTGCCAGTGCAAGAGATGTGGGTTTGATCCCTGAGTTAGGAAGATTCCCTAGAGGAGGAAATAGCAACCCACTCCAGTATTCTTGCCTGGAAAATCCCAAGGACTGAGGAGCCTTGTAGACTACAGTCCCTCAGGTTGTAGGAAGCTGGACAGGACAGCTCAGCAGAGCAGAGAGAGAATGTGAAAGTTGTAGTCTCTTCCTACACCACAAGGGATCATTTTGTGCCATCCTAAAAAATATACTGGCTTGAACTCACTAGGATATTTTCTTTACGCAAACAACATCTGTATCTAATGTTGTTTGCTACTACATTTTTATTTCCCGAAATGTTAGCATTCAGGAAATGTTGTATGAAATTAAGAAGATTATCAATGTAAGTTTCTTAACTACCTTTTATTAATTGAGAAATTAGAATATAAAGAAAGATGATAAGGCTGCATTAAGTAGAAGTTTGAACAACTTCATTTTCAATCCAATTTTCCACAATATTGGAAATGATATAATCCCCTTGCCCATTTCTTGATTATCTTCTGAGAACTAAGAGTGATTTATCTTTCTTCTCAGTTGGACTTTCAAGTTGGTAATAAGAATGTAAGTAATATTTATAGCTTCTCATGCCACTGTGCCAATAGAGATATCAATAAACTTGAATTTATAGCTCCGGTTTAACGACAAATTTGTTATTTTCGAAATGAGATGTCAAAAGAGTGGGTTGGTTTTTATAACCTCTAAAGTAGGGAAGAAGTGATTAACAAGATTGCAGTCAGTGCTTTTATAAAGTTTCAGTTTCACAATCACGTGTGAAGTCCATTATGTTACAGTCCTTAGATGCTTGTGACTGCTGTGAACCTGTACAGACAATACATACATGTCTGAGAATAAAAGTCACTGGCTTATACACAGTAAAGAGCATCTGCTTTGATTCTTTTCCCCTCTGATTTTACATTGCCTCTGCACTGAACACCTCTGCTGCTTAGACATTTCCTGATATCATGGATATATTTGACAGATTTGGGGTTGTTTTGTATGAAGAATTCAGGATTTCTGCCATCAGTGTTGTCAGCCAGATTTAAGAAATCAAGTTGGGAGAGGAAATCTATCTATTGTGTTGTTAAAAATATCTTTCCTTTCAAGGATGTTTGTGTGTAGTTTAAGTGAAGAATATAAACTTACAATAGTCCAAGAACGTATCATAATATTACATCATTAATGCTAATTTTATTCATGAATGCATATGAGACAGTATGCATTTGAATGGTCGTGTTTCTGCTTCTGAGCAGGAGGGCCTGACTCTTTCCTGGGAAGCTTTTCCTCATGATGTAGTAGCTGTTAGATCACTTTGAAAATAAATGATTTAATGTGTTGCAGTGGGAAAAGATAGTTCCAGTGACGCTTCCATCATTTGGTGAACATTACTTAATAGTATAAAAATCTGAATAGAATCTCTACAGTGAAGGGAAAAAAGATCCAAGGAGAATATTAAATATTTTTCCATCTTTATGTGGATATTACTCATTCTCAAAAAACTGTCATTTCTGTGCAGCTGTGGATTTGATAATAACCTCATCTTACTTGAGATAAGAACAAGTTTGAGCATTACCCTTGGATAAAGTTAATCAATCCGTTTGTCATTGTTACTGGTTTGATTGCTTCCTACTTTTAGACAAAATAGTTTCTATTTTTCTATAAAATATATTTTATGAATAAAGGCAACTCTAGCAAACTAAGTCCGTACTTTGCCAGAGAAGTTATTCCCTAGTTTACATGAAGCATTATTTCCTTGATGTCATGAAAATAACCTGACATCCACCCCAAGGTAGGAGATATAGATATTCCAGTTAGAAGTATTTTTTTCTGCAGAAGAAATTATTTATTAGCCTACTTTGCTTAATGTAAAAATTGAACTAAAATAAGGAATTATGATATTCTGACATTATTTATTAAAAATGAACAATGTGAGTGATCACTTTATTTTTGTGGGTGGGCTTATTTAAAGCAATTTCAAGTTTATTAAACAATGGCATGTAGCAGATTGAATATTGAAGTTTGTGAAAATAAATTAGGTTATTTTTAATTCTATGAATAGGAAAGTTATGTTCACTTTGCATGATAAAGAAGAAAAATGAAATAGTATCTGAATGAAATGGTTTCTAAAATGATGCTTTTAACAAGATTAGAAAATTATTGAATTCTGAAACACATGTGGCATGGTCACTAATCTTAAAGTGCTATCCATTTGTGACCAAATGAATCATTTAAAAAATGTAAATTCTATACTTTTGAAAGAATCATTTAACTTAAATATGCTCAAGCTGATGCACTTAAACTTTTAAAGAATTTAGATATAAAAATGCAGTTATTTAGAACTGGTTAGATTTGGCAACTTTTGAATTCTTACAGAGTTGAATCATGTTAATTAATGGTTTTGTTTTTGAAATGTAAAACCTAGTTTTGCTAATTTTGACTTTATTCTGAAAGAAAAATTATAAACGATGAGCTTCTTTCTGGTAACAGCTTCAATTTGTTGATCACTGATTTTCCCATAGCATTAGGTGCCAAATACATTTTAGGCAATAGTTAATGAGATCCACCTATCTGGCCATCTATCCAAAATACTGAAAATGTCAAAACGAGTGGGTAGATTTCATCACTAAGGGGAAACTGCTTAGTCACTGTGCTATCAAAGTTACGATTGGGGCAGTGGAAATTAGCGTTTGTTGCTATGGATGCAAAGACACAGGAATGCAAGTAGGCCTTTGAGTACTCTCTCACTCCTGTACAATCATCACCTTGTCTAATTTTGAAAAAAATGTATAATTCTTTTCTCTTACATCAGGTGTATCAATTGATATTCATAAGAGGAAAATGCAAAACCTGAAAGTTGCTAATTAAGTTTTATTTAGGGATCTTTTTGAGGGCTATACCTGGGGCACTGCCTCTCAGGAAGCTCTGAGGAACTGCTCCAAAGAGGTAAGAGAGGAGACAGGATATATATGAAGTGGTTTGTTTGTTTCTTTTTAGGGGGAAAAAACAAACATGCAGTTGAAAGTCAGAAGGTTACTCCTAAACACAAAGAAGAGACATCTCAAGTTCATGATTTTAGTGTTTTTCTGTGTTTGGGGAGAGGATCTGGGTTCAATGAAGCTATTTATTAGATACATGTTGCAATTCTCTAGAGCCAATATTTAGAGCACAGAATGCTTTTTCTCCAGCCTCAGGGCATATTATAAGTGGGCAGCTGCAGTGGCTAATTGCCTGATCCTTGTATCACAAAGAGTTGGACATGACTGAGCAACTAACACTTCCACTGTAGAACTGGAATGATAGACAATATTCTTTGTTTACTGGAAAGACAGGCAATATCCTCTGCCCATATGAGAAATTTTTAATAAATTAAAGAGTAAATATTGCTACTTTATTATTTTAAAGAAAACAATTCATGCAATGAAATTTATTTTAAAAGATATATGTTTTCTTTCAAAGAAATTAAATACAGTAGTCTGATAGAGTTACGGATTTCAGCAATTTTTCTTGGCAGCTGTCATCAAGGAGATGAATCATTTTGTTACCACACAAGATAACCTATTCCTCTTTCAGATTCATGAGGAATTTCAGAGGAGAGCTCTAAAATCCAACCTTGCATATAATGATCCTATACACATTGTTAACAGTCTCAAGATTCTTTCAAAGTAAAAAATAAAACCTGATTCTTCATGCATATAGGCTTCATAATTATCTTCCTCATATGTTTCAGTTTTATAAATACTTTCAGTCATTCCCAATAGCCACCTATCACTAGATGCCCAGTTAAATCGCTAAAGGGATTTACATAGAGGAGCTCTTGGTAGAACTCTGCTATAAAACTTTCTTAGATTTATATTTCAGTCTAGCATAAATTATTTCCTTTTCAATACACAGGCAGCTTTAGGGTATAAGAGTCTTGGGAAAAGAAAAAGGAGATATTTTCCTGACAGCAGGGAAGCCTAACTTGCCATAAGACTTATTCATTTATGGTTTATTTGTTTATTTTAAAGTACTAAATAAAAGCTGAATTAGATTTAATTCCTTATTTATCTTCCAGTTGAATTTAAACTTCTCTTAATATCCATAGATTAGAAAACAACCAATATGAAAAAGAGATAAATTAATTATCAAGAATCTTCACAGATAGCCTGATTTAAATTCATATCATAGTACAACTCACAGTAGTCCAATTTATAGATGTTCTAAGGAGACGTTTTGAAGGATTGCAGGCTCCCTCCTTCAAGATCAACCTTGATGAAACTAAGTAAATGAGAAAGTTTGCAAGACATAATTAAAGGACAGCATATTAGAAACCATTGGGGAACTGAAAGTTCTTGTGAGCGTTTGTGTGTGTGTGTGTGTGTGTGTGTGTGTGTGTGTGTGTGTGCGTGCACGTGCGTGTTTCTGTGTGTTGGGCAAAGGGGAAAGTGTTCATGGCTGCAGCCTAGAATGAAACACACCTAGGGGCAGTAGCGAGACTATTGAATGAAGGTAATTCTTAGAGACTGGTTCTGGCCTTTCCCCCATAACATCATTGTCATCTAATAATTTCTTGCCTCCTCATCACAGAAATTGGTAACTGCCATTCAAGTCTCCCATGTAGAACCTATCATGCAGGGTAAAAGCCACGTCAGAATGAACAATTCTTAAGAGTGTTTGAAAACTAATGAAACTCGCTTGCATTCTTGTTCCACAAATGCTTTATTTTTCCTTCACTTTTAGTGAGGAATATTGGTTTACAACCTAAGGTGGCTATTCCCTTCCATTTATTCATATTTCTAAGAATTTAGTAATGAACAGGTAACCAGGAAGGGTTAATTTTGAATTTTCACTGTACTTGTATCTGTGATTTTCACTCCCATTTTTGCCACTTTTGTTATTATGAACCATACACGATGGCCTGCTTCAGGGAGATAACCTCAGCTGCCCATCTGTGAAGGACTGTAGGGAAGTGAAACTAATACATCCTTCCGAGGCTTGCCATTCTAGGGGACATTTGCAAGGACTGACAAGTCTTTTTACTTTGTTTCCTCACCTCCCCCACCCATCTCTGACCCATAAAAGAACCTGGCAACCAGGCCCCAACAAGACGGTTATTTTGAGGCACTAGTCTGCCATCTTCTCAGTCAGCCAGCTCTTGAATAAAGTCCCTTCTTCATCCCCACAGTTCATCTCAGATTCGTTGACTTATTTTGCAGCAAGGAGAACTAGCTTGGACGGGGTAACAAACAGAGAAATTGTCCTGTTGAACTGAAAGCAAAGCAATGTGACCACTGAAGCTGTGCTGGTTGGGATCCTCATCCTAAGACTGACTACCTCTCCTCTCCAATTCAACTGAAAGGGTGAGATGTATTCCTAGCTTTAATCCTTCCTCAGTGTATTCTCTGTGTTATAGTAGCTGATGTCGTGGTTTGCTAGAACCAATCTGTACCTATTCCTTGATAATCAACTATGAATCTTGCTTCTCAACTCTGAATTCAGAAACAACACTTGAATAGTTTGTTATTGGCCTTGGTGGCAATATTTAAGAACAGAAATTGAAGAGTGCTTTAAATCACACTGCTTCTGGAAAAAAGATTGCTGGCTTACAAGGATACTGCCTGTGACAATGACCTCACAGGTAAAAATAGTCTACTGAAGAATACAAATATAATAAAGCAAAAACAACAAATGGACATAAAAATAGTCTAAAAAGAAAAACAAACTTCCTGGAGGCAGGAAGTCAGTCGATTATTATTCTTAAAAGTTTAAGGAAAATATTCATACAGACAAAATGATTAGAACTATTTTGGACCTACAATTTTGTATTCAGCCAAAAATTATTAAAATTCTAGAGTAACATAATGATATTCTCAGACAAATAATGCCCTAGATTGTCATATAATCATATTTTGAAATATTCCTGGAGGAGATATTCTTTAAGAAGAGGAATAAGTTCGAGAAGAGGGTAGCAGAAATTAAGAAAGTAAAGATAATATGATACTTCATGAATATATAGTTGGAGTTCACTTTTTATATGTTTTATGGATGACTGAACTAGATCTAATAAAGAATGGCAACAGAAAATGTATCTAAGAACTCACTGTTCACATTTCCATTAAAAAAAAGTAGGTATCTTGATTGCAAGATAGAGATGAATTTCTCATTATTTACAAGTGATATAATTAATTATGTTAAAAAAAAACAGTGAAATTAATAGTATTCAGTTCAGTCACTCAGTCGTGTCCAACTTTTTGCAAACCCATGGACTTCAGCATGCCAGACTTCCCTGTCCATCACCAAATCCTGGAACTTGCTCAAAGTCACATCCATCGAATTGATAATGCCATCCAACCATCTCATCCTCTGTCATTCCCTTCTTCTTCTGCCTTCAATTTTTCCTGGCATCAGGGTCTTTTCTAATGAGTCAGCTCTTCGCATCAGATGGCCAAAGTACTGTAGCTTCAGCTTTAGCATCAGTCCTTCCAATGAATATTCAGGACTGATTTCCTTTAGGATTGACTGGTTTGATTTCCTTACAGACCAAAGGACTCTCAAGAATCTTTTTCGATATGAGTATTTCTACTCCTGCTTTCTTTTGGTCTCTATTTGCATGGAATATCTTTTTCCATCCCTTCACTTTCAGTCTCTATGTGTCCCCTGTTTTGAAGTGGGTCTCTTGTAGACAACATATATAGGGGTCTTGTTTTTGTATCCATTCAGCCAGTCTTTGTCTTTTGGTTGGGGCATTCAATCCATTTATGTTTAAGGTAATTACTGATAAGTATGATCCTGTTGCCATTTACTTTCTTGTTTTGGGTTTGAGTTTATACACGCTTTTTGTGTTTCCTGTCTAGAGAATATCCTTTAGCATTTGTTGGAGAGCTGGTTTAGTGGTGCTGAATTCTCTCAGCTTTTGCTTGTCTGTAAAGCTTTTGATTTCTCCTTCATATTTGAATTAGATCCTTGGTGGGTACAGTAATCTGGGCTGTAGGTTATTTTCTTTCATCACTTTAAGTATATCTTGCCATTCCTTCATGGCCTGAAGAGTTTCTATTGAAAGATCAGCTGTTATCCTTATGGGAATCCCCTTGTGTGTTATTTGTTGTTTTTCCCTTGCTGCTTTTAATATTTGTTCTTTCTGTTTGATCTTTGTTAATTAGATTAATATGTGTCTTGTGCTTGGGGCTGGTGCACTGGGATGAACAAGAGGGATGGTACAGGGAGGGAGGTGGGAGGGGGGTCAGGATGGGGAACATGTGTACACCTATGGTGGATTCATGTTGATGTATGGCAAAACCAATACAATATTGTAAAGTAATTAGCCTCCAATTAAAATAAATAAATTTAAATTAATAAAAAAGAATCTTTTCCAACACCACAGTTCAAAAGCATAAATTCTTCAGCTTTTTTTCCCCAAAAATCTTTTTTGCCAAAAAAACTGTATGATTTAAAGTGTTTTTTAATACAAAGCCACAGTCATTAAGACAGTATGGTACTGGCACAAAGACAGAAATATAGATCAATGGAACAAAACAGAAAGCCCAGAGATAAATCCACACACCTATGGACACCTTATCTTTGACAAAGGAGGCAAGAATATACAATGGAGTAAAGACAATCTCTTTAACAAGTGGTGCTGGGAAAACTGGTCAACCACTTGTAAAAGAATGAAACTAGATCACTTTCTAACATCACACACAAAAATAAACTCAAAATGGATTAAAGATCTAAACGTAAGATCAGAAACTATAAAACTCCTAGAGGAGAACTTAGGCAAAACACTCTCTGACATAAATCACAGCAGGATCCTCTATAATCCACCTCCCAGAATACTGGAAATAAAAGCAAAAATAAACAAATGGGATCTAATTAAAATTAAAGGCTTCTGCACAACAAAGGAAAATATAAGCAAGGTGAAAAGACAGCCTTCTGAATGGGAGAAAATAATAGCAAATGAAGCAACCTACAAACAACTAATCTCAAAGATATACAAGCAACTTATGCAGCTCAACTCCAGAAAAATAAACGACCCAATCAAAAAATGGGTCAAAGAACTAAATAGGCATTTCTCCAAAGAAGACATACGGATAGCTAACAAACACATGAAAAGATGCTCAGCATCACTCATTATCAGAGAAATGCAAATCAAGACCACAATGAGGTACCATTTCACACCAGTCAAAATGGCTGCAATCCAAAAGTCTACAAGCAATAAATGCTGGAGAGGATGCAGAGAAAAGGGAACCCTCTTACACTGTTGGTGGGAATGCAAACTAGTACAGCCACTATGGAGAACAGTGTGGAGATTCCTTAAAAAATTGCAAACAGAGCTGCCTTATGACCCAGCAATCCCACTGCTGGGCATACACACCGAGGAAACCAGAATTGAAAGAGACACATGTACCCCAATGTTCATCGCAGCACTGTTTATAATAGCCAGGACGTGGAAACAACCTAGATGTCCATCAGCAGATGAATGGATAAGAAAGCTGTGGTACATATATACAATGGAGTATTACTCAACCATTAAAAAGAGTACATTTGAATCAGTTCTAATGAGATGGATGAAACTCGAGCCAATTATACAGAGTGAAGTAAGCCAGAAAGAAAAACACCAATACAGTATACTGACACATATATAGGGAATTTAGAATGATGGTAATGATGACCCTGTGTGCGAGACAGCAAAAGAGAACGGACTTTTGGACTCTGAGGGAGAGGGAGAGGGTGGGATGATTTGGGAGAATGTCATTGAAACATGTATACTATCATGTAAGAAACGAAGTGCCAGTCTATGTTCAATACAGGATACAGGATGCTTGGGGCTGGTGCGTGGAGATGATCCAGAGAGATGATATGGGGTGGGAGGTGGGAGGGGGATTCAGGATTGGGAGCTCGTATACACCCGTGGTGGATCCATGTCAATGTATGGCAAAACCAATACAGTATTGTAAAGTAAAATAAAGTAAAAATAAAATTTTTTTTAAAAGTGCTTTTTAATTTCTGTTCTTAAATACTGCCACCAAGGCCAATAACAAGCTACCCAAGTGTTGTCACTGAATTCAGAGTTGAGAAGCAAGGTTCATAGTTGGCTATCAAGGAATAGGTACAAATTAATAATATAAGCTATTTGAAATAATTATATCATTCATAGACATTGACAAATACATGATCAAATAAAAATAACATTTTTATATGTCAGCAATAAATAAAAATAGATGAAATGATATATAATTTGCAATGGGAACAAGATCTAGATTACAGTAGAAGTCTATATAAATTAATGGTAGGTAAACTTTATTATAGAGAACAGTTTAAAAATGAATGAATTTATTGATTTAATGATTTTGATAGTTGGCAAGATATCCTATGTTCTAGAAAGGAACTGAAAATAGACTGAAAATCATCAGGGAGAGGGAAGACTTGCGTAATAGTATCAATGAACTTTAGTAAATTGACTCGTAGACCACTCACCAACAATAGCAGCACACACCTTTTTTTCAAACACACATGAAAATTTTACTAAGAAAAGCTATATTCTAGGAATCAAAAGAGTTACACAAAATGTGTTTGCTGATCACAATAGAATTGCATTAGAAATTAATATCAGTCAGATCTTTAGAAAATTCCTAAGTATTTGGAGACTAGATAACAGTTCTAAATAAATCATGTGTCAAAGAAGAAACCAAAAGGGAAGTTAGAATACATATTAATCCAAATAAAAATGGAAACGCAACTTATCAAAATATGTGAGACGTTGCTAAGGTAGTGCTTAAGAGATTTATAGTACTAAATACCTCTATTTCAAGACAGAATGGTGTGGAATTGTTGATCTCAATTTCCATCTTAAGAATTTAGAAAAGCAAAATGAAATACAAAGTAAGGAAGACAAGAAAGATCAAAGTTTGGAAATCAATGAGATAGAAATCAGAAACAATAAAGAAACCCAGTAAAATTAACTGTAAATTATTTGAAGTCCCTAAAATTAATAATCCTCAAGCCCCTAAAAATTATGGCAGCACACTTCAATAACTTAGATGAAATTAACCTATACTTTGAAAGAAACAAACCACCAAAATTCACTTACAAGGACACAGATAACTGAGTAGCCCTATGTCATACTGAGGCATTTGATGTTTTAGTGAAAAGCCTTCCCAAGAGAAAACTCAGGATCATATATGTCTTCACTTAAGCATTCATCAATATTTAAGGAAGAAATAATAAGGAATCACCTACAAACGAAGATGCTAAAGAGAACACTTCTCTTTAGAGGAAGGGATACAGATCAAGGAAGCTGGGAAATCCAGACTAAAGAGTCTTTCTGTGGTTTCCCTCCTATTGACTGCCGGGAGAGAGAAAGAGCTAGGTAAGATTTCTAATTCAATTGAGTTGAGCCAAGATGGCCAACAGGCTCAAGTAAACAAAGAGAAAGGGGCCCTTTTTCTTTTTTCCATCGGCTGGTTGACTATGAGTTATACGAGAATTCTGACAATTGGGTATAGATTTTTCCAGTTACTATATCACAGCTACCATTGCATATGTGCAGTTAAATTCCCAAGGGACATAGCTGTGCATGAACAGTGATGGTTGGCAGCACGAGGTATTCACAACTTCTGGCAAAGTGTCCCTCTTTTCACCTCCTTCCCTGCAGTCTCCTTGGAAATGATAAAGGACCAGCTTCTTTATCACTCTCACTCCCACTATCTCCTCTGGGAATTTTGGAAAGCATAAAAATCTTGCATGTTGTCAGTGGTACGATATCTAAAACAACAAAGAATATGGAATGCCAAAGGCTTGGAAGCAGGAGGATCACAGTGGGGGAGGCTGATAGTGGAGTTAAGCAGCAAGGTCTGTTTCTGATGAATTTCCCTAAAAAATTAGCTAAAATACAATGTGGAATATTGGAAAATTATTTTAAAAGATACAAGCCAGAGTGTTGGGCTTGCGTCACTCAGGTTTTCAATGGTTAATGAACATGCTATGAAGCGCACGCTCTAAGTCTCTTTTCTTGTAAGCAGCAGTATTCTGAAGAGTTCAAAATGTGTGAACGTTTTGAGAGCTGATTTGTTTAAAATTATCATTGAGAGAGATTGGAGAGTATAGAGTACCTAGATGTGAACACAACACAAAATTTCAGTTGGGAAAATTAAGCAAATTCCTTTATAAGTATTCACTTAAGACAAATAAGGGGGTATGTCAAATAAAGTGGGATATTTGATAAGGATATTTGAGAAATCTAAATACTTTATGTTATTTCCAAGTTGCTTATTATACTGTAGTGAAATGGTTTTGAAGCAATTTGGTTATATTGTTATATACATATTAGGTTAAATCACTTATTTTTGTTTTTAGGCCGATGTCTTATATGCAGCTGATCTTACTTGACTAAAACAGATTGAGACTAGTGGGTATAACTAAATGACAATATGAAATTTGTAGAGAATAGTGAATTTTTATGAATTTTTGCCCAAAATTCAAGCTATTGGAAATGATATTTTGATTCACTTTGATTTGAGGCTTATACATTCTGTGCTGAGACGGCAAACTGGGCCAAGTTCTACTTCATTCTTGGGCTAGTTTTACCTGGATGTATGCATTTTAACTCAATTTCCTTTCTGGCCTTAAATAGAGAGCATTGAATTCATGGCACATTTAAACCCATTGTCAGATTTAAGAGAGACGCTTGAGCAGGTTAAGAATTCCCTTCTCCCCTCAGTGTCTTTGACATCCTGTTGGCGCTCCTGCTTTCTCTCGTTCCCCTTCATTTGGGCATTATTGCTACGCTGCCGCTTCTATACCTTGACACAAAGGTGATTTCTGCTTTCTGAATAACATGCCACAGTCCACAATTTGCAAACATCACTTTTTTCTTTTTCATATGCACTGGCAAAGATGGGCTTTAAAGTATATGTACAGACTATTATTTCAGCAACAATAAATAAAGTGGTTCAAATGGTAAAGAATCTGCCTGCAATGTGGGAGACTCAGGTTTGTTCCCTGGGTCAGGAAGATCCCCTGGAGAAGGTCATGGCAAACCACTCCAGTATTTCTGCCTGGAGAATTTCATGGGCAGAGGAGCCTCGTGGACTATATGGTCCATGGGTCGCAAAGAGTTGAACATGACTGAGCCACCAACACTTTCACTTTCACTTTCAATTAGTCAGCTGTGAATAAAAAGTTCTTTTAAAAAAAATTCTTTATGCCAAAAAAACAGTGATGCTTAATTTTAAATCTGGTCATATGTTTTTATGAATTTATATTATGGATATTAAGGAAATAAATTGCAAATTACCAAGCTTTAACCTACTTCTTTAGTTAACAGATGACTATTTTAATTTTTTAATAGAACTGGGATACAACAAATACTTGAGGATCTTAAACACACTTATGCAAAGAAAAATATTTTTCTGTTTTTCTTTGGAATCACTTAACCCACTTTGTCCCAGGAATAAAATAGTAATTTCTTCCACTGGTAGACATTTATATAAACACATTAATGATGTTGGCTAGGTGACTTTCCCTTGCTTCATCTAAGGATATCAACATAATTTAGGTTAGATCTGCAACCGGTTCACTGCTTTTTTTCCCTCTTTTTCTATTTAATAGGGTTTTCATACTTTAAATAGCCATGAAATTTCTGTGGATTCTGAATATGATTACACCTTACCACCTCTGTTTAGTGATTCTGATAAGATTATTTCTTGTTTGCATATGATAGCAAAGCCAATGTATCAAGAGCCATATTTTGAAGTTTTAATTTAAAGTATATTGTGATTACCTTGTAATTATTTTGCATGTCATCATGACAATTTTTAAAAGTATAAATTACTATGTAAGAGGGTTTTTAAAACTATAATGCCTCTAGCTGATATTATTTTATACTGTGTGCTAATATATGTATGTATATACGTATATGAGTGTATTTGTAGCTAGATAGATAAAGATGCACTCTTAATCCTTTGTTCTAAGGAAAGTGGGGTTTTATCGTTACTGTTTTATTCCTGTCATTCAATAATCTGTCATATAAATGGATAAAGTGTTTTAGTCACTCAGTCGTGTCTGACTCTTTGCGACCCCATAAACTGCCAGAGCTCTCCAGGCAAGAATCCTGAAGTGGGTTGCCATTCCCTTCTCCAGGGGATCTTCCCAACACAGGGATCAAACCCAGGTCTTCTGCATTGCAGGCAGATTCTTTACCATCTGAACCACCAGGGAAACCCTATTAATGCATACTGAATCAATGATTTAACTAAACATGGCTATCTGCTAGCATCCCTCAGCAATAGTTAGGGGAAAAGGAAAATTAAGTCTGATGGTAACAAAAGAGGAGGTACTTGCTTAGTTTCCCCAGACTAACATTTCTGAAATATCCATGCTTAACTGAAAAACAGTGGAAAGAGGCATAGCAGGAGCTGGGGAGAGCTTCTCTATAAGAGGAATCCTAGACCCTTAGGATACCTGTCTGTTTTTCTGACTTACCCACCTCCCTTTTCCAGGAAAACTTGATATCACAGTCACCAAATGTGTTCACATGTGAGCTCTGCCTAACTCATGCTATATAACTTTGGTCACATTTCTTAATTTCCATATACCTTACTTCTTTCAGTTGCAAAATATGGATAATGATAGGTCCTACCCTCTAAATGCTACCTTGAGAATTAACTAAGAGAAAAAAGCACTTAGCACAGTGTTTGTCATGGGGAGAGTGCTCACAAAATGGCTGTAGATAAATCAATAGATTTACTCTGCAGCAAAAAATATATCAGTAAGTCATGAAAATCAGAAAACATGTTGGAGATTAAAATAGGGGTAACAGAATTCCTAAAAGACAGGGAGAACTTGATGACAGAGTGTAATAGAAATTCAGGAAACATTTAGTGCACAATTGTGCATGTCATGAGCACCGTGGTGGAGCCTGGACATCCATTTAGAGTTAAAGGAACATAATTGCAGCTCTCAAGGAAGTAGGACATCACCTGGGCAGTGATCAGTCCACCAGGGTGGATTGATGTGAACCGAGTGGAGACTAGAGTTAAATATTTTCTTATAAATTTATCAATATGATACTCGTAAATATACCAGACTAGATACCAAGCACTTTACAACTAAGAATTCGTTTCATTTTTACATAACTCTGTAAGGGTAGCATTATTATTAGCATCCCTAGATTACAATGAGAAAACCTGGATCCAGGGGGATTAAGGGACTTGTCCAAAGCTACACAGCTAGTGACAGGAGGAGCCAGTTATCCATGGAGCCCAGAGTCTCTGTCACTCTGCTGTTTGCTGCTGCTTTTGTTGGGCTCCAGATACCACAACAGGGTTTCCAGACCAGAAGCGATTGCACTAGGTAAGAAAGTGCATTATATTGGCTCAAGATTTAGTGTTCCTCTCATCGTGATTGAATTTAGAGGTAGTGTCACTCGCTCAGTCATGTCTGACTCTTTGCAATCTCAGGGACTATTACCCACCAGGCTTCTCTGTTCATGGAATTCTCCAGACAAGAACACTGGAGTGAGTAGCCATTCCCTTCTGCAGGATATCGTCCTGACCCAGGGATTGAACCCAGGTTTCCTGCTTTGCAGGCAGATTCTTTACTGTCTGAACCACCAGGGAAACCCTTAGAGATAGTGGACAGAGGTAACTGCATGTTAAAGGCCAGGTGTCTCAGATGTGTAGAGAGTGTGTTTCAAGAATCTGTAAGCACTGCAGGACCTGAGAAATATATTGTCTGGCCACTGAGAAATATTATTTCATTACATAGGTAATTCTATATTATTATACTTTTTAAAACAATTGTACATGTGTATTCTCTACATTAGTAAGTATTGTTTTACTTTTTTCAAATCCTGGAAATATTTTTTATAGCAAACAATTTAATAGCAGTTCATTAATTTATTACCTTTCATGAGCTATGCACGGTTGTACCAATGACATATGTACTAAAAATAGAATTAAATGTATTAAAATTTACAAAGAATGTCAGTCAGCATGAAATTGATGCCTACTGTCATTCTTTAAAAATTAGTCTAGTTTCTCTGTAATTGTGCTTATATAATAAGGAGTCATAGAAATCATTTTCAAACCCCCTAAATGCTTGCATTCCCATGAGCTCCATGGCTAACTAGTACTACAAAATGCCATTTTTGGTGGCCCATTATATTTCCCTTTACTCAGACTTTTGGAAATACCTGAGTTAAGATTTCTGAAAACTCCATTAAGACTGTAACTGTAAAAGTTTGATAGTGTTTGCCAGAAAATAAACAGAAAGCTAGTAAATGATACAAGGAAGTTCCTATTCTGAGCTTTAGCGATACTTTTTGTTCCACTTAAATTGTTGTAAAGCCTGGATAGCTTTAGATTTTGTCTTCCACTCCTTGCAAACTCCTGTCTATTCACATTCTCCAGGGACTTGATAATCTGAATCAACTTTAGATCAAGTAAAATAGGAGAAAACTCTGCTTCTCTGGTTCATTCTAAAAGTTATATCCTGGCCCTGTAACTTAAGGGGGTAAAGAAAAAACAAAAACCTCATCAAAACTCAAAAACAAGTAATGGTGGATATTTTATTGCATGAAACCATCTTCTTTCTAATGCAGTATAATTTCTTTTTCACTTCCCCATTTTGTGGACAAAGAATCACTTCCATTTTTGTCTTAGGCTTAATTAACTAGTTATTTATTTCCCATTCATATGCCTTTGAAATTTAGACTCCTGTGGATGAAAATGTAATCTAGGTTAAAATAGTATCCTAAATCAGGCATTTTATTTAGGACAAAACCAGAGGTCATTAATTTATCAAATCCATGGTTTTGTCATGAATAAAAACCCATTATTTTTGTTGTTGTTCAGTTGCTAAGTCATGTCTGGCTCTTCAGGAAACCATGGACTGCAGTGCATCAGGCTTTCCTGTCCTTTACTATCTCCTGGAGTTTGCTCAAACTCATGTTCATTATGTAGATGCCATCCAACCATCTCATCCTCTGTTGCCCTCCAACTTTTCCTGCCCTTAGTGTTTCTCAGAACCAGGGTCTTTTCCAGTGAGTCAGTTCTTCACATCAGATGGCCAGAGTTTTGGAGTATCAGCTTCAGCACCAGTCCTTCCAATGAATATTCAGGGTTGATTTCCTTTAGGATTGACTGATTTGATGTCCTTGGTATCCAAGGGACTCTCAAGAGTCTTCTCCAACACCACAGTTCAAAAGTATCAATTCTTCAGTGCTCACCTTTCCTTATAGTCCAACTCTCACACCCATACATGACCACTGGAAAAACCGTAGCCTTGACTAGATGAACCTATATTGGCAAAGTAATGTCTCTGCTTTTTAATATGCTGTCTAGGTTGGTCATGGGGCTTCCCTGGTGGCTCAGAGGTTAAAGTATCTGCCTGGAATGGAGGAGACCCTGGTTCGATCCCTGGGTCAGGAAGATCCCCTGGAGAAGGAAATGGCAACCCACTCCAGTACTCTTGCCAGGAGAATCCCATGGAGGGAGGAGCCTGGTAGGCTACAGTCCATGGGGTCACAAAGAGTCGAACACGATTGAGTGACTTCACTAGGTTGGTCATAGATTTTTCTCCAAGGAGCAAACGTCTTTCAATTTCATGGCTGTGTTAGTAAAAGTCTGCAGTGATTTTGGAGACAAAGAAAATAAAATCTGTCATTGTTTCCACTTTTTTCCCATCTTTTTGCCATGAAGTGATGGGACTGGATCCCATGATCTTAGTTTTTTGAATGTTGAGTTTTAAGTCAGCTTGTTCACTCCCCTCTCTCACCCTCATCAAGAGGCTATTTAGTTCCTTTTCAATTTCTGCCATCAGAGTGGTATCACTTGCATATCTGAGGTCGTTGATATTTCTCCCAGGAATTTTGATTCAAACTCAGGATTCATTCAGCCTAGCATTTTGCATGATGTACTTTGCATATAAGTTAAATAAGCAGGGTGACAATATACAGCCTTGACGTACTCCTTTTCCTATTTGGAACCAGTCTGTGGTTCAGTGTCCAGTTCTAACTGTTGCTTCATGACCTGCATACAGGTTTCTCAAGAGGCAGGTCAGGTGGTCTGGTGTTCCCATCTCTTTCAGAATTTTCCACAGTTTATTGTGATCCACACAGTCAAAGGCTTTGGCATAGTCAATAAAGCAGAAATAGATGTTTTTCTGGAACTCTCCTGCTTTTTCCACGATCCAGCGGATGTTGGCAATTTGATCTCTGGTTCCTCTGCCTTTTCTAAACATGGCTTGTAGATCTAGACATTCTCAGTTCATATATTGTTGAAGCCTGGCTTGAAGGCTTTTGAGCATTACATTCATAGAATGTGAAATTATGTGGTAGTTTGTGTGGTGATTTGAACATTCTTTGGCATTGCCCTTCTTTGAGATTAGAATGAAAACTGATTTTCTTCAGGACTGCGGCCACTGCTGGGTTTTCCAAATTTGCTGGCATGTTGAGCGCAGCACTTTAACTACATTATCCTTAAGGATTTGAAGTAGCTCAGCTAGAATTCCATCATCTCCAATAGCTTGTTTAGCGATAATGCTTCCTAAGGACTTTTTGACTTAACACTCTGGGATATCTGGCTCCAGGTGAGATAACACCATAATGGTTATCTGGGTCATGAAGGTCATTTTTGTATAGCTCTTCTGTGTGTTCTTGCCCTCTCTTCTTAATCTCCTCTGCTTCTTTTATGTCCTTGCCATCTCTGCCCTTTATTGTGCCTATCCTTGCCTGAAATATTCCCTTGATACCTCCAATTTTCTTGAAGAGCGCGCTAGTCTTTCCCATTCTGTTGTTTTCCTGTATTTCTTTGCGTTGTTCACAAGAAAAGACTTTCTTATCTCTCCTACTATTCTCTGGAACTCTTCAATTCAGTTGGATATATCTTTCCTTTTCTCCCTTGCCTTTCTCTTCTGTTCTTTTTCAGTTATTTTTAAGGTTTCCTCAGACAACCATTCTGCCTTTTTGCATTTCTTTTTCTTGGGGATGGTTTTGATCACCACCTCCTATACAATGTCAAGAACCTCCATCCATTGTTCTTCAGGCACTCTGTTAATCAGATCTAATCCCTTGAATCTATTTGTCATTTCCACTGTATAATTTTAAGGGATTTGATTTAGGTTATACCTGAATGGTCTAGGGGTTTTCCCTACTTTCCTCAATTTAAGTCTGTATTTGGCAATAAGGAATTCTGATCTGAGCCACAGTCTGCTCCCGGTCTAGTGTTTTCTGACTGTATAGAGCTTCTCCATCTTCAGCTCCAAAGAATATAATCAATCTGATTTCGGTATTGACCATCTGGTGATGTCCATGTGTAGGGTCATTCCTTGTGTTGTTGGAAGAGGGTATTTGCTATGACCCGTGAGTTCTCTTGGCAAAACTCTTAGACTTTGCCCTGCTTCATTTTGTACTAGAAGGCTGAACTTTCATGATACTCCAGGTATCTCTTGGCTTCCTACTTTTGCATTCCAGTTCCCTATGATGAAAAGGACATCTTCTGGGGGGGATTCATTCTAGAAGGTCTTGTAGGTCCTCATAGAATTGTTCTAGTTCAGCTTCTTTGACGTTAGTAGTTGGGGCATAGACTTGTGATATTAAATGGTTTGCCTTGGAAATGAACAGAGATCATTCTGCTGTTTTTGAGATTGTACCCAAGTACTGCATTTCAGATTCTTTTGTTGACTATGAGTGCTACACCATTTTCTCTAAGGGATTCTTGCCCACAGTAGTAGAGACAATGGTCATCTGAGTTAATTTCACCTGTTCCCATTCCTTTTAGTTCACTGATTCCTAAGATGTCGATGTTTAGTCTTGCCATTTCCTGCTTGACCAAGTCCAATTTACTTTGATTCATAGGCCTAACATTCCAGGTTTCTATGCAATATTTTTCTTTACAGCATCAGACTTTACTTTCACCCTATAAACAGCCACGTCTTTAACTTCACTAAATCAATATATAATTGCTTTTACTTGTATATCATCCCAGCTGACTTCATATATCAAATATTTACCATGCTCTTAAAATGAACTAGGCATTATTCTTTACCAGCTCTAGGTATTAGAGTATTGGAACTTACCAGGGAGAGAATGCAAACAATTTATAAGTAAACAAGAAACCATTAAATATAGACAAGTGTTATGAATAAACCAAAGCAGCTTTATCAGTGAGTTGGAAACTATTAATCATGAAAGTGAAAGTGAAGTCACTCAGTTGTGTCTGACTCTGCCACCCCCTGGACTGTAGCCTACCAGGCTCCTCTGTCCATGGGATTTTCCAGGCAATAGTACTGGAGTGGATTGCCATTTCCTTCTCCAGGGGATCTTCCCGACCCAGGGATGGAACCCAGGTCTCCCGCATTTTAGACAGACGCTTTACTGTCTGAGCCACCAGGGAAGTCAGGGGTAGTTTATTTTAGACAACATGTGAAATGATTTCGACAGTTTAAAATTTAGAGTAATATCACTCATACATGTATAGAATGTCTGTTCTCAGTTGCTCGCTTGTGTCTGACTCTTTGTGACACCACTGACCGTAATGAAGCCCTCCAGGCTCCTCTGTCCACGGGATTTCCCAGGCAAGAATACTGGAGTGGACTGCTATTTCCTCCTCTAAGGGATCTTCCCGATCCAGGGATCGAATCTACGTCTCCTGTGTCTTCTGCATTGCAGATGGGTTCTTTACCACTTAAGCCATCAGGGAATCAACCGTGTAACAGTTTCCAAATCTTCATATTAATGTTGCATTTATAAGCATTATTTCAGTTTTTTACATATCAAGTTAGTTTGCAAATTCCTCTGATGATTTCTCCACCTTAATTTTACATTCTAATGCACAATGAACAAAAGCATAATAGTATAAAATATACAAGCCATTAATTTAAAGATATATAATTATACCTTCATATTCTGAATATCTACTTTATTTGTTGTATCTATGAATTTAATTATTTACATTAATATTTTCTGTTTTCACTGTTTATGTTCTCATGGTTTTCATTTAGTATACCTTTGATTATATATGGATTTAGAAAAAACTTTCATATAACTTATAATATATAAAATATGCAGTTTATTTTTCATTAATGCCATTTGCTACAATACTGTATCTAAAATTGATACATAACCATCATTGGACTCAGTTTAAAAAAATTTCATGATTTATCTTTAAAGTATTATCTTTCATGTGCTTGGGAATAAGTTGCTGCTGTGTTTAAAAAAGCATGCTCTCCTTATCTACTGAAGTTTAGAGAACACAGACCTGCAGCAAAGCAAAGAAAGATCTATCAGTTCCTCAACCAGTTACCATTACTTTTAAATACTGGTGTATTTCCTTCACTTGTTTGATGATCCTTCAAATTTTGACGAATAAAATATTTGTTTAAAATAAAATTTGTTTTTTTCTAAAGCACTCAAGCTGTTAAAAAACTTCCTGAGGTTGTAAACTGTGTTTTGGAGTTATAGCTTTGAAAATGACCCCAAAAGTATGAGTTAATGAGACTTGAAAGTATTCATCCAAACCACTTTTTATGTATTAATAGTCGTGTGTTTGTGTGGTTAGACCTCAGTCATGTCCAGCTGTTTGCGATCCCATGGACTGTAGCCCACCAGGCTCCTCTGTCCATGGGGATTCTCCAGGCAGGAATACTGGAGTGGGTTGCCATGCCCTCCTCCAGGGGATCTTCCCAACCCAGAGATCGAGCTCAGGTATCCTGTGCTGCAGGTGGATTCTTTAGCATCGGAGCCACCAGGGAAGCCCCATTAACAGCTATAATATACCGCAAAACACATTTTTATCTTTTATATGTAATATATGATTTGAAATTTTTTCATTATGTAACTTAATAATAATATCATCTAAAAGACTGATATTTACAGTGGTTTATATATTTTTGCTTATTTAAATAGGTTGAGCATTTATGATAATTTTACTCTTACAATTCTGAAAATTTTGAACGATTGTTTTTTTGCTAATTTTTAATTTTTTTAAGTTGCATTGGAATTAATAAAGCCATGCTAGAGCCTATTCTTTGTTTTTATTGTGGGGATTAACAGCAGGAAAAATGAATCAAGCATCTGTTATGTGCCCAACATTTATCTCAATAGCACAAAAAGCTAATAAATCAGAAAACGACAACACTCAATTCAGTTGCATCAAGTGTGGATAGTTGGGATAAGAGAATGGACCTAATGAGATCCTTCACAAAAATTCTTTTGTTAAAAAGAAAAAAAAAGAACAGCAAAAAAAATGCTAAAAGTGTGTATATATGTGTCATAAATACAATTACAGTTATTTACAAAGAAAGCAGAGAACAAATGTAAGAGAAGCGTGAAGAAGACTTAACAAAGAAATGCTGAGACAAAGGAACCACAGAAGGTGGAAAATACTAAAAGAAAATCATCAGTGTGTGAAAAGAATGAAACATTTCATTTCTGCAAATTCCAATATATGTTCTTGCAGGATTTGCTCAAAACCTAAAGTGATTTCAGTTACCTACATTACGGAAGTTTCATTGCAGCGCTGGCCTGTCAGCCTGCTGGAACAGTAGCGTTCAGTTCTGCATGCCCCCTTTTAGTGTCACCTAAGTAGAAATGAATGTGAACGGTTAATGTGACTCAGAGAAGGTAGGATCTAGATTAAATAATGCATGAAGCACCATTAAAACAAGATGAATATTTACTCTAAAAACATTGTTAAATGGAACACAAATTCTCTGAAATCTAAATGTCTCTTTTTCCAATGAAGACAAATCTGTTATTGTTCTTATTATAATAATTATTTTCTAAAGGCAGAATTGTGTTCTTTAAAGAAAATTATGTTTCCTTTTGCAAAGAATGTGTGACTTTCAATGAACAGAAGGAATCCCACAGACTTATTCTCAGGGAGTCTGATGCAAATAATCACAGGAAATCATGCTGAATGAGATCTGTGGATCTCTCAGTAGTTTGGGGAAATTGATTTTTGAATGTTTAAATTTCCTGCAGGAAATAAATAAATAAATAAATAAATAAATAAATAAATTTCCTGCAGGGAAACTCTACAAAGAAGAGTAATAGCTATGGAAAGAATTAGCTAAAAGTTTAACAGTGAGAAGAGGAGGAGAGGGGTCAAGGAGGAGATGAAGAATAGCAAATATATCGCTACTGTATTAAAACAGAAAATAATTATCCTTTAATCAAAATATTGTAAGAGGTTGAAGAAATATGTGTGCCCTTCAGTAGATTCAAATTGAAGATCTAAGCCTAAACATAAGCTGCATTTTAATCATTAGTTCAGAAACACCACATCAAGATAAGGTAACAAAAGCCCTGGAAGAATATTGATTTAGACCCTACAAGTTAATTTAAAGATAAGACGGATAGGGGAAAAAAGAGCTTGAAAAAATACGGTAAACCAGAGAAAATGTGGTTTGGCCTTTATTTGTCCTTTCTGAACTTAAAGCTGTATTATATATTATATAATATATATAGTGCTATAATAAATATATATAAATAATATAGTGCTATATAATATATATAATATCAAAATAAGCATGATTCGTCTCTTTATTTTTTTATTTTTTAAAAAAATTTTTATTTTTAATTTATTTTATTTTACAATACTGTATTGGTTTTGCCATACATTGACATGAATCCACCACGGGTGTACATGTGATCCCAAACATGAACCCCCCTCCAACCTCCCTCCCCACAACATCCCTCTGGGTCATCCCCGTGCACCAGCCCCAAGCATGCTGTATCCTGCATGGGACATAGACTGGTGATTCGATTCTTACATGATAGTATACATGTTTCAATGCCATTCTCCCAAATCATCCCACCCTCTCCCTCTCCCTCTGAGTCCAAAAGTCCGCTATACACATCTGTGTCTTTTTTGCTGTCTTGCATACAGGGTCGTCATTGATTCATCTCCTTAAATTGCATACATATAATAAATGTAAACATGCAAACAACACACACATATCAGGTACACAGTGTAGGTCATTTTAAAGCCTCTTGGCTAAATTAGTTCATATTTTAGACAGGAAGGAATATCTTTGTTTACAAACTTTATTTTCTTTAATATTAATACCAAATGTTTATAAAAGGACTTAAGCAGTAATTTTAAATCATATGTTAGTCAATACTTGAAAGATAAAAATCCTATTTAGAAAATTATCCATGTATAAGGCCCCTCAGAATTAGTTTTTCAGATGAATGTAAAAATATATCCTATTTCTCTACTAACCATAATTATTTTTAACTGAGAAGTTTAAAGTACTTAATGTGTTTGGAAGTTAGAGGGGATTTATTTCAAAAAGGTATCAGAAGAGAAAGTGTGGTTTTAGCTGAATCTGGGAAGAAAATCTTACAAGACAATGAATAATGTTTCAGGAATAGTTGTGGTTCAGTCGCTAAGTTGTGTCTGAATCTTTGTGACTCCATCAACTGTCTCTGTCCTCCACTCTCTCCTGGAATTTGCTCAAAATCATGTCCATTGAATCAGTGATGCTATCTAATTATTTCATCTTCTGCTGCCCCCTTCTTCTGCCTATATTCTTTCCCAGAATCAAGGTCCTTTCCAGTGAGTCAGCTCTTGGCATCAGGTAGCCATAGTATTGGAACTTAAGGTTCAGCATCAGTCCTTCCAATGAATATCCAGGGTTGATTTCCTTGGAGCTGACTGGTTTGATCTCCTTGTAGTCCAAGGGACTTTCAAGAGTCTTCTCCAGCACCACAGTTCAAAAGCATCCATTCTTTGTCTCTCAGCCTTCTTTATGGTCCAGCTCTCACATCTGTACCTGACTACTGGGAAAACCATATCTTTGGCTATATACACCTTCAGTAAAGTGATGTCTCTGCTTTTTAATATGCTATCTAAGTTTGTTATAGCTTTTCTTCCAAGGAGCAAGTGTCTTAATTTCATGGCTGCAGTTACCTTCTGCAGTGATTTTCAAGCCCAGGATAATAAAATCTGTCACAGGGAAACCAATGCAAACATACAAGGATGAGGGAAAGCAGACATTTAGGAAAACAATGAACAAGGCCAAAGTCCAGTGTGTACAAGATTGAATAAAAGGTGCTGAGTTTGGAAATGTATGCTGCAGCTTAAAAAGAGAAAACTCAATATGCAAGTGTCAGGGAGATAAACCTTATTTGGGTGATCACTAAGGGATAAAGGCAATCTGTTTTGAACTGACACTCTTTCTAGTTTTGTGAGGTATGTAACTGAAAGGTACAGGACTAGAAAATATGACCTCAGTTAGGAGGTCTCTCTTTGACCTCATGTAAAAATGATAGACTATAATGAGCCTGACTCAAAAAAGATGATAAAACTAAATGAATTAGAAAAATATTTATTTAATATTCAGACACACTGGGTCTTAGTTGAGGCACATAGGATCTTGGATCTTTGTTGTGGCTTTCAAGATCTTTCGTTGCACCAAGCAGACTCATCGTTGCTGCCTATGGAATCTAGTTCCCTGAGCAGGGATGGAACCTGAGTGCCCTGCATAGGAAGAGTGGATGGAGTGTTAGGTATTGGGTCACCAGGGAAGTGCCTAGATGCATTTTTGATATAGTTAGAGGTACAGCTGAAAATATTTAAGGGATAATGTATGTGAGGATAGCAAGTAGGTTTTCTCACAGACACTGAGACAGCTTAGCATTCAAGGTGTTTATATGGGATCCTGATGGTATCAATACCTTAGAAAGGAGAAAGCAGAAGGATGGGCAGAGAGAGACATCCAGCTGTGATATAGTCCAAACTGTCTTAACAGACCCAAGGGAGATCCTGAGGCTGAAATTCCTGTTCAGAGATATCCTGCTTTGGGCTAAAAAGAAGTGTGTCTCTAGATTCCTTACACAATTAATCATCGAATGTGGACCCACACTCCCAGTGGCCTGACTTTGGCTGAAACAGCACACTGAAGTCAAGGAAACCCCTGAATCTGTGTGTGTGAGCGCTCAGGCATATCCTACTCTTTGGGCCTGCATGGACTGTAGCCCACCAGGCTCCTCTGTCCCTGGAATTCTCCAGGCAAGAATACTAAATTTAACCCAATATTTGTAGGTAAATATTATAGGCTGCATCTCTGCATATGCCAGTTAGTTTAATTTGTTAAATAAGTCTCAGTTGTATAAATAAGTGTATTTAGTAATATATGGGTCAAGGAAAGTTACTAAAACTGAAATGCCTCTTGTTTACTAGAAATAAAAAAGCTAAATGCACACCTTATCTGAGAAGGAGTCAGTAACTTTTTCCTTTTTAAAAAATTTTAAAATGTAAAAAATAAAAAACTAAAAATAAAAACAAACAAACAAACAAAAAAAAAAACAGGTTAGTTTCCATGAATAGTGACATTATTGGAAGTCTTCCAAATAAATATTAATCTAAAACCATAAAATAATAAAACATGTCCTATATTAAGAAATTAAATACAATGAACAAAATTTCTTTCACCCCTAAAAATAACTGTAGTTCACAGGGGATTTTAATGCCATAGAACCATCTTCAAAAGCTTCATGCAGAAAGTGGCCATTTTTTAGTGCTTTGTCATGACATTTCATGAGATTTGGCATGATATCCTATAATAACTTCATTTTCCTCACAAGAAAAAGAAATGAGGCTACTGCCCAGGAAGAATTTGCAGTAAATCTTGAAAGAACTCAGTAGCTTGGCATTTATTGCCCATAGCTTCCTTTTGATTTAGCGGGTCTGCCCTTCAATATTTCTTTTCCTCAAATACTTGCCCAACTCTGTTTTTAAAACAGTTTATACTGGTGGCACATTTTACAGCCTTTGGTAGTTTGTGGCCTATGTTATTGTGTCAGGATGGTCCACTCTAGTATATTTAGAGAAACTTCTGGACATCTTTGGTAGAACTCAATTATTTGAAGAGTTTGTATCTCCAAGAAAGAAGACCATGGTGCCATTTAGTGTTAATCCATGAAGGGTGTTTTTCTTTAAGTGTTGCTGTATATTTTACTTTCAGTTTGAAGGAGAATAATATCTAGAAGAGGACTTGGAATTTCTGGGGTTTATTTTTGAGTTTACTGGAAGTACGAATGCTGAACTAGAAAGACAGGCATTATACAAGCAAAACATCCAGCAATTGTTATCATATCCTTGAATTTAAACATTGATGATAGAGTGTAGTATTAACTAAAGCTTAGACTTGTTTTCGAGTGTTGCTATTTTCTATGGGAATATACATATTTCCTCTGAATTTCTAATTCTCTACTGAAGTTTTGGTGTTCATTAACAGGAGATGGAGTATAACAACTCAGGATTTTCCATTAAATTCTGTTGAAACTTTTCCTAGTAATAAAAGGTGATTAGACTTAAATGAAATAGTATTAATATTTCAGACTTTAAAACAGAACTTGATTAAAAGATAGCAGTTCCAAGATCTCATCACTAAAAAGCTCTCTTTGAAGTATTGAGAACCATTTGGTTTTTTAATATAAATTTATTTATTTTAATTGGAGGTTAATTATTTTACAATATTGTATTGGTTTTGCCATACATCAGCATGAATCCACCACAGCTATAGACGTGTTCCCCATCCTGAAACCCCCTCCCTCCTCCCTTCCCATAACATCCCTCTGGGTCATCCCAGTGCACCAGCCCCAAGCATCCAGTGTCATGCATTGAACCTGGACTGGTGATTCGTTTCGTATATGACCATTTCACGCCAGTCAGAATGGCTGTGATCCAAAAGTCTACAAGCAATAAATGCTGGAGATGGTGTGGAGAAAAGGGAACCCTCTTACACTGTTGATGGGAATGCAAACTAGTACAGCCACTATGGAGAACAGTGTGGAGATTCCTTAAACAACTGGAAATAGAACTGCCTTATGACCCAGCAATCCCACTGCTGTGCATACACACCAAGGAAACCAGAACTGAAAGAGACATGTGTACCCCAATGTTCATTACAGCATTGTTTATAATAGCCAGGACATGGAAGCAACCTAGATGTCCATCAGCAGATGAATGGATAAGAAAGCTGTGGTAGATATAAACAATGGAGTATTACTCAGCCATTAAAAAGAATTCATTTGAATCAGTTCTAATGAGGTAGATGAAACTGGAGCCTCTTATACAGAGTGAAGTAAGCCAGAAAGAAAAACACCAATACAGTATATTAACGCATATATATGGAATTTAGAAAGAAGGTAACTATAACCCTGTATGCGAGACAGCAAAAGAGACACAGATGTATAGAACAGTCTTTTGGACTCTGTGGGAGAGGGAGAGGGTGGGATGATTTGGGAGAATGGCATTGAGAACAATTTGTAAATGTGCATCAGAAAGTTTTCTTTCTTACAGTTAAATTTATGTGTTCTAAAATAAAGTTTCTTTATTAATAGAGTTATATATAAAATCAAAGTGGAAAAAGTACCCTCTACAACTATACAGTAACTGTTCCTCACTAGAAAGTATATCAAATATGTTTGATTTTTTAATGGTAAATAAGAATTTCAGAATTACACAGAATGGGATTAATTTATATCTGGTTTGCCTTTTTTGAAACTTTGGCAATAGTAACTCAATAAGTAGTTATATTTAAAATGTCCCCCAAAGAGTTTAAAATATGAATGGAACTTATCTAAAATGACTAAAAAAGAGGGAGAGGATTGCTTCATTCTATTATTATGATTGATTTTATATGCTATGATTACATACATGCTAAGTAGCTTCAGTCATGTCCAGCTCTTTGTCACCCCAAGGACTGTAGCCCATCAGTCTTCTGTCCATAGGATTCTTGTCTGTGAGGCAAGAATACTGGAGTGAGTTGCCATTTTTCCTCCAGGGGATCTTCCCAACCTCAGGATGGAACCTGTGTCTCTTGTATCTTCTACACTGGCAGGCAGGCTCTTTACCATTAGCACCACCTGGAAAGCCCATTCTGTGATTATGTCTATATAAGCCTCTTGTTTCTGCGTGTGATTTTTATACCATTTGGTTTGGTTGATGTGTAAATTGAAGAAAACAATGCTGATAATAGTATGAAACAAAATTTACTTAATTTTGTGATTTCGTTTCTTAAGACCCATGCAATACCTAGCTGATGTTGTGGAAATCCCTTAGCCTTAAACAGAAAAAGCCAAACATACTTTAAGTGTACAATCCAACAACTGTGCTCCTTGGTATTTTTCCCCCAAAATTTGAAAACTTATATCCATATATAAAACTTGCACATGGATATTTATGGCAACTTCATTCATAATTGCCAAAATTTGGAAGCAAACCAAGATGTCCTTTGGGCTTCCCTGATAACTTAGTTGGTAAAGAATCTGCCTGCAGGAGACCCCAGTTCAATTCCTGGGTTGGGAAGATCTCTGGAGAAGGGATAGGCTACCCATTCCAGTATTCTTGGACTTCCCTTATAGCTCAGCTGATAAAGAATCTGCCTGCAATGCAGGAGACCTGGGTTTGATCCCTGGGTTGGGAAGAGCCCCTGGTGAAGGAAATGGCTACCCACTCCAGTATTCTGTCCTGAAGAATTCCATGGACTGTATAGTCCATGCAGTTGCAAAGAGTCAGACGTGACTGAGTGACTTTCACTTCACTTCATGTCCTTCAGAATATGTTTAGAGAAATAAGGTGTGATACATACAAACAACAAAATGCTCCACAGCACTAAAAAGAAATGAGCTTCCAAGCCATGAAAACAGATGGAGAAAACTTAAACTCACATTGCTGAGTCAAGGAAGCAAGCCTGAAAAGGGTACATACTGGATGATTCCAACCGCCTGACATTCTGCAAAAGGCAAAACTATAGAGTCAGTTAAAAGAACAGTGATTGCCATGATTGTGAGAAGAAAAGGATGAATGGACCACAAATAAATTTTAAGGCATTGAAAATACTGTGTATGTTACCATAGAGATGGATGTGTCACTGTATTTTGTCCAGCCACAGAATGTGAAATATCAAGTGACTGTACTGCAACTGTGGACTTCAGATGGCTGCGATTTGTCAGTGGAGGTTCACCAGATGTAACAAATGTATGACTCTGGTGGAGGATGTTGATGGACAAGACTATGCATGCATGAGGGCAGAAGTTGTATATACCTTCTTGTTTTTGCTGTGAACCTAGTACTGCTATAAGATAATTGCCTAAAATAAATTCCTGCTTCCATAGAGTTTATAATGAGTACATGAGATAGTAAAAAAGAAAAAGGTTAATGAATACAACACAGAGGGAAATTTAGACATTGTGAAGTGTTACGAAAATTATACTAGGTTAAGGAAGACATCTCTGATGAGACATCTGAGTTAAGACATGAAGACCAAGGAGAATCCAGCCATACAATTATTTACAGAATATAAATGCATTCAGGGAAGTTAGGAATTGTAAAGATCTTAGTGGGAATGAATGAACAGAAACAATGATTGATGTGCATAATGGGTGTCCAGAGAGAATCAAGAAAACAAGATCTTTAAGAAGTTCACCTACACAAGCATGAATATGCCCTTCACTTTTAGAATAAATGAGGCAAACTCATGTGGGTTCCTGAAATCTTCTGGGGGTAGGGAGCAGTTACCAATAGATGAATACTCTTATGTTTAACAGAAATATGAAGTAAATGGGCCATACAGTGAAATACTGCATAAGTTAAGTGTATAAGTTAGGGAATGATTTGACAGATGGGCTGATGTAAAAAGAATTGTACTTTTGAAATGGTAGTCTTTCAGCAGTGTTGATAAATATTGGCTGTGTGGAAGGCAGGACAGAAAAGAAACATAATTGAAAGATCCTGAATTGGTCTGTAGAAAGATGAGTGTGCTTTTCTTGAGTACTGGCAATAGAAATAAAGAGGAAAGAACACATTAGCTAAAGATGTAGAGGAAGAATTCATTACAACTGGCTTTGAGAGTTGCATTTGATTTTAGAAGACAATATATACAAGGCTGTTAGATCACAAAAGAGACAAACTGGAAAAAAAAAAAAGAATGAAGGATCATCAAAGTTAAATAGTCTGTCAAGTAATCTAAAGATTATATATATATATATATATATAAAAGATCAACCAGGAGGTTATTGATAATCTTTAATGCAGAAAATTTGATTATATGTTATAAAAAGATTGAGGTGGCATGGAGTGACAGGTATGAAAAGAGATTATTGATCTGTAGTTGTTCCACTTAGCCACTGATATAGCCAACCAATATCACACAAAATTGTAGAATGGCTTGGGGGAAATTAACAGGAAAACATGAAGGGGGATAGCTGCTTTCATGATACCAGTACAGCTCTTTATGATTGGATGTCACATGGTTAGAAAATATAAAAATGTCTTAACAATTGTACAAAATCCATAGCTTTGGTATTAGCATTACATTTTAATGCTTAATAAAATTAAAGATGTCTTAACTAAAGCTATGCTTAAAGGTGAGTGATATTCTATGGGAATTGACTAGCTGAAACCTTACATGCTGAAAATGTTGACAATAGTGATAATAAATTCAAGTATAAATAAAGTTGAATCTTACTACCTAGTTTAATTTATTATTTTAGTCTATATATTTTTCTGTTAAAAATGATGAGACATGAATGAGAAAGGAAAATTTTGTTTCTTCAGTTAAATAAAACCAGTACTATTTTATATTTCCTCCCAATGTTTTATTTCTGTATAGTTTTTAAAATAGAATTGTATACATTCCATAGTCATATTTGAATGACAATTAATCTAGTAGTATATAAATGTATGTGTCTCACAAGCTTACAGACCATCATAAAAGGATTTACCTTTGCCATTTGGCTGGCAGGTTGATCAAATTGCAAAATTTAATTTGGAGTCAGCTCTATTTATCCATCTTGTCACCAGAAGTCTTAGATCTACTCTCCCAGATAAAAGCTTTGAGGTGGAGATTTGGGGGCTGTAAGTTGATAGGGAAACAACAATGTATATATATAAAGGAAAGAGAAAAGCAGGATTGAGGAGAAACAGAAAGTTGATTTTGATGCAGTTTAAATAAAGCCTTCAGCTGATTTCATGAGATACGAGGCTGAGTTGGTCTTTTGGAATATTTTCCGTTTGAGGCAAGGAAATGGAACTTTTATACTCCCGCAATATCTGAAATTGGATTCAGGCCACTCTAGGGGGGAAAGGTATGTCTTGGCCAATTCTATTTGATTGAGGGCACTTTCTAGAAGAGTCTCCAACTGTTAACAGGTCACAGGCAACACTCCTTGGAAAAAGAGTACCTGCATCCCAAAGAGAAGAATCCAGGTTCATTATCTTTTCTCCCTATTTCAAAATCTCCCCAACATAGCAGCAGAAACTTAATCTTTTGCAGGAGGTCAGTAATATATCTAAAGAACACCCAGAACAGTTGTATATCATGTAGTAGTAAGTGTAGGTAAGTGTGTTAGTCACTCGGTGGTGTCTGACTCTGCAACCCCATGGACAGTAGCCCGATAGGCTCCTCACTCCGTGGAATTTCCCAGGTAAGAATACTGGAGTGGATAAACATTCCCTTCTCCAGGGGATTTTCCTGACTCAGGAATCGAATCCAGGTCTCCTTCACTGCAGGTGAATTCTTTAACATCTAAGCCACCATAGAAGCCCAGCAGTTCCTAAGTGTTTCTTAAAGAGTAAGTTTTCCTTCTGGGTCTAAAGCAGACAAATATGGTTATCTATAGGCTTCACTTGCTGGCAGGAGAAATTTATCTAGACTACCTTTCCACTGATGGTGTAAGCTCAAAGTTTCCAGCTTCACATCAGAGTCTCTGGTTTAACTCACCATCTGATTGAGCCCTCTTCATCCATTTCTTCATTGACATTGGTCTACAGCGCTTAAAATCCATGATGTAGGCATTTGGTCTTATCACCTGATTCCAGAATGAGTACTGTATTTTCCATTAATTGTATTGTGTGCTATTTTAAATTTGTAATTGTTTTAATTCATTTAATTTTATAGATGTTGAGTATTCATAATGGTTTCTTGTAAGCTTTGTAAAGTATTTCAATTTGTCATAAAATTTCATTTGTGGTATGAAAATCTTTTAGTTATAACTCCTGGCTGTTTGTAATCAGGCATAATGGGCATCTAGCAACTCTGTATTGTTCTTCTTTAGTTGAATGGAATAGGAAAGTATCACAGTTCTGTGCAGGTTTTGCTACTTCATTACTTTCTATATTTACTGATATCACTTTTTACAATTTTTATGCAAGTTGTGATATGCTCATTACCTCTTTCACTGTTTTGTAATTGCCTGTTTATTTTTGTCCAATAGCACAAAATAAGATTCAGTCCTTATTTTCATGAACAAATTGACCTTTGCTTCCTGATGGGGACAACTCTGAGTAAAAAGCTGTCAGGTTTTGTTTCGTTTTGTTTTCAACTGACCCACTCAAATTCTGTGACTCAGTTTTCAGAATGCTGCCGGAAACAAGCATGTACAAACACCTCCATCGTGCATCACTATCCTTGTTGCCACTAACAGTCCCCTGCCAAACACACTTCTTTCTCCCGCTCCTCCTCACCGGCACAACCACACTACTGGCTCCTCCAGGTATTGTCTTCTCTGTGCCGTATCTTTGGAGACCAGTGTGATTTGAATCACATTGCATAATGATGGGATTCACATTATAGTTTTTATTTTACCTATCTCCTTCACTAGAATTAGAGCTCCTAACAAGAAGTTAATAGGTCAAATTATTTTTTTATAGAGAAAATGTCTAGCACAGTTATTTGTATATGGTAGGTACTCATGTTGTACACTGAATAACTGACCAGCTTCACACTTTTTCCAGGTGCTTTCAATGTACATATATAGACATATTTTTAAAATACAGTCTGCACTCTGTATCCTCCACCATTTTATACAAAGAACTTGAGCAGCTGTGGATGTTGTTATGTATGATGATGGATCCCGGAACCGATCCCTCTCAGATAACAAATGAGGACTGTATCTCCAAGTTAGACTTCTATTTTTTTTACTTTCAGTGGGTAATGACGGAGGTGGAGAGGTGATATAACTCCAACTACAGAATAACAAGAATCAATGGTTACTATTAATAGCTCAGAAGAGGCAAGGAATAAGAGTCTCAGAGGGAATGTGGATCAGCTGACACCTTGACTTTGGACTTTAGAAGTGTAAGAAAATGAATATCTGGAGTTTTAAGCCAACAGTTTGTGATAACTTTGTTACAGCAGGCCTAGGGGATTATATTTAGCCTATATAGTCTAATTAAACCAGATAACTCTATCAAACAAATATCTGCCCTTTTGCAAACAGATATATCATGATATACTTCTCTAAAGAAAGCTTTCTTTGGTCAGACAAGTCTGGGAAATAGTACATCTTTTGTTATCAATTAAATGATTTATTTTAATTAGAGGCTAATTACTTTACAATATATATCTCTGTTTTTTCTATTGTGATGGTTGATTTTATGCATCAACTTGACTGGGCCACTGGTGCTAAGATATTTGACCAAACATTATACTGGGTGCTTCTGTGAAGATATTTTTGGATGAGGTTAACTGAGATTAACATTTTAATTGGTAGAGTACAGCAGATTGCCCTTCAAAATGTGAGCAGGCTTCATCTAATCAGCTAAATAGAATGTATAAAACACATCTTATTGGTTCTGTTTCTCTGACTGATGAAAAGATTTGTTTTTATGTATTGATTTGTATATTTTCATATATTGACTCTAAGCATTTCTACAGTGAAGTGAAGTCACTCAGTCGTGTCTGACTCTTTGCTACTCCGTGGACTGTAGCCCACCAGGCTCCTCTGTCCATGGGATTTTCCAGGCAAGAATACTGGAGTGGGTTGCCACTTCCTTCTCCAGGGGATCTTCCCAACCCAGGGATCGAACCCAGGTCTCCCACATTGCAGGCAGATGCTTTAATCTCGGAGCCACTAGGGAACTCCACAAATATTTCTTTGAGCCCCCATTTTCTTTGGAGGGGGCAAGAATACTTAGACTGCAAGGAGATCCAACCAGTCCATTCTAAAGGAGATCAGCCCTGGGATTTCTTTGGAAGGAATGATGCTAAAGCTGAAACTCCAGTACTTTGGCCACCTCATGTGAAGAGTTGACTCATTGGAAAAGACTCTGATGCTGGGAGGGATTGGGGGCATGAGGAGAAGGGGACAACAAAGGACGGGATGGCTGGATGGCATTACGGAATTGATGGACGTGAGTCTGAGTGAACTCTGGGAGTTGGTGATGGGCAGGGCGGCCTGGCGTGCTGCGATTTATGGGGTCACAAAGAGTCAGACACGACTGAGCGACTGAACTGAACTGAACTGAAGAATACTGGTGTGGCTTGCCATTCCCTTCTCCAGGAGATCTTCCCCACCCAGGGATTGTACCCGGGTCTCCTGCACTGTAGGCAGACGCTTTACCATCTGAGCCACCAGGGAACACCCATTTTTTGAAAAATTTGGTTACTAAAATATTCACTGAATTCCTATAAAATCACATCCAGGTGTTTTGCACTTGGGAAGTGCACACACACACACACACATACACTTATACATAAATACATAGTTGAAACATGTAGGAGTATAGCTGCAGAAAGCTTGTCAAGCAGTGTCATGTAACCGGTAAACCCTAGTGTTGTCTGTGACAGCTACTCAATCATTACTCAAAAGCCACAACCACCTGGAAGTAAGTATTATTATGGCTCTTCAAGGGACAGGATTCCTGTGGGTCCTGACTATTCTATGCTACATTGATCTTTCTGACCAACATATGGACCCAAAGTATAATTTCAATTGTAGGGATAATGTCCTCCAAAGAACACACAAAATAGCCCAACAGGTCTAACTTAATGGAGGTGATATCTCCCCATGAATTTTGGTTATTTAAACACAGTTAACAGTTGGAAATCCTTGATCAAATTAACTATATACAAAATTATATGACTGCAAATGACATGAAAAGCTATGTTACTGCTCATAAAAAAATGGTCATTCTAAGTAGTAGTATTCACATAAAGATTGGATTTCAGTGATGGAAATGGGATTTTATACCAGTGATCAAATTGAATAGTTTTTGTATGCTATCTTTTGAAGCGTGAAACCCTTTCATAATCATTCTATTGTTAACTGCCTTTTTCTTTGTTGATTCACTGCTCCTGTCAGATTATTTCTATATTTACTCAAGATTGACTTGTACTACATTTTTATGAACAGACTTTGTAATACACCATACGAATGTATTTGCATAGTTTTATAGGATTAACTATTGTGCTTCCTTGAGAAAACTTCTTTTTTTCTTGCAAGGAGTGTGAGTTGTTTTTTATAATTTGATTTGATTATTCACTTTAAGTGCATATCGTTTTCTTTGGGGAGATTTCTGTTTTAATTTATTTCTGCTTTGGATTATGTCTCTTTCTACTATTACATCAATCATATTGACTTAACAGCTTAATGGGAAGTGTGGATATTCTGACCTAGGAACAGCAACTGTGAAGTAGTTTGGCATTACAAAATCAATCAGGAAACCAACAAATCACTTCAATGGTTTTCATCTTCCAAGAGGCTAAGTGTGTAAATCATGAGAAGGTAGTAAGCTTTTGCACTTGAGAGAATGATATGAATTAAAGAGCATATCAGAGAAAAGTGGGTTGCAATCTACCTGAGACAAATGCTTAGAAAAATTAAAGGGAGAGACTTAAAAGTGTGAGTAAATTATATAATTAAACATTGGTCTTGTATTCTGTTCTCTTTAATTCTGATATTATGTTTTGAATTGGGCAATTAGCTTTAATTTTGTTAATTCTCACTTATATGTTTCCAAAATGTCCAATTCAGTTAGCTATAAATGACCTGCCATTGTTAGTACTTAGATGACACCACTCTAATGGCAGAAAGCAAAGAGGACCTAAAGAGCCTCTTGATGAAGGTGAAAAAGGAGTTTGAAAACACTGGCTTAAAATACAGCATTCAAAAACTCAACTAAAATTGTGGCATCCAGTCCCCTTACTTCATGGCAAGTAGATGGGAAAAAATGGAAACAGTGACAGAATTTATTTCCTTGGGTGCCAAAATCACTGTGGACAATGACTGCAGCCATGAAATTAAAAAATGCTTGCTCCTTGGAAGAAAAGCTATGACAAACCTAGACAATGTGTTAAAAAGCAGAGACACACATGTATACCTCTGGTGGATTCATGTTGATGTATGGCAAAAACCAATAAAATATTGTAAAGTAATTAACCTCCAATTAAAATAGATAAATTTATATTAAAAATAAATAAATAAATCTATGCTGTAGAAGACAAAAAAAAAAAGGCAGAAACATCACTTTGCTGATAAAGGTCTATCTAGTCAAAGCTATTGTTTTAACAGTAGTAATGTACAGATGTGAGAGTTGGACCATAAAGAAGGCTGAGTGCCACAGAACTGATGCTTTCAAATTGCGGTGCTAGAGAAGACGCTTGAGAGTTCCTTTGACGTCATGGATATCAAACCAGTTAATACTAAAGGATATCAAACCTGAATTTTCATTGGAAGGACTGAAGCTAAACTAAAGCTCCCAATTTGTCCACTTGATGGGAAGAGCCGACTCATTAGAACAAACCCTGATGCTGGGAAAGATTGAGGGCAGGAGGAGAAGGGGGCAACAGAGAATGAGATGGTTGGATGGCAATACCAACTCAATAGACATGAGTTTGAGCAAACTCCATGGGGCAGTACAGGACAGGGAGGCCTGGTGTCCTGCTGGCCATGGGGTCACAAAGAACTGGACACAACCAAGTGACTAAACAATAACAAATAATTCAGTATACAGGCATGTGTGCTTAGTTGCTCAGTTGTGTTTGAGCTACAGCCCACCAGGCTCCTCTATCCATGGGATTGTCAGGCAAAAATATTGGAGTGGGAAAGACCATTCCCTCTAGGGGAAACTTCCCAACCCAGGGAAGGGTTCCCAGCATCAGGGTTTGTTCTAATGAGTCGGCTCTTCCCATCAAGTGGACAAATTGGGAGCTTTAGTTTAGCTTCAGTCCTTCCAATGAAAATTCACGGCTGATATCCTTTTGTATTGACTGGTTTGATATCCATGATATCAAAGGAACTCTCAAGCGTCTTCTCTAGCACCGCAACTTGAAAGCATCAGTTCTGTGGCACTCAGCCTTCTTTATGGTCCAACTCTCACATCTGTACCAACTCATGTCTCCTGCATTGAAGATGCATTCTGTACCACTGAGCCACCAGGGAACCCCACCATACAGGCACTCAAGTTTTAACGTATTGTGATAAGCAGTTTTATGTTTACTAAGAAATAACAAAGAAAGAGTATTCTTTTTTCTTTTAATAAAATGTGCAAACACATTTAGGTAATAATTATTCAGAAACTTTAGTGGTGTTAAGTGTCATCAGAAAGAACTTTCAGAATTTATTATCTCCAGTGAGAATACATTGGGACGTTTTTATCTCTATTAATAGTTAGATCACCAAAGGAACAGGTCTAGCCAGGAAAAAAAAAAAAAAAAGCTCCTTTTCAATTGTATTGGTTAAATTGAAATACCTGAGCATGCTGTATTTTATAGTTTGAAATATGAGAGCTTAAGTAACTGAAGGAATTGGAAGTATAAAAATTTTTGTAGTAATGGTAATTTGTTTAAAGGTATTCTCGCTTAAAGGTGTTATGAACAAAGGTCCGTTTAGTCAAAGATATGATCTTTCCTGTAGTCATGGATGGATGTGAGAGTTGGACTATGAAGAAAGCTGAGCACCGAAGAATGGATGCTTGTGAACTGGGGTGTTGGAGAAGACTCAAGAGTCCCTTGGACTGCAAGGAGATCCAACCAGTCCATCCTAGAGGAGATCAGTCCTGAATGTTCATTGGTAGGACTGATGTTGAAGGTGAAGCTCCAATACTTTGGCCACCTCATGCAAAGAGCTGACTCATTGGAAAAGACCCTGATGCTAGGAGGGATTGGGGGCAGGAGGAGAAGGGGATGACAGAGGATGAGATGGCTGGATGGCATGACCGACTCAATGGACATGAGTTTGAGTAAGCTCTGGGAGTGGGGATGGACAGGGAAGTCTGAGTTAGATATTGAGTTAGACAAGGCTGTGGTCAATGAACTACGGACTGAGGTTCATGACACTGTACAGGAGACAAGGATCAAGACCATCCCCATGGAAAAGAAATGCAAAAAAGCAAAAGGACTGTCTGGGGAGGACTTACAAATAGCTGTGAAAAGAAGAGAAGCAAAAAGCAAAGGAGAAAAGGAAAGATATAAGCATCTGAATGCAGAGTTCCAAAGAATAGCAAGGAGAGATAAGAAAGCCTTCTTCAGTGATAAGTGCAAAGAAATAGAGGAAAACAACAGAACGGAAAAGACTAGAGATCTCTTCAAGAAAATTAGAGATACCAAGGGAACATTTCATGCAAAGATGGGCTCGATAAAGGACAGAAATGGTATGAACCTAACAGAAGCAGAAGATATTAAGAAGAGATGGCAAGAATACACAAAAGAACTATACAAGAAAGATCTTCACAAACCAAATAATCATGATGGTGTGATCAGTCACCTAGAGCCAGACATCCTGGAATGTGAAGTCAAGTCGGCCTTAGAAAGCATCACTACAAACAAAGCTAGTGGAGGTGATGGAATTCCAGTGGAGCTATGTAAAATCCTGAAAGATGATGCTGTGAAAGTGCTGCACTCAATATGCCAGCAAATTTGGAAAACTCAACAGTGGCCACAGGACTGGAAAAGGTCAGTTTTCATTCCAGTCCCAAAGAAAGGCAATGCTAAAGAATGCTCGAACTACCACACAATTGGACTCACCTCACACGCTAGTAAAGTAATGCTCAAAATTCTCCAAGCCAGGCTTCAGTAATATAAGAACCGTGGACTTCCAGATGTTCAAGCTGGTTTTAGAAAAGGCAGAGGAATGAGAGATCAAATTGCCAACACCTGCTGGATCATGGAAAAACGAAGAGAGTTCCAGAAAAACATCTATTTCTGCTTTATTGACTATGCCAAAGCCTTTGACTGTGTGGATCACAATAAACTGTGGAAAATCCTGAAAGAGATGGGAATACCAGACCACCTGACCTGCCTCTTGAGAAACCTATATGCAGGTCAAGAAGTAACAGTTAGAACTGGACATGGAACAACAGACTGGTTCCAAATAGGAAAAGGAGTACGTCAAGGCTGTGTATTGTTACCTGCTTATTTAACTTCTATGCAGAGTATATCATAAGATACGCTGGACTGGAAGAAGAACAAGATGGAATCAAGATTGCCAGGAGAAATATCAATAACCTCAGATATGCAGATGGCACCACCCTTATGGCAGAAAGTGAAGAGGAACTAAAAAGCTTCTTGATGAAAGTGAAAGAGAAGAGTGAAAAAGTTGGCTTAGAACTCAACATTCAGAAAACTAACATCATGGCATCTGGTCCCATCACTTCATGGCAAATACATGGAGAAACAGTGGAAACAGTGTCAGACTTTATTTTTGGGGGGCTGCAAAATCACTACAGATGGTGATTGCGGCCATGAAATTAAAAGACACTTACTCCTTGGAAGGAAAGTTATGACCAATCTAGACAGCATATTCAAAAGCAGCAACATTACTTTGCCAACAAAGTCCGTCTAATCAAGGCTATGGTTTTTCCTGTGATCATGTATGGATGTGAGAGTTGGACTGTGAAGAAAGCTGAGCACCGAAGAATTGATGCTTTTGAACTGTGGTGTTGGAGAAGACTCTTGAGAGTCCCTTGGACTTCAAGGAGATCCAACCAGTCCATTCTGAAGGAGCTCAGCCCTGGGTGTTTTTTTGGAAGGAATGACGTTAAAGCTGAAACTCCAGTACTTTGGCCATGTTATGGAAGAGTTGACTCATTGGAAAAGACTCTGATGCTGGGAGGGATTAGGGGCAGGAGGAGAAGGGGACTACAGAGGATGAGATGGCTGGATGGCACCACCGACTCAATGGACATGAGTCTGAGTGAACTCCGTGAGCTGGTGATGGACAGGGAGGCCTCACATGCTGTAATTCATGGGGTCTCAAAGAGTCGGACATGACTAAGCGACTGAACTGAACTGAAATGAACTGATTCCTGTATTAGATTTAAATTTTAAGACAACACAACACAGAAGAAATGATACAGAAGCAAAGTCAGCAGGATGGCAGATGCCAAGCTTCCCTTTGTCTCTCCCCTCAATCTGCAACTAATAAACATCCACCACTCAACAGAAGTGCCTCTGCCCAATGAACCAGGACACCAGAGAATTCTATACATTTGTATGCCTAAAGATTTTTGTTGTTGTTTATTTGCTAAGCCATTCTGACTCTTTTGTGACCCCATGGATTGTAGCCTGCTAGGCTCTTCTGTCCATGCGATTTTCCAGGCACGAATACTAGAGTAGGTTGCCATTTCCTTCTCCAGGAGATCTTCCCAACCAAGGGACCAAGCTTGCGTCTCCTACCCTGGCAGATGTATCCTTTACCACTGAGCCACCAGGGAAGCCCACACCTAAAGCTGGGTGACCAGAAAACACAGAGGAGGTGGAGCCATAGGGAATAAAAGAGGCAGTGCCTTAACCCCAGCCTCTACTCACAGAAGCAGCGCCTGCCACCCCAGAGAGCCTGACTCCCGGCCGCAGCAGTGCCTGTGGCCACAGGTAATTGGGCAACAATGGCAGTGGGGCCTGAGACTCCATCCCTGCGGTCACTGAGGTGTTCATGACTCCGGAACCTTGCCCCTTCACCCGCACTAGGAGAGCCTGTGACCCTTAAAGAAGTCAGACATGGCAGAAGGACCCAGGCGATTCCAGCTCCCATATACCCCTGTGGAGGTGGAGCTTGTGAGTCAGGGTATCCCACATGCAGGCAGTGATGCCAGTGCCACTCGCAGCAGAAAGACACTAAGACCCTGAAGGCACAAGAGGCGATAATGTGGCCATGACCCAACACCTCTTCCAGAGATGCTGTAAAATACTGACTCTCATGGAAAATGCCTCTCATGGAAAATGCCTTACATGACTCTCACACAAAATGCCTCCCACCAGAGGCAGCTTGGGTAAGAGAACCCAAAACCTCTTGGAGAGCACCACCTACTGGAAAACAAGAAAGGCCTCCAATTTCTAACCTATGGCGTCATGAGAGTCAGGTAGAAAGGCATCGTTACTTCAGATCGGCCAGCAGAGGAGCAACTTGTCGAACACCGGGAAGAATCACAGTAAGGTTCACCATGAAGAATCACGCTGTGCCACAAAAAGAAAACGACAACTCTCTAGAAACCAAACTCAATGCTGTGGAATGCTGCATCATGGAATGTTGAGAACCCCAAATAACTGTCACGAAGGAACTCAGTGAACTGCAAGAACACGCAGGCAGTTCGTTGAGCTCAGAATAAAATTAATGAACAGAATAAGTACTTCGCCAAAGAGATTGAAAGTTTGAAAAAGAATCAAGTAAATTCTGGAGCTGGAGGGCACAATAAATGAGATGAAAAATGCATTAAAAAGCATCAGAAATAGAGCAGAACATATGGAAGAGGGAATTAGTAAGATCTATGATGGAAATCTAGAAATAATACAAGGAGAAGAGGAAAGAGAAGTGAAAAAATATTGAAGAAATCATATAATTTATTCAGCCATTTTAGAAAGGGAAATATAAAGGTAAAGGATCCCAGGAGAGGAGGAGGATGAGCAGAGGGTTTATTTAAAGAAATAATTGTTGAAAACTTCCTCAAACTAGGGAAGGAACTGGATATACAAATCCATGAAACTAAGAGAACACACAATTAAGTCAACACAAAAGGACCTACTTGAAGGCACATTACATTAAAATTGTCAAAAATCAAAGACAAAGAAAGAAATTTAAAGATAGCTAACACCTCATGCAAAGAGTTGACTCATTGGAAAAGACTCTGATGCTGGGAGGGATTAGGGGCAGGAGGAGAAGGGGACGACTGAGGATGACATGGCTGGATGGCATTACGGAATTGATGGACGTGAGTCTGAGTGAACTCCAGGAGACTGTGTGGACAGGGAGGCCTGGCGTGCTGCGCTTCATGGGGTCACAAAGAGTTGGACACAACTGAGCAACTGAACTGAACTGAACTGAAGGAAAAAAAAAAAGAGTGGTAATTTACAAAGGAACTGCCATTTCTCAGTGGAAACTCTGCAAGCCAAAAGAGAGTAGAATGACATTCTCAAAATGCTGAAAGACTAAAAACTGTCACACAAGATTACTGTGTCTGGAGAAATTATCATTCAGATACAGAGGAGCAGTACTTTCTGAGACAAATATAAGCTGTTCTTGTTCAATCATTCAGTTATGTCTGACTCTTTGAGACCCCATGGACTCCAGCAAGCCAGGCTTCCCTGTCCTTCACCATCACCTGGAGCTTGCTCAAACTCATGTCCATTGAGATAGGAATGCCATCCAACCATCTGTCATCCCCTTCTCCTCTTGCTTCCAGTCTTTGCAGCATCAGGGTCTTTTATAAGGAGTCAGCTCTTCCCCTCAGGTGGCCAAAGTATTGGGAGCTTCAGTTTAGCATCAGTCCTTCCAATGAATATTCAGGACTGATTTCCTTTAGGATGGTCTGGTTGGATCTCCTTGCAGTCCAAGGGACTCTCAAGAGTCTTCTCCAACACCACAGTTCAAAACCATCAATTCTTTGGTGCTCAGGCTTCTTTATGGTCCAATTCTCACATCCATACATGACTACTGGAAAACTATAGCTTTGACTTTATGGACCTTCTTGGTAAAGTAATGTCTCTGCTTCTTAATACACTAGCTAGGTTTGTCATAGCTTATCTTTCAAGGAGTAAGTATCTTTTAATTTCATGCCTGCAGTCACAGTCCACAGTGATTTTGGAGCCGAAGAAAATGAAGTATGTCACTATTTCTGTTTTTTTTTTTTTCCCATCTATTTGCATGAAGTGATGGGACCAGATGCAATGAAAGTTGAGTTTTAAGCCAGCTTTTTCACTCTCCTCTTTCACTTTCATCAAGAGGCTCTTTAGTTCCCCTTCATTTTTTGCCATAGGGTGTTGTCATCTGTGTATCTGAGTTTATTAACATCTCTCCCGAAAGTCTTGATTCCAGCTTATGCTTTATCCAGCCTGGCATTTTGTGTGATGTACTCTGCCTCTAAGTTAGATAAGCAGGGGTACAATATACAGCCATGACATACTCCTGTCCCGATTTTGAACCAGCCCATTGTTCCATGTCTGGTTCTGACTGTTGCTTCTTTGACCTGCATACAGGTTTCTCAGGAGACAAGTAAGGTGGTCTGGTATTCCAGAAGCTGAGGGAGTTCATAAACACTAGACCTTTATAACAAATGTTGAAAGGTGTTCTTCTACCAGAAACATAAGGGGGAAAGTATGGTAAATTTTGAGTAAGATAGTCAGAATCAGAAACTTACAACTGCTAATCAGAACAGGTGTTTAAACACATTATAATTTAAAGGTTAAAGGTAGAAAAAGGGGGAAAAATCACTACAGCTACTTCAATTTGGTAACAAATTCTAAATATAAAAAGGATAATTTGGGAGAACAAAAACACAAAAGGGAAAGAGGGAAAAGATAGAACTTGTATAGATAAATGAAGATATTAACGAGTCTATCATCAGAAAAAGGACCATTTTATCTGTGAGATGTTTTATACAAACATTGTGTTAATAGCAAGTAATAAATCCAGAGCAGAGACACAAAGCATAAAAAAGGGGAAACAGAAAAACGTGATAGAAAACCACCGAAATAAAATGACAGACAGAAACAAAGGGAAAAAAAAAGAAACAATGGAGATAGAGACTATCAGAAAGCAATAGATGAAATGGCAGGGTACTAGGTCCTCATCTGTTAATAGTTGCCCTAACTGTAAATTGAGTTTACCAATCAAAAGGTAGAGTAGCTGGATTGATTAAAAAATAAAGCCAAATTATATGCTTCCTCTGGGAGACTCAACTCAGCTAAAAAGATAAAAGTAGTTTCAAAGTGAGGGGATGGAAAATGATACTCCAAGCCGACAGCACCAAAAGAAAGTGGGTATAGCTATACTCATATCAGGCAAAATAAACTTCAAGCTAAAAGAAGTAACAAGAGACAAAGATGGACAGTATATAATGATAAAGGGGACAATTCATCAGAATGCATAGCAAAAAGTAAGACATAACAATTATTAATATATATGAACCTACCTCAGAGTACCTAGGAGTACTAACATATATAAAATAATTATTAGTAGACCTAAATGGAGAAATTGACAGGAACAAAATAATGTGCTTATATGCCATCTGTATATCCTCATCAGTGAAATGTCCAGTCATGCCACTTGTCCATTTTAAAAGTAAAGGACTTTAATACATCACTTACGTTAATGGGTCGATCATCCAGACTGACAGTCAATAAGAACAGACTTAAATAAAACATTTAACCAGATGGACTTGATAGATTTGTATAGAATATCACATCCAAATAAAGGAGAGTATACATTTTTTTTTAACTGCCCATGAAACTGATCAAGCATAGACCATACATTAAGACATGAAACAAAGTCTGAACAAATTTAAGAAGATTGAAATAAAAATAAGCATCTTTTTCAATCATAATGATATGAAACTAGAAATCAAATGTAAGAAGAAAGCTGGAAAAATCACAAATACTTGGAGACTGGAAATCATGCTACTGACCAACTGTTCAGTAGGTCAGTGAAGAAATCAGAGATACACGGGACAACACAAGTCAACCAGCAAGATTACTGTTACATATTGAACCACAGCCAGTAATAGCAAAATAAACATTTCTCTAAAAATGAGATATTTACCAAAATAGTCCATAGCTTTTATCATAAAACACAATTTAGCAAATTTAAAGAGTTTAAAACATACAGTGTCTTCTCTGCTCTTGAAGGACTCAAATTAAAATGGACATCAGATTGTCAATGTATGGCAAAACCAATACAGTATTGTAAAGCAAAATAAAAATAAAGATTTAAAGAAAATAAAATAAGAAAATAAAATAAAATGGACATCAGGAAAATCTCTAAACATGGAATATTTTTAAAACTCCAGTTAGAAAATGGGCAAGTGTCATGACTGGACATTTCAGTGGTGAGGATATGCAGATGGTAGATAAGCACATGCAAAACCACTCAACGCCATTAGACAAATTAAAGTCATATTGAGATACTGCTACATAGCCATCCAAATGGCTAGAATAGAGTGCAAATATGAAATAATGGAAAGGATGTGGAGAACCTGTATAACATTTCCATTGATGGTGATAATGTGACATGGCACAGTCACTCTAGAAAGTACTTTGGCAGTTTTCTATGAAACTAGAGCTGTAATTACAATTCAACCTACCAATTGCTTTACTCGCTGTTTATTCCAGAGAGAAGAAAACTTGTGTTCACACAAAATCTGTACATGAATATTCATCATAGCCAAACCTTATTCTTAATAGCCTCAAACTGGAAACAGCCCGGATATCCTTCAACAATTAAATAACAAAACGACCGTAATAAATACATACCATGAAATATTATTCTGCAATAACCGGGCATGCACCATTAATAGACACAATGACTTGGATGAATCTCCAAAGAATTATGTGGCATGAAAGCCACTCTCAAAAGCTATATAATGTATGATTCTATTTATGTGAGTTTTGAAACACACTCTAGAAATGGCGAATGTATTATCGGCTGCCTAGATTTAGCAAGGGTAAAGGAAGGGCAAGAAGATATGGTTAAAATGGCAAAAACCACCACGATATTGTAAAGTAATTAGCCTCCAATTAAAATAAATAAATTAATTTCGGAAAAAAAGGCAGCAGATATCCTTGTGGTCAAGGAACTATTTAGTATCTGGGTTATAGGAGCTGATTCAGGAGACTACACAGGTGACAGAAACGTGTACGGCTGAACATGTGCATGTGTGGACACCCAGACACGGGGAAATAAGTAGGAGTGAAACCGAGGAAGTGTAAATAAGATCGATAGGCTGTATCAATGTCAGGATCCTAGTATGATATTATACAAGTTTTAAAAAATATTGCCTATCTGGGAGACTGCATAAAGGGTATGTAAAATTTCTTTGTGTTTTTCTTAAGACAGCATATTAATTTCAGATTAATTTAAGTAAAATGACAACTGAAAATGTATGATGAAATGCTTGATATTTAACTATTGTTTTAAGTGGTAGAAAGATTAAAATCACAGAGACCTACTTAAGATATGAATCTAAATATGCCATTCATCTTACAACTTAGACTCTATAAAAATCATGCCTTATACTTTAATCAAAATGGTAATAAGTTTCCTTGTCTCTCTGATGCTCTAACTTTGCTGTCACTTATGTTTTATGTTAATATTCATGATGTTCTGTGCGTTTATATTATCCCGCACTGGCTTTTTGGATGCGTGATCCCTGAGATGCCTTTCTATTCACCTTGTCACCTGGTGAACTCCTTTATGCCTATTTAAATTGATTCTAGATTGAGAAAACGATCACGACTCTTTTACTCTTTCCCCTCATCCCTTTAACCTCTATGTTTTTATAATGCTCTTTCACATCTTCACTTATTTCATTGTATTATAAGTGAAAAAAGGAATCTATTTAAGGAATTTATTTCAGTCTTCCTACTCTGCCTCATAGGAACAGAGATTATAAATCTCAGAACTAAGTTAGTTGGTATATCACAAATATTCAATAAATATTGATTAAGTAACAGTATGCTGTTGCTGCTGCTGCTGCTGCTGCTGCTGCGTCACTTCAGTCGTGTCCGACTCTGTGTGACCCCATAGACAGCAGCCCACCAGGCTCCGCCGTCCCTGGGATTCTCCAGGCAAGGAGATAGTGATGATGACCCTATATGCGAGACAGCAAAAGAGACACAGATGTATAGAACAGTCTTTTGGACTCTGTGGGAGAAGGCGAGGGTGGGATGATTTTAGAATAGCATTGAAACAAGTATATGATCATATGTGAAACAGATCACCAGTCCAGGTTCGATGCATGAGACAGGGTGCTCAGGGCTGGTGCACTGGGATGACTCTGAGGGATGGGTTGGGGAGGGAGGCAGAAGGGGGGTTCAAGTGTATACCCATGACTGACTCATGTCAATGTATGGAAAAAACCATTACAATATTGTAATTAGCCTCCAATTAAACTAAATAGATTTTTAAAAAGAGAAAAAAAAAACAAAAAGAAAATGGGAGTTTTAGATTTAATTTTAAAACATTCTTTCTAAAATTTTAGTACTGTGAGACTTACGTGCAGAATTTGTGTTGCAGAACTCCTCTTTGTATACAATTTTTCTGCATAGTTTCAACTCAAAGCAATTTAAATGACTTCTTAAGATTCACGTTTTATAGTTCTTTCCCTTATGATTTTGATGGAATGCACTGATAATTACTTATATTCACACCAGGAGATTACAGTAAATATAATTGCTAGGGCGGTGTTCCTCTTATGAAATTATACCCAAGCATCCCTAAGGAAGAAGAGCTTTTGAAACTCATGCGTTCTAAAATTATTTTTTAAATCTACTTTTACCAACCCATCAACTCTTCATTTCAGTCTATCTTCTAGTACACACGGCATTGATATTCAGTGTATTAATTCAGATCTGCAGCTGCCAAAGTATTTTGTAGTGTGCATAAGGAAGTTAATATAAATTTTAAAATATCTTGAACTGAAATCAGTAAACTTCTGTTCAAATCCAGAAGGCAGATTAATAACTGTGTGACCTTGAGAAAATCAATACTTTTGAACCCATTCCTTCATTAATAAATTTCTGGTGCACCTCAAAGTATGTTTTGAGGATTTAGTAACCTGAGGATATAAATACACATGATATTTGATGGAAAATAATACATATCATGAGGTTCTATAAATTTCACATTTGCTTTGATAACCTGTTACATATGTATGATTTTGTGTAAATTCACTGATACGTTGTATGTTTGTGTATACTGAAGCATTGCAGCTCTATAGTACACTGAAAATAAATGCCTAAACCTTGTAAAGCACACAAATAATTAGAATGTATGCACGATATAGTTTTATTTTATTATTATACATTCATTTGGGGAGATACATTCAAGATATTTTAATAAGATGTGATGATTACCGTGGAAATTTTGTCTTATAAAGTACTCACAACATTTTAATTCCTTCTATGTTATGTATATACTGTTATTTTTGACAATCCCTTTTTGTAAATTTGTAATTGTGCTGATGCTCTATTGTTAGGTGCAGACATACTAAGAATTGCTCCGTCTTCTCGGCGAAATTTCCCCTTTATCATTATGTATGCCCCTTCTTATGTAATACCTCTGACACCTTCCTTTACTTTGAATTCTGCCTTGTTTGAAATTAATATGTCTACTCCCATTTCTTTTGCTTAGCGTTAACATATTTTCCTTTATCCATTTCTTTTAATCTGCATTTGTCTTTATATTTTAATAGGTCTATAGTAGACAACATATGGTTGTGTCTGTTGTTTGATTCACTCTGATAACCTCTATCTTTTTAATTGTTGCATTTAGATCATCGTCATTCAATGATTCTTGATATAGTTGGATTAATATCCACTGTTACAGTTTTCTATGTGTTGCCCTTGTTTGTTTTCATTTTTGCCTTCCGGTCTGTCTCTGCCTTTTGTGGCTTTAATTGGGCATTTTTCTATTATTCCACTTTTCTGTCTTCTTGTTGATAGATGTATAGTCACTTGATTGTGTCCTATTCTTTGCAATGCTTTGGACTATAGCCTGCCAGGCTCCTTTGTTCTTGGGATTTTTCAGGCAAGAATACTGAAATGGATTGCCATTTCCTTCTACAGGGAATATTCCTGATCCAGGGATTGAAGCCAGGTCTCTTGCATTGCAGGCATATTCTTTACTGTCTGAGCCACCAGGAAATCAACACTGAATATTCCCTGGAAGGACTGATGCTGAAGCTCCAAGACTTTGGCCAACTGATGTGAAGAGCTGTCTGATTGGTAAAGACACTGATGCTGGGAAAGATTGAAGGCAGAAGGAGAAGGGGACAACAGAGGATGAGATGGTTGGATGGCATCACCAACTCAAAGGGCACAAATTTGAGCAAACTCCAGGAGAGTGTGAAGGACAGGGAAGCCTGGTGTGCTGCAGTTGATGGAGTCACAAGGAGTCAGACACAACTTGGTGACTGAAGAACAATTTTGATCTGTTCTTAGCTAAACAGTTATAGTTATATTATTCTTTATACTTTAAATAATTTCTTTCTTTACTTCTTTTTTTAGTGATTGCCCTAGAGTTTGAAATATATATTTACAACTAATCCAGTTCTACTTTTAAATAACACTTACATTGCTTCATAGATAATATTATCATAATCCTAATTCCTCCCTCTTTTTCCTTATATCATTGTCATACATTTCTCCTCTGCATAATCATGCCTAAGCATATATATCAAATATGATTCTGCTACTCTTATTTTAACAAACTCTTTCTGCCATGTCAGGCCCAGTCTGTTGATGGTGAAGCCATCAGCTAGGAATTCCTGAGTCACTTCCCTGGGTCCATGTTACTTAGAAGGAACACCACGCACATTTCCCCCCACTGGGGCCAGTGTTATGGCTGGGGCCACCTGTTCTGTTTTCTGTTATGATGTGTCTTATGTCACAGGATGCATTTCAGCAAAAACCACCAGAGACCTTTTTGGAAGAAGACTTATTACTCACAGGTCCTAGAGTGTCCATGGCATGCCCCAGGGCCACAAGTGAGGTTGTAAGGGAAAAGAGTGGTGGGCGAAGGGAGAGACGAGAGAGAGAGAAAGCCTGGATATAGGCTCTACTTTTATTGCAGTGTGAGGTGGGTTATCTGGATTCCACTGGATCACTCACTGTTGGCCAGTTTGCAGCGTAAGAGTGGGATTTTGGACTTGAGACAGTGAAGAAGTAGGGTCACTGAACTGGTTGCCCAGGCTTGCCTGTGGTCTTTGTAAAGGGAAATTTCCTGAGTGTGAGGGCCTGGTTACTTATGTGGCTGTTTTGTTAGGAGCTGGGTCATACAATCATTAATAGCAATGTATTTATTTGAGATGGATGTCTTTTGAAGTAAAAATGCCTTAGCAATCAAAATCAGCGTCCGTCACTTTACTACACTGTTAGATCAATTAAGGGTAAGAAAACACAATTTTTTTTATCTTCACTTATTATTTCACCTAATTTTTTCCCCCTTTAGGTAGATCAGAGTTTCTGACATACATTACTTCCCTTCTCTCTAACAAACTTCTATTATTTCTGACAGGGTAACTCTATAGGCAACAACTCTCCTCAAATTTTTCTTTTGCTGAAAGAGTCTACTTCTCCACCACCTTTCAAAGATAATTTTGCATGGACCAGAATCCTAGACTGTGTTTTTATTTTCTCTCAACACTTTACATACTTCAAGGCACTCTTTTCTGCTTGCATGGTTTCTGAGAGGCAGTCAAATATCATCCTTACATTTGTTCTTCTATAGGTACGTTGACTGCCCACCCGCCACCACCGCCCCTGGTTTCTTTTTAATTTACATTTGATAATCTGTATCTAGAATATGATATTGCTAGCTGTTATGATACGCTGATTCTCAGTGTTTCCTGGACCTATGGCTTGCTGTTTGACATGAATTTAGAGAGATTGTCAGTCATTATTGTTTCAAATATTTCTTCTGTGCTTTTCTCCATCCGGTATTCCCATTATGTGTATGTTATACCTTTTGTAGATGCCCCATAGTTCCTAGATATTCTGTTACGCTTCTTTTTCAGTCTTTTCCTGTGTGCCTTTCGGTTTTGGCGGAATTCTCTAGCTCAGAGATTCTGTTCTCAGTCATGCCCAGTCTCATAAGTCCATCCTTTAGGCATTCTTAAAGGCATTCTCCATTTTTTGTTGCAAGGTTTCTGATGTCTGGAATTTCTCCCTGGTTCTTTCTTAGATGTCCAAGGTCACTTACATTACCTCTCTGTTTTTGCATGCTGTCTACTTTAGTCACTGGAGCCCTTAGCATGTTCATCGTTGTTCTGTTTAAACTGCTGGGTTGATAATGTCAACATCCCTGCCATATCCGAGACTGGTTTTGACGCTTGCTCTGTCTCTACAAGGCTGCTTCCCACGTGGTGCAGTGGTAAAGAAACAGCCTGCCAATGCAGGAGAAGCAAGAGACACAGGATCAATCCCCGGGTCAGGAAGGTCCCCTCAATAGGAAGTGGCAACCTGCTCCAGGATTCTTGCCTGGGAAATCCCACGGACAGAGGAGCCTGGTGGGCTGCAGTCCCTGGGGTCACAGAGAGTCAGATTCACGACCGAGCACGCACATGCACTGTCTCTTCAAAATGTGTTTTTGCCTTTCAGTAAGTGTGTGTGTGTGTGTGTGTGTGTGTGTGTGTGTGTGTGTGTGTGATAGCCAGGAATGATGTACTGGGTAAAAAGGAACTATTGTAATCAAGCTTTTAGTAACATGATAGTAAGTTGTAGGGAGAGAAGTGCTCCATAGTTAAATGATTAGGCCTCTGTCTTTCAGTGCCTCTGTGCCTCTAGAATGTGAACTTCGTATGTGCTTCTCAGTCCTCCCCACCTCTTTTAGGTTTTCCAGGATGGCTAGATTTAGCTAGATTTGAGTATTTTCCCTTCTCCACATGGAAGGATAAAACCAGCTGGGACTTCCTTGGTGGCTGAGTGGTTAAGATTCCATGCTTCCAATGCAGGGGTATGGGATCCATCCCTGGTGGAAGATTCCATGCTTCCAATGCAGAGGGTATGGGATCCATCCCTTCCAATGCAGGGGGTATGGGATCCATCCCCCTTCCAATCTCTGGGGTATGGGATCCATCCCTGGCATCCTACATGCCAAGCAATGCAGCCAAAAAATTGAAAGAGAAAAAAAAAAAAAAAGACCAGCTATGTTGGGTGCTTCCTCTCCTCTAAGCTAGAATTAACAGGGGTGGATGTTGCTCTTCCCTCATGCCAGTCAGATGTCAGTGAAACCTCTGGAGTTCAGGCTTTAGTCACATAGCTTCTCTGGAGGGCAGACTTTATTTGCAAAAACAGAATGCTCTGGAATATGTCAAAACGATTCTCTCCCTGCCCTGCCAGAGGCACAAGGGGACTTTTCTCCAATAATCCCTGTGAGAACCTGCTAGAACTCTAGCAGGTGGAGTGCATGAGAGCGTGAGCAGCTCAGTAGTGACTGGATCTCCCTGAAGTTTTAAATATCCCACTGAGCCTCCCGTAGGTCTTCAGTCACAGATCGGCTTTCTCTACACGGGAGCTGGTTTCCGAGGCGTTTCTTCTCCGGTAAGTTGTGATTGTTTTCCTTTGTATTTGCCTGTTACTCTCTTCAGTTTTGGGGACTGCAGGTTGCTCTATGACTTCTCTTGTGGATCTAAGAAGTTGTTGGTTTTTACTTTGTTCGGAGTTTACTTGTTGCTAAGAGCAAGTGGCCGCTCCTAGCTTCTTCTATGCTGGAATGAAAACCTTGTTTCTTTTCACATAGTTTACATTGTAATTCTGTTATCTAATAATATTTAGCAATACTAAAACCTTAGAAGCACAAGCAAGTAAAGTATCCCTTAGAGTTGTTGTACAGTCTGAAATGTAGCTTTGACAGATTGTAAATTTGAAAAGATATATTCACGTTTGATTCAAACTGGTATCTCTGAAGAAGTCATCTCCAGTGCACCACTTTCCCCAGAACCATGTGACTTTAAGGTTGAAACTTCAGTGAATTAAATTCTCATTATTGCATTGAATTCTGAAGTTATGGTAGTGATTGACAGATGCTTAAATTTGGTCCCCAACCTGAAGGAGGCACAATAATGAAGTTAAGGGAAAAAAAGCATATACTTTATATGCAAAATGATTTCCTGTTTATTTAGTATGGGCAAGATATTTAATCACTCTAAAATTCAGTTTCTCCCCTTTCAAAATGGAGTCACCTAACTTACAGTATTTGTATGAGGGTTAATTTATATATATATGATTAAGACAGTTCCTAGCACTTAATACATATTTTAGTTTCCTTTCTTGTCTTACATGGATTTTGTTTCCCCAATTTCCTGATTATCAAAAGTATGTGTATGATTGTTCAAATTTAGATTCCTGGGTCCTACCGAAGAGTTACTGTACCATGCTACCATGCTATAAATTAGAATCTGCAGTGAGATTCAGCACACAGGTGTTCCTTGTAGAAGTCACTGAAGCGATACATCCTATTAAGTCTCAGTTGAGCACAAACTGACCTGTCCAGTACAAAGAGCTAGAATATATTACCAGTGAAGAAGCTCACCCAAACCTAGACATGGTCAGCAGTTTGGGATATGCTTGATTTTTCCATATATTACTTATTATAAGAGAGTTCCTGTAGTTTGTTTTCTTAATTGAATTTTTTCTGAAGGAGACTTTTATGTAAAAGTTGAGGGGCATATGATTGTTTTCTGGACTTGAAATATGAGAAGTTGATTACACTGGGGTGTCTTCTGTAGGAAGTACTACTCACCCACATCCTTCTTATTCCATAATATGAATTGGTGATTGATACCTATTCAGGTAATAGGTCATGTACATTTGTGATATAGAAACGAGATTATTTTAAAAATATTCACGTCATTCTAATATTTCACCTGAAGGGAGTCTTATTATAGAGACACACAGAGATACTTACGTACACACACACAATAATATATTTTAAGATCCTGGCTCTGATACTTGCAAAGTATGTGACCAGGGAGCAGTTGTTTAAAATCTTGGAGCATAAAATTTAGTATGTCAGAAATGGAAATCACAATATTAAAAGCCTATTTCGAGGATTAGGTCAGCTCTCGCTCTTATATGCCTGGTTTATCATAGATGTTCTTTGCTCCACGATTTCAAGCTAGTCCAAATGCTTGAGGGTAGTTTATTCATGGAATTCTACTGAAATTCAGTGAAGGGTAACTTAGGCTATCGCTTTAAACCTGTCCAGTTCTGTTAAACACAGAGGATGCCGTGAGTGGGATTAATTTTTTTTTTTTTTTTTGACTGCTCTGGATCTTTGTTGCTGCCAAAGGGCTTTCCCTAGTTGTGGAGAGCAGGGGCTACTCTTCTTTAGCGTGCACAGGCTTCTCATTGCACTGGCCTCTCTGGTTAGAGCATAGGCTCCAGAGCACGTGGGTTTCAGAAGTTGTGGTGCACAGGCTTAGCTGCACAGCGGCATGTGGAATATTCCGGGACCAGGGATTAAACCCATGTCTTGTGCACTGGCAGGTGGATTCTCATCATCTGTCTCCCCTTCTCCTCCTACCTTCAATCCTTCCCATCATCAGGGTCTTTTCCAATGAGTCAGCTCTTCGCCTCAGGGGGCCATAGTATTGGAGCTTCAGCTTCAGCATCAGTCCTTCCAATGGATATTCAGGGTTGATTTCCTATAGATGCCTCGTATTCTAATTTTCTTAAGCGGTTGTCTATGTTGGTTGATTTCAAGTGTATTAGAAACCTCGGAGCAATAACAATGCCTGCGGTACATGTCATGCACACTTGTTCTGTCATTTCCTAAGAATAAATTGAGCTAGTCATAGTCATCAGGCCAAAACTTATTTAGTTTAAATTTTAAAAAAAGCATTGCAAATAACTTCAATAAGCTGAATAACAGAAAGATAGCTGAAATACAAAATAGTGTATGTTATAGAATGAAGTATATGTGGAATTAGGCGTGTTTGTGTGTGCAGTTATATTCTAAAGAATGATACCCAATTGTGCATTTTCTACTCTGAGTAGTAGGATTTTAGGTGCTATTTCCTTGCAGTGTATCATTCATTAACTTAAATAGCTATTTTGTGTTTGTAAATTCACAGACAAATAGTGCTTATAATTTGTAGGATTAGGAAAACAAAAATACAAAACAGTGGAATAAATACATGGCACATATGAAAAAACAAGCTCTATTTTTTTAAAATTATATAACAAAAGGTGTCAGAATTATGCAATACTTTAGAGTTTTGTCTTTTTGCATATTTTAATACATACATATTATATCTTAACATACATATGAGCAGGATTTTCTCATTAATATGTTGTTGTTTAGTCACTAAGTCATGTCCAACTCCTTTGCGACCCCATGGACTGTAACCTACCAGGCTCTTCTGTCCATGAGATTTCCCAGGCAAGAAGACTGGAGTGGGTTGCCATTTCCTTCTCAGAGGATCTTCCCGACAGGAATCACACCTTGTATCTTCTGCATTGGTTAGCAGATTCTTTACCACTGAGGCACTAGTTCCGTTCGGTCACTCAGTCTTATCTGACTCTTTGAGACCCCATGGACTACAACATGCCAGGCCTCCCTGTCCATCATCAACTCCCGGAGTTGATTCAAACTAATGTCCATCGAGTCTGTGATGCCATCCAACCATCTCATCCTCTGTCGTCCCCTTCTCCTCCTGTCCTCAATCTTTCCCAGCATCAGGGTCTTTTCAAATGAGTCAGATCTTTGCATCAGGTGGCCAAAGTACTGAAGTTTCAGCTTCAGCATCAGTCCTTCGAATGAATATTCAGGACTGATTTCCTTTAGAAGGAACTGGTTGGATCTCCTTGCAGTCCAAGGGACTCTCAAGAGTCTTCTCCAACACCACAGTTCAAAAGCATCAATTCTTCAGTGCTCAGCCTTCTTTATGGTCCAACTCTCACATCCATACATGACTGCTGGAAAAACCATAGCCTTGACTAGACGGACCTTTGTCAATAGAGGAATGTCTTTGCTTTTTAATATGCTGTCTAGGTTGGTCATAACTTTCCTTCCAAGGAGTAAGCGTCTTTAATTTCATGGCTGAAGTCACCATCTGCAGTGTTTCTGGAGCCCAAGAAAATAAATTCTGCCACTGTTTCCACTGTTTCTGCATCTATTTGCCATGAAGTGTTGGGACCAGATGCTATGATCTTAGTTTTCTGAAGCTTTGAGCCAACTTTTCCACTCTCCTCTTTCAATTTCGTCAAGAGAATTTATATTTATACCAAAATAAATTTGTTTTTGCAACCTGAGTACTTTTAGGCAACTTAGACTCTTGCTATTTGGTTAGATAGAACATTTATTTTTTCTTGAAATAGCCAAAATGTAACACTGGGGAGTGAAAGAATAAATTGTAGTATTTGTCACGCTTACAAGAGATTCACAAAATACATTCATGTAGATAGCATAGATGAGTGTCTTAGTGATACACTATGAAGCAAAAAACATACAAAAAAAAAAAAAAAAAACAAAACTGTTCCATGAAGGATTCTGCCCTTTTTATAAAGTTAAAAGCAATAACATCCTTAAACTTAAGAAATGTATTTTGAAATAAATGAGGGTGAGCTGACCACAGGATTCCTGACATGGGTTTCTTTGCATGAGGTGGGAACTCAGGGCACCAAATATTCAGATAGATGTTAGATATGGGTTATTTTCAGACTGCGGCTTTGGTTTTATATTATGAACTTTGCTTATCAAATAATATATGAAAGAATTAATGAATAGAAGTGTGGCTTTAATAGACAAGTTAAAAGCAAGTGGCAGGAACCCAGGTTTGTGGTTAATAGGATATCTGAGAGAGAATAATCATACTTTATTATTTGAGTTTATATTTCAATGATTAATATTGAGTTTGACATCTTTTCAATTATGTGACCCTTTTCATCCTCTTTCATCTTTTCCCTCTCCGTTGCATGCTTGTTTCACTGGGTTTTATTGTAAATATTTAATAATAACAGATTCTATTTTTTTTCCATGAAGGGGAATTTCCTAATTATATTTCAGGTACAGTCTTTTTTTAGGGGGGTGATGGAGACATTCTGGCACACTTGTGATTAGTGAAATGGACCCTATGTTTTCATTTTTAAATCATTGATGTGGATGTGTCTGTGTCTATAACAAGGACAGATCTGTTATATGCTTTTAGAGCTGAGAAAATTTTAAAGATATTTCAAAGTTTAATTTTTATTGATTACATAAAAATACTTAGATATTTGTTTAAATAGATCTCTTGACTCTGCTTTATAATATAGGTTTACCATTTTGGCCTAATTTAAAAAGTGGTCACTGTATCCTCAAAACTTTTGGAAAATCCTAGAACATTTTATTTATCTAACTAGCCATAAGGTATGAAGGGAATTTAAACTCATTTAACCGCATTAGCAACTACTAAGAAGAAATGTTGCATTTAGAATAACTAAAACCTGTATCATGTTGTTAATTTGTAACATAAACAGTAATATATGTTCCCATAGATAGAAATCTGCAGAGAAAGTAAGATAGGACATTTACTGAAATTAGAATATTTATCAAAAACAAATTGCATTTTCCTTATGTGTTCACTGAGCTTAAATGTTAATGAAATTCTCCCTTTCAAATTATATTCACAAGGCAAATATTAGATAAGACCATGTTATCAAGGATAAAAAATGATTGAATTTCTGGTTTTACACTTAATAATCTGGAACAGAGATGTAGGTCAATGGGGAATAAAGGGTATTTAAGATGTTACTGTTGCTTAGATAAAGTGATAGTTCATTCAAAGAAATAATCAACCCTGTGCACACTTGGAGAAAAAGTGATTTCTTTTCATTCCAAATGCCAACTGAACTGTAAAGGGTGACATTTTGAATAAAGGAAAGTAAGAATGAAAATGGATTATTAAAAAAAAAAAACTTATCAAGCTTATCAGATTGTACTCTTCCATTGCTTAGTCCAAGCTCTCTGGAGCTGACTTTTCTTATTATATTTTCAAATGTTCTGGTGCAGTTTCATTAAAATTGTCTAAATGATTTTTAGTTGAATTAAATATATTTTTGGACAAGGGTTCTTGTTAAAAAATCTCAGTAAAATGGAAACATGGAAACTTTCCTACCAACCAACCATCTGTTCTGATCCAAAAATCACTGCTAATTTCTGACAGCAGTAATGGCAAAATTCTAGCCTAGATGAATTTATGTGTGTCCCTGAGAGAGAGAAGTTTAAACAATGATATTGGATATTTTTGCACGTGGATATTTTGCAATAGGTTCTTCGTTTTTTTTTTAATTCATACAAATGAAGATGAAGGGAATTCACTAAAATCTGAATAGTCAAACAAAGAAACGGTTTAGATGACAATAAAGAACTACCAAATTAGAAAGTGAAGTTTATCCTACATTTGACTCCTGGGATTAACATCAGCTTCATTCTTAGCCAGATAGGGAGCCTATTGCATTTTATTACAATTAAAATAAAATTTGCCTTGAATCATAATTTAATATATTTTGAGGAGATACAGATATTATTTAAAACTGTCTATTCTTTTTAAACGTATGCATTGAAATGTAGTTGTTAATGTTTGAATTCAGAGTAACTGAAACAGAACACTGTTCTAGGGATAATAAACTATGTTAGATAAAAAGAAAGACATATGGTATAACACAGAAGAAAATATAGATCATACAGAGATAATTTTCAGACTAAAATACTAAAAAACATTTATACACTCACTTTTGGCTTCCCAAGTGACATTCTAATCTCTGTGTAATTCTCTTAAACAGGAGGAATCTCAGACGTTCCTCTGATCCACTCAGCCATCTAACGATGTTATCATCCATTTTATTGGCAACATAATTGGTAACCCATGATGAATAGTCATGTAACTTAAGTAGAATATTATGTAATTTGTAATTCAGTTGTATCTCTGCTATATTCAGGGCTCAACCAAGAAAACAGAAATCACTGCAAATATTTAAATGGAAGGAATTTCATAGAAGGTATTGATTAGATGGGTAATAGGACTACTGAGAAGCCGAGCAAGGGACTGTGAGTCATACCAGAAAATGGGAGGACCCAGCAGGAAGCTGGTGCAGGAACAGAGGGCTGCAGAAGTGTGGCTTAGCTCGGATTTAGAATCACCTGCTGGAGACCAGCAATGCACCAGCCTGTCTAGCTAGAGGAAGGGCTGTAATTGAGATGGCATTGGAAGCAGAGAGGAAGGGGAGACAGCGACCTCTCCCTAATTCTGCCTTCTGGGTTCCTGCCCCTGTCTCCCACAGCCAGGAAACAGTGAAGCCAGCTAACCAGGGAGCCTAGGAAGCAGGATGTGTTTGCTTGTGCAGGAGTCTCAGGCTCATGCAACTTCCTAGTGCCCTCTACACAAGTTTGAATCTAATGATTTTTCAAATGTTTCCATTTTATAAAATTATTTTTTCCTAAATACACACAGTAGTATATCTTGGTATGTCAGGTGACATCAAATAATTGTGACAGGCAGTTCAGTTCACATCATTTAGGCACCACTCAGTCAAGCATTAATTTTCTACCAGGGCTGATTAGCTGTAAGGTACTGGCTAGTAGCTGAAGGTATGACATTTATCTCAAACCCTAGGGATCTCTGAAACTGTTTTCTTTCAGAAATTGCAAACACATTTATTTACCACAGCCATTTTAAGCACAATTAGATCTACTGGTTCCTAAGACCTGTCAGTTCTGTTCAGTTCAGTTGCTCAGTCATGTCTAACCTGAGTGTTCTGATATTTTTGTGGAACAGCCTGGAGCTACTTCAAAGCCTTCCCTCATCCTGGGCCCCTTTCACACCTAGCAAGATGGTGGGTTCCGTGATAAATGAGTCAGAGTAAATAGTGGGCATGTAGGATATACTGACTCTGAAATCCAAGCAGATCCAACAATCAATGCAAAAATGTGTTTTGTACTTTAAAGGGTGACACTCTGACAATACCCAGCACCCAGCTCCCTTAGGAGATTCAATGGCACCTGAATTTTTACAGAATTTGTCTGATATATATGTGTCTCGCTCTAATCCATCCTGTTTCTAATTCACCAACTTAATCAGATTCCTATCATTTATACCATTGGATTTGCTTCAAGGCTGAAGATCAAGGAACAGTTGGATTACTGACTAATCCTATACTGAAATTCCTTACTATAGAGTTGGATTATCTGAACTTTCTTTTGTCTAATCAGAAGCCATTGTAAAAAGCCCTCCAGGAGAACACTGGAGTTGAAAAAAGATTGTAACACCTTTAACAGCAATAGTTATGGAGCTAGTTTCTTAAAACAGGTCACTGAACTATAAGATATTGTATTTATCCTTAGAGAAGAAAATGTAACTATTCCAAATAGAAGAAAGGATTGGTTTTAAATGAGAAATATTCTGGACAATGAGTGAGAGGTCAGTAGACAGCACATTTGAGACAGTAAATCCCAACACAGATTTTGAAGAGTTACTGATTGTTTTAGAGTTTAGATTTTCTTTGTCTCTTAACCTCTGTATCGGAGAAGGCAATGGCAACCCACTCCAGTACTCTTGCCTGGACAATCCCATGGATGGAGGAGCCTGGTAGGCTGCAGTCCATGGGGTTGCACAGAGTCGGACAGGACTGAAGTGACTTAGCAGCAGTAGTAGCAGCAACCTCTGTATTCAGATTTAAAGAGCTCAAGGGATTAGGTTAGTCCTATTTAGATCATCTCTCTTTTGATTGGCCTAAAGTTGAGAAATAAGTACCCTTCCCTTAATTACCTCTGTAAAATCTCTTTTGCCATATAATAAGTGATACCTGTTTATAGTTGTAAATTTCACCCCCACTTAAGGGGGAGAGATTATAAAAGCAAGGGTCACCAGGGTCATTTTAGTATTCTGGGTACTGCCGGGGTCCCGCCCCGGTGGATCCAGGGTGATTCGAAGGTGGGGGGACGGAGTCGGCGTCTTTGGCAAAATACATATTTAATCACAGATATAGAGAGATTAGAAATGGATAGTGTAGTAGGAAGATCAGTGGAGAAAAGGAGGCTGAATAACTTGGATTACGTGGAATAGCATCCATGCTCCAGATGGGAATTCAGCCAGAAAAACGGGAGCAAGAAAGAAGCGACATGGGGGAATCAGTCTTTCCGGAAACTGATCCGATGTCTTTATTTTTGGGTTTGCTTATATACCTTTTGTTACACATAGGGATGAATACAGAGTCACGTGGGGGTCATCAGTCCTGACCTTTATCAAAATCAGGTGCTTCACATAAAAGTATAAAAAAAGGTCTTAGGAATATTACATCATCTTCTGGCCATGAGTGAGACCTGCTGACATTTTATGATCCTTTCTTCAAAAAACTTATTTCTTCCAAGGGTGTTTTTTTCTTAAACCAGGCACCACCCTCCAAATAAAGTTGCATTCCTATAGGGTGAGGGTGTAGTGAGTTACAATCAAGAAAGGAATTTATTTAACCCAAGGTTAACATGATTAATCTTAAAGGTTAATACTTATTTCTCCTATATGCTTAAAGGTTAATACTTATTTCTCCTATATGTTTAAAGGTTAATACTTATTTCTCCTATATGTTAGTTATATTCATTATAAGGGTAGGGAACATGGAGATTTAGCAGCAAACATCAGCCCAACAAATGAAAATCCTTTCACCAATGCTCCTCTTAAGATCTATTTAGTCTTAAGATATGATAAAGCTACATTTTTACATAGCAAGGACACAGTGATATATAACAAAGCACAGTGATCTATTACAAAAGAGAAAATCCATTAACTCAAAAAGTCTAGTATCGCTAACATCAAAAACTACTATATTTCATTTGCTATATTCCAAATACATTGATTAATATATTCCCAGGTGCCTAAGGATATAGAGGCCTGGCTGCAATCATTGACTCAACAAGAAGAAAAAGTCCTATGCTAATTAAGACTCTCAAAATACTCCAAAACTCTCTATGCTGTTTATGGTTGAGAGGTAGTAAACAATCATGTGCCTAGTGGCAGCAGTAAGGATAATCCTGTCACACAAGCTAGTCTGTCAGCAGAGAGGTTTGACCTGAGACATCCTTGTCCCACCCAGAGCAGGGAATTAGCAGCAATTATTGACACAACAAATGAAGAGACCCTTCACCAATATAATTCCTAACCAACTATACTAATAATTTCTAACTCCCCAAAAGATTTTGCCTTTAGTAAGTCTAAAACATCTCGTGCCTCTCAGGTTGGGAGGCTGTAAACAATCACATGTGGCCGGACAAACCTATACAGGTGGGCTAGATAACCTTCAGAGGAGTCCGTAAGCTGAAACACTCTTGTCATGCCCAAGAACCTTTATTGCCTTGGAGCTGCACGTTTACTCCTTCTCAGAGAGAAACGGTTATGGGGGAGAGCCCCCCGTAAAGTCAGAGGTGTAGGTGAGAGCATAAAACAGACTCTGGCTTTGCGGTTAGATGCTCGGGAACAGGGGGTTTCCTGAGGCTTGATCACGCCTTTGCGTATGCCAAGCCTCCTTCCTCATGACCTTTGCCGTGGGCGGAGTTCCTGACGCTGGCCCCCGGCAGGGTACCACAGCTTCATTTCCTTTTTGCCATTTCCCCTTAAGATAAAGTTATAGGTGCTTTCCTTTCATGTATGTTTGAAAAGAATCATGACTTAATAATGTGTGTTCTCTTACTACTTCATCGGGCTTTTGACCATTCCTCCTAGGTTGAATGTAGAGGTTCCATGCTAAGCTACTCCTCTGGATATCAGAATGGTACAAGTTCTATGACATTTCAAAAAGGTTAGTCTTGCCAGGGAGGAGGGATGTGATAATGTCAAACATTCACAATAAGATTAGGAACAGAGCTTCTAAAATAAGATTTGTGTATTTTCAGACTGATTTATCCAGTTTATCCTGATTGGCTACTTCTGGTATTGCTTGGGAAAAAGCCAGAAATGAACTGAGGTTTTTAAGTATTGTATATAAGTTCTTTGGAAAAATGTATAAGCCAGGAACAGCGATATATACTTTTGAACATTGTGTGTGGTGGGACATTTTTCACTCTTCTGTATGTGACCACTTTCCCCAAATTTATAAAACCTCTCAAGTTGCTACAGATCAGATTAATAGCTGTTTTCTTTTAGATTTCTTAGGATGTCAGAAATCTGCTCAACATAAAAAGGGGAATCCTGACATGTAAAAATATATTCCTAAGCTTTCAGGTAATGTTTTCTTCTTACTAAAATAACTTCAGTGCCTTTGAAACCTTAAGCTAGTGAGACTGTTCTTTTGTTATTTTTGACAAATGGGGGTCTTGGAAAAGATCTAAAAACACAAGGTGCCTTGGTTTATTAGGTATGGAGTTAGAAAGGACATGGGGTAGAGATATTTAGAAAATAAATGTAAGAAGCTGAAAGAATATAGTTAAAAAGATCAAAAACTTTTGAGAAAAATGTGTATTTGTCCTAAGCAGGTACTCAATTGGTTGCTCATCTCACACATGAAGAATTCAAGAATAGTATAGCTACATGTTCTAGTCTTAAGTGTCATAAAAGAAAGGATATGGCCCAATAGTACTGGTACATTTAAAAAAAAATTAAAAGCTTCTGCACAACAAAGGAAACTATATGTAAGGTGAAAAGACAGCCTTCTGAATGGGAGAAGACAATAGCAAATGAAGCAACTGACAAACAACTAATCTCAAAGATATACAAGCAACTTCTGCAGCTCAATTCCAGAAAAATAAACGACCCAATCAAAAAATGGGCCAAAGAACTAAATAGACATTTATCCAAAGAAGACATACGGATGGCTAACAAACACATGAAAAGATGCTCAACATCACTCATTATCAGAGAAACGCAAATCAAGACCACAATGAGGTACCATTTCACACCAGTCAGAATGGCTGCAATCCAAAAGTCTACAAGCAATACATGCTGGAGAGGGTGTGGAGAAAAGGGAACCCTCTTACACTGTTGGTGGGAATGCAAACTAGTACAGCCGCTATGGAAAACAGTGTGGAGATTCCTTAAAAAATTGCAAACAGAGCTGCCTTATGACCCAGCAATCCCACTTCTGGGCATACACACCGAGGAAACCAGAATTGAAAGAGACACATGTACCCCAATGTTCATTGCAGCACTGTTTATAATAGCCAAGACATGGAAACAACCTAGATGTCCATCAACAGATGAATGGATAAGAAAGCTATGGTACATATACACAATGGATTATTACTCAACCATTAAAAAGAATACATTTGAATCAGTTCTAATGAGATGGATGAAACTGGAGCCAATTATACAGAGTGAAGTAAGCCAGAAAGAAAAACGCCAATACAGTATACTGACACATATATACGGAATTTAGAAAGAGGGTAATGATGACCCTGTATGCAAGACAGCAAAAGAGACACAGATGCATAGAACAGACTTTTGGACTCTGAGGGAGAGGGAGAGGGTGGGATGATTTGGGAGAATGGTATTGAAACATGTATACTATCATGTAAGAAACGAAGTGCCAGTCTATGTTCGATACAGGATACAGGATGCTTGGGGCTGGTGCATGGGGATGATCCAGAGAGATGATATGGGGTGGGAGGTGGGAGGGGGATTCAGGATTGGGAGCTTGTGTACACCCATGGTGGATTCATGTCAATGTATGGCAAAACCAATACAGTATTGTAAAGTAAAATAAACTAAAAATAAAATAAAAAAAAAATCTCTCTCTTCATGCTGCAGTAGACTGCCCCTTAAGATGGGTAAAATAATCAAGGCATTAGTTAATGGGTTTCAGTTCAGTTCAGTTGCTCAGTCATGTCCAACTCTTTGTGACCCCATGGACTGCAGCATGCCAGGCCTCCCTGTCCATCACCAATTCCCAGAGTTTACTCAAGCTCATGTCCACAGAGTCGGTGATGCCATCCAACCATCTCATCCTCTGTTGTTCCCTTCTCCTCCCACCTTCAATATTTCCTCGCAGCAGGGTCTTTTAAAATGAGTCAGCTCTTCACATCAGGTGGCCAAAGTATTGGAGTTTCATCTTCAGCATCAGTCCTTCCAATGAATATTCAGGACTGATTTCCTTTAGGATGGACTGATTGGATCCCCTTGCCATCTAAGGGACTCTCAAGAGTCTTCTCCAACACCACAGTTCAAAAACATCAATTCTTCGGCACTCAGCTTTCTTTATAGTCCAACTCTCACATCCATTCAAGACTACTAGAAAAACCATAGCTTTGACTAGATGGACCTTTGCTGACAAAGTAATGTCTCTGCTTTTTTATATGCTGTCTAGGTTGGCCATAACTTTTCTTCCAAGGAGTAAGTGTCTTTTAATTTCATGACTGCAGTCACCATCTACAGTGATTTTGGAGCCCAACAAAATAAAGTCTGTCACTGTTTCTACTGTTTTTCCATCTATTTGCCATGACGTGATGGGACTATATGCCATGATCTTAGTTTTCTGAATGTTGAGTTTTAAGCCAACTTTTTCACTCTCCTCTTTCACTTTCATCAAGAGGCTCTTTAGTTCTTCTTCACTTTCTGCCATAAGTTAATGGGTTTATACTATTGCAATTCATATTCCTATCCTGAGAGTAATAACTTGAGTAGACTGATGTGCACATTTCCCAGACATTGAAATATAGACAAACTCATAAACCATATTGTCTGACAAAACAAACATTAATTTTCCCCCACTTACTTAGGAGTTCAAAGTAGGCATGAATCATTTAAAATAAATGCCTCACTCTCTATTCCCTAAAGTCATCAAATTTGCTCCCAGACTTTGCTTTCAGTATGCTCTTTCACTCTGCTGGCTGCCAAAACCAAAAGTGGTGGAGGGATTTTCAATGCAGCAAAGAAATAGAGAATCAGATGCTTATTCATAAAACAACCAAGCAAAACAAGCTGGATAAGCAGAAACACATTGCCAAGCCAGTTCACAATCCAGCAGGGCTGAGACAAAGCAGCCAGGTATGGCAGAGCTCCCACTGAGGTGGTCCTATTTTAAGCAAAGCCCAGAGCTTGTGAACAGAGTCCATTTTTCTTCCTGTTTTAATTCAATAGAAACAGAACAAAGCAGATTCCAATTCCATCAACGAATTAGACAGAGCTGAACCGAATGGATTGTATGCAGGCAAAATGATAGAGCAGGCCAATGAAGTCTTTGAGAGAGGAGGATAGAAAGAGGGCCAAATCATTTAAAGTTTTATTTTATTTTAATTTCCCATTTGATTCAAATAGATTTCCAAGTACTCAAGAGAAACAAATGAGACATTCTAAGATCAATTTGAAATTTGGCGGAAGTGTGCAAGGCAGAATTTCAACTGCAAAACCAGCCAGGAACAACTTACGTTTTATAATATAAGATCCTTGGGATGGTCTAAGTTTTAGTTCCTAATATATTGTATACCTGCCTAAACTGTGTGGCAAATATTTTCATTTTCCAAATATATTTTACTTTGTAAACAGTTACAGAATTTTTTTATAGTTAAAAGTTTTCTTCCCAAATCAGTATTTATGTGTGTGTGTATGGGTGTGTGTGTGTGTGTGTATGTGTTTGCTTGTACTTTTTGAGGGTTTTTCTGTTTTTGCTTAGTTAAAATAATTTTTTCCAAAATTAACATTAGCATGTGTGCATATCTTTTAAAAGCTCAATTTAATGCACTTACTTAATTTTTCTTTTATATTATTTATAAATAATAAAGTGAATATATTCTTAAAACTGGAGGTTTAACATGACTCCCTTAGGAGTCAGAGACACACCCAGATCCTAGGCATCACCTGAAATAAGCAGACCAAGAGTCTCCTGAGCATAACTCTGTGTGTGGCTCCGAGTCCTAGTCTGTGGCCCATGAATTCGTTTCTTTCTTGCTCACCATTGCCTTCTTCCCAGAAGTCTGAGTGTTTGCCATAGTCTCATGGCTCAGAACATCATCTTCACGTAAAAAGCCAGATATAGGCACAAAACCAGTAAAAATATATTAGCTTCATTGTATTTCATTATTAGCTTTGGGAAATAATAAAACCAATGCCTGAATAACTGTTGGCACAACATTCAGTTAATTGTTATAAAAATGTGCCTTGAAGTGAATAACAGAGGTATTGGATTTGAAATTAATTTCGAACATTTGATTCATTTGCTTCTAACTGTCCTGTACCCTGTGGGTTCGTGAAGGGATAATGGGTAAACATATAATGCGCTTCACTTGCTACAAAGGGAAATAAGTCTGATTTATGGAGAGTGATTCAAAAAAGACGATATTTTACACAGAGTGGTCAGTGAAAACCTCACTAAGAACATGGCATTTGGGCAGAGAGCTGATGAAACCCAAAGTCTGGAGTAAACCTTGGAAATGCTCCAAAGGAAAGATTCCTAAAGGCAAAAGTTCAAGGACCCTGACATATAACACTCTTGGTAAAATAGTGACCACCTAGTAGGTCATTAGTGCTGAAGATGTATACATGAGGAGAATGGCATAGGAGCTGGATAATGGATGACAGTGCATGGTGAATATTTTCACCTTAATAGATATTTCTTTCTGCCGCTATAATCTCAATGTAAGTTAAAACTTCCCAACACTGGGAAAACAATGGGAAAACAATGGGAAAATGCTAGAAGTGCTAGAAAATCTAACTGAACGTCAGGATATGCTTTCTTGCTGACTTAGTGGTAAAGAATCTGCCTGCCAATGCAAGAGGCAAAAGAGATGAGAGTTCAGTTCTTATGTTAGGAAGATCCCCTGGAGAAGGAAATGGCAACCCACTCCAGTATTCTTGCCTGCAGAATCCTGTGAACAGAGGAGCCTGGTGGGCTACAGTCCATAATGTCGCAAAAGAGTAGGACGTGACTTAGCAACTAAAGCAAACCAGCTTCCCTAAATGTTAATATTTTATAACATCTTGTATATCATTTCCTCCCTGTGTGTGTTTGTGCGTATGTTGTGACCCATTTCAGAGTAAGTGTTCAACATAAGATTTAAATATTTCAGCGCATTTTTCCTGTAAAAAAAGAACATTTCATGCATAAGAACAGTAGAACTATCAATTGTACATACCAAGGATTTGTTTAGAGAACAGGGTAGTTATTCTGAAGAATATCTCATCTAGTGTTTCTCTGGTATTTCATTATTTGACTTTTTTTCACAAGGATATCAGAAAAGCAATGTTTCCTCAGCAAATAATATCTGGAGACACATAATTTTGATTTGTCCTATTATGGTAGTGTTAATTTTGATCACTTGCTTAAGGTCATGTGGGCAGGTTTTTTGAACTGTACTTTATTATTGTTTCCCTTTTTATTAAAGGGGAGATATTTTAAGATTAGATGATAGATATACTTTTTCTCATCAAATGCATCCTTTGCATTCATGTTAGCATCAATTGATACAGTATCTAATAGATATAGTCTATTGATGCATTAATTTAGCATCATTTAGGGGCTAGGAGTCAGACATGACCGAGCAACTTCACTTTCACTTTTCACTTTCCTGCATTGGAGAAGGAAATGGCGACCCACTCCAGTGTTCTTGCCTGGAGAATCCCAGGGATGGGAGAGCCTGGTGGGCTGCTGTCTATGGAGTCGCACAGAGTCGGACATGACTGAAGCGACTTAGTAGCAGCAGCAGCAGCACCTACTGATGATACAGTCCTATGGCTTTTGAAATTTTTGAGTCTAGCTGGTGGATCAGGCACTGTCCAAGCCCCTCTGTGAACACTGGATACTGTTATCTCTCATCCTCTGGAAGATTTTTTCTCCAGACCCTAGTGGTTTCTTCATAGGCATGCCCTGATCAGCACTTATTAATAAATATGTAAGTGGGCCTCTCTGCAGACTTCTCAGGCTCATTCTCTCCATGGCTCTGCTCTAACAGTCTGGGCCAAGATCTCTGGCTCCCTTACTTTCCTTGGATTCCCAGTTCAACTCAGGGCATCTGCTGGATTCCAGCGGGGTTCCCTTGCCTGCACTGCATCTGGAAACGTCATAAAAATGAAAGTGAAAGTCGTCCAGTCATGTCTAACTCTTTCGTGACCCCATGTCCAGCTCTTTGTGACCCTCCCTTTATTCCTTCTAACTGAATAATTATTTTAATGAATGCCAATTTTATTATTCACAATAATAAAATCAATAGAAACACTATACAGTCCGTGGAATTCTCCAGGCCAGAATACTGGAGTGGGTACCCTTTCCCTTCTCCAGGGGATCGTCCCAACCCAGGGATCAAACTAGGGTCTCCTGCATTGTAGGCCGAGTCCATACACTGGGTCTAAATGTATTGTTACCCCATTTCCTCATCTTTCAGGGATCATTTTGTTGCCTGGTATCCAGTATCTTGCTTACTTTAGCATCATGTACTTTTCCCACTTTTTGGTGGTTTTGGAGGGGAGACTGTATTCATTCTCTGGACTCCATCAGTTTATATGGCATCTGGCATCATTTGTCTCCAGGAAGCGAATGGTTGGAACTGACTTCTCTCTGCAGTCTCCCATCTCTCTCCAGATTTCAGGTTCCTTGGTTACCCCGTGACTTCAGATTTCTGGTGGTTTCAAGTGGAAACCATGAATCTGAAGTTTTTCCAGTGGGAAAGATGCTCTTTTCAGCTTCTCACATTTCCTGAGACCAGAAGCCTCATTTTTTTTTTTTAAATAGAAACACTGAAGTGACTTTTAAATGAAAGAGAAAGCATAATGGAGACTTAAAGAAGATGAATCCCTATGTCTGTTTGGAGATGAGGATGTCTAATATTGGCTAAGGCCATCCTCTTGTTCTCTCTTAGAAACTTTCTATGCAGCTAACAGAAAAGTAAGTTATACCAATAAATCAGGCAAAGTGCTTAATTAATGTCCATTGTATATAACTCAGAGTGGCACAGCCTTTCTCTAGTGTATTATATTAGCCTAAGATGAAGATATTAGCCTTTTTGATTTAATGACCTGCTGTAATATATCAGACTCTATAATATGCCAGTTTATCCCTTCTAATTGAATAATTATTTTAAAGAATGCCGATTTTATTCTTGGCAATAATAAAAATAATAGAAACACTGTTAAGTACTGTTTAAAACATGTAATAGTAGTACAAGTACTTTATAGCCAATAACAAGAGCAAGGGTAAATCTACTCATGGATAGGAAAACAGCAGTGCTGATTATGCAGCTGTCTCTTACTCATAATTAAATTCCCAGGGAGAATAAAAGAAAATACACAAAATGAATTTATATCATTTTGGGGAATTTATTAGAAGACCATATGAAAATGTCAGGAAGAAATTAATTTAACTTTAGCGTTAATGTGCTCGAATTAAATGTTTTTATTCCATAAAGTTAGATGCATGTTTAAATCTATTTTAACAGTCATTAAGAAAAAGATAAAACTTATGTCATATCTATGTGAAAATTCTACTTGACACCTTTAGTATACTTTTATATACCCGCATTCAAAATAAAAAGTGAGAAGCATTCAGTTGTGAAAAATTGTTGAAAAGTTATTAATAGTTTTATTCCTATATATTAAACTTCTAGATCATGAAAGTATATATGATACATAGCTATATGTATTATATGTGTCTGCTTTATTTTTAAGTAAATATACATTTATAGGTCTCCCTGGTGGTTCAGGCAGTAAAGAATCCACCTGAAATGTGGAAGACCACGGCTCAATCCCGGGATCAGGAAAATCCTCTGGAGAAGGGAATGGCAACCACTCTAGTATTCTTGCCTGGGAAATCCCATGGACAGAGGATTTATTTTAACTAAATATACACTTATTATGTAGGCTGATTGGTAGTAAATGTGGTTCTTATATTTTGATCCCTTTGTATGATCCTGTAGCTATCCTTTTGCTATTTTGAAGTTTTAATTGTAATGAACTGTGTTGAAATTCTAATTCATCCTGTTCATTTTTTTTTTTTTAAAGAAAGTGTTGCTATTTGCTAATTTCTCAAAGACATTTAAGTAGGCCACCATGCTTTTTCCTTTACTAAATCATGGGTTTCTCTACTGCAGTTACAGAACTGAATCAATATTACTGAGCTAGACAGTAATTAAACAGAGTAAGATGAAGCTACAACAAAGGCCTCCAGATCTTTCAAATAGTATTTCTGATACCTGTTAAAGTAATTTATTGAGCAATTTATTGAGCAAATACCACATTGTACCAGCTTTCCATCTTAATATTTTTATATGTGATGGGATTTTCTTTCATAATATGTTCTTAGCATAGCCCTTTCTTTTTAGTTTTCTCTCTACTTTTTAAAACAGATTCATGCTGTTTCAAAAGTCAACTAATGAAAGTGCAAAAAAAGAGGGCTTCAGAGTCACATGGACCACAAGACAAGGAGAGGTAATTTTTTGCCTGATATTTCCTCTGTAAGAAAATAAAATGTGAATAATTTGGTTAATTTTGAAGAATCTGAAAAATGCTAAAGTGTTTATCAAGTTGTTATTTGATATACAAATATACAAGATATTTCATGACGTGGACTATGACTTTCCTATTTCCCTGTATCTCTCCATAGACATGGACATTTTCACTGACTAGTTACTCAAATAAATTTGTCTGTAATATCTTGACCAGTGAATAACAAGTGGTCATTCCACTAGATGACAAGTTAAATTAGTGGAAATATTTGGTTTGTGTTATTGTATGATTCTGATTTGGAATCCTGACTCTGCTGTAGTTTGGCAGGGTTACCTAGGACAAATGAGTTTACTTATAGAAAAGTTAGCTTCATGAGATCTAAAATTCAGATTATGAAGTCTATTTCCAAATATTTTATAACTTAAAGGAATTATGGTCCAGCATGATACTTTGAATAGCATGGTTCTTGATAACAGTTAATTATTTCTACCGCTTCTCAAATTTTACTCCATAGCATATACAGAGTGTGAAAATCCAGGTGTATTTTTCTAGTAAAAGGGGAAAAAAGCCAGGTTAATTCTTCCTATCTCTAAGTTCTGGTTGATTCCATCTATTCAAGATTCCCCACTGCAGTACTTCTACTTATCCTACACACTTTCCCTGGTAGCTGTTTACCTTCAATTAAATCTCTGTCTCTGCTTCCAAGCTCATATTTCCTCCATGAATCACTTTTAGTGCTTTGAAATGCCTTTCAGCAAATCTGAGTTCATTGCAGCATGGCTTTAGACATGTAATTCATTTTGCTTTGTCTAATAATAATTATTTTTAAATATTTGTATATTGACATTGAAGACTACATAGCAATAATAACGTTTGTTCAAAGTATAGTTTAGTGACTGCCTTATTTTAATACTTAGCAGTGAAGCAGTGAATATCCCCATAAGATACTAAGCAGATGAGGCCTTTATTGCTCATCATAAAACCATTTCTTTATCTCTTGCATCATAAGATGCTATCATTCCTTAAGAGCAATAGTTTGAGTTATAGCCATATTTTGTTATTAAATACAAACTAATTTTTTCTGAAGGGATTTGAGGGAATATGTAGTCAATATTCCCAGTGTTTCAAACAAAATGGGACAATAAAAATGTTATTTCTTTTTTTTTTTAGTTTCTCCCTTTAAAAAAATAATTTATTTATTTTAATTGGAGGCTAATTACTTTACAATACTGAGGTGGTTTTTGCCATGCATCAACATGAATCAGCCATGGGTGTACATGGGTCCCCCTCCCTCCTCCCTCCCCATCCCTCCTCCCTTCCCATCCCAATCCTCAGCCATGGGTGTACATGGGTCCCCCTCCCTCCTCCCTCCCTCCTCCCTCCCCATCCCAATCCTCAGCCATGGGTGTACGTGGGTCCCCCTCCTGAATCCCCCCCTCCTCCCTCCCCATCCCAATCCTCAGCCATGGGTGTACATGGGTCCCCCTCCTGAATCCCTCCCCATCCCAATCCTCAGCCATGGGTGTACATGGGTCCCCCTCCCTCCTCCCTCCTCCCTCCCCATCCCTCCTCCCTCCCCATCCCAATCCTCTGGGTTGTCCCAGCGCACTGGCTCTGAGTGCCCTGCTTCATGCATCAACCTTGGACTGGCGATCTGTCTCACATACGGCAATATGCATGTTTCAACTCTATCCTCTCCAATCATCTTGGAAAGCTACAAAACATGTGGGCTTATGTTGTAGTGCTGGTGAAAGGTATGGGGTGGCATGGCACTGTCTCTGGGGATCAACCACAGTGTATTTTCTTCCCATCTTCAATAATTTGCAAGGGAATGGCCAAGTTACTTCATATTGAGTTTAGAATTACATATGACTCTTTGATCACTAGAAATGGATTTATTATTTTTCCACTTTGTAAAAATCTGTAGCAATGTCTTTTATTATAAAAAGATCACCTAGCTCTAGTTTAATCTATCCTTGAGCTATAGAAATATAATGTCTATTGTTGAAGGTTTTCATTTTTTCTTTTGTGTTACTTTTTGCAACTTCTCTAGACATTTTTGTTTTCCTATCCCAGTGGGGCTTCCAAAGATGACTATGCATAGCAAGTTTTCCAATGTCTCTATAGTACAACACTTTATCTCATTTTTCCGTCATTTATTTTTTCTTTGATTTTTCAGTAAATAATGTCTTAATCTAGGCTACCCAGAAGCAGACCTTAAGATAGAATTTGAGTAAAATATTTTCTTTGATAAGCCATTCCAGGAAACATCAGTCAGGCAGTGGTGAAGAATGATCAGAGAAAGAAAGCAATGCAGGGGACAGTTAGAGTTTAACCAGCTGGGGAGCTCTGGGATGTTGAAAATGCATCTCTATCAATTAGGGTAAAACAAACTACTGTAGTCAGCCACTCACTCTCATCATTCATTATCTAAGCACTACTTTTAAGGGCACTATCGCTCTGACACTTTAAAATTGTTCTGATTGAAAGTAAGAGCCCTCTTACAGAAAGAAAAGAAATCCCAAAAATTCCCTCCCTAAGACAGCTGAGACGTTCTACCGGGGCTGCCTTAACTGTAAAGACGTTGAGTGCATAGAGGATATGAACAGGGCAACAGAATTTGCCACAGTGTCTATTTGATACTCGGTGTATACGAAACCTTCAAATTGCTTAAATTCTAAATGTCAAATAAGACATGCGTATTAAGGAAATGGCAATCCACTCCAGCGTTCTTGCCTGGAGAATTCTAGGGATGGGGAAGCCTGGTGGGCTGCCATCTATGGGGTCACACAGAGTCAGACATGACTGAAGTGATTTAGCAGCAGCAGCAGCATTAAAGGGTTAACTGACAATATTACATATTATAGAGCTTCTTAAAGAATACATGGATCAGTATAATATAAAAAGTACAGATGAATCATTTAAGTTCAAAAATATGCCAATCATAGGTGGCAAATGAAAGTAATAAGAAAATGCAGTTTATTTTTTGATTGGCCAGTGTGGTAGAAAACAGATGGAAATCTAAAGTTTGCCACAATGATTATTCAGTTCAGTTCAGTTCAGTTGCTCAGTCGTGTCCGACTCTTTGCGACCCCATGAATCGCAGCACTCCAGGCCTCCCTGTCCATCACGAGCTCCCAGAGTTCACTCAGAATCACGTCCATCGAGTCAGTGATGCCATCCAGCCATCTCATCCTCTGTCCTCCCCTTTTCCTCCTGCCCCCTATCCCTCCCAGCATCAGAGTCTTTTCCAATGAGTCAACTCTTCTCATGAGGTGGCCAAAGTACTGGAGTTTCAGCTTTAGCATCATTCCTTCCAAAGAAATCCCAGGGTTGATCTCCTTCAGAGTGGACTGGTTGGATCTCCTCTCAGTCCAAGGGACTCTCAAGAGTCTTCTCCAACACCACAGTTCAAAAGCATCAATTCTTAGGCACTCAGCCTTCTTCATAGTCCAACTCTCACATCCATACCTGACTACTGGAAAAACCATAGCCTTGACTAGACAGACTTTTGTTGGCAAAGTAATGTTTCTGCTTTTCAACATGCTATCTAGGTTGGTCATAACTTTTCTTCCAAGGAGTAAGCGTCTTTTAATTTCATGGCTGCGATCACCATCTGCAGTGATTTTGGAGCCCCCAAAAATAAAGTTTGATACTGTTTCCACTGTCTCCCCATCTATTTCCCATGAAGTGATGGGACCAGATGCCATGATCTTCGTTTTCTGAATGTTGAGCTTTAAGCCAACTTTTTCACTCTCCGCTTTTACTTTCATCAGAGGCTTTTTAGTTCTTCTTCACTTTCTGCCATAAGGGTGGTGTCATCTGCATATCTGATGATTATTACCTGGAGTTAAATATATCAAGGAATATCAAGGAGTTATTTCTAATCAAGAATAAAGATTATATAGCTTTTCTTTTAGTAGAATGTAACTCTTTCACAAAATCAGTTAATTGACCTAATTAATGATCAGGTATTTTCATGGCCTACATTATTTAGAGTTTTTAATACCAATGTACTTCTAAATGAGCCTTCCCAGGTGGTGCAATGGTAAAGAATCTTCCTGCCCAGTGTAGGAGACATCAGATATGTGGGTTTGATCCCTTGGTCAGAAGATCCCATGGAGGAGGATACAGTAACCCACTGCAGTATTCTTGCCTGGAAAGTCCCATGGACAGAGGAACCTGGCGGGCTACAGTCCATGGAGTCACAAAGTGTCACACACAGCTGAGGGACAGCATGCGCACGTACTTTACAAACAAGCTATTTTAACTCATACAAACCCCTTCCTCTTGAGATACTGAGTACTAAGAACATTTTGAGTAGTGTATTGTGATGAGTTCATACGATTGTTTTTTGGAAGGAGGAGGAGTATTGTCCCCATATTCTTGTGTTTAAGAGCTAACAGGAAAACTGTGTTTACACACTTAAAGAAATTAAAGTCCCATAGCAGAAATGGCCAGAATTATGCTCAAAATACTTGAAATATTCTTCCCTTCTGCTGTTTTTCTTTCCATATATATATATATATATATATATATATATATATATAGAGAGAGAGAGAGAGAGAGAGAGAGAGAGAGAGGAAGTCTTAGTTTTTCTTTAGATGTATCTATTTGAAAATTTAGAAAAATGCAAAAGCCACATACCCTTGTAATTAAAAAATATTAAAAAAATTTTTTTCATAGTGTAAGCTGGTTAATTAAAATAGCAATGCAGAAATATTATAACTGCAGTCAAAAAGTCCTCCTGACTTTGTGCAAGTAAAGGTTGATTTAAATGACCTGAGTACTGACTACACATAAACACATCAAAGCCTTCTTAAAATTTAGCTCTGTGCTTCTGGATATACATTTCAGAGTCTGTGGCCCTTGGAGATCATGGGAATACTTTGAAAGAAATCATAAACCAGCCTGTCTGGGAGGCTTTCAGAAGATTCTCTTCGCATTTAGAAAATTTAGAAAAGTCTCTAGGCATTTATAAAATTCCTTTGATATTATGATGTCTAATAAGACATTATGGGAGCTAAGACTATATATCCCCGATCCTAGCTCTTTGGTGGACATAATAAGGTTTTCAGGGGGAAAAAAGGTAAGATTTCACTCTGATTGCAATTTTAAGTACTATTTAAAATCTTCTACTTAATACCATAGGACCTCATATCACTGAAAATAAAAGGGGTGGGGATCAATGTTTTGAGAAAATCAGCCTTCCCCTGTATCATTCACCTTACCTTGGAAATACTTACTTAGGTCTACATTCCTGACCGACTGTCAAATATCAAGCATCAGTAAATCACACAGTTGCCCGATATTACAATTGTGGTTACATAAAAAATGAGAGGCAAGTTAAATTCATAAAGGTAAAGTGGGAACAGATGCACAAGTAGCTGTCTATTAGTGGATTTTTGAAAATCAGTTGTCATCTATAGCTTGAACTGCATTAATTTACCTATCAGCCATTTTGGCTGAAAAGCAATAATTTTATGCATTTATTAGTTTTTTGTTGCTGTTGACAAATTATCAAAAATTTAGTGACTTAAAACAATTAAAAAAATCATTATCTTACCTCTTTGGAGGTCAGAAATCTGAAATGGATCTCACTGGCTAAAAGCAAATGTCAGAAGGATTGGGCTCCTTCTGTAGAAGGTGTAGAAAATAATCAATTTCCATGCATTTTTCAGCTTCTAGAGACCACCTGCTTTCCTTGACTCAAGACCTCTTCCTCCTCCTGCGATTCTAGCAGTGCAGCATCTTTGTCTTTGACTCTGGCTCTTTAGCCTCATTCTTCCACTTACAAGAACCCTCCTGGTTACATTGGGCCCAACTAGATAATCTGGGATAACTCTCCCCATCTCAGAGTCAGCTGATAAATAACCTTAATTATATCTGTAGCCTTCATCTATTAAATAAGATTATTTGGGATCTCAGCTCTCAGTGCTTTTCCTCTAATGATTTCTGTAGATTTCTATTACCTTTACCACTGGGAACAGCAAAGGGGTAGTGTTGATTTTCCGTATAACCATTACTACATTTCCTGGAAGAAGCGTTTCTCTGAAACAGTAGAGCCCTAAGTGAAGAAAACAGAAGTCAGAATGCTTTACAGAGGACATTAGATTTAATAACGAGAAGCAGAATTCCTCTTTATACCCCTTAGGTGTTACCTGGACCTACATTCTGGCTGTAGATGAAAGAGCACTGTATACTGATCAGTGGTTCAAAGCATGTAGAATCGGTAGGAGACCTCAGCTTTGTAGCATTGTCTCCTAGCTGGCACAGCTATTGAATTTTCAGTAGGTCATTCCATTGTTCCATCAGACCAGCTGCTTTGCATGATGTTAATAACATAAATCCAGTGAGTGAGTCTTTTGTCTTACTTATTTGACATAAGACATGTTTCAGTTCAGTTCACTCACTCAGTCGTGTCCGACACTTTGTGACCCCCTGGACTGCAGCACGCCAGGCTTCCCTGTCCATTGCCAACTAATTTTCTTCATATGAGTTGCATGTTACTGAGGCCCAGTGATTACTCAGGTATATACATGAATACGTGTATTAATCAATTTATATTGTCTCCTTTATACCGTTACTTTATATGAGGTTTGTGAGGAATGCTCAGTTTCATAATTTTCTTGTGGTCCCTTTTTTCGTATGTCAGATATCAGGCTCAGAGACATTGTCATGTGTCTCAAATCAGAGTTAGTAAAGGGAAGGATGCACTCTAGTCCTCCTTTTCTAGCTGCAAGTCTAGTTCCTTTGTGTGATACCAGGGTTGCTATCAGGAGAACGGATTAAATTATAACAGTAACAATAACTACTACTTATTAACACATTATGGGTTAATGTGCTTCTCTGGGGGCTCAGTCACTAAAGTCTGCCTGCAATGCAAATGCGGGAGACCTGGGTCTGATCTCTGGGTTGGGAAGATCCCCTGGAGAAGGAAATGCCAACCTACTCCAGTATTCTTGATTGGGAAAATCCATGAATAGAAGAGTTGATGGGCTACAGTCCATGGGGTCACAAAGAGTCAGACACAGCTGAGTGACTAACACTTCACTTCATTGGTTAAGGTAATAACATTTTGTATTTTCATATCCAAGATCATCCCCACACTTTAAATTAATCTGATACATTCCTTATCAAACTCTAAATGTAAATCTTCATTTTACATGATATACTTCAATGAGTATATTTGACATCACAAAAAGTATGATGCAAATTTATTAAGAAAAGGAATACTATAGATGTATTCAATTTAATAATATGGTCTAATGCACATATGTAACTTTTTGACACCAATAAGTTATAAATTTTAAAGAAATAAAGTTATTTTATGAATGCTATTTTAAAAGCTACAATGGGTTATATTAATAAATATCTGAGAAAAGATTTAAACTGTCAGAAATATATAGTATGAATTCACATGGAAGGAAAATTATTTTACTTTTTAGATATAAGTAAATAATGCTGGTAGTTCATCATTATAGAAAAAATAAATTTTCTTAAAGATACAAGCCAAAATTTTATACTATCATAGGGTTCAGTTCAGTTCAGTCACTCAGTCGTGTCCAACTCTTTGTGACCCCATGAATAACAGGACACCAGGCCTCCCTGTCCATCACCAACTCCCGGAGTTCACTCAGACTCATGTCCATCGAGTCAGTGATGCCATCCAGCCATTTCATCCTCTGTCGTCCCCTTCTCCTCCTGCCCCCAATCCCTCCCAGCATCAGGGTCTTTTCCAATGAGTCAATTCTTTGCATCAGGTGGCCAAAGTACTGGAGTTTCAGCTTTAGCATCAGTCTTCCAATGAACACCCAGGACTGATCTCCTTCAGGATGGACTGGTTGGATCTCTTTGCAGTCCAAGGGACTCTCAAGAGTCATAGTGTTAAGAATCAATAATTTAGCTATGGGATTCCTTGCTTGACTCCTTATTAGAATCACATAGAATAAGATGTAAATAAAAACTATCTAAAATATTTCACCATGCTCTGAGCGTAGTACTCTGATATTTAAATGGAAATCAATAGAAAGGTAATTGGTAAAGAGAAATATATATATATATGTGTATATATACATATATATATACACACACACACACAGATAACTTTTTTAAGATCACAACAAAAATCTTTAAAGCTTAGATATTGAAAGTTTTATAAGAGGAGAAAATAAAACCCTCCTTAGAAGATAACTTAAAAGTTGTAGTCACATGTAGCTTAATAAGACAGGCACATGTAATTATATATGTGTGTGTATATATATATATATATATATGCATTGAAACAAACTAATTTGAAATAAAACTATATGTGATCTGTTTGATATTCAAAGCACAGTCCATAAAAAAGTGCTTTAGCAGAGATGAGAGTGGTAAACACCTGCTGAGAGAGAGGCCCTGATTCAGGAACTAGCCCTTAAAACAATTACTAATCTATTAAAATTCTGTACACAGGATATAATCTCTGGTTTATCAGGATGAGTCTTGAGGTACTGCAGATTTATTGTTCTATTAGTCATAGTATTGTATAATACTATTTTGTATTTTAACTTATATGGGGTCTAAATCTTGTGGTTCAAATACAAAAAAATGTTTCCAGAAAGAATATCACATTAGCTTTCTCATCTGAGAAAACAATTAATTGCCACAGAATAATTCATATACATATATGGATACATGCATTCATTCTGTTATCCACTTTTGGCTTTGTTATCCATTTCATTAGTAAAGGCATCATATGTGTTAAAAGCAAACCATTTTCCAAAAACTTTGAGGCATTTTCTCATTTATTTTCGTACAATTTATTGATGTAGATAAGTTAAATTTCATCATGTTAAAATGAGTAAAAACAGACTTTAGGAACATTAAGGTATGAAGCTTAAGGATGTGAAATTGAAGTGATCAAACAGACAAATACTTAGAACTTGGCATTTCGGAGTCCTGCTCCATTTGCTTTCTGTCTGCTGTGAGCATGAACTTCACTTGGACCTTTTGTGTGACTTTGTTTTTGACACAAAAATGTAGCAGCCCCAGGATTTGTCACTTGATGTAATAAACCAAAAGCATGATTCTATTACAAACCCTGTCTTAATTTCAAGAGAGGAAGGTGGGCCACCAATAATATGATTACTGAAAACAGCTTAAGTTTCTCTGTCTCTGTCTCCCCATTATTGATGCTGTGTGTTGCATCTAGGATATATACCAGCGGGAACTTACAAACAAATATCTGCTCTGAAAGCCATTTGGAATAGTTGTTTTCTGTGCTGTAAACCTACCACTGAGACACAGCTAAGGTCGTTTGCTTCATTTAGCTATTGTTAGAGATAGCTTTTAAATGCAATCTTATTTTATAATTGTATAAAATATTGAGATGAGACCAAAGTCATAGTAAATTTTCAAATTCCAGTGTCTTTGTTATCCATATCCTGCTAAACCTTATGATAATTTTATTGATCATGCTTCAGTTTTCCACTGTTACCCTAATGAAAGCAAATATGTGTATACATCTATTATATATTATCCCTTTCTGAGGTTCATGTTAGCATAAAATATTATAAAAATACTGGCATAGTATACATCTTTTTTCTTCATCCTGCTTTCTCACTTAGTATTCTTGTGATCTACTTTGCATAAAGTGTTCCTCATTTCTTTTATGTCTGAATAATTTCCATTATGTAGATTATATCTCATTTAACCAGTTTCCTGCTGGCAGACATTTAGATGTCTATGTTTCCAGAATGTTGCCATTATAAAAATGTTTAATGAATATTTTACAAAATATAACTTTGTAAAAATTACTAGAAGTATCATTGCTGACTTAAAGGGTAAAATATGTATGGGATTTTGCTAAATGTTGGCAGGCAGATTTCTTTCTATAGGGTTGTACAGTTTAACATTTCATAATCTTGGCAATGGAGTGCTATCAAACTCTTGGATTCTACCATTCTGATAGCAAAGACTTGGTATTTTAATGTATTAATAGTTAATTTTTCATATTTTATAAGGAAATTAATCATGTTTTCATATGATTACAAGCTATTTGTTTTTCTTTTGGAGCCATTATCTCCAAATATCTAGCCAATTCTCCAATAGAATTGTTGGGTCACTTAGTTTCTATTTTTAGAAGACATGTATGTATTAAATGGGAATATAAATCAGGAATGTTGTTTCCCCAATCAGTTGTTTAAACATTTTATTCATGGTGGTTTGATTTGTCATATATAGTGGTTTGATTTTGTCTTATTCTTCATATTGTCAGAAGTTAAATGTGTCAGCATTTACTTTCTTGTAATGATTTGTAATCATACATTTGTAATCATTTTCTATTTGTAATCATAGTTAAAGTTGTTGTCAGTTCTGAAGCATAGTTATTTACTCAAATACTACTACTTGTATATTTCCTTTTTTTATCTTTAAATTTCTTATACATTTGACTATGTCTTATGGGATGCTTTGTATAACTACTTTCATTTTTCATGACTAGTCCTCCCCAATCTTTCTATTAAAAATGAAGCATGTTTTCCAACTTAAGATGATACCCTTATGTATCAAATTACTGAATTTTCAATATATTTTTTAAATTTCAGGTTTTCTATTCTTAATGACAACTTATCTGATAATTTATATAACAGACTCCTTGAATGGCAGAGCTGAGCCCTCACGTCCCTCTACCTTCTTCTTATTTCATTAGTGTTGTCCTGGCTAGTCTTGCTTTTCACCTTTGCTTTTTCAAATGTGATAGTTTATCATCTTGTCCAGCTAAAAAAAGGACAAACGCAATCAATGGCATCTTTACTGAGATTGCCATTGTTAGATCTTTAAGTTGTTTGCTCTTCCCTTACAAGACCTTGGAATCCATTTCCATTGTTTTCACCTCTCTTCAAGTGCTTTATAGTTTTCTTATCCAGGTTTGGCAGCTCTTTTGCTCGGTTCACCTACATAAGTTTGTTTTCTTTTTCTCTCTTCTTTTATGTCTACTACTTCCTTCTCCTCCTCCTTCTTCTTTGTGTTATATAAACATCTCTGTCCTTATGTTGATTAGAATTATTTTTAAAAGTGCAAAAAAAATAGAATGATCCTGATAGTTCTTAAAAAAAAAACTATTAAATAACTTAAAATTTGAACTATATTGATGTTTTTATAAAAATAGCAAAAGTATATGTCTAATTCTTATAACCCACTGGGAATATACATTCCTACCAAAAATATTCAATCAGTAGAGTATAAAGAAGGAAAGTTGTAAAGAATATATTGTGATATTGCATTGTTTATGTGTTTGTATTAAAATTTGCAAACATCTTAGCAAATAAGGAGAATTTGAAAAAAATGGTTATGAAGTCCTTTGCGCTTTTCTCACTCCTTGGGAGATTATGCACTTGAAGCACCGTGAGGAGACATTTATAATTTCATAAAGACTTTAAATTTATTTTCATGGTTTTCCTAATTTTTAAAAATTTATTATTATTGTTTTTTACTTTACAATATTGTACTGGCCAAAACAGTGAATTTCACCTTTTTCTCAAGTGGTTTTCCTAATGTTTTAACCAAATGTAAAACAAAAGACCATAAGGACCTAGTTTTCTTATTTTTATATATTTCTTCCTTGGTACTCCTTCAAAATTCTTCATGTCTGTCTAAACTGAATAAGTGAAAATGTTGAACTTTGGTGTCTGTGTGCTCAGTAGCTCAGTCCCCATGGATGTGGAGACTCTATGGACTATAGCTCCCCCACCACGCTCCTCTGTCCATAGAGTTTTCCAGGCTAAGATTCTGGACTGGGTCGTCATTTCCTACTCCAATAACTTTGATAGCCTCCTTAAAAAAAAAAAAAAAGTAATCAGTCTTACAGATTTTAAATATGAGGAGATACTTCTTATCCTGTATAAACAAATCGTAGAAGAACTCTTGTTACAACCAGAACATTTTCAAGAGGATTTAAGTCTATGCAGCTGGCTCTAAAACCATAGCTCCTAATATGTTTAGCCCTTGTAGGAACTCAGTTTTGGTAAGTAGGAATTTCCTGGCAATGTAGGTAAAATTAGCCCTTTCTAGCACTCTTCTTACATCTACAAGTGACTGTTTTTTCTCCTGTTTAATACACAAAATAAATCTGCATAAGGAGTGAGTGGTTTTATCATTGTATGATGTAAGTTTGCTTTTTTAAATCTAGAACAGATTAGATTACAAGCAAAATGTCGCTGGACTGTATAACTTATGTGTTGTTGTTGTTGTTGTTGTTTAAGAAAAACCTCCTTCCTAATTATATGATTAAAAGGAACATAGGATACGTTAACAGAGAAGGCAATGGCACCCCACTCCAGTACTCTTGCCTGGAAAATCCCATGGACGGAGGAGCCTGGTGGGCTGCAGTCCATGGAGTCGCTAAGGGTCCGGACACAACTGAGCGACTTCACTTTCACTTTTCACTTTCATGCATTGGAGAAGGAAATAGCAACCCTCTTCAGTACTCTTGCCTGGAGAATCCCAGGGACGGGGGAGCCTGGTGGGCTGCCGTCTCTGGGGTCACACAGAGTCGGACACGACTGAAGCGACTTAGCAGCAGCAGCAGCAGGATACATTAAAATTCAGCTTTACGTGAGGAACTGATCATACATTTTATCATTTCCTGTTTTCAGTGTAAGGTTTTACAAGAAATGGAATAATTCTTTGTAGTAGAACTCAGAACCACAGTGATAACTATAAATATTTCAGTTGCTACCAATGGAGAAATCTATTGATAGATTACAATGTAGGAAAATCACAGTATTTATTTTGTTAACTTCTGTTTTGTTTCAGAATATTTAATTAATGTAAAGTCATGAATCTAGTGTTTAAATATGAAGGAATAAGGACAATGTTGGTTATTTTTTATCACTGTAAATCCAGTGCCTGACACAGTGCCTGGCATTTTATACGTGTTCAAATATGTTTTGGAATAAGGTAATGGCAATGGCTATCAGGCTTCCCTGGTGGTGCAGAGGTTAAAGCGTCTGCCTGCAACATGGAAGCCCTGGGTTCGATCCCTGGGTCGGGAAGATCCCCTAGAGAAGGAAATGGCAACCCACTCCAGTAGCCTGGAGAATCCCATGGACGGAGGAGCTTGGTGGGCTACAGTTCACGGGTCGCAAAGAGTCAGACACGACTGAGCGACTCTACTTTCACTTTCAAAGAAACAAGTGTGTGATCCCATTTGCATGGCAGTTATTACTAGGACCATTCTCCTCGGACTCCTCCCACCCAGACTGCCACGAAACATTGAGCAGAGTTCCATGTACTATACAGTAGGTCCTTGTCAGTTATCCATTTCAAATATAGCAGTGTGTACATATCCATCCCAAACTCCCTAACTATCCCTCTTCCCCATCCTTCTCACCAGCATCTATAAGCTCATTCACAAAGTCTGTGAATCTGTTTTTGTAAATTTGTAACATTTCTTTGTAATGAAGATCATGGCATCTGGTCCCATCACTTCATGGCAAACAGATGGGGAAACAGTGGAAACAGTGTCAGACTTTATTTTGGGGGGCTCCAAAATCACTGCAGATGGTGATGGCAGGCATGAAATTAAAAGATGCTTACTCCTTGGAAGGAAAGTTATGACCAACCTAGATAGCATATTGAAAAGCAGAGACATTAGTTTGCCAACAAAGGTCTGTCTAGTAAAGGCTATGATTTTTCCTGTGGTCATGCATGGATGTCAGAGTTGGACTGTGAAGAAGGCTGAACGCCGAAGAATTGATGCTTTTGAACTGTGGTGTTGGAGAAGACTCTTGAGAGTCCCTTGGACTGCAAGGAGATCCAACCAGTCCATTCTAAAGGAGATCAGTCCTGGGTGTTCTTTGGAAGGAATGATGCTAATGCTGAAACTCCAGTATTTTGTCCACCTCATGCAAAGAGCTGACTCATTGGAAAAGACTGATGCTGGGAGGGGTTGGGGCAGGAGGAAAAGGGGACGACAGAGGATGAGATGGCTGGATGGCATCACTGACTCGATGGACGTGAGTCTGAGGGAACTCTGGGAGATGGTGATGGACAGGGAGGCCTGGTGTGCTGCGATTCATGGGGTCGCAAAGAGTCAGACACGACTGAGTGAGTGAACTGAACTGAACTGAACGTTTCTTTGTAGATGCCACCTGTGAGAGATGTCATACAATATTTCTCCCCTTTGTCTGGCTTATTTCCTTCAGTGTGAGACTCTCTAGGTTCATCCATGTTGCTGCAAATGACATTATGTCACTTGTTTTAATGGCTGAATATAGGTACCACATGTCTTTGTCTATCCCTCTGTTGAAAAGTGAAAGTGAAGTTGCTCAGTCACGTCTGACTCTTTGCGATCCCATGGACTGCAGTCTACCAGGCTTCTCGGTCCATGGGTTTTTCCAGGCAAGAGTACTGGAGTGGGGTGCCATTGCCTTCTCCAGGGGATCTTCCTGATGCAGGGATCGAGCCCAGGTCTCCTGCACTGCAGGCAGACGCTCTACCTCTGAGTCCCTCTGTTAATGGACATTTAGTTTGCTTTCAAGTCTTCACTGTTGTAAATAGAGCTTCAGTGAAGACTGGGGTGCATGTGTCTTTTGGATCATGTTTTTCTCCAGATGATATGCCCAGGAGTGGGACCACAGGGTCAGAAGGTAGCTCTATTTGGTGTTTTGTAAGGAACCCTTATGCTGTTCTCATAGTCGCTATACCAATTGACACTCCCATCAACAGTGTAGGAAGGTTCCCTTCTCACCGCACCCTGTCCAGCATTTATTTTTTTGTGGATTTTTTGTTGATAGTCATTCTGGTTAGCATGAGGTGCTACCTCATTCTAATTTTGATTTTCATATCTATAATAATTAGTGTTGTCGAACATCTTTCCATGTGCCTATTGGCCATCTGTATGGCTTCTTTGGAGAATGTCTGTTGAGTCCATCTGCCCATTTTTTGAGTGTGTTGTTTGTTTGATGCTGTTAAACATCATGAGCTACTTGTAAATTTTGGAAACTAATCCCTTGTCAGTCATGTCATTTGCAAATATATTCTCCCAATCTGAGGGTTGTCTTTTCATTTTGTTTGTTTCCTTTGCTATGTGAAGGCTTTTGGGTTTAAGTAGGTCCCATTTGTTTATTTTTGTATTATTCCCATTATTCTGGGAGATAGATCAAAAAAGATACTGCTGCAATTTATGTCACAGTATGTTCTGCCTGTGTTTTCTTCTAGGAGTTTTGTGGTGTCTGGTCTCACATTGAGGTCTTTAATGGGATGTTTATTTTTTGGTATTAGTATCATATAGTAATATGAGCTATCCATATGTCTTGGACATGAATCTATTACATCATTTACAAATGTTATCTCCCATTCCATATGTTTTTCATTTTGCTGATGGCTTCCTTAGCTGTGTAAAATTAAACTTGGAAGTTTACATAGGTCTCATTTTCTTACTTCTGTTTTCATATCTTTTGTCCTAGGAGAAAAATTTTTAAAAAGCTATGGTTTATGTCTAAGAGTGATCCATCTATAAACTTGTCTAAAGATTTTTATGACCTCAGGTCAAACAGTTAGGTTTTTGATACATTTTAATTTTATTTGTATATGGTATAAGGAAATGTTCTAATGTCATTGATTAATATGGAGCTGTCCAGTTTTCCTGGCACCGTTTGTTAAAGAGGCTCTCAGTTCTCCATTATATATTCTTGTCTCCTTTGCTGCAAACTAATTTTCCATAGATTCACGGGTTTATTTTTGGGTTCTGTATTCTGTTCCCTTATCTATGTGTCTGATTTTGCATCAGGATCATGCTGTTTTGATTACTGTAGTTTTGTAGTACAGTTTGAAGTCTGGGAGAGTGATACCACCAGCTTTGTTTTTTGGGGAGATGGTCAAGATTGCTTTTGCAATTCAGAGTCTTTGTGGATTAATGGTTCTAGTTTTGTGGAAAATGTCATGGATATTCTGATAGGGATTGTATTAAATCTATAGATTTCTTTGGATAGCATGATTACTTTGGATCCCATTTCTTTGCATCATCTTCAGTTTCCTACATCAGTGTATTATAGTTTTCAGAGCATAACTTTTTCACTTCTTTGGTTAAGTTTATTCCTAGGTATTGTAGTCTTTGCAATGTGATTTTAAACGATTTTTTTTTTCACTTTCTCATTTTGATAGTTAATTATTACAGTGTATAAATAAGTTTCTGTCTGTTATTCTTGTATACAGCAACTTTATTGAATTCATTTATTAATTCTAATAGTTTTGGCCTGGAGATGTTAGAGTTTTCTATATAAACTATCATGTCATCTCCAAATAGTGACAGTTTTACCTCTTCCCTTCTAATTTGGGTGCCTTTATTTTTGTCTGATTGCTGTGGCTAAGACTTCCAGTACTATGTTAAATGGAAGTGACAAGAGTAAGCATTGTTGTCTTTTTCCTAAATTTAGTGGAAGGCTTTCAGCTTTTCATCACTAAGTATTAGTGTTGGTTCTAGATTTGTTATAAATGAGATTTATTATGTTGAAATATGTTTTTTCCATATACACTTTTACTGAAGTTTTTAACATGGATGGATGTTGAATTTTGTCAAAGGCTTTTTCTGAGACTGTTGAAAACTCTGTGATTTCTACCCTTTTCCTTTTGTTCATGTGGTATTTCACATTAATTGACTTGCAAATGTTAGATTATCCTTGTGACCTTGGAATAAATTCAACTCGATTGTAGTTTATGACCCTTTTTACATTGTGGAATTCTGTTTACTAATATATTGTTCTGAATTTCTGCATCTATGTTCATCAAACACATACATCTTTATCTGTAGCACATTTATCTTTCTCCCCTTTGACTCCATCCCTGTATCTTTATCCACAAAAGCCAACTCCTATCACATCCTTCATTCTCAATTACTTAGTGTATTTTCCTCTCTCTTACACACTTCCTCTCATAAAATGCTTCATGTTGACCTTAGCATTAACATCACTCTCCAGCAATTCAAAATAACAAACTTGATATCTAGCTCCATTCATATTTTCTTTTATCCTATTGAGAGAATATTTTCACAAGTGTGTGTGTGTGTATGTATGTGTGTGTGTGTGTGTGTGTGTGTGTGTGTACATCTTCATGTCAAAATTTAGAGTTTGTATGGTCAACGGTATAGTTTTTCCAGTAGTGATGTAAGGATGTAAGAGTTGTACCATAAAGAAGGCTGAGCATTGAAGAACTGATGCTTTCGTATTGTGGTCCTGGAGAAGACTCTTGAGAGTCCCTTGGAGAGCAAGGAGATTAAATCAGTCAATCCTCTAGGAAATCAACCCAGAATATTCATTGGAAGGACTGATTCTGAAGCTGAAGCTCCAATACTTTGACCACATGATGCAAATAACCGACTCTTTGGAAAAGACTGATGCTGGGAAGGATTGACAGCGGAGAAGAAGGGCATGACAAAGGATGAGATAGTTGGATGGCATCATTGACTCAATGGACATGAGTTTGAGCAAACTCTGGAAGATGGTGAAGGACAGGGAAGCCTGGTTTGCTGCAGTACATGGGGTCACAAATAGTCAGACATGACTTAGCAAATGAACAACAGTAACAGAGGCTCTCAAAACTTTTCTTTCCTTCTGATTGAAAATAGCAAGTATTGACTGAAATAATCCAAAAACAAAGAATCAAATTAGATTTGTAGTGTAGTAATTAGTAATATACAAATTAGTGATATACAAAAAGTATATCACTAAAAATGCAAATATATGTGGACAGAGAAAAGCTATGCATTGATATTTTGTTAAGTTTTTTTGCATTTGTCTGAAATTAACAAACCTTAACATTTTAAAACACAGTGAGACATGGAAAAATTTGTTTTAAAATCAAAACAAAATAAGCAAGCAAACAATTAAATTGGACAGATACTATAATCATCAGCAACAGTAAAATGACTGAACATGCCAGCTTATACATCATGCTTTCTTCATCTTTCCTGTCATTTAACAACACAAGTTGGAAGCACTGGTTATTGGGTGTTTGCTTCTTATTAATATTTTTAATATATTGTTAAGGCTAAGATATGGTAAACAAAAATTTAAAGCTTGAGATTCATGAGGTAATTCAAGATATTCTTGATAGTTCAGATGTTGAAATGACTAAAATATACAACAAAGAACATTCATATACTGATGGAACATAAATTTCTCATAAGCCTTCTTAAAATGGTTAGCCTTTTAGCTCACTTTCCCTTTACTTTTAAAGTGTATATTTACCTTGTTAAACATTGTGTTGGCAAATGGTATTTACTAATATGAGTCACTCTGTGGACCTAAAGGTTGAATCTGATCGATGGTCCATCTGTAAACAAGACAAGGCTATCAGTAATCTTACGACATGGACAGCTATATTGGCTTCTTGTAATACAGCCAGATGTACAGCCCACTAATGGAGAAGGAGGGCATACATTATGGGTTAATGTTAGTGTTTGTGAATTATTCAATTTAGAACTGTATATTGTAGTCACAAGACATGGAGATTAGATGCTGACTCTGCAGGTTCTGATTAGAGGAAACATCATAGCATTTAACTTATTTTGCCTTCTGCAGTTACCTATTAGTTTGCTCTGCAGTCTGTCTTTTGATCTGCTTTTAACATCCATCTGCTTCCTGAAGACTACTCTAGCTAAGGTGCTTTCCAAATCATGAATTGTCTTTTGATCTATAGCCCCATGTGCCAGGAATGTTTGTTTACACGCCAAACAAACTTCCTTGAGATATTAACAATGAAAACTCAGCTTCTATCCTAGTTGTCAGAGTGAAGCAGTAGGGTGGAGCGGGGTGGCGGTTGAGAACACAGTTTGGAAGAAAAGGAACAGGAATAAATTTAACACATCTTTATCTTTTCCCTCTTTGACTCCATCCATGTATCCTCATCCACAAAAGCCAACTCATACTGTTTCTTTTGTTCACGATTACTCAGTGTCCTTTCCTCTCTCCTACACTCTTCCTCTCATAAAATGCTTCAACTTGACCTAAGCATAAACATCTCATGAATCAGACCAGACTTAGCGGACTTCCCTGGTGGCTCAGATGGTAAAGTGTCTGTCTACAATGCGGGAGACCTGGGTTTGATCCCTGGGTCAGGAAGATCCCCTGGAGAAGGAAATGGCAATCCACTCCAGTACTATTGCTTGGAAAATCCCATGGACAGAGGACCCTGGTAGGTTACCATCCATGGGGTCTCAAAAGAGTCAGACACGACTGAACTACTTCACTTTTCACTTTCAGCGACTAAGCATAAACATTATTCTCCAGCAATTCAGAAAAACAAACTTGCTATCTAGCTTTATTTATATTTCCTTTTATCCTATTGAGAGAAAGACATGTTTATTTTGGGGACTGACAGTAAAGGCCTAGGGTTTCATACAGTTAATTCACTAGAATTTCATAACTGTGTGAAATCAGTTAATGGTATCACTGGCTCAATGGACATGCGTTTGAGCATGCTCCGGGAGATGGTGAAGGCCGGGAAAGCCTGGCATGCTGCAGTCCATGAGGCTGCAAAGAGTCAGACACGACTGAGCCACTGAACAATAACAATTCACTAGAGGCCAAAAACCTTCTGTGAAATTTTAACACAAATACAATTATTCTGATAAATAAACAATTGTTCTGGGGCGTTACCATGAAGCAAAGCATAGAGTGGAATGTTGGGTTTTATTGCATTACTTTTGATTAAAATAAATCATCAAGTTTTTCTGTTAAAAAATTACTATTCAAAGAATAATACTTTTTCTTGAGACAAGATTTCCAGAAAGGCTTCCTTCTTCCCTATCTCATAGTGAAAACCTAGAAATGACCTTTTATTCTATTCTGAACTAACTCTTTATCAATGGAACAAAATAGAAAGCCCAGAGATAAATCCACACACATATGGACACCTTATCTTTGACAAAGGAGGCAAGAATATACAATGGAGTAAAGACAATCTCTTTAACAAGTGGTGCTGGGAAAACTGGTCAACCACTTGTAAAAGAATGAAACTAGATCACTTTCTAACACCGCACACAAAAATAAACTCAAAATGGATTAAAGATCTAAATGTAAGATCAGAAACTATAAAACTCCTAGAGGAGAACATAGGCAAAACACTCTCAGACATAAATCACAGCAGGATCCTCTATGATCCACCTCCCAGAATACTGGAAATAAAAGCAAAAATAAACAAATGGGATCTAATTAAAATTAAAAGCTTCTGCACAACAAAGGAAAATATAAGCAAGGTGAAAAGACAGCCTTCTGAATGGGAGAAAATAATAGCAAATGGAGCAACTGACAAATAACTCTTTATTGAATTTGATATATTAGTGTGTATTGCTCTATTTACTGTGAACACCAGGATCTTAATAGGTACATAAATGCAAATGTTTGAATTTATCCTACCATTTTCACATACACACACTCATATACACATACATGTGTGTTATGTGTATGTGTGAGTAGCTTTTAAGTATTTTGCAGTCTATACATCATATATCTCTTCTGGGGTATTCCTCACTGTACCTGATAAAGGAACAAAAATTTGTTGAATGGAAAGATACATATATGTATCAATTATAGTCGTTTCAGTAGAAACCTGGTTTAGTTATTTTAAAGTGGTCTTAGTCGTGACTGGGTATAATAAAAATGTTATCTTATTTTGTCTTATAGGAGAATCAGAAGAAATGTTTGTTTTACCAAATATAGAGCTTATATAATAGTTAGATATTTTCTTAATTTTTTGTCATAGCCATTAACTAGCACAATTTTCTTCAAAATGAGTTAAAGAGCAAAAAAAAATTCAAATGCATTTAATAAATATTTTACATAACTGTGTGAGTGAAAAAATATTAAGAGGGTTTGCTTAAAAAATAGCACTGCTCGTATTAGTCTTTTCTTCGAATGCTGTCAAAGATGATTTAACTTCAATTAATATTGCACTTTTGACTCAGAACTTGTCAAATATTTCATTTTATCGTCTCTGAACTTGCCCCTAGACATAGACAGAAAAATAGACAGTAATAATCATTATACATGAAAGGAAGCACATTTCCCTTTAAAGAGCAAAATGGCATAGGGTAAGGGTTAGGAGCAAGCACATAAGTGATAAATGCATTGACAGTTTGCTTTTAAGGAATCAACATTCTTCAGTATTTGCCAGCAGGAACCAGGCACTGTGACAGGAGAACACACTGGCAGATGGACCCTTCTTTCCTTTAGTAAACCAGAATAGAATGAATGAAATAAAGAGGAAAATATGTTGAGTTAAAAATCAGATACTTAACTTTAGAAATTAAATAGATCATGTTTAGCAATTATTGTTGTTTAGTCTCGGCTGTGTCTGAATCTTTGCGACCCCATCGACTGCAGCATGCCAGGCTTGCCTGTCCTTCACTGTCTCCTGGAGTTTGCTCAAACTTATATTCACTGAAACAGTGATGCCATCCAACCATCTCATCCTTTGTCATCTCCTTCTCCTGCTGCCTTCCATTTTTCCAGGCATCAGGATCATTTCCAATGAGTCAGCTTTTCGCATCAGGTGGCCAAAATATTGAAGCTTCAGCGTCAGCGTCCAGTAAATATTCAGGGTTGATTTCCTTTAGAATTGACTGGTTTGATCTCTTTGCAGTCCAAGGGATTCTCAAAAGTCTTCTCCAGTACCACAGTTGGAAAGCAAGGGCTCAGCCTTTTTTATGGCCTAACCCTCACATCCATACATGACTACTGGAAAAACCAGCTTTGACTAGACAGATCTTTGTCAGCAAAGTAATGTCTGTTTTTAAAGCACTGTCATGGTTTTCCATAGCTTTTCTTCCGAGGAGCAAGCATCGTAACTTCAAGGCTGCAGTCACCATCTGAAGTGATTTGGGAGGCCAAGAAAATAAAGTCTCTCACTGTTTCCACTGTTTCCCCATCTATTTGCCATGGATGGGACCAGATGCCATGATCTTCGTTTTTTGAATGTTGAGTTTTACGCCAGCATTTTCACTCTCCTGTTTCATCTTGAACAAGAGGCTCTTTAGTTCCTCCTCTATTTCTGCCATAAGGGTGGTGTCATCTGCATATCTGAGGTTATGGATAGCAATTAGGAAAAGGGATATTTGTAAAGGCAAATACACTTCCTTAGGGAATCTTCAAGTGGGCATCAGAACCCTAAGGATTTCCTTGTACAAGACCGTGACAATTAAAATAAGTTTTAGTCCCAGTACTTTTTGCCCCATAATACCATTAGGTTCATACCATTTCTATCCTTCATTGTGCCCATCTTCCCATGAAAATTTCCCTTGAAGAGACCTCTAGTCTTTCCCAGTCTGTTGTTTGGACCTAACAGAAGCAGAAGATATTAAGAAGAGGTGGTAAGAATACACAGAAGAACTATACAAAAAAGATCTTCATGACCCAGATAATCACGATGGTGTGATCACTCACCTAGAGCCAGCCATCCTGGAATGTGAAGTCAAGTGGGCCTTAGGAGGCATTAGCACAAACAAAGCGAGCTGAGGTGATGGAATTTCAGTTGAGCTATTTCAAATCATAAAAGATGATGCTGTGAAAGTGCTGCACTCAATATGCCAGCAAGTTCGGAAAACCCAGCAGTGGCCACAGGACTGGAAAAGTCAGTTTTCATTCCAATCCCTAAGAAAGGCAATGCCAAAGAATGCTCAGACTACTGCACAATTGCTCTCATCTCACACGCTAGCCAGGTGATGCTCAAAATTCTCTAAGCTAGGTTTCAACAGAACGTGAACCATGAACTTTTAGATGTTCAAGCTGGATTTAGAAAAGACAGAGTAACCAGATCAAATTGCCAACATCTGTTGGATTATCGAAAAAGCAAGCAGAAAAACATTTATGTCTGCTTTCTTGACTATGCCAAAGCCTTTGACTGTGTGGATCACAATAAACTGTGGACAATTCTGAAAGAGAAGGGAATGCCAGACCTCCTGACCTGCCTCTTGAGAAATCTGTATGCAGGTCAGGAAGCAACAGTTAGAACTGGGCATGGAACAATAGACTGGTTCCTAATAGGAAAAGGAGTACATCAAGGCTGTATATTGTCAATCTGCTTATTTACCTTCTATGCAGAGTACATCATTAGAAATGCTGGGCTGGAAGAAGCACAAGCTAGAATCAAGATTGCAAGGAAAAAGATATGCAGATGACACCACCCTTATGGCAGAAAGTGAAGAGGAACTAAAATGCCTCTTGCTGAAAATGAAAGAGGAGAGTGAAAAAGTTGGCTTCAAGCTCAACATTCAGAAAACTAAGATATAGCATCTGGTCCCATTCAGTTCAGTTCAGTTCAGTCACTCAGTCATGTCCAACTCTTTGTGACCCCATGAATCGCAGCATGTCAGGCCTCCCTGTCCATCACCATCCCCCAGAGTTCACTCAGACTCACGTCCATCGAGTCAGTGATGCCATCCAGCCATCTCATCCTCTGTCGTCCCCTTCTCCTCCTGCCTTCAATCCCTCCCAGCATCAGAGTCTTTTCCAATGAGTCAGCTCTTTGCATGAGGTGGCCAAAGTACTGGATTTTCAGCTTTAGCATCATTCCCTCCAAAGAAATCCCAGGGTTGATCTTCAGAATGGACTGGTTGGATCTCCTTGCAGTCCAAGGGACTCTCAAGAGTCTTCTCCAAAACCACAGTTCAAAAGCATCAATTCTTTGGCACTCAGCTTTCTTCACAGTCCAACTCTCAAATCCATACGTGACCATTGGAAAAACCATAGCCTTGACTAGACGGACCTTTGTTAGCAAAGTAATGTCTCTGCTTTTGAATATGCTATCTAGGTTGGTCATAACTTTTCTTCCAAGGAGTAGGCGTCTGTTAATTTCATGGCTGTAATCACCATGTGCTGTGATTTTGGAGCCCCAAAAGATAAAGTCTGACACTGTTTCTACATCTATTTGCCATGAAGTGATGGGAGCAGATGCCATGATCTTCGTTTTCTGAATTTGAGCTTTAAGCCAACTTTTTCACTCTCCTCTTTCACTTTCATCTAGAGGCTTTTTAGTTCCTCTTCACTTTTCGGTCCCATTACTTCATGGCAAATAGATGGGGAAACAGTGGAAACAGTGGCAGACTTTATTTTTTTGGTCTCCAAAATCACTTCAGATGGTGACTGCAGCCATGAAATGAAAGGATGCTTGGTCCATGGAAGAAAAGTTATGACCAACCTAGATAGCATATTAAAAATCAAAGACATTACTTTGCCAACAAAGATCTGTCTAGTCAAAGCTATGGTGTTTCCATTAGTCATGTATGGATATGAGAGTTGGATTATAAAGAAAGCTGCACACCAAAGAATTGATGCTTTTGAACTGTAGTGTTGGAGAAGACTCTTGAGAGTCCCTTGGGTAGCAAGGAGGTCCAACCAATCTATCCTAAAGGAAACCAGTCCTGAATATTCTCTGGAAGGATGATGTTGAAGCTGAAACTCCAATACTTTGGCCACCTGTTGCAAAGAACTGACTCATTGAAAAGACTCTGATGCTGGGAAAGATCGAAGGCAGGAGGAGAAGGGGACAACAGAGGATGAGATGGCTGGATGGCATCACTGACTCGAGGGACGTGAGGTTGAGTAAGCTCCAGGGGTTGGTGATAGACAGTGTGGCCTGGCATGCTGCTGTCCATGGGGTCTCAAAGTGTCAGACATGACTGAGCAACTGAATGGAACTGAACTGTCCCAGAATAAGTACAGTTAAGAATAAATTCCCTATCACGGGAAAGACTTCTCCACGATTTGACCTGTTTGTGCTCAGGTTTGTTTCTTTTGTGGTACCTATCTGGGTTTACAAAATTGTAAAGAAAACACAACTCAGATTTTGAGATAAGCAGAATGTATCCCATCACACTGATACTTGTCAGCTGAAATATCTGAGACACCTCAACCATTCATGGGGATCATGACAGCTTTATTACTGCCTCTTGCAGGCAGATATGTGAAATGGTATCTGGAATGTTCAGTAATTAACTGCTATAACTATAATGCTATAGTGATTTGAATCATTTCTTTTTTCTGTCTCTAGTATTAGGTTTTGTAATATATCTTGCATGATATTAAGTTTAAAAAATTCTGTAATGTAAAGAATTACCAGAGCTTCTGATTCTTCCCAGTATGGATATTTTCCTCCAATAGTCTCCTTAGTTGAAGGCAAGGGTAAGCATGATGATCAACATACCCCCTCCCCCCAAAAAAAAGAGCAGAAAAATTGTTCTCTGGATGTGGGCAGGGAAACTGAGTCACTTAGACTTACACTCCTATATACAAAATATGAGTAACCACTGCTTTACAAACAAAAACAGCCATTTCTGGCAAAATGAATATACCTTTGTGAGCTCCAATAGAACTTTAACCATGTGAATTAAAGGCCTTTGAATTAATGACATCCATAGTGTCAGTTCGGTTCAGTTGCTCAGTGGAGTCCGACTCTTTGCGACCCCATGAATTGCAGCACGCCAGGCCTCCCTGTCCATCACCAACTCCCGGAGTTCACTCAGACTCACGTCCATCGAGTCTGTGATGCCATCCAGCCATCTCATCCTCTGTAGTCCCCTTCTTCTCCTGCCCCCAGTCCTTCCCAGCATCAAAGTCTTTTCCAATGAGTCAACTCTTCGCATGAGGTGGCCAAGTATTGGAGTTTCAGCTTTAGCATCATTCCTTCCAAAGAAATCCCAGGATTGATCTCCTTCAGAATGGACTGGTTGGATCTCCTTGCAGTCCAAGGGACCCTCAAGAGTCTTCTCCAACACCACAGTTCAAAGCATCAATTCTTCAGCACTCAGCCTTCTTCACAGTCCAACTCTCACATCCATACGTGACTACTGGAAAAACCATAGCCTTGACTAGATGGATCTTAGTTGGCAAAGTAATGTCTCTGCTTTTGAATATGCTATCTAGGTTGCTCATAACTTTTCTTCCAAGGAGTAAATGTCTTTTAATTTCATGGCTGCAGTCACCATCTGCAATGATTTTGGAGCCCGGAAAGATAAAGTTTGACACTGTTTCCACTGTTTCCCCATCTATTTCCCATGAAGTGATGGGACCAGATGTCATGATCTTCATTTCCTGAATGTTGAGCTTTAAGCCAACTTTTTCACTCTCCTCTTTCACTTTCATCAAGAGGCTTTTTAGTTCCTCTTCACTTTCTGCCATAAGGGTGGTGTCATCTGCATATCTGAGGTTATTGATATTTCTCCCAGCAATCTTGATTCCAGCCTGTGCTTCTTCCAGCCCAGCATTTCTCATGATGTACTCTGCATATAAGTTAAATAAGCAGGATGACAATATACAACCTTGAGGTACTCCTTTTCCTATTTGGAACCAGTCTGTTGTTCCATGTCCAGTTCTAACTGTTGCTTCCTGACCTGCATACAGGTTTCTCAAGAGGCAGGTCAGGTGGTCTGGTATTCCCATCTCTTTCAGAATTTTTCACAGTTTCTTGTGATCCACACAGTCAAAGCCTTTGACATAGTCAATATTGTTTAATAAAATGGATAGTAAACAAGTGGAAATATGTGGTTGTAGACTCAAATTTTCAAACTGTGTCATATGTCTTAATTTTCTTGTAAAATCTCACATCTTTCCTTATTAAAATCTTTCCCTTCCTGGAAGTCAATCCTTTCTGATCCTTATAAAGCAGTTAAGAAGTATCTTCCCTTCAGATGAGCTAACTACAACATTTTTTGATTTTTAACAGCAAAAATAAGTTGACTTATTTTTTGTGATATATTTAATACGCTTTAAAAACATGTAAGTAAAATCTTGTGCTAGATTTGAACAGACTCCAAGATTCATCCTTCTTAAGTAAGCACAATGCATTTAAAGGATATTACCTGTAAGGAGCACTATGCTAGAAAATGGCCCCAGTGTTGTAGCCATTTGAGAAATTTAGGCGTGTTTAATATGCTCTCATATTTCTTATAAATTGTGAATGAACTTACAAGTGATACTAGTCAGAGATTCACCCAGTCATTCACATCAGTTGTTAGAACTCTCATGCGGATTTGAACGCCATTTCTGAACAGGAGCTCTCATACGCAGAAATAATGTCTTTGAAGGGACTTGGCAAGGGGGAATGCATTTATAGTATGTTTCTATTAAAGTTAAGAGTTCAGGGGTAGATCAGTCATAATCTTCAGTAAATAATGACCTAGTGCGTTCAGTGCATATGTAGCATCCTTTTACTGTTTTATATTAAGAATATAATATACATATCTACAGGTATCTCACCTGGCTTCCAGTCTGGAATCAAAAATCATACCAAAAACTTGTGCCTGACTGTTGGACTCTCAACATTTACAAGTTGGCTACTCTGAAGCCACTAATTTGGAATTTTCTGTTTATCACACCTTTGTTTCAAAATGTGTGTGTATATATGATACACATACACATGTGTGTATATAGTACACATACATAGTAAAATATATAAAATGCATGGTTTGTCATATGTGTCATATGTTATGGCATATATTATAGGACGCATGTATCAAACATATAAAATATATACTTTTATCATATATATATGAAAACTTGATATGGTATGATGTAGTATAGGTGGTAGAAATATATAAAACTTATATAAATATGCTTTACCTGTATGGATATGCTTTATTTTTATCACAGATCATATACAATATATAAAATTATATATATTTTCTTATATATCTACAGACATAGATTTTATTTGTATTTATAAATAGGCTGTGAAATTGGATGTCATATTGCAAACAGTTTTCTGGAACTTGATATTTAGACACTAGCCATTTATATTTGACAGATTTTTTATCTTATTTTCTCACTCTCTTTCCATTTATTCTATTGCTACTTTCTCAGCTTTTTAGGTTGGAAACCCATTGTGTTGATTTTCATCCATATTTCTTTCATAATATAAACATTTGGAGCTGTAGATTTTATTCAAATCATTTCTGTTACAGAAATTCTGATATAATGCTTTTATTATAATTTATTTCTGGATGGTTTGAAATTCTCTTACAATTTCTTCTTTAATTCCTAACTTAAAGTATTTTTAAACCTCCAAATATGTTTACATTAAATTTTGATAAACCATCCTAGATTTATCTTTAAATGTAATCTGATAGTCTTTGTGGTTTAAAAATCTTATTTAATCCATTTTTTCTTGTTGCAGATGAGTGCCTTCGCACTTTTCCTGGTTATTGTACTTTCTTCTATTCATGAGAGAATTAACAAATCAGTGTTATGTTTTTACCATTTTTATGTATTAAGTAATATCTAAAACAGACTTTGTTCTTAATAGTGAAAAGTAGTCACCATTTTAGAGAATATTTTAAAACTAGCTGAAACTCATAGTTAAAAAAAAAAACTACATTGATGCCTAGATTTTATGAGTAATGGGGCTCAACTTTAGTCCATATGAGGACTAAAATGTGGTTTTTGTCCTCAGGAGGTTATTATCCAGTTAGTATTCTCAAGGCATGCAAATATCTTAGAAGTTGATCTATTTTACTGAACATCTGTCAAATCTGTTCTCATCCTCATCAGAGCCAACATTACCATCCTCACGGTATTTTCTGACTTTCATTGAGGTTGCTGCTGCTGCTGCTGCTGCTGCTGCTGCTGTGTCACTTCAGTTGTGTCCAACTCTGTGCAACCCCATAGATGGCAGCCCACTAGGCTCCCCTGTCCCTGGGATTACTGAAGTGTAAATGTGCACTGCTATTTCTGCTATTAGAATATTAACCACAAATACAATATCATTCATTTCTGTATCCTGGGTTTCTTACTCATATACTGTTTCTGATTCTTTGCTTTTCTTTAATTGTATTTCTATTATCCTAATTCAAGCTTGGGGAATTGAAATTAATACCTAACTGTATTATGCTTAGTGAGGTAAGTGGCCCTCATACTGCAAGTGCAGTCAAGTTAGCTAATTAGCTATTTTAAATCCAACCAACTTGGGTTGGTACCAATAAAATATGGATATTCTGTGTGGTATCATGCTTAAAGCACCAGTGGACTTCAAGCTGTTTCGAAATCCGAATATCTAGAAGGGATGACTCAAGTGAGGCTAACTTTGGCACTGGCAGAGCATCAGTAGTGACTGATCTTATCCATGGTGAGGGGGTTGTTAGGTTATTTTTATGAAAGAAAACTTTGTTTTGTCAGTTTTCAGACCCAGTTAGACAGTGGTCTTGGTTTTATTTTGATCCATCATGGTCACAGAGTAGCCTTGTCTGGTATTTTATGAAATTATTTATGTCCAACAGAAGAATGCCAAGGCCTGCCCATGAGTGCCAGGTCAGCTCCTTGCAATACCAAGGCCTAGCTGACGGGATTAGGCCAAGTTGTGACGGTCAGTGATGCTTTTTGTCTTCATCACCCATCAAATTAAGCTTCATTTATTTATTCCAAAAGTACCGGTTGCCAAGTTAGAAAGGCTAACACACGTTGATCAAAGCTGAAATTAAATTCTTAACAAATGAAACTTTTAGTTCACAGTATTCATAATCAAATAATGGATATAAATAATTTTGTTCCAAAATGAATACGATAATGCAACTGTGCTGTTTGCAACAAAAGATAAGTAAATTATAACTATTTTAACTTAGAAGAAAGCAAACAAAGTCTTGAAAATTACCAAAGGTTTTGCAGAAGATGTTACACTTGATTTGAGATCTAAAGCATGAAAAAGAGTTAAGTAAACAGAGAAGGGAGTAGGACTGCAGGGAGAAGGAACATATCTAAAAATATTGCTTCTTGATACAGCATGCTACAGTGCACACGGGGATTGAAAATAAAGCTTTTGTAGCAGGATTAGACAGAGAGTAGAATCTTGGTATGAAATGAGAAAAGAGTCTTAGTTGGGGTCAAATCATATAAGGACTTGTAAACCACATTCAGGAATTTTGTATTCATTGTAAGAATGATGGAAAATACTGACATATTCTAGCTAATGACATTAACATTTTTGACATATCATTCCTAATTCTTAATCTGATACAGTTAGAATGAAATTTTAAAATATGATGTCCTCAAAACATTGGAGAATGATTCTGAATCCCCAAGTCAAAATCACTAGCTTTTGCTCAAGGGGTTGATAAGCATTCCGTGATTAGGGAAGTACTGGAAAAAGACTGAAGTTCTCTAAGCACATCTTAGCTCGTGTATTTAACATAGTAAATTAGATTCTGTGCATTTCAGTTGAAAAGATTTTCCTAGAGTCTAAGACACACCACAGAAAGTCTAAGGAGGAAAATGGATGTGCATTGTTAGCATCGCTCCTTTCCTAAGGCCTCTTCTTCTTGTTTGTTTGTTTGTTTGCTTGTTTGTTTATTTTCCCAGGTAAGACATCCCATATTCTTTGTGACTGGCTTTATGTGGTTTGTCTCGGTCCTGGCACAGGAACTTTTGCTGAGTTTGGAATTTTAAATAAGAATTGAATACGCCTTCACTTTGATGTGCTCTCTCTGATTCTTCTAGCTATGGAGAAGTTTACCCCATGCACAGAAGTTGGTTTTAAAGCCATCTCATATATGAGAATGCATGGAATATTTCTTGATTGAAATAACAGAAGATTCTGTATGTGTATCTTGATCACTGGATGCTTCTCTGTTTTGGTTTTGATAACACATCTTGACTCGCTGGGCGTTCTCTGACTCACTTTACCCTTTAATTCTGTGACCTGACTATTCTCAATCCAGACTGCCCACTTGACCTTTAAACCTACCCAGAGTTGAACCTTGATCTGAGCAAGCCTCAGTGCTTTCTTGTGCAACCCCTCATTGGTCCTCTTAAAGCATGATTTACTCATTTCTCTGTGATCCACCAAGTCAGATTTCTGGTGTTACAGAAACTATTTTTCTATCAAATGTTGTTCTGTTGTGTTTAGGTATTGACAGTACTTAATTCATACCAGATATTATGGACATGGAAACTCTAGACAGTATTATAACACTGGAGGTTTTAAAAGCACTGCTCTTGGGGTAACTCTGAGATTAGGATTCTTATTGCTCTACTTTTTCTTGTACTCTTTAGAATAAATGATTAACCTTACTTGGCTTTGGTTTTAAAAGTTGGGGTAGTAATAAAAATAACCTTAACAGTAGCAAGAGTACTGAGGAAAATAGTTATAAAGGTAATAAATTATAAAGATTAAAAATATAAAGTATCATGCAATTTTTAACCAGCTGTACTGAAAGTACATCATATTCTAGGTAAAAGTCAAATTGATATTCAATCATAATTTTTCAAACATTACCTTTGATCCTATCACTAACAATTCATCGGATTTCAAAACAAATATCACACTTGATCAAAAGAAATACTCTATAAGTAGATGTTTTTCTATTCTACCTCTGTTGGGAAATAAACTGTTTTTCACAGTTAATAGTCACTTTTTTTTAAAAGATGCTCATGTTTTGTAATACAAATAACATGTCAATCTAATATTCTTCGGTAATCAAAAAATAACATTCTCACATTTACTTTTTTGCAAAATATAAAAAACTGAGTATTACATATAAATTTCTTTAAGCCAAACAAATACATGTACAAAGATATCATTTATACACTCAGTCCAATAAGGCTTCTTATTTACTTATAACTACAAAACCTACAGAATGCCTGACAAGCTCTGACCTCACAGATTTCAATAAAATCCTTCAGACTATATTTGGGTCAATTCTCCTCAAGGGTGTGTACCCGACTTCCTTTTTTGTCTGCTTAGCACTATAAGATTTCCAAAAACTCCATTTTACTTTTCAGTGTCTTTCTACTCATTTGCTTTGCCCTTGACACCCACTATTGAAATCCAGAATTCATTAGAAGGACTGATGCTGAAGCTGAAACTCCAATACTTTGGCCACCTGATGTGAACAACTGACTCATTTGAAAAGACCCTGATGCTCGGAAAGATTGAAGGCAGGAGGAGAAGGGGATGACAAAGGATGAGATGGATGGATGGCATCACCAACTCAATGGACATGAGTCTGAGTAAACTCCTCTGGGAGTTGATGATGGATAGGGAGGCCTGGCATGCTGCAGTCCATGGGGTTGCAAAGAGTCGGACACGACTGAGTGACTGAGCTGAACTGACACCCACAGATTTAAGACTCTGGTTTATCATTTGGTAGAAAACCAGAGAGTCTGTCTCATTTCTCTGTCCCTACACCCTCTATCTCTAGACTGTTGGACCCCCTCTTTCAAAGTTTTGGCAGCTCTGAACTCCATTTTGTGACTCCAAAATCTAAGGCTGGCCAAAACATCCCTGGCCTTTCTGCTTATCAGTTATGACTCCTTTTTGGATTCTCAGCCTCTGTCACTGCACCTATTATAGGGGTAAATAGAGCCTTGAGGAAAACAATGACTCTATTTTTAAGTTTCCTTTTCTGTGGATTTTAACCCTTCAGGCCCTGGTTTCCATAGAGACACGCCATTGCTTTCATTTACAACTTACTTGTTCAGCTGAGCCTTTGCACAATGCTGAGGTTAGGGGTGACCACCCACTACCAGGTCAAAATATTCGCCCAGAACTTGCTATCTGCCCTTGGCACTAGAAGTTCCTCCACATCCATGGATTCAACTACACTCAGAGCTGGTGGTACCACAGCATTTATTACTGAAAAAAAAATCCATTTTTACTGTTGCAAAAAATCTTCAAGTGGACCCAAGCAGTTCCAGCCAGTGTTGTCCAGCTTAGCTATTTATTATTCCACTTCCCTGACATGTTTTCAGTGGAGGAATAGATCATCACAAGTAACTCCATCTTACCCAGGAGCAGCAGTAAGATTTTCTCTTTTTACCTTTATCCTACCCTTTCTCTCTTCCCCATTTTCTAAGCATATAATATGGAACAAGAACTACAAATCATGTGAGATTGTAAGAGATGCAAATTAGAAATTAAAAATATCTAGTAACTCATGATTATTTCTGGGATGCTCTAACTCATGATTATTTCTAGGATGCTCTGGCCTTAAAATTTTCGTAGATTTCCCGTTTACAGTTCTGTTTTCCAAATGTTTTGAAATTGACAATATTGATTTCAGTGCTTTGGGAAGCTACCTTTCGTGCTCCCAACTTTTCTTCCAGCTTTCACTCTTTTCCCTGCCCTGGTTTCTCTTACAAGTCTGCATAGACAATGTAATACAAACGAGAGTATGAAAACACTTTTTAAAACTCTTTCGGAACTTCTCTGGCGGTCCAGTAAAGACTGCCTTCCAATGCAGGAAGTGCCAGTTTGATATCTGATTGGGGAGCTAAAATTCCACATGCCTCACAGCCAAAAAACCAAAACATAAAACCGAAGCAATATTGTAACAAATTTAATAGCAGATTTTAAAAATGGCCCATATCAAAAAACTCTAAAAAAAAACCAACAACTTTTTTTACTCTGGCATTTATGCAAATTTAGATTAAAATCTATTTTTATCATCTCTTTCTTTTTTTTTTCAGTAAGAAAACTTTTTAGTACACCTTTCAAATTGCAATTGTGTAGAAAGGTTAAGATTTGAACAAATTAAAATATTTGGTAACAATCCTAGATTCCTAAAATAAGTATATAAAATGGAAAGCTGCCATAGAAAATTTAAACTTTCCACACATAAGTAAAATATATTCCTAATTATTTTAGAATTAATCCCATCATGTTTCACATACGTCAGTAGAATTTGCCAAGAATATCCACTTGTACCTAAAATATGAATAGCAAAAAAAAAAAAAAGTTACTTTGAGAAATAATAAATTTTAGAAATTCCTCACATAACAATTTGCTGTTTGCTTTCTGATTAGGGAATAATATTATATGATATAAGAAAAAATGAAATTTACTATTTGAACTAAACAAAGTATACACTAAAGTTCATGCTTATCTTCTGAAAAAATACCCTTGATTAATAATTAGTCCTATATTTAAAGTGTTATTTCTGCTGTGCCATGGGATTATATGTGAGATTTTCTATGGAATAAATATTATCAGATAAAAATATTAAAAGTGCTTGACATTCCAGAGGGTAGGTGGAGCAATGAATTTACAAAGTTAAATGATTTATGAGTAGTAATCAGAATATTTCATTTAGCCATGCCATATATTTGATCAAATTTAGTGATATAAAACAGGTATGGGAATGTCACCTCTGTTACAGCAATTAAAATGTCAGTAGAAATAGCAGAATCAAGAGTTTTTTATTTATAATGCAAAATAAATTATCTTTTAAAGCAATGTAAAACTTTTAAGAAAACTACTGACACTTATGTTCATAAAGTGATATTTCTATGTTATTTATTTGGCTTAAGAAAGGGAATACCCCTGATTTTTAAATCATTTATCAGCACAATATTTTAAACATTACATCCTTATTCGTCTTGGTTAAAAAACTGTAGTATCTAATCCTAAAATGTATATTCTTTTGCATTTGCCATGTATTTGTCCCCTTTAGATGACATTTGTAGGCAGAAACTGTGCAGTTTCCCACTGTCCTTTTTTAAAAAGGAAATTTATGACATGCAAATTATACTTTAATAAAAATAACCTCTTATGACTGATTATATTTCTCTGTGATAGAAAACAATTTTTATCTTACTTTGAATCAGATGAATTTTATATCATTTTTACTTGAAATATTCCTCAATGTACTTTAAAGAAGCCTTTTGAAAACAGAATAATGTAAATGCCTCTTATTATGGAACTTGAAAAATTTAGAAATTTCTTCTTTACATTGTACTCAACAAACAGGGAGACTAACCAAAAAAGTGTCATTTCTTGACTTCATTCTTTTTAATCCCCCCTTACTTCAGGAGAATCCTTCACCCTTACATCAGGTTGATCCTCACAACCTATATATTTTGTCTCCTATAAAAGCATCAGGTCTTTAAAATGTTCTTTGTGTTTTATTTTTACTGGAATATATTTTTAGGGTTTAAGAAGGATATTGATGTCCAACACATATTTTAATTAGCTATATCCTTTGAGGTGTTGAGTAATTTTATAAAAGACACAGTCTGTCTCTAAGATTTTGAAAGAGTCTTTGATTATTCATAAGAGTTGAATGATTCTTGAGAGCTTCATAGAAAAGATTGTAATACGATTATCCCTTTTGTGATAACATGTTACAAAGGATATGAGTATGCACATAATATTTTGATTAAAAAATAAATGCAGAAACATAAACATCTTCATTTGCAATATGTGACAGATTCTGGCCTGTTTTGATTCTGACCTAATTCCATAAATTCAGGGGCTTCCCAGGTGGCGCTAGTGGTAAAGAACCACTTATGTGCAGGAAACATAAGAGACTTGGATTCGATTCCTGGGTCGGGAAGATCCCCTGGAGGACAGCATGGCAACCCACTCCAGTATTCTTGCCATGGAGAACCCCATGGACAGAGGAGCCTGGCGGGCTACAGTCCATGTGGTCACAGGGTTGGACACAACTGAGTGACTAACATTTAATATCATAAAATTCACTTTCCTTTACTGACAGTAAGGGAATAAGTTCAGGAAAATCAGATTTTAACCATGGCAATTTTCCCCATTACTTAAAAAAAAAACACAGTTAATTGCTTCAGTTCAGTTCAGTCACTTAGTCGTGTCCAACTCTTGGCAACACCATGAATCAACAGTTACCACTTTTTAAAAACAAGTGTTCAGAATTACAAATGACTGCATACATCTAATTAAAAATTAAAATGGCAAAATACATCAAATAGGAGACATCATGTGTGCTAATGTTTAATTGAACATACTGTACATATGAATTAAGTATGTAATGCAAAGAAATTTTTCTGAGTATGTACCATTGTAGCTGTCACCAAGATCAATATACAGAAAATTCACCTGATGTAACCATTATGAACATGTTAAATTAATGCCAGTAGTTAATGAACTCATACAAGTGAAGTCATATGGCATATATGCTTTGACTTTTGACTGTTCTTTCAATGTTTAATGTAGTAATATTCACTCATGTCATACCAGAAGCTTTTGTTTGTTTGTATTTTGTTTTTTCATTTCTGTGTAGTTTTCCTTATGTGAATATACTACAACTTGCTTATACATTTTATCATTGATGATTATTTCCAATTTGGTGTTGTGATGAATGAAGCTGTGCTGAACATTCTCACATAAGGCCTTGGTTGGAATTGGTTTGTCACATTGTATACCTTAGCTTCGGAGAAGGCAATGGCACCCCACTCCAGTACTCTTGCCTGGAAATCCCATGGATGGAGGAGCCTGGTAGGCTGCAGTCCATGGGGTCACAAAGAGTCAGACACGACTGAGCGACTTCAGTTTCCCTTTTCCCTTTCATGCATTGGAGAAGGAAATGGCAACCCACTTCAGTGTTCTTGCCTGGAGAATCCCAGGGACAGGGGAGCCTGGTGGGCTGCCGTCTGTGGGGTCGCACAGAGTCGGACACGAGTGAAGCGACTTAGCAGCAGCAAACCTTAGCTTTAGTTGCTACTGCCAAACATATATTAAAGGTGATTGTATCAAGTTATACTTTCACGGCCAGTGTTAATGTGACACTTGACTCGCATCCTCTCTGCTATTTGTCACTCTCCTTTCTATTAATTTTCTCCCATTATTTGGGTGTAGTAGTATCTCAGAAATTTAATTTTCATCTACCTAATGGCTAAAAACCTTTTTCATGTCCTTATTGGCTAGTTGGATATCTTCTTTTGCTAAGCATTTGTTCAGTTTTTTTTGTTGTTGCTTTTATTTATTTTAATGATATATTTTACTTACTTTATTTAAATAAGCATTTCTGCCACAGTCCTTTGATATATATATATATATATATGTATATCAAAAATTCTATCTCAGCCTATGTCTTTCTTAATTTTCACTCTCTCAAAGTTATCTTAGAATCATTTGATATTCTTAATTTTAGTGACACCTGATTGACCATATTTTTATGAATACTTATTGTGTCTTGTTTAAAATAAATATTTCCTTAGTATAAAATCATAAAACTAATTTCTTATGTTCTTTTTCTAAGTTTATTTTACTTCTAGCTCTAGGTCTATGTTCTGTCTGAAATTAAAGTTTTACTTGTCATTTGAATGTGTGGTGATCATTATACAGCTGAACCTTGAATAACGCAGGGGTTAGTGGCGAGGACTCCCACAGAGTGGAAAATCTGTATACTGCTATAACTGCCTCAGTAACAAAGAAATTGATCAATGATTCATCCAAAAACAGGAAGCTGAAACAGTTTGGACTGAATCAGGACTCAAACCCTAGTCATTTTGATTCCTCATATTGTGGCTGTATTCAAATAAAAAATTGCCTCCACATTTAGTCAGTTTAAAGATCCATAAAATGAAAAGTGCAGCTACTATGCAGATTGAAAAATCTGCACATAAGTGGATCCTTGTTGTGCAAATTCATGTTTGAGTGTCAACTGTGTTCATTTTTTCCATGTGTTGTGATAGGCAACCTCTAAGGAGGTTCTTAATTATCCCTGCTACCAATATCCATGCCCTTATGCAGTTTTTTCCCCATGAGTGCAGATCAGATGGCACACTGCGGAAGTGACAGGATGTCCCTTCCAAGATTTAGCTGTAAAAGATAGGCCTCTAGTACAGCCACTATGGAGAACAGTGTGAAGATTCCTTAAACAGCTGGAAATAGAGCTGCCATATGACCCAGCAATCCCACTGCTGTGCATACACACCGAGGAAACCAGAACTGAAAGAGACACGTGTACCCTCGTGTTCATCGCAGCACTGTTTATAATAGCCAGGACATGGAAGCAACCTAGATGTCCATCAGCAGATGAATGGATAAGAAAGCTGTGGTACGTATACACAATGGAGTATTCCTCAGCCATTAAAAAGAATGCATTTGAATCAGTTCTAATGAGGTGGATGAAACTGGAGCCTATTATATAGAGTGAAGTAAGGCAGAAAGAGAAACACCAATACAGTATACTAACACATATATATGGACTTTAGAAAAATGGTAACGATGACCCTGTATGTGAGACAGCACAAGAGACACAGATGTATAGAACAGACTTTCGGACTGTGAGGGAGAGGGAGAGGGTGGGACGATTTGAGAGAATAGCATGGAAACATATATATTACCATATGTGAAGTGGCTCTCCAGTCCAGGTTCAATGCATAAGACAGGGTGCTCAGGGCTGGTGCACTGGGATGACCCTGAGGAATGGGATGAGAAGGGAGGTGAGAGGGGGGGTTCAGGATGGGGAACACATGTACAGCGTGGTAGATTCATGTCAATGTATGGCAAAACCACTACAATATTGTAAAGTAATTAGCCTCCAATTAAAATAAATTAATCAAAAAAATAAAAAAGACAGGCCTCTGTCTTTACTGCTCTCACTCACTGTATGTAGTACTACTGCTGTAGGGGTATAGCATTTTACCTCTGCCACCCTGTCTTTATAATCAGAGCTTTATTAAAAAAAAACAGTCTTGATATCTGATACTCTAAGTCCTCCAATGTTGTTTTCTATTTTAGGATTATTTTAATTATAATTTCCATGTTGATTTTAAAATTCAGATTGTCAATTTTTATAAAATTCTGGAATTTTGAAAATTCACATAGAGTCATTCAACCAGTTTAGAAAGGGTAATATTTTTTACCATGTTATATATTCAAAACATGAAGGCTAGAGAGTTTCACTTTTAAGTATTTTTTTCAACTTTCTATTAGCCATGATTTTAAAATTGCAGAGGTTTTACATATCTTTCATTGTTTGTTCCTTTTTAATTGCTTATACTGTTACAATATTTTAATATTTTTAGAAAAATCACTGCTACTGCTGCTGCTGCTAAGTCGCTTCAGTCGTATCCAACTCTGTGTGACCCCATAGACTGCAGCCTACCAGGCTCCCCTGTCCCTGGGATTCTCCAGGCAAGAACACTGGAGTGGGTTGCCATTTCCTTCTCCAGTGCATGAAAGTGAAAGTGAAGTCACTCAGTCGTGTCCGATTTTGAGACCCCAGGGACTGCAGCCTACCAGGCTCCTCCATCCATGGGATTTTCCAGGCAAGAGTACTGGAGTGGGGTGCCATCACCTTCTCCAAGAAAAATCACTAGTATTATATATAGGTATAGAATTGTTTTATATTGAACTCTCATCCAGTAGCCATGGAGAAAATACTTACTGACTTCAATAGTTTCTGTATTTTGCCATTTTGTACACGCACAATTACTTCTACATCTCTAATACAATTTGTGATTATTGGCAATTTAATTTTTTACTGACCATCTTTAAGCTTCTGCTTCTTACAGTGCAGGTCACAGTGTTTCTAATATGCATAAAGATTTGCATAAAAACCTACTGCTGAATGTTGCCTATTGAATCATTCTAAATCCATTCCTTACACCCCTTGTTTGAGAGTCTGTGGGTGTGCATACTAAGTCGCTTCAGGCATATCGGACTCTGTGACCCTATAGACTATAGCCCTCTGGGCTCCTCTGTCCCTGAGATTCTCCAGGCAAGAATACTGGAGTGGGTTGCTGTGCCCTCCTCCAAGGGAAATTCCCCATTCAGGGGTCAAACCCACGTCTTTTATATCTCCTGCATTGGAGTGGGTTCTTCTCCACTAGCACCACCTGGAAGCTTGAGAGGCTGGAAACCAACGCCCACCCCCCCCCCCCAAAAAAAAAGTTATTTCAAAGACTTTAGTGCTCCTCGAACTTTGGAGGCACTCACAAGAAAGTGGGCTATTTATGGTGGTAATAGTACCAGGAGTTGGCAGTGTCATGGATTCAATTTCCTTATCTCTGAAACAAAAGTTTTGGGTATCGCTATTCTAATCTCAGAGTTTCATTTACAGGGATGACAGCAGCAAGAATGAATGTTGAGAGCAATGGGTTAATGAATTTAGCATCATTTTAATCCCAGTCTCACCAGTAGTTTCTATCAGAGTCAGTTCATCATTTTTTGGAACCATGTCATATATTTTCAGCTGAGTTACTTTCAGCACTTTCAATATTTTGCTGGTACCTATTTTTTACATTATTATTATTATTAGTTATTAAATATATATAACTATATATATTTCTAAATAATTATAGTATATTATAATCATCATCATTATTATTATCACTTAAAATTCCTGAAGTATTTGCTTTTTCTATTCAGCCCTCAGTAATAGTGTTTTATATAAGAGTCTCTCAACTTAATCTAGGATTAGTTATTTGGTATGATTATGTTTTGGGCTTCCCTGGTGGCTAAGTGGGGCTTAGTGATAAAGAATCTGCCTGCCAATGCAAGAGACTTGAGTTCAATCCCTGGGTTAGGAAGATCCCCTGGAGAAGAGAATAGAAATCACTCCAGTAACCATGCCAGGAAATCCCATGGAGAGAGGAGCCTGGCAGGCTATAGACTATAGGGTTGCAAAAGAGTCAGACATGACTTAGCAACTAAAAAACAGCATAAAATTATGTTTGAAGTTAATGGTGACCCCCAAATAATCACAATTCAAATTATCTTAGCAATTCATAATCTTATTGGGACAAAATTTTCCTAAAGTTTAGCTTGTAGGGCATTTGCCTGCTTGCTGCTGCTGCTGCTAAGTCACATCAATCGTGTCTGACTCTGTGCGACCCCATACACAGCAGCCCAACAGGATCCTCTGTCCCTGGGATTCTCCAGGCAAGAACACTGGAGTGGGTTACCATTTCCTTCTCCAATGCATGAAAGTGAAAAGGGAAAGTGAAGTCACTCAGTCGTGTCTGACTCGTAGCAACCCCGTGGACTGTAACCTGCCAATCTCCTCCATCCATGGGATTTTTCAGGTGAGAGTACTAGAGTGGGGTGCCATCGCCTTCTCCATTTGCCTGCTTAGTGGACTATTAACTGGAATGAGGAATGAGTGAATTCTACGAAGTGGGTGCTACAAGTTGAATATCCTAAAATTTACATATTGAATTCCTAATACACAACATGATGGTTTTAGATGGGTCTTTTGGAGGTAATTAGGTCATGATGGAGTCTTCATGGGCCTCTTACCACTTCTGCCATGTTAAAGATTCTTTGTCCCCTCGTGAGGTTACAGGCAAAAGAAAGCCATCTAGGAAGCTGGTCCCTATCAGACACTGAATCTGCTGGTGCCTTGACCTTGGACTTGCCAGCCTCTAAAACTATAAGAAACAAATTTGTTGTTTATAAGGCCTTTAGTTTCTAGTTGGGGCTTCCCTGATAGCTCAGTTGGTAAAGAATCTTCCTGCAATGCAGAAGACCCCAGTTCAGTTCCAGGGTCGAGAAGATCCCCTGGAAAAGGGATAGGCTACCCACTCCAGTATTCTTGGGCTTCCCTTGTGGCCCAGCTGGTAATGAATCTGCCTGCAATGCAGGAGATCTGGGTTCAATCCCTGGGTTGGGAAGATCCCCTGGCTAAGGGAAAGGGTACCCACTCCAGTATTCTGCCCTGGAGAATTCCATGGACTGTATAGTCCATGGGGTCACAAAGAGTCAGACACGGCTGAGTGACTTCCATTTTCACAGTCTCTAGTATTTTATTACAGCATCCCAAATGTACTAAAATAGTGGAATAGCTGCTTCTGACTAGAGTAAATAATTTAAATAAAGAAAATAAGAAAAACATTCTGGGATTTAAATTTTCAGTGAAAGCCACAGAGGATAAATATATATGACTATTTTAAATAATATCTAATAAATTTTTTATTATTGTTTATTATTATAAGATCTGTAAAACAACAAATTATTGTATTATTATATTAATGTATATTAATTATACATTAATTAATTTATATTATATTAATGTATATTATTAATGTATTAATGTATTATTGTTAATGTATTAATGTATTATTTGTTATGTATTTGTAATGTATTATTGTTAATGTATTAATGTATTATTTGTTATTTTGTTTATTATTGTTTATTATTATAAGATCTGTAAAACAACAAATAATATTTAAGTTTGAGGGTTGTTAAAATACATTATAAGCAGATTTTGCTTTCTAAAGGTGACTACAAAGTCACCATCCATTTTATATGCTCTTTGGAAATGTGACATTGATCATCCTGATGAAAGGAGTTTATTTTTCCATCCCTTTGACAGTAGTACTTCCTCAGTGATCAGTGCAAAGAAATAGAAAACAATAGAATAGGAAAGACTAGAGATTTCTTCAAGAAAATTAGAGATACCAAGGGAACATTTCACAGAATGATGGGCTCAGTAAAGGACAGAAATGGTTGGGACCTAACAGAAGCAGAAATATTAAGAAAAGGAGGCAAGAATACACAGAAGAACTGTACAAAAAAGATCTTCACAACCCAGATAATCATGATGGTGTGATCACTCACCTAGAGCCAGACATCTTGTAATGTGAAGTCAAGTGGGCCTTCGAAAGCATCACTATGAACAAAGCTAGTGGAGGTGATGGCATTCCAGTTGAGCTATTGTTCGTAGTGATGTTTCCTAGGGCTCACTTGACTTTGCATTCCAGGATGTCTGGCTCTAGGTAATTAATCTCATCATTGTGGTTATCTAGGTCATGAAGTAGAGGAAAACAATAGAATGGCAAAGACTAGAGATGCCTTGAAGAAAACTAGAGATACCAAGGGAACATTTCAGGCAGAGAAGGACTCAATAAAGGACAGGAATGGTATGGACCTAACAGAAGCAGAAGATATTAAGAAGAGGTGACAAGAATACACAGAAGAACTATACAAAAAAGATCTTCACGACCCAGATAATCATGATGGTGTGATCACTCACCCAGAGCCAGACATCCTGGAATGTGAAGTCAAGTGAGCCTTAGAAAGCATGGCTATGAACAAAGATAGTGGAGGTGGTGGAATTCCAGTCAAGCTATTTCAAATCCTGAAAGATGATGCTGTGAAAGTGCTTCACTCAATATGCCAGCAAATTTGGAAAACTCAGCAGTGGCCACAGGACTGGAAAAAGTCCGTTTTCATTCCAATCCCAAAGAAAGGCAATGGCAAGGAGTGCTCAAACTACCACACAGTTGCAGTCATCTCACAAGCTAGTAAAGTAATGCTCAAAATTCTCCAGTCAGGCTTCAATAGTTCGTGAACTGTGAACTTCCAGATGTTCAAGCTGGTTTTAGAAAAGGCAGAGGAAACAGAGATCAAATTGCCAACATCCGCTGGATCACCAAAAAGGCAAGAGAGTTTCAGAAAAACATTGATTTCTGCTTTATTGACTATGCCAAAGCTTTTGACCTTGTGGATCACGATCAACTATGTAAAATTCTGAAAGAGATAGGACTACCCGACCGCCTGACCTCCCTCTTGAGAAACCTGTATGCAGGTCAGGAAGCAACCGTTAGAACTGGACATGGAACAACACTGATTCCAAATAGGAAAAGGAGTACGTCAAGGCTGTATGTTGTCACCCTGCTTATTTAACTTATATGTGGAGTACATCATGAGAAATGCTGGGCTGGAAGAAGCACAAGCTGGAATCAAGATTGCCAGGAGAAATATCAATAACCTCAGATATGCAGATGACACCACCCTTATGGCAGAAAGTGAAGAAGAACTAAAGAACCTCTTGATGAAAGTGAAAGAGGAGAGTGAAAAAGTTGGCTTAAAGCTCAACGTTCAGAAAATTAAGATCATGGCATCCAGTCCCATCACTTCATGGCAAATAGATGGGGAAATAGTGGAAACAATGGCAGACCTTTTTTTTTATTTTTTTGGTTAGGGGTGCTCCGAAATCACTGCAGATGGTGACTGCAGCCATGAAATTGAAAGATGCTTACTCCTTGAAAGGAAATTATGACCAACCTAGATAGCATATTAAAAAGCAAAGACATTACTTTGCCAACAAAGGTCTGGTTGGCAACAAAGGTCTAGTCAAGGCTATGGTTTTTCCAGTAGTCATGTATGGATGTGAGAGTTGGACTATAAAGAAAACTGAGCACAGAAGAATTGATGCTTTTGAACTGAGGTGTTGGGAGAAGACTCTTGAGAGTCCCTTGGACTGCAAGGAGATCCAACCAGTCCATTCTAATGGAGATCAGCCCTGGGTGTTCATTGGAAGGACTGATGCTGAAGCTGAAACTTCAATACTTTGGCCACCTGATGCAAAGAACTGACTCATTGGAAAAGACCCTGATGCTGGGAAAAATTGAATGTGGGAGAAGGGGACAACAGAGGATGATATGGTTGGATGCCATCACCAACTCAGTGGGCATGAGTTTGAATAAACTCTGGGAGTTGGTGATGGACAGGGAGGCCTGGCACACTGCAGTCCATGGGGTCACAAAGAGTCAAACACAACTGAGTGACTGAACTGAACTTGAATGTAGGCAAGCCCTGAGCTGGCTTTTTCCAATAAAGTAATGGCAGAAATGATCTTATGTCAGTTCTAAGTGTCTCTAAACATGTCAATGTATGGCAAAACCAATACAGTATTATAAAGCAAAATAAAGTAAAAATAAAAATTTAAAATAGAAAAAAAAATAGATAACCAACAAGGATCTGTGTGTGTGTGTGTGTGTGTGTAAGTGAATCACTTGGCTATACATCTGAATTGTAAATCAACTATATTTCAATAAAAATTTTTTTAAGTTAAAAAAAAGAATTTCTTTACATTACTAATGATGATTACAACTTATAGGCTTTTACAATAGTTCAAAGGCAATAAAGACTAAAATCAGATAACAAAACTGTGTCTCCTTGATATGGCAACATTTTCCATTGAAGAATCTAGGCTAGTCTGATGACCTTTTGATATGCTGGGGGGCAGAGGAAAGAGAGAAACTATCACATGGAAGACCAGAGGCACCAGACATTTTATGAAGATACCAACTTGGGTAATCCAGCCAAGTCAAGCCTCTGATGATTCTAGCACTTCTTGCCATATGACTAGCGTTGTATATGAGATTCAGTGAGAAAAATCTGTGAAGATGCAGAACCATGAAATGAATATCTTTTTTTCCGAAGCTGTTAATTTCTTGGCGGTTTATCACACAGCTATAGAATGAAAATTGCTATGAGAACTGGAGTATTGACAAACAAAAACCTAAAATATGTGGCACTGGTTTTGGAACTGGATCCCAGGAAATGGCTAGGAAGACCTTGAGGAAACTGATGACAGAAGCTGGAAAAATAATGAGCATAGTGTTATTGGAGTCTGGATGGAGAACAGCCTGTGTTATAGAGCAGTAGAAAGGACAGCAAAATGGTTGTCTATTATAACATGAAAAATAGGAAATTAACTAGTGCTTCTGGCTACGGGTACTTCCACCAGGAATGTTCGAAAAGGCCAACTGATGTTTTATCTATATTTGCTAAAAAATACAGATGAATGAAAGAAGGAACTGCCCAATTGCTGAGCAGAATTAATAGGACATATAAGGCAATCTGGATGCTTTCAAGCCAAAATGTTCTCAGAGTAAGAAGTAACCTCAGAATAAAGATCAAATCAGGAACTGGTGGCTCAGATGGTAAAGAATCTGCCTGAAGTGCAGAGATTTGGGTTTTATCCCTGGGTCAGGAATATCCCCTCGAGCAGGGAATGACTATCCAGTCTAGAATTGTTGCCTGAAAAATTCCATGGACAGAGGAGCTTGGTGGGCTACAGTCTATGGGGTCGCAAAGAGTCAGACATAACTGAGCAACTAACAATTTTCCAGTAAAATGTAGCCTCAGAAAGAATGTAAACTAAGGATGTTGTTGTAAAATTCTTCATCAAAACACTAACAGGACTTAAGGTGACATCCCTTATGTCATCTCAGTTGGAGAAAAATGACTTTTGAGGAACTTAAAGACTTTCTTGACTTTTTTCTGCTAGGCAAATTGGCTTCTAATATCATGAAGCTGTCATTTAATAGTTGTTTAAATGTCAGTTCATGAGTCTTATTGAGAGAATTCGTCTTGAAGAAATTTGTGAGTGTCACTTTGGTTTTCTAGTAGGAATACCAGTAAGATTCATAGGGCTATCACAGAGATTTTAAGAGAATCGGGTCAGCCAAAGCATCAGCATCTTGTACTGAGAGGCAGAGATAATTACAACTGAAAACAGTCCTCAGGGCTCACAGATTTCAAATGTTGGGAAGCAGTTTTGGAAAACTACTCAGCTGCAAATATGAACTGATCAGAAAGAAGACTGATTCAGAATGTAGAGTTAAGCTCAATTTCTAAGATCAGAAATGACCCTAATCAAGGAACTTGTGACATGCCTAAGCAGATGCTGTAATTTGTATGGGCCAATGACTGCCATGTTCTTCTATGCTGGCTATGCCTGTCTTACCAACATATGCTGGATGAATGTGGGAGTAGATAACATAGTTGATACTCTTCAAATATAAACAAACATCTCCCCGTAGTCTGGGTTTATTGACAGTCTTGTCATCTTATTTAATTGAAAAATTTTCCATAGGCTTTCTCTTTTGTTTTAAAATAAGAGGATTTGTGGAAGTTTTCCCCTCTCCCCAAACAAACAAACACAACAATAAGAAATCTACTCTTCTCTACATACTTACTAACAGGAATATTCTGTGCTAATACGAGTTCCAAGGAATTCCTGAATATTCAGCTTAATTTTTTTAGGCAACTTTCTTTTTTAAAAATACATATTTATTAGTGTATAATCAGGACTTAATGTTTTAGACTTTTTTATACCACATAAGGGGCTTCCCTCATAACTCAGCTGGTAAATCATCTGCTTGCAATGCAGGAGACCCAAGTTCGATTTCTGGGTCGGGAAGATCCCCTGGAGAAGGAAATGGCAATCCACTCCAGTATTCTTGCCTGGAGAATCCCATGGACAGAGGAGCCTGACAAGCTACAGTTTATGGGATTGCAAGTTGGGCATGACTTAGCGACTACACCACCACCATCATACCACATAAGAACCTCATAAGAAAATATTAGAGATGCCACCATAAACATTCATGATATTTTCAAAATCATATCAAAGAATTTTATCACATATATTTGATCTAAACTTTGCCCTAAAGGCTGCATTCTACTAGTAATGCTCTGGATTTGATCTTTACCCTTAGGCTCTTTCTTATTGGGAAATATTTTGTTGGCTGAAAATATCATTCAGGGGGATCATAACTAAATTTATGAAGGTCTGTCTTGGTTTCATGAAGAATTTTTTGTGCATGTGCTTCCCTCAAATGTAGAAAACATACATGGCAAAACATGACATTTATGACTTTCATTCTTTGGCAATTACAGATTCCAAATATCAGAATCCATTCTCTTCCTTGAGATCTTATCATATATACTTTTCAATCTGTTATTTCTATGTGGTCAGGTTAAGGGAATAACCATATTTCCCATTGTGAATGACTTTTATAGGAGGTATGCTTTTACCAGAAGACTATCAGAACTTCTTTTTAAGGCTTACTTTTTAAAAGGTATATCACAGGGTATATGATAAAATGAAATTTATAAACTGTTAATAAGATCTAACTGTTAGGTACATGACTTTGAGGAATATAATTAACAAGTCAGTATCACTGTATCAGAATAATTTAAATATAAATGCCTTTCTTTTGGAATTTTCTTAAGATTAACGATGTAATGTGTATGGGATGGCAAACAGAACTTATGACATAGAAGAGGTTTCAGTAAATGACTTCCCTTCTGTATTCCCCTGTTTCCTTTTACAAGTTTTGATTAAGAAAGCATCATCTGTGCATGCCACCTGGCTAAAAATTCTGTGGTATATTTCCACAATGTTGTTATTCAGTAACTGAGCTCTGTCCAGCTCTTTGTGACCACATGGACTGCAGCATGCCAACCTCCACTGTCCACTATCTCCCACGGTTTGCTCAAACTCATGTCCATTGAGTCAGTGATACCACCCAACCATCTCATCCTTTATCACCCCTTTCTCCTGCCCTCAGTCTTACCCAGCATCAGGGTCTTTTCCGATGAGTCAGCGTTTCATTTCAAGAGGCTAAAGTATCAGAACTTCAACATCAGTTCTTCCAATGAATAATCAGGATTGATTTCCTTTAGAATTGACTGGCCTGATTGCCTTGCTATCCAAATGAAACAGGAATCTTAGTTCTTGTTCATGGAGCTGAAGAGTGAACTTCATGAACATGCAAACACTCACAGCAGCAAGCAAATAGGATTTATTTTAAAGAGAAAGAAAGTACAAAGCTCTCAAACTAGATACTGAGAGGGGGGTAGAAAGTCCCCAAGAGGCGGGACTTACAGCAGTCTGATAACTTATTAGACTAAGGACACATTCCAGGAATTGAGGATAAAGGGTACAGTTATAGGTTAATGGAGTGAGAACTTTGTTGAAAACAAGACCTACAGTGTAGGTTGCAGACTCCTACACTGACTGCTAGCAATTTCAACCTCACAAGGGACTCCCAAAAGTCTTCTCCAGAGACACAGTTTGCAAGCATCAGCTTCAGCACTCCGCCTTCTTTATGGTCCAGCTCTCACATCTGTACATGATACTAGAAAAACTGTAGCTTTGACTATATGAGCTTTTGTTGGCAAAGTGATGTCTCTGCATTTTAATAAGCTGTCTAGGTTTGTCATAGCTTTCCTTCCAAGAAGCAAGTTTCCTTTAAATTTATGGCTGCAGTCACCATCTGCAGGGATTTTGGAGCCAAAGAAAAGAAAATCTGTCACTGCTTTCCCTTTTTCCCTTATATGCCATGGAGTAATGGGACTGGATGCCTTGATCTTAGCTTTTTAATGCTGTTTCAAGCCAGCTTTTTCACTGCATCTTGACCCTCATCAAGAGGCCGTTTCCTCTTCACTTTCTGCCATTAGTGATATCATCTGCATATCTGAAGTTGTTGAAAATTCTACTGGCAATCTTGATTCCAGCTTGTGATTGATTCCACAGTACCTCAGCCGTAATTCTGGCTAATACAATACTATGCTTTACCAATTACTATTGATAATAATTGATTTGTCAATTATAACAGTGGTTTCTGCAACAAATGAAGATGTTTAAAAATTAGATCATCTGCTTCCCTCATGAAGATATTGATTCAGTATTGATGGAATGAAGACAATGGTTTGTATTTTTTAAATATTCCCTTAGTGACTCTGATACATACACAAGCTTTAGATTTAAAATCTAAAGCTCTTTTCCTGAGTCTGAAAAGTAGCATTACTGTCACCTCAGTTGTGTCCGACTCTGTGTGACCCCATAGACAGCAGCCCACCTGGCTCCACCATCCCTGGGATTCTCCAAGCAAAAACACTGGAGTGGGTTGCCATTTCCTTCTCCAATGCATGAAAGTGAAACGTGAAAGTCAAGTCGCTCAGTTGTGTCCGACTCTTAGCAACCCCATGGTCTGCAGCCCACCAGGCTCCTCCGTCCATGGGATTTTCCAGGCGAGAGTACTGGAGTGGGCTGCCATCGCCTTTCCTACGGCATCATTGTAGGAAAAACATTAACAGGAGATGAACAAAAAGCAATTGTGATTCAAAAGTTAATAATAAGATACTGTTAATAATAAAAATACATATAGCTCAGAGTCCTTTAGGGTGACAGTTTAGTATCACCTTAAGAAAAATAAAAGCAGGTACCACTGGACTTGAAGGTCTGAATATTTATTAAAAGTTATATACTATATACCTTATATTCCATGTCTTTAATTTCCTGATCTGATTTATTTTCTCTAATAAATTTGTACATACATTTCTACCTTAGACAACAGAATAGCTAGGAAATCTTAGAAAAAACATAGAAGTATATCATGCTAAAGGAAATACAGTGAAATTGAAAGACTACATTAAATAGATTTGTACCTGTAACATCTGTTGAATGATTAACCTTTTAAAAATGACATTCCATAATTTTAGTGTTCTTACAGTCTAAATGAATTGTATCTGAGAATGAAGATTTAGTTTGAATAAAGCTTTTGTTAATGCAAATATTAGTCATTGACTGTTAAGGATTTTTTTTTTTTTTAACTATGAACACAAAGGGTACCTTAGGTTTTTGAGCTCTGAAAATTTTGGTCTTCATATTTTGTGGGGGGAAATGTATGACTGTATTGCTATTACTAGACCTTTGAGTGAAATAAACTGTGAATGGTGGGAAATGCTGTTATGTTGTTCCCAGAACTACAGGGTTCGGGTTTAGAAATTGGATTGTGGAGATTGCCTTAAATCAAACAAAGTGGTTATTTGGCAACACAGTCTGGCCAAGAAGCTTGTTCTGGCTCTTCTGTCAATAAGTAATTTTGAAAAATGCTTCTATTTTCTAATCAAAATTTATATAAATTAGGAAAGAGAAACCACTGGAGTTATTGAGGGAAATGTAAAAACTCAGGATAATTAAGAGAAGTTCAGTTCGGTTCAGTTGCTCATTCATGTTGGATTCTTTGCGACCCCAGGGACTTCCATACCCAGGCTTCCCTGTCCATCACCAACTCCTGGAGCTTGCTCAAGATCTGAGTTATTGTTTCTTTTCTTTTTACTTTAGCTCATTGCTTTTTTTTTTTTTAATATCCACCTGCAATGCAGGAGACCACGGTTCAATTCCTGGGTCAGGACGATTCGCTGGAGAAGGGATAGGCTACCCGCTCCAGTATTCTTGGGCTTCCCTGGTGGCTAGGCTGATAAAGAATCTGCCTGCAAATGCAGGAAAGCTCTGTTTGATCTTTGGCTTGGGAAGATCCCTGGAAAAGGGAATGGCTATCCAGTCCAGTATTTTCGCCTGGAGAATTGCATGGACTGTATAGTTCATGGGGTTGCAAAGAATTTGAAACGACTGAGCAACTTTCACGCTTGATAAACAACTTTGGAATAGTTTCAAGTGTACAGTTCAGCCTCTCAGTCATGTCCCACTCTTTGCAAACCCATGGACTGCAGCAGGCCTGGCTTCCCTGTTCATCACCAGCTCCTGGAGCTGGCTCAAACTCATGTCCATCGAGTTGGTGATGCCATCCAACCATCTTGTCCTCTGTCGTCCCCTTTTCCTCCTGCCTTCAATCTTTCCAAGCATCAGAGTCTTTTCCAATGAGTCACTTCTTCACATCAGGTGGCCAAAGTATTGTAGCTTCAGCTTTAGTATCAGTGCTTCCAATTAATATTCAGGACTGATTTCCTTTAGGATGGACTGGTTGGATCTCCTTGCAGTCTAAGGGACTCTCAAGAGTCCTCCAACACCACAGCTCGAAAGCATCAATTCTTTGGCACTCAGCTTTCTTCACAGTCCAACTCTCATGTCCATACATAACTATAGGAATAAATCATAGCCTTGACTAGATGGACCTTTGTCAATACAGGAATGTCTCTGCTTTTTAATATGCTGTCTAGGTTGGTCATAGCTTTTCTTCCAAGGAGCACGTGTCTTTTAATTTCATGGCTGCTGTCACCATCCACAGTGATTTTGGAGCCCAAGAAAATAAAGTCTCTCACTGTTTCCCCATCCTTTTTTGATGAACAGATGGGACCAGAAGCCATGATCTTCATTTTTTGAATGTTGAGTTTTAAGCCAGTTTTTTCACTCTCCTCTTTCACTTCCATCAAGAGGCTCTTTAGTTTCTCTTCACTTTCTGCCATAAGAGTGGTATGATCAGCATATCTGAGGTTATTGATATTTCTCCAAGCAATCTTGATCCCAGCTTGTTCTTCATCCAGCTCAGCATTTCACATAATGTACTCTGCATATAAGATAAATAAGCAGGGTGACAATATATTGCCTTGATGTACCCCTTCCCCATTTTGGAACAAGTCTGCTGTTCCCAAGTGATTCAGTTACACATATACATGTATCCATTCTTCTTTAAATTTGTTTCCCACTTAAGTTTTTACATAATATTAAGCAGAGATCCCTGTTTGTCAGTTACCTATTTAAATAATGCATGTGTACATGTCAATCTCAAACTCCCAAAATATCCCTTTCCCTCTGATAACCTTAAGTTCATTCTCTAAGTCTGTGTCTATTTTGTAAATAAGTTTATTTGTTTATTCTTTTTAGAGTATGCAGATAAGTGATACCAATCAATCTTTCTCTTTTTCTGTCTTCCTTCAGTATTACAATGTCTAAGTCCATCCATGTTGCTGCAAATGCCATTATTTCATTCTTTATAATTCTGAGTAATATTCATTGTATATATATACCACATCTTTATCCATTTCTCTATCAGTGGAATTTAGATTGCTTAATGAACACTACGCATCCCTGGTGGCTCAGACGGTAAAGCAACTGCCTGCAATCAGGGAGACCGGGGTTTGATCCCTGGGTAGGGAAGATCCTCTGGAGAAGGAAGTGGCAACCCACCCCAGTACTCTTGCTTGGAAAATCCCATGGGGTCGCAAAGAGTCGGACACAACTGAGCGACTTCACTTTCAATTTCAGTGAACACTAGGGTACATGTATCTTTTTTTTAAATATAAATTTATTTATTTTAATTGGAGGATAATTACTTTACAATATTGTATTGGTTTTGCCATACATCAACATGAATCTGCCACGGGTGTACACGTGTTCCCCTTTTGAACCATGTTTTTCTCTGGATATATGATCAGGAGTGGAATTACAGGATCATATGTTTGGTCTATTTTTAGTTTTCTGAGGAACTTCATTACTGTTCTCCACAGGGGCTGTAACAATTTATATTTCCACCTTCAGTGCAAGAAAATTCACTTCTCTCCATACCATCTCCAGCCTTTGTGGATTTTTTTAACGATAGCCATTTTGATTGCTGTGAGGTGATATCTCATTATAGTTTTGATTTGCATATCTCTAATAGTTATGTTGAACATCTTTTCATGTGCTCTTTGGCCATGTATATGTGTTCTTTTGAGAAATATCTATTTAGGTCTTTGCCTATTTTTTTTATTGGATTGCTTGTTTTGATGGTATTAAGCCATGTGAGCTATTTGTAAATTTTGGAGACCCAGTCCCTTATCAGTCATATCATTTGAAAGTATTTTCTCCCACGATGGTGTAATCACTCACCTAGAGCCAGACATCCTGGAATGTGAAGTCAAGTGAGCCTTAGAAAGCATGGCTATGAACAAAGATAGTGGAGGTGATGGAATTCCAGTCGAGCTATTTCAAATCCTGAAAGATGATGCTGTGAAAGTGCTTCACTCAATATGCCAGCAAATTTGGAAAACTCAGCAGTGGCCACAGGACTGGAAAAGGTCAGTTTTCATTCCAATCCCAAAGAAAGGCAATGGCAACGAATGCTCAAACTACCACACAATTGCACTCATCTCACAAGCTAGTAAAGTAATGCTCAAAATTCTCCAGTCAGGCTTCAATAGTTCGTGAACCGTGAACTTCCAGATGTTCAAGCTGGCTTTAGAAAAGGCAGAGGAAACAGAGATCAAATTGCCAACATCCGCTGGATCATGGAAAAAGTAAGAGAGTTCCAGAAAAACATCTATTTCTGCTTTATTGACTATGCCAAAACCTTTGACTGTGTGCATCGCAATAAACTGTGAAAAATTCTGAGAGAAATGGGAATACCAGACCACCTGACCTGCCTCTTGAGAAATCTGTATGCAGGTCAGGAAGCAGCAGTTAGAACTGGACATGGAACAACAGACTGGTTCCAAATAGGAAAAGGAGTACGTCAAGGCTGCATATTGTCACCCTGCTTATTTAACTTATATGCAGAGTACATCATGAGAAACGCTGCGCTGCAAGAAGCACAGGCTGGAATCAAGATTGCCGGGAAAAATATCAATAACCTCAGATATGCAGATGACACCACCCTTATGGCAGAAAGTGAAGAGGAACTAAAAGCCTCTTGATGAAAGTGAAAGTGGAGAGTGAAAAAGTTGGCCTAAAGCTCAACATTCAGAAAACGAAGATCATGGCATCCAGTCCCATCACTTCATGGGAAATAGATGGGGAAACAGTGGAAACAGTGTCAGACTTTATTTTTTGGGACTCCAAAATCACTGCAGATGGTGACTGCAGCCATGAAATTAAAAGACGTTTACTCCCTGGAAGAAATGTTATTACCAACCTAGATAGCATATTCAAAAGCAGAGACATTACTTTGCCAATAAAGGCCCATCTAGTCAAGGCTATGGTTTTTCCAGTGATCATGCATGGATGTGAGAGTTGGACTGTGAAGAAGGCTGAGCACTGAAGAATTGATGCTTTTGAACTGTGGTGTTGGAGAAGACTCTTGAGAGTCCCTTGGACTGCAAGGAGATCCAACCAGTCCGTTCTGAAGGAGATCAGCCCTGGGATTACTTTGGAAGGAATGATGCTAAAGCTGAAGCTCCAGTACTTTGGCTACCTCATGCGAAGAGTTGACTCGTTGGAAAAGACTTTGATGCTGCGAGGGATTAGGGGCAGGAGGAGAAGGGGACGACAGAGGATGAGATGGCTGGATGGCATCATGGACTCGATGGACGTGAGTCTGAGTGAACTCTGGGAGATGGTGATGGACAGGGAGGCCTGGAGTGCTGCGATTCATGGGGCTCAAAGAGTCGACATGACTGAAAGATTGAACTGAACTGAACTGTGGGTTGCCTTTTTGTTTTGTCTATTCTTTGCTGTGAACAGATTTTTGAGTGTAATGAGGTCTTTTTGTTTTTCAATTTTTTTTTTTTAATGTCCATTACTCTGGGAGATGGATCAGAAAGATACTGCTCTGATTTATGTCAGAGAGTGCCAATCTATGCTGATTTTTTCTCCTGAATTTTTTACTGCTAAGTCTCACATTTAGTTCTTTAATCCATTTTGAGTTTATGTTTGTAAATGTTGTTAGATAATATTCTAATTTCATTTTTTAAAACGAAACTGTCCAGTTTTCCCAGTACCATTTATTGAAGAGACTCCCTTTCCTCCATTGTATAGTATTGTTTCCTTTTTTGTAGGTTATTTAAGCATAGGTGTGTCGGTTTATTTTGAGCTTTCCATCCGGTTCCACTGATCTATATTTGTGTGTGTGTGTGTGTGTGTGTGTGTTTGCCAAGACTATACTGTTTAAATCACTATAGCTTTGTCATATAGTCTGAAGTCAGAGATCCTGATTGCTTCAGCTCTGTTTTTCTTTCTCAAGATTACTTTTGCTCCTTGGAATCTTTCAGTTCATTGCATTTCAGTCAAAAAGATGATAGACGGATAGACCACTAATTAGATTTTGATCAATAGATATGTTAAAATCTTAAAACGTGATGGAGGTAAAATATGTAAACATAAAATTAATAAGGATTCAGTACTTTATTTAAGTGGCTTCCCTGGTGGCTTAGAGGGTAAAGCATCTGCTTGCAATGCAGGAGACCCAGGTTTTATCCCTGGGTTAGGAAGATCCCCTGGAAAAGGAAATGGTACCCCACTCCAGTACTCTTGCCTGGAAAATCCCATGGATGGAGGTGCCTGGTGGGCTATAGTCCATGGGGTTGCAAAGAGTTGGACATGACTGAGTGACGACATCTTACTTTATCTAAGAGATGCTTAAAGTGTCAGTGGTCATAGAAAACAATACCTTAACTCGGTGTTATGAGAAGCTTCAAGGAGAATAACTTATTTGTGAAAGTAATTGGTAGGATTAAATCAATTATAATATCATATTCAAGGTAAGTCAGTGGACTTCAGAAGCTCAAGTATGGTGATAATCACAATCTTGTTAATTTAGTTCCCTTCAGTTTTTTTCCATTTCATGTATCCATGATTGTTATATAATTTATCATCTATAACCTATGCTATGTGTAGATGATGACCTTTCTTCTTGCATCTATAAATAATAATAAAGATATAGCAAAAATTTGATTTAATAATGCAATTGCATTTTAGGAAAATTTGTGAATAGATAACCCTCTAGTACTAAGGTAACTCAGCATTTAGGGATCAGATTAATATCTAGTGAATTTAATCTACACGATTGCCAGTATATAAAGAAGAGTAATATACTAACACTGAGGAGAGGCATTTAAAGGCTCTGCTCAAAGACTCACTGATGCTCTCTTACCAGATAAAATTCTGTCACAATTCATTTCTCAGAACTAATTAATTTTATTTCAAAAAGATTTAAAAATTACATAATTTAACTCAGACAATGTACTGTGAGCATACCAGTCATTTGGTAAAGGCCAGGAGGAGTAAATTTGTGGATTATGGAAAATTTCCATCTGTAGGTATTAAAACCTTTTCAAGATGTTATCATTCTCATTTTGCATGCAGGTGGGCAATTCTGGTGCAGATTTAACACTCTTTTCCTAACTTAGCTGAAGCTTTGCACTTTCTTCAGAAGCATTGTTTTTCCAGGAATGTTTAGCTTCATAAGCATTTCATGAATTGTGAATCAACATTCTGTGCATTTTGCAGCTATCAGGTGAACCACCATGTGACCACAGACAGGAGTCATCAGTTATAGATACGCAAAGGAGGCTGTCACCAACAGTCTGGCATTCAGGCATCCTCAGTGGTACTGTGGATGTCAATGACATTCATTAGCAATAATTTTCATATCTAGGCATGGCAGATGGCAACTTGCTCATCAAACAGTAAATACAAAGATAATTTTAAAAGTCAGTGAGCAATAACAGCGGTAGAAATAATCTTTATAAAAGTTTTCTAAGCAAACAGAACTCATTTGTGATTTTGAAGGTCCCATTTTTTTCAAACCAGGCTAACCAAAATCCTACACACAAAACACAGTTTCATTGAACACTACTCTATTGCAGGGACTCTGCCTTATTACATATCATTTCAATTAATTTTCACAAACAGTGAAGTTGATATGATCTTTAATCTACTTGGTTGGCTGATATGAAGAAAAGTGAATAGATTAGTGCCACATGACTTGGATGTTAATTCAAAATGGTATTTGTTTCATGCTTTAGGCATTATATTATTTCTTAGTAACAATAGATTAGAAAAACAGTACATCTCAAGAAAAGAAATAATTTAAGTTCTGCTCAGTTGCTCAGCCCTATGCGACTCTTTGTGACCCCCTGGACTGCAGGACGCCAGGCTTCCCTGTCCATCACCAACTCTCGGAGCTTACTCAAACTTAGGTCCATTGAATAGGTGATGCCATCCAATGATCTCATCCTCTGGCATCCCCTTCTCCTCCTGCCCTCAATCTTTCCCAGCATTAAGGTCTTTGCAAATGAGTCAGTTCTTTGCCATCAGGTGGCCAAAATATTGGAGTTTCAGCTTCCAATGAATATTCAGGACTGATTTTCTTTAGGATGGACTTGTTGGATCTACTTGCTGTCCAAGGGACTCTCAAGAGTCTTCTCCAAAACCGCAGTTCAAAAACATCATCCCTTGGCACCTAGCTTTTTTTATATTCCAAATCTCACATCCATACATGACTACTGGAAAAGCAATAGCTTTGACTTGATGGACTTTGCAGCAAATTAATGTCTCTGCTTTCCAATATGCTGTCTAGGTTGGTCATAGCTTTTCTTCCAAGAAGTGAGCATCTTTTAATATCATGGCTGCAGTCACCATCTGCAGTGATTTGGAAACCCCCCAAAATTAGGTCTCTCACTGTTTTAGTTATATCCCCATGTATTTGCCATGAAGTTTTGGGAGCAGATGCCATGATCTTCATTTTCTGAATGTTGAGTTTCAAGCCAAATTTTTCACATTCCTCTTTCAATTTCATCAAGAGGCTCTTTAGTTTTTCTTTGCTCTCTGCCAAAAGGGTGGTGTCATCTGCATATATGAGGTTATTGATATTTCTCCTGGGAATCTTAATTCCAGCTTATGCTTCATCCAGCCTGTCATTTCGCCTGGTGTACTCAGCATTTAAGTTAAATAGGTGGAGTTACAATATACAGCCTTGATGTACTCCTTTTCCTATTTGGAATCAGTCTGTTTCATGTTCAGTTCTAACTGTTACTTCTTGACCTGCATACAGATTTCACAGAAGTCAGACCAGGTGGTCTGGTATCCCCATCTCTTGAAAAATTTTCAACAGCTTTTTGTGATCCACACAATCAAAGGCTTTGATGTAGTCAATAAAGAGGAAATAAATTTTTTTCTGGAACTCTCTTGCCCTTTTAATGATCCAGGGGATGTTGGCAATTTGATCTCTTATTCCTCTGCTTTTTCTAAATCCAGCTTGAACATGTGGAAGTTCTTGGTTCACATACTATTAAAGCCTGGCTTGGAGAATTTCGAGGATTTCTTTTCTAGCATGTGAGATAAGTGCAATTGTCCATAGGTTGAACATTCTTTGGCATTGCCTTTCTTAGGAATTAGAATGAAAACTGACCTTTCCAAATCCTGTGGCCACTGCTGAGTTTTCCAAATTTGCTGGCATATTGAGTGAAGCACTTTCACAGCATCATCCCTTTTAGGATTTGAAATAGCTCAACTGGAATTCCATCATCTCCACTAGTTTGTTTGTAGTGATGCTTCCTAGGGCCCACTAGACTTTGCATTCCAGGATGCGTGGCTCTAGGTAACTGATCTCATCATTGTGGTTATCGAGGTCATGAAGTAGAAGAAAACAACAGAATGGGAAAGACTAGAGAGCTTTTCAAGAAAATTAGAGATACCAAGGGAACATTTCATGCGAAGATGAGCTTGATAAAGGACAGAAATGGTATGGAACTAACAGAAGCAGAAGACATTAAGAAGAGGTGACAAGAATACACAGAGGAACTGTATAAAAAAAATCTTCATGACCAAGATAATCATTATGGTGTGATCACTCACCTAAAGCCAGACATACTGGAATGTGAAGTCAAGTGGGCCTTAGAAAGTATTCCTATGAACAAAGCTGGTGGAGGAGATGGAATTCCAGTTGATCTATTTCAAATCCTGAAAGATGATGCTGTGAAAGTGCTTCACTCAATATGCCAGTAGATTTGGAAAACTCAGCAGTGGCCACAGGACTGGAAAAGGTCCGTTTTCATTCCAATCCCAAAGAAAGGCAATGCCAAAGAATCCTCAAACTACCACACATTTGCACTCATCTCACATGCTAGTAAAGTAATGCTCAAAATTCTCCAAGCCAGGCTTCAGCAATACGTGAACTGTGAACTTCCTGATGTTCAAGCTGGTTTTAGAAAAGGCAGAGGAACCAGAGATCAAATTGCCAACATCCGCTCGATCATGGAAAAAGCAAGAGAGTTCCAGAAAAACATCTATGTCTGCTTTATTGACTATGCCAAAGCCTTTGACTGTATGGATCACAATAAACTGTGGAAAATTCTGAAAGAGAAGGGAATGCCAGACCACCTGATTTGCCTCCTGAGAAACCTGTATGCAGGTCAGGAAACAACAGTTAGAACTGGACATGGAACAACAGACTGGTTCCAAATAGGAAAAGGAGTACATCCAGCTGTATATTGTCACCCTGCATATTTAATTATATGCAGAATACATTATGAGAAACACTGGGCTGGAAGAAGCACAAGCTGGAATCAAGATTGCCAGGAGAAATATCAATAACTTTAGACATTCAGATGACACCACCCTTATGGCAGAAAGTGAAGAGGAACTAAAAAGCCTCTTGATGAAATTGAAAGTGGAGTGAGAAATTTGGCTTAAAGCTCAACATTCAGAAAATGAAGATCATGGCATCTGGTCCCATCACTTCATGGGAAATAGATGGGGAAACAGTGGAAACAGGGTCAGACTATGTTGGGGGGCTCCAAAATCACTGAAGATGGTGACTGCAACATGAAATTAAAAGATGCTTACTCATTGTAAGAAAAGTTATGACCAACCTAGATCAGTTCAGTTCAGTTCAGTTGCTCAGTCATGTCCGACTCTTTCCAAACCCATGAATCGCAGCACGCCAGGCCTACCTGTCCCTCACCAACTCCCGGAATTCACTCAGACTCACTTCCATCGAGTCAGTGATGCCATCCAGCCATCTCATCCTCTGTCGTCCCCTTCTTCTCCTGCCCCTAATCCCTCCCAGCATCAGAGTCTTTTCCAATGAGTCAGCTCTTCACATGAGGTGGCCAAAGTACTGAAGTTTCAGCTTTAGAATCATTCCTTCCAAAGAAATCCCAGGGCTGATCTCCTTCAGAATGGACTGGTTGTATCTCCTTGCAGTCCAAGGGACTCTCAAGAGTCTTCTCCAACACCACAGTTCAAAAGCATCAATTCTTCTGTGGGTAATGCTGAAGCCTGGCTTGGAGAATTTTGAGCATTACTTTAATAGCATGTGAGATGAGTGCAATTGTGTGGTAGTTTGAGCAATCTTTGGCATTGCCTTTCTTTGGGATTGGAATGAAAACTGACATTTTCCAGTCCTGTGGCCACTGCTGAGTTTTCCAAATTTGCTGGCATATTGAGTGCAGCACTTCACAGCATCATCTTTCAGGATTTGAAATAGCTCGACTGGAATTCCTAGATAGCATATTCAAAAGCAGAGACATTACTTTGCCAATAAAGGCCCATCTAGTCAAGGCTATGGTTTTTCCAGTGATCATGTATGGATGTGAGAGTGGTCATGTATGGATGTGAAGAAGGCTGAGTGCCAAAGAACTGATTCTTTTGAACTGTGGTGTTGGAGAAGACTCTTGAGAGCCCCTTGGACTGCAAGGAGATCCAACCAGTCCATTCTAATGGAGATTGGTACTGGGTGTTCTTTGGAAGGAATGATGCTAAAGCTGAAACTCCAGTACTTTGGCCACCTCATGTGAAGGGTTGACTCATTGGAAAAGACTCTGATGCTGGGAGGGATTGGGGGCAGGTGGAGAAGGGGACGACAGAGGATGAGATGGCTGGATGTCATCACCGAATAGATGGATATGAGATTGAGTGAACTCTGGGAGTTGGTGAGGGACAGGTAGGCCTGGCATGTTGCGATTCTTGGCATGGCAAAAGCCGGACACGATTGAGCAACTGTACTGAACTGAACTGAGTTCATGAAGATGTTTTTTATGTAGTTTTTCTGTGTATTCTTGTCACCTCTTCTTAATATCTTCTTCTTCTGTTAAGTCCATACAATTTCTGTTCTCAATTGTGCCCATCTTTGTATGAAATATTTGCGTGGTATCTCTAATTTTGTTGAAGAAATATCTAGCCTTTCTCATTCTATCGTTTTCTTCTATCTCTTTGCACTGATCACTGAGGAAGGCTTTCTAATCTCTCTGTGCTATCCTTTGGAATTCTGCATTCAAATGAGAAAATAAATCATTTAGGAAGGAATAGATTACAATTAATTGACCCATTGTTTTATCTGGATGGTTTTCATGAAAGAACAGTTTAAGATTTTTATGCTTTATTATTATTAGTTTTTTTTTTTCTGCAAATGATAACTTTCAAATGGCCTAAGAGTGAAAGATTTAAAAATATTAAATCTGGTTTATTCTGGTACAGCATTATTCTAAACATTAATGGAAATAATCCCCATGTTGTAAACATTTATATGGGATTTTTATGTATCACAGAGCACTTCCAAACATAAATAATACTTGTAAATACATCTTGAAAGGCTAGCGTATTTCTTGTAATTGTTATTTTTTTCCCCACAAAGGAGCTTAGCTACTTGGCAGAATAACTACTTTGGAAATTAAGTAAGGGTCTACAAAAATAAGAATAGGTTTTCAACTCAGAAGTTCATTACTGAAAATAATAATTTGGAGGTAAGCTCAATAGGGCTGAGTTTTTTTGGGGGGTATATATCAAGAATATACCTCCTACTACAAGAGTTCAGTTCAGTTCATTTGCTCAGTAGGGTCCAACTCTGTGACGTCATGGACCATAGCATGTCAGGCCTCCCTTTCCATCACCAATTCCCGGAGTTTACTCAAACTCATGTCCATTGAGTTGGTGATGGCATCCAACCATCTCATCTTCTTTATGTTATATAACCTCAGATATGCAGATGACACGACCCTTATGGCAAAAACTGAAGAAGAACTAAAGGGTCTTTTGATGAAAGTGGAAGAGGAGAGTGAAAAAGTTGGGTTAAAGTTCAACATTCAGAAAACTAAGATCATGGCATCTGGTCCCATCACTTCATGGGAAATAGATGGGGAAACAGTGGAAACAGTGTCAGACTTTATTTTTTGGGGCTCCAGAATCACTGCAGATGGTGACTGCAGCCATGAAATTAAACGACGCTTACTCCTTGGAAGAAAAGTTATGAGGAACCTAGATAGTATATTCAAAAGCAGAGACATTACTTTGCTGACAAAGGTCCATCTAGTCAAGGCTATGATTTTTCCAGTGGTCATGTATGGATGTGAGAGTTGGACTGTGAGGAAGGCTGAGCGCTGAAGAATTGTTGCTTTTGAACTGTGGTGTTGGAGAAGACTCTTGAGGGTCCCTTGGACTGCAAGGAGATCCAACCAGTCCATTCTGAAGGAGATCAGCCCTGGGATTTCTTTGGAAGGAATGATGCTAAAGCTGAAGCTCCAGTACTTTGGCCACCTCATGTGAAGAGTTGACTCATTGGCAAAGACTCTGATGCTGGGAGGGATTGGGGGCAGGAGGAGAAGGGGACGACAGAGGATGAGATGGCTGGATGGCATCATGGACTCGATGAACGTGAGTCTGAGTGAATTTCGGGAAATGGTGATGGACAGGGAGGCCTGGCGTGCTGCGATTCATGGGGTCGCAAAGAGTCGGACACAACTGAGCTACTGAACTGAACTCAACTGATATTTGAAAGTTAAGTAGAAGAGGTTGCAGTTTTAAAAATACTTATTTTTCATCTCCTTGCTATTTCAGTTCACTTCAGTTGCACAGTCATGTCTGACTCTTTGAGGTCCATGGGCTAGAGCATGCCAGGATTCCCTGTTCATCACCAACTCCTACAGCTTGCTCAAACTCATGTCCATCCAGTGGATGATACTATTCAATCATCTCAACCTCTGTCATCCCCATCTCCTTCAGCCTTCAATCTTTCCCAGCATCAGGGTGTTTTCCAATGAGTCACTCTTCATATCAGGTGGCCAAAGTATTGGAGTTTCATCTTCAGCATCAGTGCTTCCAATGAATATTCAGGACCGATTTCCTTTAGGATGGACTGGTTGGATCTCCTTGAATCCACGGGACTCTAAAGAGTCTTCTCCAACACCACAGTTCAAAAGCATCAATCCTTTGGTGCTCAGCTTTATTTATGGTCCAACACTCACATCCATACATGACAACTGGAAAAACCATAGCTCTTACTAGATGGACCTTTGTTGTCAAGATATAGTCTCTGATTTTTAATATGCTGTTTAAGTTGGTCTTAGCTTTTCTTCCAAGAAGCAAGTGTCTTCTAATTCCATGGCTGTAGTCACCATCTGCAGTGATTTTGGAGCCCAAGTTCAGCTTTTTTTCCAAACTTAATGATAAACATTTCCTGTGTAATTAATTTGGATGAGAAAAGTAATGTCTCTTAGTCATAATACATTCATCATCAGAATTCCTGTGTGATAGAGTAAACTCTCAAAACTGTGGTGGCGCATGAAAAGACACGGTTTTCTGCTTTATTAAGTCTGCTACCCAAGCAAATTGTTCACTCAACTGAGTGTTAAGAAAATTCTAAATAGTTTGTATAGGTAAAACACAGGTTTTTTAATCTGCAGTATAGGAACAGAGCTGCTATAGATGCACCTCAACACATCGCAATCTATAAAGAGGATTATTCAGGACACATTTTAAACAAAAGGAGAATTTAGCAAATACTGGGTTGACCCAAATGTTCTTTTGGGGTTGAAATACCCAAATGAAGTTTTGGCCAACTCAATATAAAGATATATTGCAGGGATGCATTATATAATGTATTACAATATAACAGTAACTTATATATCTATACATTCACTCAAGTACATTTAGTTAATACTCAATTTCAAATTTATCTGTATACATATATGTATAGATACATAAATATATAGATATATATTTCAAGTTACAATGCATTGTAATACGGGGAATTTATTATGAATGTCAGCTACATCGCTGAGGAATGACATCATAGACTAAGTGATTTGGTCATGATATCCTAGCAGCCATAGGTAGAGTCTGAACACAAATCTAGTCTCTTGCTCTGAATACTATGTTCTTTCATCACAGAGTGACACCTGTGTAATAGAATTAAAGATCTTGAAAGGGTCCTCAGCGGTCCTCTGAGTTAGACTGGTGTGTTCGTGCAAATCTAACTACTCATAACTGATAACTTCAAGAAGATACCTGAGACCTTCCTTACACTTCATCTCCCACTAGAAATCTTTCCTTCAGTTCAAATCCATATACTTATTTATGGCTTCCAATGGCTGTGAAATACAATGAGACAGACAAACAGAGGTAGCGAGACTCTCCAAAGTTCATTTTTTTTAAAAAATCAGCTTACTTCTCTTTATTAATTAGCCTGGGTCTAAGTATTTCACAGAACAGCAAAAATGTTAAAAATATTAATACTTTTCTGATCATTAACTGTTATACTTTGTTTTGTAGCACTATTCAAATTCTTAGAGCAATTTTAATCAAATATAATCTTTCATTTATATTAATAGATTGTCTTGTTCAGCTACTTGAACCTTGTTATACCCTTTTCATCATGAATAAGCATTATAAATGTTTTTAGTAAGGTTATCATATTTTCTCTAGTATATTACATTGTTTTGTGGGAAAGTAATTTCATGGCTTACCTTCCCAAATATTTCACATATTTATTTTGACAGTGCAATGACAATATTAATACAATAAATTCTCAGGAAAAAATATTTTTGACACTAATCAAATCCTGTCTTGGACTGCAAGAAGATCCAACCAGTCCATCCTAAAGGAAATCAGTACTGGGTGTTCATTGGAAGAACTGATGTTGAAGCTGAAACTCCAATACCTTGGCCACCTGATGCTAAGAGCTGACTCATTTGAAAAGACCCTGATGCTGGGAAAGATTGAGGGCAGGAGGAGAAGGGGATGACAAAGGATGGGATGGTTGGATGGCATCACTGACTCAATGGGCATGGATTTGGGTGGACTCAGGGAGTTGGTAATGGACAGGGAGACCTGGTGTGCTGCGGTTCATGGAGTCACAAAGAGTCGGACACGACTGAACTGAACTGAATACCTGTCTATTTAAATTATTAAAACTAGGGGTAAGATCCAAGTGTGGTTTTTCAACTACATAATAACTTAAGCATTTTATTTCATTAGCATTTTTAGTGAAAATAATAAGTGTAAAATCTGTGAGATTTTGCTCAAATGAAATTTATTTTCCACCTTATTTATTCAAGAGTGATAATGACAGCATTTGAGAGATTTATTTTTATATATTCACATAAAATTTTCAGATGCTCAATTACTTTTTGTGTTGCTGACTGAATTTTTCTTCCTATTAATTGCTAATTGCAAAGAAAAAAATGATACAGTGAAGCTATCTGGCTGTCATCAATGTAACCATTACGAGTGAACTTTACCTTCTTAATGATAAGACACCCTTAAATTACTCACACGCTGTTATCATTTGAAAAAAGGGAGCACACAGACTCATGCATGTTTTTTTTTTATTTTTTTTAATACAGATCTAAGTTCTAAATTACAGAAAATAGAAAAGACAGAGAAACAAAGTAAATTGTGTAACACCCTCAGACAACACAGAAGTATGGAATGCTTTGAACAATAGCTGGCCTGGACACTTCAAAAAGTTCCCATAGGAAAATGGTGACCACGATATTTATGAAATATAAATATCAACAACGGGAGCATACATAACATCACCTATTTTCCAAACTTACAACGTAACTACCCAGACTTCAAAATACATGCAGTGAGTGGAGAAATAAACCACAGAGTAGGTTGGTAAACTTATTTAAACACTTTCAAAGAATGAGTTTACGAATGAGCATATTAGAGGAGCCTCTCAAGGTCCTCATGGAAAAGACACACATATCATATCAATGAGGGTTCACACCACGAGAAAGTCCAATCTGAAGTAGGATTTAGGTAACAGGTTCTGTTGGCAGCCCCCTAACCATGTTTGCAGATACATGAACTCTGCCTGCATCCACTATATCATGCAGACTCTATATACAAAAAAGATCTTCATGACCCAGATAACCACGATGGTGTGATCGCTCACCTAGAGCCAGACATCCTGGAATGAGAAGTCAAATGGTACTCAGGAAGCATCACTACAAATAAAGCTAGTGGAGGTGATGGAATTCCAGTTGAGCTATTTCAAATTCTGAAAGATGGTGCTGTGAAAGTGCTGCTCTCAATATGCCAGCAAATATGGAAAACTCAGCAGTAGCCACAGGACTGGAGAAGGTCAGTTTTCATTCCAATCCCAAAGAAAGACAATGTCAGAGAATGCTCAAACTACTGCACAATTGCACTCATCTCACATGCTAGCAAAGTAATGCTCAAAATTCTCCAAGTCAGGCTTCAAAAGTATGGGAACAATGAACTTCCAGATATTCAAGCTGGATATAGAAAAGGCAGAGGAAAAGGGGATCAAATTGCCGACATCTGTTGGATCATAGATAAAGCAAGAGAGTTCCAGAAAAATGTCTGGTTTATTGACTATGCCAAAGCCTTTGACTGTGTAGATCACAACAGACTGTGGAAAATTCTGAAAGAGATGGAAATACCAGACTACCTGACCTGCCTCCTGAGAAATCTGTATGCAGATCAGGAAGCAACAGTTAGAACTGGACATGGAACAACAGACAGGTTCCAAATTGGGAAAGGAGTATGTCAAGGCTGTATATTGTCACCCTGCTTATCTAACTTCTATGCAGAGTGCATCATGAGAAACGCTCGACTGGAAGAAGCACAAGCTGGAATCAAGATTGCTGGGAGAAATATCAATAATCTCAGATATGCAGACAACACCACCCTTATGGCAGAAAGCAAAGAGGAACTAAAGAGCCTCTTGAAAGAAAAGTGTGAGAAAGCTGGCTTAAAACTCAAGATTCAAAAAACTAATATGATGGCATCTGGTCACATCACTTCGTGGCAAATAGATGGGGAAACAGTGATAGACTATTTTCTTGGGCTCCAAAGTCACTGCAGATGGTGACTGCAGCCAAGAAATTAAAAGATTCTTGCTCCTTGGAAGAAAAGCTATGACCAACCTACCAGCATATTAAAAAGCAGAGACATTTGCTCTAGTCAAAGCTGTGATTTTTCCAGTAGTCATGTATGGATGTGACTGTTGGACCATAAATAAAGCTGAACACCAAAGAATTGATGCTTTTGAACTGTGGTGTTGGAGAAGACTCTTGAGAGTCCCTTGGACTTCAAGGAGATCCAACCAGTCCATCCTAAAGGAAATCAGTCCTGAATATTCACATAAGGCCTGAAGCTCCAATTCTTTGGCCACCTTATGCAAAGAACTGACTCATTGGAAAAGACGCTGATGCTGGGAAGTTTGAAAGCAGGAGAAGAAGGGGACGACAGAGGATGAGATGGTTGGATGGCATCACCGACTCAATGAAGCACGAGTTTGAGCAAGCTCTGGGAGTTGGTAATGGACAGGAAGGCCTGGCGTGCTGCAGTCCATGAGCTCTCAAAGAGTCGGACACTGCTGAGCAACTAAGCTGAACTGAAAAGGTTACTTAACAACCACCCTGTACTGTAATTGAGGACTGATTCTGTTGACTACACTAGACTGTAAACTCTTGATAAGTAAAAGTTTTTAATTTTTTCCAGGACTTTTAAATGTTTCATAAATAAACCATACTGTGGAAGACACTACATCCTGTATCTTCCTATATTGCTTCATTAGAATTTTTATTTAGAGAAAAGAAAGGACTGTAGTGGATCGTTTAATTCTTTAAACTAACATTTGGGAATAGGGAATACAATTTATTCTGAGTTTTTGTGCAGCCGAACATTCATTAGTTATTCTTTGTGCTTCATCAGAATGAAATTATTATGGGTTCTCAAAATTGTTCTAGAGGAATATTAAAATATGAGCTAAAATTTTACGCCAAAATATTCTTCCAAGAGATTTATAATCAGTATTTAAATTAGTGCTTATCAGTTTTTAAATGTCAGAATTTTATAACATGTAAATTTTTATAATTATTTTAATATGCAATGAATATTAGCTTATGGTAACTTTGTTAGAAAATGTGATTGGTAATATATAATCATGGATAATCTTCAGATTTGTAAAGTTATATTTTATTACTTCATCTGTATTTCTAATTTGTTGAAAAAACCTTACTTGAGTCTTTACATTAATCCTATATTATGTTAAGCAAGATTTTCTTGGTAGCCATTTGAATTGTGAATTTCTGAATTCAAACATATGAAATGCAAAAATCTTTTCATTTTATTTAATTTTCTACTCCAGTTTTTAAACAGCTTGGGAACTAACTGAGAATACAGCTTATTTCTTAGAGAAGGGAATTAGGAGATTTTGGGGTCATTTCTAAAACAATGTATAATAAAGTCCTTGAACACTTTTTTTGAATTCATTAGGTTATAGAAGCAGCAAACCTGCTTAGAAGTCTCCTTGTTTGTGACTTACTGATTTATGCTGAAAATGTATATTTCAAATCAAAGCAATTTAAAGCCGTAAGTTGAACCTCATACTATCTTCTCTTGAAAGCATATAGGAATCAAGGTTTTCTTTTTCATCTCTAAAACACTATTTTCCTCATTTGTGTGTGCAGAGGAAACAGTTACATGTAGTCTTGGTTCTTTTTAGTGCACTGTTACTTCTTACATCTCAGACACTTGACCTTTTTTTTCCCCTTAACATCTTTTAGAAGTTGCTCTAATAGGAAAGTTTTAATGGTCAACTCTCAGTACTTGCTTATGCGGAAATGTCTTTTTTCTTGAAAGATACATTTTAAAATTTTTATGTATTTTATTTTTGGCTGCCCTGGGCTTCCCTGGTGACTCAGACAGTAAAGTGTCTGTCTACATCGTGGGAGACCTGGGTTTGATCCCTGGGTTGGGAAGATTCCCTTGAGAAGCAAATGGCAACCCACTCCAGGACTCTTGCCTGGAAAATCCCATGGACAGAGGAGCTTGGTGCAGGCTACTGTCCATGGGGTTGCAAAGAGTCAGGCACGACTGAGCGACTTCACTTTCATTTTCACTTTGGGCTTTATTGCTTTGCGTGGGTTACTCTTGTGGCTGGCGGGAGGCTGCTCCCCCTTGCTGTTTGTGTGCTTATTGTGGTGGCCTCTCTGCTTGTGGAACATGGGGTCAGTAGTCGTGGCACAGCACGGTTAGTTGCTCCACGGCAGGTTGAATCTTCCCAAACCAGGGATCAAAACTGTCTCCTGCACTGGCAGGCAGATACTTATCCAGGTGCCACCAGGGCAGTCCTTGAAAAATATTTTTGAATCTGTTGTTTCTGCAAGGCTCTAATTAAGCATTTCTATTAATCTTAAATATTGCAAAATTGCACATCATATGTTGAAGGGTAGACTTATGTTTTAAACCGTTGGGATATTTCCAAAACTGAAGGTACATTTCTTTCAACAATTGTTAACATTTATCCCTTCAAATGTTGTCTCTTCTCTGTTTTAAATATTACCTTTCTCCAGATATCAAATATGCCTTAAGACATCTCACTATATTTTTGATGTTTCATAAACTATCGTATTTGACATCAGACTATGACATCTAAGACGCTATGACAACAGATATAAACTATCAGAATGACATTATCATTCTGACACCAAGTAAAAACCTTTAGTTCATGATCTATTCTGTCTGCTTTTTTGTTTAACATTCATTCAGTTTCTAGTACCTTTTTGGTTCCTTTGACGTTATTAAGTGTTCTTACTTTTTTTTTTTTTACTTATAAGGGTTTATTTCCATGTAAATCTATGTCTGTGTCTGTATAAGAAAAAGAGTGGAAGGGGAGGGGAAGGTATAGAAATTCATATTTTTCACGTTTGTAGAAATTGAAAGGCCTGGGTTGCAATTATAGGCCAGATTGAAGGTCATTTTTAAGTGATTTGCATTTGTTTCCATGAACACTTACACCTTAAGAAAGGAAAATCAATTTAGCCTAGGTCCTTGGTTTGCAGTGGGGAAGGAAGGAATTTTTCAGATCTCACAAGGCCATATGAATTGTAGCTAGGTGCCCATTTGAAGGCTGATTTATGGTTATAAATTCTGAGAGAGTCTCCGGTGTTCCCATCCCAAGTATGATGGCCCAAATGGGCACATTTCATCACCTTTCACCCCCTTTTGGTGGATCTTCTCCTAGTTTATATTCTGTTGGAATAAGCTTTCTTGGAGGACTCAGCTTTATGCAGGCTCTCTTGGTTCTCTCTTCCTGTTTTAATATAGGGCCTCAGGCTGGCATCCTCTTCCTGTGTCCTGTTAAACAGGAAAATCTAGGCAGGTGAGATTTAATATTTTTTCCATGGGTAGCTACCAGCTACACTTGTTCAATTTCTTCTCTATTTGAGTGTGATTTGGGGCCTGTGGATATTTCTCTAACTTTTGTTGTTGTTGTAGTCTCCACTGTAGTTTTACATTTATATTAATCTAGAAGACCAGTTCACCTGAAATTGATGAATGAAACAGTATGGCAATTAAAGCAGCTGATTCGATATTTATGTCCACTATCTTAGCTGAAATTATATTTGTCATCCATCCCTGCTTTTTAAACTGTGAAACAATATATCTTTTATTGCATTTTATTGTTCTTATATCCAAGGATAAAGCATATGTGATAGGCATTCTGACAGGGGCTAACATTTAAATGTGGTGGTTGGGGATTTTTCCATTTATATTTTTATCATTCAGAAGCATACTTTCCCCTCAAGCAAAGTCCACTTCCCATGGTATGGGAACTTTGTCATTTATATCACTCAAAACATCAATGCCTCACAGTTAATTGTTTAATGAGTCTAATCCTTGATCCTTTGACAATGTGTAATTCAAATTACCTTAAACAGTTTTTAATTTAATGGTAGAATTGTACAAACCTAAGAAATGCAACTATGCAATTTTCATGAAAAATAATTTGCCTTTTTTTCCTTAATGTTTTTCCTTTGCTTTTGAGTAAAACTAAGAAAGAATTCTCTAGAATTTTGGGGGATTTGTTACATACATTTCTCATATTTTTAAGGTTCTTTCTTTCAAATGCCTGACAAACATAATGTTGGTATTTTTGCCATTTTTTTCTTTTTGCTGCAAAAGAGTAATTATTGAAATTCCAAATGATAGGAATACAAATGATAATTATCTTCAAAAATGTGAATTGATCCTTTTGTAGTAGGTATGTTATTTAGAGGCTCAAAAATAATATAATGAAGTAGCTAAAGAGTAGAAAACAATTAGATCTTCCTGTCTCTAACAGTATGTCTTTTTCTATTTAAGAAAGTCTACTTAACTAAATTCACTGCTGCTGCTAAGTCACTTCAATCCTGTACGACTCTGTGCAACCCCGAAGATGGCAGCCCACCAGGTTCCCCCATCCCTGGGATTCTCCAGGCTAGAACACTGGAGTGGGTTGTCATTTCCTTCTCCAATGCATGAAAGTGAAAAGGGAAAGTGAAGTCGCTCAGTCATGTCCGACTTTGAGACCCCATGGACTGCAGCCCACCAGGCTCCTCCATCCATGGGATTTTCCAGGCAAGAGTACTGGAGTAAAATTATGATCAATAGTGATAAATTGGAAGAGTAGCTGTTTTCCTGTCTAGTATATTGTGGTTTTAGCTGTGTTTCATCTATCAGCAATTAAGAAGGATAGGCATAAAAGAAAAGTGGAGAATAGAAAACTTCAGCATTGTATTCTAAGACATTTATCCCCAGGTCAGATCTGTATTGAAAATATATTTGCCTTATCTTGTGAAACAGTCATATTTATGTTTAAAATCTTTACTAACTTCATAGATGTATTCTTGCAGATATTTCTATATATTACATGCAGTTTAATTTCCCAAATAATCTTGAATTTTAAGCATTATGTGATTTTGATTCTTTACTATAAGAACTCTTAAAGAACAAAGAAATCTTAAGCAGTTTAGTATAACATTGTTGAAAGGACTCTTTGAGTCTTAATCTTCTCATTTGTAAAAAGGTAGACTATCTAATTGAAAATTACCTATTAACATTCCTGAAAATAATTGTAGTCTGTATTTTAACTTGTCTGAATTCCTATCATTTAAAATTTAGACAATTAGTCTTGCTTTCAGTAAAGTGACACATAAAAAATGATAAGTTAATCAGTAGTTTTAGGCTGACAGTGGCAGGAAAGGCCTTAGAAAAATATGTATAAAATATATCCCAAAAATCGAATAGCAGAGGAAGATGCTAACTCCATATGGCTTACTATAATTGTTGACATTTAAGGAAGAAGAAATCAGAAACTTCAATTTCTGCCTTTATTTACGTAATTTCTTCCCCCCTTGGATTATTTGAAAAGAAACATTTTAGAAATTGAGCAGAGAGCTATGATAACAGTCATTTACTCTTTGTTGACTGCATAATATACAGCTTTTTGAACTGTTTTCAAAAGTTGTAAAAATAAAAGCAGTTTTCTATTATTTACTTGTTCAGATGGATTTTTTATCCTGTACCATCTTGCATAATTTTCTTATAACTAGATGAGGAAAATTTGAAAGCTTGAACAGTTACAAAATTATTCTCATAGAAGAGACTATGCAATTACTTGGGGAATGGAATGGCTAATTATGCAAAACCTTTTTTTTTTCCTATATTCAATTTGCATATTAACATAAATTGTTTCCTATACCTTCACAATTTTCATAAACTCCTTGATGTGAGCATATCCGCTTCGATTTGAAAAATTAAGTGGCCAGGCTTTTGAATATCAATAGGTTTGTTTCATAATCCACCATGTTCCATTTTCACAGCATTAGATTATAGTTCAATGTGTGAGTCTAACCACATAGTGTTTACAGTGAACATTTAACTGAATCTTCTAGGGACTTCTTGATGGTCCAGTGGGTAAGACTCTCTGCTTCTATGCAGAGGGCCTGGATCCAGTCTCTCATGGGGGACCTAAGATCTCACATGCCATGTGGCAAAAAAATCAAAACAAAACAAAAGCCCCCTTACACAGAATCTTATCACATTAGTAGGGGAAAAAAGGAAGTCAGTTACTCTCCAAACTAAAAACTGGCAACACTATTATCCGTCATTTAAGTCTTAAGTCCATCTCACTTATGGTCAAAATGTTTACCTAGACAAAGTGAAAGTGAAGTCGCTCAGTCGTGTCTGACTCTTTGCGACCCCATGGACTGTAGCCTACAAGGCTCCTCTGTCCATGGGATTTTCCAGGCAAGAGTACTGGAGTGGATTGCCATTTCCTTCTCCAGGGGATCTTCCTGACCCTGGGATCGAAGTCAGGTCTCCCACATTGTAGACAGATGCTTAACCGTCTGAGCCAAAGGAGTATATATATATTCAGTAGTTGTCTCTAGTTTTCAGAGTTCTGAAGCTTAATTCATTGGGTCCAAATTTTTTTATGTAACATGAAAATGTTAATTATGGAAATACAGGCCAAGAATCCTAGAATTCAGCAAAGAAGCAGAAGGTGTTTTTACAATGATATAGAGATAGATGGTAGATGACAGTAACTGAAAGGAGGGTGAGAATACTTAAGCTTCAGTTCTCCTGAGGGACTTGGAAGCCACAAAAAGAAAAATCATTTTTTGACTGTAATTTCTCTGAATGTATAAAATAGGTATCTTCAGTTTTATAAATTTACATTTGTCTGCTAATTTGAAACCACCCAGCCTCTTTGGTATGAGGTAGTTGCTATCTGTGAAGAAGTTTGATGGATTGCAATTTATCATTGTTGGTGTAATTATTGCTTTGAAGTCACTGTGACCTTTTTGTGGGATCTTATCCTTGGCTGAGAAAAGTAATCTGGGATTAAATCATTAGTCTTTATCTCACTAGAGAAAAATAGACAAAAATTAAATTTAGGAATATCTGAAATCCAAGTTCCTTATTGTTGGATATCTACACATATGCATATATTTGCATCTATATCTGTATCCATATCTACATTCATACTCCTATCTATATCTACATAGCATATGGGTTCCCAGTATGACATTACAAATTGTGACCTTGCCTACCATCTACCCTGAACTTCTTACCCAGAATTAACTACTTAGTGATATTTTCCTTATGTCATAAGGTTAGTAAGAAGCAGCAGCCCATGTGATTAAATTTTGGACTCCAAATAGGAAAATGGAATCTCCCATTAACAAGTTTAACCCCTCTTTACTTTGTCATTCTCATCAGAGGCAGTAACAGTATACATATAAATATATGGGTTGCATGCCCTCCCCCAGGGGATTTATCTGACCCAGAGATCAAGCTGATGTCTCCTCCATGGGTTCAGTTCAGTTCAGTCGCTCAGTCGTGTCCAACTATTTGCAACCCCATGAATCGCAGCAAGCCATACCTCCCTGTCCATCACCAACTCCCGGAGTTCACTCAGACTCATGTCCATCGAGTCCGTGATGCCATCCAGCCAATTCATCCTCTGTTGTCCCCTTCTCCTCCTACCCCCAATCCCTCCCAGCATCAGAGTCTTTTCCAATGAGTCAACTGTTCGCATGAGGTGGCCAAGTACTGGAGTTTCAGCTTTAGCATTATTCCTTCCAAAGAAATCCCAGGGCTTATCGCCTTCAGAATGGACTGGTTGGATCTCCTTGCAGTCCAAGGGACTCTCAAGAGTCTTCTCCAACACCACAGTTCAAAAGCATCAATTCTTCGGTGCTCAGCCTTCTTCACAGTCCAACTCTCACATCCATACATGACCACAGGAAAAACCATAGCCTTAACTAGATGGACCTTTGTTGGCAAAGTAATGTCCCTGCTTTTGAATATTCTATCTAGGTTGGTCCTAACTTTTCTTTCAAGGAGTAGGCGTCTTTTAATTTCATGGCTGCAGTCACCATCTGCAGTGATTTTGGAGCCCAAAAAAATAAAGTCTGACACTGTTTCCACTGTTTCCCCATCTATTTCCCATGAAGTGATGGGACCGGACTCCGTGATCTTCGTTTTCTGAATGTTGAGCTTTAGGCCAACTTTTTCACTCTCTACTTTCACTTTCATCAAGAGGCTTTTTAGTTCCTCTTCACTTTCTGCCATAAGGGTGGTGTCATCTGCATATCTGAGGTTATTGATATTTCTCCGGGCACTCTTGATTCCAGCTTGTATTTCTTCCAGCCCAGAGTTTCTCATGATGTACTCTGCATATAAGTTAAATAAGCAGGGTGACAATATACAGTCTTGACGTACTCCTTTTCCTATTTGGAACCAGTCTGTTGTTCCATGTCCACTTCTAACTGCTGCTTCCTTCTTGAGAAATACAGATTCCTCAAGAGGCAGGTCAGGTGGTCTGGTATTTCCATCTCTTTCAGAATTTTCCACAGTTTATTGTGATCCACACAGTCAAAGGCTTTGGCATAGTCAAGAAAGCAGAAATAGATGTTTTTCTGGAATTCTCTTGCTTTTTCCATGATCCAGCGGATGTTGGCAATTTGATCTCTGGTTCTTCTGCCTTTTGTAAAACCAGCTTGAACATCAGGAAGTTCATGGTTCACGTATTGCTGAAGCCTGGCTTGGGAAGGTGGGTTCTTTACCACTAGCACCAACTAGGAAGCCTATATATACTTACACAAACATATATATATGGTTTTCTAAATGGTTAGAAATAATTCTTAAACATATATACACACATATATACTGCAAAATCAGGAAAAAATATTCAGAATATTGTTGAATTAGAAGACAAGGCCAACAGCTATCCTGTTCAACAATTATTACAACTTAGTTCACTCGAGAAAAGAGTGTTATTAATGGGAGTATAAGACACTTCAAGGAGCTGTGTGGCAGTTTAAGCCAGCATTCACCCTAATGTGCCTGTGTAGTTCAGGAAATGCTTTTCTATTCAATATGTGGCATTTTTCATGAGCTTTTTAAGATGTTTTGTGAACACAGGGTTATTTAAAAATTGAAAGTCATTTCATTTATAGAATTTAGATACCAGTTTTTTGAAAGAGACTTAAAACATATTTTGTTAAAGGGCAGAAAAGGAAAAGAAATTTAACACATTAAAGATTGAAATTTCATTATTAGAACACCTTTCCTTTTTGTTCAAAAAAGTAATTAGTATGCCTTTAATGAGGGAATTTAGACATTTGGTACTAGCATCATAAATGAGATCTGTTCGGTACTAGTATCATAAGCCTAACATTCATGAGGTAATTCTTCATGTTTAATCCAAAGTTTCATACTTTCTCCTATGTCTGACTTTTAATAAACTACATATAACAAACTCAGAGGATGTTATTTATGACCTATAAGTGAAAACTAATTTATTAATTTTTCTAGCCTCAAAATTCCTTGATGACAAACATCTCATTTATATGTTGAGTGTGTATGACCAATAGCATCATATTATAACAATAATATATTATTAAAGTCACTTAGAATTGTAGTCAGAATTAAATATTTTTAGTACAATAAAACAATACACAATTAACCATAAGTAAAATATTTTACATGTGCATGAGTGCAAGAGATAAAATACCATAATTAAGAAATGAAATCCAGACTGAAGTCTTTAACATTACTATCAAAATAATATTTTAAATCCTTGAAGTAAGTATAGCTGACGGTGGGGAGGAAATAATAACAGAAACTATATAAGTATCTGAGGCTCATAGTATTTTATGTTAAAACAAGTACTCAAAAATCAAAAGGCAAATTAGGAAACATATTGAATGTGGGGCTAAAATTGAGCATTTTCCTTAAGAAAATCTTACAAGTTACAGTTTCTCTAAGCCCAATAGTTCAATCAGTTCTTAAAATCTGGTTGTAAAGTGTATGAGAAATTACTCATTATTAAATTCATGTATGCGTAATTTAGACTAATAATTACTTAAATGTAGAGAGATTTTCTCTCTCTTCAGTGTTGAGAAATTCTCTTCTCTTTCTTTCATTTTCTTTTCCTAGAATGAAAAATCTAAAGTACCAAAGTCTTTACTATGGCAGTTATTTTGGTAAAGCTGCATTTAACTTGAAAAATAACTAAATATTGTGGCTGTTGAGTCTCTCATCCATGTCAACTCTTTGCAGCCTCATGGACTGCAGCACAACAGCTTCCTTATCTTTCAGCAATTCTTGGAGCTTACTCAAACTCATGTCTATGAGTTCATTTTAATTCATTTTAATGAATTCATCCTGTAGACTGGAAAAGTATTCTTTGTTTACTAAACATATACATCCAGAGAAGAAATATAAGTTCAGTTCAGTTGCTCAGTCTTGTCTGACTCTTTGCGACCCCATGGACAGGCCTCCCTGTCCATCACCAACTCCCAGAGTTTACCCAAACTCATGTCCATCCAGTCAGTGATGCCATCCAACCATCTCATCCTCAATCGTCCCCTTCTCTTTCTACCTTCAATCTTTCCCAGCATCAGGGTCTTTTCCAATGAGTCTGTGCTTCACATCAGGTGGCCAAAGTATTGGAGTTTCAGCTTCAGTATCAGACCTTCCAATGAATATTCAAGACTGATTTCCTTTAGGTTGATTGTTTTGATTTCCTTGCAGTCCAAGGGACTCTCAAGAGTCTTCTCCAGCACCACAGTTCAAAAGCATCAATTTCTCAGCACTCAGCTTTCTTTATGGTCTAACTCTCACATCCATACATGACTACTGGAAAAAACATAGCTTTGACTAGATGGACCTTTGTTGGCAAATGCTTTTTAATATGCTGTCTAGGTTGGTCATAGCTTTTATTCCAAGGAACAAGTGCCTTTTAATTTCATGACTGCAGTCACCATCTGCGGTGATTTTGGAGTCCCCCAAATTAAAGTCTGTCACTGTTTTCATTGTTTCTCTATCTATTTACCATGAAGTGATGGGACCAGATGCAATGATCTTAGTTTTCTGAATGTGAATTTTAAGCCAACTTTTTCACTCTCCTCTTTCACTTTCATCAAGAGGCTCTTTAGTTCTTTGCTTTCTGTCATAAGGGTGGTATCATCTGCATATCTGAAGTTATTGATATTTCTTCAGGAAATCTTGATTGCAGCCTGTGCTTCATCCAGCCTAGCATTTCGCATGATGTATCTGCATATAAGTTAAATAAGCAGGGTGACAATATACAGCCTTTGACGTACTCCTTTCCCAATTTGGAAACAGTCTTTTGTTCCATGTCCAGTCCTAATTGTTGCTTCCTGACCTGCATACAGATTTCTCAGAAGGCAGATAAGGTGGTCTGGTATTCCTGTCTCCAGGTTGTAAAAATAATATCTTCAGAAAATAGTCACAGTAAGCTTAAAATGTGTCCTGCTCCTATAAATACACCATATTGAATTAGTTTATTTACAATAGTTACCTGACAAGAGCAATGTTAGGATTCTTTCCATTTGTTACTTACTTTTTTATTTCTTATGTATTTATTTTTTCCTTATGTTTTTCTAACTTTTCTTTGGACATTAGAATTTATGATATGAAAAACTAATTTTTTATAGAACTAAAATAATCAGATGAGAGGAATGAGATTTGCCTATTTTATAAGATTTAGGTTTTATTTATTTTTTTTTTTTGGCTGGCAGTATCAATAAAACATACTGACACTCATACAGATGAAAGGCAAAACTATTCGTTGCAGCACCAAACCAGAGAAAGCTGCCAGGCAGGGCTACATAGAGGAGATAGATCCAGGGGCAGGAGTGATAGTAAGCTGGAGACATAGAAATCAGCTTATATATTGTAAGGGCTGGCTTAGTAAGGTTTCCTGGGCTCCCTGTTGGATGGCTAATTTGAATAATCTGGAAGTCTCCTGGGCATCAGGGGTGTCCCTGAGGCAATTTGTTGTTGTTGTTCAGTCACTCAGTCATGTCCAACTCTTTGCAACCTCATGGACTGCAACATGTCAGGCCTCCCTGTCCATCATCAACTCCCAGAGCTAGCTCAAACTCATGTCCATTGACTTGGTGATGCCATCCAACCATCTCATCGTCTTTCATCCCCTTCTCCTCCTGTCTTCAACCTTTCCCAGCATCAGGGTCTTTTCCAATCAGTTCTTCACATCAGGTGGCCAAAGTATTGGAGCTTCAGCTTTAGCATCAGCCCTTCCAATGAATATTCAGGACTGATTTCCATTAGAATTGACTGCTTTGATCTCCTTGCAGTCCAAGGGACTCTCAAGGGTCTTCTCCAAGAAGAAGGTCTTCTCACTCAGCTTCCATGGTCCAAGTCTCACATCCATACATGACTACTAGAAAAACCATGGCTTTGACTAGGCAGATCTTTGTCTGCAAAATATTGTCCCTGCTTTTTAATATGCTGTCTAGGTTTGTCATAGCTTTTCTTCCAAAGAGCAAACATTCTAATTTTATGGCTGCAGTTACCATCTGCAATGATTTTGGAGCCCAAGAAAATAGTCTCTCATTGCTTCCATTGTTTCCCTATCTATTTGTCTTGAAGCGATGGGACTGGATGCCTTGATCTTCCTCTTTTGGATGTTAAGATTTAAGCCACCTTTTTCACTCTCCTCTTCTACTTTCTTCAAGATTCTCTTCAGTTCCTCTTCACTTCTGCCACAAGGATGGTGTTATCTGCATATATGAGGTTGTTGATATTTCTCCTGACAATCTTGATTACAGCTTGAGCTTCATCCTGCCTGGCATTTTGCATAATGTACTCTGCATATAAGTTTAATAAGCAGGGTGACAATATGCAGCCTTGACATACTCCTTTCCCAATTTGAAACCAGTCTGTTGTCCCATGTCTGGATTGGCCTTTGAGTTCACAGTTACTGTATCAGTGATGGAGTTTCATTATGCCATTAGGTCTACGTGATATACGTATTTGAAATATTCCATAATAAAAGTCTATTGTATTCCTAGTATACAAGGTCAGCATAGATGGGTAAATAATTTGTCAACTTAATGAGAGGAACAAGTTGATTAGTGAAGCATTGATAAAGTGAACCAAATATAGTTGTCTAGTTTGAAGCTGGCCCAAAAACTTAAATACAGCCTTTGTGTGGACTCAGGGAGACTCTAAATGCCAAGTGAAATTTGTTTTCTTTCTATGGAATATTTTATAATTTGTTTAGCTTTAGAGGGACAAAGCATCCATATAGTTTTTCTTAAGACTTTTCTTAAGTCTTTTCTTAAGAATCACTAGTTACCTAAGAAACCAAAAAGTGTGTAGGAGACCTGTGAAATTACTCTTTTTGTACCATTCCAAAGATCGTATTGTTCTTCTCATGTGATAACCTTAAAACTTTAAATAAACAAGTATGTGAAAGTAATGTAAAGACAATAAATAGTAGTCAGGTCATACGAAACAGCTTAAAAATAATTAATATTGAATATTTTCAACTGAGATTAAAATTCTGGTCTAGTCTGTCAACAACTAAGAGTTAATACATTTTACTGCTTCAATCCCTGGGTTGGGAAGATCCCCTGGAGAAGATAACAGCAGCCCATGCCAAGCTCTTTCCTGGGAAATCCGATGGACAGAGTAGCCCAGCTGGCTAGGGTCCATGATGTGGCAAAATAGTTGGACAGAACTTAGTGACTAAACAACAAAAACAATCACAAATACTCATTGGATTTTTTTTTTGAGGTATAAATTTGGTTATTTTAGAGAGGAACCCTCTCTAAAATGAGATTTATTTATTTATTCATTTATTTTTTACTTTCACACACTATAGCATGCTGGTTCACCTGGTGTCATTAAATTTACAGAATCAAAAGTAATGTCTATCTTTAGTACAAATAAATGCTTTAACTATCCTCCTGTAGCGGGACTTCCCTGATAGCTCAGTTGGTAAAGAATCTGTCTGCAATGCAGGAGACCCCAGTCCAATCCCTGGGTTGGGAAGATCCCCTGGAGAAGGGCTAGACTACCCACTCCAGTGTTCTGGCCTGGAGAATTCCATGGACTGTATAGTCCATGGGGTCGCAAAGAGTTGGACATAATTGAGCGAATTTCACTTGTGCTTTCAACTCCAGTTTGACTTTGATGGCAAGTGGGGCTGATTCATTTTGCTGTACAGTAGAAACTAACACAACACCATAGAACAACTATACTCCCCCCAAAATAAATTAGTTTTGAAAACCACCTTCATACGTCACCTTCTTTAATTATACTAAAGACTCATGAACTATATAATCATTTTGGCCTTGACTTCAAGTCATTCGAAATCCTGTTAATTGTTATAAGAGCACATCATAATTACAAGGCAAAATCTCTGTTCAAAATAAGGAAAGAAAATTTCAATCCCCTTCTTTTCTAAGAATTTTACATCAGAAAACATAAGTTCTTTCTCTGTTGCATTGAAATGTACATAAATCTCTTAGAGGTAAATAAGCCTCTTGCCAGTATTTTTTTTTTGTTTTTTGCAGTCTCAAATCATGCTGCTTTATTGCCCAAAATATATATCCACAGGTGCAAAGTTTGCAACTCATATAGCAGTTCCTTTTTACATCAAAGGATAAATTTCTTCTAAAATTCCAAAGATGCATAGATTAAAATACTTTTGTAATATTTTAAGCATTTGATGAAGTTCTTTTAACATTATCTTATGTATCAGTGGTACAATGGTGAAGATGCAGAACAGCAAGTAAAAACAGTGTACAATTCTTGTAAATAAAACTCCATGTGAAGGGTACTCTAATATGATAATGTTTTGAAATTACAAGTGATCAATGCTTTCAAAGTAAGTGCCAAGATGATTTCTGTTTAAAGACTGAGGACAGTACATTGCCAAAATACTTTACAGAGTACTCTAATACCATTAATTATCATTTTTACCACAGTTATTTTTAAAAAGTCTAAAATATTTCTTCTTACCGCACTGTTACCAGTTAAAGAAATCTATTATGTAACTAAATTTATTTTGCATGCATTCAATATTAGAACATAAACAGTATGTAAACTATATGGACCAAACTGTATGTAAAGTGTATGAGATTTTAAATGTAGACGTGACTTATATTGTATGTGGTTGCTATTCCATGGTTTTGGATAGATATGGACTATGTGATATCAAGAAATGAATAAAATCAAGAATAAAGATACATTTTCAGTAGTGTTTATATCAAATTCTCATGCTTTATATTTCTTACCATTTTGTGAGTGGGACTGGCATGGTCAGACTGAGAAAGTCTTTGAACAGGGCATTTTATAGATATTTTTGTTTGAAATATAAGTGTTTTCCTTTTTAAATTACTTAGCATGAACTTAGTACTGAGGCACTTTAAACTAATTTTGTACTTTAAATAACAGGATCTAAAACCAGATTGACTTATAATGGAATTTGTTAGTGAAAACAGAGTCAGTGTGGTAAGAATATTAGGTAATTTTTTTCCTGATCTTTTGTAGTTTTTGTAACTTTTTAGATCAATGTTTTCTTTTTTCTACTTCAAACTTCTAACTTTTTGGAAAAGCATGCTGGATGGCTTAAAATTGGAATAGTAAAATATTACTCATAGTCAGTGAATATTATTGCTGTATTCATTTTTCAGTTTGAAAACTTTTAGTGGCTGTCAAGTTCGTGGGACATTCTGGATGCTGTTTTCTTGTTTTTTGTTTTATTTTCAGTTATTCCTTGGTGGTTCCCTGGATCTTATTATTTTTTTCCAGTTTTACTGAGACATAAATGACATACAGCCCTGTATAAGTTTGGAGGTGTTCAGCACAATGACTTTATGCATATCTCTTAGGAAATTATTTCCATATACTTGCTAGGTTGTCTTTTTTATTTTTATTTTTTATTTTTTTTTATGATGGGTATTCTAAGAGATGTGAAAGTGAAAAGTGAAAGTCGCTCAGTCCTGTCCGATTCTTTGCAACCCCATGGACTATACAGCCCATGGAATTCTTCAGGCTAAAATAGTGGAAGGAGTGGCTAGCCTTTCCCTTCTCCAGGGAATCTTCCCAACCCAAGGACAGAACCCAGGTCTCCCACATTGCAGGCAGATTCTTCACCAGCTGAGCCACAAGATGATATATTGAGATTCTGGTTTGTATTTCCCTGATGATTAGTGATGCTGAGCACATTTTTATGTACCTGTTGGCTCTTCATTTATCTTCTTTGGGAAAATATGTGTTTAATTCTTCTGCCTGTTTTTAACTGAGTAGTATTATTATTTCTGGGGGGCACTGAGTTATGTAAGTTCTTCATATCTGTCAGATATTACCCCTTATCAGATACACGTGGTTTACAATTGTTTTCCATTCCATTCCCAAAGTCTTTTCATTTTGCTCTTTCTTTTGCTGTATGGAGACCCTTAACTTTGTTGTAGTCCCGTTTGTTTATTCTGTTGTTGTTGTTGCTTGCATTTTAGGTGTTGTATTTTGAAAGTGGCTTTCTCGATGTTTGTAGTGGTTTCTGTTGTTTCATTTAGAACCTTATCCTACATATTACAACAATACTCAACAGAGTTATATAGATACTGACAAGAGTGTTTTACAGGTTCTTTTTTGCAAGCTCTTTTTAAACTGGGGCTTCCCTGGTGGCTCAGAGGTTAAAGCGTCTGCGTGCAATGTGGGAGACCTGAGTTCGATCCCTGGGTCAGGAAGATCCCCTGGAGAAGGAAATGGATATGCTACCTAATTTGTTAGTAAGTCTTTGCATATTGCCACAATACTCAGCAGAAATAAACATGTTGGCTTTGCATGTTCTTTTAAAAACATTTTTAATACTACTAAAAAGATTCTCTTTCATGTTGAGGGAGGTAATTTATATCATCAGTTGTACAAAGATTCCTATGTGAGTAACTTTAACTATACACCATGTCTTTCTAATTTATTGCAGGCCTTGGCTGGCCAGCTCTATAACCTACCTCTATTGCTTTGTACCAATTAAAAATTTTATTGTTTTCATGTTTATTGTTCAACCTCCAATCCCATATCTTTCTTTCCCTGTTGAATGAAAACAAATATATCAGGAATAGTTCTGCTTAATAGTCAGGTAAATACTTTATTGCATTGTAAAGAAAAGATAATATCTTCAGCTTATTTAATTCTTGAGGTGTTTTTGTTAATAGTAGAAATTAGGATATTATTCAAATATTTAATCAGAGCATTTCATCATATAAGTTGATACATTTTTGAAAATGCTTTTCAAGACAAAATTCCATTTTGTAAAACTATGCTATCACTTGCATTGTATTACAAGTCATGTTTTTTAATGACAGTATTGAGGAGTACAGTAACATGAAGTAAAAGCTATATATTTTAATTCTAATATAAATGTTGTTGAGATGTTACTAGAGATACGATTTTAATCAGAGTTATATGTAGGTATTTCATCTTTTTTTATGAACACTATATCAATTCAATGAATTCTTTTTTAATGAAATAATTATGCAAAATAAATTGTATAGGATGATGAAAATATAAAACAGATGGTCCTGCCTGTCATCTTATATTTTATATCTTTAAATGGCTTCATGCACTATCAATCCATTTAAAGCACAGAGAGGGGTAAGCATTGAACAGTTTTCCATTCTTCTTCACTAATGATACTTAAAGACATTTAATAACATTTGCTAATTATGTAATGCCAATTCTCCAAAAATAATGTATCAGCAGGGAGTATTTCTGCTTCAATCCTTTTATTTCTCGACAGCATCTAATGAACTGGAATGATCATAATTGGCAGAGTATAACGCATTGGAAAACATGTTGCTTGGGGAAGTCTTTAAATGTCAAAAAATTTACCTTCTGCCTGGGGAAATAAAGGAAGTCAATGAAACTTGTATTAAAATGGAAGTAGTTAAAACTTCCTGTAATATTGCTTTTGCCACAATGTGAAAAGCATGGTAGACTTGTCAGTATGACAAAACTTTGGATTACATTTTTACATAATTATTTGTGTTCCTTCAACCAAACTGATGCTTTCCTAGACAAGTAAAATTTCTAAATGAAAACCCTAAATTTTATGAGTGAAGAGCCCAATAATAAAAACATAAAATAAATGAGGATATCAAGTTGCCCTTAAATAATCAGAATAATAATACGAAATTTCCTTTATTCAATATTTTTGTTTCTACTTAAAAAAATCAGAAAACACAGTTTTAAAAATCCACAGTAGAAATATCAAATCATTAAGTATGTTTCATCCAAATGTGCCCTTGAATTTCTCATTTTCATGTAATAAAACTTGATTTAATAATGCCTTACCCTAGTAAATGGAGAAGGCAGTGGCAACCCACTCCAGTACTCTTGCCTGGAAAATCCCATGGACAGAGGAGCCTAGTGGGCTGCAGTCCATGGGGTAGAGAAGAGTAGGACATGACTGAGCAACTTCACTTTCACTTTTCACTTTCCTGCACTGGAGAAGTGCCGTGGTCCAGCCCCGGTGGATCCAGGGAATTCGAAGCGAGGATGGCGTTGGCGAGGAAAAAACTTATGTATTTATTAATATAAGATTAGATTAGGAAGAAATAGTGTAGTAGGAAAATTAAGTGGAGAAAGAAGGCCGAATAACTTGGATTACGTGGAAGACCAATAAAATTCCAGACAAAGAACTTGCACCATCTATGTTGGGCCACCGGTGCTCGCTTGAATATCTAAGGGTGCCTCGCCTTAGGCTCCCTTTCACACCGGTCTTAACAGCCAGGGCAAGTAAGTAGACTTGGCAGGCCTCCACGCCCCAGATGGGAATTCAGCCTGAAATTAAAGTAAAGAGGAGAGAGAGGGAAAGGGAAAAAGGACAGAGAGAGAGAGACACACGGGGGAAACCAGTCCAGTGACTGGCTCCGGCCCCTATTGTCTAGAAAGGCCTTTTATACCTTTTTTTGTACATAGAGATCAATGGGTAATACAAAATTATGCAGTGTTAGCAGTCCAGACTCATCAAAACCAGGCTCTTCTCTCTGCATACCTAATTGTATACACAAGTCTTAGGTGATTTACATCATCTTCTGGCCAAAAAGGGCCAATTAACATTTTACAGCCTTTTTTCTGATAAGGGTTTGTCAACCAGAAGACTTATTTGTATTGATCTTCCCAAAGTCTGGTGCCATTCTCAGAAAGCACTAAATAAAGTTACATTCTTAATAGCAAGGACACAAGAGGAGTGCAGTGATATATAACAAAGAGAAAAGTAATTAACTCAAAAGTCTAGTGTTGCTAACATCAAAACTACTATATATCTTTTTCCATATCCCATTTACATTGATTAACATCCTCCCAGGTGCCTAAAAGATAAACAATATGGAGGCCTGGCAGCAGTCATTGAGTCAACAGTGAAAACCCTCTACCAATATGATTTTTAACTCTTTAGAAAAGGCTCTGTATCTTTAAGATGCTTTGAAGCTTTGTGCCTCTTGCAGTTGGGGGGCTGTAAGCAATTCACAAGCTATAAGAGGTCCAGGGAACCTGTTAGGCAAGCTAGAGAGTTATCAGAGTTGACTTATTTCCAGAGAATATCAGAAGAGTGGAAAAGCAGGCAGATTCTTATTTTTTTGGGCGGTGGATGCTCAGGAAATTCCAGGGGGAAAACCTGAGGTCTGATTAGCCTTGCCATCAGAGCTCTGCCACATGACCTTGTCAAGGGTGGAATTCCTCACGCTGGCTCCCGGCAGAGAAGGAAATGGCAACCCACTCCAGCGTTCTTGCCTGGAGAATCCCAGGGACAGGGGAGGCTGGTGGGCTGCGGGAGTCTGGTGGGCTGCAGTCTATGGGGTCGCAGAGAGTCAGACATGACTGAAGTGACTTAGTAGCAGCAGCAGCAGTAGCACCCTAGTAAAATAATTGCTTTTTAGTGAGAGCAAGTCTCTGGACAAAACTGCAATATCAATATTTTGATATCAATATTTTGAATATCAATATTTTGTCAAATGTTAAAGCACATTAGTATCTGTCAGCATGGCAAGTTACAGCAGCACTGAGAAAGTCTTCATCACCTCTTGAATATTCTTTTCTGCTTCATATTTTAAGATATCCCTCATTTGCAGATTCATTCTTTCACCATTATTTTTGTAGAACTAGTAGCAAACAGTTATCTACCACTCCTTACAGAGTAATATGCTTTTAAATTATATTATTTATTTTTTTTATTTTTGGCTGCGCTGGGTCTTCGTTGCTCTGCAGGCTTTTCTCTAGTTGTGAGCGGGGCTCCTCTCTAGTTGAGGTGTGTGGACCTCTCATTGCAGTGGCTTCTCTTGTTGCGGGGTGTGGGCTCTAGGTCAGGCAGGCTTCCATAGCTTGCTGCATGTGGGCTCAGTAGTTGCAGCTTGTGGTCGCTAGAACACAAGCTCAGAAGTCGTGGTGCTCGGGCTTCGTTGCTCCACGGCATGTGGGATCTTCCTGGTTCAGGGATCAGACCCATGTCTCCTGCATTGGCAGGCGGATTCCTGACCACTGAGCCACCAGGAAAGCCCCCCAGTGGTACACTTTTAAAGGAATGGCTATCTCAAGTTAAAATGTAAATAAATGAATAAATAAGCAAATCTAGCAAATATACACCATAGGTGACCACATAGGTTTTACTTTCCTAGGCGTCGGAGTTCATTTAATTCAGGTTGGTGCATTTTTCATTACAAGTGAAACATACAAGGGCTGGTTAAAATGATGTAAAATATCTGAGGTATTTAATTAGAAATTAGCTTTAGAGGCATATGCTGCACTTAATGTGAGATTGTGTATAGACACGCATAGAAGTAGTCCCACTCTTGCCCAATTACCTCACCGTTTACTTTCTCCTTCCCTGAATGTAAATATATATATATATATACATATATATATAATGTTATACAGTAGATCATTGTTGATTACCTTTTCTATATATAGTAATTATTGAGGGTAAGAGGAGAAGGGGTTGACAGAGGAAGAGATGGTTTGGGATCGTATCACTGACTCAAGGGACCTGAGTCTGCGCAAACTCCAGGAGAGAGTGAAGGACACAGAAGCCTGGCATGCTACAGTTCATGGGGGTCTCAGAGCCGGACATGACTTAGTGATTGAACAACAATAACAATGTGTGTTTGTTAATTGCAAACTCCTAATTTATCCCTCTCTACTTATGTTTCCACTTTGGTAATCATAAGTTTGTTTTTGAGGTCTGTGAGTCTGTTGTTGTTTTGTAAATAAGTTCATTGGTATTATTTTTTTTAGATTCCACATATACGTGATAATATATGGTATTTGTCTTTGTCTGACTTAATTTCATTTAGTATGATAAACTCTAGGTTCATCCATGTTGCAGCAAATGGCATTATTTTATTCTTTTTGAGTGGCTGAGTAATATCTCTCTATATATTTTGGATATATGTGTATATATATTTATGTATATATACATGCAATGGAATATTATATATATATATATGTATTACATCTTCTTTATCCATTCATCTGTCAGTGGATGTTTAGGTTACAACCGTGTGTCGGCTATTGTAAATAGCATTGCAATAAACACTGGAGTACATATATTCTTTTGGACCATATTTTTCTCAGGATATTTGGCCAAGAGTGGGATTCCTGGATCATATGGCAGTCCTGTTTCTACTGCTTTGAGGCACCTCGATACTGTTCTTCATAGGGGCTGTACCAGTATACACTCCCTTTTCTCCATACCCTCTCCAGAATTTATTGTTCATAGAATTTTTGATGATGGTCATTCTGAATAATATAAGGTGATACCTCATTGTAGTTTTGACTTGCATTTTTCTAATAATTAGTGATACTGAGAATTGTTTCTTGGCCTTTTTGGTCATCTATATGTCTTCTTTGGAGAAATGTCTGTTTAGGTCTCCTGCCCATTTTTTATTAGGTTGCTTGTTTTCTTTGATTTTGAGCTGCATGAGCTGTTTGCATAGCTGTTTTGGAAATTAATCACTTGTAGGTCACATCATTTGCATATATTTTCTTTTTTTACATATAACAATGCACTCCACAGCATTGTTTTAGAATGGAATCTTGGAAGGTATCCAAAAGTAAATCAGTAATATGCCGCTAAAATAAATCATGTATATCTACAACATAGAAGATTGCCTAGAAATAAAATAAATAAACTTTTATTTTTGCTTATATTTTTATTTGGATTCAAGGTGGTCGCTAAGAGTCGGACACGACTGAGCGACTTCACTTTCACTTTTCACTTTCATGCTTTGGAGAAGGAAATGGCAACCCACTCCAGTGTTCTTGCCTGGGGAATCCCAGGGACGGGGGAGCCTGGTGGGCTGCCGTCTATGGGGTCACACAGAGTCGGACACTACTGAAGCGACTTAGCAGCAGCAGCAGCAGCAGCAGGTGGATCCTCAAAGATATTGCTGTGAATTATATCAAAGCATGTACTTCCTGCCTATATTTTCCTTTAAGAATTTTATAGTATATGGTCTTATATTTAAATCTTTAATCCATTTTGAGTTTATATTTATGTACAGTGTTAGAGATTGAAATAGCATTTTATTCAAATCATTTTGTGCATTGTAAGGAAGAGGCAAGTTATAAACTAATAAATACAAATAAGAAAAACTAATAAGGCAGGTTATAAATAATACTTTAAGATGTTGACCTAAACATTATTTGACAATTATAAATTGTTTTCATTTTAAAATTTGACCACTTAAGTGTGACTACTAAAAAGAGTTGTTTTTCAGAAAACTTAAAAGACTGCCATAGGAATATTTTAAGGATTGTGTTAGTTACCCTTTTTCCTATAATACAAGATTTAATTTTACTCCTTTTATGTTTACTTGAACTCTAAGTAAAGCAAAATAGCTTTATTTTACCAAAAATATCATAGTGTTGATATTTTTTCAACAATCAGTAGATAGCTACATTGGTGTAATTAACTGAAATGTGTAAAAAAATAGTCATCACAGATTCATTAATGTAGTCTTGAATATGAATATGAAAGTCACTTTGTCGTGTCTAACTCTTTGTGACCCCATGGGGTATATAGCCTGCAAGGCTCCTCTGTCCATGGGATTTCCCATACAAGAATACTGGGGTGGGTTGCCATTCCCTTCTATAGGGGAACTTCCTGATCGAGGGATCAAATCTGGGTCTCCTGCATTGCAGGCAGATTCCTTGCTATCTGAATTACCAGGGAAGCCTAATGTAGTCTTACATATTTTTAATGGGTTTCCTTACAGTATTATCTTCTGTTCAGTTCAGTTCAGTCACTCAGTAATGTCTGACTCTTTGCAACCCCATGAATCACAGCATGCCAGGCCTCCCTGTCCATCACCAACTCCAGAAGTTTATCCAAACTCATGTCCATCAAGTCGGTGATGCCATCCAGCCATCTCATCCTCTGTAGTCCCCTTCTCCTCCTGCCTCCAATCCCTCCCAGCATCAAGGTGTTTTCCAATGAGTCAACTTTTTGCATGAGGTGGCCAAAGTATTGGAGTTTCAGCCTCAGCATCAGTCCTTCCAGTGAACACCTAGGAATCTTAGAAGATGATAAAACAATGTCAAAATCATTTACAAATTATATGTATATAGTTATACTATTTAAAAAGTTTAAGATACAGAAATGTAAATAAAGAAAAGACTAGTATCTTTTAGTCAGTAACTGTCTATTCAATTTTGGGGATATATTTAAAAGATGATAAAATTTAGAGATAGAAAATTTTATCTAGAAAAACAAAAAGGGACCACCACTGATAAATTGTGATGAATATGTTAGTGAACATATTTCTAGATCTTTTTGAATAAATAATATACATTTATTTAAATTAGATATCAAATTCTCTTTGTCAACCATGTATAATGGAAATTCTTTCCACATAGGCTGGGTCTATTTCACATCAATTAATATAGATTCTTGTCATTCTTTCCCTTTTCTAGGCAGTCTTCTTTGTTATAGATATACATGATTCATTTTATCAGCATATTACTGATTGATTTTGTGATCCCTTCCAAGATTCCATTCTAAAACAATGCTGCTCAGTGCATTGTTACATGCAAAATGCTACTTAGGCTCCAAATTTTTACCTGTAGTCTAAACAACAGAAAACTGGAAGGCAAATAGGTTGAGACATTACAAATTACTGCACCTGCCCTTAAGGAGTAGTTCTGTGTTGTTCTGGCACATGATAAAAGGTAGTAAAAAAAAGTGAACTCATAAATTTTTCTGCAGGTTTTATGAATACTGAAGGGTGAAATTATAGCAAAAGACAAATTTCTTTAAAAGTGACCTGTGGGAAGCAGGCCCTTGGAACTTGTTGATCAGAGGCTCATTCTTGATTTGGGGGAGAGTGCTTTTTGTTTGTTTTGTTTACACCACGGCCTGGTGGATTTGGAGCTTCGAGATGCTCATGAGTGCTGAAATAAGTATGTAGAGTTTGGTATTGAATGGCCGTAAGACAAAGCAGAAGCGCTGTTTCTGGCGGAGTTGTCAGTGGACGTGTTGAGGGAGAAACTGAATATTGTCTCCTGGACTTTTCTCTATTTGCTTCTCTTTTCACTCCTATGCAACAGTTCTTTATATTTCTACTCTAGTTTTTAAGAAATTTCAACTTTAGTTTCTTCTGCTGATTAAAAAAATCTCTATTTTTCAAAAGTTCTTTTTTAGGTTCAACACATTCCACTTTTTGCTCTTTGTAAAAACTGACTCTTTAAAAATAACAGACACATTAAATGTCCAGGTTTGGTTTTAATAAGTATACGTTGCAGCTTTAGCACACATGAGGTTTTTAGGAAGTTAACAGTCAGTCAGAGATAAAAACCTAGTTCATGCTGTAGAAGATTCAAATGTTGGGATCATACCTTCTTCCCCTGATTCACGAGTTAAATTCTCTAGTTGAAAAGCCAAGTAATTAAAAACCAATTATAATATTTTACTTCTGAATATTTGTGAAGAACTTTGGTTCAAGAGTAGAGAAAAATGAAGGCAGAGAAAACTGATTTTTTTTTCTCATTCCCCAAAGGTATTTCATAAACCCCAACTGCTACAGATAATTTAAAGTTCAGTATTTTCGACTATAGATTTTTAAAATGTAATTACTTGTTTTTCTCTGTTCTCCCTCAGAATTGTTTTGGCAATCCACATTTTCTTCAGTACTACAAGTTTTGTATTAACCTTTAGGGCAGCTGAATGGAATTGTTACAGGTTTTGTAATTAGCCATGGTTGTAAAAGACATTCAGAAGGCAGAACTCACTGTCAGAGTGAAATGCACTGGGAGAATAAATTGGTTGCTGTAGCAACAAGTCCTCATTCTGTACTAAAAGAAGAACAAACAAGACAAGTAAAATGCCTCAAGTTTCAATTTAAAAAGATAGATATTCCACGTGGGATTATGGATATAATCTTTAAATTCAACAATTTAACCAATAATAAGTGACAGCAATGGTTATATTTTTAAATCAACCTATCAGAAAAAGGACATAGAAAATAACTTTTGAGATTCTGAAATTATACATTGTGGGCAATAGAAACTTGCTTACTTTGGGCAGCAGACTATTTTTTGTTGTTGTTGTTGTTTGCTTTTTTTAAATTTCTTTAAAATGTATGGACAAATTTCATGAAAACATTTTTCTCTAAGAGTATCTGTTGCCTCCCTGGAGGTTTAAAAACAGTTTCAACCAATGTAGAATATTGATCTTTTTTTTTTTTCCTACCTCAAAAGACATTTCATGAGCATCATTGTGAGGACTAGAGAGAAACAGTCTTTTCTTGAATTATACGTAAGACTCCTGGTTTCTAGTAATCCAATGAGTCTAAAGAAGACATGATACATAATTGTTGTTCTTCTCTTTGCAACCCATGGACAGCAATATGTCAAGCTTCTTTGTCCATCATGATCTCCCTGAGTTTGTTCAAACTCATGTTCATCGAGTCAGTGATGCCATCCAACCATCTCATCCTCTGTTGTCCCCTTCTCCTGCCTTTAATCTTTCCCAGCATCAGGGTGTTTTCCAATGAGTCAGATCTTCTCAGCAGGTAGGCAAAGTATTGGAGCTTCAACTTTAGCATCAGTCAGTCAGTTCAGACTCTCAGTCATGTCCAACTCTTTGTGACCCCATGGACTACAGGGAGGCCTTGCCTCCCTGTCCATCACCAACTCCCGGAGCTTGCTCAAACTCATGTCCATTGAGTCGGTGATACCATCCAACCATCTCATCCTCTGTGATTCCCTTCTCCTCCTGCCTTCGATCTTTCCCAGAAGAAATCCCAGCCGAACATTTCTACTCTTCACATACTCATTTTTCAGTGAGTCTGTTCTTTGCATCAGGTGACCAAAGTTTGGAGTTTCAGCTTCAGCATCAGTCCTTCCAATGAATATTCAGGATGTATTTCCTTTAGGATTTCCTTTAGGATTGACTAGTTTCATCTCGCTGTCCAAGGGACTCTTAAGAGCCTTCTCCAGCACCACAGTTGGAAAGGGTAGGTTCTTTGGTGCTCAGCCTTCTTAATGGCCACTCTCTCACATCCATACATGACTACAGGAAAAGCCATAGCTCTGACTAGATGGACCTTTGTTGGCAAAGTGATGTCTCTGCTTTTTAAAGCACTGTCTAGGTTTGTCAGCTTTTCTTCCAAGGTTGACATAGCTTTTCTTCCAAGGAGCAAGTGTCTTTTAATTTTGTGGCTGTAGTCACCATCGCCAGTGATTTTGGAGCTCAAGAAAATAAAGTCTGTCACTGTTTCCACTTTTTCCCCTTCTATTTGTCATGAAGTGATGGACCTGGATGCTATGATCCCCTTTTTTTGAATACTGAGTTTTAAACCAGCTTTTTCACTGTCCTCTTTCACCTTCATCAAGAGGCTCTTTAGTTCCTCATCTCTTTCTGGCATTAGAGTGGTATCATTTGCATAGTGAAGTCACTCAGTCATGTCCGACTCTTTGCAACCCCGTGGACTGTAGCCTACCAGGCTCCTCTGTCCATGGGATTCTCCAGGCAAGAATACTGGAGTGGATCGCCATTTCCTTCTCCAGGGGGTCTTCCCAACCCAGGGATCGAACCCAGGTCTCCTGCATTGGAGGCAGATGCTTTAACCTCTGAGCCACCAGGGAAGCCATATCTGAGGTTATTGATATTTCCCCTGGCAGTCTATATGCTAGCTTGTCATTCATCCAGCCCAGGATTTCCACTCTTCATATAAATCAAGTAAATAGGGTGACAGTATACAACCTTGACATACTCCTTTCCCAATTTGAAACTGTCAGCTGTTTCATGTCCATACTAACTATTGCTTCTTGACCTGCATACAAGTTTCCCAGAAGGCGGGAAGAGTGTCTGATATTTCCATTTCTTTAAGAATTATCCACAGTTTGTTGTGATTCACAGTCAAAGGTTTGAGTGAGCATACTCAGTTCAGTTCAGTTCAGTTGCTCAGTCATGTCTGACTCTTTGAGACCCCATGAACTGCAGCACGCCAGGCCTCCCTGTCCATCACCAACTCCCAGAGTTCTCTCAAACTCACGTCCATTGAGTCGGTGATGCCATCCAGCCATCTCATCCTCGGTCATCCCCTTCTCCTCCTGCCCCCAATCCCTCCCAGCATCAGGGTCTTTTCCAATGAGTCAACTGTTCACATGAGGTGGCCAAAGTATTGGAGTTTCAGCTTATCATCAGTCCTTCCAATGAACACCCAGGACTGATCTCCCTTAGAATGGACTGGTTGGATCTCCTTGCAGTCCAAGGGACTCTCAAGAGTCTTCTCCAATGCCACAGTTCAAAAGCATCAATTCTTCGGCGTTCAACTTTCTTCACAGTCCAACTCTCACATCCATACATGACCATTGGAAAAGCCATAGCCTTAACTAGACGGACCTTTGTCGGCAAAGTAATGTCTCTGCTTTTTAATATACTATCTAGGTTGGTCATAACTTTACATACATGGTACCTATTATGGTGATCACCATTTTCTGTGATCCAATCCCTCTTTATGTTTATCTCCACATTCTTTTGTGGCTGGAGTTTAGTTAGTACTAGAAATCTTGCCCTTCCCCAATTTCGCTAGGGTAGAACCTGTGCAATATTTTTGTTCAACACATCTACCTATGTGAACATTGAGCAAGACATGGTTTTGAACAAAACATGGGCATTTTGAAATCCAGGCATGAGTTCAGGTGCTGATTGCATAAGACTGCCTCACCTTCCTGCAAGGGCACCTTACACAGGAAAGAGAGAAGATCATGAGGTGGAAAGTCAGATTTAAACCTTTATATTGAGAAGGCAGAGTCATTTACAAGCTAGGTCTGCTTATCTCTCTTGATAATTCCTAAACTTTTTATACAGTGAAATGACTGTAACAGTTTAAGGCATTTGAAATGATATTTCAGTGTGGGTATAGCCTACATAAGCTTTCCTGAAAACATCCTTTTTAAGTTCATGAAATCAATAACCTAAGTTCCTATTGAAGTACTCACCCATGCTTCCTGTTTTTGTATATTTCATCTAGAAGAGAGACCTACTAAGTAATTTCTTACTTGAGGTTATAAAACATGAATTAAAAATTCACATAAGATATACTTTGTGTAATTAAATGTGATAGTGTCTGGTTGACCACTCTTAATATATTTTCTCTTAAGAATAATTGTAGGGTTGTCTAATCACTAACTCAAGGAACATAAATTTGAGCAAACTCTAGGAGATATTGAAGGACATAGAAGCCTGGCTTGCTGTGTCCACGGTGTTGCAAAGAATCGGACATAATTTAGCAACTAAGAAACAATAACTAATATTTGAAGGATGCTATTTTGTACTTTCATTATTTTTTAAAGTTGTTTAAAGTAGAACAGTAAATATGACTGCTGTTATTCTATCATGTCACTAGTAGAAGTTCTATTACCAGGTTCATAGCGCTAATACATTGAGGGTTCCCAGATTTATTTCTTTGGACTTGGTCATATATATATATTTGACTAAGCCAAAGCCTTTGATTGAGTGGACTACAACAAACTCTGGAAAGCTCTTAAAGAGATGGAAATAGCAGACCACCTGACCTGCCTCTTGAGAAATCTGTATGCAGGCCAGGAAGCAAAAGTTAGAAATGGACATGGAACAACAGACTGGTTGCAGATAGGAAAAGGAGTACATCAAGGCTGTATATTGTTACCCTGCTTATTTAACTTATATGCAGAGTACATCATGAGAAACACTGGGTTGGATGAAGCACAAGCTGAAATCAAGATTGCCGGGAGAAATATCAATAACCTCAGATATACAGATGACACCATCCTTAGGGCAGAAAATGAAGAAGAACTAAAGAGCCTCTTGATGAAAGTGAAAGAGGAGAGTGAAAAAGTTGGCTTCAAACTCAACATTCAGAAAACTAAGATCGCAGCATCTAGTCCCATCACTTTATGGCAAATAGATGCGGAAACAGTGGAAACAGTGACAGACTTTATTTTCTTGGGCTTCAAAATCACTGCAGATGGTGACTACAGCCATGAAATTAAAGACACTTGTTCCTTGAAGAAAAGTTATGATAAACATAGACAGCATATTAAAAAGCAGAGACATTACTTTGGCAGCAAAGATCCATGTAGTCAAAGCTATGGTTTTTCCAGTAGTCATGTATGGATGTGAGAGTTGGACTATAAAGAAAGCTGAGCACTGAAGAATTGATGCTTTTGAACTGTGGTGTTGGAGAAGACTCTTGACAGTCCCTTGCAAGGAGACTGACTGCAGGGAGATCCAATCAGCCCATCATAAAGGAAATCAGTCCTGAATATTTGTTGGAAGGGCTGATGCTGAAGCTGATGAAACTCCAATACTTTGGCCACCTGATGTGAAGAACTGGCTCATTTTAAAACGCCCAGATGCTGGAAAAGATTGAAGGCAGGAGGAGAAGGGGACGACAGAGCATGAGATGGTTTGACTCAAAGGACATGAGTTTAATTAAACTCTGGGAGTTGGTGATGGACAGAGAGGCCTGGTGTGCTGTAGTCCATGGGGTCACAGAGAGTCATACATGACTGAGCAACTGAACTGAACTGATATGACCAAGAATCTCTTGGAAACTTCTTAGAAGCTCTTAGAACTTCTACTAGTAATGTGTGTGTGTGTGTATCTGTAGCACAATTTCTTAACTCTAATGAGTCTTAAAGTCTAATAGTAGCATGCATTTTTCTTAAGTTCTACATACCAATATAAAAGCAAATAAAGTGTTTAAGAATTGATAAGCATGTGTAAAGAGGACCTTTTAAGATCATGCAAGAAAGAATAACCCCACACACGTTAATGTTGGTTGACAACAGCAAGATTTAGAGACTGGACTCCCACCAAATACATCTGAATTTTCTAAACCTCCTAAGTTTAAAGATAAGATTTAAAATTTTGCTTGACCAAGCATTCTCTTTCTCATGTTATTAAGTGACATGTATGGTTTCTTTTTTTCCATGCTTGCACTCAAAGAAATTTTAAAAATAAGAAACAACTTAAATAAATATTTTAATTAGAGAATTTAAAGAAGCACTGTTCTCATGTTGTAGTGGTTAAACTTCTTTAAAAGCATATATAAGGTATTATCTTTGACTAGGGATTACAAAACAAAATGAAAATTCATTTATAATTATGACATCAAAAGTGTAATTTCAGGGGCTAACATGAAATTCATGTTCTTATTTTTTAAAATGAATACCAATAAACTTAACTGAACTCACATAATCCCCTTTACCAAATAAATAAATAAATAAAACAAACAAAAAAAAAACCTCAACACAAAGATTCAGCCACTGAGTCCCTAGCCCAAGTAAACTGTAACTTACAGTTGACCAAAAAAGTACTCAGTCATACTTATTAAATGCTTACTGTATTCAACACTCTCAAGAAGATAGGGGGAAAAGAAACATATTCTTGGGTATTGCCATTAATGAATGTGTAATCTACTAAAATGAGATGAATATGTATGTACATAATAAGTAATAAGGTAGGAAATAAAGTAGGAACAGAGTTCTCAGATACATCATAATTGGTTGGGATGTTAATAAATAACATCCCCTTAAAGACAGCAGAAAAAAGTGAGATGTAAAGTAAGATAGTAACATAGGGCTGAAATGAAAAGGCCTTGAATAGGTGCAGGAAAGCAGGAAAGTTTATTCTAGGATCAAGAAACTGCTTCATTTGATTTAAAGATAAAGCAAGGTAGAAGGGGAACAAGCAAAGGACTTTGTGTCAGGGCCACAACGTAAAGCGCTTTGAACACTAGGTCGCTTTGTTCTTGCAAAGAAATTTAGTCATACCTCGGTCTCTCCCAGAAGTCACTGGGAGCTAGATACAAAACAACAAACTAGATACAAAATAACAAAAAGATCTCGATAAAAAGTATCTTCTTTACTGCCAGTAATCAGGACTGGGAATGTAGACCAGGTTTATGGCTCAAATCATCTCCCTTGTCACAGAGGTTTCTCTGAGTAGCTCTAGAGAGAATCTGGATACGTTAATGAAATCTATGTGAATGAATGAGATCTATGTGATTTCACACACACACATATACGGAGAATACGTATGAATGAATATATAGAGAGAATGAACTCTCTAGGGAGCATCTGTTTGCACTTGTTTTAGATTTCCCCCCTTATCTTTCATAACTTCTGATTTCTTTATCTCTACTCTAACTTAAAGTCTCAATGTAAGTATACATGAAATGACCTCTTTCTTAATCTAATTGCTCATTTTATGAATCCATCTCACTTTTATCTGCTTTTCTTTTGTTGTCATCACAAGTCTGTATGTTACATGAAACTTTATAGGCTTTGTTATTGTTCAGTCATTAAGTCATGTCCATCTCTTTGAGAGCCCAAGGCCTGCAACACGCCAGGATTCCCTGCCCTTCACTGTCTCCCGGAGTTTACTGAAACTTATGTTCACTGAGTTGTTGATGTTATCTAACCATCTCATGCTCTGTTAACCACTTTTCATATTCTGTTCAATGTTTCCCAGCATTAGGGTCTTTTTTCCAATGAGTGGGCACTTTGCACCAGGTGGTCAATCTTTTAGGATTGACTGGTCTGATCTCCATGCCGTCCAAGGGACTCTCAAGAGTCTTCTCCAACACCACAGTTCAAAAGCATCAATGCCTGAGCACTCAGCTTTCTTTATGATCCAACTCTCACATCCATACATGACTACTGGGAACAGACCTTGTCAGCAAAGTGATGTCTCTGCTTTTAAAAATATTATCTAGGTTTGTCATAGCTTTTCTTCCAAGAAGCAAGCGTATTTTAATTTCATGGCTGCAGTCACCATCCATGGTGATTTTGGAGCCCAAGAAAATAAAATCTGTCACTGTTTCCATTGTTTCCCATCTATTTGCTATGAAGTGATGGGACCAGATGCCATGATGTTAATTTCTTGAGTACTGAGTTTTAAGCCAGCTTTTTCAGTCTCCTCTTTCTCCCTCATCAAGAAACTCTTTAGTTCCTCATCTCTTTCTGCCATTTAGAGTGGTATTATCTGCATATTTGAGGTTGTTGTTATTTCTCCTGGCAATCTGGATTCTAGCTTGTGACTCATCCAGCCCAGCATTTCACTTGATGTTAAATAGGCAGAGTGACAGTATACAGCCTTGTCATACTCCTTTCCCAATTTTGAACCAGAATGTTGTCCCATGTGTGGTTCTATTTGTTGCTTGTTGACCTACATACAGATTTCTTGGGATATATAGGTGAGGTGTTCTGGTATTCCCATCTCTTTCAGAATTTTCCATAGTTTGTTGGGATCCACACAATCAAAGGCTTTAATATAGTCAGTGAAGCAGAAGTAGATGTTTTTCCGAAACTCCCTTGCTTTTTCTATGATCCAATGAATGTTGGAAGTTTGATCTCTGATCCCTCTGCCTTTTTAAATCCAGCTTTTGCATCAGGAAGTTCTAGGTTCATGCACTGTTGAAGCTTAGCTTGAAGGATTTTGAGCATAGTCTTGCTAGCATATGAAATGAGTGCAATTAATTATGTGGTAGTTTGAACATTCTTTGGCATTGCCTCCTTTGAGATTGGAATAAAAACTGACCTTTTCTAGTCCTGTGCCATTGCTGAGTTTTCCAAATTTACTGGCATGCTGAGTGCAATACTTTCACAGCATCATCTTTTAGGATTTGAAATAGCTTACCTGGAATTCTGTCACCTCCACTAGCTTTGTTTGTAGTGATGCTTCCTAAGGCCCACTTGACTTCATACTCCAAGACGTCTGGCTCTAGATGAGTCACAAGACCATCGCGGTTATCCTTATGCTCCTTTTTTACAAGTAAGAAAACAAGATGTTTCCTTAAACTTGGGATTTACATAATTTCTATATTGTATAGTGTCATGGAGCTAGTAAATGAAAATAAGACTTGTTTGTCTACAAAGTGCTTTCTTTCAGTACTCTGATATGCTCCTTGTCTTATTCAAAATCTCTTTTTTAAAAAAGCCAAATCATAATTATCATAATCAGAAACTAAAGTTCTCCAAGTAGTAGTATATAGCAAACAGTAATAGCAGCAAATAATTTATTAAAAAGTGATATTAAGGTTTTGCTAAAATATAAAGCATTTTCCTCTCTTCTATGAGCTCTCTTTAATTGTCGTGTTGTATTTTATTTGGTATTCAATGTCATCCTAAGTAAAGAAAAATTAAGATTTTAAGAAGTTGTCATTAATTTTTAGTATTCATCTTTACGTTGTACAATGATAGTTTCAGTGCAAATATAAGAGCATTTAATTTGTGGAGCAACTAACATTATACACTTTTTAGCTCATCATACATATGCATATTTCATTGTTACTATACAAACTGCACAAAAATATCATGACTTTTGATTTTGCTTTTGATACAAACCAGCATGTTGGATATTAAGAGCCTGCCTTTGGTTTACTGATGAGTAAGGAAGAGCTGAGAGAGTATCTCTGGGTTGCTTCACCTTTATCTTTCATCCGGTGTCATCATTTTTCAGTCTGTCATTTAGCCAATATAGGGGAACTACACGCAAAAGGAATTAAGTTCCCTTGGCTGTGTGTGCTTCTTAGAATGCCTTTGCCTTCTTTCCGTGTGTAAAGCAAGCGCTGCTGGGAACAGGGAGCGTGGCTCCTTGAGGCTGTCAGTGTCTGTGCTTTGTGTCGTGGAGGCAGTACACACCCTTCATACTCGCTTTGGTCTCACTGAACCCCACACGTAGCCACTGTACTCCTATAAGGCTCTGGGCCTGCTCTACGTGGGTGGGGTAGCAAGGAACAGTGCAGTATCTCCTCTGCTTACACACGTGTTCCTTGTTCTCACCATCCATATCTCCTTTTCTTACACACTTGCTTCATTTTCAAAACACATGTTCAAAGATAAATTGTCAATAATTGTAAAAGGCGATAGCAGAGAATCAAACTGATTGTGAATCCCAATGAATGCGAACCCCGAAAGACTGTAACAGGCATGCCCAGATCCTCTGCTGACTCAATTTCATTTAACATTCTTAATTCTTGGACTTTGTATACTTCTTATTATAGTTTTTATATGTGGCTTTCAAATCATGGTATACACATAGGTTTGTACATTTGATTATTAATAGCACTTATTTAGAGATGTCAGCATCTTTACATTTATATGTATTATGATCATATACATATTTATGTCCATATAATCCACACCCATACATATATACATATGTATACACACTCGTGTGTATGAGCGAAATTTAATGAGTTTGCTAAAAGTGAACCCGCATTTTCAGATTTTTCTTAAATACTATGATAGATATGTTCATATTTAACTGTATGTGGTTGGGTTTCAAGAAATGTTAACTAAGAATTTTACAGGAACACAGCAGCCAAAGAGTATTCAGAATATTTCTGCTCTGTTGGAAACAGGTAAAGTTAAACATCTGTATCTCCTCAGGCCAATGTAAGGAAACATCTGTGAAACACATATTAAATTGTTTTCCAGGGGAACCAGCCAGCAAACAAACTCTTCCATTTTTTTCAGCCAGAGAGAAATGGTTTAGAGCCAGAATGGAAAACAAAATAAATGTACAAAGTCAGAGAATTCCAGAAATGGAGTTGTGATGTATGGGTCTATCCTCATCATGGTTACCATGATGATCTTGTTGTGCTACCTGAATTTACCAAAGCATATTGCTTGCCAAGATACAAAGCAGCTTAGACTGCTCAACAGAATTGCCAAGTTTGCCAATTTTCATCTTAAATGTGAATCAGTTAAGCACAATTTTGAATAGAAAAATCCAAAAATATTTAAAGTCTACTGTGTCAAATACTAGTGATTCAGAAAGAACTATGAAATGTTTATTTTTCATGTGTCATCAAAAACCTGGCAATCTCTGTTGTGACAAGAAGGATGTGATCGGCAAGGCAACTCTGACTTAAGAAGGGAAAGGAATGGGTGATACTTGAAATTAGATCTCTTACTGTTTTTTAATCTTTACTTTCTGTATGACTTACGAAACCAACCCTATCCTAGCTGTCACCACTATAACCCTCTCTGTTCTACTCTTGCTTAAAAACAAAGTTTAACAAACATTTTGTTTGGAATAATTTTAGAGAAATATGGCAAAGGTAGAACAGAGAATCAATACCTGTATACCATTCATGCAAGCTTCCCCAAATGTTAAGAAAGTCTTGGTATATTTATCAAAACTAAGAAATTAACATCGGTGCATTACTATTACATAAAATTATAGAATTCATGTTATTGACACTGCTGTTGCTGCTGCTGCTAAGTTGCTTCAGTCGTTTGTGTCCGACTCTGTGCGACCCCACAGACAGCAGCCCACCGGGCTCCCCCATCCCTGGGATTCTCTAGGCAAGAATACTGGAGTGGGTTGCCATTTTCTTCTTCAATGCATGAAAGTGAAAAGTCAAAGTGAAGTCGCTCAGTCACGTCCGACTCTTAGCGACCCCATGGACTGCAGCCTACCAGGCTCCTCCGTCCATGGGATTTTCGAGGCAAGAGTACTGCAGTGGGGTACCATTGCCTTCTAGTTCCCATTAATGTGTTTTTTCTGTTCTAGGATCTAGTCCAGGTTTTCAAATTGTATGTAGTCATTGTATGCCCTTAGTCTTCTCTGTGACAGGTTTTTATGCTTATTTTTCATGACCTTGATGTTTTGAAGAGTGTACTGATTAGGTGGTGAGTTTGGGTTTATTTTATGTTTTTTTCATGATAAGGCTGGAGATAAGTAGTTAAAAATATATATATATCCCACAAACATGACTTGTACTTCTTATTTCATCGTATCAGAAGACATGTGATAACAACATGACTTATTATTGTGACATTAAACTTGATCACTTGGCTGAACTTTAAGTTTCTCTACTGTAAATTTTCTATTTTTGCTTTTACTCATTATCTTCTATGGAACCAAGTCACCACATGCAGACAATATTAAAGAGGAGAAGAATTAAGTTCCATCTACTAAAGGATAATTTTATTCAAAAATTATAATTTTTCTGTAAGAAAGATTTACTATTTCTACCTCATTCATTTATTTATTCAATCATTTATATAAGCATGAAATTATAAACATGTATTTTATATTTCAGATTACACACTATTAAAGAATCCTCTCTCATATATATGAGATATATATCTCAAATATATATATATTTGTGTGTGTATGTATGCATACATGTGCATGTATATTTCTCCATCATAATTTTTTAAGTACTTTGATAAGAGAGTTTGGACTTTAAAATTTTAATTATTTATACCTAGTCTGTTATTACTCATATGTAATTAATGAAGGAGAAATTAGATATTGTGTTTTGACTTAGAATTAAAGTGATACTCACATTTTAAAGTTTTTCTAGAATATGTGAAAGTTAGTCACTCAGTCATGTCTGATTCTTTCTGACCCAATGAACTATACAGTCCATGGAATTCTCCAGGCCAGAATACTGGACTGGGTTACCTTTCCCTTCTTCAGGGGATCTTCCCACCACAGGGATTGAACTCAGGTCTCCCATGTTGCAGGTGGACTCTTTACCAGTTAAGCCACAAGGAAAGTCCAAGAATACTAGAGTGGGTAGCCTATCCCTTTTCCAGAAGATCTTCCAAACCCAGGAATCGAACTGGGGTCTCCTGCATTGCAGGAGGATTCTTTACCAACTGAGCTCTGAGGGAAGCCCTAGAATATGGTTATATTTTAATAGAAGTGGTCTATTCTCTTTAGGTTTGTCAGTTGACCGAAAGCAATAGCAAATATCTAAAGGAATATACTGCTAATGTAGCAATACAAATTTCTCAACAATATCTGTCTAAATAGAATAAGATTCATAAACTAAGATAAAGGGCCATGTGCATTACTGTACTGTTCCCAAGAGTCAGGTGTGGAAACAACTTACATTAACAAATGAATAGATACAGAGCATACACATACACTGGAATACGGTTCAGCCTTAACAAGGGGGTGAAATCTGCACTATGCAGAAAGCATGGGTGATCTTTGTATGCCAAGAGCAAGAGCAATAAGCCAGTCACAGAAAGGAAAATACTGCATGGGCCCACTCATATGAGTTATCCAAAATAGCTGAATTTATAGAATCAAAGAGTAGAATTGGAGGTAGGGGGAGGGGGAAATTGGAAGCAACTAATTAATAGACATAGTAATTAAATGAGAAGAATCTCAGATTGGGAGACCTGTTGTGCAAACTTACCCTGAAGTTAACAATAGTGCATTCTACACTTAAAGTATTTTAAAGAGGATAACTCTCAAGTGTTCTTACCAAAATAACATTTTGAAAAGCGAAATGCAAGATTCTGGATATAGAAATAAATTTATAAAGTAATAGAATTTTGTGATACTCTGTCTGATACATTTTATTAGATAGTTGTCATAGACACAACTATTTAGGGATATGCTTATTTCTTAACCCAAATTTCTAACATTCTAATATGATTTTATTAAACTTTATGATTACTTTCTCAAGAGTATTAATTTAAATTCTGGTCATTTATTTATTTAAAATATGTATTTATACAGTATTATGTGCCACTTGCTAAGTCTCTTGAGGTATATAGCAGAGAAGAAGTCTAAGAGACTATATAATTAGGAAAGATAAATATTGTCATTTGACCTAATTAGGCAATTATTTGTAGAGGTGAATAGAATTAGACAAAAGTAAGCTATTCCTACAATCTTGTCCTCTGGCTTATACAAAAGTAAAGCCTCAGTCAAGTCATATCTAATTCTGCCTTGCCTGCCGACACTTATTAAAAGATAAACAGTTTTAAACCTGTTCTATGAATTTGGTGTATCCTCGGCCCTCTGTCTTATTTCAAGACACCTTACGCAAAAGCTTCATGAAAATTTCCAGTGGCCAGATTCAATCATCTGTCACAGTAAGATAGATATCAGGTTGTGATACAAACAGGGTTGTGACACAAACCATCTATGGATCAAGAGCAATGTACGAACTTATATTTAGAGTCTTACGCTGTGTTCTAAATAGTTTAGACTGTTCTTACCATTGTTGCTCAGTAGCTAAGTTGTGTCTCTTTGCAACCAGATAAACCACAACATGCCAGGCTTCCCTATCCTTCACTATGTCCCAGAGTCTGCTCAGACTCACATCCATTATGTTACTTATGCCATCAACCATCTCGTCCTCTGTCACTCATGTCTGCTTTTGCCCTCAATCTTGCCTGGCATCAGAGTATTTCCAAAGAGTCAGCTCTTCACACCAGGTGGCCAAAGTATTGGAACTTCAGCTTCAGTATCAGTCCTTCCAATGAACATTCAGGATTGATTTCATTTAGGATTGACTGGTTTAATCTCCTTGTTGTGCAAGGGACTCTCAAGAATCTTCTACAGCACCACAGTTCAAAAGCATCAATTCTTCAGTGATCAACCTCCTTTATGGTCCCTCTCTCAATCCGCACATGACTACTGGAAAAGCCATCGTTTTGACTACACCAACCTTTGCTGGCAAAGGGATGTCTCTATAATATGCTATCTAGGGTTGCCATAACTTTTCTTTCAAGGAGCAAATGTCTTTCAATTTCATGGCTCCAGTCACCATCTGCAGTGATTTTAGAGCCCAAGAAAATAAAGTTTATCACTGCTTCCACCTTTTTTTCCTGCTATTTGCCATGAAGACATGGAACTGGATGCCATGATCTTCATTTTATGAATGTTGAGATTTAAGCCAACTTTTTCAGTCTCCTCTTTCACCCTCATCAGGAGGCTCTTTAGTTCCTTTTGCTTTCTGCCATTGAAGTGGTATCATCTGCCTATCTGATGTTGTTGATAGTTCTCCCAGCAATCTGGATTCCAGCTGTGCTTCATCTAGCCCATAATTTCACATGATGTACTCTGCATATGAATTAAATAAGTAGGGTTGCAATACAGCCTTGAAGTACTCCTGTCCCACTTTTGAACCAGTTCAATGTTCCATCTGTGATTCTATCTGTTGTTTCTTGACCTGCACACATGTTTTTTAAAAGGCAGGTAAGGTAGTCTAGTATTCCCATTTCTTTAAGAATTTTCCACAGTTTGTTGTGCTCCACACGGTCAAAGGCTTTAACATAGTCAGTGAAGCAGATGTAGATGTTTTTTTGGAATTCCCTTGCTTTTTCTACAATCCAGCAGATGTTGGTAATTTGCTCTCTGGTTCTTCTGCCTTTTCTAAATCCAGCTCGTACGTCTGGAAGTTCTTGGTTCATATACTACTGAAGCCTAGCTTGAAGGATTTTGAGCATGATCTTGCTCACATGTGAAGTGAGTGCCATTGTATGATAATTTGGACATTCTTTGCCATTGCCTTTCTTTGGGATTGGAATGAAAACTGACCTTTTCCAGTCCTGTGGCCACTGCTGAGTATTCCAAATGTGCTGGCATATTGAGTGCACCACTTTCAGAACATCATCTTTTAGAATTTGAAAGAGCTCAGCTGGAATTCCATCACCTCCACTAGCTTTGTTTGCAGTATTGCTTCCTAAGGCCTACTTTGCCTTCTTGCATTTCTTTTTCTTGGGGATGATTTTAGTCACCACCTCTTGTACACATTACAAATCTCCATCCATAATTCTTTAGGTGCTCTGTCTACTAGATCTAATCCCTTGAAAATATTTGTCAACTTTTCTCTATAATCATAAGGGATTTTACTTAAGCCATACCCGAATGGCCTAATGGTCTACTGGTTTTCCTTACTTTCTTCAATTTGAGCCTGAATTTTGTGATAAGGAAATGTTAATCTGAGCTTCAGTCAGCACTAGGTCTTGCTTTTGCTGACTGTAAAGACCTTCTCCATCTGCAGGGAAAATACTCAATCTGATTTTGATATTGACCACCTGGTGATGTCCATGTGTAGAGTCATCTCTTATGTTGTTGGAAGAGGGTGTTTGCTATGACCAGTGCACTCAACTGCCGTTATACAAAAACTTTAAAAAAATTAAAAATAATTTAAAATTAATTACCCTAATGAACAGTGTTTGTGATGATGATGAGAGATATGAAAGCTGAATCTTTCATATCATGTATTTTTCCAGTGTGGCCTTTATGATTAAAAGCTTGGAGATCATCTGTGGAGTCGAAATTCCTTTAAAAGGCCTCTAATGGCTGAAGAATTGATGCTTTTGAACTGTGGTGTTGAAGAAGACTCTTGAGAGTCCCTTGGACTGCAAGGAGATCCAACCAGTCCATTTTAAAGATCAGTCCTGGGTTTTCTTTGGAAGGAATGATGCTAAAGCTGAAACTCCAGTACTTTGGCCACCTCATGTGAAGAGCTGACTCATTGGAAAAGACTCTGACGCTGGGAGGGATTGGCAGCAGGAGGAAAGGGGAATGACAGAAGATGAGGTGGCTGGATGGCATCACTGACTCGATGGATGTGAGTTTGAGTAAACTCTGGGAGTTGGTGATGGACGGGGAGGCCTGGCGTGCTGTGATTCATGGGGTCACAAAGAGTTGGACAAGACTGAGTGACTGAACTGAACTGAACTGAACTGAATGGTCCCTAGTTAATAGGGGCCTAGTGGTTTGAACATGGAAGAATTGAAAGATAAAGATTATATATATATATTATATATATATATATATATATATATATATATATATATATATATATAATAAGAAACTACATTTCACAACCTAGATACAATATATGGAGAAGGAAATGGCAACCAACTCCAGTACTCTTGCCTGGAAAATCCCATGGACGGAGGAGCCTGGTAGGCTACAGTCCATGGTGTCAGTAAGAGTCGGGCACTACTGAGCAACTTCACTTTCACTTTTCACTTTCATGCTTTGGAGAAGGAAATGGCAGCCCACTCCAGTATTCTTGCTTGGAGGATCCCAGGGACGGGGGAGCCTAGTGGGCTGCCGTCTATGGGGTCGCAGAGAGTCGGACACGACTGAAGCGACTTAGCCGCAGCATATATATATATATATATATATATATATATATATATATATATATATATATATAAGAAACTACATTTCACAACCTAGATACAATATATGGAGAAGGAAATGACAACCCACTCCAGTACTCTTGCCTGGAAAATCCCATGGACGAGGAGCCTGGTAGGCTAAAGTCCACGGGGTTGCGAAGAATCAGACATGACTGAGAGACTTCACTTTCAATTTTCACTTTCATGCATTGGAGAAAGAAATAACAACCCACTCCACTGTTCTTGCCTGGAGAATCCCAGGGACAGGGGAGCCTGATGAGCTGCCGTCTATGGGGTTGCACAGAGTCGGACATGACTGAAGCGACTTAGCAGCAGCAGCAGCAGCAGATATAATATCAAGTGAAAGTGAACTCGCTCAGTCATGTCTGACTCTGTGCGACTCCATGGACTGTAGCCTACCAGGCTCCTCCGTCCATGGGATTTTCCAGGTGGGAGTACTGGAGTGGGTTCCCATTTCCTTCTCCAGGAGATTGTCCTGACTCAGGTATCAAACCTGGGTCTCCCACGTTGCAGGCAGATGCTTTACCTTTTGAGCCATCAGGGGAGCCCTATATGTAAATATCAGATTATTTTGTGTAACTTTTTCTTCCTGAACCTCTAGTATGTATTGACTTTTCCCCAAAAATGCATAGTAATTTTAACTGAAAAGTTTCATAGCTAAGTGACACTGTAACTATTTATTGACTCTTTCCCTTTAGATCAAATGGCAAAGAATCTGCCTTCAAGGCAGGAGACCAGGGTTCAATCCCTGGGTTAGGAAGTTCCACTGGAGAAGGGAATGGCAATCCACTTCAGTATTCTTGCCTGGAGATTTCCACGGACAAGAAGCCTGGTGGTCTACAATCTGTGGGGTGGCAAAGAGTCAGACACGACTGAGTGACTAACACAGTAACACAGTCACAGAATACAAGTAAACTTCTCAAACATAATAATTATGTCTAGTATACCATTTTGTATCCACTGCCTTGCATAGTAACTGGACTTTTCCACTCAATATGTATGCTGTAGGTTAGTACTTTTTAGAATCCACTTTGCTCTCTTTAAAAATTATCATCTGGCTCCTTTCCTATTTTACATTACTCAGAATAAGTAACTGCTAAATATTTGCATTTTAAATGTGTCCAACATCCCAAATGCCATTTGTCTGGACATGGGAAATGGGAAATCACTTAACATGGCCAGATGCTCTCCTAGTATCTCTTCACCTACAACTAATAAAATAATTGTCCAGTTGAAACAGAAGCTGAAATTTAACAACAGTTGTGGACACAGCTGTCCTTTTTATTATAGGGGACTGGAATGCAAAAGTAGGAAGTCAAGAAACACCTGGAGTAACAGGCAAATTTGGCCTTGGAATATGAAAGGAAGCAGGGCAAAGGCTAATAGAGTTTTGCCAACAGAATGCATAGGTCATAGCAAATACCCTCTTCCAAAAACACAAGAGAAGACTCTACACATGGACATCACCAGATGGTCAACACCGAAATCAGATTGATTATACTCTTTGCAGCTGAAGATGGAAAAGCTCTATACAGTCAGCAAAAAGAAGACCGGGAGCTGACTGTGGCTCAGACCATGAACTCCTTATGCCAAATTCAGACTTAAATTGAAGAAAGTAGGGAAAACCACTAGACCATTCAGCTATGACCTAAATCAAATCCCTTATGTTTTTACAGTGGAAGTGAGAAATAGATTTAAGGGACTAGATCTGATAGATAGAGTGCCTGATGAACTATGGATGGAGGTTCCTGACATTGTAGAAGAGACAGGGATCAAGACCATCCCCATGGAAAAGAAATGTAAGAAAACAAAACAGCTTGTCTGGGGAGGCCTTACAAATAGCTGCGAAAAGAAGAGAAGTGAAAAGCAAAGGAGAAAAGGAAAGATATAAGTATCTGAGTACAGAGTTCCAAAGAATAGCAAGAAGAGATAAGAAAACCTTTCTCAATGGTCAATGCAAAAAAATAGATGAAAACGACAAAATGGGAATCTCTTCAAGAAAATTAGAGATACCAAGGGAACCCTTCATGCAAAAATGGGCTCGATAAAGGACAGAAATTGTATGGACCTAACAGAAGCAGAAGATATTAAGAAGAGGTGGCAAGAATACACAGAAGAACTATACAAAAAAGATCTTCATGATCCAGATTATCAAGATGGTGTGATCACTCACGTAGAGCCAGACATCCTGGAATGTGAAGTCAGGTGGGCCTTAGAAAGCATCACTACGAACAAAGTTAGTGGAGGTGATGGAATTCCAGTTGAGCTATTTCAAATCCTGAAAGATGCTGCAATCAATATGCCAGCAAATTTGGAAAACTCAGCAGTGGCCACGGGACTGGAAAAGGTCAGTTTTCATTCCAATCCCAAAGAAAGGCAATGACAAAAATGCTCAAACTACTGCACAGTTGCACTCATTTCACACACTAGTAAAGTAATGCTCAAAATTCTCCAAGCCAGGCTTCAGCAACATGTGAATTGTGAACTTCCAGATGTTCAACCTGGTTTTAGAAAAGGCAGAGGAACCAGAAATCAAATTGCCAACATCCACTGGATCATCGAAAAAGCAAGAGAGTTCCAGAAAAACATCTATTTCTGCTTTATTGACTATGCCAAAGCCTTTGACTGTGTGGATCACAATAAACTGTGGAAAATTCTGAAAGAGATGGGAATACCAGACCACCTGACCTGCCTCTTGAGAAATCTGTATGCAGGTCAGGAAGCAACAGTTAGAACTGGACATGGAACAACACACTGGTTTCAAATAGGAAAAGGAGTACGTCAAGGCTGTATACTGTCACCCTGCTTATTTAACTTATATGCAGAGTTCAGTTCAATTCAGTTTAGTCGCTCAGTCGTGTCCGACTCTTTGCAACCCCATGAATCGCAGCACACCAGGCCTCCCTGTCCATCACCAACACCCAGAGTTCACTCAGACTCACATCCAGTGAGTCAGTGATGCCGTCCAGCCATCTCATCCTCAGTCGTCCCCTTCTCCTCCTGCCCCCAATCCCTTCCAGCATCAGACTGTTTTCCAATGAGTCAACTCTTCGCACAAGGTGGCTAAAGTACTGGAGTTTCAGCTTTAGCATCATTCCCTCCAAAGAAATCCCAGGTCTGATCTCCTTCAGAATGGACTGGTTGGATCTCCTTGCAGTCTAAGGGACTCTCAAGAGTCTTCTTCAACACCACAGTTCAAAAGCATCAATTCTTCGGTGCTCAGCTTTCTTCACAGTCCAACTCTCACATCCATACATGCGTACATCATGAGAAACACTGGGCTGGAAGAAGCACAAGCTGGAATCAAGATTGCTGGGAGAAATATCAATAACCTCAGATATGCAGATGACACCACCCTTATGGCAGAAAGTGAAGAGGAATTCAAAAGCCTGTTGATGAAAGTGAAAGGGGAGAGTGAAAAAGTTAGCTTAAAGCTCAATATTCAGAAAACTAAGATTATGGCATCTAGTCCCATCACTTCATTGCAAATAGATGGAGAAACAAGTGGCTGACTTTATTTTTCTGGGCTCCAAAATCACTGCAGGTGGTGATTACAGCCATGAAATCAAAAGATGCTTACTCCTTGGAAAGAAAGTTATAACCAACCTAGATAGCATATTCAAAAGCAGAGATATTACTTTGCCGACTAAGGTCTGTCTAGTCAAGGCTATGGTTTTTCCATTAGTCATGTATGGATGTGAGAGTTGGACTGCGAAGAAAGCTGAGTGCAGAAGAATTGATGCTTTTCAACTGTGGTGTTGGAGAAGACTCTTGCGAGTCCCTTGGACTGCAAGGAGATCCAACCAGTCTATCCTAAAGGAGATCACTCCTGGGTGTTCTTTGGAAGGACTGATGCTAAAGCTGAAACTTCAGTACTTTGGCCACCTCATGCGAAGAGTTGACTCATTGGATAAGACTCTGATGCTGGGAGGGATTTGGGGCAGGAGGAGAAGCGGATGACAGAAGATGAGATGGCTGGATGGCTTCACCAACTCGATAGACATTAGTTTAAGTGAACTCTGGAAGATAGTGATGGACAAGGAGGCCTGGCGTTTTGCAACTTATGGGTCGCAAAGCGTCGGACACTACTGAGCGACTGAACTGAACTGATGGACACAGCTTGATGGACCTCCCTGCCCTTAAACATCTGCCCTGGTTTAAGTTATCCTTAATGATTAATAGATTCTTACATGTTTTCTATCAATGTGCTTGCCTGTTGGAGAAAGCAGAAATGAGTCAACTAGCTCCTTGTAGTTTCACAAATTAAAAAAAAAAAAAAATCCTGCTACAGTCTTTGGAATTTTCTGCTAACATCAGCTTATTTTTCCATTTGCTTTCCTGACATTGTTGCCCTGAATTTCTTTGAAATACTTGTGTGCCAAGCATTGCTCTGCATAATTCATATACAGACATACCTTGAGATATTAGGAATTCAGTTTCAAACCACCAAAATAAACTGTATATCACAATGAAACAAATTGCATACTATTTTAGTTTCCCAGTGCACGTAAAATCAGGTAAACACTGTCCTGCAGTCTGTCATGTGGCAATAATAGCATTGTGTCTAAAAACACAATGTGCTAAGCTTAGTTAAAAGTACTTTATTGCTTAAAGGCTAACCATCATCTGAACCTTCGGAAAGTCATAAGCCTTTTGCTGGTAGGGAGTCTTACCTCAGTGCTGATAGCTGCTGAGTGATCAGGGTGATAGTTGCTGAAGGTTGGGGTGGCTATGACAATTTCTTACAATTAGAACAACAATGAAGTTTGCTGTGACAGTTGACTCTTAGTTTCACAGTGTTTTTCCTATAGCATGTAATGCTGTTTGATAGTGTTTTACTCACAGTAGAAGTGAAAATCACTCAGTCGTGTCCGACTCTTTGTGACCCAATGGTGTGCAACACGCCAGGCTTCCCCGTCCATCACCAACTCCCGGAGTTTACTCAAACTCATACCCATTGAGTCGGTGATGCCATCCAACCATCTCAGCCTCTGTTGTTCCCTTCTCCTCCTGCCTTCAATGTTTCCAAGCATCAGGGTCTTTTCCAATGAGTCAGTCCTTCACATCAGGTGGCCAAAATGTCAGAGTTTCAGCTTCAACATCAGTCCTTCCGATGAACGTTCAGGACTGATTTCATTTAGGATGAACTGGTTGGATCTCCTTGCAGTCAAAGGGACTCTCAAGAGTCTTCTTCAACACCACAGTTCAAAAGCACCAGTTCTTTGGTGCTCAGCTTCCTTTACAGTCCAACTCTCACATCCATACACGACTGCTGGAGAAACCATAGCTTTGACTAGACAAACCTTTGTTGGCATCTTTCTTGAGGATTTTCATTTGATTTTGCCCAGAGGCACTGCTATCTTTGGCAGCTATAGTGTTATGAAGTGTATTTCTTTTTTTTTAATATATATTTGTTTATTTTAATTGGAGGCTAATTACTTTACAATATTGTATTGGTTTTGCCATACATCAACATGAATCCACCACAGGTAGACACGTGTTCGCCATCCTGAACCCCACTCCTTCCTCTCTCCCTGTACCATCCCTCTGGGTCATCCCAGTGCGCTAGCCCCAAGCATCCATTTCTTAAGGAAACTAGAAATTGCTCCTTGATCAATGAGCTGTAAAATAAATATTATATCAGCAGGCATGAAGACAACATAAATCTAAAATATTCAGTTAACTATGTTGTCAGCAGATAACCTGTCATTCAGGTTTTGTGGTCCATTTATAGGACACAAAGTAGATTTAGTATCATTCTTAAGGATCTTAAAGTTTTCTTAAAAAATTATTTTAGCAAAAACAGAAAATTGCTGCACAACCGTAGCCTATTTTAAATACTTCTAGAACATACTTATAATTAAGGTTGGTGTGCTGATAGTTTGATTAAACATTAGGTGATAAGGGTTTACAAACACACAGACAAAACATGTTAGTGTACATATAGACAATCTACAAGTATGCAGTTACCTATGAAATAATGTGTATGAATCGTAAGTTTTAGGATGAATACTATGCTTGCTTAGAAGAATGCTTTGATTAGCGATTAAGTTAGAAGGTGCGACAGCCAGCACCACTAGAGAGAAATTCATCTGCATGATGGACGTAAAAGGAATTGGAGCTCCAGTGAACAAACAGGAAACTGAAGGGAGGAGGAGATTAAAGAAATAAGGAACTAGGGAACCAGTGAAGATTCTGTCATGGCACAGATCCTTATTAAGTACCAGCTGTGATTCAGGCATTGTCCCAGTTACTGCAAAGACAAGATTGAACTAGAAACCCATTTCTAATTCTCAGTGGCCTGACATCTTCAGTTCAGTTCAGTTGCTCAGTCCTGTCCAACTCATTGTGACCCCATGGACTGCAACAGGCCAGGCCTCCCTGTCCATCACCAACTCCCAGAGTTCACTCAAACTCATGTCCATCAAGTTGGTGATGTCATCCAGCCATCTTATCCTCTGCCGTCCCGTTCTCCTGCCCTCAATCTTTCCCAGCATCAGGGTCTTTTCCAATGAGTCAGTTCTTTGTATCAGGTGGCAAAGCTTCAAGTATTGGAATTTCAGCTTCAACATCAGTCCTTCCAATGAACACCCAGGACTGATCATCTTTAAGATGGACTGGTTGGATCTCCTTGTAGTCCAAGGGACTATCAAGAGTCTTCTCCAACACCACAGTTCAAAAGCATCAATTCTTCAGCTCTCAGCTTTCTTTATTGTCAAACTCTCACATCCATACGTGACTACTGGAAAAAACCCTAGCTTTGACTAGATGGACCTTTGTTGGCAAAGTTATGTCTCTGCTTTTTAATATGCTGTCTAGTTTGGTCATAGCTTTTCTTCCAAAAGAGTAAGCGTCTTTTAATTTCATGGCTGCAATCACCATCTGCAGTGATTTTGGAGCCCAGAAAAATAAAGTCTGTCACTGTTTCCATTATTTCCTCACCTATTTGCCATGAAGTGATGAGACCAGATGCCATGATCATAGTTTTCTGAAAGTTGAGTTTGAAGCCAACTTTTTCACTTTCATCTTTCACTTTCATCAAGAGGCTCTTTAGTTCCCTCTTCACTTTCTGCCATAAGGGTGGTTTCATCTGCATATCTGAGGTTATCGATATTTCTCCCAGCAAACTTCATTCCAGACATCTTAGTAGGCAGTAAAGGACATCAAAAAGTAATTAAACAGAAAAAATTCAGAAGGTAACAGGTACAGTGAAGAAAACAGGGCAGCGCCATGGAGAGTGAAAGCAGGAACCTCGTCAGGGTGCCCTGAGGTGTCTCTCCGTGGTGATCCCGTGAAGCAGTGGGGGGAGTGTCAGAGGAGAGGCAGGACCTCTGTACCATGTGCAAGGCTCAGATCCAAAACCCTCCAGCCCAGTATTTCAATGACTCGGCTGAACTCACATAAATATTTCATTTAAGTAATTTTTAAATATGGAAATAAAAACATATATTTAGATTTCATGGTGAGATCCAGATGATGAGAGGAACACAGAATACATGGAACTTGCAGCTTCAGAGGCAGAAAAAGCTCCAGAATTGTGCCTGTTGGGGCATTTGGTTCCAGAGATGCTCCATCCGTAGGTAGTACTTCTCTCGCAATTCATTACATATGTTAACATATTTATATTGGTAGCTAAATAATGGGGAAAGTAAAGATAGTCCAAAAAATATGTGTATAAGAATATATATCTGAATCTAGCAACACAAAATATGAATGTTCTCCGAAGCACTGACAACCTTAGCATACTAATTATATAAAATACTCCAAACACTATTAAGTGTAAGAGTCTAATGTGTGTATTTACATTTATATATGCTCCTCTCTTTTGTTTTCCCCTAAGAAAAAGAAAATAGAGGCAGTGGCAAATAGAAAAATTAATCACCCACAAGACAATGGAATACAGAAGGGGCGCTTGCCTTGATTCTTAGCTACTCCCCCATTTGGTTCCTCTGGAAGAGCTATGAAATTAGCTAAGCTCCCTATGATAGTTTTGAAACATCTAAAATGAACCTGAGTGGGTTACATAGAGTTTGGGTAAAGAATATATGAAGTTGTATAGCAACAATTTTAACACTGATAAAAAAGAGCCTCTAAAGTAATGTATCGTTATTGAGACGTATAGTTTGGACTCTTGTGTCCAAGTTTCAGCTTTGCCAGTTAATAGTATTATTGCTATGCTTTGATTAAGTCATTTAACTTCCACAAAATTCACAGTTTTTAGGATTAACAAGGAGAGATCATATTATGATCATCGTTGCTTTTATTCATTTGCTCAGTTGTGTCTGTCTCTTTGTGACCCCATGGACTGCAGCATGCCAGGCTTCCCTGTCCATCACCAACTCCCGGAGTTTACCCAAACTCATGTTCATTCGAGTTGATGATGCCATCCAACCATCTCATCCTCTGTTGTCCCCTTCTCCTCCTGCCTTCAATCTTTCCCAGCATCAAGGTCTTTTCTAATAAGTCAGCTGTTAGCATCGGGTGGCCAAAGTATTGGAGTTTCAGCTTTAGCATATTCCAATGAATATTCAGGATTGATTTCCTTTAGGAATAACTGGTTTGATCTCTTTGCAGTCCAAAGGACTCTCAAGAATCTTCTCCAGCACTGTAGATGGTATATATGCGATCAGTCATGTCTGACTCTTTGCGAACCCATGGATTGTAGCCCACCAGGCTCCTCTGTCCAGGGAATTCTCCAGATAAGAAGAGTGGAGTGGGTTGCCATGCCCTCCTCAAGGGGATCTTCCCAGCTCAGAGACTGAACCCAGATCTCCTGAATTGCAGGCGAATTCTTTACTATCTGAGCCATCAGGGAAGCACATTATATATACTGTTATTATATATAATATAGTATGTCTATATATATATAAATATAGCATATATTTATTATTTCTGTGAAAGCATAAATTGGAGCCACTCTTATTTTCAAGGTGATTATTAGTTTGTTGGTTATTTCTACTACTTTCCCTTACACCACTTCTTTTTAACATTTGATTTTAAATCATCAATAAGAGAGTAAGGAGTTTAAATTCATTTACGTCCTGGTTTTGGATAGCTGGATAGCTGTTGTAAGTTTGATTTCTGAGTTTGTTACTTGTGGACAAATTAATTTCAAGATTTTTCTGAAGATTTTAACTTAAAAAAATATGCTTCCTTCTATCCTCACAATTTTAGAAAATAGGAAAGTACCAGGAGCTGCACAAATAGTAATATTTATGTAGTTCAAATGTTGACATTCTCCACCTACCACTGTCTTTTCTTTGTTTTGAGTGGAGATTTTTACCAGCTTATTTGGAGTAGCCGTAAGGAAGCTGTTTAGAACCAGGATCTTTGGGGAGACCACTAATTTCTGTTATCTTTTTTTTTGTCTATTTTTAAAAATTTGTTTATTCATTTTAACTGGAAGACAGTCACTTCACAACACTCTGGTGGCCCCTACCATGAAGTGAAGCGAAGTCGCTCAGTCGTGTCTGACTCTTTGCGACCCCATAGACTGTAGCCTACCAGGCTCCTCTGTCCATGGGATTTTCCAGGCAAGAGTACTGGAGTGGGTTGCCATTTCCTTCTCCAGGGGAATCTTCCTAACCCAGGGCTTGAACCTGGGCCTCCCGCATTGTAGACAGATGGTTTACCGTCAGAACCACCAGGGAAGTGACGGCCCCTACCATACATCAACACAAATCAGCCACGGGCACACATTATCTCCTCTCTGCCCTTATGACTATTCATGCCCATTGTATTCCAGTTGCCTCTACAATCTGAATTTATAGGGAGAAGATCCTTTTTGTAAGGCCCGTCTAGCCAAGGCTATGGTTTTTCCAGTGGTCCTGTATGGATGTGAGAGTTGAATTAAAAAGAAAGCTGAGCGCAAAAGAATTGATGCTTTTGAACCGTGGTGTTGGAGAAGACTCTTGAGAGTCCCTTAGACTGCAAGGAGATCCAACCAGTCCATCCTAAAGGAGATCAGTCGTGGGTATTCACTGGAAGGACTGATGCTGAGGCTGAAACTCCAATACTTTGGCCACCTCATGCGAAGAGTTGACTCATTGGAAAAGACCCTGTTGCTGGGAGGGATTGGGGGCAGAAGGAGAAGGGGATGACAGAGGATGAGATGGTTGGATGGCATCACCGACTCAATGGACATGGGTTTGGGTGGACTCCGGGAGTTGGTGATGGACAGGGAGGCCAGGTGTGCGGCGGTTCATGGGGTCGCAAAGAGTTGGACACGACTGAGTGACTGAACTGAACTGAACTATAGCAATATCATATCCTCTTGGGAAACCATCTGCACTTTAGGTTTTTCACAGAGAAGACAAGAGCACACCCGAGGCTCTCTTGTGTTGCAATATTTTGTTCCTATAACTCTCACACTCACTACAAAACTAATCCAAAGAAGGCCTGAATGAAGGACCTTTTCATGTTCATCAGTGTACCGTATCAAATTCGATATTATCATATCTCAACACTAAAGGAGAGCACCCATCCCAGTATATATTCCAGTTATTGGATTACAGGGTGACTCTTGGTCACGAGTAGCTTAGTGAATTTCTCAGTACATAGGTGTTAGTATCAAAATGGGCAAGTAATAGTTTTGCCTTTGCTTGGTTTTATTTTTTGAGCATGTGGTAGCATATGACTGAATTTACAAAGAAGCAGTTCGAGACATCAGTGAATTCTCTATTAATGAGTATTAATTTCATATACAGCTATTAGTGTGGAATTCTGATAGGATACATATAAACAATTCTACCTTAGTCATTGTAATATAAGCAAAATGGTAAGATGGTTTAAAGCACAAAATTGTCTAAGTAAATATATAATGTTTGCAGTACAAATCTGAAGTTGCAGCCCTGAATATAAACGTGCATGCTAACTCGCTCAGTCATATCCAACACTTTGCGACCCTATGGACTGTAGCCCGCCAGGCTCCTTGGCCCATGGATTCTCCAGGCAAGAATACTGGCGTGAGCTGCCATGCCCTCTTCCTGGAAGAGACATGTTTTGTTTGCTTCCTCCAAGAAGAGTTGTATAACAAGCAGTGTCAGTAGCTATGCATTATGGAAAGGTGAAAAGGTAACTGCTCTCTTACAGACATTTAGGATTACTAGTTGCTATCCTAGCAAAAATAGGGTGGATAAAGCTATGAACTTTGAATTTAGATATCCTTGAGTATCCCTACATAAATAAGGGCAGAAAAGAAACTATAAAATCCCATTTCCTTGCTTCAACAAAGCCTGTTTAAGAGCACACACAAAAAATATGTGATATGCATGGAGTCCACACATCAGTGTTTGAGGAAAACCTTTTGAGCTGTCAATAATCTGGAGAAAAGACAGCCAGCCTATGATATCACGGTTCTCACAATAAAGAGAGTCAATCATGAAACAGAAGGGTTTACTATTTTACAGATACTAATAACAATTCCTGAGTCTGAATTTGCAGATTAATTACAAATTAATGTTAGTACAAATTAAATGGAAAGGATTCAGTTATTTAATATCACATTTTGAAAAACCAAATTAGAAGCAAATGCTGTACAATTTAAATAAATTGTTAAAGTACACTCAGGTGAGCATTTTATTATGCAATTGATGTGTTGTACCAGGAAAAAAAAAATTGCGTAACTTCAAGATAAAAGTCCAGAAATTGTAAAGAATTTATTTACTGCCATCAAATAAAACAGCAATCAACTTAAAGACTTCACTAATTTCTGTAGAAAAATAGTGGATGCAAATATCTTTGTTATTTATAGTTTTTCTGTTCATAGTTTTTATGAGCATTCTGGAAATTTTATAACATTTTAGATTTCAAGTTAAAGTCATTTAAAATTAATTATGTTATCTATAAAATGTCAAGCATCATTCTCTCTCAAACTGTTGCAATATTGGTATTAAAATAGAGGAGATCTTGTATACTAATGTTTAACGTAATGTCGGCCAAGGAAAGTAAACTTTCAGAGAGGAAAGTAATGTTGTAAATGTGTTTCATCCTAAATTATTATGTTTTCAGCTTACAGCACACATGTTTAAAGTGGTCAAAGGTGTTCTCTCAAACAAATGTCCAGATGGCTGACTGTCATTATAAACACTATTAGGTCCATGTATTTACGAAATAAATTTTATAATTCTGCTTCTATAGCAGCTGGAGTGAGGTCTTAGTATTTATCTTAGTATTTAATTTTATAAAACAAAGAATGAGTTAATATTGTTCAATTATTTTTAGAAAACATAATTTGCACAATTTCTACAAAGTGAAATGTTGCAGCTGTGTGTTTACCAAACTATATTCCTGGAAAAAATGATCTTATTATTGGCATACCAGTATGAAAATTAAATGAAGGGGAAATTTTGATATAACAGTTAAATTTCAGGAGTGTATTTTATATAATATCTTCAGTAGTACAGAGTGTAACCTTCACTATGTTCTGTTCAACTTCTTTTCAGACTCAGTGGGTAGTGAAACGAAATAGCAATTTTGTTGAGGAAAATAGAAACCAGTTGGTTGCATTACCTATCTTGTATGCTGTGAGCTGAGACTTGCTTGAAATCATGTGGTTTTCACAACGCTATCTGATTTTCAGGTTCACTGTTTCTATACTTGGTCATTTAAAACAAAACTTCAAGTTACATTCATGTATTGAAAGGGCAAATTGTATTCATTTAGATGCAGTATACTAATCTCAAGATGGATCTAAATCCAATTTAAAGATGATTTGATTTTTATAGACATCTAGATAAGAGAAATGGATAAATCAATATGTATACGAGTTGTCACAGAAATCAGCAGTGAAAATAAAACATTTTGTTCATGAACCGATTCTTGGTTGTGTTATCAGTTCTGTTGATCTACCCTAAGTGTTTACAGGAAATGGACTTTAGGTAGCACTTTTGTACATTTTTTATGCCTTTAAGTGGCCATAGCAACAAGTATAACTACTATTCTTACAACTGATCAGAGACTGTCTTCTCATATGGCTATATTATGTATTAAATGTTATTAAATATTTTAAATCAGAGAAAGCTAATATATTCTAAAGAAGTATAGAAAAGTAGGCAATATTGTGTTGGGTTATTATAAATGGCATTTTAGTGTTTATACACATTGAGAAATCTATTTAGGCTCAGAAAAAACAAAAGACAAGCATAGCCTGAAAAAACATTTGCTTTCTTTTTTTTTTACCAGTACACTAAGGACTAGTATCTATTTACCAAGAGCTGACCACTCCCTTTAATGTCATTCAAACTTTTGATTTCTAGGTAGATTATATAGGACTCTAAACAATGAATTTATTTAGTAATTCTCATGACCATAAACAGAAAAGTTATATACAGTATCAAAAATTTTGTCTCAAAATTGTTGATCTAGGATACCATTAAAATAAAAGGATCTAGTTAATCCATAGAATATAAATTCATTTGAAAGAAAAGAAGGGCTTATAGTTCATACAGCAATTTTGATACAGACAAATGCTATTTAAATAAGGACAAACTGCAAGGAGAAAAATGAATGTAGTGAAGGGTTGGAAAATATATTAGAACCGGAGAAAATATCTGTGGACCATGAAGCAGGAGATGTTGTATTTCAGAAATAAGTGAAATTATGTAAGAACAGTTGTTTCAAATGAAATAACAAGTAGTAATTATATGAGAGAAAGAATAATTTGTCAAAGGCAATAAATTGATAGCATGGCTATCATCTACTGAGGTGTAAAATATACTTAGTACTATCAATAGATTGGAGCTGTAAACTAATTATATTAATCCTCACAGAGACACTGTGACTTGGGAGTTTATCCCCATTTTCTTGATAAGGCGATCAAATCTCTACCACACTGTCATTGTGTCATAAATCGGGTGACTATATGTACCTGTGTATCTGTTACTGGACTTTCTGTTATTTTCTGTGAATCAATTTGTCTACCTTTATGTCAGTATTGCACTGTCTTGACTATACCAGCTTTCTCTTAGGCTTCATTAGAACAACATTAGTAATTTTTCAAAATAAAATATTTTTTTGTTTTGGTGGAAATCATAATTAAATTTTATCTCTCTGGGTCCAGATAGAAAAATAGAGAAAACTCACACCAGTTATTATTTTAATGTTGTTTAGTCTCTCAGTCATGTCTGACTCTTTGTGACCCCATGGACTGCAGCACACCAGGCTTCCCTGTCCTTCACCATCTGGCAGAGTTTGCTCAAACTCCTGTCCATTGAGTCAATGATGCCATCCAACCATCTCATCCTCTGTTGTCCCCTTCTCCTCATGCCCTCAGTCTTTCCCAGCATCAGGGTCTTTTCCAATATTATAATTAGCAACACTTAATGTAGAGAGCCATGTAGACTAGGCCTGAGTAACCAAAAATATACAATGATAGCAACGTCTGAAGGAGCAGTCACACCTGGGACTGGAACAATGAAAGAGACTAGAGACTTACTAGATTCTAGCAGCTTAGGAGATCCTCAAGGACTAGGTATGTGGGATTTTTTTTTTTTTTGAGGATAATTGTTTTACAATTTTGTGTTGATTTCTGACATACAACAACATGAATCAGCCATAAGTATACTAAGTCCTCTCCATCTTAAGCCTCCCTCCCACCCCCTACCTTACCCCAGCCCTCTGCAGTGCTTCCAAATGAGATTTGGTTAAAAACAAGTGAAAAAAACTATTATTTTGATAATTATTTAATACATTTGAACTCAAGAGCAAAATAATCTGTACCAGAGGATGTGAAGAAATGATTGAAGAGAGAAATATTTAAGCAAATGGTAAATGTACACAATTGTATATTTAAATATTATTTTAAATGTAATTAACTTGTATTCCATACAGAATAAAATATTTTATAATAACAAATCATATATCACTAGTATTATACTATTTGAGTTTACATGGAATATTACATGAAAAAGTTCATAAGTAAAATTCATGCAAATAAAAGACAAATCTTAAAAGATATAAATTTATTATCATACACTACTGTGCATTTATTTACAAAACAGTTTGTTTCACTACAGAATGTAAGGGGCAATTGATAAACTCCAATATTAGAACAAGCACGTGAGCATGCTTCATTTTTATAGAAAACAAAAACTTAAATAATTATATTTATGTAAACATAAAGTATATATATTATTTCTAAGTTAAAGGAAAGAAAAAATGATAGTGTCAATAAAAATACAATCTTGTGCAAAAATATTTTTGTTAGTAGTTAAAATTATACATTAAAATACTGTAGTATTTAAAACATATCTGCAAGATTCTTTAAGGTATACATAATCTATTTTCAGAAGGTCAAAAATTATCCAATGGAAATGCAGAGGAAATATTATATTTACATCTGTGTTTATAGATAGCAAGGAGATCCAACCAGTCCATTCTAAAGGAGATTGGTCCTGGGTCTTCTTTGGAAGGAATGATGCTAAAACTGAAACTCCAGTAGTTTGGCCACCTCATGTGAAAAGTTGACTCATTGGAAAAGACTCTGATGCTGGGAGGGATTGGGGGCAGGAGGAGAAGGGGCCGACAGAGGATGAGATGGCTGCATGGCATCACCAACTCGATGGACGTGAGTTTGAGTGAACTCCAGGAGATGGTGATGGACAGGGGGGCCTGGCGTGCTGCAATTCATGGGATCACAAAGAATCGGACACGACTGAGTGACTGAACTGAACTGATGTGTCAATGATTATGAATAAAAAGAAAAATCTGACTTGGTGATTCCTAGTGAGACTTAACATTTCCTTACCACAGAGAAGTGTTAAAAAGAAATGGCCTATAAGAATTCTGTAAATTCTTGATTTATAATACTCTGTTCTAGAAAGAGTAAAACATTAATGTTATAGAATAAATCAGGTATTTTAAGAAAAAAACACATGCAGTTCTATAAACATTGGTTCTCTGGCTTTATCCTCCCTAAACCCAAGCTTTTATAACCTAAATATGACTTGATTTTACATTTTTTAAAAAGCACTTTTATCTTCCTGTATGTCAATTTAATACAACACACATTTACACTTGGGTCTAAATGTTCCAGACTAAAATTAATGTAGTTTGACATGCTTTTAAAAGCTACCATTTTCCTTCCCCCTAATGAGAGTAGTAACTTTGGAAATGAATCTAAGTAAAGTGAAAAATTTTATGTTATTATTAAAAATAAGTTAAATGCCTATACATAAACATATATTTTATGTTCTATAGTTGAATACTTCGCAGGAGCAATTTTCTCAGGAAATTTAATTTGAAAATGAATATACAACGACCCAAATAATAACTTCCCCATTACCCCAAAGGGATCTGTATAGCATAAACTCTTGTTATTGTCACTCAGCATTGAGAAGATAGTCAAAAGCCAGTATTTGTCCATGTCAACCTCTTTTTTTTTGTTTTCATTCTTATTATGAAATAACTAACTATAATATATATATATAAGCAATGCAAAATAAAAATAAAACAGTGTGTACAAAATGCCTATATATCAACATTATATGTATGTAAATACAGTATGCAAAATGTATACAAATAAAAATACAGTGATCAATTTTCAGCCCACGACAGAATACTTAATTGAACATTTAATTCATTGGTTATCTTTAATTTGGTATTTTTTCCTGACACTGCTATTTGCCTTTGGACCATGTAGCTTGAGAAGGTATTTTTTTCTTCTTAAAATGAGATATGTGACATATCACATTATATCAGTTTCAAGTATATAGTTGAGTGTTTGTATATACTATCAAAGTTGATGACTACAATAACTCTAGTTAATATTCATCATCAAATAGAGTTATATATATATTTTTTGTAATGAGAAATTTTAAGATTTACCCTTTTAGCCACTTTGAAAAATGCAATACAGCATTATTAACAACAGTCATCATGCATAGGTAAGTCATCCCCATGAACGACTTTTATTGTGAAATTATTATTTCTTTTATAGCTGGAAGTTTGTGTCTTTTAACCCCCTTAACTAATTTTGTCAATGCCACCCCGCACCTCTGGCAACCACCAATTTGTGCTTTTATCTATGAGTTCATTTTTGTTTACTTTTTAGATTTTGCATGTTAGATCATACAGTATTTGCCTTTCTTTCTCTGACTTATCTCACTCAACATAATGCTCTCAAGTTTCATCACGTAGCATAATGCCCTTGAATTTCATCCCTGTCCCAGACGACAAGATAACCTTCTCTTCTCCGGCCAAATAATATCCCATTGTACATACATACCACATCATTTTATTGATTTATGTCTTGATGACTGTTGAGGTTATTTCTATATCTTGGCTATTATGGAAAACTGCAATGAATATGAGGTTGTTTATCTCTTTTCAAGTTAGTGTTTTCATTTTCTTTGGATAAATACCCAGAAGTGGAATTGGTGGATCATATCATACATCCCTTTTTAATTTTTGAAGAACCTCTGTACTGTTCCCTACCGCAGCTGGACCAATTTACATTCCTAACACTATACAAAGACTCCCTTTTCACTACATCCTAGAAACCTCTGTTTTTCCTTGTCTTTCTAACAGATGAGGTGATACCTTATTGTGGTTCTGAATTGTATTTCCCTGATAATTTGTTGCTGTTCAGTTGCTAAGTCCTGTCTGACGCTTTGTGACTCCATGGACTGGAGCACCTCAGGCTTCCCTGTCCTTCACTGTCTTCCAGAGTTTGCTCAGACTCATGTCCATTGAATCAGTAATGCCATCCAACCATCTTATCCTCTGTCGCCTGATTCTCCTGTTGCCCTCAGTCTTTCCCAGCATCAGGATCATTTCCAATGCATTGGCTCTGCGCATCAGGTAGCCAAAGTATTGGAGCTTCAGTTTTAGTATCAGTCCTTCAAATGAATATTCAGGGTTGATTTCCTTTAGGGCTGACTGGTCTGATCTCCTTTCTGTCCAAAGGACTCTCAAGAGTCTTCTCTAGCATCACAATTCAAAAGCATCAGTTCTTCAGCTTTCTTTATGATCCAATTCTCATATATGTTCATGACTGCTGGAAAAACCATAACTTTGACCATGAGGACTTTTGTCAGCAAAGTGATGTCTCTGCTTTTTAATACACTGTCAGTTAGCAGTACTCATTACCCTTTCACATACCTATTGGTCCTCTGTACTTCGTCTTTGGAAAACGTCTATTCAGATGTTTTTGTTCTTTTTTTTTTTTTTTTGCAGCTGAGTTGTATGAGTACTTTATTTATCTTGGATATTAAAATATACCCATATCAGCTATATGATTAGTAAATATTTTCTACCATATAGTAGTTTCCTTTCATTTTATTGATGGTTTCCTTTGCTGTATAGAAGCAGTTTTGTTTGATGTAGTCCCACTTGTTTAATTTGTATGATACCTAGTGAAATACGTCAGACAGAAAATATTATCACTTATGTGTGAAATCTAAAAAGATAATAATAATAAAGAAATGCGCATAACAAAACAGAGGCAGACTCACAGATACAAAAAACAAACTAATGGATACCAGAAGGGAGAGAGAAGATAGAAGTTTGGTACTGAAAGGTACAATCAATCAGTATAAAGTAGATAAGCACCAAAGAGATATTGTATAGCACAGGGCACTACAGCCAATAGTTCAAATTAATTTAAATGGAGTATAGTCTATAAAAATATTGAGTCATTGTGTTCTATACCTGAAACAAATAATGTAAATCAAATATATACATCAATGAAAAATGCTATATTCACGACATTAATTATATTCAAATACTTTAAAGATCCAGGCAGGTAATATAAATGTGCACAGTGAGTTGGTTTATTAAAAATGGGCAAAAAAATGTGATCCAATGGGCAAGTATGTTTCTTTTAGAAGTGTTGGAAGTATTGAAATGATGTCATGGCTGAACAACAGTGCTAATTACAGAAGTCTCCAAAATGGATTCAACCTTGATTTATACCAAAAGAGTATTAATATCTCTAGATTTTTGCCTGTGGTGATTTTCTGCAAGTTGTATATAGTTTGGTAGAGAAGATTCCAATTCCACATACTTTGTAAATTCCAATTAATTGTGATTTAGAATGGGCTTCCCAGGTGGCTCAGTGGTAAAGAATCCACCCACCAATGCAGGAGACCCAAGAGACATGGGTTCAATCCCTGAGTTGGGAAGATCTCCTGGAGATGCCAGTGGCAACCTACTCCATTATTTTTGCTTGGAAAATTCCATGGACAGAGGAGCCTGGTGGGCTACAGTCCATGGGGTCCAAAAGAATCAGATATGTCTGAGCTCACACACACTGTAATTTAGAACATGTTATCTAACATTCCTTCCTGAATCTTATGTTCTTCCATATCTGCATTTCTAAAAATAATTATAAATTTAGTTACTGTACAAATTGTTTTACATATTTAAATGTTCTCTGTTTTAGATGTTGCTAAATCAAATGCAATTTATTTAAAGTAGATAATCAGTTTGGTAATCTTTATTATACTACCCCACATTTGTCCTGTAACAAGCAGAAAGTTTCTTTTTCATTAGAATATTTTCCCAAGGTTTAATGATTGACCATTAATGGACATAAGCTTGTTATCTCTTGTAATATGTTTAGACAATTCATAATCCTATGATAAATGTGATTATTGAAGAATCATAGAGCATGATTTCTTAGTTTCTTGTAATATTGTGAAGGAGAAAAAGTGAAAAAAAATAAGCAAGGCATGAGCTAAAATAAAAGGAATACAGATTATGTAGAAGTAATTAAATACCTCATGCTGATCCAGGGAATCAAAGTGTCTATTAGAAAAACAAGGAAAGAATACAAGGGAAGTGAAAAGTTTAACAAATGATTAGAAGTCGAGTCCTAGTAGACAAAGAAGAAAGGTTAACTCTAATAGGGAAAACAAAGTAAGGAAAAGGCAATACTATGAGAAAAAAAAAAAAAAGACAAACGTCTTCCTAGGTCAGTGGGGAAGCCACACCTGTGGTTCATGCCTGCCACAAAATAATGGTGATTTTTAATGTGAGTCAAAGAAAGAACTTTTGTGTGCCGTTAACGGAATAATTACTGTGCAATAAGCCCCCAGTGTATTTAAGAATATGTACATTGTCTCATTTAGTCTACAGAAACATATTTTGAAATGCCTACTTTTTTATCTGTCTTTGCAGATATAGAACCCCAGCCTCACATAACTAGGTGACATTCCTAAAGTGGAATAGCTATAGACAGAGGGTAGGGTTTGAACCAAGTTCAATAGGATTCTAAAATTTACCCTGTTAGTTACTGATAGTTGTTAACAGAAACAACATTCTAAACTGCTTTCCTTAACCTCGGATCCCACTGTGGGTTGACAAACTGAATTTCATCTGGAGAGCTAGCAAGGAGAATGATTGTGTTTACTTATTTTTAGTTAAGTAAAATTTACATTTCATCCTGTTGTTTATCTCTTATTTTTATGTTGATTTGTGGTTGTACCTAATTGTCATTAGTAACAGGTTTTGTAAAACAAATGGTAGGAGCACATGGACATTTTTAATGGCCCTTTCTCGAAAAGCTCAAATCAGCACAGAGTAAAAATTCAGTATTATTACCTCTACAGCTACACCCGCTTCCTCCAATTATTTCAGTATCATCGAATTGCAAAAATAATAGTATAATGAAAGCAGATGTGTTATACACTTATTTTCATCTTCATGACCATGCAGACTAAAATATCTTTTATTGTGGGAAATAAATGAAACTATTATCCACAGAAGTACTACAGAACAAAATTTATGCAAAAATAGACTAAGCGGTAGTTATCGTATTGACAGTAAAAGCTTAATAAATTCTTTTTCTGTGCTTCTACACAGCTGTCCAGAAGGCACGGGGGTTTTGTTTTTATTTCTGTTTCTGTATTTCGACCAATTTACTCCTGTTGAAGAAACAGCCATCTAAACCCATAGGCAGGCCAAAGAGAAAACAATAGCATCTTTCAATTATGCAGGAGTGCAGGTGAATAATTACATAGAACAATCTTGACCAGCCTGAGAACCAGCAGAGAAAGGAAGGCTGTTAAAGGTAACAGCTTGGAAGTGAGGCAGTATTTATGAGTCAAGCCCTAAAAAGGGTCTATGTAATGCTAAACTCTTTAGGATTTAAGAAGGAGAACTTCCCTTGAAAGAAGAGACTGAGTTAAAATCTTCCCAAACTGAGCACTTTCTCTTCTAGCGAGAGTTACTTCATTATTAATTGTGTGTGAGGAATAAACACTCTGATTATGAATGGCCATTAGGCAAACGTGGAAACAGTGAGACAACCCCAGAGACTAAAGACCTCCATCTAGGATAGGTTGATACGGTCATCATTCAGCACACCTCAGGACACTTTCCTTCTATTTGTACAGTGATCATTTTCAGTGGACAGTAGCCTTTAGACGTGTTTTACATAAGGGGATTCTATTGATTTGTATTTCATTGTTAAATATGTGATTTATTTAACAGCACATCACAATGTTTTTATCCTGTTACTGGGGATGGGAGAAAACATTAGCAAAGGTTAACAGCAGTAAAAGCAAGCAGAGAAGTTCCATATAAAACAAATAGAGTCCTTTTACATTGTTCAAATAAACTGTAAAACCACCTAGGAATTTCTTGTTTCATTTTTTATCAAACCAGGATCTACATGTTAATCCTAACTACAGTTCAAGGCAGAATACATTTCTGATTTCCTATGATAAAGAAAATGATTTCAGTAATTCTAAATATCTCTAAATTTTCTAAAATTTGTTACAGTATCAAATACTATAAAAATCCTTCTCCATATTGGTGAAAGATAATGAAAATCAGATATTCTAATTTGCATGGGAGAGCTCATTAAAGTGATATTAACAAAATTAGTATTCCTAAATAAGGACCTAATGACATGTGGTAAGCACAGTAATAATAACAGAAAGATGCTGCTTAATTTTTTTATGAAATTTGTAGAACAAAATTCCATCTGTAATTAATAATCTTATTTTATTCAATTGCACTAATCAAGCTATACTTTAATATGGCATAAATTTAATTATTCCACAAGCACTCCCTGAAGCCTCTGCAGTTTTCCTAAGACTGTAAAATGGTGCTAAAGAGGAAAAAACAGATATTTTAAAAATGTTTCAATTCTATTTTAATGGGGAAAGCATTGCTTTTTACTGATGACATTAGTTATTTTTTCAATAAAATTGAGATTGCTTTAAACAGCTATAGAAGGGTATGTCACTGGACACATCTCCAAAATCAAAGGTATGCTTAAATTATGTAAATGTATTATACTCACCGTATTTAGGTTAGAAGAAAACTTACTTTATAATTAAAGCTAATCCATCAAGAGTTGCAATCAAAGTAACCCTAATCACTTAAAAATTCAGCATGCCACAACTAAATGAGTACCCCAAATATAAGGGAATATTTACGTACTAGTACTTTCATCATCATAAACTGATGACCCAACTTTCATATTTGAATGACATCGAATAGAAATGAAACTTAAACAATGGAATGGATGAGATTGTTTAAAAGAAAAACTAAAGGAGAAAAGAAAGTGCTGGGGACAGTCATTCATAAGTAGAACAGAGGATGAAGACTTATGCAAACTGAATAGCAGTAGAAAAATAGGCCAGAGGAAAAAGGTACCTCTCATTCCCACGCAACGATGGACTGAAAGATATGCTTCTTGGTGCTGAGTGGTGGAGTTCTATGGAGATGGTCAAGTGACCACTGCATATTTAGTAGCATAAACCCTGGGAGTGTTAGACCATAGCACTTCCAAGAAGTAGAAGGGAGTAAATCATATTGGACTGGTTTGAGATGAAACTAGGAGATGAATCAATTTTTTGAAAATAAACTGTATGAGTTGTGGTAATCATCTCACTTCTTTGCTGAAAAAGTAAAAAATAATAGGCATTAATCACTGGGAAATGAAATCTCTGAGATGTGAAGGACAAGCCTGATAATAAATTCTAGCCTTGCCACTGACTGCATGTTGCTATCTATCTCTGGTAAGCAGGGAGAGAGAAATGGCACACTTACAGAGCTCATGAGTTAAAACCATGAAATATGCAGTTCACTTACCTTCCACATCCAATCAAATCAATACAGTAGGTAGAAAGCAGAATCGGTTTGATTTAACGCAAAATACAAATAATACTCTTCCAAGCACTTCAGATTTATGTCATTTAACTCCTGCTAGTTCTGTATACTAACTTGTCATTGTAGCTACTTTCCATGGGCTTAGGCCGTATGTGTGTTAACATGGTCATAAGCTGGAGTATGTTTTTATTTGGACGGCTCCAAAGAAGGTGCCAGGAGAAAACATCAAGAGTAAAGATAAAGGAACCAAAGTATGGTTTCCCCGTTAGTTATTTTCAAATAGCAACTTAGCTAGAGCACCACATTTGAGACACACTGACACTGTGAATTTCTTCCCTGACAGTCTGGCCAAGTAATGAGAGAATGAGTTTTGTATTTACTGGATTTATGATAACAATGAAATTAACTACTACCTACGCATTTAGCAGATATTGCAAATATTGACTCACATAATCCTTACTCTAACAAAGAGTTTGACTCCATGTTTTGATATTCTACTGTAAACACGTTAGGTTTCATTTTTCCCTCTTTCTCTTCTGCATCACATTTGTGCAAGTTGATAAGAAAACCAGGGTGCCCTTTCCTTGGTCACTGGTGGATAGTCAAGCCAAATGTGGGAAACTTCACCTCAGCTTCACCTTGAACAAAAACCCCAAGCCAGTTTCTTTTCTCTACTCGCTCATGCCTTTCTTGAACCTGCTGGGGAGCTTCCCTGTTTTTTCCAAAGAAAGATTCATGATATGAATAATGATGACTTTCATACTCGTCTGCTATGTGTGTGCCACAATCTGATCAGATCAGTTTCAACCCTGAAACCAAATTTTCGGTGTGTGGGAGGAAATTGACTTGAATCTGAAAATTTACCAAATCTGCAAAGTGATTATAATAATTTAATAACTGGGTAAAAAATATACTATTTCCATTTTACAGAACAGTAAAGTGAAATATGGAACAGTTAAATTACTTGCTTTTGAAGAGTCCAAACCTTAGGACTTGAATTTAGCTATCATTGTAGGTCTGCCAATTAATTGTAGGTTTGATAATGAAATCTTTTATTTTTATTCATATAATAATCCATTTTTCCTCATGAGATAAACGTTGGCTTAACGCATTCGGTAGTCAGTTCAGTTCAGTTCAGTTCAGTCACTCGGTCGTGTCCGACTCTTTGCGACCCCATGAATCGCAGCACACCAGGCCTCCCTGTCCATCACCATCTCCCAGAGTTCACTCAGACTCACGTCCATTGAGTCAGTGATGCCATCCAGCCATCTCATCCTCTGTCGCCCCCTTCTCCTCCTACCCCCAATCCCTCCCAGCATCAGAGCCTTTTCCAATGAGTCAACCCTTCACATGAGGTGGCCAAAGTACTGGAGTTTCAGCTTTAGCATCATTCCCTCCAAAGAAATCCCAGGGCTGATCTCCTTCAGAATGGACTGGTTGGATCTTCTTGCAGTCCAAGGGACTCTGTATTAACCAAGCTAAAATCAACAGAAGAAACATCTTTCAAAGAAAGCAGTATCAAAATCAACCTATGCCAAACACAAAAATAGTAAAAAAAATAACTCAGTTAACTACAATTCTGAACTTAGGTACGGCACTATGTTTGATAGCAATATAAAAAAAATATTCTTGCAAATTAAAAAACTGCCATCTTTTGCCACCGATAGAAACTATATGCAAAAGCTTACAGTTGTACAAAAGGATGAAATAGTTGTGGCAAAATGTCTTGAAAAATGATAAAGAGATAAACTTTGTAATTCATATGTATCAAAATATAAAAGAATATCATATAGGCATCAAAAAAGAGAAGTAATTATATATAATTATACATTCAGTTCAGTTCAGTTCAGTCACTCGGTCGTGTCCGACTCTTTGCGACCCCATGAATCGCAGCACACCAGGCCTCCCTGTCCATCACCAACTCCCAGAGTTCACTCAGACTCACATCCACCGAGTCAGTGATGCCATCCAGCCATCTCATCCTCTGTCGTCCCCTTCTCCTCCTGCCCCCAATCCCTCCCAGCATCAGAGTCTTTTCCAATGAGTCAACTCTTCACATGAGGTGGCCAAAGCACTGGAGTTTCAGCCTTAGCATCATTCCTTCCAAAGAAATCCCAGGATTGATCTCCTTCAGAATGGACTGGTTGGATCTTCTTGCAGTCCAAGGGACTCTGTATGAACCAAGCTAAAATCAACAGAAGAAACATCTTTCAAAGAAAGCAGTATCAAAATCAACCTATGCCAAACACAAAAATAGTAAAAAAAACAACTCAGTTAACTACAATTCTGAACTTAGGCAGGCCACTATATTTGATAGCAATATAAAAAAATTATATTCTTGCAAATTAAAAAACTTTCATCTTTTGCCACCAATAAAAACTATATGCAAAAGCTTACAGTTTTACAAAAGGATGAAATAGTTGTGGCAAAATGTCTTGAAAAATGATAAAGAGATAAACTTTGTAATTCATAGGTATCAAAATATAAAAGAATATCATATAGGCATTAAAAAAGAGAAGTAATTATATATATTTATACCTTCAGTTCAGTTCAGTCGCTCAGTCGTGTCTGACTCTTTGCGACCCCATGAATCACAGCACGCCAGGCCTCCCTGTTCATCACCATCTCCCGGAATTCACCCAGACTCATGTCCATCAAGTCCGTGATGCCATCCAGTCATCTCATCCTCTGTCGTCCCCTTCTCCTCCTGCCCCCAATCCCTCCCAGCATCAGAACTTTTCCCTTTTTTTTTTTTAAAGTTGGTTAATATATCTGAATTTATTTATTTATTTTATTTTATTTTTTTTTAGTTTTTTATTTTTTAAATTTTAAAATCTTTAATTCTTACGAGTCAACTCTTCACATGAGGTGGCCAAAGTACTGGAGTTTCAGCTTTAGCATCATTCCCTCCAAAGAAATCCCAGGGCTGATCTCCTTCAGAATGGACTGGTTGGATCTTCTTGCAGTCCAAGGGACTCTGTATTAACCAAGCTAAAATCAACAGAAGAAACATCTTTCAAAGAAAGCAGTATCAAAATCAACCTATGCCAAACACAAAAATAGTAAAAAAATAACTCAGTTAACTACAATTCTGAACTTAGGTACGGCACTATATTTGATAGCAATATAAAAAATATATATAGTTGCAAATTTAAAAACTGCCATCTTTTGCCACCAATAGAAACTATATGCAAAAGCTTACAGTTTTACAAAAGGATGAAATAGTTGTGGCAAAATGTCTTGAAAAATGATAAAGAGATAAACTTTGTAATTCATATGTATCAAAATATAAAAGAATATCATATAGGCTACAAAAAAGAGAAGTAATTATGTATAATAATACATTCAGTTCAGTTTAGTCCAGTCACTCAGTCGTGTACTACTCTTTGCGACCCCATGAATCGCAGCACTCCAGGCCTCCCTGTTCATCACCATCTCCCGGAGTTCACTCAGACTCACGTCCATCGAGTCCGTGATGCCATCCAGCCATCTCATCCTCTGTCGTCCCCTTCTCCTCCTGCCCCCAATCCCTCCCAGCATCAGAGTTTTTTCCAAAGAGTCAACACTTCTCATGAGGTGGCCAAAGTACTGGAGCTTCAGCTGTAGCATCTTTCCTTCCAAAGAAATACCAGGGTTGATCTCCTTCAGAATGGACTGATTGGATCTCCTTGCAGTCCAAGGGACTCTCAAGAGTCTTTTTCAGCACCACAGTTCAAAAGCATCAATTCTTCGACCCTCAGCCTTCTTCACAGTCCAACTCTCACATCCATACATGACCACAGGAAAAACCATAGCCTTCACTAGACGGACCTTATTCGGCAAAGTAATGTCTCTGCTTTTGAATATGCTATCTAGGATCCTCATAACTTTTCTCCCAAGGAGAAAGTGTCTTTTAATTTCATGGCTGCAGTCACCATCTGCAGTGATTCTGGAGCCCCCCAAAATAAAGTCTGACACCATTTCCACTGTGTCCCCATCTATTTCCCATGCAGTGATGGGACCAGATGCCATGATCTTCGTTTTCTGAGTGTTGAGCTTTAGGCCAACTTTTTTGCTCTCCTCTTTCACTTTCATCAAGACGCTTTTTAGCTCCTCTTCACTTTCTGCCATAAGGGTGGTGTCATCTGCATATTTGAGGTTATTGATATTTCTCCCGGCAATCTTTATTCCAGCTTGTGTTTCTTCTAGTCGAGCGTTTCTCATGATGTACTCTGCATATAAGTTAAATAAGCAGGGTGACAATATAGAGCCTTGACGTACTCCTTTTCCTATTTGGAACCAGTCTGTTGTTCCATGTCCAGTTCTAACTGTTGCTTCCTGACCTACATACAGAGTTCTCAAGAGGCGGGTCAGATGGTCTGGTATTCCCATCTCTTTCAGAATTTTCTACAGTTTATTGTGATGCATACAGTCAAAGGCTTTGGCATAGTCAATAAAGCAGAAATAGATGTTTTTCTGGAACTCTCTTGCTTTTTCCATGATCCAGCGGATGTTGGCAATTTGATCTCTGGTTCTTCTGCCTTTTCTAAAACCAGCTTGAACATCAGGGAGTTCACGGTTCACGTATTGCTGTAGTCTGGCTTGGAGAATTTTGAGCATTACTTTACTAGCATGTGAGATGAGTGCGATTGTGCTGTAGTTTGAGCATTCTTTCATATTGCCTTTCTTTGGGATTGGAATGAAAACTGACCTTTTCCAGTCCTGTGGCCACTGCTGAGTTTTCCAAATGTGCTGGCACATTGAGTGCAGCATGTTCATAGCATCATCTTTCAGGATTTGAAACAGCTCAACTGAAATTCCATCACCTCCATTGGCTTTGTTCATAGTGATGCTTTCTAAGGCCCACTTGACTTCACATTCCAAGATGTCTGGTTCTAGATTAGCGATCACATCATCATGACTATCTGGGTCGTGAAGATCTTTTTTGTACAGTTCTTCCGTGTATTCTTGCCACCTCTTCTTAATATCTTCTGCTTCTGTTAGGTCCATACCATTTCTGTCCTTTATCGAGCCCATCTTTGCATGAAATGTTGCCTTGGTATCTCTAATTTTCTTGAAGAGATCTCTAGTCTTTCCCAATCTGTTGTTTTCCTCTGTTTCTTTGCATTGATTACTGAAAAAGGCTTTCTTATCTCTTCTTGCTATTCTTTGGAACTCTGCATTCAGATGCTTATATCTTTCCTTTTCTCCATTGCTTTTCACCTCTCTTCTCTTCACAGCTATTTGTAAGGTCTCCCCAGACAGCCATTTTGCTTTTTTGCATTTCTTTTCCCTGGGGATGGTCTTGATCCCTGTCTCCTGTATAATGTCACGAACCTCATTCCATAGTTCATCCGGCACCCTATCTATCAGATCCAGGCCCTTAAATCTATTTCTCACTTCCACTGTATAATCATAAGGGATTTGATTTAGGTCATACCTGAATAGTCTAGCAGTTTTCCCTACTTTCTTCAATTTAAGTCTGAGTTTGGTAATAAGAAGTTCATGATCTGAGCTACAGTTAGCTCCTGGTCTTGTTTTTGTTGACTGTATAGAGCTTCTTCATCTTTGGCTGCATAGAATATAACCAATCTGATTTCAGTGTTGACCATCTGGTGATGTCCATGTGTAGAGTTCTCTTGTGTTGTTGGAAGAGGGTGTTTGCTATGACCAGTAAATTTTCTTGGCAAAACTCAATTAGTCTTACCCCTGCTTCATTCCATATTCCAAGGCCAAATTTGCCTGTTACTCCAGGTGTTTCTTGATTTCCTACTTTTGCATTCCAGTCCCCTATAATGAAAAGGACATCTTTTTTGGGTGTTAGTCTAAAAGGTCTTGTAGGTCTTCATAAAGCCATTCAACTTCAGTTTCTTCAGCATTACTGGTTGGGGCATAGACTTGGATAACTGTGATACTGAATGGTTTGCCTTGGAGACAAACAGAGATCATTCTGTCATTTATGAGATTGCATCCAAGTACTGCTTTTCGGACTCTTTTGTTGACCATGATGGCTACTCCATTTCTTCTGAGGGATTCCTGCCCACAGTAGTAGATATAATGGCCATCTGAGTTAAATTCATCCATTCCAGTCCATTTTAGTTCGCTGATTCCTAGAATGTCCTTTATACATATAAAGTAACAAGAAAGCAACTTTTGATACATAAGCAGAATTGAAAGCGCAGGGTCAAGGAAGAAAGAAAGATTATCAGCAGGCATCAATGAGATGGACACATCTGTGTCCCAGTATCACAGATATGATGAGAAAAGACTTTAGAGATAAGACTCTGATGTCGCCCTAGATAGAAGGCTTTGTAGCGTCACTAAGAAAGGTACCACATAAAAACAAGAGTGCATCAAAGTGAGGTTACAAAAACAGAGGGATTTCTTTTCTTTTTGGCTGAAATATATTTCACAGGTAACATTGCCTACATATTTAATATGATTGCCATTTTAGCAACAATTAGCACACTGTTACATAATTATTTCTTTTTAGTGGTTGGAATACTTAATTTCTAGTTTTGACTATTACACAAGATTTTTGTCTATACTTACAACCCTATGTATTAGATCTTTGGGGTTTATTTACTCCTCTTTATAAGCCTGTTTCCTTAAACAGCATCTGTCCTATCCTCTAGTAACTATAATTTTATTCTGTTTGTATGAGTTTGGCTTTTCCATATCCTACAGATTAGTGATACCATACAGTAGACGTCTTTTGTATCTGATCTGTCTCATTCAGCATAATGTGCTCAAGTTCTATCCATGTTGCTGCCAATAGCAGGGAGTTTTTCTCATAGTGGAATAACATTACATAATCACTATGTCATCTTTATGGATTCATTCTTTGATATACATTCAGACACTATTAATGTTGAAATAAAACTTGGGAGTGTATATATCTCTCTGATAACCTGTTTTCATGTCCTTTAAGCATATACTCAGATGTGCAATTACTGGATCGTGTGGTAGTTATATTTTTAATTGTTTGAGGAATCTCCCTATTGTTTTCCAAAGTGGCTAAACCAATTGCACTTCCACCAACAGCATATAATAAATGTTCTATTTTATCCACATTCTTACCAATGTTTGTTATCTCTTGTCTTATTGTGCGGAGAAGACAATGGCAACCCACTCCAGTACTCTTGCCTGGAAAATCTCATGGACGGAGTAGCCTGGTAGGCTGCAGTCCATGGGGTCACACAGAGTTGGACACCACTGAAGCGACTTAGCAGTAGCAGCAGCAGCAGTCTTATTGTAATAGCCATCCTAACAGATGTGAGGTAATATCATTGTGGTTTTGATTTGCATTCATCCAAAGATTGGTGATATTGAGTATCTTTTCCTGAACAGAGTTCCTCTGTTTCTTTGTTAGTGAGCTGTAATAGCTCTTTATATGTTTTGGACATTAACCTTTATTTAATATATGGTTTGCTTTTTTTTTTTTTTTGCTGTGCAGATGCTTTCCTGTTTCATTAATCACATTTGTTGATTTTTGCTTTCATTGCTTGCGTGCCGTATCCAAAAATATCATTGCCAGGAGCAAAGTAAAGTGGTTTCTTCCTAATATTTTTCAACTAGGAGTTTCATAGTAGCAATTATTATGTTTAATTCTTTAACTTATTTTAAGGTAATTCTTAACTGGGGTAAGTTAAGGGTTCAGTTTCATTGTCTGTGTATTTTTATGCAGTTTTCTCAACACCATTTGTTGTAGAGACAATTATTTCCCCATTGGGTGTCTTGGTTTCCTTGTCAAATATCTGTTGGCCGTATATGTGTGTGTGTGTGTGTGGGGGGGTAATTTATGCTTTCTGTTCTATTTCTATGGTCTAAGTGTCTATTTCAATCCAGCACAATACTGTTTTTATTACTATCAGTTTGTAGTATAATTTCAAATCAGGAAGTGTAGCCTTCTTCCTTATGATTGCTTCGGCTATTTGGATCTTTTGTTCTTCTATACAGAATTTAGGAATTTTTCTTTTTTTTAATGTGAAGAATGCCATTGGAATTTTGATGGGGATAGTGTTGCATCTATAGATGACTTTGGGAATTGTTAATGTAACTATTAAATATTTAAATATATTTAAATCCAAAATTTTGTATCTGAAAATGATCTTGAAACTTCAGACTCTGGTACAGTGCATCACCTGTCCTGTTAATCACTTTCAAACATGGAAAAGAAATTGTAGACTGGAAGAAGTGAAAGCTGTGCTCTCCTGGGGCAAAGGGTGAAGTGGCTGAGAGGACAGGCAGGCTAGAAAGATCTTGCAATTTAACAGAAAGATCAAATGTGCCCTAGAGGAAAGTAAGAGGTAAGAGGTAAGAGGAATGCTTACCAAGGCGGAAAGGAAAGTAGCATAGCAATCCACAATTGCATTAATTATAGTAATTAATTAATTACTAAGACTAGAAAGGAAACTCTCTTTTCTAGTAGTGATTTTTTTTTTTTTTTAATGGTGGCTCAGATGGCAAAGAATCCACATGCAATGCAGAAGACCTGGGATTGATCCCTGGGTTGGGAAGATCTCCTGGAGAAGGGAATAGCAATCTATTCCAGTATTCTTCTCTGGAAAATCCCATGGACAGAGGAGCTACATTCCAATGGATCACAAACAGCCTGACACAACTAAGCGACTAAGCAAACACACACACAGAAAGGAAATTTTCCTTTTTAGTAGTGATAAAAAAATAGACAAATATAGCATTATAAATACAGGAGATGCTTTTGGTCTGGATATAAAGTCCTGAGGCATTAGAATATAGATGTTATTTGTTACATTTTGAAGAGAAGAGGTTGACTAGGGAATGAGGTTAGTAGATTCAAGAAGACTGAACCTTAAACCTTCAAAAATGTATAGGAAGAGGCTCTATCTAGAGGCCAAGACTCCTCACTCTGTGAGGTAGGAAGAGAGGAGAGAAGATGCTTGTCCACACTGCCAACAATCCTATGAAGCAGAATAAAACAATAACTGAGAAAGAGCTTATTGCCTAGTACAAAAATTTCTCTTAGATATTGGCTGAAAATCCCATACATTTCAATCTATTTTAAACTTATTGAATACCAAAATATTAATCATTCCTGATTTAAACTTTTCTCAGGCAATCATAAAATATTCTTTATGAAAATCTTTTAAGATAGACTATGAGTCTCCTTTTCAAATTCCCCAAGTTATGGATTTGACTTCTATGTGGGATGTTTGCCCACAATGTCAATATTTACCTGAAAGCACACAGTTATAAATAACTTTAGAGTCTGTAAAATGAAAGGGCCCCTATATTTGAATAATATGTACATCTAGAAAAGTTAAAAAATCAAAATTAACACAGAAAATTAAAATGTGTGCCAACTACCCAGATTCCCAGTAATGCGACCACTCTGATTATCACTCTCATTTTGGATTAGTTATTGCTTTGAAATTTAATCATAATTATTGACCATTCTTTGAAGGAAATAAAAAACCATCCATAATTTTATCAGATAAACATTTGTAATGGACTTTCTTTTTCATTATTCATGAATAAACTCAAATATTAAAGTTCAAAAGTTTAATTTTTTACTACAATTAGTGGGCTTATACAATGAATATCTTCACTGACTTCATGAATGCCAAATTATATTTTTTCTTCTTTTTGTTCAACATTGAGATATAATTAACAGATAACACTGTATATGGTTATGGTGTGCACCGTGTTGATTGTATATATTTTTATATCAATTCCCGCTATAACATTAGCTAACATCTCTATCCTGTCACATAATTACCATTTCTTTTTTGAGGTGAGAACATACATTTAACGTATATTCTCTCATCATCCTTCAAGCTTATGATACAGTTATTAGCTGTAGTCACCACACTGAAATGCATTCCTCTGTGTGTGTGTGTCTATGTGTGTGTATTATATCTATTTGTGGACACTCACATTGTCCCCACATCTAGGCGTTTGTGAATAATGCTGCAATGAACATGTGAGTGCAGGTCCTGATTTCAATCCCTTTGAACATAACGCCCAGAAATGGCGTTGCTGGATCCTATGGTAGTTCTAGTTTTAATTTTTTGAGGAACCTGTATACTGCTTTCCATAGTGACTGTGCCAATTTACATTCCCACCAGCAGTGAGCAAGGACTCCCTTTCTCCACACCTTTGCCAGTACTTGTTATCTCTTGTCTTTTGGATGATAGCCATTGTGACAGGTGTGAGATGATAGCTCACTGTCATTTTGACTTGCATTCCCTGACGGCTGGTGATGTCAGACACATTTTAATACACCTGTTGGGTATTGCTATGTCTCCTCTGGAAAAAAAAAAAATCTCTTCAGTCCCTCTGCCCACTTTTTAATTTTTTTGCTATTCAGTTGTGTGAATTCTTTATATATCTTGGATAGTAACACTGTGTCAGATATATGATTTGCAAGAAATCTTTTTTCTTTTCACTTTGTTGATCCTCTTGATGTTCAGGAACATTTTGGTTTTTAAGCCTACTTAATACATTTTGCTTTTGTTTCTTGGAAAAATATCAAATTATTAATTCATATAGAGAAAAATGATTTGATAGTTAATAGCCTTGAAACAGACAGTAATCAGTTTGTGTGATCATTAAAGTAAACATAACAAATGAAAGCACAAATATAATGAAAATTTTTCTTTTTAATAATTCATTAAGTGCATATATAGTTTTTTAATTTGTAGAAGTGAAAAGAAAGTGAAAGTCATTCAGTCGTCTCAGACTCTTTGTGACCCCGTGGATTATACAGTCCATGGCATACTCCAGGCCAGAATACTGGAGTGGGTAGCCTTTCCCTTCTCTAGGGGATCTTACAACCCAGGGACCACACCCAGATCTCCTGCATTGCAGGCACATCCTTTGCCATCTGATCCAGCAGGGAAGCCCAAGAATACTGGAGTGGGTAGCCTATGCCTTATCCAGTAGATCTTCCTGACCCAGGAATAGAATCAGGGTCTCCTGCATTTCAGGTGGATTCTTTACCAGCTGAGCCACCAGGGAAGCCCAATTTATAGAAAAAAAAAGTATTCCATTTTTTTTCTTTCTCTTTTTCTAGATTAAAAGTTATTTGAGGGTAAGAAAGTATCATAGGCAATGCCGAATCTTGAACTATTACAGAGCAAGATAGTTAATATTTAAAAAAAAAGAAAATTAGATCAGCTAACCTGGAAAACAAAGTCTGGGATTTACATAAAGGAGATTAACTACAGACGGCTCATATAATCAACACCTGCCACAAATATGAAAGCTGTAATGTAAGGTCTTCTCAACAAAGATCTTAACCTATCCTCCAAGGAGCTCTAGAATTAATATGGATACTTCAGTTTGTTTGGTTTTTTTTTTCCTTATGTGAATATGGGACCTGGCTTTAATACTCAACAGTGGAAGACTAAATTTTTTGGGTTCCAAAATTACTGCAGATGGTGACTGCAGCCATGAAATTAAAGATGCTTGCCCCTTGCAAGAAAAGTTATGATCAACCCAGACAGTATATTAAAAAGCAGAGACATTACTTTGCCAGCAAAGATCTGTCTAGTCAAAGCTTTGGATTTTCCAGTAGGCATGTATGGATGTGAAAGTTGGACTGTAAAGAAAGCTGAGCACCAAAGAATTGATGCTTTTGAGCTGTGATGTTGGAAAAGACTCTTGAGAGTCTCTTGGACTAAAAGGAGATCCAGTCCATCCTAGAGGAAATCAGTCCTGAATATTCATTGGAAGGACTGATGCTGAAGCTGATGAAACTCCAATACTTTGGCCAACTGATGGGAAGAACTGACTCATTTGAAAAGACCCTGATGCTGGAAAAGATTGAAGGCGGGAGGAAAATGGGATGACAGAGGATGAGATGGTTGGATGGCATCACAGACTTGATGGACATTAGTTTGAGTGAATTTCGGGAGTTGGTGATGGACAGGGAGGCCTGGCATGCTGCTGCCCATAGTGTCACAGAGTCAGACATGACTGAGCAACTGAACTGAACTGATTGACTATATATGGTATATTGATACAAGTTGTCCTTAGAAAGGAAGAATGATCTTGGGTGAAGCAGCATTTTACAGCTAAAGGACAGTCCCAAAAAGAGATTCAGCTAAGAGCTGTAAACTGCCAAAGCTCCCAGTAGCCAAAATAATGAATGCTTCTGTACTGAAGGGGGTACCTGGGATGTTCACTGTGACATCTACAGCATCCAATCTTTCAAGCCACGTAGATATATTTGATTCCTATAATGCTGTGGAAATTGCTTCTTCAAATTCTACTGTGTCTTGTTTTTTGGGATGACGTTATTAGAGGGAGGTTGGTTGAGGAACTACAACCCCTGACTCTGCAGCTCCTCTTGATGGCATAATTATATATTATCACCATCTCCCCTCCCATCCATTCTAGATTCTCTATATAATGAACTAGCACCTAGTTAACATAGAAGAGAACTTCATCTTTTCTGTGCTTCCCTTGTGGCTCAGCTGGTAAAGAATCCGCCTGCAATGTGGGAGACCTGGGTTCGATCCCTAGGTCAGCAAGATCCCCTGGCGAAGGGAAAGTCTACCCACTCCAGTATTCTGGCCTGGAGAATTCCATACACTGTACTGTCCATGGGGTCGCAAAGAGTCAGACACGACTGAGCAACTTTCACTTTCATCCTTCTTGGTGGAGACTGCAGAGGGATACTATATTTTTCTATTCACAGTTAAAGTTGCTCAAGGTAGAACCAACTGATAATAAGGTGGATGGCCTACCTTTCCAAATTATTCTTCCCTACTGTCTCCATTATATAACAAAAGTCTTATCACCTCCTGATGATCAGAGTCAATTTACCCCTGCCAGGATTGACTCTTTTCCTTGCCTGATAGACTCTAAATATGAGAAGTACAATGTGATGGGGTTGGTTACCATATCTAGAGTATAATGGAAATATTGCTGTGTTACCTGGTGGAAGTACACCTCCTCTGGGGCACAAGACCATTAACTTCAAGGAGCCAAGAGTAACAGAGCTGGAAAGCACATGTTTTCTAAGTGTATCACCAAGAGTCAAGGTAAGCAGGGCCACCACTAAATTCACTTTATGATTTTCAAACCAGTGTAATCTACCAGTTGGAGACATCTCACAATATAACAGCAACTGGGTTATAGCATCTAAAAGAATTATTCCTCATAATCACAGGGAATTATCTTTAAGATGACATATTCAGCTATATCTTTAAACAGGCCACTCCATTACTCTATCAAGCTTGGAGCTTCAGGGTGGCATGATATGCATGGTGGGTTTTACAGTTGCATGTTCACTATTGCCACATGTCCTTTGATCTTGTGTTTGTCATGCCATCTGATGGAATATCAGTAGATCAAATGCACTGTCTTACTTGTATACTATTGCTACCCTAGAACATAGCAAGCAGAACAAGAAGCTCCAACTAGAGTATGGATCTGTCTTTGTGATGATAAAGTGCTTCGCTTTTCATGATGAAGGGAGCCCAGTGTAATTAGCTTGTCACCAGATAGCTTGCTCATTTCTTCAGTAAATGGTGCTATATCAGGGGCTGAGGGTTGATTTCTGTTGTAGTGAGACTGAGTGATATAAGGAAGCAATAGCTCCATAGCCTCCATCCTTGCCAGGGTAGCAACTGTTGTGCCAACACTGGAGTGGCCATGAAAATGTTTGGTTGGCATCAAGTGTCCAAGTTATTCTGGACCCTCTACTGTTCAGTACACTTCCTCTAATGAATGCTTTTTAGTAGGTGTTAACCTGCAGTAAGAAGGTTTTCAAACTTAGAACCATGCCTCTCCATCCTTGAACACACCTTATTCTCAGTTCTCCATGTCTCTAATCTTCCACTCCTTTTTGCAGATTTCCTTCTAACTAGCCAAAGAAGTTGGCCTTTGTATTACTTTATTAGGGCTGCTGTAATATGACAGATGGGGTGACTTAAACAGTGGAAACTTATTTTCTCCCTGTTCTCATAATCTGAGATCAAAGTGTCGGTAGTTCCATTTACCCTGAGGTCTCTCTCCTTGGCTTGAGGTGACCACCTTCTTCCTGTGACTTCACATCACCTTTGCTCTGTGTGCCCATCCCTGACGTCTCTTCCTATAAGGATGGAGTCACACCAGATTAGGATCTCACTCTGAAGGCCTCGTTTTAACTCAGTGACACTTTTATAGACTTTATTACATTTTGAGGTACTGGAAGTTGGAATTTCAACAAATGCATTTTGGGGGACAGAACTGAGACCAGAGAATCAGTGCCAATGATATTTGTTGTCCAGTCACTAAGTTGTGGTCCAATCACTAAGTCGTGCCTGATTCTTTGTGACCCCATGGACTGTAGCATGCCAGACTCTTTGAAGAGCCTCCATTATCTCCCCGAGTTTGCTCAAATTCAACTCCATTGAGTCAGTGATGCTATCTAACCATTTCATCCTCTTCTGCCCCCCTCTTTGTCTTCAATCTTTCCCAGCATCAGGGTATTTTATAGTGAATCAGCTGCTTGGATGAGGTGGCCAAAGTATTGGAGTTTCAGCTTTAGTATCCATCTTTCCAGTGAATATTCAGAGTTGATTTCCTTTAGGTTGACAGGTTTAATCTTTTTGCAGTCCAAGGGACTCTTAAGATGTCTTCTCCAGCACCACACTTTGAAAGCATAAGTTCTTTGGTCCAGTATTCCCATCTCTTTAAGATTTCTCATAGTTTGTTGTGATCCACATAGTCAAAGCCTTTAAGAAAGATTTTTTTCCCTGATATTATATAGTCTAATAGTCTAATGACAGGTTACTTTTCTGTCTACACAAAGTGGCTAGCCAGGTATAAAATTTAAAATTCTTGCCATGAAGACATTTATTCACCAGTCTCTTTTAGGCCACCCTTAAAAGGTGCCTTTTATTAAGCTGCTCAGTCATGTCTGACTCTTTGCAACCCCATGGACTGTAGTTTGCCCAGGCTCCTCCATCCATGGGGTTTTCCAGGGAGAGAATACTGGGGTGGGCTGCCTTTTCCTTCTCCAGCGGATCTTCCAGACCCAGGGATTGCACCTGCATCTTTCCCATTGGCAGGAAGGGTCTTTTCCACTGAGCCATTAGGGAAGCTAAACGGTGCCTTAGCATAGCCATTAAACATTTTAGTGTGCACTGACACGTTTCTCACAGGTCAACTTGAGCAAAAGTTGAACCAGACTTGGACTTGACCTCTTTTTTTACAGCTATCCATATGGCATTCTTGTGGCCACAGGTGTGAGCTGAGGAGGAGGGCTGTGATAAAACGCTGGTGGATGATTTGGGAACCTTGGCCATCTGTACATGCAGCTTACATTTACCTTCTGGCTGTGCTTGTTTCTGATCCCAGATGTACAAGACATCTTATAATGGATTGCTATTAGGTCCACCTAAACTTAGACTTCCCAGGTGGAGCAGTGGTAAAGAATCTGCCTGCCAAATCAGGAGATGCGAGAGACACAGTTTTGATCCCTGGATTGGGAAGATCCCCAGGAGTAGAAGATGGCAACCCACCCCAGGAAAGAGTTGTGCACGACTGTGCACAGCACAACTTTCTAGACTTCTGATTTGGTGAGTCTGATACCAGCTGGGTCATAATGAGCAGTTACGGCCATGTGGTCACCTGATACTCCGTGTTCTGAGAATTATCCCTAACAAGTTCATTCAAAGTCACTTATCTGTCACAGTCTTAGCCAGTGCCATTTCCAGTTTTCTTGTGCTTCATTATGCTTGTGGTGGTTCCTCTAAATACACCATCTCTTGAACAACTCTGCTTCCTTGGTTTAATTCACCTTTTAAAACATGCTGAAAACGGCCATGGCTTGTTTCTTTTTGCTTTAATCCAGAAATGGTTTATAATATGATTTGTGCTGCTTTATAAACAAAAGTAATGATTATTTTTCCTAAGGTTATTTTCTAATATGCGGAGTCATGTCTGTCATGATTTTGGTTTATGATTGATTTACTAGTATATAATGAGAAAATGGCAAGGATCCTCTTAAATTATTAACTCACAAATAAACTGCATAACTTGGCATGATTGCAAGGCTAAATCAACCTCTGGTTGATTCATTAGACTATGAAGCCAAGAATCCTTGTATGAAGAAATAAAGTGAACAGCTGCTTGGTGTTGACTTATAACCTTGTTGTAAATAGCTGAATAGATGTTGTCCTCTTGGGAGATTAGCATTTAATCTTTAGCAGGAAATTTTAGTGCATGCGTTCCATTGGGACAAGTCCACAGTTGTAAAATATGAAAGGTAGAGTACCTCCCATGGATACATAGTTCTGATAAGAAGCATTTTTCTGACTTGAGACTTTGAATCTATTTACCTGGTTATGGTGCATCAGGGTTTGCCTCAAGCAACAGAATGAAAGTTTAGATCAGCCGAATTATGGTGGAGCGCCAGATAAAAATTGACAGCAACAAGATCTGACTGAATCCAATTATCAAGGGAAAAAGTCTTAAAAATAAAACAAAGTATGCTTTCTACTGGAATAAAAGTCATTTTCCCTTTATGGAGGATAAATAAGCTCTTGATCTGACCAGTGGTAACTGCTCCCTGGATGATCATAACCAAGTGGCAGTGTCTGCACACTATCTAACCACACTTCCTGGTACCTTTAAAAGATTTGTGACTAATTGTTTTTTTCTTTATTTAATGTAGGATAACTCAGCTAATAGGATAACTCAGCTAAACTATAGTTTGGAATAATACAATTAGAAAGAAGAGAAACTGGTGCCTTAGATTTGGGAAGTGATGTTCCCAATTATAGTGACTTCATTTCAAAAACATTCCATTTAGAAAGGTAGAATCCAGTTAATTCCATTTCAGGGAACACATTTCCACCACAATAAAGATGTCATTACTTATTCTCACATTTCAATTTCCTCTTGAAAACCAATAGCTGCAAAGGAACACAATTTTCACTATCCATATTTTTTTCCCTTAATCTTAAGAAGTTTTTATTCTGTGTTATACTTTTTCAGGCTTTTGTTTTTTTAATTTTTATTGGCGTATAGTTGATTTACAATGCTGTGTTTGATTCAGGTGTACAGCAAAGTGAATCATTATACTCAATAATGGATAATCGATATATATTGCATATATCCACTCTTGGATTCTTTTCTCATATAGGTCATTACAAGAGTATTGGGTAGAGTCCCCTGTGCTATACAGCAGGTTTTTCTCAGTTATCTATTAACATTTTACATAAAGTAGTATGTGTATATCAGTCCTAATCTCTAAATTTATTCCTGCCACCTTCCTCCCTGGTGACCATAAGTTTGTTTTCTACCTCTGTGAATCTCTGTTTTGTAAATAAGTTCATTTGTACCCTTAAAAAAAAAAGATTCCACATATGAAGAAGATCATATTTGTGTCTGACTTACCTCAGTCAGTATAGCAATCTCCAGGTCCATCCATGTTGCTGAAGACAGTATTATTTTGCTCCTTTTATGGCTAAATAATGTCCCATTGTATACATGTACCACATCTCTATCCCTTCCACTGTTGATAGATATTTAGGTTGGTGCCATGTCCTGGCTCCTGTAAATAGTGATGCAATGAATATTGCGATGCATGTATCTTTTGGAATTATGGTTTTTCTCCATGTATATGCCCAGGAGTGGGATTGCTGGGTCATATGATAGTTCTGCTTTTAAATTTTAAGGAACGTCCATACTGTTATCCATAGTGGTTGTGAAAAGTGAAAGTGAAAGTCCTTCAATCATGTGCAACTCTTTGTGACCCACTTCTCCAGGCCAGAACACTGGAGTGGGTAACCATTCCCTTCTCCAGGGGATCTTCCCAACCCAGGGATCAAACCCAGGTCTCCCTCATTGCAGGCAGATTCTTTACCAACTGAGCCACCAGAGAAGCCCAAGAAAACTGAAGTGGGTAGCCTATCCCTTCTCCAGGGGATCTTCCCGACCCATGAATTGAACCGGGGACTCCAGCATTGCAGGTGGATTCTTTACCAGCTGACATACAAGGGAAGCCCCTAAACAAGTGTGAAAGTCATTACAATTTATTTTGACACCAATAGTGTAAGAGGGTTCCCTTTTCTCTATACCCTCTAGCATTTATTGTTTGTAGGTTTTTTGATGCTTACCATTCTGACCAATGTGAGGTGATACCTCATTATCTCATTGTAGTTTTGATTTGCATTTCTCTAACAATTAGTGATGGTGAGCATCTTTTCATGTGCTTTTTTGGCCATCTATACATCTTCTTCAGAAAAAATTCTCTTTAGATCTTTTGGTAAAGTTGCAGGATACACAATTAATACACAGAAATCTCTTGCATACCTATACACTAACAAAAAAAGTCAGAAAGAGAAATTAAGGAAACAATCCTACTCATCACTGCAATGAAAATAATACCTAGGATACCTAGGAATAAACCTATATAAGGAGGCGAAAGACCTGTACTCAGAGAAAATAAAAGATACTGATGAAACAAATCAAAAATGACACAATCAGAGGAGAGATATGCCATATTCTTAGAATGGAAGAATCAATACTGTGAAAAATGACTATGTTATCCAAAACAATCTACAGATTCAATGTAATCCCTATCAAATTACCAGTGGCATTTTCCACAGAATTAGAACAAAACATTTTAAAATCTATATGGAAATGCAAAAGACCATGAATAGCCAAAGCAATCTTGAGAAAGAAAAGTGAGCTGGAGTACTCAGGCTCCCTGACTTCAGAAAATACTAAAAAACTATGGTAATCAAAACAGAATGCTACTGGCACAAAACCAGAAATATAGATCAGTGCAACAGGAGAGGAAGCCCAGTAATAAACCCATGCACTTATGGCCAGCTATCTATGACAAAGGAGGCAAGAATATGCAGCAGAAAAAAAATCTTTCTCCAACTTTTCTTACATATGCTTGAAGTTCTCAAAGTTGGCAAGGGAAAAAATAAAGGAAGGGAAATCAGCTGCAGCCCTATGGATACATGAAATACAGGCCAGGTATGTGGACAAAAAGATGTGTAAAACTGTCAGTAGGCACTCACACTGATGTTTCAACAAAGAAAAAAAGATAGTAAATGTCTTTATCAGAACCTACTAATGGTTCTAGTTTTTGTCATTTTGTGCATAATGTAATCCTGAAAATAGGTGATACTTAATATGTAAAATTCAGCTGAGTGGTTTAAGCATGAGAGATTATTGTTGCAAAAAATCTGAAAAATATACTGTACAAAAAATTTCGTTTCACTTTCTCTGATGGACACAATTGTTGATAATGTATTTCTAGGATTTTTAATATGGATCATTTAATTTTATTCCTTTTGCTTATATTTGTTTTTTTTTTTTTTAATTTTTGGCAATGCCACACAGCATGAGGGATCTTAGTTCTCAATCAGAAATAGAATCTATGCCCCCTGCAGGGGAAGCATGGAGGCTTAATCACTGTACTACTAGGGAAGTCCTGTATGCTTTCATAATAGATGTCTAATATATAGTCAGTGATTTGATACCATTAGCAGATCTTATTACTTCCAATAGCCACTTAATTGTACTAAGTCTATGAGATATATGTACTTAACTATTTCATCACTGTAAATTTTATAACATTTTATAAATTAAGAATTAAAAATGTTTAATATGTCAATTATTATTAGACAAGAGGCTGTTGTTGTTCAGTTGCTAAGCCATGTCCAATTATTTGAGACCACATGAAATGCAGCATGCCAGGTTTCCTTGTCCTCCACTATCTCCTGGAGTTTGCTCAAGTCCATGTCCATTGATTTAGTGATGCTATCCAACCATCTGATCCTCTGTTGCCCTCTTCTACTTTTACCTTCAATTTTTCCCAGCTTCAAGGTCTTTAGACAAGAGGCTATGGTCATGAAGATAAAGTGATCTGGCAAGCAGTATCACATATGACAACTAAACTTATTTTCTGATCATTTGAAATAGAGAAGTCTGAATTTACCTGGTAGATTGAGATGCTCAGTGTGTGATGAAGGGAAGTGGGAGTTTTCAAAAGATGTCCAACTTGAAACCTAAATAACAATGGAAATCTCGAGCTCATTTTCTTAGGGGAGAATTTACAAAGCTTAAAAAAGTAAAAATAAAAAGAAATCGAAGTAAGTAGCACCTAGTATAGCTATCATAAACAAAATTGTCCAGGATAAAAATGGAGATTAACTTATATTTGGTGAACAGTAAAGGAAATAGAAGAAATCCGAAACATAACATACTTCAACATACTTGTTGTTTTAAGAATTTAATTGATTCAGACTGAAAAATAAAAGCAACCTAGAAGAGTTAACTCAGGAATTACTGTTTTTCACAGTGCCATTGGAGATATTAAAACATGATTTTAAACAGTAAGGAATAGACTATATTTTGCAAAAAAAAAAAAAAAGCTTTTGTAAATCTTGGGATCTACAAAAATATAAATGACAAAAAAGAAAATCTCAAAGAAGTAAGCACATTATGTTTAAATCAACCAATGAAACAAACCAAGTATAAGTCCTTTTAAGGATAGAAAAAAAGAAAAAAAAAAAAATCCAGAGCATGGATGACTGGCATTCCTTAATAAGAGGACATAACAAAGTGGACAAAAACATTATTGAAGAATGCTATTCAAAAGAAAAGAAAATCTAACCAAAAAAAACACACACAAAAAAACTGAGAAGCATCCAACTCCCATAAAGTCTACTTCAAATTTAAATTTAATCAACAACAAATTCTATAAAGCCCCAGTAAGTAAATACAAAAGTAAGATAACTCAACCTGGCCTCCTACTTTGGTTCCATAAATTCAAATACATGAAGGCCATGAAAGTGTAAAGTTTTAACTTGTAAATTCTATTCTTATCCATATTCAGTTTTTATTTATATATAAAATGAAAATCAGTTCTCAGATATCTAAATAAACATAAGACATGCATATGTAAACCACAGGAGTTTATTTTTCCTATAAAAACTTGTACACAGCTAGTAAAACATCAGATAAGTTAAATGAGAATAATGTCTGTACACCAGCAAATCTGATTTTAAAAACTATAATTTTAAAAAGAAACATATAAAAGCTGTCAATGGAAATTAAAAATATAGGCAGTAGCAACTTCAATTAAGAAATTATTACACATGAAAAGAAAAAAACTCAATAGAATTGTTGAATAGCAAAAAGTTTGCTGATATAATACGAATAATGAAATAGGCTGATTCCAAGAATTCTCCCAAAATCCAGAATCAAAAACAAAAATATCTTTAGAGACATGATACCTTAACGCTTAACAGCATAACCTATCCCCTTTACTAACTATGTGACCTTGGGCTAGTTCCTTAGTAAAGTTAGGAAAAAATACATACAATGGGATGACACACAGTGTGATACAGATCTAAGTGATTTAGAGGAGAAATTTAAAACATGCTTTTATTTGCAATTTTTTAAGGAATCTCCACACTGTTCTCCATAGTGGCTGTACTAGTTTGCATTCCCACCAACAGTGTAGGAGGGTTCCCTTTTCTCCACACCCTCTCCAGCATTTATTGCTTGCAGATTTTTGGATCGCAGCCATTCTGACTGGTGTGAAGTGGTACCTCATTGTGGTTTTGATTTGCATTTCTCTAATAATGAGTGATGTTGAGCATCTTTTCATGTGTTTGTTAGCCATCCGTATGTCTTCTTTGGAGAAATGTCTATTTAGTTCTTTGGCCCATTTTTTGATTGGGTCGTTTATTTTTCTGGAGTTGAGCTGCATAAGTTGCTTGTATACCTTATGACCCAGCAATCCCACTTCTGGGCATACACACCGAGGAAACCAGAATTGAAAGAGACACATGTACCCCAATGTTCATTGCAGCACTGTTTATAATAGCCAGGACATGGAAACAACCTAGATGTCCATCAGCAGATGAATGGATAAGAAAGCTGTGGTACATATACACAATGGAGTATTACTCAGCCGTTAAAAAGAATTCATTTGAATCAGTTCTGATGAGATGGATGAAACTGGAGCCGATTATACAGAGTGAAGTAAGCCAGAAAGAAAAACACCAATACAGTATACTAACACATATATATGGAATTTAGGAAGATGGCAATGACGACCCTGTATGCAAGACAGGGAAAGAGACACAGATGTGTATAACGGACTTTTGGACTCAGAGGGAGAGGGAGAGGGTGGGATGATTTGGGAGAATGCCATTCTAACATGTATACTATCATGTGAATTGAATCGCCAGTCTATGTCTGACGCAGGATGCAGCATGCTTGGGGCTGGTGCATGGGGATGACCCAGAAAGATGTTCTGGGGAGGGAGGTGGGAGGGGGGTTCATGTTTGGGAATGCATGTAAGAATTAAAGATTTTAAAATTTAAAAAATAAAAAACTAAAAATTTAAAAATAAAATAAAATAAAATCAGAAAAAAAAAGGTAGATGACCCATATCTATGACTTATTATAATTAAATATGTATAGGAGGTCCTAACACTATAAAACTAATAAGACAACAAAATAAAATTTGCTGTATGACTCAAAAAAAAAAAATAAATAAAACATGCTTTTAAGTGAGGAAAAGTAGATTAAAGGAGCCTGGCTTGCTGTGGTCCATGGGGTTGCAGAGTCAGACACAACTGAGCAACTGAACTCAACTGAACTGAATTGTGCTGTGATTATACTTCTGTAGAAATAGATGAGTGATGAATAAATACAGTAGAAGAAAGTAACTGAAAACATTTCTTTCAAAAGCAACTTTTCTTGCCTACTGTATTAGGTGGAAGAAAAGATAGGGGAATGTTAGTAATTTTGGTAAGCTACATTAAGGAAAACAGCTTTACTTTAGATTATTATCTTTAACCATGATACTGACTTTCTCATTCTGAACAAGCCATTTTGAAGCTACATTAAGAAGTTTAGCTCCTTTATAGTTATATTTATAATAACAATTACATTTAGAGGAAAGTTCTCCATTTAAAATATGTTCTCTAAGAAATAATCTGTGCTAAGGATAAGCAGGATGTTGTGGCTTGTTCTTAGCTTTTCAGATATGGGTCCCTGAAAAAATATCAAAGAAAAAAATGTTACAAACAGCAAACACTGCTGACTGGCAGTGGTAAAAAAAGAACCCACATATCTCACTTCAAGAAGATACATGGGAAACTTTGCTGATGGGATAAGGAGATAGTCCTAGAAACCAGAGGGACAGTATAAAGTTGTACTTAGTGTTTCAATAAAAGTGATTTAAACCTGACAGACAGATTTATAGTTGCCTTTTGGTATACAAAACAAATACCATCATTGATAAAGTGCAATGGTTTCAACAAAGAATAGACATGCCTAATGGTTCTGCTTAAGACAACTGCATTCTTAGTTCAGGAGGAAAAGGGGACGACAGAGGGTGAGACGGCTGAATGGCATCACTGACTCGATGGACACGAGTCTGAGTGAACTCCGGGAGTTGGTGATGGACAGGGAGACCTGGCGTGCTGCGATTCATGGGGTCGCAAAGAGTCAGATACGACTGAGCGACTGGACTGAACCGAACTGAACTTGCATGAAATATTTCCTTGGTATTTGCATTAAATGTTGAAAAAAATAATATGAAATATTGAAAAAATATTGGGAAAATATTGAAAAATTATCCTTAATATTTGCATGAAATGTTCCCTTCGTTTCCATCTTTGCATAAAGTGTCTCTCTTGAGCCGTATACCTTTTTATCATCTGATGAAAATGATGAATCTGGCTCTCCATAAAAAAATGCACTTTCATGCATAAAATAGGCAAACAATATCAGGGCATTTGTGGACACTTTGTTCCAAATTTAAAATCTGTTTTCTAGGGAAGATATATTGAAACACATTTTTCCTTGCTATTTCTGGATTCAGTATTACTTACACTACAGCAAAGGAGCCTGGTTTAATGATTGAGTGACCAGTCAATAGTGCACAGGCAGCTTCTTGACAGAAAAACCATCAAACAGAAGTGACAACATGAATAATGGATGGATTTTTTTTTTCTCTTTGGTTTCTGTGAGCTCTCTGGAGAGAGAAAAACACCCAAATCAAGCATTTTCTAGGATGCTATACTCTGAAACTAGAACATGATAAACAAAACAGAGAAGGGACCCAAAAGCCCCCAGTTGAGACCTAGGTCAGCAAAGTAAAGCCCACACACAGCATTCAGACCAAATCCAAGTTTTTGTACCTTATATATTAACTTTTGATTTTTTTTTCATTCAGCATTATGTCTATTTGATTCATCTGAGTTGTGTCTAGATCTAGCTCATTTATTTGTATTGTAACTTGCATTTATATTATCCTGTTTTAAGTATATAAGTAAGAATATATATCATCATTTATGATCTACAGTTTTGAAATTTTCTTTTATACCGTCAAAGGTTATTCCCATTATATAGAAGTGGAATTGCTAGGCACCTAGGATATTTGCATGTTTATCCTTAGGAGTTACTTCCATAAAATTTCCCAAAATGTTGAACACATTGAAAATGCTACCAACAAGTTGTGAGAATTCCAGTTACTGCAGAGTCTTAACCATCAACTTGAAATTGATGATTTAAAAATCCCAGCTATTTGAGTTGTTGTATAGAGAAACCAAGTTGCAATTTTAATGTGTAATTATCAAATGAAGAACATGGTGGTAAGATTCACACTACCTGATTTCAAATTTTATTACAAAGCTACAGTAATCCTGGCCATGCTGTATTATGGGAAGGTATAACTCAATAGATCAGAATACACAGTCTAAAATGAAAATCTCATCTGTGTGGTCAATTAATTTTCAACAAATATGTAAATGGCACAATACAAGAAAGATCATCTTTTCAACAAATAGTGCTAAAACATTTGAAAGTTCATATGCAAACAAATAGACCTCAGCTTTACTTCAAGTTATGATTGTATGCATGCTTAGTTGCTGTCATGTCCAACTCTTTTTGACTTCATGGGTTACAGCCCGCCAGGCTCCTCTGACCCTAGAATTTTCCAGGCAAGAATACTGGAGTGGGTTGACATGTCCTACTGACAAGTTATACATTAAAAAAAAAAAAAACTCCAAATAGATCATAGACATTAATGTAAGAAGTAAAACTATAAAAACTTTAGAAGAAAACTTAGAAAAAGTTTTGTCACCTTGGATTAGGCAAAGATTTCTTAGTTTGCAAAAAGTACAAACTTTAAAGGGAAGAAATATGTATATATGCTGGTTAATAAAAATTTAAAAGATCCCTTTGTATGACACTGTTAATGAAATACAAGACACAGATGGAGAGAAAATATTTTCAAAATACCTATCTGGTAAAGAGCTTGAATCCAAAATACATAGAAGTTAATTGCAGCTCAATTAATAAGGTAATAACCTAATAAAGAAAATTACCAACATTTTTTATCTAAAAATGAACAATACTTCACCAAGACATATATGAGCTGCTGGTAAGCCTATGACAGGGGGTTCATCATCATTGTTAATTATAGAAATGCAAATATAAAACATATTGGATATTACTACAGCACATTTAGAAAATGGCTAAAATTAGAAAGACAAAGTACCTGAGAAGATGAGAAACTGGGGCTTTCAAGTAACTGAGGAGATGAGCAGAAAGCTGGCCAAGTGCATAGCTATTCTGGAAGACAGTTTGGCAGTTTGTTTTGAACTAAAGAGTACACTTGCTGTATGACTCAGTAATGCCACTAGTATTTACTCAAGAGAAATGAGAATAATAGCCATACTAACTCATCCAAGGTAAGGAGCAGCGGCTGCACTTTGCTGGAGCAGCCTTGAAGAGATACCCCCACCCAAGGTAAGAGAAACCCAAGTAGAAGGTAAGTGTTGCGAGAGAGCATTAGAGGGCAGACACACTGAAACATAATCATGGAAAACTAGTCAATCGAATCACACAGACCACAGCCTTGTCTAACTCAATGAAACTAAGCCATGCCGGGTCATGGTGTAGAGGTCTGACAGAACGTGGTGCACTGGAGAAGGGAAAGACAAACCACTTCAGTATTCTTGCCTTGAGGACCCCATGAACAGTAGGAAAAGGCAAAATGATAGGATACTGAAAGAGGAACTCCCCAGGTCAGTAGGTGCCCAACATGCTACTTAAGATCAGTGGAGAAAAAACTCCAGAAAGAGTGAAGGGATGGAGCCAAAGCAAAAACATTACCAGTTGTGGATGTGACTGGTGATAGAAGCAAGATCCGATGCTGTAAAGAGCAATATTGCACAGGAACCTGGAATGTCAGGTCCATGAATCAAGGCAAATTGGAAGTGGTCAAACAGGAGATGGCAAGAGTGAACATCAATATTCTAGGAATCAGCAACCTAAAATGGATTGGAATGGATGAATTTAACTCAGATGACCATTATATCACTACTGTGGACAGGAATCCCTTAGAAGAAATGGAGTAGCCATCATGGTCATCAAGAGAGTCTGAAATGCAGTACTTGGATGCCATCTCAAAAATGACAAAATGATCTCTGTTCATTTCCAAGGCAAACCATTCAATATCACAGTAATCCAAGTCTATACCCCAACAAGTAACACTGAAGAAGCGGAAGTTGAACAGTTCTATGAAGACCTACAAGACCTTTTAGAACTAACACCCTAAAAAGATGTCCTTTTCATTATAGGGGACTGGAATGCAAAAGTAGGAAGTCAAGAAACAGCTGGAATAACAGGAAAATTTGGCCTTGGAATGCAGAATGAAGCAGGGCAAAGCTAATAGAGTTTTGCCAAGAAAATGCACTGGTCATAGCAAACACCCTCCTCCAACAACACAAGAGAAGACTCTACACATGGATATCACAAGATGGTCAACACCAAAATCAGATTGATTATTTTCTTTGCAGTCACAGAAGCTTTATACAGTCAGAGAAACAAGACCGGGGGCTGACTGTGGCTCAGATCATGAACTCCTTGGCAAATTCAGAATTAAGTTGAAGAAAGTAGGGAAAACCACTAGACCATTCAGATATGACCTAAGTCAAATCTCTTATGATTATACAGTGGAAGTGAGAAATAGATTTAAGGGACTAGATTTGATAGATAGAGTGCCTGATGAACTATGGAATGAGGTTCGTGACATTGTACAGGAGACAGGGATCAAGACCATCCCCATGGAAAAGAAATGCAAAAAAGCAAAATGGCTGTCTGGGGAGGCCTTACTAATAGCTGAGAAAAGAAGAGAGGCGAAAAGCAAAGGAGAAAAGGAAAGATATAAGCATCTGAATGCAGAGTTCCAAAGAATAGCAAGAAGAGATAAGAAAGCCTTCTTCAGCGATCAATGCAAAGAAATAGAGAAAGACAACAGAAAGGGAAAGACTAGAGATCTCTTTAAGAAAATTAGAGATACCAAGGGAACATTTCATGCAAAGATGGGCTCGATAAAGGACAGAAATGGTATGAACCTAACAGAAGATATTAAGAAGAGGTGGCAAGAATACACAGAAGAACTGTACAAAAAAGATCTTCACAACCCAGATAATCACGATGGTGTGATCACTCATCTAGAGCCAGACATCTTGGAATGTGAAGTCAAGTGGGCCTTAGAAAGCATCACTACAAACAAAGCTAGTGGAGGTGATGGAATTCCAGTGGAGCTATGTAAAATCCTGAAAGATGATGCTGTGAAAGTGCTGCACTCAATATGCCAGCACATTTGGAAAACTCAGCAGTGGCCACAGGACTGGAAAAGGTCAGTTTTCATTCCAATCCCAAAGAAAGGCAATGCCAAAGAATGTTCGAACTACCACACAATTGCACTCATCTCACATGCTAGTAAAATAATGCTTAAAATTCTCCAAGCCAGACTTCAGCAATACGTGAACCATGAACTTCCAGATGTTCAAGCTGGTTTTAGAAAAGGCAGAGAAACCAGAGATCAAATTGCCAACATATGCTGGATCATGGAAAAAGGAAGAGAGTTCCAGAAAAAACATCTATTTCTGCTTTATTGACTATGCCAAAGCCTTTGACTGTGTGGATCACAAGAAACTGTGGAAAATTCTGAGAGAGATGGGAATACCAGACCACCTGACCTGCCTCTTCAGAAACCTGTATGCAGGTCAGGAAGGAACAGTTAGATCTGGACATGGAACAACATACTGGTTCCAAACAGGAAAAGGAATATGTCAAGGCTGTATATTGTCACCCTGCTTATTTAACTTCTATGCAGAGTACATTATGAGAAACGCTGGGCTGGAAGAAGCACAAGCTGTAATCAAGATTGCCAGGAGAAATATCAGTAACCTCAGATATGCAGATGATACCACAATTTTGGCAGAAAATGAAGAACTAAAAAGCCTCTTGATGAAAGTGAAAGAGGATAGTGAAAAAAATTTGCTTAAAGCTCAACATTCAGAATACTAAGATCATATCATCTCATCCCATCACTTCATGGGAAATAGATGGGGACACAGTGCAAATAGTGTCAGACTTTATTTTGGGGGGCTCCAAAATTACTGAAGTTGATGACTGCAGCCCTGAAATTAAAAGATGCTAACTTCTTGGAAGGAAAGTTATGGCCAACCTAGATGGCATATTCAAAAGCAGAGACATTACTTTCCCAACAAAGGTCCATCTAGTCAAAACTATGGTTTTTCCAGTGGTCATGTATGGATGTGAGAGTTGGACTGTGAAGAAAGCTGAACACCGAAGAGTTTATGCTTTTGAACTGTGGTGTTGGGGAAGACTGTTGAGAGCCCCTTGGACTGCAAGGAGATCCAACCAGTCCATTCTGAAGGAGATCAGTTCTGGGTGTTCTTTGGAAGGAATGATGCTAAAGCTGAAACTCCAGTACTTTGGCCACCTCATGCAAAGAGTTGACTCATTGGAAAAGACTCTGATGCTGGGAGGGATTGGGGGCAGGAGGAGAAGGGGACGACAGAGGATGAGATGGCTGGATGGCATCACCAACTCAATCGACATGAGTTTGAATGAACTCTGGGAGATAGTGATGGACAGGTAGGCCTGGCTTGCTGCAATTCATGGGGTCACAGTGAGTCAGACAAGACTGAGCGACTGAAGTGAACTGAACTGAACTAGCCTGTATTCAAATATATTTAAGTAATGTTCTAATAATTGCTCCCCCACCCACAGAATGTGTTCAACTATCTTAAACAAATCTGGGTATGCCAGTACAACTATAAGAAGGAGTTGGATACCGATGCATGCAATGATTATACATCTGCACAGGAATTTCTCAAAAGCATAGCACATGAACAAAGCCAGACCCAGAAGCTACAAGTATATCAATTTGTTCATATTACATTCAGGAGAGGGAGGAGATTTAAGATGAACATGTATGTTTGAGATGTTAACTTTTATAATTGATTATGTCACTGATGATTGAACACATTTTGTTACTGAGCTCTTGATGTTTTTTGTACTTTGCTATTCAACATTTATGCTATTTGTGTTTGAATATCAAACACCTAGGTATCTTCCCTGTATTGCTGAATTTACACTTTATAACTTTAGTAAAATATATTATCAATCACATTCTAACCAATTTTTATGTGCTAGCATAGACAGAAAAGAATAATATATATCCTATGTACATACAAGGATTCTTATTTTTTGTTTCATGAGGTGAGTATTTGGCTCAAATTTTTATGTACCCTTGTTCTATTGATAAAATGATATATCTGAGTAACAAGATAAATTTATCATTAAGATGTCTAGATTTTTAGAATATTCACTATATTCCCATTCTTACAGAAGTGGAATAAAGACTTGAACTATATATTTACTTATTTCCCAAGCTGCCTTATCTTCAATATTTTGTACAAATACCTGTGTGTTTGGAGGAAACCCATTTTGGTTTTGTTTTTCTTCCAATGCCTAGAAAATGTTTTTGAAAATTATTACCTTCCCTCTTTTGGCATTCCCTCCTTCATTTCCCACCTATTCCTTCCGATTTCCTGTGTTTCAGAGTAACATACATGTGCTGCTTTATATTCCTAACAGCAAGAAGCATTTCACATCAGAAGGTAATCTTAATGATTCCATTAATTATAACTCATAACAATATAGTAATTACATTGGCACAGTTGGAAAGTCAAGACACGACATTCTGCTCTAAAGAACATACATTTACTGCAAATTATTACCATTATTGTTTTGGTTTGGGGCCTATTCTCCAGGTGTATACCCATATTTAGGTACCTAGGGATTTTTAGATAAAAAGTTCAGCATTCTTTAAGTAAAGTATGCTGTTGTTTAGTTGCTAAGTGGTTTTCAACTCTTTGCGACCCCATGGACTGTAGCCTGTGAGGCTCCTTTGTCCATGGGATTTCTCAGGCAAGACTACTGCAGTGTGTTGCCATTTCCTTCTTCAGGGATTCTCCCGACCCAGGGATCAAACTGGGGTCTCTTGCATTGTAGATGGATTCTTTACCAGCTGAACTCCTTGAGAGAAACACAAGATAGTAGAGTTCAGCAGTTATTTGCAAGAATGTAGTGAAACTGGAATAATTGTGAACAGATGGATTCAGATTGGTGAAGAGATTTTGAAAACAAATTTTTGAAGAAAGATTTGAAATAATCTTTGGGTACAGTATTATGGTGAAATTTAAAAGATAAGGCTAAGTTTAGACAAATGATATCATGAAAGATTTCTTCTGAGGCTTTTACTACAAAGCACCTTTTGGCTCTTAATCATGCAATACCATTTAAAATATATTCAGGAGATTTTAGTATGTCTATCTAATTGTAAACTTTCTGTTCACTGATACGCTGGCTATTCCTATCAGGCTCATGAAACTGACTATGTGTATTCCTTTCCTACTTCTGCCTTAGTCAGTGACATCACACTGGTAGCTTAACATTGGCCTTGGTGGGAAAATGCAAGCATATGACTGCATAAAATCAGGTTTTTTTCTTATGCTAAATAAACCAAAGCAGTTCTGGATGTTCAGGATAGATATTAGGTAATCTAAATAGAAATTATTTTTAATAACTCTCAGCATAACACAAATCAGTTTGTAAAAAGAAATCACTGGTGAGATTAATGAATGCCATTTATAAGCCTTTTGGTAAATGAATTTAAGCTAATACAGTAGTAATAGATGTGGTTTCTTCTAAGGTAAAAGACATAGATTCTTGATAAGGAATCTCCGTTGAACTTCAGCTAGTAATCCTACAAGAAACAAACCCATTGTAGTAAATCAGTACATTTCCTTATTCAGTAGTTGGTAGTTGGCAGGATTTCCTAGAAAGAACCTTTGTCTATATATGAAAGAATGTTGATGAAATTATAGATATAAGGTAAATATTATAGGGAAATGAATAAAAATATAAAATTGCTGTTCATGACAATTTGAACAAACCAATATATTAAATAACAAACTTAAAGAATATAGCAAGTAATCAGAATGCTAATGAACAGAAAGTTATATACATACAATATTAATGTTGTAGTGATTGATTACTGAGCTCTTCAGCTGTTTATTCATTCCCAAGGAGAGTAATTCATTTGCCTAGTATAATTTTAATCCCTGATATTATTTTCAATAGCTATTATTTTTCAAATGGATATTTCAGAATGCCAATTAAGAAGAGTTAAAATAACATTGACTAGTCTTTGCTGTGATTCACAATTTTTTAACACCGATACATTATACATAAAGTTATATCAGTAACATTTTCAGTAATTTTCCTTTGTAAGATGGAAACACTAATCTTATAAAAACATACTCTGTTTAAGCTGATGTTTATAATTATGGATAAAATCTCAGCTGTTTATAAAAGCTTAAGTAAAATCACTATTGCATCAGAATCAGGCTCTGGCTTTGCCTATAAAATTAATAAAGGTAGAACAGTCGAGAATTCAAACAATTCTTTTGTCCAACTATCAGTAGAACAAAGGTGGGTAGCATTACCCCTGGAATTAAAACTAATGCACAAGTCTCAAGTATAAGGCAACTAGGAAGTTCAAGTCTACAACAGATTTATTATGTTTGTTCAAGTCAGATATCAGTTCACAGTAGGATTCAATGCAAATCCAGGATTTAAGAGCCAATGTTAATTAAATCCTAATAAGCAGAATTTTCCGGTCTTAGTGGCAGACTAGCAGTTCCTGGTGCACTGTTTATTGGTTTGTAACTAGAACTCGGCACACTTGGTGATGCTTAGAACTACTGCATTGGCATCAGTCCCCTCTCACATTCTAAGGTAATGGAAATGAAAGAACAATAATTTGCTTGCATTTAAAATGTAGTAAAAGGATGTTAAATGTCTGTCACATTAGTTTGTAATCCATGGATTTTACAGGCCAATGTTATACAAGTCCTATCCTGCAAAAATCCTACATCTTACCATACTAGACAGACTTCCTCTTTCCATTCCAGTTCCTCAGTGATCAATGCAAAGAAATAGAGGAAAACAATAGAAAGAGATGCCTTGAAGAAAAGTAGAGATACCAAGGGAACATTTCATGCAAAGATGGGCTCGATAAAGGACGGAAATGGTATGGACCTAACAGAAGCAGAAGATATTGAGAAGAGGTGGCAAGAATACACAGAAGAACTGTACAAAAGAGAGCTTCACGACCAAGATAATCACGATGGTGTGATCACTCACCTAGAGCCAGACATCCTGGAATGTGAAGTCAAGTGGGCCTTAGAAAGCATCACTATGAACAAAGCTAGTAGAGGTGATGGAATTCCAGTGGAGCTATTTCAAATCCTGAAAGATGATGCTGTGAAATTGCTGCACTCAATATGTCAGCAAAACTGAAAAACTCAGCAGTGGCCACAGGACTGGAAAAGGTCAGTTTTCATTCCAATCCCAAAGAAAGGCAATGCCAAAGAATGCTCAAACTACCGCAAAATTGCACTCATCTCACACGCCAGCAAAGTAATACTCAAAATTCTCCAAGCCAGGCTTCAGCAATACGTGAACTGTGAACTTCCAGATGTTCAAGCTGGTTTTAGAAAAGGCAGAGGAACCAGAGATCAAATTGCCAACATATGCTAGATCATGGAAAAAGCAAGAGAGTTCCAGGAAAACATCTATTTCTGCTTTATTGACTATGCCAAAACCTTTGACTGTGTGGATCACAATAAACTGTGGAAAATTCTGAAAGAGATGGGAATACCAGACCACCTGACCTGCCTCTTGAGAAACCTGTCTGAAGGTCAGGAAGCAACAGTTAGAACTGGATATGGAACAACAGACTGGTTCCAAATAGGGAAAGGAGTACGTCAAGGCTGTATATTGTCACCCGGCTTTTTTCACTTCTCTGCAGAGTACATCATGAGAAATGCTGGGCTGGAAGAAGCACAAGCTGGAATCAAGATTGCTGGGAGAAATATCAATAACCTCAGATATGTAGATGACACCAGCCTTATGGCAGAAAGTGAAGAAGAACTAAAGTGCCTCTCGATGACAGTGAAAGAGGAGATTGAAAAAGTTGGCTTAAAGCTCAACATTCAGAAAACGAAGATCATGGCATCCAGTCCCATCACTTCATGGCAAATAAATTGGGAAACAGTGGAAACAGTGGCTGACTTTAATTTGGGGGCTCCAGAATACTGCAGATGGTGACTGCAGCCATGAAATTAAAAGATGATTACTCCTTAGAAGGAAAGATATGACCAACCTAGACAGCATATTGAAAAGCAGAAACTACTTTGTCAACAAAGGTCCATCTAGTCTAGGCTATGGTTTTTCCAGTAGTCACGTATGGATGTGAGAGTTGAACTATAAAGAAAGCTGAGCACCAAAGAATTGATGCTTTTGAACTCTGGTATTGGAGAAGACTCTTGAGAGTCCCTTGGACTGCAAGGAGATCCAACCAGTCCATCCTAAAGGAGATTAGTCCTGGGTGTTCATTGGAAGAATTGATGCTAAAGCTGAAACTCCAGTACTTTGGCCACCTAATGCGAAGATTTGACTCATTTGAAAAGACCCTGATCCTGGGAAAGATTAAGGGCAGTAGGAGAAGGGGATGACAGAGGATGAGATGATTGGATGGCATCACCGACTCAATGGACATGAGTTTGTGTAAACTCTGGGAGTGGGTGATGGACAGGGAGGCCTGGTGTGCTGTGGTTCATGGGGTCGCAAAGAGTCAGACATGACTGAGCGACCGAACTGATCTGAGCTGATTCCAGTTCGGTAGTTTTAACTTCTGGTATGCAGTATAACTAGAGAGGGACAGGTAAGGGAAATGATTATTCTTTTGGATATAGAGAAAGCAGATAGCTGAGGCACTTTATCTGAATGATAACTATGAACTTCAAGATCAGTGTCTGTTGGGAGAGTAGATTTTGATGTATAATTTGAATGTACAAATTGGATTATGATGTCTCAGACACAGTTAATTAAAAAAGAACCAAGATGTGAAAATTTGAACCTCAGTGTTAAATCACAGGGCTTCCCTGGGGGCTCAGATGGTAAAGAATCTGCGTGCAATGCAAGAGACGTGGGTTTGATCAAGTTCAAAATATGCCAGATGAAGCCTGTCTAAATTCAGAAAACTAGTTTATCAGAAATATGTGTTCAGAATGATATATATTGCATGCAAATTACAGGAAAATATTTTGTTATTTAAATGGATAAGGAATATTTAAAAATATATGTATAAGACTTGACTTGATATTTTAGAAAAGTCTTGATTTGACTCTATTTATGAAGCAGGTGATTTTCCTAACAGAAATTTTTCTTTTCCACTTCTCTTCAAAGTAGAAGAGATATTTCTTAATAATTAAAAAAATGATCTCAGTTGAAGGTGAGAAATGCATTAGGAAGCCTTCTATTTAATGGATTCCTAATATTTTCTCCTTATATTACCTAATGTAAACTATGTCTCTAACCAATGGCTCATTAAAACAAACATGCAGACAAAAACCTCAGGTTTTTTTTTTGTTTTTATAAAGATTTTCAGTTCCCCAGCAAAAGCTAAATGTGGTTAGTCTGTTCAATTTTCTGAAAGATCTAGATACTTTAGGAAAGTTCTGTAGCGTAGACATAATCTGGTTAAGTTTCAAACCCCAAGATATTATTGTTTTTAAACGTGTATAATATAATCCAATTGATGTTTAAATATTTTTATTTTGAGAATGTCCTTTTTCTTCCATAAAAGTTAGAGCATGTGGCTGTGGGGAATAAAATTATTTACCTGGATGTTATAGTTACTTTTTTTTCTTTTTTATACTATGTGACAATCAAATTGCAGGAAGTTAAGGGCAGGTACTTTTACTTAAAGTTTATGGTTAAGATTATGTATTTTATGGTCTGGTAAGTAATCAGTTTAGTAACATTTTTCTGTAGGTTGAAAAAATATATATATATTTTAATTTTTAAGTTCGATGTTCTTTTTTATTATTTTTAATTTTTTACATTGAAGTATAATTGCTTTACAGTTTCGTTAGTTTCTGCCGTACAATAATGTCAATCAGCTATGGGTACACATATATCCCTTTCCTCTTGGACCTCTCTCCCACCTGCCCCATCCCACCCTTCTACGTCATCACAGATGGCTGAGCTGAGCTCTCTATGCTATACAGACGTTTCCCACAAGCTATCTATTTTACACAAGGTAGTAATACGTCAGTGCTGCTCTCTCAGTTTATTCTACCCTCTCCTTCCCCACCTCCATGTCTGCAAGTCTGTTATCTGTGTCTGCGTCTCTATTCCTGAGCTGCAAATAGGTTTATCGATACCACTTTTACAGATCCCATATATATACATGTTAATATATGGTATTTGCTTTTCTCTTTATGATTTACTTCATTCCATATGACAGACATTAGGTTCATCCACATCAATCCTAATGACTCAATTTCATTCCTTTTTATGGCTGTTGTTCTATCGTGTGTGTGGGCATCTATGTATATGCCTGCATACATACATCTGCCTTGTCTGTTCATCTGTCCACGGACGTCTAAGCTGCTTCCATGTCCTGGCTACTGTCCATGGCGCTGCACTGAACACTGGGGTACGTGTCTTTTTAGATTATGCTTTGCTCAGGGTATATGCCCAGTACTGGGATTGCTGGTCCATATGCTAGTTCTGTGTTGAGTTTTCTAAGGAACTTCCATACTGCCTTCCATTTCCATAGCGCTTGTGTCGATTCACATTCCCAAAAACAGTGCAAGAGGATTCCCGTTTCTCCACACCCTCTCTAAAATTTATTGTTTATAGACTTTTATTGGTGGCCATTCTGACCAGTGTGAGGTGATACCTCAGTGTAGGTTTTTATTTACATTTCTCTTATAATTAGTGGTGCTGAGCATCTTTTCATGTGTCTCTAGGCCATCTGTATGTCTCTTTGGAAAGATGTCTACTCAGGTCTTCTTTCCATTTTTTGACTGTGTTTACTTTTTTGATATTGAGCTCCATAAGCTGTTTGTATCTTCTGGAGAGTAACCCTTTGTCCATTGCTTCATTCGCTAATATTTTCTCCCATTCTGAGTGATGTCTTTTGTTGTGTTTACAGTTTCCTTTGCTGTGTAAATGCTTTTAAGTTTCATTAGGTCCCGTTTGTTTATGTTTGTTTTTATTTTCATTACTCTAGGAGGTGGGTCAGTGAAGATCTTGCTGTGGTTTGTGTCAAAGAGTGTTTTTTCTATGTTTTCCTCTAAGAGTTTTCAAGTGTCTGGTCTTATATTTAGGTCTTTAATCCATTTCAAGTTTATATATATATATCTAGATGTATTCTTAAATTTTTGAGTTCAAAATTCTTTTTCTGTTCATTAGATCAAGCTTAAGTTTGTGTTCTTTAAATGTATATTGTAACTTCTTTTTGGGCTTCCCATGTGGTGCTAGTGGATGGAGGAGACATAAGGGACACAGGTTCAATCCCTGGGTCATGAAGGTCCGCTGGAGAAGGGCCAGGCAACCCACACATTTTCTTGCCTGGAAAATACCACAGACAGAGGAGCCCGGTAGGCTGTGGTCCACAGGGTCGCAAAGGGTTGGACAGGACTGGAGTGACTTACCACACATGCAACTTCTTTCTGGAGAAAGATTTTGTTACAATCTTGAATCATTATGGAGATTGTCAAGAACTGTTTTTTTGTTTTTTAAACTGGCAATTTTTACTTCAATTTAAAAAATTTAACAAGTACCCAAGCAAAAATTCAGAATTTTCACATTTTATGGATTGAGTTAACTTTTTGTCGTAGTAAGGCTTCAGTGGCTCAGACGGTAAAGCGCCTGTCTACAATGTGGGAGACCCGGGTTCGAACCCCGGGTTGGGAAGATCCCCTGGAGAAGGGAATGGCAATCCACTCAGTACTCTTGCCTTGAGAATCCCATGGACAGAGGAGCCTGGTAGGCTACAGTCCATGGGGTCGCAAAGAGTCAGACACGACTGAGCGACTTCACTTTCACTTTCACTTTGTTGTAGTACTGTAACCTTTTTCATTTATGATACCATTCTTTGTCTTGAAGTCAATTATGCCTACATGACTGTAACTGTGACATTTTAGTACTTTTTTGTTGTTGAATCAAAGGACTTACAGGAAAGTATAACCACTGTAGATGTAGATCTTACTTCAAAATATACATACTTAACAGATCAAGAAACCCAGCATTGCCAGTACCTCAGAAGTCCACAAAGAGCTTTTCCTGATCATTACTTTCCATTCCACCCACAGCAATCACTGTCCTGACTTTTAATACCAAATTTTTGTTTTGCCTGTTTTTAAGCTCTATATAAATAAATGTATAACTCTGTGTTATTATCTTTTCTTATCCCTTTTAACCATAGTTTGTTCAAGTATTTTACAATATTTCATTCTATGAACATACTAAAATTTCTTTTTTTTTTTTAACCTATGATGAACACTTAGTTGTATAAACTTTGGAACTCTGACAAATGATACTAATGTGAACATTATTGTAGTTTTCTTTTGGTGAACAAATGCATTTTTTCTGTTGTATGTTTACCTAGAAATCGAGTTGTCAGATAAAATACACTATGTAGAGTTCAATGTAAATTTTGTATAAACAGAAAAAATCTTTAGTATTTATATGCATCAAATATTGCATGCATGTACTTATACCAGTAAAGATTACTCAATGCTTATCTGAAATTCACATTTAGCCGGGCATGACATATTTTTGTTTTCTACATTTGGCAATCTTCCATAGAAATAAAATAATAAGGTAATAAAAAGTTCTTTCTAGGGAAGAAGGTATCCTGCTATGTTCTCTTCTAGATTTTTTGTTAAATCTTCACTTTTGTGTATGTGTGTGTATGTTTGTGTGTGTGTATCCTCCTGCATTAGAATATTGTTTGTGAAGTTTCATTTGTGGATTTCATTTTTTTCCCAAATGCCAATCCAATTAAAACAATTTATAGAAAAAAATATTTTTTTCTCCACTATGATGCCACCTTGGGTTTCATCATATTCAACCAAAATATGTGGGGATCTTTAATGAGCTGATATGTAGGGATTTTTAATGACATTAAATCTACAGATCAATTGTGGAAGAAATGACACCTGCAATGCATTCAGTATAGGAATGGATTCACCAAGTTCAATGCTTGAACTTAGTATGTGTGTGAGCTTAGTCATGTCCAGCTCTTTGTGCAGTCTGCCAGGCTCCTTTGCCCCTGGAATCTTCCAGGCAAGACTACTGGAGTAGGGTGCCGTTTCTCTCTCCAGGGGGTCTTCCTGACCCAGGGACTGAACTTGGGTCATTTTCATCTCCTTCATTTGCAGGTAGATTCTTTACCATTCGTGCCACCTGGGAAGCCCTGAACTTGGTACACCTCTCCATTCATTAGATCTTTTCTTTCCTAAATATATGTTAGTGTTTACTTCTAGATCTAAAGCACATTTTGTTGGATTTATTCCTAATCATGTGATATCTTGTTGATATTTTAAGTAGTTAACAGTTTTGTGAACATTTCCATAATTATTATGGAGTTATCGACCAATATTTACTAATCTTTCCTTGTACTTCTAACAGTTGTGATTTTTGTGATTAATTCAGTAAAGTTATTCCTTGTCACTTGACTGTAAGATCTATTAAGGCAAGAGTCAAGAATCATTTACTCGTCGTGATATCCATGTGCCTAGGTCATTGTATGGCACACAGTAGGCAGTCAGTAAATATTTGTTGCATTCTCTGCAGGAAGTGTCTGACCCCTGTGATTGGCCCCGGGTTCCGTTTACATAGACTATTTGACTGGCAAGCATGCTTCAGAAGCAAAATGCCAAGTTTGAGCATGTGCCTAGTAATCTGCTAATAACTTCCTTATTCTAGAAAAGCATGAGACCAGTTATTCCGAATTTAGGAGACGAGGAAGAGAAAGTTAGGAGATAATCATCTACATGACTAGATAGGGGAAAGTTGGTAACATGGTCTTTAGATTTCATTACTAAATATTCAAAATGCAGGGACATATGGGTTCAGAAAAGCTACTTAGGTTTGCTCTGCCTTATCAGAATCCAGAAAAGGAGCATTTAGTTCAGAGATCAAGATTTTCATGAGGGGCAGTAATCAGAATACTTGAAAATGAAGTGGACAGTATAGGAAACCTCTAAAGACACCATGTTTAGCATTTTTTTAATCAAATAAGGGGTTGTTATACCTACTCTCAAGCGTCTTATGAGCTAATAGGTGCATTTGGCAACAAGAACAAAGGATTAAACATGACAAAGCATCAACAGTTGGTTAGATATATGACAAACGTTTTTATAGTTAGATTCACCCAAAGATGAAAACAACTTATGACTCTATCAAAGATGAATTGTCCCTCTCTGACCAGAGCATGCCCTCCATTTGTGAGTATATCTATCATCCTCCCAATTATTGATCTTCCTCCACTGAAAACAGAAAGGCATAATATTATCGTTCAGCCTAAGAACAATAAGCAAGAGAACAACTATTTTTGTAATATGAATGTTATGCAATATTTGCATTCCAATGCATAAATACCTTGTATATATTCCATCATATAGCCTATGTATGCATCGTTTTTAAGGGGCTTATGTTTCATGAAAAAGATAACATAACCAGCAATGTCATAGGTATATGAACCAAAAAAATTAGACATATAGACTAAGAAGATATTTTCTTGTTTCTAAAAAGATTTAAGAGATTATTGAGTCTCTTCCTTTGTATTTTTATTTGAATTTAATGATAATATGGCCGAAGTTATATTTTGAAGTAATTTTTAATTTTTAAATATACCACAACAAAACTAACTGCTCCAGTGTTGCCTGCCCCTCCTTTTTCTTTTTATTTGCAGGCATAAAATCATACATCAGTATTCTTGTGGATGAATGCAGATACCAGTCATGTAATGCACCATTTTAATTTAAATGCAAAATATTTATTGCTCTGACATAAAGTCAATAACATCCATACTGGTGAATAAGTGCCTCTGATCCAAATCAATTTTTTAAATTACATAAAAATTTATTATTGCTCATAACTTTATATATCTCTAGATACTATGTAAATCTTTAGAAACAATTAGCAAATCCAAAAGCACTTTGTATATCTATGAATTTTTAATGCATCTTTCTTCCAAGTTGGAAAAATAATTCTTTTAAATGTTCCCTCCCTCTTCACACCCTTTAATTTCTAGCAATAAGCAGCTATGTAGACATAAATAACATATTAATTTTCATGGCCTATGAATCAGGCCAACACTATAATGAATTTTCAACCGTTTTAAAGGGCTTTCAGTCATATTTGACTCTCATACTGCATTGGCTGAATATATGGGGAAAAAAACTTTGTAAGTGATGTGAAGTCTTCAGAGGAGATGGTCTATCATCTTGAGGTTGAGGAGTTCATCATTAAAGAACATGGGAGGTGATTCAATTCAGGGTGGAAGTTGAAAATGGTGGTAATGAAACTACTGTTACACATGGTGAAAAATTATAGATGTATATATATTCTTCAGATTCAAATAGTTTTAGGAAAGTATCTTTGCTAGGCCAGGTATTTATTATCAAGGCTATATAGCATTAGTTGCATTTGTTTCAGAGAAGGGGTGTAAATGGGCATTTCACATCGGTTAAGGAAACTAATGAATACATAATGTATAATAACTCCATCAGATAACCTATTCTTTTTTAAAATTTTCTTTTAATTTTATTGGGTCTTCATTGCAATGTAGGCTTTCTCTCATTGCAAAGCATGAGCTCTGGAGGGCTCAGGCTCAGTGGTTGGTGTTCACTGGCTCTCTAGTGTGGGATGGGGGCTTAGTTACCTGATGGCACGCGAGATATTTTACCTGTGTTGTGTGGACACTTAGTTGTGGCATGTGGGATTTTAGTTCCCTAACCAGGGGCCAAATCTGCATCTCCTGCATTGGGAGGTTGTTTCTCAACCACTGGACCACCAGGGAAGTCCCAAGATAACCTCTTCTTAATCTTCAATCTTTGTCATTCTTAAATAGTCGTTTTCATTTTTTATTTTTAATAGAAGTCTTTCTTGAATGAAAAGACTGCTCACCCACTGCTGTGTAATGATAATGAGAAGACTTCTGTGTCTGCTTCAGGGGACGTTATACTTGCTGGTGAGATTTGATTAACTGCTGAACATGAGAGACAGGCAAAAACTAGCTTTCGTATCCTGATTTTCATTTCCTTTGGGCAGAAGGAAGTACATCTGTGTATTAGTCGCGTCGTTATATGGTGTGTGTTAGTTGGTTGCTTAGTCGTTTCCAGCTCTTTGCAACCCCATAGACTGCAGCCCAGCAGGCTTCTCCGTCCCTGGGATTCTCCAGGCAGGGACACTGGAGTGGTTTGCCATTTCCTGCTCCAACAGGAACTATAGAAAGAAAGAAAGTGAAGTTGCTCGGTCGTGTCCGACTCTTTGCAACCCCATGGACTGCAGCCCACCAGGCTCCTCCATCCATGGAATTTTCCAGGGAAGAGTACTGGAGTGGGTTGCCGTTTCCTTCTCCATGGAATGGAAAATTATTGATAGAATGGTTTGAGTCCCAAAGAAAGTGAAAGTCGCTCAGTCATGTCCAACTCTTTGTGACCTTATGGACTGTATAGTCCATGGAATCCTCCAGGCCAGAATACTGGAGTGGGTAGCCTTTCCCTTCTCCAGGGGATCTTCCCAACCCAGGGATCGAACCTAGTTCTCTTGCATTGCAGGCGGATTCATTACCAGCTGAGCCACAAGGGAAACCCTTGAGTCTCAAATATTGCCATAAAATAGAGTTTGAATTATATGAAAGAGAGGCTACAACACTTTTTTCCCTAGAGCACTTTATGTGATACAGCTTCTGTGAGTGGGTGACAGAGAACAACTCAGAGAGCAGAAAGTGGGCAAAGAGACTGACTCAACCTCAGTGATACTCACGAGAAGGTAGATGCAGATCGTTTCTTTGATCTCTAGGTTGCAGAGCACTGAGTGATGTCACTGAATCCAAATCAGGATTCACCCAATGAACGGCGGGGCCCTTCAAGTCGTCTCTCAGCAGCAGGTACCTTGTTTGAGACCTGGCTTGGAGGAGAGGAACATAGCAGGTGCCTTTATATTGCTGTTGTCTTTTGGCTTTAAGTTGGTATCTTGTGGTAATTTTAGATTTATGGAAAAGTTACAAATCTATCATGGAGAATCTCCATATGCCCCTTCACCAACATTAAAATTTCACATAATCATGATATATTTGTCAAAACTAAGAACCACATTTGTGTATTACTATCAACTGAATTCCAGACTTGATTCAGGTTTCCTCAGACTTTTTTCCAGAATTCTCTTTGTATGCTCCTCACTCCACACGTATTATATTTAATCATCATGGTCCTTTGTCTTTTCCAATCCATGACTGTGTCTAAGTTGCGCTTAGTTTTATTATGACCCTGACAACTTTCAAAAATACTTAAGAATTTAAGGATCATTGTCTCCATAAGCATATTACAAAAAAAGACAGAACCGTGAATGCTGATCTATCCCCCACCACCCGCATTTTGTGAGGTAAATTGTGGCTAAGAGAAAATATTTAGAGATGGAGCTAGCGCCTTGCTGGGTGCTATGGATGCCACTAGGACAAGGAAATCTTTTAAAATGAAAGATAAACCATGGGCAGTGTATGTGGGACCGATTAGAAGGAGAGCCCAGAATTTGCAAAAAAAGAAAAAAAGCAAATAATGAGTAAACAGAATATGTGTGTGTGTGTGTGTGTGTGTGTGTGTGAAAGTGATAGTCACTTAGTCATGTCTGACTCTTTGCCACCCCACAGACTATATAGTCCATGGAATTCTCCAGACCAGGATGCTGGAGTGGATAGCCTTTCCCTTCTCCCAGGGATCTTCCCAACCCAGGGATCGAACCCAGGTCTCCCTCATTGCAGGCAGATTCTTTACCAGCTGAGCCACCAGGGAAACTCATATATATATATGTATTTCATATTAATGATTTAATATTAATTTTTTTCAGTCTAATCATCTCTCTAAATTTAGTATTGCCCTTTCTAAGAGTTTAGAAAATTTGCTATCCCTTCTACTTATTAGATATACTAAATATAATAATAATACTATAGATCAGAATATAGGGAACTTGTCTAGACTTGAACTTTGAAGACTATAGAGCTATCAAGAAAAAGTAAGACTTATACTCTATTTCTTTGAGCCCCTCTTTTGGGTGGAGGGGGGAGGGAGGCAGGAATACTGGAGTGGGTTGCCATTTCCTGCTCCAGATCTTCCTGACCAAGGGATTGAACCCGGGACTTGCACATTGTAGGTAGATGCTTTACGGTCTGAGCCACCAGGGAAAGAGGAGAGTGAAAAAGTTGGCTTAAAGCTCAACATTCAGAAAACTAACATCATGGCATCTGGTCCCATCACATCATGGCAAATAGATGGGGAAACAGTGGAAACAGGGTCAGACTTTATTTTTCTGGGCTCCAAAATCACTGCAGATGGTGATTGCAGCCATGAAATTAAAAGACGCTTACTCCTTGGAAGGAAAGTTATAACCAACCTAGATAGCATATTGCAAAGCAGAGACATTACTTTGCCAACAAAGGTCCGTCTAGTCAAAGCTATGGTTTTTCCAGTAGTCATGTATGGATGTGAGAGTTGGACTGTGAAGAAAGCTGAGCACCGAAGAATTGCTGCTTTTGAACTGTGGTGTTGGAGAGACTCTTGAGAGTCCTTTGGACTGCAAGGAGATCCAACGAGTTCATTCTGAAGATCAGTCCTGGGTGTTCTTTGGAAGGACTTTTGCTAAAGCTGAAACTCCAGTACTTTGGCCACCTCATGAGAAGAGTTGACTCATTGGAAAAGAGTCTGATGCTGGGAGGGATTGGGGGCAGGAGGAGAAGGGGTCAACAGAGGATGAGATGGCTGGATGGCATCACCGACTCAATGGACGTGAGTCTGAGTGAATTCCAGGAGTTGATGGACAGGGAGGCCTGGCGTGCTGTGATTCATGGGGTTGCAAAGAGTCAGACATGACTGAGCAACTGAACTGAACTGATACTCTATTTCTTTATTCACCACTTACTTAAATTTATTTTATGAAACAGTTCAAACTCATGTTTACTAGGTTTTAATATAGAGTCTTATATTTTCTATGTGTCAAGTTTTGATAGACAATGGAAAATGTGTTTTGGATTCATCTGTTTTCTACATACTGTTTTCATTCTTAGAGTCCCTTGCCTCATTAAACCTGCTGTTATCAATTATTTTGACTGTTTAGAATTATTGATGTAGATACATGGTACTGTGTAAGACAAATTTTTCCAGACACTTAAGAAGATAATTTTATTTAGGCTACTGCAATAGGGAGAACAGACCGTTTCTGAAGATCAATGTCTCAGCAGACTGTTTTTGCCAATGATAAACAAGTTATTGACAGGGTGCTTTACTCCCACGGTTATTTTTTTTTTAATTTATTGACATATAGTTGATTTACAATACTATGTTAGTTTATGTGTAGAGCAAACTGATTCACATATATATAGTTAGTTAGTTCAGTCGTGCACTCCAGTCCAACTCTTTGCAACTCCATGAATCGCTGCACGCCAGGCCTCCCTGTCCATTACCATCTCCCAGAGTTGACTCAAACTCATGTCTATCAAGTCCGTGATGCCATCCAGCCATCTCATCCCCTGTTGTCCCAATCTCCTCCTGCTCCCAATCCCTCCCAACATCAGACTCTTTTCCAATGAATCAACTCTTCGCATGAGGTGGCCAAAGTACTGGAGCTTCAGCTTTAGTGTCATTCCTTCCAAAGAACACCCAGGACTGATATCCTTTAGAATGGACTGGTTGGATCTCCTTGCAGTCCAAGGGACTCTCAAGAGTCTTCTCCAACACCACAGTTCAAAGCATCAATTCTTCGGTGCTCAGCTTTCTTCAAAGTCCAACTGTCACATCCATACATGACCACTGGAAAAATTATAGCCTTGACTAGACGGACCTTTGTTGGCAAAGTATGTCTCTGCTTTGCAGTATGCTATCTAGGTTGGTCAGAACTTTCCTTCCAAGGAGTAGTGTCTTTTAATTTCATGGCTGCAGTCACCATTTGCAGTGATTTTGGAGCCCCCAAAATAAAGTCTGACACTGTTTCCACTGTTTATCGTCTATTTCCCATGCAGTGATGGGACCAGATGCCATGATCTTCGTTTTCTGAATGTTGAGCTTTAAGCCAACTTTTTCACTCTCCTCTTTCACTTTCATCAACAGGCTTTTAAGTTCCTCTTCACTTTCTGCCATAAGGGTGGTGTCATCTACATATCTGAGGTTATTGATATTTTTCCCAGCAATCTGATTCCAGCTTGTGTTTCTTCCAGCCCAGCAATTTCTCATGATGTACTCTGCATATTAATGAAATAAGCAGGGTGACAATATACAGCCTTGACGTACTCCTTTTCCTATTTGGAACCAGTCTGTTGTTCCATGTCCAGTTTGAACTGTTGCTTCCTGACCTGTAGACAGGTTTCTCAAGAGGCAGGTCAGGTGGTCTGGTATTCCCATCTCTTTCAGAATTTTCCACAGTTTATGTGATCCAAGCAGTCAAAGGCTTTGGCATAGTCAATGAAGCAGAAATAGATATTTTTCTGTAACTCTCTTGGTTTTTCTATGATCTAGCGGATGTTGGCAATTTGATCTCTGTTTCCTCTGCCTTTTCTAAAACCAGCTTGAACATCTAAAAGTTCAAGGTTCATGTATTGCTAAAGCTTGGCTTGGAGAATTTTGAGCATTACTTTACTAGTGTGTGAGCTGAGTGCAATTGTGTGGTAGTTTACACATTCTTTGGCATTGCCTTTCTTTGGGATTGGAATGAAAACTGACTTTTCCAGTCCTGTGGCCACTGCTGAGTTTTCCAAATTTGTTGGCATATTGAATGCAGCGTTTTCACAGCATCATCTTTCAGGATTTGAAATACCTCAACTGAAATTCCATCACCTCCACTAGCTTTATTCATAGTGATGCTTTCTAAGGCCCACTTGACTTCACATTCCAAGATGTCTGGTTCTAGGTGAGTGATCACACCATCGTGATTATCTTGGTCATGAAGATTTTTTTTGTACAGTTCTTCTGTGTATTCTTGCCACCTCTTCTTAATATCTTCTGCTTCTGTTAGGTCTATACCATTTCTGACCTTTATCAAGCCCATTTTGCATGAAATGCTCCCTTGGTATCTTTAGTTTTCTTGAAGAGATCTCTAGTCTTTCCCGTTCTGTTCTTCTCCTCTATTTCTTTGCATTGATCACTGAGGAAGGCTTTCTTATCTCTCCTTGCTATTCTTTGGAACTCCTCATTCAAATGCTTATATCTTTTCTTTTCTCCTTTGCTCTTCACTTCTTTTCTTTTCACAGCTATTTGTGAGTCCTCTCCGGACAGCCATTTTGCTTTTTTGCATTTCTTTTCCATGGGGATGGTCTTGATCCCTGTCTCCTGTACAATACCACAAACCTCCATATATAGTTCATCAGGCACTCTGTCTATCAGATGTAGCCCCTTAAATCTATTTCTCACTTCCACTGTATAATCATAAGGGATTTGATTTAGGTCATAGCTGAATGGTCTAGTGGTTTTCCCTACTTTCTTCAATTTAAGTCTGAATTTGGCAATAAGGTGTTCCTGAGCCACAGTCAGCTCCTGGTCTTGTTTTTGTTGACTGTATAGAGCTTCTCCATCTTTGGCTGCAAAGAATATAATCAATTTGATTTCAGTGTTGACCATCGAGTGATGTCCATGTGTAGAGTCTTCTCTTGTGTTGTTGGAAGAGGGTGTTTGCTATGACCAGTGCTTTCTCTTGGCAAAACTCTATTAGCCTTTGCCCTGCTTCATTCCATATTCCAAGGCCAAATTTGCCTGTTACTCCAGGTGTTTCTTGACTTCCTACTTTTGCATTCCAGTCCCCTATAATGAAAGGGACATCTTTTTAGGGTGTTAGTTCTAAAAGGTCTTGTAGGTCTTCATAGAACCGTTCAACTCAGCTTCTTCAGGGTTACTGGTTGGGGCATTGACTTGGATTACTGTGTTACTGAATGGTTTGCCTTGGAAATGAACAGAGATCATTCTGTCATTTTTGAGATTGCATCCAGGTACTGCATTTTGGATTCTTTTGTTGACCATGATAACTACTCCATTTCTTCTGAGGGATTCCTGCCCGCAGTAGTAGGTATAATGGTCATCCGAGTTAAATTCACCCATTCCAGTCCATTTTAGTTCGCTGATTCCTAGAATTTCAACGTTCACTCTTGCCATCTCCTGTTTGACCACTTCCAATTTGCCTTGATTCATGTACCTGACATTCCATTATTGCTCTTTACAGCATTGGACCTTGCTTCTATCACGAGTCACATCCATAGCTGGGTGTTGTTTTTGCTTTGGCTCCATCCCTTCATTCTTCAAAGTTATTTCTCCACTGATCTCCAGTAGCATATTGGGCACTTACCGTCCTGAGGCATTCCTCTTTCAGTATCCTATCATTTTGCCTTTTCATACTGTTCATGGGGTTCTCAAGGCAAGAATACTGAAGTGGTTTGCCATTCCCTTCTCCAGTGGACCACATTCTGTCAGATGTCTCCACCATGACCCAGCTGCCTTGGTTGGCCCCACACAGCATGGCTTAGTTTCATTCAGTTAGACAAGGCTGTGGTCCGTGTGATCAGATTGGCTAGTTTTCTGTGACTATGGTTTCAGTGTGTCTGCCCTCTGATGCCCTCTCACAGCACCTACCATCTTACTTGGGTTTCTCTTACCTTGCATGAGGGGTACCTCCTCACAGCCACCCCTCCTGACCTTGAACATGGAATAGCTCCTCTAGGCCCTCCTGTGCCAGTGCAGCCACCACCCCTTGGACGTGGGGTTGCTCCTCTTGGCCACTTTTTTCCCAGTGTAGGTTATTACAAGACATTGACTCTAGTTCCCTGTATAAGGAGGGCGAGTCTCAGTCAGTTACTTGAACAGGAAGTGTTTATCTCTGTGCCTAGCTACTTTCATGGAGACAAAGAGTTCAAATTTAAATTACTCATGCAAAAAAGGACATAACATTGGCAGGAGTGAAAGGGGAAGAAGCTGTGTCTCTCCTTGTCATCAGATATAGGCAGAAGGAAAAGTCTTTTTTTGACCTCATCAGTACCCATCACAAAAATATTAAACTTGCATTATTTTCTCCATTAGATGTTCCATTGTTATACTTGTTGTGCACTATAATGTTTGACTGACTGAATCTCACATAATTTTATTTACAAATTCTACTTGCAAATTCAACCTGGATATGAAGATAGGCTAGAGTCACAAAATTTCTTTACAAATGTGGCAAAAATGCCTAACTGTCCAAATATAAAAGCCTTTCTTGTCCTCTTCTGGAGAAATGAATTGCCCCAGTATGAAGTCCATGGTATCTCAAGGTGTGTATTTTAGAATTTAATGTTGTTCAACCGTAATAAGAACTTTAGCTTTCTGGAGCTATAATAGCAGCAGATGAGTCATTTCTAATGCTAAGGACATCTGCTTTTTCTAGTACTGCCACCATGCTGTGTCTTGTTGATATTTTATTCTGATATTTCTCTAGTAAGTTATGTACAGGTAACTTTCAACTCAGCCTGTAATTCTTGACTCTTTCATTTTGTCTATGGAATTTACTGCCAGCATCCTGAAAGGACTTTTACATAATTGTTTTTTCATAATAATTGTTATAAAATATGGCTACTTCCACAAATTATGTATGTAAGATGAAGGGTTGTGTATGAAGTGTGAAGAGTGGATACATTAAGTGTTAAACTGTCATCCTGTCAATCCAAATGCCATTTCTTAATGACCGTTTTGCATTAGGAATTGCTTTGGTGTGTCTGCTTATCTTTGTGCTGAGTCTTGGTGGGGATGTGCCAATAATCTGCCAATTATTTTACTTTTAATACGGGGTAAAAGAAATTATTCCTCCAAGCCATTCTTTCTTGGTTATAGCAGGAGTATTAGAAAGCACTAGTGTGATGATGGGAGCTGTCTTTACTAGAACTTTATAAATGCAAGATCCTATTTTATTTTGGATCATGTAAAATAGGGAGTTTTAGTCTAGGGACTTCATCTAAACATAAAGAAATGACTGACCTTAGGAATATGATATGGGTGTGAAGTATTACTGAAAACCTGAATAAAGAACTAAAAATGACTTCCCCTCCACCAAATACTGTGTCTGCCCCAGAGAAATCTAGTTAGTATTATACAAAATACCATTCACTGTGGAAACTTTAACTCTTATACATTTTGTAAAATTAGAAGAGACAGATTTGTTAAAAAGTAAAAGGAGTTAATATCTAGGATTTAATTTTTCTGGAGAATACTATGTGTACTTGGTTTAGACAATGGTTTGTTATCTTAACCCAATAATATGGTGAATGTCAACATTCAGAAGAGGTCACTGATGCTTATAAATGTAGAGGGAAATATATATATTTACCATTCTCTTAGAATCTAGTGATATTTCAGAAAATATTTTTCTGATGGAGCAGAATTTTTAGGTTTCATTGCAAAGACTGTTATACCATATTTATCAAAATAGGTTTATAATAACAATTAAAATATGTTCTATAAGTATCAAATTGTTGTGGGGTCACCTCCATTTAAAGACAACTAAATAGAACTTGTAAAGAAAATGAAATTTCATAATATTCATGAAGTCTCAAAACCAATTTTTCGAAAAGATTTATAAATAAGAAAGCATTAAACATTTGCAAAAATGTATTCTCAGTTTTTTCAGTAGACTGTACATATCAGCAATTATTTCCTGAGTTATCAAGTAATATGTACTAATGGCATTATTATAACCTGATACACAAGGATTTCTTTTCATAATAATAGTTTATAAATTAAGTTTTTAAAAATATTTAAATGTATATTAGAATCTTAATAAAATGAGGTCCAAACAGTAAAACAAATATAAAAAGAAAATTTGAATGAAAATCTGTTTATTATTAAAGTCAGAACTCAGTGATCAAATCATTGAAAGTATGTAGACTGAAAGAAGGGGAAAAAATGCACATTTAATCAATATTAATGAAAAATAAATAATAGAATCTATCAAAAATTAGGATCATAGATTCTGTAAAATATCTTAAAATAGCTTTGAAACAATATAAAGTGGGAAATTGAATTTATTTCCTATTATGATAACAGTATCACTGAAGCATAAAAATAGAAGTGGGCAATCCAAATTTAATAATGTGAGTAGCATTGTTATTGAGACCATAATAGTGAATCATGCTAGTTATTGCATTTATTATCATTGTTTAGGCACAGATATCTTTTAACATGAGAGGAATTCAGGGAACTAAAATATTTACAATTATAAAAGGTTTGTTTCCCAAGTTTCAGTTCAGGTCAGTCGCTCAGTGGTGTCCGACTCTTTGCTACCCCATGAATCGCAGCACGCCAGGCCTCCTTGTCCATCACCATCTCCCGGAGTTCACTCAAACTCACGTCCATCGAGTCAGTGATGCCATCCAGCCATCTATTCCTCTGTCATCCCCTTTTCCTCCTGCCCCCAATCCCTCCCAGCATCAAAGTCTTTTCCAATGAGTCAACCCTTTGCATGAGGTGGCCAAAGTACTGGAGTTTCAGCTTTAGCATCAGTCCTTCCAAAGAACACCCAGGACTGATCTCCTTTAGAATGGACTGGTTGGATATCCTTGCAGCACAAGGGACTCTCAACAGTCTTCTTCAACCCCACAGTTCCAACGTATCAATTATTCAGTGCTCAGCTTTCTTCACAGTCCAACTCTCACATCCATACATGACCACCAGAAAAACCATAGCCTTCACTAGATGGACCTTCGTTAGCAGAGTAATGTCTCTGCTTTTGAATATAATATCTAGGTTGGTCATAACTTTTCTTCCAAGGAGTAATCATCTTTTTATTTCATGGCTGCAGTCACCATTTGCAGTGATTTTGGAGCGCCAAAAGATAAAGTCTGACACTGTTTCCACTATTTCCCCATTTATTTCTCATGAAGTGATGGGACCAGATGCCATGATCTTCGTTTTCTGAATGTTGAACTTTAAGCCAACTTTTTCACTCTCCTCTTTCACTTTCATCAACAGGCTTTTTAGTTCCTCTTCACTTTCTGCTGTAAGGGTGGTGTCATCTGCATATATGAGGTTATTGATATTTCTCCCAGCAATCTTGGTTCCAGGTTGTGCTTCTTCCAGCCCAGCATTTCTCATGATGTACTCTGCATAGAAGTTAAATAAGCAGGGTAACAATATTCAGCCTTGATGTACTCCTTTTCCTATTTGGAACTAGTTTAAGCATGCCTAATTTGATACTTCTCTTCTTCCATTACACTTCCTAACAACTGAATCCAACCAGATGATCTCTGTTTACAAATTCATTCACTAAAATATGCCTTTCTCTGCAGTCATTGCAATAAAAACAATGCAGTCCACTGCACGCCTAAATTGGTGCATGAAAAACAGAATTGCTTCTTTTATATACATTTTCTTTCCTTTTACCTTAGAAGCCCAATCAAAGTCTTTTATGCTATGTGCTGCTGCTGCCTATCAGGGCAGAACAATAAACCTAAAATTTCATCCTTGCTAAGTTAGCGATATTAATGTCAATTTACTGTAGCTGAAGTCGACTCTTGAAATAAATAGCAAGGATTACTGTCAGTAGAAAGCATATCTTGCTAGTTCTTGGTCAGTTGTAGAAAGAATTAATTGAATTGAATGAATCATTCTCAAAATGTTGTCAGTGAAATTTCATAATTTCCTATAGGCTGATTTCCAGTTGGTGTTGCTGATATTAAATTATAAAACTCAGAGTCTGTTCACATTTGCTATTATGTTTGATTGTCTATCATTCACACAGAACCTCAGTTTTCCTGGCTTGGATGTTTTCCACTTACTCGCAGTCATCTGAGGGGGAGAAAAAAATAAAAACCAGTAAGCATACACGTTTTAGGAGCCATGCCCTTAAAGGATTTCCATGTATGCATGTGACTGCCAATCTCTGAACTTTTTAGTAGAGATTGAACAAATAATTCCATGAAGACATAAGATTAAATCTGTTGAAGAATGTGCATTTCAAGAAAGAGAAGAGCAAAGATTGACTTACAAAGATATTTAAAAGTTAGTAGCTGTGAAAAGAAGAGAACTAACCGAAAAGCAAAGGAGAAAAGGAAAGATATAAGCATCTGAATGCAGAGTTCCAAACAATAGCAAGGAAAGATTAAGAAAGCCTTCCGCAGTGATCAATGCAAAGAAATAGAGAACAAGAATAGAATGGGAAAGACAAGAGATCTCTTCAAGAAAATCAGAGATACCAAGGGAAGATTTCATGCAAAGATGGGCTTGATAAAGGGCAGAAATGGTATAGACCTAACAGAAGCAGAAGATATTAAGAAAAGGTGGCAAGAATACACAGAAGAACTGTACAAAAAAGATCTTCATGACCAAGATAATCATGACGGTGTGATCACTCATCTAGAGCCAGACATCCTGGAATGTGAAGTCAAGTGGGCCTTAGAAAACATCACTAGGAATAAAGCTAGTGGAGGTGATGGAATTCCAGTGGAGCTATTTCAAATCATGAAAGATGATGCTGTGAAAATGCTGCATTCAATATGCCAACAAACTTGGAAAACTCAGCAGTGGCCACAGGACTGGAAAAGTCAGTTTTCATTCCAATCCCAAAGGAAAGCAATGCCAAACAATGCTCAAACTACTGCACAGTTGCACTCATCTCACACACTAGTTAAGTAATGCTCAAAATTCTCCAAGGCAGGTTTCAGCAATACATGAACCATGAACTTTCAGATGTTCAAGCTGGTTTTAGAAAAGGCAGAGGAACCAGAGATCAAATTGCCAACATCTGCTGGATCATGGAAAAAGCAAGAGAGTTCCAGAAAAACATCTATTTCTGTTTTCTTGACTATGCCAAAGCCTTTGACTGTGTGGATCACATAAACTGTGGAAAATTCTGAAAGAGATGGGAATACCAGACCACCTGACCTGCCTCTTGAAAAACCTATATGCAGGTCAGGAAGCAACAGTTAGAACTGGACATGGAACAACAGACTGGTTCTAAATAGGAAAAGGAGTACGTAAAGGCTGTATATTGTTACCCTGCTTGTTTAACTTTTATGCAGAGCACATCATGAGAAATTGCTGGGCTGGAAGAAGCACAAGCTGGAATCAAGATTGTTGGGAGAAATATCAATAAGCTCAGATATGCAGATGACACCACCCTTATGGCAGGAAGTGAAGAGGAATTCAAAAGCCTGTTGATGAAAGTGAAAGAGGAGAGTGAAAAAGTTGGCTTAAAGCTCAACATTCAGAAAACGAAGATCATGGCATCTGGTCCCATCACTTCATGGGAAATAGATGGGGAAACAGTGGAAACAGTGTCAGACTTTATTTTGGGGGGCTCCAGAATCACTGCAAATGGCGAATGCAGCTTTGAAATTAAAAGATGCTTACTCCTTAGAAGGCAAGTTCTGACCAACCTAGATAGCATATTGCAAAGCAGAGACATTGCTTTGCCAACAAAGGTCTGTCTAGTCAAGGCTATTGTTTTTCCAGTGGTTATGTATGGATTTGAGAGTTGGACAGTGAAGAAAGCTGAGCGCCGAAGAATTTATGATTTTGACCTGTAGTGTTGGAGAAGACTGTTGAGAGTCCTTTGTGCTGCAAGGAGATCCAACCAGTCCATTCTACAGGAGATCAGCCCTTGGTGTTCATTGGCGGGTCTGATGCTAAAGCTGAAACTCCAATACTTTGGCCACATCATGCAAAGAGTTGACTAGTTGGAAAAGACTCTGAATCTGGGAGGGATTATGGGCAGGAGGAAAAGGGACGACAGAGGTTGAGATGGCTGGATGGCATCACCGACTCAATGGACATGAGTCTGAGTGAACTCTGCGGTTGGTCATGGACAGAGAGGCCTGGTGTGCTGTGATTCATAGGGTCGCAAATAGTCGGACATAACTGAGTGACTGATCTGAACTGAACTAATGGTATTTAAAGAAAGCATTTCTAATATAGAACAAATTTTTTATGAAATTATATTTCAAGTATTTTCAGAACTCGAGTACTACAAAAGTAGTAATTAAGGTTACCTACAACATTGTCCTACTCTAATTGAAACGAAAATGTAAAGTTTTTGGTTATAGTCTTTCTCAGTAGTGTTTCATTTTTTTTTTGTTTGTTTTCTTTTTGTTTACTTCTGTCATTGAGGCAGCTGGCATGCAGAAACCATAGTAGGTTAAACAACAGTGGAAAATCTATTTGTTAAAATAGAGCATTATTCAGTGCCACAAAGGCTTAGGTAAATAATTCAAGACCTCTGAATACTCAAGAGTACTCTTATTAATTACTCGATATAGAAAGGTAAGGAAATAGGAAGCAGAAGTCTCATCTTTTCCTAAAATTTCCTACCACTATTGTTGTTGTTGTTAGCTTTTTCACTGTATAATGTGAAGAAAGATCTGACCTGGATTAAAAATTATTGAACAAGTACTCAGCATTAAATCCCAAATAGATACAGAAGGCAAAGGAGAAGAAATGAGCAGCGGGTTGGATAGCATCACTGATTCAATGGACATGAACTTGGGCAAACTCTGGAAGATTGTGAAGGACAGGGAAGCCTGGAGTGCTGCAGTCTTTGGGGAAGAAAAGAGTTGGATACAACTTAGAGGCTGAACAGCAACAGATATGGAAAACATTTATTCCATATATGGAATTCCAAGTCCTCTTGGAACTATTGGGTTGGCCAGAAAGTTCATTTGGGTTTTACTGTACAATTTTACAAACCAATGTTAGTCTACATTCAATCAGGAAAACAAGATTCAGTGACAAAAAACATAAATTACTCCGCATTAAATATTTCATTTGATCTTTAAAAGACTTTGAAATTGGTTGGGGGTACAAAAATCAGGGAAAGATTACACCGGTTGTTTGGGGAACAGCCATTGATGGTCATAGATACGGATGCTGAGTTGCTGTTGTTTTTTTGTGTTGTTGTTGTTGTTTTTTAATTTTGACTAACCAAACTAGAGATGCTCAAGTGTCTTCCTGGGAGTTGCTAGGACTCTTTTTGAGGACTTTTTGGGTGGGGACTTTTGAGGATTTTTTGAGGACTTTTGAGGGTCTCCCATCAATTACCTAGTCTGTGACAGTGTAAAGGGTAGTCCTCAAGAGCTGCCACTGTGCTACTGTGAACCTCATTTCTATCAGGGCATAATGAGTTCTCCTTTACTTCAGCCATCCAAATGCCCTGTACTCTTCTCTTAGGAAAATCTTTGTAAAGTCAAAGGCTAATCATCTTCTCCCAAAAAGGGAGACACAAAATCCCCTATGCCCTTCTATTCATCTTGATAGTATTCATTTCTTTTCCAGCTCAATCATTTTCCCTCTTGGGTATCTTGAAACTTAAGGATCTAAACCAAAATCTCTAGTGACCCCATTAACAGTAAATAATAAGGGAACCATAGAGAAAAATGAAAACTAATTTTTTAAATATTTACAAGTATCTATGTATATAAAAGCGAAGAAGAAAATACGAATGATCGCTATAGCCCTTACTTTGGTAAAAGGTCACGTTGTCATGGTTGGTTCTGTTGGGTCTTGTGTGTGGTGCATGTGGGCTCTTCATGGTCAGGCTCTAGAGTGTGCTGGCTCAGTAGCTGTGGAATCTCGCTCCCCCACCAGGGATCAAACCTGCATTACCTGCACTGGACGGTGGATTCCTAACTACTGAAACACCAGGGGACTTTCCACGGTTTGTATTTCTCTTATCATTATGGCTCCCACATTCCCTTCATCCTCAGCTAGCATAACAGCTGATCATAGTTTTTCATCTGGTGAGTTCTCTGATTTATTCCCAGAAGGAACTGTGTCATAAGTAGTGTCCATCCGAAAAGTAGTTCTAGTTTTCTGTTACTTTTTACTAGAAAACACACATGTCAAAAGAGAGTCTCCTGAATTTCAGGCCTAGAGGACGTTGCCCAGCACACCAACACCTTTTTGCGATTATTCTACAGCTCTTTAACAGTTTTGAGGTTGTTGTGTGTGTAGCAAGGCTTAATGGAGAGTGATGGTATATGATTGTGAACAGAACATTATATAAAGCAGGAAAAGTAGGTCTGTTTTCAGAGTAAATATCTATTCTTAGGAAATACAGATGCTGCCATTTCCAATATGAAGATATGCAAGGTAATCTGTAACCAGGTAACAAGTTTGTCCCAGGGTAGTAGTTGCCGGGAGCCAGCGTGAGGAACTCCGCCCATGGCAAAGGTCATGAGGAAGGAGGCTCGGCATTACGCAAAGGCGAGATCGAGCCTCAGGAGACCCCCTGTTCCCGAGCATCTACCTCCAAAACCAGAGTCTGTTTTATGCTTTCACCTATACCTCTGACTTTACGGGGGGCTGTTCTCCCACCACCTGTCTTGGAGGAGTTAACCTACAGTTCCAGTTAATAAAAATTCCTGGGCGTGAAAGAGTGTTTCGACTTACGAATTCCTCTGAAGTTTACCTAGCCTGCCTGTACAGGTTCGTCTGGCCACATGTGATTGTTTACAGCCTCCCACCCGTGAGAGGCACAAGATGTTTTAGACTTACTAAAGGCAGATTCTTTAAGGAAATTAAAAATTATTAGTATAGTGGGTTGATTAGGAATTATATTGGTGAAGGGTTTTTTCGTTTATTGGGCCAATGTTTGCTGCTAAATCCCCTGCCCTTATACATGTTAATAAATATATAACTAGCATATAGGAGAAATAAGTATTAACCTTTAGATTAATCATGTTAACCTTAGGCTAAGTAAATTCCTTTCTTAGTTGTAACCCACTACACCCTCACCCTATAGGAATGCAACTCTATCTGGTACCTTTGGAGGGTGGTGCCTGGTTTAAGAAAAATCACCCCTGGAAAATAAGTTTTTTGGTTGGCTGACCTTTATCAGAAAGAAAGGATTATAAAGTGTCAGCAGGCCTCATGTACAGAAGATGATGTAAAGCCCCTAAGACCTTTTTTGTATACATTTATATGAAGCACCTGATTTTGATAAAGGTCAGGACTGCTGACCCCCGTGTGACTTTAAAATTTCCACTTGTCTCTACATGTAACAAAAGGTATATAAGCAAACCTAAAAATAAAGAAATCAGATCAGTTTCTGGAAAGACTGATTCCCCCATGTCATTCTTTCTTGTTCTCCGTTTTTCTGGCTGAATTCCCATCTGGAGCGTGGGTGCTCTCCAAGCCTGCTAATTTTGCCCTGGCATTTAAGTTCCACGCAAGAGGGAGCCCAAGGCAGGGTACCCTCCAATATTCAAGTGGGCGCCGGTGGCCTATGTAGGTGGTGGAAGCTTCTTGTCTCAAAGCTTTATTGGCATCTCACATAAACCAAGTTATTCAGCCTCTTTTTCTCCACTAGTATTTTCCTACTACACTATTTCTTTTTAATCTCCCTCCATATCTTTAATTAAGCAGTTAATTCCTAGGACACTCTGTCCCCGCTTCGAATTACCCTGGATCCACCGGGGTTGGACCCCAGCAAGCAGTATCATATTGGAAGTTCCCTGCTTATCACTGCCACTATCAGGAGGACTCTAAGCTAAATCAAACCTTGGATAGAGGAAGTACTATCTTTTAAAGTCCACAACTAACCTCTATTACTATCACCATGGTCAATTAATTCTAGAGACCATTAAGAAAGATATGGAGTTTCTGGGCAGAGAGGCTGTGAGACATCCACAGAACTGATCATCTTTCCCAGCTGGATATTAAGAGCTTTCTCTGTTGTGGTTATACTTTGTGCCCATACCAAGATGTTCTTTGACTTATCTCCTCCCCATGTATCTTGTCACCATTCTATGGATCATGCTTGGTCCTACTCCTTGGCCTCCAGCCAAAAGTGAGTCATGGCTTATGAATCACTATAGATGACTCCAGTCATCTATACTTCCAGGGCAAGTAAGCAATCACTCATGCCACTTGAACTTCTCTCCCCTGAGATTTTCCTTTACCACTAGCGTTCAAGAACTCCCTGACGGGGACTGCAAGGTTGATATTTCCTACCAACAGGTTGTTCAAAGTTCAAATTCTGTGTTTTTTTGTTTGTTTGTTTGTTTGTTTTTAGCATTCAACTGATTATCGGGGATTCTTCATGAGGTCATGTATATGGGTTGAAAAGGGAGCTATATATCAGGAAGAGATGGCATAAGAATCTGGCCCACTTACTAGGACTTGGAACATTATGGAGCTTATTCTTTCCTTATGGAGTTCACTGAGCCTGATCTCATAAATCACACTTGATTTTGATTATGCAGTGTTGCTGTGAACACCCAAATTTATGACTTGGTAGGTTAGAAAATACCCATTTCAGAGTCTTAGGTCATAGATAACTTGATGGCTCATAGTCAAGCATTCAATCATCTTCAAGGACTTTGTGTTAAGTCAAAAGTATTTCTCAAAAGCGAGGCATTGTATGTAGAAAATATAAAGGGCTTAGCTATAAAATCATAAGGGATAATGCCATGATTAGCTAAGTCCTTACACTGTGTATCTTCTGCTGCAGACACTATAGACACCACTGGATCTATGATATCCCAACCACCTCTATGTTGGTCCAACCATTACTTCTTGTATCTGTTCTATATTTGTCTGCTTTTAATGCAATAATACTGTGTAACTGTGTAGTTGTGCCACCAACAAGTATTTTCTGTGTTTATGGGTGTGCAGGTCACTGTGGTTTAACTGTAGCTGAGTCCAGTTTAATGACTTCCCTTGAAACTGTAAGAGGGATGCGCTTGTCTCTGGGTAGCTAACAGGGTTCGCTTCTACTCTCCAGACTTCAGGAGAGACTTTGTTGGAAGGCTCTCTTCAAGACTTGGGCTTTATCTATAGGGTGCTGACCGACTGACTTTAGGTTACCGTAGTAGGAAGAATAATGCCTCCCCAAAGATGGCTACACTTAATCACCTGACCTGTAAATATGTCAAAGGCTTCCTCGGTGGCTCAGATGGTAAAGAATTTTCCTGCAGTGCTTGAGACCCGGGTTTGATCCTTGGGTTGGGAAAATGTAAATATGTTACCTTGCATGGCAAAAGAGACTTTACAGATATGATTAAAGTTAGAAAATCTGAGATGGAGCGATTATCTTGGGTTAAATGTGAAGGTGAAGTCTAATGACATAAATTCTCCAAATCAAAGAAAACAATGAAAGATGTGAGTATGGATTTGGTATGGATTTAATCAACTGCCAAAATGGGAACTGGCCAGTCTTTAGCCTTAAGAACTGTCAAGAAAGCACTGAGAAAACGCCCAACAGCAACAAAGAAACAACCACCACCTAAAAGCTGTGCGACATCATGACACTTAAGTGCACACTAAGATGTTTCAGTCATGTCCAACTCTTTGGGCCCCACTGGAGTGCAGGCCACCAGGCTTCTCTGTCCATGGGATTCTCCAGGCAAGAACACTGGAGTATGTTGCCATGCCCTCCTCCAGGGGATCTCCCTGACCCAGGGATTGAATCTGTATCTCTTACGTCTCCTGCATTGATAGGCAGGTTCCTTACAACAAAGTAAGTAAGTAAAGTCACTCAGTTGTGTCTGACTCTTTGTCACCCTGTGGACTGCAGCCCACCAGGCTCCTCAGTCCATGGGATTTTCCAGGCTAAGAATACTGGAGTGGGTTGCCATTTCCTTCTCCAGGGGATTTTCCCAACCCAAGGATTGAATCCAGTCTCCAGCATTGTTGGCAGATGCTTTTACAGTCTGAGCCACTAGGGAAGTCCACCAGTACCACCTGGGAAGCCCCTAATGACACATATATTAAGTGAATTTTGCTAAGAATAAATCTATAAAAATTAATTTCAAAAGATTGTACTGTAAATGACAAATGATAGATGAGTGCTACTGATAATAAGTATTTTGATAGTGAAAAGACGATGGATTAGTGGGTAGGAAAACTTCCAAATCAAGAAAAGCTTAAATTAATTATGAAATAAGTGCAATATTGAGTTAACTTGATAGGAAGGGAAGATGTCCAAGCAGAGAAAATAACAGAAATAATGACTTGGGAAAATATGTGAATGAGTGTTAATAATAGTTTGCAAGTTGTAGCCGCGTATTATAAGGGATTGCATTTGAAGCCAATGGTTTGGGCCCTTTAAAACGTAATTTTGTCACTGGTTTTGAAAAGGCATTTCATACTTTTCTGTTTATGTCAATAACACAATATTACTAGAAAATGTTGGGAATTTGAAGAACAACTGTTGCTGTCTTTCAGGGAAATCATTAGCCACAGGATATTGGTGGTACTAGTAATTATGAGATCAGAATTATCCAGATTATGGAAAGATAATATTCATATATATGTGATCCTTTATCTGTATGTGTATATATATTTTATGTATATATTTAGAGACAGAGAAAACATTTCAAATGGTAGAAAATTAACAATAAAATTAATCGAGATTAAAAGGGAAACGAGTAAAGACAAATTAATGAAGTAAGAAACACAAAAATTATAATACCAATAAAGACCAATAAAATAAACATAATCTGTCAAAAAGGTTTTTAAGGGGAAACAAATAGTACTATCAGGTTTGAGTAATTAAGGGGGGAAACAGGAGACTCAGAGAGAAGAATTCACCTTGAGCATGGATATGGCTGATGCAGTTAGCCTGAAGTGACCCAGGTAGAGGATTTGGTAGGATAGTCAACATAATTCTCATTGTCCCTCACACCAGTGCCAGCAGTCCTGTTGCTTGAACACAGCAACCACAGAGGAAAGTATGCTCATTTATTAGCCCATCCTCGTCTGCTTCTTGTAGAGAATTGTTGAGGAGAATGGATCTAATAGAACAGATGGAAGATACCTTGAAGGACACTGCAGTGAATATCAGATGATTTCTGTTTTTACCTCTCTGCCTGAGGGAAATACACACCATACAGTTTATATTAAATTCAGACACTGAATAGAGAGGTAAGCATGTGACGCAATTCAGAGCAACAAAAGAACCACGTGATAGCTTCAGAAGTTAGTGTGTAGCCCAAACTGAGAAAACAAAAATCTTCCTACAGATGTTATGCCTGAGGTATCAGGAAAGATATCTTCCTAAGACGTCCATGTTAGACTCATAGACTGTTGAAAGTTAAATCGGTAGCCAGATTACTCAACAAATAATGAGATTGTCCCTGAAGAATCTATTTAAGCCAGAGAGTCAAAAAACGAGAAGAGAAACAAAGACCAGAGATTAGTTTAACATATTACTGGCCAGGGGATTTTTGCAGAAACTAATGCCTTGGTATTTATACATCTCCAGTCAATAATACATTAAGTTCACAGGTCTCTCCATGGCTGAAGCTACCTTCAGTCAACACTTTCCATTTCCCAGCAGTCTGGAACAATATATTCTGAAAAAAAAATTGTTGGAATATAGTTACTTTATAGTATTGTTTCTGCTGTACATCAAAGGAAATCAGCCATATATGTACATATATCCTTTCTTTTTTGAGTTTCCTTACCATTTAGTTCACCACAGATCATTGAATAGAGTTCCCTATTAGAAAAAATCAGATATAGAAAAAACATCAAACATAGAAAACAATCAGATAAACTAACTCCTAAATAAATGGGTTTATGATTTATCCCCAAGAACTTAGACATGCTAAGTTCTTTCATGTCTACTGTATAGTGGGTTCTCATTAGTTCTCTGTTACATAGTAGTGTATGTATGTCAATCCCAATCTCCCGTTTTATCCCATCCCCCCATTTCTGCCTTGGTGTCTATTTGTTTGTTCTCTACGTCTGTGTCTCTATTTCTGCTTTGCAAATAGGCTCATCTTTATTATTTTTTCTATATTCTACATATATAACTACTATACAATATTTGTCTTTCTCTGACTTACTTCACTCTGTACGACAGTCTCTAGGTCCACCTATATCTCAGGAAAGGACACTGTGTTATTCCTTTTTATGGCTGTGTAATATTCCATTGTATATACATATCAAATCTTCTATATCTATTCATTCCTCTGTTGATGAACACTTTGGTGGCTCCTATGCCCTGGCTTTTATAGTGCTGCAATGAACATTGGGGTGTATGTATCTTTTTGAATTATGGTTTTCTCTGGGGATATGTCTAGGAGTGGGATTGCTGGGTCATATGGTAACTCTGTTTTTAGTTTTTTAAGGAACCTCCATACCATTCTTCACAATGGCTGTTTTAATTTACATTCCCACAAAGAGTGCATGAGGGGTCCCTTTTCACCACACCACCTACAGAATTTATTGTTTATAGATGAAACAATGAATTCTTGGTTAAACTAGTTTAATATGGGCTTTAGTTACAGAATTTGATATTTGAAGATAGAATATTTCAAGTGAAAGTCAAGTCGCTCAGTCGTGTCTGACTCTTTGCGACCCCATGGACTGTAACCTACCAGGCTCCTTCATCCATGGGATTCTCCAGGCAAGAATACTGGAGTGGGTTGCCATTTCCTTCTCCAGGGGATCTTCCCAACCCAGGGACTGAACCCGGGTCTCCTGCCTTGCAGGAAGACGCTTTAACCTCTGAGCCACCAATGAAGCCCAGTAAAGGGTCTAGGCTTTCATTTCAAGTGAAGGACCTAAATTACAAAATTGTCCCAGTTAAAGTTGGAAGCAGAGCAGTAGTGTTCCTTCACCTTCATTTGGGATGCCCACAGAGCAAAACAATTGAATTATTGCCTGTTGGCAAAGATCCGTCTAGTCGAGGCTATGGTTTTTCCAGTAGTCATGTATGCATGTGAGAGTTGGACTGTGAAGAAAGCTGAGCTCTGAAGAATTGATGCTTTTGAACTGTGGTGTTGGAGAAGACTCTTGAGAGCCCCTTGGACTGCAAGGAGATCTAACCAGTCCATCCTAAAGGAGATCAGTCCTGGGTGTTCTTTGGAAGGACTGATGCTGAAGCTGAAACTCCAATACTTTGGTCACCTGATGCAAAGACTGACTCATTGGAAAAACTCAGATGCTGAGAAATATTGAAGGCAGGAGGAGAAGGGGACGAGAGAGGATGAGGTGGTTGGATGTCATCACCGACTCAATGGACATGAGTTTGAGTGAACTCCAGGAGTTGGTGATGGACAGGGAATCCTGGCATCCTGCATTCCTTCAGGTTGCAAAGAGTGGGACATGGACTGAGTGACTGAACTGAACTGATTGCGTGTTGTCCATTTTGGAAATCAGAGTGTGTATTAATGAAGCTAGAGTACACATAAATATCTTTTACAAATATTTATTAGCTATTTTTAGGTTTTATGGCAAAGTTTATAAAAGTTAAACCAATTTCTGTCCAAGCTAGCTACCTGTAATCTTAAATAAAATATTTGTTTTTAGACAGACTCTTTCTTTCTGTGGTCAACAACCAGAGTAAGTGATTAATCACATTATTTTTATATGTAGAAAACTTAGTCTTCTGCTATGAAATAATTATTTTGTCTCCACTTCAATATCAGCTGGACAAGCTTTCTTTCTGTTTTCCTCAAGTAGTGAGTAGTGTTTATTTGATAGAGTTAATTTCTGGCACTTGAGTATTTTCTTATGAGCTTATATCTGTATTTAAATTTTTAAAATTTCATTGTTTATGTTCATAAGCAAAAAATATTCCATATTGCCACATTACTAAGAGGATTGTTTTATCATGCTGAATATTCCATTTTACTATATCACTACCTGTTAACTACATCAAATGCTTTTGAAGGTTGTAGCAAGGGAAAGAAATATAAATAAATATGTGAAAGCCTTTTCTCTATACTAGTCATAGGCACTTACAGCAGTGTCCTGTTTGTAAAATTATTTCAACATCACTAACATAGAAAAAATCAAATAAACCCCTAAATAAATGGGTTTATGATTTCTCCCCAAGAACTTAGACATGAGGGTATGAGTGTGTGGGAATTCTTTCACTATAATCTCAAAAAATATATAGAATATCACCATTTTAAAGAAAAAAAATCTTCAATCTGATTATCAGATAGAGTTGTCAGGCCAGATATGTCCTAGCAGCGACTTCAGCCAATAGACTTGGGATGGTGCGTTCCCAAACTTAACCTCAGCCCTATTGTGGAGCAACACTGGTTATCTCGGTTAATGATAATAGTTATAGCTTCAGTGATTAGATAAGTCCTACTGTAGAGGTAAACTAATCAGTCTCACTTAGAACTGCTGTCATCGTACATTCATTTGATTCATTCCCATATGATTTGGCATTCTATTTTCATCTATTTGCATAGCTTGGTTCATGTCCTATGGCAAAGTATGGTTAGTATTCTGTTTTTATATACTAATCTTTAGATTTATTTATGTAACCATTCCTCTCATGGAAGATCCATTCCTGTTTTGATAAGGTTGCCTTTCTGACATGAGGATCATAATTTGAAATGTAGTACTATGATAAAATCAGCAGGGCAAATCTCACTTGGATGAGAGTCATTCATCACTTCCTGCTTCTCAATACAAAATGAATATGCACCACCCTCTTGCCTTTCCCTAATTACCTCTGACCACATTCAGGGAAGACATGTCCCGGTAAATCTAAGTATTTGTAGGAGCTCTAATAAGAGAATTACTTTCCCTAAAGGTAATTTTATGGAAACTATGTTTGCAGGCTTTTCTACTTAAATGTTACTTGGAAACAGGTTTACTACAGCTGCTTCAATAATTTCTCTCAATTCAGTTAGATTTATAGTTGTATATAGCATATAAGCTGAATGTACAGGTTTTATATGTGATATATGTCAGTCTTACTCCTGGAGTGATCATTAGAGTCTCTGAAAAAGTAGCCAAGATTTTGGCTGTGTAAGCTACAACTTGCTTACACAATTTTAATTTATTTGCAATCAGAGTTTGAGAGGGTGTCTGAAAATACCAGGCATGTTTTCAAAAATCACAGCCAACTTCTGTGACAGTGAACTGTATTGCCAGAAGAACTGATATATTTAATATACAATAAATCTATGCCTTAATCTACATCCTGTTAACCTTGCCATTTATGAAGTATTCTGTAACATCATTTTTCTATGAAGTAAAATGTCTATTATTGAGGAATATAAGCATTTTGTAAATGTTTAATAACTAGCTTGGGGAAGGAGAGAGGAAAGAAAAACAAAGATCCAATTTGCAACATTTGACAGTTTTGTTGAGCACGTGTTCCTATTCCAACTGAATCCAAGCTACTAACATGTCATCAGTGAATGTGGAGCTAGGAAAAGATGTGCACAAAATGTTCTCATGAACTAGAGACACTTGGCTGCAACACGTAAGTGAATAAGATAATTTTAATATGGAATTGGATTTTTTTCCTCAGGGAAACAATAAGGATCTAAGCTTAACATGCCATAGAGACGTTATAGAGATGAAAATATAAGGACTTTAAATTTAGTTAAATTGAGTTTTAAAGAAAACGATTTTGGTTGGAAGTAATATAGTAGGATATTTTGCCATGGTTCATTCATTTTACTGCTAAAGAAAGCAGTTTCTAAGGTATACAGAGATTTGCTTCAATTGTAGGACCAGTTAGTTGACAAAGCTTGAACTATGACTGATTTTCCACATGCTGACGGTGAAAAAAAGTGGGATAAGAAATGAATAAAGTTTTGGTAGATCAAGTTTTAAAAGGTTTTTAAAATGTGTTATTCTGAGGTCCAAATTCAGCAACCTCTTTCTTTTAGGACTAATAACTGTACTTTTTGGTAGAATTAAAAAATTAAAATCATTAAATTATAAATGAAGTGAAAAGATCTGGTTCCATGCATGCAATGTGAGGTAAACTTGTTCCACTGCATCTTCCACTGAACTCAGCTATAAAGTCTGAAAAAAATGCATGGAACAGCTATTTGAGGGCTCCAAAAAGTAAATAAGTAGCAAGTACATTGAAGAATAAAACCAGAATTCCAACTATTACTGAAATAGTAGTAAGTTTTCATCGTCTCCTGGTGTACACTGACTTAGCACAGCTTGAAACCTGAAGGTGGGTGAGGTCCCTGACCCAGTGTGTGCAACGATAAGCCTTCTGGTTCTAGCCTGAGAAGAAAGGGTCTCCTAACATTCAGAGAGAACAGAGGGAACCCTTGAAGGTTAACCTGTTCTCCATTCTCCTATATCTCAGCCTCAAAACAAGAGTGTGGTGTGGCAGTATCAGTAGCCGTGAAACAGGCAGCTGCAGGAACTGAAAATTTAAGACAGGGAAATTTCCTCTTGTTGGAGGACCACGGTTCCAAGAGGACAGGGCAAGTCTGTTTTTTCCTGGTCTCTGTCTCTCTCTCTTTGTCATCTTGTCTCTTGAATCACAGTGCAGATATGGGAACTTCATGACAAATGCAGGTAAATGAAGGCCCAGATGTGTGCCAAAGCCTGTAAAAAAGAAGCCCTAGGGTACCACAAAGTATGGAAGAGATTGTAGAGAAAGACAGACTTTGGAAAGAAGCCCTGTGTTTATGAACTCCTGAGCTCACCTCTAAGATGTGCTTGGGGGAATCTGATCTAAACATGGTGAGCAGACATTCAAAACTGATCCATGAGATCAGACCACTGCTGAGATCCCAGATTAGACCATGGGTAGGGCGCAGATGAGACAGCTCTGAATAGCCCTTAAAGATTTAAAAACAATGCTTACATTGAAGCCATAACCTACAGAACTTAATTGTCTTATCCAACATAGATTTATTTTCTGTCCGAACAGCAAAAAATGCCAACTGCATGCTCTATAGGATTTAAGTAAGACAAAGTTTCATAATATTCACAGTGAAGAGCAGACCATTTAAACTATCTTAGCATAAAGAAAATCAGAAAGATATCAACTAAGGTGGGGAAAAAATACCAAAAGACATCAAATTTGAGACAACAGATGTTACATTTGTTTTAGAAAAACTTTAAAGCTGTACTTTATAAAAATATGTCAACAAGTAAGGATGTACATAATTGAAATAAATTGAAAGAGAGAAATTCTCAGCAATCAATGATATAAGTAATGGAAAAAGCATTTATAAATCAAATGGAAATTATCTAGTTTTAAATTCCAAATAGAAAGTAGCCAATTCAACCAAAACAGAAAAGACTGACAAAATGAATAACATATGAGGTTTCTTTGAGAGGTCACTCCTGACAGAAGTTGAGAAAGACTTCAACAGAAAAATACAAAAAGTTGAAGAAAAAGAAGGGTTGGAAAATCCCAAAATTGGCAAAATACATAAATGTATATATTCAGGACCTTCAGTGAGCCCCAAACAGTGTATATGCGTTAGTTTGCAACCTCAGGAGCTTCCTGTGTGGTCAGAGACTGACGTCTGTACATGCAAGGAAAGCAGGGACCAGAGAGAGAGGCGGGCCCGTCCAGAATGGACGGTGGCAGGTCATAGCAGGGAGTGACAAAGAGGCTGGCCTAGGGCGCCGCGAGATGGAATAGATCACCACACCTGCTGGCCCAAACCTTAAAAGTTTACACGGAGGCCTAAAAGGACAGCAGCTCTCACACACAGTCCGAATGGTCTCAACAGCACATTCAGTGCAGTTCAGTCACTCAGTCGTGTCCAACTCTTTGTGACCCCATGGACTGCAGCACCCCAGGCCTCCCTGTCCATCACCAACTCCCAGAGTTTACTCAGACGCATGTCCATTGAATCGGTGATGTCATCCAACAGTCTCATCCTCCGTCGTCCCCTTCTCCTCCTCCCCTCAATCTTTCCCAGCATCAGGGTCTTTTCCAAGGAGTCAGTTCTTCGCATCAGGTGGCCAACGTATTGGAGTTTCAGCTTCAGTGTCAGTCCTTGCAGTGAATATTCAAGACTGATCTCCTTTAGGATGGACTGGTTGGATCTCCTTGCTCTCCTGTATTCTTGAAACTGGCTTCTACTGTGGAAATGGTGAGCATAAAGTACATTTCAAAGGGATGGATGAGGAGCCTCTGATTAGGTGCCACATCCCCTCCATGACCTGCTCCAACAATATGCAAAGCAACTGGTATTAAGATATATCATCAACTGCTAAAAGTTAAAGACAGAAAAATACTGAAAGCAGCTGGAGAAACATGATAAACTACGTACAAGCTAACGATCCAAATGACAGTATATTACTCAGCAAAATCTACAGAGGAAAGGAAGTAGCACATGGTTAAAGATCTGAAATAAATTGTTAACCCATAAGTCTATAGATCAGCCCTGGGATTTCTTTGGAGGGAATAATGCTGAAGCTGAAACTCCAGTGCTTTGGCCACCTCACATGAAGAGTTGACTTTTTGGAAAAGACTTTGATGCTGGGAGGGATTGGGGGCAGGAGGAGAAGGGGATGACAGAGGATGAGATGGCTGGATGGCATCACTGACTCAACAGACGTGAGTCTGAGTGAACTCTGGGAGTTGGTGATGGACAGGGAGGCCTGGCGTACTGCGATTTATGGGGTCACAAAGAGTCAGACATGACTGATCAACTGAACTGAACTGAACTGAAGTCTATATTCAAGGAAAATATCCTTTAAGAAATAAGGTGAAATAAATACATTCTCAGATGAAAGAGAATTGGGAGAATCCTTTGTAAGAAAACATGCCTTTGTTTCTGCTTTTTCAAATTGCTGTACAAAGTTCTCCAGGCAGAAATAAGATTGTATTAAATGGCAAAGTAGAATACTTATTAAAGAAAACTCTCAAAATAAGAGGGCTAGTACATCAAAAAAAGTCAACTCACTAAAAATATGTGTGCACCTAACTAAAGTACCTCAAAATACTAAAGAAAAATGGCCTTTAAAAATTGAAGTATAATTTACAACATTATATTAATTGCAGGTGTATAGCATAGTGATTCAATATTTTGCACATTATACTCCATTAAAAGATACTACAAGAAAATGGATGTAATGCCCTGTGCTATGCAATATATCATTGTGCTTATGTATTATATACGTAGTGGTTCATATCTCCTAGTTTCATATCTAACATTTACCTCTACCTCCTTCCCCCTACATGTCCCCTTTCACTTGTTTGTTTTTGAGGAGGGCCCAGCAATCCACTCCAGTCTTCTTTCCTGGAGAATCCCATGGACAGAAGAACCTGGTGGGCTACAGCTCATAGGGTTGGAAAGAGTCAGGCACAACTGAAGTGACTTAGCATGCAAGCATTTTTTTTTTCAATATCGGTGAGTTTGTTTCCGTTTTCTGCTTACGTTCTTTCCTATTACTTTTTAGATTCCAAATATAAGTGATATAATACAATACTTGTATTTCTCTGACTTAGGTCACTAGGCATAACAGTCTCTAAGTCCATCCATATTGCTCCAAATGGCAGGATTTCATTCATTTTCATGGCTGAGTAATATTCTGTCGTATATACATACCACACCTTCTTTATTTGTCTGTTCATGAGCACACGGGCTGCTTTTTTTCTTGGCTACTGTAAATTGTGTTCCTGTGAACACTGAGGTATGTGCATCTGAATTAGTGTTTGCATTTTTCCAGATATATACTCAGGAGTGGAATTGCTAAATCATATCACAGTTCTGTTTTTAGTTTTCTGAGGAACCTCCATACTGTTTACTGTTTACACAGGTGATGAACCAATTAGGCAAATATAGACTCTTTAAAATAATAAATAAATCTACAGTTTTAATTCAGACTGCAACGCCCTTCTTGAAGTAACTGACAGAATTACTAGGGAAAAAATGAACAATACAGAAGAATAGCATAAACCACCTGGATCTAACTGACATTTGTAGAAAATCTTACCCAACAGTAGAAACATAGAATATTCAGTAAAATAAACCATATCTTCAGTTAGGACATAAAGCTAAAAGTAAACAAAAGATTGAGGGAAGAATGTTGATTTTAAGTATACATTTTACTTACAACTATCAAATTTCTCTTTCATCTCCCTTCCTACCTTCTGTCATAAAATCACATTCGTTTTTCAAGAGTTATGGTATTTAACATTAGAGGATTTTTTAAAATAATACTTGGTTGTATGGCTCTACATTGTCTGTTTACTTTGTTTACCACAGCTTCACTATTTCTTTTATTTGGGTTCATTTTATTGTTGGAGCTTTCCAGGTGGCTCAATGGTAAAGAATCTGCCTGCTGATTCAGAAGATGCGGGTTGATCCCTGAACTGGGAAGATCCCCTGGAGAAGGAAACGGCAACCCCCTCCAGTATTCTTGCCTAGGAAATCCCACGGACAGAGGAACCTGGCGGGCTACAGTACGTGGTGTTGCAAAGAGTCAGACACAACTGAGCAACTAAACAAGATTTTATTGTTAGCTGAAATCCAGTCAGGCCTTTCTTTAAGAAGTTCTCACCTTTTTTGAAGAGTTTCATCTTTGTTTCATAACTATTATGTTAACAGTTTATAACAATTTGGCTGATTCTCATACCCAGGTCAAAATATTTTGTGAAAAAGCTATAAATTTTTTCCTGCTCTATATGTTATATATTTATGTGGAAGACACTATCCTCTTTGCTTTGACACAAGCCATGTATTTTTTATACCTGTTTTCTCAAGAATAACTTTTTTATCCTTTAATAGCAAAAGGCAATACCTAGTATCAGCCAGCTCTTGCCTTGGTAATACTGATAGCTTATAACCACCCACAGAGGACAGGGACATATGGTGTTAAGCACTGGTTACATGTCTGAGTTTTTATTGTCTGAGTTGTGGCTGTGGCAACTCTGCCACAAGCTGCTGAGTGCTATTCAGATGGGGAGGATCTGCCCTGTGCAGCTCATTTTGGGATCCAGCTAGCAGCTAACGGGGTAGTGGTACTGGGTCATGAATTTCTAAAGGCAGTGATTACAGGCTTACAAAGACATGCAGAATCGTCCAAGTCACTCACAGCCTAGATTCTGAACAGAGCCCACTGCATGTCTACCCTTGTTCCTTCAGCCAAAGCAGTTGTTTGGTCAAGAAATACACCAGTGGAACAGGAAGTGGTTCTCTAATATGTGGGTAGCAGGAAAGGGAATGGCTTGCTGAATAATAATCTGATGTACTACATATCTCTGATTTTTCAATATCAACTTTTCTCATTATACAATGTGCACCTGTAAATGTACAGGTTTTGTTTCTTTCACAAAAATCTCATAACTAGCATCTTGTATCTAATTTAAATCTCAGCCTCTCCTTGCTTTCAGGATTTGAAACTGTAAACTTTGTTCATGCTGGTAGTTTGATGAAGATCTGAGTTTGTTCAGTTGCTTGAAAGTCATAATATATTTTTCAAATGTGTACTGATGATTTTTTAATCATTTTGTTGATATTACCTGAAGTAATACTTTTAACCTTGTTCATTTCTTTATTCATTTAACGTATATGTTTTAAGGACTTACTATGTGCTGGGTGTCCTTATGAATATAATGGTAAAAATTATAAAATCATGAATGTTTACTTGGGTATTAAACAAGTGAACAAAATAACATCATTGATAATTGAAGGCTTTAAATAAAAAGTTTATTGATCAAACTCCAAATAATCACCTGTTGGTTAGGCGCCCCCTCTCTCTTTTCTTTATGTACATATATATTCTCTCTATATATACAAATATAGGAATAAATACACACATATATATATATTCTCTACAGGCTTTTTTGTTAATATTTAACTTCTACTGTCTTGGCAAATTTCAATTATACAATACGGTGTTATCAACTATAGTCATAATGTTATACATTTATCTCCTCAGATCTTATTAATCTTAAAGCTGAAAATTAGTACACTTTCACCAACCTCTACTGGCTACTCCCTTCAGCCCTGGGCAAGTACTTTTCTACTCTGCTCCTATGAGCTTGACTTTTGGGGAGATTCTATGTAGAAATGATACCATGCCCAATTTGTCTTTCTCTGGGTTATTTCACTTAGCTTAATGCCCTCAAGATCCATTCATGCTTTTGTAAATAGCAGGATTGCCTTCCTTCTCATGGACAAATAGCAAAACATTCCTGTATAGGATTTGAAGCTGTATATAGGAAAGGTTATTTATGTTTGTTTTATACATATATGTGTGTGTCTGTGTACATATATATAAGGGTTTGTTGTATATAGATACATATATATATATAAGGTTTGTTATGTATATATATATGGGTTTGTTTTTTATATATATATATATATATGTATTCTTACAATTTCTTTATCCATCCGTTAATAAACACCTCTGGCTAATGTGAATAACGCTACAATGAACACAGGAGTGCGGAGATACCTCTTTGGTATCTTGCATTCATTTCCTTTGGATGTATAACCAGAAATGGGGTGCTGGATCATATGGTAGCTCTAGCGTTAATTTCTTGAGGAACCTCCATCCTGTTCTCCATAGTGACTCCACCAATTTACATTAGAACCAGCAGTGTGCAACGGTTCCCTTTCTCCACATTCTTGCCAACACTGTGGTGTCTCCTGCCTTTTAGATGATGGCCATTCTAACAGGTGTGAGGTGATGCCTCGCTGTGGTTTTGGCCTGCATTTCCGATAGTGATGTTGAGCACCTTTCCATGCACCTGTTAGACATCGGCGTGTCATCTTTGGAAAATTGTATGTTCAGTTCCTCTGCCTATTTGTTAATAACATATTCTTATTATAGCCATCTTCACTAGCAAACAGAATGGGACTGTTCCTTATTTTAGCTTATGATTTGTAACATTCTATTTCTTCATCCTCTGTGTGATATATATTTCTTCTTCTTTCTCTGTGGAGGTATATTTGACATAAAACAAACTGCAGATGTTAAACTATACAAGTCATAGTATAGTTCTGAATATACCTGTGAGACTGTCACTGCAATCAAATTGCGAATATAGACATCATTTTAAAAGCTTTGCTCCTCTGGAATTTTTCATCCTGCCCTTCTCCCTGCTCTTTACCAAGTCTATAGGCAACCATCAGTTTTCTTTCAGTCACTATGACTGGAATTTCCTACAATTTATATTAATGGAGTCATACCATATATACACTCTTCTTTTTTTGTCTTTTTGCCTGTAAATATTTGACTGCCTAGAAATTAAATATTCTCTATTTTGAGCAAGGATAACATTCTTAGGCCAGACAAAAGTCATGTTACATCATTTCTCTAAGTTGTCAGTAGCTTCCACCAAGTCAGCAAGAGGAGAGCGATCAGTTCCTTCTCCCACCAATCTTTTTGTAATCTGGAATTGACCTGTTTTTTTGGTTGCATTTATATGTCTCTGTCCTCCAACTCTACTCACTTTACAGAAACCTACTAACTCTATGTTAATCTTTTCTTTTCCTCTTTTCCTTACTCTCCTTGAGCTCCCTGTCCTTCATTTACCTGTGAAGCTTCGTGTTTGTGTTCGCTATATCACTAAATCACTTTGCAGATACTTAGCCAATAGACTTTAAAAAAAAGATGTACATAATTTTATTATACTTACTGTATTATAATTTTTCATTTATCAAAGCTATTGCTAAATGATTGACTTACTAGGAGCAGGGACTTTATTTACGATTTATTTCCAGGTGATCAGGATAGGGCCCAGAATATGTGGTTCACTGTAAGTGTACACTGAATAAATAAGTGATGGAATAAACAGAAATGTAGATTTCTTTTTTTTTTGCTTTTTCTGCATCAGATATGTGGGCATTGGCAACAGTTGCACAGCCATGAAATGTCTGCATCAGGCAATTTCTGTGATGTGATGTGGTTCCTAGGATCATGTGGGAAATTTAGATCTCAACCTCTTAATGCCAGCTTCACAGTGCTTTCTTGTTAAAACAACTTTATTGTGTTTACATACCATATAACTCACCCATTTAAGACATGCAGTTCAGCGGTTTTTAGTGCATTCAGAATTGTGCAACCATCACCAAAGTCAAATATAAAACATATTTCTCACCACAAAGAAAAACCTTGTGCAGTGTAGCTGCTTTTCACCTACTCTCTTACCACTTCTTAACCCTAGGCAATCATTAATGTAATCTTTATCTCTATAAATTTGCCTGTTCTGTACATTTCATGGGGCTTCTCAGGTGGCTCGATGGTAAAGAATCCATCTGCCAGTGCAACAGACACAGGAGACACAGGTTCGATCCCTGGATCTGAAAGATCCCTTGGAGAAGGGCATGGCAACCCACTCTAGTATTCTTGACTGGAGAATCTCATGGACAGAGGAGCCCAGTGGGCTGCAGTCCTTGGAGTTGCAAAGAGTCGAACATGACTTAGCGACTGAGCATGCGTACACATGTATATTTCACATATGTAGTATCTTAGACGTGCGCCCTTTTTGACTGGCTTCTTTCACTTAGCATAATGTTTTTCAAGGACCATCCATGCTATAGTATACTTTAGTACTTCATTCTTTTTTATGGCCAATATGCCATGGAAAATGGACATCGTACCATACTTTATCCATTCATCGGTTGATGTATATTTCTATCTTTGGACTATTGTGAATGATGCTGTGATAAACACTCCTATGTAAGATTTCATTTCTCTTGAGTATATAGCTAAGAGAATAACTCAGTCATATGATAACTCTGCATTTAACTATTTGTGAAACATCCAGGTGACCTTTCAAAATGACTGAAAATATTTTGCTTCTGTCTGTAATGTACAAGATCTCTGCTTCCCACATATTTGCCAATACTTATCTGATTTTTTTATTCTAGCCATGCTAGTGGGTGTGATGTGAAAGGCTTAAGTTTTGAGGAACTCAGGAAGTTTAGATTTACTATAGGAAATCGAAGCATTAGGACTTAAGGAGAAAAAAATGATTATTAGTCTTTTGCAATAACCTACTTCTAATCCTGATAGAATAATTCCAGATGTTACATTTGGCCAAACATCTGAACTCAGTTTCAGAAACCTATATCTTTGAAGACAAGTCATCATCTCTAACTCAAACTTATCCCTTTTAAGAGGCAATTTTGTCATATGAACTTAACCATGATCTGATAGCTTATATTTGTGATCTGTGGCTTCGTAACATTTTGAGAATTAAGGTAGTTCCCCAGATCCCATGTCCTATTTTTCCATTACAAAAGTCAGAAAATCTACAATCACAGACTTTTCTATACATAAGGCATAGGGTCATGACCTTGGTTTCATAAGTAACATGTAACTGAAGATTTGAATCGGAGTCAATCAGTGTGACATTAAGATCTGATCCTTTCGGGACTTTAGTAGCAGAAATGCTGGCATCCAGATGTAGATGTCGTTGGTGCTAAATGCTGTGTTGGGCGTTATTCCTTCCCTCAAGCCCATGCAAAGAATCTGTGAGCAACCTAGCATATTTTAATAATCTACCCAGAATAGCTGTTATTATTTGTATTCCCGATTGATATTGTGGTAAAGTACTTTTCCAATTTACTTCAAGTTATATATAAACCAATAAAAGATACAAATACACAGCTATATAAACAAAGCCCTATCTTATTCCCACTACATTCTCTTTCTATAATTCTAAACTGATAACATTAGAGAAATAATAAAAATGGATTTAAGTATAGCAAAAAGTCAATTTTATTTTAAATTTAATTCCAAGGGTATAATATTAAAAATTCTACTTTTATTCCCATCAGTTCCTGAAATTCGTGTCACACTGTTTCAACAGATAGTCCACTGTATATGCTTTTATGTATCATTTCTCATTTTTTGAATTAGCACTTTGTAGCAATTAAAAATAGTAATTAGTACAGATCTGCTTACACCTTTTTTTTGTATTCACTTCTCTTTAGACTTTTAGGGAGGATTTTTGCTGTAATTTTATACAAGTGATTTCCTTTTTTTTTTTTTCATGTTCTTTTCCTTGATCCCTGCTTTAAAAAGAGGATCTGTGGCCATAAAACCTGTTAATAGAGACACCCAAATGCCACTCCAACATTGTGCTAATAAGCCTTTTCTTGGCTGTTTGTGCACATACATTTTCAGGAACATTTTCCTGTATAAACTAGTTTCATAAATTATTGCTGACCTTGGAAGTCATAGAGTGAGGTAAAGTTGATGTCAGATTTTTATTCTGCTGGTTGGTAGAGAGAAATATAGTAAGTAAAATAATCTTTTATGTTTTGTAACTGAATATTTAAAATGCTGTGAAATTTTCTAAGTAAAAATATGAAGTTCTAATTATATTTCTTTCATTTTTTTGTACTTCCCCTCCAATTTCACTTTTTACACCCTTTACTATATATTCATGATATATAATTCTAGGATGTTTCAGCCAGTATTGTCAAGAAAAATAGATATCTCTGTCTCAATTTCTTCCTGTAGAAAACTAAAATGCTACTATCTACCTACCTATCTCTTTGTTTATTTATGTTGTTAAGTCTGAGGTTTCCTTGTCCAGTTAATTGTTGCCATGTTGGGAGCTATGGGTACTTCAAAAGAAAACAGATCTCTCTAGATTCCAGAAAATTAAAGATTGCTACCTTTCTTCTTCTTCTTCTTTTTTTTTTTTTTTTTCTGATGTTCCCTGGAGCATAGAATCTGGGTTGCTTAGGATAGAACATTACCACAGTGATTTGTGAGGTATTCCTGCTCTAACACTGACAAAGCTTCACGGCTTTGAGAGAACTCGACAGTCAGGGGAAAGCAAAAGCCAATGAAACTTTTGCATAATGAATATATGTAAGTCTTGTTTCAGGAAATTTTAAAAATATGATACACTTTTCATATATTTTGGAGTGCGTTTGTTAGGACTACTTTTTATATGTGTGCGGTGCCAAGGTGTTTACCATACTACATACCTAATAGAGAGCTTTTTGTTCTAAGTAGATAAACCATTTACGTAGATAAATGGTTTAAGTAGGTAAACCATTTATGCATTCAAAATAATCTAACAAACCTATGCACTGTCCTAGCGGATGTGTACTGCTAGTGACTGAGTGTAATGAAGCAGACACAGCTCAGACCTTGATGGTGCTTATATTCCAGTGCAGCGACAAATGGAAGAGGAAGTGGTTTTAGACAGTGATGTGGAATACAGAGAAAATAAAGCAATGAAACAGGGAGTGACATTAGACGGCTGGCCAGGGAATGTCTCATGCTTTAGGAAGTACATTTAAGCTGCATTGTGAGTTATTAGACTCGACCAATTATGACATCATTAACAAAGAGTGTTCTCAGTAAAGACAAAGACAAAATCAAAGATCTGTGGAAGAGACATATTTGCTAATTTCAGATAGAAAGATAGTATTATTGAAATGCAGTGATTAAGAGGTTAAGGGGTATATTAAGAAGCATAGTAGCACAAAATGACATTACATTTTACATATAAATTTTATATATAGTTCATATATATTTATTTCAAGGTTATGCATATATGTGTTACTGAAAGGGAAGTCGCTCAGTCGTGCCCGACTCTTTGCGACCCCATGGACAGTAGCCTGCACCAAGCTCCTCCATCCATGGGATTTTCCAGGCAAGAGTATTGGAGTGGGTTGCCATTTCCTTCTCCAGGGAATCTTCCCAACCCAGGGATCAAACCCAGGTCTCCCTCATTGTAGACAGATGCTTTACCATCTGAGTCACCGGGGAAGTCCATATAATATGTATATATGTATGTATATATGTTGTTGTTTGCTAAGACATGTCTGACTCTTTGCAACCCCATGGATTGCAGCATGGCAGGCTTCCCTGTCCTCCACTGTTTATGCGTGTATATGTGTATGTATATATTTAAAAGATATGTATATTTAAGTTTTAATTGGAAGTTCTTGGAAAGTACAGAGCATTTATTCCTTGAAAGGCTAAATACAAGGCTATGACCTTGAAAACAGCTGACTGGGCATAGAATGGATAATGATCCAAAGTCATCAATCTGTAGCTGAGTCAGCAGTCTAGTAACCATGCTGGTAAATATCCTCTGCTAAGCAAACTAATTAGTCCTTCTGCCTTGAAGAGTCTTGTATAAAGTGTGCAGAAATAGAGCGTAGGTAGTGTGGTAAGATAAGCCGAACAACGCAGAGAATGCGGAAGCCAGTACGGTGCAGGGAAGTACACACTGGACTAGCAAACAATGTGTATCTACTGAATCCTAAACAATCACATTGTTTCTGAACAGAACTGCAGTCTCTGAGATATGACTGAGCTGAAGCTGAGATCATACTGTTCAGTGAATTCTTCATATTTAATACCATATTATTACTGTATCTGCACATAGGGTTCTGCTCTTTGGGTTCTGACAGAACTTTTGTAACACATAGGCTATTTCTTTGTCCTGGAAAATCATAAGATGAGCTAAATGTTAAAAGATTTTAATAGTAAAATCCAAAGGTCACACATTTAGTGAGCAGAAAGGTGGGCTTAGAATTAAACCATTTCTGACACTAGAGTCAATATTCTAGAATGAACAGACATTTAGACAAGTGTTTTATATAACCCTGATTCACATGTGTCTTCAGTTTGCTGTCTTAATGTTCAAAATTGGACACAAGTTAAGAAAATGAGAAGACAAACCACAGGTTGAGAAAAATTATTCGCAAAGGGTAAATTTGATAAAAGACCATTATCCAAAATAGGCCAAGAATACTTAAAACTAGATAATAAAAAATAAACCAATTAAAAAATGAGCAAAAGATCTATATAGACATCTCAGACATACAGATGAAGATTAAACATGTGAAGAAAGACTCAACACTACCTGCAATTAGGGAATGGTATATTAAAATAGTAACAAGATCACACTACACAGCTGGCAAACACAACACAAATATGGCTAGGATGAGGAGCTCTCATTCATTGCTGGTGGGAATACAAAATGGCACAGCCTCTTTGGAAGACAGTTTACCAGTTTCTTATAAAACTAATTGTATTCTTACCATACCGTCCCACAATTATGTTTCTTGGCATTTACCCAAATGAGCTGAAAAAATTTGTCTCCCCAAGAACCTACCCACAGATGTTTATAGCAGCTTTATTCATAATTGCTAAAACTTGGAAGTAACCAAGATATCCTTTAATAGGTGAATGGATAAATAAATTGTAGCACACCCAGACAATGGAACATCATTTGGTACTAAAAAGGCACGAGATACCAAGACATGGAAAAACATGGAGTAAATATAAATGCATATTATTAAATGAAATAAGTCAATCAGAAAAGACTACATAGTGTGTAATTTCACCTATTTGACATTGTATATAAGGCAAAACTTTGAAAATAACAAGGGATCAGGGTTGTCACAAGTTGTGGGTAGGGACAGAAAAATAGGGAGAGCACAGAGGACTTTCAGGCCAGAGCAACTATTCTGTATGATGTAGGAGTCGGTGCAGGCCATTATATACTTGTCAAATCTATAGACACGTGACACCAAGAGTGAAATCTAATGTAAACTATAGAGTTTGGGTGATAATGATGTGTCTGCTGCTGCTGCTGCTGCTAAGTCGCTTCAGTCATGTCCGACTCTGTGCGACCCCATAGACAGCAGCCCACCAGGCTCCTCCGTCCCTGGGATTCTCCAGGCAAGAACGCTGGAGTGGGGTGCCATGTGATGTGTCAGGGTAGGTTTATTGATTGGAAACAATTTTCCCATCTGGTGGGGTATGTTCATAATGCAGGAGCCCATGAGTGCATAGAAGCAGATGATATGAGAGAACTGTCTATTCTCAGTTTTTCTATGCAGCTAAAACTACTCTAAAAAATTTGTATATGGAAACATGAACACAAGACCTCTGAGAGAAAACAGGGATTTATCTATAGTCAATGAACTCTGTCTTACCAGAAAATTTTTTGTTTGTTCAATTGAGGGGCTGAAGTGAAAACCAATGTAAAAGAGCACAGCTTATTTGTGTATTTGTATGTTACCTCTTCCAGTACTCGTATTTAAATGCGTTCATCTTAATGGTTTGGAGGTATTTCCTATTAAAAACACAATTACACTCCTATTAATTTCTTATACTGCCACAAATAGTGATTTAGGATCCTTTATTGACAGCAGCACAATGCATTCATTAAAAATTGACAAGTAGACCTTCAATTGTTAATTAGTTGGTGTGTAATGATAGCCATTGTAAAAAATCATAGCAATGATTTCAAAACATCACAGTTCTTTTAAAAGTCATAGACCACACATTTGTCTCCAAACTGTATTCTTGAACAAAATATTGATGTTTCTAATCAGTGCCTAAATATCGTGGATACATTTCTCCGTTAGGTTTTGTATTCTCATGGGAGACTATATGGAAAAAATAGATATATTTAATTCTTGTACAAAATTTAGTGAAATTTCATGTGAAAGAGTACATGAGATTAAAAAAGAATGGCTTGATTTAAAAGTATATTCTTACTTGATTCTACCTCACTTGTTAATAACAGTGGAAGATAAGTCTTTCTTGAGTATTCATTCAGTACTTTTATCAAAGTGTCTTGAAGTCCTGTTTATTGAGATTAGCTAAGACATAATGAAATCTATTCTCAATAGAGACAAAAAATTCCTACCTTAATGTTCTCATCTAGAAAGTTCTTCTATCTTCATAATAAATTTTATCATATTTTAACATAATTCCTTGGGATTTGGAATGCAGCTTTCCCTTTTCCATTCACATAAAATTACAAGAATCTAGAAATATGTCAGCTTTGTCTTTCCACTATTGAGTGTTTTAATAATTCCCACTGAAATGGTAAATTTTTCATTAAATTCCCTCTTGCAATTCTATAAATCTATGCTTGGGTTTCTATTACTTTACATTAAATACACTTTAATTTGGACATTATGCTTTACTCACACGCTTACCAGTTCCTCACTTTATTAGTTCTCCTTGTACCCGGGATTCTCTTTGTGGGATTATTTCCTTCTTCTGAAAGTCCAATCTTTTTAATCTGTAGGGATTACATGAGGCCTGTAATGAGGGCATTTGCTTCTGATAGGTGTAAGGATGTTACCATTTTGAGAACATTGTATTCTTGATTTCTGAATTGGAATTCTCCATGTTGTACTGTTAATATAAAATCGAACTACAGACCCATGTGAAATTGGCCAGAGGTATACCTTCTTGGGTGGCACAGTGGTAAAAGAATCTACCTGCCAATACAGGAGACTTAAAAGATGGGGGTTCAGTCTCTGTGTCAGGAAGATCCCCCAGAACAGGAAATGGCAACACTCCAATATTCTTGCCTGGAAAATTCCATGGACAGAGGAGCTTGGCAAGCTAAAGTCTATGGGGCTGCAGAAGAGTTGGACACAAGTGAACACATACATTCCTAAGGATACTTTTTATACTAAATCTAAGCCAAAACATTTATTTTTCTTCTTTTTCTGGAAGATGGGTTTTATGACCTGGTCTAATGAGGTCAACATTCAGAAAGCTAAGATCATATGCCATCTGGTCCCATCACTTCATGGCAAGTAGATGGAGAAACAGTGGAAAAAGTGGCAGACTTTATTATTTTGGGCTCCAAAATCACTGCAGATGTTTAATGGAGCCATGAAATTAAAAGACGCTTACTCTTTGTAAAGAAAGTTATAACCAACCTAGACAGCATATTAAAAAGCCGAGACATTAGTTTGCCAAAAAAGGCCTGTCTAGTAATTGCTATGGTTTTTCCAGTAGACATGTATGGATGTAAGAGTTGGACTATAAAGAAAGCTGAGCGCAGAAGAATTGATGCTTTTGAACTGTGGTGTTGGAGGAGACTCTTGAGAGTCCCTTGGACTGTAAGGAGATCCAACCAGTCCATCCTAAAGAGATCAGTCCTCGATGTTCATTGGAAGGACTGATGCTGAAGCTGAAACTCCAAGAGTTTGGCCACCTGATGCGAAGAGCTGATTCATTGGAAAAGACCCTGATGTTGGGAAAGATTGAAGGTGGGAGGAGAAGGGGACAACAGAGGATGAATGGTACCATCCAGCCTCTGTTGGATGGTGTCACTGACTCAATGGACATGAGTTTGGGTAAACTCTGGGAGTTGGTGATGGACAGGGAGGCCTGGCGTGCTGCAGCCTATGGGGTCGCAAAGAGTCAGACATGACTGAGCAACTGAACTGAATGAGGGTTAAGTTCTTGAAGTTCTCTGGCTTCAGGGAAGGCTTTCAGGTCCAACTATGCAAGTCTTGGGTGCTCAGATCCTAAGTGACCACTGTGTGCTGGGTTCTCCAGGGGGACCATGGCATTAAGAATGGTTCACACACTGGTTTCCTATATGCTCTAAGTTCTTAGTTACTGCAGAGAACTCTCCCTTTGTTGGGGGTTTCACCATTCCTTTGTACAGTAAAAAAATAAATTAAAAAATAAATAAAATACAATAAATAAAAGTAGTTTAGTATCTGGCCTTTCTGAATCTACATTAATGTAAATTTTTGTGTTATATTCTTATTGCATTTTCCTTTGAAACGTTTTTTTGTTTGCCTAACAAGCTTACATTATCACCACGAAATGGAGATGGTATGAACAAGTATCCATGAAGTCATTCTGAACCTAGCGAGATAGCCTTCAATCTTTCATGATTATGTATGCTGTTGCTTAGAGATGTCAACATGATGGTGAAATAGGAAGTCCCCTGCAGAAACACTAATGTAAAAATGATGTAGGGATCAAAATACCTTTATGACTGACCAGAATCCATTTAAGAAGATGCAGTACCCCCACAGAAAGGCTTAAAAACCAAAAGAGCTGCACTGAAATGGGTAAGAGGAGCAAGTTCATTTGACTACCATTAGGCCCTTCCCCAATCCAGCAGAGCTCAGCTCTAAGAGAGAACAGCTTGGCCTGCAGCAGCTGTTGCTGTCTTGCCTCACTGGGAACACCGAGGAAACCAGTGTAGCTTGAATGTCTGTAGGCAGCTAAGAACAAAGTAAAGGGAGGGTGTCTTGCAGCAGGTACAGTTCCACAGCATGGGGAATAGGCACACAATACAGAGACTTCTGCTGAAAGAAGAGAGGGAAGTGGGTTTGCCTCCAGTGTTCTGGGCATCCGGTGTACTGCTCTAGGGAAAATGGGCTGGTTGCTTACTGTGGCTACCTTGGATGTGTAAGATTGGGAGAAGGTTCACAACCATGAAACTCCTCCAGAGAGACAGTACAGCATACTCTTGGAAACTTTTCTCATAAAAAAGGTTTGAGAGGTTCTCCAAATTCTAGCCAAGATAAGTACTGAAGGTCTCTCTCTGTTGACAATCCATGGAGTCCAAGAGAGATGGCAATCTTTTCAAATACACAGACACCAAACGCAGAGCAAGGAACATGAGAAATGAGGGGAATATGGCAAAAGCTAAGGAGCAAAGTGATCTCCAGTGACCTACTCTAAAGAAATGGACATCCACGAATTGCCTGAAAACAATGCAAAGTAATCCTAAAGAAGCTTGGGGAGTTGCAAGAGAACACAGTTGGAAAACTAGACAAAATGAAGAAAATGATACGTGGCCAAAATAAGACTATGAACAAAGACACAAAACCCAGAAACAAAACCAAACAGATTCTGGAACCAAAGGCCACAATAAATGAATTGAAACAATCCATAGAGAGTTTCAACAACCAACTTGATGGAACAGAAGGAATGAGTGATTTGAAGACAAGTCATTTGATTATTTATCAAAGACATGCATATACATAAAAAGATCATATTGTCACTCGTAAAGTATCAGCAGTTACATTGCTTGTGAATTGGAAGAATTAATATTGTTAAAATGCCCATATCACCCAAAATCACCTACTGAGTCAATGCAATCCTGATCCAAGTTCTAATGATATTTTTCACAAGAATAGAATAACCAATCCTGAAATGTGTATGGTACCACAAAAGACCCCTGGAAAGACAAAGCAATCTTGAGAAAAAAGACAAATCTGGAGGCATTCCACTTCCTGATTCCAAGCTACATTACTAAGCTATTGTCATTAAGAATATAGGACTATTTGCAATTTTTTAAGAAATCGCCACACTGTTCTCCGTACTGGCTGTACTAGTTTGCATTCCCACCAACAGTGCAAGAGGGTTCCCTTTTCTCCACACCCTCTCCAGCATTTATTGCTTGCAGACTTTCGGATCGCAGCCATTCTGACTGGTGTGAAGTGGTACCTCATTGTGGTATTGATTTGCATTTCTCTAATAATGAGTGACGTTGAGCATCTTTTCATGTGTTTGTTAGCCATCCATATGTCTTCTTTAGAGAAATGTCTATTTAGTTCTTTGGCCCGTTTTTTGATTGGATCATTTATTTTTCTGGAATTGAGCTGCATAAGTTGCTTGTATATTTTTGAGATTAGTTGTTTGTCCGTTGCTTCATTTATGACCCAGCAATCCCATTGCTGAGCATACACACCAAGGAAACCAGAATTGAAAGAGACACATGTACCCCAATGTTCATCGCAGCACTGTTTATAATAGCCAGGACTTGGAAACAACCTAGATGTCCACCAGCAGATGAATGGATAAGAAAGCTGTGGTACATTTACACAATGGAGTATTACTCAGCCATTGAAAAGAATACAGAAATGGAATTCTAAATGGAATTTAGAAAGATGGTAATGATGACCCTGTATGTGAGACAGCAAAAGAGACACAGATGTGTAGAGCAGACTTTTGGACTCTGAGGGAGAGGGAGAGGGAGAGGGAGAGGGTGGGATGACTTGGGAGAATGGCACTGAAACATGTATACTATCATGTAAGAAACGAATCGCCAGTCTATGTTTGATGCAGGATACAGGATGCTTGGGGCTGGTGCACAGGGATGATCCAGAGAGATGATATGGGGTGGGAGGTGGGAGGGGGGTTCATGTTTGGGAACTCATGTACACCTGAGGTGGATTCATGTCAATGTATGGCAAAACCAATACTGTATTGTAAAGTAAAAGAAAGTAAAAATAAAAATAAAAATAAAATAAAATATATATATATTAAAAAAAGAATACAGGACTGGCATAAAAACAGATGCATAGATCAATGAAACAGAAGAGAGACATGAAATAAACCTATGCATAAATGGTCAATTAATTTACTACAAAGGAGCCAAGAACATACAATAGAGAAAGGACAGTGTCTTGAATAAATGGCCTTGGGAAAATAAGCCACATGCAAAAAATTGAAACTGGCCTACTGTCATATACTATACACAAAAATCAACAAAAAGTGAATTAAAGACTTGAACATAAAACCTAAAACCATAAAACCCTTAGAGGAAAACATAGGCTGTAAGCTCCTGAAATCAGTCTTGGCAATAATTTTTTGAGTTTATTACCAGAAGCAAAAGCAACAGAAGCAGAAATAAATGAAGTGAAACTACATCACACTAGAAAGCTTCTGCACAGCAGAGGAAACCATCAAGAAAATGAAAAGACAACCTGCCAAATGGGAGGAAATATCTGTAAATTATATATCTGAGAAGAGATAATATTGCAAAATGCATAAAGGGCTCAGATAACTCAATATCAAAGAAACCAAACAATTCAGTTAAAAAATGGGTAGAACTGAGTAGACATTTTTACAAAGAGGACATATAAATGGCCAAGAAGTCCATGAAAAGGTTCTTAACATCACTAATCTTCAAAGAAATATAAATAAAAACCACAATGAAGCATCACATCACATTTCTTAGGATGGCTATTAGAAAAAGAAATAACACGTGTTGGGAAATATGTGGAGAAAAGGAAGCCTTTGCGCACAGTTGGTGGGAATGTAAATGGTGCAGTCCCTATGGAAAATGGTGTTAATCAAACAATTTAAACTAGAACTACAATATTATCCAGACATCTCAGTTCTGTGCATATATATCCAAGAGAATGAAATACACTCTGATGTTCATTGCAGTATTATCCACAATACCTAAGATATGGAAACAAGCTAAAGGTTTTTCAACAGATTTATCAATAAAAAATGTTTGGTATATACATGCAATCAACTACTATTCTTAACTTAATTGGTCTTAAAGAGGGAAGTCCTGCCATATGCAACAGGAGGTATTAGCCTCAAGGACTTTGTGCTACATGAAACTAGTTAGTAATGAGTCAGGCCATATGAGGTACCTAAACCTAAAGTAGTCAAACTCATAATAATAGAAACAGAGAGTAGAATGGTGATTGCCAAGGCCTGTTGTTTATTCGCTAAACCATGTCTGACTCTTTGTAACCCAATGGACTGCAGCATGCTAGGCTTCCCTGTCCTTCACTATCTCCCAGAGTTTGCTCAAATTCATGTCCATTAAGTTGATAATTCCAACCAACCATCTCATCCTCTGTCACTACCTTCTCCTTCCTTCAATCTTTCCCAGCATCAGGGTCTTTTCCAATGAGTCCACTCTTTGCATAAGGTGACCAAAGTATTGGAGCTTCAGCTTCACCATTAGCCCTTCCAATGAATACTCAGGACTGGTCTCCTTTAGGGTTGACTGCTCTCATCTCCTTGCTGTCCAAGGGACTCTCAAGAGTCTTCTCCAGCACCACATTTTGAAAACATCAATTCTTTGGTGCTCAGCCTTCTTTATGGTCCACCTCTTACATTTGTACATGACTACTGGAAAAACCATAGCTTTGACTAGATGGATCTTTGTCAGCAAAGTGATAGCTCTGCTTTTTAGTATTCTATCTAGCTTTGTCACAGATTTTCTTCCAAGGAGCAAGGTCTTTTAATTTCATGGCTGCAGTCACCATCCAAAATGATTTTGGAACCCAAGAAAATAGTCTGTCACTTTCCATTGTTTTCCCATTTATTTGCCATGAAGTGATGCCATAATCTTCATTTTTTGAATGCTGAGTCTTAAGCCAGCTTTTCTCTCTCCTTTTCCACCTTCATCAAGAGGCTCTTTAGTTCCTCTTTGCTTTATGCCATTATGGTGGTGTCATGGGATTTCTTTGGAAGGAATGATGCTGAAGCTGAAACTCCAGTACTTTGGCCACCTCATGAAAAGAGTTGACTCATTGGAAAAGACTCTGATGCTGGGAGGGATTGGGGGCAGGAGGAGAAGGGGACAACAGAGGATGAGATGGCTAGATGGCATCATGGACTTGATGGATGTGAGTCTGAGTCAACTCCGGGAGATGGTGATGAACAGGGAGGCCTGGCGTGCTGCAATTCATTGGGTCACAAAGAGACGGACATGACTGAGCGACTGAACTGAACTGACTGAACTGATCTGCATATCTGATACTGTTGCTATTTCTCCCAGTAATCTTGATTCCAGCTTGTGCTTCATCCAGCCGGACATTTCACATGATGTACTCTGCAGAGACGTTTAAGCAGGATGACGGTATATAGCCTTGTTATACTTTCCCAATTTTGAAGAGGAAGGGTGAATTGGGGAGCTGCTGTTTAAGAGATAAGAAGTTTCACTTTTGCAAGATGAGTAAGTTAAAGAGATCTGCTGAGCAACACTGTGTCGATAGTTAACAATAGCATTATTTGTTGTCTGCCTTTCTCCTTTTTTCCCTAAGTAAAATTAGGACTGCAAAACTTTTTAAGGCATTATCATCTAATGGTAGTCATTATTTCTGTCATAATTAATATTTTTGATTGTTTGTCTTGCCTGATGGTAAAATCATTTCAAAACCTGCACTTTATCTCTTGAGTGATATACCTACAGCAGCCCAACCACTTATAAATTCAACCTGACCTTTTCTGGGACTGTTTGAGTAGATAAATAGGAAAATGTAACTGTGTTTTGCCAACCATTGACATCATTAGGCTTTCCACTGACATAATGAAAGATTAAGTTTGTGGGCGTGTGGATTTCATCTAATTTTCAAACTGAGTTACTGCGAACCTCCATTAAAAATTCAAAGTATAATGTCAACATTACAGAAGGACACAGTCTCTCTTTACACAGTACTCCTTTGGTGGCTTTTGCAAATTCAAATGCTAAAAATGAAGACAGGGATGCTCGGAAATAAAGACTCATTAAAGAGAACAGAGGGTAGAATATATTGCTAACCTTGTCACATTTCAGAATTTATTTTAGGTGACAACATAATTATTTAATATTCTTAATTAAATCTGTGGAATCATGGAAAACACAAGAAATATCTCTACTACTAGAATTTTACTTAAATAACCCCCCAAAAACTTGGTCTGTTATGACATACAAACTTATGATAAAATGGTTTTCTTAACTTTAGAACTTAGAACAAATGCCAAGATAGGAATAAATTCACTTTTAAACAGCTTGAAGATTTGTGCATTTATTTTACTCCAGTGGTTCTTTAAAAGTCTTTAAAACTCTGTCAAACAATATGTTCTGGTTTTGTTTGTGGATGATCACCCAATTAGAAAAGACCTTGTCAGAGTAGAAATCTGCCAGAGGGAAGAATCTGCCTGCATTATAGGAGACCTGGGTTCAATCCCTGGATCTGGAATATCCCTTGGAGAAGGGAATGGCTACCCACTTCAGTATTATTGCCTGGAGAATTGCATGGACTGTAGCCTGCCAGGCTCCTCAGTCCATGGAGTCACAAAGAGGCATGACTGAGCGGCTAACACTTTCACTTTTGTCCTTTAAAAACAACAATAACCCTAAGTATTCTCACTTAATGTTTCCTTCAGGGTTTAATGATTGTGAGGTAGTACTACTTGCCATTTTGTGTGTCTGTTGAATTTAAGCTCAGTTGGCCACTACATGGAATTCAGGAGAAGTCTTTACATAGGTTAAGGGTATTTAGTTTGCTATTAAATGTTTACAAGGTTATACAATTAATTTCTTCCTAAATGTATGAAAATTTTAATTTTAAGTGATTTTCAAAATAATTCCACTTATATCTCCATGTGCACTTAATGTCTTGGAAAAAAATATGACCTACTTGTTTCATTGAACTTACTTTAGAGATGGTATAAAGAGGACTAGTTCGATTCAGTGTATCTATTAGTCTTTTTTTATACCGAGATATAATTGAAATATTACAGTAGTGTCAGGTATACCAAATAATGACTTGATGTTTGTGTACATTGTGAAATAATCACCACAATAAGTCTCTTTAACATCCATCACCACACAGTCACAATTTTTTTTCTTGTGATAAGGATTTTAGGATTTACACTCTTGACAACTTTAAAATATGCCAATGCAATATTATTATCGATAGTCACCACGTTATATGTTACTTCCCATGCCTTGTTTATTTTGTAACTGGAAGTTTGTATATTTTCACATTCTGCACCCACTTTGCCCCTTCACTTCCCCCCAGTCCCACCACTCTGGCAACCAATAGTTTAATTTGTTCTCTATATCTAAGGCTGCTATGAACATTGGGGTGCAAATATATTTTCAAGTTAGTATTAGTCCAAAAAGGAAGAACAGGTTTTCAAGGAAAAGTAGGAAGTGAATTCTTGAGATGCAAAATTGGAAGGGTTAGGAGGTTTTTAGGTATAGATGAATCACTCCCATCTCATTAGAGTAGTTAGGACATTGGTGACTCCTACAGGTGTGTAGATTCAGGTGGTGCTAGTGGTAAAGAACCCACTGGCCAATGCAATACACATAAGAGATGCAAGTTTGATCCCTGGGTGGGGAAGATACCATGGAGGAGGGCAGGGCAACCCACTCCAGTATTCTTGCCTGGAGAACCCCATGGACAGGGGAGCCTGGTAGGCTACCGTCTATGGGGTCGCACAGAGCTGGACATGACTGAAGCGACTTAGCAGCAGCAGCAGCAACTTCATCAAGAGGAAAACTCAGGTAAAGCCTGGGAAGCAAATTTAAAAATTAACGAATTGGATTCTCAGTCATAAAGAGAATGCTGGCACCAATGAAGAATAATTTCTTTTGAAAACTAGAAAAACAAAAACAAACCTCAAAGTCAGTTTAAAAAAAATGCAGAGTAAATGAGGGAGACAGAGTCAGCATAGGCAAAGTTCTAGTTATTGACTCAGATATACTGTGGGAGTCTTCAAGGACTTGTTTAAACTTAAAGAGAATACATGATATGATTCTTCAAACACTGAGTTTATCAATCGTTAGGTGAACCTACTTGGGAATCTCAGCAAATGACCTTCAACACTGTAAAAGCATGGTTATCAAACAATTTTACTCTCAAAATATAAAGTGAACATGCATCACATGTTTTTATTTGACTCATGATTAATGAGGGCATTAGGCAACCCACCGTGCACAACTCTATAACAGAGTCACATTGACTTTCCAGGCAGTAGTCATGAGAGATGAATTCAAGATGACCCCCAAATCTCGTTTAGCACAATGTCCTCAGCATGGTGGGCAGATTATTTTGATGTTTAATAGTTTTTTTTTCTTTATTCTTTCACCAAAAACTCAATCCAAGCCATAGCCTTGAAAAGGTATGAAGTTCAAAAAGGTGAAAGCATGACATTCATGATTTCCAAACATAAAAGCATACATCAAAAATTTTATTTAACCCATTAATTAATGATGGGAAAATTAAGTCATTATGACTGGTCCAGTGAACATCGGAGAAAATAGATTACCTCTAGTCAATTTAATAAAGAAATATTACGATAACATTGCTGGGTTAGGTATATAACTGGCTAATGCTCAGCAGGCCATAATTCTTTGGAATAATTGGTGACACCAGACAGAATTTCTTGTATCACACCATATAAAAATCTGCAGGTTAAGAAAAAACTTTACTTAGTTTGAGACTATTAATCAATAGTAAAAAGTGAAATAAATAAATAAATTACTTTAGCCTATCATTAGGTTATTTTCTCGTCACCATTGTACTATCAAAAGGATCTGCCACTAAACTTTTTGCCTCATTTTTGCTTCATGGTTTTTTTTTTTTTTTCCTGATAATCATTGCCAGCTGCCTTTCCCATGTGGCTATTTCATTTGCCAAATCCCCTGTCATAAGTATCTAACTATTTTAGTGATTTTATAAGCCCCTTTATCTTGGCATAAGGTGAAAGGGGAAGGACCTCTTTTTCTTTCTCATGATCATGAGAAAAAATATTTTATGCTCACAACTCTCCATGGCAAAATCTTCCCTTTCAAAGTTCAGCCCCGTCATTTTATATCTGGACTTGGGTAATCAGTAATGTAGGAAGAGTTGATTTATAAAAAGCATTAAGGGTCATTTCCCTTTCCTTTAGATAAGAGGGTATTTATAATGTTAGGTATATTTCTTACACTTTGAAGCTCAGCCAAAATAGTTGTAGAGATTCCATATTAACATTCTGCTGTAGTTCACATGTCTCATCCAAAAATATTCACTCTCTCTGAGTTCTTGAAAAATTTCTGTGATTAATTAGTTATCAGCCTACAAAGAGTTCTATTTGGAGAGCTCCCTGCTTCTCCCCTTATCTCTATATTCTGAATATACCCAGTTCTTATTTCTCATTGAAACTAAATGAAAACTTAATGCATACATTGAATATCAAATCTATATTGAAGTCTAAAATTCATTTGCTAGCTCAAATCTGAGCTGAGAAGTTAAGCCCTGTAGCTCTGTTTCTCAAATGACAGTCCCTGTATATGCAGTATCAGCACATCAGGGATATTCACTAAAACGCAAAAAGCCTCTAGCCAGTTGGGTCTGTCATTATCTTCAGGCACTGTGTTAGGAATCTGTGCTTTTGGCTATTCTGTAGATGGTTACAGTGCCCAGTCCAGTGTAGAAGGACTATTTTGCTATTTAATGTTGATGGCTTTGAAATTGTTTAGGATTCCCTGGTGGCTCAGACGGTAAAGCATCTGCCCATAATGCGGGAGACCCAGGTTCTATCCCTTTATTGGGAAGATCCCCTGCAGAAGGGAATGGCAACCCACGCCAGTACTCTTGCTTAGAAAATTCTATTAATGGAGGAGCCAGGTGAGCTACAGTCCTTGGAGTTGCAAAGAATCAGATAAGACTGAGCAACTTCACTTTCTTTGAAATTTCTGTGTATCCACTGGAGCAAAACTCCATTCAGAAGCAGTTGATCATTTGCCTATTTGGCCATTTCATGGAAATGCTCCTATGACTCTTCCTCTATTTACACACACACAATAGCATACCTAGGACAAATTCAGAATTTCAAAGTCAATTCTAATATCCATTCAATATCTTCATCTATTTAAATATATCAGTGTTACCTTTTATTATTTACAAATAATAGAGAGTATCACATTTTACTCTGGACACATATTTAGTTTAAAACAATGGAAATATCCCCTTATTTCATTCAGGTCAGTGTTCTGTAGATGATAAGTAGTTGTACATAGCGACATAGAAAGTCATGTCAAACATCTGCAATCGGATGTCTACCTCCTGAAAATATTAGAAACTCTTTGAGGACTGATGCACAGTCAAGGGAATAATGCTCCGCAGATAACAGGGTGATGTGCTGAGTGGTTTAGGAGAACTGCTTGTTATCAGTTGTGGCCTCTGGGTCTTCACAGTGGGATATGGTTCTTGGCCTGATCCTTTGATATATTTTTAGGGCAGCTGCTCATAGGCTCACACACTAGCCTACTTATTAAATGGCTAATAAATCTGGTCCTCTGACCCAACTGGCATATAACCAGGAGAAAGCTGGAATTTCAGAAGTGTTCTCAGTGACAGTTTCTAAGTGATGACCCCTGAAAATGTTGAACAGGTCTACTTGTTCAGGACTTTTTCTTGTCCTTTTCTTTCTTGGCCATCATGCACAAATGTCTTTCCCTTTCTAAATGTGCCCTGTTTTTTGTGCCTCTGATACTTCACGTATTGGTCCATCTTTGGAAAACGGACTCCTTCCGCTTTCACATAGCCAGTTCCCATCCAACTCAAAGGTTCAACTTAGGGGATGACTCATTCCAGAAGGCTTCAGTCATTATTTCTTTTATTTAAAAAAGTATACTTTTCATGTATTGTCATAAAAGTCTACAGATTAATCTGTCCTAGAGTTCATAAAATTATGCTGAAACTATTTAGTTGTCTGTCACCTCTGCTAATTCAAAGTGTTCTTAAACATTTTGTCTCTTGCAATATGTTTACTTGTTATGAAGCTTAGAATGTGGTAGGCATTCAAATCAGGACTGATGATTAAGTTAGTTCTGCTTATCTGCATGGAAGTATCCAAGTCTATTGATAACATTCACACATTTGAAATGCAGAAACAATATGAAGATTTTATTCAAAAGAAATTTTCCTAAATTTTCTATGCAATGTTATTGTATTTTCCTATTTCTTTAAATGATACTTTTAGTTAGTTAGGTTATATATATTCATGTTGTAAGTCACTTCTCATAAAATTCTAATACACAAATTTTCAGTAATGTTAAAGTCTATTAGATTACATATATCAGATATCTTTGAGATTAAATAATATAGATTCCTTTATAATACACTGAATTTTCTACAAATTAATCATGAAAAAATATATTATTCTATAAAATATTTAAATAATGATAAGCTCAAAATTACTGACTCTCATTTGTTAGTTGAGCAAAGAATTTCAATATTTTATAAATTTCTTCCAGAACCATAGAACATGCATTGGCTTAAAAGTTTACCAAACATTTCTTTCATTATCAAGCTCTTAGAATAATGAAATTTGAATTTTGAAATTATGAAATTTGAATTAATGATGCTACTAAATAGCACTTCATAAAAACATCAAGTGAATTTACATATCATACTGCTTTAGAATTAGGGAGTAAAAGACTAAGGAATTTTGAATTTATATCAACAAAGATTTAATCTTAATGTGATTATTAATGATTTTATGAGTTTAAACAAATATATATTTACAGATCTTTCTTGACTTACATAGGAATACATCCTGATAAGCCCATTTTGAGTGGAAAATGTATTTAATGCACCTAGTCTTGGAGAAGGAGATGGCACCCCACTCCAGTACTCTTGCCTGGAAAATCCCATGGACAGAAGAGCCTGGTGGGCTGCAGTCCATGGGGTTGCAAAGAGTTGGACACGACTGAGTGACTTCCCTTTTACTTTTCACTTTCATGCATTGGAGAAGTAAATGGCAACCCACTCCAGTGTTCTTGCCTGGAGAATCCCAGAGACGGGGGAGCCTGGTGGGCTGCCATCTGTGGGGTCGCACAGAGTCGGACACGACTGAAGCAGCTTAGCAGCAGCACCTAGTCTAACAAACATAGCCTGGCCTAGCCAAACTTAACTGTGCTCAGAACAATTATAATAGCCTATAGTTGGGCAAAATCTTCTACTGCAAAGCCTATATTATACTATAGTGTTGAATATCTCATTTAGTTTACTGACTAGTAAAAACCAGTGTGGTCATCTGGCTACAGCATGTTTATAAGCAGAGTGGTTATTTACCCTTGTGATGGCCTGGCTGACATCTGTGGCTGCTGCTGATCCAGCATCACAGAGAATATCTTACTGAATATTGCTAGCCCAAGAATGATCAAAATTCGATGTACAATTTCTGCTGAACGTATATGGCTTTGACAGCATTGTTAAGTTAAACACTGAAAACAGGGACCAAGTATACTTTTACCATGTACCTATATTCATTGTAGAAACCTAAAATACTCAGTTTATATTTCTATACTATGTTGATAATAAACAAAATTATGGTTCTCTACTTTGTTTAATGACATTTTTCAGTTACTGAAAGTGATACATTTTTCTTTGATTTCTCTTTTGGGCATCTAATTGGAAGCTTGTTTTGAGAGCAAAGATACCATGAGAAAGGTATGATTTTAATATGATTTTAATGTCTGAAGTGAGATTATTCTCTTCTCTACCATTTGAAAAGTAAAAAATAAAGGCCTATGATGAACTATAACATAACTCCAAAAAGATAACACAACATAGATTTCTTTGATCTAAATCTAAGTATCAAATTTCTATTAACTATTGCTAACATATAAAACTATATTACTAAATATATAAAACTATATAGCTACCATATAAAACATATAAGCTTACTATATTTATAATAAAATAACTTTGATGCTTTTGAACCGTGGCGCTGGAGAAGACTCTTGCGAGTCCCTTAGACTGCAAGGAGATCCAACCAGTCCATTCTAAAAGAGACCAGCCCTGGATGTTCATTGGAAGGCCTGATGCTGAAGCTGAAACTCCAATACTTTGGAGTACTTCACATGAGGCCACCTCATGTGAAGAGTTGACTCATTGGAAAAGACCTGATGCTGGGAGAGATTGGGGGCAGGAGGAGAAGGGGACAACAGAGGATGAGATGGCTGGATGGTATCACCTACTCAGTGGACATGAGTTTGGGTGGATTCCAGGAGTTGGTGATGGACAGGGAGGCCTGGTATGTTGCAATTCATGGAGTCGCTCAGAGTCGGACACAACTGAGTGACTGAAATGAACTGAACTGAACTGAATTGAACTCTCCACAATAACATAAGGAGATACTCTATCTTCAGTTCACTTCAAAAGCAAGCCAGGTTTCCCTGTCCATCACCAACTCCTGGAGCTTGCTCAAACTCATGTTCATCAAGTCGGTGATGCCATCCAACCATCTCATCCTCTGTCATCCCCTTCTCCTCCTGCCCTCAATCTTTCCCAGCAACAGGGTCTTTTTCAATGAGTTGGCTCTTTACATCAGGCAACCAAAGTATTGAAGCTTTGACATCAGTCCTTCCATTGAATATCCAGGACTGATTTCCTGTAGGACGGACTGGTTGGATATCCCTGTAGTCCAAGGAACTCTCAAGAGTCTTCTCCAACACCACAGTTCAAAAGCATCAAGTCTTTGGCGCTCAGCCTTCTAAGGTCCAACTCTCACATTCATAAATGACTACTGGAAAAACCATAGCTTTGACTAGATAGACCTTTGTTGGCAAAGTAACATCTCTGCTTTTTAACATGCTATCTAGGTTTGTCATAGCATTTCTTCTTAGGAGTAAGTGTCTTTTAATTTCATGGCTACAGTCACCATCTGCAGTGATTTTGGAGTCCCCAAAAATAAAGTCTGTCACTGTTTCCACTGTTTCCCCTTCTATTTACCGTGAAGTGATGGGACCGGATGCCATGATCTTTGTTTCTGAAGACTGAGTTTTAAGTCAGCTTTTTCACTTTCCTCTTTCACTTTCATTAAGAGGATCTTTAGTTCCTCTTCACTTTCTGCCATAAGGGTGGTTTCATCTGTATATCTGAGGTTATATATATATATTTCTCCTGGCAATCTTGATTTCAGCTTGTGCTTCATCCAACCCAGTGTGTACTCTCCATAGAAGTTAAATAAGCAGGATGACAATATACAGCCTTGACACACTCCTTACCTAATTTGGAAGCAATGCGTTGTTCCAACTCTATCTTAGTTGCATTTTATTCAACCATGTACTACATCCTTGTAAGTTAATACTCATGGCAAAAATATGTTCTTACTTTATTTCACTACTTTTTGAAGTGTAAATTAAGATGATAGGTTTATCCCAAGCCACATTAGACCCCCTCAAGTATAAATTATCTTTCTTGGCATGCTAAAAATATAACCTCTCTCCTGAACTAAAATGTTGCATCTGTAACTGGAAAATAGTTGATTATATTGTCTTAGGATATTTTTTTTAAGTGTATTGTTTCTTTGGGTAAATTAACATTGATAAAAACATTTTCGGTGGGCTGGCAGCACTTATATTTACCAAACACAGTTTGAGATAACTGTTTTCATTATAGTAGCATCTTCTTATCTATAATAGAACTATCTCTGTCAATTTCAAACAGTTCATTCCTTGATTTTGAAGTAGTCATAGTGAAGTACATATTGAAACTCATTTATAAACTCTCTCTTTCCAAAAAAGATTTGAGAGTCTTACAAAAAAAAAAAAAACAACTTAAAAAAATGGGACCAACTGATAAGGGTTAATATGGTTGATTCCTAGCATCAACAAATCTAGATTAATATAGGAATTCATGAGTAAATATAGAATTTCCTTAGGCAATCATTTTATAAAATTATGAATAGATAATTCATATGACCTACCACAGAGAGGGGCTTCCCAGGTGGTACAGTGGTAAAGAATCTACTTGCTAATGAAGGAGACGTGGGTTCCATCCCTTGGTCAAGAAGATCTGGAGGAGCAAATGGCAGACAACTCCAGTATTCTTGCCTGGAGAATCCCATGAACAGAGAAGCCTGGCGGGCTACAGTCCACAGGGTTGCAAAGAGTCAGACACGACCGAGCAATTGAACATGCATGCAGGCACCACAGTGAGAGATGTGATGCTCCAGTATATGCTTGTTTTTTTGACTAAATTTCGTTTCTTTGAAAACTTCCCTTTGTTGATAACTTGCTTCTGATAGGACTGCACGTCATAGAAACTCCTTCCCTTCAAACCTCAGGAGTGCTGGACTCATGACAAAGGCTAGACTGCTTAGGAAGTTGGATCACGAACAGGAATTCCTGATCTAAGATGCCTGCTAACACTGATCTAGACAGGAACCCTTCACCTTTCCTCATGAGATTTCAGGGATGCTTCAGATCCTCTCTTTCAGCATACCTAGCCATTCTTCTCCTCACCTGAGTCTTTGTTTATTTCTTCAATAAATGCTTATGCCCTAAGATTTTACTTAGCTCTTTTTTTTTCTTTTATTTATTTATTTTTTTAATTAAATTTTTATTTTTACTTTATTGTACTTTACAATACTGTACTTAGCTCTTGAGTATTGCTCTTAGCACTGAGCAAGTTCAAGTGAGGTTCAATAAAAAAGAAGCCAATTGAGTATAGTCTTCTAGGGAACCACCAGACAGCTCATGTAATCACTATTCTTTGGAAATAAAGCTTCTATGGCTTCCTCTGATACCAGGAATGTGGCTTATTCTTTCAAGGCTACTGATAGGTATTACCTACCCGATGAAACTAACTTTCACCTCCCCCTCTCTAGCAGTCATTGTCACTACCCATCAGGCTAGGAGGTATCATAGAAAGATCCCATGGGTGATAGGATCTACAAGAAAAAATGAAATGCAAATGCTAGAAAATCTTTAAAAGTTGGTGACAGAAATGGAGAGCATCTCTGACTGCCTCTACAGAACCAATAAGCAGCGGAAAGAATAAGTCAGAATGGAAATCTATCAGTAGGAAGTATTAAAACTGAAATGCAAAGGAAGAAAAGAAAATGAAACAAACACCACGAAAGACCATCCTAGAGCTAAGTGACAATATTGGAGTCATTGTATGTGTACCAGAAACTCAGAAGTAGAATAAAGGAACAGCACATAAGAAAGGAATGCTGAAATTTTCTGAAGTTAATCAGAGACACTAAACCATAAATCCGAGAGACTGAGAACATCAAGCAGTATAAACACCAGGAAAAAACAAGCCTATACATATTATATTCAAACTGTTGAAAACCAATGACAAAGAAAATCTGGAAAGCAGCAAGAACAAAAAATATTACTTACAAAAAGAGAAAGATAAGAGTATAGCAGCTCTTCTCATTAGAAACTATGCAAATAAGACGAGAATTATATCTGTACTCCGCTGAAAGGGAAAAAGTGTCAATACAGGATTTTAGATTCCATGAAAAAAGCATCCTTCAAAGTTAAAGGGGAAATAAATACTTTCTCAGTGAAACAGAAAAAAAAATGAATTAATTTGATGCCATTAGACCTACTCCAGAAGAAATGCTACAGAAAAGTTTTTGGGAAAAAAAGGGATATGATCAATCAGAAAGTTAAACTGGCAGAAAGAAATAAAGAAGGTTGAAAATGAAAAAAAAAAATTGTATTTTACCTTTAGTCTTCACTTTTTCTTAAAGATAACTGAGGAAAAACATACCAACGGTATTTTGGATGTTAACAGCATAAAATCCATGATGACAAGGGCAGAAAAAATGGGAGGGAGCAACTGATTTTACATAATTAAAAATATCTTATCCTGCACATGAGGTGGTATAGTGTGTGAAACAGGTTTTAGATTATTTTTAAAAGTATGTCGTAGACCTTAAAATGGTATTATTAGCAACCACTAACAATAATGAGCTTCCCTGGTGGCTCAGAAGGTAAAGCATCTGCCTGCAGTGTGGGAGACCTGGGTTCGATCCCTGGGTTGGGAAGATCCCCTGGAGAAGGAAATGGCAACCCACTCCAGTATTCTTGCCTGGAGAATCCCATGGACAGAGCAGCCTGATTGGCTACAGTCCATGGGGTCGCAAAGAGTCGGACACGACTGAGTGACTTCACTCACTAACAATAATATAATCAAAGAATGGGGTAAAACGGAATCGTTGGAAAACTAAGTTAAACCAGAGAAGGCAGGAAAAAGAGAAACAGAGACAAATGAAAAATAGCTGACAAGATGCTACTGCACACTCAAGAACCATTTGGAGTGTCAGTATCTAAATCCATTGTTCAAAGAGAATCTTCTAATGACTGGTGGTGGTGAGATAACAAAGTGATGTTTCAGGAGTCTCAATATTTTGGTTCTAACCAGTCTGGAGTCTAGTGCTTGTGGTCAGCCTATAGTCACCATTCAAAACCTGCATTTTACAGAACAATTCAAAGGTATACTTCAGATTATTATCAGTATCCTTTCAGGAGGATCTAGGAGTCTTGTGACTCCATCGTTGTGATCATTAACTGCTTGAGTCTGCTCTTTGGGACTTGGGAAAGGCCTAGGAGATTAAGCCTTTTTGTCTACAAATAAGAAATGGGTGATTTTGAGCAGCCACAGAGGTACTTTTGTGCCTGGGAAGGCCCAACCGTGTCCTGCTTGACTTCAAGCCCGCTTTGTCTTTGATACCTCTTTAATCCTAAAATGAACCGGGATGGGAAAGAAAGCGAATAAAGTTTTAGAGAGAGATTAATCATAAACTCAGTACGGCAACTTGATTTTAGGGGACTCAGTTTCCATAAGACAAAATAGAAATAGATATAAAAGCACCCAAGTCATTTTCTAAGACTGATATGACTGTCATAAACTAGTGGCTTCCAATATAAGGAAAAATATAGGGCTCACTTAATGGTATTGATTTTTAAGTAAAAACTAAAATAGTAGCCTCCCAAATCCAGCCATTTGAAACAAAAATAATCCACTCCAATTGGAAGTTAGCTCGGAAATGCAAGAACACTTCAGTCTTTGGGCGAAAATGGAAGAGACTATCTTAATATTAATATATTAATCTCCCTACCAGAAAAAAATACTGTCAAAAATATCAGCAAATATGATACCTAATTTAGAAATTCTAAAAAGCAAATTAATTAATGGCCAAGTCAGAACAAGAATAGCAGTACCTGAGAAACTTTTTCGTGTGAGTACAAAGATAAATATACTAAATATTTGTCTATGCTTAGTGGCTCAATTGTGTTTAACTCTTTGCAATCCCATGAACTATACCTCTCCAGGCTCCTCTGTCCATGAGATTATCTTGTCAAGAATACTGCTGTGGGTGGCCATTTCCTTCTCCATTTCTTCCATAGGGAAACAAATAAATGGTTAATATACAGCAGAAGAAGAATAATGTATGTATTTGATAAAGACTCAATCAGTACACTAAAAAAGAATAGATGTTAAAAACATAATTATCACAAAAACTTTTTAAATATCCATATTATGAATCTATATCAAATCAATAAAATTATTTAGAAGGACTCTTTCAAATTAACATATACCCATAGTTTGTTGCTTAATTGAAAAATAAAGGGTAAAAAAAGAGAGCATCATTAAAAATTATATTTTATTTTCTTGCAAAATATATAAATGTTTATTCATTCATAATTAGTTTGCTTTAGGATATAGCATTTTAAGCAATGCTTAATTTATTTTCTCTAGAGCAAGAATTTTAAAATATTTCCACATCAATGCAGGTATAAAATTCTTCTAGAATTGCCTATGTTCCCCCAAATTGATGCATTTATCTTTCTCATGCTAATGTTTGATACTTTTTTTGTAATTTTCAAAGCAGTAAACTTAGCTGTAGCAAAATTATTATTTATTTGGTTTTATGCATTGCATAATAATTAAATTATATAAGTTAAATGAAGTATATGTGTAATAAATAGACTTAGAATAAACCCTTCAGAGCCTTGATAAACATGCAATCCATTGTTAGGAAGTACATTATGAACTATGAAAATTCAATATCCTATGGAAATAAAATATTTTACAGAGGTTAGAAAAACTATCTGTTAAACTGGTGAATAGCTTAATCAGTGACCAGTTAATGGATTTCCTGCTGTATGCTGCTGAAGGAAGATATAAAAGTAGTAAAAATATGACTACATAAACTAGAGATACAGGTAAAATTCAGCAGATTCCTTTCTTCTTCAGAAGGCAAATTGATGTTTTTAAGGAGGGAAACAACGAGAAAGTTCCTCTGCACTACTCACATCTGGATTCCCCCCCAAAGGCTAATCACTGAAGTTAGAACACACTCTCATACCATATAATAATCTCAAAATGCCTTAAAGATTTAAATATGTTAGTACATCATAAAACTCCTAGAAGATAACATAGGCAAAGCATTCTCTGACACAATCAAATCAATGTTTTCTCAGGGCAGTCTCTCAAGACAATAGAAATAGAACCAAAAACAAACAAATGAGACCTAATCAAATTCACAATTATTGTACACAAAGGGAAACCATACACAAAATGAAAAGACAAACTTGGACCAGGATAAAATATTTGCAAATGATGTGACCATCAAGGGCTTAATTTCCAAAATATGCAAAGAACTCATATAATTCAATAACAAACAACCCAAGCCAAAAAAAAAAAAAAAAAGACAGAAGAGCTAAATAGACATTTCTCCAAAGAAGACTACCAGATGGTCAATAGGCACATGAACAGATGCTCATCACTGACAATTATTGGAGAAATGCAAATCAAAACCACAATGAAGTACCAACTCACACCAGTCAGAATGTCTATCACTAAAATATCTGTAAGTAATAAATGCTGGCGAGGATGTGGAGAAAAGGGACCCCTCCCACACTGTTAGTGGGAATGTAAATTGGTAGAGCTGCTATGGAAAACACTATGGAGGTTCTTCAAGAAGCTAAACTGCCATATGATCCAGCAATCCCACTCCTGGACATATACCCAGGTAAGACTATAATTCAAAAAAATACGTGTACTCCTATTTTCACAGCAGGACTATTTAAAATAGTCAGGACATGGAAACAACCTACTACTACTACTAAGTCACTTCAGTCGTGTCCACCTCTGTGCGACCCCATAGACAGCAGCCCACCAGGCTTCGCCATCCCTGGGATTCTCCAGGCAAGAACACTGGAGTGGGTTGCCATTTCCTACTCCAATGCATGAAAGTGAAAAGCCAAAGTGAAGTTGCTCAGTCGTGTCCAACTCTTAGCAACCCCATGGACTGCAGGCTCCTCCGTCCATGGGCTTTTCTAGAAATGCCCCTCAATGGATGGATAAAGAAAGTATGGTATATATACTGCTACTGCTAAGTCGCTTCAGTCGTGTCTGATTCTGTGTGACCCCACAGACGGCAGCCCAGCAGGCTCCGCCATCCCTGGGATTCTCCAGGCAAGAACACTGGAGTGGGTTGCTATTTCCTTCTCCAGTGCATGAAAGTGAAAAGTGAAAGTGAAGTCTCTCAGCCGTGTCCGACTCTTAGCGACCCCATGGACTGCAGCCTACCAGGCTCTTCCACCCATGGGATTTTCCAGGCAAGAGTACTGGAGATGGTGTATATAAGCAAGGCAATATTACTCAGCCATAAAAAGAATGAAATAATGCCACTCACATCAATATAGATGGACCTCGAGAACATCATACTAAGTGAAGTAAGCCAGAGAAAGACAGATATTCTATAATATCACTTATATGCAGAATTTAACATAAATGAACATATCTACAAAACAGAAACGGACTTTCAGACATAGTAAACAAACTTGTAATTGTCAAGGGTTAGGATGGGTAGAGGAGGGAAACATTGTGAGTTTGAATTACCAGATGCAAATGATTACACATAGAATGAATAAGTAAGAAGGTCATATTGTATAACAAGTGTCCTATATTCAATATTCTGTGATAAACCATAATGGAAAAGAATATGAAAAAGAACATATATATCCAAATCACTTTGCACTACTGCTGAAATTAATAGTGTTTTAAATCAACCATACTTCAATTAAATTTTTGTTTTATTTATTTATTTATTTTTATTTTTTTAATTTAAATTATATTATTTTATTTTACAATACTGCATTGGTTTTGCCATACATTGACATGAATCCACCACAGGCGTACATGAGTTCCCAACCCTGAACCCCCCTCCCACCACCCTGCCCATATCATCTCTCTGGGTCATCCCATACTTCAATAAACTTTTTGAAAAAAATCTTGGTTACTAGCTCAGGGAAGTTTTACTTAAAGCAGAAATGACACAATAATAGAGACCAAGTTCTATTTCCTTATAACTGACATCAGAGAAGAAATGTCCTAAGATACACATGGCTAAACAGTTATTTGGGCTTCCCTGGTGACTCAGATGGTAAAGAACCCACATGCAATGTGGGAGACATGGGTTTGATCCCTGGGGTGGGAAGATCCCCTGAAGAAGGGAAAGGCTACCCACTCCAGTATTCTGGCCTGGAGAATTTCATGGACTGAGGAGTCTGGCAGGCTACAGTACATGGGGTTGCAAAGAGTTGGACAGGACTGGGCTACTTTCAAACACACACGCCATCATTTAGGAATCAAAATTCACATGTCAACTTTATACAGCAGGACTGCAAATCTCACAGGATTCCTATTATCTGCCCAGGGATTTGTAAGGACTATTTTCAAAATACTAAAGGCGATATTTTTTAAAGGCCTCATTAAATCTTTACATCTTCTTCATACAAAGTCTAGACTTTGTATGTCCAAAAAGCCCATTCTCACCCTCATCAGTAGAGCAAGCCACAGTTTTCACTAAATGTAACCTATAATTTATTATTTTAATTATATAAGGCTTATAGTGTTGACTGAGATGTAACTGAAAGTATTGCTAAGAGCCATGTTTCAAGTGAGGACATTCCACATAGAATGAATTGTTAGTATGGGCACATGCTGGTCTCTAGATTTAAAGCTTAAACTACCATAAGCTATCATAGCTTACTCAGCTTCTTTTCTATTTACATTATACTATTTCCAATATTGGCACTTATAAGGAATGTTACAGAGATAACCTTGGTCAAATGTATCCTTACTATGTAAGAGATTCATCTTCAGGGTAGAATCCTACATGTAAGATTTATGAGTCAAAAATTAAGTTCATGTCTAATTTTGTTCAGTTCAGTTCAGTTGCTGAGTCGTGTGACTCTTTGCGACCCCATGAATCGCAGAACACCAAGCCTCCCTGTCCATCACCAACTCCCGGAGTTCACCCAAACTCATGTGCATTGAGTAGGTGATGCCATCCAGCCATTTCACCCTCTGTCTTCCCCTTCTCCTCCTGCCCCCAATCCCTCCCAGCATCAGGGTCTTTTCCAATGAGTCAGCTCTTCGCATGAGGTGGCCAAGGTATTGGAGTTTCAGCCTCAGCATCAGTCCTTCCAATGAACACCCAGGACTGGTCTCCTTTAGAATGGACTGGTTGGATCTCCTTGCAGTCCAAGGGACTCCCAAGAGTCTTCTCTAGCACCACAGTTCAAAAGCATCAATTCTTCGGTGGTGGTTTTGTCAAATGCCTTCCAGAAGGAGTGGACCTGTTTGTATTTCCACCAGCAACAATGAGAATGCCTGATAGCACAGCTTCACCAACACTCTTTTTTCACGTTTAATTTTTTTTTCCAGTTTCACTGGTAAGAAATAGTATCTCTTGTTCTTGATTGTATTTCTGTAAATATGAGTTTGAAATTTTTTCTACATTTTCAAAATCCATTTATCTGTGTTTTTTTGTTGAATTGCCTGTTCATATATTTTTCCTCTCATTATCAGTAATTTGCTTCTTAATGAAACAGTTTTAAGTTTCTTGGTATTAAGACTATTAGTTCTTTGTTTTATATACTGCAAACATTTCTTCCCATTTTAATAGTTTTTTAAATTATTTTAATAGTTGATTTTCATAATACAAATCTTTAAAAATAGAAAACGTTTTACATGTTTAAATTTATTAATCTTTTCATTTTGTTTTTTTTAAATTATTTTTTATTATTATTATTTTTTTAAATTTATTTATTTTTTTAATTTTAAAATCTTTAACTCTTACATGCGTTCCCAAACATGACCCCCCCTCCCACCTCCCTCCCCACAACATCTCTCTGGGTCATCCCCATGCACCAGCCCCAAGCATGCTGCATCCTGCGTCAGACATGGACTGGCGATTCAATTCTTACATGATAGTATACATGTTAGAATTCCCATTCTCCCAAATCATCCCACCCTCTCCCTCTCCCTCTGAGTCCAAAAGTCTGTTATACACATCTGTGTCTTTTTTCCTGTCTTGCATACAGGGTCGTCATTGCCATCTTCCTAAATTCCATATATATGTGTTAGTATACTGTATTGGTGTTTTTCTTTCTGGCTTACTTCACTCTGTATAATCGGCTCCAGTTTCATCCATCTCATCAGAACTGATTCAAATGAATTCTTTTTAATGGCTGAGTAATACTCCATTGTGTATATGTACCACAGCTTTCTTATCCATTCATCTGCTGATGGACATCTAGGTTGTTTCCATGTCCTGGCTATTATAAACAGTGCTGCGATGAACATTGGGGTACATGTGTCTCTTTCAATTCTGGTTTCCTCTGTGTGTATGCCCAGCAGTGGGATTGCTGGGTCATAAGGTAGTTCTATTTGCAATTTTTTAAGGATCTCCACACTGTTCTCCATAGTGGCTGTACTAGTTAAAAAGTCTTTCCCTTCACCAAGATTTAAGAGAATTTCACCCATGTTTCATCTCAAACTTGTATAGATTTTATTTTTTACATTTGTATCCCAAATCTAACAGAACTTCTTCCTTTGTGCAAAATATGGATTTTTTCCTATTTACAAATGACAACCAAGGCGTCCAAAAATTTTAATTAAAAGTCTGCTGTTGACATCTAGTTTATGTTCAGAAATGAGACACTGGAAATGAGTGCTGCCTCCAAGCTTTTGGGCTTCCCTGGTGGCTCAGAGGGTAAAGCATCTGCCTGCAGTGTGGGAGACCTGGGTTCGATCCCTGGGTTGGGAAGATCCCCTGGAGAAGGAAGTGGCAACCCACTCCAGTATTCTTGCCTGGAGAATCCCATGGACAGAGCAGCCTGATTGGCTACAGTCCAGGGGGTCGCAAAGAGTCGGACACCACTGAGTGACTTCACTTCACTTCTTCACTTCCAAGCTTTTAGAGGAAAAAAGTCAGACCAGGTACAAATACAGAACTTTCCTTGAGCTTACTTAAGCACTGAGGTTGCAGGGCAACAAACTAACCTAAAATCTAAGGAGATGCCTCCAGGGAAAGACTGGACACAGGCAATACCTTATGAAGCAATTGGGTGCCAGGTAGGATTTATTCAGCCTGGTGTGTGATGTGGTCATCAGCAGCACATTGGTCATGGAGTGTGACACCTGTGGGTTCACAGAAATTAACGGAGTACCTTCTTTTCAGCGTTTTCTCCTTGAACCCCAGTGGGTGCTCAGAGACATTACTGGGTGAAGTTACAAGGAAAATATTCTTATCTTAGACCTAGAAAGAACACCGGTGGCTCTGGTACGAAGGACATGCAATTGTTCTTGTTCTTTTCTCTACTCTCTCCCCTAAGGAATTAAAGCCTTCATATTGGAGGTAAAGACAGCAAACATTGTCACCCTCAGGCCCTGAAGTGGACATCTGAAGGAAAAGAACAGGAAAGAAAACTGTCCCTGGAGAAGGAGAAGAAATGAAAGGTAGACCCAGAAATACATCCAGGGAGGGGCGGGGGACAGGAGAGGAATAAATAGCTGAGACTCAGGGATTTGGTGCTTGTCTAAGACCTAAATCAGAAATATAAAGCACATTCTTCCCTTAGCACCAGGCTAAAAATAGATAATACTGTCAGTCAGGGTTCTTCAGAGAAACAGGACCAATAGAGTGAGCTTAAAGTATCTCAATGTTGCAGAATTTTCTAAGTGACTTTTCAGCCCTAGAATGGCTGCTTTTGCTGTGTTTCTCTACTTACTGCACCCTGGACTTGCCCTTTAGGGGTTGTTCAATGCCTTATGGGCATATTGCATATAAAATATTAGATGCAGGCATGTTTTTATGTTTCTTTTATTTCTCTATAGGATTATAATGTCTAAAATTCCTGGCAGTTTGGTTGTGCTGAACTATATATATTTATTTTCTCTCTTGCCCATGGAGAATTTAGGAAGTTCTTGGATACTTTCTCTTTAAATATTTTTCAGAAGTCAGCAAGTGATCAGATTCTCTGAGGAGGACCAGCAGTGGTGAATCTGGGGCTTCCTTAGCATCTTTATCTGTTTTTGGAGATGTCAGCCCCTTGAGTTCTGTCTTTGATGTTTCCTGGTGCCTTCAAAGTTAATTGTTTATTTTTAACCTAAACTTTATAATTATGAGTGATATAGGTTTAGTCTCATATTTTGCTGAGGTCATTAATAATGTTTATTCTAACTTTTTAAAATTCTGTTTTCTGGATTTACTAATTCTAATCTATGTAGGAATAATTTTGACTTCTAGTACTTGTTCAATTTAAGTTTCCTGTTTATTGTCATTTTACTTAAATAGTGTGAATCAAAAACTAATTATAAAGCACATAAAATGAACACTCCAACTAGTTTTCCATTCAAGAGTATCTTGCTTTTTATTTGATATTCATGATCAAGTTATTCTAGCTATATATGAAGGAATGAAAGATGTAGAAATTAAGTAATATTGTCCATAAAGAATGTGGATATCAGGCTATTCAACTTTAAGCCATTTGGGAAGAGATTTCTAACAGATTTGATATGAAAATATTAGCAAATTTTAATGTTTCACTTAAGCTGTTTAAATTGCTGTTGAAAAAATAAGGAATAAAAACTAAAGTTGCAAATTATTTTCATAAGGTCCAAGGGGATTTTCATGATATAGACCTTTTATAAAGTTTCGTTTCACACACTAGAGTTTTGAGAGCTTTGATTTTTAAATACATGACAGATAGAATTCAGCCTTAGAAGGCTGTGCTTTGACACTATAAATCGGTCACAGTGCACACTGAGATTTATCATCATTTATGGGCATCTTACACTCCTGTTAGAAGTTTAAAGCATGATAATTAACACTTGTATTATAGACTTTGAAGAAGCCCCTAGGGTTCATCAGTCAGTGATACAAGTTGAAACAGTAAATAACTAACTCAATTTCTGAGATAGAGAAGACAGGTTATTTTTGCAGAGTTTAACAATCAAGACAAAATTATTGGTCTCATGATGGAAGTTTAAGTCTTATAATTAAGCTTATCACCCTGTGACCTTGTCAAATGGATGAAAGTAGCTGCAGATTCCTAAGTTCCAGGTGGCTCAGAGTAGACTGATACAGTGGAAACTGCTAAAGGACCCTGCCTATGTCAGGGTATTAAACATTATACGCTAACATAAATGAATGATTCATGACTCTAAATGATTAAATGTGTGAAAAGAATTTCAGTAAGAAAAATGATTATGATTAGACTATCGTCTGGGACAATTTCTAAAACCTTCGACATTACCAGAATATGTTGAAGTGATATGAAGTGAAAGTTTACAATTACTTTTGCAAAGATGAAGAATTAAACTCTATAACACTTATTTCAAAAAGCTTTATATCATATTAAGGAGTAAATGAACATACTTGAAAAGTTTTTAAGAAGCATAAGATCATTAAACAAACACTTGGCAATCTGACTTGCAAACACTTTCTTAATGAACTTCAGTCTCTTTGGAAGATGTTTCAGTTCAGTCGTGTCCGACTCTTTGTGACCCCATGAATCACAGAACGCCAGGCCTCTCTGTCCATCACCATTCCCGGAGTCCATCCAAACCCATGTCCATTGAATCAGTGATGCCATTCAACCATCTAATACTCTGTTGTCCCCTTCTCCTCCTGCCCTCCATCTTTCCCAGCATCAGGGTCTTTTCAAATGAGCCAGCTCTTCGTATCAGGTGGCCAAACTATTGGAATTTCAGCTTTAGCATCAGTCCTTCCAATGAACGCCAGGACTGGTCTCCTTTAGGATGGACTGGTGGGATCTCCTTGCAGTCCAAGGGACTCTCAAGAGTCTTCTCCAACACCACAGTTCAAAAGTATCAATTCTTCGGCACTCAGCTTTCTTCATAGTCCAACTCTCACATCCATACATGACCACTGGAAAAACCACAGTCTTGACTAGACGGACCTTTGTTGACAAAGTAATGTCTCTGCTTTTTAGTATGCTGTCTAGGTTGGTCATAACTTTCCTTCCAAGGAGTAAGCGTCTTTTAATTTCATGGCTGCAGTCACTATCTGCAGTGATTTTGGAGCCCAAAAAGATAAAGTCTGACACTGTTTCCACTGTTTCCCCATTTATTACAGACCATTTTTCTAAGAGCCTGTGGCTGTCACATATGGCAGGAAAAGACCAGGAAAGTGAACCTCTTTGGAATCTGATATAAATGATGGATATGGATTGTTAAACACTGAACATGAAAGTCTGTACACATAGATCATCAACTTTTACACATATACTTTTTTTTAAATTTTTATTTTTACTTTATTTTACTTTACAATACTGTCTTGGTTTTGCCATACATTGACATGAATCCACCACGGGTGTACATGTGTTCCCAAATACTCTGGTTTCTCTTCAGATCATATAAATCTTTCGCCTTTTACACATATACTTTGGTTAACAAAATAAATAACAATTAAATCCTTACCAGAGGAATATCATTGCTAACTGAAAAACTACTTCTACTGAACTTAGCCATCATCAGATCGTAATCTGACATGTCACACACATGGTTTTTGCCCTTGACATTCCATTTTCTTGCCAGTTAGAGGTAATACAGGTTAGCAGCTTTACTCTGGTTAAGTCTATATAATGAGGCAGGTAATGAGGTCTCAGCAGGTGAGTCATGCCTTCCAGGGTCTCATGTGGTGAAGCAGCCACACAGATCAATACTAGTATTTGCTACTTTGAGCACCTCTCTCTACCTGCTGTTTCAGCAGCTAATAACGTGAGGGGTTCACTGCAGAAAAGTTCGTCTTTTACATCACCTATTCCCCAAACTATGTGTTGCTCATATGAGTGCTTTAACCCGAAACATATTTTGCAGCTCCCCAGAGGATACAGACATATAAGGTGAAGCTCAGACATTACCAAATATACCTTAATTTAAAGTTATTATGCTTTGTTTTTCAAATATAAGAGGGCTACTTACAGACTTGGCATATAGACTCTGTGTGCGTATGCTCCGTCTCTCAGCTGTGTCTGACTCTGCGACCCCATGCACTCTTGCCTGCCAGGCTCCTCTGTCTATGGGATTTCCCAGTGAAGAACACTGGAGTGGGTTGCCATGCACTTTTCCAGTGTATCTTCCCTACCCAAGGGTTGAACCCACATTTCCTGAGTCTCCTGCACTGGCAGGAGACTCTTTACCATGGATACTTTACCACTGAGCCATCATAGATTTTATGCCATTAGCCAAAAAGTATATACTAGTTAGGGAGAAGGCAATGACAACCCACTCCAGTGTTCTTGCCTGGTGAATCCCAGGGACGGGGGAGCCTGGTGGGCTGCCGTCTATGGGGTCGCACAGAGTCGAACACAATTGAAGCGACTTAGCAGCAGCAGCAGCAGCAGAGCATATACTAGCTATTTGTAGTAAGTGATGTTGTTCATTTTTTTGGTCACAGTTTTTTTTTTTTTTTGACTCCATTCTGGCTTAGTAATATTTAGACATCTAATATTTAGAAAAATTTGAGTGTTACTTAATGTTATTTTACTGAGTGAATATTATTAGAAATTTCTGATAAAATAATAAGTATTATCATGGACTTGAACATTTATAAATCTTCATTAACATTTTTATATTTAATAGAATGGGGAAGATTATTTTATCAAAAACTGATTAAAAGCATTTATTTTTAATGATAAAAGGTTTAAAAAGAACGAACAAAAATAACATATGTCCCAACTAAACTTTCTTTGGTTCTTTATTACACGAATTCAGGGTGGATGTTCTTATTTTTGGTTTTTATTTATTCCCCTCTAACCACCCCTTAAACATACCTGATTAAGCCTTATTTAACAATTTCTTTAATAATTTATTGTTTTAGTGGTTTAACTATCAGAGCTTCCCTAGTGGCTCAGAGGGTAAACAATCTGCCTGCCATGCAGGAGACCCAGGTTTGATCCGTGAGTCAGGAAGACTTCCTGAGGAAGCAGATGGCAACCCACTCTAGTATTCTTGCCTGGAGAATTCCATGGACAGTGGTAAATTACTTTTATGTTCTGGGCTTCTACTACATTAAGTACCTTATATGATAATTTAATTTGAAAACCTATGCTATCAAAGCATAAACTGAAGAAAATTCAACCAAATACTTTTTTAAAAGAGAATTATGTCATTAAATCTAAGATTGATTACGGGGTGAGAAGTTATACAAAGAAACTGACCTTACATTAGACAAAAATTTTGAATGGCATAAACTACAAAAATAAATTATTTCACATACAAAGTCATATATGGAATTATACAACAGAGCTTATTTTCACTTGCTACAGTACATTTCAGAGAAAAATTTTTCGCAAGTGTTGCTTCTTTCATTCTTATATTCTTTTCAGATTCACAAGTGCACATACTCTCAAAGAATCTGCTTCTAGTCTCATTTAAAATTCTAATGTTGCTTGAAATAAAGTGGAAAAAATAGGGTAGCAGAACAACTCTGTGTTCACTCTTTAACTTGTGTTTTAAAGTCCATTGAAGAGCTAGTTGCTACATATTGTAATAGACAGGTTTTGCTTCAGAGGCTGATTACTTTTATTGATTAACACTACAGCTGATTTACTAGCTTTTGCCTGCCTAGAGAACACTTGATTCTTTGAGGAAGGTGAAGCTTGTTGAAAAACACTTGCCAAACTGTGTCTGTTAGAGCAGAACAGAGAGGAAGTTGCTTCTCTTCGAGTTGAGTAAGACTGAATGAGCAGCCACATGAACAAATACAATTTTCTGCTCTGGAAACACTGACTACAAGCAAAATATTAAGCACTGTGTAATTATAAAAGAAAAGTTGCAATAGTGATGCTTACAGAATCCAAAATAAAAATCCGTATACAAAAAACCTAGTAAAATAAATTCTGCAGATTTTTTCTGATATTCTTTATATCTCTACATATTTTTCACACTATCTACTTAAAAAGAATTATGTACTGTAGCCCACCAGGCTCCTCTGTCCATGGGATTCTTCAGGCAATAATACTGGAATGGGATGTCATGCCCTTCTCCAGGGCATCTTCCCAACCCAGGGATCAAACCCGTATCTCTCACATCTCCCATATTGGCAAGCAGTTGCTTTTCCACTAGTTTTGCTACATTGGCTACATTACATTTCAAAGAAAAAATTTTCACAAGTATTGCTTCTTTTATTCTTTGTATATTCTTTTTAGATTCACAAGTACACATACTCTCAAAGAATCTGCTTCTAGTCTCATCTAAAATTCTAATGTTGCTTGGGAACAACCTGGGACGCCCATGTATAAAGACATGCTTAGTCACTCAGTCATGTCTGATTCTTTGCGACCCCATGGACTGTAGCCCACCAGGCTCCTCTGTCCATGGGGATTTCCAGGTAAGAATACTGGAGTGGATTGCCATGCCCTCCTCCAGGGGATCTTCCCAACCCAGGGATTGAACCCAGGTCTCCTGATAACGGGACCCAAAATACTGTTTTAATTCAAATTTATTTTTAAATCAAATTTTCAACTCTAATTACTATTTATAGTCCTTACCTGGTGGCTCAGACAGTAAAGAATCTGCCTGCAATGCAGGTGAACTGGGTTCAGTCCCTGGATTCGGAAGATCCTCTTGAGAAAGGAATACTACCCACTCCAATATTCTTGCCTGGAGAATACTATGGGCAAAGGAGCCTGGCAGGCTACAGTCCATGGGGTCACAAAGATATTCTTTACATTCTTACATATTTTTCAGAATATTTATTTAGCAAGAATTATGCATAAATGTAATGGCATCCAAAAAGTTCTGTTTTGTTCTAATTCAGGTTTTCAACTCTATAGTTACTATTGAAAAAATCCAATGTCTGACTTTAAAATAACTTCAGAAAAGGATATAAATTGAGTTTAAGAAAAACTAGAGTAATGTGGACAAGGTTATAACGTCAATAAGAAGCACAGACAAAACTCTTGGCACCCATGTAGTGCTAACTCCAACTCAATGGATCAACTTTACAAGTAAAGGCATGTCAGTATCAACCAACAGTGTCACTAGTTAGTGGATTAAAGTGTACACTAGTATATTTTTTTCTTTTCTATTAGATAGCGATTGTCTATCTAATTGCATTTGGGACAATTATAACCCCTAAATAGTTTAACAATATAAAACCATTACAATCATAATTAAATATCCAAGTACAAACAAAAAGAAAAACACTTTTCAGTATGCCTCAACATTTAGAAGAAAATAACTAACTGAATTTATAATGAAAGGAAATCAAGGAAGATAATGATCCAAAATGATTTGAAAAGTAAAATCTTGATGAATTATTGATAAAGAAGCTAGAAAAAAAGATACCAACATCTCTCTCACCAGTCTTTAAATATAGTTACAAAAAAGTTAGGAAGAACCCACAAAACAAACTAATATATATATTTACAATATTAAGAAAATTATAAGTACAATATAATATTGTGAATCTTAAGGACGAAGCAGCAAGAAAATTTCCATTTCTAGGTATGTATGACTATCTTATAGGACAGGAACTAGACAGTGTATTAAAAAGCAGTGATATTACTTTGCCTACCAAGATCCATATATTTAAAGCTATGGTTTTAAAAGTAGTCATGTACGGATGTGAGAGCTGGACAATGAAAAAAGGCTGAGCACCCAAGAATTGATGCCTTCAAACTGTGGTGCTGGAGAAGACTCTTGAGAGTCCCTTGGACAGCAAGATCAGACCAGTCAATCCTAAAGGAAATCAACCCTGAATATTCATTGGAAGGACTGATACTGAAGCTCCAATACTTTGGCCACCTGATTCAAAGAGCTGACTCACTGGAAAAGATCCTGTTTCTGGGAAAGATTGAAGGCGGGAGGAGAAGGGGATGACAGAGAATGAGATGGTTGGATGGCATTACTGACTCAATGGACTTGAGTGTGAGCAAACTCTGGGAGATGGTGAAGAACAAGGAAGCCTGGAGTGCTGCAGTCCAAGGGGTCGCAAAGAGTCAGACAGAATGAGTGAGAAAACAACTTTTATGCTATAAAAGGAAATACCATGATGCAATTTAAGTGGAATTAGGTTTTGCTATCCAGTGAGGAGGAGGAAACAAAATGAGATGAACTTCAACTTTTTTGCTACTTTTCCCAAGAGACATTGGTTATATCATAAGTAGCTCAAGTGAAGATGCTGAGGAGCTGAGTAGAGAGTTTTAACTAAGAGTGAGAATAAGCGAGGTTTAGGCTGTCAGAGGGCTTCCCAGGTGGCTCAGTGGTACAGAATCCACTACCAATGCAGGAGACGCAAGTTTGATCCCTGGGTCAGGAAGATCCTCTGGAGAAGGAAATAGCGACCCACTCCAGTATTCTTGCCTGGCCAATCTCATGGACAGGGAGCCTGGCAGGCTGCAGTCCATGGGACCACAGAGAGTTGAACACAACTTAGCAACTAAGCAACAGCAATGCTATCAGAGTTGAAGAGACAAATATTGGCATTTAGGAATTAAGTGAACGGGATCTCAGGAAAAATAAAAACGCAAATCAATACCTTTTTCATCACAATATATTTTTGTTATTTGAATGCAGCAGTGAAAAAGACTGACGATTCAGCAAAAAATAGTGGCTAAGAGTCTTAGAAACTAAACATGGCTCTTGGCAGATTGTTGTCAAGATTGTTATGCACAAAAGGAAGAGGATCCCTAGACAAAATGGTAGGATTTTAGTATAGATCATAAAGGGAGATAGTCTGGAAACCAACTGATCAAAATAAAATAGAAAACACCTTAAAATCACCTCATTCCAAGACTGATTCAGATCATCTATCTCCTTTCTTTAATATGTCCAGAACCCAACTGTACACTTTTTCCAGAAAGATGACCTTATCCAGAGCCTAATATGCAGCGTCTGCATTCAATGAAACATTAGAGTTATATCAAAGAAATAGGACCAAGAGAAACAACAAAAAATAGAAATACCTGGATGATCCAAATATCAATATTATCAAAAATTGTTTTAACTACTAATAAGTTCAAAAACATAAATGAGAAGAAACAAAATTACAGATATAAACTGAAGTTTATAAAAAGAGTAACTGGCACTTCTAAAACTGAAAAGTATAATAGCTGAAATTATGTATTTAATAGATGGAAATAAGAACAAATTAGACACAAATCAAGAGACAATATTTGAACAGAATGATAGGTTAGTAGGAAAATGCAGATTAAAATAGAGAGACAAAAAGTAGTCTGAAAACACATATAACAGAGTAAGAGCTATAGTGCTCATTGATGAAAATATTTAATGTTTGAGTCAGAAGAAAAGGAGAGAGAAATGGGGCAAAATATGAGAAGAGATGATGGATTGCCTATGGCCATACCACCCTGAATGAGGCCAATCTTATCAGAGGTGATGATAGACAAAATAGTTTATAATGATAAAACTGAGAAAAATGGATAAAATACATCCATTTATGCAATTTCAGAAGTTCTACAAAACCCAACAGGAAAGAGCTGAGGAAAAACACACTTAGTGCAACTGTTAAGAAAAAAATAAAGAAAAGTCTTAAACATAACAAATTGCAGTTCATGTTGAAAGGAACAACAAAATAAGTTGCATTCACAAGAGAAAAAGCGGATCAGCATCTTCTAAATGCTAAAATAACTGCCAATATAATATTAATATTTCCAGTAGAAAATACCCTTCAGGATATTGACAAATGAAAGATTTTCAAACAGAAACTGGGGAAAAACACTCTATAGGTAATCAACACTAGGAAAAGTGGCTGGATATTTCTGGCTTGAATCTTTCACGAGGTTATGTTCACATATCAGCCAGTGCTGCAGTTATCTGAAGGCTGAACGAGTTGATTCTGGGTGACTCACTTCCATGGGCTTGTAGTTGGTGTTAATTATTGATGGGAGACCTCAGTCATTCTTCATCTACAACTTGGGTCTTTTCATAGCATGGCCATCAGATTCTCCCAGAGTGAAAAGAGCAGGGATTCAAGATGGAAAGTGGCACGCCTTCGTAGCTGATTCTCAGAACTACCACTCCGTATCTAATATTCTTTTGATCGTAAGGGTAAGCTTTGTTTCAGTAAAGAAGGGGTACTACATAAGGACAAAATACCAAAAAAGTAATATTATTGGAGTTCATCTTTTAGGCTGACTCTCAAAGGTATTTTAAAACAAAAACAAAATTAAAAAAAAAAACTAGTACTATAATTCACAAGTAGCTATAATTCATAATCAGATAAATGCAAGTTAAACTATATATGCGTGCATGCTTAGTCATGTCTGACTCTTTGTGACCCTTTGAACTGTGGCCCACCAAGCTCCCCTCTAATGTGATTCAATTTCTCAGTTTCTACCTCCTCAACTGCTAAAATGTTAAACTGTAGGACAGCATATTCTGTGTGTGAATGTGTGGGTAATGGGTGCTCCATACACATTTCAAACTAAAGAGGATTTTGGCAATATCTAACAAAAGTGCATTAACCTTTAACTTTTGACCCAGCAGATTCACCTCTGTGAATTTAGACTGAATAAACATCAGCAACAACTTGAAAATACATATTGGCATAATTATTCATGTAATATTACATGTAGTTAAAAGCATAAAAAGGAAAAATTAAAAACAGAAATAAAGTTTTACTTCTCCTTTCATAAATAAATAAATATATATAGTTAAAAAACTGATAATAACTGCTTCAAATAGTCTTTATAAGAAGAGCTATTTCAGTGAAAATTAGACAATGTTCCTTTTTCTCTTAAGGTGACAGCTAAACATCACATTCGTTGTAGAGTATTTTTGACTGCAAAGATTTCTCATCATGATCACTAAAGAGATGGAAGCAGCGAGATGAGCTAGGGAGCTATTGTGATGATTCATCTGAGGGCAGATGGTGGCTTGGGCCAGTGGCCTCACGACTATGGGGGTGCTGAGACGTGGTCTTTTACTGGATGGAAGGCAGAGACAGTAAAATTTTAATGAGCTTTTGAACGTCAGATGTGAGGGAAGGAAAGGAGTTGAATTTAGCCTGAGCACCTGGAAAGACGGAATTAACATTTATTGAAATGGAAAGACTACAGCGAGATTATCAGAAGTTTGTTTTTTGATGTGTTAAGTTTGGGATGCCAGTTAAGCAGCCAAGTGTAATATCAACTAAGCAGCTGCAGACATAAGCCTGGATTTTCGGGGGGAGATCAAAGCTGAAGATATAAACTTGGAAGTTGTTAGTAAATAGATGATTCTTAATGAACCATGAAACTGGATGGGCCTAACAGGGATTGTATATATATAGAAAAGGGAAAAGGTCCAAGGATTGTACCTGGGCTAGTGTTGGAAGGATAGAGAGGAATAAGCAGAATACTTAACAAAGGAAACCAGTGGACTAGAGGGAAAGCAGAGAATACAGAAGAGAACCGACTGACAGATTTCTCAATGAATAGGTGATCGGTAGCTTTGTGAGCATAGTTTTGGCAGAGTGGTTCAGTAAACAGGAGGCAATTCATGGAGAGAGTAACTATAGAAAACTCTTAAGAGGGAAAGAAATAGGATAGTGGCTGGAGAGAGGCAGTGGTTCAGGAGAGGATTTTATTAAGGTAGAAGAAATACAGTCTGTGTGTTTATTGATGGGAATGTTTCAGTCGATAATGGAGAAATAAATGCATAATGAAAAAATCTGCAGGGATGTCCTTCAGTAGCAGAGAGGGAAGGGATCTGGTGCAGAAATGAAAGAGTTGGCCTCTGTGAAGAGCAGAGAATTCTTACACATTCAGAGGTGAGAAGGCAAAGGACAACAGCGCAGATATCAGTGAGGGAGCGCTTACATGGTGGTGGGAGGTGCCGAAACTTTCTTCTCATTGTTCTTGGCAAAGTAGGAGGCAAAGATGAAAGGTAATGCAGATGAGGGGGGAAGTGTTGGATGTTTGACAAGAGAAATAAGAGAATGACATAGTCATCTAGAAGTGTGGAAAAGTAATTGAGCCAGAGAAATAAAGTGTCACTGGTAGACAGGATTAAGGAACTGTAGGAGAAGGCGATGGCACCCCACTCCAGTACTCTTGCCTGGAAAAGCCCGTGGACGAGGGAGCCTGCAGTCCATGGGGTCGCGAAGAGTCGGGCACGACTGAGCGACTTCCCTTTCACTTTTCACTTTCCTGCATTGGAGAAGGAAATGGCGACCCACTCCAGTGCTCTTGCCTGGAGAATCCCAGGGACAGGGGAGCCTGGTGGGCTGCCGTCTGTGGGGTCGCACAGAGTCGGACACGACTGAAGCGACTTAGCAGCAGCAGCAGCAGCAGAGTTGAATAACCTTCTCTATAAAATGAGATCAGTCATGATTATGCTCATTTTGTAGATGGGGAAATTGAGGCAGAGAAAATAATGGAACATGAATTATCACACACTAATAAATGCCAAAATTAAAACACATATCATATCTGAACATGATGATCAACCACATTATCCTGACTGACTAATCTTTATGGCTTTACCAATATTCTCGAGGACACCAGGAGGCAGAGTGTTGTCACAGTTTGAAGTAAATCACCCCCCACCCCCATTCCCTCATGAAACAACTTTACATTCACGACTGCGGTTTAGGAAGCAGAAGCTCTATAAGCCAAAGCAGAACCAAAGAAAGCCTGTGTTTCCAAATTTGGAGGAACTCAGACCTGTAAGCTAAGCAAATATGAAATGGAAGAAGAATATGGGGGCTGTGGAAGAGTCACACATACCCGTACACACCCCAAAATTTGGATGATAGCAAGGAAAAAAAAAATAACAGACAAAGGGGAAAAAAATGCTGAAAAATTGAGCCAATTAATTGCTGCAGATTCTTCCTTTGAAACCTGCTCACTATGGGTTTTTAAGATGATTCACCTTCCCTAAACTCCCATCACAGATATTCCTTAAAAATAGATTGCTATGCTTGAAACAGATTAAAAGTTCAATTTTACATCATGTATATTTTACTGCAATCAAATTAAAACATATCAATTGGAAAAACATGTGAACATTAGTTCTCTCTGAGGGAAAAAAAAATATGAATTGCAATACAGGGCTAATTGAGTTGAAAAGTATAGTTTGTCAAGGGTGATTCAAAAACAAAAGGAGAATACTTTATTGGGTATGAGCCCAGGAAGTTTTCTTGTATTCTTAAATTAGGAGGAAATGAACACTTATCAAATTAACTCATTTCTGTCTCAGAAGTTCTCAGAGCAGGTGTTATTAGGAAAATGAACAGTGAGGGTTAGAAGGCTAAACCAGAGATAGAAACAGAGGAGGAGGGACGCCTGAGGTGGGGTGACCCTGTCCACAGGCCCACTGTGCAGGGCTTCTCCTAAGACCCCTGATATCACACTAGGACTGTTGACACCCTCGGCTGCACTCTGTCTACACTGACGCCGGGCCGGTGGCAAAAAAAGCTCTCCTGCAAGATAAACAAAGATTTGATATGTTCCAAAAAAACAAAGAGGCAGCCATGACATATGAAGCATGGAGACTTGGCAAGATGTCTTTAAAATATGAAAGACAGATGGACAGAGGGTGATGAAGGGAAGCTGAGTCATTTGGAGCTAATAAAAGACAAGAAACTGGTACTAGTTAGTAAAAATCTGAATGTTATTTTCCTCAATTATTTTCAGTTGTAACATGAAATGTTAAGCAAGTATAATCCAGACAGTCGTATATGTCAACATTTCAGAAATTCTTGTCGCTTGTCATACACTCCATACTTAATGCGATAATTCTCTTAGTGTACATCTTTGCTTCTGGACAGCTATTAGTTAAATATCTCATTCAGGCCGTCTACAATTTTTACTTTTTACTTAAAATACAAAATTGTAGAAATGCAGTGTTTGCTTTCCATTCTCTTTCCAGTAATATTTTGTCATAAAATGAGAAATGCAAACTGCAAGTTGAATAGAAACTGGCCATTAGCTGATTCTGCTCAATTTGTACTTCCAAAACAATCATTATTTGTAATTATATTTTGCTTCCATAATGATGGTTATTAAAGCGACTCACTCAAAATGAGAACCTAGCAGAATAGTTCTAGACAACCTCACCTTGACAACAGTACCTCCAAAAGCATAATTATTCCATGACAGCTGGAAGTGCTTCCCACTGTTTGTCTTTTAGGAATGAGACAATACACAGTTTCTGGTCATCAAGGATACAAAACCTTTTGTATTTTTGCCAGCTCTGCTATGAAACAATGCTAATTTTTAAAGCACTGTTAAATCAATCAGAGTTATACAATTACATGGTAGAGAACAGAATTTGTTAATGGGAAGTTAAATCTAAAGTAGGGAAGTATTAGTTTCCAAAAGTTTTGTGACAATAAAAGCATGAATTTAATCAGTGAAGTGTGTGTTTCTTAGAACATGTGCTAGCCTGCTCATCGCATGGTTTTCTGCGCACCTGCTTTATCATCCCTCAAGTCAGACTTTAGACATGTAGAGATGGGTGTCATGTAAGTCTGTTTATACACAGGAAAGTTTTGTAAAACTCAGGTCAATTCAATAGTGTAGAGGCCATCAGTAGTCTTCGTTAGGACACTCATGTTTCAATCTTCTCTTATCTTTCCAGAAATATTATCTCTGTACTCCAGAAAACTCTAAATTTTTGCCAAATAAGTTTCTAGCTTCTATGTTTTGATCACATGGTTTCCTTTATTAAAACAAACAAACAAAAAAATCCTCTGCAGCTCATTCGTCTATTTCCCAGGTGTAAATTTATTCTACCCTTCAACTTCCAGTTCAGTCTTTCTCCCTCCATAAAGCCATCTTTGATCCATGAACTTTTTTTTATTAATACTTCAAATGAAAGTGCATGCTGTCTACTGTAAAGAATCATACGACTTTACAGTACCTCTGTGATGTCACATTTAATACTTTATGTGAGTTATATATGCACATGTCTGCTTTTCTGTAATAAGGATAGGAATCAGGTCTTATATGTCATGATAGAGGTACTTGATAGTATTTAACTCTTGTAAAATACTTTATATTGAATTATTCAAGGACTACTTAATACTATATAGATTTAAAAAGCACTTTACAGTAAATCTGACTATGTTCTACTATTATTGTTAGATAGGAAGTTAGGCATGAGCAACAAGGGGTAGCCCAGTTGAAAAAGATTCAAGCTGACCTCTAAACCCAGCCCAGACCTGTCCCAGTGCGGCCCAAGAGAGCTCACAGATATGCTACAAGATAACCAAAGAGACTTTTCCAAACGAACCCAAGGTGCATCATGGCAGCAGACTAACCATAGGGAGGTCCACTTTGGGCACAGGCATCCTCTATGGACAGCTGTGTCCTTAAATGACTTAAGACAGCTAGGAGTCTATTAAGAGTTCATAAATATTCTATACACACATAGATACATCTGATTACAGACTGAGTTAAGGGTAAGACAGGCTCAATAGAGCATAATTGCTCCATAACATAATTGTTGTCATGTAACATGCAAATGTCGATCAAAACTGTCAGTCCATGCCCACCTGGATGAATATCTAAAAGCCCTGTCTTGAAAACTCTGTAACTCGTCATTCCAGTGCCTGGGCCTTTCTTGTCTCAGCCCACCTCTCCCCGATGGAGGGGTTCTTTCTGTTATTTCTTCAGTGAACTCATTTTTGCCACAGGGAAGACCTCAGATTCTTTGGGTCCTGACCGAGAACTGAGACCCACAAGGAAGGGACCTCCCTTCAACTCTCCCTACCTGTACTGAAGCCCAGGAGATGGTAAGCACAGAGGGCAATCTAAGCAGCTGGCTATTGTTATTTTCCAGGTCACAGGTCAAGTAACCTGGTGAACACAGAGAAGGAGTCTCCTCTGTTTCTCAGTTTAACGGTTGTATTTTAGGCATAACTGCCAATAAATAAAAGAGGAAAGACAACGCATATGTGCAACCGTAACTGCATTAACGTGACCAGAATTTGTGGGGAAAAGAACAGATTCTCAAAATGCAGAAAATCTCACAGACATAAAGCTTGAAGTAATTATACTCTCAACTAAAATTAACTTCTTTATTTGATTCAGTTGCATTATTTATTAAGGCCAAATTGTCTTTATCCACACAGTTTCTCAAAATTTTCTATGAAGTTTTCACAGAGGTGAAAAGTGATTCTGACTATATATTCTGGTTACTTTATTTGCTCATCATCGTAAAGTAAGGATGAAGGCAAGGGTACATTGCATGTTAGACTTTTCCTTGTATCTTAGCCTAGCATTGTCTAAGTAAATTTCCATTCTTATTGACTCATCTCACTTTTGTCGAATACAAACCATTTCACAATTCTATCAATTTACTCTTTATGTTTCTTCACTCGTACATCCTAGTGACCTGAATTGAAGTAAATGTGTTTTTAAGATTAATTTCAGGGAGGGGATTTCCCTCCCCATAAAACAGATACCCATATCTGAAAATTCAGCCATCTAAGCAACAAATAATCTAATTTGTAATGTTATTTGGGATATTTATAGATATAACTATATAGCTACAGATAAATTTGTCTTGCCTAAGTAACAAGAGACTTAATATACAAAGATATAACACCTAGACCATATACAAAAATAGAACTGACCCACAATCTGGAGAAACCAATCCAGGAAACTCAACCACAAGCAGTGTAGCAATAGGCACAAACCACTTAGTACTAAATCAGTAACTGACAGCTTCTCTAATTTTTACCCCCACTTCTAATCTAGGACCGCTGGAGAAAGCCAAAAACAAGCACACAGCTCTGAAACTCCCAAGTGCTTCTTCTTTATTAGCAGATCAGCCTGTGCTTTGGACCAGAACTTTTGGTTAAGTACATTTGCACTTAGTTGCTAGTCTTCTCTAATCTTGTGTACTGCATACATTTACTATTTTAATATTTTATAGTATTTCATATATGCCCTTTTATCTTTTTGATTACTTTGCAGGGTCTATCACTTGATTTTTAATATTTAAATTTTTAAAATTTTTTTTTAACTTTACAGTATTGTATTGGTTCTGCCACACATCAACATGAATTCACCACGGGCATACGCATGTTCCCCCTCCTGAAACCCCCTCCCACCTCCCTCCCCATACAATCCCTCCGAGTCATCCCAGTGCACCAACCCCAAGCATCCTGTATCGAACCTGGACTGGCGATTCTTTTCTTATATGATATTATACATGTTTAAGTGTCATTCCCCCAAATCATCCCACCCTCTCCCTCTCCCACAGAGTCCAAAAGACTGTTCTATACATCTGTGTCTCTTTTGCTGTCTCGCATACAAGTTTATTGTTATCATCTTTCTAAATTCCATATATATGCGTTAGTATACTGTATTGGTGTTTTTCTTTCTGGCTTACTTCACTCTGTATAATAGGCTCTAGTTTCACCCACCTCATTAGAACTGATTCAAATGTATTCTTTTCAATGGCTGAGGAATACTCCATTGTGAATATGCACCACAGCTTTCTTATCCATTCATCTGCTGATGGACATCTAGGTTGCTTCCATGTCCTGGCTATTATAAACAGTGCTGTGATGAACACTGGGGTACACGTGTCTCTTTCAATTCTGGTTTCCTCAGTGTGTATGCCCAGCAGTGGGATTGCTGGGTCATAAGGTAGTTCTATTTCCAGTTTTTTTAAGGAATCTCCACACTGTTCTCCATAGTGCTGTACTAGTTTGCATTCCCACCAACAGTGTAAGAGGGTTCCTTTTCTCCACACCCTCTCCAGCATTTATTGCTTGTAGACTTTTGGATAGCAGTGCTCAGTAAATCAGAGAAGGCAATGGCACCCCACTCTAGTACTTTTGCCTGGAAAACCCCATGGACGGAGGAGACTGGTAGGCTGCAGTCCATGGGGTCACAAAGAGTCGGACATGACTGACTGACTTCACTTTCACTTTTCACTTTCATGCATTGGAAAAAGAAATGGCAACCCACTCCAGTGTTCTAGCCTGGAGGATCCCAGGGACATGGGAGCCTGGTAGGCTGCCGTCTGTGGGGTTGCACAGAGTCGGATACGACTAAAACGACTTAGCAGCAGCAGCTCAGTAAATATAACAAACTAATGTATTGTTTGCCTTATTCATTATTAATTTTGTGATATATAAGGTAGTTATAGTAATATCCTAATAAAACTAAATTACAAGCTGCTATTGGTTTATAAAAGATTTTTTTACTGATTTTATATTTTCACTTGGAAGTTATCAATTTCATTGACTTCACTGAGGTAGATAATTTGAAAATTATCAAATATATAAATTGAATCATTTTCTAAAATTAACTAACCACCTGCCCTTTTGATAACATGATCATTACAATTGGGGTTATCTTCAATTTTAACCTTAATGCTTTTACTTTCCAAATGTTTTGAACTATATACTCTGGGCTTCTTTGGGGTATTTCTGCTTGCTTATATTTAAATTTTTTTTTCACTGCCTTGCATGTACTTACATGTACTTATAAATAAAACTAATTGCATTAGTATATCTCTACAATATTTATGTATCTGATACTTTGAACAAATAGAAATTGTAATGCTTACTTGTAAGATGCTGCTAGGTATTTTCTTAAAGTGGCTTTCAGTTTTATAGTGGCTTTATTTTCTTTTTAATGATAAATCACTTCTTTATTTCTCTGCTGATATTCTCTTTAATGTTTTAGATCTCCTTAAGGTATATATACGGAGAAGGCAATGGCACCCCACTCCAGTACTCTTGCCTGGAAAAGCCCGTGGACGGAGGAGCCTGGTAGGTAGGCTGCAGTCCATGGGGTCGCTACGAGTCAGACACGACTGAGCGACTTCACTTTGACTTTTCACTTTCATGCATTGGAGAAGGAAATGGCAACCCATTCCAGTGTTCTTGCCTGGAGAATCCTAGGGACGGGGGAGCCTGGTGGGCTGTCGTCTATGGGGTCACACAGAGTCGGACACGACTGAAGCAACTTAGCAGCAGCAGCAGCAGCAAGGTATATATAAACGGTAAGGGGATATAAGAAGAAATGAAATTTAAAACTTAAAATATAGTTTGCATTTGGTGTATAGTAAGAACTTAGAATTTTCAACTTACATTTAAATTGGTTACTCTTAATTTTTTATTTTACACATTTTCTGTGTTAAGGCTAGTATATCCTTGTTAGAAGTTTAAAATAAATATCTTTTTAAAAGTCTTCATTTCTTTGCTAAGTCGAAGAGTTTAGCACATATTTAGTTTATAAGCTTTGCTTTTATTGAAGTCACAAATGCAGCTGGTGCTGATGATAATGATGCAAGGACAACGGAAGATAATCTAATAATTCTACTTTTTGTCTTGGAATACACAATGAAAAAATTCTACATTATAGTATTCATAATGTTTAGGTAGTTTCTCGCCCTGCCCGCCCCCCCCCAAATGCAAAGTTTTCTAATATAGTATATTCACTTATTTTGAGAAAGAGAATTGCCCTTGTAGGCAAAACTAAACTAGCATTTGTTATGTATCAGCAGTTTCTTTAATTCTCCTTCAGGAGACCTTTCTTTCTTATTTCATGATAAGGCAGGAAATAGAATGAGCCCAAGGGTATTATTTAATTACATGCTTTCTCAGCTAGAAATCAAATAGGTCACTTCTCTCTGAATGAAACCTTAATGATAAAAGAAGACACATCAGAAAAAATTATTAGGAAAATGATAGTCAAAAGCAGATCCTGATACAGGACATATCAAGATAATTTTCTAGGTCTCTACCAATGGTAACCAGTAGGAGACAACTTCAGGTTGACTGCCCAGCCCAAGCCAATAATGAGATTTTTGTTCTATCAAATCCATGCCCCTCCCCTCCAATTCAGAGTTGAACTTACAGTGAGGTCGTCAATACAATGAGCCCCACACCCACAGATACAAATACCTACACAAGAAATGGTGAGCTAACACAAGACAAGCAGAATCTACTTCCCAGGATTTGAAGTTTGTATTAGGTGACTGATTTCTAAGAGATTATCTCTTAATATGTGCAGAAAATGGGGGAGGGGATTTAAAAACTTGGGCACTGAAGTACAATCTGCCTCCAGTACTTGGGCAAATTTGTTGATGGAAAACAAAACAAAGATTACAAAAGAAGAAGAATAAAGAAGATAAATACTGAAAACTATAAATGAGATTATCTTAAGATCTTAGTACATTTCTAGTTCATAGTCTAGTTGCTGTTTAAGTTCTGGCTATGTTTCTACTTTTGCGTCCTTGAATCCTCAGAATAAAGTCTTTGTTTTTCTTAAACTCAAGTTAGTTTCTGTCATTTACAAATATAGTTGACCCCTTGAGCAACATGCCGTTTGGGGTGCTGACCCTCTGCAAAGTCAAAAATCCACAGTTAAGGGCCATATATACAGCTAGAGTTCCTCTATAGTCACTGTTTCTAATCCTCAAATTCAGTCAATCTGGGACTGTGTAGTACTGTAACATTTTCTGTTGAAAATTGAAACAAACAAACAAACAAACAAAAAAACAGCTCTTCTGTAATCAGACCATGTAGTTAAAGTTGCATTGTTCAAGAGGCAGCTGTAGTATTACTATAAAAGTAATGTCACCTATGCCAGCATAGTATTGGTCAGAGACAAATTCACTTGGCAAATTTGGTTGTGCAAAATTCTATCATCCTAGGCTACATAGCCATCTAAAATACATAAAAGCTATGTGTTCTCAAGGTCAACATGGCATATACATGGAAACTTAAAAAGGTGAATTTTTAAGTCAGAACCTTTTAGGATCCTATCCAAAAGGCAAATATTTTCCAGTGTCTATTTTCCCCTTAAGTTTTACATCTTTATCTGGATAGTTTTTCAATTCAGGTAATGCCACCTCTCCCTAACTGGGTAAATTGCCTGGGAGACCAACAGAGCGAGGAACAAAACCAGCAACAGTGACTCTCACCGAGAAGACATGGTTCCAGCCAGCCTTGGTGGTCAAGCGATTAGCAGCTCATCAGTGCCAGAACCACTACTGCCGCCCAGGGAAGTGCCCCGTTTGTCCTGATCTGCTCTTTCATAGGTAGAGTGTTTCAAATTTTGTAACGGAAAACGTTCAGAAAAGGAATGATACTCATCAACATACAACCGAGTGAATGGAGCGAGAAAAACTACCCAGTTGAAAACCATCCTGTATCCTTCTAGGCTGCCTTCCCAAAAACGTGTCACTAGAACTTAGCTCTGAGGTAATAAGTGGAAGGTAGTGGCTGATTATTTTCATTTACCCTTCAATTATACCATTAGACTGTTTCCAGTTTTAAAAATATAACCATTCATCTTTATGCTGGCAACCTAAAAAATGAGAAAGGGGATTCCTGACAAAGAATGATATACATGCATAAAGCTGAAGTGATATGTATGAGGATGAAAGTGAAGTCGCTCAGTCTTATCTGACTCTTTGTGACCCCATGGACTGTAGCCTACAGTGCTCCCCCATCCATGAGATTTTCCAGGCAAGAGTACTGGAGTGGGTTGCCATTTCCTTCTCCAGAGGATCTTCCCAACCCAGGGATCAAACCTGGGTCTCCCGCATTGTAGGCAGATGCTTTACCATCTGAGCCACCAGGGAAGTCCTATGTATGAGGACAGAATGGCCTAAAATAAAGTTGTACTGACCCAGGTATTTGAAATACAGAGAAAAGAAATACAGGAAAGCAAAAAGAAAATTCAAAATTGGGAAAGGAGTACACCAAGGCTGTATATTGTTACCCTGCTTATTTAAATTCTATGCAGAGTACATCATATGAAATGCCAGGTTGGATGAATCACAAGCTGGAATCAATACTGCTGGGAGAAATAGCAACAACCTCAGATATGCAGATGATACCACCCTAATGGCAGAAAGTGAAGAGGAAGTAAGAGCTCTTAATGAGGGTGAAAGAAGAGAGTAAAAAAGCTGGCTTAACTCAACAGTTGAAAAACTAACTTCATGGCATCTGGTCCTATCACTTTATGGTAAATAGAAGGGGAAACAATGGAAACAGTGAGAGACTTTATTTTCTTGGGCTCCAAAATCACTGCAGATGGTGACTGCAGCCATGACATTAAGACACTTGCTCCCTGGAAGTAAAGCTAGAGAAAACCTGGGGGGCATATTAAAAAGTAGAGACATTACTTTACTGACAAAGGTCCATCTAGTCAAACCTATGGTTTTTCCAGTGGTCATGTATGGACGTGAGAGCTGGACTATAAAGAAGGCTGAGCGCCAAAGAACTGATGCTGGAGAAGATGCTTGAGAGTCCCTTGGACAACAAGGAGATTAAACCAGTCAATCCCCAAGGAAATCAACCCTGAATATTCATTGGAAGGACTGATACTGAAGCTGAAGCTCCAATACTTTGTGATGAAAAGATCCAGCTCCTTGGAAATGCCCCTGATGCCGGGAAAGATTGAGGGCAGGAGGGGAAGGGATGACAGAGGATGAGACTGTTGGATGGCATCACCTACTCAATGGACATGAGACTGAGCAAATTCCAGGAGACAGTGAAGGACAAGGGAGCCTCGCATGCTGCAGTCTACGGGGGCTGCAAAGAGTTGGGCACAACAGCAACAAAGTGACTGAACAGCAACAAGAACTAAAATGGAAGAAGAAATGAGGTTTTCAGAGAGAATCTTAAGGGCGATTGGTTTGTTTCAGAATCTTTTTAAAATCTTTGATGTACAGGATTTATACAGGTATTTACAAAACACATGAGGTCCACACACAGACACACTCACAAACTATAAAACATACAGTCATCACTTTTGATGATACATGTAAATTTTCCCCTTGTGGCATTTTTATTGTTATCCATTCACTTAGTTTCTATTTCCAATATGAAAAATTTTGGTAAAAGTAAATGAAGTAACACTTTCTATATACTAAAGAATCATACTATGTTTACTGGGTAAGTTTTACTTTTACACATATACTCATAAATTTACTAAAGATATACACACACACACATATGCATGTTCACTAGTTAACCTTCAGGCTATCAAACAAGAGAAGAAATTATTCTCCTCACTTCTGAGTGCACATGCTTAGTGACTTTTGGAGGGTCATGCCGATGAATGACCTTCGCAACAAGGTGGTGTCAAAGTAGTTTGCCATGTTCCATGTTGGCTGGTGTCTAAGACAGAGCATGCTAGGGAATAAAGGCAGAGCAGCCTATCTTTTAAGGGGCAGCCTCAGAAGGTGTACAAGGTCACCTCTCCACACTTTACTGGCCAAATCAGGTCACAAGGCCAGATCAGTTTCAAAGGGAGAGAAAAATAAACTCTATTTCTCTCTCTCAGGAAGAGAAAAAGGTTTGCATTCATATCTCATCCATTGCTCTAATCATCTGGCTGAGTCCAGTCACCCTAGGATTCTTAAGACCTCAAGAAGTGAGACTCAACTTTAAAGATGACGATAGACAAAGAAGGGCTTCCCTGGTCTGCAATAGGCTATTAAATAGTTTTAATCTAATTTCAACTGCTTGTGCAACATAATGTTTTTGTACAGTTCTGAAATATATCCAGTCTCACTGGTATTTAGTATTAATAATCATAATACATATTATAATTTTAAGACAAAGGAATGTAAAATGACCATAGTTCCCTTCAGCACTTTAGAGTTTATAAATTTTAAATCTAAATGCAATATATTTCATTACAGGTCTATTTCTCTTTATTATTTTAAAAGTGCTTTTATATAAGTAAATAGTACACCTGCTTCTGTTCTAAGGACTGAGTAAGTACATAATAATGGGATACTTAGCAAGTAATGGAATGAGAGAGTGAAATATTTATCTTGATCATGTATCATGTGTAAATAACGAGGTACTTATGGAAGTAACCTTTCAATAATCAATGGAAGAACACAGAAAGTATATGAATCATATGCGATATTGAGAAAAATGCTCCAAAAAAGTAACAAATCCTTGTCATAGGGGAGTGTGTCCTTGCAAATGGAAATTCATAGAACCCTGCTGCTACTCCCGTCAGCAAATCTTGCAGAGACCGTTATGCATTTGTGAACGATAGCATGTATTTCCCCCAGCAGCTGGAATCAGGGAGAGGTTTTGGAATCCCGTTTTTGGCCAGAGAAAATTGATTTTCCTCAATACAAACATTCATGAAAGGATTTAACACTGCAGGAACTCCACTGGTAATTACTAAGAGAGCTTTGCTCTCAACATTGCATGCAAAGTACAAAGGTCACTCTAAAATCTTTGTCCCTGGCCTTTAGTCTCCTTGGATTCTGATCCTGTATCTAAAATAATTAGATACAGGAGATATTCTGAGACATTCCATTTTCATCTCAATTTTGGCATTGTGAGAACTGACTTAATAATTTCCCTAACAAAACCCATTTCATGCTTACCTTAATTATCTGATCTTTAGGTTTTATATAACTTCTCTCTCAGCCATTCCTCTTTTTATATTCTTACAGCTCACACTGAGGTGGGCCCCTGTATATCTCCTGGAATGTTAAAATGATGTAATCTCTTTTGTTCTTGCTTTTAACTTGAGTATTAGAATTCACTTGCATCCTACCTACTACTTTTTTCCTAAATAATACTTCGCCATAGGCTACTTAACCTGGTATAAAATACTCTCAGCTTCAGAATACAAACTTTTCATCTAGTTTTACCTCTTGTTATAGTCACAAACCATCACTATTGAGAAAAATGGTATATATATTTTTTTCACAAATTTCATTGCTTTCTAGCTTTTATGCCTTTTTTCACATCTTTCCTAGCTTCGACCCTAAGGATCAATCAAGCTCCTCATGTTCTAGCACCTCAAATACAAACATACCCATCCTTTAAGGTTCAGTTGTATCTATCTTCAGTCTTGACATTTCACCTCTATTCTTACTTCCAGCTTCTCTGCATAGGTGTCTGTCTCTGTAAATTCTGGTATTTATTCCCATCTTTCTCTAATTAATCTATTAAATGTTTTGTCCTCTGTTGATTCATTTTTTAATTCCTTTTATTCATGCCTTTTCACCTTCAATAAATTCTAAGAATGATTAAGGCAAGGAAACATATACAAGTCTGGTGCCCAGACTTGTTGGTTGACTAAGTCGATTCTCATAGTTCACTGAAATGATACCACTTGGGTTCATAAAAGCAGCAGGGCATTTAGGGACTATGAAATAAACCTCCTTCTGGATATAGACCTACTTCCAAATGTTACAATAAAGTAAAATTTTGGTAGTTTATAGAAAGATTAGATGCCAAACAGAGAATTAAGATGCTGCATAGTCATTTCCAGAAATCAATGCTAATAAGTGACTAAGTCTTCAATAACCTGATAGGATAAGATTCACTAGCTATAAATCATACACTGAGAAAACCATGGCAATCTATGTACAATAGCAGCCAACCAAGAAAACTTACAATGTGCCGTAATGAAGAGAATAGAAGGGGAGAAATGCCTCAGAAACATTCTTTATAAAATAAAAATATATTAAGAAACTACATTTGTGCTATTTTATAGATAGCACTGTGCAATAAAGAATGACACAGTGTTCAGGAAAGAACTCAAAATTAAGATTTCTGTGTTTCTATATATCCTGCTTTTAGACTGAAAATCCTGTTATACTCATGCCCATTGCAATACGAAACAGGAGGTAAAGGATCCTCCATGAACCAACATTATAGATAAAACAAAACATAAACATACTTAGGGAAAAGTTGACAGTGGAATTTTATGTCAAATCAGTCATGGGTCACTATCTATCATGTAGTGATGAGATAAATACCCTTTGTCTAAAAGAGATATGCCTTAGAAAAGGTTGCCCATAAAGTCACAGGGGTTCATTACCACAGCAGATTGGTAAAGGAAAGCAACTCAGTGGATGAAATATAACTTACCCATGTTGTTTACCAAGCATTGAATGGCAACTCCCTTTTGAATACCAGCCAGCACATCTGGGACTTACTCAAGAGGCATCTAACAGAAATGACGGCCTTTTCAGAGAACGCAAGTACGATCTGAAAGTTCAGCTCTAAAAATTTATTTTTATTTTCTCAATCTGCTGTGGTTTCTGTCAGATGCCATGGGTGATGTGGTGTCTGAGCCCCAAAGACAGAATGAAATGAACCCAAGACAGAGATCAGAGAGGACGCTGACAGATGATGGGCGTGTGGGCCCTAGTGAGGCCGGTACATGATCCCCTGGGGATGCCTCTCCAGTGCCAGCTGGAGCACGTCCACACTGTCCAAACTGTCAAGAGTAATTCTCCGATTCGTGTGTTCATGGAGTCCCTGCAACTATCAATGGGGATGGATGCCTTGTGCTCTGAGGATCCTGAGCTTTCAGTTATTTCAGTCCAGCTTTTACAGATTTCTAAAGGAACTCATGCACAATAAAAGGAGCACCATTCCCCCAATTATATGCCCATGACGGCATATGCTTTATAAATGTTTAACCTTTCATGATATTATTGATTTTCACAGTGTATCTTCTGTAAGCCAAGCACCTTTTCTGTTAAATCTGTGAGATTTTCAAGCAGACACTATTCGGCATTCAGTGAGATATGAGCTATTTTGAATATGTAATAAAGTGGGGTAGAATCAGGAATGAAAAAAAAAAAGGAAGGCTGTAGACAGCATGAAATTGAAAAAACATAAAAACATTAAGTGAGCTCCAAAAATCAATCCAAATATACCACATGCACGCACCAAAAATAATAATAAAGCTTTCAAAGAAGCTTTGAAACTGAAAAAAATTATACAGCCTTATTTCAAAGACTGATGAAAATGAATGACACTGAGGAAAATGTCAAATATTACTAATTATTAGCTAAATAGTCCCTGATGCTCTGAAAGATAGAAGGCAAAAGGAGAATGGGAGGCAGAGGATGAAATGGTTAGATAGCATCACTGACTCAATGGACATGAAATTGACCAAATTCTGGGACATACATAGAAGAGGCTGGTATGCTGCAATCCGTGGGATCATAAAGAGTTGGATAAGACTTAGTGACGGAACAATAACAACAAAAACTAGCTCATTGTCTAAACTGTAAATAAAACATGCAAAGAAACTAAATAAAACCTGCCCCAATCCACCAGAAATATAAAATAGAAAGACTCTTTAATGAATTCTTAGAATTAAAAAAAAAAAAACATCAGAACGCTTCTGAATGACTTTCTATGGCATCACTGACTCAATGGACATGAGTTTGAGCAAACTCCAAGAGATAGAGAAGGACAGGGAAGCCTAGCATTCTGCAGTCCATGGGGTAGCAAAGAGTCAGACACAACTGAGCGACTGAAAAAAAAAATGCCAGAAATATATTAAAAGACAGATGAGACAAGTAACTTACAGTTAAAGAGCAAGCCAATGGTGGGGCCAATTCTGTAGTCTTGGTTGTTAGCTGTGGCTAATTTTGTTACTTTATGTGCAGTGAATTTCCAAAGACTCAAATACACATGTGATAAGGGTTTTCCAGTCTTTATCAGAAACTACAAGGACTAATGATACCTATGAAAAGAAAAGAATGATAAGACAATTTCACACAGGATATTGGCTGTTGAACTAGCTTCAAAAAAAAAAAAAGTTATAGTTAGATTTACTTGGAACAGGTATATTAAAAACTCTGAAGATTTCAGAACTAGGAATACTTCTACATTGGCAAAAAGGAGCCCAATGGGTTTGACTAATATTCAGGGAAAATTCTAAATCAACATCCTGTGGTATAAATATGGAGAGCAGAAACATGAAAATGCATTGTATCAATTAAACATTAACCTCGCCTCTCAGGGAAAAGTAAAGCTAATTCCTTCTTATTGTTTAATCTGCTGAGTTCATTTTTTAGTTTGTCATAACTTTTACCTATAGAAAGTTTGAAATTTTTGACATTTAAAATTATTTACACTTGGAAAAATCTATTTCTGAAGTAAAAGTTTTAAAGTAGTTTAAGAGAAATAAATGCAGTTATTTTCTCTGAGATGAAAGAATTTTTGAATCAAGATACGCAATTTTAAATCTCTTGAAAATATTATTTCTGGATGGCAGATTGGCGGTGATGACACTTGTGTCTGCTTGCATGTATTGCTCCTATTCAATCTATTCAAGTTCCTATACTATTTCCATGCTGCCATTAGGGGAAGTTGGAATTGCTTTTAGTGGAAAAGCAAGCTCTGACACAGGAGTGAACTCAGTTAGAAATGGGAACACTCTGCTTGGGGTTAAAAAAACAAAAAAGGTTTTCCCTATGGATAATAGTGGACTTCTGAAAGCAAACCGTATTTACTGATATTCATAGTATATATTGTAAATTTTGGCAAATTCAACTAAGCACCACACTAAATTAAAGCAATAGTAACTAAGAAAATATGGATATTATATTTTAGTTATTAAATACAGCAGTTTTAATATTTATGTGCAGAATCATGTCATTGTATAAGATTTCTACTCAGTAACTACTATGTGGGATAAAACTTGAGCTTAAGGTATTGTTAGTTTATAAGTAGCATATTTCATTGAAAATGCATAAATATATATTTGTTAAAAATTCAGATAATCCATCACTGCATTTAAATTCTTTTAAAAATATATTTATTCCAGTTTAATTATCCTCTGCTAAAATGAGCATCTATTTTTAGACATAGTGTATATTTGTTTAACTCCTCTACATCCATTATAAGTGCAGATATTTCTTCCTGAAAAAAAGAAAGGAATAGGACTCAAAAGCAGCCCTTTTATCTTATCAAATACATATTTCAAAAGAGGATATAATCCATTTACTTATTTCAGGTAGAATATAGAAAATAGAGAAGCAACAATAAATTGCAAAGAATACTTAATTTGTGGGGAAAATACTGAGCATATAAAAATCTCTCTGAAGACTGTTGTCATGAAAATTGATATTTTATTCCACATGGGTAAATGCTGAACAAGCAGTATGGTAGCATGGACTATTTCTGTCTTAGCCATCATTGCACTTTGTCATCTGTAAGAGTACCTGGCATATAGTAGAGGTTTATTAGATAATTGTTAAATTAATGAACTGATGAATATGTGCCCTTTGGTTTTTCTGAGTTGCAAGATCATATGTCTCACTTGCAGCTAATATTCACTTGATAGAGGTTTTACAGATTATTTATAGAACTTTTGGACCATCTAAAATGGTGAACTAAAACAAAAAAAGAGTTCACATTGTCTAATGTGGGGTTTTGAGGAGGGGAAGGGGTAAGTCAGTTTAATAACTACCTTGCATTGTGATTTATACTAGAAAGAATATCAATCAGAAAAATGTTTGGTTAAAAAATCTGTGTACATTATAACAGAATAGCTTCACATGCTTTCTAAGTCTTTGATATTTTTCATATTTTTACTCCTTATAGCTATCAGGACTCATATTGTATGTATGATGTAACTGATGATAAAATGTTTGTCCTAATGTGAACTGTATCTTTATATAGCGTGTTTGTCTCTGCTACTGGTGTGCTACAGTCTTTATGGGTTAAAGACCCCAGGAAGCACTAATCAACGTAATATGAAAGAACAGATTCTAATACTAGGACTGTTCACACAGCTGGCTGAGTAACCAGGGTTAGAAAGGACATGATACTGAAGGCAAGTGTCAATTAAAAACTCAGCCCATGTGCTAGAAAGAACTGAGGCTCTTGCTTCGGACCCTAATCTTTAAGTAACTTAGAATTTCTATCGTTAACAATGAGTTTTACTTCTTCTTTTTTTTTTTAAAACCTGATCCACTAGACTCCACAATCAGTTTCCTAAGCAAAAAGAGACAAGAGAGAGGAATGGATAGGAGAGACTGATAAAGGTATTCTTAGAATATGTTTAAAAATGTGACTTAAACAGTGACTAATCCTGTCAGAGGAGGGCAGAGAAACTGATCACAGTCATTCAGACAGTCAACAAATATTTAATGATTTCCTACTCTGTATGGATCACTGTTCACATATTTGGCTAAATGCTTGAAGAAATTAAGGGAGCAAGCCATGACTATGTCTAGGTGAAGGTTTTCAGGCAGAAGGAACAAAGGGCACGGGCTCAGTGTGACTGGCTCGGGGGGACAGTGGGGCGGGGTATCGAGAGATGAGCGTGAAGGAAAAATAGGGGACCTGACTGTGTCAGTTCCAGCAGGAACTTTGATTTTTGATGGGGAAAGCGTGGAGAATTTTGAAGAGGAGTAAGACAGTTTAGGTTAATTTTTATTAAAGTCATGTTCACTGCTATATTGAGAAAAGAATGTGGAGAGCTAAACAGAGAAACCCAGAGACCAGTTCAGACCTTCTTGAAATAATTTAGGTAAAAAGCAATGCTAGCTGTAGAGATAATAAGAAAGGGTCAGTTCTGGATATAACTTGAAGACTAGGCCAACAGAAATGCTTAGAGATCAGATATAAGGGATCAATATAGTTGACCGAGACTGCTAACAATGTGGAAAGAGATTGTTTTCAAAAGTAAGCAGGGAATCTTCTACCAAGAACAAAAGTGATGCTCAGTAGGTGAAATCAACATATATCCTTAACCGTTACCAAGAAGACATGTAAGACATAACAGAAAAAGAGAGGTGGCCAAGTATCACTACAGCACAAGGTTAGAGATAGGTGGTCAGTGGGAACCATTTCAAGCTGATATCCAGAGTTTTACACTACAATTCCTTAAATTTCTCATACCCCATATCTGGGTTGAATGTACCATCTGGGACAGGACTAACTCCAAACATTTTTGCCAGGTGGTACGTTTTTTTCTAATTTTTATTTTTTTATTTTATTTTTAAAAATATAAATTTATTTATTTTAATTGCAGGTTAATCACTTTTCAATATTGTATTGGTACTTTTTTGTTGGTAAAAGAACTAAAAGGCCAAGAACAACCGAAACTGATACATATTTTAGCATTTAAAAGAAAATGAGAGATAAGGATGACAAGCTCAGTGTCAGTTTTCTCATAGAGTTGATACATTTGATTCTGGTGACTGACTAGTGGGCAACAAAATTCCCAGGGTCCCCAGTGTGGTTTTGCCCATGGGTACCAAGAAACAGGAATCGCACTAGGTATTTCTCCAGTTGTACAATGGAAAGAGAAATAAGTGATAGGTGTTGTTTCCATTCCAAGTATTCTGCCTGGAGCAACTCAAAGTGTTTCAATTAAGATCCAATCAAGAGACTAAAACGAATGCAATAAATGTGAACTGAGTTTTCTAACCAAAGGACATCATTACTATGTGAGCAATTTTAACACACATATAAGAAGGAAATGTCAACCCACTCCAGTATTCTTGCCTGGAAAATTCCATGGACAGAGGAGCCTGGCAGGCTACAGTCCATAACGTCACAGAGTTGGACCCAACTGAGCAACTGAGCACACACTTGTACTTTACCACACATACATGTGAAATGTTAATATATGTTATGAAATGGAATGAAAAATATTTTCTGAACATATAAATAAAAATAACTTTAAATGAAATATAATTGAGTGAAAGATTTTTTTTCTTGGTAAATTGGGAATGTTAACAAATTAAGATAATATTGCATATCTAGATTAAATGTTACCTGAAATATTGACTAAAATCAAGAATTTTGCCTCCAGTTGAAGACCAGTAATACGTGAAGACAGTAATTAGAAACATATGTGTTTGCTACACAAACCCTGGCAAGCAAAGTACGGCTGGATACACAGTGTAAATCACTATTTGTTGACTAATTGACATGAAGCATAGTTTGATTATACTCATTATTTTCCTAAAATTACTTTCCATTCTTATTCTTGTATTTTTTGCATTTCTGTTTTTATTGTCTTACTGACAATACAATGCAAAAAGATTCTTGTTATGATGGCTTTGCCTTTGCTATATTAATAATTCATTCAAATAATTTCCTATAACTGAGTCTACTCTTCAATATCTTTGGCCATCTCTGACATATGCTACATAATTATAAAAGTAGATATATGTGATATAGTAAATGGGAAACTAATCCCATATTAGGAAAACTATAAAACTATTAAGTAAATCTCCACCTGTCAATCAAAGTCTTCAAATAGTCAACTCCCTCCTCATTTTTGATGTATATAATTAACACTGAGATAATTCTATGCAAAACCAATCTACACGTACTCTAGAGCTTCAGAGAAGTTCTAGAAGCATCAAAGGTACTATTCATCTTATTCCCAGAGAAACAAAGAAAGACATGACCAACTGATACTGAACTAATAAAATTTAAGAACCAACAATATCTATAGAATAACTTTTGAGGACTCTATCCATAGAAAGTGTGTAATCAATAAACTATGAGTTCTAGTCTAGTGGAAAATTCTTAAAGGGATTGGAATACCAGACCACCTGACCTGGCTCCTGAGAAACCTGTAGGCAGGTCAAGAAGCAACAGTTTGTTAGAACGGGACATGGAACAACAGACTGGTTCCAAACTGGCAAAGCAGTATGTCGAGGCTGTATATACTTACCCCGCTTATTTAAATTACATGCACAGTACATCATGCAAAATGCCAGGCTGGATAAAGGACAAGCTGGAATCAAGATTGCAGGAAAAATATCAGTAACCTCAGAAATGCAGATGACACCACCCTTATGGCAGAAAATGAAGAACTAAAGAGCCTCTTGATGGAAGTGGAAGAGAAGAGTGAAAAAGTTGGCTTAAAACTCAGCATTCAAAAAATGAAGATCATAGCACCTGGTCCCATCATTTCATGGCAAATAGATGGGGAAACAATGGAAACAGTGAAAGAGGTTATTTCTTTGGGCTCCAAAATCATTGCCGATTGTGGCTGCAGTCATGAAAATAAAAGACACTTGCTCCTTGGAAGAAAAGCTATGACAAACCTAGATAGCATATTGAAAAGCAGAGATGTTACTTTGCTGACAAAGGTCTGTCTAGTCAAAGCTATGGTTTTTCCAGTAGTCATGTATGGATGTGAGATTTGGACTATAAAGAAAGCTGAGTGTGGAAGAATTGATGCTTTTGAACTGTGGTGTTGGAGAAGACTCTTGAGAGTCCCTTGGACTGCAAAGAGATCCAACCAGTCAGTCCTAAAAGAAATCAGTCCTGAATATTCATTGAAAGGACTGATGCTGAAGCTGAACCCCCGATACTTTGGCCACCTGATGCGAAGAACTGACTCATTGGAAAAGACCCTGATCCTGGGAAAGATTGAAGGCAGGAGGAGAAGGAGACGACTGAGGATGAGATTGTTGGATGGCATTACCTACTGAATGGACCTGAGTTTGAGTAAGGTCCGGGATTTGGTGATGGACAGGGTCGTCTGGCATGCTACAGTCCGTGGGTTCACAGAGTCGGACATGACTGAGTGACTAAACTGAACTGAACTGATGAGTTCTAGAAGGTAAACTATTTAAACGGATAATCTATTTACATTGTTTAGAAAGCCTGTATGTGTGTCAAATGGTGGATATATAAAACAATCCTATAAGACAGAGAAATATGAGGAAGAATAAGCAAAGAAAAACAAAGGCTGCTGTTAGGGATTTGAATATTACAGGCGTGGATTGTGTATAAAGTGTATGTGTCCTCGTATTTTATTCATTGGATGTAGCATCAGCTGCTGTGTTGGTAAGACTAACTCCAACATAGTGAATTGAGTTAGTGAAGCTAACTCAGTGAAGCTGCAAACCCAGCAAGAGACAAAAGAATGTTCAAAGAATGAAAAGATTCCCCAAATCTGTGTAAATAAATGACTATAGCTAATGGACATCCACAGTTCTCCTAAGTAATTACAAGACTTCACTATATATCTGGAGTTGGTCCTTCATTCTCATCTAGAGCATCTCATCCTAGAATCTAACCATAACATTATCAAATCTATTAATATTTTTAGTATTTGTGCACTATTTAACTTGAATCATTTTTCTCCCTCTGGTCTCACCTGGTCCTATTTCCTTGGCTTCTGAGTGTGCACCATTCCCTGACCTTGACTCCCTTCCCTTAACTTTCTTCATGATACAGCTCAAATTGAAAAAACAAACAAACAAACAAACAAACAACCCTACTCTTCTCCTAACCTTCATGGTGAAGGGGCCTGCATAACTCAGTGAAGCTCTAAGCCATGCAGTCAGGGCCACCAAAGACAGACTGGTCATAGTTAAGAATTCTGACAATATATGGTCCACTGGAGAAGGAAATTGCAACCCACTCCAGTATTCTTGCCTGGAGAACCCCATGGATAGTATGAAAAGCAAAAAGATAACACACCAGAAGATGAGTTGTCCAGGTGAGAAGGTATCTAATATGCTACTGGGAGAGTGGAGAGTAATTACTGAAAGGTCCAAGTAAGAGTGAAGCAACTGAGCCAAAGCAGAAATGACACTCAGTTGTGAATGTGCCTGATGGTGAAAGTAAAGCCCGATGCTGTAAAGAAAAATAGTGCCCAAGAACCTAGAGTGTTAGGTCATGAATCAAGGTAAATTGCAAGTGGTCAAGCAGGAGATGGCAAGAGTGAACATCAACATCTTAGGAATCAGTGAACTAAAATGGATGGGAATGGGAGGATTTAGCTCAGAAGACCATTTTAACTACTGCTGTGGGCAAGACTCCCTTAGAAGAAATAGAATAGTCCTTATAGTCATCAAAAGAGACCAAAATGCAGTACTTGGGTGCCATCTTAAAAAAAAAAAATAATAATCTCAGTTTGTTTCCAAGGCAAACCTTTCAACATCACAGTAATCCAAGTCTATGCTGCAACCACAAATACTGAAGAAGCTGAAGTTGACCATATCTATGAAGACCTACAACACCTTCTAGAATTAATACTAAAAAAGTGTCCTATTCATCACAGGGGATTGATATGCAAACGTAGAAAGTCAAGCGATACCTGGAGTAACAGACAAGGTTGGCCTTGGGGTACAAAATTAAGCAGGGCAAAGGCTAACAGAGTTTTGCCAAGAAAACACACTGGTCATAGCAAAAACCCCTTTCCAACCACCCAAGAGATGAGTCTATGCATGGACATCACCAGATGGTCAACACTAAAATTAGACTGATTATGTGCATTGAAGCCAAAGATGGAGCGTGTATACAGTAAGCAAAAACAAGACCTAGAGTTAACTGTGACTCATATCATGAGCTTCTTATAGCAAAATCCAGGCTTAAGTTGAGGGAAGTATAGAAAACTACTAGTCCATTCAGATATGACCTAAATCAAATCCCTTATGATTATACAGTAGAGGTGACCAATCCATTTAAAAGATTAGATCTGGTAGACAGAATGCCTCAAGAAGTATGGAAGGAGGTTCATAACGTTGTACAGGAGGCAGTGACCAATCCTATCCCCATGGAAAGGATGCCAAGAGGCAAAGTGGTTGCCTGAGGAGGCCTTACAAATAGCTGAGGATGGAAGAGGAGCAAAATGCAAGGGAAAAAAGGGACAGATATACCCAGCTGAATGCAAAGAGAATAGCAAAGAGAGATAAGAAAGCCTTCTTAAATGAACAATGCCAAGAGAGGAAAACAATAGAATGGGAAAGACTAGAGATTCCTTCAAGATTATATTCAAGGATGATCATGATAAAGGACAGAAATGGTAGGTAGGGACCTAACAGAAGCAGGAAAGATTAAGAAGAAGTGGCAAGAATACAGATTATACCCCCCCCCCAAAAAAAAACAAGTCTTAATGATTCAGATAATGACAATGCTGTGGTCACTCACCTAGTGTCAGACATCCTGCAGTGTGAAGTCAAAAGGGCCTTAGGGAGCATTATTATGAACAAAGCTAGTGGGGGTGATGGAATTCCAACTGAGCTATTTCAAATCCTAAAAGATGATGCTGTGAAAGTGCTGCACTCAATATGCCAGCAAATTTGGAAAGCTCAGCAGTGGCCACAGGACCAGAATATGTCAGTTTTTATTCCATTCCTAAAGAAGGACAATGCCAAAGAATGTTCAAACTACTCCACAATTGTGTTCATTTCACATGTTAGTAAGGTTATGCTCAAAATCCTTCAAGCTAGGCTTCAGTAGGACATGAACCAAGAATCTTCAGATGTACAAGCTGGGTTTCAAAGAGGCAGAGGAACCAGAGATCATTTGTTGTATCATGGAGTAAAGCAAAAGGGGTTCCAGGAAAACATTTAGTTCTGCTTCTTTTACTAGCCTAAAGCCTTTGACTGTGAATCACAGCAACCTGGAAAATTCTTAAAGAGACAAGAGTACCAGGCCACCTCACTTGCTTCCTGAGTAACCTGTATACAGGTCAAGAAGCAGCAGTTAGTTAGAAGCAGACATGGAACAAGAGACTGCTTCCAAACTGGGAAAGGAGTATGTCAAAGTTGTATATTGTCACCATGCTTATTTAACTCATATGCAGAGTACATCATGAGGAATGCCAGACTGGATGAAGCACAAGCTGGAATCAAGATTGCCGGGAGAAATATCAATAACTCAGATATGCAGATGATACCACTCTAATGGCAGAAAGTGAAGAGGAACCAAAGACATTTTGATGATAGTGAAAGAGGAGAGTGAAAAAGCTGGCTGAAAACTCAACATTCAAAAAACTAAGATCATGGCATCTGGTCTCATCGGTTCAAGCAAATAGGAGGAGAAAAAGTGGAAGTAGTGACAGACTTTATTTTCTTGGGCTCCAAAATCATTTCAGACATTGACTGCCGCCATGAAATCAAAAGATGCTTGCTCCTTGGAGGGAAAGCTATGACAAACCTAGACAGTATATGAAAAAGAAGAGCTATCACTTTGCCAACAAAGGTCCATATAGTAAAAGCGATGGTTTTTCCAGTAGTCATGAATGGATGTGAGAGCTGGACCATAAAGAAGGCTGAGCACAGAATACTTGAAATTTTTGAATTGTGGTTTGGAGAAGACTCTTAAGAGTCCCTTGGACAGCAAGGAGATCAAACCAGTCAATCTTAAAGGAAATCAATCATGGATATTCATTGGAAATACTGTTGCTGAAGCTGAATCTCCAGTACTTTGGACACCTTATACCAGGTGACTAGAAAAGACCCTGATGCTGGGAAAGATTGAGGGCAAGAGGAGAAGGGAATCACAGAGGATGAGATGGTTAGACAGCATCACCAACACACCAGATGTGAATTTTAGCAAACTCTGGGAGATGGTGGAGAACAGAGGAGCTTGATATGCTGCAGTCGTGGGGTTATAAAGAGTCAGACAGGACTTAGCCACTGAACAACAACTTTTCTCCTAGCACAGATCTCCTTTCTTATTACATGGTTTCTAAATATTTCTTTAATAAATCTGTAAACACCTACAAGACACGTCCAAAGTTTTGCCCTCTTTTATTAATATGTTCCATGCAGCAGATTATTTGTTTAAAATTTATATTTTATGATTTAGTGATCAATTTTCTATTCATTACCTGAAGTTCATGATTCAGAGATATTTTTGTAATCTAGCATAGAGCATATAGACTTCCTTTTTGTTTGTTTAAATGGAAACTCTAATCTAAACGTTGGTGTTCTAATCATAAATAGTGACAGCTAATTTTGTTTCAACTTGCATTGATCTGAATGTAGAATAGTGAAATTTTCCCCCTGTGCTTTTTAGTCCTCTGATTTTCTTCTCTAAATTGCTCATCTCCCTTGCCAACTTCTTTTGTGATAGGTCTATTTTCCATGTTAAATCACAAGAGTTTTTTGAATTTTCTCTATATTATTCTGTTGTCAGTTTTAGACACTGCAAATATTTTTTCTCAGTCTATTTTTATACAGCTTGTATATACTCATTACAACAAATCCAAACAATAGAGCAATATGAGAAGAAGTAATTGCTTCTTCCTGACTATTTATTCAAAAATAGGGCTATTTCTTATTGGTTATTGAATACTCAGGATATTATACAAAGCCAAGGACAAAATATATAATCTATCCCACATGCTTTGAATATATTAATATGAACTGCAAGCAGAATCACTTTAGATGCAGGCAAGAGTTTTCATGTTAGGAACTCTGTGTCTGGGGGCCTCACTATTGGTCTCTTTTAGCTGAATCCTTCCTGGAGTGAGGGATCTATGTGACTAAATGTGATGAAGTTAAGTGCTGGACCTGAGCCCAAGATCTCCTTCTAGACTCTGCTCTGAGCCTCTGTGATCCTGCGTTCTCTGTCCAAATTGTCCCAAGCCCATTTTCAAGATCTAAGCAGATCTCTACTCCAGACAATACTAAAGACAGGCTGTGCCGCAAGTAAGGGCACATCTATTTTCCAGGGATGGCCACAGAGAAGAAGATGAGGAAACCTTGGATGTGAGACCTTCACGATTGAAAGGGAGCTGTGAACAGAAAGAGAGGGTACAAAGTGGCTCTCCTGCCCCTGTGGAGATTCTCCAGTGCTCTGTCTAGAACTGCAGGCTTTCAGGAAGTGTTTTAGAAAACAAAACAAAAGTAAAGTTATGCATAGCCCCTCTGACCTTGCAGTCTCCCTCTAGAACACCCTACTGGCAGAGCTTAACAGGGACCTACCAGGTAAAGGAGAAATGTATTTTTGCAGGATCAAATCTTCAGTAACACAGAAAAGATAGAGAAGGGTCAGTATTTAATTAAAAGACAAGAACTTAACAACCCACCCAGCATGGTGAGAAATAAGAATAGCCTTAACAAGGTTACAGAAAGAAGAACAAAATTGGAGTTCTTTAACTAACTGTTTCAAAGACTTATTATAAAGCTATATAATCAAGAAAGTTTGATATTTGCATAAGGCTAGATATTTTGATAAACTGAACAGAATTGAGAGTCCAGGAGAAAAATGAGATACATTCTTTGGATATATAGGTGGGGAAAGTTGAATCTCAACCCCTGCCTCCCACCTTAATGTCAAAACTGATTTATACACCTGAACTTATAATTTAAAAAAATAAAGCCTCGAGAGGACAACACAGAAGACGAGCTTGAATAGGTAAATATTTCTTGAATAGGTAATATTTCTTTTAAAAGCTTGAATAGTAACTATTTCTTAAGAGAGGATAAAAAAGCATTAACTATAAAGCTCAAAAGATAATTATATATTGGACTTCTTCAAATTTAAAATTTCTACTCATCAGAAAACCCTGTTATGAATCACAGATAGGGAACACTTTTGCAATATGTATATCTAAAAAACGGTTATTATTCTGAATATATAATGAAATCTCACAACTAAACAAAGAAAACGGCCAGTTTTAAATATGAGAAAAGACTAGAAGAAACAATGTATAACAGAACATTAGGAATATTCAATAAACACATGAAAAGGTTTTTAATAATATTAGTCATAAGGAAAATATTAATGAAAATCTCCACGAGATACCATTTTATACCTTCAATTGGCTAAAATTGAAAAGACTATCAGAAACACGGAACCCAACAACCTTCCCTCTGTTCCTATCCAGGATGATCAGAATATTGCTGATTCATATAAGAAACATTTTCTTATTGCTAATGACCTAATGAGATGAGACAGTTTCAAATCAAGATATTTTAATAGCATATTATCTATTTCTGCTTTATTGACTATGCCAAAGCCTTTGACTGCGTGGATCAAAATAACCTGGAAAATTCTGAAAGAGATGGGAATACCAGACCACCTAACCTGCCTCTTGAGAAATCTGTATGCAGGTCAGGAAACAAGAGTTAGAACTGGACATGGAACAACAGACTGGTTCCAAATAGGAAAAGGAGTACGTCAAGGCTGCATATTGTCACTCTGCTTATTTAACTTATATGCAGAGTACATCATGAGAAACTCTGGACTGGAGAAAACACAAGCTGGAATCAAGATTATCGCAAGAAATATCAATAACCTCAGATATGCAGATGACACCACTCATGGCAGAAAGTGAAGAGGAGCTAAAAAGCCTCTTGATGAAAGTAAAACAGGAGAGCGAGAGAGTTGGCTTAAAGCTCAACATTCAGAAAATGAAGATCATGACATGCGGTCCCATCACTTCATGGGAAATAGATGGGGAAACAGTGGAAACAGTGTCAGACTTTATTTTGGGGGGCTCTGAAATCACTGCAGATGGTGACTGCCCCCATGAAATTAAAAGACGCTTACTCCTTGGAAGGAAAGTTATGAGCAACCTAGATAGTATATTCAAAAGCAGAGACATTACTTTGCCTACTAAGGTCCGTCTAGTCAAGGCTATGGTTTTTCCTGTGGTCATGTATGGATGTGAGAGTTGGACTGTGAAGAAGGCTGAGCACCGAAGAATTGATGCTTTTGAACTGTGGTGTTGGAGAAGACTCTTGAGAGTCCCTTGGACTGCAAGGAGATCCAACCAGTCCATTCTGAAGGAGATCAACGCTGGGATTTCTTTGGAAGGACTGATGCTAAAGCTGAAGCTCCAGTCCTTTGGCCACCTCATGCAAAGAGTTGACTCATTGGAAAAGACTCTGATGCTGGGAGGGATTTGGGGCAGGAGGAGAAGGGGACGACTGAGGACGAGACGGCTGGATGGCATCATGGACTCAAAGGACGTGAGTCTGTGTGAACTCCTGGAGATGGTGATGAACAGGGAGGCCTGGCGTGCTGTGATTCATGGGGTCGCAAAGAGTCAGACATGGCTGAGCGACTGAACTGAACTGAATATTATGTAAATTTTCTTGGTGAGTGAGATTAAAAATGTAAGTGATATGAACATTTGAGTTAGTTTCTGTATCAGTTTTGTTCCAATTTATCCTGCGATAAATATCTTGGGTTGAGACCTGAGAATCACGAATATGCAGATCCCTGTTACCAGGTTGAAAAGAGTGTGTGAAATCATCCAAACAGCAGGAGGCAACTTAAAAGGCGACACAAATAGAGCTAATCAATGGTTTCCAGAAAATCTCCCAGCAGTCATTTTCTTTGGAAGAGTTTTCATCTACCAAGGTGAATTTATTTCATGGAAAGTAAAACAGACTCCTCTTCTTTTAAATAATCCTCACCAGCCCCTTATCTCTCAAAGGAAGATATGAAGAACATATTTCACTGAATGAGAACCCCAGTTAAGTTCAGAAACTTAGGTCACTCTCTGTTGCAACCCCCACGATGCTTAAAAGCATCTGCTATACAGAGACATCTCTACTGGAGTTTCCATGTGGAAAGACTCAGCAGGAGCACATATGTAACACTGAAGCTGTAATCGCAATGCATAAAGATCTGTAAATGAACTAACAACTTGTAGTTTATCTAAAAGCATGCAATAACAAGGGGTCCCTAGTGAAGGCTGGAGGCAAAACTGCAGAGTCTGAGAATATTCTCTGATTTAATCAATGAGAAATTTACCTTTTCCTGAAACAGTGCAATTATTTCTAAGAATTGGGGCTTCCCTAATAACTCAGTAAAGAATCTGCCTGCAATGCAGGAGACTCTGGTTTGATTCCTGGGTTGGGAAATTCCCTGGAGAAGGGAAAGTCTACCCACTCCACTATTCTGGCCTGGAGAAGTCCATGGGCTATAGGGTCACAAAGAGTTGGACACAATTGAATGACTTTCACTTTAGAATTTTTAACATATTAAAATACAATTTGCTTTTTACAATTTTAAAAACATTTTTAAAATTGTAAAAAGCATAGCATCAAAGCAAGCTTATGGATATATGTGTTTAGAAGGGAATACTTCATAAAGGGTAACAAGGCTTAAATGGGACAGTGATTATAATTGATTGCAGTTAAAATTTCTTCTGCAATTTAAAAATATACATATATATATACACATCTTTAAAGAGTCCCATGTAAATGAGAAATCTTAATGAAACATCATCAAGCTCAACTTCCTTCCACAGATATTATTTTTTTCTGACTTTCTTTTGTTGAAAGCTTAATATATCACTTTTGCTTCAAGCAAAAAGAAAATCTTGAAAGAAATAGAGGAATATAAAGCACAGGTAGTTGCTTAAGGCCTATATTCCTCTTCTAAAAATAAGCTAAAAGGAGCATGCACAAATAAATGTCATGCTAAGATAAGTGGGAAATATATTTAAAACTTGGCAAATAAATTAAGTATACTTGAGATCAGGCCTTTATTTTTGCTTTGAATTAACCAAAACAACATATGCTTAATGATGAGTAAACAACAGATTGCATTACATTTCCAAGAAATGAATTTTTCTACAAAACTGAAATCTCATGTGTCCTAATTACCCGCAATAATTATGCTTTAGATAAACCTCATGAATTGTAATGTTAATATTGAATTAAAAGGTAACTCTTATTTATGTATTTGCAAGTCATTGAAAAGAAGATATTTATCTTTTCTTGAATCATGTAAATACTATTGGTTCTAAATATCTCTTTCCCAAATAGAGATTCAGTTCAGTTCAGTTGAGTTCAGTCGCTCAGTCATGTCCAACTCTTTGTGACCACAAGTATTGCACCACTCCAGGCCTCCCTGTCCATCACCAACACATGAAGTTCACTCAGACTCACATCCATCGAGTCAGTGATGCCATCCAGCCATCTCATCCTCTGTCGTCCCCTTCTCCTCCTGCCCCCAATCCCTCCCAGCATCAGAGTCTTTTCCAATAAGTCAACTCCTTGCATGAGGTGGCCAGGGTACTGGAGTTTCAGCTTTAGCATCATTCCTCCCAAAGAACACCTAGGACTGATCACCCTAGAATGGACTAGTGGGATCTCCTAGCAGTCTAAGGGACTCTCAAGAGTCTTTCCCAATACCCACAGTTCAAAAGCATGCATTAGTGCCACTCAAACAGAAAGTATTTATCTAATTTAAAGTAAAATAAAGATTAGATAAATAGTTTCTATTTGAGTGGCACTGAAGAGATAACACATGCCCAAGGTAAGAGAAACCCAAGTAAGATGGTAGGTGTTGCAAGAGGGCATCAGAGGGCAGACACACTGAAACCATACTCACAGAGAACTAGTCAATCTAATCACACTAGGACCACAGCCTTGTCTAGCTCAGTGAAACTAAGCCATGCCAGCGGGGCAACCCAAGACAGGGTCATGGTGGAGAGGTCTGACAGAATGTGGTCCACTGGAGAAGGGAATGGCAAACCACTTCAGTATTCTTACCTTCAGAACCCCATGAACAGTAGGAAAGGCAAAATGATAGGATACCGAAAGAGGAACTCCCCAGGTCAGTAGATGCCCAATATGCTACTGGAGATCAGTGGAGAAATAACTACAGAAAGAATGAAGGGATGGAACCAAAGCAAAAACAATACTCAGCTGTGGATGTGACTGGTGATAGAAGCAAGATCCAATGCTGTAAGAGCAATATTGCATCGGAACCTGGAATGTCAGGTCCATGAATCAAGGCAAATTGGAAATGGTCAAACAGGTGACGGCAAGAGTGAACTTCGACATTCTAGGAATCAGCGAACTAAAATGGACTGGAATGGGTGAATTTAACTCAGATAACCATTATATGTACTATTGCGGGAAGGAACCCCTCAGAAGAAATGGAGTAGCCATTGTACTCAACAAAAGAGTCCGAAACGCAGTACTTGGATGCAATCTCAAAAATTACAGAATTATCTCTGTTCATCTCCAAGGCAAACCATTTAATATCACAGTTATCCAAGTCTATGCCACAACCAGTAATGCTGAAGAAGCTGAAGTTGAACAGTTCTATGAAGACCTACAAGACCTTTTAGAACTAACACCCTAAAAAGATGTCCTTTTCATTATAGGGGACTGGAAGGCAAAAGTAGGAACTCAAGAAACACCTGGAGTAACAGGCACATTTGGCCTTGGAATGAGGAATGAAGCAGGGCTAAGACTAATAGAGTTTTGCCAAGAAAATGCACTGGTCATAGCAAACACCCTCTTCCAACAACACAAGAGAACTTTACACATGGACATCACCAGATGGTCAACACCGAAATCAGATTGATTATATTCTTTGCAGCCAAAGATGGAGAATCTCTATACAGTCAACAAAAACAACACCAGGAGCTGACTGTGGCTCAGATCATGAACTCTTTATTACCAAATTCAGACTGAAAATGAAGAAAGCAGGGAAAACCGCTAGACCATTCAGGTATGATCTCAATCAAATCCCTTATGATTATACAGTGGAAGTGAGAAATAGATTTAAGGGCCTAGATCTGATAGATAGAGTGCCTGATGAACTATGGAATGACGTTCGTGACATTGTACAGGAGACAGGGATCAAGATCATCCCATGGAAAAGAAATGCAAAAAAGCAAAATGGCTGTCTGGGGAGGCTTTACAAATAGCTGTGAAAAGAAAAGAAGCAAAAAGCAAAGGAGAAAAAGAAAGATATAAGTATCTGAATGCAGAGTTCCAAAGACTAGCAAGAAGAGAAAAGAAAGCTTTCTTCAGTGATTAATGCAAAGAAATAGAGGAAAACAACAGAATGGGAAAGACTAGAGATCTCTTCAAGAAAATTAGAGATATCAAGGGAACATTTCATGAAAAGATGGGCTCAATAAAGGACAGAAATGGTATGGACCTAACAGAAGCAGAAGAAGAGGTGGCAAGAATACACAGAAGAACTGTACAAAAAAGATCTTCACAACCCACATAATCACGATGGTGTGATCACTCATCTAGAGCCAGACATCCTGGAATGTGAAGTCAAGTGGGCCTTAGAAACATCACTACGAACAAAGCTAGTGGAGGTGATGGAATTCCAGTTGAGCTATTTCGAATCCTGAGAGATGAAGCTGTGAAAGTGCTGCATTCAATATGCCAGCACATTTGGAAAACTCAGCAGTGGCCGCAGGACTGGAAAATGTCAGTTTTCATTCCAATCCCAAAGAAAGGCAATGGCAAACAATGCTCAAACTACCGCACAGTTGCACTCATCTCACATGCTAGTAAAGTAATGCTCAAAATTCTCCAAGCCAGGCTTCAGCAATACATGAACCATGATCTTCCTGATGTTCAAGCTGGTTTTAGAAAAGGCAGAGGAACCAGAGATCAAATTGCCCACATCTGCTGGATCATGGACAAAGCAAGAGAGTTCCAGAAAAACATCTATTTCTGCTTTATTGACTATGCCAAAGCCTTTGACTGTGTACATCACAATTAAGTGTGGAAAATTCTGAAAGTGATGGGAATACCAGACTACGTGACCTGCCTCTTGAGAAATATGTATGCAGGTCAGGAAGCAAGTTAGAACTGGACATGGAATAGACTGGTTTCAAATAGGAAAAAGAGTATGTCAAGGCTGTATATTGTCACCCTGCTTATTTAACTTATATGCAGAGTACATCATGAGAAACTCTGGACTGGAAGAAACACAAGCTGGAATCAAGATTATTGCAAGAAATATCAATAATCTCAGATATGCAGATGACACCACCCTTATTAAAGAAAGTGAAGAGGAACTTAAAAGCCTCTTGATGAAAGTGAAAAAGTTGGCTTAAAGCTCAACATTCAGAAAATGAAGATCATGGCATCCTGTCCCATCACTTCATGGGAAATAGATGGGGAAACAGTGGAAACAGTGTCAGACTTCATTTTTGGGGGGCTCCAAAATCACTGCAGATGGTGACTGCAGCCATGAAATTAAAAGATTCTTACTCCTTTGAAGGAAAGTTATGACCAACCTAGAAGCATATTCAAAAGCAGAGACATTACTTTGCCGACTAAGGTCCGTCTAGTCAAAGCTATGGTGTTTCCTGTGGTCATGTATGGATGTGAGAGTTGGACTGTGAAGAAGGCTGAGTGCCGAAGAATTGATGCGTTTGTACTGTGGTGTTGGAGAAGACTCTTGAGAGTCCCTTGGACTGCAAGGAGATCCAACCAGTCTATTCTGAAGGAGAGAAACCCTGGGATTTCTTTGGAAGGAATGATGCTAAAGCTGAAACTCCAGTACTTTGGCTACCTCATGCAAAGACTGGACTCATTGGAAAAGACTCTGATGCTGAGAGGGATTGGGGGCAGGAGAAGAAGTGGACGACCGAGGATGAGATGGCTGGATGGCATCACTGACTCGATGGACGTGGTTTTGTGTGAACCCTGGGTGTTGGTGATGGACAGGGAGGCCTGATGTGCTGCGATTCACGGGGTTGCAAAGAGTCGGACACAACTGAGTGACTGAACTTAACTGAACTGAACTGAATGCATATTGAAATTCTGTTAACATAAATTGCACACATACAAAATGGCAAACATGATTGCCAAAATCCTTTTACATACATACTAGCAAAATGATTTTATATGCCTTAGTTATTTGTTTAGCAATTGTCCCATCTTAAGACTATGGCACAATGGGAGTTTACTAATGGCGATCATGTTGCATACCCTTTTGGATGATGAGAAAATCTAATGTAGTACACAGGTTTAGGTCCTTGGTAAATTATTCCAGGCTCTCTTTTATATTTATATTCCTCCACAGTAAGGAGTTCGACATCGCTTAATTGCTCACACGAATGGGATGCTCCTCTTTCTATAATTTACAGTTGTCACTAGACAGTGCTCAAGCCGAGGACCAGATTTTACATCTCCTCTTACATCTGAATGGGGCTATGTGAACACTCCTCTAATCACAGATGAGATGCGTAATGAGAAAAAAAAATGGTTAAGAAGCAGATATATCTTCCTCCTCCTCTTTTCCCCCAAGGCCACCTGGATTGAGGAATCCAATGACCTAACAGATCCAAAGTTGGAGATTCAGCAAGAGGACCCATTGTTTTCAGAAACTATTTGCTTTTATCACATATAAAAAAATTCTGCTTTTATAGATAACAACAGATATGTCCGTATTCTATGCCAATGACAAGCAGTTTATAAATGTTTTCTTACTAAATTCCTAAAGTAATTTTATCGATAGATGCTTACTCTATACACCTTTTGTTGACAAATGGACTGAAGCTCAGGGTTCAAGAAAGTTACTCAAGGTTGCCCCTAGTAGGTGTTAGAGCTGAGACTTGGATACAAATCCATATTATTTCCTGTATTTTCCATTGCTGTTATAACAAACGGCCACAATTTTAGTGGCAATTAAAACAAAAATTTCCGTTACATTTCTCTAAGTTAGAGGCCCTGTGTGGGTCTCACTGGTCTACAATGGTTGTGTTGGCCCCTGTCTGCAGGCTCTAGGGGAGAATCGATTTCCTTGCCTTTTTCAGCTTCTAGAAGCTGCCCACCTTCCTTGGCTCACACCCCCGTCTCTAGCTTCAGAGCCAGCAATACTGCATTTCTGATTTTTCCTCCACAGTCCCCTTCCCCTCTCACTCCTCTCATCTGTCTTCCTCTGCTACCTGAGACTGCACTGGCCTCACTGGGGCAACCCAGGACACTCTGCTTATTTTAGTGACAGCTGATCGGCAGCCTTAATCCCATCTGCCGCCTAAATTCCCCTTTGCCAGATAACGTATTCCCCGGTTCCTGGCATTAGGACATAGACATCTTTGGGGGGTAGACAGAGGCAATTCTGTCTACCAACCTTCTCAAACCAAACTCTAACCATAATACATAATGCTCCATAAGTTCACTCACATGTGGTAATATTGACACTTATGCAATGATTCCAAGGCATTTTCAAGATGCTATAAAATATGTCACTTCTTGATGCTAAGTTATTTTCTGAAAAGTTTTAGCCATGGTTAGCATATCTCTTCTGTTGGAAATCTTATTTCACAAAGAAAATATTTTTTCTCTTTATATGTATAAAAAAATAGAAAAAGCTGCACATGTAGTCATCCACAGCAGGTAAATTATAGTGCAATTTTCAGCATCAATAAAGTGTTATTTCTACTGAAAGAATAGTTAGGGCTTCATTTTTCTCATGTTCGTTTCTAGAGTATTCACGTAGGCACTCTCCTACCAAGTAGTTGAAGTAAATATAAACATAACCAGTAGGCAGAGCTACATAAATAAAAACAAAACAAAAAATCCATATTATAGAAAGGTGTTCACAAAGGGAATATAAGTTTTTATGGAGCTTCCATGTGAGAGTAGAGGGATGAGTTTCGTGAAAATACAGTGCGCTATCAAAAAAGAATCAAAATGTCTTAATAAAAGAAAATATAATTTAAGCAGCTCTGCTTTAATTTTACATTAACTCTAAATGCAAAAAGATTTTAGGTTTTAAAACACAAATTGTCAAATGAAACATAATAGAAGGCTGAGAACTGAATATTCAGAAATCATTCAGCCAATTCAAATTTCTAAGTATTATACATATGCTTATTGTACATGCTCAGTGATTGCTGTTCATAAATTTAAGTATTCTACAAATATGTTGAATTCAGGGAGGTGCAATAATTAGCATGCAAAATCACAAGTAAAGTTGAAACCAGTTCTCTGGTCCTGTGATAAAGGAGAACCTGAAATGTAAACACGCACACTTAAATGAATGAGCATACTTATGTGACCCTGAACCACCGCATAACTCCTCTGACCTCTGTTTTCTATGTGCAAATGCAGGGGTTTGGACTTCAGTGATTTTCAAACATGTATATGCCTCAGAATCACTATAGAGCTCATCAGAAACCAGATTGCTTGTCCTCAGCCCCCAATTTCTAACTCAGCCAGTTTGGAGAAGGACTCAGAAATTAACATTTCAGACAAGTTCTCAGATAATGCCAGTGCTGCATGTCTACAGCCACACTTTGAGAATGATCAAGTAAGATAATAGTTCTTTTAACCACTAAAAAGTTTATCAGCTACTCCACATGCATTCTCTTCTTTTGTCCTTCTTTCCCATCTTTTCTTTTCTAAGTGATTCTTATTGTTTCATACTCTAAGAATTAGTAAGTTACATGATTATTTCAACCCAGTAATTCTTTACATCTGTGCCCATTCTGAAACCATATGTAGAAACAATTTTTGAAAGAAAGAAAATAGAAGACATATTTTATTTTCACTGAGTTGTTACCCTGTAACTTGAACTATGATAGATGCTATGCAAGGTAGAGGAAAAGTGAAAAATGATAAGAATCCTGCTGTTAAAAAATTAATATATGACTGAAGACCTTAAGAAGAAAAAACGTGAGGTTTAATGGAAAAAAAATGGAAAAAGATAAACCTTAGAATAATTGAGAAATCTTGTTCATTTTCTTAAAGAAATAAAGTGTGTGACATGCAAAGTTTATTTCCTGGATTCCGGAAGTTCCAAACTGCAACCGTAAGCCTGTTGAATGGAACATACAAAGCATCTTAGAAAGAAATTGCACTGTACAAAGGCCATGATCAACACTGCAAACACACACACAGAATCCCCACAAAGTCTCCCCCTGGTTTCTAAACATGTGGTCTCTATGGCAGCTCCCTGACAATGGTGCCTCTGCAGCAAACTAGCCCTGTGAGGTGAGTCTCCATGGAGCAAATAATTGTCCACAGAGTCCTCAGAATTTGTGGTTGCCTTGTAGTTTGCAAAGTATCTGGCATTATGGAGAGAATAGATGATCCTGAACTTCTGTAGCTTGTAAGGGTCCAAAATATAAAAATGTGCTTCCAATTAATGAATCAAGTATGAGAGAAAATATTCTTGAAAGGCAGAATTCTTGACTTTTCATTCTATGAAGACAAAGGGAAATAATGAAAGTGTTTTAAACAAGATGAACTGCATGTGATAATGCAGCCCTAATGAATTTTACATGGAAGATTTCAGTGGAATTCTTAAGATTGCCATGGCAGCTTCTCATTAGGGCCTTTCTGTGGTTACCAAGGAATTCCAGCAACAGAATGAAAGCAGGACAAGGCAAATGAAAGCATGCAAACTTCTTCATTTTTATTTTACTTTATTTTACTTTGCACTATTGTATTGGTTTTGCCATACATCAACATGAATCCTCCACCGGTGTACACGTGTTCCCAATCCTGAACCCCCCCCACCTCCCTCCCCATACCATCTCTCTGGGTCATCCCAGTGCACCAGCCCCAAGCATTCATTTTTAAATCACAAGTTTGGAAATGTTATTTGGGTGGGGCCTAGAAATAAAGGATTATGTTGCATGTGGCAGGCAGTTTGCCAGGTACTTAAAGACCACTGCATATTCTCTACGATGTCCCCAAACACATTCACATCCCTACCTACAAAAACATGTGCGTGCTCGGTCATGTCCAACTCTTTGCAACCCCACAGACTGTCTCCGCAGGCTCCTCTGTTCATGGGATTCTCCAGACAAGAATACTGGAGCGGCTTGCCATTTCCTACTCAAGAGGATCTTCCCGACCCAGGGATGGAACCTGCCCCTGTCTCCCGCATTGGCCGGCGGAGTCACCTAGGAAACCCCCTACCTACCAAAACTATGAGAAAAACACCATGCTTCTTGAATTTACAATTCTTTGAATAAAATAAGGTTAAATATCCATAGAAGAAAAAAGGAAGATTTGTAGAAAATATGACAGCAGTTTACAAAAACTGCCTATCTTCCCTATTATCTATAACTGTCTGCTGCTGCTGCTGCTAAGTTGCTTCAGTCGTGTCCGACTCTGTGCGACCCCATAAATGGCAGCCCACCAGGCTCCCCTGTCCCTGGGATTCTCCAGGCAAGAACACTGGAGTGGGTTGCCATTTCCTTCTCCAATGCATGAAAGTGAAAAGTCAAAGTGAAGTTACTCAGTTGCCTCTGACTCATCGTGACCCCATGGACTGCAGCCTACCAGGCTCCTCCATCCATGGGATTTTCCAGGCAAGAGTACTGCAGTGGGGTGCCATTGCCCTCTCCGTCTATAACTGTCTAATAACTAAAGTGTAAATAATTAATATGACACTTGCAATAACATGATGAAAGAGGACTTGAAGAAGTGGAATGATTGGAAATAAACATCTAAGGATTTAACTTAGAAGAGAGAGAGACACAGTCTCATTTCTTTTCTTCCAGTAACCTTTTAATAAAAGATTTGTGAATGGAGCACCCCATGAAAGTTGACTTAAATATTGCTATGAAAAAGATTTAATGCACCTTGTAAAATATATAATCATAGAGTAGTATAATATTAATACTTAATTTCAGTGGTCAACTTCTTTTTGGGATTCCTTTCACAATCTCCCTCACTTATTTCTGGAAGCTAACAAGGATCAGACCCAGGCACAGGAAAATTACTCAGGTGTTCCACTTGTCACCTTACTATTGTCTACAACCTTCTTGTGAGTGGCATCTCCCCATCAACAAGGTCAGTGTCAACTTGTTGATACTCTTCTCTGAGAAAATGCCCCTTCCTCACTAGTGACACCACCTATAGCTGTATAAGTATGCACTGCATACACAAGGGACATCTGGAGCTAGCACAAAATTGTCTCACTCTTCAAAATTCAATATAATATTACAGTTTTCTGATAGAATTACAGTGACCATAGGAAGTGGGGCTTTACTTTACAAAAGTACAATAGAGGTAATGGTTAGTTCTTCTTTCTTCCCGATGTCATCCTTTAAATGGAAAAGCCTATGATAGCTAATCAAAGCTATTGTGTCAGTCCTGAGACCATACAGTTCTCTTGAAGAAGAGGTAAAAGTTGGGGTAGGCAGAATAATTCTACCCCTCCTCCAAGGAGGTCTATCTCCTAACCCCAGGAACCTAGGCATGTGTTAAGTTGCCTGGCAAAGGAGAATTTAGCTGGCAGAGGCAATTAAAGCTGGAAAACAGCTGGCACTAAAATTGAGAAATTACCCTGGATTATCCAGGGAAGCCCAATTCAATCAAAATTTTCTTAAAACTGGAAGAGAAACACAGAGCAGTGGAGTGAGAGGGCCTTGTGCCTGTGGAGGAAAATTCACCAGCCTAATCTGCATGTCCTGAATTTTATAGGTTCTTTCATATAAACAGTTCTGTCTGCTATGGTTAGTATCACTCTCCAGGAATTAGGCACTGTTTTTGGAGTTTGTGTAAGAGCAGGAATCAGCATGTTTCCATCTTCTTATCCCTCCCAAACATTCATAAATCACAGCCTTGTCATGGCAAAGGAGCTTGTGTAACTTAATGAAGCTATAAGCCACGGCATACAGGGCCACCAAAGATGGACAGGTCATGATGAAGAGTTCTAACAAAACATGGTCCATTGAAGAAGGAAATGGCGACCCACTCCAGTATTCTTACCTGGAGAACCCCAGGGACAGGATGAAAAGAAAAAAATATGACACCTGAAGGTGAGCCCCCTAGTTAGAAGGTGTCCAGTACACTATTAGGGAAGAGCACAGAGTAATTAATAATAATTTCCAGAAAGAATAAAGCAGATGGGCCAAAGGAGGAACTTTTTTCTGTGTACTCAGCTGTGGACGTGTCTGGTGGTGAAAGTGAAGTCTGATGCTGTAAAAAACAATATGGTGAACTGGATGTGGTCAAGCAGGATGTGGTCAAAATTGAACACTGATATCTTAGGAACCAGTAAACTACAGTAGATGGGAATGGGCACATTTAATTCAGATGACCATTATGTCAACTACTGTGGGCAAGAATCCCTTAGAAGAAATGGAGTACTCTGCATAGTCAACAAAAGTGCCCAACATGCAGTACTTAGGTGCAATCTCAAAAATGATAAAACAATATCAGTTCATTTCCAAAGCACACCATTCAGCATCATGGTAATGCAAGTCTACACCCCAACCACTGATGCCAAAGAAGTTGAAGCTGACTGGAAGTTGAAGACCTAAAAGACCTTCTAGAACTAAGAGCAAAAAAAAAAAAAAAAGTCCTTTTAATCATAGGGGATTGGAATGCAAAAGTAGAATGTCAAGAGATACCTGGAGCAACAATCAACTTTGGCCTTGGAGTACAAAATGAAGGAGGGCAAAGGATTACCGAGTTTTGTCAAAAGAACATGCTGGTTACAGCAAACACCTTCTTCCAACAACTCATGAGACAACTCTACACATGGACGTCACCAGATGGTCAATGCTGAAATCAGATTGATTATATTCTCTGCAGCCAGTGATGGAGAAGCTCTATACAGTCAGCAAAAACAAGATCTGGAGCTGACTGCGGCTCAGAACATGAGCACCTTATTGCAAAATTCAACTTAAATTGAAGAAAGAGGGGAAAATCTTTAGGCCATTCAGGTATGACCTAAATCAAATCCCTTGTGTCATATTAGGTCATATACAGTGGAGGTGATGAATTAGGGATTAGATCTGGTAGAGACAGAGTGCCTGAAGAACTATGAATGGAGGCTCACAATAAGGTATAGTAGATAATGACCAAAATCAGTCCAAAGCAAAAGAAATGAAAGAAGGCAAGTGGTTGCCTGAGGAGGCTTTACAAATAGTTCAGGAAAGAAGAGAAGCAAAAGGCAAGGGAGAAAGGGAAAGATACACCCATTAATGCAGAGTTCCAGAGACTAGCAAGGAGAGACTAGAAGGCCTTCTTAAATGAACAGGGCAAAGAAATAGAGGAAAACAATAGAAAGCAAAAGAGAAGAGATCTCTTCAAGAAAATTGGAGATATCAAGAGAACATCCTATGAAAAGATGGCTATGAAAAGATGGCCAAGTTAAAGGACAGAAATGATAAGGACCTAACAAACGCAGAAGAGATTAAGAAGAGGTGGCAAGAATACACAAAAGAGCTATACAAAAAAAGGTCTTAATAAACTAGAGAATCATGACGGTGTGGTCACTCACCTAGAGCCAGACGTCTTGCAGTGTGAAATCAAGTGGGCCGTAGGAAGAATTACCATGGACAAAGCTAATGGAGGTGATGGAATTCCATCTGAGCTATTTCAAATCCTAAAAGATGATGCTGTGAAAGTGCAGCACTCAGTATGTCAGCAAATTTGCAAAACTCAGCAATGGCCGCAGAACTGGAAAAGGTTAATTTCATTTCACTCCCAAAGAAGGGCAATGCCAAAGAATGTTCAAATTACTGTACAATTGTGTTCATTTCACATGCTAGCAAGATTATGCTTGAAATCGTTCAAGCTAGGCTTTAGCAGTCTGTGAACTAAGAACTTCCAGATGAACAAGCTGGGTTTCAAAGATGCACAGGAGCCAGAGATCAAATTGCTAACATCTATTGGATTGTGGAGAAAGCAAGGGAATTCCAGAAAAAAAAAAAATCTACTTTGGCTTCATTGACTATGCTAAAACCTTTGTCTGTGTGGATTACAATAAACTGAAAAATTCTTAAACTTGGGAATACCAGATCACCTTATCTTTCTGCTGAGGAGTGAAGTGAGGTCACTCAGTCATGTCCGACTCTTTGCGATCCCATGGACTGTAGTCTACCAGGCTTCTCTGTCCTTGGGATTTTGCAGGCAAGACTACTGGAGTGGGTTGCCATTTCCTTCTCCAGGGGATCTTCCAGACCCAAGGATGGAACCCAGGTCTCCTGCATTGCAGGCAGATGCTTTACCCTCTGAGTCTGCTGAGGAGGATTGAAGGCAAAAGGAGAAGGGGGCATCAGAGAATTGGGATGGTTAGATAGCTTCACCAGCTCAATGGAAATTAATTTGATCAAACTCCCGGTCATAATAGGGGACAGAGGAGCCTGGCAAGTTTCAGTCCATGGGGTGGCAAAGAGTTGTACAAGACAGCAGCTAAACCACCACAACAACAAATCCTTCCCAAAGAACCCACAGGCAATGAAGTTCATCACCCACCACCAGTAGGCATATCAGTGCGTTCACAGAACCCATTAGGAGTTTGAATCCCAGTTAAGATTCAATTTGGTAAACAACTCAATACTCTCTTTTAACTTACTAGATATTTTTTTCCCCTTCTATCATGGATTATATTTTGTTTTTATGTAAAACCAGTGTGAAGATCTCAACTCGCGGTTGAACTAATTTCATTATTCTTCAGTTTACCCTCTTTTTTCTCTTAGCATCTGCCTAAAAACCCTTAGTTCAGTTCAGTTCAGTTCAGTCACTCAATCGTGTCTGACTCTTTGTGACCCCATGAATGGCAGCACGCCAGGCCTCCCTGTCCATCACCAACTCCTGAAGTTCACTCAGACTCACGTCCATCGAGTCCATTATGCCATCCAGACATCTCATCCTCGGTCGTCCCCTTCTCCTCCTTCCCCCAATCCCTCCCAGCATCAGAGTCTTTTCCAATGAGTCAACTCTTCACATGAGGTGGCCAAAGTACTGGAGCTTCAGCTTTAGCATCATTCCTTCCAAAGAAATCCCAGGGTTGATCTCCTTCAGAATGGACTGGTTGGATCTCCTTGCAGTCCAAGGGACCCTCAAGAGTCTTCTCCAACACCACAGCTCAAAACCATCAACTCTTCGGTGCTCAGCTGGACTGGAAGAAACACAAGCTGGAATTAAGATTGCCGGGAGAAATATCAATAACCTCAGATATGCAGATGATACCACCCTTATGGCAGAAAGTGAAGAGGAGCTAAAAAGCCTCTTGATGAAAGTGAAAGAGGAGAGTGAAAAAGTTGGCTAAAAGCTCAACATTCAGAAAACGAAGATCATGGCATCCGGTCCTATCACTTCATGGGAAATAGATGGGGAAACAGTGGAAACAATGTCAGAATTTATTTTTCTGGGCTTTAAAATCACTGCAGATGGTGATTGCAGCCATGAAATTAAAAGACGCTTACTCCTTGGAAGAAAAGTTATGACCCACCTAGATAGCATATTAAGAGACACATGTACCCCAGTGTTCATCGCAGCACTGTTTATAATAGCCAGGACATGGAAACAACCTAGATGTCCATCAGCAGATGAATGGATAAGAAAGCTGTGGTACATATACACAATGGAGTATTACTCAGCCGTTAAAAAGAATTCATTTGAATCAGTTCTGATGAGATGGATGAAACTGGAGCCGATTATACAGAGTGAAGTAAGCCAGAAAGAAAAACACCAATACAGTATACTAACACATATATATGGAATTTAGGAAGATGGCAATGACAACCCTGTATGTAAGACAGGAAAAAAGACACAGATGTGTATAACGGACTTTTGGACTCAGAGGGAGAGGGAGAGGGTGGGATGATTTGGGAGAATGGCATTCTAACATGTATACTATCATGTAAGAATTGAATCGCCAGTCTATGTCTGACGTAGGATACAGCATGCTTGGGGCTGGTGCATGGGGATGACCCAGAGAGATGTTATGGGGATGACCCAGAGAGATGTTATGGGGAGGGAGCATGTAAGAATTAAAGATTTTAAAATTTAAAAAATTAAAAAAAATTTTAAAAAGGAGAAAAAAAAATAGATAGCATATTCAAAAGCAGAGACATTACTTTACCGAATAAGGTCCACCTAGTCAAGGCTGTGGTTTTTCCAGTGGTCATGTATGGATGTGAGAGTTGGACTGTGAAGAAGGCTGAGCACCGAAGAATTGATGCTTTTGAACTGTGGTGTTGGAGAAGACTCTTGAGAGTCCCTTGGACTGCAAGGAGATCCAACCAGTCGATTCCAAAGGAGATCAGCCCTGGGATTTCTTTGGAAGGAATGATGCTAAAGCTGAAGCTCCAGTACTTTGGCCACCTCATGCGAAGAGTTGACTCATTGGAAAAGACTCTGATGCTGGGAGGGATTGGGGGCAGGAGGAGACAGGGACGACTAAGGATGAGATGGCTGGATGGCATGACGGACTCGATGGACGTGAGTCTGAGTGAACTCCGGGAGATGGTGATGGACAAGGAGGCCTGGCGTGCAGCAATTCATGGGGTCTCAAAGAGTTGGACACGACTGAGTGACTGAACTGAACTGAACTGAACTCTGCATATAAGTTGAATAAGCAGGGTGACAATATACAGCCTTGATGTACTCCTTTTCCTATTTGGATCCAGTCTGTTGTTCCATGTCCAGTTCTAACTGTTGCTTCCTGACCTGCATATAAGGTGGTCTGGTATTCCCATCTCTTTCAGAATTTTCCACAGTTTTTTGTGATCCACACAGTCAAAGGCTTTGGCATAGTCAATAAATCAGAAATAGATGTTTTTTTGGAACTCTCTTGCTTTTTCCATGATCCAGCGGATGTTGGCAATTTGCTCTCTGGTTCCTCTGCCTTTTCTAAAACCAGCTGGAACATCAGGAAGTTCATGGTTCACGTATTGCTGAAGCCTGGCTTGGAGAATTTTGAGCATTACTTTACTAGCATGTTAGATGAGTGCAATTGTGCGGTAGTTTGAGCATTCTTTGGCACTGCCTTTCTTTGGGATTGGAATGAAAACTGACCTTTTCCAGTCCTGTGGCCACTGCTGAGTTTTCCAAATGTGCTGACATATTGAGTGCAGCACTTTCACAGCTTCATCTCTCAGGATTTGAAACAGCTCAACTGGAATTCCATCACCTCCACTAGCTTTGTTTGTAGTGATGCTTTCTAAGGCTCACTGGACTTCACATTCCAGGATGTCTGGCTCGAGGTGAGTGATCACACCATTGTGATTATCTTGGTCATGAAGATATTTTTTGTGCAGTTCTTCTGTGTATTCTTGCCACCTCTTCTTACATATTACAAATCTAGACATTCATTGCTAACACAGAACTCCTTAAAGTGAAACATCACAGATTGTTGGATATAGTAATTTTTCTCTTTTTTAAGGGGTAAAGAGGAAAGGACAAGGTCTTTACAAAATGGGACAAGTGGAACAGACTTGATTGTCTTATGGAAAAAGAAATTAAGTGGCCTGAACAGAAAAAATAAAGCAATAAATCTTTATATTCACTATTCAGCAGGTTAAAAAGTTAAGGTGAGTTTTGAATACAAAGATAAAGGAGAATGAATTCTTTTAAATTGTAGCTATAGTATTAAGCAGATTTTACTTGATATTGAGTATGTGACAAACAGATTACAGATTACCAAGAAACATAACAGCAATGTTAAAAATGTGACCTTCTTGTTTCAATATAAATAAAATAATGCAAAATAGTAATAAAATAATAATATATTAAAGTTTGACATAATTTAGTTCATATAAATTCCTCAATTGCAACTGTATAGGAAGTTATTATACATAAAAACAAAATTAGCATTAGTGGTTTAGTTCTGACAGTTATAGAAATGAAAGTTATTTAAAATATACTGTATTGGAAGAGTAATATATAGACTAGTTAGTGAGATATATTATTACACAGCATTTATCATTTTAGGATTTTCCTTTAATAATCAAAATCCAAGCAGTTTTTCAACTATTAAATATGCCAGTATGCTTTGAGATAATGGTTTTTAAATCATATTATTTAAATAAAACTAGGTGACTTGCAAAAGTTAATATACTTGTCAAATCACAAATGGAAATAAATGCTAATTTCCCAAATTATAACACAGTTCAGACTGTTTAATCACTACTAGGTTAAAATCAAAGATATATCTCCTGATGGATACATGATGTAGGTTGATAATGTGAGGTACTTAACTCAGAGAAAAAAATGCATCCACAGGGAAAGAAGTGACCAAAGGGTTGTTTGTTTGTTTGTTTGTTTTTTAATGTGGTTTAAAGGGCTTTCAATCTCTTCAAATCTTGATGTGGATTTGGATGGAAAGGCAGTTCACAGTACAATAATTAAAAAATCAGAAACCAGTTAGCTTGATAAATGAAAATGAAAGAAATCATTCAGTAGAAATTACTTCTTCAATTTAATTCAGAATAGGCAGCCTGGCAAAATAAATGAGGCCATTAACAATAAGAAGCTACAAGATCAAGTAGATAAATGTGAAAGGAAAGCTAGATGAATTTCTGAGCCAGATAAAATTATCTGCTGTCCAATGGAAATCCTAATTGCGACTCGTGTGACACCAACACACACATACACACACAAACATGGCTATAGTTTAAGGTCACTATTATTCTGTGTATTCTTATACACCTATCTTCCCAAATCATCTAATTTTTCCTTCTTTGTAATTAAAATGGAGAACTAACCTGGACACTTTAAAATTTGCTTTGATGTAGATTGTTCATAATCTTGCTTTTGAAAATAGGTAAAAATTTTTAAAATTCTTCTGTAATATTTAAATAGTTGAATTTAGAATTCCTAATTACTTGGTATATGTAAGTGTGTGTGTGTGTGTGTGTATATATATATATATATATATATATATATATATATATATCAGTTCAGTTCAGTTCAGTTCAGTTGCTCATTCGTGTCCAACTCTTTGTGACCCATGAATTGCAGCATGCCAGGCCTCCCTGTCCATCACCAACTACCGGAGTTCACTCAAACTCACGTCCATCAAGTTGGTGATGCCATCCAGTCATCTCATCCTCTGTCATCCCCTTCTCCTCCTGCCCACTATCCCTCCCAGCATCAGAGTCTTTTCCAATGAGTCAACTCTTCGCATGAGGTGGCCACAGTACTGGAGTTTCAGCTTTAGCATCAGTCCTCCCAAAGAACACTCAGGACCGATCTCCTTCAGAATGGACTGGTTGGATCTCCTTGTAGTCCAAGGGACTCTCAAGAGTCTTCTCCAACACCACAGTTCAAAAGCATCAATTTTTTGGCACTCAACCTTCTTCACAGTCCTACTCTCACATCCATACATGGCCACAGGAAAAACCATGTGTGTGTATATATATATATATATATATATATATATATATATATATATATATATGTATATATATGTATGTTCAATTCAGGAAGTTATTTAACTTCTTTGGCTATCAATTCCCCATTAATAAAATGAGATATTATGTGCATCCTTAACTGAAAGGTATTTATGGGCTAACATACTAAAACTGATCAGATGTACCAAGAGCTCTGGAAGACAGCATGTGTAACTATGAAATACTCAGTATAATGTCAGGCATCTGAAGTTTAGTTTTTAGCAGTTGTTGACAGGAAACATCAATCAGGAAGAGTTTCATTTTATTGCCTTTTTAATTCTTTATCTTTTATGAAAAGTTGAGAAAGTGTGTTAAAATAAATCAAACATAATTTAATTTCTAAACATCTTTTTTAACATCTAAAAGTGACATTTTCAGTGATTTTTATTCTTCTTGCTAGTACAGGTTATGGGGATCAGGAACTCACACTCTTACGTGTATTTTATTCCATACACATATTGTTAGGAAGTGACAAAACATGAGCACAATGGAGGTTTAATTATGCCTCCAGAATTATAGTAATTCCAGAGGCGTTTTCCTGATTAATCCTCCCAATACCCTTTGAAATGGATATCCCCACCATAAATAAAATAGATACTGTAAGGAAGTGATAAAATATGAGCACAATAATACTACAGGCACAGCATGGCAGAGCCACGCTATGAGAAAGGCACTAGTCCAGTATAGATATATTAGTGGATCAAAGTGGCAGTCCACTGGACAACACATGTGATTTGGTCCACCAAACTGTCAGAAAATGTTTGTATTTGTTGCAAACTGTATAATATAAATATTTCAAATACATGTCTGAATTTATGTTTCTTTTTTTTATATAAGAAGAATGAGAAGGAAGAGAAAGAGGAAGCATTCTTATGCATTTGAAAAAAAATTTCCACCTTTAAATGAGCAAGAATGATCTAAGGCTGTTTGCCAGCTGCTGTTTATCATGATGCTTTGCTTTTGTTGTCTTTTTTGTCTTTCTTTCACGCACTCAGAATCACTTACAGTCATCTGCTTGCCCCAGGTGGCACTGGTGCTCATAACTCCCATATTAATATCATTATGTAGAGATTAATGGATAGATTTAAAAACAAAAAAAATTAAAGCCAATTTTGATTAATTTACCTGTACTTTATAATCTTCAGTTTCCTTATCTATAAAAATGTGGTAATATCCATCATAAAGGGTATTGTGAGAATTGGAAAAAATGTATCTGGAGACAATGTAGTTAAACCTCAAGAACTATTTACTAATAATAATTCTCACTAAGTTATAAGGATATCAATGAAGCAGATGGTTTCACTGATTCTAGGGTTAGATATCATTTCACAAACCACACAGATAAATCAAGATATATTTAAACACCCTACAAAAGAGCAAGTTAAATAGGAATCCAAGCTAGCTATGCAAAATAAACATTATTAAATGACATTATTTGGTAATCTGGCAAACAAAAATATTTTATTTTTTAAATTGTATTTACAATTATATTTCATTTTAGTAAGTCAAGATAACATTAGGAAAAAAATCCCACAATATCCAATATTCTTAAGAACTACAATAATGTCTTCCTAAATCTACCTGATCTCTTTCTTCCCTCTATACCAACATCTTTCATACCAGAAACATGAACAACAGCTTAGCAGTTATTGAAAGCTTAACCTCTGGAAAAGGCAAAGAATACTTTGGAATGAGACAGTCGCTTTGAGATAACCCAGTAAAGTTGAATCTGAGGAAACAAAGATTCAAAAAGCAAAAGTCACTGATCTGAGATAGAAAAATTATTAATAAAAAATCAGATATTTTAATCTGGAAATCCTAAATTCCAGTTCATTGTTTTCCAAACATCATATATTCATTCCACTCATATTTAGTTATAAATGTATATGTGAATCTTTAAGGTTTAACCATATTGAACGTCATTATTACCAATAAAATTCAAATAGATACAAGTATTCTAAAGAGCATAACAATGAAATTAAGGCACTTATTGCAGCAATCATTGCAGATTTAAAGGAATAAAAAAGACTAAGAGGAAGTAAGTTGAGAATATCATCGCAAGAGCCAAAGCTTTTCATTTTTTTCATTTTTGCCCTTCTAGTTTCTACATTAAGACTTATTTTCAAATGGACCCATTTGAGAGCACTGGATAGAAAAAAAAAGATAAAAATATAAACTTCAAACTAAAAAATATATTTTAAACATACATACAAAATATTCGATAAAAATATATATTCAAAGTAAACAAAAACTTAAAAACAATAAGAAAACAAATAACCCAATTATAAAATGTTCAAAAGATCTATATAGACACTTCACTCAAGAAGATATATAGATGTAAAATAAGCATAAAAATTTTTCTCATCATATTTTATTAGAGAAATGGAAATGAAAACCACAGTGTGATACTACACATCTATAATAACAAGTGAAAATAAAAATGCGATGCTACAATTTGCTGAAAAATATATAGAGCAAATGGAACCCTTGTATGTATGCTTGTCTGGCAGACTGTTCAAAAAGTACACATAGTTTGCCACGTGGGCCAGCAATCCTGCTTCTAAGTATTTACCTAATATATGTGAAAATCTATTTTCAGGCAGAAATCTATATACCTATGTTTATGTAAACCTTATCCATAATCTCCAAAAAGTGGAATCAATAGGGATTTTCTTCAACAAGTGAATAGATATACAAACTGTGGCACACATCCATACAACAGAAGGCTATTCACCTTCAATAAACTAACAAGTACCAAACCAGGCAGAGACAAAGATAAATAATAAGTGCTTATTTCTAAGTGGAAGAAGCCAGTCTGAAAGGCTACTCTCTATTATTCCACGTATGTAGCTTTATGGAAAAGGCAGAACTGCAGAGACAATAAGTAAGGCACTGCTTGTTAGGGGGTGTTAAGAGGAGGGAGAGGTGAATGGATGAAGAGGAAAACATGTAAGGTAATGAAATAATTTTCTGTGATACAGTGGGTACATGCAATTATACATTTGTCAAAAACCACAGAACTTTTCAAGACAAAAATGAAAATTAATGTATGAGAAGTAAAAGGAAAAAAAGGTCTTTTAGGAGGTTTGGAGGACCTAGCATAGAGTGCGAACTGTAACCAAAAAATCTAACTGTATCACAAATACATGAAACAAGCTCACTCAAAGAGTAGGGGGAGAGTCCTTGGTATAAATCTTTCAGAAAATAAGTGGACGGCCAACAAGCACATGAAAAGATGCTCAACATCACTCATTATCAGAGAAATGCAAATCAAAACCACAATGAGGCACCACTTCACACCAGTCAGAATGGCTGCGATCCAAAAATCTGCAAGCAATAAATGCTGGAGAGGGTGTGGAGAAAAGGGAACCCTCCTACACTGTTGGTGGGAATGCAAACTAGTACAGCCACTATGGAGAACAGTGTGGAGATTCCTTAAAAAATTGCAAATAGAACTACCTTATGACCCAGCAATCCCACTGCTGGGCATACACACCGAGGAAACCAGAATTGAAAGAGACACATGTACCCCAATGTTCATCGCAGCACTGTTTATAACAGCCAGGACATGGAAACAACCTAGATGTCCATCAGCAGATGAATGGATAAGAAAGCTGTGGTACATATACACAATGGAGTATTACTCAGCCATTAAAAAGAATTCATTTGAATCAGTTCTGATGAGATGGATGAAACTGGAGCCGATTATACAGAGTGAAGTAAGCCAGAAAGAAAAACACCAATACAGTATACTAACACACATATATATGGAATTTAGGAAGATGGCAATGACGACCCTGTATGCAAGACAGGGAAAGAGACACAGATGTGTATAACGGACTTTTGGACTCAGAGGGAGAGGGAGAGGGTGGGATGATTTGGGAGAATGGCATTCTAACATGTATACTATCATGTGAATTGAATCGCCAGTCTATGTCTGACGCAGGATGCAGCATGCTTGGGGCTGGTGCATGGGGATGACCCAGAAAGATGTTATGGGGAGGGAGGTGGGAGGGGGGTTCATGTTTGGGAATGCATGTAAGAATTAAAGATTTTAAAATTTAAAAAAAAGAAAAAAAAAAAGTCCCCTGGGGGAAAAAAAAAAGATGAAAAAAAAAAAAAAAGAAACTCAGACCGAGGAATATTTGTCATTCTTCTGACAACTTGTTTGTGTTTACTTTATGGAAAGTATGATTATGCTTTCTTCTTCAACTTTGCTGTAAGGAAATCCAGACTCAGATTTGTGAAATTAAACATGGTTTTTTAATGTAAAAAAAAAAAAAAGAAAGAAAATAAGTGGAGATTGAGAATAAAGCCAAAGAGAACCACACGTAAGCACTGAATTATAATTGATAATTCTCAAAAATGAGATTATTGTTGTTGTTCAGTCACTAAGTCATATCCTACTCTGTGTGACCCCAACGACTGCAACACACCAGGTTTCCCTGTCTTTCAGTATCTTTTGGAGTTTGTTCAAACTCATGTCCGTCGAGTCAGTGATGCCATCCCCATTTCATCCTGTCACTCCTTTTTCTTCCTGCCCTCAATCTTTCCCAGCATCAAGGTCTTTTCCAATGAGTTGGCTCCTCTCATCAGGTGGCCTAAGTATAATGGGATTATAGGCTATCAATCTGGAAAATGCTATACATGGATAATGAACTTAAAAAATCAAGCAAGCAAAATGCAGAGGGTGGGAGCCAGGTATCCTAGAAGCAGCCAATGGGAGAAATCTAAAAGCATACACGTGGTAACTGATTATACATCAGTGTGAACTCTTGCTTACTTTAATATAGATATAGATGGATACACAGACACACTGCATGATTTAGATATGTGTATATATCCGAGTTAGTGTGTACACACACACACACACACACACACACACACACACATATCTCCTTGTTCTGTAACTGAGAGAAACTGGACTCAACAGAACTCCACCAGCAGTGATCATACCAGTCATCCAAATATTGGTATCTAATACTCTTCTCAAAAAAGGGAACTAGGCCTAGGGCATGGAGAAATAACTAATTCTATGACTGAGTATCATGAAATATACAAGATACACCTTCAGCATCTTGTAATACCAGAAAATAAAGAAGTGCTAAAAAAAAAAAAAGGAGCATGTCAAAAGGGCACAAAGCCAATGGTAAGAGCACCCAATGGCCAAAGCTGCACAAAAATGAAGCAACACATTTGGAAAAGGGAAATTTCATTATAACTCAAATTATAAAAGAAATATCTATATATTTCTAAAAATAATTGATTAAATACATTTTTAAAAGTCAAAGAGAACATTTCTCAACGTACAAAAGTCCATGACCAGATGGCTTCATATGTGAATGCCACCAAACATTTCAAGAAGAGTTTATACCTACAATTCTCAAACCATTTCAAAAACTGTCAGAGGAAGTTCAATGATGCACTGTTTCCAAAACCAGTGCTGCTTCTAAAACCAATATTTTATCTTCCAGACAAGATATTCCAAAAATAAAAACTATAAGGCAAGGTCACTGATGAACACACACGCAAAAATGCTCAACAAAATACTAGTAATCTAAATTCAGCAGTGTGTTAAAAGGATCATACAACATGATCAAGTAAGATTTTTCCCAGGGATGCAAGGATGGATCAATATTTGCAAATAAATTAATATGATACATCACATTAGCAAACCAAAGAATACAAAGCATATGATTATCTGAACAGATGCAGAAAAAGCTTTTGATCATAATACAATATCCAGTTATGATAAAAACCTCTCAACAAAGTTGGGGAACATACCTCAACAAAAGAAATGCAATATATGACAGTCCTACAGTTAATATCACACTCAATTGTGAAAAGCTGAAAGCATTTCCTTCAAGGAAGAAAACAAGGATACTCAACTTTACCATTTTTATTCAATATAGTATTGGAAGTCCTAGGCATGGCAATGAGAAGAAAAATAAATAAAAGGAATCCAAATTGCAAAGAAAGAAGTAAAATTATCACTGCAGATGATATGATTCCATGGATAGAAAACCCTAAAGGCACCAACAAAAAAACTATAGAATTCATTAATGAATTCAGTAAAGTTGCATGATAGAAAATCATACAGAAATTTGTTACATTTCTATACAGTAACAAAGAACTATCAGAAAGAGAAATTAAGAAAACAATCCCATTTACAATCACATAAAAGGTAACAAAATACCTAGGAATAAATTTAACTAAGAAGATAAAAGACCTCTACTTGGATAAATATAGGACATTACTGACATAAAGATATGGAAATACATACTGTGTTAATGAGTTAGAAGTGTTAATATTGTTAAAATGAACATGCTTCCCAAGATAATCTCCAGATTCTGTACAATCCTTATCAAAATATCAGTGGAAGTTTTCACAGAACTATAATAATTCTAAATTTGTAAGAAGACACTAAAGGTTCTGAGTAGCCAAAACTATCTTGAGAAAGATCAAAGCTGGAGGTATCATACTCCCTGGTTTCAAGCTATACTACTAAAAAGCTATAGTCATCAAAACAGTATGGTATGGTCACAAAAAAATGGACACATGGATCAATGGAGCATACTAGAGAACCCAGAAAGGAACCCACACTTAAATGGGCAATTAGTGTATGAAAAAGAAGGTAAGAATATGCAGTGTGGAAAAGACAGCCCTTCAATGAATGGTATTGGAAAAGCTAAATATTCACATACAAAACTGGACTATGTTTCGCACCATACACAAAAGTAATTTGAAATGTATTAAAGACTTAAATCAAAGACCTGAAACTATAACAAAACATAAGCAGTACTCTCTGACAAGTGTGTGTGTGTGTGTGTGTGTGTGTGTGTATGTGTATTGGCATATCTCTTCAGGCAAGGGAAACAAAAGGAAAGATAAACAAATGGGAGGGTATCAAACTAAAAAGCTTATGCACAGTGAAGGAAACTATCAATAAAATAAAAGGTAAGAACTACTGCACATCAAGAGGTCCCCGGTTCATATCCGGGTGCCCCCTCCAAAAAAAGAAAACAACAACAACAAAAAAAAAAAACAAAAACAAACAAACAAAAAAAAACAAAAAAAAAGGTAAGAACTAAATGGGGGAAGATATTTGCAGATAAGATATATGATAAGGGGTTAATATTCAAAAGACACAAAGAATTCATAGAAGTCAACACCAAAACACCAAACAGTCCAATTTTTAAACATGGGCTGAGAATCTGAGCAGACATTTTTTCAAAGAAAAGGCACGTGAAAATATGCTCAGCATCTTTAATTATTAGGGAAATGTAAATGAAAACAGCGATGAGATATCATCTCACACTTGTCAGAATGGTTATTATCAAAAAGAGAACAAATAACAAGGACTGACAAGGATGTGGAGAAGAGGGAACCCTGGTTCGCAATAGGTGGGGGCATAAAGCGGGAAGAGCTGATGGAAGAAAAACACTGTGTGGATTCCTCAAAATGAAAGCTAGAACTACCATGCAATCCAGCAGTCTCATTCCTAAGTATTAATATGAAGAAAACAAAGGTATTAATTCAAAGATATATATGCATCCCTGTTTATTGTAACATTCTTTCAACAGTCAAGATAAGGAAGCAACCTAAGTACTCATTAACAGATGCGTGGATGAAGATGCGGATAAAGGTGTATGTACGTGCATACATAGACACACACTGATATATAATCCATGGAATATTACTCACTCATAAAAAAGAGTGGAATCTTGCCAATTGTGACAACATGGATGGACCTAGAGGATATTATGCTTATAGCAAAATAAGTCGGACAGAGAGAGAGATAAACACCATATGATTTCACTTCCATATGGACTCTAAAAAATGAACAAGTAAAATAAAAACAGAGTTACAGAGAATAAAGGTGGTTGCCAGGGGGCAGAATAGATAAATTTCCCACCCTGAAGAATCCCAAACAATGTTTGCTGAAACTCCGCCTTCAAGGAACTCATGTATACTTCCTCACTCTTTACATACAGCCTGCGCATGGTGACCTCCTTCTGAAGCATACAGTGTGGGAAGGAGGGAACATAGCAACGTCACAGTGGAGGCACGGGGCAATCATGGCCTTGGTTTGATGACCAGGGAGGCATCATCAATGATATCATGGAGATAGCATTTGATATGATGTTACGATTATAGTACTTTACCCCATCGTCTCCCTACCAAAACCCCATAATCCCAATATAATCATAAAAACAAATTTCAGACAAATCCCAGTTGAAGAACACTGTACAAACTCTTTGTACAGTGACTACTCCTAGATGATACCACTCTGACAGAAAGTGAAGAGGAACTAAAGAGCCTCTTGATGGGGTTGAAAGAGGAGAGTGAAAAAATTGACTTAGAACTCAACATTCAAAAAACTAAGATCCAGTCCCATCCCTTCATGGCAAATAGACGGGGAAAAAGTGAAAAAAGTGAGAGATTTTATTTTGGGGGGTGCCAAAATCACTGCAGAAATTAAAAGATGCTTACTCCTTGGAAGAAAAGCTATGAGCAACCTGCTGCTGCTGCTGCTAAGTCGCTTCAGTCGTGTCCGACTCTGTGCGACCCCAGAGATGGCAGCCCACCAGGCTCCCCCGTCCCTGGGATTCTCCAGGCAAGAACACCGGAGTGGGTTGCCATTTCCTTCTCCAATGCAACCTAGACAGCATATTAAAAAGCAAACACATCACTTTGCTGACAGAGGTTCATCTAGTCAAAGCTACGGTTTGTCCAGTAGTCATATGTGGATGTGAGAGTTGGACCATAAAGAAAGGTGAGAATCAAATTAAATTATGTGTATAAAGTACTTTCAGAGCTTAACTGGTAGCTCAGCTGGTAAAGAATCTGCCTGCAACGCAGGAGACTCCAGTTCAATTCCTGGGTGAGGAAGACTCCCTGGAGAAGGGATAGGCTACCCACTCCAGTATTCTTGGACTTTCCTGGTAGCTCATATGGTAAAAAATCTGCATACAATGTGGGAGACATGGGTTTGATCCTCAGGTTGCAAAAGATCCTCTGGAGGAGGGCATGGCAACCCACTCCAGTATTCTTGCCTAAAGAATCCCCAGGGACAGAGGTAGGCTATGGTACATGGGGTTGCAAAGAGTCAGACACGACTAAGCAACTAAGCATAGCACAAAGTACTTTCAAATAGTTAAAATCTTAACATGTATTTAATTTTCCTTAATTTCCATCTATAGACCACCCTCTATCTGCATTCACAGGCAAATGGTACAGGTCAGTTTAGGAAACATATGTAGTGTATCAATCAAAGTGTTTGAAATGGCTTGGGTATTTGTGAACTTATTTAAAGTTTCATGAGTAAAAAGGTGCAGAGGTTACTCCTAGAGTTCTACAGATGAAAACTACACATTGAAAGGGATTTCTGAATTATCTGATTTCATGGTGAGTTGCTGCTAGCATAAAAACATGAGCTCAATAGAGACTATATGTTCTAAGTTCTGTAACTTTGTCCCTAATATTTATGTAGTGAGATGTCATTCCAGTTTGCTTCTACCAGTTTGTATCAATTAATATAACAAGAAAAACCTCTGTAAATTGTGAAATAGTTATAGGCAGTTCTCACCCTGCATAATAGTACAATGCCATAACAAATACCATGGAATTTGTGATCTTAATAATTGTTCTGTGACTTTCAAAATCCTTTGTTACAACATAATATTTTTTCCCTGTCAGTTATAAATGTATAAGAAAAATTTTAAAATACAATTAACATCTATGTAATGTACTGTGATTTAAAACAATAGAAACATTGATAATTAAAGTGTTTAATTTTTTTTGTAAATAACTTATCAACAGTAATTTAGACAGTGCTTATTTTTCCACCATGTAATTTATGATATATAGAGAAACAGCATCTTATGTCCAGCATATTCTGTCCTCGCAAATTGTCATATTTCTTTCCAGATTGATTAGTGCTAATATTTTATCCTTTGTCCTTTCAATGACATAAAATGTCTGCAAGTGTTCATTTAGTGTGATTTTTTTTTTGCCAGTATCACTTGCTCCATTCTTTCCTTCACAACAAATTTCCTTTATATCTCTGTGATGCCCTCACCCTGTTCTACTGGTGGTGATCTAGACACTCCCAAACAGCTGTTGCATAAGCATTCCCATGGCCAGCTTTTCTTCCGAAGTTCCCTTGGTGCATGCGTGCTCTCTCATGTTCAACTCTTTGCGACTGCATGGACTGTAGCATATTCGGCTCCCCCGTCCCTGGAATTTTCCAGGTGAGAACACTGGACTGGGTTGCCACTTCCTACTCCAGGGGATCTTCCCAACCCAGGGATCAAACTCACATCTCTGGTGTCTCCTGTACTGACAAGCAGATTCGTTACCACCAGTGCCACCTGAGAAGTCTTTATGGTGATTTAAGTTTCTCTTTAGTAATATCACTTTTCCTTTTTTACCTATGCTTTCCTTTATTGGAGCCAATGTTTTCTTCCAATGACTTTTTTTTGTGTGTGTGAAATGTCACATGCCTTTATTCCTGGGGTCAAAGAATCATTATAAATATGTGTTCAGTGCCTGTGTGTGAACAGATTGACACGTGCGGAATGACTGACTTCCAACAGACTTTGAGAAAAATGTTGTGATTGGGACTAACAAAGATGCAGATATGATATTTACATAGTGGTTTGTGGGACTGAGGTAATAGTGACCACGCTTGTACTTTATGTAATTATCTACAGTTAATATATCCTAGTAACTGGAATCTGAAACCTGTTGTCAGGGACTGGTATTTAACTAATCTGTGGTAATTGAAATACGTGCACACCAGAGCTGTGGAGAATGGTGACTGTCTATATAAGAACAAGGGGTTATAAAATCCAATCACAATTAACATTTTTATACATACAAATTCTTTCCAGTAAAACTGTATCAATTTCTCAGGAAGAGGCCATGAGTAATTCATATGTCTTTTCATATATATGAGAATAATTCACATGTCTTTTCAGTCTTTAAAGCAAGATTTAGTAAGTGATTGTAATGTAACTTCCAGGAGGATAGAAAAAAATTTCTGCCTTCACAAAACTTACATTGTAGTGAGGAAAGTTCAGTTCACTTCAGTCATTCATTCATGTCTGACTCTTTGCGACCCCATGGACCACAGCATGCCAGGCCTCCCTAGCCATCACCAACTTCTGGAGATCACCCAAACCCATGTCCATTGTGTCAGTGATGCCATCCAACCATCTCATCCTCCATTGTCACTTACTCCTTCGGCCCTCAATCTTTCCCAGCATCAGGGTCTTTTCAAATGAGTCAGCTCTCTGCATCAGGTGGCCAAAGTATTGGAGTTTCAGCTTCAACATTAGTCCTTCCAAGGAACACCCAGGACTGATCTCCTTTAGGATGGACTGGTTGGATCTCCTTGCAGTCCAAGGGACTCTCAAGAGTCTTCTCCAATACCACATTTCAAAACCATCAATTCTTCAGCACTCAGCTTTCTTTATAGTCCAATTCTCATATCCATATATGACTACCAGAAAAACAATAGTGTTGACTAGAAGGACCTTTATTGGCAAAATAATATCTCTGCTTTTCAATATACTATCTAGGTTGGTCATAACTTTCCTTCCAAGGAGGAAGCATCTTTTAATTTCATGGCTGCAATTATCATCTGCAGTGATTTTGGAGCCCCCCAAAATAAAGTCAGCCACTGTTTCCACTGTTTCCCCGTCTATTTCCCCTGTTTCCCCATCTATTTGCCATGAAGTGATGGGATCAGATGCCATGATCTTCGTTTTCTGAATGTTGAGCTTTAAGCCAACTTTTTCACTCTCCTCTGTCACTTTCATCAAGAGGCTCTTTAGTTCTTCTTCACTTTCTGCTATAAGAGTGGTGTCATCTGCATATCTGAGGTTATTGATATTTCTCCCTGAAATCTTGATTCCAGCTTTTGCTTCTTCCAGCCCAGCATTTCTCATGATGCACTCTGCATATAAGTTAAATAGGCAGCATGACAATATACAGCCTTGACGTACTCCTTTTCCTATTTGGAACCAGTCTGTTGTTCCTTGTTCAGTTCTAACTGTTGCTTCCTGACCTGTACAGATTTCTCAAGAGGCAGGTCAGGTGGTCTGGTATTCCCATTTCTTTCAGAATTTTTCACAGTTCATTGTGATCCACGCAGTCAAAGGCTTTGGCATAGTCCATAAAGCAGAAATAGATGTTTTTCTGGAACTCCGTTGCTTTTTTGATGATCCAGCAGATGTTGGCAATTTGATCTCTGGTTCCTCAGGCAATTAAATAAATAACTTATAAAAAGCTTAGATAAGTACAACAACAAAGGAGACAATGAAGTGTAACATGGTGTCAGGGAGGGGGTCAGAATTTTAATTATGGTCGTCAGGGAAGATTTCACTGAGAATCTAAACACCTAAAGGAAATGAGGGATTAAAGCTTATGTACATCTTATAGAGACACATTGTGGATTTTGCTGAGAATCTAAACACCTAAAGGAAATGAGGGATTGAAGCTTATGTACATCTTTTAGAGGCACATTGTGAAGAGGGACTGGTAAATGTAAAAGCTCTGAGAGTAGTTCTGCTACATTTTGAGGAAGAGGGAAAAATCCAGTGCAGCCCCATGAGAGGGAAAGTGGAAGAGATCCTAGAGGCAGGTCCAGGTGAGCCAGAATACAGACTGTCAAATACCGAAAGTCATAGCAAGGCTTGAGCAGAAGAGTGGGATGAGCTAATTTACACTTTAATAGTACAACTCTAGCTTCCTTCTGAAAAAAAGAGTGAAGAGGTATCAGGGCAGAAACAGAGTGGTAATTGAAATTCTACTATAATAATTCAGCAAAGAAATCATGGTGCCTCAGACTAGCGTAAGGCTTTCAGAGTGATGCTAACTAGTTGAATTTTGTATATGTTTCAAAATCGTAGACCAATTTTTCATTGTCACAGAGATGCTTGCATGATCCTCTAGACTTGGTTGAAAGGGAATTTGAAATATTATTTGACTGGGAGAAAGAGGAGTAGCCCAAACACTAAACTTTTGTAAAGAAGTCTGTCATCACCCATGATAGGTCTTACTCAGCAAAATGTGCCATTTTCCTTGCATTTGCGAATAAAATTGGAACAAGAAGAAAGAGCATATTTGACCAAGACTTTTCACGGTTAATTATACGGATCTCTTCAGCTTTGTATGGGTTGTCAGTTTCCTTTCAAAAAATGAAAGACAGGGAAAGGAGCCTATGTCAAATGCAGGATAAGAGGCAGCATGATTCAGTCCAGGGAGAGCTAACCTACCCTCCGGAATAAAAGACAGAGTCACAGGGCCACAGGGATTCTCCTGTGAAACAACTTTATACCAAAAAACGTGAATACCTAACAGCCTAATGCAAAAGTCAAAGTTTGTGCTTTCAAGAGTCCTTTTAGAGACACACTTATTCACATGAATATATATCTTCATCTCTCAACTAGTTCTAGTATCCAGAGGAAAACCTGCCCAACTTTTCAGTATTTGCATTTCCAGTATGGAGTAGAGCATACAACTCCGTTTCAGTTGCTCACAGGTGAGGTGCCATATGCAGAGATTTGCCCACAAACTTGTGGAAAATGCATATTGACCAAGTGCTGTAAGTTACATGTGATAATCTGTTTAGTCAGATCCGCTCATTAGCGGATGTCCTGTGAGTACCCTTTATGTTCCCTTCCTGATACTCCCTCTCTCCAGACACTCTACCAGCTAAGGCTACAGGATGTTCATCTTAATACATTCTGCCTTCTACCTCTGCTGCTAAGTTGCTTCAGTCGTGTCTGACTCTTTGTGACCCCACAGACAGCAGCCCACCAGGCTCCCCCATCCCTGGCATTCTCCAGGCAAGAACACTGGAGTGGGTTGCCATGTCCTTCTCCGATGCATGAAAGTGAAAAGTGAAAGTGAAGTCGTTCAGTACTGTCTGACTCCCAGCGACCCCATGGACTGCAGCCCACCAGCCTCCTCCATCCATGGGATTCACCTGAATACTGATTTTTGTCAACCCCAGGTGACTCATCTTTTATAATTTGTCACGCTGGATTTCATCAGCCACTTCATACTGGTACAGGGGAAAAGTACAAGAAAATCCAATTGATTCAACATGAGATGATTCATCATAACATGACATGTGTTCAATAATGAAGTTCCAGGATAGACACAGTAAAAGTCATTTAACTGTTCAAAAAAATCCACAGAGAAAAAGAATAAAATCTTTCTCTTGGTTAACCAATATTCATAAACATATTTCTAAACATTCTGATCATTTTGATTAAAAACTCAATTAAGAGCAATCTCCTTGATTATATATATATATAATGTGTGTGTGTGTGTGTATATATATATATAACTCATTTGCAGATTCAAAAGTTGGCTAGATTAGTATAAGACTAATGCATCAAGTATAGCACATTCCAATGTTTACCCACCAAGTTTACCTTGATTTTTCAAAGGTTCTAGCCATTCAGCACCTGCTAATTATGAGAAATACAACTTCTAAGTTCTTCTGAATAAAATTTCAGATTGCTCCAAGACCAGCACATCATCAAGAAAAGTAGCTAGACTCATTATCAAGAATCTGTGATTGCAATGCCAAAAGAAGCATTATTTTGACTGGTTTCACTGCGTTGTCTTTCTTCCTTGGCAGTCTGCCAGCTGACAGATTTTTTTTTTTTTAACAGCTCCCAAAGGGATTTCCATAAAGCCCATATGTCAATTTCCCTATATATTATATACAGGAGTAAAATGAACAATCCTGCTGTACATTTAAAAAGACACCATCACTGCATCTACAACTTCTTTGGATAGCTGTCTTTCTAATTCACAGATATTTAACCATAACCAAAATAGTTATACATGTGTACCATTATGATGGATGTGATATTGAAAGTGAAAGTTGCTCAGTCGTGTCGGACTCTTTGTGACCCTATTAACTATACAGTACTTAAAGTTCTCCAGGCCAGAATACTGGAGTAGGTAGCCTTTTCCTTCTCCATGGGATCTTTCCAACCCAGGGATTGAACCCAGGCCTCCTACATTGAAGGCAGACTTTTTACCAGTAGAAGGGAAACCCGAAGTGATATTAAGCATAAATTTACAAGCTATAGTAATTGGGTAGAGGTAAGTTTCATTCATTCAACACATCAAAGATAGCAATAACAGCACTGTGCTGAGTTTTTTATTTCACTTTGGTTTTACATCTCTCCTAGGATCACAATTAAATCCCTATTACACTCATGAGAAAACTGAAACAGTGATGCTAGAGATATGAGCAGATGAAACCTAACCTATGATATACATGAGCCAACAATTTTAAAGTTAATTATAATTATCATGTCCATTAATCATGGATGAAGGTAAGAATGGATAGCAAGTGGAACTGACCAACTTTTAGAGTAGAAAAAAGAATTTCATTGATAAAGAAGTTCATAGCAAGAAGTAAGTCAAGGGTAAATGTTACTTAGTTAAAAGTATTGTAAAATAATTAGCCTCCAATTAAAATAAATAAATTTTCATGCCAGTCACAGAATGGCTGTGATCCAAAAGTCTACAAGCAATAAATGCTGGAGAGGGTGTGGAGAAAAGGGAAAACTCTTACACTGTTGGTGGGAATGCAAACTAGTACAGCCACTATGAAAAAGAGCGTGGAGATTCCTTAAAAAAACTGGAAATAGAACTGCTTTCAGTACAGCTCGATTCAGTCACTCAGTCGTCTCCGACTCTTTGCAACCCCATGAATCGCAGCACGCCAGGCCTCTCTGTCCATCACCAACTCCCAGAGTTCACTCAGACTCACGTCCATCAAGTCAGTGATGCCACCCAGCCATCTCATCCTCTGTCGTCCCTTTCTCCTCCTGCCGCCAATCCCTCGCCAGCATCAGAGTCTTTTCCAATGAGTCAGCTCTTCGCATGAGGTGGCCAAAGTACTGGAGTTTCAGCTTTAGCGTCATTTCTTCCAAAGAAATCCCAGGGCCGATCTCCTTCACAATAGACTGGTCGGATCTCCTCGCAGTCCAAGGGACTCTCAAGAGTCTTCTCCAACACCACAGTTCAAAAGCATCAATTCTTCAGCGCTCAGCCTTCTTCACAGTCCAACTCTCATATCCATATATGACCACAGGAAAAACCATAGCCTTGACTAGATGGACCTTAGTTGGCAAAGTAATGTCTCTGCTCTTGAATATGCTATCTAGGTTGGTCATAACTGTTCTTCCAAGGAGTAAGCGTCTTTTAAAAATTTCATGGCTGCAGTCACCATCTGCAGTGATTTTGGAGCCCCCCAAATAAAGTCTGACACTGTTTCCACTGTTTCCTCATCTATTTACCATGAAGTGATGGGACCGGATGCCATGAACTTCGTTTTCTGAATGTTGAGCTTTAAGCCAACTTTTTCACTCTCCACTTTCACTTTCATCAAGAGGCTTTTTAGTTCCTCTTCACTTTCTGCCATAAGGGTGGTGTCATCTGCACATCTGAGGTTATTGATATTTCTCCCAGCAATCTTGATTCCAGCTTGTGTTTCTTCCAGTCCAGTGTTTCTCATGATGTACTCCGCATATATGACACAGCAATCCCACTGCTGGGCATACACACTGAGGAAACCAGAATTGAAAGAGACACGTGCACCCCAATTTCATTGCAGCACTGTTTAGAATAGCCAGGATATGGAAGCAACCTAGATGTCCATCAGCAGATGAATGGATAAGAAAGCAGTGGTATCTATACACAATAGAGTATTACTCAGCCATTAAAAAGAATACATTTGAATTAGTTCTAATGAGGTGAATGAAACTGGAGCCTATTATACAGAGTGAAGTAAGCCAGAAAGAAAAACACCAATATAGTATACTAACGCATATATATGGAACTTAGAAAGATGGTAACGGTAACGATAACCCTGTATGTGAGACAGCAAAAGAGACACAGATGTATAGAACAGTCTTTTGGACTCTGTGGGAAAGGGAGAGGGTGGGATGATTTTGGAGAACGGCGTTGAAACATGTATAATATCATATAAGAAATGAATTGTCAGTCCAGGTTCGATGCAGGATACAGGATGCTTAGGGCTGGTGCACTGGGACGACATAGAGGGATGGTACAGGGAGGGAGGAGGGAGGGGTGTTCAGGATGGGGAGCACGTGTACACCCGTGGCAGATTCATGTTGATGTATGGCAAAACCACTACAATATTGTAATTAGCCTCTGATTAAAATAAATAAATTTATATTAAAAAAATAAAGTCCATATGGTTGCAAAGAAAAGAAAAAAGTGCACAAGGAGAATGAGCAGGAATAGGTGGAAAAGATTTCAGCATGTGCCAAGAACTAGATGTGGAAAAGCATATGTAACTGCAAAGAGTTTAATCTGTTTGAAAATGAACCTGACGGTGTGAAGGAAAAATGAATCTAAAGAGAAGGATGCTGCAAAATTGTGGAAGAATTTGTATCCTGCGATAAGTTTAGATGCTATACTAAGGGTGATTGTTAGTCACTGAAGCATTTTAATCATAATAGTTCTACATTTTAGAACATCACTCTGGCTCCAAGTGGGAAAAGATTAGAAGATGAAGAGCTTGAATTCAGACAAACTTAATAGAAAATCACTGTCATAGTTTACTTAGTTAAATTTAAATATGTTTTACCTGAAATAACAGATTAAGAATAAACAATAAGTGTAGAGAAAACATGGAGAAATAGGAATTGAGGGCAGTGGCTTAACATAATCATGTGTCAGAATCACCTGAAGGGCGTGGTGTAACACATATTGCTGGGTCCCAGGGCTCTAGATACTCCCAAGGCATCCAATCCAGGAGATCTGGGATGGGGCCAAATAATTTGCATTTCTAAGAGGTGATGCTGCAGCTCCAGTTAAGAGCTCCTTTTGAGAACCACAGGCCAAAATAAGGAAAGTGGGAAGGGGGCCAAAAAAAGGCAGTCACGCAGTCACACTCTTCAACCTCATACGGTTGTTGAATATAGGAGAAGGGCTGTCCAGGGAATAAATGTGAATGAATCCAAATCTCTCAGTTCTTATCAGAGCTCAGGATTCTATGTCTCCAGAGACCATTTTCCCCTACAAACTCCATTTGAATGGTTCCAAATCACACTTTAACAACATTGTCTCAGGTGGGCTTTAGAAAGAAAGTGAGCTGGGTCTTGAGGTCACTTTTATCTACAGATTATCCATGTAAAGAACTGAATTAATCATTATCCTTGTTTCCTGACACAGTTCAGTGCAGTTCAGTTGCTCAGTCATGTCCGACTCTTTGCAATCCCATGAATTGCCGCACGCCAAGTCTCTCTGTCCATCACCAACTCCCGGAGTTCACCCAAATTCGCGTCCATCGAGTCGTTGACACCATCCAGCCATCTCATCCTCTGTCGTCCCCTTCTCCTCCTGCCCCAAATCTCTCCCAGCATCAGGTCTTTTCCAATGAGTCCACTCTTCGCATGAGGTGGCCAAAGGACTGGAGTTTCAGCTTTAGCATCATTCCTTCCAAAGAATATCCAGGACCAATCTCGATTAGAATGGACTGGTTGAATCTCCTTGCAGTCCAAGGGACTCTCAAGAGTCTTCTCCAACACCACAGTTCAAAAGCATCAATTCTTCAGCACTCAGCTTTCTTCATAGTCCAACTCTCACATCCATACATGACCACTGGAAAAACCATAGCCTTGACTAGACAGACCTTTGTTGGCAAAGTCATGTCTCTGCTTTTGAATATGCTATCCAGGTTGGTCATGACTTTCCTTCCAAAGAGTAAGCATCTTTTAATTTCATGGCTGCAATCACCATCTGCAGTGATTTTGGAGCCCCCCAAAATTAAGTCTGACACTGTTTCCACTGTTTCCCCATCTATTTCCCATGAAGTGATGGGACCAGATGCCATGATCTTCATTTTCTGAATGTTGAGCTTTAAGCCAACTTTTTCACTCTCCTCTTTCACTTTCATCAAGAGGCTTTTTAGTTCCTCTTCACTTTCTGCCATAAGGGTGGTGTCATCTGCGTAGCTGAGATTATTGATATTTCTTGCGGCAACCTTGTTTCCAGCTTGTGCTTCTTCCAGCCCAGCATTTCTCATGATGAACTCTTCATATAAGTTAAATAAGCAGGGTGACAATATACAACCTTGATGTATTCCTTTTCCTATTTGGACACAGTCTGTGGTTCCATGTCTAGTTCTAACTGTTGTTTCCTGACCTGCATACAGATTTCTCAAGAGGCAGATCAGGTGGTTTGGTATGCCCATCTCTTTCAGAATTTTCCACAGTTTATTGTGATCCATATAGCCAAAGGCTTTGGCATAGTCAATAAAGTAGAAATAGATGTTTTTCTGGAACTCTCTTGCTTTTTCCATGATCCAGCAAATGTTGGCAATTTGATCTCTGGTTCCTCTGCCTTTTCTAAAACTAGCTTGAACATCTGGAAGTTCATGGTTCGCATATTGCTGAAGCCTGGCTTGGAGAATTTTGAGCATTACTTTACTAGCGTGTGAGACAAGCAATGCTCAAAGTATGGCTGACTGATGTTGATTGTTTTCATTAATAAAAAAGCGCCCCCAAGCCAGTTACCCTAAATCAAAGTTAAAATATTGACAGGAACCTACATTGAACCACATGTGTTAACCCCCAACCCAAGTTCCAATCTTTTCCAGTCCAAGTTAACAATCACTTTTAATGCCTCGCATGCTTTCCATATAACCTTATGCCTAAATACACACATGTATTTCTAAAAAAATCATTTTTAAATTTTAAGATTTTGCAGCTATAAAAAACTGTGTTATGCTATATTTTAAGTTTGGGGACATACTTTTATAATTTGAATCATATTGGTGATATTCATCTATAATTCCATGTGTCTGTCACTGTAGATCAGCTGTGGTGACTACTGTATAGCATTTCATTAGGTAGATAAACTATAGTTTTCATTTTTTTTTCTGTGTAATGTTGCTTTGAATCTTGTGCGTGTCCAGTAATAAATATGTGCAAGTTTATCTTGGACATTTATCTGGGAATGGCATTGATAAGTCATCCTGTATAATTATGTTCACATTAAGAGATAATGTCAAGCTTTTTTTTTTTTATCCAATTGATGATATCATTCCCATCAACAATTAAAGATCCTGTGGATCCTTTGCTGTTCAACACTCAGTGATGACAAGTGGATTAAGAAAAATGTTGACTTCAAATGAGCATAAAATTGTATTTCATGGTGATCTCAATTTGCTCTTTTCTTGATCACTAATGATTTTGAACATCTCTTTGTGTATTTGCTGACTATATGTTTCCCCTTCTATGTTTATTCTCTTGTTTCTCATTATTTTATTGAGCTGTTTGTGGTTTTCTTGTTGATTTATAAAAGTTCATTTCATAAACTTCTAATTATTTTTCAGTTTTATGTATTAATATATTCAAATGTGTAACTTGTCTTTTCAATCACTTTAAATATTTTGATAATTAAAAGTTCTTGCTTTTATTTAAAATAGAGTTTTTATCATTGTTGTTTGTTGTGTCATAAAAATATTTACTCAATTTAAGAGTTATAAGATATTCATTCACCTCTATTTTCTATATATTTTGAAGTTTGTGGTTGACATTTACATAATCTATTGTTGGTTATTGTACACAGTATGAGTAAAGATAGAATTTAATCATTATCTATGGAGAACTTAGTAAACACTAAGAAAAGAGTATAAAAAATGATAACATACAACCAATTGGAATTTACTCAGAACTTGGGTCCTCCGTGTCCAATGAAATAGACTTCCACTTAATCAAGTCACCGCTCCTTTAAGTATAAACACAGTTGGACCTCGATTCTGAACCGCAAGTTTAACACAGTTTACTCTCAAGCTAGAGCCCTTCTTTCCCTCTTGCACAGGCCCCAGCTCAATATGCACACACAACTAAAATTTAATAGGGATGCTTTAAGGAATATAAGTTTTATATTTCAGAGAAGAGAAAACCATGATTACTGAGAAATGCCATGGAGCTAGGCAACGAGGATTCATATAGGTGATTAACATTAATTATTTGATGAGGAATATTTTATATGCACTTTGATCATTTCTCTGGACTATATAAAATATCCATGTAACTGAAAAGAAGTTTTGAAATTAAAGGAATAAGACACAATTGACTTAACAGATATCCTATGGAGACACAAATTTTCCCTTTTCTTAGTACCATAGAGTATGCAGGGAAAGTTGATGCTATTTCTAAAACTGTAAGTGAGCATAATACAGGGAGTACCAGTAGTGCATTTTATTGGGTACCTTTAATACTTGAACACAGACAGTAGAGTAACACGAGTTAAAATTATAAATAGCAAGGACAAGTACAATATCTGTTTTAAAGAGTCACAAGCTGCTACATTTTCAACATATGCTATACATTTATCGTGCACAGAAGTGATTAGATAATTCAATGTTTTAATCAAGAAAGTCCCCCGGATGTGTAGGGCAGAATGAGCTCAGGCTAAGAAGCAGAATTACATTATTTTAAAATAACAGCAGTAATTTTAATCAAGATTTGCCTAAATTTGTGAGCAGAGTGAATAAGTGATTACATAATTATCAAAAAAGTAATCTTGTTAGATGGTGATGCCCACATTTTCATGTCTAAAAATAATCACTTAAGTTCTCTCCCCAGTTAGATCCACATATATTAATGAGAAAGGGGACAACTGTTTTATTGAAAAGTAATTCTTATCAATAGATTTAGTAATGCAAATATGCATAATTGACCTGAAAAAGATAGTTTAAATTTTTTAAAGAATTATTCAATTCTTAAAGGTTTGCAAATAGTTTAACATTATTTGAACATCTAGCTAGTCAAGTATTCGTTTTTTCTAGTCAAGTATTTTTTTTTTCCTTCAATAATCAATTATTTACTGAAAATCTACTATGTTCCAAGGATTGTTCTGAATCTTGGAGAAGTAATAGTGAAAAGTCATATAAGATTTCCGTTTGTCACAGAGTTTAAATTCTAGTGGAGGAACACAAATAATATGTGACATGAAATCAAAATATGTAATATGTAAATATGAAATGACTAAGGAGAAAAAAGGAGCATGAAAGCAGTATGCAGACTCAGTGTGGGATGGACACGAAATTTAGCCAGGAGTCCAAGGATGTACACAGAAACTGGTGATTACACATGCCTGAAACTACTGTCCTACAGGAACCATCTAACTCTGGTTTGGGAGTCCCATAGTTATAATATTGTCTCTGTTGGAGCATAACATTCCATCTGTCGTCTCCCTTTTTTTTTCTTTTTTTAATACCACTGGCTGTTCTTAGACTTCCCCAGGAATGAGAGCAGGACTTCTCCAAGGCTCTCACATTCAGCTCGGAGCTCCGACAGCCCTAAGGCCCCGCTCCAGCAGAACTGACCGATGGAGGTTCTGTCTTCCTCACTGACTGCCTAGAAAAACTGGGCATCACAGACAAGAGTATTTGGGAATTTACATCTCAGGAGGTAAATGTTGACCAGTGAGAAATCCAAGTTTGCAAAGAGACCATATAACCATTTACTCTTCCTTTGCAGATGCTTGCTTCCAAGAAGCAGTGAATCCACAGATCACTTCTGGAAATGAATGAAATTTCTTGTGAGGCCATCAATAGTTCAATAGGATCATCTTATATAGTTTTCTTTGTTGTCGCCTGACTTACTTTCCTTTTTCTTACATACTCCTACCTAACCTTTAAGTCCTGTTTGCTAGGAAACTCAGCGATTTTAGTTACCTCCTATTGCATAATAAATTTCCCCAAATGTAGTGGATTAAGAGAAAAGCTATTTGTTGTTTGATGAGTCTATGGGATGCCAGGACAGTTCTAGTAAATCAGGGCCCAGCTTTGCTAATCTGAGTCAGGGTCACTCATATCTGTGGTTAAAGGCTGGAGGCAGCCTGTCTAGATGAACCTCAGGTTGAAAGATTTGGCTCCAATGCACATGGTCTTTTATCATCCTGGCCTTCAGCTTGTATTCAGGGTGGTAACCAGGCTCCAAAAGTGTAAACATAAGTGTACAAGGTCTCTTAAAACCCATGCTCAGGATTGAAACCTATCACTTCCATAGCAGGCTGCTTCCCAAAGCAAAGGTTATCCTGGAGTCTAAGAGTAGAAAATGTCTAATCTCTGTCATCATAGTGGCAGCTGCAAGGTCATATTGCAAGGAACATTGTCAGTGGTGGGGGAAAGAATCATGGCCATTTTTGCAACCAATCTATCATGAGAGGATAAAACAGAAGGTCTCAATGAAAAGCTGGCATTTGAGTTAAAATATAAAGCAGTATGAGAAAGGGCTATGAAATTGTCTTGGGAAAAATCATTTTTGTCGTGGAGAACATCCAGGGCAATGTCTTTAAGGCAGGGGCATGCTTGGATTATTAAAGAAAAAACGGGGGTGACTGCAGTTCCAGCAGACTAAATACAACAAAGCACATACGTTGAAGTTCTGAGGTCTAGGGTGAAAGTGGGTGAATGATTCCAAAGTTCACAGCACCAACTTCATGACATAAAAATCCCTTTGGGCCTTTGGTTGTCAGGTGAGAAGAAATGCCTCATCTCAAAATGGGAAGAGCAGTGTAAAGCAGCATATTTCAAACTGTTTCAAGCAGCTGCGCAATTTCTTCCAATGAAATCTTTTATGGAGCTGTGCTATATATAAAAAGTAAACTCAGAAGCGATCTGTTCCAAGTAAGAGGGGACACGCTCAGCCTCCCTGCTTTGGGGCACCCTAGAGGCTCTTTCTTAGCAATGTTTTACAATAACAGGCCTAAAATCTTGTCCATCTTTGTGTCTGTACATGTAATAAAGTTCTTCATAAACTGCCTGCAAGTCAGAAACTTGATCAGTTAACTAGCCCTTCATTTCTAGCCCTTCTTTACTCTGTCTCACACACACAAAATCACTCTTCCAAGCTATTTATTTTTATGACTAAATTGTAAAAGAATTAACATATATTTAAAGGCTAGGTGTTATACTATTTCAAAATTTCTTTTAATCACTATTTTGCAAATTCACTGAAAGGAATATTTCCTAGAACCATTTTCTGAGACTCTCAAGAGACATTATTAATTTCTGTTTATATATAATTCCTACGGTACCTAAAAGAAAAAAAAAAAGCTACTGGTAGGAAAAACTACTAATTTATAATTGTACAGTTCAATAAATTTTATAGTAAATTTATGATTCTGATGTAGATGGTGGGTAAGCTAAGAACATATTTTTTATCCAGTGGCAAAATTATGCAGATCCATGGGCAACATGTTCCTTAACTACATTCATTCAGATCATTGGGGAGCGCATCAGGATGGTAGAGTTTTCTTAGTTTTACATCGAATCATTGAATTTCATTTATTCTAAAGGCAATAAAATATAAATAAATATTAATAAAGCATATTTTAAAACCTGTGAGCAAGGAATTGCTCTCTGAGAACACTTTAGATTACTTCTGTTAATCTTATGCTGTATTTGTAGTTGCAGTTTATCTGCATATGTGATGTTACTTACTTAAAATCATATTGTGAAAAGATGGTAGGACCATGTGTCCTTCAATCAAACATTTAGTTATAAAATATGATTTTTCTGCTGCTAAATTATGAGCCATATGCAGTGTAAACTAATGCTGCTGCTGCTGCTGCTGCTGCTAAGTTGCTTCAGTCATGTCCGACTCTGTGCGGCCCCAGAGACTGCAGCCCACCAGGCACCCCCGTCCCTGGGACTCTCCAGGCAAGAACACTGGAGTGGGTTGCCATTTCCTTCTCTAATACATGAAAGTGAAAAGTGAAAGAGAAGTCGCTCAGTCCTGTCCGACTCCTAGCGACCCCATGGAGTGCAGCCTACCAGGCTCCTCCGTCCATGGGATCCTCCAGGCAAAAGTACTGGAGTGGGTTGCCATTGCCTTCTCCAAACTAATGCTAGACACAGTATTTTACAAGGGAAATCTATTTTAAAATGAGTTATTCTCATAGATATTACAGTTAATAAAATAATTTATATTTGGTTATGATATTTTAAATACATTTTAGTAGAGATGCTGCAAAAACTTGTCATTACAATCTTCTCAGTGATGCCATTTTCTTTTCTTCTCTGCCCTATCCATATTACATAATTTTAATGTGTCATTGCTCAGACTGTTTATGTCCTTATAGGTATTTTTGTCTTTTCTTTTGCTCCAGCACTGCTTATTTTAATTTTGAAAGCCATTTTCACAATACAGTTAATGTGTATAATGCCAGAAATATAGAGTTGGAAAATGTCAGACTATTTCTTTTAGTATTAGTTCATGGGACTTAAAATATATTTGTTGAAGATAAATAATTTCCTTCATATTTGTGCAGAAATGCACAAAATTAACCTTTGATCTTAAGTGACATTTATTAACCTGAATGTGAAATTAACTATCACATTTGTCCTGAATAATATTTCACACTTGTCTAGGACCTTTCATCTTAGCCTCTCAGAAAACATAAATACATTAATTCTGTAATCCTTACAAGACTCCTATAGCTAGGTAATTATTTTTATTCTTCCTCTACTGATGAAAAATCCAAGGCACTGAAATTACCCCAAAGTCATACCAAAAGTCAAACCTGACTATAAATATGAGAGCTGTATTTGGACTTCTAGCTGTCTAATATTAATACAAAGTTGAAGTTTTTATTCAAAACAGTGTCCTACTTTTATTTTCAAAATATATACCTCCTAAAATATAGAACATATAAAAACATATCCTCCTTGGAAAATCAAACAAAACTAATACTTCTAAATATTAAGATTTTCTAACATGTGGACTATGAATAGTTATACGAAGAAGTTCATTGAATATTTAGTTGCTCAGCAACAACAAAAGATGTATGAAAGATTTTAGAAAGGCAAGGTTAGAGGAAAGCACAGGCAGAAAACTGTCCAGTATAAATTGCAGCAATATCTTTTTTGATCTACCTCCTAAAGAAAATAAAAACAAAAATAAACAAATAGGTCTTAAAATCTTTTGCACAGCAAAGGAAACTATAAACAAGACAAAAAGACAGTCATCAGAATGGGAGAAAATATTTGCAAACAAAGCAACTGGCGAGGAATTAATCTCCAAAATATAAAAATAGCTCATGTAGTTCAAAATAAAAAAAACAACCCAATCAAAAAATGGACAGAAGATCTAAATAGACATTTCTCCAAAGAATACAGATGGTTAAAAAGCACAGGAAAAGATGTTCAACATCACTAATTATTAGGGAAATGCAAATTAAAACTTCAATGAGGTACCATTGAATGACCATCATCAAAAAATCTACAAACAATAAATGCTAGAGAAGGTGTGAATAAAAGGGAACTCTTTTCCACTGCTGGTGGGAATGTAAATTGATACAGCCATTATGAAGGACAGCATGGAAATTCCTTTAACAATTAAATACAGTACTACCATATGATGCAGTGTTCCCATTCCTGGGCATATATCCAGTTCAGTTCAGTTCAGTCACTCAGTCATGTCCGATTCTTTGTGACCCTATGAACTGCAGCACGCCAGGCCTCCCTGTTCATCACCAACTCCCGGAGTTCACTCAGACTCACGTCCATCGAGTCAGTGATGCCATCCAGCCATCTCATTCCCCGTCGTCCCCTTCTCCTCCTGCCCCCAATCCCTCCCAGCATCAGTCTTTTCCAATGAGTCAACTCTTTGCATGAGGTGGACAAAGTACTGGAGTTTTTTGTAATATCCCAATAAAATTTTTTTAAAAAGAAAGGCTGAGTTGAAGGGCCATGTGTTAAAAACATAAGATCAACTTCCATTTGGACATAAATTTTGTGATATTATTCAGCACAAAGAGTGATAGAGACAAAAATGCCTAAAAGTTAAAAGTTTTTGCTGATCATATTGTTGTGAAAGACGGTTACATAAGCGTATGTAGTTGCAAGTTATAGTTACAGCAAGAACAGTACTGCCATTACAATTTGGACACAGATTTATCTAAACATTTTCATGATTACACTTTAGCAACAGTTCATCTGAGGAGTCATCTCTTGTCTCACGGCCTTTATCAAATCAAGTTTGCTTTTGTAGCACCATGTCATTCTCCATGTAGCTGGCAAGTTGTACATTTATATTTATTGTTTGCAGAACTGCATAATTATCTGTCTTCCTTACTGGATTAGATGTTTCATAAGAATAGGCTTATGGTATCTCTTTTCCACACCATTCCTAGGACTTCATACAATCTTTGACATGTTAAGTAGGACAGAATTAGTATATTAAAACATTTTAATTTAAGTTGTATATCTGCCTAAATTGTGGTTCAGTGATATTTCCATTATGCATAATATTTTAATAACAGTTATGGTAAATCATGCCACACCCTTTAATCAGACAACATAATAGAATGGCAGAGTAAAAATGCTTCAAGCATTTTGTTGCCTTAAGATGACTTTCAGAAAATGAACTAAATAGTCTAGAATAATATTAGTTCATTTATGTAACTTACTCTGAGTTTATCATGCCATTATTAACATAAAGTATTATAAATTAATTTAGTTAATTTAAATTAACTTGAATAAAGCCCAAATCTGCTTTTATTTGGTAAAGAAGTTTTCATCTTTAGATCCCTACCAAACCCTTTGTTAATTCTCTTTATTAAGTTCCTTTTGAATATTTAGTTCTCATTATTAGATGGGGTCTAGTGAATGGTTCAAGTTGGTTTTAGAAAAGGCAGAGGAACCAGAGATCAAATTGCCAACATCTGCTGGATCATCAAAAAAGCAAGAGAGTTCCAGAAAAACATCTCTTTCTGCTTTATTGACTATGCCAAAGCCTTTGACTGTGTGGATCACAATAAACTGTGGAAAATTCTGAAAGAGATGGGAATACCAGACCACCTGACCTGCCTCTTGAGAAATCTGTATGCAGGTCAGGATGCAACAGTTAGAACTGGACACGGAACAACAGACTGGGTCCAAATAGGAAAAGGAGTACGTCAAGGCTGTATATTGTCACCCTGCTTATTTAACTTCTATGCAGAGTACATCATGAGAAACGCTGGATTGGAAGAAGTACAAGCTGGAATCAAGATTGCTGGGAGAAATATCAATAACCTCAGATATGCAGATGACACCACCCTTATGGCAGAAAGTGAAGAGGAGCTAAAAAGCCTCTTGATAAAAGTGACAGAGGAGAGTGAAAAAGTTGGCTTAAAGCTCAACATTCAGAAAACGAAGATCATGGCATCCGGTCCCATCACTTCATGGTAAATAGATGAGAAAACAGTAGAAACAGTGTCAGACTTTATTTTGGGGGGCTGCAAAATCACTGCAGATGGTGATTGCAGCCATGAAATTAAAAGACGCTTACTCCTTGGAAGGAAAGTTATGACCAACCTAGATAGCATATTGAAAAGCAGAGACATTACTTTGCCATCAAAGTTCCATCTAGTCAAGGCTATGGTTTTTCCAGTGGTCATGTATGGATGTGAGAGTTGGACTGTGAAGAAAGCTGAGCACTGAATTTATGCTTTTCAACTGTGGTGTTTGAGAAGACTCTTGAGAGTCCCTTGGACTGTAAGGAGATCCAACCACTCTATTCTAAAGATCAATCCTGGGGGTTTATTGGAAGGACTGATGTTAAAGCTGAAACTCCAATACTTTAGCCACCTCATGCGAAGAGTTGACTCATTGGAAAAGACTCTGATGCTGGCAGGGATTGGGGGCACGAGGAGAAGGGGATGACAGAGGATGAGATGGCTGGATGGCATCATCAACTCGATAGACATGAGTCTGAGTGAACTCCAGGAGTTGGTGATGGACAGGGAGGCCTGGCGTGCTGCGATTCATGGGGTCGCAAATAGTCAGACACAACTGAGTGACTGAACTGAACTGAACTGAACTGAAGTGAATTGTTTTCCAGAATGAATTTTATCAGATCAATGTAGTATGTTCTTTGGAATTACCTACAATTCCTGAGACTTCAGAAACTTTGTATTTTATTGCAGTGCACACCATTTGGGGAAGCAACTGAATTTTAAAACAGACAAGAGGATTCTGCTCTATTACCTAATTTAAAATACTCTATGCTTCATTAACTTGCCAAAGTAAACAAGTTTTAAAAAGTTTTGTCAGTGCCAACAACCGAAATAAAACAAAACCCCAAAACCAAAAAAGAAAAACTACACCAAGTAGTACCACACTGTAAAGCAAAATGTATGAGTGTACTTAATAAATATAACTCAAATCATAAATTTAACTTGGGAATGAGCAATTTGATGCTTGTTAAGAAGAATATTTTTAATATCTGCATGTCTGTGTGCATATGTGGGGCCATGTGTATATCATCAAGGGCACTGCACACATCAACAGGGGCAAATGTAGAATTAGTGCATCAGAGGTTAAAGATTACCCTTGTGAATCACCAGTGGTCCTAGCCTAGTGGGGACTCAACAGGAACTCATGTCCTGGGTCTGAGCCTGTTTCTCACTGCAGTGTTAAGTCTGTGCCAGATTGTTCCTGGGCTTCCACAAGGTACAGCCCCTCTCAGCACCTGAAGGTCTTTGATCTCTGTATTAGAGGTGTGAAAGTCTTATTTTCATGTGAGGTATAATTCACTGAAATGATTTAAGTCTATATGCAAATATTAAATAGCTCACCGCTTATTCACAATGTACTTATTGTGTTTTAACAGTGTAAATTTTGTGTGTGGTTTAGCAGCTCACCCTAATTTCAGACACATTCAGTTTCATAGGTATATGGACAGAATATCTTTTGTCTAATACAGACTCATTTGAAATGGAAATCTTCTCAATTTATTTGAGATACAATAATAAAAAGACCCTGATGCTGGGAAATATTGAAAGCAAAAGGAGAAGGGAGCAGCAGAGGATGAGATGGTCAGATAGCATCACTGACTCAGTGGACTTGAATTTGAGCAAACTTTGGGAGATAGTGAAGGACAGGGAAGCCCAGCATGCTGCAGTTCATGGGGTCAGAAAGAAGTGGACAGGACTTAGTGACTAAACAATAACAACAATGAATGCTGGTGATAAAACCATATGAAGTCATCGATGTATCTGAATAGAATTTCCTCTTTCTGGCTTTTTTGGGGCTATTTTCAAATATCGCTACTGTGTGTACTTTTACATTTAATACAAATAAGTGCATAAGGAAAAAAACAAAAGTTTCACGTAATATCCTGTCAATAAAATTAGTAAAACCTGGAAAGCAATTTCCAGTGTAGTATGTGGATCAGGAGATAAGATGCAATATCGGTTCATTTTGACAACAGCTAAAGAAAGTATAATTTTCAGTACTCTTCTAACTTTTATTATCCACATGGGAGCTGTTATTATCTGCATAATGTACTGAGGCATTTGCAATTAGGCTTACTGTTCAGATTAGTCTCCCTCGGTTTCAAGTCACTTTCACTTGAAACGATAAAATTAAATTAGCAGTCTTACCCAGGTCAGTGTGAAGTTTCTCCCAGTGGATTTTGCATGCTATTCTTGCTCGGTTACAGTTTTAATATCATAACACTGGATGCATTTGGAATACAGATATTTTTGCTCTATTTGTAGGAATTTTTAATAAAAGGAGGCAAAACATAATTTCATTTAGTTCAATTTCTTCCATTTAGCTGTTGTACAGGAATTTAAAATAACAATAGAATGCTTGCTTTGGAGTTAAGTGTATACTTTTGCTGTTCCAAGTTATGTGGTGAGCTTTATATTAAAAAATAACATATGCTGGCAAGATAATACTGAATTCCAGTTATAACACAAATATTATTTTTTCTTTGAAACAGGAGGTAGAATTACCCTATGAAATTAGATTTAGGAAAGAACTACTTTCTTTCTTGCTTGCTTTTCTTTTCTCTTTCATTATATTCTTTATACATATTTCTTTGTATCAGTTGAGTTCAGTCCCGCAGTCGTGTGTGACTCTTTGTGACCCCATGGATGGCAGCATGCCAGGCTTCCCTGTCCATTACCAACTCTTGGAGCTTGCTCAAACTCATGTCCATCCAATCGGTGATGTCATCCAACCATCTCATTCTCTGTTCTCCCATTCTCCTCCTGCCCTCAATCTTTCCAAGAATCAGGATATTTTCCAATGAGTTCTTCAAATCAGGTAGCCAAAGAATTGGAGTTTCAGTTTCATCAGTCCTTCCAATGAGTATTCAGGACTGATTTCCTTTAGGATTGACTGCTTGAATCTCCTTGCAGTCCAAGGGACTCTCAAGAGTCTTCTCCAACACCACACCACAGTTCAAAAGCATCAGTTCTTTGACGCTAAGCTTTCTTTATGGTACAATTCCCACATCTGTAGATGACTACTGGAAAAATCATAGCTTTGGCTAGATGGACCTTTGTTAACAATGTAACGTCTCTGCTTTCTAACATGCTGTCTAGGTTGGTCATAGCTTTTCTTCCAAGGAGCAAGTGTCTTTTAATTTCTGGCTGCAGTCACCATCTGCAGTCATTTTGGAGCCAAAGGAAATAAAGTCTCTCTCTGTTTGCATTGTTTCCCTATTTGCCACAAAGTGATGGGACTGGATGCCATGATCTTCATTTTCTGAATATAAATTTACTTTCTTTCTCCTATGATGAAAATGACATTGTTGTTGTTGAGTTGCTAAGTCATGTCCGACTCTTTTGTTGTGCCATGGACTGGAACCTGCCAGGATCCTCTCTCCATAGGATTTTCCAGGCAAGAATTCTGGATTGGATTGTCATTTCCTTAGTCCATGGATCTTAGCAACACAGGGATCAAACCCCCATCTCCTGCATTGGCAGGCAGATTCTTTACCACTGAACCACCAGGGAAGCCTGAAAAATGATGTACCTTTATCAATTATAACCAGAAGAATTTTGGGGGGTATGTTTGTTTCTTTCTGGTTTTTGTTTTTTTTTTTTTTTTTTGTATCTTTGTTTGCTTTATTGAGAATATAAGTACAGAGAATTTTTTTTTCCAGAAAATATAAAACACACATCTCAACAGTCTCACATTCAAATTACACTGACTTACAACTGCTAAAAGGAGAAAATGTGAAATTGACAAAAATTCCAACAGTCTTACCAATGGAGGTAGCTCTATTTTGCCCTGCTTATTTCAAACAGGAAATATATTTTTACCCTAAGCTCTTGCCATAATGGATTCTCCTTAGTTTCACAGTTACATGTAATACTTTATTCTGCCTTCTCTGTGGAAATCCTTGCCCCATCCATTGCTTGACTGGCTTTTCCTCTTTCTTCATGACATGTGTCATTTCTGGGGATGCTCCTCTCACATCCTCAGACCAAGAAGAGTGCTCATGTGTTGGAATTCTACAGCACCGTGCTCCTATCTCTGTGTGATAAGCATATACTGTTTAGCTCATCGTTAAGGCATGAACTGACTCTTTCACTTCTATTTCCCCAGAGTTTTGCACTCATTTGTAATAGAGTAGAAATTTAATTATTTGCAAAAAGACTGAATAAGATAAATGAATATATAAATAAGTTAGATATTGTTTTTAGAGAAGTAGAAAAGAGTGGCAACAAGCAGCTAAATTTGAAAGACTACTTCAGTTCAGATCAGTTCAGTCTTTCAGTTGTATGTGACTCTTTGCGACCCCATGAACTGTAGCTACCAGGCCTCCCTGTCTACCAACTCCCCAAGTTTACCCAAATTCATGTCTGTTGAGTCGGTGATGCAATCCAACCATCTCATCCTCTGTCATCCCCTTCTCCTCCTGTCCTCAATCTTTCCTAGCATCGGGGTCTTTTCAAATGAGTCAGCTCTGTGCATAAGGTAGCCCAAGTATTGGAGTTTCAGATTCAGCATTAGTCCTTCCAATGAACACCTAGGACTGATCTCCTTTAGGATGGACTGGTTGGATCTGGTTGCAGTCCAAGGGACTCTCAAGAGTCTTCACCAACACCACAGTTCAAACGCATCAATTCTTTGGTGGTCAGCTTTCTTTATAGTCCAACTCTCACATCCATACATGACTACTGGAAAAACCATAGCCTTGACTAGATGGACCTTTGTTGACAAAATAATGTCTCTGCTTTTTAATATGCTGTCTAGGTTGGTCATAACTTTCCTTCCAAGGAGTAAGTGTCTTTTAATTTCATGGCTGCAGTCACCATCTGTAGTGATTTTGGAGCCCCCCAAAAATAAAGTCAGCCACTGTTTCCACTGTTTCCCCATCTATTTGCCATGAAGTGATGGGACCAGATATCATGATCTTAGTTTTCTGAATGTTGAGCTTTAAGAAAATTTTTTTACTCTTCTCTTTCACTTTCATCAAGAGGCTCTTTAGTTCCTCTTCACTTTCCGCCAAAAGGGTGGTGTCATCTGCATATCTGAGGTTATTGATATTTCTCCCGGCAATCTTGATTCCAGCTTGTGTTTCTTCCAGCCCAGTGTTTCTCATGATGCAGTCTGCATAGAAGTTAAATAAGCAGAGTGACAATATACAGCCTTGATGTACTCCTTTTCCTATTTGGACCCAGTCTGTTGTTCCATGTCCAGTCCTAACTGTTGCTTCCTGACCTGCATACAGATTTCTCAAGTGGCAGGTCAGGTGGTCTGGTATTTCCATTTATTTCAGAATTTTCCACAGGCATGTAGTCCCTCTCCAGAATTCTTAAGACTAAAAATGTCTGAAGATTCAATGTTAGTGTACAATTGATCTGACAGTAACACTTCATTAGAACTCATGTAAAGCTCATTTTGGTCTTTATTTATTGAACATAATTATTTGCATATTTTGTTACATAGATATTAATGTAGTTGATTATGAGGTCAATATTTGAAATATGGTCTAAATTCCTTCTAAAACACAGAAATGAAAGTAATCTAATTTATGAAACTCATCTGATCGTATGGATTTCAATTAAGGCAGTAAGAAACAAAATACAAAACAACTTCAAATGTAAATATAGCTACACTAGAAAAATTTTGAAATAACAAAATAAGAAAGAAAGAAAAACACTTCCTGCGGCTGGCACAGAGGGACACTTTCATTTTAATCTTACACAAACATTCATATTTTACCCCCAGGGAAAACCTATTTTTAATTTGAATCCAGGAATGAACACAATTAATGCAGCTGGTTACTATAAATTTTTTCCAGGATAGAAATTATCATTATCCATTATTTTAAGCAATCCCATTGACAGTTTGTACTTGACAAACATTAGCAACTAGCTTGCTTATTTTGATCATATCTTTAAAACATAGTACAATAATAGTTACTTTCAAGATAATCATAACCAGACACAGTTAACAAATAATGGTGGTATAGCTAGCATATCTAATAACTGCTAATCAAGGAAGGTGGTGAACTTGCCCATGACATCTACAAACCTCTCTGCCCTTTTTCACTTTTCACACCATGGCTGACTGTGTTGCTTCTCTAGGCTTCCAAACATATGACTGGAAATTGAGATTTTCAAAAGAAAACAACTGAAGTTAAAAAAAAAAAAAAGACTTGCCTTCAGTCTTTTTGGGTTTTAATCATGTATATTGTATATGAGGTAATCCTCTTATTGTATCCAAATATTAATGCCTCTCTTTGTAATAATCTGAATCCTATCAGCTTGAATTTCAGAGAAGTGTGACTTTTTAAAAAGGGCTTTTTGCAAACCTTGATGTTAATTTGGAAGACTTACACACAGAACACAAGCTTTATAGAGAAAAACCTGATGTAATTGAAATTCAGAAGTAAAAGATCTGTGCATATAAGCGGGAGAAGGCGATGGCACCCCACTCCAGTACTCTTGCCTGGAAAATCCCATGGACGGAGGAGCCTGGTAGGCTGCACTCCATGGGGTCGCTAGGAGTCGGACAGGACTGAGCGACTTCTCTTTCACTTTTCACTTTCATGTATTAGAGAAGGAAATGGCAACCCACTCATGTTCTTGCTTGGAGAATCCCAGGGACGGGGGAGCCTGGTGGGCTGCCGTCTCTGGGGTCACACAGAGTCGGATATGACTGAAGCGACTTAGCAGTAGCAGCAGCATACATATAAACAAATTTCTCCAGTTGTAGTGAATAGCACTTGATTCCTAAGGTCATAAAAATGGCCTACTTGCTATGAAAGTATTAATTTTCTAGAAAAACTGCAGTCTATCTTATTACATTACTGCCTAAGATTATTTTTTGCAATGGATGATATAAAGTGTGCTTTACAGTCCGCAAGCAAGTATCATCTCATAACACTGTCATGACACTTGACAGGACCTGAGATTTTAATAGAAACTCATTACAAAAATATTTTTTCTAAGAATGCCAAAATACCTTCCATACTTTAAAGATACATTTTAACAAAGAAAACTTAATGTTTATATATGCTTCCCAACCAAACAGAAAATAGGACTATCACAATTTAGGCCAGGAGGAGATGAGTGTATCTACTTACACAATGAATAAATAGATATAGTTAGTCAATTAAACTTTTACTCAGCAAACATATCAGATGATTTAATTCTGACTTGTCAATTAATGTTTTAATTTAAAGATTTCTTATCGTGCTTTGCCAAACTGCCTTCTAAGTCAATATCTTTTTGAATGGCATTGAACTTTAACAGAGAAAACATACTTTCTATGTGGAAGATGAAAAAATGCCTACAGTGGCACAAAATAAGCCAAATAACAGTAAAACCAAATTGTCTCTATATGATCAGTTCAGTTCAGTCCAGCTGCTCAATCACGTTCGACTGTCTGCGACCCCCTGAATTGCAACACGCCAGGCCTCCCTGTTCATCACCAACTCCCAGAGTTTACTCAAACTCATGTCCATCGAGTCTGTGATGCCATCCAGCCATCTCATCCTCTGTTGTCCCTTTCTCCTCCTGCCCCCAATCCCTCCCAGCATCAGAGTCTTTCCCAATGGGTCAAATCTTCACATGGGGTGGCTAAAGTGTTGGAGTTTCAGCTTTAGCATCAGTCCTTCCAATGAACACCGAGGACTGATCTTTAGGATGGACTGGTTGGATCTCCTTGCAGTCCAAGGGACTCTCAAGAGTCTTCTCCAACACCACAGTTCAAAAGTATCAATTCTTTGGTGCTCAGCTTTCTTCACAGTCTAACTCTCACATACATACATGACCACTGGAAAAACCTTAGCCACCCACCCCCCCTCCCCGCCCCCCCAAAAAATGGATAGGGACTCAGCTACTTGTGAATCATAAATATTAAATCCTGTCTTAGTAAATATGTTAAAAGTTGAATGATGAAGTTCATGCAAATTAAAGGAACAGTATAAACAAAAAACAACGAAAAAAAGGTCTAGTACATTTTTCCTACTTCTGTGATACTGATTACAATAAATATTTAGTAATCAAAGCATTTTGGAAATTAACAGGGAACAAAAATGTCATATAATTAAGTCAAATTACTAGGACTAAACAATAGACATATATTTAGAACAATTTAAAAATAAAGAACCACATTTCAAAGAAACCTAAGGAGAGATATGACCTCAGATTCTTATCTGAATAACTTAACTTGTAGGAGAGGATTGATTATGTGCTCTGTCCTGTCTGACTCTTAGCCCACAAGCTCCTTTGCCCATGGGATTTTCCAAGCAAGAATACTGGGATGGGTTGCCATTTCCTCCTCCAGAGGGTCCTCTCAACCCAGGGATGGAACCCATGTCTCCTGTGTCTGTCTCCTGCATTGGCAGGCGGATTCTTTACCACTAGCGCCACCTGGGAAGCCCAGAAATATGTAATTGTAACAGAAAACATTAAAAGTTTGCTTTAACAAACTTAATTAAAACATATTTACTATGCACAGAAGGTTTGAAAACAGAATGTAAACGAGTTTAAGATGTTCAAAATGTACCTGATTTGTTGGGTTTCTTTCTCCCTTGATATTATTTCTTCCACATTCCTTCTCTAAAATAGGATATAGATGGTGAGAAATGATGCCAATATAATTACCTGTCTCTGTGTAAAAAAAATGAAGCTGGGCATGTTTTCTGGTTCCTAGTTAAATAACTCAGACCAAATAAAAATAACCTATCAGCTGACCCTAAGAAATATTTCCTCTCAGAAAATAGGTCTGTAACCCAAGCATATCAGCCTCCATGGAAACTAACTGTTTCATCAAGACTCATTTTAAGACCATCACCTTGCTGTGTCTACAAAACAAAAGCTATGATATCATAAACTCTCCTTAATTCTAATAGATTCTTTACTGTGCAAAATCCACCCTAAATCACCAGACAGAGGTCCTAAAACTCTTTAAATAACCTTTCTTCCCTTCCCACAAATAAGGCTAGGCCAAGTTCAGGTTCTCTTTTGCTATACCAAGTAAAATAAATTTAATCTTGCTTGATCAAGATATTTTCCTGATGATTTTCTGGTGGGGTGGGTGTGGGGTTTTCAAAAATTCTGGAGACCCCAGCAAGATCCAGCAGAAACCACTTTACCACCATGACTGAAGATTTCTACCTCAGAACCAGAGTTTTCTCCAGGGTCGCTTGAGCCCTCCTTCTGGAATGGTGAGCTACATTCTATGTTGAGTACAAACTCCTGCTTTTTAAAATTAAATCCCAAGCACTGAGTTTATTGTGTATCTTAGGAATGTGGATGGTGCTGCTGCTGCTGCTGCTGCTGCTGCTGCTGCTGCTGCTAAGCCACTTCAGTCATTTCTGACTCTGTGCGACCCCATAGATGGTAGCCCACCAGGCTCCCCCATCCCTGGGATTCTCCAGGCAAGAACACTGGAGTGGGTTGCCATTTCCTTCTCCAGGGCATGAAAGTGAAAAGTGAAAGTGAAGTCACTCAGTCATGTCCGACTCTTAGCGACCCCATGGACTGCAGCCCACCAGGCTCCTCCATCCATGGGACTGTCCAGGCAAGAGTACTGGAGAGGGGTGCCATTGCCTTCTCCACTAGGAATGTATACACATGTTTTAAGAATCCTTTTATAAATTGATCAATTTTTAAAATTTATATTCTATGTTAAAAACTGCATTCTTACTAATGACTCTGTGTGTCTCTCTATCTGCCTTCATCTCTTTCTGCTGTTAGTCTGTAACAGTAAATTAAAGTACACGGGACAAATATAGGTCTGCTAGGTTTGTCTTTCAAGCTAGCTACAAGTAGTAACAAATGATAGGTTGTAATAGTCTAATGTCCTTAAAGATCAATATTTCACTGGAGTTATCTCTCAAATAATTTGTCCATGGAATCTGGGTCTAGCAAAGATCTGCTCAACATGATCAATACCTTCTATTACTAGAGCCGGCAGGTTTGTCAGTTCTCCAATTGTAAAGGACCAACTCTTACGCTCGGATTCTGATACACATGGTAGTCAAGCAACATATTTGATTAAATATTTTCATGGATTTGTATCAATCTATGTAGACATCTCCTCTGGATGAAAACTTCGGCTCTTGTATGACTCTTGGTAGAGGACCCATTTTTGCACTTTTATTTCTAAATATAAAAATATAGCAGAGTATAATGACAATCAAATGGTCACTTCAGGGAACTTCCAATATATAAAAATGCTCATTTAAAAAAGCTTCTTATGAAAATGGGAATTGGGAATAGCAATTCAAAGAGCCCAGAGGAACTTTTCCCTAGCTAAATCCATTTAACTGGTAAAACATAAAAATAAATAAAATGGACTAAGGCTCTGAGAAGTATCCTAAGGTCATACTGCAAATGGAGAACCGTTATTCAGGAAAATCTAATGAATCTCAGTAAAAACATTGAGATGTTGTCACTGTTCCTACCCTAGTCAGCATGACAAAGCTACACTCTGGGTGGACAGACACAAAAAGCTACATCTTGTAAGGCTCCATTTTTATGAGCTGTCTAGGACAAACAAATCTGCAGAGACAGAAAGTAAATTAGCACCTGCCTGTGGCTGTGAAGGGAGGAAAGCATGGGAAGTATCTGTTAATGTGCAGAGGGCTTCTTTTGGGGTGAGGAAATGATCCAAAGTGGATTTTGGTGATGACTGCATGACTCGAGTGTACTTCAGAAAAAAACCATCAAATTTTAAGTTTTCAATGGTTGGCTTGCATAGTACATGGATTATTTCTCAAGAAAGATATGGTTCAGGGTACTGGTCTTATGCCCAAAGAGACAGCTTGTGCAACGTTCTAGCATGATATTTCTAGTTCTCTGTTACTGGAATAATGTATTAGCGTAGGATAATAGCTATAGACAGAAAATCTATTCTAGCCAGCTTAAGCAAAAACATATTTAAGGAGTGTTAAGTTTCTCTAAAACCTCCATCTGTGCTACAGAACCAGATTTGGATGCTATTAGAAATATTTTACAACCCACATTGTAGGCAGACACTTTACCAGCTGAGCCGCCAGGGAAGTCCATTATATTTTACTAGAGACCATCCTGATAGAAGAAATATCAAGTTAAGCTGTGGTAATCATACCCATGGTCAAAATGTACAGGGAAAACATATTCTTAGAAAAATAAAGAAGACAAATTTATAAACATCCAAGGATGTGCACTTTTGATTGATATAAAAACTTTGCAAAAAAAAAAAAAAAGAGAGAGAGAGAGAGATCTCAGATTTCAAAATTGCTTCCTTCAGGATTCCTTGATTAAGACAAAAAAAATAGTGTGGGAAACTTAAACCTAAGTTGAATTTATATTGTTGTGTATCTTAAATTCCCCTTCACACATTTGCTGCTCACTATTTCTCACTATTCCTTCTATTCATTCAGGCCAGAAAGAAACCCTCAAAGCTCAGCTGACCCTTTACAAGTAAACTTCTCTAAAGGAAGAAATCCCTCACAGTTGATTTTAAGTCAAGGTCTCTATCAGAATTAAGAGCTATTTAGAGGATTTTCCCAAGCTTATGTAAGATGGTGCAAAACAAAAAAAAAAAATTACAATGCAATTTGGAGTACTCCGCAGGGTAGACCCTGTGTTTCACTGCCCAGGCCTTCCTTTTGGAATTGAAGTCTTAACTGGTTGAAGGTCACACCACTTTCCGGGGGAAGCTATGCTCAATGTAATATATTGTCTTTTTTCTAATTCATTTCAGAAACTCAGGTCACATTCTCAGACATTGTTCCTTTTTACACAGGAGCATTTAGAATTTTGTTTTAGCATTTAGCAGTTTTTCTTCTTAAAATGATTTAGCCATACCCCATTCACATAAATACCTTTTATAAGATAATACAATTCTAATTTTTAAAATTTTTATTATAATTTTTCCCTCCTCTTTGAGTTACTAAAAAATATATTTTTATTGTCTCTAACTTGATTGCCTTTATATTACTTTTGTACACAGAAGATATGGTCTACGTGTTTAATTGTTTGTAATTTGTGAAGCTTGCTTTGTTTCCTAGTATGTGTTCAATTTTTGCAAATGTTCCAATAAAACTGAGGTTGTGAACCTTCAAGGAACTTGCATACACCAGCATCTGTCTATGCCTCTGCTTTCCCATTTTCGGATTGTTTGTGGCATGTGAAAAAGTCCTTGTTTTCTTGCCCAGTTCAACAATGTGATAAAAATGTTTTAAATATTTTATTCACCAGGGGTTATTTGGAGTCAAGATTTTTTAATGAAAATGCCTATATCTTAATTGTGGTATGATTATATATATATATATATATATATATATATATATATATACATATACATATATATATATATAAACTTACTAAACTATACATTTAAATTGAATTCATTTTGCAGTATGTAAGTTATAGCTCAATGAAGCTGATTTAAAAAATGCCTGAGTATTTTCAGTAGCTACACTGAAAGTAATTTTGTTAACCAAGCAGGCAGGCACCAGTTCAGTTCAGTCACTCAGTCATGTCCGACTCTTTGTGACCCCATGAACCTTCAAAATCACCAGCAAATGCTGAAAAGATGGACTGATGCATTTCAGGCGTCATTTACAATGTCTAAACTGACTGAGAGTTGGGAGAATATAGATACCAGAAATAAGACAAGTACAAGACTACTGAACCAAGCAGGGTTACAGATATGAAGTAAGATAGGGAGTGACAATAGAAAGGAAGTGAGATGAACTCAAAGGATGAATGCAGGCACTCGGTTTCTGATAAGCAAGGATAAAAATCCCCTTTTCAGAAGAGGAGGAATAAAAAAAGATCACTGCATTGTGGTGAAGTTTACTACATCCAATTAGTATGTCCACATGAAATAATTCACATTGCTGACTAGGCAGAATACTGTGTAAATAAGTCATTATTATTGTTTTTCTAAGGAGCAAGGAAACAAGTGAATGGAAAACAAGTCTCTACTGAGACAGTAATCCAATACGCCTGCATCTCTGGAAATAAGGAGCCAAAGAGGTTCTTATATCAGAAAGATGATTTAAGAAATGACCTGGGAACAAATTTTATGTATTTCTGATTTCACTTTGGACCAGGCTTACTAACTAATGATAATAACGACAGCAACAACAATATTAATAATAGCTCTCTACTTGAAGTCTCACCATCATTTTAGACCATATTGCTTCCTTATTGGCGTTGGGAGTTATAATAGAATTTTTCAAATCTGAGACTTAAACTCTGCCTGAAAACAAAACAAAATAAAAAAATAAGCCTTAAGTGATGAATTGAGAAAGACACTCAGAAATAAAATCTATAAATATCAACATCATTTGTCATTTAATGAATGGACTGTAATTGCTAACATTTCCCTAATTGGAATAATGGGAATGTCTGAACCTGATCCATATCTAGTCTGACAATTTTTCAACAAGCTCTCTTCAAGGAAATATCATGTGGATTGTGGTCAGGAAGGAATATTCAGCAATAATAGAAATCCATCCAGCAGTTAATATGTTTAAAATGGTTGCCAGTTTTAATATGTTTTATGTAAAGATACAGTCGTTTTACTGATGATCACTCATAGAGTGGGAAATAAGAAATGTCTTTAGTAGATTAAAAAATTTATGTCCCCAAATCTCAAAGGGACCAGTTAGGAAATGGGCATTTTATTCATCCTGCAATAAGAAGAGTTGTATAAAATAATTCAAGGACTTCTGCAGTAAATAAAATAGTAATACCAATTCCCATCATGCCATTATATGCATCTATTTGACCTGATTGCCTTGATAGTTAGTATGAATTTGGAAGGATAAAACAAATAATTAATTTGATGAGTTGCTATGAATACAGAAAAGAGACAGAACCAATTAGATTCATGACAGAATGAGATTTCTATTCTACCAGGACAACTGAATTATACCTATAAAATATGTCTGTTGTGCAAGCTGAATTTTTAGAAGAATAATGATTGTAGATACAGTACTCTCAAACATATAGTATATAGCACTTTATTAAATATTTTCCTTTCAAGAATCAGAAGTAACATATTACATTGATCCTTATGGGACACATGGGTTGAATTTACAAATAAATCATGTATATTCTTAAACAGCTTGGATATAAATATTCACTGATTTGAAAAGTAATGTTTTCTCTTTGTCATATTTGAGCTCATTAGAACTGTATCCATTTTACTGGGAGCAACTGAACATGGAAAATCAACTTTTCATTTAAGCCGTAAAGGAGTTCGTTGTTACCATGCATACTTTCAGTTTGATAATATAGCAATTTTCTCTAATTTCATCCATGTTAAATGGTGTATTAAGCATGTATTATTCTGAAAGTAGATGAAGGAGTAATAAGTAGAATCATCTGCTTCCCTCAAGTTTAGAAACAATTTAGAAATAAGACAAAAATATTAACAAGCAGACAACCAAAATTTTATCATTTCTACTAAGGGGTATGCATGGCAACGAGCCCAAGATCCCTAGCTTCACCCTATTTATAGTAATGAAGCAAGTCCTCCTGCTTAGCATGCAATATCTCTATTCTATCTCTTTTTAAGCATTAATACATTTCTCTCTAAAACATAGCTAAGTTAGACTATTCTTTCTCAAAAACATTCATGCTCTGAAAAGTAAAAAAGTAATTTTGAACATCATCTGTAAGACTTGGTATGTAGTTCTTAAAACCCAACCTAACACAACAATGTGGATGCATTTAATGTCACTAAACTGCACACTTAAAATGGTCAAAATGGTATGTTTTACTACGCAAGCAAAAATAAACCAACCCCCAAACAAAAACAACAACAACAACAACAACAAAAAAAAACAAGCTAGCTCTGCTCCCTATCTCCATTCTTACAATATTAAAATTTTCTCAACTACTAAAACTCTTGGTCAACAAATACCTGATATGAGCCCACTTAGCTCCGAGGAATGATGGACTTCCTAGTTATTATTTACATTTACAATATCAAGTCTGAAACTCCAATGTATATAATACATTCTACATGAAAAATTTAGTAACACCCACTCAAAAACTACAATCAAATCCAATCTGTCATTTGTCCTTCGACATAGACGCAGGAGAGAAGTGGCTACATCTTAGCCTTACACTGTAAAGCGACCATTTAATTTTCAAAAGTACATTGACATGCTACTTTTTAAAAAATATATATTTTCCTAAGTGCTAGGGATCACAAAATATTTTAAAATCACTTACAGGCTCAACATGTAATCCTAAATGTTTGCTTTGGTTTTTATTGGTATGTTTAATTTTTGACACATAATTGTTTTAAAATTGTGTAATAATATTTTACAGTACAAAGTTATATTATAGCTAAAATACATGCAATCATGTAAATATTTTAAAATACTATTTAAATTCATCCAAGAGTTTATCATTAAACTGAAATCATGTGGCTAAGGCATTTGGAAAGAACTTATATTTTATTTACATAGGAAGTCAGTAAATATTGTTTATGAGAGAGTAACTATTCACCTAATTAAATATCAAATCCAAGTATAAATTAGAATGTGTGCTTATCTGGAATGCTCATTTGTGAGGATCAGAGATTTATTTCCACTCCTAGGTGTTATGTACATACTGTGCATTTATAAATATATCCCTTCTAGGAAGTCATTAACCAAGGATAGCAGAGGAAAATAAAAAGGCTCTGAAACTTTACATTAAAAGCAATTTACTAATCTCCAAGCATTTCCTTTGATTCACTAAGATCTATCTCTGTCAGTAAGCACATACAGGCAACTATTCTCTCACGTTTTGTCTAAATTATAACTGAGAAATTTTCAGTGAGCTTTTCCTCAGAGACTTGTTTATCGATTTGACTAACAAATAGAACAATGCAAATCCAGGGGTTTAAGCATGCACATTTCTAGAAGTCAACCAATGCCTGAAATTCTGACTACTGAACAGAATTTCAGTAGTACTGGGACATTTCTACCAACAGGGCATATTTGCAGGTCACAGAAAAAGCTCCCTCCCCTAACGCCTGACTCACCAGAGAAAACCCTGATGCTGGGAAAGATTGAGGGCAGGAGGAGAAGGGGACAAGAGAGGATTAAATTGTTGGATGGTGTCACTGACTCAATGGATGAGTTTGAGAAAACTCTGGGAGATAGTGAAGGACAGGGAAGCCTGACATGCTGCAATTCATGGGACTGCAAAGAATTGGACAGGACTTAGAGACTGAACAACAACTCCCACCCTCACCCCCCAAATAAAAGAAAAACTTACCCTCTTGCTTTAAGAACTATAGACATGGTTGCTAGGGATTTTCTTCTGGGATCCTAGCTGAGAAATGTTGGATTTCTTGTTCTCAAGAGCTTTATGTTAGTATCACTAAGAATCAAATTTGGATTGAAAAAAGGATTAAGGTACAAATGCACGTATTTGTAAGTGTATTTTCTTTCTAGTTAGTGAATGTTTGAAATACACAAAGGTTGGGTATTGACTTTTAGATTTCTTACCTTATTCTTAACGAGAGCCCTTTAAAAAATTGAAGACATATCATTAATGAAATATCTAATATTTACTTAGTGCTTATTCATGGGGCAAATGTTGTACCAAGTTTTTTTCTGGATTATTTTATTTAATTTTCCCAAAGTTCTCCACAAAGCAATTGCTATTATTATCTCTCATACAAGATGAAACCACAAACACAGACAGGTAAGATGCTCAAGATGTTAAGGTTAGTGGTTCCCAGAGCCAAGTCTCTTTATACACAGTTAACTGCTAGTGTGTGTGTGTGTGTGTGTGTGTGTGTGTGTGTGTGTGTGCGTGCACGTGCGCACACACATAAGCATATATAAATATATATGTGTATTTAAAGTGCATTTTTTCCATCAGCGTCTCCCTCCTTTTATTAATCTCCTTCCTACTTTTCACTCTTTACATTTAACACATTTATCTCCACTCATCCTTCTGTATCTTCTGTTTCTCTCTTATCTTGCTACCAAATTTTAAACTGTTTATAATTTTACTAAATGTCTACATTTTCTCATTTCGACACACCTTCAGTTCATTGCAAAATGGTATCTAGTATCAATAGGTTTTCACAGTAGAGACCATATTTACTGAATTTTTTAAATGAAAATTTTCAAAGTCCTGGAGATTGCGATTGGTAAGTCTATGGTAGAATTCATAACCTATATTCTTTTTTTTTTTTTTTTAACAAGTAACTGCTGTGGCTCTAATTCTTTTCCTCAAACATGCTCATTTTCAGTTACATTGGTCATAGTTTCTTAATCTACATGGATTTGTCTTCATGTGCTCACCTCTTACATGTTGATTATAAGCTGAAAGTACTCTGCCAGCCCTCTCTTTTCCCACCTCATCTTTGGAATCCTTTATCTGTAGTCCATGCTCCAACCACAGCCTATGAAGAAACTCTTCTCTAATCTGTCTCTCCAGTCCAGATTTATCATCTGATTCCTTAATCATTATACAGGATGTCTTCTATATTATCTATGCCTGGATATCCCTCAGGCTGTTTAAATTCAATAATCTCAAACTTATCTCATTGTATCATTGTATGCCAAATTTACTCTTTCTCTGTTCTTTATCTTAGTTAATGGTGCCATTAACCTAAGTGAAAAACCTAAAATCCCTAACCAAATTCTCTTGCACTTTCAATCTGTCCACACCAAACACTTACGGATACACAAGTTTATCCTGTAATTGTGTAGCTCTTACTAGTTGGCAAGCAAAATAGTACAACCATTTTGAAACAATTTTTTTTATCAATTTCTTACAAAGTTAAACATAATCTCACCATAGGATCTAACAATACCATTCATAGATACGTGCCCAATTGATTTGAAAATTTACATCTACACTAAGATAGGAACAAAGGTGCTTATTATAGCTTTATTCATAATTTCCCAGAACAGGAATCAACCAAGATGATGTTCAACAGATGAATAAACTGCTGTATAGCCAAACAATGAAATAATCAGGAAAAAAAGAAATGAGTTATGCCACTAAAAGATGCAGATAAACCTGAAATGAATATTGCTAAGTAAAAGAAGCCAATCTGAAAAGACTACATAATATATGATCCCAAATACATTTCCGTATATTGAAGAATCCTTGCATCCCTGGAAAAAAACCAACTTGATCATGGTATATGAGCTTTTCGATGTGTTGATGAATTCTGTTTGCTAAAATTTTGCTGAGGATTTTTGCATCTATGCTCATCAGTGATATTGACCTGTAGTTTCCCTTTTTTGTGTTGTCTTTGTCTGGCTTTGGTATCAGGGTGATGGAAGCCTCATAGAATGAGTTTGGAAGTGTTCCTTCCTCTGCAATTTTTTGAAAGAATTTTAGAAGAATAAGCATTAGCTCTCCTCTAAGTGTTTGATAGAATTCTCCTGTAAAGTCATCTGGTCCTGGGTTTTGTTTTTTGGGGAGATTTTTGTTCACAGCTTCAATTTCAGTGTTTATAATTGGGTTGTTCATGATTTCTATGTATTCCTAGTTCAGTCTTAGAAGATTGAACTTTTCTAAGAATCTGTCCATTTCTTTGAGGTTATCTATTTCATTGTCATATAGTTGTTCATAACAGTCTCTTATAATCCTTTGTATTTCTGCATTGTCTGTTGTAATCTCTCCTTTTTCATTTCTGATTTTGCTGATTTGGTTCTTCTCTCTTTTTTTCTTGATGAGTCTGGGTAAGGGCTTGTCAATGTTGTTTATTTTCTCAAAGAACCAGCTTTTAGTTTTATTAATCTTTACTATTGTTTCTTTCATTTCTTTGTCATTTATTTCTGCACAGATCTTTGTGATTTCTTTCCTTCTACTAATTTCTTTTTCCCTTCTTCTTTTTCCAGTTGCTTCAGGTGTAAAGTTAGGTTGTCTATTTGATGTTTTTCTTGTTTCTTGAGGTAGCATTGTATTGCTATAAACTTCCCTCTTAGAGCTGCTTTTGCTGCATCCCACAGATTTTGAGTTGTGTTTTCATTGTCATTTGCTTCTAGAAATGAGAAATCCAGAAATTTCTGCAGAAATGCAGAAATTCTAGTTTTTCTTTTAATTTCCATTTGATTTCTTCAGTAACCTGTTGCTTGTTTAGAAATGTGTTGTTTAATATCCATGTGTTTGTTTTTCTTACAGTTTTTCTTCTTGTAATTGATATCTAGTCTCATAACATTGTGGTTGCAGAAGATGCTTGATACAATTTCAATTTTCTTAAATTTACTGACATTTGATTTGTGACCCAAGATATGGTCTATCCTGGGGAATGTTCCGTGTGTATTTGAGAAGAAGGTGTATTCTTCTGCATTTGGATGGAATATCTTGAAGATATCAATGAGATTCATCTCATCTATCATTTAAGACTTGTGTTTCTGTATTAATTTTCTGTTTTGATGATCTGTTTATTGGTGTAAGTGGGGTGTTAAAGTCCACTACTATTATTGGGTCACTGTCAGTTTCTCCTTTTATGTCTGTTAGTGTTTGTCTTATGTAGTGAGGTGCTCCTATGTTGGGTGCATAGATATTTACAATTGTTATGTCTTCCTCCTGGATTGATCCCTTGATCATTATGTAGTGTCCTTCCTTATCTCTTGTAATCTTCTTTATTTTAAGGTCTATTTTGTCTGATGTGAGGTCAATATGATACCCCATATTAACAAATTGAAATATAAAAACCATATGATCATCTCAATAGATGCAGAAAAAGCCTTTGACAAAATTCAGCACCTATATATGATTAAAACTCTTCAAAAAAGTGGGTATAGAAGAAACCTACATCAACATAGTAAAGGCCATATATGATAAGCCTACAACAAACATTATTCTCAATGGTGAAAACCTGAAGCATTCCTCCTAAGATCAGGAACAAGACAAGGGTGTTCACCTTCATCATCATTATTCAACATAGCTCTGGAAGTCTTAGTTACAGCAATCAGAGAAGAAAAAGAAATAAAAGGAATCCAGATTGGAAAAGAAGTAAAGCTCTCACTGTTTGCAGATGGCATGATATAGTACATAGAAAACCCTAAAGCTAGTATCAGAAAATTACTAGAGCTAATCAGTGAATTTAGCAAAGTTGCAGGATACAAAATTCAATACACAGAAATCACTTGCATTTCTATATTCTAACAATAAAAAAATCACAAAGAGCAAGCAAAGAATCAATCCCATTCACCATTGCAATAAAAAGAATTAAGTATCTAGGAATAAACTTACCTAAGGAGACTAAATAAAAGTAGACAGAAAATTATAAGACCCTAATGAAAGAACAAAGATGATATAAACAGATGGAGAGATATTCCATGTTCCTGGGTAGGAAAAATCAATATTGTTAAAATGACTATACTACCAAACGGAATCTACAGATTTAATGCAATCCCTATCAAATTGCCAATGGCATTTTTCACAGAACTAGAACAAAATTCATATGAAAACACAAAAGACTCCAAATAGCCAAAGCAGTCTTGAGAAAGAAGAATGGAACTGGAGGGATCAAGTTCCTGATTTCAGATTTTACTACAAAGCTACAGTCATCAAGAGAGTATGGTACTGGCACAAAAACAGAAATGTAAACCAATGGAACAAGATAGAAAGCCCAGAAATAAACCCATGCACCCACTAGTACCTTATTTTTGACAAAGGAGGCAAGAACATACAATGGGGCAAAGACAACCTCTTTAATAAGTGGTGCAGGGAAAATTGGACAGCTACATGTAATGAAATTAGAATACTTTCTAACACCATACACAAAGATAAACTCAAAATGGATTAAAGACCTAAATGTAAGGCCAGAAACTATAAAACTCAAACATAGGCAGAACACTCAATGACATAAGTCAAAGCAAGATCCTCTATGACCCACCTCCTAGAGTAATGGAATTAAAAACAAAAGTAAACAAGTGGGTCCTGATTAAACTTAAAAGCTTTTGCACAGCAAAGGAAACTATAAAAAAGGTGAAAAGAAAACCCCCAGAATGGGAGAAAATAATAGCAAATGAAACAACTGACAAAGGATTAATTTCCAAAATATACAAGCAGCTCATACAACTCAATACTAGAAAAAAAAAAAAAAACAATCAAAAATTGGGAAAAAGAACTAAGCAGACATTTCTCCAAAGAATACATACAGATGGCTAACAAACAAATGATAAGATGCACAACATCACTCATTATATCACCTCACACCAGTCAGAAGGGCCCTCATCAAAAAGCCTACAAATAATAAATGCTGGAAAGGATGTGGAGAAAAGGGAACACTCTTGCAGTGTTTGTGGGAATGTAAATTGATATAGCCACTATGGAAGACTGTATGGAGATTCCTTAGAAAACTAGGAAAAAAACCACCACATGACCCAGCAATCCCATTCCCAGGCATATACCCTGAGGAAACCAAAATTGAAAGAGACTTATGCATCCCATTGTTCATTGCAACACTATTTATGATAGCAATAACATGGAAGCAACCTAGATGTCCGTTGACAGATGAATGAATAAAGAAGTTGTGGTATATATACACAATTGAATATTACTCTGCCATAAAAAGGAACAAATTTGAGTCAGTTCTAATGAGGCGGATGAACCCAGAACCTTTTATACAGGTGGAATCAGAGTAAATCATGAGAAATGCTGGGCTGGAGGAAGCACAAGCTGGAATCAAGATTGCCAGGTAAAATATCAATAACCTCAGATATGAAGATGACACCACCCTTATGGCAGAAAGTGAAGAGGAAATAAACAGCCTCTTGATGAAGGTGAAAAAGGAGAATGGAAAGGTTGGCTTAAAGCTCAACATTCAGAAAACTAAGATCATGGCATCTGGTCCCATCACTTCATGGCAAGTAGATGGGAAGACAGTGGCTGACTTTATTTGGGGGGGCTCCAAAATCACTAGGGATGTTGACTGCCACCATGAAATTAAAAGGCATTTACTCCTTGGAAGGAAAGTTAATGACCAACCTAGATAGCATATTAAAAATCAGAGACATTACTTTGCCAACAAAGGTCAGTCTCGTCAAGGCTACGGTTTTTCCAGTAGTCATGTATGGATGTGAGAGTTGGACTATAAAGAAAGCTGAGAGCCGAAGAATTGATGCTTTTGAACTGTGATGTTGGAGAAGACTCTTGAGAGTCCCTTGGACTGCAAAGAGATCTAACCTGTCTATCCTAAATGAAATCAGTCCTGGGTGTTCATTGGAAGGACTGATGTTGAAGCTGAAACTCCAATACTTTGGCCACCTGATGCGAAGAGCTGACTCATTGGAAAAGACCCTGATGCTGGGGAAAATTGAGGGCAGGAGAAGAAGGGGACGGCAGAGGATGAGATGCTTGGATGGTATCACCGACTCAATGGACATGACTTTGGGTAAACTCCGGGAGTTGGTGATGGACAGGGAAGTCTGCCATGCTGTGGTTCATGGGGTTGCAAAGAGTTGGACACGACTGAATGACTGAACTGAACTAAACTGAGGTGAGTCAAGAAGAGAAAGATAATGCCGTATTCTAACACATATGTATGGAATCTAGAAAAATGGCAATGAAGAATTTATTTGCAGGGCAACAGTGGAGAAACAGACATAGAGAATAGACTTACAACATGGGGAGAGGGGAGGAGAGGGTGAGGTAGATGGAAAGAGTAACATGGAAACTTACATTACCATATGTAAAAAGAGATAACCAATGGGAATTTGCTGTTTATCTCAGGAAATTCAAACAGGGGCTCTGTATCACCTAGAGGGGTGGAATGGGGAGGGAGATGGGAGGGAGTTTCAAAAGGGAGGGGATATGTATACCTATGGCTGATTTAAAATATATATATATATAATCCCCAATATATGACATTCTTAAAAAGGCAAAACTACGGAGGCAGGAAAAAATTTTGTGGTAACCTGGGATTTGGGAATAGAAGAAAAGTTTTGAACAGATGAAGCACAGAGAGACAATTTTTTATGCTATTTAATGATTGAGAGTAACCTATGCATTCTTCAGATTCATATAAATGTGTAATACAAAGAGTAAACCTTTAATGTATAAAAAGTAAGGAAAAGCTCATTGAAACAGTTGCAGGTTCCAGGGAGGAATGCAGTCTGTGACAAGGGAATCAAATTGTGCTGGAAAGTGTCGGATAACCTCCGGGAAGGGTATGGAGGAAAAGATCCTTACCTAAGTGATTGTGGAAATGAACGGAGTCTGTGAGAATGAAGATGCAAGGGACTGCACATAAGGACTGCACTTCAGTTGATAAAGTTGTATCCCCAAGTATTATGGGGAAGAACCCTAATACTACTGCATAAGTACACCACAGCTGAACAACTGGATACATGCATGATAAATGGTAGAAACCTGTTTTCTCACAGTTGAAGAGGGAATGGGTAGATACAAGAAGCTAGAATGATTCATGTGATAATGGATTAGGGTTGGAGACATTAGTATAAACTATATCAGTTTAATATAGCTACCAATGTTAACATATAGAAATATTTATACATATATGTACACTAGGAGAAGGATGGAAGGCAATAACTTTGCACAGCACCTCAGCCAGATGACCAAAGTCAGCATCACCAGGGATATACCATGCTGATATTTCGTACTCTTGATCTGATGGGATGAAAATGGCCCTCTACCTTGTGATAGTATTCCAACAACAACCCCCTAACTACAATCCAGCCATGAGAAAAGCATCAGGAAATTTCTAGCAGAAGGCCACTCTAAAAAGCATTCGACCAATGCCCCTCAAAACTGTCAAGGTCATTAAAAACAAAACACATCTGAGAAACCATTAGCAACAAATAACAACCTGTGGAAACATGACAAATAAATGCAATGTGGTCCCCTGGATGAGCTGCTGGAACAAGAAAGGGCATTAGATAAAAACTGCGTAGGCTAAAGCAACTAAATAAGGATTCATTACATTTATATACTATATATTGATAACTTCCTTCATACTATCTTGAGATTCTTAGAGGTGGATGTATTTGTATAATAATCATACCAAGCTATAAAAAGTAAAGATGTCTCCCCAATAAAGCATACTCTACACTAATAACATTTCAACACTTTGCAGAAATGCCTACCTCTGAGGGGAAAAAAAAAAATTACATATGAGGGACACATTTTGCAAGATGTGGGCTAATTTCCTGTTACTGTAGTTTATAAAGAAGCAATCCAAATATAGTTCATAGATTTTTCAAATAATACTCTATTTTTCTAACTTTTATCAAGTTTTTAGTTATATTTATGAAACCTATAACATTATTCAAGAAACAAAGACTTTTCAGAATATAAAATAGCACATTTTAAGCTGCTATGAAAGAAGGTTCAATTCATTTCACACTCCTGAATAAGGCTGATTTTCATATAAATTATATGATATATTATCATTTGTACTGCACATATATCACTTTCTCCCTTCATATTGAGATAGTTATCTTGTGTGAAAGGGTTAAGGCAGATGGGGGAAAAATAAAAATTAAAAAAAAAAGTAACTCAGGGCTTTTTCAGTTTAAGAAATAAAATACTTTGTTATTTCCCAAAGTGAAAATTAGAACCATTCGTATTGGCTTAAAACTGAAGCCTGTCCGCTCTGTGGAAAAGCTTTTGTATTATGAGCTGTGAATCACAGGGACCTGCTAACCAGCACCTATCTCTGCCAGAATTATAAAAGCATTATTTTCAAGAGTATGATTTTTCATCAACTGTTTCAATAGTGTCTTTTTATCTAGTTATCCTTATGCTTTATTTTAATGTTCATGCTTTTCCCATTATGATTCATGGGCTACAGATGACTTTTTCATCACTTCTTTAAAAATGAGAATGTAAAAAACCACAAAATACTATCTAGCAACTGTCCTTTCTAATGCTCCAAATTTTGAAGCTGTGCCTATTTCTGTGGGAAAGCAGTATTACCTTGGGGTTTGGGTCCCCATTTTTCATTGGCTTACCATTTGACAAAATGGTTCTAGTCCAACATAGCTTAAAAAGAACGCAACCAAATAATCAAAGGGCAGTATGAGCTATGTCTCAAGGGTGTCATTCTGTCTGAACTGAATTGATAAGAAGTTAAAGCCCATTTTCTGGAGAAATAGGCAATGATCTAGAAATCCTCACAGAATCTGTCCTTTTCCTGACCATGTGTCTAAGAACTATAGCTTCAAAAGTCTACAGAAGCAAACACAAGTTACTCTGCTGCAGGGCAGCATACTGTTTTTGTTTGGGTGATAAAACCAGTCAAAGGGTAAATTGGAAGTATTACTAGCTCACTGTCTAAATCACTTAGTACTGCTGGAAGCACCAAAGCATCATTACCAAAGATGTTATGATAATGTTTGCTAGTGAGAGCTTGTCAAAGTTACCTTTTAAGCATTAATTCATGAGTGGAGATTTTTCCCACCAAGTTTTGGAAAAATGTTTTGCAATAGTTGCTTTTCTTTATATAGCAGTCTATATGCCAGTCATTATCTCCTAAAATTACATATTCCTATTAATAGGAATATATGGTTATGGATTTACTGTGTCTCGCCAAAATCCATATGTTGAAACCCTAACCCCACACTGTCACTATATTTGGAGATGAGGCCATTTTACCTATAAAAATATAATTATTTAAATTCAATGAGGTCATAAAGTTGGGGCACTCATCCAAGAGAATTATTGTCCTTACAAGAGACATCAGAGAACCTATTTTCTCTCTTCCTGTAAGAACACTGAAGAAAGGCCATGTTTTGACTCAAGGAGAAGGCAATAGTCTGCAAGGTATGACAAGTATCCTTTTCAGGAACCAAATTAGCTGGCACCTTAATCTTGGACTTCCAGCCTCCAGAACTGTTGGAAATGGCAACATGTTTCCATAGGTTGTTATTTGTTGCTAATGGTTTCTCAGATGTGTTTTCTTTTTAATGATCTTGACAGTTTTGAGGGGTATTGGTTGAATACTTTTTAGAGTGGCCTTCTGCTAGAAATTTCCTGATGCTTTTCTCATGGATTGCAAATTAAATTTCTGTTGTTTAAGTACACAGTTTATGGTATTTTGTTATAGCAGCCTGGGCTGACCAGTACGTATATCATACTGAATGGTTAATGAAGACATGTCCACTCACTATACTTTCTTTTCCCCAAAACCACTTCCCCAAGATCTTTTATTTAAACATTTACTCAGTGTTTTTTTTCCCATCATTAATCAAAAATTGTTGTTGTTTTCTTTTCTCTGAATAGTTGAGTGATCTCAGCCAATATAGAAAACACTGCCAGTTATTCTATACTTCCCTTTTATGAGAAGACACCTCAATTTATTTGAGTGCTAGCTTTCCTATGATATAATTATGTAGTAAAAGTGTGTTTGTTTTACATCACTGAAACTACCCTTACTGTTAGTATTTTATTGGTAAGCATGTGCACTATTCTGAACAATAACATCTTATGTGCTAAGGAGGAAAATATTTCATTAAAAGTCTTATTATTAAAGGGGGAAACACAATAAGTAGTCTTGGTCTTGCCTAGATATTACTGTCTGTGCATAAGACATCTAGAACTACTTTAACTTCTTGCAAGCATGAGAAACAGGTGGAAACTGATATACTGAGATAATATAGTACAAAGATGGAAATAATCGAGAAGTCTGAGGGTATTATTGAATCTTGAATTAAACTGCATTGGAGTGTTTCTATATCCAGACTTTTTGTTTGTCAGGACAATAAATAAATCTCCTCTTGCTTAAGAAGCATCAATTTGAATAATAATAATTATACATGACAATTACATCTTCATTTACAGATATAGTCTGAAACTAAAATAACTTGACTTGAGTTGTCAACAAAACACTTTTGAAAATAATTTCAGTTCTTCAATCAATTTAATAAATGCTTTTCACATTAGAGAGAAAAATACACTTTGCATGAAATTATACTTACTTTTTGGTAAAATCAACATATAAAATTTTTTGTCATAAAGATCTCTGGAAATAATATATGAGAATTAAATGATATCACATTTAAGGGATACTGAGGACTGGCACTGGAAGTCTAGGTAAAAGGGATAGTTTCTACTTTATGAAATTCTATGTTTTGAGTTTTAGGAAAGTTTATATGTATCACCTATTAAAATTTAAATGTTCTGTTTTTTTTTTTTTAAATAAAGACTAAGGAGGCCATCAAAATTAGATACTGAGGAAAAGCAAAAATAAAAATGTTACTCAAACTAAAATTGCATTCAATCTTATGTACTGTGGTCTATATGTAACGAATGAAATTATAGAGGTATTCTCACAACTATTTCAGCAGTTTCCCTTATCAGTTCATACCATTTTTAAAATTCCTAACCTGATAACTAAACAGATTTCCTTTACATTTTCTGAGCTTGTTTGTTCCTTATCGCCCTTTCTAAATATCTGTATACAGACACTTGTATTCAATGTCATCAGTAAGACTCAGAGTATATAAAACTCAGGAATATATTTTTTCAGTATTGACTTAACACTGCATATTCAAAGTGGAAGAAGAACAACACAATAATCACTCATTTTAATCCAACTATAGTCATATTGAGGATTCTATTGGTACCTGATCTAATGTGGATGTTACCAAAAGTCTGATAGTCACAGAGCTTCCTAATATAAGCTCTAAAAAAATCAGTAATTATCTAAGATATTCTGTTAAACCATTATAAGAATTACATTTCATTAATTTAATAAAAATTAACCATGATACCCAGTGCTACCTGACCAGAGTAAAATTAATATACTCAAATTTTGCTCATGGCAGCACTTTAGACATTATTTCTAAATATCCAAATAAAAATAGACATGCCTAACAGCAAGTAAAAAACTGAAAAAATTGAAAAGGCAACAACTATTCCAAGATCCGTAAGAGAGCTGAGAATACAAGGTAAATCACCATCCTCAAGGTTGGAGAGATGGTAAAGAGAGGGAGTCATGGTCTGCCAGAGGAACTCATGAATGGAAACCACTGCAGGAACAGGAGCCAGAGTAGGAAAGTTGGCATGGAATTGATAAATCACCTGAGGCTTAGTGTGGTCAAATCTGAGATCTAAACTCTCCAGCAGGCCCTCATCATAGGGGGTCCCCTGCAACTTTGTGAGATTTACTTCGGGAGGCTGGATCAGTTTCTTTCATATCAAAGAAAACTCCCCTCTTGTTTCCCACAGAGGAAGGGGGAAAGGAGCAATTTTGAAATTTGCCAGGGCACTTTGTTCTTAATGAGGCCTGCCCTCAGGAGAAACTTGCTGGGGGTAACATCAGTCTAACTTGCTGGGGGTAACATCAGAGTCTAACTAAGGAGAAGGGAAATGCCCAACTCCAATCAGGTCTAGCCTTCAAAGTGAAGATTTTCCACAAGTGGTTTTGTGCTCAAGAATAAAGCCCTGCTGTGATTTATCTCTTTTATTTGGATGTCTCAGCTTGCTGCTGATACTGTTACTTCTGCCCTTCTATTGCCCCACACATATGCTTAAATGAGAATGAAGATATTGGTTGTAGTATCTAAAGATACTTTCTCACAGGACTATAATCAAAGAGATACAAATGGAAGGTTCTAATTTTAGACTTTATACTACAGCTTTCTTGTTGTTGTTTAGTCACTAAGTAGCATCCAACTCTTTTCCAACCCCATGGACTGTAGCCCACCAGGCTCCTCTGTCCCTGGGATTTCCCAGGCAAGAATACTGGAGTGGGTTGCCATTTTTTTTTTTTTTTTTGCAAGGGATATTCCCAACCCAGTTACAGAACCTGCTTCTCCAGCATTGGCAGGCAAATTCTTTACCACTGAGCTATCAGGAAAGCCCTTAGACTACAGCTTACACAGGTAGTAATAGTGAATAGTCCTTTTTAAAAAAAACTGGAATGGTGTTCCAAATATATATAGATATAGATATAGATATAGATAAAAATAATGCCATTTCAAGCACTGAGAACATCAGAATTTTACTATTCATAGTAATCTAAAGAAAGATATCCAAGCCACCTATCAGTTCAGTCGGGACAGTTCAGTCACTTAGTCGTGTCTGACACTTTGCGACCCCATGAATCGCAGCACGCCAGGCCTCCCTGTCCATCATCATCTCCCGGAGTTCACTCAGACTCACGTCCATCGAGTCTGTGATGCCATTCAGCCATCTCATCCTCGGTCATCCCCTTCTCTTCCTGCCCCCAATCCCTCCCAGCATCAGAGTCTTTTCCAATGAGTCAACTCTTCGCATGAGGTGGCCAAAGCACTGGAGCTTCAGCTTTAGCATCATTCCTTCCAAAGAAATACCACAGTTGATCTTCAGAATGGACTGGTTGGATCTCCTTGCAGTACAAGGGACTCTCAAAAGTCTTCTCCAAAACCACAGTTCAAAAGCATCAATTCTTCGGCAACAGCCTTCTTCACAGTCCAACTCTCACATCCATACATCACCAGAGGAAAAACCATAGCCTTGACTAGATGGGCCTTAGTCAGCAAAGTAATGTCTCTGCTTTTGAATATACTATCTAGGTTGGTCATAACTTTTCTTCCAAGGAGGAAGTGTCTTTTAATTTCATGGCTTTAGTCACCATCTGCAGTGATTTTGGAGCCCCAAAAAATAAAGTCTGACACTGTTTCTACTGTTTCCCCATCTATTTCCCATGAAGTGATGGGACTGGATGCCATGATCTTCGTTTTCTGAATGTTCAGCTTTAAGCCAACTTTTTCACTCTCCTCTGTCACTTTCATCAAGAGGCTTTTTAGCTCCTCTTCACTTTCTGCCATAAGGGTGGTGTCATCTGCATATCTGAGGTTATTGATATTTCTCCCAGCAATCTTAACTCCAGCTTGTGTTTCTTCCAGTCCAGCGTTTCTCATGATGTACTCTGCATAGTAGTTAAATAAGCAGGGTGACAATATACAGCCTTGACGTACTCCTTTTCCTATTTGGAACCAGTCTGTTGTTCCATGTCCAGTTCTAACTCTTGCTTCCTGACCTGCATACAGATTTCTCAAGAGGCAGATCAGGTGGTCTGATATTCCCATCTCTTTCAGAATTTTCCACAGTTTCTTGTGAGCCACACAGTCAAAGGCTTTGGCATAGTCAATAAAGCAGAAAGAGATGTTTTTCTGGAACTCTCTTTCTTTTTCCATGATCCAGTGGATGTTGGCAATTTGATCTCTGGTTCCTCTGCCTTTTCTAAAACCAGCTTGAATATCAGGGAGTTCACGGTTCACGTATTGCTGAAGCCTGCTTTGGGGAATTTTGAGCATTACTTTACTAGCATGTGAGATGAGTGCAGTTGTACGGTAGTTTGAGCATTCTTTGGCATTGCCTTTCTTTGGAATTGGAATGAAAACTGACCTTTTCCAGTCCTGTGGCCACTGCTGAGTTTTCCAAATTTGCTGGCATATTGAGTGCAGCACTTTCACAGCATCATCTTTCAGGATTTGAAACAGCTCAATTGGAATTCCATCACCTCCACTGGCTTTGTTCGTAGTGATGCTTTCTAAGGCCCACTTGACTTCACATTGCAAGATGTCTGGCTATAGATTAGTGATCACATCATCATGATTATCTGGGTCGTGAAGATCTTTTTTGTAGTGTTCTTCCATGTATTCTTGCCACCTCTTCTTAATATCTTCTGATTCTGTTAGGTCCAGACCATTTCTGTCCTTTATCGAGCCCATCTTTGCATGAAATGTTCCCTTGGTATCTCTAATTTTCTTAAAGAGATCTCTAGTCTTTCCCATTCTGTTGTTTTCCTCTATTCCTTTGCATTGATAGCTGAAGAAGGCTTTCTTATCTCTTCTTGCTATTCTCTGGAACTCTGCATTCAGATGCTTATATCTTTCCTTTTCTCCTTTGCTTTTCACCTCTCTTCTTTTCACAGCTATTTGTAAGGCCTCCCCAGACAGCCATTTTGCTTTTTTGCATTTCTTTTCCATGGGATGGTCTTGATCCCTGTCTCCTGTACAATGTCACAAACCTCATTCCATAGTTCATCCGGCACTCTATCTATAAAAGCGCAGGCGGTGGCAGGCCGGTGCACTAAGCGCGACCGAGAGCTACCCAACGTCCGAAGTCAGGGACAGCAGCCCAGAGTGCCAGCCTGCGATGGCGCAGGAAGGGCCAGGAGGAGCCACCTCGCATCCGAGGTCAGGCACGGTGGCCGGGAGGAGATACCCTGCGTCTGAGATCAGTGGCGGCCGGGAGGAGACAACCTGTGTCCAAGGTTAGGGCGGCGGCTGGGAGGAGCTACCCAGCGACTGAGGCCAGTGGTGGCTGGGAGGAGACACCCCACGTTTGAGATCAGGGTCGGCTGGGAGAAGCCACCTCACGCCCGAGGCCAGGGCGGTGACCCTGAGGAGCCACCCTGAGCCCGAGGCCAGGGGCGGCAGATGGAAGGTGCCACCCATGCCCAAGGCCAGGGCCAGCAGCCGGGAGGAGCAACCCGGGGAGCTGTGGTTGAGCAGGCACAGGAGGGCCTAGAGGAGCTATCCCACGTTGAAGGTCAGGAACAGCAGTGGTAAGGAGATACCCCTCATCCAAGGTAAGAAACAGCTGCTGCGCTTTGCTGGAGCAGCCTTGAAGAGATACCCCATGCCCAAGGTAAGAGAAACTCAAGGAAGATGGTAGGTGTTGCAAGAGGGCATCAGAGGGTAGACAAACCATACTCACAGAAAACTAGTCAATCTAATCACACTAGGACCACAGCCTTGTCTAACTGTGAAACTAAGCCATGCCTGCGGGGCCACTTAAGATGGGCGGGTCATGGTGGAGAGGTCTGACAGAATGTGGTCCACTGGAGAAGGGAATGGCAAGCCACTTCAGTATTCTTGCCTTGAGAACCCCATGAACAGTATGAAAAGGCAAAATGATAGGATACTGAAAGAGGAACTCCCCAGGTCAGTAGGTGCCCAATATGCTACTGGAGATCAGTGGAGAAATAACTCCAGAAAGAATGAAGGGATGGAGCCAAAGCAAAAACAATACCCAGTTGTGGATGTGACTGGTGATAGAAGCAAGATCCGATGCTGTAAGAGCAATATTGCATAGGGACCTGGAATGTCAGATCCGTGAATCAAGGCAAATTGGAAGTGGTCAAACAAGAGATGGCAAGGGTGAACATCAACATTCTTGGAATCAGCGAACTAAAATGGACAGGAATGGGTGAATTTAACTCAGATGACTATTATATCTACTATTGCAGGCAAGAATCCCTCAGAAGAAATGGAGTAGCCATCATGGTCAACAAAAGAGTCCCAAATGCAGTACTTGGATGCCATCTCAAAAATGACAGAATGATCTCTATTAGTCTCCAAAGCAATCCATTCAATATCACTTATCCAAGTCTATGCCCCAACCAGTAATGCTGAAGAAACTGAAGTTGAATGGTTTTATGAAGACCTACAAGACCTTTTAGAACTAACACCCAAAAAAGATGTCCTTTTCATTATAGGGGACTGGAATGCAAAAGTAGGAAGTCAAGAAACACCTGGAGTAACAGGCAAATTTGGCCTTAGAATGCAGAATGAAGCAGGGCTAAGACTAATAGAGTTTTGCCAAGAAAATGCACTGGTCATAGCAAACACCCTCTTCCAACAACACAAGAGAAGACTCTACACATGGACATCACCAGATGGCCAACATCGAAATCAGATTGATTATATTCTTTGCAGCCAAAGATGGAGAAGCTCTATACAGTCAACCAAAACAAGACCAGGAGCTGACTGTGGCTCAGATCATGAACTCCTTATTACCAAATTCAGACTCAAATTGAAGAAAATAGGGAAAACCGCTAGACCATTCAGGTATGACCTAAATCAAACCCCTTATGATTATACAGTAGAAGTGAGAAATAGATATAAGGGCCTAGATCTGATCAATAGAGTGCCTGATGAACTATGGAATGAGGTTCGTGACATTGTACAGAAGACAGGGATCAAGACCATCCCCGTGGAAAAGAAATGCAAAAAAAAAAAAAAAAGAAACCCATCTATACTGATAATATAAAATACTAGAGAGAAAATAAAGAACTAAATATGTATGGAAATTGAACATGTTCCTGGATTGAGAGATTTGATATTGTGAAGTCAATTCTTTCCAGATTGACCTCTAGGTACAAAGCAATCCCTCACAGAAATCTAAGAATAATGAAAAAACAAAGAGAAGATATTTCTTAGTATCAAGCATATGAAGATGGCATGCCTACAGATCTTACAATCATTTTAACTTTATGCAATGAAGTTGCAAAACTAGAGAAAATCACCAATTTCTCAGGAAAACACTTTTATCAAAACTGATATTTGAAGGACTAAAAAAATCTGGAAAATCTTGTATTTATTTAAACTAAATTCAATTAGCATAGAAGTGTTTATCTTAGGCCTACCTCACCATTGTATTTTGGAAGCAAATACTTTGTTTTATTTCACAGGTTCACACCCGGAGACTCACCCATATCTGGTTTAGATAATATTTAGATAAGATGAAGATATTGAGTTTGTATAGATTTAGATGATGCTAGAATGAATCAGGACTTTTGGCATTATTCAGATGTAATGAATGTATTCTGAATGTGAGAAGGAACATGATTTTTGCATGGCCAGTGGTGGAAATGCTGTGGTCTCAATGTCTGCGTCTCACCAAATTTATATGTTGAAATCCTAACATTCAGTGTAATGGTGTTAGAAGTGAGGCCTTTGAGGGGTGCTTAATTCTGGAAAGGAGCCCTCATAAATGAAATGAATGCCCTTATAGGAGACCCTTTAGAGCTCCCTAGCCCCTGCTACCATGTGACAACACGGTGAGGTAGTCTGCAGCCTGAAAGAGGGCTTTCACAGAAGGCAATCCTGCTGATGCCTTACTCTTAAACTTTCCAGCCTTTGAAACACTAAGAAATAAATTTTTGGTGTTTAAAAGGCTCCCGGTCTATGGTATTCTGCTATAGCAGCCATAAGGGACTAAGACAACTACTAAAGAAAAAAGAAGATACAGTTGATCAGAATCAAATTTGATCTGCTTGGTAGAAACAAAAGAAATCCAAAATCTGATTTGATCAAGGCTATTTTATAACATATTTTTAGCTTAGTTTTTCTTGTTTTCAACTAGCCTACAAAATGCTGACACATTGCTTATCTCTGGAATGTTTCCACTTCTGTTTTCCATTTCTAATAATGCAATCTCAAAATAACAGTATATCAGTGCCTTTCTGGCATAGACATGGAAGGCATCATATTTCAATTATGTAAAATAACATCAATAGAAATATTATGACTGGAAATATTCAATGTAGGATTTATTCTTTAAGTTATACATCTATATGATTTACCTTTTACTTCTCTTAACATTTAAATATTACCTTTCTCCTGCTTACTGAAGTAGTCTTTATTTTTGTCATGGAGATAATGATATAATTGTATATCTTGAGATATTATTATTGAGTTTGTTTATATTTCATTTCTATGAAAGTTGAGTTCTAATGTCCTTGTGTTCCCAGAATCATCATATTTATTGGTTAAAATAATTACATTTAATTCAAAGTTGTCTATAGAACTCAGAGAACCTAATTTTATGGTATCTCTGAAATTCAACATTTATTTTTATATATATCATATTTATATTTTTTTTAAATTATAAATTTAGCAGAGTATGCTCGAAATGAAGACAATGGGTATAGAGGAACTAATTAGTGGACAATTGCTATTTCAACAAATTTCCTTGTGACCTGAGTTCCAACAGAGTCAGCATGTCATTTTTAACTTCTGGGTAAGATTCTGTCAGAGACAGCTCACCTTCCAGAAGGCAAGTAAATAAACTTTGAGCATCAGCACGCCCTTACCCACTGGGGAAATAATATTCCTTATTGCTCCTCTGGCCATATAATGTAACTTCAGGGACATTTTGCAGTGTTCTTCAAAACATGTATTTAGCCACAGATATTTTGATTAGAGAATAGTAGGGCATCTCGTGATGACTAGAAATGCCAACTGAGAGATTAATGTTAAAAAAGAACTTGTCTCATATAGAAAAGACAAAATTATTTTAAGCTTGGACTTGCTTCCCAGGTGGCACTAGTGGTTAAAAATCTGCCTGCCAGTGAGGAGATGTAACAGACATGGGTCGATCCCTAGGTCAGGAAGATCCCCTGGAGGAGGGCATGGCAATCCACTCCAGTATTCTTGCCTGGAGAGGCCCATGGACAGAGGAGCCTGGTGGCTTTCAGTCCATGGGGTTGCAAAGAGTTAGACACAACTGAGCATAACATGGAGGAGGAAATGGCAACCCACTCCAGTTTTCTCGCCTGGATAACCCCATGGACAGAGGAGCCTGGCAGGCTACAGTCCACAGGGTCGCAAAGGGTCAGACGTGACTGAAGCAACTTAGGATGAGCATAACGTATATTGAAAAGACAGCGTTATTTCAAGTTCAGGCATGTTAGTGAGACAAACTAAGAGACTGTTGTTGAAACATTAATCAGTTCATGAAAGAAATAAATGGACAATTTATTTGAGTCACATTTGAAGATTATAATCCAGGAAAAGCATCTCAGAAAGCTCTGAGAATTGTCTCACCCATTAGAAGTCAAGGCGCGGTTATGTAAGTTTCTTGAGACAGAAAGCTATACCTCAAATGACATATGATTGACACTTTACATGATCTAGATCTAAGCCTCATCCTGGTGGGTCACGTGACCCCCTACAATATCCAAAAGTAATGTCATCTTTTAAGCAGTTGTTTTGCTGACGCTAGGAGAATGTTGCTCTTTATGGCTGAACGGCTATTTCTGCTGATAGGAGAGGTCTGGTCAATGCATAAAGCAAATACACAATACACAGTGTGAGGGGAGAGGAGATAAAAGGGCAGAGAATTTTTATGTTTCAATTTTTTCATCATAAAATTTGAATTTTACTTCACAGGTTGTTAGTAGACAGCCACATAGAACAGTAGGAGATGAAAAAAATGGATGGATTTGAAACGTGACTGGTAGGCAAAGCCATTAGAATTTACACATGAGGACTGGAAGAATGGGAAAGCCAAGATACTGCCAGAGAAGTGGGTTAAGCAAATGGTGATATATGTTTTGGAAAATAGTTAAGAAATTCCTTTGTTAAGCGTGATGAATTCTTAACTGTAGTTAGACACAGTTATAACCAATCACTTACTTAATCCGTGAGAAATTAGAAGATCAAACGATGAGCTGATCAGGGGCACTGCTGAGAGTCTCCAATAACATTCACCTCTGAGAAAGGCCAACAATTGTATTCTGTGAAATGGGAGAAAAATTATCTTTTGAGAAGTTCTTTGTTCTCTTTAATTTCACTGAGGAACAATTAATGAGCAACTATACTGAGAAGTATCTATAGTTTACTATAGGAACAGAATCCAATCCTTCCCCTATAAGAAATTTGTCATCCAATGAAGGAAATGCACTCAAAAGTAAGAAATGACTTTTAATTATATTTATATTTTCTTTCCAAAGATAAAAAAAATAATATTAATTTTTATCAGAAAAATCCAGTTGGGTTGGTCACCAAAGAATTATACACACAAAAACACACACGGTACTTTATGAAAATCTTGTATGTGACTTGGTAGAACTGGATGTAGAAAGACACTGTCTCTTTAAAGTGGAAAGAGATATGCTAAAAATAAGGACATCAGGTGAACTCTGAAGATGAATGATTGCACTTCATTGTCTTAGTTTTCTTTTTCTTTTCTTTTTTTTAAAAAATTCATTGGCTTAAAATAGAAATCTAGCATTTGTTGTTTGGACAATTACCTCCTTAGATACAGAAATTGCTCATATAGTGCCAACTGAGAACAGATGCTACAAAATGGTATCCTCCTATACTCAGTTTTATAGTTGCTAATTTCAATCCACTGCAAATGTTTCTTAATTCCACTTAAAGGAGATGATAACTGTGATGTGTAGAGCTTTCATTGTTACTAATTCATTTATTTTTGTAGCCTTGCCTCATATAACAATGTGATTTCTTTAGGCTTGATTCTCTCTTTCTTTCAAATTGTTTTGTTATTTAAATATTCTCATTACTTAAGGCTTTCTCTTTTGTTCATTATTTGGATTCTCATAACCAGCACTCTTATTCATGTTTGAAATGCTGTATTAAACAGTTTTGTGTAGAAAAGTAAACAATTTAGGAACAACAGCATGGTGCACACTAGTTAAGCAACACATACCGACAACTGGTATAAGAGAAAGAAGGTAAGTCAATTAAGTGTACGTGTGTCTGGGGAGTGTATATGTATGGGTTGCTTCATTCAGCTCAAAGTAGTTTTTTGGTTTAAGCTGATATGTCTGCTATGCCAAGTCACCTCATGAAATGTCAGAAATGAGCTGATACATTTTCATGTTAGGATGTTATATTCTGCTATGAAACTATTGTATTTGAAAAATGTGTGCAATGCACTTAGATAAATATTATAGAAAGAGACAAAATTATCCAACTGAACTGATGTCAGCAACATCCTTGGATCTTACATTTCCATTCTGCAAAGAGAGAGTTATACTTATGTTACTTGATTTGGAAAGAAATCCCATAGTTTACCTATTTTAAAAAAAAGACATAATTCCAGCAGTGGCTAATATCAAATACAAAACTAGAACAAGATACATGTGCACACGTGTAAACACACACACACACACACAAACCAAATTACATAGCTGTTTAATGTTAATAACTACTATAGACTACCTTGGCATAAGAAGAAACAAGTAAAAATAAACAAATGGGGCCTATTAAACTTAAAAGATTTGATACAGCAAAGGAGATCATCAGTTCAGTTCAGTTCAGTTGCTCAGCCGTGTCCGACTCTTTGTGACCCCATGAATCGCAGCACTCCAGGCCTCCCTGTCCATCACCAACTCCCGGAATTCACTCAGACTCACGTCCATCAAGTCTGTGATGACATCCAGCCATCTCATCCTCGGTCGTCCCCTTCTCCTCCTGCCCACAATCCCTCCCAGCATCAGAGTCTTTTCCAATGAGTCAACTCTTTGCATGAGGTGGCCAAAGGACTGGAGTTTCACCTTCAGCATCATTTCTTCCAAAGAAACCCCAGGGTTGATCTCCTTCAAAATGGACTGGTTGGATCTCCTTGCAGTCCAAGGGACTCTCAAGAGTTTTCTCCAACACCACAGTTCAAACACATGAATTCTTCGGTGCTTAGCCTTCTTCACAGTCCAATTCTCACATCCATACATGACCACTGGAAAAACCAAGCCTTGACTAGACGGAACTTAGTCGGCAAAGTTATGTCTCTGTTTTTGGATACGCTATATAGGTTGGTCATAACTTTTCTTCCAAGGAGTAAGTGTCTTTTAATTTCATGGCTGCAGTCACCATCTGCAGTGATTTTGGAGCCCAAAAAAATAAAGTCTGACACTGTTTCTACTGTTTCCCCATCTATTTCCCATGAAGTGATGGGACCAGATGCCATGATCTTAGTTTTCTGAATGTTGAGCTTTAAGCCAACTTTTTCACTCTCCTCTGTCACTTTCATCAAGAGGCTTTTTAGCTCCTCTTCACTTTCTGACATAAGGGTGGTGTCATCTGCATATCTGAGGTTATTGATATTTCTCCCGGCAATCTTGATTCCAGCTTGTGTTTCTTCCAGTCCAGCGTTTCTCATGATGTACTCTGCATAGTAGTTAAATAAGCAGGGTGACAATATACAGCCTTGACGTACTCCTTTTCCTATTTGGAACCAGTCTGTTGTTCCATGTCCAGTTCTAACGCTTGCTTCCTGACCTGCATATAGATTTCTCAAGAGGCAGGTTAGGTGGTCTGGTATTCCCATCTCTTTCAGAATTTTCCACAGTTTCTTGTGAGCCACACAGTCAAAGGCTTTGGCATAGTCAATAAAGCAGAAAGAGATGTTTTTCTGGAACTCTCTTTCTTTTTCCATGATCCAGCAGATGTTGCCAATTTGATCTCTGGTTCCTCTGCCTTTTCTAAAACCAGCTTGAACATCTGGAAGTTCACGGTTCATGTATTGCTGAAGCCTGGCTTGGAGAATTTTGAGCATTACTTTACTAGCATGTGAGATGAGTGAAATTGTGCAGTAGTTTGAGCATTCTTTGGCATTGCCTTTCTTTGGGATTGGAATGAAGACGGAACTTTTCCAGTCCTGTGGCCACTGCTGAGTTTTCCAAATTTGCTGGCATATTGAGTGCAGCACTTTCACAGCATCATCTTTCAGGATTTGAAACAGCTCAACTGGAATTCCATCACCTCCACTGGCTTTGTTCATAGTGATGCTTTCTAAGGCCCACTTGACTTCACATTCCAGGATGTCTGGCTATAGATTAGTGATCACATCATCATGATTATCTGGATCGTGAAGATCTTTTTTGTAGTGTTCTTCCATGTATTCTTGCCACCTCTTCTTAATATCTTCTGATTCTGTTAGGTCCAGACCATTTCTGTCCTTTATCGAGCCCATCTTTGCATGAAATGTTCCCTTGGTATCTCTAATTTTCTTGAAGCGATCTCTAGTCTTTCCCATTCTGTTGTTTTCCTATATTTCTTTACATTGATAGCTGAAGAAGGCTTTCTTATCTCTTCTTGCTATTCTTTGGAACTCTGCATTCAGATGCTTATATCTTTCCTTTTCTCTTTTGCTTTTTACCTCTCTTCTTTTCACAGCTATTTGTAAGGCCTCCCCAGATAGCCATTTTGCTTTTTTGCATTTCTTTTCCATGGGGATGGTCTTGATCCCTGTCTCCTGTACAATGTCACGAACCTCATTCCATAGTTTATCAGGCACTCTATCTATCAGATCTAGACCCTTAAATCTATTTCTCCCTTCCACCTATAATCATAAGGGATTTAATTTAGGTCATACCTGAATGGTCTAGCGGTTTTCCCTACTTTCTTCAATCTGAGTCTGAATTTGGTGATAAGGAGTTCATGATCTGAGCCACAGTCAGCTCCTGGTCTTGTTTTGGTTGACTGTATAGAGCTTCTCCATCTTTGGCTGCAAAGAATATAATCAATCTGATTTCGATGTTGGCCATCTGGTGATGTCCATGTGTAGAGTCTTCTCTTGTGTTGTTGGAAGAGGGTGTTTGCTATGACCAGTGCATTTTCTTGGCAAAACTCTATTAGTCTTTTGCCCTGCTTCATTCTGCATTCCAAGGCCAAATGTGCCTGTTACTCCAGGTGTTTCTTGACTTCCTACTTTTTCATTCCAGTCGCCTATAATGAAAAGGACATCTTTTTTGGTTGTTAGTTCTAAAAGATCTTATAGGTCTTCATAGAACTGTTCAACTTCAGTTTCTTCAGCATTACTGGTTGGGGCATAGACTTGGATAACTGTGACATTGAATGGTTTGCCTTGGAGACTAATAGAGATCATTCTTTCATTTTTGAGATTGCATCCAAGTACTGCATTTGGGACTCTTTTATTGACCATGATGGCTACTCCATTTCTTCTGAGGGATTCCTGCCCGCAGTAGTAGATGTAATGGTCATTGAGTTAAATTCACCCATTCCAGTCCATTTTAGTTCGCTGATTCCTAGAATGTTGACATTCAGTCTTGCCATCTCTTGTTTGACCACTTCCAATTTGCCTTGATTCACGGACCTGACATTCCAGGTTCCTATGCAATATTGCTCTTTACAGCATCGGATCTTGCTTCTGTCACCAGCCACATCCACAATTGGGTATTGTTTTTGCTTTGGCTCCATCCCTTCATTCTTTCTGGAGTTATTTCTCCACTGATCTCCAGTAGCATATTGGGCACCTAATGACCTGGGGAGTTCCTCTTTCAGTATCCTATCATTTTGCCTTTTCATACTGTTCATGGGGTTTTTAAGGCAAGAATACTGAAGTGGCTTGCTATTCCCTTCTCCAGTGGACCACATACTATCAGGCCTCTCCATCATGACCCGACCATCTTGGGTTGCCCTGCAGGCATGGCTTGGTTTCATTGAGTTAGACAAAGCTGTGGTCCTAGTGTGATTAGATTGACTAGTTTTCTGTGAGTATGGTTTCAGTGTGTCTGCCCTCTGATGCCCTCTTGCAACACTTACCATCTTACTTGGGTTTCTCTTACCTTGGCGTGGGGTATCTCTTTACGGCTGCTCTAGCAAAGCACAGCCAGTGCTCCTTACCTTGGACGAGGGGTATCTCCTTACCACTGCTGTTCCTGACCTTCAACGTGGGATAGCTCCTCTAGGCCCTCCTGTGCTGGGCAGCCACCACTCCTCGGGTTGCTCCTCCCAGCCACCAGCCCTGGCCTTGGACGTGGGTGGCTCCTCCCAGGTGCTGTTCTTGGCCTCGGGCTCTGGGTGACTCCTCAAGGTCACCGCTCCTGGCCTCAGGCACAAGGTGGCTTCTCCTGGACACCTCTGATCTCGCCCGTGGGGTGTCTTCTCCTGGTTGCCCCTGACCTCTGACTCGGGGTGTCTCCTCCCGGCCACCGCCCCTGACCTTGGACGCAGGATAGCTCCTTGCAGCAGCCGCCACTGACCTTGGATGCAGGGTAGCTCCACCTGCTCTTAGTGAGCCAGCTTGCAGCCGCCTGAGCTTAGTGAGCCCGCTCACAGCTGCCCAAGACAAAGAGACAGGCCTCAGAATGAGAGAAAATATTTCCTAATGAAGCAACTGACAAAGATTAATCTTCAAAATATACCAACAGCTCATGTAGCTCAATATAAAAAAAAATGATTAAAAAAATGGGCAGAAGACTTAAATAGACGTTTCTCCAAAGAAGCCATGCAAATGGCCAACAGGCACATGAAAACATGCTTAATATCAATAATTATTAGAGAAATGAAAATCAAAACTACAATGAGGTACCTACCACATCACATCCATCAGAATGGCCATCATCAAAAAATACACAAACAATAAATGTTAGAGAGGGTGGAGAAAAGAGAACCTTCTGGCACTGTTGTTGGGAGTGTAAATTGATACAACCACTATGGAGAGCAGTAAGGAAGTTTTGTAAAAAACAAAAAAATAGAGCTACGTGTGTGACCCAGCAGTCTCATTCCTGGGCATATACCTGGAGAAAACCATAATTTCAAAAGAGATATGCACCCAAATGTTCACTGCAGCACTATTCACAATAGCCAGGATGTAGAAGCCATGTAAATGTCCATCAAGAGAGGATTAGATAAGAAAAGATGTGGGACATATATACAATGAAATATTACTCAGCCATTAAAAGGTACAAAACTGCCATTTGCACAGATGTGGATAGATCTAGAGACTGTGATAGAGCATAAAGTGGTCAGAAAAAGAGAAACAAATATTATATACTAACACATAGATGCAGGAGTCTAGGGAAAAAAATAGTACACATGAAACTGTTTGCAAGGCAAAAATAGAGACACAGACTTAGAGAACAAACATACAGACAATAAATGGGGAAAGGGAAGGTGGGATAAATTGGGATATTTTTCCTGTGGTCATGTATGGATGTGAAGAAGGCTGAACACTGAAGAATTGATGCTTGTGAACTGTGGTGTTGGAGAAGGCTCTTGAGAATCCCTTGGACTGTAAGGAGATCCAACCAGTCCATTCTGAAGGAGATCAGCCCTGGGATTTCTTTGGAAGGAATGATGCTAAAGCTGAAGCTCCAGTACTTTGACCACCTCATGCAAAGAGTTGACTCATTGGAAAAGACCCTGATGCTGGGAGGGATTGGGGGCAGGAGGAGAAGAGGATGACTGAGGATGAGATGGCTGGATGGCATCACTGACTCGATGAACGTGAGTCTGAGTGAACTCTGGGAGTTGGTGATGGACAGGGAGGCCTAGCATGCTGCGATTCATGGAGTCGCAGAGTCGGACACGACTGAGCGACTGAACTGAACTGAAATGTGTATAGAGTGGATGACTAATGAGAACCTACTGTACAGCATGGGGCGGGGAAGAAGGTACAATCTGTTTGTAGGACATTTATTAAGTTAACCTAATAAATACATTCCAATATATATTCAGTTCATTTCAGTTCAGTTGCTCAGGCGTGTTCAACTCTTTGCGACCCCATGGACTACAGCACGCCAAGTCTCACTGTCCATCACCAACTCCAGGAGCTTACTCAAACTCATGTCCATTGAGTCACTGGTGCCATCCAACCATCTCATCCTCTGTCGTCCCCTTCTCCTGCTGTCAATCTTTCCCAGCATCAGGGTCTTCTCAAGTGAGTCAGCTCTTCGCATCAGGTGGCCAGAGTATTAGAGTTTCAGCTTCAACATCAGTCCTTCTAATGAACTTTCAGGACTGATTTCCTTTAGGATGGACTGGTTGGATCTCTTTGCAGCTCAATATATATTAGGTGCAGACAAATACTGTTTGATTCTACCTATATGAGGTAACTAGGATAGTCAAACTGATAAGTGTCAGAAGTTTGTTGGTAGATGCCAGGGACCAGGAGGTGGGTGGGGTTGGGGAGGAGGAATGGGGAGTTAATGTTTAATGGGGACAGAGTTTCTGTCTAAGAAGGTGAAAAAATTTGGGAGATAGATAATTGTGAAAGTTGCACACAATATTAATGTACTTAAAGCCACTAAGCTGTACCATTAAATATGATTAAAATAGTATGTTTAATATTATATAACTTTTACCACAATAAAAAAAGGTTAAAAAGAGAAAACTTAGTTAACTTCATGGCAAATAGAAGGGAAAACAATGGAAACAGTGACAGACTTTATTTTCTTGGGCTCCAAAATCACTGTAGATGGTGACCTCAGCCATGAAATTAAAAGAAGTTCACTCTTTGAAAGAAATGCTATGACCAAACTAGACAACATATTAAAAAGCAGAGATATTACTTTTCTGATTAAGGTCTGTCTATTCAAAGCTATGGTTTTTCCCGTAGTCATGTATGGATGTAAGAGTTGGACTATAAAGAAAGCTGAGCACTGACAAATTGATGCTTTTGAACTGTGGTGTTGGAGAAAACTCTTGAGAGTCCCTTGTACAGCAAGGGGATCAAACAAGTCAATCCTAAATGAGGTCATTACTGAATATTCATTGGAAGGACTGATGTGAAGCTGGAGTTGCAGTACTTTGGCCACCTGATGGGAAGAACTGACACATTAGAAAAGACCCTGATACTGGGAAAGATTGAAGGTAGGGGTAGAAGGGAACAACAGAGGATTAGATGGTTGGATGGCATCACCAACTCAATGGACATGAATTTGAGCAAGCTCCAGGAGTTGGTGATGGATAGGGAAGCCTAGCATACTGCAGTCATGGGATCACAGAGTTGAACACAACTGAGCAACTGAACTGAACTGAACTGGTTAAAAAATAAAACAAACAAACAATATTTTCATCAGCTGTTGTTTTCTTCTTATAAAACTAGACAGCATATTTTCTGGGCATGAAGAAATGGCTTTGGTTTTCAACATGAAATGAAATGAAAGTCACTCAGTCTTGTCTGACTCTTTGCCACCCCGTGGATTATACAGTCCATGTTATTCACCAAGCCAGAATACAGGAGTGGGCAGCCTTTCCCTTCTCCAGGGGAGCTTCCCAACCCAGGGACAGAACCCAGATCTCCTGCATTGTAGGCAGATTCTTTACCAGCTGAGCCACATGGGAAGCCCTTGATTTTCAACATAGGTATCCTGATAAAGACTAGCCTATTTCAAAGTTGACACACATCTAAATATTGTGGTTTTTAGATTTTATAGGGTCTCATTTTTATTTATAATAAACAACTGTTCTGGTAAAAAAAAAATTTTAAAGGAAGGAAAGGTAAGGAAGGAAATTAATAATCTTTTTTCAGTTCTCTTTTTTAAGTCTCAATGTTATTTTCTCAATATGTATTTATTTATAAACATGCATATTCCTTCACCAGATTTCTAATGCATTCTCCTTTCTTCTAGCACATCTGATATGAATTTACATAAGCTAGTCATTTTGAATAAAAGGCAGCTGTAACTGCTGTACTTACTTTTCAAAAGATTTAGAGTGAGTAGCAAATCGGAGACAAAAATATTGATGTTACTCTAATAATTGAGTCTTTCCATGTTTTAAAGCAATTGGTCACAGGAAACTAATCTCAGACTGATATGAAGTCCTAAGAACTAAAAGTCAGAGGTTCTGATAAAAATGTTTTAAAAATCATTGGTAAAGAATATGTGTTCAAATTCCTCATGCTTATCCACTAGTCAGTATTTTTTTAAGGCCAGTTTCTAGGCTCCAAAAACCCCAAAACTAATTCACTATTACAGATTACACTATAGATAAGTATTACTGGTTATTCCATATATTTATTCCTGAATTGTTAAAAGAAAACTTGAAACTCTTTCAAATTAAAAGAAATGCAAAAATAATTTTATTAAAATACTTTATTCTTAAAGCAACCTAAAACATTGATGAATACATTTTACCTCATTTAATTAAATTCATGAACAGCTGCAATGTTGCTAAATTAATGCTGAAGATGTAAGACAGCTACTTTGGGTAAAAATGTGGAAAAAAATCATTTAATCCAAAAGCAGTTTATCATGGGTTTCAGAAAACAACTACAGAGTGTCCTTTTTGGATCCCGTGTCCAACTGAGAATGCCGACCCTTACGTTTCAAAATGATATCTTGCTGCTGCTGCTAAGTCGCTTCAGTTGTGTCCGACTCTGTGTGACCCCATAGATGGCAGCCCACCAGGCTCCCCCATCCCTGGGATTCTCCAGGTAAGAACACTGGAGTGGGTTGCCATTTCCTTCTCCAATGCATGAAAATGAAAAGTGAAAGTGAAGTCGCTCAGGCGTGTCCGACTCTTTGCGACCCCATGGACTGCAGCCTACCAGGCTTCTCCGTCCATGGGATTTTCCAGGCAAGAGTACTGGAGTGGGATACATTTAAATCTTAAAACAGTCATTTAAGAAACCTAATATCAGACATAAATGCTGACCTAAGATATTTGCAAGACAGTTTCATTTCTTACTTCATATCCTGTTCACTCTGTTTCTCTTGTATCTGTGAATGCAGAATAAAGGTCTCTTTTCTGTACTACTGATGGATCATTCTGAGAATACAGAAAAAAAAAGTGAAATATACATACATGTGCAAATTTTGCACATAATTTAAAGGTTTCATTTATACTACACCAAAGGCCATCTGTGTTCTATAGGTTTCATGGGCCCAAGTTAAGAATCCCTTGCCTAAAACAATGTTTTATCAGCTTAAAGACTTTCCTAACCCTCCTACCACCATCCTCAAGGCTTCTTTAAATGACAAGCACAGAGTTGGTGCTCATCAAATATTAGTGGTTAGTGATGATAAACAACTGTTTCTTCCCCTCATACAAATGATAATTTGAAATCATCTGTCATGTGAATTTTCTGCCAGAAACATTCAGTTCACATCTATTTCCCACAATATTGAAAGTAAAGCAATTTTAGAGGTTGAAACAACCTTTCAATAACTAGGAATTAACAGAATCAAAGTAGCCTAAAGAAGTTCATGAGAAAATCAAGATGTCCCAATTCTATAGAACTTAGTTCTGAAGGTTCAGAAAGGCTCAGAAGCCCAATAAGCTTAGGTAACAGCAAGCAAAATTCACATCCAATTATATTAGAATCTACTCATAATGAGAAATGATACTCTTCTGGGGGTGGTAGCAATTACTAACTCTCATCATTATTAATTTCTCCTCTCCTTCCTGGATACTCAGAAGACAAAAATTTCTACCCTGCTTACAATTAGTTAGAGTCATGTGACTAGTTCCATGAGTATAAACAAAAGCCACAAGTGCTGTTTCTTGGCTTAGACACTGAAAAGTCCCTGATCTACCCTCTAGCTTGCTCAAGCAATGACCTTGACCCTGGAAGCACCATATTTACACTGTAAAACCACAGGGTAAGATCTAAGAAATCAGTTGTAAGTGAACTCCCCTGGAAAATAAATTTAGGCTATTCATATTTCAGGGCTTATTTGCTACCTAAAAATGACTTAGCCTAATCTAACATTCCAGGCCACATGACATTTTGATTATTTAAATTAGAATGCAATGAGTAAAAGAAATGTTGAGAAATCTTCTTCCAGAAATTGGTCAAAGGATTTTGAAAATTCTTTGTTTTTCAATTCTTTGTTCCCCCCACAGTTTGCACATTAAATACACTGACATTGCTTTCAACTCTCTGAAAATAATGAAAACATCACATTTCAAGTGGACATGGAACCCAAAGTGACACCTCATTGTACATATTCAGGGTAGTTTGTTTGGGAGCTGGCTGTTGTGTTTGCTTGCTGACTGGCTAGAGCTGAATATTTGCTACAAATTCTTAGACCATCTATTTCCACTAACTGTGATGATTAGCTGTTTCCCTCCTATCAGCCTTCTCTGATAATGACTGAGGATATATTGGATGTGGTTGGTGACAAAATCTACCTGAATAAAGCAAAGTTTAATATATTTTAAGTAAAGGAAAAAATGCGTTATCTTCTCTAAATAGACTGTAAAGAGGTCTATTCTATAGAGAGAGGCAGCGAGTTTCCTAAACAAAAGGATATAAATTATTTATACTTTGTTGTGCAGTCTCTAATTCATGTCTGACTCTTTGCGATCCCATGGACTGCAGCACGCCAGACCTTACTTATCCTTATCCAGTGCTAATGGGCAAACATCTTATAGAACAAAACTGCAGCTATTACTGGCAAATGTTCCTCCAAATAAACACTTAAATTATCAATAACCATTATTTTCATCCATAGAAAAAATTGTTAATGGCAAATGCCAAGAGATTTATGCACTGAATTGCAGGATCTGCGGATTTTTCCAGAATCCTTCTTAAAATCAATCACTGAGTTGTACAGGTCACTTGAACCCAAGGTTACTTTTAAGTTGATGCTCAACATAGCTTATATGTTATTAAGTAATATTCACATCCAACAAGAAGAAAGTTTAACACTCTTCATAAGCAGGATAATAAAGACAGTAATTACTAATAGAACACTTGCAGTGACTGCATGTCAAGCCCATAAACGCCTACACATCGACTGTCTCAATTGCTCTTGGATGAATCTCAGACGGTGGCAGAACATCTTTTAGTGCAAACTGGCATTTAGTTATGGGATTCATTTAATTAACTTACTATTCACAAGGTCAATTTGTTCTCTATACACAGATATTACATCTTCCTTATCCAAAGCAGAGCAGTGTCCCTGCCTTTCTGCCATTAAAGACTGAAATCAGGTTAGCATCTTGTGTAATGATCCTTGCAGATAAAGATGCATTATTCAGCTGAGCGGGAATACAGGACGATACTCTAATCACAGAACAATATACTTTGAATTGAGAGGAAGTAATTCATCTCCACAGTATGTTGGGGAAAAAAAAGAGATGGCAGTTGTCTTACCTTTCAGTAGGGGAAGCAAAAGCACTGAGATCAGTAAACTTAGATGACAGGACAAATGAAAACAAGACTTCACACTGCTTCTATTGCTGTCACTTGTCTTCTGTTTTTAACCCAAGTGAGACAAGTCTTTCTAGGTTTAGGTGGAAGGCCAGCTCGAAAGTTGTCAAATATTATTAAAGCACATAAATTCATAAAAAGCACTGTAACCATGCACGTGCATGCACACACACACACATACACACACACACACACACACACACACACCTCCCAAAGCAACTGTGAACCTCTTCCCTTTCATTGAAATTACTTCTCCAACAGCTGCTCATAACTCTTCCTTTCTCGCCTCCCTCTCCTTTATCTGAAAGTCTCTCCTCTGTCTACTAGACTGTCTCTCTTTGCTTCCTTGTCTCAACTGCTATCTTTCATCTCAAGCCCTTTCCTTCAAAGTATTTCTATTTTTCCCAGGCACATACTTTTTTCACCTCTCATTGCACCAGAAGTAAATAATTTTTCTTAAGCAGCAGGTATATGTTTGTGGACTTGGCTAGACACAGAAAAATGAATATGTGAAGCTCGTAACTTAATATAGATTTTGATCTTGGCCTATCTGTATTTATGCAGACATATATGGCTCTTTTGGCTTCCCTGATAGCTCAGTTGGTAAAGAATCCGCCTGCAATGCAGGAGACCCTGGTTTGATTCCCGGGTTAGGAAGATAACCCGGAGAAGAGATAGGCTACCCACTCCAGTATTCTTGGGCTTCCTTTGTGACTCAGCTGATAAGAAATTCGCTGGCAATGTGGGAGACCTGGGTTCGATCCCTGGTTTAGGAAGATCCCCTGGAGAAGGGAAAGGCTACCCACTCCAGTATTCTGGCCTGGAGAATTCCATGGACTGTATAGTCCAAGAGGTCACAAAGAGTCGGACACAACTGAGCGACTTTCACTTTCACTATACGTTTCTTTCATTTTAACCAAATTTAGGAATGACAACTAAGTTCTCATAAGATGGTGAGACTTGAGTTAATATTTTTTTATTGAAGCCATTAGTTTTTTTCTCTTCTTTTACTTTGAAACTCTTGGTGTCTCAAATATTGTTAAACCCGTTCTGCCAGAAGTTTTCTACGTCACACAGTCCCTAGTCCCAAAGTGCAAAGCCCAGAGATTTCAAAACATATAAACTGACTATAGACAATCTGAAAGGGAATAAAACCTGTCAGCAGAGGAGGCCTATCACCTATTAAAATGAAACTTAGCCTCTAGATTTAGGTTACTCATTTACAAAATGGAGACAATCATAACTATTCCAGCACCTTCAACAACTTACAACTAAGTGTTATATACGAAATCACTTGAAAATTGCAGAATTCCAATCCAATGACAGTATTTATGTTGCTTTTGCTCACCTTGCCAGATGGTGTTGAATGGGATTTTCTGAAAAATGTATCTTTCCATTGCTTTCTAGCTGTCTTCTTTTGCATATTTTTGGTATTTGCTCAACCATTCTACATTTATTTAAAGCCATAAGTAAAGAATTAATAGACTAGATTCTAGAATTAGACTAAGCTTAAATTCTGGACTCTGCCACTTACTACCTATGGACTTACAAGATGTCACTTAATCTCTTTATGCCTCTGACCCCACATGTGTAAAATGAAGACAAAACTAGTCTGTAACTTTAGGTATTTAAATACATAAAATAATCCCCGGTGGCATGTGCAAAGTGTTACACAAATTACATGAAAGAAAAAAAGAATATTTTCATTATTGGATATTCTACGAGAAAAGTCAAAAGCCTCAGATTACTGAAAATATTATTGGCACTGCAAATTCAAACTTCATGTGTTTTCAAATAAGACAATATTTTCCAATATATTAATGTTGATTTTATAATACTGATTATACTTGATTATATATTATAAGCATTGTCACTTAGAGAAAGGAACACAACGTATGGGAAAAGATACACTAGGCTGACATCTGTTTATCTTTAAGCCAATTCACTAACATCTCTTTGCCTCATTTTTGGCATATATAAAATAATAATAGTATAATTCTTAAGATTTTTGTGAGGCCAAATATGAAGTTCTTTACACCGTTTCTGGCAAATGGGTTATAAGAAACACGTCATATTAATTACCACCTCCTATTGAGGGGTTTATGTTTGTGTGTTCTTTCTAATGATATCCATTACATATCAGGCACTTAGGGACTTCAGACTGAATTTCTAAATTTCAACTGAGAAACCAATCTAAAGTCTTAAATTCGTGTTCTTAAGAAATGACACTTTGAAGAAGTGATCTCTAATCGATGGCCCTGGACCTCCCTGGTAGCCTGAGATTATTCCTGCAAAACCACGTGTACACTCAGTCTACTCTGCTGATTACAGAAACAATGCAGCATACACCTGAGTTAGCACACTATAGAAAATCATTGTAAAACATAGCTTTTTTTGCTATTAGACATTCTCTCAGGAGATGGTAATGGTGTATCTTAGGAGATAATAAAATTGTCTGTTAAAACCACTCCTTATCCTAGAAGCCTGGAAACCACTAGCCAAAGGACACTCAAACTAAGACATTTTAAAGTCATTTTAAATCTCTGATTTAAGCCAGGGCTTTTATTTGAACGGTCCATCTTCCCCACACTCTGATTGTTTTTATAGTTTTCCCTTTATGCTCTGATTTTATAGTATGACTGCTCATGCAGATTTGTTCCAGGCCTAGATTTCTAGTATGCATGGAGTCATGCACTCAGAATTCAAAAGGTTCTTAAAGTCATCTCGTACAACCATCCATCAGATGCATGAATTATTCCTGCTTGTCTACAGCCACGCCTGTGCTATCTTAAATATACTCTAGACATTAGCCCTGTAGCCAAACATTAAGTCTGACTCTGAAAGGAATTCTTAATTCATCAGCACTTTTAAAACTTCCCACTTGTAACAAATATCTCAATTAAAGTGTATTTAATCACCACTTTCACAAGAATGACTGATTCTCTATAACATATATTGAGCTAGCTCATCATTAGTACCCTAGTCACCCTCATGTATTAAACTAGATGCTTAAGGAGCTCCATTAACACTTTCAGAACACCAGGGCTTTAGTGTGCCAAGTGCAGTGACTGTAGTAGTTATGTACCAGAGAGACAGGCATGAGTAATAGAGAGCTTGACAAGAAAAAATATATATACAGTAAGACATAAATGACCTTTAGAAGAATGGTGCTTTTTAGTACATGTCAAATACAAAGGGAAATGCATTATTAAATACCATGAGCTACCATTTAAATAGATTTCATCAGACATTTAAATCTATACAGGCACTCACTCTTTGAAGCATCACATTTGGAGTTGTATTGCCTGTTACAGACCTCATATTGACAGAGATAGTGTGAAAATGACGGTCGTTAAAGTAACTGCCTAGTCAGACAAAATGATAACATTCAACTTGTGTTGATTAACTGCTAACATCCTTTTAAAGATGTTAGAGATACAAACTAAGAAGTACTGAATTTAAAAGTTCTCCTTTCTCTTCTCTTGTTCCCCCCCCCCCACTTAAAAGACATACACAATTTATGGAGCATTATAACTGACACTAAAATAATATGTGATTAGACTATTCACTGTACTGACACAGAAGTGATGCATGGCAACAATTTTGGATATAAAAATAAGGAACATTGCTTTTCATAGTACCTTTTTCCTCACCTTTTACATTCATTGCTATTGAAAACTGAGTGTACTCTGCAGAGTCTAGCATCAAGAATGAGTTAGGCATGAAGAATGAGTTGAAAACACTCTTTTTGATAAAAACTGCACAAATTTTCATTTCTTAGCTCCTGTGAAACAAATTGATTTTTACCTTCTTTAAATACACAACATAGCAGCCATAATCTATTTTTCCTATTTGCAAAGTCCTGAAATATATTTGCTTCAGCATAGGGATCATTGGAACTAAAATTATTTTACATGTATCTGCATTTTAAGTTTTTAAGTGAAGAAAAATATATTTAAATGAAAGCACAGTAATTTTTAATGAAAACAATTTGAAGTGCCACATAGCGAATGCTCAAACTAACAAGTTCAGACATCTAAGGGAAAGTGAAAGTAGTGTCCGACTCTTTGCAGCCCCATGGATTATACAGTGCATGGAATTCTCCAGGCCAGAATACTGGAGTGAGTAGCCTTTCCCTTCTCCAGGGGATCTTCCCAACCCAGGAATCAAACCCAGGCCTTCTGCATTATAGCCAGATTCTTTACCAGCTGAGCCCCACGGGAAGCCCAAGAATACTGGAGTGGGTAGTCGATCCCTTCTCCAGAGGATTTTCCCAATCCAGGAATCAAACTGGGGTCTCCTGCATGGCAGGTGGATTCTTTACCGACTGAACTATCAGGGAAGCCCTCAGACATCCAAAGCAGTACCTTATCAGCACCCTAGAAACCCCCTTCCTTACGTTAGGTGCATACCCCTCACCATGTAAACTGAATCCTAACACCATTGATTAACAGTAAATAAAAAACTTGGCAGAAATGCCTGATGATATACCTTTTTTTTTTGCCAGAGAGGATTCACCCTTTCTTCTCATCATGTAATCAATCCTGACTTCAGGAATTTAGCTGGGCTCCTACTACATTGCAGAAAATTACCATTCTTAAGGCTTCAACCCCGGGCTTCTTCACCTCCTTGGTACATTTTTCTGTGCTCTTCTCCCAGGCACACCCTGAACTCTGCTCATTGTCTGCAAGTACAGAGAGCTGCCAAATAGTCATCTCCTTGTAAGTCTGTGTTTTTCAGTCCTTCCAGGGAAGCTTCAAACACAGGCAGATCCCTTCAGGAAACAAATCTTTCATATGTTTGATGACTCTCAAGTCCTGGTTGTTCACTCCAACCATGCAAGACTACAAAAATACCACCACCACCAAAGCTATCCTCAAAAGTATAAAATTCAATTGTAGTTATTAGTTTAGAAAAGCTTTATTAAAGCAAGGAACTTTCCTTCTATTTCTAATATGACAAGACTTTATTAATCATAACTACTTTTGACTTTATCGTATGTCTTCTCCATTATTTTACACAATACTATGATTTTGTTTCTCTTTTAGCCCATCACTGAGGTAGATTATAGCAACAGATTTTCTTAGATTAAACCATCCTCACTTCTACTTAATCATGATGTACTATGATTTTCATTACACTGCTGTTTCTAGTTCAAATGTATTTAAGATTTCTAAAGGGAACAAAATATCTTTGCAAGTGAATGGTCCTATAGTGTTTTACTTCTATTATCTTTTTCTGGCTTTAGAAAGCAATTGTTTCATTCAGAAATTGGCTCTGAAGCATTTTCTTTCCTTTCTGTTTTCTGACATTACATGTAGTGTATAGGAGCTATCTTGAATGTTGAAGAATGTACCTGTCAAAGCAAGTGAATTTGAGAGAGTTTGGGTGGAAGTATTTTATTATTGATTCAATTCTGTCAAGGTTCTTTATTTATTCAAGTTTAATATTTTTCCTTGCAAAATAATAGAATCTATTTGGCTAGATTTTCCTTGACTATGTTCCTTTTAAGTGTGTGTATTGAATTTTTCCCTCAAAAATTTCACGTTAGAGTTAAAAAATATTTTGCACTCCATCTGCTTCTCACTAAGAGACTTAATACATTTCACAAAGGACTTCTTTAGCAAAAGTCATATTTTTGTTTTGTCTTCTGATGCTTTAATACTCCTAAGTGAGTTTTTATTGATATTTTCCTTGTTAGGAATTTTCATTGCTTTAGCACTAAGTCAATCTGTCTCAAATGGGAACCAGGGAATAAAAGAAAATGCAGCAGTCTCTGCTCTAGAAGGCTAGTGGTGACAAGATCAACACACACCAAAAAACAGTAAAGTTGAATTTCCGGGATGAGGGACCAGGAAGGAGCATCAGTGCTCCCAGACTACCAGTCTGCAAGGGAGCAACTCCCAACCCAGCTCATGTTAATTCTCTCCATTTCTAATAACTGGCACTGAACAGAATGAAGCACTTCAGGGTGATTTGGTTCCACATGTTTGTCTGTCTAGGCATTTTGGGTTTTTTTGGCTAGTTGGTTGACTTTCAATGCAAGTAGAGAATCAAGGCAAGTCCTACTACTGGCTACTTTTACCTTGGTTCTCACCCAGCCATTGAAGAGCAGAAACTCATGGATTTGGATAGTTAATTAAGTCTGAGTGTTGTGTGACCCAGAATCTGCAACGTACCCATTCTGGCTTTTACTCTCACTGCAAGGAAGTTGAGAGAGAAGCAGACATGCACAAGGTGCCACTGTTCTGAAATATTTCTGATTTCTGTTTCATTTTTAAATAGTTACTATAGTCTTAACTATAGGCAAATATCACAAAGCCTTAACAAGACTCAGTTCAGATCAGTTGCTCAGTCATGTCTGACTCTTTGTGACCCCATGGACTGTAGTACGCCAGGTTTCCCTGTTCATCACCAATTCTCTGAGCTAGCTCAAAGCCATGTCCATTGAGTCGGTGATGCCATCCAACCATCTCATCCTCTGTCATCCCTTTCTCTTTCTGCCTTCAATCATTCCCAGCATCAGGGTCTTTTCTAATGAGTCAGTTCTTTGAATCAGGTAGCCAAAGCATTGGAGTTTCAGCTTCAGCATCAGTCCTTCCAATGAATATTCAGGACTGATATCTTTTAGGATGGACTGGTTGGATCTCCTTGCAGCCCAAGGGACTCTCAAGAGTCTTCTCTAACACCACAGTTCAAAAGCATCAATTCTTCTGTGCTCAGCTTTTTTTGTAATCCAACTCTCACATCCATGCATAACTACTGGAAAAACCATAGCACTGACTAGATGGACCTTTGCTGGCAAAGTAATGCCTCTGCTTTTTAATATGCTGTCTAGGTTGGTCATAGCTTTTCTTCCAAGGAGAAAGTGTCTGTTAGTTTCATGACTGCAATCACAATCTGCAGTGATTTTGGAGCCCAAGAAAATAAAGTCTGTCACTGTTTCCATTGTTTCCCCATCTATTCGCCTTGAAGTGATGGGACTGGATGCCATGATCCTAGTTTTCTGAATATTGAGCTTTAAAAAGATTATGAGATGATAAATCATGAAACATAAATTTTGTTTCCACATATGTCTCTCATCCTCCAGATCACCTTCATCATATATTAATGCTGTTAATACTTATAGCATTCCATGCACAGGGGCACATACATATATACTTTGAATTGTAATTTTTTTTTTATTGTCAGTTATCTGGCCCTTGCTTTTTTTTTCTATTTTCTGCATCAAGTTGCTACTCATAAATGTAAAACTGATCTTTAAAAAAAATCAACATACTATGCATCCAACTGTATGATTACCCCACAACTTCACCAATCATATACTAACAGACATTTAAATTGTTTCAAATTCAGTAAATATGATGTAATAAGTATTATTGTACCTATTTGGGTACATGTAAAATTACATTTCTAGTATAAATTTCTAGAGATTTGAGGGATCAAATACTACATAAATCATAATGTGTATAGCCAAATTTTTCTGCATATATATTATGTCATTTGACACTTTACTAACCACATTGCTTTCCCTAACCACTGCAACAAGCAAAGGTTCTATCACCTAGTTTTGGGATATTTGCCAATTTGATATATAAAAATGATTTTATATTCAATTTTTGAAATTTGAGAGAGGATATTTTAAGCTAAGGTATAATTTACCAAGAGTAAAACCCACACTTTTTCTGTTGTTCTGTCACTAAGCTGTGTCCGAATCTTTGCAACCCCATGGACTGTAGCATGCCAGGCTCCTCTGTCTTCCTCTGTCTTCCAAAGTTTGCTCAAATTCATGTCCATTGAGTAGATGATGCTAACTAACCATCTCATCTTCTGCTCCCCCTTTTCTTTTTGCCATCAAGCTTTCCCAGCATCAGGTTTTAGGATATGCTATTCTATGAATTTCCACAAGTGTCTAAAATTGTGTAATAACCACTTCAGTCAAGATGTAAAACATATCTATCACCCCAAATCTTTTTTTGTGCCATTTTGTAGTCATTTCTCTCCCACCTCCAGTCCCCGAGAATCATGGATCTGATTTGACCCCTTTAAATTTGTCTTTTCCATAATGTCATATAAACTGAGCCATAGAATATGTAGCCTGTTATGGATGGAGGAGCCTGGTGGGCTGCAGTCCATGGGGTCGCACAGAGTCGGACACGACTGAGCGACTTCACTTTCACTTTTCACTTTCATGCATTGGAGAAGGAAATGGCAACCCACTCCAGTGTTCTTGCCTGGAGAATCCCAGGTATGGGGGAGCCTGGTGGGCTGCCTTCTATGGGGTCGCACAGAGTCGGACACGATTGAACTGACTTAGCAGCAGCAGCAGCAGCATGTCTGGGATCTTTCATTTAGCACGATTCTTTACCTATGCTATTACGTGGACTTTCAGTCCATGGGGTCACAAGAGTTGGACATGGCTTATACTGTTCATCTGCATGTTTGATAGTGAAAGTGAAATTTACTCAGTCCTGTCTGACTCTTTGTGACCCCATGGACTATACAGTCCATGGAATTCTCCAGGCCACAATACTGGAGTGGGTAGCCTCTCCCTTCTCCAGGGGATCTTCCCAACCCAGGGATCGAACCCAGGTCTCCCGCACTGCAGGTGGATCTTTACCAGGTGAGCCGTAGGGGAAGCCCCATCTGCATGTTTGCCCTTGCGCTAATGTCGCTACCTCTGTATCATGTTACTACAACTTCAGAGTCTGAAAATGAGGTAATGCAAATGCTCACTTAGTAGTCCTCTTTCAAAACTCTGCTGGCTGTTCTAGATTCTGCAATTTCTCATTTACATTTTCAAACTGAACTGTCAAATTATAAAGTGCATGCTGGTATAGTCACTGGGATTATCTTCATAGATCAACCATGGAGAACTGACATTTAACAATAATGAGCCTTCCAAGCTCATGAATGTACCTACTCTGAGGACAGAAGGTTTTGGCTTCTGCCCCTCCCTGGGCAACAATGGATCTTTGCCTGTATGATGGGTCTAAGACAGTTTCCTACTCCTCCACCGAAGGCAGAAAGACTTTGCCTCTAACTCCAGAATTACTGGAGTTTTGTCTGAGCCCTGTGTAGGAAGAGGGAAATGTTTGGGCAAATGAACAGGGATTAGTTTCTGTCTCCCTTCAGCAGCTAATCACCTCCAACATACCAACTGGGTACGTAATTTGTGACTCTGAGTGCAAGCTAAACACCTTGGGCCCCTTGTTCAAAAACTATGAAATTCAAGATGGTGCAGAGCACCAAACTCGATGCAGAGCTCTCCTAAAGCGAGGCCTATATGACTGTATAGGCTGTGTGCACATGACTTTGCCTTAATGCTCTGTGCCTCACACAAAAAAAGGCTCTCTTGGAAAAGTGCTTGCTGATGAATGCCAACTTCTCTTGCGACTAGGAACTCTAGACATCCCACACTAACACGTCAGCCCTATACTTGGCCTTTAAGAATTTGTTAAAATTTTAGCTGATTTCTTCTTAGCTGCTTTCATGGTAACCACCTATTTCTCCTTGGGTACTATGAAAGGTAAAGAATTAATAAGTCCCAGACTTCCTTTGGGCTTCTCTTGTGGTAAAGAATCCGCCCGCAATGCGGGAGACCTGGGTTCAGTCCCTGGGTTGGGAAGATCCCCTGGAGAAAGGAAAGGCTACCCACTCCAGTATTCTGGCCTGGAGAATTCCATGGACTGTATAGTCCATGGGGTTGCAAAGAGTCAGACAGGACTGAGCGACTTCCACGTACACTTTCAAACTTCCTTAGATGGACTTGTTAGTCTTAGGAATTCAGTATATGTTACTGCCTTCTGACTTCATTTATCCTTATTTAGCAAAAGACAGGGAAAATTTAAATCAAGAACTTATAGCACCATTTTATCTCAGATTTATCAATGAATAAAATGATAAATGCTGTCCACAAGCAAATTTCTTAATTACTATTCAGTTAATGTCTTTTAGATTGCCACTTGTGCAAATATATTATCTTCAAATAATGATGGCATTAACTTCTTCATTGAAATTTTTATCATTTTAATCTATTTTCCTTGTTTGATTGTATTGCTTAGTACCTCCAAAACAATTCTAAATGATGGTGAAAATGTAAATTGTGTTAGTTGCTTAAATTTGTGATTGTTTTCATATTCTCACTATGTTCTAATACTTATGATTTATAAATTTTTTCTTTGTTTTCTGAGCTTACACTTCAGTTAATTAAAAGACCCAATTTTGCATTGTACTGATCCTACCATTTTAATTCTAGCCTATTACTTTCCTTTTGATCTTTGCCACCTCTTTTCAACCTCAGGCTCTCACTAAATTATTTTCTTTTTAATAACATTTATGTTGAATTCTAAATTCACTTATTTTCATTCTTACTGCTGCTTAAATGGAATTTTCTAGGCCTTTAAAATAGTGCTATTTCCATTTCCACTACTATTTTTATCTTTAGAAATTTTATTTCCTCTGTATATTTTAAAACAAAATTTCTGTGTATACTGAAATTCTGTTTATCTGTTTCAAACAGTATTTTTTCCTAATTTAGAGTTAATTTCAGCTATTTCACTTCAGAAAAAAATAATATTTTTCATAACTATTTCCATGTTTAGTTGACATTTTCCTAAATTTTGATCTGTTTTGTGTCTGTTCCTTAAACATTTAGAGGTAAAACTGTTTTCTCCTCTGCCTTTAGAATATAAAATTCAATATGTTAAAAATGAGCTATGTGTTATTCATCTTTCATATTTTCATTTACATTTTGTCTATTTGTCATCTATTGAAGAAGTGAATTAAAGTCTCATATCATTGTTTTGCTGTCTTCTTCAGTTTTAGATTTTCTCTATAATCATATTAATAACACATGATAATTTTCTGTTTCACCAGTTACATGAAAAGAAAAAAAAAAGGAAAGTTTTTTCTTTCTGTTTGTTTTTTAATTTTTTTGTTGTTTGTTTATTTGTAATCTGGGAAGCCTAGCAGTTTGACTGAGATATGAAAGGGGCACAGTAAGTGAACAAATAATATGATATTATTTGGAACACAAATATGTATGACAGATACCTCACCATTTGTGTTCATATAATGTACCATTATCACTGTCCCTTTTAAAACTTTTGTTCTTAATTTAGTTTATCCATTATTAAGAATGTGCTATGCTCAATCACTCATTTTTGTCTGACTTTTTGTGACCCCATGGACTGTAGCCCCCCAGGCTCTCTGTCATAGGATTTCCCAGTAAAGAATACTGGAGTGTGTTGCTATTTCCTTCTCTAGGGGATCTTCCTGACCCAGATCAAACCCCTGTACCCTGCATTGGGAGGTGGATTCTTTACCACTGAAACACCTGGGAAGCCCTCTAATAATTTACCTGTTTGCAATAATGTACATTTGTGGGCACAATCTGTTACTATTTTTATGCTTGCAATTGTAAATATTGAAGAAATGTTCAATAAATATCAGATTATCCTTTAAGAGAGAGCGTTTTCAATTTGACTCTCATGAAATTAGAGATTATTAGATTTGGAAGGAACATCAATTCCACCACCTCTCTAGTGAAAGGATTATTTCCACATCATCCTTGACAAATGACCATACAGCCCGTGATTTAATGTCCCCTCCACCACAAAGAGCTCACCATTCTGGGACAGCCCATTCTTCATGTTGGGGACTTCCAGTGTTTATCATGTGATTTAATCTATTAAGATAAATTCTGCTCAAGTAATTTCAACTTCTCATCCTAGTTCTTATTCCTATCACATGCTCATATAACTAGCTCAGTTCTTCCTACTTTCTTTACCAATTCTTCAGAAGTAATGACAGCTTAATCTTTATTCCAAACATCAGCTTCTATATAGCCTACTTTAAAAATGTTCTCTTTACATATGACATTCAGCAAAGTTCAACGTTGCAAATATATCATTCTCGGTTAAGAAGAATGTAATATCATTTCCTCATCTGATCTATACTTCAAGTATGTTAGTACAATCTAGAAAAAACTTTGTTGGCTTTTTAGTAGTCAAATTTTAAAAAGTAGTTCCAATCTTTCCGAACAAATCAGAAGAAATGAAACCTATAGGTAAAAGCAAAAACAATATTAATTCCATTTCTCTTTATCTAACAATTTATGAGAAAGGCAATGATTGCATTAAATAGGATGGATTACTTATTTTTCTGGAAGATAAAGTTCAGATAGGACCAGATTGAGAGAAGGTACATACTCCCAGTTCAGTAGGGTCAGGGAATGGGCCAAACTATAATTTAAGTGCATTTTCCAACAGAGAGAAAAATTTCAAGCAGAGAGAAGCAAGGTCTAGGAGAGAATATAAATAGGGAAATTCAATAACTTGGATGAGTTTAAGCACTTTGTAACTTTCCGCTAACCCATATATGAGACTTCAGAAAGTATTCTCAGCGGCCACTTACCAGAGGTGATGTAATACAATTGAAGCCACTGTCACTGAGGAAGGCTGAGTCAACATCCCTCTATCAAGTAACAGTACCCAAAGGAAGAAGAGGAAACTCATGGTGAATGGGTTCCATTTCTGTTCTCAAATAACTAAATACATTGGATCCCTGCAATGGAAGCCACTTGGCATCAGCAGAGAACACATTCAGATAAAGAAAAAATTTTCAAAATAAAAGCAAGAAACAGGCAACAAAGTGAGTACTGCATACTGAAAAAATTCTAATCAGTTACTTAGAAGGTGGGTTCAAATAACATGCCAGAATTTGGAGTAAACGCTGATGGTAAGTAAAAGGACCCAAAAAAAGTATCAAGAGAAAACAAAATATAAGCATTTTGCACTTGGATCTGTAATGTCTGGATGTTTAATCACTTACCCATATTTTAATTTTTGAGAATCACTCTAGGTTTTGAGGGATCCTAAGATTCTCCAAGCCAGGTTTCAGCAATACATGAACCGTGAACTTCCTGATGTTCAAGCTGGTTTTAGAAAAGGCAGAGGAACCAGAGATCAAATTGCCAACATCTGCTGGGTCATGGAAAAGGCAAGAGAGTTCCAGAAAAACATCTATTTCTGCTTTATTGACTATGCCAAAACCTTTGACTATGTGGATCACAATAAACTGGAAAATTCTGAAACAGATGGGAATACCAGACCACCTGACCTGCCTCTTGAGAAATCTGTATGCAGATCAGGAAGCAACAGTTAAAACTGGACATGGAACAACAGACTGGTTCCAAATACGAAAAGGAGTACATCAAGGCTGTATATTGTCACCTTGCTTATTTAACTTATATGCAGAGTACATCATAAGAAACGCTAGACTGGAAGAAGCACAAGCTGGAATCAAGATTGCCGGGAGAAATATCAATAACCTCAGATATGCGGATGACACCACCCTTATGGCAGAAAGTGAAGAAGAACTAAAGACCCTCTTGATGAAAGTGAAAGAGGAGAGTGAAAAAGTTGGCTTAAAGCTCAACATTCGGAAAACGAAGATCATGGCATCCGTTCCCATCACTTCATGGGAAATAGATGGGGAAACAGTGCAAACAGTGTCAGAGTTTATTTTAGGGGACTCCAAAATCACTGCAGATAGTGATTGCAGCCATGAAATTAAAAGGTGCTTACTCCTTGGAAGAAAAGTTATGACCAACCTAGATAGCATATTCAAAAGCAGAGACATTACTTTGCCAACTAAGGTCTGTCTAATCAAGGCTATGGTTTTTCTAGTGGTCATGTATGGATGTGAGAGTTGGACTGTGAAGAAGGCTGAGCACTGAAGAGTTGATGCTTTTGAACTGTGGTGTTGGATAAGACTCTTGAGAGTCCCTTGGACCGCAAGGAACTCCAACCAGTCCATTCTGAAGGAGATCAGCCCTGGGATTTCTTTGGAAGGAATGATGCTAAAGCTGAAACTCCAGTACTTTGGCCACCTCATGCGAAGAGTTGACTCATTGGAAGAGACTCTGATGCTGGAAGGGATTGGGGGCAGGAGGAGAAGGGGACGACAGAGGATGAAATGGCTGGATGGCATCACTGACTCGATGGACGTGAGTCTGAGTGAACTCCAGGAGTTGGTGATGGACAGGGAGGCCTGGCGTGCTGCGATTCACGGGGTTGCAGAGTCAGACACAACTGAGCGGCTGAACTGACTGAACTGAACTGAAGATTTATATATTGTCAATGATTTATTTAAGGTTCTATCTTAGACCATTTTCTTCTCTTTCCCTCCCTCTCTTTTTTTTTTGAGATAATGTATTTCTATATCTCTAGATTTTATATATCTATTATGTAGATATATAGATATATATAGATATGTAGATATGTATAGATATGTAGATATGTATAGATATGTAGATATATATATATATATATATATGTATAAGCACATTTCACTGTGAACTCACAGATATCTTCTAAGGGTAGGCAGGAGGTGATTGCAGAAAGGAGAAGCAGGGATATTTAAAATGCATTGGTATTTTTCTTTTTTCAGACAGTTAAATATTTTCGAGGCACACAGTTTAAATACCCCAAACAGCTCATGGGTGTTGTCTTAGTCTGTATGGGCTACTCTAACAAAATACTACAGTTTGCATAGCTTATATAGCTGGAGGCTGGAAGCTTGAGGCTAGGGTGCCAGCATGATTGGGTGAAGGCCCTCTTTCTGAGTCGTAGACTTCTCACATGTCCTTAGAGGTTAAAAAGAAGAGAAAGAGAGCTCTCTGGAGCTTCCTTTAGAAGGGAATTGATGAGGGTTCTACTGTGATGCAGTAATCACCTCGCAAAAGCCTCACCTCCTTATATCACCCGCTGGTCATTAGGATTTCAACATGGCCACAGACATTCACGCCATAGCAACAGCATAGAAAATTGTACTTGGACTGTGAAAGTTGTGTGTCTACTATACTACAATGCAACCATGAAACGGTTGAAACTGAGTGAACTTAGCCACCCACGTTCTCAGTGCCTACACCTGTAAGTCCCACATACCATCCACTTTGGTGACTATGCTTAGGTCAAGATTACTGACAATCCATGCAGAAAATGCCATTAAAGAGGACTAAGAAACTGGGCATTATATGTCTGTCATGAGAGATTCAAATGATTTCATGAGCTCTCTCCTAGAGTCTCATTTCTCTGAATGCACCTACCTCTTAGTTTCTGTCACTGACTTTGCTTTCACATCTCTAAGGAGAAAAATAAGTAGCATTTTAGTCTTGCTCATTCATTTCCCCATGATAAAATCTACAAACCCATCCGTTCCCTCTTCTAATTTGCTTCTAATGAACCAAATGTTTTGGGATATTTTCCCCTATTTTTGGTAAATATTTTCCTCATCGCACTTGATAAAGAGTGTTCTGTCTTTCCTTTTTCCTCTTGACTTATCAGTATCTCCCTATTAGATTATTCTCATCATATGAAGCTATTCTTTTGTTTCTCAGATTAAATAGTTTTAACCTCCCTTGACTTCAAATTCCTCAGCAGCAAGAGTTCTCCATAAACTTTTGCAGAAAATCGCTTACATTTCTCACCTCCACTTGCTGACATCACATCACTCTTCACAGCACTCCACTTGACTCTCACCCACCTCTTATACACCAACCACTTTAAAGGATTCGATTCAGCAGAAATCACGAACAACCTTCATTTCTTCAAAACCAGTATATACTTTCTTAATTTATTTAAAAAGTAGCATTGGAACAGGTGATTTACTGCTTTGTAAACTGCTTTCCTCTTGGGTTTTATGACAGCGCATGGCTTTAACTTCTCAGCTAATCCTCTGCCTTCTCCTTTACACTCTTTTTTTCTTTCTTTTTTTTTTTTTGCTAATGTCTGCATGCTAACTTTACCCTAAAATGAAATTTCTTGGGATTTGGTCCTGGCCCCACCTTCTTTCTATATATTGTCTCTGTAGATAATCTTATTCTCATGACATTAAACCCTGTCAGCTTACTCATGACTGTCAGATTTTTTTCCAATTTGTTCTCTCAGGTATATACTCATGTGTATACTTGAGCTCAACATGCTGAAATCTAAACTCTTGGCTTTTCTTACCCCCAGCCTGTGCCCTTCTAATCTTTGAGCTGCTCAAGTTTAAAAATATTCAGGGACTTCCTTGGTTGTGACGTGGATAAGACCTGCCTGCCAACGCAGGGGTCACCAGGTCGATTCCTGGTCTGGGAGGACTCCACATTCTGCAGAGAAACTAAGCCTCTGTACCACAAGTACTGAGCCTGTGCTTTAGAGCCCGTGAGCCATGACTACAGGGCTCATGGGCTCCAACCACTGAAGCCCATGCATCTAGAGTCTGCGTTCTACTACAAAGTGAAAGGAAAGTGAAAGCGAAGTCACTCAGTCGTGTCCCACTCTTTGCGACCCCATGGACTGCAGCCCACCAGGCTCCTCCATCCACGGGATTCCTCAGGCAAGAATACTGGAGTGGGTTGCCATTTCCTTCTCCAGGGGATCTTCCTGACCCAGTGATTGAACCCAGGTCTCCCAAACTGCAGGCAGACGCTTTAACCTCTGAGCCACCAGGGAAGCCACCAAATCAGAAGCCGATGCACTGTAGCAAAGAGTAATCCGCACATGCTGCTATTAGAGAAAGATTGCTTGCAGCGACAAAGACCCAGCACAGCCAATAAGCTAAATATAAATAAATATTAATACGCATATAAATATTTTATTCTGTAAAATTATCTTAAATAAAACTAGCAAGACAGAGCAAGGCCAGCTGCTGTAGTTGGCATTGGTCTCCCATGGCCAGTGGGTGCTGGACACAGGAAAACTTGCCCATATGTGTCCCTCTTGTAGCACAGTGGAAAGGACCCTGTCCTGGCCCCTTGCTTTTGTAGGATAGATGTAATAGTGAAGTTGGCCAGGGGCCATAGGGCATACTGGAGAAGGAAATGGCAACCCACTCCAGTATTCTTGCCTGGAGAATCCCAGGGATGGAGGAACCTGGTGGGCTGCCATATATGGGGTAGCACAGAGTCAGACATGAGTGAAGCAACTTAGCAGCAGCAGCAGCAGCATAGGACATACAACCTTTCAGCAGAGATAATCTAAGAGTAATCACTGAGCCTAAAACAAAAAAAGATGCTCCCACACAATGCAGGCATCACGTTTAATTTCAACATCTCAGAAAGGCCAGCCTAGTCATCTTAACAGGTCTTCATGACTAGGACCCATCATTATGCATTTTTACAACATTCTGTAATTTTCAAAAATTTGTACTACTATTTAAAATTTTCACTTGTGATATGCCTCTGAGGTTTCATGTTTAAAGATAAACCTCTGATTTATCATGAGAAAAGTGATTGTATCATAATAATTTCCCCCCTTGCACTTAACAGGCACCCCAAAACACCTTTGCCACTAACTGACTTCTGCCAGAAATATGAACTGGAAAATAAAAATATTAAACAATTTAAGACTAGAATAATCAATCAAAGAATAAAGCAAATAAAAAACCTTCTTAAAGTCCTCACTTATAAAATATCCAGACAAGTAGATAATCTGTAATGATATACACATTTCTCCCTATTAAAGACATTCTTGAAATTGTTTTCAACCTTAAAATGATGAGGTTTTCAAAATTTTGCAAAATTTTAATTGTCATGGTATTTATATCACTTGCTAAATATCAGGCAAGTTTGGACCCAAAAAACAGAGACATTACTTTGCCAACAAAGTTCCACATAGTCAAAGCTATGGTTTTTCCAGTAGTCATGTATGGATGTGAGAGTTGGACCATACAGAAGGCTGGGTGTTGAAGAACTGGTGCTTTTGAACTGTGGTGCTAGAGAAGACTCTTGAGAGACCCTTGGTCTATAAGGAGATCCAACAAGTCCATCCAAAAGGAAATCAGTCTTGAATATTCATTGGAAGGACTGATGCTGAAGCTGAAGCTCCAATGCTTTGGCCACCTGATGGGAAGAGCTGACTCATTGGAAAAGACCCTGATGCTGGGAAATATTGAAGGCTGGAGGAGCAGGGGGCAACAGAGGATGAGACGGTTGGATGACATCACCAACTCAATGAACATGAGTTTGAGCAAGCTCCACAAGATGGTGAAGGACAAGGAAGCCTGGCATGCTACAGTCCATGGGGTTGCAAAGAGTCAGACATGAGTGAATGACTAAACAACAACAAATACATTTTTATCCTAAACAATAAAAATATTACTTTTAAAAATAATATTTAATGGAATTAATTCATTAAGGATTTTAATAATTTTAGAAAGCTTCAATATAATTATAAAATTTTAGCATCTGAAAGAATACTCTCTTAGTCTGTGCTTGGGAGAAGCAGATAGATACTGGAAAATTGATTATGCAATGTTTTATGTATGGCAGAGGACCTCATATTAACAATTTAGTATTTAGAGTACAAAATATAAAAGAGTCATTGTTTGAAAGTTGGGATAATTTTCTTTTGAAGAGTACTATTTTGGTATTGTGCAAATAAAATTAAAAGTGATTTCCAATTATCTAACTGTGTAGCTCTCCATTTCATGAAGTCCTTGGTTCTAACTGACTCCTAAGTAAGCACAGAATATATCCGACAAACAAAATATATGCAACTGAAATTATCATGAGAAAAAATGCTGTCAGAATTATAAAGGAGAGAAATTTCAAAAGTTGTCTTGTTTCATTTGTTTTTCCTCTTTGACCTAGACAGCTGATAAAGATTCATAAATGTAAGTTCCAAAATATAATCTGTCTGTGCTATGTGTTTAAGATGAAAATAAAATTGGAACCTGGAGTGACTTTTTTGATATGATTTATCAGTGTTTATCAGTTCAGTTCAGTGACTCAATCTTGTCTGACTCTTTGCAACCCCATGAATTACAGCACGCCAGGCCTCCCTGTCCATCACCAACTCCCAGAATTCATTCAAACTCACATCCAACGAGTCGGTGATGCCATCCAGCCATCTCATCCACTGTCGTCCCCTTTTCCTCCTGCCCTCAATCCCTCCCAGCATCAGAGTCTTTTCCAATGAGTCAATTCTTTGCATGAGGTGGCCAAAGTACTGGAGTTTCAGCTTTAGCATAATTCCTTCCAAAGAACACCCAGGGCTGATCTCCTTTCTGATGGATTGGTTGGATCTCCTCGCAGTCCAAGGAACTCTCAACAGTCTTCTCCAACACCACAGTTCAAAAGAATCAATCCTCTGGTGCTCAGCTTTCTTCACAGTCCAACTCTCACATCCATACGTGACCACTGGAAAAACCATAGCCTTGATTAGACAGACCTTTGTTGGCAAAGTAATGTCTCTGCTTTTGAATATGCTATCTAGGTTGGTCATAACTTTCCTGCCAAGGAGTAAGGGTCTTTTAATTTCATGGCTGCAGTCACCATGTGCAGTGACTTTGGAGCCCCCCAAAAATAAAGTCTGACACTGTTTCTACTGTTTCCCCATCTATTTCCCATGAAGTGATGGGACCAGAGGCCATGATCTTTGTTTTCTGAATGTTGAGCTTTAAGCCAACTTGTTCACTCTCCTCTTTCAGTTTCATCAAGAAGCTTTTTAGTTCCTCTTCACTTTCTGCCATAAGGGTGGTGTCATCTGCATATCTGAGGTTATTGATATTTCTCCTGGCAATCTTGATTCCAGCTTGCGCTTCTTCCAGCCCAGTGTTTCTCATAATGTATTCTGCATATAAGTTGAATAAGCAGGGTGACAATATACATCTGTGATGTACTCATTTCCTTATTTGGAATCAGGTGTTGTTCCATGTCCAGTTCTAACTGTTGCTTCCTGACCTGTATATAGGTTTCTCAAGAGGCAGGTCAGGTAGTCTGGTATGCCCATCTCTTTCAGAATTTTCCACAGTTTATTGTGATCCACACAGTCAAAGGCTTTGGCATAGTCAATAAAGCAGAAATAGATGTTTTTCGGGAACTCTCTTGCTTTTTTGATGATCCAGCAGATGTTGGCAATTTGATATCTGGCTCCTCTGCCTTTTCTAAAACCAGCTTGAACATCTGGAAATTCATGGTTCACGTATTGCTGAAGCCTGGCTTGGAGAATTTTGAGCCTTACTTTAATTCTGTAATAAACAATTCTGAAAATTTATTAAGGCCACTTGGGATGTTAAAACAACTATTTTAAATACCATTTCTAAAACTGATCACTTCACTGTTCCATATGAATTTACTTTATAGGGTAGATGAAAAAACCCAAGGGTTTGGAGATAGTAGACATCCATTAAGAAGTGTCTGTGTGTCTAATATGTCCTAAGCACTGATACAGATTGTTTGAATCCAGTAATAAACATGGCATAAAAATTCCTAGCTTTATGGACCTTAACTGTGGCATCTAACAACTGGCAAGTAATTAATTATACAATGTGACTTCCACTTAAGATCATATTTTATATAAAAAGCAAGGTACTATGATTAGGGAAGCCCCTCTGAGGAGGTAACATAGGATCTAAGATCTCAGTGATAAGAATAAGGCCGTTCCCAAGACATCTTGATGAATATCAACACAAAGTTCATAGGATGAGAAGACTTGGCATTTTCAAGGAGGGGAATAAAAAAGAGAAAGCCAGTGTGGCTGGAGCATGATGATGAAGGGGAAATGGACCCTAGAAGAAATTACAGAGGAAAATGGAGGCTTCTTCACATAGGACCCTGTGAGAAGGCCATAGTGGATTCTGGATTTTACTCAGGGTGATGGGGATGCAGGGGTAGTTTTATTTTTTACTTGTTTGAATGGTTGGTTTTTCACAAAGAACTGTATGTATTTACTGTATATACTTTGAGTTTAGACATATGCAAAGACCCACGGTCCCATGTAATCAAGATAAGACACATGTCTACCACCTCTCAGCTCCTTATGTGTCTTGGTTTCAGGATATTTGCTTTTGAGTTGTTTTTTTTTTTTTTTTTCCAGGAGGGAGGTTGAAGAGGGGGTTTGCTTATTTGTTTTTAGTTGAAAGAGGGACAAAAATGAGTCTGAATGCCAAGAGAAGAGTGGATTGAGAAGAGTGGGACATAATCTTGTAAAAAGGAAGGTCACTTAAAGATTCTTGCAATAGGACAGGTAAGAGACAGTGATGAAGATGGACAAAAGTAAACAGATTCGGGGTGTATTTTTGAGGCTGGACATTTAGCATTCAATACTATATTAGGTTTCTATCCTGATCAAAGCTTTGCATTTTGCATAAAGTTACAAAAGAGAAAAAAAATGAACTGGTACTATACCTTTTATGTTTTTTGTTGATTTTTCTAATGTCTTATGTATTTTAGCAATTTTACGATATTTACAATTTGTTTTTCCACTAAGTATGTCAACACTTTTAGATGAGACACTTCATTGCAATGTGGGGTTATATTTTAATGTAGGAAAGTACATGCTATGATGAGGAAAATGCCCTTTTCCTCCTCACTCCTCACACTTTGCTATCTTCTTAAATTGAAGTTCTTCAGACTAAGACGTATCTGACTAGTGTTAATTACATAGTGACACATGGTTTTTAAGTCATTATGGAGCTTCACAAACACTTACTGAATTCTGAGAAATATCCTAGGTTGTGTCAAATGAACAAAACCATGAGGATGACTGCTACAAATTAGGAATTGTGTGCAAAGAAAACTGAGTGGCAGTGAACTCCTTAAAATAATTATGAATTTAGCTAACAAATGCTCATCTTTAAAGCTGAATCACTTCAGATGTGTAGCTTATTAAGAAAGAAAAACCCGCATTTCATTCTGAGAAATCGATGTTAAAGTTAGCATTCATTGTACTCACATCTCACACTTTTGGGGTCTGAAAAAAGCCCATATTTTCAATGGCATTCAATTTGCTCTAAAACGTATTTAATACAAGTTTTCAGTTTCAATGTGTGTTAAAATCTGTAAGTGCCGTTTTCAAATACAAGAATTACCTACAATCAGTATATGTAGACGATGCTTTCTTAACGCTCTTAGGTACCACCAGGGTTGCCATACTGGTGATGCACAAATGGTGAGGCAGGAGTGATGTTGGCCCTGCCCCTGGGGAGCTGCAGTCACTGAACTTCTCTCAGGCTGTCCCATGTAAACCATAAAGAGGTTGACCTAGAAAATGCATGAGGCCTATTTTAATTCCAGTTTTCAAATTGTCCTCCACTACACTACGCTGGTTATGGAAACACTTCCCACAAGTCATAAAGGGGCTATAAGTGAAGTTGCTCAGTCATCTCCGACTCCTTGCAACCCCATGGACTGTAACCTACCAGGCTCCTCTGTCCATGGGATCTTCCAGGCAAGAGTACTGGAGTGAGTGGCCATTTCCTTCTCCAGGGGATCCTCCTGATCCAGGGATCAAACCCAGGTCTCCCTCATTACAGGCAGATGCTTTACCATCTGAGCCACCAGGGAAGTCTGGGAAAGGGCTATAATAGTTGGATAAGATTTAATAATAGTACACAATTCCTCTTTCTCAGTTAATATTGTTTGCTCAGGCCATGGCACAAGGCTTTCACCTGGGATAGACTCTATTGATAATGAAAGCTGAATCCAAGAGACTATTTAGTTGCCATGTAGTTAAGATAATCAACTAACTTTTAGCCAGAAAAAGATGAGGAAAATGGGTTTCAAGTTGTGCACCTATGCTGGTGGAAGTGTAACCGTGGAGAACAACTCTAATGTTATACCTGTGTTCATCGGGGAAGTGATGTGATGCTATTTTGGCAATGAGGTAGAGTAGGAGAGGGTAACACAAGTGCCAGATTCACCATCCTTAAAAAACTAACCATTTTGTAATCCCTCACTGCCCACTGAACTGTGATGACAGCCCTGGATCTTTTCAAAATCACAAACATAAATAGAGGAGGTCTAAAGTATGATCTACCTTATAGCTTGTACTGAAAAAATTCAAATATAGGAATATAAATCAGTAGTGACTGATTGATGCTCATAGGCTGCCCCAAGGCCTGGAAATAGGTCCCCCATTTATTTCTAGTATTATCACTCCCTACTTGAAGTCTTTTCCAACTTTGTGGATTACTGCTATATCTCTGGAAACAGGTTAAGACTGGGTAGCTAATATCTTTTGGACAATTCTGACAAAAAACAAATTGAAAACTTAAAAGTCCATATTGAAGAGGTATGCACTATAGATTCTATAAGAGAAGGCACAGATATATTATACAAGAAAAAAAGGTAAATATTTTCAGATATTAACCAGTTAGTGGGCAAATTAAATAAAATAAATCAAAATATTTATTATTTGTAAGACTCTGAAGAGCAGTGGTAATTTTGGCAGAAATTTGAATTGTGTGTTAGTAATATTTGTGTGCAAGATCCAGGCATAAGTGAAAGCCAACTGTCAGTAATCGAGAATTGACTGAGGTTAATGATCATCACTGACTAAGAAAGTAAAAGAAGTGAAAAATGACTGAATCAGAATATTCCAAAGTCTCCACTCCAAGCACAATGTATATCAAACTCTCAGTAGCTCTAATAGAATTTGAATGTTTAAACCAATGACATTGGACATATGTACTTCAAATTTTCCCAGTGTCACTTGTACTGATCTGGGTGTGTGTGTGTCAATTAGCTAAAGTATTCCATGATATCAGTTGTGTCAGCATCTCTTTTGTGTGGCCAAGCAGCCTGCAGGTCCTTGACATGACACTGTGCTGTGACTGTCTGCCTTGGATAACAGTCCACAGAGTCACAAGCAAATATAAGTTCCTGATGTGACTTCTCCAAGAGCCCTTGTGAGCAACAGTCTCTCATGCCTCCCACAGAACTACCATGTGATTGAGCAATTCCACTCCTGGGTGTTTGTCCAAAGAAAGCAAAAACACTACTTCAAAAAGATATGGGTACCTTAATGTTGACTTCAGGATATTTTCAATAGCTAAGGAACCTACTATAGATGACTAGATAAAGAAGATACAGTTACACACACACACACACACACACACACACACACACACACACACACACACACAGTGGACTATTGTTCAGCTGTGAAAAAGAATGAAATCTTGCCATTGGCAACAATGTAGATATACCTGGAGGGTATTATCCTCGGTTAAGTAAGTCAGACAAAGATAAATATTGTATACGTTTTATTTATATGTGAAATCTGAAAAACAAAACGAATAAATATTGACAAAACAGAAACAGACTCAGGTAAAGAGAACAAACTAGTGGTTGCCAGAGGGGAGAAGGGGTGTGAAGAAAGGCAAAACAAATGAAGGTAATTAAGAGGTACTAATTACCAGGTCAGCAAGCAACAGTTAGAACCGGACATGGAACAACAGACTGGCTCCAAATAGGAAAAGGAGTATGTCAAGGCTGTATATTGTCACCTTGCTTATTTAACTTCTATGCAGAGAGCATCATGAGAAATGCTGGGCTGGAAGAAGCACAAGCTGGAATCAAGATTGCTGGGAGAAATATCAATAACCTCAGATATGCAGATGACACCACCCTTATGGCAGAAAGTGAAGAGGAACTGAAGAGCCTCTTGATGAAAGTGAAAGAGGAGAGTGAAAAAGCTGGCTTAAAGCTCAACATTCAGAAAACTAAGATCATGGCATCTGGTCCCATCACTTCATGGGAAATAGATGGGTAAACAGTGGAAACAGTGTCAGACTTTATTTTTGGGGGCTCCAAAATCACTGCAGATGGTGACTGCAGCCATGAAATTAAAAGACCCTTACTCCTTGGAAGGAAAGTTATGACCAACCTAGACAGCGTATTCAAAAGCAGAGACATTACTGTGCCAACAAAGATCCATCTAGTCAAGGCTATGGTTTTTCCAGTGGTCATGTATGGATGTGAAAGTTGGACTATGAAGAAAGCTGAGCATTGAAGACTTGATGCTTTTGAACTGTGGTGTTGGAGAAGACTCTTGAGAGTCCCTTGGACCGCAAGAAGATCCAACCAGTCCATCCTAAAGGAGACCAGTTCTGGGTGTTCTTTGGAAGGACTGATGCTAAAGCTGAAACTCCAATACTTTGGCCACCTCATGTGAAGAGTCCGTTCCGTTCAGTTCAGTTGCTCAGTCATGCCTGACTCTTTGTGACCCCATGAATTGCAACACTCCAGGCCTCCCTGTCCATCACTAACTCCCAGAGTTCACTCAGACTCACGTCCATCGAGTCAGTGATCCCATACAGCCATCTCATCCTCTGCCGTCCCCTTCTCCTCCTGCCCCCAATCCCTCCCAGCATCAGGGTCTTTTCTAATGAGTCAACTCTTCACATGACATGGCCAAAGTACTGGAGTTTCAGCCTTAGCATCATTCCTTCCAAAGAACACCCAGGATTGATCTCCTTTAGAATGGACTGGTTGGATATCCTTGCAGTCCAAGGGACTCTCAAGAGTCTTCTGCAACACCACATTTCAAAAGCATCAGGAGGATTCTTAACCACTACACCACCTGTATGCTATGGCTGCTAAGTCACTTCAGTCGTGTCTGACTCTGTACGACCCTATAGACGGCAGCCCACCAGGCTCCCCTGTCCCTGGCGATTCTCCAGGCAAGAACACTGGAGTGGGTTGCCATTTCCTTCTCTAGTGCATAAAAGTGAAAAGTGAAAGTTAAAGTGAAGTTGTGTCTGACTTCTAGCGACCACATGGACTGCAGCCTACCAGGCTCCTCCATCCACGGGATTTTCCAGGCAAGCGTACTGGAGTGGGATGCTATTGCTTTCTCCGTGCCACCTGTATAATTCTCACTAAAAGAAGGGTAATATGTTCACTATAAATATGTATTTTTACAAAGATGAGAGCTTATATTTATTTCTGAAGATCTCTATGAAAATCATTTAGAATTTTAAAAATGGAACATTTCTTATTCTATATTAACAACAACAACAACAAAATATATCCACAGAGCAACTGAGAAACATAACTTTTTATTACCATTTCACACTTGTGTTTACCAATAGTTCTCTCCAACCTGGAAACTCTCTTATTCACTGGGCTTGGTTTATAAAGCCCCTTAATTTGTCCAGCACGTTCACCAAATAGTGATGAATTTTAATTAGTTATGATAATTCAAATATATATATATATATTAGTAGGTATTTGTCATTGTGGTTTGCAAGCTTTTAAAAAATATGATCTCACATGTTTTAAGCAAGAACAACTAAGAGTTTTTTACAGAATTTAAAATTATAAGGACCTTGAAAATATATATATTAAAAAAATGAATTAATTCTTCTTATGGAGGACACTTTTTTGATACTTGACAAAAAGAGGTCACTTTTCTGACAAGGAAAATATTCTCTTATACCAGGTAGTTCTAATTTAGTCCTAATCACAAGAAGACTTGAAGCTATGGGATGAAAAATGTAGTCATTCCAGAACATCAGTTAAATTTAATTATTGCTTTAAAGTCTCACAAAGGTTTCTGATTATACTTTTAAATTCAGATGACTATAAAAGTGCTCTCTTTCAGACTGGAAAAGCTGTGTTCTAAGCTATATGCTTACTTTAACATTGTAGAAGATAACATGCAACATAAAATTTTAGCCACACTGAAAAATAGAAGAGAATGAAACAAGAACAGGAATGAAACTATTAACAATAGTGCTGTTAAATATAAGTCTTTTGTCCCTTTATAGGTAGGATTTAATTTTTCCAGTAGTCACGTATGGATGTGAGATTGGACTATAAAGAAAGCTGAGCACTGAAGAATTGATGCTTTTGAAGTGTGGTGTTGTAAAAGACTCTTGAGAGTCCCATGGACTGCAAGGAGATCCAACCAGTCAATCTTAATGGAAATTAGTCCTGAATATTCATTGGAAGGACTGATGCTGAAGCTGAAACTCTAGTACTTTGGCTACCTGATGCGAAGAGCTGACTCATTTGAAAAGACCCTGATGCTGGGAAAGATTGAAGGCAGGAGGAGTAGGGAATGACAGAGGATGAGATAGTTGGATGGCATCACCAACTCAATGGACATGAGTCTGAGTAAACTCTGGGAGTTGATGATGGGCAGGGAGGCCTGGCGTGCTACAGTCCATGGAGTCACAAAGAGTTGGACACGACTGAGCCACTGAACTGAACTGACCCTTTTGGGGGCATCACAATCACAGAGAAAGCAATACCTAGTTTAAATATGATCTCAAAAGGTTTTTTGTGTGAATGAATAAACAGACACATTGTCTTGGAAAGAAGCCATTAATACTGTTTGGTACTGCTCCTGAACTGACATCTTTGAGTTTCTTTTAGATAAATTATGGTACAGATTGGCTATTACTCAGAGTCACAAGGTCTATTAAATACATTTGCCAATACAGCAGAAAGACGGGGAATGATCTAACTTTGGAAGTAAAAAGAAGCTGACTTTCAGTCAGTGTGGGTTGCAATAAAAAAAATACCAGAGACTGGGTGTCTTAAAGAACAAACCTTTCTTCATCACAGTTACAGAAGCTGGGAAATTTAACTAAGGTAAGAGCCCACTTCCTGGCTTATAGTTAGCTGCCTTCCAGCTGTTTCCTTACATGGCCAAGAGGGTCATCTCTATTGATTTTCTCTTCTTGTACAGAAACTAATGACATGATGCGGCATTAAAAGTAACCACCTTCCACAGCTCCATCTTCAAACACAGTCTCACCGGGGGGCTAAACTTCAACATATGAAATTGGTGGGACGGTAGGGGGTGGGGTATGGACACAAATGCACTCCATAATGTTGACCAGTTTCAAGTAGATTGAAATTCTTACCTCCTTAAGACAAAACAATAATTAACCCCAAATAGATTACATTAATCCCTTTAAAGGCAACGCACTCCAGTACTCTTGCCTGGAGAATCCCAGGGACAGGGGAGCTTAGTGGGCTACAGTCCATGGGATCGCAAAGAGTCGGACACGACAGAGCGACTTCACTTTCACTTTTCACTTTCATGCCTTGGAGAAGGAAATGGCAACCCACTCCAGTGTTCTTGCCTGGAGAATCCCAGGGATGGGGTAGCATGGTGGGCTGCTGTCTTTGGGGTCGCACAGAGTTGGACATGACTGAAGTGACTTAGCAGCAGCAGCAACCCCTTTATAGACTAAAGAGTCCAAAATTCTCTAAATTCTAGGCAGTTACACATGAGAAAGAACTTTACATTTTTAATAATCACATTAAAAATTATTTTTAGTAAGGTGCATGTATTTAAAAATTCATTTATTTAGCCCTCTACGAGCTGACAATGTAGCACTGCCCCAAGCTATATCTTAGATATATTATCACTAGCTACCAAGCACTCCAGTGAACATATATTTCATTCAGTACCTTAATCTTCTTTGAGAATATTAATAAATTGTGCAAAAAGGAGTGCCTTGGAAAACTCTTCAATGAAAAAAAGTTGTTACAGAAAAGAAGTATTGTTAAATAGACTTGAAACAGCTAATGAATCATTCACTGGAAAACTTCACTTGAACAGGAAATACAGCACCATTTGGATAATACCTTTTTCATATACACACAGAAATTAATTGTAAAGTGAATCTCCCCTACTTCCATTAAGTTGTAAAGAAGTATGGTGTGATGCAGTTTACTGATACTTAAGACAACCAAAGAACAATTTTCACACCTCATTGCTACACATAAATGAGAGGTAAAATGAAATCTAAGACATATAATAGGAGTCCTTTAGGCTCTTTGATCACTGATTATGTAGATTCCCCCCTATAATATCACATTAGCTTCCCTACTTTATACACAAGAACTGAAAATGATTCAATGACATGTAAATGTTTCATATAATATTCAAAGTCTAGTACACTCTTTCAGCTCAAATTATTGAAACAGAACCAGATTTTTTCACTTACTCAGTCTTCACCAAATCATATTTTCTCAGACAAGTGTTATACTTCATTAGTTTACATTGATTTTAAAGTTGTTCATTGAAATGTAAAAATATATTTTTTTAATTTTCTTGAAATATTTTTATCTCATAGACTAGTTAAGTATTCGTTGTGAAAAGTGAAAACTCAGCAATTCTATGAATATAAATTCTGTACCCTTCCATGTCAGTTTAAGGAATCCTGGATTTCTGAAAGGTGGTTCCTAACTCCTTATATATATACATCCCCCACTTCAACCTTGCTCCCTATGAGCTCTTCCAAATTTTGTACTGCAGTTTTTGTCCTAAACTTAAATAAATTAGTAAATTCTGAAAATCATTAGCACTAACAGAAAATCCTTTAGTGTATTGCCTCATGAACAGAACATTCATAAAAGGACAAATTTAGACATAAATTTAGAAACTACCTTTATTCATATTTTTCTGTTTGTTATAATCAACTGCTAAAGTGGAGATATCAGAGGAGCCACATTCCAAAGTGAAATCTATTGTTAGATACAAAAATAACTCTAGAAACCCAGAGCTGCAACACAGAGGTCAGGAGGAGTGCAATATGAACTCTCAAAGAGGAAGGCAGCTCTGTGCTGTACAAGGTGATACTCAGTGAAGACTAAGATATGTTTGTTTGACTTTCAGCAGCATGGCTTTCATAGAACAGTGTAAGTGGGAGTAATTTTAAACTGGAAAATTCGTTTATTTGTCCCCATTGGAGACATTTCTATAATAGATGTTCTTGATGTTTTGAAAAGTGTGCTAGAATTTAGAAAAACTTTTTTTTTCTGTCTCTACTGTTTTTTCCCTTGAGTAAACCACTTGATTAGTCTACTCTCTTGTTTCCTTAAAAGAAAATAATACCTGAATAAATAAAATAAATAAAGAAATGCTGCTGCTACTGCTGCTGCTAAGTCGCCTCAGTTGTGTCCGACTCTGTGCGACTCCATAGACAGCAGCCCACCAAACTCCCCCATCCCTGGGATTCTCCAGGCAAGAACACTAGAGTGGGTTGCCATTTCCTTCTCCAATGCATGAAAGTGAAAAGTAAAAGTGAAGTTGCTCAGTCGTGTCCGGCTCCTAGCAACCCCATGGACTGCAGCCTACCAGGCTCCTTCGTCCATGGGATTTTCCAGGAGAGAGTACTGGAGTGGGGTGCTGTTGCCTTCTCTGAAATAAAGAAATAAATAAAGAAAATGATTAATAAAATAAATAAAGAAAATAATTTCTGAATAAAAAATTCAGAAATTTCTTGAATTGAAAAAAGAAGATAAAGTGTCAAGTGGCTGACAATTAAGTTCAATTTAAAGGTTTTTACATGAATAAATTTCTATTTCTGGGTATTTAGATAAGTATTTATTAAAGTTTACTAAAATTTTATAATTATCTAAATAAACTTTTTTGGTGTCATCTGGCAACATTCAAAGTGATTGATTTTGTTATGTTTAATATCTCAATCTTAAATATTTTGGAGAAAATGGAAATTAATGCCAAAAATTACAAAGGATTGTATTTAATGCAGTTTTACAATTCATTTTTATTCCTTAAATGTATGAGTATGCAAATAAGTAAATGCTAGCTCACATTGCATTTATATAAAAATAGCAAATTCATGATTCAATAGCACCAATGCCATCCTTATATAACCTGGTTCTCAATATGACAGGAGGAAAAAGCAGTTCATGCAAACTGAGCCAAAAGAGCTGATTTTAGCAAATATCCTCTTAGTACATAACGCAAATAATCCCAGTTAAAACTTAAACCAGTTACCAAATCTAAGGAAGGGTAAGATGACAATGTGTGTGATGAAAGCTAAATAATATCTAATAGCTATGATTTAAGTCAAAACTTAAATTTAAGATTTAAATTATTCCAATATGATAAACAACAACAAAAAATGTCCAGAAGCTAGTTTCATGAAAAAAAAAACACCTCTTCAATATAATTTTTTAATGTCACGTGTAAATTATTTCAAAGTCAAGAAAATCTGTGAGCTATTGGCATTTTATGGCTAATTAAAATGTTTAAATGTAATATATAATGTATAAGCTAATCAACTCAGACATATGTTAGCTTAAAATTAATTTGTCATACCCTACAATTTAACAAAATTTCACAGAATATTCCCTCAGAGAAAATACTGTATTTATCTCTATGAAATGCTTAAATTAAGAGGAACTATTAAGTAGCAATTGTAGAATAGAGCCTGAAAATTACCTGCGTGTGATTCTCTAAGACAAATATCCTATCAATAATCAATGGTTTAATATGAGAGTATCACTTCAAATATGCCTGTACATTAAAATATATATTTGCAATGACATTGTATTAGGATAGTACATGCATGCCAGAGGAAAACTCAAATTACTATTTATCACTTTAATCTATCCAGAAAATAATATCATTTTTAAAGAGTTCGCCTGATTTTAAGGAAAGATTTTCAGTAGGTATTGACCAAGTAAGAGTTTGTTTTCCTATTAGAATGTAAAAGTGCATATGGCAAGAATTTTCCTGTTCTATTTCTAAATGAAAGAGAAATAGGAATACATACGTTGAAAATAAATAGCAGACACACACATGCATTACTGAACTGAACTGAACTTAACTGATACATTGTTAACAGATTCCATTTATTATTGCATATCTTTAAATCATTTATCATATTTAAAGAAAAAATTTAATAAAATAGGGATTTTAGAAAGACTGAAAAAGACATATTTTGTTTTAAATATCTAATTTGGTATTACGGTAGCTAACCTCAAGATGGCTTGCAATGACTCACTCTCTTTCTCTCATTCATAACGTTCTTCCACATTTTATCATGGTTGGTCTGTGGTGGCATGAATATAAAATGGCAAAGGGATGGTATATCACTTCTGAATTAGGTTATAAAAAGACACTGCAGTTTCCCTTTAGAGCATTCTTTGTTTTTCTCCCTCCCACCTCTCTCTGTCTGCCTCTTTCCCTCCCTCTGGAGAAAGCAGGTACCATGCTGCCTTGTGAAGGAATCAAGATCTCTGCCAGCAATGAAGGACTTAAGCTTGAGGGTGGATCCTCCAGCCCCAGTCAAGTCTTCAGATGATGCAGCGCTCCCCAACATCTTGACTGCAAATTCGTGAGAGATTCTAAGATATAACCACTCAAATTTTTGACATGCAGAAAGTGAGATAATGGATATTTGTTGTTTAAGATACCAAATTTGGGGCAATGTGTTACACAAAAATGTGAAGATAGATAGGACGATTTGAAGATCATGGATATAAATGAAGCTACAACTCTTGTGTGTGTTTTCTTTTAAATTTAATAATATTTTTAGACAAAAACTTTCATAAACCATACATTTTCTTTCTCACATGGTATCTTTTGTTTGCTTATTCAGTCAATTTGCTCAATAATTGATTCACAAAGTTTTTAGTGGCTTAAAAATTCTATATATTAAGGCCCATTTTATCTGTCTGGTCTCATGTCTAACTTTGGTGATGACATCTGTCCCTTGATAAGTGTTAGTCACTATATCCCTCACTTTTATGAAAACAGATTTGTGAAATATATCTAGACTTTTGAGGAGAGTCTACATTTGTGAAGCAAGAGTTACTACTGGCATTCAATAGGAATTATTCACAAGTAAATTCTCCTCTGAGCTTGCTTTCCTTATCAAGGTTTTGATGTATAAATACATATCAAAAGCTTTTGAGCACTGCAATTCATTTAACACAGCCTCTACTCTCCTCAGCTATCCAAGGATCACTTAGAAAGTATCAGTTCAGTTCAGTCGCTCAGTCGTGTCCGACTCTTTGTGACCCCATGAATCACAGCACACCAGGCCTCCCTGTCCATCACCATCTCCCTGAGTTCACCCAGACTCACGTCCATTGAGTCCGTGATGCCATCCAGCCGTCTCATCCTCTGTCATCCCCTTCTCCTCCTGCCCCCAATCCCTCTCAGCATCAGAGTCTTTTCCAATGAGTCAACTCTTCTCATGAGGTTGCCAAAGTACTGGAGCTTCAGCTTCAGCATAATTCCCTCCAAAGAAATCCCAGGGCTGATCTCCTTCAGAATGGACTGGTTGGATCTCCTAGCAATCCAAGGGACTCTCAAGAGTCTTCAACACCACTGTTCAAAAGCATCAATTCTTTGGCGCTCAGCCTTCTTCACAGTCCAACTCTCACATCCATATAGTCATCTATTTTTCTCTCTCCTGTAATTTTTTTAACATTGCATTTGTATTGCTACATTTCTCTAAATACACAAGCTTCTGCAATGTGCTTCTATTTTACTTTTAAAGGTATTTAGTGGAACAGTAGCACCAAAAGGCCAAAAGTTACCTCTAAGCTAAAGGTCAGACATGACAATGCTTGAAAATAAGAAAACGTCCAAATAACAAAAACTTCACCCTATGAGATAAGTGACCTTTTTTCAAATGATGACAAAATGTGAGAAGTTCTTTTGTGCTAAAACTACAGTGCACAAGGCTAGTTGATTAAATATGTTATACTCAAACAAGACTTGTTACACTATTTATAACAAAACAAATTGCTATATAAATTTTATATGAAATGGAATTTTTCAAGTTGCTCATATGTACCTTGTGAGAGTTTGTAAATTAAGAAAGCTAATTAAAATTTTTCCCCTGAAGGCTGATCTAAAAGTATAAACATATATATTTGTTCTTTAGTTGTTACACAGAAACTACAGCAATGAACTGGGATAATAATATTTGGATTACTTAATCCTTTGATTAATCTCTATCACACTAGAAGTATGAAGAAAATAGATAGGGTAGAGATTGTACAAAAGAACCCAAAGGTGGTCAACTGCCGAGTGTAAAGGAAGCTGAGAACTTAGTTGTAGAAATTGTATGCCCATATGCATATATATCCATTAGAAAATAATGTAGGGTTTTAAATACAAGTAAATTTTTGTGAAAAATTCTGTGGTTGCTACTCTCCACAAATCTGCTCATCTACCCAAGTAAAGCATATTCTTCAATATTCACAGCCTTTTTGGACCCTTGTAAATCTGGGTTTGTCCTGTGATTTTCTAATAAAGAATATAATGTGTTAAAAGGGGGTACAATATGACCTATGAATCAAATTATCTAATTAAAATATTCAGATTGCTCATCACAGAAAACTTTTATCGGAAAACACATGAGAGTCCCACAGCAAAAACATCTCAGCTGAACCCTGTCAGACAACAAAACTATGAGATAACATATTTTTGCTTTATACCATTACATTTTGGATGATTTGTTAAACAGAAATAGACAGCTGAAACATATTTTTGTTTGGTAACAAAACTTGCTAAGAGAAATATGTTGACCAGTGACAGGTGAAATACACAGTAGAAAAGATTGGATTATCATTCACTGCGAAAGGGCAAGTTCAGTCGAAACAGAATTTTTGTGACATTTTAAAAATGTAGAATTACAGGAGCTCAGCCTGAAACTTATTTCTAAGACTGCTATATTGTGAGAAGATCAGGTTAGCTATGTGGAGAAGCTATGGGATAGTTACCCTCTGTTCAGTTCAGTTCAGTTGCTCAGTCGTGTCTGACTCTTTGCAACCCCATGAACCACAGCACACCAGACCTCCCTGTCCATCACCATCTTCCAGAATCCACCCAAACTCATGTCCATCCAGTCGGTGATGCCATCCAACCATCCCATCCTCTGCCATCCCTTTCTTCTCCTGCCTTCAGTCTTTCCCACCATCAGGGTCTTTTCAAATAAGTCAGCTCTTCACATGAGGTGGCCAAATTATTGGAGTTTCAGCTTCAGCATCAGTCCTTCATAAGAACATCCAGGACTGATCTCCTTTAGAATGGACTGGTTGGATCTCCTTGCAGTCCAAGGGACTCTCAACAGTCTTCTCTAACACCACAGTTCAAAAGCATCAATTCTTCTGTGCTCAGCTTTCTTTATAGTCCAACTCTCGCATGCATACATGACCACTGGAAAAACCATAGCCTTGACTAGATGGACTTTTGTTGGCAAATAAGTGTTTGTAAAATCTAAGATTAGATCGCTTGTGTTGTGGATGTATAGCTATCCTGAAACATGAACTTGACTAATTTAATGACAGAAGAAATATTTTTAGTGTGGAAACGCTGTTACATTTCTGTAGATTTTATAATTAGTTGTCTTAAGTCCAAATCATGGATCTGCCACTCACCAGCTGTATAAAACTGTCTGAGAAATAGAATATCTCAACAGCAACGTATCTATTCATGCACTTTTCCAATTATACCACTTGAGTTCATCCCAAGTTAAAGCCTATCTTGAATTATAACAGTTAAATTTGCTTTCTCCCTTTTGGAATTTTAATTACAAGGAGCATTTATAGCATACAATTGTATGCTATATAATGTGTTATGTTGTTCCAGGCTTCCTTGACTCAGTATTATATTGGGATGGTCAAAAAGTACATTTGAGTTTGTCATAACATGTTAGGGGAAAAAAAAATGAATACTTTTTGGCCAACCCAGTATTTGTGAGACTTATCTATTTTTCTCCCATAGAGTTGTAGTTAAGTGATTGTTCAATGTTTTATTAAATTCAAGTATATAGTCACATTATTTGTTTTATTGTCAGCAGAAATCTCTATTGTTTCCTTTTTAACTGTTATGAATAATTTTATGATAAACTTTCATGAACAAGTCGTATTGTACATGTACAGATAGAATTCTACTGGAAAAAAACTGCTAAAAGAATATGTCTATATTTAAAGACAATTAAAAATCAGAAGTAGGTTTTCAAAGTGGTTGCACAAATTCAAAACTCTTCAAAAGGTATTTAAGAGATTCATTTTTTCCCTAGCCTTATCAACATCCAAATTTCTGTCTAACATTCTAAAATGTTAGATATTTTAATTCACTTCAGTTCAGTTCAGTCACTCAGTCGTGTCCGACTCTTTGCAACCCCATGAATCGCAGCACACCAGGCCTCCCTGTCCATCACCAACTCCCAGAGTTCACTCAAACTTATATCCATTGAGTCGGTGATGCCATCCAGCCATCTCATCCTCTGTCGTCCCCTTCTCCTCCTGCCCCCAATCCCTCCCAGCATCAGAGTCTTTTGCAATAAGTCAACTCTTTGCATGAGGTGGCCAAAGTATTGGAGTTTCAACTTTAGCATCAGTTTTTCCAAAGAACACCCAGGACTTATCTCTTTTAGAATGGACTGGTTGGATCTCCTTGCAGTCCAAGGGACACTCAACAGTCTTCTCCAACACCACAGTTTAAAAGCATCAATTCTTTGATACTCAGCCTTCTTCACAGTCCAACTCTCACATCCATACCTGACCACTGGAAAAACTGTAGCCTATAACTAAACCTATAACTAAAACTATAACAAAGGTCCGACTAGACAGACCTTTGTTGGCCAAGTAATATCTCTGCTTTTTAATATGCTATCTAGGTTGGTCATAACTTTCCTGCCAAAGAGTAAGGGTCTTTTAATTTTATGGCTGCAATCACCATCTGCAGTGATTTTGGAGCCCCCCCAAAATAAAGTCTGACACTGTTTCCACTGTTTCTCCATCTATTTCCCATGACATGATGGGACCAGATGCCATGATCTTTTTTTTTCTGAATGTTGAGCTTTAGGCCAACTTTTTCACTCTCCTCTTTCACTTTCATCAAGAGACTTTTTGGTTCCTCTTCCCTTTCCACCATAAGGGTGGTGTCATCTGCATATCTGAGGTTATTGATATTTCTCCCAGCAATCTTGATTTCAGCTTGAGCTTCTTCCAGCCCAGCATTTCTCATGATGTACTCTGCAGAGAAGTGAAATAAGCAGGGTGACAATATACAGCCTTGACGTACTCCTTTTCCTATTTGGAACCAGTCTGTTGTTCCATGTCCAGTTCTAACTCTTGCTTCCTGACCTGCATATAGGTTTCTCAAGAGGCAGGTCAGGTGGTCTGGTATTCCCATCTCTTTCAGAATTTTCCACAGTTTATTGTGATGCACACAGTCAAAGGCTTTGGCATAGTCAATAAAGCAGAAGCAGATGTTTTTCTGGAACTCTCTTTCTTTTTCCATGATCCAGCAGATGTTGTCAATTTGATCTCTTGTTCCTCTGCCTTTTCTAAAACCAGCTTGAACATCTGGAAGTTCATGGTTCATGTATTGCTGAAGCCTAGCTTGGAGAATTTTGAGCATTACTTTACCAGCATGTGATATTTTAATTACTGATTCTAATTTCCAGTAAGAATACAGCTTTGAAGGTTAGATAATATGTAATATGTCTGTGTAACTTTACAGTTCTCCAATTTTTAAACAGTGGTGTCAATGAGTAAACCTTTTTCAGAGGAAATACATTCTTGTGGACCACAACGATCAATTACTTCTCAGTTCTAAGCTTTCCTTGTGCTCTCTGCAACTGCTTCTTTCTCAGAATAAGCCAGGCCTACCATAATACATTATCACTTCCAGTCAATACCCATTGGTATTTGTATTGCCCCCCAATAGCAGTCCAATGCCAACTCAGTAACTTTTTATATAATTCCATCTTCAAGTAAAAATTTTCTCCAATTTGTAGTGAGTAGAGTTCTTCCCTGCTTTATCTGCTTAGTTAGGTAAGAAGGAAATGTACTCTCCTCAGTCCAATTAGGCATGGCCCTGCTCATCCATGCAAACTTATTTCAAGGAACTATTTTTAGAACTTAAGGCATCTGCCTGAGTATTCCTATCCCTGTATTTTTAGTGAGCATCTATTCAACCCACCTTAATTCTGACTCTTCTGAAGTCTCACAGAAGCTATTTATTCCATAAGGAAAATAGGGCTGTGATTTGTGTTCAGTTATCTAGAACCACAAGGAAATGCCATTGACTGTGGAATAAGAAGGGGCTTCCCTGGTGGCTCAGAGGTTAAAGCGTCTGCCTCTAATACGGGAGACCTGGGTTCAATCCCTGGGTCGGGAAGATCCCCTGGAGAAGGAAATGGCAACCCACTCCAGTATTCTTGCCTGGAGAATCCCATGGATGGAGGAGTCTGGTGGGCTACCGTCCATGGAGTTGCAAAGAGTCAGACACAACTGAGCGACTAAGAATATGAAAATATTCAAATACTGTTTACTCAGGTCCAAGTCTACCTCTTCCTTCTCTTTATTCCTAAATAAACAACTTTCAGTTCTGCCTGTTTTGCAAATTTGGTCCTTCATTTTTCACTGGAATGTTACCTTCTGTGGGATGTACTCTGACCACTTTCTAATTGTGACTCAATTCTAGATTTAGGAACTCCAATCAGGGAACCAATTGAACTATTTTTTTGGCATCAGCCAGTACAGCAGCAGGTAATAGGGAGGTGAAGAGGTAGAGAGACCACACTAAGCTCTGTCATTGGCCTTAGAGCCAGTGAAGTAAGCTGCCATATAGTTGGCTACATCTGAATTTCTTCACATGCTATTGAACATAATATTTCCATTTACTAGTCAATTCTGACTAACTTTTTCTTTATCCTTCTTTGACATCACCCAAGAGAGGAAAGACGTTTATGGCCCCAAGTTTATCTGATATCAATATTTTTTAGGGTAACTTTCCTCCAATGAATGCCTTCAGTAACAAGTTGGCAAATTATCTTTCCAAAGGTCTGAAAAGATCCTCTGCATCTTTCGAGATGCTCTACAGTTTTTTAGTTCAAATCCCCTGTGATTTTACTCAGTACAATATCCAGTTTCTGCCAGAGGTGCCAATGAACACATCCTAGAGATACTACTAAACCAGCTGGCAATCAGGTCAGAAGGCTCAAGTGGGACTTTTAGTGCTCAGATTTGCTCAGGGCTCCAGACAAACACATTTTCTTTCTGGTGTCTTTGCAAATTGGGACTAACAGAATCCTTAAGTCAGAAATATGCTTTCACAAAACCCGCCAAAATCTCCCTGTATTTTGGTCTCTTGTTTAGTGGCAGGGTCAGAAAAGACAGTTATTTATTTCTCATAGTTCAAAGGATATCTCTGGTTTCTCCAAGCAATATAATTCCTCAGACCCTAACACAGTGGACAAGCTGTATAGTTTAGCTGTGTTTATCAGTCAGCCACTACTTGTCAATATGGACTACTTAAATTCTCCTACATTCCTTTCTCCAAGGAGGCAATTACCATGATATCACAAATGCAGGGAACCAACTTATTCCTAATGGTAATCAAGTTCACTAAATTATGCTATGTGCCAGTAAATTGAAATATCCCTGTAGAAAAACCATAAATATATACTGAAAATCACTTCACAAAAATGCAAATAGTGTCATACTGCATTCTGAATAGGCATGTAAATGAAGCTATTAGTCAAGTCTATTATGGCATACCAATCACTTCTGGCCAGTTACCCTTCTTGTACAGTCTTTATTATATTGGTTATGTTTTAAGTAGTGAGGAGAACCACTTTATTTTATGCTCAAATGTGTACTGTCATTCTCCATGAATGAATGAAAGTTAATGCTCCCACTTTAATCATTTCCTTAATAAGAAGAGTGGTATTGTCCTTGTAGAATTCTATTTGCTTAATTTTCCTAAAGAAAAGTACTTGGGAATACAAAGGTTTCCATTCAGCATGTCTAATTAAAACTGCTTAGCATCACTTTCACATGTAATTATCAATTCTAAGTTCACATTCAAACAAAGCTAACAGAACCTTGGAGCATATTCTTCAGTTACATTTTCCAATTTGTAGCTTAGTTATAACCTACATACCCTCCACCATCTATGTGCCCTCTAAATTTTGTATCTGCACCTGTAAGAGTGCTCCCCGACTCTGCTGTGGGATTACTGCACACTAATTATCCCCCAAATTTCTCACACTACCTCCAAACCATCTGGCCTATGTTTTGGACATCCTGCTGGGAGTTGGATAAACTGATCACAACCCTTCAGTCAATCATTTTTAGATTCTATTTCTTTATCTGAGAGTAAATTTAGCACTATGCTAAGTATTTTCTGTTCCTTATCACTCTCCTTATTGTAGGATTTAAATTCATGTAAGTTTGGCTATCTAAAGTGAATTTAACAGGTCACTTTAAGATGTATAATTGGGGGCCATGAGTGGAATATTTTGGACTAACTATGTGTGCCTCACCCCCAAATTTATAATCCTCAGTAGATCGTATTCAAAGATAGTGGCTTTGAGAAGTGATTAGGTCATGAGGGTAGAGTCCTCACAGTGGGATTGGTGCCGTTATGAGGAAAGACCTGAGAACTTTCTGCTTCTCCCTCACTCCACCATGTGAAAATACCAGAAAACAGCCATCTACAAACCAAGAAGAAAGCCCTTACCGAGAACCCTGATCTTAAGACTTTGTAGCCTCCAGAATTTCCCCTAAAGTTAGGAACAAGACAAGGGTGCCCACTCTCACACTACTATTCAAAACAGATTTGGAAGTTTTAGCCACAGACATCAGAGAAGAAAAAGAAATAAAAAGAATCCACATTGGAAAAGAAGTAAAACCCACTGTTTGCAGATGACATCATCCTCTACATAGAAACTAATAGAACTAATCAATGAATATAGTAAATTTGCAAGATACAAAATTAATACACAGAAATCCTTTGCATTCCTATACACTAACAATGAGAAAACAGAAATTAAGGAAACTCCCATTCGCCATTGCAATGAAAATAATAAAATACTTAGGAATAAATCTACCTAAAGAAACAAAAGACCTACATATAGAAAACTATAAAACACTGAAGAAAGAAATCAAAGATGACACAAATAGTTGGAGAAATATACCATGTTCATGGATCAGAAGAATAAATATAGTGAAAATGAGTACACTACCCAAAGCAATCTATAGATTCAATGCAATCCCTATCAAGCTACCATTGATATTTTTCACAGAACTAGAACATGTAACTTCACAATTTGTATGGAAATACAAAAAACATCAAATAGCCAAAGCAATCTTCAGAAAGAAGAATGGTACTGGAGGAATCAACCTGCCTGACTTCAGACTATACTACAAAGCTACAGTCATCAAGACAATAGGGTACTGGCACAAAGACAGAAATATAGACCAATGGATCAAAATAGAAAGCCCAGATATAAATCCACCAACCTATGGACACCTTATCTTTGACAAAGGAAGCAAAAATATACAAAAATACAATATACAATATGTGGTGTTGGGAAAACTGGTCAACCAATTACAAATGAATGAAGTTAGAACACTTTCTAACACCATACACCAAAATAAATTCAAGATGGGTTAAAGATCTAAATGTAAGACAAGAAACTATAAAACTCCTAGAGGAAAACAGGCAAAACACTCTCTGACATAAATCACAGCAAGATCCTCTATGACCCAACTCCCAGAGTAATGGAAATAAAAGCAAAAGTAAACAAATGGGACCTAATTAAGTTTAAAATCTTTTGCACAATGAAGGAAACTATAAGCAAGATGAAAAGACAGGCTTCATAGTGGGAGAAAATAATAGCAAATGAAGTAACTGACAAAGAATTAATCTCAAAAATATACAAACAACTCATGCAGCTAAATACCAGAAAAATAAATGACCCAATTGAAAAAAAAAAATGGGCCAAAGAACTAAACAGGCATTTCTCAAAAGGAGACATACAGATAGAAAACACATGAAAAAATGCTTAACATCACTCATTACTAGAGAAAAGCAAATTAAAACCAAAATGAGGTACCATATCACGGCAGTCAGAATGGCTGCTATCAAAACGTCTATAAACAATAAGTGCTGGAAAGGGTGTGGAGAAAAGGGAACCCTCTTACACTGTTGGGGGGAATGCAGACTGGTACAGCCACTATAGAGAGCACTGTGGAGATTCCTTTAAAACTGAAAATAGAACTCCCATACGACCCAGCAAACCCACTGCTGGGCTTACACACCAAAAAAAAAAAAAAAAACAGAATTGAAAGAGACTTGTGTACCCCAATGTTCATCACAGCACTGTTTACAATATCTAGGACATGGAAGCAAAGAATCAGCAGACGAATGGATAAGAAAGCTGTGGTGCATATACACAGTGAAATTAAAAGATGCTTACTCCTTGGAAGGAAAGTTATGACCAACCTAGATAGCATATTCAAAAGCAGAGACATTACTTTGCCAACAAAGGTCCATCTAGTCAAGGCTATGTTTTTTCCAGTGGTCATGTATGGATGTGAGAGTTGGACTATGAAGAAAGCTGAGTGCCGGAGAATTGATGCTTTTGAACTGTGGTGTTGGAGAAGACTCTTGAGAGTCCCTTGGACTGCAAGGAGATCCAACTAGTCCATTCTAAAGGAGATCAGTCCTGGGTGTTTTTTGGAAGGAATGATGCTAAAGCTGAAAGTCCAGTACTTTGGCCACCTCATGCGAAGAGTTGACTCATTGGAAAAGACTCTGATGCTGGGAGGGATTGGGGGCAGGAGGAGAAGGGGACAATAGAGGATGAGATGGCTGGATGACATCACCAACTCGATGGACATGAGTTTGGGTGAACTTCTGGTGTTGGTGATGGACAGGGAGGCCTGGTGTGCTGCGATTCATGGGGTCGCAAAGAATCGGACTCAACTGAGCAACTGAACTGAACTGAAAAAGAATACATTTGAATCAGTTCTAATAAGGTGGATGAAACTGGAGCCTATGATACAGAGTGAGGTAAGTCAAAAAGAAAAATACCAATACAGTGTATTAACACATATATGGAATTTAGAAAGATGACCCTACATGCAAGACAGCAAAAGAGACACAGAGAACAGACTTTTGGACTCTGTGGGAGAAGGCAAGGGTGGGATGATTTGAGAGAATAGTATTGAAACATGTAGATCACCATATGTGAAATAGATCACCAGTCCAAGTTCAATGCATGAGACAGGGCACTCAAAGCTGGTGGACTGGGACAACCCAGAGGGATGGGATGGGGAGGGAGGTAGGAGGGGGTTTCAGGATGGGGGACACATGTTCACCCGTGGCTGATTCTTGTCAATGTATGGCAAAAACCACCACAATATTGTAAAGTAACTAGCCTACTATTAAAATAAATTAATTTTTTTAAAAAAGAAACAGAACTGTAAAAAATAAATGTTTGTCATCTAAGCCACTCCATCTGTGGTAATTTCTTATAGCTACCAGAACTGACAAAGACAGCTAGAGTTGGAAGAAATCACTCTTAAATTTGATAATGTGCTTTCTGTTGGAAATGAAATTGTTTTTCCCTTTTTATTTTATTTTTCAATAGCTATTTAAAATCTCCATCAGTGATTACAAAGAGTAATCACTCCCATCACCTCCCTATACTTGTTTATTCTCATGCAGAGTAACTAAGCTAGCAAACAAGTCACTGTCTCTTGAGTATTTTCTTGGCACTTATTAGCAAGGTTATTAAAAAACAAACAAACAAAAAATCCTGAGATTGGTGGGGATGCAGGGAGCTGGCTGTATCGCAGCATCTATCACTGTCTGGGGTAACAATCCTTATTTAAATGTGTCTTCCTACCACCACACCATCATGTGCCAATTTGGGGTTGACAGCGTCTGTGATACTTCTTCTTCAGAAGGTGGATTCTACTATTTACATAGAGGTGAAAAGGGTAGTTTCTCCTTTAGCCCTAAGTATGGAAAATTCTTTTTTCTTTACCCACGGAAACAGATTATAGTTTTCATTCTACCCACAATGACATGCTCGCCAGAAACTTGCAGTCCCTTGGCATTAGTTGAGAACCCAAATAATCCCTTTAAATCACCATTATCTATAAGTGATATGACCCCCTTCATCTCCTCAGTATTTGTTTTGCAGAAAAAAATTAGTCTTCCACTGTGATTTCTTCACAAAGTGGCCTTTAACAGTCTACTTTCTGGGTTCCATGGTCCTCAGGAAATCAGTAGTTATCAGTGACTTACTTTTCTAGTAAATATGGGGGCTAAAGTGGCCACTGAAGCATGGGAAGGCTTTCAGCAAGCAGAAAATCTGATCTTAATTCATTCTCTACCAATATTCTCATTTTCTCCTTTAAATGTTCTATTTTCACCAAAGTTGGTATTAACAACCAGGGAAGAGTATTTTTGTTAATTATTATTCTGCTTCACATTCTCTCTCTATCCACTTAGCAAATTCCTTCTGGTCTAAATCTATTGTCTTTAAATTGCATTGATAAGATTCAAGCCCTTATTCTGCTTCAAGGCTTTTGCCAATTAATTCCAAGGATACAGGGAGAGTCATTCCCCCCCTCCCCAATACTCCCCTTCCCCCTACATCAAATAATCGTGTCACTTTTCCTCTCTTTTCATTCTTAAAAAATATGCCACAGCCTTAAAGATTTATGGGAATGAAAGGCAAGGCAGAATTGTCAAAGCTGACTTAGACAAATCATAGAGCTCACCTCCACTGGTCTATTTGACTACACTTACAGGAATACAGTGCTGTTTCTATTGTAATTTTATAGTAAATTTTGCTACACAGTGGAGCATGTCCTCGCAGATGCTTCTTTAAAATTATACTTAGGGGCTTCCCTGGTGGCTCAGTGGTAGAGAACCCACCTGCTAATGCAGGAGACCTGGTTCGATCCCTGGTCAGGGAGGATCCCACATGCTGTGGAGCAACCAAGCCAATGAGCCATAGCCAATGAGCTTGTGCTCTAAAGCCTGGGGACTGCAACTACTAAACCTGAGTGCTGCAACTGCTGAAGCCAGTGAGCCTGATGAGTATGCTCTGCAACAAAAGAAGCCACCACAATAGGAAGCCAGTGCACCGCAACTAGAGAGAAGCACTTGCTGGCTACACCTAGAGAAAACATCACACAGTAATGAAGACCCAGCACAGTCAAAAATGCACAATCTTTAAAAAGATTATACTGGCTAATTTTGGTCCTGTGCATTCTAATGTATCCTAATATAAATTTTAGATTTAGCCTGTAAATTTTTGACAAATTGCATTAGCAATTGAAATAAAATTGCATTGAACCTATAGTGCAATTTGGGGTGAATGGACATTTTTACAATACTTAGTTTGCTCACTGATTAACAAAATACTTTTTTAATCTTTTAAAATGTCTTTCAGTAAAATGAAACATGAATGAGATTAACATCTATTTTTTTCTTTCACATAATGACCTTGTTCAGGTTATACTCGCCTGTTTTATTGAAACACACACACACTGATAGGTGTTTTTTTTTCTTTTTCTTATGATTCTCTGAAAGATTTTACAAAGATTGAATTTCTTCTCCCCAAAATGCATATCAGCTAAATTTGCAAATTTATTGGATTGAATTTGTTTATACTACCACTTTATTTGGCTGTTTCCTCCAGACTGTTATTCTACCTTTCCACTCACTTTCCAGGGTGTTTTATCAGTCTTTTGAAAGAAATAACTTTTGGCTTTGCTGATATTTTTCTATGGTTTATTGGTTTTCTTTGAAAAGTTTATTTTTATCTTTTCAACATCCATTTATGATAAAGAAAAAAACTCTCCAGAAAGCAGGAATAGAAGAAACATACCTCAATATAATAAGAGCTATCTATGACAAACCCACAGCAAACATTATCCTCAATGGTGAAAAATTGAAAGCATTTCCCCTAAAGTCGGGAACAAGACAAGCGGGCCCACTTTCACCACTACTATTCAACATAGTTTTGGAAGTTTTGGCCACAACAATCAGAGCAGGAAAAGAAATAAAAGGAATCCAAATTGGAAAAGTGGAAAACTCTCACTGTTTGCAGATATCATGATCCTCTACATAGAAAACCCTAAAGACTCCACCAGAAAATCACTAGAGCTAATCAATGAATATAGTAAAGTTGTAGGATATAAAATCAACACACAGAAATCCCTTCCATCAATCAGTCTTTTCTTTTGACCTGGTTTATGCTTTTTTACTGAACTCTTAAGAAGTAAGTATAAAACAGTTTTCAGCTTGCATTCTTTCCCAATGTATGCATTTAAATTTATCAACTCTTCCAAATTCATAAATTTAGGTGTATCCCTTCGTTTCAGCGTCTAATATTTTTGTTGTAGTTAATTTAATTTATATATTTTAATGTACATTAAAATACCACTTAATTTATGCTTTTAGTTTTAAAACATATAAAATATATGCCTTAACTTCTGAGCCTCTAGTGACTTTGCAGTTATGCCTTATAATAAGTTAATTGCTGTATGGAGAGGAAATATGTTTTGTATGATTTCAAGCCTCCGAAATTTGTTGAAACTTCCTTTATACAATAGCACATGATTAGCTCTGTAAATTAATCATTTAAAATGGATGTGTCTTCTGCAACTACAATGTGCTGCGTTCCACATGTATCAGTTAGGTCAAGTGTATTGCTGTTGTTCATTCCTTAAGTTGTGTTAAACTCTTGTGACCCCATGGACTGCAGCACACCAGGATTCCCTGTCCTTCGCTACCTCCTGGAGTTTGCTCAAATTCATGCCTTTGAGTTGATGATGCTGTCCAACCATCTCATCTTCTGTCACCCCCTTCTCCTGATACCCTCAATCTTTCCCAGCATCAGCATCCTTTCCAAGGAGTCGGCTCTTCATACCAGGTGGCCAAAGTATGGGAGCTTCAGCATCAGTTCTTCCAATGAATATTCAGGATTGATTTCCTTTAGGTTTGACTGGTTTGCTCTCCTTGCTGTCCAAGGGACTCTCAAGAATCTTCTCTAGCACCACAATTCAAAAGTATAAATTCTTCAGTGCTTGATCTTCTATATGGTCCAACTCTCACATCCACACATGGCTACTAGAGAAACCATAGTTTGACTATATGGACCTTTGTTGGCAAAATGATGTCTCTGCTTTTTAATACTTCATCTAGGTTTGTCATAGCTTTTCTTATAAGAAGCAAACATCCTTTAATTTCATGGCTACAGTCACCATCCACAGTGATTTTGGAGCCCAAGAAAATAAAATCTGTTACCATTTCCATTTTTTTTTCCTTATCTATTTGCCATGAAGTGATGGGATCAGATGCCATAATCTTCGTTTTTTTGAATGTTGAGTTTTAAGTCAGCTTTTACACTCTCCTCTTTCACCTTCATCAAGAGGCTCTTTAATTCTTTACTTTCTGCCATTAGAGTGGTATCATCTGCATATCTGAGATTGTTGATATTTCTCCCAGCAGTCTTGATTCCAATTTGTGCTTCATCCAGCCCAACATTTCAAATGATGTACTCTGCATAGAATTTCAATAAGCAGGGTGACAATATACGGCCTTGATATACTCCATTTCCAATTCTGAACCAATATTTTTCATTAAAATTTAATATTCATATGTAAACGTTCATCTTATCACTTATCTCATTTATTCTATTTTTTTAATTTTTTAATTTTTTTAATTTTTTTTATTTTTTATTTTTTAAATTTTAAAATCTTTAATTCTTACATGCGTTCCCAAACATGAACCCGCCTCCCACCTCCCTCCCCATAACATCTCTCTGGGTCATCCCCATGCACCAGCCCCAAGCATGCTGTATCCTGTGTCAGACATAGACTGGCAATTCAATTCTTACATGATAGTATACATGTTAGAATGCCATTCTCCCAAATCATCCCACCCTCTCCCTCTCCCTCTGAGTCCAAAAGTCCATTATACACATCTGTGTCATTTTTCCTGTCTTGCATACAGGGTCGACATTGCCATCTTCCTAAATTCCATATATATGTGTTAGTATACTGTATTGGTGTTTTTCTTTCTGGCTTACTTCACTCTGTATAATCGGCTCCAGTTTCATCCATCTCATCAGAACTGATTCAAATGAATTCTTTTTAACGGCTAATACTCCATTGTGTATATGTACCACAGCTTTCTTATCCATTCATCTGCTGATTTTTTAATTATCCCTTTATTTTTTTAGTTTTTATTAGAGTTGACTTTCAGTATTATATTAGTTTGAGGAGTACAGCATAGTGATTTAATATTTTAATAGACTATTTTCCATATGAAGTTATTATAAAATTTTGGCTATACTCCCTGTGCTATTCATTACATTCATATAAATTATTTATTTTATATTTAGTAGTATATACTTTTTAATCAGCTCAGTGGTAAAGAACCTGCCTGCCAATGTAAGAGATGCAGGTTCAATCCCTGGGTTGGAAAGATGCCCTGGAGGAGGGCATGACAACCCACTCCAGTATTCTTGCCTGGAATATTCCATAGACAGAGGAGTCTGGCAGGCAATACTCTATGGGTTTGCAAAGAGCTGGACACAACTAAAGCAACTTAGAACACATGCATGCATATACCTCTTAAAACCCTTCCCTTATCTTGTCCCTCCTATCACACGTCTCCTCTGATAACCACTAGCTTGTTCCCTTTTCTCTGAGTCTGTTTTTATTATTATTACTTCTGTGTCTTATTTATTTCTTAGATCCCACATATAACTGAAAACTTGATATTTGTCTTTCTTGACTTATTCAACTAAGGGTAATATCCTCCAGGTCCATTTATGTTGTCAGAAATGACAAAACTTTACTATTTTTAAGACTGAATAGTATTCCATTGTAGACATATTCCACATCATCTTTAACCATTCATCTGTTGATGGACACCTAGGTTACTGCCATATCTAAGCCACTAGAAATAATGCTGCTATGTACACTGGGGTGTATATATCTTTTTTAAGTTAGTGATTTCATTTTCTTCTTCAGATATATACCCAGGAGTGAAATTGCTATATTATATATTACTTCTACTTTTGATCTTTTGAGGAAACTCCATTCTGTTTTCCATAGTTTCTATTGAAATTTAAATTCCCACCAAAAGTGTAGGAGGGTTCCCTTTTCTCCATATGCTCATCAACAATTCTTGTTTTCTTAATAGTTGTAGCCACTCTGACAAAGTAAGGAGCTATTTAACTGTGGTTTTGATTTGAATTTCCTTGATGATTAGCAATATTGAACATCTTTTCATGTGCCTGTTGTCATTCATATGTCTTCTTGGAAAAGAGCCTGTATATGGTGTGAGAAAAATGTTCTGATTTCATTCCTTTACATGTAACTGTTCAGATTCCCCAACATCACTTACTGAAGAAATTGTCTTTTTCCTTTGTATATTTTTGCTTTCTTTGTCATAGTGTAATTAATATGTGCTTATTTCTAGGATTTTTTTTTAAGTTCGTGATTTCATTGATTTTTCTGTTTTTTAAGCTTTATTTTATTTATTTAAATTTGGATGTTTATTATCTTCTTCCTTCTGACGAATTTGGAATTTGTTCATTTTTTTCTAATTCCTTTAGATGGAAATTAGGTTGTTTATCTGATATTTTTCTTCTTTCTTGAGGTAGGTCTATGTCACTATAATATGTTGCTAAAACCTGCTATAACAGCTGTCATTTGAAGGCATAAACTTGCAACCAGTAGTAAATAAATCTGAGGAATCTAATGACTATGAAGTGTTATAATCATCAAACTTTCTTAGAGAATAGAACTTAATTATTCCAAACATTAAAAAGAAATGATAATTATATAACATGATCAGTTCAGTTCAGTCACTCAGTCATGTCCAACTCTTTGCGACCCCATGAACCGCAACAAGCCAGGCCTCCCTTCCATCACTAACTCCTGGATTTTGCTCAAAATCATGTCCATCCAACCATCTCATACTCTGTCATCCCCTTCTCCTCCTGCCCGCAATCTTTCCCTGCATCAAGGTTCTTTTCCAGTGAATCAGCACTTCACATTAGGTGGCCAAAGTATTGGAGTTTCAGCTTCAACATCAGTCCTTCTAGTGAACACCCAAGACTGATCTCCTTTAGGATGGAATGGTTGGATCTCCTTTCAGTCCAAGAGACTCTCAAGAGTTTTCTCCAACACCACACTTCAAAAGCATCAATTATTTGGTGCTCAGCTTTTGTTATAGTACAACTCTCACATATGTACATGACTGTTGGAAAAACGATAGCCTTGACTAGATGGAACTTTGCTGTCAAAGTAATGTCTCTGCTTCTTAATATGCTTTCTAGGTTGGTCATAACTTTCCTTCCAAGGAGTAAGAATCTTTTAATTTCATGGCTGCGGTCACCATCTGCAGTGACTTTGGAGCCAAGAAAAAAAAAAAAATACAAAACCAGTCTGACACTCTTTCCCCATCTGTTTGCCATGAAGTGATGGGACCAGATGCCATGATCTTTGTTTTCTGAATATTGAGCCTTAAGCCAACGTTTTCACTCTCCTCTGTCACTTTCATCAAGAGGCTTTTTAGCTCCTCTTCACTTTCTGCCATAAGGGTGGTGTCATCTGCATATCTGAGGTTATTCATGTCTCCTGGCAATCTTGATTCCAGCTTGTGCTTCTTCCAGCCCAATGTTTCTCATTATGTACTCTGCATATAAGTTAAATAAGCAGGGTGACAATATACAGCTTTGACGTACTCCTTTTTCTATTTGGAACCAGTCTGTTGTTCCATGTCCAGTTCTAACTCTTGCTTCCTGACCTGCATACAGATTTCTCAAGAGGCAGGTCAGGTGGTCTGGTATTCCCATCTCTTTCAGAATTTTCCACAGTTTATTGTGATCCACACAGTCAAAGGCTTTGGCATATCAAGAAAGCAGAAATAGATGTTTTTCTGGAACCCTCTTGCTTTTTCCATGATTGAATGGATGTTGGCAATTTGATCTCCAGTGCCCCTACCTTTTCTGAAACCAACTTGAACATCTAGATGTTCACAGTTCACGTATTGCTGAAGCCTGGCTTGGAGAATTTTGAGCATTACTTTACTAGTGTGTGAGATGAGTGCAATTGTGCAGTAGTTTGAGCATTCTTTGGCATTGCCTTTCTTTGGGATTAGAATGAAAACTAACCTTTTCCAGTCCTGTGGCCACTGCTGAGATTTCCAAATTTGCTGGCATATTGAGTGCAACACTTTCATAGCATCATCTTTCAGGATTGAAACAGCTCCACTGGAATTCCATCACCTCCACTAGCTTTGTTCCTAGTGATGCTTCCTAAGGCTCATTTCACATTCCAGGATGTCTGGCTTTAGGTGAGTGATCACACCATCATGATTATCTGGGTCATGAAGATCTTTTTTTGTACATTTCTTCTGTGTATTCTTGCTACCTCTTCTTAATATCTTCTGCTTCTGTTAGGTCCAGACCATTTCTGTCCTTTATTGAGCCCATCTTTGCATGAAATGTTCCCTTGGTATCTCTAATTTTCTTGAAGAGATTTCTAGTCTTTCCCATTCTGTTGTTTTCATTTATTTCTTTGCATTGATCATTGAGGAAGGCTTTCTTATCTCTCCTTGCTATTCTTCAGAACTCTGCATTCAGAAGCTTATATATTTCCTTTTCTCCTTTGCTTTTCACTTCTATTCTTTTCACAGCTATTTGTAAGGCCTCCTCAGACAGCCATTTTGCTTTTTTGCATTTCTTTTTCTTGGTGATGGTCTTGATCCCTGTCTCCTGTGCAATGTCATGAACCTCCTTCCATTGTTCATCAGGCATTCTGTCTATCAGATCTAGGCCCTTAAATCTATTTCTCACTTCAACTGTATGATCGTAAGGGATCTGATTTAGGTCATACCCAAATGGTCTAGTGGTTTTCCCTACTTTCTTCAATTTAAGTCTGAATTTGGCAATAAGTCATTCATGATCTGAGCCACAGTCAGCTCCTGGTCTTGTTTTTGTTGACTGTATAGAGCTTCTCCATCTTTGGCTGCAAAGAATATAATCAATCAGATTTTAATATGGCCCTCTGGTGATGTCCATGTGTGGAGTCCTCTCTTGTGCTGTTGAAAGAGGGTGTTTGCTATGACCAGTGAATTCTCTTGGCATAACTCTATTAGCTAGAGGTGTTAAATATTGTTACAATGACAGTCATATTGCTCTATATAAACTTATCAAGTTAACATGTTGTGTATCCCAATCTGTCTTTCTCTAAGTCTGCCACATCTCAATAAATGACATCGTTATCTCGTAGTCAAATCAAATGGTGTTACTCTCCATTTCCCCCTTTCCTTTATCCTTCACATCTAGTAAATTAATGAGTCATCCAATTCGATGTCGAATTATATCCTTCAATCCATCCTCATCTGTTCCTTACACTGATATAATAGTTTTACTTATGGGTGTGTCACTCCTCTACATTCATTGTCAAGTGTTTCCCATTAGCCTAGAAATGAAGTCCCAGCTTCTTAGTTATCCAAAGCCCTACATAGTTCCTCTGATATACTCTTGTTATCTTTTCATCCAGCCACATTCAACTAATTTAATTCCCACCAATAACTCTTTTACATCTGTAACATTTCATATGTTGTTTTGATATTTGGAAAACGTTCTTCCTTCAACCAATTTTATCCTTCTAAGAAATCTTTCAGCCCTTAATTTATGAATCATTTTTTTTCTAGAATATAATCTATGATCCTCCACCTTCCCAGATTTTCCAGTATGCAATTGGTACCTCTTCTCTGTATTTCTACAGAATTATGGACATTATGAGTTTTGATTATTATTGTACCCCATCTCCTAACAAAATTCATGTTATATAGAAGGCCATCAATAAGTATTATGGAATGAGAATGTTAATAAAATTAATTTCAGGGAAAAGATAATAAAGTAACAGTCCTATAGATACTATATGTTCTAACATGTTAAACTGTTGTTTCTTCTAATTTCAGAGACTATAGTTAATCTGAAGTCATATTATTCTTTTTTGTGTGAGACATAAGTTTTTTTCTTCATAATAACATTGGATATTTTATTGGAACAGGCCAGCCTTCACTCCAATCCCAAAGAAAGGCAGTGCCTAAGAACGTTTAAACTACCACACAATTGCACACATTTCATACACTAGCAAGGTAATGCTCAAAATCCTTCAAGCTAGGCTTCAACAGTACATAAAGTGGGAACTTCCAGATGTACAAGGTGGATTTTTAAAAGGCAGGGGAACAAGAGATCAAATTGCCAACAGCCATTGGATCACAGAAAAAGCAACATAATTCCAGGAAAACATCTGCTTCATTGACTATGCTAAAGCCTTTGACTGTGTTGGTCACAACAAAATGTGGAAATTCTTAAAGAAATGGGAATACCAGACCATATTACCCATATGCAGGTCAAGAAGCAACAGTTGGAATCGGACATAAACCAATGGACTGGATCAAAATTGGAAAAGTAGTATGTCAAGTTTGTGTATTGTCACCCTGCTTATTGAACTTCTATACAGAGTACATCATGTGAAATGCCAAACTGGGTGAAGCACAAGCTGGAATCAAGATTGTTGGGAGAAATACTAATAACCTCAGATATGCAGTTGACACCACTCTTATGGCAGAAAGTGAAGAGAAACTAAAGAGCCTCTTGATGAAGGTGAAAAAGGAGAGTAAAGAGTCTGGCTTAAAACTGAACATTCAAAAAATGAAGATCATGGCATCCAGCCCCATTACTTTATAGCAAATAGATGGGGAAACAATGGAAATGGTAACAGACTTTATTTTCTTGGGCTCCAAAATCACTGCAGATGGTGACTGCAGCCATGGAATTTAAAGATGCTTGCTCCTTGGAAGAAAAGCTATGACAAACCTAGGTAGCATATTATTAAAAAGTGGAAACATTTCTTTACTGACAAAGTCCATATAATCAAAACTATGGTTTTTCCAGTACTTATATATGGATGTGAGAGTTGGACTATAAAGAAGGCTGAGCACCGAAGAATGGTGCTCACAGATGGCCAACAAACTCAAGAAAAGAGGCTCAGTATCACTAATTATCAGAAAAATGCAAATACAAAGCACAATGAGATATTATATTCCACTCATCAGAATGGCTATCATCAAAAGACAGGAAGTAACTAGTGTCAGCAGGAATGTGGAGAAGGGAACTCTTATGCATGATTGATGGGAACTGGAAACGTAAACTGGCACAGCCACTACGAAAATCAGTACAGAGCTTCCTCAAAAAATAAAATACAGATCTACAATATGTTCCAGGAATTCTACTTCAAGGTATATACTTGAAGAAAACAAAAACGCTAATTCCAAAAGATACATACACCTCCAATCAATGTTCATTGCAGCATTATTTACAATAGCTGAGATATGAGAGCAATAAACTAATATTTATAAAACTGGTTTTAGTTCACTCAAATCTTCATGGATTGGTGCTGTTTGCTCTTTCTTGAAAGTACTCTACTCTTGTGCTGTTTTGATGCCCGTCTTCACAGGGTTCTTTTCATCTGGATGTTTTTCTTCTCAGTTTTCTTTGTATACCTTCCTATCTCCCTATTCTTAATATTCTCATTCACTTCTCATATCATTTTTCAAGACATAATTGGTAAACTATTGCATTAAATGGTTATCTTTCTTGATGATGATCTCCAATATATCCGTTATTAAAAGATTTTTCTTAATCCCTACACATTATTTTTACCTTCTATCTCTATCTAAATTACCTATTAGTACTCCAATGACAATATGTTTAAAACTTAATCATATTCTTCACCTATATTTCCCATTCTATTAACAGAATAAATGAAATACTTTTATCTTCTATTTCATATTTTGTGAATGCCGTGAAATAATAATCTTTGTCACCTGAGACCGCTCTATCTAAAGCACCACTTTGAATATAGCCAGTTATCACGAAATCTTCTTCTTTTACCTCTAAAAGCTTTTGTACTTTTCTTAATTCTGTGTTTGCACAAGCTCAGCTGTGTAGCATCTTTGTGTAATATATTACTGTTATGACTTCCTCTATTATTTCTTATGTCACTCTGTCATTACTTCTAGATTATTCACCATAGTAGAGCAAGATGAATCTGTCTAAAGAAATAAAACATTTTAGTGGATCCAGTAATTTCCCTGTATCTCTAATGCAGTGTCATCATCATATTCAAATATTCAGTAACAAAGGAAAAATTCAACTAATACATTCTGTTTTCAGGGAACAAATCTTTGGCTGTTTTCTGTAATATCAGTGTGACCTATTTGATCATCCTTTCAATACTTTTGATGAATGCATATTATAAAATAGGAAATATTCCAGACACAGATGATACAAAATAAGCAGGATGTTATCTGTACCTTAGTCTGCACAAGTGAGAAACCCAGAAATGTAAACAGAAAAATCACAATACCAAATAATTGCAACTGCTGGACATTAACCTATTTTTATAGCAACCAAAAATATTGAAAATATAAAATCTCTGCATTTACCAGGTAGGATAAGGTCTACAAAGGTTTGAGTAGATTCTGAAAAACTGATCGTGAGTATGATATGTTAATAAACAGGAGATAGGCTTTTGTGGGCAGGAGAAAAACAATATTTATCAAACTACAAGTCAAAAAATTCAACATAGCAGAGGAGTATAAAATTCAATACACTAGGCCTGTGGTGCATATAGAAGCAGAACACATTAAGACAGAATTTCAGAAGAAAGCAAAAAGTTCAGCAAGGTCAGCTCCATTTCACCGATGTTTTCCTACATGTATGTCAACAGTAGATAACATTACAATTTTGATCACAAAAAATAGACAGAAAATCATATTAAGTTTGTCTTTACCATGCAAATATTCTGATTTTTGTGACCCTGAATATAGTACTTTTCTCAATAGCCTAAATAAATGTACCTGGTAAAATCTGGTAAATTTATTGGAGATTTAAAATCAATAAGATACCACTGTTCTTATATGACACAATAGACTAGTTGGATTTAATAGATATTTTTCAAGGGCAGATGGAAAACATCTTCAGAATAGATAGCAGTATAGGTCACAAAACAAGTATAAACAAATTTAAGAGGATAGAAATTACAGTAAGTCCTCTACACACAAACGAGTTTCATTTCAGGAGCACATTCATAGGTCCAATTTTTTTAAGTACAATAAAGTTAGCCAAGGCACTCACCTAACACAATCAGCTATATAGTACTGCACTGTGAATATATCTATAATACTTTTCATATAAATAATACATAAAGGAAAAACATAAAAAATAAAGTATTTTTAATCTTGAAGTATATTACCTTGAAAAGTATAGTACTACATTACAACAGCTGGCATACGGGGGCTGACATTGAGTGAACAGGCAAGAAAAGTTACTGATTGGAGGAGAAGAAGGGAGAAGTGGGAGATGGTAGAGCTGAAGGATCATCAGCAATAGGTAATGGACCAGCTGCAATTTCACTTATGCCTGATGTTGATGAAACGAATGTTCACATCTTCTGAAGTTCACAGCTTGAAGGTTCATATATAGGAGACTTACTGTATATCGAGCTTTTTTTTTTTCTTTTTTTGACCATGACACTAGGAAACTAGGAATCAGTGAGAGTTACTAAATGGGAAAAAGAACAATCATGTACAGACTAAACAACAACCGTGTACAGACTAAACAGCAACCATGTGCGGACTAAACAGCAACCATGTACGGACTAAACAGCAACCATGTACGGACTAAACAGCAACCATGGACAAGCTAACAGCAACCATGGGCAACCTAACAGCAACCATGTAAAGACTAAACAACAACCGTGTACAGACTAAACAGCAACCATGTAAAGACTAAACAACAACCATGTACGGACTAAACAGCAACCATGGACAGACTAAACAGCAACCGTGTAAAGACTAAACAACAACCGTGTACGAAGTAAACAGCAACCATGTATGGACTAAACAGCAACCATATATAGATTAAACAGCAACCACGGACAGACTAAACAACATGTACGGACTGAACAGCAACCATGTACGGACTGAACAGCAACCATGTATGGACTAAACAGCAACCATGGACAGACTAAACAACCACCAAGGACAGACTAAACAACAATCATGTAAAGACTAAACAACAACACGTACAGACTAAACAGCAACCTTGTACAGACTAAACAACCATATAGAGACTACACAACAACCATGTACAGACTAAACAACAACCGTGTACACACTAAACAGCAACCGTGTACAGACTGAAAAACAACCCTGTACAGACTGAATAGCAACTGTGTACAGACTAAACAGCAACCATGTACAGACTAAACAAGAAACATGCATGGACTAAACAAAAACCATGTACGGACTAAACAGCAACCATGTACGGACTAAACAACATGCTCCTAAAAAAAACAATTGGTCAATGAAAAAATCAAAGGAAATAAAACTGTCACTATTTGAAGATGACATGATACTACATGCAGAAAATCCAAAAAGTTTCCACACACAAATTATTACAATTAATGAATTCAAGGTATAAGTTGCAAGATATAAAATTAATATAAAAATATGTTATTTTCTATGCACTAATATTGAACTGTTAAAAACAGTGAAAGGAAAAATCTTGTTTAAAATTTCATCAAAAAGAATAAAACACCTAGAAATAAAACAAGACATACTCTCAAAACTCTAAAACATTAATAAAGGAAATAGAAGGTGATACCAAAAAATGGAATGATATCTTATACTTTTGGATTGGAAGAATTATTATTATTAAAATGGCCATATGATCCAAAATAATCTAAGAATTAATGTAATGTCTATAAAATACCTATGACCAATTTCACAGACCTAGAACAAAGAATCCTAAAATTCATATGGACCTATAAAAGACCCCAAATTACAAAAACAGTCTTGAGGAAAATGAACAAAGCTGGAGATATAACCTTCCCAAATTTTAAACTATACTATGAAGTTACAGTAATAATAAAGGGTTTTCCTGATAGCTCAGTTGGTAAAGAATCCGCTTGCAATGCAGGAGACCCTGGTTCACTTCCTGGGCTGGGAAGATCTGCTGGAGAAGGGATAGACTATCCACTTCAGTATTATTGGGCTTCCTTTGTGGCTCAGCTGGTGAAGAATCTGCCTGCAATGTGGGAGACCTGGGTTTGATCCCTGGGCTGGGAATATCCCCTGGAGAAGGAAAAGGCTACCCACTCCAGTATTCTGGCCTGGAGAATCCCATGGATTTTACATTCCATGGGATCACAAACAGTTGGACATGACTAAGTGACTCTTCATCTATATAGATATATAATGGAATATTTCTCAGCCATAAAAGATAATTAATTTCACAGCAATAAGGATAAACAGAAAACTGTGTTTAGTGAGACAGGTCAGAGAAAGACAAATACTGTATGATATCATTTATATGTGGAATCTAAAAAATAATCCAAATAAATACATATACCAAAACAGAAACATACTCACAGACATAGAAAACAAACTAGTTGTTACTTGAGGGGAGAAGGGAGGAGGCAAGCCCAAATTAGGGGTGCAGGATTAAGACAACAAAGTACTATTTATAAAATAGATAAGTAACTGACTAGGATATATTGTATAACACTGGGGAAAATAGCATTATCATGTAATAATGTTATTGGAGTTCAATGTGTAAAAATACTGAATCAATATGTTGTATATCTGAAACTAATAAAACAGTGTAAATCAACTATGACTCAACAAAATAAAATGTCAATGAGGATTTCCTGTATTGTTTTAATTGTTACAAATACCTAAATAAACCACTGCTTCTAGAGTTAGTAATTCAACATATATCTAAAATATCATAAGAGAATAAAAATCTAGATTTTTAAAGGTATTGCTTTGAATTGAAAGCTGTATTATTGAATTATAAATTTAAAAATAAACATGAAATGTATGATACTAGTTAGAATTATCCATATATCTCAAGAGACTTTTCTTTGGTGTTGGTTAAATTTTTTGTAAATAACATAATCTCTTCCTTGGGAAGTATCCTTTATGCTATGAAAGATTTTAGGTTTGTGGGTATATTTATCTGATAACCAAACTCTATTTTTATTTGAGCATAAAATACTCCTTTTTCTATATGTAGCTCTTTAATGTGTTCTAGATGAGATAACTATGAAATTTTTTTCATTTCTTTTCCTTCTCACTTCAATCGAAATATCTCAGTACTTAATATTCTCTGTCATATGCTTTTAATGCTTGTCTAAAATGCGGGGGGAGCCAACTAGATGTCACAGTCATAAACATGAAAAAAAAATTTTTTTCAGTATGGTTAAAAAATAAAATATGAATCTGTGAAAAAAGAAAAAACATAAAGTTCTCATTCTCTGTGAATGAGTTCACTTTTATTGCCAATAACAATTATTTTAGGACGATCAAAACCTTTTCTTTCAAGTACCCATTACAGAGTTTACCACAACGTGGTATATGTAACTCTGGAGTCATCCCAGAAGACTTTCAAAGATGGGCATTTTAAATTTTCAATAGTATCAAATTTGTTAACTTTTTCTAGTACACATTTCCTTAGGGCTTCCCAGGTGGCGCCAGAGGTAAAGAACCTGCCTGCCAATGCAGGAGATGTAAGAGATGTAGGTTCTAGCCCTAGATCAGGAAGATCCCCTGAAGGAGGGCACAGCAACCCACTCCAGTATTATTGCCTGGACAGAGGAGCCTGGCGGGCTGCAGTTGATGAGATCACAAAGAACTGGACACGACTGAATCGACTTAGCGCACATGCACGCACGTATTTACTTACCTACCTATCATGTAAGATGAAAGTGAAAGAGGAGAGTGAAAAAGTTGGCTTAAAGCTCAACATTCAGAAGACTAAGATCATGGCATAAGGTCCCATCACTTCATGGGAAATAGATGGGGAAATAATGGAAACAGTGTCAGACTTTTTTTTGGGGGGGAGGGGTGCTCCAAAATCACTGCAGATGGTGATTGCCACCGTGAAATTAAAAGACGCTTACTCCTTGGAAGGAAAGTTATGACCAACCTAGAGAGCATATTCAAAAGCAGAGACATTACGTTGCCAACAAAGGTTCATCTAGTTAAGGCTATGGTTTTTCCAGTAGTCATGTATGGATGTGAGAGTTGGACTGTGGAGAAAGCTGAGTGCCAAAGAATTGATGCTTTTGAACTGTGGTGTTGGAGAAGACTCTTGAGAGTCCCTTGGACTGCAAAGAGATCCAACCAGTCCATTCTGAAGGAGACCAGTCCTGGGTGTTCATTGGAAGGACTAATGCTGAGGCTAAAACTCCAGTACTTTGGCCACCTCATGCGAAGAGTTGACTCATTGGAAAAGACCCTGATGCTGGGAGGGATTGGGGACAGGAGGAGAAGGGGACAACAGAGGCTGAGATGGCTGGATGGCATCACCGACTCGGTGCACATGAGTTTGGGTGGACTCTGGGAGTGGGTGATGGACAGGGAGGCCTGGCGTGCTACGATTTATGGGGTCACAAAGAGTTGGACACGACTGAGTGACTGAGCTGAACTGATAATGTAAGTTTTTTTCCAAATACTATCACTTAAGGGCACAGTACTTATGTAAGTTTTAAAATAAATGATAGATTTCCTTATAAAAACAATGAAAAAAGAGATAGTCAAAAGGCACAAAAATAAATTGGTTTATATGCAGAAAAAGAAATCAACCCTAAGTATTCACTGGAAGGACTGATGTTGAAGCTGAAGCTGCAATACTTTGGCCTTCTGGTATGAAAAGCCGACTCACTGGAGAAGACCCTGATGCTGGGAAATGTTGAAGGCAAAAAAAGGAAGCAGCAGAGGATGAGATGGTTACATAGCATCACTGACTCAATGAATATGAATACGAGCAAACTCCGGGAGACAGTGAAGGACAGGCAAGCCCGACATGCTGCAGTCCATGGGGCTGCAAAGAGCTGGGCACGACTTAGTGACCGAACAACAACAAAAACAAAGAAGTAAGTTGTAATATTGTGTAAAGATGACTTTTTCTAACACTGTTTATTTAAAAGGCAGAAATCAAATTATTGAGGGACTTTTTTCCTACAACATAGAACTCAATGGCTGTTGGTTATCATCACTGTTTATTAACCATATGAAGAAACAACTTTGTTGTTAAAAGAAAAGGATATTAGCTCAAGAAATGTCTAATTTACAGATTAAATTTGCTCTGTTAGATGGTTACCTCACTTTAAATTTTGTTTCCTTATACTCTCAAGCTCTGTAACTCTGTAATCCTGAGGCACATTTTGTTCTGTTTTGATATCACAGAAGACAAGTGGACTCAAACACTTCTAACCAAATTCAAATGCATTTCTTCTTGAAGAAATGTAAATTATAGAAAACAAAGAAGAGAGGAGAAAAATAAGCTATGCTCTCTGCTTTGGTATTGATAAATAGAATAAAATATAAGCATTAAAACCTCTAGTACATGCTTGACACCTTGAGCAAAAAAAGAAAAATAAAAAGAGGCACCAGTGGGTGTTTCTTTGGTTTGACAGGTATGAAAACTGAACCCCAGTGAAACTAAGAGTCACAGGCCATTGCCATAAACTAGTCTGAACACAGGCTTCCTAAACACAAATTTTTCTAACTAATCTAACACCATATTTACTGTGATATTTTGGGTTATGGAGAGAACGATTAAAATCATCTTCCTAAAGCAAACATAATTATTAGGAATTGAGAAGAAAATAGTAAAATTATCAGCAGTTAAAAATATTTTTTGGACATGAATTTTTATAATAGTGAAGCTAATGCAAGGTAGATATAGACAAGGTTTTTGTTTTTTTTTTAATTTAAATGAAACATCAGTGTGATAAAGCTATCACAAAATGCATGTCCAATGATCTAATTCCAGGTCATTGATCTTTGAATCCAGTTGTCCTATGCACAAATTTTTTTGCCTAGTATATCTAACTGTAGATCTTATAAGCAGCCATAGCTCAGTACGTCATAGCACACAGCATGCATGGCTACATTTGTTTCTGTAAACTGGGATAATATACTGAATTTTTTCAGTAAGTTATTACAAATCATCAATCTTGAAATAGGAATTTTTGAAAGAGGAAAGGGGTTTTGAAGAACTACCCTAAAATAGTTACAGACTCCATAATAGGCTTTTTTCCCCCCCTTTTCATTAGCCTGTGCTGTTCAATTCCTTCAAACACAGTTCAGGCACAGGAAAATATATTTGCTGGACAAATTATCTGATATAATTTTATACTGTTTTAAAGCTGGAGGCATGTATGTAATTTGTTTCAAACAGCTCTTTGGTTTTTGGTAAGTAGAAGATAAAAATATTCCTTTTAATGACAGCTTATTTGAGACTTTACTCTCCAGAGTTTTTGTGTTTTAAATATACCTGAATGTATATAATTATGGTTTTACAGGACATGTAATACTTTCAGGCAGGTTAAACTTTCTCTATAATAATGCCATTCCATTTTAATGATTAGTATGACACATTTTGATAGGAAAACGTATTTACTTTCTTAATTTTTTGCCTACTATTTTTATAAACAAGAGTTTCAACAAAACACTGTTCATCTTTCTTCAAAATAAGGAATGATTTAACAGGGTTCCCTCCCCCCTCATTCTACAAGGAGGTAATCATTATGTTAAATACTATGTTACTGGAAACTAGTGACCTGCAACAAAAAAATATTTGCTTGTCACAAAGAAAATTATAATGCCTCAGAAGAAAAGCAGCAAAGTGTTTTTTTTTTCCCTAAATAAAATTTGAACTGTAACATGTAGCAAAGCAGCATTTTGTTGAGTCTTTCAATAACAAGAAATCAGAAAGAGACAGGATGTGGGTAGACATAGGCATTTGACAAGTTAAATGTAGAAAGTCACACCTGAATGTGAATCATGGAAAAGAAAATAGTTCTCAGTACTTATCATTTCCTGAGGCTAATGGTCTCTTGTAAGAGTAGCCTTCTAGCACCTGTTTCTTTCCCAGTGTGACTTCTTTGACTCATGAAGAGAGATGGAAACTATAAAGGCAAATTGAGATCTATTTTCAGTGGTTCTTTTGACTTCCACGAGCATTAAATGTATTTTGCTTTACATTGAGCAGGAAACAATTTTCATCACCTGATAACTACATTTATTACAAACTCAGAAAAAGAAGATGGTGTTATTGAGACAGTAAAGAAAGCATTGCACTAGCTCTGTTAGAGTGATCACAAAATTATTTATGTTAGTCATTATTATCAAAACTTTGGACATATACAAATACTTAAGAGAACAGTTGCAAAAATCAAAAGTAAATATAGTGTGATAAAGATTCAAAGTATAAAAAATTTTTTTTCTCCTCAATTGGAAGAACATTTTATGGTCTACATTTCTAAACCATTGCTTTAAATTCAGCTAACTCTTGTTTGAAAGCCACACATTTCCAGGTTATTTTTCACACATAAACATAAACTCAAACAAACATGGGTATACACAGATGTTACATATACACAGACTTACACATGCATATCGTCTTCTGTTTGAATTCACATTTTATATATTCCACAGGCTTGAAGAGCAGATCACAGCATTTCTGACAAAATGTTTTCATCTTGTCAGAAGAAACTTATCCCTTAGGCCATTTTCATTTTCTTTGTCAGTAAATTAAATGAGGAAGGTGAACATCTATAAAGAGACTACAATTACCTCCAGGTTAAGGATGACACTTGTAGAAAGACAAGATTTAAACAATTTAGAAAGAGATTTGTAAAAAAGAGTCAATTTGTGTACACAAGCTTGATGTACATTTTCTTCTAAAATGCTAAATGTTTCTAGGATGGAATATCATCTCCACATCCTAATGAATACTTCTGTGATATTTCACACTCTTCCTGTGAAAATCAACATCAGAACATGAGAAACTCTAGGTGATCACGGATATAAGGATAATGTTTGGCAAAATAGCACCATCTTGGAGAATTTGGGAATATCTTAGGTACATTATTATTTCACTAACCTCCCTAGGAAATATTTTCAGGAGATAAAATGTAATCAGTTCAGTTCAGTCTCTCAGTCATGTCCAAATCTTTGCGATCCCATGGACTGCAGCATGACAAGTTTCCCTGTCCATCACCAACTCCCAGAGTTTACTGAAACTCGTGTCTATCGAGTTGATGATGCCATCCAACCATCTCATCCCCTGTTGTTCCCTTCTCCTCCTGCCTTCAACATTTCCCAACATCAGGGTCTTTTCACATGAGTCAGCTCTTCACATCAGGTGGCCAAAGTATTGGAGTTCCAGCTACAGCAACAGTCCTTCCAATGAATATTCAGGACTGATTTCCTTTAGGATTGACTGGTTTCATCTCCTTGCAGTCTAAGGGACTCTCAAGAGTCTTCTCCAACACCACAGTTCAAAAGCATCAAGTCTTTGCTGCTCAGCTTTCTTCACAGTCCAGCTCTCACATCCATACATGATCACTGGAAAAACCATAGCCTTGACTAGATGGGCCATTGTTGGCAAAGTAATGGCTCTGCTTTTGAATATGCTACCTAGGTTGGTCATAACTTCCCTGCCAAGGAGTAAGCGCCTTTTAATTTAATGGCTTCAATCACCATCAGCAGTGATTTTGGAGCCCAAAAAAATAAAGTCTGCCACTGTTTCCACTGTTTCCCCATCTATTTCCTATGAAGTGATGGGACCAGATGCCATGATGTCAGTTTTCTGAATGTTCAGTTTTAAGCCATTTTTTTCACTCTCCTCTTTCACTTTCATCACAAAGCTCTTTAGTTCTTCTTTGCTTTCTGCCATTTGGGTGGTATCTGCATATCTGAGGTTATTGATATTTCTGCCAGCAATCTTGATTCCAGCTTGTGCTTAATCCAGCCCAACATTTCACATGATGTACTTTGCATATAAGTTAAATAAGCAAGGTGAAAATATACAGCCTTGACATACTCCTTTCCCAATCTGGAACTAGTCTTTTGTTCCATGTCCAGTTCTAACTGTTGCTTCTTGACCTGCATACAGATTTCTCAGGAGACAGGTAAAGTGGTCTGGCATTCCCATCTCGTCAGAATTTTCCACAGTTTGTTGTGATCTGCACAGTCAAAGGCTTTGGCATAGTCAATAAAGCAGAAATAGATGTTTTTCTGGAACTCTCTTGTTTTTTCAATGATCCAACAGATGTTGGCAATTTGATCTCTGCTTCCTCTGCCTTTTCTAAATCCAACTTGAACATCTGGAAGTTTACGGTTCACACATTGCTGAAGCCTGGCTTGGAGAATTTTTAACATTACTTTGCTAGCTTGTGATATGAGTGCAATTGTGCAGTCATTTGAACATTTTTTGGCATTGCCTTTCTTTGGGATTGGAGTGAAAACTGACCTTTTCCAGTCCTGTGGCCGCTGTTGAGTTTTCCAGATTTGTTGGCATATTGAGTGCAGCACTTTCACAGCATCATCTTTTAGGATTTGAAATAGCTCAACTGGAATTCCATCACCTCCACTAGCTTTGTTCGTAATGATGTTTCCTATGGTCCACTTGATTTTGCATTCCAAGATGTCTGGCTCTAGGTGAGTGATCAAAGTATTGTGGTTATTTGGGTTATGAAGGTTTTCTTTTTTTTTTTTTAATAGTTCTTCTGTGTATTGTTACCACCTTAATATCATATGCTTTTGTTACATCCATACCATTTCTGTCCTTTATTGTGCCCATCTTTGCATGAAATGTTCCCTTAGTAGCTCTAATTTTCTTGAAGAGATCTCCAGTCTTTCCCATTCTATTGTTTTCCTCTATTTCTTTGCATTGATCACTGAGGAGGGCTTTCTTATCTTTCTCCTTGCTATTATTTGGAACTCTGCATTCAGATGAGTATATCTTTCCTTTTCTCCTTTGCCTGTTGCTTCTCTTCTTTTCTCAGCTATTTGTAAGGCCTCCTCAGGCAACCATTTTGCTTTTTTGCATTTCTTTTTCTTGGGGATGGTCTTGATCCCTACCTCTTGTGCAACTTCCATCCATAGTTCTTCAGGAAATGTGTCTATCATATCTAACCCCTTGAATCTGTTTTTCACTTCCACTGTATAATGGTTAGGGAATTTATTTGGGTCATATTTGAATGGTCTAGTGGGTTTCCCTACTTTCTTCAATTTAAGTCTGAATTTGGCAATATGGAGTTCATGATGATCTGAGCCACAGTCAGCTCTCAGTCTTGCTTTTGCTGACTGTATAGGGCTTCTCTATTTTCAGATGTAAAAAATATAATCAATCTGATTTTAATTTTGAACATCTGGTGATGTCCCTGTGTAGAGTCTTCTCTTGTGTTGTTGGAACACGATGTTTGTTATAAACAGTGTGTTCTCTTGGCAAAACTCTGTTAGCTGTTTTGCTGCTTCATTTTGTACTCCAAAGCCAAATTTACTTGTTACTCCACATATCTCTTGACTTCCTATTTTTGCATTCCAGTTCTCTATAATGAAAAATATATCTTTTGGGGGTGTTAGTTCTGGAAGGTCTTGTAGCTCTTCATAGAACCATTCAACTTCAGCTTCTTCAGCATTACTAGTCAGGGAATAGACTTGGATTATTGTAATATTGAATGATTTGCCTTGGAAACGAACAGAGACCATTCTGTCATTTTTGAGATTGCATCCAAGTACTGCATTTTAGACACTTTTGTTGACTATGAGAGCTACTTCTTTTTTTTTTTCTAATGTATTATGGTCCACAGTAGTAGATATAATGGTCATCTAAGTTAAATTCACCCATTCCAGTCAATCTTAGTTCACTGATTCCTAAAATGTTGATGTTCACTCTTGCCATCTGTTTGACCACTTCCAATTTACCTTGATTCATGGACCTGACATTCCAGGTTCCTATGCAATATTGCTCTTTACAGCATCGGACATTACTTCAATCACCAGTCACATCCACAACTGGGTGTTGTTTTTGCTTTGGCTCCATCCCTTCATTCTTTCTGGAGTTATTTCTCCACTGATCTCCAGTAGCATATTGGACACCTGCTGACCTGGGGAGTTCATGTTTCAGTTTCCTATCTTTTTGCCTTTTCATACTGTTTGCGGTTCTCAAGGCAAGAATACTGAAGGCCATTCCCTTCTCCAGTGGACCACGTTTTGTCAGAACTCTCCACCATGACCCGTACATCTTGGGTGGCCCTACACAGCATGGCTCATATTTCATTTGAGTTTGACAGGGCTGTGGTCCATAAAGTGTAATAGATTCTCTCAAGAAGAAGAATAAGACAGTTATATTGCAGTTTTGGACAATAGGTAAATCATTCTGAGGCACCAAAAGCTGCTTTTGAGTAAGATGAAAATAATAATGTTTGCTTTCTAAGATTATATGAAAAATTACTGTAAAAATGCATGCAAAGCATATGGACAGACACTAGCACATAGAGACAGTGAATGAAGAGTAGTTATCAATAAATAAAAGCAGCCGTTTTTAAATAATGGCATTCATTAACAAGTGAAAGACAGAGCTTGGGTTTTGCTATTAAAGTACAGAGGAGGTTCACCAAACCCAAACAAATATATCAAATTGTCTATGGAGAACTTCTCCAAGAAGGATCACCCTCTTCATCTGAGTCGTGAAGGAAGAACAGGATTTAGTTTCATGAAGGATGAATGATTCAGGCATAAAGAAATGTCTGAGCAAAAGCGAAGCCTGTACTTTGATGCTGTGTTCAGGGATGATAAATAGTTCAACATGTGCCAGACACAATGCTTGCATACGCAGACATGGAAATATAGGAATATCATTATGACCCATTGTAATTGATTTGTTATGGTTTGGTTTCCCTTAGTAGATTCTGATTTCACTGAGAGCAGCGGTTTGTCTTAAGTATCTGAGGATCTCCTGGCACCTTTTCAGTACAATAATCATTTGTTGAGTGAACAGAAAAAAGTAAGTGAGATTCAGTCACCCCTCTGCAGAATGCATGTGATGTGGAAGAGGAAGACGAGCGGTATCAGGTAGGTAAACTATTAATTTCAATGCAGGGAGATGAAAGAGGTATGTGCAAATATACTGTAGAAGCAAAAAGGAAGATGTGATTATCTGTGTGGGAAGAAATGGAAGGCTGTTAGGCAGGCAGAGTGGAACTTGGAACACCCAATAATGGGGTATGTGACACCAGTGCTCGCTCACAGAGCTGGTGAGGGAAGAAGGCAGTGAGTAGGGCTTGCACCTTTGAGGGCAGAAAGCCACAAAAGAAAACACAAGTGACGAGTCTAGATGGTGCAGCAGAGCCCTATTGCTGCTCTTATCAGCTGATGCCAAGTCTTCCTGTCTCCCAATCAGAAAAATCTATTTATGCATAAAAACAAGTAAATGAAGACTTGGAGACAATGGTAGAAGCCTTGTCACAAGTACTTCTAAGAGAGGAGAGAAGTGGTGGGAATTCCTAACCTATGGGTATATTCATGGAAAAAAATACAGACCCAGTGAATATCAGCTTGTCTTTATGGCAGAATCTCCCACCACTGGTTCCACATGGATAGGTTGCAGGACTTACAACAAATACCTCACAACACTATTAAACACATAAATGTCCTTTTCATTGTTTCAAAAATGTTAGCCCTCTCTTGCCAATAGATTATGACCTCCTGGAGACAGTAAATCGTACCACATACATTTTCAGGTTGTAGCAAATACCATGATATTCTACCTAGTTCCCTGTCCCTAAGGTCAATGCACCTAACTTCAGCAGCTAAGAATACTGTCAGCTGATGACCAGTACCGTGTGCTGCTCACAGGGAATTACCACTGGCCACAGGGAACACCCTTGTATGAAGTTATTGCCTTGCACAGCGTTCAGTCTGAAGACAGTGACTGACTGATGCAGGGAGACAAGTTCCAGTTCCTTTGTCTCAATTCGGAAAAGTTCTGAAACAGCAGCTAGATCCAGAGCTCTCCATAAAATGGTTAAGGTCTGACTTCCAAGTACACGATGGGATAATTTTTTTTTCTGTCCAATTGTATCTCTCTCAGTTCCTCACAAGTGAGTCCCCCTAGACCATTATTCAGTAAATCTTCTGATACAACTCTATCTCACAGATCATTTCCAAGCAACATAATTTAAGATGGCCATTAGCAAGAATGGCTCTAGGAAAGTGAAAGTGAAGTCGCTCAGTCCTGTCCGACTCCTTGCGACCCCATGGACTGTAGCCCACCAGGCTCCTCCATCCATGGGATTTTCCAGGTGAGAATACTGGAGTGGGTTGCCATTTCCTTCTCCAGGGGATCTTCCCAACCCAGGGTTCAAACCTGGGTCTCCCGTATTGCAGGCAGATGCTTTACCATCTAAGGCTTCCCAGGGAAGACTAAGGGTCTAGGAAGCACACTTTAAAATGAGAATTTGGAAATGGTTTCCTTGCCAGCTAGCTTTCACTGAGATTAAGTACTTCTACTCTCAGTAAATGGTAATAAGTAGAGTATGAATAGCCTCTAATATAACAATGAAGTTATTAAAAAATCCACCAATGGTTAACCAGAGTGGGACATCAGTGGAAGGGCTACCCTGGCTGGTAGAGTATGTTTGTGACTGGAAAAGCATGACAAGATGGTTAATGATAAATAACAGAATTGAGTAAGTGCTGCTACTTCCACTGATTTGCCAAAAACAGGTAGTGAAAGGGCTAGGATGATTTATAATCAATTCAAGGCACAATGTGAAAGCCAGTGTCTCCTTGGTAACATTTATGGGGAACCTGACCATTTATATCTGAAAGGTAGGCAAAGCAGAGGACCAGGTGTAGGACTTAACTACAATAGAAGAGCTGCAGAAAATATTAAATTCTCAATCTCAGGAGTTTCTCTAAGCCAAGGTTAACACCATAATAGAAAAGAAGCAAGACCCTCATGTTGAGGTGAGGAAATCTAGTTAACTATAGCTCTGAAAATTGAAATCCTAGATTCCTCTGAACCCACTAAATTTACCAGTGTGGCCTTTCACTCTTTGGTGGTGGTGGTGCTGCTGCTACTAAGTCGCTTCAGTCATGTCCAACTCTGTGCGACCCCATAGACGGCAGCCCACCAGGCTCTGCCATCCCTGGAATTCTCCAGCCAAGAACACTGGAGTGGGTTGCCATTTCCTTCTACAAGATTACAACTCACCATGCTGGCAGACGCTGCAGCCCCAAGTGAGACAGGGGCCTTACAAAACAAATCTCCTGACGATCCAACTAATAATCAGGGTTAAATCCTCAGCTTCGCAGTATAAAAGAGAGTGTACAGTGAAGAAGCTGCAACACGTAGACGCCATATGCTGCCAATAACTGAGAACATAAGTAAGACTGGAATATGAAGTGTGATACATAAATCTGATATATTAGAGTTTATCAGCATAGAAGTAGTCTCTCATAAAAAAGGTCTAACAGTCTGGTATGAACCCTAGAGTACAGAGCAGAAACGCTGCTAGGATGGCTGTTAGAACCCTGAAGGAAAATGATGGAAATAGAAATGTTAGAACTGTGTTTAATTTGTTCTGCCTCATCTATGTTTAAAAAGTAATCAGATCAGTTGAATAAAAATTGGATCATGCAAGTGTAATGTCTTCAATAGCATTATGCTACCAGCATTGCCTATCGCCCTCAAAACAAAATAAGTTCTCAATAAGTGTAAGCAGATAGCCTAGGGGGTTCTGGAGAAAAAGAACCAGGCAAGGCTTTCTTGACATAAAAGAAGCCATTTTTGGCCTATAAGCCATGTTATGATCTAAGTCTGGCCACAGTGCTTGCCCTTGAATACTGAAGTTGCTCAATTGTGTCCAACTCTTTGTGATCCTGTGGATTGTAGGCCACCAGGCTCCTCCATCCATGGGATTTCCCAGGCAAGAATACTGGAGTGGGTTGCTATTGCCTTTTCCAGGAGATCTTCCTGACCCAGGGATCAAACCTAGGTCTCCCTCATTGCAAGTAGATGCTTTAACCTCTGAGCCACCAGGGAAGCCCTTGAATAGGTCTCAGTAATCAGTTGTTTTAAAGGAAGCAAAATAATGTAGGAAAAACAGTCAAAAACCAACAGTTCAGTTATAGAACCGAGTCCTAGTTCCTCCTCAAGGAATATGCATAGTAATCTGATACAGTCTTCAGGAACTAAGACCCCCACCCAGGGGGAGGATGGAGTGGTGATATTAAACCTCCAGACCTCAGTCAACTAAAGCCTGGACTCTGTAGTCCTTGACCCCAGTTCTGTGCTGAACTCTCCTCTGCTCAAGCCCCTTCATGAATATGTATGCACCCTTAACTGAAAACTTCCCCAATTTGGCTGCTCCAAGAACACTGCTTTGGGAAGGATCCCTGATGTCCTCCTCCTTACTTGCTGAAAATAATAAATCTTTCCTTCTGTCATTCATTGACTTGGTTCTATCTTTTGGCTTGACACACCCTAAGAGGTGAAACTCAATTTCTTGAAAGAATAACTTTAAAAAATCAATATTAAAAAGGAAGTTTTTGTTTACATTTATTTTCAACTCTAACTCTTTCTGCTTTTGTATTTTCAAAACATGTTCATTTTCACATAGGTCATTATGATGGTAAATGGTAAGAAGATTTATGAAAATACAATAAATCATATTTTATTAAATTTCTTGATATAAAGGAACTCAATAATTTTATAAAAGCATACTGGCTGATTTTATTGTTTATAGTCTACTTTATCTTAAAAAATGATTAAATTGGATGTCACTGGAAAACCAGAATGGCATTTAATATATTTTGATCTATTAGTGTATAGAATCTACCATTAATCTTCAAATACAGAAGTATGTTTGATTAAGCTTTATTTTATTACATTTTAAATTATATTACAATTTTAATTTTTATTATATTACATTTAATATACTACAACTCTAAATTTTGGCAACTCTAAATTTTTCTCATAATTTATATTTGGAAGTTCTTCACTTATTCTGATAGCATGGAATTTTACTTTTCTTAGATGATAAAATCTAGAAAGTAGACAAAATGTTTTCCGTGTTACCTTGGTTTCTGACAATTTTAAAGTCAAACTTTGTACTCAGTTGCTGCTTCTAGCTTTTATCTATATATTCTGGCACAAGTACTATATTTGATTTGATATGACTCATCATACTTTAGCTTTATTTTAATGATTTATTATGTAAAGTCTCTCAGAAGTTTCTTGGATTTTGGTGGGTTATGAATAAGAAAGGAAAAGGAACCAACTGTTGCTTATTTCCTCTGAACAATTGCCTCTATTACAAAAATTAATATTGAAAATTTGGATCAGTATAGCTACATCATACAGCAAAGATTGAAGGGTTTCTATGAAGAAAAAACACGTTTCAGTTTAACCCCTTTAATAAATTATAATGTGATTATTTATGAGCATATTTGCTTCAATGATGCAGTTTCCTTACTACCAATACTGTTGTGTCATTACCTTGATAGCTCTCAATATACATTTGAATTATTCAACCTTGCCTCTGAAGGTCAAAATTCTGTCTTAGAGTTGACTGTTGCAACTTGCCATGTACCCCTCTTCTGCTCAGTAAAATTTTGTAGTCCCTCCTATTTTTTCAGTAGGGTAAAATTGCAGGAAATAAGTTGCTCTAGTTATTTAGGCATGGGGGAGTTTACTCCAAGAAATCAGATGCTTATATATTTGTTAGAAATATTGCAAAGGTGGGCTAGAAGCTAAATCTCCAGCAAAACCTCCCCGGAGGTTGTGTAAACAATGTGTAAGGTTTTCTGGAAAAATGATTAATTTCTGTCACAAATACAAAAATAGAAAACAGGATTTCAGTCTCTAAAGACCCCTGATGGAGCTTTGGTCTAGGAATCAGGAGACAGATATAACGACTCCTCGGTGCCCCAAATTAAAATATGATGCTGAGCAGTGTTGTGGAGACTGCCCACTTCTCCACAATAGAACTTAAGAACAGACATAGCTAAATGTACAGGAAGATAACCTCTGCTCCTTTCAGTCTTTCAAACCTTGTATGAACATAACAATCAGCATAGAAACACTAACTCTATGCGGGAAGAGAAAAAAGGTAATGGTGGTTGTTTCATGTAGTTTTCACACTTCCTGGCTCCAGAGGCCAGGAAGCCACACAAGGACAAGGCAACAGATGCTGATTGCCTGTTCACCATTCCCCTCCACCCATACAGCCTGCCCATGCTGGCAGTTGTTGAGCCAACTGTCTAGTAATCATGGTGATTATAAGCATGGTCTGCCTCTTTGATTTATGCATGATTTACGTGTGTTCATCTTTTCCGTAAAACAAGATGTATTGGTTCTAAGCCACACATATTGATAATGAAAGAAATAAAGAAAGGTGCTAAGAAAAGAATATGTATATAAAATGGAAAGTGTATCTGCCGGGAAGAAGAGATAAGAGAAAGTCAAGTCATCGTGTCAGTAGGGAAAGGATAGTATTTTCCATAAATGGAGCTGCATCAGTTGTATATCTATAAAGAAAAACAAAATTGTATTTGACCCTTGCTTATACCAGGTATAAAAATCAATCCCAGATGAATTGAAGATCTAAATTGTGTGACAAGCAAACAATAAAGCTTTTGGAAGAAAATAAAGGAGAATGACCTTGAGTAAGGCTAAGTTGTCATAAACAAGACACAAATGAAATAAAACCATAAAAACTGGAATACACTAAAACCATGGACTTTTGCTTATCAAAAGATGACATTAAAATAATGAAAAAGCAAGCAACAGAATGAGAAATGGTATCACTAGATACATATATCTAAGAATTGATTTATATCCAGAATATATTTTTTAATATAAGAATAGAAAAAGTGTGGAACACACACACACAAAAGAAAATGCATATTGCTAATAATCACGTAAAAATGAGCAACTAATACATATTACAGAGAAATATATCACAATTTGATATCATCTTCAGAATTGCTAAAATGATAAACGACAGAGGTGAAGATGTAGAACACAGAAATTTTCATAAACTCTTGGAATTGACAATTATTACAGTCACTTTAGAAAAGTGTGTGGTGATATCTGTTAAATGAATATATAGTTCTTATGAAGCAGCAGCATTGCTCAAAGATATATACTTACCAAGAATACATCATGTGTTGATCAAAAGACATGTGCCCACAAATAAGAATGAACATTCCTCAGTTCCTCATTACATTATGTGTGAATCTCACAAGCATAATATTGAGAGAAAGAAGTCAGGGGATAAAATGTATATTATATAATTCCAAGACAAGACTTATACCAAGGCAAGACTAATTTATAATGTAAGAAGTTTAGATACTCATTTTGTAAATGGTATGGGTGGGAGTAACTAGAAAGCAACAGGCCGGGGGTGGGCAGTTCCAGAATGATGGTGTATTCGGTTTCTCAAATGGGTACATTGTAAATGAGAGCATTAGTGTTCGAGGAATATATATGTGTATGGTGGTTGGTGGTTTAGTTGCTAAGTCATGTCCAACTTTTGCAACTTCATGGACTGTAGCCTTCCAGGCTCCTCTGTCCATTAAATTCTCCAGGCAGAAATACTGGAGTGGGTTGCTATTTCCTTCTCTAGGGGATCTTCTCAACCCAGGAGTCAAACCTGGGTGTCCTGCATTGCAGGACAGATTCTTTACCAACTGAGCTACAAGGGAAGGCCATATATATGTATGTATGTGTGTATATATGCTTTTTTATATGTATACACACACACATACATACACATATAAATGAAAGCTATTTAAAAAGTCATTTCAGTCTTCATGCCCTCACATGTTGGAATTAATTTGTGGATAGAACTAAGGCTCTGGAAGGGCATACAGAGGAAGACAGTTTCAACACAATTTTGTGGCTAAGTTGATTTGGGCAAATATTAACATTTCTTCATATGACGGTGTAGCTATGAAGATATTCTGAACTGTAAAATCCTCAGTTGTGTTTTCTGCGATTAGAGGCAAAAACTCCAAACCATAAAATCAGAATTGAACTGATGAAAAGTAGGCATAGGGGACAAAAGGCTTTTGATAGTCACATTACCTGTAACAAACTAAAACAGATTTCAAGCATCTTACTAATATTGTAGAGAACAGATATCTTGATAGATTATAAATGGGCATTAATTGCATTGGTTGTGTTTTATTTTAATGAACATAAAATACTTATACACGATTTTATGATTCACTTGTGACCTTTAGTGTTTTAACTTACTCTTCAAGTGCAAATGATCTCATTGTAAAAGTCTTTAGAAGAATAACTCTAAAAGCTTAAGAATAGGAAACATCACATATTTCCTCATAGTTATGTTAGATCGCTTACTAAAAAGTGGCCAATGAGGTTATATGAGAATTATCAATAATAACCAATGGAATACAGTAAGGAATTGAATTTGGAGGTGAGAAACCACAGATGTAATGGTACTTATTTGAAGATGAGAAAGGGGAAGCAGTAATTTTGCAAAGATGCATTGAATGTTTACAATGAGTTAAGCACAATTCTAGTATTTGAAATTAATCAGGGAATAAAAAAAGATTTCCTCAACTAAAAAGTTTCCATTCCTTCAAGATAGTATAGTGGTGATATGTAAACTTCTTTGCTAGGCTCCCTAAATTTAAATGCTAGTTCTATTACCTAATAGCTGGAACTTTGAGGAAATCACTTAATCTTGCTTTGCCTAAGCTTACTCATCTGAAAAGTGGGAATAATGATGGTACTTACATCATCAGGCAGCTATGAGGTTCAGAGAATTTAATTCCTGGGAAGTATTTAGCATGTATTTCACAGCTGGTAGACATTCTAAGTGGTTTCAATAATTATTATTTTATTGGGTAATTTTCATAACTGCTATTATTTTCATACTGTTCTTGGGGTTCTTCACTATTGGGAGATAGAGAAGGACAGGAAAGCTTGTTTGGCCACAGTCCATGGGGTTGCAAGAAGTAGGACACAACTGAGTGACTGAACAATTGCTATTAATTTAAAATGCTCATAACATTTTGGAATCTCAATCTCCTTTGTGAATCTGTGGAACTTATTCATGTGAACACCAGATAATAGTAACTGAGACAACTGAACACATATGTTCAAGGGTGCAGAAACCTCCCTAATGGCTATTTTATATCCACAGATCCCTGTATCAGGAATCTTCACTCAAAAAATGTCAAGGAATATATTGCAAACTATAGTTTCCCCCCCAACCTCTACCCAGATGGCTCACTGGTTAAGAATCCACCTGCCAAGCAGGAGATGCAGGCTGGATCCCTGAGTCAGGAAGATACCCTGGAGAAGGAAATGGCAACCCTTTCCAGTATTCTTGCCTGGAAAATCCCATGGGCAGAGGAGCCTGGTGAGTTCCAGTCCATGGGGTCACAAAAAGAACTGGATTACTTGTGATGAAGCAACAATTAGATTCATCAATCAAAAGCACCCTCAGCACTGCTCTTGTCACTTGGATGAAGCCACCAACTTGTCAATGGACTCATAAGCTTAAACTAACACAAATTTTCTCATATTATCTAGTCATTTTATGTGTTAGTCATATGGAGAGTTTAGTCTTGTTTCCTTTTTATGTTTATCACAAGAAAAAACTGCTAGCAGAAAGAAATTGTTTTTTTCATTTATTAAAAAATTAAACTATGTACATAATCCACCATGTAGTTCTTTGCCTTGCCTTCTAAAGAGCTTAAGTTTATTGTATCACTTGGTAGAAACAAATAGCTTATTTCAATTTTAAAAAAATTATTTCCTTTTTCATAGGAAGTTTATTTTAAAGAAACCATGTTATATACCTGTTAATCTTTAAGTTGCTTCAACCCTTTCTTAAAGTATTTATAATTTATATGTAAACTGAAAACAAATGAAATATGCCGGGAGCCAGCACAAGGAGTCCGCCCATGGCAAAGGTCATGAGGTTAAGGGGCCCGACAGGCAAAGGCCAGTCAGGCCTTACGGGAGCCTCGCTGTATCTACTTGTGCATCTGCCCCCAAAACCAGAGTCTGCCTGCCTTATTGCATTATGCTTTTCGCCTACTCTTCTGACATTATACGGGGGCTATCCCCCACCACCTCTCTCTGAAAAGGAGTTAACTTAGGACTCCACTTAATAAATCTCCTGGGTGTGACAAGGGTGTTTCAGTCCAAAAACTTCTCTGCTGGCAGACTAGCTTGTGTGACAAGATTATCCACACTCTTGCTACTACATACATGATTGTTTACAACCTCTCAATCATAAACAGCACAGAGAGTTTGGAGTATTTTGAAAGTCTTAGTTAGCATAGGGTTTTTCTAAAGATAAAAATCATGTTGGTGAAGGGTTTCATTGCTGAGTTAATGATTGCCACCAGGCCTCCATATCCTTAGGCACCTGGGAGTATGTTAATCGATGTAATTGGACCATAGAAAAAAATATATAGTAGTTTTGATGTTAGCAATACTAGACTTTTGAGTTAACGAATTTTCTCTTTTGTTATAGATCACTGTACTCCTCTTCCATTGTTATAAATCATTGTGTCCTTGCTATGGAAAAATGTAACTTTATCACTATCTTAAGACTAAATAGATCTTAAGGGGAAACAAGTTTTCTGATTGATTAACCTTTATCAATAGAAAGAAAGGTGGAGCCATAAAATGTTAATCAGTCTCCAGACCAAAAGATATTATAAACAAATGTAAGATCCTTGTAAGAACAAAGATATGCTGGGAACACTGTCTTTAGATAACAGTCGGAGCAGCTGACCCTGCATGACTCTGTTTCTTACATTTATCTCTATGTATAACTAAAAGTGTAACAGTGGACCTGGAAAATAAAGAAACGGACCAGTTCCTGGAAAGATTGGTTACTCCCGTGTCGTCTTTTTCATTTTCTGGCTGAATTCCCATCTGGAGCGTGGAGGCTCACCATGTCTACTTACTTGCCCTGGCTTCTAAGACCCACCTGAGAGGGAGTCCAAGGCGGGGCACCCTCCGCTATTCAAGCGGGCGCTGGTGGCCTACGTAGATGGTGCAAACTCCTCATCTTGGAGTTTTATTGGTTCTCCGCGTAAACCAAATTATTCAGCATCTTTTCTCCACTAATTTTCCTACTACACTCTTCTTTCCTAATCTCTCTTTATATTTCTAATTAAATAGTCCTTTCCTAGACGCCAACTCAATCCCTGCTTCGAATTCCCTGGATGCACCGGGGCTGGACCAACAGGCCCGACAGAAATAGACCAACAGAGTAAACATCATGGATTTTAGAGTCAGACATCAGATTTGAGAGCTGGTCTGTCTTTTAAAATGTCATTGGACAAATTGCCTAATTTCTCTGAGTGTCAATTTGATTATCTATAACATGGGACTTAGCAGCAGCAAAAGCAGGCTCTCCCTTATAAGTTGTATATGAAAAGATAATATGATAATTTATTACATTTATTCACAATGCACCATATATTCTGCTAGATTCTGTTTTTTTAAAAAAGGCATGTATCTAGCTCCTGAAGAACTTAGTGGCCTAGGGATAATATAAGCATACAGTTGCTTAGCATGAACCTAGTACCTAAAAATAGCTCCCTATATTAGCTCCTTTCTCTTTTCCTACCCTTGATTCAAAAGAATCTAAGTTTTCCAATTTAGGCTCCTGCCAACAGAAAAGCATCAGTCTCTGGTTTCTTCCATATCAACAGAAATGGCACCTGGCTGACAGCACAACAGTCTAGATCCGAGAAGACCAAGAACTGAGATGAACATTCCATGTAGGACAGAAAACCTAATATGGTAGATATCTTTAGCAAGCAAAATTCCATCAGTTCAGGAAATCAGAAAATTACGATCTGGAAGTTCCAGCACATTATTCCAGCCACAGGAAAGAAAGTTCAGGGATTGTACTCTACTCCCAACAGAGAATTACTATCAACAAATTCCATAACCAAACAAAAACCTTTGTTTTAGAAATCCAGAAAACCCAGCAGAAAACAAGAGGAAGACCTGTATGTGCAATATTAAGACAGAGATTTACTTTCCAGAACTGGGATAAAAGTCAATGCCACCGCCAGAAACAGAACACAATCCCTAAGTGTTTAATCATTTCCAATGATTATCTGGAAAAAGACCTTTTTCTTGTAGGCTTCTCTTTGTCACCCAGTGATGTACATCTCCAACTTGGCCTTATAGAAAGCTTCTGTTCTTGGTTACCTGAAGGCAGGGGCTGGAAAATGAAGCTCACTAATGCTGACACTCATCAAAATTTCTTAGTGAATTGCCTGGATGCTCATTCTTATCACTAGCAACAGATTGGCTCAAAGCTGAAAAAACTCAACTCATTTTTCAAGAATTACAGCACTTCTTGGATTTGAGAGGATGAGTAACTTGTTATCAACCAACTTGCCAGATCCTTTGGCAGCCTACCATGGGAGAAATGCATAAACCAGGAATTAAAGAAAATTAGGTCTGCTCTTTGAGGACAGGTTATCCTGGGCATTTACTCTGATTTCAGGGCCCTTGATAGCATAGGTCTAGCTCATAGCACAATGGTTAGAGAGTCTGTAAGGCAAAATACCTGTAGGTTTATGCCTAAGAAATGTGGGAGGGAAGTTTGCTCATACTGCAAGTAAAAGTAAGATATCTCATCCTTTTCAGATGCTTTGGCTATAATGCTCAGAGGGAAAAAATACACACCACACAAACACACACACTTACTCACATACATATATATCTTTCTTCAGTTGCTAAGTCTTGTCCAACTATTTGCAACCCCATGGACTGTAGGCCACCATGCTCCTCTGTCCATGGAATTCTCCAGGCAGGAATACTGGAGTGGGTTGCATTCCCTTCTCCAGGCAATCTTCCCAACCCAGGGATCGAACTTGAGTCTCTTATGTCTCCTTCATTGCAGGTGTGTTCTTTACCACTAGCGCCACCTGGGAAGCCCATACACACACACGCATATATAAATACATATATACACACACATGTTTAACAATGACATCATCTTGTGGGAAGATATAATTGTCCAGGCCTTTCAAATTTGTACATTTTGGTATCCCTTTGGTAAAGAGGAAAAAGAGGTGCCATTCTGTCTAAATAAGCCATGTTCCTATTAAAGATCGGGAGACCAGGGGCAGAGGCTGGGAAGATCAACACATGTCCAAGGAGTGGTGGCTGAGCTGGCACAGGAGGGCCTAGAGGAGTATCCCACATTGAAGGTCAGGAAGGGTGGCAGTGAGGAGATACCCTTCATCCAAGGTAAGGAGCAGCAGCTGCGCTTTACTGGAGCGGCCGTGAAGAGATACCCCACACCCAAGGTAAGAGAAACCCAAGTAAGATGGTAGTTGTTGCAAGAGGGCATCAGAGGGCAGACACACTGAAACCATATTCACAGAAAACTAGTCAACCTAATCACACTAGGACCACAACCTTGTCTAACTCAATGAAACCAAGCCATGCCCATGGGGGCAACCCAAGATGGGCAGGTCATGGTGGAGAGGTCTGACAGAATGTGGTCCACTGGAGAAAAGAATGGCAAACCCCTTCAGTATTCTTGCCTTGAGAACCCCATGAACAGTATTAAGAGGCAAAATAATAGGATACTGAATGAGGAACTCTCCGGGTCAGTAGGTATCCAATATGCTACTGGAGATCAGTGGAGAAATAACTCCAGAAAGAAAGAATGGATGGAACGAAAGCAAAAACAATACCCAGCTGAGGATGTGATGGTGATAGAAACAAAGTCCAATGCTGTAAAGAGCAATATTGCATTGGAACCTGGAATGTCAGGTCCATGAATCAAGGCAAACTGGAAGTGGTCAAACAGGAGATGGCAAGAGTGAACGTCAACATTCTAGGAATCAGCGAACTAAAATGGACTGGAATGGGTGAATTTAACTCAAAGGACCATTATATCTACTACTGTGGGCAGGAATCCCTCAGAAGAAAAGGAGTAGCCATCATGGTCAACAAAAGAGTCCAAAATACAGTACTTGCATGCAATCTCAAAAATGACAGAATGATCTCTGTTTGTCTCCAAGGCAAACCATTCAATATCAACATAATCCAAGTCAATGCCTCAACCAGTAATGCTGAAGAAGCTGAAGTTGAAGGGTTCTATGAAGACCTATAAGACTTTGTAGAACTAATACCCAAAAAAGATGTCCTTTTCATTATAGGGGACTGGAAGGCAAAAGTAGGAAGTCAAGAAACACCTGGAGTAACAGGCACATTTGGCCTTGGAATGCAGAATGAAGCAGGGCTAAGACTAATAGAGTTTTGCCAAGAAAATGGACTGATCATAGCAAACACCCTCTTCCAACAACACAAGAGAAGACTCTCCACATGGACATCACCAGATGGTCAACACAAAAATCAGATTGATTATATTCTTTGCAGCCAAAGATGGAGAAGCTCTATACAGTCAACAAAAACAAGACCGGGAGCTGACTGTGGCTCAGCTCATGAACTCCTTATTGTGAAATTCAGACTTAAATTGAAGAAAGTAGGGAAAACCGCTAGACCATTTAGGTATGACCTAAATCAAATCCATTATGATTATACAGTGGAAGTGAGAAATAGATTTAAGGGCCTAGATCTGATAGATAGAGTGCCTGATGAACTATGGAATGAGATTCGTGACATTGTGCAGGAGACAGGGAGCAAGATCATCCCCATGGAAAAGAAATGCAAAAAAGAAAAATGGCTGTCTGGGGAGGCCTTACAAATAGCTGTGAAAAGAAGAGAAGTGAAAAGCCAAGGAGAAAGGGAAAGATATAAGCATCTGAATGCAGAGTTCCAAAAAACAGCAAGAAGAGATAAGAAAGCCTTCTTCAGTGATTAATGCAAAGAAATAGAGGAAAAGAACAGAATGGGAAAGACAAGAGATTGCTTCAAGAAAATTAGAGATACCAAGGGAACATATCATGCAAAGATGGGCTCGAAAAAGGACAGAAATGGTCTGGACCTAACAGAAGCAGAAGATATTAAGAAGAGGTGGCAAGAATACACAGAACTGTACAAAAAAGGTCTTCACAACCCAGATAATCATGATGATGTGATCACTCATTTAGAGCCAGACATCCTGGAATGTGAAGTCAAGTGGGCCTTAGAAAGCATCACTAAGAACAAAGCTAGTGGAAGTGATGGAATTCCAATGGAGCTATTTCAAATCCTTAAAAATGATGCTGTGAAAGTGCTGCACTCAATATGCCAGCACATTTGGAAAACTCAGCAGTAGCCACAGGACTGGAAGACGTCAGTTTTCATTCTAATCCCAAAGAAAGGCAATGTCAAAGAATGCTCAAACTACCGCACAATTTCACTCATCTCACATGCTAGTAAAATAATGCTCAGAATTCTCCAAGCCAGGCTTCAACAGTATGTGAATTGTGAACTTCCTGATGTTCAAGCTGGTTTTAGAAAAGGCAGAGGAACCAGAGATCAAATTGCCAACATCCGCTGGATCATGGAAAAAGGAAGACAGTTCCAGAAAAACATCTATTTCTGCTTTATTGACTATGCCAAAGACTTTGATTGTCGGTCACAAGAAACTGTGGAAAATTCTGAAAGAGATGGGAATACCAGACCACCTAACCTGCCTCTTGAAAAATCTGTATGCAGGTCAGGAAGCAAGAGTTAGAATTGGACATGGAACAACAGACTGTTTCCAAATACAAAAAGGAGTACATCAAGGCTGTATATTGTCTCCCTGCTTATTTAACTTTTATGCAGAGTACATCATGAGAAACGCTGGACTGGAAGAAACACAAGCTGGAATCAAGATTGCCAGGAGAAATATCAATAACCTCAGATATGCAGATGACACCACCCTTATGGCAGAAAGTGAAGAGGAGCTAAGAAGCCTCTTGATGAAAGTGTAAGAGGAGAGTGAAAAAGTTGGCTTAAAGCTCAACATTCAGAAAATGAAGATCATGGCATCCAGTCCCATCTCTTCATGGCAAATAGATGGGGAAACAGTGGAAACAGTGTCAGACTTTATATTTGGGGGCTCCAAAATCACTGCAAATGGTGACTGCAGCTATGAAATTAAAAGACACTTACTCCTTGGAAGAAGAGTTATGACCAACCTAGACAGTATATTCAAAAGCAGAGACATTACTTTGCCAACAAAGGTCCGTCTAGTCAAGGCTATGGTTTTTCCTGTGGTCATGTATGGATGTGAGAGTTGGACTGTGAAGAAGGCTGAGCACTGAAGAATTGATGCTTTTGAACTGTGGTGTTGGAGAAGACTCTTGAGGGTCCCTTGGACTGCAAGGAGATCCAACCAGTCCATTTTGAAGGAGATCAGCCCTGGAATTTCTTTGGAAGGAATGATGCTAAAGCCGAAACTCCAGTACTTTGGCCACCTCATGTGAAGAGTTGACCCATTGGAAAAAACTCTGATGCTGGGAGGAATTGGGGTCAGGAGGAGAAGGGCATGACAAGATGAGATGGCTGGATGGCATCACTGCCTCGATGGACGCGAGTCTGAGTGAACTCCGGGAGTTGATTATATACCGGGAGGCCTGGCGTGCTGCGATTTATGGGGTCGCAAAGAGTCGGACACGAGTGAGTGACTGAACTGAACTGAACTGTCTGAAATTATGCAATTTATAAGTCTTCGATTTGGAAGTATTGAGACTTTGAAAAAGATGGAGATGATGGAGACCAATGCTTCTAGGTAATGAGGGTGGTGGCTTTGACAGCAGGGTTCATCTAAATGAGGAGTAGGAACTTTTATAGTGTTTATAGTGTTTTATAGTATTCCAGGAGTGGGATAAAGCTGGGGCTCCTTTCCACATAGGATCCCTGAGAATCCAGGAGTCTGGATGAGGTTTCTGGAGGAAACTGGGGACTTCCTGTGGCATCTAAGGAATGAAACTATGAAAGAGTAATGTCCTTTGAACAGAGCATAGGGTACGAGTCCTTTTTCACGAATGTTTTTTCAGGTAACTTCTGCCCTCTGCGATGCACTCATCTTTTTTTCTTCAGTTGGCTGAGACTTAGCCTGTTTCTCGGTTCCACTGTCCTGTTTCTTTCAGCCTCCTGTTGTAGCTATCAGAGGTAATGAATGTGTTGACAAAAATAACATTTTGCTTTTGTTCTTATAAGTTGTGGCACTTAGTACTTCTGCTAAGACCTCATTTTAGAGGTTGAGAGGATTTGTACAAATGGGATATAAGGTTAGGAGTCTCCTGATTTTTCAGTTTTACAGAGTTTCCACACAAAACCTCTCTTGAAGGGGAGATTTTACAGATGTAAAGCCATTGGAAACATTTTCTCTATGAAACTGAAGTCAATGAAACCACTTTTTCTTTATATCACTGCGTATTTGGTTCTCTATTCACGCTGTATATGTCTCTAATTTGAATAAATTAATGAATTAAACATTATAAAATTTGTTTTTATATACAAAACAGAAAATGAAATACTATCAACAGAAGCATTACAAACACCTCCTTCCTACCCAAAAATGTGGGATAGAAGTTTAGTAAAACTGTAATCCTGCTGTTGCTGCTGCTGCTAAGTTGCTTCAGTCGTGTCCAACTCTGTGCGACCCCATAGATGGCAGCCCACCAGGCTCCGTCGTCCCTGGGATTCTCCAGGCAAGAACACTGGAGTGGGTTGCCATTTCCTTCTCCAGTGCATGAAAGTGAAAAGTGAAAGTGAAGTCGCTCAGTCGTGTCCGACCCTCAGCGACCCCATGGACTGCAGCCTTCCAGGCTCCTCCGTCCATAGGATTTTCCAGGCAAGAGTACTGGGGTAGGGTGCCATCGCCTTCTCCGTGTAATCCCGCAGCACCCCCCTCATTAGCATGGATGTAGCACTGTTCACTCAGTTTGTTGCAGAGGCAAAACCGCAACAATATCAGGTGATGTGAAAGTCAAAAAATGACCTTCTCTCCTTCTAACCTCTCTCTCCATGTTATACTTTGTCAAATACAATCATTCTGCAAAGGCCTGAGAAAAAGCAAATGAAAGAGTTTTCTTACCCTTGCAGTCAAGAGAGCACAGAGCTTTATTAGCATAAAGATTATTCATATATTTGCTCTCCTTAAAAAATTTCAAATATGGTTTCTTTTAGGATGACTACCAGACTTGTAGTAAAAGGAACTCAGAAGATAATATTTTTATAATAAAATAACATGAACTATAATAAGTCACATTAGGTTGAGTTTTTACTGAAGTAATAAATCTCAAACATTAATATTTTTCTGTAAATTAAATAAAATTCAGCCTTTTATGATCTGTTTTTATAGCCCTGTGACCTGCACTTTTGCATGGATGTTTCTTTCCAGCTAAATAATAAGCTCCTGGATGTCTGGAGCCAAGTCTTTTTTTATGGCCGCATTTCCATTTCCTGACCCCTAACCTTAAACAGACGGAGAAGGCAATGGCACCCCACTCCAGCACTCTTGCCTGGAAAATCCCATGGATGGAGGAACCTGGTGGGCTGCAGTCCATGGGGTCGCTAAGAGTCAGACACGACTGAGCAACTTCACTTTCACTTTTCACTTTCATGCATTGGAGAAGGAAATGGCAACCCCCTCCAGTGTTCTTGCCTGGAGAATCCCAGGGATGGGGGAGCCTAGTGGGCTGCCGTCTATGGGGTCGCACAGAGTCAGACACGACTGAAGCAACTTAGCAGCAGCAACCTTAAACACAAGCTAACAGTAAATAAACATTAATTAAATAAATGAAAAAGTAAGTAAATGAATGGATATATATGCAGTCAGTGGGCACAGACTTTTATATCTGTCTTAGTTGCTCGTTTATGAATCAGAATACTTTAGAAGAGCCACTGAATGATTGCCATACCACATTACTAAAGCTGATGCCATGATCAGTAAAATATCACCACTAATGTATTTAGATGTAGAAAGTAAGACTTTGTTAGGAAGATTCATTTGTGAAACTTCAGAATAATATCTAAAGTAACTGTAACTTGCTAATGCCCAGTAGACCCATGAAAAGATGCTCAATATTGCTAACTATTAGAGAGACATAAATCAAAATTACAGTGGGGTACCCCTCACACTGGTCAGAATCACCATAATTAAAAATTTTATAAATAGCAAATGCTAGAGAAGGTATGGAGAAAAGGCAATTCTCCTATACAGTTGGTGGGAATGGAAATTGGTGTAACCACAATGGAAAACAGTATGGAGGTTCCATAAAAAACTGAAGAGAGTTGTCATATAATCCAGAAATCCCAATTCTGAGCATATATCTGGAGAAAATAATAATTCAAAAAGATAATACTCCCCAACATTCATAGCAGCACTGTTTACAGTAGCCAAGACATGGAAACATCTTAAATGTCCATCAACAGATGAATGGATAAAGAAGATGAAGTTCATATACACAATGGAGTATTACTCAGCCATTTAAAAAGAAGAAAATAATGCCATTTGCAGCAACATGGATAGACTTAGAGACTGTCATACTAGGTCAGAAAGAGAAAGACAAATGCCATATGCTCTCACTTATATGTAGAATCTATGACACAAACGAATTTACTTACAAAATAGAAATAGACTCACAGACATAGAAAACAAGCTAATGGTTTCCAAAGGGAAAAGGGGATAAAGAAGGGATAAATTAGGAGTTTGGGATTATCAGATACAAGCTCCTATATATAAAATAAACAGCAAGGTCCTACTGTATAGCACGCGGAACTATTCAGTATCCTGTAACAAAGCATGATGGAAAATAATATGAAAAAGCATAAATATGTTTCTGCAAAACTGAATCCGTTTTCTCTACACCAGAAATGAACACAACATTGTAAACCAACTATAGTTTAATTAGAAAAATAACTTTATGTAGTGTACTTATGTCCTATAGTTAAATCATGTGTAGCATGGCAGTTGGCTAAGACGAACACCCCATCATTCTAGGCTCAGATGGTGACTGAGAAGACTGGTCCATTTACCAGGCAATAAGTCAATTAAGCCCTTAATGATTCAGAAGATCTGTTCAAAAGATAAGTCAATCTTGTAAATTAATCAACAAAAGGTAACAGGCACTTAAGCTCTTCAAAATAAAAACTCAGCCATTGGAACACAAGCTATTCTCTCTCACAGTAAACAAGGAATTGAACACGTTAATTCAAGTTCTGTGTCTCCTTACATAGTATATGAAGTATATATAACAATAACTGGGTTCAAACAATCAGTCAATGAGACGGGCTGAGGCAGGAAAAATAAACACATCACCTCCCAGATAATTAGCTTTCTTTTTTTAATTAATGGAATCATAAAGAAGGAAAGAGGCAATGCATCTGTCTACCTCTGGCATTCAGTCTAAGGTTATTCACTTCTAAATATGCCCAATGGCAGGTTGCGGGAGAGAGTGGTGAAGGGGAGAGGAATGTTTTATGTATTTCCCAAAAGTCACAATGGTTTCAGATCAGCAAACCTCTATTGAAAACATTTTTAAACAACTGGGAGAGGGATTTTGTTTAATATTTAAGTTTTAAATGTTTGAATTATTATTATTGATTAGAACAAGAAGTATATTTATCAAGTAAATGCCACTGTACAATATGAAGGGCTTCCCTGGTGGCTCAGATAGTAAAGCGTCTGTCTGCAGTGCAAGAGACCCAGATTCATTCCCTGGGTTGGGAAGATCCCCTGGAGAAGGCGATGGCATCCCACTCCAGTATTCTTGCCTGGAAAATCCCATGGGCAGAGGAGCCTGGTGGGCCACAGTCCATGGGGTTGCAAAGAGTTGGACATGACTGAGAGACTCCACCTTCATTTTCTTTCACAATATGAAAAAGTTGTATGTAATCTGGTTATTCTAGAGTAACCCCTACTCACTTCAACTAGAGGAAAGCCAAAAATAAATATTTTTTAAAAAAAATAAGAGTTAAGGCATAGCTTATAAGGATACAGAAGAGAGAGAGCATTGTATGAATAAGAAATCTCAAGGAGGGTTCTGTAATCAAGATGAAATATTATGAATCATTAATGATGATTGTCAAAGTACCTCTTTATATGTAACATATGTCTGAACTTCCTGTAGGAACATCTTCAGATTTTTCTGACTTAACTATTTGAACTTTAAGCATATTAAGCACATCAAGCATGGTAGCAGAAATTGGTCTCTTTGCGACCCCACAGACCATAGCCCACCAGGCTTCTCAGTCCATGGGATTCTCCAGGCAAGAATACTGGAGTGGCTTGCCATTCCCTTCTCCAGGGTATCTTCCCAACCCAGGGACCTCCTGCATTGCAGGCAGATTCTTTACCATCTGAGCCACCAGGAAAGCCCAGAAGAAATTTGAGAGAAATTGTTCAAATATTAGTGTTCACTCTGTAGAAATAAAATGAAAATATTGCAAAAATAAATAAATAAATAAAATTAAATTAAACTTGAGTTCATCTCTTGGAATTCCTTGACCAAGCCACCTAATTATTGTTTTATTCATTTTGAAGGACCTGAGTCCTTCATTATGTTGTATACTCTTATTTTATCAAAACCTATGTGTGGGTTGAAAAAAAGATATAAGCTGGCATCTGGAAAATACATATAACTTCAGTTGGTATCAGAAAGCACATTTTTTATTCTCCATAATATTTAATATTGAACAAAGCAATTAACTTCTTTCTAAGTTAGTTATTTTTAATATTTATTATATGCAATAGCTGAACTTAAGCAGACATAGTAATATAAAATTGTGCCTCCTGATTTTACTGTTTTAGTGAATTAAATGGTATTCATTCCCCAAATGCTAACCCAAGATAATGCAACTGAAAACATAACTGAACCCTACAGTGCCAGATTTCCCAGTCAAAATCATATCTGCCTTTCGGGGGAAAAGCTTCCCAAGGGATAGCTTTTCTGCTGAGGTTGACAGAAAGCAGGAGTCTTTGTCCACTGCATCCCAGGGAGAGAAAAGGAGTAGAATTTTCACTCTTCAGAAGTAGGAGAGAGGGTCCAGGCAAAGTGGAAAGTTCCTGGGTACTTCACAACCATCACAGAGTGTGGGTTCAAGGCTATCCAAATAGTAATGGAGAGCTGCACGTTGATCTGGTCCAGTGGCCATTTGTTTTGGCTTTGTTTCATGTTTGTTTATTTATATTTTATCACTGCTGTGATGATCCCCTGTACCTCAGCTATCTGAAGCCTGCATGCCCAGAATCTGTGCTCTGCAAAAAAATGCAGCCACCAGAATGAGAAGCCCATGCACTGCAAATAGAGAGTAGCTCCCCCTTTCTGCAACTAGAGAAAGCTCACGTGCAGTAACAAAGACCCAGTGTGACCAAATAAATAAATATAGCAGTGTGTACATGTTGAGAAAAAAAAAAAAAATAGAACAAGCCCAGAGGTCCCTCTCAATTTCTAATACATCCCTCCTTAACCAATCTGAGCAAGCCACACGAGTCCTCACTGCTTCTTAATCACAAACAACACAATCAAGCTCATGCTTCAAGGACTTCACATTTGCTTTTCCTTCTGCTGGGAATGCTACATTCCCAGAAAGCTGCATGATTCAGCTCATTCATTTCCTTATGGATTTTAACAATTATTGCCTACATTATAGGGAAATAGTTTATCTCAGCTTATTTTCTAAAACTGTTATGAGTGAATTTCAGACTTTGGCAGTCTAACTTCTATATAGTTCCCTAACAAGCCAGCTCCATGATTCCACATGGTCATAGCTACGTAAAATTCATAATTTCATGGCCAAAAGTCTATAAATCACCTACTCTGGACCCATAAGTAGTGATGTGTAAATGTTCAGCAATGTCATCAGCATGATTTTGTTTTTAATATAGAAGAAGGAACTAAACCTTATCAATGCATAGTGTTTTTATTCCCTAGGGGTTTATGAAAGCCTTTTGGAAGATACATTAATTTCTTCATCTCACTAGAATATTATGTAGGAAATATATAAGTACATGCCTGCAAAGTCGCTTCAGTCATGTCTGACTATTTGCAACCTCCATGGACTGTAGGCTGCCTGGCTCCTCTGTTGATGGGATTCTCCAGGCAAGAATACTAGAATGGGTTGCCTTGCCCTCCTCCAAGTGATCTTTCTGATCCAGGGACTGAACCCAAGTCTCCTATGTGTCCAGCATTGGCAGGTGGGTTCTTTAACAATCACCTGAAAGCCCATAAGATCAATAACTGATGAAAACTACTCTCATCACCTGAAAGAGTTAATTTGTTTCTAAAGAATCTTTTACTTGCAGCAGTTTTTCATTTTTATTTTATTTAAGTCCTTTAGCACTGCAAAAGAGAAAGAAAAAAGGAGTTGCCATTTTCTTGGAAAAAATACATACAGTATTTAAACTTCTGGAAAACTTTGCATTTGTTTAATTTCCTGTGAGATTCAAGCTCAAAATGTTTCCATAGTATTTTAAGTTTAGAGGACATTTTTGTAAAAAGTCTTTTTTTCTCATAAGGGAAAGTCCCAAATGTTATATCTAATTATACACTAAATTGTGTATTCTTAATGGAAATAAAATATACAGTTGGGAAAAATTTAATAAAACTGTTAACTGATAGTACATTCAACCAATTTGGTGAATTACAGCCTTGCTATGAAATTATTTTGCTCTCTTCTGAAATACTGGCCTTTATAGTGCAACATATTTTTATTACTATGGGCTTGATTCTGGCTAATTTAATTAGTTATATTTTGAAGAAACATGCTAGAATTGGCTGTTAATAGGAAAAGGAAAGAAAAGGGTGCCTGTCTTTTTTTTTTTTAAATTTCTACCATAGGCCAAAAATTAGACTAGGCAGTTTAAATATGTAAACTCATTTAATCAGGAAAAAGAAAAGCTCTCCTGAGTGTCCTCTCTGCTCTCAACATTTCACTTCTGATCACCTCATGTATGGCAATTGTCTGCACTGACCAGCTCTCCAATACCACTGGGTGTCCTGCAATTCCATTTAATTCTGACATAGTGTACCTGGAGTTAGCACAGATCCACCAATTAAGGGCTCAGTCCCATAAGAATGCCCCCACTTCCACTTCAGTTGACAACTACAAATCCAATTTTTTACCTGTACTGCTGGCTGAGTGACCATAAATTAGACACCCTTAAATCCCCCCATGGGTTTGATAATTGTCTAGAGCAGTTTAAAGGACACAGAAATACAGTTTATTTACTAGACTTCAGGTTTATCATAAAATGATACAACTCATGAACAGCTACATAGAAGAACCATATAGGGCAAGGTCTGTGGGAGGGGGCACGGGTCTTCCATGTCCTCTCTAAGTATGCCCCCTTTCCAGCACCTGCAGGTGCTCATCAACCCAGAAGCATCCCCCAGGAATTGGTTTTTGGAGGCTTTGTTATGCAGGCATGACTGATTAAATCAGTGTCCACTGGAAATGAATTTCACCCCCAGCCCTGCTCTCCTTCCTGGAAGTAAGGGCATGGGGCTGAATGCCTCTAATCACAGGATGGTTATCCTGGCAACCAGCCCTCATCCAGTGGTTAACTAGGAACTTTCCAAAAAAATCACCTCATTAACATAGACTTCAGTTCAGTTCAGTTCAGTTCAGTCATTCAGACATGTCTGACTCTTTGTGACCCCGTGGACTGCAGCATGCCGAACTCCCTGTCCATCACCAGCTCCTGGAGTTTACCCAAACTCATGTCCATTGAGTCAGTGATGCCATCCAACCATCTCATCCTCTGTCATCCCCTTCTCCTCCCGCCTTCAGTCTTTCCCAGCATCAAGGTCTTTTCAAATGAGTCAGCTCTTCGCATCAGGTGGCCAAAGTATTGAACTTTCAGCTTCAACATCAGTCCTTCCAATGAACACCCAAGACTGATTTCCTTTAGGATGAACTTGTTGCATCTCCTTGCTGTCCAAGGGATTCTCAAGAGTCTTCTCCAACACCACAGTTCTAAAGCATCAATTCTTCATTGCTTAGCTTTCTTTATAGTCCAACTCTCACATCCATACGTGACTGGTTAAAAAGGGCTGTTATGAATATTAAGATATTCCTTTCACTTTATCACTATGGAGTTATTTCAGAACTGAAGGCAAATAAACTAGAGAGTTTAATAACAGATGTTCCCAGTATTCTTACCATTTAGGAAATTACAAGGATTTTAGGTGCAGTGTACCAGGAATGGTACCAGTACCAAATATATGCTTGCTATAAATAATAATATTACAAAATTAATCACATAAGATGAGGTCTATGATATTATCTCCATGCTTCAGGTGAGAAAGCTGGCCACACTGATATTAAGTTATATGGAAGGAGAATTCCAAAAAAGTCTTATCTCTTAAAAGTCTTTCCAGCAAGATACATGCATGCCTGATCACAGATTTATTCTCGTAAAGGAATTCTCATAAAAGAATTTTGATTTACTTAATCTCCTATTATGTGTTACATCATTTTCATTCAATTCAATATTTTATTGAATCAACATTACTCAGCAATGGGGAAACTGAGTTAGTTTGACACCATGATAAATTTCCTCCCAGAAGCTAAAAATTCACATTAAAAAACAAATTTATTCTCGTAAAGGAATTCTTGTAAAAGAATTTTGATTTACTTAACCTCCTATTATGTGTTACATCACTTTCATTCAATTCAATATTTTATTGAATCAACGTTACTCAGCAATAGGGAAACTGTGTTAGTTTTGACACCATGATAAACTTCCTCCCAGAAGCTAAAAATCCACATTAAAATAACTTTCAAATAGTCTGATTTCTAAGACAAATTCTAGTTTAAAAATAATTAGGCAAAACAAAACCTATTAACATTAAGACAAATGCCTGGAACAGTTTACTATGGCCTGTGTTCTCTATGTAGTAATTTTGTCTTGGATTGAATAAAAAAAAAAATTGCACCAGCTGGAGTTAAACAGATTAAGAGACTTTATTTTGCAATAGGGAAGAAGAGAGATGAAATTCAGCTCTAAATACAGCAAGGACAAGTGAGGATTTAGAGCCAGCAGGCAGAGTAAGGGCATCAGTGGATGGAAAATTAATCTGAGGAGTTTGATTAGGTATCAAAATGATATCTAAGGCAGGTCTACCCTAATGGGAGATTTTTGAGTGGCTCATCAGGATTCTTGCTGAACTGGACCTATCAGACTAAGGACAAGGCTGAGTTGAGAAGAGAGCTCCGAAGAGCCTGACTGAAGCTTGGGTGAGGGGAGAGTCCTTTAGAATGACTCCCCACCACACCTTGTGTTTCCCAGGTGGAGCTAGTGGTAAAGAACCTGCCTGCCAATTCAGGAGACATGAGATGCAAGTCGGATCCCTGGGTGGGAAAGATCCACTGGAGGATGTCATGGCAACCCGCTCCAGTATTCTTGCCTGGAGACTCCCATGGACAAAGAAGCCTGGTGGGCAACAGTCCATAGGGCCACTGAGTCAGACAGACTGAAGCGACTTAGCATGTACCCACACACCACACCTTGTAAAACAAAGAATTGCATTTAGAAGCAATCTGAAATGTGGGTTAGGCTTTCCTGTTTACTAGCTAATATGGTTGAGTTCACATCGCTAATTTCTACAAGCTTTACTTTCTTGATCTGCAAGATAGGTGGTTAACAATATTTCAAAGGACCAAATTATGTTAATTATGTGAAAATGCTCTAAGGCCCTACAGCATGTTTTAAAATGTTGAGTGTTACTATCTGATCATCTAAGCTATTATATTAATGATGATTCAGTGTTTCCATTTCAGAAAATGTCTGCATGTAAAAGGGAACCTCATTGTCTCAATACAAAATACAGATAGACCCTCTGAAACTGAGAGCAGGGTAGAAACATGTAATGTTTCAGAAGAAGAATTTTTTTTTTGGCAATTCTGATGGAGAAATATATTTATGATTTTCAAAACAACAAGTAAGAAATGGTGGAATTATAAAAACATTTTAAATCAAATGATTAAGGCTGTGGCTTTTGAAAAAATAACTAAAATGCTACTTTAAAAGAAAACCAACATCATAAATAAAGGTCCTGTGAATTCACTAAGAAACTTTCATTCCAAATTATCCTCATTTCCTTTCAACTTTTTAAAAAATTTTATTTATTTCTTGTTCTGATTTTATTTATTGAGACATAATTGATCTGTTATACACTATTGTGTAAGTTTAAGGTATATAGCCCAATGATTTGATTCACATACATTATGAAATGCTGACCTTAAATTTAGAGAACATCCATTATCTCATAATAGTGCAAAATAAAAAAGAAAAAAATTGTTTTCCTTGTGGCAAGAACTCTTATAACTTACTCTCAACAATATTCATGGGTAATACACAATAGCGTTTATTATATTAATGATGCTGTACATTACACCTCTAGTACCTGTTTATCTTGTAACTGGAGGTTTGTATCTCACCCCAATCCCTGCCTCTGCTAACCACAAATCTGATCCTCAGCACACAACACTATCCTAATTCCTGGAGCACAGCACAGTGAAACAAAATGATCACCACGATAGATCCAGTTACCAAGTATAACATGCAAAGACCCTACATTATCATTGGCTAGATCCCCCACCCTACATTTAACCCGTGTGACGCATTTATTTCGTAACTAGGAGCTTGTACCTCTTCATCTCTCTCACGTGTTACACTCATCCCCACTCTCCTCTCCCCTCTGGCAACCACCTGTGTGTTCTCTGTATCTACAAAGGGTTAATATCCAAGCTAAACAGAACACATACACCTCGACATCAAAAAGACAAAACACCAAATTTAAAACATGGCAGAGCACCTGAATAGCCATTTTCCCAAAAAAGACATACAGACGGCCATCAGACACATGAACAGACACTCGACATCACTACTCATGAGGGAAATACGAATCAAAAATGTAATATGACTTCAGAAACCCTTGACTCTTTAGCGAGACTTACAAGGGTCATTCCATTTAAACTGTTGTCCCCTCCCACCACGTTCGCTGTCTTCTTAGCTTTGCTCAGGTTTCATGCTCTAGCCTTTATACCTTTCGAATATTTTTATAACTTACTTAAAAAATTATTTTCTTCTCCAAATAGAATGCGAATTCTACTAAAAAGAAGGAATGTTTCATTTCTTCTGTTAACAGATTTTTCTCTAGAACCTGTGTCTAGCGTTTGCTATCAGTTCAGTTCAGTCACTTATTCGTATCTGACTCTTTGCGACCCCATGAATCACAGCACATCAGGCCTCCCTGTCCATCACCAACTCCCAGAGTTCACTCAAAATCATGTCCATCGAGTCGGTGATGCCATCCAGCCATCTGATCCTCTGTCATCCCCTTCTCCTCCTGCCCCCAATCCCTCCCAGCAGCAGGGTCTTTTCCAATGAGTCAACTCTTTGCATGAGGTGACCAAAGTACTGGAGTTTCAGCTTTAGCATCAGTCCTTCCAATGAATATTCAGGACTGATATCTTTTAGGGTGGACTGGTTGGATCTCCTTGCAGCCCAAGGGGCTCTCAAGAGTCTTCTCCAACACCACAGTTCAAAAGCATCAGTTCTTCAGTACTCAGCTTTCTTCACAGTCCAACTCTCACATCCATACATGATCACTGGAAAAACAATAGCCTTCACTAGATGGACCTTTGTTGGCAAAGTAATGGCTCTGCTTTTGAATATGCTATCTAGGTTGGTCATAACTTTCCTTTCAAGGAGTAAGCATCTTTTAATTTCATGGCTGCAATCACCATCTGCAGTGATTTTGGAGCCCCCAGAAAATAAAGTCTGACACTGTTTCCCCATCTATTTCCCATGAAGTGATGAGACCGGATGCCATGATCTTTGTTTTCTGAATGTTGAGCCTTAAGCCAACCTTTTCACTCTCCACTTTCAATTACATCAAGAGGCTTTTTAGTTACCCTTCACTTTCTGTCATAAGGGTGGTATCATCTGCATATCTGAGGTTATTGATATTTCTCCTGGTAATCTTGATTCCAGCTTGTGCTTCCTCCAGCCCAGCATTTCTCATGATATACTCTGCATATAAGTTAAATAAGCAGGATGACAACATACAGCTTTGATGTACTCCTTTTCCTATTTGGAACCAGTCTGTTGTTCCATGTCTAATTCTAACGGTTGCTTCCTGACCTGCATATAGGTTTCTCAAGGGGCAAATCAGATGGTCTGGTATTCCCATCTCTCTCAGAATTTTCCACAGTTTATTATGATCCACCCAGTTAAAGGCTTTGGCATAGTCAATAAAGCAGAAATAGATGGTTTTCTGGAACTGTCTTCCTTTTTTCATGATCCAGCAGATGTTGGCAATTTGATTTCTGGTTCCCCTGCCTTTTCTAAAATCAGCTTGAACATTTGAAAGTTCACAGTTCACGTATTGCTGAAGCCTGGCTTGGAGAATTTTGAGCATTACTTTACTAGCATGTGAGATGAGTGAAATTGTGCAGTAGTTTGAGCATTCTTTGGCATTGCCTTTCTTTGGGATTAGAATGAAAGCTGACCTTGTCCAGTCCTGTGGCCACTGCTGAGTTTTCCAAATGTGCTGGCATATTGAGTGCAGCACTTTCACAGCATCATCTTTCAGGATTTGACATAGCTCCACTGGAATTCCATCACCTCCACTAGCTTTGTTCATAGTGATGCTTTCTAAGGCCCACTTGACTTCACATTCCAGGATGTCTGGCTCTAGATGAGTGATCACACCATTGTGATTATCTTGATCATAAAGATCTTTTTTGTACAGTTCTTCTGTGTATTCTTGCCTCCTCTTCTTAATATCTTCTGCTTCTGTTAAGTCCATACCATTTCTGTCCTTTATCGAGCCCATCTTTGCATGAAATGTTCCCTTGGTATCTCTAATTTTCTTGAAGCAATCTCTAGTCTTTCCCATTCTGTTGTTTTCCTCTATTTCTTTTCATTGATCGCTGAAGAAAACTTTCTTAATCTTTCCTTGCTACTGTTTGGAACTCTGCATTCAGATGCTTATATCTTTCCTTTTCTCCTTTGCTTTTCACTTCTCTTCCTTTCCCAGCTATTTGTAAGGCCTCCCCAGACAGCCATTTTGCTTTTTTGCATTTCTTTTCCATGGGGATGGTCTTGATCCCTGTCTCCTGTACAATGTCACGAACCTCCATCCATAGTGCATCAGGCACTCTATCTATCAGATCTAGTCCCTAAATCTATTTCTCACTTCCACTGTATAATCATATGGGATTTGATTTATCACTTTTGCTATAGTAAGTGCTAAATGAACACTTTTTCATGACTGGATAAATGAATGAATTGCAGAGCATCCTACATGCTAAATTTAAGATTATATTAATAACTCACATCTCTATTTTCTTTTTTTCATATAGTTAACACTCAATCTACTGAAGAGATAACTGTGTTGATAGTGTTCTCTAATTAATTTCTTAGTCTGCTATCATTTACCCTGGCATTGTTTTATTAAAAAAATGAAAAATTTGAATATTTTCTGAGGTATTTTTTTGCCACTGTCCATCATATATAATAATGATACAGTAATGGAAGAATGAAGTACAGGAATTAGTTCTTTGAATTGGGAAGGAAAAAATCTATAGGCTAATATGGACATAACTGAATTAAATAATGAAAAAAAAATAGGTTATCTTAAAGACCAAGCACAGGCAAGCTCAGTAAAGACAGTTTCCTCCAGTCAGAAATACCTCTCTGGGTGTTGTAGAGGTTGATAAAAACGATTCATTAGATGTAATTTAGTTTATTAGAGAACTTCTTTTCCCATCCTCATTTTTAAAGCTTGATACATAATTATTCTTTATTATGGAACTATGAATCAGATTATGGAAACTTTTAGGAATATATTTACTCTTACTTTTGTTGGGAAATAGCTTCATCTTTCATATCAACAGAGCCATCACTCCTGAGTAGACCTGAAACATTTATTGATGGCTGGTGTAAGATATACATCTTTACTAATGAAGGCAATTAATCTATTACCACAGATGGGTTCACACTAAGTATCTTTCCTGCGCAGACAGCACCTTCTTTCTTGCCACATTTAAATCTTCATGACCTCATTTTTCATCCAGGGATGGTAATTTGTTAGCTCCTGACTGCTTTAAGAACCAGTCTACCATCCACCCTCTCTATTAGGATTTATGCATAAGTCTCCTCATGACACAGAGGCCTGGCACACAAAGGGAAGAGCTGTGAGAGCCACCCATCAAACCAGTGACAGCCTTGATGCTGGAGCAACGTTTGAGAGGAGATGAATTAACAACCTGGTTCTTTACCCTTCCAAACATCATCAGGCTGAGAGAAAATGACTCTGCTTGCTTTGTGCATGTGAACTTTCTAATTAAAGAAACTTCTCTAATCTTTTTCATCAAACTGATGGAGCTCGACTTTTCCAAGGAAAATTGCCACTGATTTCTCAGGAGATGGCAACTTTACACATTGTTCTCTCTGCTTGGTTTTATCTGTCTGCAGTAATTGCAATTCTGATTTATCAGTTCCAATGCCCAAGCTATTAGCTGACCAGACTCAATTCTCAGTGTAATACAGGGAGCTAAAACAGAGCTATTTTTTGAATGAAAAATAAAAAGTGTTAGAGCATACTGGTGGAGAAGGCAATGGCACCCCACTCCAGTACTCTTGCCTGGAAAATCCCATGGGCAAAGGAGCCTAGTAGGCTGCAGTCCATGGGGTTGCAAAGAGTCTGACACGACTGAGCAACTTCACTTCCACTTTTCATTTTCATGCATTGGAGAAGGAAATGGCAACCCACTTCAGTGTTCTTGCCTGGAGAATCCCAGGGACGGGGAGCCTGGTAGGCTGCCGTCTATGGGGTCGCACAGAGTCGGACACGACTGAAGCGACTTAGCAGTAGCAGTAGCAGTAGAGCGTACTGGATGTGTGTATCCCCATGTGCAACCTGCCAAAATCGTTCTTCGTTTCTGTTTATGTATATGTGAGGTTTGCCATTTCATCATCAAACCTGAAAATTCTTAGCATTTCAATAAATATTCACAAATATCAGGTTGAAATAAAATTCAAGTGTTCTTGAGACAGATACAGAATTTGATTTAAAAAAATGAATACATGGAAAATTATTCAATTATACAGAATATATCTTACCTTCATTAAATATCACAGAATTAAAATATAGGTTCATCTTTACAAGCATGGGCTCTCAGGGTATTTGGAATCAAATTCTAAGTTTGTGACTTACTAGTTGCATGGTAATAAAAGTTAATCAGTCATTTTATGCCCTGTTTTCTTCAAATGTCAGCTGGCTCCGGTAGAGCACAACTGATAACCCTCCATGTTCCAGAGGCAGAAAATTATTTTTGAAACCACCTGATTGTTTATCCTGAGTCCACAACATAAAGGTCCATCACTTGCAAAAACCATGTGTTGAGATGCACAGGAAATACTTGGTATATATACTGTGTGAAGATATTTAAGAAGATTGAGGTTTTAATAAGAGGTTTTGCATTTATGTTTAATGGCAGAATCTTGGCACAGGAGATCACCAATTACTTGCATCCAGAAATGGGAGAAAGATCTCTGGCTGGTTATTTTGTGAAATTGTAAAACTAGTTTGTCACACCATGACCCATTATAGCTCATCTGACAAAGAGAATAAAGATGCCTGCCTCTCATTAACTAAAAGGCAAAGATAGATGGAACAGATTTTTGAAAACTGATTTAAGTTTCGTTCTTAAAAAGCAAGGTGTATCATTGAGACTGATTTTCATACCAGTTAACTAAAGAAAAAAAAATCAGCCTGAACCCCAGAAGTTCACCCAGGCACAGAACACACTAAAATTGTGGCTCCCAGAATATGGATCATAGTCCCTTTCTTTTACTTTCTCCTAATCTGAGGCAGTGTTAGAGTTTTTCTAAAGCTGATTTTTCATAGTTTTTCTAGCTTTTTTCTTCCAGTAATCCTTAGGTAACATATTGGAGCTAAAGTAGATATAGCTTATATAATAGATTTTATTCTTAAAGCCAAAGGGTTAATATTTGTATTTTATTCTATGAATTATTGTGTGCCTTAAGTGAGATGAGGCATATAACATGCTTAGTGCAGTGCTTAGCTTTCTGTGAGCAGTAAACACAAGTTACCCCTCATCGTTACCATTATTACCACCATCAACATCATGTGTCAGACACAGTTCTAACACCAGGAGATACAGAATTAATAAGATTGATACAGGCATTGCCCTCAGGGAGTTTACATTCAATTGAGGAAGACAACCAACAAACATGTTAAAAATAAATATATCTTAAAAGTAAATAGGGCAAACCCCTCAGACAGTGAACAATGCTATGAAGCAAAGGAACATTACACTGGGCTGTAACAAAGCTAGAGATAACCAGTTTACACAGGAGAGCTAGGGAAGACTTCTCTGAGGCAGTGCTACTGAGTTAAACTGGCGTGTGAACGTTAAAGAACAAGCCAGACATTCCAAGAACTAGGAGAAGAGCAACTCAGCAAATCTGAAAGAGCAAAAGAAAAAGAATGCAGGCTGGAAAGAGCATGGCTTACATGAGGAGAACTAGTTTCAGCATACGTGAAGCAGAGCAAATGAGGAGGCGGAAGGTATAAGAGGCCACAGATGGAGACAGAGTGAAGTTAATAGGAAATATCATCAGCAAGAAAAAGCGCATGTCCCCTTAATACAAATGAAAAGCCATATATTGGACAGTTTTAAAGGCAGCTATGCCACACTTTGTGTTTAAAATGACCAAAGCCATTCTGTTCCCTGAGTAGCAATGGGTCAAAGGTGGAAGCAGCGGTTTCCAGAACACTAAGACGGTTGTAGCTTAGATCATTTGTGATTTGGAAAATGAGTTATTGTTTGGAGAATGGAACAGACAGCCATGGAGGGGCAGGAAGATTACAGGAGGCAGGGATCCCTGTCAAGACTGTGCTGCGCTGATCCAGGTGAGAGGTGAGAATAACCAAAGCAAACCATGCAAAGATCAAGAGAACGGTGTGAGCTTGGGGGCTCCGGAAATGAGGGAACAAGGCATACTTTAGCACTGATTAGAAATCAAAAGTGAAGAAGAAAGGGTCGAGGATTCCTTGCAAGTCCTAGCTTAGACAAACAAGTGAAAGCCAGGACCATCCACTGATATCTTGAACCATGTATACAGGTGAGTTGATTTTGTTGAAAGATAAAGTGTGTGGGCCCATGACACAGTGGATAATCAAACACATGTCTGGTTGGCAGTGAGATAGATGAAGCTGAAGTTGCAGAGATAAACTGGATATATATGTAATCTGTGTTTGTTGGAAGTAAACTCCAAGGTTTTGTTTTCCTGAAGGTATTTTAATTTCTCTTTCACACAGGAAATATGCATTCTAAGTTGACAGTTATATTATCTCAACATGTTGAAGAAATGCTTCCATTGTCTCTGTCTCATAATACTGTTTTAAAATATAAATTATCAATCCCTGTTCTTTTATAATTGATTTGTTTTTCTTCTCTGGCAGCTTTAAAAATATTTATCTTTTTTATTTGGTGTTCTGCAGTTTAATTATGTTATGCTTTGGTCAAGATTTATTTTCTATTTATGTGTCACTGGACATCCAGAATTTCAAGGTTACTGTTGATCAAAACTTGTGAAGTGCCACCCCCCCCACCCACCGACCTTGCCCACTTCTACTGAACACCAAGCTCAAAGAAAGAAGTTTCCTGTACTTTTTTCATTCATGCCTAAGGGCTAAAGTCAACAGGGCCTTAGGAAGTATCATTATGAACAAAGCTAGTGGAGGTGATGAAATTCCAGTTGAGCTGTTTCAAATCCTGAAAGATGATGCTGTGAAAGGGCTGCACTCAATATGCCAGCAAATTTAGAAAACTCAGCAGTGGCCACAGGAGTGGAAAAGGTCAGTTTTCATTCTAATCCCAAAGAGAGGCAATGCCAAAGAATGCTTAAACTACTGCACAATTGCACTCATTTCACCAGCTAGCAAAGTAATGTTCAAAATTCTCCAAGCCAGGCTTCAACAGTAAGTGAACCATGAACTTTCAGATGTTCAAGCTGGATTTAGAAAAGGCAGAGGAACAAGAGATCAAATTGTCAACATCCATTGGATCATTGAAAAAGCGAGAGAGTTCCAGGAAAAAAAAAAAAAAACACATCAGTTTATTGACTATGCCAAAGGCTTTGACTGTGTGGATCACAATAAACTGTGGAAAATTCTGAAAGAGATGGGAATACCAGACCACCTGACCTGCCTCCTGAGAAATCTGTATGCAGGTCAAGAAACAACAGTTAGAACTGGCCATGGAACAATGGACTGGTTTCAAATAGGAAAAAGAGCATGTCAAGGCTGTATATTATCACCCTGCTTATTTAACTTCTATGCAGAGTACATCATGTAAAACGTTTGGCTGGAAGAAGCACAAGCTGGAATCAAGATTGACGGGAGAAATATTGATAACCTCAGATATGCAGATGACACCACCCTTATGGCAGAAAGCGAAGAACTAAAGAGCCTCTTGATGAAAGTGAAAGAGGAGAGTGAAAAAGTTGGCTTAAAACTGAACATTCAGAAAACGAAGATCATGGCATCTGGTCCCATCACTTCATGGGAAATAGATGGGGAAACAATGGAAACAGTGGCAGACTTAATTTTGGGGGTTCCAAAATCACTGCAGATGGTGACTGCAGCCATGGAATTAAAAGATGCTTGCTCCTTGGAAGAAAAGTTATGACCAACCTAGATAGCATATTAAAAAGCAGAGACATTACTTTGCCAACAAAGGTCCATCTAATCAAAGCTATGGTTTTTCCAGTAGTCATTTATGGTTGTGGAAAGCTGAGTGCAGAACTGATGCTTTTGATCTATGGTGTTGGATAAGACTCTTGAGAGTCCCTTGGACTGCAAGGAGATCCAACCAGTCCACCCTAAAGGAGATCAGTCCTGGGTGTTCATGGGAAGGACTTATGTTGAAGCTGAAACTCCAATATGTTGGCCACCTCATGCAAAGAGCTGACTGATTGGAAAAGACCCTGATGCTGGGAAAGATTGAGAGCAGGAAGAGAAGGAGACGACAGAGAATGAGATGGTTGGATGGCATCATCAACTCAGTGGACACGAGTTTGGGTAAACTCCTAGAATTGGTGATGGTCAGGGAGGCCTGGTGTGCTGCAGTCCATGGGGTCGCAAAAAGTCAGACACAACTGAGTGACTGAACTGAACTGAACTGTATAGATGTGAGAGTTGGAATATAAAGAAAGCTGAGCTGATTGAAGAATTGATGCTTTTGAATTGTAATGTTGGAGAAGACTCTTGAGCATCCCTTGGACTGCAAGGAGACCCAACCAGTCCATTCTAAAGGAGATCAGTCCTGGGTGTTCTTTGCAAGGAATGATGCTGAGACTGAAACTCCAGTATTTTGGCCACCTGATGTGACTGAATGGCTAAACTCTAGCTTTGGTTCTTTCTTACTTCTCATCAGTTCAGTTCAGTTCAGTTCAGTCGCTCAGTCATGTCCGACTCTTTGCGACCCCATGAATCACAGCATGCCAGGCTTCCCTGTCTATCACCAACTCCCAGAGTTCATTCAGACTTGTGTCCATCGAGTCAGTGATGCCATCCAGCCATCTCATCCTCTGTCATCCCCTTCTCCTCCTGCCCCCAATCCCTCCCAGCACCAGAGTCTTTTCCAGTGAGTCAACTCTTCACATGAGGTGGCCAAAGTACTGGAGTTTCAGCTTTAGCATCATTCCTTCCAAAGAAATCCCATAGTTTACTTCAGTAAAATTCCAGGGAAATCTTTGCTATTACATGAGTTGTAACATGTTAGGTTTTTTTTCTTTTTTCCTATATTTTAACTACTACTCTTAAAAATTCAACTAAATGTATTTAATTTTTATACTGTCAGAAATGAAATCTATTTTAAGTCACTTTTCCATCTGTTTTATGCAATAAATTATTTTAATTGTGATATTCAATGATAAGGTCTTAGCATGGGATTCATAGACAGCATGACAGCCTTCTATACTTGGAAGATGAAATGTACTTAGTTTTGAAAGTAAAATAAAAATGCTAAGCTGGGCAACACTCAGAGGAAAAATTACTTTCATAAATCAAAAATAATTGTATCAAATAATTTGAGTTAATAGTTAATCCAGGTCTTAAAACATTTTTACTTAACTTACTTTTTGCTCATTTTATTTGAAGAGAAATATTCTAAATACATTGTTTTCCTTCATTCCCAGATACAATTGTTCTTTAAAGCTTATGGTCAACTGATTACTAGGTCTTCTAATGATGCTGAAAAAGATTATATATGAGTGTTAAACAAGTTTCATGATCTGGATGTGAACATTTCCAGGTAAATGTTGAAACTGCTATTTGTAGTCTTCTGTCTGCCCATGAAAAATGCAAGAAGACAGAGATAAACTAAAGGAAGAGCTGTTTTGTTGCTGAGCAATATTTGGAGGAAATAGGAAAGAGTCAGGACTTTCAGTTTATGAAAATAAAGCAGGTTCTCCCACAGTCTCTCCCAGCAAAGTATTTAAAGAAAGAAATGGGCTCAGAGAAAACATGAACCCTAGCATGATAACAGGAAAGTACAGCTCCAGGAGGTAGATCAGAAAACTATGACCACAAGATCCTTTGTAAGTGTGTGTAACGCTATATCTAATAAGCTTCAAAGAATGTTCAGGGTCTGGAACCTGCTCAGCTGGACAAGAGGATTTCTAAGAATCTGAAAGGCATGTCTCAGAGACAATTTTCCTTCACAAAATTTTTCCAAGATGCTGAGTGGCACTGCTCTGCTAAAGAAAAATATGTTTAAAAAGGAAATATGAGTATGACTTTTTGTCAAATATTATCAATTTACTTTGACACACTGAAGCTCATGATGGTTTTAATGGAATTATAACAAACAATGGCTACTAACTTAGAGTAAAAGAACTGACACACGCATTTGCAAATTTGGATTTGGAATTAATAGCCATTTTCCAATGACTCATGTTTGAGAATAGGTTCAAAGTCTCTTCTTTTACATTTTAAAGGCTTGGGAAGAAAGATTATAAAACCTGATGATAAGGATTATAAAATCTGATGACAAGTAGCTGAACCCCTTACTTCAAAAGAATAAGTTCGCTTGGAGTATAAAAACACCCCTAAGAAGGACAAACTTCCTATATTCTGGAAGGGAGTGAGCTAGTTTCTACCCACTAATCAGCATCAATACGGTAAAGGGTATGTCAGCACTTTTGTAATGAGGCAGCTGTTCATAAATAGTTACAACATGATTATATTAGCTAACAGAGGGAAAACGCTCAAAACTTCTATACGTGAGAATCAGAGAGTATTAACTTACAACCCAGCGTTAAATTAAGCATATGGATGCACATTAAACACCTTCACACACAGTTTGCATAGCTATGCCGCCATTAATTTTTGCTTTTCTAGACATGAGGTGTGATTAGATTGAAGCAGTCAGGCTGCAATAATTGCTGTCTCTTAGCATTCTCACAGCCCATAGGCTTGTGCTTTTAAAGAGTGATAGCTTAAAAAGTACAGCAAGGGGAGAATCAGTGACTCCCAACCTCACCCCAACATACACCCACACGAAGACTTCGAGGATGGCCTGCATTTGGGATGACTATTATATTCAGAACCTGACCCTTGGCTTTTCTGGGCCAGCATTTCAACTTGACATCCTGTGCTCATTTCTACTGAGCTCTCAGGTGTTGAGTCAAGCTAATCAAAATGACCAAATAATGTAGAAACAGTTTAAACAAGAATGTAAATTGACTGCTGCCTATCTTTTCTAGTGGCTTGAGTTCTCGGTTCTTCCTCTCAGGATATGACCTCCTGAACCATGGACTTGGAATGTTCATTTTGAAATCCCAAATTTCATTGGCACTCTCCTCTCTGAAGCCATATTTTCTTAGCTCTAAAAATTTAAGTTGTGCATGCTGTCTCCTATTTTCTCCTTCAGACTTCCTCTCCTCCCAACTCATCTTTTTATCTCCACCCTAGACTCCTCCCTCTGCCTGGGTTTCCTATCACAATGCCTCTTCCAACAGTCGTTGGGCACCCCTCAGGCAGCCCAGATCCTTGCACACAAAGCTCTTTACCTAAAATTAACCCTCACCACCCCATTTCCTGGTGGCTCAGTGGTAAAAAAAAAAAAAAAAAAAAAAAAAAAAATTGCCTGCCAATGCAGGAGATGGGGGTTTGATCTTTGGGTTAAGAAGATCCCCTAGAGGAGGCAATGCCTACCTACTTCAATATTCTTGCCTGGGAAATCTCATCAACAGAGGAGCCTGGTGGGCTACAGTCTATGGAGATGAAAGAGTCAGGCATGATTTAGTGGCTGAAACACAACCACCCCATTTCCCCACACCTGCGCCTGACATTACATTTCTTCTGACAGCTGCTGTGACTTTGCAGTAATAAATACCACTAATAAGTTTTTAAAACCCAGTATTCATTTTCTAGGGCTTTCATAACAGAGGACCACAAACTGGGTAGGCTGAACAATAGAAACTTGTTTTGTTTAAGTTCTGAAGGCTAGAAATCCAAGATCATGGCATTGAGAATGTTCATTTCTCCTGAGACCTCTATCCTATCCATGGCTTGTAGATGGCCATTTTCTCTGTGTCTTCACCTGGTTTTTCCTCTGTGTGACCCAAATTTCGCAGACGAAGACGTAAGTCACACTAGGTTAGGGCCTACTCTGATGACCTCTTTGAACCATAATCACCTCTTTAAAGAGCCTGTCTCCAAATGCAAGCACATTCTGAGGAACTGTGGGTTAGGATTTCAACATGAATTTGGGGGGAACACGATTTAGCCCATAATACAGAAAAGTACAATAAAGGAAAGATAAAGTGAGTGGAAAAGTTTAGAATACTTTAGAAAACAAACTATTTTGAAATGATTGAAACCAAAATCTGATTCTTTTGGAAAACTTGAAAAAGACAGATCGCTAGCAAAACCAACAAAAGAGAGAAAATACCTAAGAAAGAAAAAAGGGGGCACATAAGTACAGATATATGAAACATTTAAGAAATACTAGCAGTGATATTTTTCCAAGGTCTTTCTTTATTGAGATGAGTGGACAATTTTCATAGAAAAAACATAGGAAGAGATACTCCAACTAGCATGCATGGTAAAGCTGCTTAGTGCTATATGGGTATTCATTATACTATTTTGTGTACTCTTCTGTATGTTCTAAAGAAGTTGTAAACTTAGAATAACTTTGGTATTTTATAATGCAACAGTGTTTGTTAGAGAATCAAAGAAAGATGCCTAACAACAAGTATTAATATGAATGGTTGGTATCCCTGCTTGGAATACCATGATAGAAAATAAAGAATAAGGATCCTACTTTTTATTTTCTATTGCAATAGAGCAAGAAAGACTCCACCAAAGTGCTATGAACTTCAGGTCACAAACACTGAGACAGAAAATAAAGGACCATTTATGCCTTTTTTACATCTTGGCTTTCTTCCAGTTAAATTTCTGCTTCCTCAGCAGTGCAGTATTTACAAGGACTTAAATACTTGCCTCAAGAGATTCCCAAGGGGCCTTTAATTCCTAAATACTAATATAATTTCTTTTGGTATTTTGTTTATTTAACCATACATTTATCAAGTACCATACTTTAAACGCTTAACTGGGCCTTGCTTTTTATTTTTAGTGATCTCTAATTTTACGCTGTATTTATTTAACTCTTCACTTATTTAACTAGCATTTATTAACTGAACCTTTGCTATACGTCATCGTCACTACTGGCTGCCATGCCAGTAGTATACAAGAACCACATGATGCTTCTCTCTCTCCTAGATGCTAAGTCATTTCTGACTCTTTTGTGACCCCATGGAGCCCGCCAGTTTCCTCTGTCCATGGGATTCTCCAGGCAAGAATACTGGAGTGTGTTGCCTTGCCCTCCTCTAGAGGATCTTCCCTATCCAGCGATCAAACCTAGATCTGACCCAGGGATCAAATCCACATCTCCTGCATTGTAGACAGATCCTCTACCACTGAGTCACCTGGGAAGCCCACACATGATATGTACCCTTAGATAATTTGGTGATTCTCATGCTTTAACTGACGTCAAAATGGCATCCTACAGGTTTGTTAAAATTGTGTCTGCATCTTTAGAACTGCTGATTTAGTAGATATCGGGTTCCAAAACATGTATTTCTAACACGTCATCAGTTAGTGCATGCTATTTTGTAAGGTAACTCATAATTGTTAGTTCCAACGCTTTTTTCTTCTAACCTTCAACACTTCAAATGATAATTTTTAAATGTCTTTTTTTGTCCTTCAGTTCAGTTCAGCCACTTAGTCGTGTCCAACTGCTTGCAACCCCATGGACTGCAGCACCCCAGGCCTCCCTATCCATCATCAACTCCCAGAGTTCACTCAAACTCATGTCCATTGAGTCGGTGATACCATTCAACCATCTCATCCTCTGTTTTCCCTTTCTCCTCCCACCTTCAATCTTTCCCAGCATCAGGGACTTTTCCAGTGAGTCAGCTCTTCCCATCAGGTGGCCAAAGTATTGGAGCTTCAGCATCAGTCCTTCCAATGAACATTCCGAATTGATTTCCTTTAGGATGGACTGGTTGGACCTCCTTGTAATCCAAGGGACTCTCAAGAGTCTTCTCCAACACCACAGTTCAAAAGTATCAACTCTTCGGTGCTCAGCTTTCTTTATAGTCCAACTCTCACGTCCATACATGAATTCTGGAAAAACCACAGCTTTGACTAGACAGACCTTTTTTGGCAAAGTAATATCTCTGCTTTTTAATATGCTGCCTAGGTTGGTCATACCTTTTCTTTCAAGGAGCTATTGTCTTTTAATTTCATGGCTGCCGTCACCATCTGCAGTGATTTTGGAGACCAAGAAAGTTAAGTCTGTCCCTGTTTCCACTGTTTCCCCATCTATTTGCCATGAAGTGATGGGACCAGGTGCCATAATCTTAGCTTTCTGAATATTGAGCTTTAAGCCAAGTTTTTGACTCTTTTCTTTCACTTTCATCAAGGGACTCTTCAGTTCTTCTTTGCTTTCTGCCATAAAGGTGGTGTCATCTGCATATCTGAGGTTATTGATATTTCTCCCTGCAATCTTGATTCCAGCTTGTGCTTCATCCAGTCCAGCATTTTTCATGATGTAGTCTGCATATAAGTTAAATAAGCAGTGTGACAATATACAAACTCAGTATTAATTTTTGCTTTTAAATTTTTGCTATTGTAAGTCTTTCATTCAAAACACAATGTTTCAGTGGCTTTTGCATGCTTGAAATAGTTTCTTCTATATCCCCTGAATATCTTTCATTTTATGTTAATTTCTGCTTTAAAACTTGCCAAATATCTAAAGGCTTTTCTTCTCAGACATTTTTAATGACCTACTTTTACAAAAACCTGCAGCCATGAGGAGACTTAGGCAGAGCTGCTTCCTCACCCTTCCCACAATTAATTTTTAGAGCTCTTTCTGGATCCTTCCTTTATGGTCTCCACATTCCCATTAGCCCAAATAATTAGAGACTCCAAAAACAGTCAGTTGACCTCAGTGATGTAAACTCCACCATAAAATAGAACCCCTTGATTCTCTGGACAATTATCATTTTACCTTTCACACTGTTTTGACATCCTATGAAGTTCATGCCCTAATTTCTATTATTTTCAAAACAGGCAGTCACAAGACTATTGCAATAAACCAAATATACCAACTGCATGACTAGGATCATATATGCTGCTCCTGGACACAAAGATCCAGAGAGGTTAGTACTATTTACCCTGACTTAACTCTGGTGGAAAATGATTTGATGTTGAAATTCACTGAGGGAAGGAACATGACTCATTCTAGGCATTACAAGATGCTTCCCACCAACAGAAAATGTTTAAAAGAGCAAAATCTCTAAACCATAAATATATGTTTAATCTTTTATTAGATCATAAATAACAATCTGGTTTTGGGCCCCTAAATTGAGTTGGCCTCACTTTTGGAAAAGTGTCTGATTGCAGTGAGTTTGCCTGGCCATTGTAATTTTTCTCTGACCTATGCCACACATGGTAACCATTTCTAGGGGATGTCAAGGAAAACCTCATTCACACTGTATTTACACAGTATTTTATGGAAATTGGTGTGCAATCATTTTAGTTAACTGAATGCTTTAAGGTCAGTACTGTAAATAACTCAATTCAAAGCAAATGAACTATTTTTGTGTTGGCAAGTTCTCTTTATATTTGGTTAATTAAGACCTTCTGTGAGACAAGGCTTTAAACTACTCCATGAAAATCTTTCCTGGGATCAAAACAGGAACATCTGAACAAAAGCCCTAAATATCTCATTCTACCAAATGATTGTTTGGTATCAATTATTTAGCCAATTTTTTTTTTTATTAAATCTGATCACTTAAGGTTTTTGTTTTCCTTTTCATTTTTACACACTGATTTAACTAGACTTTGTAATAGAAACCAACTTAGCAAAATGAATAATTTGTAACATTTTAATTCAAACCTTTTTTTGTTGACTCATGACTTATACTGGGAAGTATGAGGAAAACAAAGAAATAAAATAAAGAAACTAAATTTAAATATTCCCCTCCCTCCACTTCTCTATCCTCTTTTCCTTTCTTTCAAAATAAGTTTGCAAGATTCTTAGAAAAAAAATATAAACAAAAATTGAAATTATGTAATGTAAATATCAGGTCAGAAAATTTGTATTTGTCCTTGCCTATACTTTTTCAAGATTTATTTTTCTACTGTGATAACAAAAACTCATAACATGAAATTCACCGTCTTAACTATTTGTAAGTGCACAGGTCAATAGTGTCAACTGTAGTCACATCATTGTGCAGCAACTCTAGAACTTTCTCATCTTTCCAAATTGAAGCTGTATTTCCACTGAGCAACAATTCCCCACTCCCACCTTCTCTCCAGCCCCTGTCAACGATCATTCTACTTTCTGCTTCTCTGACTTTGACAACTGTGGATAACTCAGTATACGAGGGACCATAAAGTATTTGTCTCTTTTGTAGCTGGCTTATTTCACTTAGGACAATCATCTGTGTTGCAGTAAATGATGGGATTTTCTTATTTTTAAAGGCTGAATAATATTTCATTAAGTATATTTATATTACTTTTTTTTTAATTCATTCATCTGTTAATAGACAATAGAGTGCTTCCAGTTTGGGGCTATGGAGAAGAAGGCCATCAGTTCAGTTCAGTCACTCAGTCATGTCTGACTCTTTGCGACCCCATGAATCACAGCATGCCAGGCCTCCCTGTCCACCATATCCCGGAGTTCACTCAGACTCACGTCCATCGAGTCCGTGACGTCATCCAGCCATCTTATCCTCTGTCGTCCCCTTCTCCTCCTGCCCCCAATCCCTCCCAGCATCAGAGTCTTTTCCAATGAGTCAACTCTTCACATGAGGTGACCAAAGTACTGGAGTTTCAGCTTTAACATCATTCCTTCCAAAGAAATCCCAGGGCTGATCTCCTTCAGAATGGACTGGTTGGATCTCCTTGCAGTCCAAGGGACTCTCAAGAGTCTTCTCCAACACCACAGTTCAAAAGCATCAATTCTTCGGCGCCCAGCCTTCTTCACAGTCCAACTCTCACATCCATACATGACCACAGGAAAAACCATAACGTTGACTAGATGGACCTTAGTCGGCAAAGTAATGTCTCTGCTTTTGAATATACGATCTAGGCTGGTCATCTTTTAATTTCATGGCTGCGGTCACCATCTGCAGTGATTTTGGAGCCCCCCAAAATAAAGTCTGACATTGTTTCCATTGTTTCCCCATCTATTTCCCATCAAATGATGGGGCCAGATGCCATGATCTTCGTTTTCTGAATGTTGAGCTTTAAGCCAACTTTTTCACTCTCCTCTGTCACTTTCATCAAGAGGCTTTTTAGCTCCTTTTCACTTTCTGCCATAAGGGTGGTGTCATCTGCATATCTGAGGTTATTGATATTTCTCCCGGCAATCTTGATTCCAGTTTGCGTTTCTTCCAGTCCAGCGTTTCTCATGATGTACTCTGCATAGAAGTTAAATAAGCAGGGGGACCATATACAGCCTTGACGTACTCCTTTTCCTATTTGGAACCAGTCTGTTGTTCCATGTCCAGTTCTAACTGTTGCTTCCTGATCTGCATACAGATTTCTCAAGAGGCAGGTAGGGTGGTCTGGTATTCCCATCTCTTTCAGAATTTTCCACAGTTTATTGTGATCCACACAGTCAAAGGCTTTGGCATATCAAGAAAGCAGAAATAGATGTTTTTCTGGAACTCTCTTGCTTTTTCCATGATCCAGCAGATGTTGGCAATTTGATCGCTGGTTCCTCTGCCTTTTCTAAAAACAGCTTGGACATCTGGAAGTTTATGGTTCACGTATTGCTGAAGCCTGAATTGGAGAATTTTGAGCATTACTTTACTAGCATGTGAGATGAGTGCAATTGTGCAGTAGTTTGAGCATTCTTTTGCATTGCCTTTCTTTGAGACTGGAATGAAAACTGACCTTTTCAAGTCCTGTGGCCACTGCTGAGTTTTCCAAATTTGCTGGCATATTGAGTGCAGCACTTTCACAGCATCAACTTTCAGGATTTGAAATAGCTCAACTGGAATTCCATCACCTCCACTAGCTTTGTTCATTGTGATGCTTTCTAAGGCCCACTTGACTTCACATTCCAAGATGTCTGGCTCTAGATTAGTGATCACATCATCATGATTATCTGGGTCGTGAAGATCTTTTTTGTACAGTTCTTCCATGTATTCTTGCTACCTCTTCTTAATATCTTCTGCTTCTGTTAGGTCCAGACCATTTCTGTCCTTTATCAAGCCCATCTTTTCATGAAATGTTCCCTTGGTATCTCTAATTTTCTTGAAGAGATTTCTAGTCTTTCCCATTCTGTTGTTTTCCTCTATTTCTTTGCATTGATCGCTGAAGAATACTTTCTTATCTCTTCTTGCTATTCTTTGGAACTCTGCATTCAGATGCTTATATCTTTCCTTTTCTCCTTTGCTTTTCACCTCTCTTCTTTTCACAGCTATTTGTAAGGCCTCCCCAGACAGCCATTTTGGTTTTTTACATTTCTTTTCCATGGGGATGGCCTTGCTCCCTGTCTCCTGTACAATGTCATGAACCTCATTCCATAGTTCATCAGGCACTCTATCTATCAGATCTAGGCCCTTAAATCTATTTCTCACTTCCACTGTATATTCATAAGGGATTTGATTTAGGTCATACCTGAATGGTCTAGTGGTTTTCCCTATTTTCTTCAATTTGAGTCTGAATTTGGTAATAAGGAATTCATGATCTGAGCCACAGTCAGCTCCTGGTCTTGTTTTTGTTGACTGTATAGAGCTTCTCCATCTTTGGCTGCAAAGAATATAATCAGTCTGATTTCGGTGGTGACCGTCTGGTGATGTCCATGTGTAGAGTCTTTCCTTGTGTTGTTGGAAGAGGGTGTTTCCTATGACCAGTGCATTTTCTTGGCACATCGAAGGTCAGGGGTGGCCAAGAGAAGCCAACTGGTTCCCAAGGCCAGGGGCGGTGCCCTGAGGAGCCACCCGGAGCCTGAGGCCAGGGGCGGAAGCTGGGAGGAGCCACCCACACCCAAGGCCAGGGCGGAAGCAGGGAGGAGCAACCCGAGGAGCAGTGGCTGTGCAGGCACAGGAGGCCCTAGAGGAGTTATCCCATGTTGAAGGTCAGGAATGGCGGCAGTAAGGAGATACCCCTCATCCAAGGTAAGGAGCAGCGGCTGTGCTTTGCTGGAGCAGCCATGAAGAGATACCCCATGCCCAAGTAAGATGGTAGGAGTTGCAACAGGGCATCAGAGGGCAGACACACTGAAACCATACTCACAAAAAACTAGTCAATCTAATCACACTAGGACCACAGCCTTGTCTAACTCAATGAAACCAAGCCATGCCTGCGGGGCAACCCAAGGTGGGTCATGGTGGAGAGGTCTGACAGAATGTGGTCCACTGGAGAAGGGAATGGCAAGCCACTTCAGTATTCTTGCCTTGAGAACCCCATGAACAGTATGAAAAGGCAAAAAGATAGGATACTGAAAGAGGAACTCCCCAGGTCAGTAGGTGCCCAACACACTACTGGAGATCAGTGGAGAAATAACTCCAGAAAGAAAGAAGGGATGGAGCCAAGAAAAACAATATCAGTTGTGGATGTGACTGATGATAGAAGCAAGGTCCGATTCTGTAAAGAGCAATATTGCATAAGAACCTGGAATGTTAGGTCCATGATTCAAGGCAAATTGGAAGTGGTCAAACAGGAGATGGCAAGAGCGAACAACAATATTCTAGGAATCAGCAAATTAAAATGGACTGGAATGGGTGAATTTAACTCAGACGACCATTATATCTACTTCTGTGGGCAGGAATCCCTTAGAAGAAATGGAGTAGCCGTCGGGGTCATCAAAGGAGTCTGAAATGCAATACTTGGATGCAGTCTCAAAAACGACAGAATGATCTCTGTTCATTTCCAAGGCAAACCATTCAATATCACAGTAATCCAAGTCTATGCCCCAACCAGTAATGCTGAATAAGCTGAAGTTGAACGGTTCTATGAAGACCTATAAGACGTTTAGAACCAACACCCAAAAAAGTTGTCCTTTTCATTATAGGGGACTAGAATGCAAAAGTAGGAAGTCAAGAAACACCTGGAGTAACAGGCAAATTTGACCTTGGATTGCGGAATGAAGCAGGGCAATAAGGCCATAGTGTGCACAAATCTCTTCGAAATCCTGCTTTCAGTCCTGTTGGATACATACCTAGAACTGGAATTGTCACATCATCTGAAAATAATTAAAAACTTGTTTTGAGGAACTGCCTTAGTGTTTTCCACTGAGGCTGCAACATTTTACATTCTCCTCCTCTCTTGGCAGTGCACAAGGGTTTCCATTTCTCCTCATCCTTACCAACACTTGTTAATTTCTGTTTCTTTAATAAAGGTCATCTTAATGGATATTAGGTGATTTCTCATTGTGGTTTTGATTTGCATTTCTTTAGTCACTGGTGATGCTGAGCCTCCTTTTATATGCTTATTGACCATTTGGAAATCTTCTTTGGAGCAATGCCTCCCCAAGCCCTTTGCCCAGTTTTTAATCAGGTTAGTTTTTGTTGTTGAATTATAGAAATCCTTTATATAGTCTGCATAGTAACCTCTTTATAGTTAAGTGCCTTGAAAATATTTCCTCCCATTCCACACATTGCCTTTCCACTCTGATGATTGCTTCCTTTGATGTACAGAAGTTTTAAAGTTTTTATGTAATCCCATTTTGTCCACCTTTGCTTTTATTTCTCTGCCTTCAGTATCATATCCAAGAAATTATTACCAAATCCAGTGTCAAAGTTTTCCCATGTTTTTTCCTAAAAGTTTAATAGTTTGAGGTCATATATTTAGGTATTTAATACATTTGAACTACTTTTTTTGTACTGTGTATAAGGGTCCAACTTCAACCTTTTTGAATATGGTTATCCACTTTTCCCAACACCACTTGTTAAAGAGACAGTTCTCTCCCCATTGTGTTGCCTCGGCATTCTTGACAGAGATCATTTGACAATATGCATGAAGGATTATTTCTGGACTCTATTTCACTAATCTATGTCTGTCTTTATGTCGATACCACTTTATTTTAATTATCATCACGTTATAGTACGTTTTGAAATCAGGAAGTTTGAGGGGTATGTTGGAGGAGTGTGTAATTTCTTTGGTTCTGACTCACTGCAGCAAAGATTTGGAATGGCAGACCACTGTTACAGCTCGCTTATGGCTCAGAGTTTTATTCTGCAAGCAAAGGAAAGTATACTCTCGAGGCTTGAGAGCAGGCTGACCCCAAAGGAGAGGTCTTAATCCATCTTGGCTTCCTCCTTATATATGTTTGTTTCCTTCCCCTCTTCAGACTGCCCTATGCAAATTGAGCTATCCAAAAATGGGGCATGTTTGTTTCACCTGAATTTTTCACTCCAGTCCATAGATTTTCTTTTGTTCCATTTTTTCAGCTTTTTTCTCTATCTTTGTCTTTTAGCCACCACCATTTTGGACTCCTCATTCCTATTCTAACTACCTAACATTTCCAATTTTGCTCTTTTTCAAGATTGTTTTGGCTGTTTAAGGACTCAAGGCTTAACCCATGATTAACGTTAAAGACTTCCCTGGGCTCGCTTGCATCAGGGAGAAAAGGCATCCAATCTTGTCTGGTTCTGCCTCATCAACAGTTTATTGATAAATCTACAACTATAGAGAGCTTGTCACTATATCTAATGTCTAAGCACAGTGTTTAGCATAAACTATGTGTTTTAGTAGTTATTATGTATGCTTAGTTGACCTTTGCCTCTCCAGTGGCTTTTATTTATTATTATTTTTTTAAGGTTAGATGGTTCACTTCCTAGTGTTTGTTTAGAGAACTTCTCTGGCAAACCATTACAGAGAACTTCAGGTCAAAATTCTTAGATTTCTCCTTCCGTCATTTGTACATTGTGGTCAACTGCAAAAGCGGCAATCTAAGGATGAGACCCAGTGCCTCCTAGGATGGCTGATGGAAAGGGGATGTGGACTGCAGTAAATATGGCTCATGTTCTTAAATGAGTCTTTTCATGAAACAAGGATCTGCTTGAGTGGCAGTAGTAGGCACACTGTTTCTAGTAGGAAATAAAGATGCTGGGAGCAAAAGGGCAAGATCAGGACCATTTTCACTCTTAGCCAACACAAAGGCCTCAAAACACTAACTTCTCTCATTCCTTTACTCCTAACTCAGGACTAGGACTAGAATGTTGGTTCTGTCTTTCCTTTCTTATTATTAATGGTAACTTCATTTCAAAGCCTTATTATCTTTCCCTGACACTGGCCTTAATTACAGCCTTCATAACACCATGAAAGAATGCTCAACTCTGAATTTTACCAAGAAGTTGTCAGAGATGGGAAGAGTCAGTGGATCATCAATCCTGTACTCAGAGAAGAGCTTTGGATCTTTATGTCTCTCTTCCCAAAGCTCAGCAAATTGATGAGCTGCTGGCTCAGCTAAAGCAAACCAAAGCAGGGCTTCTTCCTTTGCTTCCATAAGCAGTGGGAAACAGTTGCCAAATTTGTGTGTTTAACTTTTACTTATTCTGTTGCTAATGAGATTTTCCCTTTTTGTGTGTTTAGAGAATTCACTTGTTGTTCATCTTCTGTGAAGTATTCACGTTCTTGGGCACTGTTTCTCCTATTGGATTCTGTGGTCAACTTTATGAGCTCCTTAAATATCAAAAATAATCTTGGGCTGTCACATCTGTGACAAACAAATAGTTCTTAAACAACGAAGCAGTACAAGTTCCTAACAGCATATTGATGATTACATTAACTGAAGAACCAATGAATGAGCTCTTTTTCGTCATGACTGCTGTTCTTGTAATAGTCAGTGCAATAAAAAAGACTGTATTTATGACTACAGTCTAAGTAGTACTCTAGACATAAAGTGCTAAGATGAATGACTTATTCTTTTTCGGTTGCCTTTTTTCACTTATAAGTATTGTGGCACGAGTAAAGGAAAGACAAGTTATAGTCGAAAAGTACTTCCATGGGATTATAGAGAAAAAAGTAGAGAGAAAAAAATAGTGGCAAACAATTATAGGTTGACTTACTAGCCATATATCTGAAAAGAACTTGTCCTTGGATTGAATAATTTTAAAGGTTCCTATCAAAGAAGTACAAATAATCTATTATTATATTATCTATTATACTTTTATGCTAGCTCCTGACTCCAAAGTGTCCTTGAAATTTCAATTTTATACGACCTCCAGGTATAAGAATTACACTATCTTAATATCAACCGCAGGCTTCCCAGGCGGCTCAGTGATAAAGAATCCACCTGCCAATGCATGAAACACAGGTCCAATCCCTGGGTCAGGAGATCCACTGGAGGAATAAATAGCAACCCACTCCAGTATTCTTGCCTGGAGAATCCCATGGACAGAGGAGCCTGGCGGGCTATGGTCCATGGGGTCACACAGAGTTGGACACAACTGAAGTGACTTAACATGAAGGATTCATAATGTTTAAATATCTAATTACCCATTAGATATAGATATTTTTAATAAGAAGATGTGGCAAGAATACACAGAAGAACTGTACAGAAAGATCTTCACGACCAAGATAATCATGATGCTATGATCATTCACCTAGAGCCAGATATCCTGGAATGGGAAGTTAAGTGGGCCTTAGAAAGAATCACTATGAACAAAGCTAGTGGAGGTGATGGAATTCCAGTGGAACTATTTCAAATCCTGAAAGATGATGCTATGAAAGTGCTGCACTCAATATGCCAGCACATTTGGAAAACTCAGCAATGGCCACAGGACTGGAAAAGGTCAGTGTTCATTCCAATCTCAAAGAAAGGCAATGCCAAAGAATGTTCAAACTACCACACAATTGCATTCATCTCACACAGTAGTAAAGTAATAGTCAAAATTCTCCAAGTCAGGCTTCAGCAATACGTAAACCATGAACTTCTAGATATTCAAGCTGGTTTTAGAAAAGGCAGAGAAACCAGAGATCAAATTGCCGACATCCGCTGGATCATGGAAAAAGCAAGAGAGTTCCAGAAAAACATCTATTTCTGCTTTCTTGACTATGCCAAAGCCTTTGACTGTGTGGATCACAATCAACTGTGGAAAATTCTGAACAAGATGGGAATACCAGACCACCTGACCTGCCTCTTGAGAAACTTATATGCAGGTCAGGAAGCAACAGTTAGAACTAGACATGGAACAACAGACTGGTTCCAAATAGGAAAAGGAGTACGTCAATGCTGTATGTTGTTACCCTGCTTATTTAACTTATATGCAGAGTACATCATGAGAAACGTTGGGCTGGAAGAAACACAAGCTGGAATCTAGATTGCTGGGAGAAATATCAATAACCTCAGATATACAGATGACACCACCCTTATGGCAGAAAGTGAAGAGGAGCTAAAAAGCCTCTTGATGAAAGTGAAAGAGGAGAGTGAAAAAGTTGGCTTAAAGCTCAACATTCAGAAAACGAAGATCATGGCATCTGGTCCCATCACTTGATGGGAAATAGATGGGGAAACAGTGGAAACAGTGTCAGACTTTATTTTGGGGGGCTCCAAAATCACTGCAGATGGTGACTGCAGCCATGAAATTAAAAGACGCTTACTCCTTGGAAGGAAAGTTATGACAACCTAGATAGCATATTCAAAAGCAGAGACATTACTTTGCCAACAAAGGTCCGTCTAGTCAAGGATGTGGTTTTTCCAGTGGTCTTGTATGGCTGTGAGAACTGCACTGTGAAGAAAGCTGAGCGCTGAAGAATGGATGCTTTTGAACTGTGGTGTTGGAGAAGACTCTTGAGAGCCCCTTGGACTGCAAGGAGATCCAACCAGTCCATCCTAAAGGAGATCAGTCCTGGGTGTTCTTTGGAAGAAATGATGCTAAAGCTGAAACTCCAGTACTTTGGCCACCTCACATGAAGAGTTGACTCATGGAAAAGACTCTGATGCTGGGAGGGATTGGGGGCAGGAGGAGAAGGGGACGACAGAGGATGAGATGGCTAGAAGGCATCACTGACTCGATGGACATGAGTTTGGGTGAACTCCAGCAGTTGGTGATGGACAGGGAGGCCTAGCATGCTGCAATTCATAGTGTCGCAAAGAGTGAGACACGGCTGAGTGACTGAACTGAACTGAAGGAATAAGGGGTAAGGTAGGCATACATTACTCTTATATTGTAAATAAATGCCTGGACCAACATTTGGATCCAGCTCTGTATAGCAGTCAAAGCATGCTTTTTTGACTCTGCTAGAAATAAAAATTTCATAGCATGAGGACCAAATACAGTCCACAGATTTTACTGTTTAACTTGCATATTGATTTGGAACAATTTATAATTACTTGCCAAATTCTAAAGAAGCAGATTTTACATTAAGAATAGAAGTAGCTGGCATTTCTCCTATCAAAGGTCCCTACACTCCTTAGTCTGGACATGGCTTCACTGTAGACTTCACATTGGGGCTTACAGGACATTTTTATGTTTTGTTATAGCGTGAACTGTTATAGCCTACCTGCTAAATCATATGTGGAATCCCTAACCCCCAATGCAACTATACTTGGAGAGAAGCCCTTTAAGGAGATGATTAAAGTTAAATGAGGTCATAAGGGTGGAGTCCTCATTTGATAGGACCAGTGTCCACATAAGAAGTGGTGCCTCTCTCTGCACACACACAGAGGCGAGACTATATACATACATAGCAGGAAGAAAACCATCTGAAAGTCAGAAGGAGAAGCCTCACCAGAAACTCTGCCAGCACCTTGAACTTCTAGCCTCCAGAACTATGAGAAAATAACTGTGTGTTGTTTAAGATATCCAATCTCTAGTCTTTATTATGCCAGCCTGAGGAAACCAGTTCTCTCACATTCAGTTCTCTCCCCTGCATTCTATTGCTGTCACTGCCTGGACCCTTTACCTGCATTTGCTCTATGTTGCTTCTCCACCCAGCCACAGAGAAGATATTCTAAGTGGTTCTAATTTTAATATTCCCAGTTTACCTTGCAGTTTATCAGATTATAACGAGCTTTTGGATGGTCATGACACTGATTTTAGAAAATGATCAAGTAGCAAGATTTTGATGTGAAATATCCAGGGTAAGTATATCTTAAGCAAGTCTTTAAAAAGTTAATCCTTAAGCAGAAAAATATTTAAAAACTAGTATAATCTGGCTAATGCAATTTCCCACTAGGGCATTAAAGTATACCCTTAATAAATCAAACATCAAGAAAACAAAAGAAGCTGTTACATTTAAAGTATAATACATATATAATAAGGAGAATGTGTGAAAGTCATATTCAAATGAAAATACAAAAGTGTTTGATTGGCAACCCACTCCAGTATTTTTGCCTGGAGAATCCCATGGACGGAGGAGCTTGGTGGGCTACAGTCCACGGGTCACAAGGAGTCGAACACAACTGAGCGACTTCACTTCCTTTGAACCATTGAGGCTTTTTTTGTACTGAATTATGAGCAAATGTCATAGATTTAATTATTAATTTCCTCACTGTTATATGCACAGAGACAGGTTTCAAGGCACAGTCATTCTCTGCCTTTCATAGGTCTAATTTGTATAATTATTGCATGAATAAAGAATTGTCCCCCAAAATAAGAAAGTATAAAAATAAATGGTATAATTGTATTTGTGAAAAGTATGCTCACAGATACATGAGATGGATATCTTAGAGGATGTTCACCCACAATAATTACCCCAGAGACAGTGCTTAAACTTTTCTGAAATGTTTGACTTATTTATGAAGTGTATGTACCATTTTAATATAACCAATGTTAAAAATAATCTTTTAAATACCTAGAAAGAATAATGAAAATGGAAAATAGATGATATATAATATTTTCAACTGGAATGTATTTCCTATGAGGGCACAAAACACTTTATGACCTGCTTACCACTGCGCTCCTAGGCCCATCACATTGTAGATGTTCAGCAAATACTTGTGAAAAGAGTGAATGAATATTCCAAACTCAGCATAATGCAAAAGAAGCTAAATATACTAAATTCAAGAGACCAGGCTCCATTCCTGATTCTTTTGATAACCCTGCAGTGCTATATAACTCCCTAAACTAAACCTAGAATTATTTTTACCTTTTAGTCAAATGAAAAGATTAAATTCACATTTTGCCTGGGGACGTGAACATCCTTAAAACCTAGAGAGAGATTAATTAACCTGTGCATGGGATTGATGATTCTAAAGAAGAGCAGGCTTGCTCTCCAATTAGTGGAAAATAGTTCCTTAGAACTAGGGCACTGATGTACTCTGACATCTATCCTTTAAAAGGCATGATGACAAAAGAATGAAACATTTGTTGTCATATAAGTTTGCACTGTAGAAACCATTTGTCCAGATAATTCAGTGAAAATAAAAAAATTAGTATGCTGTCATTTTTTAAATCTTTAAGATGATTTGCCCATTACTAAATGTTAAGGAAAACCTACAAACAAATGTGTTTGATTTTGAAATATACTTTGAGGAAATGCTTATAAGGCATTTTTAATACTAGAGGAACATTGAAAAAGAACTGCTCCAGTGCATTCTATGTATCTTAAAGAGTGAGTGTAGCTGTGGTGATGGTTGGTGGTTTAATGGCTGAGTCATGTCTAACTCTTGTGACCCCACGGACTGTAGCCCACAAGGCTCCTATGTGTAGTTGTAGAAGTATCTAATTTACTCTCTGGGAGCAGTTTATATAGTAGAGCAATTAAGCTTGTTTAAATAGTTTCCCAACATACTTTGATAGTGTTTATCAGATTAATTACAGTGACATCTGTTTATAAGTTAATGTTGTGACTTCAAATTGTATAATTGCATAGTCACCCACATTCCTTATTCATTCCAATTCTTACTATTTTTTACATGCTTTCCTTTGACAGTATGACAAATAGATTATTAAACAATAATTATATTAAATAATTAATGATGGCAATAATTAGAAAAAAAGAAAATCCCATTCACTGCATTAGCCTCTTACACAATCACAGAATTCTGTAATGTCTGATAGAAATGTCTGATAGAAAAATGATACCATCAAAATTTATAGATCATTAGAAAATGCTGAAACTACTTTTTAAGAATGCAAAACACAGGCATCTCCAAACGTGTAAACCTGTACAAAACACTCAAATTATATTTCATATTAAAATAGCTTGAATTTAAACTACCTCTGACAGATGGGCTCTACTGAATCTGGAAAATAACTTCCACTGTGTATTCTAATCATAATTGTATGAAAGTAGATTATTTTTAGCCTATCTACCAAGAAACATCCCACTCACTGAGCCCACTTCTGCATTTTACCAGCTAACCGAGGAGTGATCAAATAAAACTCACAACTAGACTTTGAAGGAAGGTGTGTGTTATGGGTCCATTTGTCTATATGTGTATGTCTACAAACTAGTGTGTACACGCTTGTATTACACTGTGCTGCAGATAGGGGGGATTTTTTTTTTTTCTCATCGTTTGCACTGTCCATCAGTCTTCTTCTCCTAGGATAAAACTCCTACTGTTGGCTAAAGCCATACAAAAAATATTCATCGAATTTTATTCAGCACCTATTGTGTGCCAGAAAATATTTGCTGGATATTCAAGATCCATTAGTAAATAAGAAAGAAATGATTCCTGCCTTATGAGACTTACTGTGTTGTGGGAAAGATTAAAAAAAAAAATATGGTATTACCCTAGCATGATAAGTACTGAAAACTAAGAAGCAAAGAAGAGGAATGGGATGCTAGGGAGCATGTAGCAAGTCAACTAACTTCAGTGAGTCAGTGAAGGTGAAAAGTGAAAGTGAAGCCTCTCAGTCATGTCCGACTCTTTCCAACCCCATGGACTGTAGCCTAAGCAGTTCCTCTGTCCATGGAATTTTCCAGGCAAGAGTACTGAAGTGAGTTGCCTTTCCCATCTCCAGGGGATCTTCCTGACCCAGGGATCGAACCCTGGTCTCCCTCATTGTAGGCAGATTCTTTACCATGTGAGCCACAAGGGAAGCTCCCTTAGAAAGTCAAGGAGGACCTCAACAAAGAATATTTTGAATATAAGACTTACAGAAATAGTAACATTTAATCAGACACTGATGGGAAAGAGCATTTGAGACAGAATGAAAATTCCAGCAGAAAAGTAAAAGGTCGGGGGGATGGACAGGGAGCAAGGTGTACTGGGAACTCTGAAACAAGTCCTAGCAGTAGAATGTGTAAGGTGAGGACCTTTCAGGAGAAGATGAGGAGACAAGACCATGCAGGGCTTCAAGCAAATGCAAGACACAGAAAAATGAGGACAGAGGTGAGAGTAGCTTCGCAATAGGTAAAGTGAAAGTGAAGTCGCTCAGTCGTGTCTGACTCTTTGCGACCCCATGGACTACACAGCCCGTGAAATTCTCCAGGCCAGAATACTAGAGTGGGTAGCCTTTCCCTTCTCCAGGGGATCTCCCAACCCAGGGGTGGAACCCAGGTCTCCCGCATTGAAGGTGGATTCTTCAGTCAGTCAGTTCAGTCACTCAGTCGTGTCAGACTCTTTGTGACCCTGTGGACTGCAGCAAGCTAGGCCTCCCTGTCCATCATCAACTCCCAGAATTTACTCAGACTCATGTCCATTGAATCGGTGATGTTGTCCAACCATCTCTTCTCCTCCTGCCTTCAATCTTTCCCAGCATCAAGGTCTTTTCCAATGATCAGCTCTTCACATCAGGTGGCCAAAGTATTGGAGTTTCAGCTTTAGCATCAGTCCTTCCAATGAATATTCAGAACTGATTTCCTTTAGGATGGACTGATTGGATCTTCTTGCAGTCCAAGGGACTCTCAAGAGTCTTCTCCAACACCACAGTTCAAAAGCATCAATTCTTCGGTGCTCAGCTTTCTTTATGGTCCAACTCTCACATCCATACATGACTACTGGAAAAACTGTATGTCACACATAAGAAAGCATAAAAAACATATTATAGGTCAAGATTATAAGAAACAAAATTAATAGAATTGTATTACATACACTATATATATATGTGTATATATATATATATATATATAATATGGCCTGACATTTTATATATATATATATATATATATATATATATATATATATATATATATGGCTTGACAACAATATTTACAAGATTTTTGTCATCTATTTCAAAACCTTCACTTTATTAAAAAATTATCTTTAATGACTAGCCTTATCTCTTTTATTTTCAATTTTTTTCAGAAATAAAAGCTATAGCAGATAAAAGTCTTATGAAGAATTTGAAAAATAAAGAGAAAATGCAAACTCATAAGAGAACAATCACTAGAAAATAATATAGTATGAACAAGCATAAGATAGGGTTGGTATAAGAAAAGAATTATTTGAAATTTCAATTTTTCAAATAAATTATTCAAAAAGAAGGATTCAAAGAATCATTTATATTCACTAAGGACAGTAGAGAAAGCAGCCAGTTTAAGTCTCATATAGTATCCTAAGAAAGGATCATGTTACTTTTAAGGACAAATTTTTCCTTTTTAATGGCTAGAGATCAATTACTGTAAAACATTCTTAATGCAGCTGTCTGAGGGTAAAGTGTAATGCACGGTCATGCTTTCTTCTTTTGAGATGCCCAACCCCAAGTCACCTGCAAAAATACAAACAAACAAAACACAACTTATAATCGTGCCCAATTCCAATTCCACTGTAGTAAGATTTTTTGCTGCGTTGTGAGTTTTGAGCCTCCACTGTGATTTCTGGAGAAGGACTAATTATATAGTCTGAGCTAGTTGAGCACTGTGGGCTGCTTCTTCATCAGACTTAGAGCAAGGAAGCCAAGTGCTCCAGTGGGGGTTTCCCAGGATGCACATCTCTGCTGGGCGGCTCATTCCAGCTTAATTAATAATCGGACTCTTTTCTTTCACATATTGCTAAGGAACTACAGATGGTAAAAGTTTGGATTTTTTCCCAGAAAAGACTCTGAGAGCAAAAGCAGGGTAAGCAACTGGGGTTTTGTTCTTCTTACACAGACCCCATCTCAATTTCTGTCAGCACTGGAGTGATGAGCCAAATCAGAAATCCTGTGCTGTTTAAAGTTTCACCAGTGACTCACAAATGGCTGAGGAGGGACTTTTCTTACCAAACCTGGCTACTGTCCACAACCCAGAGGAAACTGCTGGGATGGCTATGCTTCCTTTCCACCCACAACAACAGAACATGGGAAGGAGAGGAGAATTTCAGATATGTTGTGCTGTGGTGAGAATCAAGCAGCCTGGCAGGTGTACTGTATCTACAAAGATGATGCTTCCCTAGTTAGGTCCAAACCTTCCCATCTTTCAGCTGGACCAATAGGACTATATCAACTCAAAAAAATAAAATGTCAATTTGTTTGTAAGAACTTTTAAATACTATCTAAACACTGACTCTAAGGTTAGAAATGATAATCATGGCCTGCATAGAACCATTTTCCTTGACAATATGTTAAAAAAGCCTTTTGTGTCTAGTCAGTCAATGCTGGTCACTGCTTGCATATTGTGAAAAATGTGTCTCAAAGCACGTTCCATAGAGGACAGCACACCATGAGAGTCAATTTTCTAGTGATTTTTTCCCCTGGAAAAAGTTACCAGAACATGGCTGTGCAAAGCAGTAATACTGTAGACAGAGAGTGCCTTGAGAAGCCAGCTAGATTGATTTTAGGATGGAAATCATTGTGGGGGGAAATGGTTTAATTTTGTCTGTGTATGCTTGTATGCTAAGTCACTTCAGTCCTGTCCAACTCTTTGTGACCCCATGGACTGTAGCCCACCAGGCTCCTCTGTCTATGGGATTCTCCAGGCAAGAATACCTGAGTGGGTTGACATGCCCTCCTCCAGGGGAATCTTCCCAACCCAGGGATCAAACCCGTGTCTCTTATGTCTCCTGCGTAGGCAGGCAGGTTCTTTACCACTAGTGCTACCACTGATTTTTTTAAATTCCAAGTTTCTGTTTTCCATGGCAGGGAGGTAAAAACTTAAATGCATAAAAAAGAATGTGTTTGCATATATGCTGTGAAATAAAGGTTATTGGTAGCCTGCTCCTGTCTCCTCACCTATCCCCGGAAGTCACACAGAGACAACCTCTTGTTCTCCAGATTCAGTCATATTCCTGCCCATGAAATGGGCCAGACACACCAACATGGTATGTCCCGAAAAAGCCCTCACACTGTGAGGGAGGTAACTCTTCAGGGTAAGTTAGTCATTCCTCACTAGAACAATTTTGAGGTGTTTTCCATACGTTCTGTCCAGAGACGATTCCAGAGACGATTAACAATCAGCCTCCTGCTCAGTAAGACACTCTTCATTAGCTTTGCTGTCACACTCTCGGGGGGCTTCTGAAGAGCTCCCCCCACTGAATGACTTACTTCCAAATTGCTGTTTCAGGGTCCGACTCAGAGCACATCCAAACAAATACACCACCAGAGTGTTAAGCATAGCCAACCATCTCACTCAATACCGAGTATGTTGGTATTTCCAACATACTATTCTGGGGCAGTATAGCTAATATTCAGAAAATCTGTGGAAAATTCTCTTTTTAAACCTCAGGTGCTCAGACAAAAACCTGCTTGACACATACTCTGGGGTCTTCTTTGGCCCTGGCTAAAGTAAGGAGAAGATTCACCTAGAAAGGACAGCTTTGTGTTCAGAGACAAGAACATACAGCAGTCCATTATCTCTTCTTGTGAGTTCCACATCCTGCTTTTGTTTTCCTTTCTTTCCGGTGTTTCTCTAATTTCACCTTTCTATATTGACAGACAAGGACAAGTGAGAGATACAAGGAATGGGAGTCTGAACAGAAAGACAAAGTCCAATGAGCAATGAAAATACAAATAACACAAGATCACTAATAGTGAAGATGTGACGTATAAAAGATACAATTCGTAAGCATCCCTAATCCAGGTAAGAATACGGAAGTCCAAGATGAGGGGCACTGGTTCATGTGTAACAGAAAGAGTACAGAACAAGTAAGAAGGCAACCCGAGAATCAGGAGGACAAATTCCTTTAAATTCTGAGTCCACATCAGAGAATTTGTTTGACCTATATATTCCATTGCTATCCTATGTAGCTTTGAAGTTTGACATTAAAGAGATTTGGCTAAAATTTAAAATGTGAGTGTAGACCAGAAATTTAAAGAAGGCAGGAATTAAACCCTAAAAGGGGCATTTATCTCTTTGTGGCAGCTGAGTAAATTATTTAGCATGATGTCTGCTGCAATAGAATAACAGTATCAGCAACCAAAACTTGCTTCATCACCTGCCTTGCCAAGTATTTCAATTTTTCTTTCACTCTGAGGAAACTGATTGGCAGAGAAGCAACAGAAAGTGCAATCATAAAATCTAAAACCTGAAACATTTTAAAACCTACAAAGAAAAATTTTTGCTAACTCCCAAATAAACATTCAACTTTACAAAATTCTACTTTCCTGATATACTACACTGAACACGTCCTCATCATGGAGATGAAGTTGCACGGTGCCTGCTAATACTGTACTTGCAGTAACATGCCCAGGGAGAAAAAACTGAGAAGAGTTCTAGGGATGGTAGTAGTTACTGAACCATCTGTGCTGCCAAATAGTGTAAAATTCAGATCTATTCACTTTACAGATGGCTGTTTCATTTCAGGAAAAGCAATTTCATAATGGATAGTCTAGATCACCACTTTCACCTATTGGAAGCTTAAAAAAAAAAGAAAAACACCTCAACAATGAAAGTACTGAAACAAGAATTATAAGGAATACTTTTTTAAAAAATAAACAGTGAGTCACTCTTAATATTATTTCATATTTCCTCACTTATCAAAGATCCAGTTAGAGAGCTCAGGATTTTTTTACTTCAGAAAATGAGATGCAGCGATTCATAGGGCTTGGAAATAACCTGTGTATAGATGACTGGAAGAGTCATATCGCATTTTGCATCCTCACAGGTACCTGACCTTATTGCAGCTTCTCTAATAGCCTCTGTAAGGTACCTTGCAAAATCTTCAAGGTGGTTAAAAATGGGAATGGTAGACTTTCAATTTTTGTTCATATCAGATTTCTGATTTTAGCAGTCCTCTCACCCATGCAGAAAATCCTTCCTTAGTAACTTATACACTATCACAATTTCAAGAAATTGAAAATCTATTTTACTTCATCCAAATTTGAAATAAGTTAAGTTGCCACTGTCCTAGAATAGGTCTGTTACAGTGCTAGGAGCCAGAACAGTCTAACGATCCAACATTCTCTGAAAAATATGATTATCTCATCTCCTAGTCAAAAATGTCATTTGTTCACCAATATCTCTAGAATAATCATAAAACGTTTTTTAACATGCCTCTTGATATGCATCTTTCCTCTACTACAATGGAAGTAACTTTTCACTATTCTATAGTACTCAGCTTAAGTAGCTCTTCCTACCATAATCCTGAACAGATTTAATATCCTTGCTATGATGATCTCACATTTGAGTCCCCTGTTTCTTCACTACCTGCATATCCAAATCATCTTTACTTTTCTAACTTTACAGTATATCTGAACATATTCATCCATTTTCCTATGTCCATCCTCCAAGTCACCATCATTTTTTGCCAGGAGTATCCCAATATACTTCCTATTTTCTCCTTTTGCTGTGCTATAATCCATTTTCCACATATCAGGCAGTAAGCTTTGAAATACATCAGTAAAATCAGACCATTCTGCTGAGCATCATAGCAAGTGGCTTTCTACAGAAGTTAGCAATAATGACTTTTTTGTGTTGGATAAAACTGTTGAGAATCCCTTGGACTGCAAGGAGATCCAACCAGTCCCATCCTAAAGGAAATCGGTCCTGAATATTCATTGGAAGGACTAATGTTGAAGCTGAAACTCCAATAATTTGGCCACCTGATGGGAAGAACTGACTCCTTGAAAAAGACCCTGATGTTGGGAAATATTGAAAGCAAGAGGAAAGGGGATAACAGAGGCTGAGATGGTTGGATGGCATCACCGACTCGATGGACATGTGTTTGAGTAAGCGCCTGGATGGACAGGGGAGCCTGGAGTGCTGCAGTCCATGGGGTCACAAAGAGTTGAACACAACTGAGCGACTGAACTGACTAATTGAACTTAGGAAAAAACTGACTCACTGTTGTGATCTATCACTGTGCATGTTATAGCTCTTGCCTCCCTCTCATGCTTAAGTTCATACTTCCTACTTGCTCATTTTGTCTTGATCATGTATCTCCATATTAAACATCTGAGTCCTTATTCTGTAAGCATTTCTAAGCTCATTTTATCCCATAATGACTTTCCCAAAATATTCCTCTGAAATGTTATTTGAATGAAATGTTACTTCCCCTAACCTTTATGCTTCTTTATGCTATTCAGACCTCACTAATTCAGCCACTCAGTACTGCTCAGTCACCTGCCATACATCATTTCCATTGCTTTAGAATGCTTGATGCTATGTTAAAAAACCATTCATTGACCAGTTACCCATAGTAACCTTGTTTTTGCTGCGCTCAGCCTTAAACTCTAATCTTGGCATGTAGATTAGCTTTGGCACATAGTAGCTTTTAGTAGATATTTGTTGAATAAATAACGATTTTATAAATGAATGTTGTTTGTTTTAATGCCATACGCATATATATGCTAGTATAATGACTAACCATAACAGATACTTGACAGAAGTATTTTGAAGGAAAATATCTGATTTTACTAGGTCAATTTATGTTTTTCCAAAGGTTAAAGAGCCTACTTCCACTTCGTCTATATCAGATAATTAAATGTGTCTCTTTTATATGCCAATACACAGTATGAAAAAAATGTCAAAGGAGAAGAACAACTGAGTGGACCATATCCATTGCAGAAGTTACACTTAACAAGACTATGTCACTAGTAAAGCCATATATGTATATATGAGCAAAAGCATACTGATCTATTAAAAAAGAGAATTTAGAAATACTGTTTCTAACAGAAATTATAAAATATTATTGAAATGAACAACTCTAAAAAGGACTAAATTATACAGCAGAGTGGCTAATATTGTAGAGTCAGTTGACGAGCCAGGAGAGAAAGCCAAAGAAAAATTCTAGTAAAGATTCAATTTTGAGAACATAAAGTTCAGTATAACATCATCTCTATTACAGAAACTTACAAGGACATTATAGCAAATGCCAAGCTAAAGCATAACTCAGGAAAATTACAATAAATATAAAAGGAGGGAATAAAAATGTTTTTAATTCTGAGGCTTGCATTTTAAATATAATACAATGGATGTGTGAGATGGGATAAGTCAAGAAACAGAGTTTGTTCTGTGCTCGGTCCTGGCGGTGTCTTATGTTCGAGCTTTTCACGTGGTAGCTATCCCATAGTCTGGTTAGGTACCACTTCACACCAGTCAGAATGGCTGCGATCCAAAAATCTGCAAGCAATAAATGCTGGAGAGGGTGTGGAGAAAAGGGAACCCTCCTACACTGTTGGTGGGAATGCAAACTAGTACAGCCACTATGGAGAACAGTGTGGAGATTCCTTAAAAAATTGCAAATAGAACTACCTTATGACCCAGCAATCCCACTGCTGGGCATACACACTGAGGAAACCAGAATAGAAAGAGACACATGTACCCCAATGTTCATCGCAGCACTGTTTATAATAGCCAGGACATGGAAACAACCTAGATGTCCATCAGCAGATGAATGGATAAGAAAGCTGTGGTACATATACACAATGGAGTATTACTCAGCAGTTAAAAAGAATTCATTTGAATCAGTTCTGATGAGATGGATGAAACTGGAGCCGATTATACAGAGTGAAGTAAGCCAGAAAGAAAAACACCAATACAGTATACTAACACATATATATGGAATTTAGGAAGATGGCAATGACGACCCTGTATGCAAGACAGGGAAAGAGACACAGATGTGTATAACGGACTTTTGGACTCAGAGGGAGAGGGAGAGGGTGGGATGATTTGGGAGAATGACATTCTAACATGTATACTATCATTTGAATCGAATCGCCAGTCTATGTCTGACGCAGGATGCAGCATGCTTGGGGCTGGTGCATGGGGATGACCCAGAAAGATGTTATGGGGAGGGAGGTGGGAGGGGGGTTCATGTTTGGGAATGCATGTAATAATTAAAGATTTTAAAATTTAAAAAATAAAAAAATTTAAAAAAAAGAAAAAAAAAAAAAAAGAAACAGAGTTTGGAGATATCTGTCTTCTTTAAAGTTTCTCATGAAAAATTTATTTATATATTGCATATTCAATTTTTTAAATAAACATATTGAGAGGCACATATGACTCAGGCCAATAAATCTGGTAAGGGAATGTTTGAAAAGTGTGTAAACGGAATCTGACAGTACAATAACTAGTTTTCCTTCTTGTCAGAATATGTGAGACCAAGATTTTGACCCTTGATTTTAATCAGAAGAAGTCAAAGTGTGTGCACCATTTTCTTTTAAGACTGGCCACACATCATAACTGAAGAGAAAAAAAAAATGCACAGTGTAAGTGAAGCTCATTAATCTGGTTCTGCATTTTAAAACCCCTCCTGGAACTCTTTCAGTAAACCAGCCTCCCTAATCTATTTAGAAGGAGACATCTAATGTGATTCCTGTATAGTGGGACTCTGCCACTTTGAAGATTTAATGGCGTTAGACCAAGAGGAGAAGGTGAGAGACTGTCATCAGCCACTGTCTTTGCTCCAGAAAAAATTTGCAATACAGGGTCAGGACACCTGTCCTTGTCCATAACAGTCATGAGATTTTCTCACTGGTGTATACTCCATAGGAAAAACCTCTCTGCTTCTATTCCAACACCAAGCAAGTCAGTCCAAGAGATAAAGACTTGGGTCAACAGCAGGCGAAGGTACTCAGTTAAAGACTTTACAAACTCAGGTTATAGAAAAAGGCAAAAGTGCTGCTAGTTGAGTAGATTCATTGCCATGTAGGCAGCAGAAATGCAATCTTTTTTCCAAAGGAAAGCATCGTCATTTTATGTATTCAGAACTCACACAAATTATGGAGGAAAAGCATAGCAAATCAAAATCAGTACTCTCATATTAGAGACTAAAGATTAATATTAAATTTGCAGACACCTTTTGTGGTTTATCCTCTTACTATTTTTCTGTGATTATGTCATATATATGTTCTATTAACAAACATAGAAGTATAAGAAACTTGTTAAACTTTATGTTTTATATAATAATAAATCAAAAAGATATTTTTCACAAAATTTTTCAGTTTAGAAATTTTAAAAAATTGGGATAAAATATACATCCCTTATAATACAGTGTTTAGGTGTTTGGTCTGAGGAGTTTTTATGATTACATGTAGCCATGTAATAACCATTCAAAGTAAGATATAGAACATTTATATCTCCTTTGAATGTTCCCTGATGATTTTCTCCACTCAATTCCACCCTTACTAGAAGTAACCACTTTCTTATTTTCAATACCATTCTAATTATGCTTATACTTCAAAAAAATGAAATCATAGACTATTTATCATTTTATTAAATATAATACTTTTTGAGTCATACATGTTCTCGAGTTTGTTAGGAGTTCATTTCTTTTTTTTTATTTTTGAATACTTCATTATATAAATATAACAGTATCTGCTTATCTATTTTTCTTTTAGTGAATATTTCTGTTATCTTCAAAATATTGAAATTTTATGAATAAGAAGTAGTCATAAAAGTCATTTGTAGCATTATGTTTTTATATCTCTTGCATAATTACCTAGGAGTATCAGTTTTCATTGACTTTTTTCCATCTTTTAATTCAGAAAGAATTCACATTAAGAAAATATGAAATCTTTTTGTCAATGAAAATTATATATTTTTCCACTGAAAAATATTTAGATCTTTTAAGATTTAGACCTTTCATTTCTTTCTGCATGGTTTCGTCATTTTCAACAAAGATCTCCTGCATAATTTTATAAGATATATTACAGCTTGATATGTGAATATCTTGTTGCTATGAAAAAGGTATTTTTCTATTTCAGGTCTAATATTCCATTGCTACTATAGAAAAATGGAATTTATTTCTGTGTACTGAAGTTCTATTGTGCAGTCTGGCTCAGTTAACTTACTAATTCTAGGAGCAGTTTCTAGATACACAGCAATGTCATTTACAGGTAGAGCTTCACTTCTTTCACAGTCACCTCAGCTTTTATTCTTTATGTGTATGTAATATATATATATATATATATATATATATGTAGGTTTTCTCTTATTCTGTTTCCAATTCTTATACTGTTATTAATAATAATCCCTTAGCAAAATTTATAGAAATAAAACAAAAAGAACTGTTGCAGAAGGGACAACAGATACTCGTATTCAAGGACTCAGACAAGGATGACTTCTTTTGAAGAAGTAAAGAAAATAAAGTTTGCCTCTGAGGAAAGTATAGAGAAACTATTCATGTCCTAGACACAAACAATAACACGTTGATGCTGGGGTTAGAGGGATGCCAGAGCTCTTGGCCCTGGTAGAGAATCAGGAGGTCATGCTGGGCAAAGGGTCCTGTACTGATTGCATTGGAGCTCTGTAACCTCAAGACAAGAGGTAGTAAACTCCTTACTACCAAGGATATCAGGATGAAGTAGGTTTCTGAGAAAGCCTCATCCTGATGCCCAGGAGTACAAGGTTTATCTAAGATTCAGGTGGACAAGGACAGCAGAGGTCTGCCTCTGCCTTTATCATAAGCCTGGGGACAAGAAACAAGCAGTGACAGTCCACTGCTGATGGAGCACAAGGAACATGGATATAGACCCCCTGTGCAAACAAGTGAGGAGGAATAGCAGAAAGCTTAGGGAGGAAGCAAAACACTGAGAAAATCCTCTAGCCTCCTGGGTCCTGCATTAGAGCACAAGGTATCTAGAGCCCTTACCCAGAGAATGATGAACCATACATTGCCAAGAAGATAAAAATAAGAATACAATCCTAGCAGTTCAACTCCTAAGTAGACTGAATCAACCACCTACACTCTGGCCTAATAGAAAAAGCAGCATGGCCATTCCTTGACAAAAGTAGAATTTTTGTCTCTGTTGTTATGCTACATGTGATAGCTGTTAGTCAATCAAAAGTTAAAGAGCATGTAAAAAACAAGGGAAATTACCCACTTTTAAGACATAAAGCAATGAACAGAACCAGACTAAGAAATGACCCAGATATTGTAGCTATTAGGAAATGGAAAACAGCTGTTTAATTTTTGAAAAATTTGAGGGGAAAATGTTGATTAACACACATGAACAGACTAGGGAATTTTAGTGGAGAGATATGATCTGTAAGAAAGAATACAATGGAATTGTTAGAAATAACATAATGATAAAGAATTCTTTTGATGAACTCAACAGTCAGCAGAAATCAAAGTCAAGCATATAGAGGAAAATAATTTAAAAAGGCAAAAAAAAAAAAGGCAGTATCCAGAAGCTGTGGAATTAAACAAATGGCCTAAATTCAAGTTTGAGGAGTTCAAGAATGAGAAGAGAGAAAGAGGAGAGAAAAAGGAAGGTTGGAGAGAAAATAGCTGAGAACTTTCCAAAAGGAATAAAAACATACAGAGACAGACAACAAAATATAGACATCAGTAGCACAGAGAAACCCTAGCAGGATAATAACAACAAAAACACATACCTTAATCAAAAAAAAAAATTAACTAAAAGTAAAGAGAAAAGCTTAAAGGCAGCCAGGAAAAATAAAATAAAATAAAATAAAGACGGACAAAAATAATTATAGCATACTTCTTCTGAGAAACAATTCAAAATACTGGGTAGGGGGGAATAAACCCAGAATTCCATATCCAGTGAAATACATTTCAAAAGTAAGAACCCTTTCAGAAAACAAACACTGGAATGTATTGCCAAGAGACTTGCTGTACACTAAATATTAAACTGATGCTTTTGAACTGTGGTGTTGGAGAAGACTCTTGAGAGTCCCTTGGACTGCAAGGAGATCCAACCAGTCCATCCTAAAGGAAATCAGTCCTGAATATTCATTGGAAGGACTGATGCTGAAGCTAAAATTCCAGTTCTTTGGCCACCTGATGCGAAGAGCTGACTCATTTGAAAAGACCCTGATCCTGGGAAAGACTAAGGGCAGGAGGAGAAGGGGACGACAGAGGATGAGATGTTTGGATGGCATCACCGACTTGATGGACATGAGTTTGAGTAAACTCTGGGAGTTGGTGATGGACAGGGAAGCCTGGCGTGCTGCAGTCCATGGGACTGCAAAGAGTCGGACACGACTGAGCAAGTGAAATGAACTGAACTGAACTGAAATATTGTACAAAGTCTTATGAAAGTAAAAGTTTATCATCTTATGGAAATTTGATGGGCAAAAATAAATGTAGAAGACAGAAACTACAAAGAGAAATAAACATAAAAGATACTGTTGTCTTATTTCACATCCCTTTTTAAGCTAACATTATGTGAGCAAAAACACAAAACAACAAAGTGTGAGATTCACAAGGTCTCTTCAGATAATCTGTGTTTTAAAATAGCACAAAGGTAAGAGGGAAGATTTGGGAACACACTGTTTTAAGTTTTATAAACTTTATGCACCATAGTATAATAAATAAAACCAAAACAACAAATAAAACAGAAGAAGACTCCAATACAGGGAACAAATTAGTGATTACCACTAATGAGGGGTGGGGTGGGGGAACAAAACAGAAAAAGGCGAATAAGGGGCATAAACTACCAGTTATGAAACTAGTAAGTCACAGGGAAGTTATGTACAGTATAGGGAACATAGTCATTATTTTATAACAATTTTGTATGATGTGTATAATATAAAAATACTGAATCACTATGTTGTATGTCTGAAACTAGTAATATTTCAAGTCAACTATACTTCAGTGACTTTTTTAAAAAGTAGACAATAATAAGTTACAGACATATTTCATTAAGTCTAGGCCAATTAATTAAAAAAAATAAAGATAAAACTTACTGACCAACAGAAAAGAGTTGGAATAAAAAAGACTGAATCCAAAGGAAGGTAGGAAACAAAGGCAAAAAGAAGGAACAAAGTCACCACAGAGAACATATCTAACAAGATGGAATCCTCACATCCAATCGCATAATTACATTAAATAGGAATGCCCGAATACTCCAGTATGAAGTAGATTGTCAAATTAAGATTTAAAAAGACCTAAATGCGTCATGTGTAATAGGAAGCCAACTTTAAATACAAATACATAGACAGGTTAAGTGTAAAAGGCTGGGGAAAATACATCATGCAACATTGGTTAAAGGTGACATAACTAGATTTCCAGGAAAAAAAAATATATATATATATATATGTTACAGAATAAAAAAATTACCAAGGGTACAGAGGAACATCACATAATTTTAAGCTAATTAGTTCATCAAGAAAACATAACAATCCTAAGAATGGATTAGCCACCAAGGCTACTTCAAATCGCATGAACCAAATACTGTTATAGTAAAAGAAGAAATAGAAAAACATACAGGTATACATGGAGACTTCTCATTTCTCCCTCAGTAATCAATTTCAGAAGACAGAAAATCAGTAAGGGTTTGGAAGACCCGAGATGTCAAACAGCTTGACCAAATTGAAATTTATAGTACAATCTGCCCAACAACAGCAGGACATACATTTTTTTTTTTTTTAACTGGATATGGCAGATTGACCAAGACAGACTATAGTCTGGGTTGTAAAACAAATATCAACAAATTCAAAGAACAGAAGTCATACAAAGTATGTTCTTTCCATTGCTAAAATGGAAAAAAGCCCCACAATATATCTGAAATAATTAGATTTTAGGGGCCTCCCTGGTGGCTCAGATAGTAAAGAATCTGTCTGCAATGCAGGAGACCCAAGTACAACCCCGGGGTCAGGAAGATGCCCTAGAGAAGGAAATAGCAACCCAACCCACTCCAGTATTCTTGCCTGGAGAATTCCATGGACAGGGGAGCCTGGGCAAGCTACAGTCCATGGGTTTGCAAAGAGTAGGACACAACTGAGCAACTAACACACAATTAGATTTTAACAGATTTCATGACATGAGGCTAGGTAGACATAAAAATTAATTATATTGATTCTTAAAATTATATTTAAAATTTTGTACTTATTTGCTATACAAAGCATATAATAAATATGACTAAAATTCTAAATTTCCAGAAGAGATATTCATTTGTCTTAGGGTCTAATATTAATAATTTTTACAATATTCATTATTGTGTTTTTGTACTTTTTATACTTTGTTTTCAATTTTCTTGTATTCCACTATGAAATTTAAATGAGTTAAAAACAAAAAGTGTCTTATGCAAAGGGAGCTGCAGATGAGGAGATGATTAGATTCATGCGTGCCAAGTCGCTTCAGTTGTATCTGACTGTGTGGCGCTATGGACTGTAGACCTCCAGGGTCCTCTGTCCATGGCATTCTCCAGGCAAGAATACTGGAGTGGGTTGCATGCCCTCCTCCAGGGGATCTTCCCAACCAGGGATAGAATCTGTGTCTCTTACGTCGCCTGCACTGGCAGGTCGGTTCTTTACCACTAGCAGCACCAGCATCACCAACTCAATTGACATGAATTTGAGCAAACTCCAAGAGATAGTAGAGGACAGAGGAGCCTGGTATGCTGCAGTCCGTGGGTCACAAGGAGTTTGACATGACTTCGTGATGAAAAACAACAAATCTCATCTACTTTGTTGAGTATAATTATTTTAATAATAATAACAAGAGGTATAAGTAGCTTTTCTGCCACAAGATACATATAAAGCAGAGGACTTACAACAGACTAATAATTATGAGAGTGTATAAATATAAATCATCTGCGTACTCACTAAGAATGACAAAAAATAAATTCAAGAACTTTTTTTGATTATTTTTTTTCCCTAGTGGTTCCTGCAATGCAGGAGACCCAAGTACAATCCCTGGGTCAGGAAGATTCCCTGGAGAAGGGCATGACTACCCCTCCAGTATTCTTGCCTGGAGAATTCCATGGACAGAGGAGCCTGGTGGCCTACAGTCCATGGGGTCATAAAGAGCTGGACATAAGTGAGCAAATAACAGTTATCCAATATTTAGTCTGAAACAATAAAAAAATATTTTTAAACTCTATCTTTAGAAAATAATACTGAGATCTCTGAACTGTTACAAGTAATTAATCATGTATTTGAGTTTAGGTTGGCTATCATAAATACCAAACTTTATCTAACGGGGGAAAAAAAATACAGCTCCTTTTCCTTAATGCCAATTCTTTCTTGATTCTTTAAAAAATATGAGGGGTTGGTGGTGGTGGGAGAATTCCAATTATATATGTTCTCCTAACTGAAATTGTTCATTGGCAGCTGGCTCTCTGGTTCTGAAGTTTTATAAATCCTCTTTGGATGCATATATTCTAGAAATGGATTTTGCCTTGAGCACTATGATTCATCTTGAGGTAGGAAAACTTCTAAATTAATGTCTGTCTCTCCTCACTCTCATTCTTGGATTTTAGGTGTTTTTTTTTTTTCGTATCAATATCATGAAAAGTGATACAACATTCTACATCTGGACCATTTGATTATTTTTCACTGAAAGTTGTATAAAATGAAAACTTACCAAATGACAGCTTATGTGTTATCAATGTTTAAAAATCATTATTTAAATATAAAAGACCCAAATGTGCTTTATTTCTTAAATCTATTGATAGTGGATATCAATAATGATCACACATAGATGATTTAATAATCATCACACAGTACAGTCTTTAAAATATACCATGAATGCTTTGAATAAAGATTAAGCAAATAAAAATATCTTTAGTGTTTTGTGTTTAATACTGATGAGAATCTAGACATGAAATATAGCAGTTATATATTGAAAACAACAAGAATTTACAAATTACTTGTTCTTAAAAGATGTACTAAAAATTCAGCTATCCAGAGTCTAATTTAGGAGACTGTTTTTCAAATATGTTAACCAGTATGTTAACTCTGTTTCCACCACTGCTTCACATTCCTATATTTACAATGTGATGTCAACTCCAGAGCAGGGTTGGAGGGTGAGAGAGGAGGGTAGTCTGTGCCACTTTGAAGAAATCTATTCTCTCGTACCTCATGGAGTCTTAAAGGCCTTCAGATATGAAAGCTATTTAGTATCACTCAAAAGGGCTCTCTCATCCCATCCTTATTTCTGGCTCTCTTTTGTGACCCATGTGGCCCCATGGAGCCCACTAGGTTCCTCTGTCCATGGGATTCCCCAAGCAAGAATTCTGAAGTGTACATCATTTCCTCAAGAGGATCTTCCTAACTGAAGGATCAAACCCAAGTGTCCTGTGTTACAGGCAGATTCTTTACCGTCTGTGCTACCAGGGAAGTCTTCTGGCATACATAAACCTGCCTATATCAGGGATTTTGTTTACTCACACTCAATTTCTTTGGAAGTTTATTGTGTGGCTTAGACAAATGTTGGGATGTTGCTATGGGTCTCAATGTTTCATCCCCCCAAACTCAAATACTGAAATCTTAATCCCCAAAATGATGGTATAATGGGGTGTGGTTTATGAGAGCTGATCACATCGTGAGGAAGAAACCCTCATAACTGAGACTAGTGACTTTATAAAAGAGTCCCCACAAAGCTACTTGGCCCTTTCCACCACTTGAAGACTCACCGAGAAGTCAGCAGTCTCTCAAGCCAGAAGAGGCTCTTTGCCAGAACAGAAAACATGCTCACTCTCTGACCTTGGTCTGTGAGAAGTAAATTTTTGTTGTTCATAAACAGCCCAAACAAATTAAGACAGATGAGCATAAAAATAAAGTGGCACAGGAAAGTAATGAGAAAGAAATATGACCAGGAAGGCATAACTGAAACTGTTAATACTGTGATGGTTAGGGAAAAAAAAAAAAATCACCTGAAAGAAGCAGGTCATAAGAGTCAGCAAGACATTGCCAAGAACTATGCTTTGAGTTGATACCTAAACAAGGCAGAACCTGCCACCTGGGCTCCTTTCCCTCATTTCCTGAGGGCTTCATGGTTTAGAACTTTTAACTGTGAAAAGAACAAACAGGCTGTGGATTAAAACTCATTGTAAGGTGTTGCCATTGTGACAGAGAAGGAATTAACAGTTTGTTCATTTAATTTCAGACAGTAGCTCAGGCGGTAAAGAGTCTGCCTGCAGTGCTGGAGACCCAGGTTTGATCCCTGGGTCAGGAGGATCCCCTGGAGAAGGAAACGGCAACTCACTCCAGTATTCTTGCCTGGAAAACCCCTTGGGTGGAGGAGCCTGGCAGGTTACGGTCCATGGGGTCACTAAGAGTCAGACATAACTGAGCAACTTCACTTAATTTAGTTTCTGAAATTAATATAACACTTTAAACCAAACATTGAAAACTCATCTGTTTCCTTGCTATTAAGAAGCATAATTGTATTCTTGGGTTGAAAATATTTGTGCAAAATTTAGTAATATGTCAAATATTCTCATTCAAATTGTTGATTCCTGGAAAGTAATCATTACTTCATCTAACCTAAGTAAAAGGCTCATGAGATTTCTTCTCATTTTAATAATATAGAGACATGTTACATGTACCAGATACTCAAGTAAAGACCTTATATTGTTGTTCAGTCACCCAGTTGTGTCCAAGTCTTCATGACCCCATGGACTGCCAGGTCTCTGTGTCTCTCACCGTCTCCCAAAGTTTGCCCAAGATCATGTCCATTGCTTCAGTGATGCCATCCAACTTTGTATAAGCATCTTATTGAATCCTCACAACAGCCCTATGGTATGGCAAAGCTATATAGGAAAACAGACCAATGTTTACAGAAGCTAATGACTAACACAGAGCAAAGCTAGAATGCGAACCCAGGGATTCTGATTATAGATTCTACTTGCTTAATTATCAGGTTACATTGTTCTGTGTGTGTGTTGGTCACTCAGTCGTGTCCGACTCTGAGACCCCATGGACTGTAGCCCTCCAGGCTCCTTTGTCCATGGGATTTTCCAGGAAGAAATACTAGAGTGGGTTGCCACCTATGTATGCAGAAACTGAGCAAGGAAGAACCAAATGACTTGTTCATGCTGATGTAGTAAATTAGAGATAACAGAACATTAAAATGAAAATTACAAATGTCACTCATTCTACCAGTCAAACCAGACTGAAATCCAGGTGTTGGTCAGAAGTAAGCTCTGATCAGAAGCTTGCATGGGGAATGGTCCCCTCCCAGGCTCCCAGGGTCTAGAAGTGGGAGTTGGGTGGAGGATTAGGGTTCAGATTATTTGCAGACCTCATCTTCTTGTGACTATAGGATTCAAGTCTCCATTGTCTTGTGGGCTGTCATCGGAGACCTCTCAGCACACACAGACTGATCAAAGTCCTCTGTTACCCAGCCTCTCTATAGCCAGTGAAAAGCCATGACTTTCTGTCATACAGATGCAAGAAAATGAATTCTGCCAACAACACCAGTTAGCTTTGAAGTGATTCATTGCCTAGTGGGGTCTCCAGATAAGAACATGGCCCAATTGAAAAAGCGACTGCAGCCTTACAAGACTCTGAGTAGAGGACCTATATAAGCCATCCCCTTTATCCATCCCTACTGTGCTGACCCCTCTGAAGGAGAAAAGGAACAGGTCGAACTGACTCCATCTTGAAAAAGAATAAAACTGTCTTGCACTTTCAGTGAGCTTTGGACTACGTGTCTGGTAGCAATGGGGATAACATACCTATGGCCAAAGTGGCCTCCTGGACTGACAAACACCAGATTCCATACCAAGATTTCCTGTCTCCAAAAAGATTGTAATAATCCCCTATGTAGTCAAACATCTCTGTAATCTTTATGGCACCCTTAGGTGTAGGCTACAATGTACACCTTCTGATTATGAATCATGGCTGTAACCTGACTATATCTCCCTTTAACACTTTCCAGGCTAGGTTTAAGAAATTTGGGGATGTGGGCTTGAGCAGCACACTTAAGGTATATAGGTTTTCACAAAAGTCAGTCAGGGTCCTTGGGTAAGAGGAGACTCTACCTTGGACCCACCGGTATAATAAACTGCACTCCACTATCTGCATTGTCCTTCTGAGTGAGTTTGTTTCCTGGGATGTGTGGCTACAACACCTTGACCTGAGCAGAACAGATTGTCTGTAAAAAAGAGGGATTCAGTGAACTTAACAGCAGATTTGACGTACCAGCAGAGAAGGGTCTTGATCTAAATCGCTGGACTCTTATTCCAGCCAGTATTTGCCTACACCACACTGGTCTTTGAGTGGTTGTCTGTTTATTCATTTGTTTTCTCAATAAGCTGAATGCTGATTATACAGCAATGGACATAATTTTCTAGGTATTGGGGGAAATACAATAATAATCTAAGTATGCTATCAACAATGCAAAGAGAAAGAAAGTGAAGTCACTCAGTCGTGTCTGACTCTATGCGACCCCAGGGACTGTAGCCCACCAGGCTCCTCTGTCCATGGGATTCTCCAGGCAAGAATACTGGAGTGGGTTGCCATTTCCTTCTCCAGGGGATCTTCCTGACCAAGGGATTGAACCTGGGTTTCCTGCATTGCAAGCAGACGCTTTACCCTCTGAGCCACCAGGGAAGACAAAGAATGGCACAAAAGAGCGTGCAGAGTGTTTCATAGGAGAGGTGCAGATAACGATCACTTGCAATTTAATGAAAAAGAATACTTTTACTTTGGGAGGAATGATCATTGAGAAGAGATCTTTAAAATGAGGTTAGCATCCTACCAAACTTGAAAGGACCAATAAATTTAAAATTGATGGCACTAGAGTAAATGTTAAGATAAAATACTCCTTTCTCATGAGCATTTCATATAAAATGACTTGTTCCGCATCAAGTAGACTTAGTTTTCTCAAACGCTGGTCATATCAAAGTCATCCATATATATTTTTTTTAATGGATTTACCTTAGGAAGAATGCTTACATATGTGTTGGTATATATGTGTGTGTTGAGAGTGATGTGACTGGTTTTCCTCAAAGTACTTGCACTATCAGCCAATAGCTCAAACCATTCCACAGCATTGGGCCCAGCAGCTGTCCTTTTTTAAAGCCTCACTGAGGATTTTGATAGACAACATGGATTGAGAAACCAAAGAATTACTTCCCAAGAATTCATTTAAAATTCTCTTGGACTTCCAGTTTCAGGACAGTGTCTTTCAACCTCTAATATGCATACATATTGCTGGGGATCCTGCCCAAATGCAGACAATATTTCAGCAAGTCTAGAAGGGACCTGAGATTCTGCATATCTGAAGCTGGAATCAACTCCTCTGAGCTGCTTTGGTTTTACTTTGTACTCCTCAGTATCACAAGAACAGGATTCCGCCTACAAAACTCACCCCACTAAAGTTATTTATCCCTGTAAAGCAACTTTGCCTCAAACCCTCCTGCAGACTGGGGCTCAGGTACAGCAAAATGTAGCACTAGAAGAGTTTCCCAGCTTTTCATGGGTATGTACCAATACCTAAAATCCATTGGTGGTTAGTTTTCTCACTTAAAAAAAGAGGGGAAAAAAACCTTTAAAATTAATCCAGGTACTGCAAAGCAATGAGATTCTGTTAGAAGCTTTTCAAAATATATATTATTGATGTGCCCTTCATATTTAATTTTGCCACGATCACCCTGTGAAATGAAATATTTCTTGCCATATTAGTAAACAAAGATGTCACAGCCATCAGCAATTTCAGCCTTTCAAATGTAAATTTCTGAGCCCAGAAGGCAATACCAGCTACTTGGCAGCCACTAACTGCTTCCCTGGTAAGCACTGAGGAATAGGAGTGGGTGGAGGTGGGGCGGAATGCAAGAATATATTAGAGGCAGCCACCTGCCACATCCACCACCCTCATGGTGACTGAGGAAGGAAGGACATGAACAATCAAAAGGCAGGATTTGGCCTGAGATAGATGCGATGCACATGAAATACAATTTCAGTAAGCCTGGATGCTTGTATCTTCCCATACATGGAAAAGTGCTAAATCCCTTAAGGCAAGGTACCTGGGTTTCCAATTAACAATAATCTTTTAATATTCAGATTACCTGTCCCTTGCTGCAAAACTTCTACATAGCCTGACTCCTCCTCCAGCCTCCTTGGAAACAGTTCTCTAGGGGTCCCCTGAAATGCTGTCTTCCAGGCTTGAAGTCCTGAGGATTCCTATCGAACCTAATTCTCAACTTTTAGGTCACGTGTATTTTTTCAGTTGACATCTATTACATCTATACGTAACTTTTAACAAATATCTAACTGAGGGGAAAAAAATCAATTTCTTCTGAACAAACAAAAGTGCGCTGACCCATGATGCATTTAAAAAAAAAAAAAAAGCACCTTGCTGAATGCCACTGCATGAAAGAATACTCTGGATTTTAAAGACAGACAATAGAAGGTCAAAATTATAACTACATGGGATTCGGAGACAGACAGGTCTGCATTTTACTTCTGGCTTGAAGTTAACTGCATGATCTTGGGTCATTTGCTTATGTCTTAGTTGTAAAAATTGGCACTTGCCACGGGTGCTTGCCATCCAATTCTACATGGATTAAAACCTACGCTGCTGCAGCTGCTGACCTCCAGCACCCCCTCAAGGAGCTCAGGATGGGGAACAGACAGGAGGCTCTCGGTGCTCTGGGAAAGCTGGCAGAACAGGTCTTCAGATAGACATTCTCAGGAGCTTGTTTTATGAGCCCAATTCTTGTATCTCCTCATACCTAGAATAGCATTAAAATCCATCATGGTGATCACTGTTTCTCTGGTCTAGCAGAAGCTTCACCAGAACAGAAGAAACTTCCTAAAAAATAAACAAGCTTAACTGCCTGTACTCCATATTTACCAAAGTGAAAGTGAAAGTGAAGTCGTTCAGTCGTGTCCGACTATTTGCGACCCCATGGACTGTAGCCCACTAGGCTCCTCCATCCATGGAATTTTCCAGGCAAGAGTACTGGAGTGGGTTGCCATTTCCTTCTGCAGGAGATCTTCCCAACCCAGAGACTGAACCCAGGTCTTCCACATTGTAGGCAGATGCTTTATCCTCTGAGCCACCAGGGAAGTCACTCCATATTTACCAAAATCATGTCTATTCTGGTCTTCTCCCACCATCTCTCTGGAGCAGCCTGTCACAGCTATCTGAGGTGCTGTCACCCAGGCTGCAGTCCTCATACTGCCCCAAATAAAACTTAACTTGTAACTCGCATCCTGTGCATTTTTTTAAGTTGATGGTGCCTAGGTTTCCACAACTGCAAACAGGATGTGGATATTGATAGCCCTAAAGAACCAGGTTTCAATGAGCACTACACATGGTAAAACTCTCAATCCATAAAGACTTACACAACAGGTATTATTGTTCTTAAAGTGGAAGAAACTGAAAACTAATTATTGCCCAATTCTCCTTCCCTGGCCCTGTAGTCTTACAAATCAGGGGAAACATCAGTGATTTATTGTGAAAGAGGAACAGGGATGAACACTCTAGAAGTCTCTCTGCAAAAATCACAGAAGCTTTTATACCTTTTCCAAGTAGCAGAATCCTAGCTTCTATTTCCTATTTCCCTTAATATGATGTCCTTGAAAAGAACTGTCATTTTCATTCAATAGAAAAACTAAAAGCTAAGTTTACTTTCTAAAATTGTAGCTAAAGTGAAACCAAAGTTAATTTCATTTTTTTCTGAACTTTTCATCTGAGTAGTTGTATCTTACAGTTTCTGTGTAAATAATATTCTTGCCATTATAACATTTTGTATAAACCAAAATCATAGGATAACTGTTACTTTAAGTAATGCATTACTCTATAAATGTAAATAGCCATAAAGGATAAAGAACACATTAAAAAGCAACTGAGTTTAATTGCATCCCTGGGACTGCTTGTTGTGCCTACAGCTGGATGTTAGCTCAAAAAAAGTCAAGGTCTGAGATGTATTTTCCAATTGCCTCTGAAATTGTAGAGTGGCTCTATGGCTAGCTTTCAACCACTGAATAATATTTAAAGATGAAAGGTTTTTAAGTGTAATTTTTTTTAATGTTGACATTTTACCCCACAATAATAATATAAAATTTACTTGTTTTGTTTGTGTTTTTCTCCCATCCCTCCCACTACCACATTCTACCACTTAGGGAAGGCATAAAATGATATTTCTGAGCCAGCATCATCGAAATGTTGGCCTTCCCAAATAACTTTAAAATTAGGACTGTAAAGAGACCATAAATAAATTGTATTGAATTTTAGTAATTCTGACCCATATGGCAAAAAGCAAAGAAGAACTAAAGAGCCACTTGATGAAAGTGAAAGAAGAGAGTGAAAAAGTTGGTTTAAAACTCAACTTTGAGAAAACTAAGATCATGGCATCCAGTCCCATCATATCATGGCAAATAGATGGGGAAACAATGGAAACAGTGACAAACTTTGTTTGGGAAGTTCCAAAATCACTGCAGATGGTGACTGCAGCCATGAAATTAAAAGACACTCCTTGGAAGAAAATCTATGACCAATCTAGAAAGCATATTAAAAAGCAGAGACATCACTTTACCAACCAAGGTCCATCTAGTCAAAGCTATGGTTTTTCCTGTGGTCATGTATGGATGTGAGAGTTGGACTATAAAGAAAGCTGAGTGCCAAAGAATTGATGCTTTTGAACTCTGGTGTTAGAGAAGATTCTTGAGAGTTCCTTGGACTGCAAAGAGATCAAACCAGTCAATTCTGAGGGAAATCAGTCCTGAATATTCATTGGAAGGACTGATGCTGAAGCTGAAACTCCAGTACTTTGGCCACCTGATGTGAAGAACAGACTCACTGGAAAAGACCCTGACACTGGGAAAGACTGAAGGCAGGAGAAGGAGGTAATAAAGGATGAGATGGTTGGATGGCATCACCGGCTTGATGGACATGAGTTTGAGCAAGCGCTGGGAGTTGATGATGGACAGAGAATCTGGCTTGCTGCAGTCCATGGGGTCGCAAAGAGCCAGACACGACTGAGTGATTGAATTGAAGGTATAAAAGGGATTTGTGTTAAAGGGGAGAGGAACATGTCACCCCAAAATATGCATCTTCAGCATAAGAATTATTTTAGGCTAATTATTGAAAAAGCAGAAGCTGGAGAATCTAAGTTACCATTTTGTAAGAGACACTTGCAAGGGAAAATCTCCATTTGTAATGATGTCTCCAGGACTGTACCTAGAACAGAAGAATGACTCTAAATCTCTAGGAATGCTTAACATTGGAGGAGGCAAAGGCTTAAATCTTCATAACAACCATACCCCGTTTACTGTGCTTTTCCTGTTAACCTTCCATCACTGACCTTCCCACCTACTCCTTCTCATCCTTTTTATTTTTTTCTGTCTTTAGCTGGAGATGGCATTTTTAAGGTGGAAGCTCAGGCCTTTTTGGAGATTTACCCAGGTTTCCTGGGTCTTTGCTGCATATACAGAAGGCATCCACTTCTTTATTAAACTTCTGTTTGTTTTTCTCCCATTAAATTGCCTTTTCTTACAGGAGGTTTCAGCCAAGATCCTAAAAGGGTAAAGAGAAAATTATTTTTCCTCCCTCGACAGTATATAGATGGGTCAATATAGCCTGGAAACAAAGATTTCTACAGATTTCCTTTGGTAATAGGGCATTAATATGGCATATTTCTCCTTAGATCCTAATGTGGTCTCTAATTATCCACTAGTACTCAATAAGCTATTTCCAAGGATAGGGAAGACACTGTTAGTTACTCTGACAAGAGCTATGGAAATTAAATCCTGTAAGTAAACTGTAGCAGCTGACCTTAAGCCAAAGAACGGGAGGTGAAAGCGTATCCCACGGGAACACGCATCCACCAGTCTTAACCTTTCACCTTTGCATATTGTGGATCACTCTGTTGTCACAGGGAAAATAAGCCTAACATGTACCAGCTTTAAATCTTTCAGAAAAATGCAATATCCCAAGTCACATCGTCTAATGGATAGTAACAATTTCCAAAACCTTGACTCAGAACTTTATGATTCTTGGGGAAATAAAGGGGAGCTTCATCTAATCAATTGATTCATAAGACAGAAAAAGTAATAATGAACAATTCTATCTGATGCATATATATTTTCAACTTTTCCTTTTGTTAAGTTTGCTTTGCTGACAAAGGTCCATATGGTCAAAGCTATGGTTTTTCCAGTAGTCATGTATGGATGTGAGTTGGACCATAAAGAAAGTTGAGTGCCAAAGAATTGATGCTTTTGAAGTGTGGTGCTGGAGAAGACTCTTGAGAGTCCCTTGGACTTCAAGGAGATCCAACCAGTCCATCCTAAAGGAGATCAGTTCTGGGTGTTCATTGGAAGGACTGATGCTGAAGCTGAAACTCCAATACTTTGGCCACTTGATGTGAAGAGCTGATTCATTGGAAAAGACCTTGATGCTGGGAAAGATTGAAGGCAGGAGGAGAAGGGGACGACAGAGGATGAGATGGTTGGATGGCTTCACAGACTCAATGGATATGAGTTTGAGCAAGCTCAGGAGATGAAGGACAGGGAAGCCTGGCATGCTGCAGTCCATGGTTTTGCAGAGTCAAACATGACTAAGCAACTGAACGACAACATGCAAGGCACTACTGGAGTATATTATTGTCACCACACTAGTGAATGACCGTGACCAAGATGGCCTTAATGGTCTTACCCTTCTCCTCAGCTTCATTAACATTCAAATGGGTTTCATTCTCACTTTAAGTCTCCGATCTCCCTTTTCTGAGAACATTTACTTTAGGAAGCTTGTAATTACAAATTCTTTCTCCATCCCTTTGAATTATAAATAAATCTTCCAGCCTCTGACCAGTTTTCCAACCCAGGAATATCTTTTCCAAAGACCAAAGAGCCAGTACCTTTGAAATGTAGTAATCTAATGAGACAGATCCCCTATCTCCAAGTTTCCTGAGCCTGATTTAGATAAATATCGATTAGCAAATATAAAAGACTTCATCTCACTGACCAATGGCCCCCCAATAGCCTATTTCACCCCAGCTAACGGGAAACTCCCTTACCTCTTGTTTTAGTGGAGTTGAGTTCAATCTTTCCTATTGCAATAGTTTTGAATAAATTGTTCCTTGACTCTTTAACTCTGCCCAGGGCAGTTTTTCTTTGACAGAGTATGGATTCAATAGAAATTGGACAATAGGAAAAATGTTATATTGTTCCAAAGATTGAAAAGCTATCAGTTATAATAATGTATATGAACATGATGAGTCAGGGATGAAAGCCACAAATTCAGACTGTACCCGGGTCTCTGCTTAAGTGTAAGATTTCTTTGTCTTAGATTTCTGTCTCACCCATGTATCTCTTTGTGTCCACTTGGCCTGTAAGTAAAGTTAAATGTTACTCAGTTACTCTGAGTTACTATACAATGGTAATAACCAGGCTTCCCTCATAGCTCAGTTGGTAAAGAATCTGCCTGCAGTGCAGGAGACCCCAGTTTGATTCCTGGGTCTGGAAGATCCCCTGGAAAAGGGATAGGCTACTCACTCCAGTATTCTTGGGTTCCCTTGTTGTTCACCTGGTAAAGAATCTGCCTGCAATGCAGGAGACCTGGGCTTCATCCCTGGGTTGGGAAGATCCTATGGAGAAGGGAAAGGCCACCCACTCCAGTATTCTGGCCTGGAGAATTTCATGGACTGTATAGTCCATGGGGTCACAAAGAGTCGGACATGACTGAGCGACTTTCACTTCACATCACTATGAAATGGATCTTATAGAAGAGTCTAGAACAAACGTAAGTGTTCAAAGAACATGAATAAAGAGTAAGGACCAAGGGATTGGAGGGAGAAATGATATGTCAGGGAACAGCAAAAACGTGTTATCTTAACTAGAGTGTGTCAGCTACAAATCGGCACTTGTCATGGCTACTTACCATCTACAAGGGTTAAATCATCTTCTGCTGCAGCTGCTGACCTTTAACTTCCCCTGAAAGGAGTTCAGGATGGAGATCAGAAATGAGGTACTCTGTAAAAAAACTAGCAGAGTAGATCTTCAGATAGGCATTTTCAGGAGCCAGTTTTATGAGCCTAGTTCTTGTGAAGTGAAGTGAAGTTGCTCAGTCGTGTCCGACTCTTTGCAAACCCATGAACTGTAGCCTACCAGGCTCCTCAGCCCATGGAATTTTCCAGGCACGAATACTGGAGTGGGTTGCCATTTCCTTCTCCAGGGGATCTTCCCTACCCAGGGATTGAACCCGGGTCTCCCCATATTTAGAAAGACACTAAAATCCTTCATGGTGAGGATGGCTCCTCATGACTAGCAGAAAACTTCTGAAAAAACAAAAGGATATATAAGCTTGAATGCCAGTACTCCTCCTTCACCAAAACTACATATATACTGACCTTCATCCCTTACCTCTGTGGAACACTTTCTTAGATCTATCTGAGATGCTGCCACCTGAACTATATTCTTCATTTTGCCTCAAATAAGACTTAACTTGTCTAACACTCGGAAATGAATTGTCCGAGGAGACACATGTGCTGACAAAGGGAACTTGGTCAGGGTGTCCAATCCTCGGTCAGAAGATGATATCTCGGACTCTGTGTACAGTTCCCAAGTCAGAGGTGCCTTCTGAGGGCCAGCCTACATGGAAGGTCGGCCATTCTGCGCTGCAAAAAGTGATTAATTTATTCCTTTTAATTTCTACACTGAGGTCATGAGCGTGCATCTTGACCTCCTTAAAATTATCAGTAACCAAGGATAGAGGTGTGGGGCTAGAATGGCGTTGCCCCATCGTCCCTGGATCAGTCAGATGTTGGTAAATTAACACAGACAATACGAACAGCCACACAAACAGAGAGACAGCAGAAATACACCTCTGGGAGTCCGGAGGTAAAACCGAACGACGACGGCCTCCGGCTGTTCAGCGGGAGCGACCCGCTATCGTCTACAGAGAACAGGGGCACTCCGTCCCCCCACGCCGGGGTCGGGGACGTCTCCCAACGACCCCCACCGGTGACTCTCCCGCGCGTCCGCCTGAGTCGTATACCGGTCTCAGATACCAGGCCCTACCAGGAGTGAAAAGAAAGACAGATGACTTACCGGCTGCAGATGACTCTCCGGATCGGTCTTCCCGTGGAGCCGGTGGCAGATCCCGGATGAGCCCCAAATGTTATGCCCAAGTCGCGAAATCTCCCAATGACCACCAGGGAGCCGGTATCGGATGCAAAAGCAAGAGAGTTTTTATTACCAAGCTCGCGCTGGGGCTCCCACCGATACTGACGCAGCAGCTATAGGGAGCAGCCCTGAGCGCTGGGTTACATTGCTTATATAGGGTATTATCGCGCGAAAAATTCGAAAAATGGGAGTCTCCGGGTCTGATTGGTCACCTTCTGGTGAAGGGTTAGGTGTTGAGTTCTGATTGGTTCTCCTTTCCCGGGCTTGACTCGAATTTCCCGGGCTGGCCAAGGGTTCTGATTGATTCGCAGGTGGTGGGGTGAGGTCAGGGCATTTCCAAAGGCTCTTTTCCTGGAATCTTACAAAATGGAGTAGCTTAGATTCTTTAATGGTAGCACTCTTTACCCTGAAGTTAACTTCAATCTGATACTGATATCACCACTCCAGCATTCTTGTGCTTACTATTCCCATGGTATTTCTTTTTCCATTAATTCTCTCAGTGAACTTGTTTTTTTTCTATTTAAAGTCTGCCTCCTATAGACAATGTTTCTATCCATTCTGACAATCTCTGCTTCTCATTGGACTTTTCAGTGCATCAGCATTCAATGTAATTATTGATATTTTTGGAGACAGGTCTTCCATTTTACTATTTATTTTCTGTTTGCAGCCTTTAATTTCCACTCCTATTTTCTTTTAAAATTATGTAATAGATTTTAAAATTACTTCTTAATGTATCTATTGACTTTTTAGCTTTCCGAGTGTTAGACAAGAGCCCAGTTTCGGGCCCTGGAAGGGGTCCCTCTTCCTGCAGCAAATGGCGGCTCTGGCGGGGACTCTTTTTCGCCGAGACTGACATCCTGACCACTTGGGGTACTCAGGGGCCAGCTTGCCTGCCAATGGACCAGACCCAGCGGCCGCAACTGGGACCCTTTTGTCCCTGGTCTCCTCCTGACGCGGACAACTGGCCAGAGTGCCCCGACCGATCAGATGCCTCATGACCTGCAACCAAGACTGGAAAAAGACATAATTTAAGGGACTGTCTCCAACCTGGACGGAAGGACTTTTTTATCAGGAGAAACTACACTACGCCAGGATGAGAAGACAACGACGTCAGAGGGAGACGGCTTCCCCGAGATGCGGGACCCGATTCGTATGATCACTTATGTTTTCTTGACTTCTTAGACCTTTGCATATAAGTCAAATGCTTTTCTATCATAGGCCTGATCCTATGCTAGTTTCAAAATCAATCCAATTGTTGGGTTTGTGGCCAATAACCTGTGTCTAGTTCTGGGTTACCTTGGTAAATTTCTCTATTACCAGACTCTAACTGGTTGGCCCTGAGAAAATTTACTTAAAAAATTAAATCATACTAAAGATAATCAGTCTAGTGACACTAGAAAACTGGGCTGTGTTCCTTATAGATGGTGCCAATATATAATTTCCCTGGAAGATAAAGATTCTACAGGGCAGACTAAGTCAGATGACCTGAAGATATACTGGGCTACATCTAATGGAAGTTCTTAACATAAGTCTTACTTATGACTTTACTAATACTGCTGGCTATGTTATTTGTATTTCACCTGTTTTACAAAATTGCTGTTTCTTACACTGTATGTGTGTCTGAGGCCTCTAATAGAATAATATATAGTCCCATATGAGATCGATGATGGTAACAGTGTAACTCTAGATATGGCAAGAAGCAACAAGAGGGAATATTTTCCTGGACCAAAAAGCTAGTAAGACAGGTGGTCCAGAGAATTTTAGATACTGTTTTATGGCCTAGTCCAGTAACAGCACATTGAGTGGCCTGTTTACCTGACAATGGACACTCTCAGCACCACGAGATAAAATGGTCATGAAGTGCCCCCCTCATGATCATAGTCAAGTTTATGAGCAAAAAGGGGCTCTTCCAACTGAAGACTGACACTCGCCATCTGCATCTACAAAGATCAAACCATGGCCGCTGCAACTGCTGACTTTCAATGCCCCTGAAAAAGGAGTTCAGGGTGAAAATCAGGAATGAGGCACTCTGTGCTCTTGGAAAACCTGGCAGAACAGGCCTTCAGATAGTTAGATCTTTTCAGGAGAAGATTTTATGAGTCCCAATTCTTGCATCTTCTCATACCTAGAGAAACACTGACGTCATTAACGGTGAAATCTGCTTTGGCTATTAAGGAAAAGTTTACGATTAAAAGTCAAAATAGAGTAGCTATGGTTCAGATATCCTGGGAAATAACTAGGTGATTCTATGGGTGTACTTTCAGATTAGACCTTGTATCGCTAAACACTTGAGTTTTCTGAGTCGTGTCAGGCTTGGATGCCACCATTTTCAAAACAATGTCTGCTGGAAGCTACTAACCTTACTTTTTATAAAACTAGGCAACTGGCTACATGGCTACAAGTCTCTGAAGTGCCAGGTCCAGACTGGGTTTCAGACCTATTCTTCTAGAAAGAAATGAGATTAGGATTTTAATCATACGAGACTCAGATCTAAAACTTGGAACTCAGAAATGCTTCCAATTCAGTGTCTATACTCCAAGCTGGGGCAGTCCTATGCCCCATTTTGACAGGAAGTTATCACAATCATAGTTGCCTAGTTCCCTAAAATTAAAACTGAGCGGGACTCTGTGGGGCTCTGGAGTGCAGATCTGTTCTGTGTTCTCCATTTCTTATCTGTAGGATATAGACTTTGTTCAGCCTCCTTGGCCTTCCCTGAATTCCAAAGCATGGATTCAAACAATTGCTAATCAGGGAAGGGAGGGGATACAAAAACAGAAATAGTCAAAGGTTGGTACAGCCTCCAGACAGAGTCCTGGTTCCTACTCAAAGAAATATGCATAACAATGTCTTTGAGCCCCCACCCAGGTGGAAGATGGTAACTTCAGACTGAACACAAGATTCCTGGAGCACAGCTCTGTTGCCTCACCACCAACCCATCAGAAGGGGTCACAAAGCCTGCAACCCTCACCCCAAATGTTGCCTTCTGTTTCTGGGGACCAGAGATGACCATCCTGTTAAGTCTCCTGTTTGGCCCTTGTCTATTTCATCTCTGAGAAGGGCCAACTAAATTGCTGTTACTACAAGGATAGAAGCTGGTTTCAGGTGTGGAAAACCCCAACTTAGATCAGGTAGAGAGAGACTTCTGCTCTATTAGGCAGGCCTACGCCCATGCACAGCAGGAAGAAGTTACAGAAGAAAGAGACCTCCGCCCCAATTCCCAAAAAGTATCTTGAGTATGAAGTCTCTCAGAGGGCCTATGTACTGTGTTAGCAGAAGAACGTTGTTTTTATGTGAATCACTCAGGGGTAGTCAAGGAGTCCCTGGCCAAGATAAGAAAAGGGCTGAGTCAAAAAAAAAAAAAAGAGAGAAATGTCTCAAAATTGGTTTGAATCCTGGTTCAACTCATCCCCCTGGTTCACAACTCTCATATCCTCCTTGGTGGGGCCCTTGATTTTCTTGTTACTGCTACTCACCCTCATGCCATGCTTATTAAACTAACTAGTGGCCTTCATTAAAAACTGCATCAACATGGTGCAGCTCATGGTACTCAGATCCCAATATGCGGCCCTACCAATGGTCCCCTTAGCAGGAGACAATATAGAGCCGACCTCAGACCCATGACTGGATCTGTCCTGGATCCTAGAGAAGGGGGGAATGAAGAATCAAAGCTACTCCACTTTGTAAGGTTCCAGAAAAAGAGCCTTTGGAAATTCCCTAAACTCACCCCACCACCTGGGAACAAATCAGAACCCTTGGCCAGCCCGGGAAATTCGAGTCAAGCCCGGGAAAGGAGAACCAATCAGAACTCAACACCTAACCCTTCACCAGAAGGTGACCAATCAGACCCGGAGACTCCCGTCTTTTGAATTTTTCGCACGATAATACCCTATATAAGCAATGTAACCCAGAGCTCAGGGCTCCTTCCTATAGCTGCTGCGTCGGTATCAGTGGGAGCCCCAGCTCGAGCTTGGTAATAAAAACTCTCTTGCTTTTGCATCGGAAAAAAAAAAAAAAAAAAGACTTAACTTGCAACTCTCACGTTGCGTGTTTTTTCTTTTCTTTAAGTAAGCAAGTGTGAAGTCCAATTTGTGGAAAATAAAAAATAAAGGTGCTTAGTTATAGAAATCCATCACTGAGAAAGCTTAAACACATAGTCTCTGTTGCTTAAAGGGTTCTTTGAAATCAAGTGGATTTTATTAATACTTTTGAAGACTGAAGTTTGTATTTAAACAACCCAAACAATATCTGTTTAAAATGAGTATTAGAAGCCTTTCCTCTTTCTCATTTTAACATTAAAACTGATTAGATGACTGAATTACTTTAAAGTATTTTCACAGTAATCTCACATTAAAATATTCTACCTGGTTATATCAGCCATTACTTTATTTAGATATTTAGATCTATATTGTTACTCTATCTCTTTGTAAAGACCTTTGAAACGTTCTTATCATCTACATAAAGCAGCATATGTTTTTATTTATACCATAATTACTACAACTATAATATTCAGCACTCTGCTCAATGATTAATTATGGACTGGAAGAAACACAAGCTGGAATCAAGATTACCGGGAGAAATATCAATAACCTCAGATATGCAGATGACACCACCCTTATGGCAGAAAGTGAAGAGGAGCTAAAAAGCCTCTTGATGAAAGTGAGAGGAGAGCGAAAAAGTTGGCTTAAAGCTCAACATTCGAAGATCGTGGCATCTGGTCCCATCACTTCATGGGAAATAGATGGGGAAACAGTGGAAACAGTGTCAGACTTTATTTTGGGGGGCTCCAAAATCACTGCAGATGGTGACATGAAATTAAAAGATGCTTACTCCTTGGTAGAAAAGTTATGACCAACCTAGATAGCATATTCAAAAGCAAAGACATTACTTTGCCGACTAAGGTCCGTCTAGTCAAGGCTATGGTTTTTCCAGTGGTCATGTATGGATGTGAGAGTTGCACTGTGAAGAAGGCTGAGTGCTGAAGAATTGATGCTTTTGAACTGTGGTGTTGGAGAAGACTCTTGAGAGTCCCTTGGACTGCAAGGAGATCCAACCAGTCCATTCTGAAGGAGATCAACCCTGGGGTTTCTTTGGAAGGAATGATGCTAAAGCTGAAACTCCAGTACTTTGGCCACCTCATGCAAAAAGTTAACTCATTGGAAAAGACTCTGATGCTGGGAGGGATTGGGGGCAGGAGGAGAAGGGGACGACCGAGGATGAGATGGCTGGATGGCATCACGGACTCAATGAACGTGAGTCTGAGTGAACTCCAGGAGATGGTGATGGACAGGGAGGCCTGGCATGCTGCGATTCATGGGGTTGCAAAGAGTTGGACACGACTGAGCGACTGAACTGAACTGAACTGAACTGAACTGAATAAGTGCAAGGGTTTTCAGTTTACATGGCATTTCTGCAGTATTGGACCCTACTGATCACTCTTTTTTCCTTCATGATATTCTCTCATTTCTTTGCATTTATACACTGAATAATCACGATTTTCATTCTAATACTTTCTCCCTCTGCCTCTAAAGGTACGTATGTAATCTGCATTAATTTTTCTTCTGTACTTTTTCCCCTTAGAAACCTCATCACTTAAACATTCATCTTGGCAAGATTATTGAAGTAAGCAAGTTAGATCACTAGCATTCCTAAGATAGGGCTATGATTGTTTAGTGGAGACCCAAGAGCAGTTAATAGGAACTTGTCAGAGTAAATCCCTGGGACTGGGGGTATTATGATGTTCACTAGCATGTCATTTATTTATACAATAAATATTTAGTAAGGATTTACAATGTCCAAAGACTGAGATAGATCATGAATATATACCAACAAATAAGAAGAAGAACCCATTCTAGCAAAGACAAAGTAAGCAAGGAAAATGAGGTGAGCGAATATTGTAGCAAACTTCTTATTTGCCAAAAGTTGTGTATGCTGTGAGAATGAGTATCTCTTGCTATCATATGAGACAGTTCAAAGAAATGAAACAACTTTTAAAGGTTCAGTCTGGCATGGTTAGTGCATTGCACAATCAGGATGTGAATCTATAATTATCAGGATGTCCAAATTCTTTCTATAGTCCCTTTCTCAAAAGAAATTACCTAGAATGTTAAAACCATAAGACAGAGAAAGCCATTAGCACAATGATGAATAGCAGGTATCAGGTATAATCTGTCTCATAAACACTGGTTTGGTAGCCATGTGCTAACCAAAGTGCCTTTGCAAGAGCTTTGGGATCCAGGTAGGAGAATGCAGCACCCTAGTGTCCAAGAGCAAGGACAGCAGCTTTCCAAAGGCAGGCCAGCTGAAAGCAGATCTGAGTGTGGATCTGATCTGGAAGTGGCCTGATGACTTATCTATAGTCCCGCTCAACCATCTCCCAGAGTCTCTTTCACCTAGGGACCCAAAAGGAGCTACTACATATGTCAACGAAATAAACAAAATGAAAATGTATCCAACTGAACAGGAAAAAATATTTGTAGAGCATATACCTAAAAAAGAGTAAATATGCTGTGTATATAAGGAATTCCTACAACTCAGTAACAGTAATAACAGCAACAAAAGCACCCAAATAATCCAATTTTAAAAACAGGCATTGGTGTTTTTCTTTCTGGCTTACTTCACTCTGTATAATCGGCTCCAACACCAATACAGTATACTAACACATATATATGGAATTTAGGAAGATGGCAATGACGACCCTATATGCAAGACAGGGAAAGAGACACAGATGTGTATAACGGACTTTTGGACTCAGAGGGAGAGGGAGAGGGTGGGATGATTTGGGAGAATGCCATTCTAACATGTATACTATCATGTGAATTGAATCACCAGTCTATGTCTGACGCAGGATGCAGCATGCTTGGGGCTGGTGCATGGGGATGACCCAGAAAGATGTTATGGGGAGGGAGGTGGCAGGGGGGTTCATGTTTGGGAATGCATGTAAGAATTAAAGATTTTAAAATTTAAAAAAATAAAATAAAATAAAATTTAAAAAAAAATAAAAATAAATAAAAATAAAAAAATAAAAAATAAAAAAAATAAAAACAGGCAAAGGGCCTGAATATACATTTCTCCAAAGAAGATATACAAAATGCCAACAGGTATGTGAAAAGGTTCTCCAAATCACTAATCATCAGGAAATTGAAATCAAAACCACAACAGGTATCACCTCACACCTGTTTTAGGATGGCTACTATGAAAAAATTAAAAGATAAAAAAAATGTTGTTAAAGCCATGAAAATAACTGTACACTGTTAATGGGAATGTAAAATATTACAGATATGGTAAAGTACAAGGAGTTTCTTTGAAAAATTTAAAATACTGCTACCATATATTCCAGCAACCCTACTTCTGGGCATATAGCCAAAGGAATTGAAGCCTCAAAAACATATTGGCTCTTCCATGTTCACTGCGGCATTATTCATAATAGTTAACATGTGGCTGCTTAGTTGTTAAGTCGTGTCCAACTCTACAGCCCCATGGACCACAGCCCAACAGGCTCCTCTGTCCATGGGATTTTCCAGGCAAGAATACTAGAGTGGGTTGCTATTTCATAAACTAAACGTCCATCACTGCATGAATGGGTAAGGAAAACGTAGTATATATAAATATATACAATGGAATATTACTCAGCATTAAAAAAGAAGGAAATCCAACCATTTGCCAAAACATGGATAGACCTGGTGGGCATTGTGCTAACCTAAAAGAGTCAAATACAGAAAAAGAAATACTGTATGGCCTCATAGGTTAAAACTAAAACAGTCAAAACTCATCAAAGTAGACAGCAAAATAATGGTTACAAGGGACAAAGGAAAATAAGAAAGTGATGGTCGAAGAGTACCAAACTCAGTTATAACAGATAAATCAGTTCTGGAGATCTATTGTAAAATATTGTACTTATAGTTATTAATATTGCATTGTATACACAAAAGTTTTTTAAGTGGGTAGATCTTATATTAGGTGCTCTTACACAAAAGAAAAAAAAGGGAGGAGAGGGAGGACATTTTGGGGGCTTATGAATGGATATATAGCATTGATAGTGATGATCGTTTCACAGGTATAGATTTATCTTCAAGCACCTCAAGCTGTATATATTAAATTTTCACAGCTTTTTACATACCTATCATACTTGGAAAAAAAGTGTGTTTTTTTATTTAAATCATGCACAATCCAGTCATGAGAGAATGTGTGCCAAGAAGCAAAGATCAAAAAGACATTCAACAGCAAAGTAATCATTCTCCCAGCAAACAATCTCTTCATGTTTTCTCTATGCTTTGAATAAAACAGTAGAGCATCTAAGGAAGTATGTTAAGATGTAGGTGAACATTAGTAGGCATGTAAGTTGAAGACAAATGGTGGCGGGGAAAGAGACAGTTAAGGTGCTTTAATTGGACTCTTTAATTTGAAGATGAATATATTAAAAATCAGTCAATTTGGGACAAATGTATATGCTACATTTTCTTTGTAAAGTATTCTAATAGAATACTTAACAGAAATCAGTATTATTCTGCCTTGATACTTAATGCATAAAAATTTTTCAGTGGTAATACCATAGTCTTTAAGTTTCTTTTTTACAAATGTAACAAATATTTTACAAATGTAACAAATATTAAGAGAAAGAAAATAGCATGGCAGTGTTACAATTGCTAGATTGCTGTCATTTTTTAGTTCTTCCTCATTTTACAAAAGCAGTGAGAAAAATTGTGAGAGTGCTTTCTTTTCTAAGCAGTTTGGAATGATATTATTTAGCTTGGATAACACTATCATTTATTTAGCATCAATATTAATGATTTGGAATGGGACTAAAATTACAGTAATGAAATTCATGGCTGATACTAAGTCCTCAGCTGTTAGAACTGCCGATGCGAGATAAATATACAAAATGACTTGCACTTCTTAGAACCCTGCTTTATAAATTGCAATGGGAGTCTTAACATGCGCTTGGACTTTGGGGAACAAGTGATAGATATTTCCATTGAGGAAAGAAACTCTGAACTGAAGAGTATTATTTAAAAACCAATATACCAAATAAAAGAAGATCAGCTCATTTCATCTGAGTACTGTTTTGTTGCTTTTACACTATTTGTAAAGGAAATCTGTGTATTATTCTTTTAAATATAAATTACTCACAGGGACTCTAAGGCTAAAGTCCTGTCCCTGGACTATTCTCACCAACATCAGCTGAGTCCCTTGGAATGTTTGATTTAAAAAACAAACAAACGAACAAAGAAAACATTTACTAAAAAGTTGAGGTTTAATGACATCTCTTACAGAGCAATTTGAGCTTTCCTCTCCTATACGTACTACTATCTGCATTAACTGGGGCAGTGGCACTGGTACCTAATGCCCATTCCAGTTAGGGGTTAAATCAAGCTATGTAGGGAATGTAATGAGAGCCATCTTTGCTTGTGTGTAAGATTTCTTCTTAGATTCTGCCTACAGAACACTGGTCCTTTCATTAAAACCAGAGCAGTGCAATTCCCACCCACTCCAGTACTCTTGCCTGGAAACTCCCATGGACGGAGGAGCCTGGTAGGCTGCAGTCCATGGGGTCGCACAGAGTTGGACACGACTGAGCGACTTCCCTTTCACTTTTCACTTGCATGCATTGGAGAAGGAAATGGCAACCCACTCCAATGTTCTTGCCTGGAGATTCCCAGGGACGGGGGAGCCTGGTGGGCTGCTGTATACGGGGTTGCACAGAGTCGGACACGACTAAAGCGACTTAGCAGCAGCAGCAGCAGCAGTACAATTCCACCCCTACTGCACCCCCAAGTGAAAGTGAAAGTTGCTCAGTCATATCCAACTATTTGCGACCCCATGGCCTATACAGTTCATGAAATTCTCTAGGCCAGAATACTGGAGTGGGTAGCCTTTCCTTTCTCCAGGGGATCTTCCCAACCCAGGGATCGAACCCAGGTCTCCCGCATTGCAGATGGATTCTTTACCAACTGGGCTATCAGAGAAACCCCAGCCCTAGCTATTGGCCAAAAGGTTGATCCCAGAGGCATTGGGGGCAAAGAATAGCACCTTGGATAATATGTGCCAGGTCTTTAGCTGAGAACAACAGAGAAAAAAAATTCTTTAAACCAAATGAAGTTTTTTTAATCCCTTCCCCAAACTGGGGGACAGGCAATGATTTTCTGAAGGAAGAACTTAAGTTTGAGAAATTTATGAAAAATAAAAAGTTATAGATCATCATCACCAACTCCACCATAAAAGCAGCTCCCACCCCCTATTAACAAGCTATGTGGTGGGTGGTCCAACCGGTACTTTATACATGTGACTCCGTTTTGTGTAGACAGCATCCCTCTACAAAATATTATTCATACCATTAAACATAAAAAGAAATGACATCTCAAAAAGTGATAGTAGTGTAAAAAAGAAAGGTTGGCAAGTATCACAGTCCACACACAGCCAAGGGCAGGGAGCCCTGCTTCCAAATTTGGTGATCTTTTCACCCAGTGTGGTAACTACCTATAAGAGGTTATCAGCAGAATTTAGATAAACGTAGACAAATTATACCAAAATTAAAATAGACTAACACAAATTTCCATGGATTAGGAGGCAATGAATTTTCACTGGTGTATATTAAGGAGGAATTAAGAATTTATACCAGAATGCCAATACAATATTTACATATTGAATAGAATTACCATATGTTAACTCTATAAAATTCTCTACATAAAATTCTGTGCATTTTTTTTCTGTATTCATATGTTTTCTTTCTTAAGCCAAAAGTAGAACACTTGGTGTACTTTTAAGTTCTTAGAACTATATGGTAAACGTCTTTACATGACTATTAATGACAAAATTTCTAAATTAGATTTACATAAACTGGCTCTCTCTTCTAGACCTGTGACTTATCAAGGCTTATGCCTTTTTGAGAGGGCTGCTGCTGCTGCCGCTGCTGCTGCTGCTAAGTCACTTCAGTCGTGTCTGACTCTGTGCAATCCCATAGACAGCAGCCCACTAAGCTCTTCTGTCCATGGGATTCTCCAGGCAAGAAATATTGGAGTGGGTTGCCATTTCCTCCTCATTTGAGAGGGCTACATATTACCAGTGGAGTAGGAAATGGCAACCCACTCTGGTGTTCTTGCTTGGAAAATTACAAGGATGGAGGAGCCTGGTGGGTCACAGTCCATGAGGTCACAGAGAATCGGACACAACAGAGTGACTGAGAACATACCTATATTACCAAAGCAGATATGGCAGCATTTAAGCCGGGCAAGAGGAGAAGGGGATGGCAGAAGATGAGGTGGTTGGACGGTGTCACTGACTCGATGGACATGAGTTTGAGCAAGCTCGAGGAGTTGGTGATGGACAGGGAGGCCTGGCGTGCTGCAGTCCATGGGGTCACAAAGAGTCAGACACAACTGAGTGACTGAACTGAAGCAAAGGTAACACTATCACTAATAACTGTAGAGTCATCAGTTGAGTCTCCTCCCTAAAGATTTTTACAAAGGAATGTGATTATTTAGAACTACATAGAAATTGGATTTTCCTCCTAAAAATAAAATCATGACTGCTCATTATATGTAGTAAAAGGAAAAAATCCTCAATGGAAAACTTGGCTTAAAATCTCTTAAATCCTGATACCCACTTGCTAAGCTACCATTCTCTGACCACAGGAGATGGAAAAAGTTAAGGAAGTTGAAACAGAAAGTTGTGGGAGTCAGTAGTGTAGCATTGTTGCTAAGCAAGGGAAAGGGCATTGCAGAGAAGAGGGTGAGACAACTCACCCTTTGGTGAGTAAGTAGGAAAGGAGGAGAAAGCATGTAAGTAAGAGAAAAAAATTTCTGTAAACTATGTTCAAAATTTAAAAAGCATGCCCCTCCTCTAGCATCATCTTCCTGCTGAAACAACGGTGAATTTCTACATAGCTTGTCACACCTGTCCAATACTAAGAACAAATTATTTCTGAAGTTCCTATTTGTTGCACATCACATTCCTGTCGCAAGTGTCTCTGATAACCCTTTTGCAAAGACAGTTTTGAATCTACAAAACAGTATAACAGGACTAACAGTCAATTTCACTTCAGAATTACAAAATAGATAAAAACAAAGCCCAATATCACTGATGACTCAGGATTCTCACAGAATAGATAAAGCTTCATATTTTGACAAAAATTCCAGTGAAAAGGTAAAATAATATAGAATATGAATTTCCTTTCTAAAAAAAAAAGTAACATAAATTAATGAGAAATAGGGATAACAATTCTAGCTTCATGGAATCTTTGTTTCATAGACATATAATGGACAAATCAATCTGCTGACATGGGCTAATATAATTTTAAAAATTAAACTTTCGTAAAGCATAGTAAGAAGCTATCTTACTCTACTGGAGTTACCAGAATGGAATACCATAGGCTAAGTGGCTTAAATGACAGATATTTATTTTCTCAGAATCTGGAAGCTAGAAAACTCAAGATCAAGGTCCTGAAGGTTTAACTCCTATTCCTCCAAAATAAATAAATAATAAACAATCTTTCTTTTTAATAAAGTATAATCACATTTATTTATGAGCTCTTTCCAATAGATAGTTTGAGTATCTTGTTATCATACTCTTTATTTCAATTATAACTGGTAGCTAACAGAGGAAGTCAAAATTAAATGCTAAATTGGATGTATAGTATGTTTTATTATATCTTCAAAAAAGTTTAAACAGTCTCTCCTTTCAAAGAGATAGCATAGACATGGAAAACTATAAGATAAATAGACTGGAATAAATTGCTACACAAGAACTGAATTAAATAAAAGATATTCTAGGTAACATAATTTGATGTGAGTACTCTCCATTATTATGGGAGAGATTATGTCATGATAAAAGGAAATCTCATTATCTTGATTGGTCAGGATAATTATAATCTACTAATAATTTGAATAATTTGACAGTCTGTGAAGGTTTAGCGGACTTTCAGAAGCTATTTAAATTACCTAAATAATGCTTTGTGTGCTAGAATAGGAGGGTATGCCAAGATAAACTGTGCTTTGCAAAAAGATGAAACAGGGTGACCACTTAAATGAGAAATAAGCAAGAAGGGGAATTCAAAGCCGACAAAAGCAACTGGGAGACGCGAAGATAGCAAAAAGGAAAGCGTTTTGCTCTTTCTGATGAAAGGCTTTAGGAATAATGAGAATATTGCGGACTTGGTGTTCAATGCAATGGAAGCTGATGAAGGGCTTCAGGTAGGGAAAGACAGGTCAGTGTAACAGATGAAGAAGCCAGCTTTGACAATAATAGCCAGACAGATGAAAAGTACTCAATCCTGAAAATGGGAAATCAAGCAAAAATGAGGTACTAGCTGACAAGCTGAAGATAATCATGTCTATTTTACAGTGAGAAAATAATATGAAGAGGAACGGGGACTAGAACGCAGAAAGCAATTGCTTCCTTGAGGAACTGGCAAAATGTAAGTTATCAAAAGATAATTCTTGAATGAAACAATTAGTGATTCACTGAATGATAGTATGTTCAGTTCAACACACATACTTAGGACACACTCTGTAGCCAGTGAATTTGTTGATAGGGGTGGGTAGCAAAAATGGTGTGTGAGCTTCCTTGTTTGCTGCACCAAAGAGATGACGACATTTCCAACAACAAATAGAAATCCACATTTAATCTTCATGGATGCATTCTGGTTTTGCAGGGACTTAATCCTAATGTCATCGACTACTTGGAAAATATTTATTGTTGACTGGCAAAAAGAAGGCATTTTCAAGTGTAACTTCTAAGCTTTCAAGCTTACTAGCAAATTGAATATTAAAGTCAATATAATTTGCATTTATGAAGATTTATATGCATAGAAGTGAATTTTTCAGAATGTTTCTATCTATCTCAGCCCCTGGAAAATGAGAAAAATGAAACATTAAACTGAGTCTTGCAGCTTACCTCCTCTGTCATTTATGACACCTAATTCTGCATCTTGCAAAATAAGAGTATAATTTCAGAAAGCATTTGGTTGATGGTTGAAGAAAATATTAAATGATGCTGTTATTCACCTACAAATGTCAGCGCCAAATAATACAGCAGTGCTTTGCTCCTGGATTTGTATATTCTCTACCCACAGGTTTAAGAATCAGTGGAAAAGAGCAATGAAAGATTTTCTGCCTTGAGCTTCAGGTATTGTTTAAGGCCTATTTGCAATAATGATGTCTTCTTCTTTGGAATATTATAAAGTATTTTTAGATCTAAAATGCTTTTGAAATATTAAAAAGTGTTTTCAAATCTAAAATGAGTTATTCAAGAGAAAGTAAATCCCTTGGAAGCTATTTGAATTATCTATGTAGAAAATAGCTATTTCTAGTCCATAGTATTAGAAAAACAATCATCTTCTCTGACACTGTTTCTTCCACTTTCCTTGCTGAAATGAGTAACTTACAGTGGTGCTTCATATGGAACCCTGCCAAAACTAAAAGATAAGAGCTTTATTTATAATATAAATACACACAATCTTAGCATAGGTTTAGGGCAATAGATACTGAACTTTTAAAAATAATCATATTGCATTGCTCCTAGGATGCTTTGAAATCTCTCAAATCTTGATTGGAAAGATTTTTACTTTCTTGGCCATTCACAGAATTCAGTGTTGTCTTAGGTTTGATGACATAGAGTAAGCTAAATTGTTATGTCTAGTAATAAATTCCCGACATATCTTTGAATTTGTGGCCCAAAGAAAAATTTTTTAAAGGGTGTGAAAAGATAAAGACCTTCTTGCAAGACCTGTGAAGTTATTATTTGGAATGTGTTAGCTATACGATCAGTGGCACAATTTTTACTCAGCGAACTTTCTGCTTGACCAGGAACTTATTTAAAATCGCCACTTTCACCTTCACTTGGAGGCATACTTTAATGCCCAAAAGACAAGTATAGCTGTTTAGGTAATTAAATAGTTTGTTTTATTTAATGTTTGGGGGAAAAAAATAAGTGCCTGACAGTGTGAAGGTAGCAAGCTTAATTAGCACTTCTGGAGCCGCTGCAAATCACTTGTGTGACCATTCTGTCTTGATTACATAGCAGGATGAAAATGGTACCACTGCCCAAGACAGAACGCTTGCTGTAAAACCTGCCACATGGGAAGATGAAATAGTGAAGTTAGAATCACCTTAATGGCTGAAACACCAGCTTGGGAATCCAGAAACTACTTCTGTTTAATCTCTCTCCATCTTCTCCTCACAAGGCCAACACTCCCTTGGTTATATTAATTAAATGGAAATGATTATATTTCCAGTTTCTGTGAGATAATACACAAGTAACACAATCAAGACATGTAGCAATTTTTGCTCCTTGGAAGAAAAAGATCACTTCAATACAAATAAAAGGAGAAGAAATTATGACAAATAAATCAGAATTACCATTTATCAGGGTGGATAGAAATTTGATTTGTGATAAAGTTGCAAGTTATGATAAGTGAATTTTTGTTAAACAAGAAATGTTTGGAGTTTTCAAGGCTCAATTTCCTACCAATTTGGTGGGACTATGGTTTTCATTTTTTTTAATTTAAATTCCTACTAGAAAAAAAAAAATCCTATTGACACTACCTAACGCACTTGGCAAGCTGCTCACGATGCACTGCACCTTTTAGGAAACAGAACTGGTGCCTAACACATTTATTTAAGCAGGTGATCTGTGAATCCAGATGGTCTCCAGGCAAGTTTCATTGTATTTCCAATCTCAGAAGATAGAGGCAGAAAAATACAGACAAAATATTCAATATAGCTATATTTCAGATGAGGTAAAATAACATTTTTGAATAAACAACTTAAAATTTCACAAAGAGCGAAAGCATAGCCTGTGTGAGGCTCATTTGAACAGGGATGCAGAGACAGGCATGGGTCCTGGCTCCATGATGCCAGCTTATTTACAGACCCCCTAAGTATTTGCCAACAAGGGTCCAGCTAGTCAAAGCTATGGTTTTTCCAGTAGTCTTGTATAGATGTGAAAGTTGGGCTATAGAGAAAGCTGAGCACTGAAGAATTAATGCTTTTGAACTGTGGTGTTGAAGAAGACTCTTGAGGGTTCCTTGGACTGCACGGAGATCAAATCAGTCAGTCCTAAAGGAAATCAGTGAATATTCACTGGAAGGACAGGTGCTGAAGCTGAAACTCCAATACTTTGGCCACCTGATGCAAAGAACTGACTCACTGGAAAAGACCCTGATGCTGGGAGGGATTGGGGGCAGGAGGAGAAGGGGACGACAGAGGATGAGATGTCTGGATGGCATCACCGACTCAATGAACATGAGTTTGAGTAAACTCTGGGATTTGGTGATGGACAGGGAGGCCTGGCGTGCTACAGTCCATGGGGTTGCAGAGTCACACCCAACTGAGCGACTGAACTGAAGCATCTGCTCTCCATTATCTCAGAACTGGGGAAAACCCCAACAATTTCTTCATTCACATTCCCATTTTTAAGATGAAGAAACTGATACTCAAAGGGAGTGAGGGACTTGCCAATAGTCCCAAAATCCGAACAGGGGCATATACAGGTGAAAACAGTTAAGCGTTTTTGCCATTGCGAACACGCCACCCTTCCTCAATGGAAAAAGAAATAAATGCACTGAATTACTATAGACTACTGTATGCTCTCTAGCCTTCCCTCCAACTCTAAACTTGCATATTTTTACATCAACATACTAAAAGCTTGGAAAGTGTTAAATATGTACATAGAAAGCAATTTTAAGCTGGTTAAACCAACAAAACAGAGAAGCTAAATGCAGAACAAAAATGGAAGAGAAAGTACCACGTGCTCTTCTCCTTAAACCCTACTGTCAATCTTTAACATTTACTCTCAAGCATTTATATTCAAGATGATGTTTTTCTTTATTTACTATTTCCATTTGCGAAAGCCACTCCATTTCAAACTTCCAGGAATCTGCAATAAAATCACATTAAGCTAAGTAATAAAATGCCATTATTGGAGTGACAAGAAGCTTCACTACCTGAAGCTTATAGTGCTTGCTCCCCTACCAACAGGGATGTTGTGAGGATTAATGAGATATTTAAAAAGCGTTTTATGCATACAGAGAAAAGAGCCTCATAAATGCAAAGGAGAAATAACACTAGTTTATCTCCCCCATCAACGGAGGGAATCTTGTCTAAACAGATGGACTTGGAATGATGTCTTGAAATTGAGAAAACACTACCTGTGTTAGAGAAGGCTTAGGAGAAAGGGCTTCTTGAGAATAAAAATGCCTCTGAAACCAGATAGGTTTTATTCTTGGAACATTTATCCAGGGTGGCCCACCATCTCGGTGTGCCCTTGACTGGTGTTTCTTGGGTTGTGGATTTGCAGTGCACAAGGCCATGACACTCTAGAACTGGCTGGTCACTCTCTTTGTAGGAGTTTTCTCTTAAATGGTTTTCATTTTTCTTAGCTCATTGACAACCTCACTTTCTAATATTCAGATTCAAACTGTGAACTACTTAATCAGCTGTGACGGTGACATGTTTGGGGAAAACATTCACAGTATTTATCGTGAGACTTCCCTGGTGGTCCAGTGGTTAAGACCCTGTGCTTTCAATGTAGGATACCTGAGTTTGATACCCACTCAGGAAACTAGGTCCTACATGCCTTAGCTAAGAGTTCACAAGTCACAGTGAAGATCCAGTGTGCTGCAACTAAGACTTGGTGCAGCCAGATCAAAAATAATAACAAAAATGTAATGCATAAAATAACCTTAGTTCCTGTTCACAAAGGCCACACTAGCTTTGGGGATAGCCAAGCAAAACATGGGAAATTGCGATAACATTTCAGTCCAAACTTCATCGTCTAATTTAACTACAGATTCTTCACCATCCCAGCCACTTCTGATCTGTCTCAGAGTAAGAAGCTCCCACAAATCTATTTTTTCTAATTATTTACTCTTAGTTGCACTAGGTCTTTGCTGCTGTGTGCGGGCTCTCTCTAGTTGCAGTGAGCAGGGGCTACTCTTTGTTGCGGCGCCTGGACTTCTTATTGTGGTGGCTTCTCTTGTTGAGGAACATAGGTTCTAGGCGCACGGCCTTCAGTAGTTGCAGCAGGCTGGCTCAGTCGTTTGTGGCATGTTGCTCTACAGCATGTGGAATCTTCCCAGACCAGGGACCAAACCTATGTCCCCTGCATTGGCAGGTGGACTCTTATTTACCACCAGGGACGCCTGCTCACACTAATCTTAACCACAATCTCCTACAGTAGTGCTATGTGCTTCCTTGGGGTTGACAACAGAGGGGAATTTCCAAAGGGTTATAACTCCTGAAGTCCACTGTGGATTGCATGATCACTGAAGGTGCTCCATTGTTTGAAGATGTGGCTGCATAGAGTATCGGCCCAGAATGCAACCTGTCTGTCGAGCACCATTCTCAACATATTTTGGAAATGCTAAGATGCCTTTGCTTCTATTTTGGACCTCTCTTTGAACTCTGTCTTCCCTTTCATATCTCACTATTCCTTCTACTTCTTCCAATAAAAGTTTAATGTCAAAAATAACAAAAATCTATGAAATGTTAGAAGCAAGTTACATACTTCATATAAAAACTTAGTTTAAAATATAGAATATCCCTGCCATTACAGTTTCTAACCCTGGAGGAATTAGGGAGAACTTTAGGGTGGATAAAATATGGACTTCGCAAAAGCAAATGTTATACAACTTTAAAACTGTTGTTTTAGCCTGTATTAGCAATTTCTTTTTCTTTCTTTTTTTCAATATACTGAAACATCAAAAAATGAAATGGTCCCCAGCATTCTTACCCTCTGGCAGATGCAGGGACTGTGATGAGACCAAACAATAGAAGCAATATGTATCTTTCTTTTACTCTGTTGTCAACGGTCTTCTTACTATAACTCTATAAAGAAAATGCCCTGTCTTTTGTCTCTTTTATGCATCTTTACATGGCAAGTTCATTTGATAAACCACATATTATCAGGAAAAGGGGACCTTAACTTCAAACTGTACTCCATGACGACCTGCTTCTGTATCAAATGATCAAACACAGAGGAAAGAAGAAAAGGCATTATTCCCCAGTGACCTAATGCTCATTCTAGCTCACTAGTTGTCTAAATAGAGTTACAGCTGCCTTGCCTGCTTTCCGGCCTCTAGCTCCTTGTAGATTAATGCCTATTTGCCTGATTTGCTACTTTTCATTCTGTAGTACAGCTTGAAAACACAAGCAGCATCTGAAACCAACAAGCCTGGTCACGTTTGGAAGGTTCTTCCATATACATGGGCTTCCCTGGTGTCTCAGCTGGTAAAGAATCCACCTGCAATGTGGGAGACCTGGGTTCGATCCCTGGGTTGGGAAGGTGCCCTGGAGAAGGGAAAGGCTCCCCACTCCAGTATTCTGGCCTGGAGAATTCCGTGGACTGTACTAGTCCATGGGGTCACAAAGAGCTGGACAAGACGGAGCGACTTTCGCTTTCCATATACTTGCTGTGTGCACATGCTCAGTTGCTTCCCCTCCCAATTTTACCTGAGTGTTCTCAGCCCCTAACAAGGTATAATTCTGCATTCTCCCTGTTGCTACAATTATATGGAAGATGGTTAACATCTTTCTGCAGCTCATAATGGAAGCAAAAGATGACAGTTGTAGCTGGATACCTAAAAATAGGAGCCCTCCTTGAGAACTTACATAGAAATGCCATATTTTAACTGTAAAAGTTGAAGAAAACCATGGAGAATTCTCATTTTCTGTGGAAAACATTCAAATATACTGCTATCCTGTGTACCTCCCTGGTGGTCCAATGCTAGAGAACCTACTTGCTGATGCAGGGATCCATCCCTAGTCCAGGAAGACTCCACATGTGGCAAAGCAGCAAAGTCTGATTCACAACAACCAAGCACGTGTTTTGAAACAAGAGAAGTCACTGCAGTGAGAAGCCTGAACGCTGCAATGAAGAGTGGCCCCCCACCCTCACTGCAGTCAGAAAAAGCCCGTTTGCGGCAAAGAAGACCCAGTGGAGCCAAAAAGCACATATAAATAAATACATCTTATATATACATATATACTTCCACCCTATAAAATTGTCTTGCAAATAGCAATGCTTCAATTTTTAGACATTAGATGTCGGTCTGATAAGTGTAGCTACGACTGTAATTCTGGGTCCATGAAAACTTGAAACCAACAAGAAATGCTTTTGAGCTCCTACTTCTTTAAGGAAACAAAAGGATGAGGAAGACATGAGCTTCAGACGCTGACAGAACAGTAGAAACATGATCCAAGGGTATGAGCCACTAGAAGGATCCAAATGCACGCCGAGGTAGAGTCGAGTGGATAGGGAAGTACGAAAAAGGAATTACGGCAATTTGAAAAGGCGGGGATGGATTTCCTATAGGAAGATGGTAGATAAAAATATCTTCCTGGGAGGAGTACTATTTGATGTGGGGGCTTGAGGGACGAGGAGAATTCTGAAACTCAGCGGAGGGGAGCTATTTCTTTCTTTCCTGTGTTATCGTCAATAAGGTGACACTTTACTATCCACCTGGAATGGTAACCACGATGAAGCAAAGACTATTTTTTCCTTAAATATCTTTATTTAATTAACGTACACTCATTCATTAAGTGATATTGCTGGTTAAGGCTCTCTGGGATTCATTCCTGTCTTTTCTCTAGCTAGCTCTATAGCCCTGGACATATTACTGACATATTTTGTGTCTCTGTTCCTGTAACTGTAAAATGAATGTGATTTCAGTTTCTGCTTCACAGGACTGCCATGCAGATTATGTGAGAAAAAAAAAAGCACATAAAAATCTTAGAGAGATATTGCAACACAATAAGTAACCTTTACATGTTACATGTTGTGAACACTGCCAGAGGTATCAGTAGGAACAAAAATTATAGAAGTTGGCAGTGGGGGAGGGGGCGGGGAATGATATTTAACCATGTTGGCTGGTCTCAATATAGGAGAGGAAAGTCATAGGAGCTACTGAGGATCCTCTCCTGGAAACACAATGGGGGTCTTTCACATTGTGAAAGACGGTGCACACCAGAACTGGGAGGTCCTCCTCAGGGACTGGAAGTGATAAAGCACCAGTGTTGCACGGAATGAAGTGGGAAAGCCAAGTGGTAGTTATCAGATCAGCTCAGCCGCTCAGTTGTCTCTGACTCTTTACAACCCCATGGACTGCAGCCTGCCACACCTCCCTGTCCATCACCAACTCCTGGAGTATACTCAGACTTGTGGCCATTGAGTCAGTGATGCCATCCAGCCATCTCATCCTCTGTCATCCCCTTCTCCTCCTGCCCTCAATCTTTCCCAGCATAAGGATCTTTCCCAATGAGTCAGCTCTTCGCATCAGGTGGCCAAAGTATCGGAGTTTCAGCTTCATCAGTCCTTCCAATGGACACCCAGGACTGATCTCGTTTAGGATGGACTGGTTGGATCTCCTTGCAGTCCAAGGGACTCTCAAGAGTCTTCTCCAACACTGCAGTTAAAAAGCATCAATTTTTTGGCACTCAGTTTTCTTTATAGTCCAACTGTCACATCCATACATGACTACGGGAAAAACCATAGCTTTGACTAGACAGACCTTTGACAGCAAAGTAATGTTTCTGCTTTTTAATATGCTGTCTAGGTTGGTCACAGTTTTTCTTCCAAGGAGCAAGTCTAAGTTCATGACTGCAGTCACCATCTGCAGTGATTTTGGAGCCCAAAAAGCAAAGTCTGTCACTGTTTCCACTGTTTTCCCATCTATTTTCCATGAAGTGATGAGACCAGATGACATGATCTTAGTTTTCTGAATGCTGAGTTTTAAGCCAGCATTTTCATTCTCCTCTTTCACTTTCATCAAGAGACTCTTTAGTTCTTCTTCACTTTTTGCCATAGTGTGGTATCATCTGCATATCTGAGGTTACTGCTATTTCTCCCTGCAATCTTAATTCCAGCTTGTGCTTCATCCATCCCTGCCCAAGGCCAAAGAACATTCAGACTAGTGCACAAATGCAATCATCTCAATTGCTAGCAAAGTAATGCTCAAAATTCTCCAAGCCAGGCTTCAACAGTACATAAACTGAGAATTTCAAGATGTTCAAGCTGGATTTAGAAAAGGCAGAGGAACTTGAGATCAAATTGCCAACATCCATTGGATCATCAAAAAAGAAAGAGAGTTCCAGAAAAATATCTACTTCTGCTTTATTGACTACGTCAAAGCCTTTGACTGTGTATCACAACAAAATGTGGAAAATCCTTAAAGAGAGAGGAATACCAGAACACCTTACTGGCCTCCTAAGAAATCTGTGTGCAGATGAAGAAGCAACAGTTAGAACTGGACATGGAACAACAGACTGGCTTCAAATCCAGAAAGGAGTACGTCAAGGCTGTGTATTGTCACTCTGCTTATTTAATTAAATTGCAGAGTACATCATGAGAAATTCTGGACTGGATGAAGCACAAGCTGGAATCAAGATGGTTGGGAGATATATCAATACCTTCAGATTTGCAGATGACACCAACCTTATGGCAGAAAGCAAAAAAATAAAAAGCCTCTCGATGAAAGTGAAAGAGGAGAGTGAAAAAGTTGGCTTAAAGCTCAACATTCAGAAAACTAAGTTCATGGCATCTGGTCCCATCACTTCATGGCAAATAGATGGGGAAATAATGGAAACAATGAGAGATTTGTTTTGGGGGCTCCAAAATTACTGCAGATGGTGACTGTAGCCATGAAATTAAAAGACACTTGCTCCTTGGAAGAAAAGCTATGACCAAGATAGACAGCATGTTAAAAAGCAGAGACATTAATTTGCCAAAAAAGGTCTGTATAGTCAAAGCTATGATTTTTCCAGTAGTCATGTATGGATGTGAGAGTTGTGCTATAAAGAAAACTGAGCACCGAAGAATTGATGCTTTTGAACTGTTGGAGAAGACTCTTGAGAGTCCCTTGGACTGCAAAGAGGTCCAACCAGTCAGTCCTAAAGGAAACAATCCAGAATATTCATTAGAAGGAATGATGCTGAAGTTGAGCCTCCAATACTTTGGCCACCTGATGCAAAGAACTGACACATTTGAAAAGACCCTGAAGTTGGGAAAGATTGAAGGTGGGAAGAGGAGGGGACGACACAAGAAGAGATGGTTAGATGCCATCATTGATTTGATGGACATGAGTTTGAGCAAGCTCCAGGAGTTGGCAATGGACAGGCAAGCCTGGCATGCTGCATTCCATGGGGTTGCAAAGAGTCAGACACGACTGAGCAACTGAAGTGAACTGAACTGAAGCAGGGCAATAATATACAGCCTTGACATACTCCTTTCCCAATATGGATCCAGTCCATTGCTCCATGTCCAGTTCTAACTGCTGCTGTTTGACCTGCATACAGATTTCTCAGGAAGTAAGTCAGGTGGTCTTGTATTCCCTCTCTTGAAGAATTTTCCACAGTTTGTTGTGATCCACACAAAGACTTTAGTGTAGTCAATGAAGCAAAAGTAGATGTTTTTCTGGACTTTTCTTGCTTTTTCTATGATCCAATGATGTTGGCAATTTGATCTCTTGTTCCTCTGCCTTTTCTAAATCCAGCTTAAATATCTGGAAGTTCTTGATTCACATACTGTTGAAGCCAAGCTTGGAGAATTTTGAGCATTACTTTGAGTGTGTGGAATGAGTGCAATTGTGTGATAGTTTGAGCATTCTTTAGCATAGATTTTCTTTGGGATTGGCATGAAAAGTGACTTTTTCCAGTCCTGTGGCCACTGCTGAGTTTTCCAAATTTGCTGGCCTATTGAGTACAGCACTTTAACAGCATCATCTTTCAGGGTTTGAAATAGCTTAACTGGAATTCGATCATTTCCACTAGCTTTGTTTGTAGTGATGCTTCCTAAGGCCCACTTGACTTCACTTCCAGGATGCCTGGCTCTAGGTGAGTGATCACACCATCATGGTTATCCGGGTCATGAAGATCTGTTTTGTACAGTTCTTCTGTGTATTCTCGCCGCCTCTTCTTAATATCTTCTGCTTCTGCTGGGTCCACACCATTTCTGTCTTTTATGGTGTCCATCTTTGCATGAAATGTTCCCTTGGTATCTGCAATTTTCTTTAAGAGATCTCTGTTTTCCATGACAACAGAACAGAAAACACATTCCAGTTCTTCTCAAAGTAAAAGTCAAGATAGTGTCCTGTCCCTGGCATGACCACCATGAGAACTCTCCTCTTTGTGGAGCTCTTTCACCCCTTGGCTCACTGCACCATGATCCTGAGTCTTTAACAAGGGTATGTACCATGTTATGTGAAGGACACCAATCTAACCCAAGCTTCTGGCATTCAAAAAAAGTAAAAAGTTCTGGTTCCTTTTTGTTAGCTGTATCCATGACTGAGTTTCTCCTCAGCAAATCTCTATGTTAAAATGTTGGTCCTAGACTCTAAACCTCATGAGGATAAGTCTGCTAGCCTATCTTGCCTGGCACTTGGTAGATCATTGTATATGTGTATATGTTTATATATACAGATGTAAATAGATGTATAATTTTGTCAACCACCCAGTCAATTCAACCATTTCAAATAGTAAAGCTTAGCATGACACAATTAAATAACAAAACTCGTTTGCAATTTTCATAACATAGGATTAATTAAGTATGGACTAAAGTAAATAAAATAATTCTTAGGATTAAGAGTCACTGAGGTATTACTTAGCTTGAAATTAATTCTATTCTATTGTCACGGTGGTTAATATAACTTCCCACCATTGTTGAAAACAAAGGACTGATAGTTATCCTTAAACAGCTAGAGCAGGCATGTTTTTTAAAATGGGCAGTGGCAAAGAGTCTCAGCCCACTAGGTTATAGCATTGCAAGAATGTTGAAGGTACTAGTGAGGATGGCATTAGCAAAGCTAGAGAAATTACATTTTCCAAAGCAAAGAGATCATGGTATAAAAATGGGAAAATACTAGTATAGACAAAATTGTCCTGGCTTCTTTAGAGTAAAACATTTTATAGTCTTTAACATGGTCATATAAATTATAGACACCCTAAAATAAGAGAAAATATCCCATAGTTCCCAAACTTGACTGAACAACCCTGATGTTCTATTGAACAAACTTTGCAAAAATGTTGCTCTGTACTTTGAAGCTGGAAGTTTGGCAAGTTGCAGAGTTTCCGAACTCTAACCAATTAGCATGTAAACCTTGATATAAGACATTTCATATTTCAAAATGAGCCATATCAGGATTAAAGGAAGATATGAAAAAGAAATGCTGCAAGTGTAGATTTAAATAAGAGTCTCCATATGATCCATGCAGGAGTACAGACACTTCTTTTATGAAGTCCTCTAGGAAAGAAGAACCAAAAGACAGACCAGAAATATACCAAACAAGATCCATGTAGAAAATATAGACTGACCTCAGTGTGTCTTTATATGTAAGTATTTTTTTTTCCATTTGTTAAACAATAGTGGATGATTCTATAGTATGTGTGCAGAGTTTGTTTGTTTAATTGAGTTTGACCCACTGCCTTTGACCGACTAAACTATAACTAGATGTATCAACTAAAATTAAAATGCCCATGAAGTTTTGTGTCAGAGAAGAAAAACCTGATAATGACACCAGTTACAGAAGGATGTGTAGACCAACCCTTTCTGTTTAGATTAACCACATGTTATGGCATTATTTAAATGAAAAAAAATAATCCAAATGAATTTAAGGTAATCATAAAGAGAAAACAAAGGTTTGGGGCAAAATTTTCCACACTTTAACAATAGGAAGAGTATTTTTTAACAGAATGTTATTGCTAATTGAATTAAAAATAGTGAAATATGAAGATGTCTTTTTCTCTGCCATTTTAACACAAAATAGAAATGTTATGGTAGGTATGTGTTTGAGCACACATGTTTGACAGAATAATCCCTGAAATGCAGAAATATGTCTGAATTGCTGTGCTGCATACAGGATATATTTGAATCAAGAAAGTTCAATTAATAAATATTTAAAGATTACAAAAATTGCTCCACCATTAAAAAATGAAACCACCTTCTTTGATATTTATTTCCTACATAGTTCTTTGGCCATGATAAGAGCAGGAAAATTAGTATAGCATTGAAGTTGGGAAAACAAATTTCAAAGAGAAGCAATGTAAAAGGCTTTGCTCAAGAAAGTTCAGTTTAAAATAGTCTAAAGAATTTCACCATAGCAAGAATAAAATGGGGGAAATACAGCATAGAGAATTATTTTATCAATATTTATTTTAAAAGTTCAATCAGTGACTGAGCCCAAAGGGCTTTTATCTGTGGGAAAGCATGATTTCAAATACAGTCATTTATATCAGCACAAAGGATGAAAGATGTGAAAGGGAAATTAAATTTTCAATGAAGCAATTGCCAATCACTTTGCCATTTAAAACAGAATGAAATAGCAGGTGCACAAAGTATTTTATTTCATTTTTGACCTTCAGGAGTCAGACTATTTGTTGATAAGACACCATGTAGGAAACTGAAAAGCACTGGTAATAACTGCTATAAATCAAACTTTATGAGTATACAGTGTGGTCAGTCCTGCTGGTTTTGCTGACTGTATCGTTAAAATTTTTATTTGTTCTTTGAATGATTCACAATATACATTTTTAAAGAGATAATAAAAAATTGGAAATACTTATAATAATCTAAGGCATAAAGCTGATAAATAATAAAATAACATTGAAATTCTAATTTCATTGTCTTATTGCCTCCCAGTCTTAGAAACGGAGAAGGCAATGGCACCCCCACTCCTGTACTCTTGCCTGGAAAATCCCATAGATGGAGGAGCCTGGTAGGCTGCAGTCCAGGGGGTCGCAAAGAGTCGGACACGACTGAGCGACTTCACTTTCCCTTTTCACTTTCATGCCCTGGAGAAGGAAATGGCAACCCACTCCAGTGTTCTTGCCTGGAGAATCCCAGGGATGAGGGAGCCTGGTGGGCTGCCATCTATGGGGTCGCACAGAGTTGGACACGACTGAAGCGACTTAGCAGCAGCAGCAGCAACATTCTTAGAAAGTTGAAGGAAATTGCATTGCTTTTTGATAGACCATCTCTAACCATTAATGTGCACCACACTGTCCTGGCAGAGCATCTAGTTATATAACACATACACATGGACATCATTTTCTTTGTGTCAGTGGTTTGATTTGCAATTCATTTGATGTTTACAGCCTAATAAAGTATTTTAATTATACCTAATATACAGGTCAGGAAAATCTGACACAGAGAGTTCAGATAACTTGCCTATGGTCACACAGCCAGCAGATGGCAATCCCCAAAATTTATCTAGATAACAAAGTTCTAGATTGTTTTTAATAATTAAGGCTATTGCTTGCAATGCTCACAGTAAATTCACAATTTATTCATAACCTTAGGGTTTTTAATTAAATTTAATTTTATTTCTAACAATAAGTCACTTCCACAAAATGTACCAGTTTTAAATGAAGAAATTTTTTATTAAATCTTAAAATATGTTTGACATTAAATTTTATATATGTCTGAAGTATCATGATAAAATATGGTATGTGAATTGGAAAACTGAATTTACATCAAGTAATTCCTAGGAGGCAGGCAGAAGACTGAACCATATAAATGCTGAGTAACATTAAGTTACTAGTCCATTCTGAAGGAGATCAACCCTGGGATTTCTTTGGAAGGAATGATACTAAAGCTGAAGCTCCAGTACTTTGGCCACCTCATGCGACCAGTTGACTCAATGGAAAAGACTCTGATGCTGGGAGGGATTGGGGGCAGGAAGAGAAGGGGACAACCGAGGATGAGATGGCTGGATGGCATCACGGACTCATTGGACGTGAGTCTGAGTGAACTCCAGGAGATGGTGATGGACAGGGAGGCCTGGCGTGCTGCGATTCATGGGGTCTCAAAGAGTCTGACATAACTGAGCGACTGAACTGAACTGAACTGAACTGAACGTTAAGTTGTGTGTTACCTTATGACTTATCTACAAATGTGGATTTTAAAAATGCAAGCTATACAGGTAAGATTATACCAATAAGATGATGAAAGCATGTTTGAAATTTTTTTCCAAATTAATCTATGGATCAGCTAATATCAATACCAGACAAATCATTCAATTTTGGGTCATTCAAGTCAAATATGATTGAATCTATGACTATAAAAATTAGGTATTTGTATTTTATCAGGTTTTATTTTCCTTTAGATAATCATCGGCCTCTTTATGGATTACTTTATAAAGATCATCCTTTTAAGTAAAATACCTTCACCCTTCTTCACTCCCATGATGCTCTTGTCCTAAGTTGTCCTTCAGGGTAAGTGCAGAAATGCAGACTGGCCTGAGAGAATTAGAGCTAATCCATAGAGGACTAAGATGAAGCCAGAGAAATCAGAAGAAGGACTTACTGTTCAGCCTGTAACTAAGGAGGATGGACAAGACCAGCTCTAAACCAGAAAACAAAACCTTGGAGGAAGCCAAATCAATAAGATACAAATATAACAACAGAACAGCTATAATATAAGCCAGAAAAAACCTGGAAACATTTTTTAGAAATGGGAAATGCAAATGCATGCAAACTAAGACAAATCTAATAATTCATTTTCATAGGGCTTCTTTGGAAGATGTCTGCTCAATTCACAGAGACATAATGGAAGGCTTCCTGAATAATCCGCATTGGATCCTCCTGCCATCCAAGGCAGGTCCTTTGTTCCATCAGGTTTTCCTTGTGTTAATTTACTTTTCTCTGAGTCACAGCTGAGAATACAGGAGCAGGGGATATTTACTGGGTCTATGTGTTCCCAGCTCTGTGACCCTTATCTTCAAATACTGTTAGAAAGTTATAACTAGATTGACACATCAGACCAGACTGGAACACGTGACTTGCTTTCTCTTCCCCAGGAGTCCAAAGAGGTTATAGGTTGTAGGCGTAGACTGAAGTCCTGCAGTTACATTCAGATGAGACCAATAGAACGCATGGTGAATGTCCATGGGTTTAAGGGAAAGTGAAAAAGAGACAGAGAGGGACAAGGCAGAGGGCAGGGTACTGTATCCGAAGCTGTAATATTTAAATGCTGTGGTTTAGTTGCTAAGTCCTGTCTGACTCTTTGCAACCCCATGGACAGTAACCTGCCAGACTCCTCCGTCCATGGAATTTTCCAGGGAAGAATACTGGAATGGGTTGCCATTTCCTTCCCCAGGGGAATGTTCCCCACACAGGGATCAAACCTAGATTTCCTGCATTGTAGGTGGATTCTTTACCAACCGAGCCACAAGGAAGTCCTAATATTCATATGAAAATCCATAAACCAGAAGATGTAAACATTTTAATGCAGATAACAGAGAACATAACATTTATATTTGGGGGGCAGAATATTATGAGTTACCCATTCAGATATTGGAAATGTAAGCTTTATGTCTTAAAATTATTTTTCAGAATCATTAAATCAGTAACAATAATAAAAGTTTTTATTCACTTGAAACCTGCTCCAAGTCGCCTGCCACCTGATCATCTGGCCTTGTTACCTCTATATGTATTTGCGTGAAAGTTTTCTTCACTGTAACTCTCATTGTTATAGTTAGCCATTCTGTTGCCAAGCTGGACACCCATGCAAATCTCTTGCCTAACCTTCATTTTATTCACTGATTCACTTACCTAAAAAATGTTTTTGTCAAGTGCGGACTTTGATGGATATTATGATTGGCACTGGAGATTCATCTTCCCTCCACCACTATTTCCACAGCTTTAAATTCAATACCTCATAATTTTTCAACTAAATCTGAACAGGAGCAGCTGTGCTCTGTCTGATTGTGATTATGCCCTTTTCAATCTTGTCTCTTTATTATTCCTAGAATGATCTTTATAATACACAAACCTGATTATGTCAAGTCCCTGACATAACTCAAGCTCTTTAGCATAACACAGAAAACCCATTATGATATGTCCTGTGCTTACCTTTGCAGTCTCATCTCTTGCTACTCTTCAATTACTGCCAACTTCATTTTCCTGAATTAATTGCATCCCAAGAACATGAACTTTTCTTTCTCAACACTGAACCTCAGCTTATAGTGCCTTCTCTTTTTCCTAGATTCTTGTCCATCTCTATTTATTTTTTAGGACTTATTTCAGGTGACACCTCCTCTAAGAAGCCTTCCCTAACCAATCACTCCAGGAAGGCTGCTTTTGAAAGTTCTTCAGTAACTTTTCAAAAACACCTGTGCACATCTTTATCCTCAAGTCTGTCACACAGAATAATCAGTATCTGTTTATTGTCTGTCTCCTCTCATACAAATTAGGATGGAAAGTTTTTGTGGCAGGGAATATATCTTATTTGCACTTACCATATATAAATCTTTCAAAAAACTTGATGAAATAAAACATGGAATAATATCTCATTTGTATAAATATCAAACATCTCAAAAAGTTGACAGGATGAAAATTATATCTGACAGAAAATAAATAGAGAAAACAACAAAGAAGATCTTAAATGTTCTCACCACAAAAAAGATATGATAATTATGTAACATGATAGAGGTATTAGCTAACACCACACTGGTAATCATACTCCAAGATATACATAATTGTATGAAAGCAATACTTTTTTATGTCTTGAGCTTACACAAAGTTACATGCCAATTGTATCTCAATTTTAAAAAAATAATAAAACTGCTTCCCTGGGTGTCATATGAATGTAAATCAAGTTCCAGTTGATAATTACAGGCAACTTGAATAAGAGACAACTTGTTTTCTCAGAGAAAATTACAGAAAAAATAGTGAATGGGGCAAAGTCAATATTTGGAAGTGGAAGAATGGAAAAACAGCATTAGGAAAGTTTCCAAAACAAAGTCGTTAATGGAAATCATGAGTAATGGCACTTAATAAAACAAGAGAAATGTGTTTAAAGAAATAGATGAGGCTGCACAATAAACTCAATGGGAAAGTCGTGTATAAAAGAGACAAGTTCAAAAGACTTTTAACAAAGTATTATGATATCTATAATTTAATGCTCTTTGCGACCCCATGGACTATACAGTCTGTGGAATTCTCCAGGCCAGAATACTGGAGTGGGGAGCCTTTCCCTTCTCCAGGGGATCATCCCAACCTGGGATCAAACCCAGGTATACCACACTGCAGGCAGCTGAGCCAGCAGGGAAGCCCAAGAATATTGGAGTGGGTAGCCTGTCCCTTCCCTAGTGGATCTTCCTGACCCAGGAATAGAACCGAGGCATACCACGTTGCAGGCGGATTTGTTACCAACAGAGCTACCAGGGAAGTCCATATAATTTACTGCAGGAATTGACAATCTGAGACCTCATTTCTGATGCTCTGAGGTGGAGTTGATGTAATAATAAAAGAAATAAACTGCAAGATAAGTATAGTTGCTTGGATCATCCGGAAACCCTCCCCGACCTTGATTTGCGAAAATGTTTTCTTCCACAAAACTGACCCCTTGATGCCAAAATGATTGAGGATTGCTGATTTACTGCAAAACTCTTCAGCACGGACCGTGAATATAAATGTGTGTGTGTGTGCACGTGTGTCTGTCTATCTGGAAATTCTTCCGTTTGGCTCCTAAAATCTCTGTGATATTTCCCACTGTTTTATTTTGGGGTATTTTTTAGCCCTAAAAGATGTTCCAGTCTCATCTTGTCTATCTCCTGCCCCAGTCGTAGAACTAGCCATTTCTCTAAGAAGTACTGGTTCCTTTTATTCAAAAAGTCACCAGAAACTAAGATGTGATCACTGAGTGTGTGATCATTGCTACTAAACTGTCATTACGTCTAAACTCCCTAAGCAGACAGGACTTATATTATAAGCCCTCGGTTATAATGTGGTATGCCTCGGTTCTATTCCTGGGTCAGGAAGATCCACTAGGGAAGAGATAGAAATATAAGAAATACAGGCATATATACCAACCGGTATAAATATGTCTAGAATTATCCATGTATCTATATATCGATATTGCTAACATTAGCTCCTGTTGATGTCTTTAATCCTAATCCAGTACCACATGGGTCATTCGGCCCTTCTGCCCTGTTTACTTGAACCTCCACTTCAACGCTGAGAACACAGCTCCCACCATCCATGTACTTCAACTGCACTTGTATCATTTTATTGATTCAGAGGGCTGTTTTTATCTGAGTCTGTACAGAAAATTCCTGCTGCTAAAATAATATTACATTTATCTTAGGTCTACAAGCCATATGCTGTTTGAACACTAAAAGGATAGAGTGCAGAAGTCATCCAGCTCACAAAGCTCATCCCATTGTTTGTGCCTACTTGCCTCTGAACAGAAAACTGCGTATCGGAGTTTCATCTGGATTATAGGGATGCCAGCAATAGACTCTTCCACTTCTAATTGTGAGGATTTAGCTATATTTTCCCCAAAAGAGACTTTGATAGCTCTGCATGTTTCAACTGTCTTAATCAGTTTATAATAAGATGCATAATCAAGAAGAAATTTTAAAGTTGGCCTAGATTTTTAAGTATATCACTAGTTATAAGGATGGGTTCTAATAAACTGAGACTCACGGTTAATAACAGTGAAAAGTGAAAGTTGCTCAGTTGTGTCCAACTCTTTACGACCCCATGGACTATACAGCCCATGGAATTCTCCAGGCCAGAATACTGGAGTTGGTAGCCTTTCCCTTCTCCAGGGCATCTTCCCAACCCAGGGATCAAACACAGAACTCCCACATTGCAGGCGGATTCTTTACCAGCTGAGCCACCTGGGAAGTCTGTGGTTAATAAGAAGAAGAGCATAAAGGGAGATTTTAGTGTTACCAACCACAGAAGAAGAAGGGTAGCACAGATCTACTTCCTGAGAATGCTGCTGCCTGTCAGACTGGACTTGGTCCCGCATTCCTTCATCCCAGAGAATAGCCTGGCACTACAGTAGTAAGCGATGACCCTGAGCCATCTCTTCTCTCCTTCCATTTTATTCCTATCTTCTCTATCAGAGAGAATCATCTCTAGACACGAAGGATGTGGCAAACCCAGACAAGAGCAAACTGAAGTCCAAGATGGTAAAGAGAACATGAAGAATAAACCTAAGCTTTACCAACGGGATCAAGCTTCTTGATTTGAATTAACTAGATTCTAGAGCAATAAGCCCAACTTAAAGGAGATCCCTGAGCTACCAACAGCAGCCCTGGGGCAACAGTAAAGATACACTTTCTGAATGGACAGTAAAGACTCAACAGGTCATGTTCTGTGTGTATCCAAAACAAAAGGTAGGTATGTGTGAAAGTTATAACATGAAATACTTTATATGAATATAAACAAAACCTCTCTGATAGTACTGGATGCCCTAAAATATAAGAACAGACTTGAAAAGGCAGTAAAATATTTCTGAAATATTCAAGTACTTATGAGAGATTATTGTGGAGTCAGTGGCGATCAGACTGGGACAAGACGGCCTCTGAACAGACTTCCAGTCCTGGGATACTGCAGTCCCTCTGTGTCCAGTCTCTGAATGTGGACATTATAGTACTGTGTTTAATTCTATTGCTATTGTCTCTTTTGTACTTTTCATGTTAACTCTTCTGACTGTAGCATTGTAAATAATGAGTCTGAAAAATCCTTTATATATAGTTAGAAGATAAAAATGAGCTCAGGATAAGTGTTAACTCATCCTGGTTGAGGTTACAAAAGCTTTTTAAAAACATTTTTTGGAGTGTCTTAATTTAGAGGTCAAGGTATATATCCATGTTGATGAGTTTTAAAAAGGTGTGAAAAAGCAAAAACACTAAAAATTGGAAACATGACCATCTTTATTTCACTAAAGTGTCACTAACTTTAATCATTAAAATTGAATATAAATACTTTAACTCAAGAAAAATTTCAGGTAGACAATCGCAATAAATCTTGTATGACCAATATTAGCCTGATGTTCAGAATGAAAAATTGAAAGAAGCAGGCAATTTCTGATTTAAGCTTTTAAAAAAAGAGAATACATAAATGAATCTATAAATTAGAAATGAATCATTAGGACCCTATAAGGGACTTCAATTTAAATAAAACATATATTAAAACTTTAAGATACAATTTTGTTTCATTTCTCCCCTGAAATGAGACTCACTTCCTAAGTTCCAACACATGGGGTTATAATTACTTTTCCAATAAGATAAGGAATTAAATTTAATTGCGCTCTTTCAGTCAGAAAATATTTATCAAATGTCTATCAGATGCAAGATGCTGCCACTGTATTAGACGCAGTGAGTTGAGAGAGAAACAAGACAGAGTCTCTGCCGGTTTTAGAATTTACAGGCTAGCAAAGAAAAAAGACATTAAACAACGGATTACTTGATTGGCCACATTTCACAACTGAAAGAGATGTATCTGGGATAATATTGACATTGTGTAGAGGGAAACCTCTTTAGACAAAGGAGAGGGTAGGGTAGGAGAGGTCAGAATAAATTGTTCCTGGTGGAAATGTTGACAGAGGAAAGTTTTAAAGCCGAAGAAAGAATGGGGAGAGTGAAACATGAAGAGAAGATGATGACCCAAAGAAGAGGGCAAAGCAAGGGGAAAGCCTCTGAAGCAGGAAGGACCATGGTATTTAAGAGACTTGAAAGGGTTCCTGCCCCGGGCCGCACAAGTAGTGAGGCAGGGGGAGAGGCCAACCTAATGGCCCTGTGACCAGCAGGACCGCAGACCCAGACCTGAGCTGACGGCTCCTTCCACCCCAGGCTCGTCCAGCAGGTTTCTCTTCCCGGAAGACTGCTGTGTTACACTTGGGTAAAAGAGATACAGTTGTGGTTTCTTTACTCTTTTGTCAGACTTACTATCTGTCTAACATTACTGATGGGACACCCTGTCATCTCTTAAGTAAAAAGTGTGAATTATTTTCAAAGTAATATACACGAAGTCTGAAATAGGAAATGAGGTCTGGAGTGAAAGCCACTCCATCCTGTCCGACTCTGTGATCCCATGGACTACAGGGTCGATGGAATTCTCCAGGCCAGAATACTGGAGTGGGTAGCATTACCCTTCTCCAGGGGATCTTCCCAACCCAGCGATCGAATCCAGATCTCCAGCACTGCAGGTGGATTCTTTACCAGCTGAGCCACAAGGGAAATAGTATATAAATGTCAACAAACTTCTGCTATATTCTTATCCATTTCCGTTACAACAAGGTATTTGCAAATAAATGTAAAACAATCCATTCTTCTCCTAAAACAATGTTAAAAGCTTAAAAATAAAAACTAGCATATATCACCAAATGCAGTTTGAGTGAATATCCTTCAAATATCAAGCTACATCTTGGAAAAGGGGGAAAATGCAACACATAGCAGGGAGACAAAATGTATTTCTCCATTTTCAAAATCTCATGATTATCTTCCAAGCACAAAAATAAAACGTCTTCCTTTAAAACAGGTATCATACATGAATTTTACACTATTTCTGAATAAAATCACCAGCTGAGTCCAGAAACAGAATGATTTTCTTACAACAAAATCACATTTTCCAATTTAAGATTTATTCATTTCCATTTTTCTCTGTTCTTCCTGCTGTTTACCCATTGGGAATTAAACTGTTTATTTATGCCACTATAAAGGAGTAAGTAGGGGAAAAAAAACCAAACATCTAAAACTAAATGCCATTTGTTTTGTTTCCAATTTCAAGGAAAGTATTGGTTGAAGAGACTTGGAAATGAATAATAAAAGAATTAATTTCCACTTGGAAGAATCAGGAAGCCATCAAATAAATTTATTCCTCTGATAAATAAGAAAACTAAAACCCAAGGAGATTAAATGATTTATACAAGTTTTAGTAACTAGTAAGGCTGATTTCTGGTTTCCAGCTCTTCCCAATACACCCTACCATTTTACTTTGCCATATTTTGCTTTTTCCACATAACACAAAAGTGGCTACATCCTGCTGTTCAAACTGCTGTGTGTTCCGTGCTTAGTAGCTCAGTCATGTTCAACTCTTTGAGACCCCATGCATTGTAGCCCACCAGGCTCCTCAGTCCACGGAATTCTCCAGGCAAGACTACTGGGTGGGGTGCCAGGCCCTGCTCCAGGGGATCATCCCAACCCAGGGATCAAACCCAGGTCTCCCGCATTGCAGGCAGATTCTTTACCCTCTGAGGCACCAGGAAAGCCCAGGAATACTGTTTAAACCGCAAGAATGTTAAAAACAAAATTTATCCAAGATCCTGCTTTTAAAGTATCAACTTCAAACGAATCTATGTTACAAAATAATGAGATTGTCTCAAAAAAAAAAAAAAAGGCCAACAAAGCAGTAGACCAAGATGCAAAAAAAGGGCTCTAAGCCTGCTGTCATTTAATCTTTATGTACCCCTTCAAACGGATGACCTTGATGTTGAAAGTGAAGGAATCAATTTTGTTACATTTTATGCCCATCGGTGACAGTAAGTTTGTGAAGTGCTTACCGAAAGAGAGAGCTTGGCTGGTTGTCTAGCAACAAAGTAAATACACATGTTGGTATAAACCAACTACTCTTTAGAAGGAACCACTTTCATTATTCACTTATTAAATCTATCTCTTAACAAAGAGAAAAAAAAAACACATAAAAATAAAAATACAAGACCTGGCAGGGGAGAGGGTGGACATGATAAGAGGAAAAGAGAATTCCAGAAGTTTAAAAATTAACTTCTAATAATTATGTGGATGGACTCTCCCCCTGGCCCCTGCCCATAAGTCAAATAGACCTGTGAAGAAGTTGACTAGATACTGATGAAATGAAGGACAAAATACTCTAGAATCTCCAATTCATAAAAGCATCTCTGCATCAGCACTGAGCACCTAACTCCTATAATTCAACTAGATGAGACTGACTATGGCTAATCAGATAAAATTCATTAATGATGTCTATCAAAATCATTAATATTACAGAGGCCATTTTCAAGAAAAACTTTAGTTTAGCTATACACTGAAAATGAATGGTGGAAGGAAAAAAGAAAATATGACTCACTTGCAGTTTGTCATAGGAAGTATGCCTACTGTTACTGCCAGGCACGTATCCCACCACGAACTGTCCCTCTTATTGTTGTTATTGTTGTTGTTACTTTAATCTCTGATACTGGAGCCAAGAGCCAAGAGTATTTAGGTTTGTTCCTGCAGTAATCAATTAAGAGGCTTCTGTCTGTCTATTCCTTGCTGTCTCTCTATTCCTTCCTGTCTGTCTATTCCTTCTCAGGAGCAGCTTTGACTGTTAAATTCCTGTCTGGCTTCTGAATTGATGGCATGGCAACTGACTTCTGTATGGTTTTTGTTTGTTTGTTTGTTTGTTTTTAATTCCTGACTACTACCACTTGCTTTGGAGTGACCTCTGATATCTGTGTACTTCTTGGATTTGCAGTTTGCTTACCTGACTCCTATCTAGTATTTCAGTTTATTTCATTTACCCTGGTTTTGTATTCTGCTTCCGCCCCAGCACCTATCTCACTCCCAGCCCCTGTGCCTATAAAGTTCTATTGAGACTTTCTATTCTAGAATTTAACATATTAGACAAAATTTCAACATTTGGTCACATTTCTTTTTAGACAAAATACTCAACACTGATGTTTCCACACAGTGGTTTGCAAGATCTCTTGGGCTGCTAGTTTAAATGTAATAAATTCTTTATGAGTCAACTCAAACAAAATACATTTTTATATGAACAGAATGAATAATTTAGAAACAAGCAAAGCTCATTTTAAATCCCATTGGTTTCAGAGACCATACTATACTTAAACATTGTGATTGCAGGGTTCAAAAGGGAAGACTACAATAATAATATGATGACAAGAGTGATGACAAGGACTGGCATCATCTTTTGAGTAATACATGTGCCTTCTATGGTACCTGAGTTTTCACTGGAACTTAAAAAACACTATTCAGTAGATATGCTCTAGAGTATTAGCCCACTAGTTTATTACAGATGTGAAAAAAAGCAACATAATTCAAGTATGGTACTTATGTTACTCAAGATCACACACAAAGTAGGCCAAAGAGCTCTAATTAGAAATTGTCTTGTATGACTTCAAAACAGAGACTTTTGGCCATTTTTCTAAGTTTCTCCTAAGAAACCCATCCTTAACATCCCTGAAATTCTATTAAAAAGAAAACAAATGGAATAGGTGATTCTGACTAAAAGCTTCAAAGGCGTTACATTATCTTTTTACCTTTAAAGCAGTATACCCAAAGGGAAGAAAAAGCAGTTATTCTTCTTCACTATTGTAAAATAGTGTGTGTGTGTAAACTGTACAAATACCATGGGAAACTATTTGGCAGTTTTTCCTAAAGCTAAAGATAGAGGTACACAGTCACCAGTAATTCTATGCTGGGTACAGTATGGGCTGTAAAGAAATAAGTGTATATGTCTACTAAAAACCGTGCACATGAATGTTCATGTAAGAATTATTAATAATAGTCTAAAACTCTAAACAGCCTAATACTTCATAAATAAATTCCTAAAATTCCATAATACAATTAATTCTAAAGATTGTGCTATATTCATAAGGTGGAATAGCAGTCGGAAAAAGACAACTATGTACCTCATAGACAGAAAATGGATCTACAGAACCCTGACGCAAAATAGTAAGCTGCTTGGGTTCATAAAGTCCTAAAACATGGAAAACTGAACTCTGGTGATTGGGGAGAAAAGTGTTTTCTTTGAGAGGGCAGGATTGTCTGGAAGAGGCAAGGAGCTCTTCTAGAGTGCTGGAAGCACTCTGCATTGATTTGAGAGTCAGATGTCTCTCATATTCACAAACATTCACTGGACAATTAAGATATGTGCATGTCTAACTTATGCTTTTGTTTAAAAAAAAGAAATGTTCCAGGATGAGATAAAAATAAATTATTATTTATTAAAAGCTTATAACAATTGTAAAAAATATACATAATTTGAAACACTGAGTTTGAGTCTAACTTTTCTATAAGCCATGTTATAACTATAAATTATAACTATGACTTTCCCCCAAAATATAGGTTTAAAAAGAAGAGTTAATAATCAATGCTGAGAAATGGTATCACCTTTTGGAGTAAGAAAAGGTCATATTAGATCATTTTCTCACAGTGTATTAGAAAATAAATTCTATATGGAATTAAAAGTTAAGTAAGCAAAGATATCTATAAAGACACCCAAAAAGATTATTTTTCTATTACTCAGTTGAATAAGTCTATCTGTAAAACTCTATTTAAAATGTGAAGGAAAATATCAAAGTATTTTCTTCCATATTTTAAAATGTCATTGAAAACTCAAAAGCAGAATTTGAAAAGCAAACAATAGGATAGGAAATATATTTTCACAGCCTCTGACAAGAAATGGTAACATTATCTGTAGCACATAAAGAATGCTCATAAGCTATAAATGTATTTTTCTAAGAAAAGCAGCACAGCAGAAATAGAAGATACAGACAACATAAAAAATAAATAAAGTATATAGTCTATCCACATGAGAACTCTTTGACTTTGTACGTCAAGGATATGCAACTAAAATTACAAATTAAAAAAATGTGTTTTTTTCCTAGCAAATTGATAAAACATAAAAATATAATATAGAGGGGAGTAAGAAGACTCTTGAGAGTCTCTTGGATTGCAAGATCAAACCAGTCAATCCAAAAGAAAATCAACCCTGAATATCCATTGGAAGGACTAATCCTGAAGCTTCGCCCAGCTGATACAAAGAGCCGACTTATTGGAAAAGACCCTAATGCTGGGAAAGAATGATGGCAGGAGGAGAAGGGGGTGACAGAGGATAAGATGATTGGATGGCATCACCAACTCAAAGGACATGGGTTTGAGCAAACTCTGGGATATAGTGAAAGACAGAGAAGCCTGGCGTGCTGCAGTCCATGGGCTCCCAAAGTCAGATATGACTAAGCAACTGAACAACAATTAAGAACTACAGTAAGTTCCCTACATACAAATAACTTCCATTTCAGGAGCATGTTCATAAATCCAGCAAAGGTAGCCTAAATGACTAACTATTGACACAATCATCCATATGCTGTACTGTACTGTAATAGGCTTCTAATATTTTTCACACAAATGATACACACACACACACACACACACACACAAAAACACAAAGATACCATTTTTAATCTTACAGCACAGTACCTTGAAAAGTCCAGTAATACAGTACAACAGCTGGCATACCAGGGCTGGCATCGAGTGAACAGGCAAGAAAAGTTACTGCCCAGAGGAGTGAGAGGAGGTAGGAGATGGCAGAGCTGAAGGGAAAATAGGAGATGGAAGACAAGCTGCAACTTCACAGATGCCTGATGCTGATGGCACAGGTTCTGACTCCTTGCTGGATTCAATTCTATCTACCCTCTTGAAAAAGGAGATCTAATGATGTCTGCGTAGTATCTCTGGTTTCTTTCTTTTTTTTTTTTTTTTAATCTCATCACTGATGATGCCGCAACACTGGACGCCTCTCTGAACAGCTGCTGCAACCTTCCTGTATTATTTATTCTAGGTCCGTGTCCTGTGCTTCAAAGACTCACAGTGCCTCTTCGAACAAAGAACATCACTTTGCCATTTGCTGTGCCGTGAATCCCTTTGGTTCTTCATTTGCTTCTTCCTCTTGTCACGCTTTGCCCTTTCTCTGGGCCTCCAATTCCATTCACTAGTAAGTTCCTTGTGTTGCCCAGCAAGTTCTACGAAGTCATCCTCTTGCAAATTTAGTTCCAGTTTCTCACTGAGGGTCACTGAGTTGCTGAAGGCCTCTTTGGATTTCTCAGAGCCACAAAAACTGCAAACAAACTTCAGGCAAAGGTTCTTCCAAACTCCATTCATGGTAATGGCTGTAACCTCACAACTTCACACCAAACAAAGTCAATGTTTTTAATGGCCTCTAGATGTTATTCAGTTCAGTGCAGTTCAGTTGCTCAGTCATATCCAGCTCTTTGCGACCCCATGGACTGCAGCATGTCAGGCCTCCCTGTCCATCACTAACTCCTGGAGTTTACTCAGACTCATGTCCATCGAGTTGGTGATGCCATCCAGCCATCTCATCCTCTGTCGTCCCCTTCTCCTGCTTCAATCTTTCCCAGCATCAGAGTCTTTTCAAATGAGTCAGCTCTTTGTATCAGGTACCTAAAGTATTGGAGTTTCAGCTTTAGCATCAGTCCTTCCAATGAATATTCAGGACTGATTTCCTTTAGGATGTTATATTCCTTTGAAAATTGTTGTATGATGATTCCTGACTTGTGACTTGTCTTTACTTCCTGACAAAAAGTGTGGTGTGAGTGGCATTTCTTGAAAGTCACGATAACTCTGTGGTCCATAGGTGATATTTGGCGGCAGATGCACTATTTTGATGTTGGGATGAAAGACACCCATGAATGGAGGTGGCCTGGAGCATTGTTGAGCAGAAAAAGAATGTTGAATAGAATGTCTTTCTCTAAGCAATATTTCTCTACCTCTGTGATAAAATGATGGAAAAACCAGTCCTGGAAAATGGCCTGTGTAACCCAGGGTTTGGGGTCACTCTTCCACACAACAGCAAAGAGCCCTTGGCTATGTTTTCAAGGGCTCTTGGAGTCTCTGAATGACCTAAGAGAGGCTTCAGCTTCACAGTGCCAGAAGTATTGCCACCAAACAACAGGGTTAGCCTACTCTTTGCTGCTTAGCAGCCTGACATCAACTTTTCTTCCTTACTGATGTAGCTTCAGTCTGACATCCTATTCCAGTGCAGTCCTGTCTCAACCACATTTGAAACTTGCTCAGGTAAATGGTTGCCTTCATCAATAATTTCTTCAAAGCATTTCAGGAAGTCCTCAGGCAGCTACGGTCTCTGCACTTGTTGCCTCATCACTTACTTTTACGTTGGCTTTAGTCATGATTTAGTGAAACCCGCCATGGCTGGCATGAAAAGATACACCCTCTGATTCTTTGCCACATTACTTCTTCAGGTCTTCATAAAGGTTTTTAGGCTTCCCTGGTGACTCAGATGGTAAAGAATCTGCCTGCAATGTGGGAGACCTGGGTTTGATTCCTGGGCTGGGAAGATCCCCTGGAGAAGGGAATGGCAACCCACTCCAAAACTGCTGCCTGGAAAATTCCATGGACAGAGGAGACTTGTGGGGCTCCATGGGGTCCATGGGGTCAGAAAGAGTTGAACACGACTGAGCGACTAACACTTCACTTTCACTGAATCAACAGTAAGCTGAGCAGGACTTGATGTTGATGCCAGTACTGCATCCACACACACGGAGAAGTTTCTCCACACTGTTTCAATATTATTGTTGACATTGTTGACATTGCAGAGTTCACATTTCCACGATCTTGAGTACCGTGCTGATGGTTGCATGATTTGTGTTACGAGTGTGAGAGATATCTACCATCTTTTCAACTCATTCCAACTCAATTATTTTCACTTTTGTTTCCACTGTTATCTCTTGGCACTACCTAGCAGCACCAGCTACATCTCTGCAGCTTCCAGACATCCTGGGCTTAAAATAAAGATACCATACTGTGTACTCTATGCAGTACTGAACAGTGAAGTACACCAAGGCACCACCACCTGCCGAGGATGCACGTGTGTGGCAATGCATGCTGGACAGGTGAACTTCGTGACTGGACACAGGAAAGCAAGTCCACATTTCTGAAAGTTCAAAACTTGAAGGTTCATACGTAGCGGACTTCCTATACAGTAAAATAGACACTAACTATGAATGCCTATTACATGTAAATTGGCTCAAACTTTGAGTGAAACCTAGCAAGCAGAAACATTTCAATGCCTGTGCCTTCTGACTCAGTAATTCCAATTAGTTGAATCCATTAAAAATAATAAAACAGCAATCAGAAATGTTAATTAGTAGTTTTATACAAGAAATAAGCATCATTCTCTTCTAGAGAAACTCAGCGGATACTTACTGATAACCTACAACATTGCAGGCAATATAGTGCTAAAGCACTGCAATAGACAAGATATGAAGTCTGTGTAATAACTGCCAATATAAACTGTAAACAGATCATTATTAGCACAATTGTTACTCTGAACAGGAAATATTACTGGGCTGTGAAAGCATGTAAAAGATGTGAGCTACTGGGGCAATTATAAAAGCCTCTGAGAAAATGATATTTAAACTGAAGCATGATGATTGATAGCTAGCACTGCCCTTAGACTCAGGCATGAAGGATCCTTGTCTGGGCTTTGGTCTTAGAGGATGTTACATATATTCTATCAAGAACACATGGCTTCCTCTACCACTCAGGGTCTGGCACACAACATCCACCCTCATGACCAACATTATTCAAGCTCCAGGAACATATTTATTTATCTGTCTTTGAAGCAAACAATACCTGTCTCCAAATGCCTTGAATGTTTGTGGATTATACCCTTGTCAATATCATAAATGGGCATTTTCATAGTATGAGGGTGAACTGATTGACAGAAGTACTTAAATATGAGAAAAAATAAACTAAATTACTTAAAAATTCTCTTAGTTGAAATTCCCTATCAGATTACTTGAATGCAATCAAATCATGCATAACAAAGTAGCTTTAACTACTCTTGTCAAACATCTGTTTTATGATTCTTCTTTGGGGGATATAATTCACGGTCCTGAGGTACTCAGAGAAAAGTACAGTATTTGAAAGATTTTCACTCGGCAACTAAGAAATATTTTGAAATTTAAAAAATTCATATTTTTTCTGTTTGTGTATATGCAGTCCTATATTTCAAATCTATGAAACATAATGACAATCTGTCATACTGACTAGATGTAAATGGAAAGCCAGAATTATAAAGTAGTTTTACTCTATTAAAAAATTTTAATAAGATTCTACTAAATGCTCTACTTACTAAAGTAGTAACGTAAGTAAGAATCTACTTACTGAAGAATTAAGTACAAAATTATTCATAAAAATAACTTTGTTCATATATTGACTTACATGAGTCAATTCATATATAAAGTAAATATTAGTATATTAATTCATATATTAATTGAAAATTTATCATACAATTAAATTTTAGTAGATATTAAGATTTGATAGAAAAAATATTTTTTTCAAAACATGAAAAATAACTATATTCATGGTTTAGATTTATATTAATTTCCACTTGTGAAAATATAAATTTATGTGTTTTATAATAATTTTACTTTTTCATATTTTTTAAAAGTGAGTAACAGTAGAAATCAAAATAACACTAAATAATATTTATTAATCAACACCACATTAACAAAAGGAAGAATAAAAGCCACATGAACATCTCAATAGACACAGAGAAAGCATCTGATGAAATTCAAAATCCATTCCTGATAAACATTTTCAAAGTTGATACAGAGGAAGATTATCTCAAGATAATAAAGACTATTTATAACCAATCTACAGTGTTGGAGAAGACTCTTAAGAATCGAAAGGACTCGAGAGTACAGTCCCTTCGCCTGCAAGGAGATCAAACCAGTCAATTCTAAAGGAAATCAATCCTGAATATTCATTGGAAGGATTGATCTTGAAGCTGAAACTCTAATAATTTGGCCATCTGATGAGAAAAGCTGATTCATTAGAAAAGACCCTGATCCTGGGAAAGATTGAAGGTGGAAGGAGAAGGGGACAACAGAGGATGAGATGGTTGGATGGCATCACCGACTCTATGGACATGAGTGAGCAAGCTCTGGGAGATGGTGAAGGACAGGGAAGCCTGGCATGCTGCAGTCCACGGGGTTGCAAAGAGTCAGATGCAGCTGAGCTAATGAACAGCAACAGCAGCAGCTAACATTAAACTTAATAGTGAAAAGCTGAAAGACTCCTCTAAAATCAGGAACAAAATAAGGATGCCCACACTCACTGGTTTTGTTGAACATATTATTTGAACTCCTAGCCACAACAATCAGAGAAGAAAAGTAAGTGAAAGGAATTCAAACTGGAAAGAAATTTGTAAAACTGTCACTGTTTGCACATGACAAGGTACTATATAGAGAAAATCCTTATGACGCTACAAAGAATGTTCTAGAGCTCATCAATGAAATCAGTAAAGTTGCAAGATATAAAATTAATATGCAGAAATCAGTTGTTTTTCTATACACTAAAAAAAAATCTTTTCATTCTGTTCATGGGGTTATGTGTAAATGCTAGGTTAAAACTCAAGACTCAAAAAGCTAAGATCATGGCATCCAGTCCCATCACTTCATGGCATATAGATGGGGAAAGGCTGGAAAAAGTGACAGACTTTATTTATTTATTTATTTATTTTACTTTATTTTACTTTACAATACTGTATTGGTTTTGGCATACATTGACATGAATCCACCACGGGTGTACATGAGCTCCCAAACATGAACCCCTCTCCCACCTCCCACCCCACATCATCTCTCTGGATCATCCCCGTGCACCAGCCCCAAGCATCCTGCATCCTGCATCGGATATACACTGGCGATTCGTTTCTTACATGATAGTATACATGTTTCAATGCCATTCTCCCAAATCATCCCACCCTCTCCCTCTCCCTCAGAATCCTAAAGTCCATTCAATACATCTGTGTCTCTTTTGCTGTCTCGCACACAGGGTCATCATTACCATCTTTCTAAATTCCCTATATATGTGTTAGTATACTGTATTGGTGTTTTTCTTTCTGGCTTACTTCACTCTGTATAATCGGCTCCAGTTTCATCCATCTCATTAGAACTGATTCAAATGTATTCTTTTTAATGGCTGAGTAATACTCCATTGTATATATGTACCACAGCTTTCTTATCCATTCATCTGCTGATGGACATCTAGGTTGTTTCCTTGTCCTGGCTATTATAAACAGTGCTGCGATGAACATTGGGGTGCATGTGTCTCTTTCAGTTCTGGTTTCCTTGGTGTGTATGCCCAGCAGTGGGATTGCTGGGTCATAAGGCAGTTCTATTTGCAATTTTTTAAGGAATCTCCACACTGTTCTCCATAGTGGCTGTACTAGTTTGCATTCCCACCAACAGTGTCAGAGGAGAACATAGGCAAAACACTCTCTGACATAAATCAAAGCAGGATCCTCTATGATCCACCTCCCAGAATACTGGAAATAAAAGCAAAAATAAACAAATGAGATCTATTTAAAATTAGAAGCTTCTGCACAACAAAGGAAAATATAAGCAACGTGAAAAGAGCCTTCTGAATGGGAGAAAATAATAGCAAATGAAGCAACGGACAAACAACTAATCTCAAAAATAAACAGACTTTATTTTCTTGGGGTCCAAAATCACTGTGGATAGTGACTGCAGTCATGAAATGAAACGACACTTGCTCCTTGGAAGAAAAGCTATAACCAACCCAGACAGTATATTAAAAAGCAGAGACATTACTTTGCTGACAAAGGTCCATCTAGTCAAAGCTATGGTTTTTCCAGTAGTCATGTATGGAAGTGAGAGTTGGACTATAAAGAAACTTTAGCTCTGAAGAATTGATGTTTTTAAACTGTGATGTTGGAGAAAACTCTTGAGAGTCACTTAGACAGCAAGGAGATTCAATCAGTCCATCCTAAAGGAATTCAGTCCTTAATATTCACTGGAGGGACTGATGCTGAAGCTGAAGCTCCAATACTTTGGCCACCTGATGTGAAGAACTAACTCATTGCAAAAGAGGCTGATGCTGGGAAAGATTGAAGGCAGGAGAAGAAGGGGATGACAGAGGATGAGATGGCTGAATGGCATCACCAACTCGATAGACATGAGTTTGAGCAGGTCTGGGAGTTGGTTATGGACGGGGAAGCATGGCATGCTGTAGTCCATGGGGTCACAAAGAGTCGGACATGCCTGAGCTACTGAACTGAACTGAACTGAAGAACAAATTATCAAAAAGAAGAAAAAATTTTCATTTAAAAGTGTATCAAAAAGAATAAAATATCTATGTATAAAATGAATCAAGGAGGCAAATAACCTGTACTCTGAGAACTATAAAACATTCGTGAAGGAAACTGAAGATGATTCAAACAAATGGGAAGATATTATATGCTCATTGTTTGGAACAATTAATATTACTAAAATGCCCATGTTATCCAAAGCAAATCTACAGATTCAATTCAATCCCAACCAAAATACGTGTTCAGCTGCTTCAGTCATGTCCAACTCTTTGTGACCCAGGGATACTCTGCCCGTGGGGATTTTTCTGGCAAATATATTTGAGAGGGTTGCCCTGCCCTCCTCCAGAGGATCTTCCTGACCCAAGGATCGAATCTTTGTCTCCTGCACTGCAGGTGGATTCTTTACCACTGAGCCACCAGGGAAGCCCATTTATCCCAGAACTAAAACAACCCATGTAATGGAAATGTACCCATTATTTTGTAATAGCTTTAATCATAGTAAATTCTAGAAAATTATTGAATCACTATGTTGTGCATCTGAAACTAACATAATATTGTCAATCTATTATACTTCAATAAAACTTACTTTAAATGAAGATAGCAAGTTTTTTATCATATTGCCAATACAGATGGTGAAAGAAATGTGAATGAACCATAAATTTAGCTGAAAAATCCCAAGAACTTTTTTTTGCCAGTTATTTTATATGTTATTGGGAGAAATGGTCTAAAGTGCAGCAAGACTGATGACAGTATTTGAAACAGTTAAATATTACAAATGACATTTTCTCAATCTGTCCAATATATGAAGAGCATAAGAGAGCAACCTCTCTTAAACATACGGTAGGAATAAAATCTGCTGTTAAAGCAACTGGATCTCATTCAACAAAGTTACAGCATACCAGAAGAATTAAAGGAAACAATCAAATATTCTCAGATGAAGAATGAAGTGTGATCTAGCAAAATAAAAATTAATTTTGAATTTCAGCACATCTATAGCTATTTGATAGTAACTTTTTTCTGTTACTAATAATGTTAACAAAACTTTAAAAAGCTAAACAAATTTTAAAGTGTTAATTTTTTTAAAGTTGAAAATTTTTTTACATTTTTTCCATTAAAATAAACTGCATCTGAAACTGACAAAAAGTTGGAAGTCCAGTGAAATACAACACAGAAATAAAAATGTTTCCTGGAAGGAAAAGATTCACATGCAAATATTGCAAGCTACTTAATACAGTGTTTATTTTTTAATCTCTACAGACCAAGACATAGCTTTGATTAAATAGAGGGATAAACAGATTGAGGAAAACAATACTATTTTTTAAAGTTGCTGTTTTTTATAAACATTCTACCATTGAAATATTTGAAAATAGAAATCCATATTGCTATGAGATTATGAGTATTATAACTATAAATAAAACTGATTTATATGATATTAAAATATGTTGAACTACTTTCTCATTTGATGATTTATCATATGCAACCCTGTTATGATATTTTAACATGATGTATAAAATATTTTTTCCAATCCAGACAGTGCTTTAAGAAATGTTCTACTACTTTGCCAAAATAACTGTATTCAATTTTAAATCCATAAGATTCAAAAGAAGTTGCTCAGTAAGGAATACAAGTCATGTGAAAATATTCTTTAGAACATGAGCAGTGACTTTGCTGAAATGAAAACAAATTTATGGATCAGTAATTTGTAAATGATGTGTTTTACTCAAATATCTTCAGTATATCAAAACACATCAGATAAGGGCAATATCAATCAGATGGAGTCATCTTTGATCCTGATATTTTTGCCATCCTTCAATAGTGGAAAAATCATGCTTTGAAAAAGTTTTTATTTATGATGGTATATTTGTGTGGGTAAGTAAAAGTAACATGTTTTATATATCATCTGCTAGCTTGATTTATGGGCTTCCCTGGTGGCTCAGAAGTTAAAGTATCTGCCTACAGTGCGGGAGAACTGGGTTCGATCCCTGGGTCGGAAGATCCCCTGGAGAAGGAAATGGCAACTCACTCCAGTACTCTTGCCTGGAGAATCCCATGAACAGAGGAGCCTGGTGGGCTAGAGTCCACCAGGTAGCAGAGTCAGACATGACTGAGCGACTTCACTTCACTTCACTTCACTTCACTTCAGCTTGATTTATACCTTTAAAATATTTATACATTATACGTGGCCTCCAATAGCACCTATGTTCTTGGTTGCACATATGTAAGATATTGGACAGGAATTCAATCAGTAGAAGTTAACTCAGTAAAGAGAGGGTGGTACATGGAGGAGGAGAAATATTTAAGAAACTAAAAATAGCATATACAATGGTCTAGAATTATTTTTTGAATCATTTTATTATAGAAACTAAAAGCATTTCAATATGCTGTAACATCAGATATGGGATAAAAATGAAGCAGTGGATATTAACAATAGGTGAATAGTTGAATATTTCATGTTATATCCAAAAAATAAAATGCTCTATAGTCACTGAAAATCAAAATTTTGGAGCCTGTGAAATTTATAGACAAATGTTTACAATCTAAGCTTAAGTACATAATAAGATAGAAGCAAGATTTACACTGTGATGCGGATTATCTCTGTTTTTGCTTTCTCTCTCAATCTGATAACAGGTCTGAGTCTGTCTCTCTTCTGTGCACTCTGTGGATTTATTTATACACATAAAAAGTCTAAGTAAATAATCTAAAATAGAGTTGACTTTTCAAACAGTTCCTTTATTCTAAGAGGCTTAAAATACCAACTCCTCCCACACATCTCAGCCAAAATGGGATATACAAACCATCTTATTAACTGGAGTCTAATTTTGTATCAGTGAAAGATAATATGTTACATATTTTTGTATCTCCCATAGGGCCTATCCTATCATTTTGATATAATCATGCATCCAAAAAATGCTATTTTAAACATGAGTTCAATATTTATTCACTGTAAGAACTGAACTTCCCAGTATTAGAACGAAATTAAAACAACAGGCACAGCAAATAAGCTAATGACAAAAAGAGACAAATGGACTGCCTTTGGCTGCAGTTACTTTAGCTATGAAAATGACAAACTACACTGCGAAAGGAGCTGCAGGTTAATTGAAGTTTTCTGTTCAGCTCTTACTTGGGAATGTCGGAAGAACACCATTAGTATTTGCAAAGCTAGAGTAGACAAAGCGGCAGTGGGGAGGTATGGACCTGTTTAATATACGTGCCTAATGACTTGCCATTCTCCTCAGGTCATGATAATCAGAAAGAATCCCTGCCCCTCGTTCCCAGATGATGATACAGGAGGATAGCGGAAGCATCAGTAAACGGGCGCTATCACGCCCAGAGCCAATGCAGACTGTTGCGCTTCCTGTTTTAAGAAGGCTAACAGGAAATTGAGTCCACAACATTTTGTAAGTGGTCAGACATAAGGGGCTCTTTGAATGAACACGTGAAGGGTTCAGGCACCCTTTGCTTTCCACCATGTCTTTTTGTCTTGCCCTCTGCAATATTTCAGTAAGGAAAGCATAAACTTTTCCAAAAGTGGAAGTCTGTAGTGATTGGAAGTGACATTTAGATGGGTGGACAGCGGTGCTACAGAAATATGTTAAAAGTTGTTGTTTCAATTACAAATCGCCATACAACTGCCTCAGAATGTATTGGCTTGGGACCACTACCATTCCTTTGCTTTGGTGCTGGCCATTTTGGCAGGCTCATCTGGGAGCGTGACTCTCAGTTCCACGTGTTGGTTCAGAGACAGCAAGTCCCAGAAAGCTTCCCTTGTTGATGAACTCAACTAGGACTCCTGGCCGGAGAAGGCGATGGCACCCCGCTCCAGCATTCTTGCCTGGAGAATCCCATGCACAGAGGGGCCTGGTGGGCTGCAGTCCATGGGGTCGCGAAGAGTCAGACACGACAGAGCGACTTCACTTTCACTTTTCACTTTCATGCATTGGAGAAGGAAATGGCAACCCACTCTGGTATTCTTGCCTGGAGAATCCCAGGGACGGGGGAGCCTGGTGGGCTGCCGTCCATGGGGTCGCACAGAGTCGGACACGACTGAAGTGACTTAGCAGCAGCAGCAGGACTCCTGGCCAGGGTGTTTCCACTCTCCCCATATAACTCTTCCAACAGAGGATTACCGGACTTCGTGATTTGGTGGCCGAGTTTCAAGAGAGCAAGCCCCAGTGTGCAAGGACTTATCAAGTCCGGTTGAGTCATGTTTTCTGCGTTCATTTGGCCAAGTCAGTCAGTTCAGTTCAGTCGTTCAGTCATGTCCAACTCTTCTCGACCCCATGGACTGCAGCCCATCAGGCCTCCCTGTCTATCACAAACTCCCGGAGCTTACTCAAACTCAAGTCCATCGAGTCGGTGATGCCGTCCAACCATCTCATCCTCTGTCGTCCCCTTTTCCTCCCACCTTCAATCTTTCCCAGCATCAGAGTCTTTTTATTTGGTCAAAGCAAGCAAGGAAACAAGCCCAGAGTCAATGTGTAAAGAGTTTAGATCAGGGTATGGGTACCATTACTCCATCAGCAGAAAGGTACATAGAGGGGCTTTTAGCAGTGCAGCCAAACGGCCTCAAAGAAACATGTCACAGTTTTTGGAACTAGATAAAGGTTACAGTTGCAAAACATCGAGAATGTCCTACCTGCCAATAATTACACACTTTAAAATGGTTAGTTTTATATTAGAAGAATTTTACCTCAATAAAAAGAAAGGGAGAGATTCTAAAATGTTTCTTCAATTAAGAGAACACATACCATACATAGTATATATAATACGAACAACTGTTCTCACTATCAATAAATAATCATTTAAACAGTAAAATTTACACCTCACAGACTTTGAAGAAGCTTTTTTATCAGTGAAAATCCCGAAATAGCTTTAGGGAAAAATAACAAATTGCATGTTATATGGGCCTCTTTTATAACATTTCCTTACAGATATTTTTAAACTATCCCTTTTTCATTTATAGTTTGGAGGAAAAATAAACTCCTCAGAAGAGATAAAATTTGAGAAATTTACAGAATAATAAACAGTGACCTCGTTTATTTCACTTTAAATAAATATTTCTACTTTACTTTTTTCCAGGAATAATTTCTCTTTCTCTGAAAGGTAAGTTCTAGGTTGTTCATGAAGTCTTATTGGTCTGATTCTTGTGTGTGCCACGTTTAGTCTCTCAGTCCTGTTCATCTCTTTTCAGCCCCGTGGACTGTAGCCCACCAGCTTCCTCTGTCCATGGGATTCTACAGGCAAGAATACTGGAGTGGGTTGCCATTTCCTTCTCCAGGGCATCTTCCCAAGCTAGGGATCGAACCCAGGTCTCCTACATTGCAGGCAGATTCTTTACCATCTGAACTAACTGTAAGTAGGGGCTTCCCAGTTGGCACAACGGTAAAGAATTTGCCTGCCAAAGCAGGATATGCAATAGACATGGATTCAGTCCCTGAGGTGGGAAGATCCCCTGGAGGAGGGCATGGCAATAGTCCATTCTAATATTCTTCCCTGAGAAATCCCAAGGACGGAGGAGCCTGCTGGGCTATAGTCTGGGGATGGCCAAGAGTCAGGCAGGACTGGGCACACATACACACAACCTGCTTTTGTTGTTATTGTTATGCTTTTATTGGAAGAATTTGAATCTTGTTTTGGGGCCTTGAAGTTTAAATTACTGGTTGCCAGGGTTTAGGGATTGGCAGTGAAGTGAAAGCTGGAACTATTAAGAGTTACCAGAAGGGCAATCCTTCTCTTAATGGACTAGGTCTAGATCTTGATAGCAAAGATGGTTACACAAATCTATATATGTAATAAAATGACAAAGAAAAAAACAATTCATAGGTAAAATGACTTTGTACCAATGTCATTTTCTTTGTTTTGATATTGATATAGTTATATGTGCCTACTGGGGGAGAATGAGTGATTTGTACACAGAATGTATTCTATCATTTCAACTTTCTATGAACCTGTATTTCAAAAAAATGTTTAATAGCAAAGTATAAGTGTATTTTGTGTGTGTGTACGTGTATATATGTTGTTTCTGCACAGCAATTAGGTAAGTTTTAGAGAAAGCTTAAGGAAGTTTTAATCTAATTTTTGTTGTATTATATATTATCTCCTCTTTACTCTTGTGTGCCTATCTTCCTAGCTTTGCCATTAGAAGGCTAGCTTTGAGGATATATTTTAATCTTTCACTATTTCCTCTATATAGCACATAATTTGAGACAAGACGGATCTGGAGGTACTCTTATTATTTTTGAAAGTTCGAACATTTATAAAGAATGTACAGTAAGATTTCACAACTCCAAAGGAAGTAGATGCTTCTCTTAAGTCACAGGCCAGATACTGAAATAATGCATTAACTGAGTTCCTCAGTGTCTTCAGGTTTAAGCATTATATAAAGGAGATTTTTAATGAAAGCTTGTTATGTCTTCAGATTTGAGGTTTCAAATTCATATATCCCATGAACTATGAGTTAATCTATTCTTATATAATTCTTAGAAACTGTAAACCCAGATAGGTGAGGAAAGATTTTTGAAAAACTCAAAGTTTACATAACAATTACTTGAAAAATAACTTTATCTCCTTCCAAAGACATGTTTCAATTTTTTGCATGTATTCAAAACATGTTACATGAACTCCCATTCAAATATAAACATATAAATTTAGATGTGTAGACATAGACTATGTAAAACAAAATTTGACAAGGGTCCTTAATTATTTACGTTGTGTATTAAATCACACAATATAAAAATCTATCATTTTTACTAAAGAACAGAAGATAGTCAAAAAGAATCTTCCTAGGAAACTTCATTTAACTTTGATTAATCAATTGAAAATTAATCAGGTCTTTGTTTAGTCCAAATGCCTGTCATTTTTGTTTCTTCTTCTGTATAAGCTGAGACATTTTTATAATACAACAAATGGCTTTTTAGTACAAAGACACAGTTTCATGGTTTCCCTTCAATTAGAACTATTTTCAAATTTAAAGTGAGAATGACTATTTTAATTTAATATTTTCTCTTTCCAATCAATATATTATTCTGCTTTCAAATTATTTAACACTAGGGATCTGTTCAATTACATGGCAATTGATTCTTCATGCTTGAAACTTTCCCTTAAAGCTTTAGAAATGTCATTAGGACTATATAGAACTCTAGAAGATTTGTTACCCCTAATGGGCTTCCTGATAGCTCAGTTGGTAAGGAATCCTCCTGCAATGCAGGAGACACTGGTTCAATCCCTGGGTAGGGAAGATCCACTGGAGAAGGGATAGGCTACCTACTCTAGTATTCTTGGGCTTCCCTGGTGGCTCAGCTGGTAAAAAATCCGCCTGCAATGAGGGAGACCTGGGTTCAATCCCTGGGTTGGGAAGACCCCTGGAGAAGGGAAAGGCTTCCCACTCCAGTATTCTGGCCTCGAGAATTCCATGGACTGTGTAGTCCATGGGGTTGGAAAGAGTCAGACACGACTGAGTGACTTTCACTTTCAATAGCATCACAATTCAAGAAAATTTCAGAGTATCACAGTCAGCTACTATTTATGAACAGTTTATTTTCTAACAAATTTTCCAACTAATATCTTAAAATACTTCTTGAAAGATACTTTTTCATCAATATAAGTAACATTCTCCTACATCTAAATTGTTAGTGAAAATTGAACTTAAATACAACCTCATACATGCTCTAAAAATTCATATAATTCCAGAGTCTTAATTACAACACCCTATCATTTAAGGTTGAAGCTTATGGAATAATACAACATTAAACATTAAATGTAGCTTCTACTAAGAGAAGATTTTTAACAAATTATATTTCTCTGTTATAGCCTAACTACAAAAAAAGTAATATAAACGGACTTGGAAAATCAATATTGATGTAAATTTGTATTTATTTACATAAAATATACCTATAGCATTCTACTGAGTGGAAAAGCAGGTGCCATCCATTCATTGGAAAGTCACAATATGAACTAGATTCATTTGTCAGGATCCAGTTAGGAAGTCAGAACCTTGTCTGTGAGAGGAAGAAGGAAGTGAAGGTTTCAACCCAAGAAATTTGTTGCAAAGGTGATGGAATGGAGGAGGGAGCACAGCGGAGATGATATCACCCAGAGATGAGGAGTACTATCTAGGCGGGATTCTGTGAGTTCACATCCACTGTTGATGCTTGTTGAGGTGTCTGCTTCAACCAAGCAGCTACTTCTCTGTCTCCATCACTGAAACCACCAGTGCTGCTGATGGGGGCCCAGAGTCACCTGTAATTATTACCAATGCTACTATTAGAGCCAGAGGTAGAATGGCATGCCCTCTTATCAGGCATCTTACCTCTCTAAGAACATCTATTGGCAGAACCTGTGAAATACTCAATTGCAAGAGACTGCAAAATGTCATGTTCAACTTCTAGACCCTTGCAGTAAAGGCAACACAGAAGCATGGGACTAGGGGTGGGTACTAAGAAGTATTCTTCAGATGGCAAGGAAAGGTTTTAAGCCATGCCTTCATGGAAGGCTTCCTCTTTGGGGTGGGGGTGGAGAACTGGGTGGAATGTAATGATCAGCTTATCTGGAAAAAAATGTAATATTACATCTGTTACAGTGTGGATGTAGAGGTATCAACACGTGTTATAAGACCATATAGTATTGGGAATTGGTCTAGAAAGGGAGATTTGTAAATGTTTCTCTGACAAAATAATGATTTATCTGAATTTGAAGGTGTCGTATGTGTTAACTAGGGGAAGACTAGAAGGGAAAACAGCCCAGGCAAAGATATTCTCATAAGATAACAGATATTCTCATAAGATAACCATGAGAAAATCACTGAGGCCATGGTGACTGCAGCCACTAAATTAAAAGATGCTTGCTCCTTGGAAGAAAAGCTATGAGCAACCTAGACAGCATATTAAAAAGCAGAGACATTACTTTACCAACAAAGGTCTGTCTAGTCAAAGCTATGGTTTTTCCAGTAGTTATGTATGGATGAGAGAGTTGGACTATAAAGAAAGCCGAGCCCTGAAGAACTGATGCTTTTGAACTGTGGTGTTGGAGAAGACTCTTGAGAGTCCCTTGGACTGCAAGGAGATCCAACCAGTCCATCCTAAAGGAGATCAGTCCTGAATATTCATTGGAAGGACTGATGCTGAAGCTTAAACTCCAACGCTTTGGCCGCCTGATGCGAAGAACCGACTCACTGGGAAAGCCCCTGATGCTGGGAAAGATTGAAGGCAGGAGGAGAAGGGGATGACAGAGACTGAGGTGGTTGGATGGCATCACTGATGCTATGGACATGAGTTTGAGTAAGCTCCAGGAGTTGGTGAAGGACAGGGAGGCCTGGCGTGCTGCATTCCATGGGGTTGCAAAGAGTCAGACACAACTGAGTGACTGGACTGAACTGAACTGAGGCCAGATGAGAGAGCTAAGGGAGAGGGGTAGATGAATGGAAGTTGCTGAGGTAGACAGGATCTGAAATAATATGTGGAATAAAATACCCGCTTATGGGAACTAGTACAGCTGTAATATATGGATTTATATACTACAGATATTTTGAAGCTTGTTCACCAAAATGTTAGTAGGAATTATTTCTAGAAAGTATAATTCCAGACAGTTTATAATACCTTCTGGGCTCCTTTTGTTTTTAACCAATGAATGTCCATACTTTTTATAACAATACTATTGGAGCACAAGCTAAATCATTGGTCTGAATATATATTCCTAGAAAACTTGCAAAGATGATCTAATGTAAGTAGTACCATAAATGAGAGAAATTCAGTGAATTAATTTTGAAAAAATCTTTAGAAAGCCATGGACTTCCAAACAAGACTAAACTCTTAAGTTCCTTTATTTCTTGCCTCAGATGCTACTTGAACACAAGTTTATTATCCAGGAACATAAACTATGTAATTATAAACTGTTTATAAATGATATATATCCCTGAAATTCAAATAAGGAAGTACAGTCAGAATTCATGTCTTAATTACTGAACACTTGGCCAGCAAAGACATTCCTGTGTAATCAACCTATGCTCTAAAATTAAAAGAGAAATTATATCATGGTAAGCATCTTGAATGGCACAATTTTACCTATGGCAACATTAACCAAAAAGTGTTTCATAGGTTCCAGAGAACACTGGTTACATAGGATGTTAACAAGTACTTCTTACAAGGAATTTATGGCCAAACAATGAAATACAATTATTTTTAACCATAAGACTTCTTCTTTGAAATATTAATAATGATAATTTTAAATCTGTAAGAGGGAGATGTAATATGTAGCATTTCCAAAATTCTTTGATAATAGGGCCAGCTGTTAAATTATTGCATTGTTGATCTTCTACAGGACACAATGAAAATGTTGTTTTGGAGAGGTATAATTTAAAAAATACTTCTTGAATAGGTAGTTCATCTCTGTATAGGTACATGCACATAAACGTCAATAAACCTATAACTTCAGACTTGACACAAATAGGAAGCAACTTTAATCCAATTCGTATGTGCTCGACATTTCACTCATTCTTTCAATCATTCGGCAACAATATTCTGAGAGCTCACTCTATGCAAGCCCTATTCTACATTCCAGAGACACAGCACTGAATGAATCAAATCCCTGATATTGGGGAGCTTACACTCAAATTGGAGAGTCAGACTTTAAGTCAATAAGGCTCAAGGCAATGCTTGACAGTTTGTCTAAAATTTGCACCTATAATTGCACCAGAGTGGCTATTTTATACCTATTAATTTATATTTTCATTCACGTATGTGTGTGTGTTGTTGTTTACTCGCTAAGTTGTGTCCAACTCTTTTGTGATCCCATGGACTGTAGCCCACCAGGCAACATTGTCCGTGGGATTTTCCAGGCAAGAATACTGGAGTGGGTTGCCATTTCTTTCTCCAAGTGATCTTTCCAACCCATGGATCGAACCCATGTCTCCTTTGTGTGGAAAAGACCTGCATATTTTATACTCCATTTTAAAAATTAAAAACAGGTTAACAAAAGTATAGGATCTAACAGTCAAATTATACTGGCTTAAATTCTGTCACCTTCTAAGGCTGTAAGTTCAAGTAGTTCATGGAACATCTTTCTGTCTAATTGTTACCCACTGTAAAATCGGAATGACAACAGTATTCATCATATTTTGTTGATATGAAAATAAAATTATAAACATAAATTTGGAACAGTGTTTTATACACAGTGTGTATTTAATATATTAAGAAGAGGTGGCAAGAATACACAGAAGAACTGTACAAAAAAGATCTTCATGACCCGGAAAATCACGATGGTGTGATCACTCGTCTAGAGCAAGACATTCTGGAATGTGATGTCAAGTGGGCCTTAGAAAGCATCACTACGAACAAAGCTAGTGGAGGTGATGGAATTCCAGTAGAGCTATTTCAAATCCTGAAAGATGATGCTGTGAAAGTGCTGCACTCAATATGCCAGCAAATTTGGAAAACTCAGCAGTGGCCACAGGACTGGAAAGGTCAGTTTTCATTCTAATTCCAAAGAAAGGCAATGCAAAAGAATGCCCAAACTACCGCACAATTGCACTCATCTCACATGCTAGTAAAGTAATGCTCAAAATTCTCCAAGCCAGGCTTCAGGAATACGTGAACCATGAACTTCCTGATGTTCAGGCTGGTTTTAGAAAAGGCAAAGGAACAGAGATCAAATTGCCAACATCTGCTGGATCATGGAAAAAGCAAGAGAGTTCCAGAAAAACATCTATTTCTGCTTTATTGACTATGCCAAAGCCTTTGACTGTGTGGATTCACAATAAACTGTGGGAAATTCTGAGAGAGATGGAAATACCAGACCACCTGACCTGCCTCTTGAGAAATCTGTATGCAGGTCAGGAGCAACAGTTACAACTGGACATGGAACAACAGACTGGTTCCAAATTGGAAAAGGAGTACGTCAAGGCTGTATCTTGTCACCCTGCTTATTTAACTTCTATGCAGAGTACATCATGAGAAACGCTGGGCTGGAAGAAACACAGCTGGAATCAAGATTGCTGGGAGAAATATCAATAACCTCAGATATGCAGATGACACCACCCTTATGGCAGAAAGTGAAGAGGAACTAAAAAGCCTCTTGATGAAAGTGACAGAGGAGAGTGAAAATGTTGGCTTAAAGCTCAACATTCAGAAAACGAAGATCACGGCATCTGGTCCCATCACTTCATGGGAAATAGATGGAGAAACAGTGGAAACAGTGTCAGACTTTATTTTGGGGGGCTCCAAAATCACTGCAGATGGTGACCGCAGCCATGAAATTAAAAGACACTTACTCCTTGGAAGAAAAGTTATGACCATCCTAGACAGCATATTCAAAAGCAGAGACATTACTTTGCCGACTAAGGTCCATCTAGTCAAGGCTATGGTTTTTCCAGTAGTCATGTATGGATGTGAGAGTTAGACAGTGAAGAAAGCTGAGCACCGAAGAATTGATGTGTTTGAACTATGGTGTTGGAGAAGACTCTTGAGAGTCCCTTGGACTGCAAGGAGATCCTACCCGTCCATTCTGAAGGAGATCAGTCCTGGGCTTTCTTTGGAGGGAATGATGCTAAAGCTGAAACTCCAGTACTTTGGCCACCTCATGGTAAGAGTTGACTCATTGGAAAAGACTTTGATGCTGGGAGGGATTGGAGGCAGGAGGAGAAGGGGACGATGGGGGATGAGATGGCTGGGTGGCATCACTGACTCGATGGACGTGAGTCTGACTGAACTCTGGGAGTTGGTGATGGACAGGGAGGCCTGGCGTGCTGCGATTCATGGGGTTGCAAAGAGTCGGACACGACTGAGTGACTGAACTGAACTGAACTGAATCAATACCAAAATGTATTCTTTTGATCACAATATTAAAGCTTTCTGTGAACGTTTTAAGTGACCAGTTGCATTATATTACTGTTATATCAGTGGACAATTAGATTATTCCCATGCATTTATTATTATGAAGATCATCAGAATAAAACTTTTCTCTGTATAAATAATTATTTTCTTTCTAATTATTCTTAAAGATATACCATTAGAACAAAAGCTGTGGTTCAAAGTATATGAAGGTTTTTACATATTAAAAAGTATTTATTAAATTTTATTTTATTAATTTATTAAAAGTATTTATTAATACTTTTTAGGGAAGTATTAATAAAATTGCCTTTTATTAGGGTTGTACAAGTTTCTCTTTCCCCAAAAGTTCAAGAGCAGATTCTTTTCAAAATACTTTATTTTAATCTTCAAACTCTTGCTAGATAAAAATCTTGTTGCTTTCAGTTCAGTTCAGTCACTCAGTCATGTCTGACCCTTTGCAACCCCATGAACTGCAGCATGCCAGGCCTCCCTGTCCATCATCAACTCCCGGAGTTTATCCAAACTCATGTCCATTGAATCAGTTATGCCATCCAACCATCTCATCTTCTGTCGTCTCCTTCTCCTCCCGCCCTCAATCTTTCCCAGCATCAGAGTCTTTTCCAATGAGTCAGCTCTTCGCATCAGGTGGCCAACGTATTGGAGTTTCAGCTTCAGCATCAGTCCTTCCAATGAACACCCAGGACTGATCTCCTTCAGAATGGACTGGTCGGATCTCCTTGCAGTCTAAGGAACTCTCAAGAGTCGTCACCAACACCACAGCTCAAAAACATCAATTCTTCGGCACTCAGCTTTCTTTATAGTCCAACTCTCACATCCATACATCACTACTGGAAACTACAGGTGTTTTAGCTTGGATTTTTTTATTTCAAGCAATACTGAACATTTGTCTATCATTATTCACTTGGGTTTCTCTGTTAAACAGCTAACCTATGTGAGGCCCTGGGCAAAAAGTGGTACATGAAGCAAACCAAAGATCTGGGCTCTTCATCTTTTCTTTATTGACTTCTGTGAGCTCTTCACACAGTCTTCAGCATCTAATACATTTGACTTAGAGTTGTGTTTAGTAAATAGTTGCTGAGTGACCATATAAAATATTTTCTATCATGTTTGCTATAAATTTTTAATTTGTCTTTTTTCTTTTAAATTTTTGAAAATGATTCTTTGATCACTTTGAAATCCTCTTGTTTAAAAAATCACTATTTTATAATATTTGCTATCTTAAGGTAATACTTAATACTGTATAGAATCCTTGAAATTTAGGCAGGAAGGCATAAAAAGACCATTATATGTGAATATACATATTTGTTTAGATACATATGCTCCTGTGCATACATATCTACAGTAAAAAAAGTAAAGATACTATAATTCAATGGTTTGTGGAAATTAAAACATTAAAAAGAATACTATTAAAAGTAGCAAACTGTTAAAAAGGCATTTATTCATATGAATTTACCACATTTCCTAGGTTTTTTGTGTCACAAGATGGTTTGCTTTTCTCAGGTTTCACCAGGTACTTAAACTCTTTAATCCTGTATTTACTACTATTTAATGCCAATAACTGATGAGTATGTTAACGTAGGTAAAATATTGAGCTGTCATGGATACACCGAAACAGTTGCAATTTAATACAGCACTCGTTTTCATGTTTAAATGATCTAAATTTAGTGGCTTTTTCTATTTATCTAACTCATTCCACTTTTGAAAAGCATTTTTTTCCTTTAAACTGAGAAACTAAACATTTGCATTATAATTAGAAAAAATATTAATCTTTATTAACTATTTTGTACATATTCATAGTATTCCAATAATATTAGATAGCATATTAAACTAGATAGCATATTAAAAAGCAGAGACATTACTTTGCCATCTAGTCAAGGCTATGGTTTTTCCAGTGGTCATGTATGGATGTGAGAGTTGGACTGTGAAGAAAGCTGAGCATCAAAGAATTAATGCTTTGGAACTGTGGTGTTGGAGAAGACTCTTGAGAGTCCCTTGGACTGCAAGGAGATCCAACCAGTCCATTCTAAAGGAGATCAGCCCTGGGTGTTCTTTGGAAGGAATGATGCTAAAGCTGAAACTCCAATACTTTGGCTTCCTGATGCGAAGAGTTGACTCATTGGAAAAGGCTCTGATCTGGGAGGAGGAGAAGGGGATGAGAGAGGATGAGATGGCTGGATGGCATCGCTGACTCAATGGACGTGAGTTTGGGTGAACTCCAGGACTTGGTGATGGACAGGGAGGCCTGGCGTGCTGCAATTCATGGGATCGCAAAGAGTCAGACAGAACTGAGTGACTGAACTGAACAGAACTGAACTGAATAAAAAATGGAAGAAATTTTAAATGATCTGTCATATTAATGTACTTATTAGCCAAGTAGAATAGGAATATTCTTTAAAATAACAAGATGATTTTGTTGAAGAAAAGATTTTCTTTTCCCATCCTTCCTTCCTTTCTTCCTCCTTCCCGCTCTCTCTCCTTACCATTTGTTTTTGTGCAGGTTTATTTCAAATATATTTTTATGTTGCCTTGATATATGTATTTGAGCAAATAACTCCACTGGATATATGGATATATATATATATACACACACTATATATCCCTTTTAATAAAAATGTAAGGAGACTTCATCTCAACAAAACTCAGGCTTTTTACACACTTACACTGCTTCTTACTTGGCTCACTGATTTTCAAAAGAAGAGAATGATAATAGGATAAGATAACTTAGGGAATTAAATTGGATATAATTTGTGCAAAGTAGCCTTTAATCAGGAAAAATTTTATAAGCACTAGAATTAGGCTTCCATAAATAGGCAGGCATATATGTTGACTATGAATACTTCATATTTATCTTTATAAAAAACATTAAAAATTATCTAAGACTCATAGATATAACTAGCACATAAATGATAAGAAACCCTATCATTACTTCACTACTATCATCATTGTTATTATTCTACTGAACACTTGACTTTTTACTACGACTTGAAATGACTAACCTGTGAATATGTTCATAAATCCTTTATCTTTTTTATTTTAGGAAGATGAAGTTTCTATCATCTGTTATCACAAATGGACAAATATCAGAAAAAAACTGATGTTTGTGATATTAGCCTTAGGAAGCATTACCATGAACAAAGCTAGTAGAGGTAATGGAATTCCAGATGAGCTATTTCAGATCCTAGAAGATGATGATTCTACAGTCGTACACTCAGTATGCCTGCAAATATAGACAACTCAGCAGTGGCCACAGGACGAGGAAAGATCGGTTTTTATTCCAATCCCAAAGAGGGGCAATGCCAAAGAATGCTCAAACTACCACACAATCGAACTCATTTCACATGCTAGAAAGGTAATGCTCAAAATCCTTTTAAGTTACTGCATCAACAGTATGTGAACAGAGAACTTCCAGATGTACAAACTGGATTTAGAAAAGACAGAAGAACTGAATATCAAATTGCCAATATCCGTTGGATCATAGAAAAAGCAAGGAAATTCCAGAAAAACATCCACTGTTACTTCACCGACTATGCTAAAGCCTTTGACTGTGTAGGTCAAAGAGATGGGAATACCAGACCATCTAATTCACCTCCTGAGAAACCTTTATGCAGGTCAATAAGCAAGAGAACCAGACGTGGAATAATGGACAGGTTAAAAATTGGGAAAGGAATACGTCAAAACTGTATACTGTCACTTTGCTTATTTAACTTATATGCATAGTACAATGTGAAATGCCAGGCTGGATGAAGCACAAACTGGAATTAAGATTGCCAGGAAAAATATAAATAACCTGACATGCAGAAAACACCACCCTACTGGCAGAAAGTGAAGAGGAACTGAAGAGCTTTTTGATGAAAGTGAAAGAGGAGAGAGAAATAGCTGGCCTAAAATTCATCATTCAAAAAACTAAGTTCATGGCATCTGGTCCCATCATTTCATGGCAAAAAGAAGGTAAAAATAGAAACAGTGACAGACTTTACTTTTTTGGGCTCCAAAATCAATGTGGACAGTGACTGCAGTCGCAAAATTAAAAGACACTTATGCCTTCTAAGAAAAGCTATGACAAACCTAGATAGCATATTTAAATCAGAGACATCACTTTGCCAACAAAGGTCTGTATATTAAAAGCTATGGTTTTTCCAGTAGTCATGTGCAGATATGAGAGTTAGACCAAGAAGAAGGCTGAGAGCTGAAGAATTGATGCTTTCAAACTGTGGTGTTGGCGAAGACTCTTGAAACTCCCTTGGACTGCAAGGAGATCAAACCAATCAAACCTAAAAAAAAAATCAACCCTGAATATTCATTGGAAGGACTGATGCTGAAGCTCCAATACTTCGGCCACCTGATGCAAAGAGCTGACTCTTTGGAAAAGACCCTAATACTGGAAAAGAGACTAAAGTCAGGAGGCGAAGGGGTCGACAGAGGATGAGATGGTTACATGACATCACCACTCAATAGGCGTAGTTTGAACTAACTCCCGGAGATACTGAAGGACAGGGGTGCCTAGCATACTGCAGTCCATAGGGTCACAAAGAGTCGAACATGACTTAGCAACTCAGCAACAACCTCTTAATTCATACGATGGAGGCTTCAGACATCACTATTTGTAAGCTGTGTTCATTTTTTAGACATATTTTGAGGAAATACATGAAAGTTTCTCCATGCCTATAAAATTTTCAAAAAGGATGGAAAATGTAATTTCATCTTTTACTGTCTTTTTTATATCCTCCAGTAAAAGTTCATTAAATTTCAGAAGGTAATAAGTTTGATATTGGTATTCCAAGCCACACATATTCTCCTTTTTCTCAAAACTTCTAAAAGTATAGCTGAAATTTCCTAAATGAATTCTGACACATCCTCCTTTATACTTGTATAAATTGACAGTGTATAAGAAGTTTAGGTTGGAAAATAAATTCTATCAGTGCAACAACAACAAAACAATACCGGATAAGAAGTGCAGGGAACTTGTTTTGGAGGAAGTCATTGAGAAGACATGACTTCTGGATGACCCACAAGCTAGACATGGGCCACCGAGGTTCCTCACCCGACTCCTGACCTTGAACTCTGCATTCTGCTCACCATCTCTGTGCTAAGACACAGCCTGAGATAGTCGTGTGTTGTTGAGACCATCGGGATGATGTAAGTGAGTGAACCCAGGTAAGGCCTCCACATAAACTTTCTTAAGATTCTGGAAAGACAGGTGCAGGGATCTACTCATCTTGTGATCGCCCAAGACAAGTGTCATGTCTAAGTTCCTTGGTTTACCATCCCTGCCACCTCGAGGGATTTGCCTCTCTGTTCGGTTTCTCCTTGCCTGCCAGTGTGTGGGTGCTGGTTTATAATCTCACCCAGGAAGCTCCTGAGATTGCAGACCAATAGCTTGATACCAGTACTGAATGAGAACTATAACAAATGCTTCATATCTGATGGAAAAAGAAAATAGTCTGCATAATATAACCTTACCATAGTTCCTATAAAGACTATTATTCCCTGAATACGTATGGATCGTAATTCATGGAAGGTATCTCTAAACATGGAAATAAAAACCTAATAATGAGACATAGATGAGAGGAAGATTTTTTTAAAATCACTGCTTGTATATTTATGTTATATTTTAAAAGTTAAAAGATGTTTAGTTCAAAATGGCACACTTTGAATGTACATTTAATTCCACTACCTCCCCAAATCTCATCTATATGCCTCTGCATCTAAACATCAGAACATCAAAACACAAGCAGTCTGGGTGAAAAACGGGCAGAAGACCTGAATAGACATTTTTCCAAAGAGTAAATGCAGATGGCCAACAGACACATGAAAAGATACATAGCAGCACAAATTATCTGGGAAATGCAAACCCAAACCACAATGAGACATCACTTCACGTGTCAGAATGGCTACCATCAAAAAGGCCACAAATAACAAATGCAAAGAGAACACTTGTACATGGCTGATGGAGTCATTATGTAATACAGTATGGGGGTTTCTCAGAAAACTAAAAATAGAACAACCATATGACCCAGCAATTCCACTCCTGTGTATATATCTGAAAGAAACTAAAACACTAATTTAGAAATACATATGTATTGCGTTTTTCATAGCAGCATTATTTATAACTGCCAAAATATGGATGCAACCGAAGTGTCTCTAAACACATGAAAAACAGGTTAAGAAGATGAATGTGTGAGATATATATATGTATACATACACACACACACACACACACACACACACAGGGATACTATCCAGTCATAAAATGAATGAAATTTTGCCATTTGCAACAATGTGGATGGATTTCAAGAGTATTGTGCTAAATAAGACAGAGAAAAAAAGAACACATGAGATCATGTATATGTGATACCTAAAAAATACACCAAACTAGTTAATACAACAAGAAACAGACTTACAAATACAGAAAACAAATTACTGGTAACCAGAGGAGACAGAGAAATGGGGAGGAGCAATATAAAGGTAAACCATTAATATTATGTATAAAATATGCTGGGGCTTCTCTGGAAGCTCAGATGGTAAAGAATCCACCTGCAATGCAGGAGACCCCGTTCAGTTCCTGGGTCGGGAAGATCCCCTGGAGAAGGGATAGGCTACCCACTCCTATATTCTTGGGCTTCCCTGGTGGTTCAGACAGTAAAGAATCCACCTGCACTGCTGGAGACTGGGTTCGATCCCTGGATTGGGACGATCCCCTGAAGGAGGGCATAGCAACCTACTGCTGTATTCTTGCCTAGAGAATCTTCATGGACAGAGGAGCCTGGCAGGCTGCAGTCTTGGGGTCACAAAGAGTTGAACACAACTGAGAAACTAACATAGCACAGCACATAAAATTTGCTACGAGGATACATTGTACAACACAAGGAATGTAGCCATTATTTTATAGTAACTGTAAAAGGATTATGTCCTTCAAAAATTGTGAATCACTCTATTACACACCTGTAACATATAATATGGTATAATACATCAACCATACTTCAATAAAAATAAGTAAAAATCAAAACTACCTTGACACTTGTTTCCCCTTGACTCAGAACCCACAGACAGTTCTGTTCAAATAAGAGAATATTTGACAAATTGCAAAGGTCACAACAATAGTTCATACTCATCACTCTTCAGTTCACTCGCTCAGTCGTGTCCGACTCTTTGCGACCCCATGAATCGCAGCACGCCAGGCCTCCCTGTTCATCACCATCTCCCGGAGTTCACTCAGACTCACGTCCATCAAGTCAGTGATGCCATCCAGCCATCTCATCCTCTGTCGTCCCCTTCTTCTCCTGCCCTCAATCCCTCCCAGCACCAGAATCTTTTCCAGGAGTCAACTCTTCGCATCAGGTTGCCAAAGTACTGGAATTTCAGCTTTAGCATCATTCCCTCCAAAGAACACCCAGGGCTGATCTCCTTTAGAATGGATTGGTTGGATCTCCTTGCAGTCCAAGGGACTCTCAAGGGTCTTCTCCAACACCACAGTTCAAAAGCATCAATTCTTCAGTGCTCAGCTTTCTTCACAGTCCAACTCTCACATCCATACATGACTACTGGAAAAACCACAGCCTTGACTAGATGGACCTTTGTTGACAAAGTAATGTCTCTGCTTTTGAATATGCTATCTAGGTTGGTCATAACTTTCCTTCCAAGGAGTAAGCGTCTTTTAATTTCATGGCTGCAGTCACCATCTGCTGTAACTTTGGAGCCCAAAAAATAAAGTCTGACACTGTTTCCACTGTTTCATCACTCTTAGTCCTTGTTTAAAAATATAAACAAATAATCAAGAATTATCAAATATTTGGAATAAAGCTCTAACAGCAAAAAAAAGGGGGGACTAGATAAATTTAAAAGAAACAGATAGTGCAAATAAGAGAATTTTAAAATGCAAATCTTTATTCTCAAAAAGGCATTCTCCAAAAAGAAATAATTATGTAATTAAATTAGAGATATTAGGCATTTTAAATTTGACTGCTAAAGAAAAAAAAAACAACACTAAAATGGGCACAAGTGGAGAGTAAATTAGTAATCTGGAAGTTTAATCAAAAACAAAGCATTGGACAAATGCATGATAGTAATTAAATGTTTTATTTTACTTTTTCTCACAATAATTTAGGAAATGGATATTTTTAATACACTTTACTAAATAAGAAACTTGGGTACAGACAGTTTTTTTAGCTTGCCTAAAGTCACACAGTTAACCAAATGTTAAAATGAGAATCTGAAAATTACTGTTGTTTCTTCCGAAGATTACCTTCTTAACTATCTCAATATTCTGCTTTTTCTTAATGAAGCAAAGAATAGATTCAGAGAAATCAAAATCTATCATATTATAAGCTCTAGAAAGAATAGAAGGAATGAACTACTTGAACACAACAAAATAAACTTGTCATTGCTAAAGAGAAACCCCAAAATATCTCATGTATTGAGCCTTTCAAGAACCAATCAAGACAGTTGTTTTTTTTTTCCCCCTGAAAAAGACACATCTAGATCTTCCTGATGAAATTTCAAGCCTCCAAGAAAATGAGAGAATTTTAAATCACAAAGAGAAGTGAAAAAAAATTTACTGCATTGGAAGTAAAAGTCGTTTAAAACACTAGAAACTGATATCACTTGAATACTATTAGCAAGGGTCACTAATCTAGGATGACTGGGAGGGAGGTTGAGCAGAACTCCTGAAAATCTCATAGGACTGCAAGACCGAATCCGTGCACATTCACCAGGGAGGTGGAGACCATGGCACGCGTCTTGTCTGTTTGCGTTTTTGAGGTAGTAGGAATACCAAAGGACTAAACTTTAAGAATAACAGTGAACCAGAAACAGTTAAACACTACAAAGAATGAAACTTCAATCCCTCAGTGAGTTCAAGGTGATCTCTTAAACCTAACTACCTGACAGAATCAAAAGTAAATTATTTCCAATGAATAACATCATTCTGAGCTTCAAAATTAACTCTACAATTTTCACCTATAATGTCCAATGTTCAATAAAAGAAATAATCAGTTATGAAAAAAGCACAAGGATCACTCAAACTGCAAGACAAAAATGATAATAAAAACATATTCACAGGAGAGCTGGAGATTAGATTTGTTAGACACATAATGAAACCTCCTAACTATAATTAATTTCTTCAGGAATGCAAATAAGGTGTAGAATTAAGACAGATGACTAAAAGCTATATTTAAAAAATAAATGGAGATGGAGATATATTTAAGAACTTAGTTCAGCTCAGTTGCTCAGTCACGTCTGACTCTCTGTGATCCCATGGACTGGAGCATACCAGGCCTCCCTGACCATCACCAACTCCTAGAGTTTACTCAAACTCATGCCAATTGAGTCAGTGATGCCATCCAACCATCTCATCCTCTGGCGTCCCCTTCTCCTCCTGCCCTCAATCTTTCCCAGCATGAGGGTTTTTTTCAAATGAGTCATTTCATCACATTAGGTGATAAAAGTATTGGAGCTTCAATTTCAACATCAGTCCTTCCAATGAATATTGAGGACTGATTTCCTTTAGGATGGACTGGTTGGATCTCCTTGCAGTCCAAGGGACTCTCAAGAGTCTTCTCCAACACCACAACTCAAAAGCATCAAGTCTTCAGTGCTCAGCTTTCTTTATGGTCCAACTCTCACATCCATACATGACTACCAAAAAAACACATGGCTTTGAATAGATAAACTTTTTTTGGCAAAGTAATGTCTCTGCTTTTTAATATGTTGTCTAGATTTGTCATAGCTTTTCTTCCAAGGAGCATGTCTTTAATTTTCATGGCTGCAGTCACCATCTGCAGTGATTTTGGAGTGCAAGAAAATAAAATTTGTCACTGTTTCCCCATCTATTTGCCATGAAGTGATGGAACCAGATGCCATGATCTTACATTTTTAAATGTTGAGTTCTAAGCCAACTTTTTCACTCTCCTTTTTTCAACTTTCATCAAGAGGCTCTTTAGTTCTTCTTCACCTTCTGCCATAAGGGTGGTGTCATCTGCATATCTGAGGTTATTTATATTTCTCCCAGAAATCTTGTTTCCAGCTTGTGCTTCATCCAGCCCAACATTTCCCATGATGTATTCTGCATATAAGGTAAATAAGCAGGGTGACAATATACAGCCTTGACATACTCCTTTCCCAATTTGGAACCAGTCCATTGTCCCATGTCCAGCATTAATTGTTGCTTCCTGACCTGCATACAGATTTCTCAGGAGGCAGGTCAGGTGGTCTGGTGTTCCCATCTCTTTAAGAATTTTCCACATTTAGGGGCTTATAAGTTATTATATATTAATATTTTCAGAAAAATCTCAACCTTAATCCTGTACTCATTTTTATTAAATCTTTTTAAGTTATATTATTAAAATTTATCTTCCTTTTCCCTTGATTTATATTCTTTAAATAGTATTTTCTATTATTTTCATTATTTTCTGTTACACTGTTTTTCTGTATCACTTTCAAATAGTCTATGGTCAGACACTTTTTCTGTACTTTTTTAAATCTTATTTGTATTCATCAGTTGGACTAACAAAAACCTCATTTTGTTTATTTCTATGATTCTATGATTTCTATGGTTATTTTTCTATGATTATTTTTGTTTGGTTGTTTACTTTTCTGTTGAGATGTTTTCAAGGTCACTAAGCACTTTTGTTTATCACATCATATTTTTGGCAGAGGAAACCCTATCCTGACCTTAATTTGAACACGTATGTTATAGATAGAATTTCACTGGTTCTTTCTCTATCTTATTTGGAGCCTATTTGAAAATTTTCTTCAGAGCTACAGTCATAAAGCTTAATTTTGTAGGTTTAGATAGCATTTTTCCTGTTTAGCCTAGGGGTTTAAGCAGTCATGGTTACGGATTTGGTCTGAAACTTGTTTGTGCTTCTCTTATTTTGTTAAGGGAACTGGCCAGAGTGGACTCGTGTGGATGCCCTCAGGTTCTGCTTTGTTTGTCGATCAAGCTATTGAGACTTCATTTCAAATAGAAATGATCAATCCAAGGGACTTTGAGAAATTCTTTCTCTCTTTCCTATCAGCCAGGGAAGGGAAAATAAATAGGCAAAACTTTTGGGTTTTGAGCAATACTGTTATAAATCATCAGAAAAAGAGGCGAATATCATATCAGATTACCTATTACTGCCATAGTTTACACATCTACCCCTGTTCCTTTCTATTTTTATATTTTGTTCTGAATGATCATTATCTAGATCATCCCGTAGGTTCTTACTAGTCAGGTAAAGCAAACGGCTACTTTTTCTCCCCAGTGTTTGGTGAATGATGATTTCCCTAGAGTAGTGATAAAGAGCTTCGAAGCTAGAGTGAGTCTGTACTTCACCCCTGCCAGTTAACACTAAACTCTCTCATTAAGTTCCCCTTCAGTCCCTGTAGTTACAAGGACCCTCTTTTGATGGTGTTAATGGAATCTTATCTGAGATAGCTTGTTCTCCTTCAGGTCACCTTCTCTCTACAGTGTGTCCCTCTTCACTCTTTTCCATGGTTAAGTGCTTTACCCTACCTCTATGCCTACAGTTTTTTGTCTACCCTTGATTTTCTTCCCTAATTTGAGGAGCTGGAGGGGCACTGCACAGAACTTTAAAAATATGGTCAGATTCCCTTAGGGTTAAGCCTAGGCACACCGATCAGTGGGATAAGAAGCTTACTAAGCTACAGTAAGTGTCATCACCAGGACGCTGGTGAAGGTGAGTAGCAGAGGAAGGTCCTATTGGGAGGACACCTGGGATAGTAAAAGGGAGGCAGTCAGCAGTGGTGGTATTTTTCATGATGGTTGTCATGAGAGCTGTGTTGATATTATGAGCAATGGTAAGTGGTTATAATTGCAATGATGAGGGAAATTATGGTAGCTTGGGAGGTGTTGGTAATGGCAGAGGTAGTAGGTGGGGGGGTGAAAATGATGGATCGGAACTCCTGAAAAATCTTTCCCTTCACCTATCAATTTATACCTACCCTGCCTGAAACCTTTTCCCTATTTCTGCCATCACAAGTTATTAGGAGTAAGGAGACTCACCAACTTCTCTTTAAAAGATAAACATTCACCATCTAACTTGCCATTACAACTACAGAAGAAAAGATGTACTTCTGGATTTTATGTGGAACCTGGAAGGTATTCGTTTATGAAAACAATGATATATATGAGATAAACATATAAAATAATAAACCCATTTTCTCAGCTATAGTATTGGAGTATAAGGATTCTAATAATGCCTCTCCTCTGAATGTGAGGGCTACATGACAAATATCACCTGTCAAACATGCAGTAGCTCTGCCCTGTATATGTTTTAACAATTTTTTCCCTCCTTTTCTCTCTTTTCCTTTAACTTTGTGAGCCAACCTGGTATGCAGACTGTTATTTCAGTTCGAAAATCTTACTTCTACACAAAAATCAGTTCCAGGTTTTAAGGTTTACGAATTAACTTACAAAACACAACATGATCACTGAAAGGAAGTTAGCGAGATGCGGCTTCAACAACTGGGTAGGAGATTTGTCCAAATGTCAGGGGAGTGATTCAAGGACAATTTCCCTCTCAACTCATATTTTATGGTTTTACAATTGCTCAAGAAGAAGCAGAAGAAAGATCTGTTTTATTTTGCTTTGGCCATAGTAGGGAGCACGATGCTTACAACAGTCAACATAGATGCGACTAAGAATGCTAAGATGCTCAGGTTAGACGTCACAGCATCACAAAAACACAAGTTTCCTCTAGTGAGTAACTAGGATCACACGTTTAGCAGAGAATACTGAGAGAGACAGACAGCTTCAAAACAATTCACAACAACAAAATGTACTAAGTGAAAGCGAAAGTGAAGTCGCTCAGTTGTGCCCAACTCTTTGCAACCCCGTGGACTATAGCCTACCAGGCTCCTCCGTCCATGGGATTCTCCAGGGGAACTTGTAAAAGTTGCAAATCCAAAAGCTAAGGTGTTTCTTGAAATAGAAAAAGACAAGTTTGGTCTCCACTTCCAATCAGCTCTCCACCCTAATACTAGAGAAATTGTCTCCAAAGAAACATCTGATCATTTCACCTTTCTGCTTTTGAATTCTTCTGATGGACACTCAATACTCTTAGAATAAAGGTAATATCATTTAAGGTCCAGAATCATTTTGTCCCGACCTACCATCATGATTCCCACCCTAATTTCACACCATGTTTCCCTGGGCTAACTCTACTTCAACCATCTCAGTTTATTTCATTCCTTCTCAAACCATTTCCCCACTGCTTGGAATATTATTCTTCTCCAATGATCCTCTTCCATACCCCAATGAACCAGGTCATTTCTTTCAGGGAAGCCTTCCCCTAACTTCCTAACCTTTGCCAAATTAGCCTTTTTCATGACTTTTTTTCACATTTATTAACAATGGTAATTTTATATTTGTTTAGAAGATGAGTTGAATGATGTATCATCTTCCAAATTAAAATTTAAGCTCTAAGAGCACAGGGACTGTGGCTCTTTTGTTCCCTTCATTTATGCTTCCAGTACTTTGCCCAGTGCCAACACCTACTAGGTTGATAAACTCTACCATCTGTTAAAACTGATCCTTCCCTATCAGATCAGGTGAGAGGAAACCAAAAGTCACATCAGAAGTTTTCTAAAGCTAGAGGAAAGAGGAAACAAAACACCTTAGTCATAAGAGCTAAAGTTTCTCACCATGTCCTTATTGAGGAAAGAATTAGTACGTTAGTAAATTAGTTCGTGCTATAAACTTTGAGAACTGGTAAGAGAATATTTTCAATAGATTACTGAAAATATGTATGCCTATATAATTATATTCTCTTTCTGGGATAAAGCTTCCATTTGTTTAAAATTTGGAGGAATTGTTGCTAGATCCACTCTATCCAAGTATTTCCATTAAAGCACCTGAAATTGGTAGATCCTGTGTATTTCAGTATTATTGTTGAGTTTCTTTTCCAAAAAAAGAGAAAAATGAGGTGCATAATACATCTTGAAGACCCCTTTCTCAAGCAATAGTTCTTAACAGATGATCTATATCTGTTTCATTGACAGCAGGGCTTTTCTTCATGCAATACCATGACAGAATTGCTGCTGCATATTATAACCAACCTAGATAGCATATTCAAAAGCAGAGACATTACTTTGCTGACTAAGGTCCATCTAGTCAAGGCTATGGTTTTTCCTGTGGTCATGTATGGATGTGAGAGTTGGACTGTGAAGAAGGCTGAGCACCGAAGAATTGATGCTTTTGAACTGTGGTGTTGGAGAAGACTCTTGTGAGTCCCTTGGACTGCAGGGAGATCCAACCAGTCCATCCTAAAGGAGATCAGCCCTGGGTGTTCTTTGGAAGGAATGATGCTAAAAGCTGAAACCCCAGTACTTTGGCCACCTGAGGAGGGATTGGGGGCAGGAGGAGGAGACAACAGAGGATGAGAAGGCTGGATAGCATCACTAACTCTATGGACGTGAGTCTGAGTGAATTCCAGGAGTTGGTGATGGACAGGGAGGCCTGGTGTGCTGCAATTCATGGGGTTGCAAAGAGTCGGACACGACTGAGCGACTGAACTGAACTGATACCCATGCAGTGTTGTGTTTTTTTCCCCAAGTGAAACTATGGTTTGCATTCTCATGGCCTGCTTTCACCACCAGCTTCCCCACCCATCTCACCCAATGCTATGATCAATATTCTAAAAATCAGAAAGAGTCCACACAGAATGACTTCACAGCCTATTGCTGGGAAGAATGAAGATCCCAATACATATTGAGTCCAGTCAGAGAATGTATGAATGAGAGACCCTTTATAACTCCCCATCTGATATCCATGCACCACCCACTCTAGCTGGTGGAAATCATCAGTCTGATCAGTTTGCATTTCTATTTGCCATTATCCATGTGACTCCACATGGATGTTCATATCTGATTCCTTTCCACTATGCCCAGGCCACTGAGAACTTAACGCCTACTCTGTTTCTGAGAGGCCTACCCTAGTGTTCTGTATTGGAAGTGGGTTATGGTGCAAGGAAGGTTCAGAATGTATAGTATCACTGCTTATATGTCAGGATCAGATACAGTTGCTGGTTCCCTAGGAAGAGTTTGGCAGGAGGAATCAATGGTAATGGGAATCTAACTGCTGGCACTAGAAATATATATTGTGATCTAATAGTTAAAACTATGAAGCTGTAATCTTTTAGGACAGGAAACTGGTCCTTATCAGCTCTATCCTCAACCAAAGGCAGATGTACCACTCCCTGTGAGAATCACCTATATCTCAGCTCCTAGGCTTCAGGGGAATCCACCCATTCTCTGCCCCTTGTATCCTATCAATTTGTTGTGTCCTTGTGTCTCCAGATTTCAGTACCTCCTCTTGGAATTTATACCAGTGTCTGTGAGTGGGGAAAGATCCATCAGTTCCACTGTTCACTGGGATTTCAATCTGAACTCAGCTTCTGATGCTGCCTTCAGAACTACCCTAGACGCCCTGTCCTAGATTTCACCTGCCAGGTTCATAGCCCCCATGTGGCTCTTAGATGTCTGCCTTGCTGGGTTCCAGGTCTTGAGCTTCACCTTTTTGGAAAGGGGATTTGAAAAAATATTAAGGACAGGTTCACAATTCTCTTGGCCTGGTAGATGTTAGTGGAGAGAGAAAGAAGTGGGCGTCCAAAGGGTTCACATATCTTGGCCAAAGGATGCCAAATTTAAGAATCATGCTGTGTAGCTGCTTTTTTGAAGTTTCCTGTGTCAGTACTCAGCTCACAGGAATCAGGTCATATCTAGACCAGTCAAATCTGAGCTTATAGTCCCCAGCAGCAGATTATACACATTTTCCCTTCTCTTTCCAACTTATTCCCAATGCTCACAGAAGCAACATCTAAAAAGATGCTTACCTTATTATTTACTGAGACAGAAAACATTTAAAATTATAATACATTGAGCTAGTAAAAGTGAAAAAGGAGAGTGGTAAGATCACAGTCTTGTGTTTTTTATTTTGTTTCTTTTTAACTTGATCTCAAATGTTTGCTCTCAGAAAGCAATTTCTGACTATTTCAATTCTAGTGCAAGTGTTTTAACAAAAGCTCTGAAAAAGCTTTAAGAAGTAGGGATCAATATTGAGATTATACAGAATGACCTATAAGCAATCCCTGGCCTTTTGCAGTCAAAAGCTGATGGTAAAAGCCACAGAAACAGTTTACACATAACTGATTTTTCTACAAAAAAAAAAAAAACAGTGTCTATGATAGAGGTGAACCATGAAAGAGTTGGGAAACATTATACTAGTTTTTCTTCTTCAAGATGTTGATTTCCAAATTCTCACTTGAAATATTGGTGACAAAGTCAGCAAGGATTTAGATGGTACCTGGTGAACTGTAAAGTTTTTAATCTAGGAATTGTTGTTGTTTAGTTGCTAAGTCGTGATTGACTCTTTTGCAGCCCCATGGACTGTAGCCCACCAGGTTTCTGTGTCCATGGGATTTCCCAGGTGAGAATACTGGAGTGGGTTGCCATATCTTGGAATAGTTTTCTTTATTCAATATTTATATTAAACTCATGATGGCTAATTATAGATATTGGGTAAAAATGTCCCCTCAGTGTGACAACTCATCCTTTGTAATATATAAAGTCTAGTTCTTTGTAAAGAAAAAAGAAGTATTCCTGTGTACACTTCTTAGAAGCATGTAAGCAAAGATATCATAATGGTTCCATGTATCAGGCTCCAGCAGCCAGACATAAGTCCCACAGCGGCTTGGAAGAGCCTTCAGCAAACTTACACATGAGCTTCTGTGTCCTGGACAACCGCTCCTCTGTTCCCATGCCTGGCCTCCCCACGTCCCCCACCAGCAAGCTTTCTTCAAACACCCAGGCCACCATTTATTTTCCAGGGGTAGGGACATTTAAAAACAAGAGGAATTGAAGGAATGTGTGTTTAAGAATACAGACGAATTCTTGGCATCGCAGAAGAGCTGCACCACCAGGCCATCAGAAACAGGAACCAGAGCAAATGCAGCGGCGGACACTCAGACCATCCCGTTAGCTTGCTGCCTTGGGGTGGCTTAGCTGGGGCTACAGCCTCTCCTTGTATCCTTAGAGAGTGAAAGAACCGTGTTTGATGGATGAAAAAACCACCCTGGAGTAGGTCTCCCAGTGGAAGAGATGTTGGTGTGGCACACACCGTCTAGTACACCGCTCTGTGATGCAAGGAGCACTTTTCAAAGGCAAAAACTGGCCAGTATTTACCCCATACACGCTCAGTTTGATACCTGTAACTCCACTTTGTAAAAGCAATCTTTCTCCTGCAAAGTTGATTCCCAGCAAACTTGAGATAATTGCAAACATTACCCTCCTACACGTAGCACTGTTGTTTAAAAGTGTTAATTCGAGTATTCTGATGATGCTATAGTAAAACATAAATAAAAGTAGAGAATACTTTAATATGTAGTCGAATAAAATACTTACCAAGATGAAGCGCATCCGACTTATCACCTATCAGGGACACCATGTTTGGAGGAAAAATATACTGAACCATGGTCTTGAACTGGTGGCTCAGACGGTTAAGTGTCTGTCTACAATGTGGGAGACCCGGGTTCGATCCCTGGGTCGGGAAGAGCCCCTGGAGAAGGAAATGGCAATCCACTCCAGCACTATTGCCTGGAAAATCCCATGGACAGAGGAGACTGGTAGGCTACAGCCCATGGGGTCGCAAAGAGTCGGACACGACTGAGTGACTTTACCTTACCTTATGGTCTTAAAGCTCTGTTTCTCTGCTCTTCTTACCTTGTGCTTCTTTTACTCTCCCTTTAAATTTTTGTTCACTCTTATAAAGGGAACTGAGTACCTAAAGCATCTATCTTGATAAATAAAAAATGGGATACATTTGTGATCTAATCTTTTTTATTGTTTCTAGTCATTCTCATAGTCTAACAGTTATGTAAATAAAATTATTTTTAGCAAATTATAAATACCAGTGCTTCTCTATGTATTTAAAGTTTAAAACATAAGGATTTTTCTTGTTTCATAAAAATTTTCCTCATTTTCTTTGCTTTTATGCACATCTGCCAGCAGTCTTTTTCTGACATATTTAAGAAATACAGTCATAATTTAGCAGGCATTCTGGAAGTACATTTTTATCATTTTAATTCTATCTAACATCAAAAATACAAATTAAATATAAACTAGACATATTTAAAGCAGCTCTTTCATAAGACATTTTCATTTTCATCAATCTATACTATAAATTGCTAATCACTTAAAAGTCTTAATTACTTAAAAAAAATTTTTAAGGTGTACTCTAATGATAATACCTTTTTCTAGATGCCTAGTTTATTAAGCAACTTTTTTGCTATTAGGTTGGTACAACATTTATTGTGGTTTTATATTATTGAAATTTGCTGTTTGATATTGGAATACATTCTTAAATAAATGCACTTATGTTATACATCACTTTAATACACATTCCTTGCTTTATTTTTTTTGCTAATGACATTATTTGACATTTATCTTATATTTATTACAGACGAGGGAAATGATATTAGACAGAAAGCAAATTTGAGCAATTTTTATTTGAGTTCAAAATGAGTTGTAAAGCAGCAGAGACAACTCAACATCAACAATGCATTTGGCCCAGGAACTTCTAACAAACGTATGGTGCTGTGGTGGCTCAAGAGGTTTAGCAAAGGAGACAGTAGCCTTGAAGACGAGAGTGCAGTGGCCAGCCACTGGAAACTGGACAGCAACCAACTGACAGGATCATCAAAGCTGATCCTCTTACAACTCCAAGAGAAGTCGCCAAAGAACCCATCATCAACCAACCAGTCTATGGTCATTCAGCATTTAAAGCAAATCGGAAAGGTGAAAAGGCTTGATAAGTGGGTGCCTCAAGAGTTGACCACAAATCAAGGGAAGTGTCGTTTTGAAGTATCCTCTTCTCTTTTTCTATCCAACAATAAAACAGAACATTTCTCGATCTGATTGTGATGTGTGACAAAATGGATTTTGTACCACAACTGGTGATGACCAGCTCAGTGGCTGGACCGAGAAGAAGCTCCAAAGTACTTCCAAACGCCAAATTGGCACCAAAAAAAAAAAAAAAGGTTATGGTCACTGTTTGGTAGTCTGCTGCCATTCTGATCCATTACAACTTTCTGAATCCTGGCGAAACCATTACATCTGAGAAGTATGCTCAGCAGCTCAATGAGGTGCACCAAGACTGCAAGGCTAGCAGCTGGCATTGGTTCACAGAAAGGGCCCAACTCTTCTCCATGACAATGCCTGACCACACGTCACACAACAAACACTTCAAAAGTTTAACAAATTGGGCTACAAAGTTTTGCCTCATCCACCACATTCACTTGATCTCCTGCCAACTGACTACTACTTTTACAAGAATCTTGACAACTTTTTGCAGGGAAAATACTTCCACAAGCAGGCAGGAGGCAGAAAATGCTTTCCAAGAGTTCCTCAAATCCTGAAGCAAGGATTTTTATAATACACGAATAAGCAAATTTATTTCTCAGTGGCAAAACTGTGTTAATTGTAATGGTTCCTATTTTGATTAATAAAGATATGTTTGAGCCTAGTTATAATGATTTAAAATTCATGGTCCGAAACCACAAGTATGTTTGCACCAACCTAATAAATACTAAACAGCTCCAAGTAGCTTGTTATTATTATGCCTGTCCTGGATCAAACTTTTTACTTCCGTTCTTTGAAACTGATATGTTACAATGAAACTTTTTTTTTTTTTTTTTAGCTCCAGAGTTTTGGAGATAACTTTGGTTGGGAAAAAATGAGCAAAAACAGAAAGATAAAAGACATTTTGTGAATTTTGTGGCAATGGCTTATATTTACATATAATTTCATTATATCCCCCCAAAAATGTCCAAAATGCTATTGTTCTAGACAGCATGAACCAACAAAGTTCCTATCAACAGCAATTTCTGCTTTTGTATTGTATCACATTGCTCTCTTAAGGCAGTGTTTTTGTACTGTTGGAAGGGGAGTGATGGAAAAGAAGAAAATACAGGAAGAAAAGAGTGAAAAAAAATGGAAATGGTTTTCTCTCTCAAAATATGAGTGTAGATTTTACAAACTGTTTCAAGCACCGAAGGATTTCTCTGAAAGTTCTTTGAAATGTTTGTGTATCAGCAAAAGACTAGTAAAGGGACTTTGGATTTCATCAAGAAAATTTAAACTCTCTGATTTATATTATTTTTTCACTAAGAGAAGTGTAGTTAGAGCAGTGCTTCTCCAACTTTCTGTACAGGGAATTACCCGGGGATCTTGTTAAAAAGCAGAATTTAAGTGGTTAAGGTGTGGTGCCTGTGGTTTCACATTTCTAACACACTCTCAGGAAATGCTGATGCTTCTGGTGCTAGGACGATAATTCAAATTTGGCTCAGACTATGTTTCACTTAAAGGAGTTTATACAGTTGTTCTATGTAACATATCTTGATGTGTGCAGGTTAAAACTTATTTCACAGAGGTTAAAACTTATTTCACAGAGTAATAAGAAAATTAAAAAGCTGAGTTATTTTATTTGCTTTATTGCTTTATTCAGGGAATGAGTTATCAGTACAGTACATCTAGAATCTTAGTTAATGGTCCTTAGTATTACACACTAGATTATTCACTTCTAAATTTTTAACAATATTTAGAATTTGAATTTTTGCTGTATGTTTTTAAGAAAAAAAATTCATGTATATTTTTAAGAGAAAGTGTTTAAATCTTGTATTAATAAAAATTGATTAGTGAGCTGAGACACTTCCTCTCACATACATACACAGACACAATTTTTAATGAAAGAAAGAACATAAATTATCTTTAAGTAACTTGAAATCATCTAGAGTATTTTAATTTTATACATTTAAATGTTAGTAAAGTATCCGGACTCATCACTTCATGGCAAATAGATGGGAAAACAGTGGAAACAGTGGCTGACTTTATTTTGGGGGGCTCCAAATCACTGCAGATGGTGACTGCAGCCATGAAATTAAAAGACACTAACTCCTTGGAAAGAAAGTTATGACCAACTTAGACAACATATTAAAAAGCAGAGATAAAACTTTGCCAACAAAGGTCCATCTAGTCAAGGCTATGGTTTTCCAGTAGTCACCTATGGATGTAAGAGTTGGACTATAAAGAAAGCTAAGCACGAAAGAATTGATGCTTTTGAACTGTGGTGTTGGAGAAGACTCTTGAGAGTCCCTAGGACTGCAAGGAGATCCAACCAGTCCATCCTAAAGGAGATTAGTCCTGAGTGTTCATTGGAAGGACTTGATGTTGAAGCTGAGACTCCAATACTTCGGCCACTTGATGCAAAGAACTGACTCATTGAAAAGACCCTGATGCTTCGAAAGATTAAAGGTGGGAGGAGAAAGGGATGACAGAGGATGAGATGGTTGGATGGCATCACTGACTCAATTGACATGGGTTTGAGTAAATTCCGGGAGTTGGTGATGGACAGGGAGGCCTGGCATGCTGCGGTTCATGGGGTCGCAGAGAGTCGGACATGACTGAGTGACTGAACTGAACTGAACTGAAAGTAGAATATGAATATTGAAATGAAAGAAATAGGCGTCTTAAGTGAGTTTTTTAAATTACATTCGTTTCAACATATTGACAAAGTTATCAAAGAGATATTGAAATAAAATTTACCTCAAAGAAATTTCATGAATATGTGATTATATTATATAACTCATTAGTGCAGAAACTTCAGAACACAAATATCTGGTTTAAAGAAAAGTGTTTCAATCAGCCTTTTATCCTAAGTTTAATTTAATTAATTCCATAAAAGAGACTATTTTTTCCCCTTTAGTCTCCCATTCCTACATTACCCTTGGAGATACAGAATTTATTTCCATAAGAACTGACCTCCAAGTATACTTGGAAAGAAAAAAAAAAAAAAACACGACTATCACTATGAAAGAAAATATTTTAAAATTAAATGCAACTTGAACAAATCTTTACCATCAAAACACTATATATCATTAGTAAGCTGCTAGAACAAAGTAGGAAATATGATATTTTCCAATGTCACAAACCATAGAACTCTCTTTTCTGTAAACTCCCTTGGCAATATCAAGTTTCTTAACTTAAATATCACATAAAGAAGATAAAGTCCATCAAGTAAAAAGGGAATGCAAGATTAAAGTATAGAATCCTCAGAGCCCACAGATACACAGCAATAACAACACAATTAAATATTCCTCAGTTCAGTTCAGCTCAGTTTCTCAGTTGTGTCTGACTCTGAGACCCCATAGACTGTAGCATGCTAACCTCCCTGTTCATCACCAACTCCCGGAGCCTACTCAAACCCATGTCCATTGAGTCGGTGATGCCATCCAACCATCTCATCCTCTGTTGTCCCCTTCTCCTCCTGTCTTCAATCTTTCCCAGCATCAGGGTCTTTTCCAATGAGTCATTCTTTGCATCAGGTGGCCAAAGTATTGGAGTTTCAGCTTCAGCATCAGTTCTTCCGATGAATAGTCAGGACTGATTTCCTTTAGGATTGACTGTTTGGATCTCCTTGCAATCCAAGGGACTCTCAAGAGTCTTCTCTAGCACCACAGTTCAAAAGCATCAATTCTTTGGTGTTCAGCTTTCTTTGTAGTCCAACTCTCACATCCATATGTGACTACTGGAAAAACCATAGGTTTGACTAGAGCTTTGTTGGTAATTTCTGCTGTGTATTTATTTAATAAAAGGCTCAGTAAAATTATAAGCAAGAGGTACCGTTTTGGCACTTGAAAGAGATATAGCAAAGTACTTATCAATTTATACAGCAATTAATACATTTACTGGACCTATCACCTTTTTGTAGAATATAGGAAAACATTTTTTAATTAAAATTAAGATTTATATAAATACCTTTGTGAAAACTCTATGATAAGTCAAGAAAATTATTTATGTTGTGAAGTTTATGATCAGAGATAGAAGTTATGCCTTATGCCAACACACCTTTGATTGCCATGGCAAAATAGAGTATATTCAGTAAGTATTTGCTTACTGGAACATAGTGTCCACTGAGACTGACAAGTATTACAGATTTATCCTTACATAAAATAAGATAATTAGAGCTGTTTGTATTATCTTAGTGGACTTCTTCATAGGCAGAAGAAATAAACATTCTCATATCAGCTAAGAGTTGGCCCAGGTTATAGATCTGAGAGAAACTGATTTTCTTTGCAGTTTAATGGAAATAATACTAATTGTCCAATTTTTTTTAAGTCATAGCTATCCAGTAGAGATCTCTTTTGGCCATGGGGAAAACATTTAGCATTCTCCAAGCTCAACAAAATTTTAAGTATCAGTGGCATTTGATAGCTTATTATTTGTCAAAAATGACCAGGATACTCCAACCCCTTGTTTACCTGATTTATTTCTTGTAAACAGTTTAGACTCAAGAACCATCTTTCCACGAGAGTTTTCTGAATTGTTTCTTTATACTTCAGCTGACATTTCCTTCTTCCTGGGGCCACACTGGCTTTTCATATGGATCTCTCAGCACTAGGCCCACTGTATTATAACAGATTGCTTTCACACACATCTCTTCTATTAACCACCAGCTTCACCAGGGAGGGAACTAGGGCCCAGCCCAGATTTCTCTCTCTCATGCCTAATATACTACCTGAGTATGATAGAGACTCTACCAAGAAGCTTGATCAATTGGATAAGGGGCTAAATGAATCATGAGTAAATTTTCTCTTCAATATGTGGGCTTATTAAACACTTAAAATATGGGAGCATCCAAGTTTCAAACACCACCTGTATTGTAACATATAATCCCCATTACATTTCCAAGAGGAGGGAACAATGATTAATTCTATGAGAGTAATGAGGAAACCAAGGCTGGAAAGGTTAATATATTCAAAAGCCATGTAACTAGCAACTGATAAGGCTAAAATATAAATTCAGGCCTCTTGAGTTGCTTACTGCATGAAACCTTGAAACAGGACAGAAAGCAGAGAAGAAAGATTGGAACATTTCAGACAAATCTGAGCCTGTGAGATAGCAAAAGCTACTATCCACAGAAATGTTCAATTCCTTATATTTTAGCTATGAACTCATCATGAAACATTGCTCTCATGTGGATTTGGGAATTTCTAACCTTGGCCATGCTGTATTACATCTTACCCCACAAACAAGGTTTTAAGTCCTTTCTCTGGGTCTTCAAAATTCACAAATTATTAATCTACCTCCACTTTTAAGTCCATAACACACAATGAGCCAGGGCAGTCCAGATAAGAGAAGAGAGGCCAAGGGAAAACAAGAGAGGGAGGAAACATACAATAATCGAAATACTTTAACTCTGTTTTGTGTTTTTTTGTTAAATGTTTACATCAGAAATGTATTTGTAACCTGGCAAACCACAAGTAGCAGTTGATAAATCCATGCCACTTAATAAAAAGCGATTAAATAAAAATTATAATTAAATCAAGCATCATGTATAAATCATGTTACTATTTCTACTTCATGATATACCATATTGAAAAAGAAAATTGAACAAAAGAAGAACACATGAATTTGCCATTTTTGTTTGTTTTTATGGGGTCATAATATATTAGAAGTCTTGATTAACTAAAAATCTGACTTATACACACTGGGTTTTCAGACAGTGAAAAAGTGGTAGACTAGAAGTCAGCTTAACATAGATTTAAGTGATGCTAAGATTGCATGAATGGAGTCCAGAGATCATTCATGTATAGCTCCAAGTTCCACACAATTAACAAAAGGAGTTACTGATCATCCAGAATAAAGGACATGAGTCAGTAGCACTTTAGCACTTACTTTTTTCGGAAATGGTGATGGGTTTTACTAAGCTTTTCAAACTCATTTATGTGGTGCTTTATTGAAAATACAAGCAAGAACACTGACGCCATATGTTTTTCTCAGGCACTGCTAACCACTGAATCTTCTTTCTCACTATGAACTAACTACTGGGTTTATCTTATACTAAAATGTATATAATAAAAAAAGTTATACATGAAATAAAAAATATGGTTCCCCTTCTTCACATGACAAGCAAAATTGAAAAGGTTTCTTATGATCAACAACATGCAGTTAGTATCCAAAAAAAAAAGTTACACATGAAATAAAAAATATGGGTCCCCTTCTCCTTCGCATGATAAGCAAAACTGAAAAAGCTTCTTATGATCAACAACATGCATTTAGTATCTGTACATATCACAAATCCTGAGAGAAACCAGAAGAGACAAAAAGCAGGTGTCTAACCTTGAGCAACCGAGGACCACACTGAGGCTGAGTGAATGGCCGTGGACACCATGGGTGAGCAAGACTGAGCTGCAGGAATTCAGTGGCCAGCACATGCACACTGTCTAGATGTGCCTCCTTGAAGCTGCTCATTGACCACGTTGTTACCTGTGCCTCTGCTTGGTGCTTGCAAGAGCTGGAAGAGTAAGCTTTAAGCATATATGCTTTCAGCATGGAACTTTTCCATGAATTTGGTCATGATCTGGTTTTATTAGTCAAGTATTCTAGGCAACTGGAAAGGAATGTTTCGACTCATTCAGATAATCAGAAAAAAAATGTTTTCTTTCCGAAAACAAGTACGGGAAAGAATAGCCACCAAATCCCTTATGTTGTTTCTTTCTTTTTTTTTTTTTTGAAAGTTCCACAATACTAAATAGAACTTGACACAGAAAATAAAAAACACAATAACCTGACATTTTAAATTCAATATTTAGTAACAATTTTACTGTGGTGGACATTGATGAAGACTCCCACTCAGGCTTTATTACTTTAATAAAACAATTTTAGTACACTTACTATTCTACAGTAGCACTTTATTATGAATTACCAATAGTAAACTACCCTTGTCAAAATAAATAAAGCAAGTACATCTCAGGATTCCACATTCCTAATTTTATAATGCTGTCTTTTAACATTCATTGCTACTCATTTGCACAGTTTAGTTATCTCTTGGGAATACTCGAGTCTTTAGTGTGAATTACTATAGCATTAAGTATGAAATGACAGATGCTTCAAGAAATTTTAAAACAAATGCACTCTTAGGCAAAGATTAATAGCAAGAAGTGTATCTCCTTCTACATTTACAGCTCCTACAATGAAAGCAGATGGGCCACAAATATGCTTTTTGCCAAGTGGTCATTTTCAGTAGCAGAACTGCTAACACAGCAATATTCTAAGTCCATTTTTCCAACACAATCCCAGAGAGAAACTCAAAATCCTGTAGCAGAAAGAACCCTGAAGAGTCATAAGATAAGATCTTATCCTGCCCTGGAATGATTCCATGTATCATATGGGTCCTTCATCAGTCCTGGAAGGGTGCCTTCCACACTGTACATACTTCTGAGTCAAGAATATTTGGTGTTATTTAGGAAGCTGATAAAGTAGTTTGTAATTTATATAGGTCTTTCCTCTCTATATTATTTCATTTTCACCTCTCCATAGGACAGAGTCTAACAGGTAGGGAAACTGGTGCACCTATAAGAAGTAAATTATAAGAGCATTCTACTACAAAGTGCCAAAATCAGTACCATAACCTGCATATTCTAAGTCCTTGTGGGTTTATTATTAGATTAGAAAGCTCTCTCGGTCCATGACCCCATAAAGTTTTCATATACCAAAAAGACTGGTCAGAGAGAGCAAGGCACATGAAAAATTTGCTAATGTGCACTTCCGTCTAAATTAATAAATCCCCTCCCAAATGAAATAATCTATTTGCCCAACCTTTGAGGGAATATCATTATCTTTTATGAGTAACAACTAGAATCACCTTGAGCTAGTATTTTTTGAGCTCTTGCTAACTCTCGGAAGGAATCATTGATAACATCTCTTTGGAGAAACCATTATCCCCACATTTAACACACCGTAGCTATACAAATACTAAGTTCTTAATGCATTCCATACCTGCTTTAGCTTAAATTGCAGCAATTGGAATTATGTAACAACTAAGAAAAATGCCAAAGCTATAAGTATATGTCATCAAATACATGGTAAACTATTGTTGTAAGTCTAGTTGGTATAAGAGAGGAAATACAAAATGGAACTTTAAATTAAACCTAATCATAAATATTAAATACAGAAATGATGACTATCATATTCTTGTTATTGTTCTTATACCCCCAAAGAAATCCCTACACTATTCCTTCTTTTGGAATTCTTTATTCTCAACCCATCCTCCAATCCACTTTTTTGCCTGAAGAGTTCCTGCTTACACTGCTTGGACCCCAGTTCTCAGTCTTTAGGTGTGGCTTTCCTAGACAATTTAAACACATCCTATCCACTCCTCTTCTATGATACCCAATTTACCTGTATTTCTCTTTCAATATTTCTAGTTTGCATTACAGTTATTACTTTACACACTTGTCCTACACTTGAATTATAGAGTCCCTCACATAAAGAACCATATATATTTATTTTTTGGTGGGTAGGGTATACTGAGCACCTAGAACAGAGACTCAATAAAGATCTGGAATTACTGTATAAACAAGGTGAGAAGACATAAAGTACTGAACTGTGATAACTAAAAGTCAGTACCACCACATCATAAAATTAAGTGTAATATTTCCTTATAGTCCATATATAACTTACTGTAGTAGCAGGTATAAAAACAATTTAATAAGGGTCAAGAGGGAAAAGCATTTGTATCTTTCCATACCACTGGAAAGAGAGCAGGGACAAGGGTTTTTTTTTAATATAAATTTATTTATTTTAATTGGAGGTTAATTACTTTACAATATTGTATTGGTTTTGCCATACATCAACAAGAATCTGCCACAGGTATACACATGTTTCCCCTCCTGAATCCCTATCCCTCCTCCTTCCCTGTACCATCCCTCTGGGTAGTGTAAGTGCACCAGCCCCAAACATCCAGTATCATAAGACTATCATAGTCCATCAAATTATCTCTTATCTCTTCTGGACATGAGTCAAATGAGTTCACTAATTTGTACTAATGAACAAAAATCCTTAGGTAAATCATTGACTTCCTTTTGGAAGGAGGCCAAATTAATATTAGGATAGGTCAAAGTTAGATTCAGAATCTTCAGAAATGACCATTTAATTGAATGGATTTAACTTACCTTCCCATGATAACTGATAGCGGAAGCATTCATTTAATTGGAAAGCTTCATAATACAAAGTAGGACATACTGAAATCCTATTCCTCAGTTTTCCATGAATCACTTATCTCTAAAGAAAAATGAAGTTACCTTTGTATTTAGCAATTAGTTTTCGTTAACTGTCACACAATCTCAATCTTTGACCAAAAAATTAGATAACTTTGACATTTTACTTCTAAAATTAACAAATAATGCCAAATTTATGTGATAGTTAAAATGTTCACTGTAAATATACAAACTCTTTACCATGAATAATTCTTTTTTTTTTTAGTTTTTTATTTTTTAAATTTTAAAATCTTTAATTCTTACATGCATTCCCAAACATGAACCCCCCACCCACCTCCCTCCCCATAACATCTCTGTGGGCCATCCCCATGCACCAGCCCCAAGCATGCTGTATCCTGCGTCAGACATAGACTGGCGATTCAATTCACATGATAGTATACATGTTAGAATGTCATTCTCCCAAATCATCCCACCCTCTCCCTCTCCCTCTGAGTCCAAAAGTCCGTTATACACATCTGTGTCTCTTTCCCTGTCTTGCATACAGGGTCGTCATTGCCATCTTCCTAAATTCCATATATATGTGTTAGTATACTGTATTGGTGTTTTTCTTTCTGGCTCACTTCACTCTGTATAATCGGCTCCAGTTTCATCCATCTCATCAGAACTGATTCAAATGAATTCTTTTTAACCGCTGAGTAATACTCCATTGTGTATACGTACCACAGCTTTCTTATCCATTCATCTGCTGATGGACATCTAGGTTGTTTCCATGTCCTGGCTATTATAAACAGTGCTGCGATGAACATTGGGGTTCATGTGTCTCTTTCAATTCTGGTTTCCTCGGTGTGTATGCCCAGAAGTGGGATTGCTGGGTCATAAGGTAGTTCTATTTGCAATTTTTTAAGGAATCTCCACACTGTTCTCCATAGTGGCTGTACTAGTTTGCATTCCCACCAACAGTGTAGGAGGGTTCCCTTTTCTCCACACCCTCTCCAGCATTTATTGCTTGCAGATTTTTGGATCACAGCCATTCTGACTGGTGTGAAGTGGTACCTCATTGTAGTTTTGATTTGCATTTCTCTAATAATGAGTGATGTTGAGCATCTTTTCATGTGTTTGTTAGCCATCCCTATGTCTTCTTTGGAGAAATGTCTATTTAGTTCTTTGGCCCATTTTTTGATTGGGTCGTTTGTTTTTCTGGAGTTGAGCTGCATAAGTTGCTTGTATATTTTTGAGATTAGTTGTTTGTCAGTTGCTTCATTTGCTATTATTTTCTCCCATTCAGAAGGCTGTCTTTTCACCTTGCTTATATTTTCCTTTGTTGTGCAGACGCTTTTAATTTTAATTAGATCCCATTTGTTTATTTTTGCTTTTATTTCCAGAATTCTGGGAGGTGGATCATAGAGGATCCTGCTGTGATTTATGTCTGAGAGTGTTTTGCCTATGTTCTCCTCTAGGAGTTTTATAGTATCTGGTCTTACGTTTAGATCTTTAATCCATTTTGAGTTTATTTTTGTGTGCGGTGTTAGAAAGTGATCTAGTTTCATTCTTTTACAAGTGGTTGACCAGTTTTCCCAGCACCACTTGTTAAAGAGATTGTCTTTACTCCATTGTATATTCTTGCCTCCTTTGTCAAAGATAAGGTGTCCATATGTGTGTGGATTTATCTCTGGGCTTTCTATTTTGTTCCATTGATCTATATGTCTGTCTTTGTGCCAGTACCATACTGTCTTGATGACTGGCTTTGTAGTAGAGCCTGAAGTCAGGCAAGTTGATTCCTCCAGTTCCATTCTTCTTTCTCAAGATTGCTTTGACTATTCGAGGTTTTTTGTATTTCCATACAAATCTTGAAATTATTTGTTCTAGTTCTGTGAAAAATGTGGCTGGTAGCTTGATAGGGATTGCATTGAATTTGTAAATTGCTTTGGGTAGTATACTCATTTTCACTATATTGATTCTTCCAATCCATGAACATGGTATATTTCTCCATCTATTAGTGTCCTCTTTGATTTCTTTCATCAGTGTTTTATAGTTTTCTATATATAGGTCTTTTGTTTCTTTAGGTAGATATATTCCTAAGTATTTTATTCTTTTCGTTGCAATGGTGAATGGAATTGTTTCCTTAATTTCTTTTTCTACTTTCTCATTATTCGTGTATAGGAATGCAAGGGATTTCTGTGTGTTGATTTTATATCCTGCAACTTTACTATATTCATTGATTATCTCTAGTAATTTTCTGGTGGAGTCTTTAGGGTTTTCCATGTAGAGGATCATGTCATCTGCAAACAGTGAGAGTTTTACTTCTTCTTTTCCAATTTGGATTCCTTTTATTTCTTTTTCTGCTCTGATTGCTGTGGCCAAAACTTCCAGAACTATATTGAATAGTAGCGGTGAAAGTGGACACCCTTGTCTTGTTCCTGACTTTAGGGGAAATGCTTTCAATTTTTCACCATTGAGGATAATGTTTGCTGTGGGTTTGTCATAGATAGCTTTTATTATGTTGAGGTATGTTCCTTCTATTCCTGCTTTCTGGAGAGTTTTTATCATAAATGGATGTTGAATTTTGTCAAAGGCCTTCTCTGCATCTATTGAGATAATCATATGGTTTTTATTTTTCAATTTGTTAATGTGGTGAATTACATTGATTGATTTGCGGATATTGAAGAATCCTTGCATCCCTGGGATAAAGCCCACTTGGTCATGGTGTATGATCTTTTTAATGTGTTGTTGGATTCTGATTGCTAGAATTTTGTTGAGGATTTTTGCATCTATGTTCATCAGAGATATTGGCCTGTAGTTTTCTTTTTTTGTGACATCTTTGTCAGGTTTTGGTATTAGGGTGATGGTGGCCTCATAGAATGAGTTTGGAAGTTTACCTTCCTCTGCAATTTTCTGGAAGAGTTTGAGTAGGATAGGTGTTAGCTTTTCTCGAAATTTTTGGTAGAATTCAGCTGTGAAGCCATCTGGACCTGGGCTTTTGTTTGCTGGAAGATTTCTGATTACAGTTTCAATTTCCGTGCTTGTGATGGGTCTATTAAGATTTTCTATTTCTTCCTGGTTCAGTTTTGGAAAATTGTACTTTTCTAAGAATTTGTCCATTTCTTCCACGTTGTCCATTTTATTGGCATACAACTGCTGATAGTAGTCTCTTATGATCCTTTGTATTTCTGTGTTGTCTGTTGTGATCTCTCCATTTTCATTTCTAATTTTATTGATTTGATTTTTCTCTCTTTGCTTCTTGATGAGTCTGGCTAATGGTTTGTCAATTTTATTTATCCTTTCAAAGAACCAGCTTTTGGCTTTGTTGATTTTTGCTATGGTCTCTTTTGTTTCTTTTGCATTTATTTCTGCCCTAATTTTTAAGATTTCTTTCCTTCTACTAACTCTGGGGTTCTCCAACTCTTCCTTTTCTAGTTGCTTTAGTTGTAGAGTTAGGTTATTTATTTGACTTTTTTTCTTGTTTCTTGAGGTATGCCTGTATTGCTATGAACTTTCCTCTTAGCACTGCTTTTATAGTGTCCCACAGGTTTTGGGTTGTTGTGTTTTCATTTTTATTAGTTTCTATGCATATTTTGATTTCTTTTTTGATTTCTTCTGTAATTTGTTGGTTATTCAGAAGTGTGTTGTTCAACCTCCATATGTTGGAATTTTTAATAGTTTTTCTCCTGTAATTGAGATCTAATCTTAATGCATTATGGTCAGAAAAGATGCTTGGAATGATTTCGATTTTTTTGAATTTATCAAGTTTAGATTTATGGCCCAGGATGTGATCTATCCTGGAGAAGGTTCCATGAGCACTTGAAAAAAAGGTGAAATTCGTTGTTCTGGGGTGAAATGTCCTATAGATATCAATTAGGTCTAACTGATCTAATGTATCATTTAAAGTTTGCGTTTCTTTGTTAATTTTCTGTTTAGTTGATCTGTCCATAGGTGTGAGTGGGGTATTAAAGTCTCCCACTATTATTGTGTTATTGTTGATTTCCCCTTTCATACTTGTTAGCATTTGTCTTACATATTGTGGTGCTCCTATATTGGGTGCATATATATTTATAATTGTTATATCTTCTTCTTGGATTGTTCCTTTGATCATTATGTAGTGGCCTTCTTTGTCTCTTTTCACAGCCTTTGTTTTAAAGTCTATTTTATCGGATATGAGTATTGCCACTCCTGCTTTCTTTTGGTCTCTCTTTGCGTGGTATATCTTTTTCCAGCCCTTCACTTTCAGTCTGTATGTGTCCCTTGTTTTGAGGTGGGTCTCTTGTAAGCAGCATATAGAGGGGTCTTGTTTTTGTATCCATTCGGCCAGTCTTTGTCTTTTGGTTGGGGCGTTCAACCCATTTACGTTTAAGGTAATTATTGATAAGTATGATCCCATTGCCATTTACTTTATTGTTTTGGGTTCGGGTTTATACACCCTTTTCGTGTTTCCTGTCTAGAGGATATCCTTTAGAATTTGTTGGAGAGCTGGTTTGGTGGTGCTGAATTCTCTCAGCTTTTGCTTGTCTGTAAAGCTTTTGATTTCTCCTTCGTATTTGAATGAGATCCTTGCTGGGTACAGTAATCTGGGCTGTAGGTTATTGTCTTTCATCACTTTAAGTATGTCTTGCCATTCCCTCCTGGCCTGAAGAGTTTCTATTGACAGATCAGCTGTTATCCTTATGGGAATCCCCTTGTGTGTTATTTGTTGTTTTTCCCTTGCTGCTTTTAATATTTGTTCTTTGTGTTTGATCTTTGTTAATTTGATTAATATGTGTCTTGGGGTGTTTCGCCTTGGGTTTATCCTATTTGGGACTCTCTGTGTTTCTTGGACTTGGGTGATTATTTCCTTCCCCATTTTAGGGAAGTTTTCAACTATTATCTCCCCAAGGATTTTCTCATGATCTTTCTTTCTGTCTTCTTCTTCTGGGACTCCTATAATTCGAATGTTGGAGCGTTTCATATTGTCCTGGAGGTCTCTGAGATTGTCCTCGTTTCTTTTAATTAGTTTTTCTTGTTTCCTCTCTGATTCATTTATTTCTACCATTCTATCTTCTATTTCACTAATCCTATCTTCTGCCTCCGTTATTCTACTATTTGTTGCCTCCAGAGTGTTTCTGATCTCATTTATTGTGTTATTCATTATATTTTGACTCTTTTTTATTCCTTCTAGGTCCTTGTTAAACCTTTCTTGCATCTTCTCAATCCTTGTCTCTAGGCTATTTATCTGTGTTTCCATTTTGATTTCAAGATTTTGGATCATTTTCACTATCAATATTTGGAATTCCTTCTCAGGTAGATTCCCTACTTCTTCCTCTTTTGTTTGGTTTGGTGGGCAACTCTCCTGTTCCTTTACCTGCTGAGTATTCCTCTGTCTCTTCATCTTGGTTATATTGCTGCGTTTGGGGTGGCCTTTTTATATTCTGGTAATTTGTGGAGTTCTCTTTATTATGGAGCTTCCTCACTTTGGGTGGGGTTCTATCAGTGGCTTGTCAGGGTTTCCTGGTTAGGGAGGCTTGTGTTGGAGTTTTGGTGGGTGGAGCTGGGCTTCTTCTCTTTGGAGTGCAGTGGAGTGACCCGTAATGGGTTATGAGACATCAAAGGTTTTGGGATAATTTTGAGCTGCCTGTATATTGAGGCTCAGGGGAGTGTTCCTGTGTTGCTGGAGAATTTGGGTGGTATGTCTTGTTTTGGAACTTGTTGGCCCTTGGGTGGAGCTTGGTTTCGGTGTAGGTTTGAAGGCATTTGATGAGCTCCTATTGCTTAATGTTCCCTGAATTCAAGAGTTCTCTAATGTTTTCAGGCTTTGGGTTTAAGCTTCCTGCTTCTGGTTTTCAGTTTTATTTTTACAGTAGCCTCTAGACTTCTCCATCTATACAGCACCGATGATAAAACATCTAGGTTAAAGATGAAAAGTTTCTCCACATTGAGGGATAGTCAGAGAGGTTCACTGAGTTACAAGGAGAAGAGAAGATGGAGGGGGTAGTTAGAGGTAACTGGAATGAGATGCGGTGAGATCAAGAGAGGAGAGAGCAAGCTAGCCAGTAGTCACTTCCTTATGTGCGCTCTATAGTCTGGACCGCTCAGAGGTATTTACAGAGTTATACGGGGAAGAGGAGAGGGAGGAAGTAGACAGAGGTGACCAGGAGGATAAGAGAGAGGAATGAGTAGGAGAGAGACAAATCCTGCCAGTAACCAGTTCCTTAGGTGTTCTCTGCCGTCTGGAACACACAGAGATTCACAGAGTTGGATAGAGAAGAGATGGGGGAGAAAAGAGACAGAGGCCACCTGGTGGAGAAAAAGGAGAGGCCAGAGGAGGAGAGAGTGGTCAAGCCAGTAATCTCGCTCTCAGGTAAACTTGGGTAGTGAAGTTTGGGTTTTTAAATGTACAAAATTGACAACAAAAACCTAAGAGCAAAGATTAAAAATCTGGAGTAGAGGTTGGATTTTCAAAGATACAATATTAAAGAAAAGCAGAAGGAAAAAGGAAGAAAGAAAAAAAAAGAATTATTAAAAAACAAACAAACAAACAAACAAACAAACAAACAAAAAAACAAAACACCAACAACCATCCAAAGAGTATATATGGTGTTTGCCTTAAAAAAAAAAAAAAGTCTTTTTTTTTAAAAAATAGTAATACTAGGTTATAGAAATAAAAATTAGAGGAGAAATAGAAGACTTAACAATTAAAAAAAAGCTCGGAAAAAATGAAAAAAAAAGCAAAAAGCAAAAAAAAAAAAGAAATGATTTTAAAAATATTAAAAAATTAAAAATATATCTGGCTCTTCTCTGATGTTATGGGCCGTGTGGGCTCACTTCCAAGGTGGTTCCCTCTGTTTAACTTCTTCTGTTTGCTGGTTTTTAGGCTCACTAGTTCAGTCGCGCTGTGGGGAGGGGGGATGCTGCAAACAAATAGCACTGTCGTGTGTACACAGTATCTCTGCCCCGCTTGACCTGTCCTTTCTCGCCGCGCACAAACCGCTCCGGCTCTACGATGCTCAGCCGGGAACCGTCTGGGGCCGGCCCTAGGCTGCGTGCACTTCCCCGGTCCAAGCCGCTCAGGTTCGGCCCTCAGGCAGCCCTCAGAGGCACAAATGCGGCTGGGACTGCGCTTTGTGCCCTTCCCAGGTCCGAGTAGCTCAGGAGTTTGGCGAGCGCGATCGCCGCGGCTTGTCACCTTTTCCGCCGCTGCCGCTCAGCTCTCTGGGTGGACCGCTGGCGCACCCCGTGAGGCAGACTGTGACTGTCCAGCACCCCCAGAAGTCTTAGCAAAGGAGCCTGCTTGCAGTTAGGTAAGTAAAGTCTCTCCGGGTCTGCAATTGCCCCTTTCCAGTCCTTACGGCTCTGGCTGCCTGTCCCCGGCGGGGGATGGTCTGCAGCCGGCTTTTTCCGTTCCGTCCTTTGTTCTGTGCTCGGTCCTGGCGGGGTCTTACGTTCGAGCTTTTCGCGTGGTAGCTATCCCAGTCTGGTTTGCTAGCCCAAGTTAGATCGTTCTGGTTGCGCGTGGGGCGTTCCTGCCCGATTCTTGCAAAGCTCTGCAGCCCGCGCCTCCTGCGCGTCCCTGCCCTGTCCCCACTTCCCAATGGCGGATGCAGGCGTCTGTGCTGCTTTTCCGCTGTGGGAGTTACTGGTGGGCTTGTAATCTCTTGGTTTTAATTATTTATCTATTTTTCCTTCCTGTTATGTTGCCCTCTGTGTTTCCAAGGCTCGCCACAGACTCGGCAGGGAGAGTGTTTCCTGGTGTTTGGAAACCTCTCTTCTTAAAATTCCCTTCCCGGGACGGGCTTCCCTTCCCGGGACGGAGCTCCCTCCCCACCTCCTTTGTCTCCTTTTTCATCTTTTATATTTTTTCCTACCTGTTTTTGAAGACAATGGTCTGCTTTTCTGGTTGCCTGATGTCCTCTGCCAGCCTACAGAAGTTGTTTTGTGGAGTTTGCTTGGCGTTGAAATGTTCTTTTGAGGAATTTGTGAGGGAGAACGTGATCTTCCCGTCCTATTCCTCCGCCATCTTTCCCTCCAACCTCTGAATAATTCTTAACAGTAACATGGAGTGCCCCAAAACAAAATTGCAAAACAGCATCCTTAGATTTGGGGGTTGTTGTCACAAATGTAGATGTTAAAAAAAAATCATCAGTTCAGAAGATCAATGAGCTTTAAAGAGATATAGAAGATAATGAAACACTGTTAAATAAGAAACACAAATTGATCTCAGATCTGCTTTCCTGGTGGCTCAGATGGTAAAGAATCTGCTTGCAAAGTAAGAAACCTAGGTTCTTTCCCTGGGCTGGGAAGATCACCTGGAGAAGGGAATGGCTATCCACTCTAGTATTCCTGCTGGAAAATCCCATGGACAGAGGAGCCTGGTGGGTTACAGTCCATGGGGTCACAAGAGTCAGGCACACTGAACAACAAACTTTTTTCATACTTCTTTCATCCTTTATTTAAGAGAAAAAAAAAATAAAACATAAAAACAGGAGGATAAAAATCTGCATACTGATTACCAACACAAGGAATCTTGCAGACAGGGGGATCTGGATGATGGTAGAAATGAAACTAGTGACCCTGCTCCCAACCATCAGTCATGAGGTTTAAGATGAAAGGCAGCTCCCTTGCAACCAGAATATATAGGAGGAGTCTTCACATGCCGTGAAACCTTCAGGGGCAGAGTAAGGGAGAGAAGCATCTTTATCCTCAGAAAGTAGTAAAAAAGAGATACCCTCAAAATTCAGGACCCAGGGCAGAACCCTAAGAGTTAAAAGGGGGTTCAAGTTTCAGAGCATCATGGGTACTGGGAGCTGACCTGGGTACTGAGAGTCACTGCAGCCACAGAACAGGAGGGGACAAGGGGGCGGCTCTGCTGGAAGCGAGTGCAGAAAGCCTCCAGAAGGCAGTGGAAATAGCTGCACCAAGACAGACTTGTAGACTAATGCTCTTCCTTCCTTGCTGGCTTTGCAAACTTGTTCAAGTTCATGACTCACTAAACCTGTCCCTTTAATAGAAAACAAGAATATCAATACCAACATGTTATCAGTGTTTGCCAGGAAAACAGAAGCCACTTTATGTGTTCTAACTGTGAAGGGATTAATACAAGAAGTAGAGAATTACCCAGCCATTGAAAGAGCTGGGCAGTGAAGTCCAGGGAAGTCACAGCTGACCACCTCAGCCTGAAGCACTGCTAAGGTTTTGTTTTGTTTTCAAGAGCTCACATGAAGCTGCTGCAATCCCTGCAAATACACAGACGCTCCCATCAACTCTGCAATTGACTCTGCTCCCACTGACTCTGTCTGCAGTAATGAAGGGGGTGGTTCTCAGGAGCTGGCCAGGAAGCCAGTGTGCTCACTCATCTGCACAGCATTTGGCTAAACTGTTTTCAGACAACGATGACCTACTCCTTCCTTCTGCCTTTCTATCAAACGGAAATGCTTCTGCTTGGCATAGGCCAACTGCAACGTACAAGGAGAGGAATTCTAAAAAACGAAGGCCTTGGCTTTGGCTTTTCTGCACAGCAGAGAGGACCTTGCAAACAGGTGGTGACAAGGCAATTGCCCAGCCTAATTGGAATTAAGAGTTAAAATAAGATTATGCATGATAAGTGTACAGTGAATATTGGCATTACTAGTATTAATTTCATCATCACTATCATCTCCTCTACAGGGCAGAAAAATTGCTGGCAACACCAACTATGTAAGAGAGAATATGTCTCACTTGGTTCCAGGAAGAACTGTACAAGAGAAGCAGAGTTTGATGGACCTTCAAGGAATGAAAACACTCCAGGAGGTTTTTTCCATTGTTGCTCTTGTTGTTGTTTAGTCACTCATTTGTGTCCAACTCTTTGCAACCCCATGGACTGTAGCCCACCAGGATCTTCTGTGGAATTTCCCAGGCAAGAATATTGGAGTGGGTTGCCATTTCCTCCTCCAGGGGACCTTCCCAACCGCAGGATTGAACTCGCATCTCCTGCAAGTTTCCTGCATTGTAGGCAGATTCTCTACCGCTGAGCCAAAATTTTATCAATGAACTGATATAACTTAGGGAGAAGGCAATGGCAACCCACTCCAGTACTCTTGCCTGGAAAATCCCATGGACGGAGGAGCCTAGTAGGTTACAGTCCATAGGGTCACAAAGAGTCCGCCGACATGACTGAGCAACTCTACTTTCACTTTTCACTTTCATGCACTGGAGAAAGAAGTGGCAACCCACTCCAGTGTTCTTGCCTGGAGAATCCCAGGGACAGGGGAGCCTGATGGGCTGCCGTCTATGGGGTGGCACAGAGTCAGACTGAAGCGACTTAGCAGCAGCAGCAGCATATAACTTAAACAAGCAGAAATTAAACGCTATTATCTTAAGGGAAAACAAGGAAGAAGAAAAGGAAGAGAAGGAGGGAGGGGAGAAGGAAGACAGATAGATGGAAGCAAAGGGTGAGAGAACCTTGAATTTCAAGCCAAAAGCTTTTGCTCTTTACTCTAGGAAAACTAACTGATGTGTTCTATGTCTTAGCCTAATAACTGGAAAAACAACTACTCTATCTTGAATCAGCAGGAGACATGACAATGAGAAGAGCAGTTTTAGTTAGCAGAAGTTTAGAAAATAGAATCAAGCACAAGAAACTGAATAATCCAAATGCTAAAAATTATCACTGACATTTCAGCAAATTCACACAGCACATGCCTTACGTGCGACAAATTATAATACAGAGAAAATCGAATGCACTGACACACCAATACAGCAGCGTATCATCACTAAAACCAAACATGTATTGAGCCTCTCTAATACACAGAGCTCTGCACTGACACGGTGGAGACAGTGACCCGCAGGCAGAGGCGGGAGACCAGCCAATGATAGATGACAGCACAGATTAGCTCATGCCAAGTGTTCGCTGACTGCCACAGTCAAACAGTCAAAGACAAGGAGGTCGCAGCTGAAATCAAGATGCCAGAGTAGTTCTGCATCAAAGTGAAATAAAGTAAGAAAGTGAGTTCAAACTTCTCCTTTGAAAGAGAGTGAAGAACAAGAGAAACAAAATGAAAGTGGTTGGCAACGTTCCCAGAGTTCTAGGAACCATAAAGCTGTTCACTATACTCTGTGAGGTCGGTCACTGCAAGGGGGTCATCAATCAGTCTGGTCACACAGGGACACTCCCTCAGGCCAACTTAAAAGGAAAAAATAAAGACCTAAACAGTGCCACGGTATCAGTCCCAGGAATCTGGGAACACGATGATAAAAGTGGCATTTATGGTACAAATTAATCCAAATGACCAAGGGGGGCAAATGTTTCTGACATGAACACTGTATGTCATAAAGGACCTTGTGACCATGCGTAAAAGAGTGCTGTACTTTGCCAGAAAGCTCATTGTGTTGACTTCAGCCTTTTTCTTAAGCCTTATCTACCCAAAATATACACGTAGGTCGGCAGCATGCCAGTACATTCAAGAATACGTGAAGACATCTTATTACTTCTATTCTCATGCCTTTTGATGAACATTAAAGGGTTTTTTACCTGGCACTTTCTCACATTGGATTGAGTTCCGCTACATTGGATTGCACTGGATTGTAATGGATGCTTTGGAAAATAATAATAATAATAATACTAATTCTAGTCATACATTCAGTGGTCACTCAAGAGGTGCCGTCAACCTCCTCTCTTGGTTACGAACAATGCAATGGTTTTGTGTGACTCCTCTAAGCAAATGAGGCCAGCTCCCCTTTGCCTTCAGAGTTTCAAATACCACATCCCAGTTATGAAGGTGTTCTACAACATGCCCTCAGTTCATCATTCCGACACATCTTTTAGTATAAATCTCAGATAGCACATTCATTTCTCTGTAACTGACTGTGGCCCTTCCCTACCCAAAATATCCTTTCTGCTCTTTTATGGAACATTGTGATTTGTTCCCAGTAAAGACTGGCTTGTAACAAACTTCCCTCAAAACTTTAGAGAATAACAGTGACCACATTTATTAATTCTTATGTTTCTGAGTACTGGCGGGGAGGTTCTCACTGATTTTGTCTGTTCTCACTTAAATGTCTGCACTTGGCAGGAAAGTTCCAAGATGGCCTCACCCATGTGGCAGGGCGTGCTGCTACCAACGGGTGTGCCCTTGTTTTCTTCAACACGTCCTTTCATCCTGCTCTAGCAAGACTGACTCAGGGATATCATGGTCTCAGAGAAGAATTCTAAGAGGGCAGAGAAGGAAGCCACAAGGTCTATCTTATGTCCTAGGCTTTGGAGATCCCACATCATTTCATCTATATTTTTATTAGGGTCAGTGAGTCAAAGCCAGATGTGACTCAAGGTGTGGTAGAGGAGACTCTACTTCTTGACGGAAGAAGCTACGAAGAATTTATGGCCATATTAAATTCATCATCTACCACCATTCATCATCTGGTCATAATTATTTACATCCTCCCATATGTAAAATACATTTACCTTTCCTAAAGGATCCTAAGAGTCTTACTCCATAAGTAGCTGCTGCCACTGCTAAGTCACATTAGTCATGTCCGACTCTGTGCGACCACAGAGATGGCAGCCCACCAGGCTCCTCCGTCCCTGGGATTCTCCAGGCAAGAACACTGGAGTGTGTTGCCATTTCCTTCTCCAAAGCATGAACGTGAAAAGTAAAAGTGAAGTCATCTAGTCGTGTCCAACTCTCCATGACCCCATAGACTATAGCCTACCAGACTCCTCCATCCATGGGATTTTCCAGGCAAAAGTACTGGAGTGGGTTGCCTTTACCTTCTCCACCATAAGTAACACTGGATTCAAAATCCAACATCTGGTTATCTGTATCTTGTCCAGAGATTAGTAAGCTAAAAACACTGATGTAACAAAACACACACACACACCCCCATCCATTCATATAACATACATCAGTAACATGTGGACAAAATAATCTCAATAGAAATAATGTGAACACATAAACTCAGTAGGAAGAATGGGGACACATAGAATTTACTGGCTCAGGCTAATTCTGACATGAAGCCCACCACTTATGGCCAGTTACCCTAATACTGAAGGTACAGGATAATCCTTGATCATAACCCATATATGCTCCCAAAGAATGGCTCCCCAATCCATTGTTCTCCTAAATTCTTGGTTCTTTCTCCCCATTCATGGTTCTACTCTCAAAGACAATTTTGCCCATGTTTAAGTGGTTCTCATGACATACTCTTTGTTCAGAGGTCTCTTTTCTATGGACTTCTGTCCCTAAAGGGCAAGTCCAAGTTGGTACCTTTTTCACCAATGCAATACCAAATATTCTTTAATCTAGAAATCACATGGCCTTCTATTCTTCTTCTAAAATTTGCTTTCTTTCTTTAGTGCATCTCTAGTTCCCCATACTAAATCATACACAGTTAGGAAAAGCACATGGGCACCATCAGTTTTTGTCTAGAGACCTTCTTAGTCAGACCCATATGGGTATTTATTTAGTGCAATACCAATCTTTTGAATTACAGTTCAGTTCAGTTGCTCAGTCATGTCTGACTCTTTGCGACCCCATGAACCATAGCACACCAGCCCTCCCTGTATATCACCAACTCCTGGAGTCCACCCAAACTCATGCCCATTGAGCCAGTGATGGCATCCAACCATCTCATCCTCTGTCATCCCCTTCTCCTCCTGCCTTCAATCTTTCCCAGCATCAGGGTCTTTTCAAATGAGTCAACTCTTCACATCAGGTGGCCAAAGTATTGGAGTTTCAGCTTCAACATCAGTCCTTCCAAAGAACACCCAGGACTGATCTCCTTTAGGATGGACTTGTTGGATCTCCTTGCAGTCCAAGGGACTCTCAAGAGGCTTCTCCAACACCACAGTTCCAAAGCATCAAATCTTTGGTGCTCTTTCTTTATAGTTCAACTCTCACATCCGTACATGACCACTGGAAAAACCATAGCCTTGAGTAGATGGACCAATAAATGAATGTTTTAACTACTCTTCAGCCAGAAGCTAAAGCTTCCAACAGTGCCTTCTCTACTTTCCTAGCCTTTACCTAGAGTCAGTCTCCTTGCCTCTGTCTGTCACTTGGTCCCAAATATTAAACCCGTTTAGGGTTTTGTTACCGCAGAACATGTTTCCAGCTCATGTCTGGCAGTTTGTGTTTCCCACCAGGTGGGGCGCCTCAGTTCCTTGCCATGGGGCCCCTCATTTTTCAGTCAGTAATAACAGCTTTTTGACATGATGATCTCGGGGCAGCATTCTAAGAACACCAGGCAGAAGCTGCGCAACGTTACTTCCATCTCATTCCATTGCTCAGGGAAACTGATAGGTTCAGTTCCCCTTCAAAGATCCAAGAAACAGACCCCGCCTGGATGCAGAGAACGTGAGGCACATTTCCACCACACGCCTCTTATTAGATACTCTTATTCTTACCAGTCCTCTAAGCTAGGGACTCTATTACCAGGGTATCTCCAGTATTATTTGGCACAGTTTGTTATTTACCTTTACTTAATATTAATTCTACAAAATTTAAGAGTCACCATGGTATTACATCTTAGTCATATGTCTTATGTCATAACTATGCAAATGTTTAAGAAAACATGTTTTAAAAATTGAGGAAATATCTATTGGTCATTAAGCACTGATGAAAATTACCAGCCTTTCTAATATGCTCAGTCTACCTTCTGCTAACAGAAATGTGAACTATGTGTCCTTGGGGAAAATAGTTAAATTTCTTTTAAAACAATTATTTAGAATTTTTTTCCTTTTCTAATTTGGATTTTGTACACCAAATGGAATTGCAGTATAAGAAAACTTATAAAACCACCTTCAGAAAGGATACATATTGTAAAATAAGCCTTCCAAAAAGTGAGACAATGACTTTAAAACTCTCATTTGAGAATGGATATATTTTTGGTTATCAAACATGGAACATTTTGAACCAGTTGAACATTTTTTCAACCATATTGACCTTGAGGGAATTCCATGATGAGAATACTGCATAAAGTATGCTTTGTTGCCCTTTTGATATAATTACTAATTTCAACTAAATGTTTACATTCTTATTTTACTTCCACTTAAGCATACTTTAAAATAAAATTGAATCTGCCTCTGTTTTTCCCCAACAAAAGTAAAGTTTGATATATGAGGATGTGAATGCATTTCATTAAAGGCTAGATTTTTAATTAATAATTTTCTGATATTAACTATGTGACATTGAGGAAATTACCTGATCTCTTTGGATTTATATCTTTAAGATAGAAAAGTGAAACTTCTTTTAGGTCTTACAGCTCAAAGACAACTTGTTCTCTACATGCCTCTTTGCTAATGCAATTCAAGGACTCATTCTTTTCACTACTTATCAGTTTCATTAACAAGAGCTTTAATACTTAAAAGGGAGGCTACAGTAGTAGATGATTAATGAGCTACAGCTTCAGCCCAAACATACATTCCCAAGTCGCTCAGCAAAATATAAACCAGCCAGGAAAGAAACACACATTGAGAATGTGTATGCTTGTTCAATTCACATATGGTGGCTATTTTAATTTTTAGTTAATAAAGTTAATACCTAGGAGATCTAACAAGAAAAAGAGTTAGTGAACAGATGTCTGCAAAATGAGGACGAATGGCAAATACAAGGAAAAAGTAAAATTAGAATAAAAGTTTAAATCTAATTTACATATAAATGTTTTTAAATTATTAAGTTCTCAGTTGTTCCTGTTTTCTTAAAGTATTTACACAAACTACTGTCCTCTGATCATAATGTCCCTTCTTCTCAGTTATTATTTTGACCTCTAATAAAGGTTAAGATACCACGGAACTTTTAGATTATGGAATTTATAACTATACTTTCCTCCTTACTGAAAGGAACAAAGGCTTCGTAGGCAAATAATTTCAGCTGGATCAGCTAATACATCGTCACTGTGCTAAGTCACTCAGTCTTGTGCGACTCTTTGCAACCCCATAGACTGTAGCCCGCCAGGCTTCTCTGTCCATGGGATTCTCCAGGCAAGAATACTGGAGTGGGTTACCATTTCCTTCTCCAGAGGATCTTCCCAGCGTCTCTTATGTCTCTTGCATTGGCAGGTGGGTTCTTTACACTAGAACCACCTGGGAAGACCAGAGATGTCTAAGATATTCTATTTTGACAGAAAACAAAGACCACTGGGTTAAAAGATACAGGAGCCAACCAGAAGACAGGCTGTTACTGTCCAAAGATGGAGCTGTTTTAGCAAAATATAATAATGATAATAATAGCAACTGTAGTATACATAGCTATATCAAATAAATGAAGTTTTGTAAGTTCATAATGGTATTTTAAAACATATAGCTTATCATTGGAGGTAATTAGAATACCTACTCACTGTTCTGAAAACCGGTGGAGGGAATAATCGAGCATTCGTTTCATGAATTACATTTAGGGTAAGCGAAGAGTATAAAATAGGACAGCAATAAATAAAACTAAATAGTATGTAAAGATGTAAAAATAGAAATTTTCTTGAAATTTCTTAAGCAAAGTTTTCTTAAATTCTCTAAAGGTGAAGACTATCCCTAACTTTTCCTAAGTGCTTATGAGTTTTTCCCCATGCTCCTCCCAACGAACAAGAGCTCTGTGCTCCTCTGGTTCTCTGCTTCCTTCCTCCACATGAGCACACTCTCTAACCTTGATGTTTCTCAAGGAAGAGCATGGAGAGTCCCAATTTGTTGTAGCCTTATCACATGCATATTCTTCTCACTGTTTGTGAAAGCAATGAACTTATTCTCAAATATCATTTTGCAATTTTTCAACCCAAAACAAGTCTTTGTTTTAGCTTAATAAATTTTCACTAATTGTCAAAGTGCTTCCATAGAAATGGTCATTTGGTCATCAATAATGTTATTCTGAACAATATTACTCACTTGGAATGTTATCAGGAAGAGGGTGCTTCAGTACACAGTGTGGCTGTGGGGTAGAAAGAAACCTACTGGAGAGGGTAAAGGAGGAAATTAAAAAGAAATAGGAGTAGATTTGAGTGGGGTATAAAAATAACCTGATGGAGCAGAAGAAAAAAGGGTTGGGGAATTCAATGTAAAACAAGAGAAAAAATGAGGAAGAAACATACAGAGATAATCTGTTGAAAAGATTTAAAAACCTACATAAAAAGAGGAAATGAAGATCAAAGAGGAAGGATTGGAAAAGAAAATGATAGATTCAATGGGTTCTGAAATATGTTCATCAAGTTGAATGCTTACACCTCATTGTGCTGTCCATTTAATCTGTGGCTATTAAAGCAAGTTATAACTCAATGTATTATCTGTCCTTTGAGACGCTAATTAGCTGTCCTCCAATTAAACACTATTCAGGACTCCTCAGCTGTTCTTATCAAACCTTCAACTAGCTATAAACGTACAGTCAATGCAGTCTTTGGGGAAAGATTATTCAACTGCAAAATTGTAATTAAAAAAATAATAAAAAACCTATGAGAGCAGTTTTTCTCAAAGTGTGACCCAAGTCTCTAGCATCAAAATCACCTAGAATCCTTAGTAAATGCAGATTCTTGAGTGCTACCAGAATACACTAAATCAGAATTTCCAAAGGTGGGACCCAGGAAATTGCAATTTACTAAGAATCTTGTCTTTTTTGATATGCAATAATGCTTCTTCTGCTAGAAAAAAGAGTTAAGAGGCAGGGCAGGTTAGTCATTTAAAGTGGTGCTTACTTTTATTGCTTACTGGATCAGTATCTTTCAGAAATAGAAAAACAACAGTTCTCTGCTAGGCTTGATCATCTTAGGGTGAGTTCAAGAAAACACTGGTTGGTTGAGCCGTTATCCCTTTTTAACTTCCACAACCGATTGACTAAAGTAAAAGATGAGTGTCCACACACATATGGACACCTTATCTTTGACAAAGGAGGCAAGAATATACAATGGAGTAAAGACAATCTCTTTAACAAGTGGTGCTGGGAAAACTGGTCAACCACTTGTAAAAGAATGAAACTAGATCACTTTCTAATACCACACACAAAAATAAACTCAAAATGGATTAAAGATCTAAATATAAGACCAGAAACTATAAAACTCTTAGAGGAGAACATAGGCAAAACACTCTCAGACAAAAATCACAGCAGGATCCTCTATGATCCACCTCCCAGAATACTGGAAATAAAAGCAAAAATAAACAAATGGGATCTAATTAAAATTAAAAGCTTCTGCACAACAAAGGAAAATATAAGCAAGGTGAAAAGACGGCCTTCTGAATGGGAGAAAATAATAGCAAATGAAGCAACTGACAAACAACTAATCTCAAAAGTATACAAGCAACCCCTGCAGCTCAATTCCAGAAAAATAAACAACCCAATCAAAAAATGGGCCAAAGAACTAAATAGACATTTCTCCAAAGAAGACATACGAATGGCTAACAAACACATGAAAAGATGCTCAACATCACTCATTATTAGAGAAATGCAAATCAAAACCACAATGAGGTACCACTTCACACCAGTCAGAATGGCTGCGATCCAAAAATCTGCAAGCAATAAAGGCTGGAGAGGGTGTGGAGAAAAGGGAACCCTCCTACACTGTTGGTGGGAATGCAAACTAGTACAGCCACTATGGAGAACAGTGTGGAGATTCCTTAAAAAATTGCAAATAGAACTACTTTATGACCCAGCAATCCCACTTCTGGGCATACACACCGAGGAAACCAGAATTGAAAGAGACACATGTACCCCAATGTTCATCGCAGCACTGTTTATAACAGCCAGGACATGGAAACAACCTAGATGTCCATCAGCAGATGAATGGATAAGAAAGCAGTGGTACACATACACAATGGAGTATTATTCAGCCGTTAAAAAGAATACATTTGAATCAGTTCTGATGAGATGGATGAAACTGGAGCTGATTATACAGAGTGAAGTAAGCCAGAAAGAAAAACACCAATACAGTATACTAACACATATATATGAAATTTAGAAAGATAGCAATGACGACCCTGTATGCAAGACAGGAAAAAAGACACAGATGTGTATAACGGACTTTTGGACTCAGAGGGAGAGGGAGAGGGTGGGATGATCTGGGAGAATGGCGTTGAAATATGTATACTATCATGTAAGAATCGAATCACTAGTCTATGTCTGATGCAGGATACAGCATGCTTGGGGCTGGTGCACGGTGATGACCCAGAGAGATGTTATGGGGAGGGAGGTGGGAGGGGAGTTCATGTTTGGGAATGCATGTACACCCGTGGTGGATTCATGTCAATGTATGGCAAAACCAATACAGTATTGTAAAGTAAAATAAAGTAAAAATAAAAATAAATAAATAAATAAAAATAAAAAAATAAAAGATGAGTGTCTTTAAGTTAGAAAATTAAACAATAAAATTTTAAAGTAACAAACTGCCTATAATTCTGCAGGGTTTGCTTCTTTGTCAAGTATTCATTCCTTATCTTACTTAATGTCTTTATTTCACCCAAACTCAGAGACTAGGAAGATTAAAATGGGAGCATGAGCTTATTCCAAAAGCCTTAGAGAAATTTTGCTTTAGGGTCACAAAGGCCAGGGACTTAAGAAAATACGAGCCCACAGTGATAGGAACAGAATAGGGAGCTGTCGACACAGAGGCAACTTTAGGGAGACTGGGGAGGCCACCGTAAGACCAATGATCACTCAAGAAAGTAATGGGAAAATTCTGAAACAATGAGGGGCTGCGTGACTCACAAAGCAAAACAAGTCACTTAGCATCAAAGTCAGATTGGCTTGTTTAACGATAAAATCCAGCTAACTTGCTTAGCAACAAACCCATGCAACAGAAACAGGAGACATGACCTCAAACAATAAAACAAAGGTAGCAAGAGACCTACACCTTTTCAGTAAGCTCAGAGAGTTAGTAACCTCCGAAACATGTTCTTTGGCCCCTAAGACATGTTCTTTGCACCCATGCCCCCAAACAATAGTAGAAAATAAGGCCTACAACCTGTTCAGTGGTGTTATCAAGTTAATGACTCCCAAAATAGGCTCTGTTGCACACCAAAAAAACAATCATTTATAGGAAGTTGACTTTTCAAAATGAAAGATTCTCATTGTACTGAGACCTGAAAATATTTTTCCCAAAGTGCTACGACTGTTCTGGCCTGACCGTATAGAGAGGAACAAATAAACTTCCTGGCCCTATCTGGGGGAGGAACTGATGATGAAAACGTGATGTCTATTCAAGAACTCAAGAAAGATAAATATCATCTCCCCATCCTCTCTCTTCCTCTGACTATAAAAATGTAAACCACTGAGTACCTGGGCAGCGCAATGCCTGCTTGCCCACTTGTGAACCTTACAAGCATCCTATTCTAATAAATCACTTCTTATCTATCACTCTGCCTCTTGCTGAATTCTCTTCCACAATGAGACATAAAGGACTGTGGTCTCAGAGCTCTTCGGAGCCCTGGAAATGATTCCTAATGCTTTCAATGACAGCCCACTTTCAAGGCAGATGTATGGCAGGATTCAGCAGGGACTCGCATCCGTTACGCATGTGCTAGCCTTCCTCTCTAGAAACCTTCAGCTGTGGAATCAGACACATTTTTGCTGATGTGGGGGTGGGGTGGGCTAAAATGCGTGTGGTTCACTTACTGCTTGTTCTTGGACAGATTCCTGGTGGGAACAATATGAGAGAAAACAGCTATACATTTTAGGAAGCCTGGTTGAATAAGATCTCAACAACTGTTTGGAAGCCGTACTTGTCACTGCATTAAGTATCTTTGGACAAATGGTCCAGAAAACACCCAACTTACAGAGTCCAATTTTGTTGAAGCCCAGGGTGATTTCTGTTCTACAGAAGCTAAAACATTTGAGAGGTTTCATGTAAGATCTCATCAATGCAATTTTTAAGAGATGTGAATGGATCAAGAAATTCTGAGAAACTGAATTTATCCAGTTCCTAACCAGACCAAGAACCCCACGAAATCATAAATGAACAATGAGCAAAGTATCCCCTACAGGGTCATTACAGGCTCGTTTATCTGTTAACCCCAATAAAAAATAGGATTGTCAATATTTGTTCTGCTACCTCTCATGTGGTTATAAGAATAAGATTTGTATAAAAGTGCTTTTAAAAAGCATGAAGTATAATATAGAATGGGATCATGTGATTGTATTCTAGAAAATTTGTTCTAAGATATTGTGCTCATATTAATATTCCATTGAGAAAGTAATTTTATGTCTGACGCAGGATACAGCATGCTTGGGGCTGGTGCATGGGGATGACCCACAGAGATGTTATGGGGAGGGAGGTGGGAGGGGGGTTCATGTTTGGGAACGCATGTAAGAATTAAAGATTTTAAAATTAAAAAAATAAAAAAAAATTAATTGGCAAATATGTTTAGGATCACTTACAAAAGTGATTCTGCACAAGAAGCTGGTTACTCTATTAGATAACTGCCCATTGCTTCCTCTTCCCCTTCACACATCTCACTTGCATGCAGGGTATCCTCAGACTTCAATTATGTCCCACTGATTTCTGTAACTTACAGACTCTTGTTATACATATAAGGGGATTAAATATAGCAAAACGAGTCTTTTAAGTTGTGCATGTGGAAATACTTGCTACAATAATTACTGACAAATATGGAAAACATGAACATCACTATGTTAATGTGCTGACAATGTACGAAAAACTTAAATATTGCTCCTGTGTTCTATTTTCATTCCTTGACTTCCTTAGATACAGTAATTTTTTGCAATAAGTATAAATTCAAGAAGTACCGAAAAAAACACTCTGAACAACATCTTTGACAGTTCATACAGGATTTTCTCACCTAGACTTCCATATAGTAAACTGTGTTATGAACATGAGAGCATGATAACAGCCAGCAGGTATTTTTATTTATAATTTTGTTATTCCTTACAACCCCATGTAGTAGATAACCATTACTATTTCTGTATCATGTACACTAAACTGAAGAACACAGAGGTTAAGTCACTGACCTAGGCCATGCAGTCCGTAGATGGCAAGCCCAGGTTTGAACCAGCTTATTTGAATCCACAGCTGAGTTAGTTCAAGTGTCCCCAGAAGCACACACCAAAATAGGATTAAAAGTGCAAAGATGTCATTTTGGGGAAATGCCGATGGGGAATGGGGGAGAAAGCCAGGAAAGGATGGGAGAGCTTCCAGACCACTACACAGGTCCCTCACTGTAGGAGAGGAAGAGGGTCAGATGGAAATGACTCAGACACAGGACGGTCCAAGGAAGGTTGGCCGGGGCTGTCAGAGTCCTCAGGCCAAAGCTGCCATCTGAGGAGCCCCCGTCTCCCCAGCCCGGGTCCCCCTTGGTCTCCCTGATGTGTTCAGTCATGGACCAGGAGCAGCCACGGGAAGTGTGCCTCAGAGCAGCCCGCAGCTCTGGGCTTCAGATCAGCATCCATGGTCACGGTCAGTTACGCTCCCTGTAGCTGCAGAACTGCAGGGCATGGGCTTAGGACCACCAGCACATAGAACAGGGCTCTATGTTGTCCCTCAGTCTAAAGCAGGGCAGGGAGAGGTAGGGGGAAAAAAAACAGAAAAAGCAGTCTTGTGGCTTTTAAAATTGAACGTAGCAAAGAGGATGTAGTATGGCAGTAATTCCTGGTAACACAGATTCTTTAAATCCTTACACATTTTTCCAAGTGAGAATTGGGATTCTATAAGACTTCTATTTGTGAGCCTGTATAACTTATGAACAAAGGTAATATCCAGTTGCTGGATATATCTCAGATAGATCTGAAACATGGGCTCTCAGGGAGTTTGACACAGCTGAGAAATTCATTCTGGGACCTGCCCCCTAGGCACTCCAGGCAGTGCTTGGGAGCCCACAGTTACTGTGTCTGGTAAGCAGTCAGGCACTGGAGGGGAGGCAGGGGGAAGGGAGGGTAGAGAGGAGGAGAGGGGGAGTGGGAGGGGGAAGGGGAGCGGGGAGGGGAGCCAGAGCCAGAGACTCCCAAGCAGCTGGGAAAGGCAAAAAGGGTCTAAAAATCCCTAAAGGCAAATGGGTGTTGAAAAAAACCTATTGAGATCTTCACCCCATTAGATGGTAAATATCTGTAACAAATGGTCTTTGGGGGTTTTAAAAATCAAGAGGAGCTTGTTCCTCTCATGGAGATTGTTCTTAAGTCTGCATTTCACAAGCTCTAAATACAGTAAGATGTATTCTTTGGATACATATCCAAGTATCATGTCTTTTAAATGAGTATACTGACATTTCTCAGTCAACTCCTTTCACTATGTAACACTTGAACTGTGAGTTTTTATACATGTTTACCAGCTTCACTGGAGAAAGAAATGGCAACCCACTCCGATATTCTTGCCTGGGAAATCCCATGGACAGAGGAGCCTGGCAGGTTACAGTCCATGGGGTCACAAAGAGTCAGACATGACTTAGCGACTAAACAGCAACAACAACCAGCTTAAGTGAGATAAGAAAATTCAGAGTTTACACAAGAAATGTCCATGCAGTCAGATATTTCAGAACCCTCATTTTCTTCTACCTGACTTACTATGATATTTACCAGTTATTCCTATTCCAGCTTCACTCCCACTACAATCTATCCTAAACACTGTTGCTGGATGAGTCTTCTAGAAAAGCAATGTATCATGAAAACTAAAAGCATATGAGTTGGAATTTCAAGCTTTTTTTGAGCACTTGTGTGACTAGGCACACCACCAAAATCTAACAATTTCCAAATATGAATGGCAAACACCAGCATTCTTCCAGTTTGCAATTTACTGTCTTTGAGCTTGAAATTTACTTCACATTGCCTGCTTTGTTGTTGTATAATCATCCAGTCATGTCCCACCCTTTGCCTGCTACAAGGTCCTAACTGTTTCTCCTTTCCCTGTGGCAATGAAGCTAAACTTTACGGATGGAGGGCATTAGAGGAACACTAGATGTTCAAGTCATTTCTCTTCCTGGTTCTTCCGGGTCTCTTCTGCATGTTCCTGCAGCACTCAAGGCTTGGATGCCCAGTTCCCACTTGTGGAAAGCCCATTTTTGGCTAGCAGCACTCTGCATCTCTCCATGAGCAGCTTCCTTGGGCTGGCACTCCAGCAGCTTTGCAGGGGCTGAGATCATCTGCACATCCCCAGGAATCACTTTCTTCCTGGCTTTATCTGGAGTTCTGAGGCTCAGTCTTTGCCCAGGCACAGCTTCAGTATTACTCATAAGGAGGGTTCCCAGTGAGTCCTGCTTGCAACATCTCAGCCAATTTTGTCATCCACTGTACCATTGGGTGCGCACTTTCCAACAGCATTTGGACCTCAGTTGCCTGGGAAGAAATTACCCAAATATGTCTTTTCCAGCTAAGAGTAGCGGCTTCTTCCTGTAGTTGCTATTCTAAAAATTCTTTAGTTTTCTTTTCCCCTTCCTGGCCAATCCCATGATATAGTCAGTAACTTTTTATATTTAACTTTCCCTGTTTAAATTACTGGGTGATTTCTGTCTTTAAGTAGAACTTCACTAATACAAGAGTATGTATAATCCATTGCCATAGGAGTGTTAATTGAAATGAAAGATGTAAATCACAAAGCTCAGAAACACACTAAGGGTGAAAGTGCTCAGAAGATCGTAAATGTTAATGTTATTAATGAAACTTAATCCTGACAATAATTCCTAATCGGCCAAACTGGAGAACCCACTATTCTGCAAATGTACCTGTGTTTCTTATCTCTATGTCTTGCTTATACTAACACCTTTGCTTAGATTGCCTTTGAACCAACACTTCACGATTCAGAATCACTGGGAAAATAACAGAATTCTAGCCTCTTGGTTATTCAGCTCAAGCACAAAGGAACCTTGATTTCAAAGCAAATGCTCTTGGTGAAAAAATTTATCTCAAGCCAAGAAACATTGTTATAGCATTTTCTCTATGCCAAGCATTATGCTCTTCACAACAGTTACCAAAGAGTAAGATAACTCTCTGCCTTCAAATCACTTACATCCCATTAGTATATATAGAATTGATGACCAAGAACTATAATGCAGTTCTAATGGGGTTACAAATTTATTTACATTGCACTTGAATGTGCACAGAAAATGTATCTTCTTTTATCTATTACTGACCCTACTTTCTAAGCAGTATGATAGACATAAATATTAAATATTTGCCCAACAACATGCCCTTTCACTGTACACAAAAATAAACTCAAAATGGCTTAAAGACTTAAACATAAGACATAACACCATAAAACTCCTAGAAGAGATCATAGGCAAAACATTCTGACATAAATCGTAGCAATGTTCTCTTGGGTCAGTCTCCCAAGGCAATAGAAATAAAAACAAAAATAAACAAATGGGACCTAATCAAACTTACAAGCTTTGGCACAGCAAAGGCAACCATAAATGAAATGAAAAGAGAACCTGCAGACTAGGAGAAAATATTTACAAATGATGCAACCAACAAGGGCTTAATTTCCAAAATATACAAACTCATACAACTCAACAACAAAAAAAGGCAAACAACCCAATCAAAAAATTGGCAAAAGATCAAAATAAACATTTTTTCCAAAGAAGAAATATACATGGCAAATAGACACATGAAAAGATGCTAAACATCACTAATTATTACAGAAATTTGAAATGAAACTACAGTGAGTACCATCTCACACCAGTCAGAATCATCATCACTAAAAAGTCTACAGATAAATGCTAGAGAAGATGTGGAGAAAAGAAAATCCTTCTACACTGTTAGGTGGAAATACTAAGTTGGTATAGCTCCTGTGGAAAAGCAGTATAGAGGTTCCTCAGAAAACTAAAAATGGAATTACCATATGATCCAGCAATTCCAGTCCTCAGCATATATCCAGACAAAACTGTAACTCAAAAGCATACACGCACCCCTTATGTTCATAGCAGCACTATTCAAAATAGCTAAGACATGGAAACAATGTAAATCATACTATAAATGCCACAGTTATAAACAACATAAATTACCTTCGACAGATACATGGGCAAAGAAGATGTGATACATATACATGATGGAATACTACTCAGCCACAAAAAAGAATGAAGTCGAGCCATTTGCAGCAACATGGATGCAACTAGCAATTATCATACTAAGTGCAGTAAGTCAGAAAGACAACGAACAATACCATATGATGTCGCTTCTGTCTGCAATCTAAAATATGACACAAATGAGGGGAGCGGAGTGGGAATGGGATGTTGGGGTTAGCAGAGGTAAGCTTTTATCTGCAGAATGGATAATTCCTAGAAATGGATAATTCCTTTTTTTACTATAAATTTATTTATTTTAATTGGAGGCTAATTACTTTACAATATTGTATTGGTTTTGCCATACATTAACATAATTGCTATTTTATAGCACAGAGAACTATATTCTTTATCCTATGATAAACCAAAATGGAAAAGAGTATTTTTAAAAAGAATTTGTGTATGTACATGTATATATATATATATATATATATATATATACAGAAAAATAATGTACATATATATAAACACACAATTCTTGCTGTATGGCATAAATTAACACAACATTGTAAATCAACTGTACTTCAACTTTAAAAACTTTATAAACTTGCCAACATAATAAAATGTTTCTAACAATCTCTTTTAATAAGCAGCCTCTTGTCTAAATGACTCTCCTCATTCTATATTCACTCCATTCTGAGAAGACCTCTAGGTTTGTTAAAGATGGTTTATTTGGCGTCACAGCATCCACAGAATGCAAACAGCCTCTCGCTGCACTGGCTGGGGTTTCTCAGGCATGCTTGTCTGAGTTCCCGTCCATAGGCAATGGGATGTTTCCTGCCGCTCAACTGCTGCCTGGAATAGCTTGGTTTTTGTCTCCATCAAGCTGATTGGGCCTCGGTGAGACCTGCTGTCTGACTGGGGCTCCTGCTGGCATTGTACACAGACTCTGGTTTTGCTCCCCGCTGTTCATCCCGAGGTCCTAGACTGGGTCTATGAGACAGTCTCTGTGGTGAGCACATCTTGGCTCTGATGCATGACATGTACACAAGGCTCAGGTACCTTCAACATCCCCCTGATAGGGGACAAAGAGGAAACACTGGCACCTCATGAGTAAAAAGAACCCAGGGTCACCCGTGAGTGTGGAGGAGGTCGTTACTGACTACAGTAGTCTAGTCTCTCCAGAACTGCCGGGCCCCAGACCACAGCATGCTACCAGCTATCCTTAAAGAATCCCATACAGGAGGAGGAGAAAAGTGGCTTCTGCTTCAGTGGCCCCCTCTGACATCTGAAATACCTTCTGTTCTAGGATTTCACTGGGGCTTACCCATCTCAACTGGATGTCTCTCTTATATCTGCTCCCTTTTGTTCCCCTAATTCCCTCGAGCCAAAAGAAGCAGATATTTACTTTACTTCCCCATCTTCCTTAACAGCGATTTCACCTACTATATTTGTCCTTTCTTAGTTTGTTTAACCATTTGACCTATTACATCCCTTTCATTTTCCAAAATAGTTCAATTATGCAATTGCCTTTACAATATTCCCTGAAATCTATAAAAAGTCTTGAGGCTCCTTGTTTTCTTTAGGGAGGTGAGGTGAAGGTGAAGTCGCTCAGTCGTGTCCGACTCTGCTACCCCGTGGACTGTAACCTACTAGGCTTCTCTGTCCATGGGATTCTCCAGGCAAGAATACTGGAGTGGATTGCCATTTCCTTCTCCAGGGGATCTTCCTGACCTAGGGATCGAACCCGGGTCTCCCGCATTGGAGGCAGATGCTTTAACCTCTGAGCCACCAGGGAAGCCCCAAAAGGTGATGTCATAAATTGCATCCAAATCCTCTTTTCCTTCCTGAGGGCCTACCTCATTAGTTCAATCACAGTCCAGCATCTGACACTTACTCAAGATACTGCTTTGACTTGTGTGTGTGTGGGGGTGAAAAATATTTAGCATGACTTTTGAGCCAGAAATTGATTTTGCAGCCTGTGTTCCCCTCTTAAGATTCTGCTAGCAGCAGCATCTTCATTTCTCTGTTGGGACTACATGTACAGGCAGAAAATAATTTGGACACAGGATCTAAAAGCAATATTTCCAATAGTTAAAAAGACTGTAGCCCCACTTCAGAGATATACAAACAAATAAAGTGGCACTTGACTCCAATACAAGCCTCATGATGAATCTCACCAAACTATAAAAGGGCACGTATGGTCTCAAAGGACACAGAAAGATCAAAAGGAAGTATTGAATTAACTTGGGAGGAGGGGAGATTGCCCTGAACTCAGAGATTGTGTCTTGGTTATCTCTGTATTCTGTGTAATACCTCATAGAGCTCCTCTCGTATTGTAGCAACAGTATTTCTTGAACTGAATTTATGAAATTGATCTGTCATCCTCAGTTTCATACTGAATAGGTAGAAATTAAAATCATGCACGTTTCCTTGATAATATAAAAGCATGTGCCATGGGTGCTGTACTTAGTGATGTCTGACTCTTTGCGACCCCATGGCCTCTAGCCTGCCAGGCTCCTCTGTCCCCGGGGAGTCTCCAGACAAGAATACTGGAGTAGGTTGCCATGCCTTCCTCAGGGGATCTTCCCAACCCAGGGATCAAACCCAGATCTTCAGCATTGCGGGTGGATTCTTTACCATGTGAGCCACCAGGGAAGCCCAAGACTACTGGAGTGGGTAGCCTATTCCTTCTCCAGGGGATCTTTCCAACCCAGGACTCGAACTGAGGTCTCCTGCATTGCAGGTGGATTCTTTACCAGCTGAGCTACCACGGAAATTCAGATAAAAGCATCTTCCTCTGCAAAAACAAAACAAAACAAAACAAAAAACCTCATGGAATTTCAGGAAGAACCTAAAGTATTTTGATTTAATCTGGGCTTATTTTATTTCTACTAAAAATGAATGCACTTATATCTAAAAGGCCTAAGTGGTTGCCACTATGTTCAGTTTGTATACCCCAGTTCAGAAACATTTTCATGAACTATTGCTTTTGTTTGCCTTCTCTTGAGGGGTGTTTGGGCTATTTCTCTTGACTGGAAAAAGAGAAGAGAGAAACCACTGTTGCATGTACATTTCAAAACAGTCTTCCTCCCTGACTGATTCTGTAGTCAAAACAAGCATATCGCTGCAGGTGGGTGTGAGTCTGAAGTTCAGCTTAAGGGAGAGAAATCAATGATTCACTTTAAGGAAAAATAACTAGCTTTAGGCAAAACATTAAAATTCAGGACAATAAATGAAAGCAGTATATATCACGTTCTGAAATTGTTTTACTGTCTCAGAGAGCTGAGAAATTCCACACTGTTTCAGCCTTGCCTCTACTTTTTTTTTTAAGTGTTATGAATGCTTTTTATAAAGTCATCTAAGCTTTCATCTAAGCTTTGTCTGAGGCAGTGTTGTAAACTTAGCACAAAAGTGAAATACCCTGAAAAGCAATTTAGTCAAAATTCTGTCACACTGATCAGACCATATCGTCTGCATGGGAACACAGGATTTAAGTATATCAGTTACACACCACAGAGATAGACTGAGCTGATTAGAGAGACCCCAGAATGGTCTTTGGAATAACTGAACTCACATATTCAGGTACAAGTATGAAATACATGAAAAGAACTCAGCATCTATATGCTTACTTTGACATAGACTGCTGTAGTGTCTGGGAATAAACGCAGATGCACACACTGCTTTTCACAGTATTAATAAATATGTTATAAATGATACAAATTAGGTGTAAGAGAAGACCATGTAGACTGGTGTTGGCTCTTCATTTGTACTATCTTGGGTATGGCAATGCTGTAACTGCCAAACAGCCAAAAATTAAGCAGCATTTCTTGAAGAGGCTGGGGACGAAGGAGCACTGGTACATTGCTAGAGGGGCTGCAGAATGCTACAACCCTTCTGGAAGGGAATTAGCCAGAATCTAGAAAACCCAGAAGTGCTCTAACCTTCAGTGCAGCAATCTCTCTCCTAGAAAGCCATCCTAAAATAATATGGGAAAAATGATCAAGATCTATGCAACACTCTTTCAGTAAGACCATTTCAGTTTACAAAATAAAAGACTGGAAATAATTATGAACAGAACTTGAAAAAAGTACTTCATACACACACAATGAAATATACGGTTTTGCAAAAGTAGTAACTAATATGTGGAGCTATGGAGTGATCCCTGGTGTATGTTCCTAAGTAAACAAGCAATGAGAGAAAGTACCATCATTTATCTAAAGCTAGTATTGCTATAATTCCACTTGTCTTTAAAATGAAAAACTGATTGATATTTTTAAATCTATAAATTTAGAAAAAATTTTTAAAGAATCTCATTGATCACATATAGAACATGTTATAAAATTAACTCAGTATTTTTTAAAACAGGATAAAAGAAAAAGGTTAAGCATTAATCTGGATTTTGTATATGAACTGTACCTCAGAGGAACAAAATAGATCATGAGGAAAATTTTCTCTTCCCAAAAGCGTTGTAGTCAATAAGTAAAGAAAGGTGAGCAGAATTAGAATATCATGATTTTGCAGTCCTTAGGGAAATAATAATTTATAGCTATGAAAAGAGAAAAATCACACCATAAGTCCTTATATATATAAGTATTCAGTACAACTTATGAAGAAATCTTTACAAATATAGACTTCTACCTAATTAGGCCTCAAGCTTTGAGCAACCACTTTGTAGAACAGGGGACAGCATAATGCTTTAAACAACACAGGAAGGATGCACTCAGATTGTGGAAAATTCTACCAAACAATCCTGTTATTTCAAGAGCTGAATTGCAAAAATAAAATTTTTAAAAGGAGAAGGAAGGGAGCTTTAGGTTAAAGTAGAACAATTACATCAACCAATTATTGGCCTATTTTAAGTGAGAAGAATGAGGCAGAAGAATTTGAAATCTGTATATTTAGCAACACTAAAGAAATATAATTTTTAAATGTGATGATAGTATGGTTGGCAATTTCATTAATAATTTTTGACTTTCATATATGAGTAATATGAGTATTTTCTTTGAAATAAAACAGAGGGTGAGAGAAAGTGGGAAGGAGAGTCAATAGATAAGATTAGATAAGAGTAGATAATTATTTAAACTGAGCAACGGGCACAACACAGCTCAATATACCAGTATGTTCTAATTTTGTATATGTTTGAAAATGTACTAAGAGAAAAATGAATGTTGGTATCATGAGCTCTGTAAAGTTATCAGTCCAGAACTTCCCTGAAAAGCCCATATAAAAAGAGGTATTCTTTTCATAGAGGGTTTATCTAGCAGGTTACTAGCTGATGCTGGCTCCCTTTACAACTTAATCAGAGTCCACTAAATCCTTTGGCATCTAACCTAAAATGATATATTTCTGCTGGTTAAGTAAAATGTCTACATTACCTGCTACATTAATCGAAAAACAGAAGCATGGAAACTTAAGCACATTGGATACAATCACTTATGACAAGATTCAACATTAAATCTCAAGTCCAAGTATAATTTTATAATAAAAATGTTAAACACTGCAAGTTTACTTTAAAATTACTGAAACTTCAGAGTTTTGCTTTACTTCATGTAAAAATAAACAATTAATAAGGTATATTATTTTATAAAATACCTACTTCTTTTTTCTGAGATTTACCTGTATATGAGGCATGACATTTTTAAAGTTTTAGTCTTATAGGAGAAAAGGTACTGAATGCATCTTTAACTACAACATACACTTTAAAGCAAATTCACTATACCAGCTCTGGAGAAGGATAACCCTGGAGCCTGTTTAGAGGGACTGGAACTGTCAGGAATAAACTTTTTATGAGCATGGGGTCAACAGCAAGGCAGGTTGTGGTTCACCTTGTGACATTTTCACAGAGGCTCATCATAATTATAGATGTAAAAGGTGCTTGGTCAGTTAATTCCATACATTATTGGCAGAAATGCCAGAAACATCTCCCTGTCCCTCCCTCAAATGACCTGAGGCAGCACAATATTCTGCATTTCCCATCTATCACTTTAATAGACAGTCACAAATTTTGTGTTAAACCAATATCTTTCCAATTTCGTGCAAGGCACACATGGATACATCCTACTCCATCCTCCAAGAACCAAAGAGTCACCCTTCTAAGATTTCCTTTTTAAGTAATTGAAATAATAATAGCAGAAAACCTGATGGTGCTTATTCCATCTATACTGCCAAGACCACTTGGGAATGGAGCCATGTAGAAGTAACAGTATGTTGGTTTGCTACTTCTAGGAGAATCTGGATTTTTGAGCATTCTTTGTTTTCTACCACTTTGCACTCTTCACATAGGATTTTTTACTATAACAAGCAGTTGCTGTTAAGTTTCCCAGTAGAGAAATGGGTTAGGCTATTTTTAGGAATACTTTGTCAGTCTATGGGAAAGAACAGGAGTAAGACGTAGAGGAAGATCTGTGCTGGCCCAAAATGCTCTGAGCACAGTAGGTCAGGAGCCAAGCTCCTAAAAGCTGGGTTATAACCAACTATACCCCAAATTCAGTTCAGTAGCTCAGTCACGTCAAACTCTTTGAGACCCCATGGACTGCAGCCTGCCAAGCCTCCCTGTCCATCAACAACTCCTGGAGCTTGCTCAAACTCATGTCCATTGAGTCGGTGATGACATCCAACAATCTCATCCTCTGTCATCCCCTTCTCCTCCCACCTTCAATCTTTCCCAGCATCAGGGTCTTTTTTAGTTAGTCACTTCTTCACATCAGGTGTCCAAAGTATTGGAATTTCAGCTTCAGCATCAGTCTTTTCATTGAATAGTCAGGACTGATTTCACTTAGGACTGACTGGTTGGATCTCCATGCAGTCCAAGGGACTCTCAAGAGTCTTCTCCAACACCACAGTTCAAAAACATCAATTCTTCAGCACTCAGCTTCCTTTATAGTCCAACTCTCACATCCATACATGACCACTGGAAAAAGTAATGTCTCTGCCTTTTAATATGCTATCTGGGTTGGTCATAGCTTTTCTTCCAAGGAGCAAGTGTCTTAATTTCATGGCTGCAGTCATCATCTGCAGTGATTTTGGTGCCCAAGAAAGTAAAATCTGTCACTGTTTCCATTGTTTATCCATCTATTTGCCATGAAATGATGGGACCAGATGCTGTGACCTTCGTTTTTTGAGTATTGAGCTTTAAGCCAACTTTTTCACTCTCCTCTTTCACTTTCATCAAGAGACTCTTTGGTTCTTCTTTGCTTTTTGCCATAAGAGTGGTGTCATCTGCATACCTAAGGTTATTGATATTTTTCCCAGCAATCTTGATTTCAGCTTGTGCTTCATCCAGCCCAGCATTTCTCATGATGTACTCTGCACTTAAGTTAAATAAGCAGGGTGACAATATACAGCCTTGACGTACTCCTTTCCCGATTTGGAACCCAGTCTTTTGTTCCATGTCCAGTTCTAATTGCTGCTTCCTGACCTCCATACAGATTTCTCAGGTGGCAGGTAAGGTGATCTGGTATTCCCATCTTTTGAAGAATTATCCACAGTTTGTTGTAATCCACACAAAGGCTTTGGCATAGTCAATAAAGCAAAAGCAGATGTTTTTCTGGAACTCTCTTGCTTTTTTGATGATCCAACAGATGTTGGCAATTTGATCTCTGGTTCCCCTGCCTTTCCTAAATCCAGCTTGAACATCTGGAAGTTCACGGTTCACATATTGCTGAAGCCTGGCTTGGAGAATTTTGAGAATTACTTTGCTAGCCTGTGAAATGAGTGCAATTGTTCAGTAGTTTGAGCATTCTTTGGCATTGCCTTTCTTTGGGATTGGAATGAAGACTGACCTTTTCCAGTCCTGTGGCCACTGCTGAATTTTCTAGATTTACAGGCATACTGAATGCAGCACTTTCACAGAATCATCTTTTATGATTTGAAATAGCTCAATTAGATTTCATCACCTGCACTAGCTTTGTTCCTAGTGATGCTTCCTAAGGCCCACTTGACTTCACATTCCAGATGTCTGGCTCTAGGTGAGTGATTGCTCGCACCATCGTGGTTATCTGGGTTGTGAAGATATTTTTTGTATAGTTCTTCTGTGTATTCTTGCCATCTCTTCTTCTTAAAAGAGAAATACTTAATTCCAGATGAACCTCTTAAATTTATAAACACTGGGCTTATAGTATTTACACATACTATGTTATGTGCTTAATACACATCATATCTTTAATGTTCAATATACATTATATTTCTAATCTTCCTAATAAATTTATGGATTAGATCCTAATTTTATTCCCACGATTTGGGGAACATGCAACAAATTCACACTGATTTCAGAATTTAAAAGAGAGCTGACTCCCAAGCTGAGCATTAAATCACTTTTTTAGAATTTCATGAAGTTAGGCATTAATTCTGGAGAAGGAAATGGCAACCGACTCTGGTATTCTTGCCTAGAAAATCCTATGGATAGAGGAGCCTGGTGGGCTGCTGTCCATAGGGTCGCATAGAGTTGGACACGACTGAAGCAACTTACAGCATCAGCAGCAGGCATTAATTCATGATGTTCAAAAGTGCTAACGACATGACAAAATTTCTGTAAAGTCAAGAAAGATACTAAATTTAACATAGAACTACAGAATCAACTATGAAATAACATATAAAAGGAGACATAAATTTGTTAAAATATTAATAGTTGTTGCTGTGGGTGGTGATTTTAAGCCTGATTTTTTTCTTAGTTTACATTTTCCTTGTTTAAAAAAAAAGTTCTAGGTGTCATACCTTACTTTTATAATTAGGCAAAAAATGTGCAGTAATTTGTTCAGTTCCTTCAAATTATATTTACTCAGACCAGTGTTAATTGATGTAATGTCACTTCTCAAAAACTTAAATTTGTTAAAGCTCACTACTTACTTTATCCAAAGTCTAGTCGATTTTTCTGTTAAGACTTTTGGTTAAAATAAATATCACAAAAATTAATTCCCAGATCTATACCAAATCAAAGAATCTCTTATTCCCTTCTGGAAATTTCCTCTTCTCAAATTCAACATGTCTAAACCCTAAATTAACATTTTGTAAACCAATGTTATCCCCTGTCTTGTCTCTGTGAATGTACCTTTTCTTAATGTTTTAGGCAAAACTGTTGGGACAACTTTAAAGGAATGACTTTATTCCTTACACTCCTGTCAGTCTCTTTGCAAGCCTTACAGAGGCTTCCTCCGAAATATTGGCCACAAGTATCCCTGACTTTCTAGTTTAAATGTCACCACTCTGATTCATGTCCTTGTCAAGTTGGCCTCAAGTATGGACTAGACATATTTCATACACAGTTGTCAAGATTATGTGAAAGCACTGCCTTCACGGTGCCATGCCTATCTTTCCAACCATCAATACTCCCAGATACCTAGCAACCCTTTACCCAAGTTTTATGCCCCACCTCCTGCCTCACCTATTTTGAAAGTTTTTGGTTTCAGATGCTACCACCTGGTTCCTTCATTCCAGCTGAACGCTGGTTATTCACCTTTCACTCATCTTACGCCTCTGTGGTCAGGTAAGTCTTGTCTGCTCCTTAGAGCCTAATTCACCCTTCAGCTTCCCGAAGCCCTCACCAGCATGGAACCTTCTTAGACACTATAGACAATAACGTTTCTTTCAGAGAACACTGAGCAACTGAAGAGGGTATTGCTCCATATCAAGACGTAAGAAGAGGATTTTGTTACCCTTTTAACAAATGTTTGGAGGCTGAAAAATGGTTTCAGCAAGCTACACAAAAGATCAGGGTCTACATGGTAAAAAAAGAAATATATTGAAAAGCACTAAACTGGTATGAGTGGCCTTTTTGTAACAAGAATTAATGAAAATAATGGATACTTTGAGTTTCTTTCTCTACATGTTTAGCTTGAAGAGACCATGGAAAATGAAAGATGACAGATACTCTACATAAGAAACTCTTGTATCTCTAACCCTTGCTCATTTTGGTCACTACTTTGATATATACCTCAGCAAAAAGACACAATATATGATTTGTCTACAATATATCAGGGACAAATAATTCATACGGTGGCTTTTTGGAAAGCCAGTTCCATCAGAGGTAAAGACAGAAAACTAACAACAGTGATCTCTAGTCTCTGCTCCTCTCTGTGTCATGAGCTTAAGAAAGTCAGAGCAAATGAATTTTTATTTTAACTCATGAATAAAACAACAGAACTTAACCCTTGTTTTTCATCATCCATGGGAAAATGCTCACTTTTGTGTTTATAGGCAAGTTGTTATCCTTTGCCTCATTGATTCCAGCAATGAATCTCAATTTAAATAGTTGGTGAGGGATGGTTACAGCTCTGGGTGGGTGTCGGGGATGTGGGAGATGTGGAGGGTGAGTGTGTGTGTGTGTGTGTGTGTGTATGTGTGTGTGCATGCACATGCGTGAACACTCAGTCATGTCCAACTCTTTGTGACCCCATGGACTACAGTGTGCCAGGCTCCTCTGTCCATGGAATTTTCCAGGCAAGAATACTAGAGTGGGTTGCCATTTCCTTCTGCAGGAGATCTTCTTGACCCAGGAATTGAACCCATGTCTCTTGCATCTCCTGCACTGGCAAGTGAAATCTTTACCACTGCGTCATCTGGGAAGCCCCGGTCAAGGCTCTAGGAATGCTTAATTTATCAGATACATTTAAGCAAGTAATGAATATTGAATTACTTTAGTGACTTTCATTTTTAAAATACAACACCATGCCATATTTTCCTGCTTTTTGCCTGACACCTGCTTTTATTTGTGGTTCTCTTTTCTATTAGATAAATGAATGCATGCAGAGTTAACATGAGTCAAGTATAAAGTATTATGAAATCTTAATATTAAAATTATCTACTTATTATCTTAGCAGGCTTCTACATGATTTACAAGGAAACATTTAGTCCTTAAGATATTCCAGACTACAAATTTCTAAAAGAATTAAAGAGAAGTTACCTTTCTTTGCCTCAGCTATTAAACAAAGTGTACATATTTCTCAATAAAGAAAGAATTTTTCAAAAGGAGATCTTATCAATAGTATTATAATTGTTCTTATTAAAAATACTGAAAACAAAGCATTTAGATACTATATAAAATCATATATATATGTGATATTCTAATTTGAACATATTCTTTTTTAATTTTTGAGCAATGATTTTAACAATAAATGAAATGCAAAATATGCTGTCATATCTCTAAATAGCCTTCAGAAAACTCCTCAATAAGTTTGTTCAATCTTATCTCATTACACAATGTATTTTAAGAACCTTTACTTTTGTGCCCGCCGTGAATGCACCTTCCAAGAGATCCCAGCATCTGCAGGCATAGAGCGAGGACCATTTGGTGGGCCTGGGGTCTCATCACCACAGTAAATCCCTAGGAAACCCTAATCAGCAGAAAGTTGGAAGCTCACAGCACAGATGAGCGAGCCACAGAAAGCAGAAGCATTTGGGAGCCAGAAAGGAAGCACTGATGGCAAACAGGCAGAAGGAGAGCTTTGGCCGAGGCACATGCATGCCCAGTGGCCTCACAAAGTGCACACTGAGGTTATGAGACACACCTTCTGTTTGAGGCTGTGATTATTTGCCCTGGGGTCCTCTTCCTGTTTTCCTCATTTGCTTCATTTTCTGTCACTTTTCATGTTGAGATACTTGTGTTTTTCTTGAAAGGTGTTTGAAAAGTGTAAAGATTATATGTAGAAACCTTGCAGCTCTTCACAGGAAAAGCGCCATAAAATCTAATACATAAATAATAAATCAGCTCAACAGATGTTGACTTTTTCTTGCCATACAGTGACTTTAAACTCCTGATTCAGAATCTGTGACTGAATAAATAAACTAAAAGTGAAACTCAATTTATCTACCTTACCCAAGGACGAAAGATAAAAAGCCTAGATTAAACAGAATTATCTATATCCTATCAAACAATATGGGACAAGAAACAACATTCATATCTTCAAAGCTGATCTGGTAATAAAAAATAACACTCAGAAGAGGACTTTTTCAAGTTAAATATCTTGTTCATTAAAAGACATTAATAAATCCAAACCCCGTATGTTCCTAATTAGATTCTGAAAATAAGTTAATGTACTTTTTTAAAGACAGCAAATACTGAATATTAGCCGAGAAATATTAAAATATAAGGAGCAATTGAGATCACCTTGGTATTTCATTTCTTAAAAAAAAATCACTGTTTTCTGGCATTACAAGAAGAACATTAGTTAAGAAGCAGACCATTTTTATATCAAGAAATGGAATATAGCCCTCTGGAATTGTAAGTTCACTATCAACAGTCCTTGGAAATTTATCCTCATTGAGTACCTTTCTACTTTTAGCACTACAGTACAAATACTTATTATTTAGATTTATCTATCCCTAAAAATTCCACAACTTCGATTGTTAAAACTTTTAAGTATCATCCGTGGGAAAACCTCTGAACCTCTGGCCGTCACAGTGTGAGGCAAGGGCAAGCAGCACAGCCGTGGCATTTGAACCCTAAATCCCATGGGTGGAGGAGCCTGGTGGGCTGCAGTCCATGGGGTCGCTAAGAGTCGGACACGAATGAAGCGACTTAGCAGCAGCAGCAGCAGCAGACACACAGAATCGAGACCTTCACCCCCCATCTCGATCTGAGTCAAACATGAATTTTTACCAAAATCCCCACGTGATTTATATTCACACTATGATTTGAGAAGCACTCTGTTTGGCCACTGGCACATAATTAAGCCTCCTATGACTATTAATAGTCTTTTGGTGATTTCTGTAAATTAATTTTTACAAATCTAATCCTATCTCCCAAATAGACTCAAAAGAGTTACATGATGCCATCGAATGAATGGAAAGGAGTGCTTTTGCAAATTAAATTTCATGTGAAAATATATATAGAGAGAATGGAAACATATCTTAGGGAAACTATGAAATACATCAAGTTTCTTTTCTGTGATCTTACGCTACCCTCACAAATGAAAATAATTCCCTCATCAGTGTCCATTTTCTTTCAATCGCATTTTCTCCCTTTATTATTCTTGTACATTGTTATTTCCTTTCCTTTGAGAGAATTGCTTTTGCCAAAATTTTGTCAAGCCTCTAAATGTTTTGGTTGCTTTTTTTTTTTTTTGCATACCCTTAATTTTTTAAACATGGTTTCCTTTCTCTTTGGGGGGTTTGTTTTTCTTACATATCTAAGTTGCACACATATAAAACTCATAACAAATGTCAAGTGCTTAAAAATAACAATGAAAACATAAGAAGAATTGAGGCCAGAAATAAACCCATGTATAGACTATCAACTAATATTTAACAAGGAGCTAAGAATACTCAACAAAGACACTCTTTTCAATAAATTGTGCTGGGGAAATTGGATACTCGTATGTAAAAAAAAAAAAAAGTGAAACTAGACTCATATATGACATTACTCAGTATACATGTGGCAGATTCATGTTGATGTATGGCAAAACCAATGCAATATTGTAAAGTAATTAACCTCCAATTAAAATAAATAAATTTATACTAAAAAAATTAGCTTTAAATGAGTCATGAAGCTCTTTTTTGTATAGTTCTTCTGAGTATTCTTGCCACCTCTTCTTAATATCTTCTGCTTCTGTTAGGTCCATACCATTTCTGTCCTTTATCGAGCCCATCTTAGCATGAAATGTTCCCTTGGTATCTCTAATTTTCTTGAAGAGATCTCTAGTCTTTCCCATTGTGTTGTTTTCCTCTATTTCCTTGCATTGATCACTGACGAAGGCTTTCTTATCTCTTCTTGCTATTCTTTGGAACTCTGCATTCAGATGCTTATATCTTTCCTTTTCTCCTTTGCTTTTCGCTTCTCTTCTATTCACAGCTATTTGTAAGGCCTGCTCAGACAGCCATTTTGCTTTTTTGCATTTCTTTTCCATGGGGATGGTCTTGATCCCTGTCTCCTGTACAATGTCATGAACCTCCTTCCATAGTTCATCAGGCACTCTGTCTATCAGATCTAGTCTAACAAGTGTGAGGTGATACGTCACTGTAGTCTTGATTTGTATTTCCCTAACCATTAGTCATGGGAGAAGGCGATGGCACCCCACTCCAGTACTCTTGCCTGGAAAACCCCATGTACAGAGGAGCCTGGTAGGCTACAGTCCATGGGGTCACTAAGAGTCAGACACGACTGAGTGACTTCACTTTCTCTTTTCACCTTCATGCATTGGACAAGGAAATGGCAACCCACTCCAGTGTTCTTGCCTGGAGAATCCCAGGGATGGGGCAGCCTGGTGGGCTGCCGTCTATGGGGTTGCACAGAGTCAGACACAACTGAAGCGACTCAGCAGCAGCAGCCGTTAGTCATAAGGGATTTGAAAAAAATTAAATCAAATCCCTTATGACTAATGGTTAGGGAAATACAAATCAAGACTACAGTGATGTATCACCTCACACTTGTTAGAATGGTTACCATCAAAAAGACAAGAGGCACCACGTGTCGAAGGTGTAGAGAAAAAATAACCCTTGTGACTTGTTGGTGGGGTTGTAAATTGGTACAGTTACTGGGGGAAAACAGCATGGAGAAGCATAAAAAACTGAAAATATGATTCAGCAATTTTATTTTGGGAAATATATTCAAAAGAAATGCAAACACTATGTTGAAGGAAAATCTGTAGCCTCATACTCAGAGCAACATTATCTGTAATAGCTAAAATATACTGTTGCTGTTGTTCAGTTGCTAAGTGGTGTCTCACTCTTTTGCGGCCTCATGGACTATCGCCCACCAGACTCCTCTGTCCATGGAATTTCCCAGGCAAGAGTACTCGAGTGGGTTGCCATTTCCTTCTCCAGGGGATCTTCCCAATCCATTGTTCACACCCACCTCCCCTGCTTGGCAGGCAGCTTCTTTACCACTGAGCCACTGGGGAAGCTCATGATATGGAGACCACCTAAATGTTCACTGATGAATGGATAAAGAAGTTACCAAACTTCACAGTGGAATATCATTCAGCCATCCAAAGAAGGAAATCCCATCATTTGTGACAACAACTATGGACCTTGAGAGTATTATTTTAAATTAAATGTCAGACAGAAAAAGACAAAAGCTGTATGAGTGCACTTACATACGGAATCTACAAACCAAACCAACAACAACAACAACAAAAACTCATACAAAAAAGAGACCACATTTGTGGTTATGAGAGGTGGGAGGTACTAGGTAGGAGAATGGGATAAAGGAGCTCAAATAGTACAAACTTTCAGAAAAAAAAAAAAAGGAACGTAAATATACACATCACCCACTTTTAGATAAAGAAGCGTTATGTGCTCCTTTCCAGAAAATCATATTTTAAAATTTAGCATTTTGCTGCTTTTTAATTGTATAAAGATAACTGTATCACTAAACAGTATATCATTTAGTCTTGAATGATGTTATGTAAGTATGTCATTCTACCATACTTGAGTTTTTTATTCAACATTATGTTCTTGACAGTCATTTTATTTTGACATAAACTGTAATAGATTGACTTTCATTGCCATAAAATGTTCCAGTTTTCTTTCAATGGGCTTTGTGTTATTCCAAGCCTTTAGCTAATATTAACAATGCAATCATACTTATGTTGCCTCTTACACATGCAACACTTCTAGGACACATACCTCAGAGGAAAGTTGCAGGGTTGGGGAGAATTCACATGTTAACATTATTAGACAAATATTCTCGAGGTTGGTTATTCAGATTTCTACCCCTCTAAGAACTACACTGGGATCATCAGGGGAGAAAAAGCTTCAGGACACTCAGGTGAGGACAGAAAGATAGACATACATTAGCAAGCATTGAAAAGACCCGCTGAAAGGTGTGCTGACAACATATATTTAAAGACATCATTCCACTGTCCAGGAAAATACTCAGCATCTGCAAGAGAGGTTACATTGGAGATCTATAAAGTGGGACCTGTGATTTTCCAGAGTAGAAAAACATTCACAATCTCTTTGTAAGTCAGATATTCAACTTTTAGGATGTGTGACATGAATCACTGTGGTTTTATGGAGTGGTAGCTTTCATCACACATATATGTGTGTGTTTGTGTGTGTGTGTGTGTGTGTGTGTATTTACACTATGTGTGCTCAGTAGCTTCAGTCTTTATCAGACTCTTTGCAACTCTATAAACTGCAGCCCACCAGGATCCTCTGTCCATGGGGATTCTCCAGGCAAGAACACTGGAGTGAGTCACCCTCTCCTCTTCAGGGGACCTTCCCGACCAAGGGATCGAACTCTCATCTCTTACATCTCCTGCATTGGCAAGTGGGTTCCTTACCACTAGTGCCAGCTGGGAAGCCTGATATTTACACAATAGACACACCTTACCAGTGATGAAAAGGGATCTTGACAGAGACAGGAAAGAGGGGTGTTCCTGTGAGCATAGGTTAATGCTACAGCATTTTTAAGATGGGGTATGAAGTATACAGTTTGAGTTGTTTAACACTTCACAAATATATTGTAAAATGTGTATCTCAAAAGAAATGTTGGAATGGCATTTTGTACCCTGCAGGAGAAAATCTAGAGATTTCTAGAATATACCTGTGTATATTCTATTAACATATTGTGGTATGAAATCAACAGAGAATGTCATTTTGTAGGAGGATGAGAGACCCTAAAGTCTTGATGTTGTTCTGATGTATGGGACTCAGATCTTTTCTGCATTATAGGCATCACAAAGCAAATGGCACCCACAGTGAGAAACTGCCCAAGTATGAAAAGAAGTGTGACTAAGCGTGTCTTCTCTCATCTCCATTTTGCCTGTGAAAGTGGGTGGTTCCTGGATTAGTCCAGGAAAATGGGATTTAGGAGATCCAAGAGTCCCTTCTACAAGTGGTTGCAGAGTAATTACAGTGGGGAAGGAGCTTGGTGATATTGGCCTTTTGTAGACCTAGCATTTAGTGGCCAGGGAATGGAACAGAGATGCCAGCAGTGGTGGTTTAGTCACTAAATCATGTCCGCCTCTTATGACCCCATGGACTGTAGCCTGCCAAGCTCCTCTGTCCATGGGATTCACCAGACAAGAATACTGGAGTGGGCTGCCATTTCCTTCTCTAGGGGATCTTCCCAACCCAGGGATCAAACCCGGGTCTCTTGCATTGCAGGCAGATTCTTTACCAACTGAACTATGAAGGAAGCCCAGAGATGCCAGTGTTAGTGGTTAATGGTTTGTGTATGAAATGGATTTAGCTGGATCACCTCAAATATTGCCTTTCTCGGCAATATTAATTCTCGGTTAATATTGCATGGTTTAACAGATACAACCTTCCTGATGAGAAAATAATTCCTATAAAGCTAATATACTGAACTTACACTTTGAATTTAAAGTTATCTTCGATATTTCAATACTAAGAAAAAATTTAGTAACGTTTCGCTTCAAAAATCGAAGTCTAAATTGGTCATTTACATCATTGTTGGGTCTTTGGCGCTCTAACAACACCACCTTCTGAATGAATGCACTGCCATTCCTTTATGTTCTTAAGACCGTATCACTCTTAAGGATATCTACTATTTTATCAAAGTGAATTCTCTACATTTTGCTTATTTCTGTCTGCCTCCACATAACACATGTTGGTGTGGAGAGGGAGGCTGTGTATGCATTGTAACTGTTATTTCTTATGATTTAGAAAATACCATTTAATTAAGAGTTGTAGTTTCTATTTGCAATTTTTTAAGGACTCTCCACACTGTTCTCCATAGTGGCTGTACTAGTTTGCATTCCCACCAACAGTGTAGGAGGGTTCCCTTTTCTCCACACCCTCTCCAGCATTTATTGCTTGCAGATTTTTGGATTGCAGCCATTCTGACTGGTGTAAAGTGGTACCTCATTGTGGTTTTGATTTGCATTTCTCTAATAATGAGTGATGTTGAGCATCTTTTCATGTGTTTGTTAGCCATCCATATGTCTTCTTAAAAAATTGCAAATAGAACTACCTTATGACCCAGCAATCCCACTGCTGGGCATACACACCGAGGAAACCAGAATTGAAAGAGACACGTACCCCAATGTTCATCGCAGCACAGTTTATAATAGCCAGGACATGGAAACAACCTAGATGTCCATCAGCAGATGAATGGATAAGAAAGCTGTGGTACATATACACAATGGAGTATTACTCAGCCATTAAAAAGAATTCATTTGAATCAGTTCTGATGAGATGGATGAAACTGGAGCCGATTATACAGAGTGAAGTAAGCCAGAAAGAAAAACACCAATACAGTATACTAACACATATATAGAGAATTTAGGAAGATGGCAATGATGACCCTGTATGCAAGACAGGGAAAGAGACACAGATGTATATAACGGACTTTTGGACTCAGAGGGAGAGGGAGAGGGTGGGATGATTTGGGAGAATGACATTCTAACATGTATACTATCATGTAAGAATTGAATCGCCAGTCTATGTCTGACGCAGGATACAGCATGCTTGGGGCTGGTGCATGGGGATGACCCAGAGAGATGTTATGGGGAGGGAGGTAGGAGGGGGGTTCATGTTTGGGAACGCATGTAAGAATTAAAGATTTTAAAATTTAAAAAATAAAACTAAAAAAAAAAAAAGAGTTGTAGTTTCTATTTTCTTCATTGATGCATTAAAATAGACCAAATGAATAAATGACTTTGATTCAGAATGCTCTGTGATTCACGGTTTTTAGGATTTAATGTGTTTCAATAAACCAGAGCTATTTTTCTTCTTTTGATGCTCATTTTCACAACTTTGGCCTGAGAGAATCCCATTAACATTCGCTTTTGTGACCCTTTGACATGATGTCATTAATACTTAAAAGCCTCCGTGCTTTTAAGAACAACATGATTTCCCAGCCTCATTTATACCTTCCTGCTCCTAACAACCTTATCTTCAAGGAAGCCTGGTTCACTTGAGCAGAAAAATACAATTAACAATGAGAATCTGGACACTAAGGTGAACCATTTCAGTGAACAAAGTCAGAAAGACATGTTCTTTTTCTTACAAAGACATGCGTTTGTATTGATGGTTCCAATAGCAGATAGTCTCCATTAAAATGTTTAATCCTAAACTGTATTTATATCTGCTTAAGTATAAAACTGAAAAATTATTATGTATATTCAATTAAAGGTCATTACCTATGTTTTATCTGCATATCCAAGAAAATCAATTATATGACATTATGGCAAACAGAAAATAACTAAAGTTCAAAATTTTTGTACACTGTTTTCTCTATCCTTAGAATGTAGCTCACAAATGATATTCGATCAGACTTCTTTGTTATGGAGCTGCTTTTAATCTCTCATTCTATGTGGTTATGTAAGCATTATTTGATGGACATAATGGTCCTTTTTTTTCAGTTCATTTTCAATTTTTAAAGTTTTGGCATTCTTCTAAGCTCCTAGAATATGAAGGCTTCCAACTACTAGACTTTTCTTAGTGGGAGAAACATTTCTTGGAGAGAAAAGAGTCTTTTCTTTTTTTGTCATGATTAAAACTGAACAACTTAGCCTCCAAAATGTTTTTGATGATTTTATTTCATTACCTGGTCCATGCATGACAACTTCCTAGATAGTTATAGCTGCAAGATTAACATGCATGATATCTACTTGCTTTTTATTTTTCTCTGCCTTTTTTCCTAAGGTATTAATTTTATAATCAATACTATCTTACCATGGCAAATATCATGGGAAATAGATGGGGAAACAGTGAAAACAGTGTCAGACTTTATTTTGGGAGGCTCTAAAATCACTGCAGATGGTGAGTGCAGCCATGAAATTAAAAGATGCTTACTCCTTGGAAGGAAAGTTATGACCAACCTAGACAGCATATTAAAAAGCAGAGACATTACTTTGCCAATAAAGATCTGTCTAGTCAAGGCTATGGTTTTTCCAGTGGTCATGTATGGATGTGAGAGTCGAACCATAAAGAAAGCTGAGCACAAATTGATGTTTTTGAACTGTGGTGTTGGAGAAGACTCTTGAGAGGCCCTTGGACTGCGAGGCCTCTCAAGAGTCTTCTCCAACACCACAGTCCATTCTGAAGATCAGCCCTGGGTGTTCTTTGGAAGGCCTGATGCTGAAGCTGAAACTCCAATACTTTGGCCATCTGATTGAAAGAGCTGATTCATTTGAAAAGACCCCGATGCTGGGAAAGATTGAGGGCAGGAGGAAAAGGGGACAACAGAGGACGATATGGTTGGATGGCATCACCGACTTGATGGACATGGGTTTGGGTAAACTCCAGGAGTTGGTGATGGACAGGGAGCCCTGGCCTGCTGCAGTTCATGGGATCACAAAGAGTCAGACACAACTGAGTGACTGAATTGAACCATCTTACCAACATAATATAGCATGATAACTAGTGCTAAATCAAAATTTACCATATATAAATCCAAATATTCTTTCAATAATAGTTGTAGAATTAAATTTCCTGAAGAGTAATAAAAATACATGAACAGTCTTAGATTTCCATTAGATTACCAGTAAGTACAGGCATTTGAGATTTGCATGAAATCTTTTGACTCATCACTAGAATTTAGACTTTATTTCACATCACCAGTGTCTCTTTTTTCTGAGGTCTTTCTACTGTAGTCTGGTTGACGCAGAATATTGTGCTAGTTCCAGGTGTGCAGGAAAGTGATTCAGGTATATGTATTTTTTTCTGGATTCATTTTCATTATAGGTTATTACAAAACATAAGTATATTTCCCTGAGCTATAGAGCAGGTCCTTGTTGTCTATGTACAATTTGATTGATATGTCAATTCTATATCCCTAATTTATCCCTCCCCCTTTCCTCTTTGATACTCATAAGTTTGCTTTCTATGTCCCCTCCCTTTTTTTGTCTTAAGTTGTTTTGAATTGGAATTTGTCACCTGCATCTGAACGAGTTCTGATTGATACAGTGGGAATGTTTCTTAATGACTAACCTAGAATAAAAGTTCAATTTTTAAGAGGCTTTTGGATAAGCACAGACATTTATTATCTTATCTTATATGAATTCAAACTTTCCAATGAAACTTAGGAAACATAACAAAAAATATACCAAATAAACTATAACAACATTTTTTAAAGCAGCCATAAAAATGTGTTGGAAAATTATATTTTTAACATACTCCAAAAACTTCATGTAGAAAAATCTTAATAAATTCATATAACTTAAAGATCATTTCTATGGCTCCTGCTATAACTGATGTATAAAATATTCCAGTTTTTACAGTCATAGCACTCCACTTTTTTAAGGGGACAAATTATTTCACCTATAAAACCAATATTGGCAGGGATTTTTGAAAACTTGTGATAAAACAATGAGGTCAAGTACTACCTCTTCTGGGCTGCTGAAATAAACATGGCTTTAAAAATAAAAATAAACATAATCCAGATATTAACCTACAAGTTAAAATAGAGCTCACTAGTGTTATATATGTTAAATGTAAGCATTTATTCAATGTCTCCTGATAGACAAAGATTTTTATCTCTTCAATAAAGAAGCATGGTCTTCACGGAACTAGAACTAGATTCTAGAACTTGTTCTGGACTTGAATATAGTACCTGCAGACTCTAAGCTGTGACTTGAAAACTAAGCCCTTAGTGATAATAACTTGAGGATCAACTGCTAGTCTAGGCCTTTTGATAAACACTTGCAGTCAACTTCAGGAAAATCAGGAAGCTTGTGGGACCCTGATACAAAAGTCAAATATGTCCAGGATCAGCAAAAAGAGCTGCTGATATTTAATTTTGCATTTATTGCACAATTATATGCATTTTAAAAAACAGTTATATTTCCCACAATGTAAAGACAGAAGAAATAAGTTCTATACCTTCTCTAAGGCAAGGGACCTCAACCTCCTTGATCTGATGCCTGATGCTCTGAGGTGAAGCTGATATAATAATAATAATAAAGTACACAATAACTGTAACACACTTGAATCATTCCAAACCAACTCTCCCCCACCACCCAGTCTGTAGAAAAATTGTCTTCCATGAAACCCATCCCTGGTGCCAAGAAGGTTGGAGATCATTACCCTAAGGTGTGAAAATTTGGTCTTTTTGCTCTTGGGAGCTATTTGCGGGAATTTGAGAGAATTCTCCAAGACATCCTTGAAGTCCTTAAACAGGTCTGGCACCTCTCTTATGAAAGGTCCTGATTTTTTTTGTATTATTTTTACTTTATTGCTAAATCTCATCGTCCCACAAATTTCTTGAATACACGTAAACTTGATGGAGTGTTCCAAGCTTTTCCACTAGCTATTTCAGTACAACCTAATGATAGCATCTAAAAAAGAAAAAAAAAAAGTAGTTTTTGTGGTCATATTTTGACATCTTTTAGAAGGAAACTCAAACAAAGATTTAAGCACAAATAGTTTCTTTGTAAGGTAATTCCAGAAATAAGCAGCCAGAGAGAATGGGAAAATGAGACAAGAAGAAAATCAGCCAAATATATGACTAGAGTGGGTCATTAGAATTCAGTACTGCAAGAGAACCCTAGGAGACAGTGAAGAAACATTCCTCTGAAATGTCAAACAGGGGAGCAAGGAAACTGCAGTATTTATCTCTCAATGTCCTGTCAGCAATTGGCTGATGACAGCATAGCTGCCATATTTTTAAAAAGGCACAGTAGACTGAGACGCAGATCCCACATGGGAGATCTAACAAGGCTGACAGATTTAGAAAGTTCAGAAATAAGCAAACACAGTCACTATATATAGCAGAGGGATCAATCAGTTCAGCTCAGCTCAGTCATGTCTGACTCTTGTGACCCCATGAATCACAGCACACCAGTCCTCCTTGTCTATCACCAACTGACGGAGCCTACTCAAACTCATCCATTGAGGCAATGATGCCATCCAACTATCTCATCCTCTGTCATCCCTTTTCCTCCCGCCTTCAATCTTTTCCAGCATCAGGTTCTTTTCCAGTGAGTCCGTTCCTCGCATTAGGTAGCCAAAGTATTGGAGTTTCAGCTTCAACATCAGTCCTTCCAATGAATATTCAGCACTGATCTCCTTCAGAATGGACTGGTTGGATCTCCCTGCAGTCCAAGGGACTCTCAAGAGTCTTTCCAACACCACAGTTCAAAAGCATCAATTTTTTGGCACTCAGCTTTCTTTATAGTCCAACTCTCACATCCATACATGAATATTGGGAAAAAAATAGCTTTGAATAGATGGATCTTTGTTGGTAAAGTAACATCTCTGTTTTTTAATATGCTGTCTAGGTTGGTCATAGCATTCCTTCCAAGGAACAGGCATCTTTTAATTTCACGGCTGCAGTCACCATCTGAAGTGATTTTGGAGCCCGAAAAAATACAGCCTGTCACTGTTTCCATTGTTTTCCCATCTATTTACCATGGAGTGATGGGACCGGATGCCGAGATCTTAGTTTTCTGAATGTTGAGCTTTAAGACAATTTTTTCACTCTCCTCTTTCAATGTTCATCAAGAGGCTCTTTAGTTCTTCAATTTCTGCAACAAGGGTGGTGTCATCTGCATAACTGAGGTTATTGATATTTCTCCCGGTAATCTTGAGTCCAGCTTGAGCTTCATCTAGCGCTGTGTTTTGTGCTAGATGAACTCTGTATGAAAGTTAAATAAGTAGAGTGACAATATGCAGACTTGATGTTCTCCTTTCCTGATTTGGAACCTGTTGGAGTCTGTTGTTCCACGTCCAGTTCTAACTGTTGCTTCTTGACCTGAATACAGATTTTTCAGTAGGCAGGTCAGGTGGTCTGGTATTCCCATCTCTTGTAGAATTTTCCACAGTTTGTTGTGATCCACACAATCAAAGGCTTTGGCATAGTTAATAAAGCAGAAGTAGATATTTTTCTGGAACTCTCTTGCTTTTTTGATGACCCAACAGATGTTGTCAATTTGATCTCTCGTTCCTCTGCCTGTTCTAAATTCAGCTTGTACATCTGGAAGTTCATGGTTCATTTATTGTTGAAGCCTGGCTTATAGCATTTTGAGCATTACTTTGCTAGTGTGTGAGATCAGTGCAATTGTGCAGTAGTTTGAACTTTGCCTTTCTTTGGTATTGGAATGAAAACTGACATTTTCCAGTCCTGTGGCCAGTTTTCAAAATTTGCTGGCATATTGAGTGCAGCACTTTCACAGCATCATCTTTTAGAATTTGAAATAGCTCAACTAGAATTTCATCACTTACACTAGCTTTACATTCCAGATGTCTGGCTCTAGGTGAGTGATCACACCATTCTAGTTATCTGGGTCATAAAGATCTTTTTTGTACAGTTCCTCTGTGTATTCTTGCCACCTTTGCTTAATATCTCCTGCTTCTGTTAGGTCCGTACAATTTCTGCCCTTTATTGTGCTCAGCTTTCCGTGAAATGTGCCCTTGATATCTTTAATTTTCATGAAGAGATCTCTAGGCTTTCCCATTCTATTGTTTTCCTCTATTTCTTTGCATTGATAGCTGAGGAAGACTCTCCTTGCTATTCTTTGGAACTCTGCATTCAAATGGTATATCATTCCTTTTCTCCTTTGCATTTCACTTCTCTTCTTTTCCTATCTGTTTTTAAGGCCTCCTCAGAAAACCATTTTGCCTTTTTGCATTTTTTTTTCCTCAGAGAGAGTCTTGATCACTGCCTCCTGTACGGTGTCACAAACCACCTGCCACAGTCCTTCAGGCACTCTGTCTATCAGATCTAATCCCTTGAATCTATTTGTCACTTCCACTGTATACTTGTAAGGGATTTGATTTAGATCATACCTGAATGGTCTAGTGGTTTTCCCCACTTTCTTTAATTTACATTTGAGTTTAGCAATATGGAATTCCTGATCTGAGCCAGTCAGCTCCCGGTCCTATTTTTGCTGACTATATAGAGCTTCTCAATCTTTGGCTGCAAAGGATATAATCAATCTGATTTCAGTATTGACCATCTGGTGATGTCCATGTGTAGAGTCTTCTCTTGTGTTGTTGGAAGAGGGGGTTTGCTATGACCAGTGCATTCTCTTGGCAAAGCTCTGTTAGCTTTTGACCGGCTTCATTCTGTACTCCAAGGCCAAAAATGCCTGTTATTCCAGGTATCTCTAGACTTCCTGTTTTTGCATTCCAGTCCCCTATAATGAAAAGGACATCTTTTGGGGGTGTTAGTTTTAGAAGGCCTTGTAGGTCTTCATAGAACTGTTCAGCTTCAGCTTCTTCAGCATTGCTTGTCAGAACATAAACTTGGATTACTGTTATATTGAATGGTTTGCTTTGGAAATGAACAGAGATCATTCTGTTGTTTTTGAGATTGCATCAAAGTACTGCATTTTGGACTCTTTAATTAAGTATGATGGCTACTCCGTTTCTTCTAAGGGATTCTTGCCCACAGTAGTATATATAATGGTCATCTGAGTTAAATACACCCTTTCCAGTCAATTTTAGTTCACTGATTCCTAAAATGTTGATGTTCACTTCTTGGCATATCCTGTTTGACCACTTCCAATTTGCCTTGATTCATGCCTTGATTCATGGACCTAACATTCCAGGTTCCTATGCAATATTGCTCTTTACAGCATCAGACTTTACTTCCATCACCAGTCACATCCACAACTGGGTGTTGTTTTTGCTTTGGCTCCATCTCTTCATTCTTTCTGGAGTTATTTCTCCAGATCTCCACTGATCTCCAGTAGCATATTGGGCACCTACCGACCTGGGAAGTTCATCTTTCAGTGTCCTATCTATTTGCCTTTTCATACTGTTCATGGGGTTCTCAAGGCAAGAATACTGCAGTGGTTTGCCATTTCCGTTTCCAGTGGACCAGGTTTAGTCAGAACTCTCTGACATGACCCATCCGTCTTGGGTGGCCCTGCACATCATGGCTCATAGTTTCATTGAAATCAGTTTGGTTAGTTTTCTGTTTTTGTGGCTTTCATTCTGCAGCCCTCTGATGGAGAAGGATAAGAGGCTTATGGAAGCTTCCTGATGGGAGAGACTGACTGAGGGGGAAATAGGGTCTTGTTCTGATGGGCAGGGCGATTTTTGGTAAATCTTTAATCCAATTTCCTGTTGATGAGAGATCAATAACTTCATCTAAAATCTGGATAAGGCATAAGCTTATAAGACCTACCTTTATATGGCCATTCTTAGAGCTACACAACTGTAGATAATTAGTCTAACAATGTCACACTAGACCATCTGGAAGTTTAGCTATACCCTCCATCCCAGCTTTATGTACACAAGAATGCAATAATTCTGCACACAGTCTGGTCTAGATACACACTCAGGACTGCCTCAGTTGAGCTGGGTTCACTTTACCAATCTTGGAGTCATGTAAGCCCAACAGTAGCCTGATCACAGAGCGCATAAGCAAGAGAATCACTGAAGTGATTTAGCAGCAGCAGCAAGCTCTATTAGGCTTCCCTGGTGGTTCAGATGGTAAAGCGTCTGCCTGCAATGCAGGAGACTTAGGTTCAATCCCTGGGTAGGGAAGGTCCCCTGGAGAAGGAAATGGCAACCCACTCCAATGTTCTTGCCTGGAGAATCCGAAGAACGGGGGGGGGGGAGCCTGGTGGGCTGCCATCTATGGGGTCGCACAGAGTCAGACACGACTGAAGCGACATAGCAGCAGCAGCAGTTCTGTTAAGAGCAGAGCACTAGAGAATGTTCACTGATCAATGGAAAAGGAAGAGGAGAATGTTACGGAGTGGGGGCCAGTAGAAAGGTCATAGAATTAGTAGATTAGAAGTAACAGTGAGGTTGAAGGATCAGTGGATGTTGAGGGGCTAGAAAGACTGAGCTACTAGAATGTTTGATGGTCAGAGAGAAGGATGCAAATAGCTGAGGCTGTGGAAAGATTATAGATACTGGTGGGAGTGAGAGGCTGAGATGTAGGAAGAGGACAAGATTAGTAGTGAACTTCTCAAGGGATTCCTATTTATTGTTTTTGCATTATCAGAAATTGCCAATACATACTATTAAACTATCCATACTCCTGTCCTCATTCTTCCAAATAATTAAATTAAATCAGGGTTTATATTATTATGAAAGTGAAAGTGTTAGTCACAGTGTGAAAAGTGTGTGGGGGAAAAAAAAAAAAAAAAACCCTGTGGCCCACAGCCCTCCCAGGACAACACATCCTGGCCTAGGCACTCTCCTGAGTTGAGACCTCTGGAACTAGAACAAGGGCCAGTTAACCGCAGGCCTCTCAGATGCTGCCATCAGGCTCTCAGATACACTGTGGACCTCTTAATTTTCTGCCGATTTTCATCCTTACTGAGAGAAACAAAGATAACTGGGAAATAGGTTTGGATTAAAGTTGCCAAAAATGCTAAAAACTTTAACTTACTACAGTGTCCAGTTCATAAAACCTTTCTCCTTATATGTTCCATTGAGTCTTATAGCACACACATTCATCAAATTTATGGCATAATCTCAGACTCAGCATCTCTCAAAGGACCCAATATCCTTCTGTCACCAAGCTTATTCTCCCTGGCTTAGCATTAATTTTATTGCTGGACTTTTCTATTTGTCTAACTCAAAACCTAACATTTCTTTCTCCCTCATATGCCACATCCAATCAGTCTTCAAGTGTTCTAAGTTTGCCTTATCAATCTTGGGAATCTATCCCTCAATGGCTATATCCTCAGCTTCTGATTTATTTCTAGCCTTCATGGTTCCTCAGCTAAGCTACTTAGGGAGCTTCCTAATTGGCTTTATTGCTATAGTCCCATGCCACCTAAATCCATTCTTCACAATGCAGCTATCAGAATGACTTTGTAAATCCAGATCTTATCATTTTATTTGCCCACTCAAGCTCTTTTCATAACTATCAAACACAAGCATTTTGTTTAAATAGGATAGATGCTAATGCCTATATCTTTTTATTCCTTTTGATCTTTCACAGCAGCATTTCTAGTCATAAGGTCTTAAACTCTATCTATGAGAAATACCAAAGTCTTCCCAAACTTTCCCTGAAGCTTCAGCCCCATTTGCACATAACATTCTCACTTCCAAGGAAAATCTGTTCTTTGCCTTTCCAACAACTGCCACCTTCCACCTCAGTCATACTGACAGAAACTCTAGTTATACAAGTTGTGAGTGACGATTTTTAAATTTTACTGAAGAATAATTGATTTACAATGTGTTCATTTCTGCTGTACAGCAAAGTGACTCAGTTTATATACATATATATATATAAAATTTTGTATTCTTTTCCATATGGTTTATCACAAGATATTGAGGAAGGACCTATCGTCTACCCACCCTATGGATAAGAGTTTACATCTGCTAATTGCAAACTCTGCGTCCTGCCCTCCCTTACCTCATCTTGACAGCCACAAGTCTGTTTTCTATGCCTATGAGTTTGTTCCTGTTAAATAGGTAATTTCATTTATGTCACATTTTAGATTTCACATATAAATGATATCATACAGTATTTGTCTTTCTGACTTTCTTCACTTAGCATGAAAATCTCTAGTCCCATCCATGCTGCTACAAATGACATTGTTTCATGCTTTTTTATGGATGTATTCCATTGTGTAGTATATCACATCTCTTACTTCACTCATCTGCCAATGGACTTTCATGTTCTTTGCCTGTCTTGGTTATTGTGGAGGGGCTGCTATAAAAACAGAGGTGCATATGCCTTTTCAAATTAGAGTTTTGTCTGGGTGAGTGAAGATATTTTGACATCAAAGAGGTTTAGCTGCTCCAGAGGACGATGTCTGTCTACCCCAGTCACGGTTCTCTCATTACCCCTACGTCATTTCCTTCTCCTTAGCATAAGGTCCAACAGACACATATGGTACAGTTCTGGCTGAGACAGGATAAGTGTTCCACAGAAAGGTGACTTTATCAATATAAAAAGAAATAATCTCAAAAGGAGAAAGCCTTTATCCTCTATTTTTATACTTTTTTTTTTTTCAGAATCTTCTTATCATTACAAGGTGACAAGCAAACACACTCAGAAGGGTGGAGAAGGAAGAAGAAATTGGGATCTAATTCCCAGTAGTCTTTCATTTTTATTTCATAAGATAACAATGTTATTTTAGCATTATAAAGCTCTCATATATCATGGGCTGCAAAATATGAAGAGAAGATTATCACAAGGCAAAATATAATCAAATAGAAGTCCAGTTTAAAAAGATCACTTTGGTTCATGCCATAAAACTTTTTCCCTTAGTATTCCATCAGGAAGCTTGATCTAAAATTCACTGTTAATAGTATTGAATAATAGGAACTAATAGCATTGAAAATACAATTGACCCTTGAACAACACAGGGGTTAGAGATGCTGACTGACCATGCAATCAAAAAACCCCCAAATCTAGAAATAATTTATAGTCAACCTCCTATACCTCTGTTTCTGCACCCATGAATTCAACCAACGATAGGATTGAATAGTGCAAGCATGCATGCTCAACTGTTTTAGTGTCTGACCCTTTGCAACCCTACAGACTGTAGCTCTCCAGGCTCCTCTGTCCATGGGATTCTCTAGGCTTGAATACTGGAGTGGGTTGCTGTGCCCTCCTCAGGACTGTGTACTATAGTACTATAGTACTATAAATAGTACTATACCTACTTATTGAAACATGTAAGTGGACCCATGCAATTCAAACCCACATTGTTCAAGAGTCTACTATGCAGTATGTTTAACAATGAACATTGTCTCAAAAGAAAATATTTATTAAAGATCTCAACTACTGTAAGGAAATATTATTCATATATTAAATGAACAATTCAAAATCATTTTAATATGACAAATATATTCTAATTATAATTTAAAATCCATTTTATTGTCTTTTGCCTCATGTTGAATAAAATACTGTTTTTTTATATTGACTATACTTGTATTCATTTATTTTTTTAAACTATATATTTATTTTAATTAGAGGCTAACTACTTACAATATTATATCGGTTTTGCCATACATCAATATGAATCCACCATGGGTGTACACATGTTCCCCATCCTGAACCCCCCTCCCATCTCCTTCCTCATACCATCCCTCTGGGTCATCCCAGGGCACCATCCCCAAGCATCCTGTATCATGCATCGAACATGGACTGGCGATTCATTTCACATATGATATTATACGTTTCAATGCCATTCTCCCAAATCATCCCAACCTCGCCTTATCCCTCACAGTCCAAAAGACTGTTCTATACATCTGTGTCTCTTTTGCTGTCTCGCATACAAGGTTATCATTACCATCTTTCTGAATATGGGTTAGTATACTATATTGGTGCTTTTCTTTCTGGCTTATTTCTCTGTATAATCGGCTCCAGTTTCATCCATCTCATTAGAACTGATTCAAATGTATTCTTTTTAATGGCTGAGTACTACTCCATTGTGTATATGTACCACAGCTTTCTTATCCATCCATCTGCTGATGGACATCTAGGTTGCTTCCATGTCCTGGCTATTATAAACAGTGCTGCGATGAACATTGCAGTACACGTGTCTCTTTCAATTCTGGTTTCCTCGGTGTGTATGCCCAGCAGTGGGATTCCTGGGTCATATGGCAGTTCTATTTGTAGTTTTTTTTAGGGAATCTCCACACTGTTCTCCACAGTGGCTGTACTAGTTTGCATTCCCACCAACAGTGTAGGAGGGTTCCCTTTGCTCCACACACTCTCTTGCATTTATTGCTTGTAGACTTTTGGATCGCAGCCATTCTGACTGGCATGAAATGGTACCTCATTGTGGTTTTGATTTGCATTTCTCTGGTACTGAGTGATGCTGAGTGTCTTTGCACGTGCTGTCAGCCATCTGTACACTCTGTTTTAGTTTGCTTCCCCCCCCCCCATTTCACATGTCTTTGCTGTAAACTTACAACAGGAGAGCCAAAGACTAAATACTGAAATACATAATCTGATGAAAATAAGAAATCATTGCAAAGACTAGTCCAGGGTCTATATAAATAATACAGTCATGTCTAGAAAAATAATTCCTACCCTAATCTCTCGAAACAGTTATGTAGCTCAGTCAGTAAAGAATATGCCTGCAGTGCAGGAGACCAAGTTTGATTCCTGGGTTGGAAAGATCCCCTGGAGAGGGAAATGGCAACCCACTCCACTATTCTTGCTTGGAGAATCCCATGGACAGAGGAGCCTGGCCGGCTATAGTCCATGGGGTTACAAGAGTTGGACACAGCTTATCGACTAAACCACCACCACCACCAAGAGCAGAGGAATAGGTTTTTATTTGGTAGACACTAATAGAAGAAATAATTCTGAATGTGATCAGGCATTATTTTGCCATCAGTTTTTACTTTAGCTCCAACACACAAAAGGAAATCCTTCCACTTATCTAAACATATATCCCTGTTTTAACAGCCTACATTTCAAAAAGACAATCTTTTTTTTTATTTCATTAGAGTATGAGCCTATATCTGTGTAGCAAAATTAATTTAGAAAGTTCCAAACACAAGAGAGAATCACTTACATACTTACCTGTGATCACCCACCTCACCTTGAGCAACTTCACCCTTCCAAGTGCTATAAACTATGCAAGGGAAACAAGATTGAGGTGATTATCCAGAATACTTAGTGGGGAGAAAGCCAAATTACTTTCAAGTTCTAGAAAATTAATTCATAAACACTGTCCTTTATGTCCAAATTCCAGAATGAAAGATATGTCTAATTTTATTTGTTCAGTCTGTCAGTAATTAAAGTTCCAGGCAACATGCTAGTCATCACAGAAATCAAGACTAAGATCAAAGCATTGTCCTCAAATATTGTCGAGCAAGTGGAAGAGAGAGAAATGAATAAAGAGGCTCAAAACTGACTATTACATTTGTAACTGTGGTATGAAAAGATAAAGAAATAGGTGAAAAAAATAAAAATAGAGGAAGGCTGCAGAGAAACGGTGATACTTAAGCTAATCCTTGAAGAATGAGCAACAGAGCACAGAAAAGAGAGGTGAAGAAAGGGATTTTGAGGCCAAAGACTTTGTCACAAGCAGCTTAGCAAAGGTAGGACTCAGTGTAAATATGAGAGAAACACAAAAGACACAGTTGGCCAGATTATGGAATGCTTTTAATTTCAAGGCAAAGAGACATGTAGGAAATAGGGCATCACTGTAGTGTTTAAACAAGTCAGAGATATTTCTGGGTTTTTGGCAGAGTCCCTTGGTAGGTCTGTGAAAGATGAGTTTTAAAGGGACAAGACTGGAGACAGGGGCATGAGTTATGATACAGCACATGGATCAATCAATGAATCTATGTAGTATCTTAAGAAGATTGACAAGGTAAAGAAAATGGAGTGGGTTTGAAGAAGCTAGAGAAGTAAATTAGACTGAACTTAGAAACACTTTGGATTTGAGTCTTCAAGGTAAGATAAGAAAATCGTTTGGCTTATTGAGGGTGTTTCAATTTACTGAAGGATAAGACAAGGAAAACCAAAGTAGATTACTTTTGTGGTTCTTACTTATGTTGTTTATTTTTGTTTGTTCAGAGAATGAGAATGGAGGGAAAACAGTAAGTGTCCTGATGTCCAACACGCTGTCAGAAATGTGTACTATGGGGATGGTTTTCAATATATTTAACAAACAGCTTAACAGGAGCACCAGGTGAGGCCAGCTGGGAGGAGGCGCCGGTGCCTAGAGCTGCCCTGTTGTGTAAAGTCTTCAGATTCTCAAGTGCAGGAGATACGAGGCAGGACATTGTGGGGAAGGAGTGTGGCAGTAGGGTGCAGGCAGTGACTATTAACTAGTATGGAAGTATTTCAAGATTTTAGCTACTAGTATGTTAAGAGGGCCCATACAACCTAGGTATTATCCCTCAGTGAAGTTAGGAAACAGCACAATTCAAAAATCTGTAGTTCTTTCCACACTTTAAGATACAGAGGCAGCATGTCTCCTTGGTGGAGAATGTTCTTTTGAATGGGAGCACTTCAATGGTATTTTATTTTTGCAAGATAAGTCTCAGGCTCGACCTAGGCCAGAAGATACAGGTGGAGGAAAAGAGGGGGAAAATGCTTTCAATAATAAACCAAAAGAATTTCTCATACATTGGAGAGAAGACATTTGCCCTAAAGAGATATTTTGATAGAGGAGATTTTTTTAGCCTTTCCTAAGAGTAAATGAAGCAAGAAATTTAACAGGATGAGTGGGTCCCAGAAAGATGGTGTCTAATGAGACCTGAGTAGAGGAGCAGCCAGCAGGATGGTGCCAGGGAAAAGCAGGATAAATGCCAAGTGTAGGGGGAAGGGATCTGATGAACACAGCTATGAAATGCAGAAGCAGTGATTTGGTAGCCAAGTTAACAAAGCATAAGTCCCAAACAGGAAATAATAAGTATCAAATTATGGTTTTTTTGAGGATATTTATTTGTCAGTATAGTTAAAGCTATGATTTTTCCAGGAGTCATGCATGGATGTGAGAGCTGGACCATAAAGAAGGCGGAGCAACAAGAAATTGAAGCTTTCAAACTATGGTGCTAGAGAAGCCTCTTGAGAGTCTCTTGATCTGCAAGGAGATCAAACCAGTCAACCCTAAAGGAAATTAACTCTGAGTATTCATTGGAAGGACTGATGCTGAAACTCCAATACTTTGTCCACCTGATGCAAAGAGCCGACTCACTGGAAAAGACCCTGATGCTGGGAAAGATTGAAGGCGGAAGGAGAAGGGTGCAGCAGAGGATGAGATAGTTAGATAACATCACCAACTCAATGGACATGAATTTGAGCAACCCTGGGAGATAGGGAAGGACAAGGAAGACTGGTGTGCTGCACTCCATGGGGATACAAAGAGTCAGACAGTGACATAGCAACTGAACAGCAACAACAGAATAGCCTGGAGGTGTGAGCTTCCTAAAGTCAGACAGGATAAAAATGCAGCCTATAGGTAAATCAATATTAAATAGGAGCTAAAGGAGATCGGGCTTCCCTCGTAGCTCAGTCGGTAAAGAATCTGCCTGCAATGCAGGAGACCTGGGTTTGATTCCTGGGTGGGGAAGATGGATATTAACTAGGAGGTAAAGGAAAACATGGTATCTTAGGTAAAATACAGATACAATATGTAAGTTCTTCCTTAAGTACTTTGTGTAAAAGATAATTCCACTATTCCAGATGGTTTAATGATTACAAGTTTGTAGAATTAGGAGAACCAAGGACAAAATTCTGCAGGACAGTAACATTTGTAGAACAAATGAAGAGGTGACTTTCAGGAAAACTACGAAGGCAGTCTGAAACGTAGAAGAATTAGAAGAATGGATTTTTGAAGACACTAAGAATTTTAAAGTGTATATAGTCGGAATAAGTTAATTAAGATAGAACTGAAAAGAATCAGTTTGTTATTTAGTAGTAAAAAAGCAATTAGGAAGCAATAATGGAGGCGTCTCAGTAAAGTAGGGGTAACACAGTCTATTTATAATGAGTTGAGAAAAGAAAAGGTGGAAGAGAAAATGAAATAGCAAGTACAGGCCAAACCCTTGTTAAAGGATTGTGTAGACAAGAAATGATGCAAGGGAAGAGCTAAAGAAATTACTGGGTTGAGGAAGATATTTTTCTTAAGATGAGATCAAGCTAAACATATTTATGTGGTAAAGGAAGCTACAAACAAGGAAGGGAAATAAAGAAAGAGTGGTAAGGAGAGATAGATAGTGATAGAGGTCTCAGAAGAACTAGAGAGTGATAGCGATCCAAACACAAGGAGGTAGCACTAAGAAGAAAGTTCTCTTCTTCCTGGAATCCTTGTCTCTTTTAACTCCTGTTTCAGAGCTGGAAAATTCAGAGCTCTGAAACAAGTGAGAGGATAATTGACAGGTTGCATTAGGATGGTGTTGTTCAGTTGCTAAGTCATGTCTGACTCTGCAACACCATGGACTGTAGCCCCGTGCCGCCCCTCCCCCCTCACCCCCCTCCCCCCCTCTATACTGGAGTGAGTTGCTATTCTCTTCTCCAGGGAATCCTCCCAAACCAGGGATCAAACTCATGTCTCTTTCATTGCAGGTAGATTCTTTACCACTGAGTAGCCAGGGAAGCCCCTACAAGATGACAGCTCTCAATAATTTGTTGTATAAAAATAACTGAAGTCCCCTTACACAATTTTAAAAAATAGTTTTTATATTTAAGGCAATACTTGGAAGAGTCTGGATATGGAAAAGTTATTCCTTGAGGATGCTGTTTGAATAGTGATCCTGTTTTAAGAATTAATATGTAAATCAGTCCACACAATACCATCAGCAGCAGAATAATTATGGAAGGTCATTTCATTTGAAACCTCTAAGTCTCTCATAAAGAAAACTGGTTTTAAGAGAAGTGTTTCCATCTCTTTGACTTCTATATGGAGGGAGTATTTGGGGGAGGGAGCTATTTGGTTTTGTTTATGAATTTAGCGATTATGTGGGTCTCAAAAAAAATGAGGTAAATGATTGAAGTATGTACAAGTGGGTTTATAAATGCTTGATTCATATGACTGACAAGCAGCTTATGAAAGTAGTTAAGAAAGTGGATTCTGAAACTGTACTGCCCAGGACTGAATCCCTTTTCTTGAGCAAATTACTTAATCTTAAGTCTGAGTGCCTTCCTCTGAAACAGAGCCATGAATAACAGCACTAATAATCATATTACTCACGTCATAAAATAATTAAGAGGTTTGTGTGTGTGTGTCAATGCATTTGGAGTGGCTAAAGATGCATTTGAAGGGGCTAAAACATTTATTTCTCCCCGGATGTAATGAGTTTCCTCACAAATAAGATTCAGCTAGAATATAAACTGATCAAACCACATATTTGCTACAATTTATTAAAACTCTAGGATTTTGAGATTTGTATAATCTTCATGTTAAAGACAGAAAAAATGCTGCACTATTTATTTGACCCAAGGAAAGCACTAAGTAAATTCAAAGCCTCTAGACCACATACTTGACCAGGATCAGCTTAACCTGGAAAATCAGCTTAGAGTGTGTGTGTCCTGTGTATGTGTGTGTGTGTGTGTGTGTGTGTGTTGCAAATACTACTTAAAGAAATTTGAACAGCAGGGTCCTGTTATTAAAGTCAGTCACTGACAGTTTGCAGTGCATCTCACCGACCTCCTCGGAGGGAAACAGCCACTGGAAATATGAAAATCCAGTTACAAATCTCCCCAGAGCCCTGAGAGACCTATAGATGGATGGACACAGAGTAGAGATGCATATTCCAAATAGGTGACATTTTGATAATACATTCTTTTGAAAGAGACATCAGAAAAGGAGACCTTTACTAGTTCTGTCTTAGAATGTCAGTAGGGTTCTTCAGGGATTCACTGAAGTTCTCATCTTGTTGAACTTCCACCCTTCGCTGATCAAAAACTGTAGTTCTAAAACAAAACTAAATAAAATAAAAGTTGCCTTTCTCTCATAAATTTCTCAAGGAGAAACAGATATGCGGTCATAAATTATAGATTCTTTGCCTTTTAAAAGATGGCACTTTGTACAATGTCTGCAATCTGATTATTTTTTAATCTTTTCTCCACACAGTATTTCAGAATTATCATACTACAATGACATTAGGAATTCATATTCAGAAAACTAATGGAGATCCAAGGTTGATGGAGAAGAGCTGAACACCTTGGGAAAGAATTCACTATTTTAGTACATGTCACAGCTATAATCTAATGATAGCTGTTAAATGTAAGTTGATCTCAAAGTTCCTGATTGCTGATAAAGAAAACGGCTTACTGAAATGTAACATGGTTTCATAAATAATTCCATTGGTTTGAATGAGGAACAGTGAACCACAATTTCCATCTTAAGAAGGGGCACTGACACCTAAAAATATATAAATATGCTTTAATACCATGAAAAAAAAAAGGTGGGCTACTTAGCATCTTTTCATTTTATGGAACAAATCCCAAACCCCACAGGACACATGAGAGTCTGAATAAATAATGTAGTTATATCTACCCAATACATGCCTATATCTGGAAAACAGAGAATAATGTGGCTTTCAAATAAAAATTTTCTAATACCCTTCGTTCGTCACTGTTCTCACTAAAACAGATAAAGCATGTCTTCTCTATCAAAAGACAAACAGCAGAGAAAATATTTGCAAACCATGGATCAGATAAGGGTCTAGTATCTGGAATATAAAACAATTCTTAAAATCTAACAGAAAGAAACAAAAACTAAGAAAAGAGTTCAATAGACATGTCTCCAAAAATCGTGTATTAATATTAATGACCAATAAAGCTGAAGACAGCTGAAGATGTCTGTCCTTTGTGACTAGTTGCAACCTTCTAAGATCTATGTTTGATTTGCATATTCTCTTCACCTAAACCACCTGCATACTAACCGCCCCACCACCACCACTTACCCCTTCAGAGAAGTTTTCAAAGCCCTCTGAGAGGCTGTCTCCTGGGCTCTAGTCTAAGACACTGAATAAATTTGACTAATGGCTTTTATTCTTGTGTGGGTTTTCTTTTTTTTAGTTGACAATTCAGTTCAGTTCAGTCGCTCAGTCGTGTCCAACTCTTTGCAACCTCATGAATCGCAGCACACCAAGCCTTCCTGTCTATCACCAACTCCCAGAGTTCACTCAGACTCACGTCCATCGAGTCAGTGATGCCATCCAGCCATCTCATCCTCTGTCGTCAATCCTGCCCCCAATCCCTCCCAGCATCAGAGTCTTTTCTAATGAGTCAGTTCTTCTCATGAGGTGGCCAAAGTACTAGAGTTTCAGCTTTAGCGTCGGTCCTTCCAATGAACACCCAGGGCTGATCTCCTTTAGTATGGGCTGATTGGATCTTCTTGCAGTCCAAGGGACTCTCAAGAGTCTTCTCCAACACCACAGTTCAAAAGCATCAATTCTTCGGCTCTCAGCTTTCTTCACAGTCCAACTCTCACATCCATAATAGTGCTTAAAGTATAGAAAGAAATAAAGGTACAATACTTGGCTAACTGAATTCACAATCATAGAAATCTGAAACTTATATATGCAAATATAATTAGAATAATGCTTACTATGTGCATACATGCACCCTTGATCAAATATTGGAAGTTATGTCTCAGGAAATGACTATTATACCTTTAATTGGTTGGAGGAAACTTTCTTCAACCTGAGACAGTAGCTGTTTAAATGATGGAAAGCAGAGAGTTTGACAAGCTTTACAAGCAGTGGTCCTGGAGGAAAGCAAGAAATTTGACTGAGATAATTAAAAGCAAACAACAAAAGGATCAGAAAAATCACAGATTTGTATAAAGAGATTTAAAGTAGAATCTTGGTCCAAATTTGAAGGACATTTGGAAAGTCACTATATGGTGCAAAGGAAGCAGGTGGCAAGGTTAAAGCAGAAGTCAAATTGATTTAACAGCAGTTCTAAGAAATTGCTGAAGTCAGGCAGGACTGAAGTCTGCAAGCGAAAAGATATAAAACCAGGCCAGGTGGATGAGGCTGGCTCTGAGGCTCGGCAGCTTGTATGCTTGGTTAAGAGTATGATTGATAAAAGCCCACGTGATGCTAAAAGACTGATTGGAAACTGTTTAGAGCAGAAAAAAGTGAATACTTCAAGACTGGTCTCTAGTCCTCTTTTGTGTCCATCTTTTATATAGATTGATGAGAAGAGAAGAGAAAGTCAATTTAGATGATTAAAGAAACACTCTCCTTCCAGCCAGCCATGCATACTGAGTCTGCTGTTTCCAAACACACTGGTGATAGGAATTACCTGGCAGCAACAAGAAATTTCTTTCATTAAACAGAAGGTTTTTCAAAGACCATTCAGTCAAGCAAATGGCTACCTCATTAACCAAACTGGGAAGGAGTCCAAATATTTACAGAATAACTGTATTCAACACCTACGGCCCATCCCACGCTTATTTCATGGGCTTTCCACCCTTTCACCTGAATTAAAGCAGCCTACCATTTTCCCAGGTAGCGTTTCAATGCTTTTTTTTTTTTTCTTATTCCAGACAAAGCATGACAGACACTGATAAAGGAAACTACGTATTAATTTTCCATCACCAAAAATAAAAAAAGAAGACATGTTCAGATACTCCATGCTTCCACTGAGGCTTGGGGTATAAATTCCAAGCCACTCATTTAAACGAGTTCACTTCATCCTTTGTTCAGCTATACATGAAAGCTTAACCAGTCAGATTGCAGAAAACATATAATTACCACGTCTATTCTAACTCTAAAACTCCCTTTAAGTCCCTTTTGAAAGTAAAATTATCTCAAAAAGCAATATTCTGTTTATTTAGTCTCAGATCCTCTCACTTTAAAAAAGTATTGCCTGTAATTTGATTGGGGGAAAAAAAGGGTTGTTTAATATTTTTGCAGCAGTTTAGTGTACTAAAATAAAACCAGGCTTAAGGAGAAGTATTTGCCTAAGATCTCCCTGACCTCTACTTAAAACCCACTTTCTACAGTATTTTCTATACACACCCACCTTAGGTTCTTAGTGACCTCCAATTTCCTCTTTACTCTCAGGATGCTAATAATCAGAAGCCATGACCTCATGCTTCAGAAGATTCTTATCCAGCCTACCATTAAAATATACCTGCCTTTGGCTTTAATTTTTCAGAACTTCTCTCTTGAAAGGCACTTTAGTCCTCAGATTTATTTATTAATTACGATTGGCTGTTTATCTTAGCACCCCTCTAAGAAAATGTATTTAAATCCAAACAGGAACCTTCTGTTCATAAATCTTCATTCAGAGAAATAATCCTGATGGTAGGAATGCCAAGCACTACGTAGCAGGCTATTCTGGAGATATGCTGAACAAAACATAAGCAATGGCCTTTTTCAACTTTGCATCAGACTGATTGCCTCAGTCCAGAAAATAAATGCACATGGATAGAAAATCTTCAAAGAGAAAAGCGGAAAAGCTAAGTCACAGGAGTCATTCATCATAGCATTAGGTAATTCTTGACCCTTAGGATGATTGATGTGTTTAATTTAAACTGGCCTGGGTACACTCGATGTGTCCCTGAAGTGGTAATAGGGTGAGTGGGAGAGATGGAGGAGATTTTAATGGAAAGCAGTTTTTTTTTTTTCAAACTTCCTGTGTGTTTTTTTTTTTTAATGACAATTTCTAAAGTGTTTTAATAACTGCCATATTCTTCAATTCTACCCTATTCTCTGGGTTTCTTCTAAAATAATACTGTGGTATAACATTGTCTTAAGTCCCATTGCATAAGTGGAAACTTACATTACCATACGTAAAATAAATAGCCCACAGGAATTTACTGTATGGCTCAGGAAACTCAAACAGGGGCTCTGTATCAACCTAGATGGGTGGGATGGGGTGGGAGATGGGAGGGAGCTTCAAAAGAAGGGGATGTATGCATACCTATGGCTGATTCGTTTTGAGGTTTGACAGAAAACAGTGAAATTCTGTAAAGCAATTATCCTTCAATAAAAAAATTAATTAAAAAAATAAAATAATAGTGAGGTATAACTTTGTCTTAAGTCTCATTACATAAGCCATTTATTTTTAAATAAGTAATAAAGACTTTCGTAGAGAACTCCTTCAGTTTCTTTTGACGGTAGAATGTGGAGTCAGGTGATATCCCACTCGATATGTTAAAACATGTTAGCAAACATAATGGAATTCATATTAGTGGGCTCTGATTTAGTCTTTCTGTTTAAGGGAAAATACAGAGGAATTAAATACATGTGACAGAAACAAAACCTATTGTATTGTATGACTTTCTGGTCTTCATTGCTGATAAAAAAAGCTTTTCTATTTGTAATTTAGTATTCCCTAAATTGGATAATATGATCGAGTTAGAGTTGTTAAACTCTGGTATTAAAATTTGGTACATGTGTGAAATGTCTAAGTAGTTTTGGTGAAGGAAATGCTTTGACATGGTCTGATTTCCCTGATTATTTTTTAATGTATTGAATATTTACACTTATGTGGGCCCAATACTGTGCCACGTTCTATGGATAAGACAGTGAGCCCCTTTGAACTGTACCATTTAGATAGGCAAATACTTAATAACAAAAGTTTCATGAATAAAAATATAATCAAATTATATACATAGTACCATGAATAAAAATTAAATGTGCTTTGAGAGCATGTTGCAAGAGACCCTAATGTAGTCTGGAAGATCAGAAAAGATCTCCCTGAGGAGGTTATTACCTGATCAAGTTCTGAAAGATGCTTGGGAGCTACATGGTGGGCGCTACAGGAAGAGACTCAGATGGGAAGTGTGGCCGTGAAAGATGATGACAATGATGGGAGAACACTGTGAAACATGAGGATGAAAATATAGGCAGAAAGCAAATAACAGAGGACATATTACAACAGGCTAGCAATTTTGTACTCCAGCCTAAAGACTCTAGAAAATGATGAAAGTGTTTGAATTAGGACATAGCATGAGCATAGCTAGCATGAAGCAAAGCCATTGTTTTTCCAGTAGTCATGTATGGGTGTGAGAGTTGGACTATAAAGAAACCTGAGTGCCGAAGAATTGATGCTTTTGAACTGCGTTGTTGGAGAAGACTCTTGAGAGTCCCTTGGACTGCAAGGAGATCCAACCAGTCCATCCTAAAGTAAATCAGTCCTGAATATTCATTAGAAGGACTGATGGTGAAGCTAAACCTCCAGTAGTTTGGCCACCTGATGTAAAGACTCCTTAGAAAATACCCTGATGCTGGGAAAGATTGAAGGCGGGAGGAGAAGGGGATGACAGAGGATGAGATGGTTGGATGGCATCACCGACTCAAAGGACATGAGTTTGAGTAAGCTCTGGAAGCTGGTGATAGACAGGGAGGCCTGACGGCCTGCTGTCCATGGGGTCGTGAAGAGTCAGACACGACTGAGCGACTGAACTGAACTGAGCATGAGCACCTATCCATGTTAACACCATTCTGGTGCTAACAAGGAGAATGGATGGAAATTGAACCAAAGTAGAAAAATCACATTTTAAGTTATCATATCAATCCAGAAGAATAGATTGTAGCTTCAACTTTAATGGAAATTGTAAACTGGAGAGACCTAGACAATCTTAAGAAATAGTCAAGAGATGATGCAGACAGAATTTAGTAAAGGATGAATTAAAATTTTTAGGAGAAACAGGCCTTTGTCTTTTGCAACTAGATAGATGTGGTGCCATTTGCTGAAATAAAAGAACAGTGAGAGCAGAATCCAGTTTTGTAACATAATAAGCTCAATTTTATCATATTGATCAAACTTTAAATTCCCTTGAGACATCAAAGAGGAGATGTATTTAAATACACGAATCTGAAACTCAGGAGATAAATGTGAGCTATAGATATAAACCAGGATCACTGGCACATAGACGGCAAACAACATGATGAACATGAAGAGAAAAAGATTCTAGGATGGAATACTGAGAAATTAAATATCTAGTTCAATTCAGTTCACTCACTCAGTCATGTCTAACTCTGTGACCCCACGGACTGCAGCATGCCAGGCCTCCCTGTCCATCAACAAATCCTGGAGTTTACTCAAACCCATGTCCATTGAGTTGGTGATGCCATCCAACTGTCTCATCCTCTGTTGTTCCCTTCTCCCACCTTCGATCTTTCCCAGCATCAGGGTCTTTCCAAATGAGTCAACTCTTCACATCAGGTGGACAAAGTATTGGAGTTTCAGCTTTAGCATCAGTCTGTCCAATGAACATTCAGAACTGATTTACTTTAGGATGGACTGGTTGGATCTCCTTGCAGTCTTCTCCAACAGCACAGTTCAAAAGTATCAATTCTTTGGTGCTCAGCTTTCTTTATAGTCCAACTCTCACATCCATATATGACTACTGGAAAAACCATAGCTTTAAATAGAAAGACCTTTGTTGGCAAAGTAATGTCTCTGCTTTTCAATATGCTATCTAGGTTGATCATAACTTTCCTTCCAAGGTATGTCTTTTAATTTCATGGCAGCAATCACCATCTGCAGTGATTTTGGAGACCAAAAAAAAAAAAATCTCTCACTGTTTCCACTGTTTCCCCATCTATTTGCCATGAAGTGATGGGACGAGATGCTATGATCTTCATTTTCTGAGTGTTGAGCTTTAAGCCAACTTTTTCACTCTCCTCTTTTACTTTCATCAGGAGGCTCTTTGGTTCTTCTTTGCTTTCTGCCATAAGGGTGGTGTCATCTGCATATCTGAGGTTACTGATATTTTTCCCAGCAATCTTGATTCCAGCTTGTGCTTCATCCAGCCCAGCATTTCTCATGATGTACTCTGCATATAAGTTAAATAAGCAGGGTGACAATATGCAGCCTTGACGTACTCCTTTTCCTATTTGGAACCAGTCTGTTGTTCCATGTCCAGTTCTAACTGTTGCTTTCTGACCTGCATACAGATCTCTTGAGAGGTAGGTCAGGTGGTCTGGTATTCCCATCTCTTTCAGAATTTTCCAGTTTGCTGTGATTGCTGTGCCTCCTAAAGAACTTTCAGGATGGAGTAAAAAGCTGTAAAACTAGAAGATGGGTGAATTTAAGGCAATAATATTTGCATTATTAATACAATGAAAAATTAAGGATAACTTGTCTTTATTCAACTCAATGAGCATGCTTATATAAGAAGAAAGACCCAAAACTAGTGGAAATTAAGTTTACTCTCTTGCCATGAATTTGAAAGTTATACTTATTGAAGCCATAAATTTTGAAAATTATCTATTTAATGGTTTTTTAGTGTCTTAAAGATAAATATTATAGCAGATTCAAACAAACATAGCAAAGATGTTGCTTGAGCTTAAGGAGACCATCAAAATCAGGGAATTCCATGCATGTTCTGTGGCAGTTGAAAATATATTTGTTCACATCTTTCTTATCCTTTGCTTAATCTTCTATGATCTTAGCATTAATTGTTCCTCAAAATTTCTGACAGGAGTAAACTCATTTGAATTCATGCAAAGTCATTAAGCAAGCTACATTTTCTCTTGGGAATAACCATTTTTAAATCCATGGATCTCAATCTTCAAAACAGACCAGAGGCTTTCTAATATATGAGACAATAGTGTAACCATGAAACCATAACTATTTTTGTAGAAATTACTTTATCAGCATCTTGGGAATTTTGTCTCTTTACTGATTTCTATGTTTCTGCACTTTTTCCAGCTTACTGAGATATAATTGACAACATTTTATTGGTTTTAGGTGTAGAACATGATAATTTGATACCTGTATATATTGAGATATGGTTACAACCAAAATTAATTAACATTCACTACCTCACCCAGTTATTAATACAATTTTTGTAATAACTTTTAGTATGTATCTTCTTAGCAATTGTTAACTATAGTTGCCATGTATAGTGGGAATTCCTAATAATGCATTTTCACAGCCTTGGAAATTTCACAGAAATAACACCAGGAAAAACAGCATATATTAAGAAAGTATGTTAATGATTATCTTTCAAGTTTTTCTTAAAAACAATCACCTTGGAAGAGGGAGGGAAAAATGGCGGAGGAATAGGACGGGAAGACCACTTTCTCCCTCACAAATTCCTCAAAAGAACATTTCAATGCCGAGCAAACTCCACAAAACAACTTCTGTAGGCTGGCAGAGGACATCAGGCAACCAGAAAAGCAGACCATTGTCTTCAAAAACAGGTAGGAAAAAATATAAAAGACGAGAAAGGAGACAAAGGAGGTGGGGAGGGAGCTCCGTCCGGGGAAGGGAAGCCCGTCCCGGGAAGGGAATATGAAGAAGAGAGGTTTCCAAACACCAGGAAACACTCTCCCTGCCGAGTCTGTGGCGAGCCTTGGAAACACAGAGGGCAACATAACAGGAAGGAAAAATAGATAAATAATTAAAACCAAGAGATTACAAGCCCAACAGTAACTCCCCCAGCGGGAAAGCAGCACAGACGCCTGCATCCGCCATTGGGAAGTGGAGGCAGGGCAGGGACGCGCAGGAGGCGTGGGCTGCAGTGCTTTGCAAGAATCGGGCAGGAACACCCCACGCGCAACCAGAATGATCTAACTAGGGCTAGCAAACCAGACTGTGGGATAGCTACCACGCGAAAAGCTTGAACATAAGACACCGCCAGGACCAAGCACAAAACAAAGGACGGAACGGAAAAAGCCGGCTGCAGACCATCCCCCACCGGGGACAGGCAGCCAGAGCCGTAAGGACTGGAAAGGGGCAATTGCAGACCCGGAGAGACTTTACGTACCTAACTGCAAGCAGGCTTCTTTGCTAAGACTTCTGGGGGTGCTGGACAGTCACAGTCTGCCTCACGGGGTGTGCCAGCAGTCCACCCAGAAAGCTGAGCAGCAGTGGCAGAAAAGGTGACAAGCCACGGCGATCGCGCTCGCCAAACTCCTGAGCTACTTGGACCTGGGAAGGGCACAAAGCGCAGTCCCAGCCGAATTTGTGCCTCTGAGGGCTGCCTGAGCACCAAACCTGAGTGGCTTGGACCGGGGAAGCGCACGCAGCCTAGGGCCGGCCCCAGACGGTTCCCGGCTGAGCATCGTAGAGCCGGAGCGGTTTGTGCGCCGCGAGAAAGGACAGGTCAAGCGGGGCAGAGATACTGTGTGCACACGACGGTGCTATTTGTTTGCAGCATCCCCCCTCCCCACAGCGCGACTGAACTAGTGAGCCTAAAAAACCAGCAAACAGAAGTTAAACAGAGGGAACCACCTTGGAAGTGATCCCACATGGCCCATAACATCAGAGAAGGGCCAGCTTTATTTTTGACTATTTTTAAAATCATTCCTTTTTTTTTTTTTTGCTTTTTTGTTTTTCTTTTTTCTTTTTTTTCAAACTTTTTTTTGTTAAGTCTTCTATTTCTCCTCTAATTTTTATTTCTATAACCTATTATTACTATTTTTAAAAAAAAGACTTTTTTTTTTTTAAGGCAAACACCATATATAGTCTTTGGATGGTTGTTGGTTTTTTTTTTTTGTTTTGTTTTTTTGTTTGTTTGTTTGTTAATAATTCTTTTTTTTTTCTTTCTCCCTTTTTCCTTCTGCTTTTCTTTAATATTGTATCTTTGAAAATCCAACCTCTACTCTAGATTTTTAATCTTTGCTCTTAGGTTTTTGTTGTCAATTTTGTACATTTAAAAACCCAAACTTCACTACCCAAGTTTACCTGAGAGCAAGATTACTGGCTTGATCACTCTCTCCTCCTCTGGACTCTCCTTTTTCTCCACCAGGTGGCCTCTGTCTCTTTTCTCCCCCATCTCTTCTCTATCCAACTCTGTGAATCTCTGTGTGTTCCAGACGGCAGAGAACACCTAAGGAACTGGTTACTGGCAGGATTTCTCTCTCCTACTCATTCCTCTCTCTTATCTTCCTGGTCACCTCTGTCTACTTCCTCCCTCTCCTCTTCCCCGTATAACTCTGTAAATACCTCTGAGCGGTCCAGACTATAGAGCGCACATAAGGAAGTGACTACTGGCTAGCTTGCTCTCTCCTCTTTTGATCTCACTGCATCTCATTCCAGTTACCTCTAACTACCCCCTCCATCTTCTCTTCTCCTTGTAACTCAGTGAACCTCTCTGACTATCCCTCAATGTGGAGAAACTTTTCATCTTTAACCTAGATGTTTTATCATCGGTGCTGTATAGATGGAGAAGTCTAGAGGCTACTGTAAAAATAAAACTGAAAACCAGAAGCAGGAGGCTTAAATCCAAAGCCTGAAAACATTAGAGAACTCTTGAATTCAGGGAACATTAAGCAATAGGAGCTCATCAAATGCCTTCAAACCTACACTGAAACCAAGCTCCACCCAAGGGCCAACAAGTTCCAAAACAAGACATACCACGCAAATTCTCCAGCAACACAGGAACACTCCCCTGAGCTTCAATATACAGGCAGCTCAAAATTATCCCAAAACCTTTGATGTCTCATAACCCATTACGGGTCACTCCACTGCACTCCAGAGAGAAGAAACCCAGCTCCACCCACCAAAACTCCAACACAAGCCTCCCTAACCAGGAAACCTTGACAAGCCACTGATAGAACCCCACCCAAAGTGAGGAAGCTCCATAATAAAGAGAACTCCACAAATTACCAGAATATAAAAAGGCCACCCCAAACACAGCAATATAACCAAGATGAAGAGACAGAGGAATACACAGCAGGTAAAGGAACAGGAGAGTTGCCCACCAAACCAAACAAAAGAGGAAGAAGTAGGGAATCTACCGGAGAAGGAATTCTGAATATTGATAGTGAAAATGATCCAAACTCATGGAATCACAGATAAACAGCCTAGAGACAAGGATTGAGAAGATGCAAGAAAGGTTTAACAAGGACCTAGAAGAAATAAAAAAGAGTCAAAATATAATGAATAATGCAATAAATGAGATCAGAAACACTCTGGAGGCAACAAATAGTAGAATAACGGAGGCAGAAGATAGGATTAGTGAAATAGAAGATAGAATGGTAGAAATAAATGAATCAGAGAGGAAACAAGAAAAACGAATTAAAAGAAACGAGGACAATCTCAGAGACCTCCAGGACAATATGAAATGCTCCAACATTCGAATTATAGGAGTCCCAGAAGAAGAAGACAGAAAGAAAGATCATGAGAAAATCCTTGAGGAGATAATAGTTGAAAACTTCCCTAAAATGGGGAAGGAAATAATCACCCAAGTCCAAGAAACACAGAGAGTTCCAAATAGGATAAACCCAAGGCAAAACACCCCAAGACACATATTAATCAAATTAACAAAGATCAAACACAAAGAACAAATATTAAAAGCAGCAAGGGAAAAACAACAAATAACACACAAGGGGATTCCCATAAGGATAACAGCTGATCTTTCAATAGAAACTCTTCAGGCCAGGAGGGAATGGCAAGACATACTTAAAGTGATGAAAGACAATAACCTACAGCCCAGATTACTGTACCCAGCAAGGATCTCATTCAAATACGAAGGAGAAATCAAAAGCTTTACAGACAAGCAAAAGCTGAGAGAATTCAGCACCACCAAACCAGCTCTCCAACAAATTCTAAAGGATATTCTCTAGACAGGAAACACGAAAAGGGTGTATAAACCCGAACCCAAAACAATAAAGTAAATGGCAATGGGATCATACATATCAACAATTACCTTAAACGTAAATGGGTTGAACACCCCAACCAAAAGACAAAGACTGGCCGAATGGATACAAAAACAAGACCCCTCTATATGCTGCTTACAAGAGACCCACCTCAAAACAAGGGACACATACAGACTGAAAGTGAAGGGCTGGAAAAAGATATTCCACGCAAATAGAGACCAAAAGAAAGCAGGAGTGGCAATACTCATATCCGATAAAATAGACTTTAAAACAAAGGCTGTGAAAAGAGACAAAGAAGGCCACTACATAATGATCAAAGGAATAATCCAAGAAGAAGATATAACAATTATAAATATATATGCACCCAATATAGGAGCACCGCAATATGTAAGACAAATGCTAACAAGTATGAAAGGGGAAATCAACAATAACACAATAATAGTGGGAGACTTTAATACCCCACTCACACCTATGGACAGATCAACTAAACAGAAAATTAACAAAGAAACGCAAACTTTAAATGATACATTAGATCAGTTAGACCTAATTGATATCTACAGGACATTTCACCCCAAAACAATGAATTTCACCTTTTTTTCAAGTGCTCATGGAACCTTCTCCAGGATAGATCACATCCTGGGCCATAAATCTAAACTTGATAAATTCAAAAAAATCGAAATCATTCCAAGCATCTTTTCTGACCATAATGCATTAAGATTAGATCTCAATTACAGGAGAAAAACTATTAAAAATTCCAACATATGGAGGTTGAACAACACACTTCTGAATAACCAACAAATCACAGAAGAAATCAAAAAAGAAATCAAAATATGCATAGAAACTAATAAAAATGAAAACACAACAACCCAAAACCTGTGGGACACTATAAAAGCAGTGCTAAGAGGAAAGTTCATAGCAATACAGGCATACCTCAAGAAACAAGAAAAAAAGTCAAATAAATAACCTAACTCTACAACTAAAGCAACTAGAAAAGGAAGAGTTGGAGAACCCCAGGTTAGTAGAAGGAAAGAAATCTTAAAAATTAGGGCAGAAATAAATGCAAAAGAAACAAAAGAGACCATAGCAAAAATCAACAAAGCCAAAAGCTGGTTCTTTGAAAGGATAAATAAAATTGACAAACCATTAGCCAGACTCATCAAGAAGCAAAGAGAGAAAAATCAAATCAATAAAATTAGAAATGAAAATGGAGAGATCACAACAGACAACAAGATATATATAAGAGACTACTATCAGCAGTTGTATGCCAATAAATTGGACAACGTGGAAGAAATGGACAAATTCTTAGAAAAGTACAATTTTCCAAAACTGAACCAGGAAGAAATCGAAAATCTTAACAGACCCATCACAAGCACGGAAATCGAAACTGTAATCAGAAATCTTCCAGCAAACAAAAGCCCAGGTCCAGACGGCTTCACAGCTGAATTCTACCAAAAATTTCGAGAAGAGCTAACACCTATCCTCCTCAAACTCTTCCAGAAAATTGCAGAGGAAGGTAAACTTCCAAATTCATTCTATGAGGCCACCATCACCCTAATACCAAAACCTGACAAAGATGTCACAAGGAAAGAAAACTACAGGCCAATATCACTGATGAACATAGATGCAAAAATCCTCAACAAAATTCTAGCAATCAGAATCCAACAACACATTAAAAAGATCATACACCATGACCAAGTGGGCTTTATCCCAGGGATGCAAGGATTCTTCAATATCCGCAAATCAATCAATGTAATTCACCACATTAACAAATTGAAAAATAAAAACCATATGATTATCTCAATAGATGCAGAGAAGGCCTTTGACAAAATTCAACATCCAATTATGATAAAAACTCTCCAGAAAGCAGGAATAGAAAGAACATACCTCAACATAATAAAAGCTATATGTGACAAACCTGCAGCAAACATTATCCTCAATGGTGAAAAATTGAAAGCATTTCCCCTAAAGTCAGGAACAAGACAAGGGTGTCCACTTTCACCGCTACTATTCAACATAGTTCTGGAAGTTTTGGCCACAGCAATCAGAGCAGAAAAAGAAATAAAAGGAATCCAAATTGGAAAAGAAGAAGTAAAACTCTCACTGTTTGCAGATGACATGATCCTCTACATGGAAAACCCTAAAGACTCCACCAGAAAATTACTAGAGCTAATCAATGAATATAGTAAAGTTGCAGGATATAAAATCAACACACAAAAATCCCTTGCATTCCTATACACGAATAATGAGAAAGTAGAAAAAGAAATTAAGGAAACAATTCCATTCACCATTGCAACGAAAAGAATAAAATACTTAGGAATATATCTACCTAAAGAAACGAAAGACCTATATGTAGAAAACTATAAAACGCTGATGAAAGAAATCAAAGAGGACACTAATAGATGGAGAAATATACCATGTTCATGGATTGGAAGAATCAATATAGTGAAAATGAGTATACTACCCAAAGCAATTTACAAATTCAATGCAATCCCTATCAAGCTACCAGCCACATTTTTCACAGAACTAGAACAAATAATTTCAAGATTTGTATGGAAATACATAAAACCTCGAATAGCCAAAGCAATCTTGAGAAAGAAGAATGGAACTGGAGGAATCAACTTGCCTGACTTCAGGCTCTACTACAAAGCCACAGTCATCAAGACAGTATGGTACTGGCACAAAGACAGACATATAGATCAATGGAACAAAATAGAAAGCCCAGAGATAAATCCACACACATATGGACACTTTATCTTTGACAAAGGAGGCAAGAATATACAATGGAGTAAAGACAATCTCTTTAACAAGTGGTGCTGGGAAAACTGGCCAACCACTTGTAAAAGAATGAAACTAGATCACTTTCTAACACTGCACACAAAAATAAACTCAAAATGGATTAAAGATCTAAATGTAAGATCAGAAACTATAAAACTCTTAGAGGAGAACATAGGCAAAACACTCTCAGACATAATTCGCAGCAGGATCCTCTATGATCCACCTCCCAGAATTCTGGAAATAAAAGCAAAAATAAACAAATGGGATCTAATTAAAATTAAAAGCTTCTGCACAACAAAGGAAAATATAAGCAAGGGGAAAAGACAGCCTTCTGAATGGGAGAAAATAATAGCAAATGAAGCAACTGACAAACAACTAATCTCAAAAATATACAAGCAACACCTGCAGCTCAATTCCAGAAAAATAAACGACCCAATCAAAAAATGGGCCAAAGAATTCAATAGACATTTCTCCAAAGAAGACATACGAATGGCTAACAAACACATGAAAAGATGCTCAACATCACTCATTATTAGAGAAATGCAAATCAAAACCACAATGAGGTACCACTTCACACCAGTCAGAATGTCTGCGATCCAAAAATCTGCAAGCAATAAATGCTGGAGAGGGTGTGGAGAAAAGGGAACCCTCTTACACTGTTGGTGGGAATGCAAACTAGTACAGCCACTATGGAGAACAGTGTGGAGATTCCTTAAAAAATTGCAAATAGAACTACCTTATGACCCAGCAATCCCACCTCTGGGCATACACACCAAGGAAACCAGAATGGAAAGAGACACATGTACCCCAATGTTCATCGCAGCACTGTTTATAATAGCCAGGACATGGAAACAACCTAGATGTCCATCAGCAGATGAATGGATAAGAAAGCTGTGGTACATATACACAATGGAGTATTACTCAGCCGTTAAAAAGAATTCATTTGAATCAGTTCTGATGAGATGGATGAAACTGGAGCCGATTATACAGAGTGAAGTAAGCCAGAAAGAAAAACACCAATACAGTATACTAACACATATATATGGAATTTAGGAAGATGGCAATGACGACCCTGTATGCAAGACAGGAGAAAAGACACAGATGTGTATAACAGACTTTTGGACTCAGAGGGAGAGGGAGAGGGTGGGATGATTTGGGAGAATGGCATTCTAACATGTATACTATCATGTAAGAATTGAATCGCCAGTCTATGTCTGACGCAGGATACAGCATGCTTGGGGCTGGTGCATGGGGATGACCCAGAGAAATGTTATGGGGAGGGAGGTGGGAGGGGGGTTCATGTTTGGGAACGCATGTAAGAATTAAAGATTTTAAAATTTAAAAAATAAAAAAATAAAAAAAATAAAAAAATTAAAAAAATAAAAACGATCACCCTGCTACAAAGCCCAAGGCCAGACCCAGAAGGGAATATGACTGAGATCATGAAAGCATGGACCTTGGAACACCAGGTGGGTGCCAGGCATGAACGCTGCCTATGTACTTGCTAATTGTTCCTGAGACTAGCCCAGAAGGGAATGGTCTGGGGTAAACACAAGGAGATCTGGACCGTGTCAGTGTCGTCCATGACATTTAGGAGTATGTGATCAACACAGCATGTCTTGAGAAAGATAAGATCAGAGAAAGTCTTGTAGTCTTTGAAAGTCTTGAAAGTAGTCTTGAAAGTCTTCCTAGCAACTAGGAATTAAAGCTGGACTCAGAGTGGACTCTGCACCTCAGTCCAATAGAGGCTGCAGGTGCCCTGACCATTGCACCAGATTTTGTGTCTGTCTTCATTTTCGTCACTCCCTCCCAGACCATTAGGGCAACAATCATGCTTTATATTACATCCCCCAACCCCAGAACTTACATATCCTATAACTAAGCTTTGAACTTCTGACCTTTTGCATTTAATCTCTTGATTTACCTCATTATTTTGGAAGAACACCTCAAGTGTTTTTCTGAAGAAAGAATATATAGTGTGTGTATATATATATATATGTATTTTTAATTATTACATGTGTGAAAACATGTTTGTTCTATCCTTGCATTTGACTTACAGGTTACTAAAGCATTCAGTCACATGGAAATCACTTTTTTTCTCATAACCATGAAGGCACTGCCCCATTGTCTTTGAGTTTCCCATATTGCTGTTGATATAAATATTGATTTCTCTTTTCTTTCCTCTGTAATTTTTTTTTTACCCATATGGAACATCTAAGAACCTTTTCATTACCAATATTTTTAAATTTTCCTATTTCTGAGTCTTGGTGTAAGTGTTCCTTTGTCCATCATGCTGAACACTCACTTGGCTCCTGCAGTATGGAACAATATGCCCTTAAGTCTGGTTAATAGTTTTTTATCTTTGTTCATTTTACCCCCTTTCGACTTTGTTTCCTTGAAATTCCTGAAAATTTTGCAGATATTGGAATTTCCGAACTAATTTTCCACCTTTTTTTCCCACTATTTCTTTCTCTTTTTATTCTATTTTCTGGGAGATTTCCATAACTTTATATTCCAAACTTTATAATGATTTTATATGTTATCTATTCTTTTACTTTTCAAGGTAAAAGAATCTCTTACTTTCAATTCAGTTCAGTCGTTCAGTTGTGTCCAACTCTTTGTGCCCCGATAAACCACAGCACGCCAGGCCTGCCCTCCACTGTGCTTGATGTTCAGGAGTCAGAGTCCCTCTGATTCAGCCTCTCTAGTGATTAATCTTCATTTCTTCTTTGGGGGTGGAGAAGAGGAGGTATCTGACTATGATGGTTGTGGAAAAAATCGGTGAGTCTTCTCACTCAGACTTTCTGTTGACTCTTCTGTCTATAAGACACCCTTTACAGTTGCTCTCGTTGATACTTGGTTCTCCCAGTTTATGACCCTATTGGGTATTCTGATATACAAACTATCTTTGGCCATCTTAATTTTGTCAATTTGGTTGCCATTTTTATCTTCTTTCCAGTGTCCACACATTATTGATATTGCTCCTCACCAGATCCACCTTCTCTATTTTTTTTAATGAACAGCAGTTAATTTGATCCAAACATTGTTATAAGTTCTTCGCCAGTAATGCATTTTACTGTACCTGGAACAATCCTATGGGATAGGTATTTTGCAGATGAAGAAACAGTTATGAAAAGGTTAACTAAATAGCACAATTTACAATGTTGTAAATGCAAACCCTGAATTAGAATCTCAGTCAATTGGCTCTGGGATCCAGGTTCTTTACCCCTTCTCTAACAGACTATTAGTGGGCATGATTTAGCCATGCTGAAAGTGCTAATAGGAACACTTTCCCCACATTTATATACACCAAAAAAAGAGAAGACTCCTTTTGATAAGTTACTTTAACCTTAAGAGTTTTTACCCATTTATCCCTTTATTTTTCACTTCCATCATGTTTAATCAGAAATCTTAATAGTTCTTAAGAATATTTTAAAGGTAGGCTACATTCATATTTAAAATCTGGTGGTACTGTGTTTAATTAGCAATCAACACATCAAATAACATCAAAACTAGTGAGAAATGCTTGACTTCAAATTAATTCATCTGTTTCTGATCTAGAAATTTCTTTGATCTAAAACTCAACATTAACCCAAAGTACTAGCAGCCTATTAAGCGAGGTAGTACATCACCAACATACATACAAGGCAAGGGATAATAAGCTATAAATAAATTCTGTACTGACCAGATCTACATTTATAGGTGCTAAAATAATAAGAGGTGACAAGAATAGGATAAAGCTACTGAAAATGGGTCAAAAGTAGAAATTTGGAATGTTCTAGTCTCAAGGGGAAAGTAGTGGTGGTTGAGGGAGTGGACCTGATGGGGGAAAAGTCCACTGAAGCCTGGAGAAAGGCAGAGTATTGCTGGGCAGCTTCTCCCTCTTCCCCGATCAGTACTTCAGGACAACCTAGGAAACGGGAGAAAATATTTGCAAACGATGTGACAGACAAGGGCTTAATCTCCAAACTACACAAACAACTCATACAACTCAACCACCACAAAAACACAATTGAAGAATTGGCAGGAGACCTTAATAGAAATCAGAAGGTACATAAAAAGATGCTCATCATCAATAACTATTAGAGATAAGCAAATGAACACTACAGTGAGGTACCACCGCACACAAACCAGAATGGTCATCATTAAAATTCTACCAATAACAAATGCTGTAGAGAGTGTGGAAAAAGAGAAGCGTTGGAGTGTTGGAGACACTGTTGGTGGGAATACACATTGGTACAGCCACTGTGGAAAACAGTATGGAGCTTCCTCAGAAAACTAAACACAGAACTATGATATGATCCAGCAATCCCCTTCCTGGGCTTACACCCAAGACAAAACTAATTCAAAAGATACATGCACCCCTATGTTCATAGCAGCACTATTCACAATAGCCAAAACACAGAAATGTCCATCAGCAGATGAATGGATAAAAGAAGATGTGTTATGTGTACACATACATGCACACATACATATATATATGTATGTGTGTATGTATAATGAAATATTACTCAGCCATAAAAAAGAACAAAACAATGTCATTTGCAGCAACGTGGATGCAACTAGGGATTATACTACTAAGTGAATTAAGTCAGAAAGATAAATACAATATGATATCACTTATATGTGGAATGTAAAATATGGCACAAATAGAAACAGACTCGCAGACTTGTGTTTGCCAAGGGGGAGAGGGAGAAGCATAGACTGCAAATTTAGGGTTAGAAGATGCAAACTATTACATTCAGAATAGATAAACAACAAGGTCCACTGTTGGTCCAGTGAACCAACAAGGTTCACTGTGTATAGCACAGGGAACTATAGCCTACCCCTGGGATAAATCATAATGGAAAGGATGATTAAAAAATAATAGATATATATGTGTGTGTATATAACTGAGTTGCTATATTGTACAGCAAAAATTAAATCCTTGTAAATAAATCAACTATATTCAGTTTTAAAAACTAGAGGAAAAAAGAACTTCGGGGCTCTGCCTTTCCACATGGAGGCTGAGTAGTTCCTCCTCTTAGAGCCCTCCTGAGGCAGGGACTCTGATGGGAACACAGCTTCCTCCCCAGGATCTTCTAAAAGAGGAGCACAGAGGATGTTGCTGTTTTCATAACATGCTTGATATTTATATGAGTATCAGACCAGAATATATTTGAAAAACACACAAAATAGCTTTGAAGAAAAAGTCTTGCCAATAATTTTAGCATAAATTATGTAATCCACTGACTTATTCCACATCAAAATCTAAAGATACTTGTATTGTGTCATCACATAAACAGATGCAACTTGAAACATTCCAAAAACAGTCATTTGGAATTTTGTCTGGATCTGCATTAAAAGTAATTGAGAGAATGGAAAGGTTCACAATCTTGAGACTTCTAATTCAGGAACTTGAAAACTAAAAGATATAAATTGGCATGACTGGGTTTCTGTTCTTTCTGAAAACTCATTTCTTCAACCAAAGCCTAACAGATCAAGGGAATGGCTTGGAACAATCTGGGAGGAAATAAATTTGGACAGATAGTGAAGAAATAATAGAAATAGTTGTATTAAAGGGAGATGATCCTTTTCTATCCAGCAAATAGAAAATCAAAATCATTTAGATCAGTAAACAGCCATAAACCTCAATTTCTTAAGACTACTTTCAGATTTCTGCCTGAAAAAAGATTGAGTATTATTTCTAAGGAGCAGATTTCAGATATTTTGATATAAGCTAAAAGAAAGTGATGTTAATAAAAACTGGCATTTATAAAAATGTGGAAGCTTTCTTCATGAGAAACTTTTCAGTGATGCACATAGCTTAGATTACTATGATACTTTTTGAAGATAATACAAACTTCCACTAGAAACTGAACAATATTTTACAATATTTGCATCAACGTTTTAGAATTACAATGTTACAGGTAGAATTTAAATTAAGTACATAATATTCCCCAATCCATTTCACTTTTCTTTTACTATGCCTCTCCCTCCTGTCCTCCCGAGAATTAACCATGAATATAATTCAGTACTTATTGCTTCTATGCATATATATATATATTTTTTGGTTGCCAAAAAATCCTTTATTTTTCTTTTTCCTTTGCTGTTGTAAAGTTGCAGTTCCTTTCCTAGCTGGGCACTCTACCACACCACTGTTGATACCATCTATGATGTCTGAGGGTGGCAGCCGTCAACACTGCAGCCCACAGACTGGGCAGTCCTCGGGATTTCTTTAATGGTTCTAGAGAGTTCTCTAGCTAGAGATCGATGCTGCATCTGCCAGGCAATGTTGACAGTCTCATCAAAAGTGATATTTTCACTGTGTTTAATGTTTTTCTGCCTCTTTCTGACTCTTGGTGGTTCCTTGAGGGCTTTCATAATCAGGGTAGAAGCACAACGTACCACCTCAATCTGAGCCTGTCTGTTCTGAGTGGTCCATTTCATTGTCATTCTCAGACCCATCCAATCACCAGTTGCCTTGGCAGTGTCATCACCAACAGTATTTGGAGACAGACCCGGGGGCTGACCTTGGGGGCCAGAGAAGACGTGGCACCACTTCCCCACTGGTGCACCTCAGGTACACTAACCTGATCTCGCTGGGGTCGAATTTAGGCAGCATGGTGGAGGTAGCTGGTATCAGATGAACCTGGATTCGGGACAACCAAAGAAAGCTGCACCTTTGCCTCCTCCCAGCTGAAAGCCAATAGAAGCCTTCTATACACATACAGAGGATGAGATGGCTGGATGGCATCACTGACTCGATGGATGTGAATCTGAGTGAACTCCGGGAGTTGGTGATAGACAGGGAGGCCTGGAGTGCTGCAGTTCATGGGGTCGCAAAGAGTCGGACAGGACTGAGCAACTGAACTGAACTGATACATATACATTGCCTACAAAGGTCCGTATAGTCAAGGCTATGGTTTTTCCAATGGTCGTGTATGAATGTGACAGTTGGACTGTGAAGAAGGCTGAGCACCAAAGAAATGGTGCTTTTGAACTGTGGTGTTGGAGAAGACTCTTGAGAGTCCCTTGGACTGCAAGGAGATCCAACCAGTCCATTCTAAAGTAAATCAGTCCTGGGTGTTCTTTGGAAGGAATGATGCTAAAGCCGAAACTCCAGTACTTTGGCCACCTCATGCGAAGAGCTGACTCATTGGAAAAGACTCTGATGCTGGGAGGGATTGGGGGCAGGAGGAAAAGAGGACGACAGAGGATGAGATGGCTGATGTCATCACCGACTCAATGGACGTGAGTTTGAGTGAACTCAAGCGGATGGTGATGGACAGGGAGGCCTGGAGTGCTGCAATTCGTGGGGTTGCAAAGAGTCAAACACAACTGAGCGACTGAACTGAACTGAACTGATACATATTTTATAACTAGATTTCTGTTGAATGCTTTTGTACTTTATAGAAAATATATATATTCCTCTACATGTTTTTATTCAACATGTTTAAATTGCTCTACTTTAATTATTTTCATTATTATCCAGTTTCATTTTTTGACTATACCAAAATCTATTGAGGCATGCTCAGATTGATAGATATTTCAATTATCTCAATATATTCATTGCTATAAACATTGCAGGTCAGGAAGCAACAGTTAGGAATGGACATGGAACAACAGACTGGTTCCAAATAGGAAAAGGCATACATCAAGGCTGTATATTGTCACCCTGCTTATTTGACTTATATGCAGAGTACATCATGAGAAACGCTGGGCTGGAAGAAGCACAAGCTGGAATCAAGATTGCTGGGAAAAATATCAATAATCTCAGATATGCAGATGACACCACCCTATGGCATAAAGTAAAGAGGGACTAATAAATCTCTTGATGAAAGTGAAAGAGGAGAGTGAAAAAGTTGGCCTAAAGCTTAACATTCAGAAAACTAAGATCTGGCTTCTGGTTCCATCACTTCATGGCAAATAGATGGGGAAACAGTAGAAACAGTGTCAGACTTTTATTTTTTTGGTCTCCAAAATCACTGCAGATGGTGAATGCCACCATAAAATTAAAAGACACTCCTTGGAAGGAAAGTTATGACCAACCTAGATAGCATATTGAAAAGCAGAGACATTACTTTGCCAACAAAGGTCTGTCTAGTCAAGGCTATGGTTTTTCCAGTAGTCATGTATGGATGTGAGAGTTGGACTGTGAAGAAAGCTGAGCGCCGAAGAATTGATGCTTTTGAACTGTGGTGTTGGAGAAGACTCTTGAGAGTTCCTTGGACTGCAAGGAGATCCAACCAATCCATTCTAAAGGAGATCAGTCCTGGATGTTCTTATGAAGGACTGATGCTGAAGCTGAAACTCCAATAATTTGGCCACCTCATGTGAAGAGTTGACTCACTGAAAAAGACTCTGATGCTGGGAGGGATTGGGGGCAGGAGGAGAAGGGGATGACAGAGGTTGAGACGGCTGGATGGTATCACCGACTCAATGGACATGAGTTTGCATGAACTCCGGGAGTTGGTGGTGGACAGGGAGGCCTGGCATGCTGCAATTCATGGGGTCACAAAGAGTCGGACACAACTGAGCAACTGAACTGGTAAACATTGTAATGAACATATTTAAATATTCTTTTTTGTATACAGGGATGTGCAATTCTCTAGGATATGGTTTCTCAACCTTGACATCTGGGGCAGGATAATTCTTTGTTGCTGAATTCAGAAGTGAGGAACTGCCCTGTGCATTGTAGGATATTTAGTAGCATCCCTGGTCTTTACCCACTACAAGTTAATGGTAATCCCTATTTTATGATCAACAAAAATGTCTCCAGATTTTGTCAAATGTCCCCTGGGAGATAAAATCATCCCTAGATTAAAACAAATACTAAAAACACTGCTCTGAAGTGTATACATTTAAGTGTAACTGCTGTTTTACAGACTGCACTTAGCTTCACAAAATATTGCTGAATTACTCTACAAAATAATTTACCAATTTGCTTTGCAGTCAGTAGATGATCCACTCCTAGATTTATTATGAACTATTTCTAACATAAAAAATAATAGTATAATGCAGATAGAAGAGGTGAAGTTGCTCAGTCATGTCCAGCTCTTTGGGATCTCATGGACTGTAGCCCACCAGACTTCTCCGTCCATGGGATTTTCCATGCAAGAGTACTGGAGTTTGTTGCCATTTCCTTCTCCAGAGAATCTTCCTGACCCAGGGATCGAACTAGGGTCTCCCACATTATAGGCAGACTCTTTACCATCTGACTCACCAGGGAATCCCCCATCTGCAGATAGAAGATGTCAATAGCAATTAGCATATGTATTCTGAACTTGGTTTAACGAACAGAATGTCAAAATACTTTAGAGACCAATGTGTCACTATTCTGAACCCACCCTTCTTTTCCTCGCTTCTCTTTCGGCAAAGGTAACCATTATCTTGATTTGCTTATTCATCATTCCTTTCATTTTCATACCACATAGAAGCACATACCTAAATTTTATGTTGTTTTGGATGTTTTCATATACTTTTCAGTTTTACATGTATGAAATCTACAACTTGGTTGTTTTATTTTTGTTCAACCTCATGATTATTGTTCATCATTATAATTTTAATTCTAGCAGTGCTCATGCAGATAATTGTAATCCATTCACAAGTAAAACATATAATCACAAATCTTTTGTTTTTATGGTTTCCAGAATACTAATAAAATAAAAATTCAGCCTGATTTATCATTTAAATATAAACCTAAAATTTATAAATCAAGGCTCCAAATAAGAGTAAAATAGACCTAGGAGAATCAAATGGTCTTAAGTAATCCCTTGGTCAAATCCTGACATTTTACAAGTCACTGAAACTCGAATTAAAAGACCAGCTATGGTTTATAAACCAAATCAGTTTAACTGCATAATCCAAGACTAGAATTTCCCAACTCCCAATCATGGTTCTTTCCAATAATCAAATTGGCTCTGCTGTAATCACCTCAGGGTAAAAACTGTGTCTTTTACATCTTTTCCTCCCTTTCTCTTTGACCCAGTGTAGAGGATCATGTCTTATACATAGCAGAGTGAAAATCAAATATTTCAGCATATTTGGAGTTATGCTTCATTAAAGCATGACTAATTTTAGCTGGCAAAACATCTTAATTGTAGCTGATTATTTATTCAAAGAAAATCAAAGGGCAATTTCATTGAAGTCAAGAATGCACTTGGACTCAACTTCTGTGGAAATGTCTGACAGCAGTGCCTTTATGGACAGCCGGTACAAGAGTCCCAGGAGGTAAATGGTTCTCTCAGAAGAGAAGTTATAAAGATATGACACCTTTAAAAGATAAGATATGAAGGAGGAAAGGAAACTGATATTTTTATGATCTCTCAGAAGTAAATGAAAATAACTTGGGAATGATAGTATAATATGGCATTAAGCCGTGCACTTCACTCACTTCATCCCCACCAACTGAGGAATAGCTACAAAACTGTTAATTATATGCATAACTGATATGGAATGTTATTAAACCTGGCATTTTGAAAGTGTACTTCTCATTCCTCTGAAAAGTGCATGCAAATGAAAAGAGATGTGAGACTTCTCATTGAGCTAAATAAAGTTAGACAAGAGTTAGATGACTCATTTAACACATTTAGGAAAATGACATGATAGAATACATTTCTAATCTGTGTGACATAAAAGGAAATAGAACTATATTTGGTCATGTTCAGTGGTTTCCTCCTGCATGGCAAAGGAAAGTCATCTAATTAATTTGTAGTCTCAAATTAACTTCTCAATCAAACTATGACCAGGAACAGACAGCCTGGTGTCCCCTCAGTTCTGCTGCACCTGCTACCATTCAAGGGATCTCCAAGGAAAAAGGATGAGCCTTGCTGACAGGATAGCAAGCACTTCAAGACTTATTATGTGGAGATAAACCATAATGAAGCATAATGCTGTCTCAACATCTTTGGATTGCTCTACTAGGAATCATTACAAATTCCACAGTTGTTCTTTTTTTATATGTGTTTTTAATTTATTTTTACTGAAGGATAATTCCTTTACAGAATTTTGTTGTTTTCTGTCAAACCTCAACATGAATGAGCCGTAGGTATACATATATTCCCTCCCTTTTGAACCTCCTTCCCGTCTCCCTCCCAATCCCACCCCTCTAGGTTGATACAGAGCCCCTGTGTGAGTTTCCTGAGAAGGTGAGATGTATGGAAAAAGTAACACAGCTCTTCTTTTCCTATAAAAAATATATAGTTTTGCATCATTAGATGTACTTATTTTCTTCTATGTGCCAGGCACTGTGCTAGATATCAGGGATAAATTGTAAACAAAGCTCATATACTCCTGACATTAAACAGACTTTAAATGAATGTAGCACAGCTTCAGCTGCCCATGGTGGGGAACCAAGCCATATGCCTTTGGAAGGGAATCAATCCAGAAAAACTAAGATGTAACCAAACTGATGTATTGGTTATTTTCTTAAGACCATGTCTTATTCTCCTGCAGAATCAAGAAGAATAAATGAGTTAGATACTGTTTTCAGAGTACAAAGTAATTTGATTCCATTTTAATGTAAGGACAGTGACTTTGTTTTATCATTGTATCCCCAACGTGTAGTGAAGCACTTCAGTTCAGTTCAGTCACTCAGTTGTGTACAACTCTTTGCAACCCCATGAATCACAGCAATCCAGGCCTCCCTGTCTATCACCAACTCCCAGAGTTCACCCAAACCCATGTCCATCGAGTCAGTGATGCCATCCAGCCATTTTATCATCTGTCATCCCCTTTTCCTCCTGCCCTCAATCCGTCTCAGCATCAGGGTCTTTTCCAATGAGTCAACTCTTTGCCTCAGGTGGCCAAAGTATTGGAGTTTCAGCTTTAGCATCAGTCCTTCCAATGAATACCCAGGACTGATCTCTTTTAGGATGGACTGGTTGGATCTCCTTGTAGTCAAAGGGACTCACAAGAGTCTTCTCCAACACCACACTTCAAAAGCATCAATTATTTGGTGCTCACCTTCTTCACAGTCCAACTCTCACATCCATACATGACCACAGGCACTTAGTACACAGTAAACGTTTAAAGATGTTAAAAGGAGCACTGTTAAAAGGAGCACAGAATGATGGAGTAAGGACCTCCAAATATCAGCGATTTATAAAAGCAGTGAGAAAACTGACAGGAAAAATAGTCACAATTGACTTTTTCAGAAATATGGAAACTAACCAACATCTCCAAGAGTGCTTATTCTAGAAAACTGTCTGAATCTCAGTAAGAACACGTTGTATAGAGTTGTAAATGTCACTGTTCCTTTCCCTCTCTCCCCAGCCCCACAGAGCCTCAAAAAGCAGCAGCAGCCTTGGACTCACAGTAGGTGTGATAAACAGCATTCTAGAAACAAATGAAGGGGACAGAAGGAGCTGAGAGTTCTTGCCCTAAAAACATTATCCACAGAGAATTAAGCTTTGGGCCTGGCTGAAAATGTTTTGGAAGAGCTCCATTCAGAAGGCTTGTCTTCATTTGACCTGACTCAAGTCTTCCTCAGCAAGGAAAGTCCAGCCTCAAAGCATTTTTGGAAAACAATCGATAAATATTATTTCATCCCACAGCTAATGAGGCAGCAGTGGGGCAAAGAAGGTGGCTGCCCAACTCCTCCCCACCTCTTCCCTCCTCAAAAAAAAAAAAAAAAAAAAACACAGAAGGCCACATAAATATGCAGGCAGTGCACATACACAAAAAAACACCAGAAAAGGCTGCAGTCTCTGACACTGGCTGACACTGGGGACTGTGCCAGCTGAAACTGCAAGCAAAGGCAGAGGTGACTAGTGCACCTGCTTCAAGGTTTCTGGATCTTCCATGGCTTTGGCAGAAGGGGCTGGTTCAGACCTCACTGGTGACGGTGCAGAGCAGCTTTCTTTTGACTGTGGCAAGAAAGGCTAGTTGAGGTTTGCTGTCTATTCAGCCCCCTGTCTACAGCAGTTGTAGAACACTGTGTAACTTCATCTTGACCATCCACACCATCCTGGAGCACTCGATTAGGACTCCATGGTAGATGAGGAGGCCACCTCTGACATCTGCCACTGCAGCCTGGATGCTGAGCTTCCTACATACACAAGCTTCAACCAGCTCATTGGCCAGACTGTGTGCTCCTTCACTGCCTCCCTTCGCTTTGACGGCATTCTCAATGTGGACATTAAAAAGTTCCAGACGAATCTGGTACCCGATTTCGACATCTAGGTGACCTATTCATCCAGTGTCTCAGCTGAGAAGCTGCCACAAGCAGCTGTCAGTGCCATTAGAGCACATACCAGCACACCCTCAAGGCCTTTCAGCAAAGAAGGAAACAGTTAGCAATTCAATCCATTTAAGTAAACCTCTGCTTAATCATTAGGAAACACAAAGTTAACTTAGCAGAGACAGTGATGTCCACACACTTAACAAAGAACAGAAACTTTAGGAAATTAGTCCAAGCAATTCACTAAGCAAGGAGCAAAATAATGAATGGCTGCAATGGGAAAACTCTGGAGTTCTGTCATTTTAAAAGTCCAGTTTCCAACAAATTGTAAGACACATACAAAAACAGGAAAATATGGTTCATACATAGAAAAAATGCAATCAATAGAAAGTTTTCCTGAGGAAGCCTAAATGTGAACTAAACAGGCAAAAACTTTAAATCAGCCATCATAAATAGATTCAAAATTAAACATATTTTACATAAAGCCAAAACTAAAGGAAGATATATGAACAATTAAAGAAAAGTGTGAAAAATATTATGTAGTAGTGTCAATTACGAGATAGGAAGTATATAAAAGAACAAAATAAAATTCTGGTGATGAAAAATACAATTAATGTAAGACAGATTTAGTAAAGAAGCTTGAATTGTAGGGAAAAAAAGAAAGAATGAATTTAATAAGTCAGTTGAGATTATCCAGGCCAAAAGAAAATAAATGAAGAAAAATTACCAGAGCCTAAAACACCAGTGGTAAACTGTTAAGCATACTCAGTTCAGTTCAGTCGCTCAGTCGTGTCCAGCTCTGCGACCCCATGAACCGCAGCACGCCAGGCCTCCCTGTCCATCACCAAACTAACATATGCATAATGGGAACTCCAGAATGAGAGGGGAGGAAGGAAAGAACAGAAATAATTATTTAAGGAGTAATGACCAAAATTTCCCAAATATGGTTCAGATTAACCTACGCACTTGAAAGCTCAATGCACTCCAATTAGGATAATTTTAGAGAGATCCAAAACTACACACATGGTAGTTAAACTATTAAAAGACAGGCAAAAAAAAAAAAAGCATCTTGAAACATCAAGAGATATGACTCCACACATACAAGGGGTTCTCAGTAATAGTATCTGTTCAAAGACACAAAATAGGTTGAAACTGAAAGGCTAGAAGAAAGATACTGTCTGCAAACAGCAGTCAAAACAGAGCTGAATACTAATACCATGCTAAAATAGACCTGAAGACAAAAAGTTTGCTTGCAATAAAAAGAATGTTTGATAATGAAAGAAGTTTCATCAGGAACAATTATAAAAATTCGCTTTTATATTTTTATAAAATATAGCAGCTCCTTTTGATAATAGAACCCCAAAATACATGAAGCAAAATCTGACAGTTTGAAGGGAGAAATAGAAGGTTAATATTGGAGGCTTCAAAATTCTACCTACAATACTAAGAAGAATTAGAAGATCAGTACGGAAATGGAACACTTGATCAACATTAAGAACCAATTAGATCTAACAGACATCTAGAGAACACGCCACCTAACGAAATAGAAAAAAAAAAAAAAAAAAATATATATATATATATATATATATATATATATATACACACCTTCTTCTCCAGTGCACATGGAATGTCCTCCAAATTAGGTCATAAAACAAAAACAGATTTAAAAGACATAAATCATAGAGAGTATATTCTCCAAACCACAACATAATTAAAATCAATAGAAGAAATTTGAGAAATTTCATGAATGTATGGGCTTCCCTGGTGGCTCATATGGTAAAAAGTCTGCCTGCAATACGGGACATCTGGGTTTGATCCCTGGGTTGGGAAGATCCCCTGGAGAAGGAAATGGCAACCCATTCCAGCTTTCTTGACTGGAATATCCCATGGTGGAAATTAAGTAATGCATTCCAAAAAAAGAATGAGTCAAAGAATAATCAGAAAAGAAATTAGAAAATATTTTGAGATTAATTAAAATGAATATATCAAAATCTATTGGATACAGATAAATCTTACTTACTATTTACTTATTTATTTATTAAAACCTATTTGATATAGCTATAGATGCTTTATTTAAAAAGATCTCAAATCCCTGATCTTTCATTTTAGAAAACTTACACACACACACACACACACAAAGGAAAAACCAAACCAAGTAGAAAGAAGGAAATAATTGAGATTAGAACAGAAATAATTAAGATTAAAAAAAAAAAACAGGAAAATCAAGGGAGATAATCAATGAAACCAAAAGTAAAGTACTCCATTTGATATCAAAACTTACTACAAAGTATAGTCATCAAGACAGTATAATGTTGGCTTATAAATCTATACACAGACCAATGGGATAGAATTGAGACACCAGAACCCTTACATTTATGATTAACCGATTCTCAAAAAGATGGTCAAATCAGTTTTAAAAAGGATAGAATGGACTTTTTAAAAAAATGGTGTTGGGACAAGGGAATATTCACATATACAAGAATGAAGGCAGACTTCTATTCAGACCATATATAGATTAACTAAGAATGGCTCACAGATTTAAATATATTATAAAAGTTCAAACTATAAAAATCTTAAAAGAAAACAGGAGTATATCTTTGTGAATGTGGGTAATCTTCAGATACACTTATTGTCATCTTGCTAAGTTTTCAGTTATCTACCCAAGATATTAGTAATTAGTAATATAATTAGTTAATTATATTAATTAGTAATATAACTAAATTATATTAGTTATATTAGTAAGCTAATTACTAATATAACTAAAGTAATATAATTAATTAAAAACTCAAAAGTTTAAGGGAGAAGGAAACGGCAACCCACTCCAGTGTTCTTGCCTGGAGAATCCCAGGGACAGGGGAGCCTGGTGGGCTGCCGTTTATGGCCTCACACAGAGTCAGGCATGACTAAAGTGACTTAGCAGCAGCAGCAAAAGCTTAAGATCTTTCAATTACACCACATTGCCTTCAACTAGATTTTTAAAAAGACATCTATTTTTACTGGAGTCAAGCACGGTTAATACTAAAGCATCACTATTTAAATACAAATAACTGAATAGTGTTTAATATTTTGAGGAAAAATAAATTTTGCCATTGTTTATTGTTATCTTTTGAAAGAGATGGGAATACCAGACTGCCTGATCTGCCTCTTGAGAAATCTGTATACAGGTCAGGAAGCAACAGTTAGAACTGGACATGGAACAACAGACTGGTTCCAAATAGGAAAAAGAGTATGTCAAGGCTGTATATTGTCACCCTGCTTATTTAACTTATATGCAGAGAACATCATGAGAAACGCTGAGCTGAAGGAAGCACAAGCTGGAATCAAGATTGCCAGGGGAAATATGAATAACCTCAGATATGCAGATGATACCACCCTTATGGCAGAGAGTGAAGAAAAACTGAAGAGCCTCTTGATGAAAGTGAAAGAGGAGAGTGAAAAAGTTGGCTTAAAGCTCAACATTCAGAAAACGAAGATCATGGCATCTGGTCCCATCACTTCATGGCAAATAGATGGGGAAACAGTGGCTGAATTTATTTTTCTGGGCTCCAAAATCACTGCAGATGGTGATTGCAGCCATGAAATTAAAAGATGCTTACTCCTTGGAAAGAAAGTTATGACCAACCTAGACAGCATATTAAAAAGCAGAGACATTACTTTGTCAACAAAGGTCCGTCTAGTCAAGGCTACAGTTTTTCCAGTAGTCATGTATGGATGTGAGAGTTGGACTATAAAGAAAGCTGAGCACCAAAGAGTTGACGCTTTTGAACTGTGGTGTTGGAGAAGACTCTTGAGAGTCCCTTGGACTGCAAGGAGATCCAACCAGTACATCCTAAAGGAGCTCAGTCCTGGGTGTTCATTGGAAGGATTGATGTTGAAGCTGAAACTCCAATAATTTGGCCATCTCATGCAAAGAGCTGACTCATTGGAAAAGACCCTGATGCTGGGAGGGATTGGGAGCAGAAGGAGAAGGGGACGACAGAGGATGAGATGGCTGGATGGCATTACTGACTCAATGGATATGGGTTTGGGTGGACTCTGGGAGTTGGTGATGGACAGGGAGGCCTGGCTTGCTGTGGTTCATGGGGTCACAAAGAGTTGGACATGACTGAGCAAATGAACTGAACTGAAACGGTGAGCATGTGGAGAGTATGCCCTGAGCCTTAGAATATTTTTCACCTGTTAGTGCCTAGTATGTAGTGGCAATAGAATAACCTTTTGTTAAAAGAAAACACAATTCCATTTTCAGTGAATTTAGTAAGGAAACAGCAGCATTTTTGAAAGCTATTACCCAGCATATGGCTGTTTCAGACTGCGTGCATTCAAGATGGAGGAGAACACAAGGACAGTCTGTTTTGCACGAAGCCACGTAAGAGGACACTATTTACTAAATCATAAGGATATATGTGTCCATATGAAATTGAATGATGATTGATAGGGTTGAGAGGCAAAGTCTTCACTAATAAAATATTTTTTAGGTATTTTAGCATTCAGTTATTACTGCAGTGTTGGTGAACACATAAGTTTCAAAAATTAAAATATAAAAATATTTTTCTTAGCCATAAAGCAGAATGAAATTTTGATATATGCTATAATATGGATGAACCTTGAGAACATTATTCTTAGTGAAATAAGCCAAACGCTGAAGGGCAAATATCATATGATTCCATTTATATGAATTACCTAGACTATGTAATTCATAAATACAGTGGGCAGAACAGAAAGCAAGAAGGGAGCATTATTGTCTGTTAAGTACAGAGTTTTGTTAGGGATGATGAAAATGGTTTGGATGTAAACAGTGCTGGGGGTTACATAACACTCTGAATGTATTTAATGGCACTGAACTGTATACTTGCCAATAGCAAAAATGATAAATACTATATTACATATATTTTACCACAATAATAAAAGGAAGAATATGACAAAGTGAAATAATTTTGATGAATAAAATGTAGTCAAAAATAAGTTATAATGCCCTCATCTCAAGATACCTACAGTTACATCTTTGACATAAAAATTTTTTTCTGCAACTTTAGAGGTTTAATACGAAAATATATGCTGTTATAAATTTTTATTAAATAAGAAATGTATTTCCAAGTCACTGAAAAAAATAAGATTAATAATGGTATGCTCCGATTAGCTGGTATCCAGCAGATCTGCAATTAGAAAAAGTTAAAGGAAGTTCTTCACATGGAAGGAAAACAACACATGATAAAACTTGGATCCATACAAAGGAATGAAAAGTGTCAGTAAAGGTAATATGTGGGTAAATACGAAGGATTTGTCCTCTCATTTTTTCTCGTTAAACTCAAGATCTCACTTTAAATATATAAAACCAAAAATGTACAAAATGATGTTATTCCATCAAAAAAGTAACATTTTTTTATTATGCGTTAGACATATATTATGAAAAAGTTATTTTTAAATTTAAAAATTTACCAAATATAAATGCAAAAATACTCAACAACATACTAGCAAGTCAAATCTAACAATACAATAAAATTATATTTTATGATAATTTTTATTTTTATTTTATTTTTATTTTTATTTTATTTTATTTTTATTCTAGGGATGCAAGGATTTTTACATTAAAAAATCATTCAGTGTGATTCAGCACATTAACTGAAGAATAAAAATCATATGATCATTTCAATAGATGCAGAAAAAACTTTTGACAGAATTCAAAACCCATTTATGACAAAAGTTCTCCAGAAAGTGGGAATAGAAGGAAATTACCTTGACACATGTGTGTGTGTGTGGGTGTGTGCGTGCATGCACACACACACATGTTAGTTACTCAGTCGTGTCTGACTCTTGCAACCCCATGGACTGTGGCTCACTCTGGCTGTAGCTCACTTTAACTGTACCATGAGACTCTGTCCATGGTATTCTCTAGGCAAGAATATTGAAGTGGGTTGCAATACCTTTCTCTAGGGGATCTTCCCAACCCAGGGATTGAACCCAGGTCTCCTGCATTGCAGGCAGATTCTTTACTGTCAGAGCCACCAGGGAAGCCCCTACTTCAACATAATAAAGGCCAAGTATGACAAGTCACAGCTAACATCGTTCTCAAAAGTGAAAAGCAGAAAGCATTCCATCTAGGATCAGAAACAAGGCACGGATGTCCATTGTCACCACTTTTATTCAGTTTTGGAATCCCTAGCCATGAAAATCCAAAAAAGAAAAGGAATCCAAATTGGAAGAGAAGTAAAATTGTGACTGTTTGCAGATCACTTGATACTATTCATAGAAAGTCTTAAAGATGCTACTAGAAAACTACTAGAGCTCAGTGAATTCAGTAAAGTTGCTGGACACAAAATTAATACAGAGCAATCCCTTGCATTTCTATACACTAATAACAAAACGTCAGAAAGAGAAATTAAGGAAACAATGCCACTTACCATTGTATCAAAAAAAATAAAATATCTAGAAATAAACCTACCTAAGGAGACAAAAGACTTCTACTCTGAAAACATTAAGACACTGATGAAAGACATTAGAGATGACACAAACAGATAGGAAGATACACTGAGTTCTTGGACTGGAAAAGTCAACATTGTCAAAATGACTATACTACCATATTCAATCTACAGATTCCATGAAATCCCTATCAAATTACCAGTGGCATTTTTCACAGAACTAGAACCAAAAATTCTAAAATTTATATGGAAACACAAAGACCCAAACAGCTAAAGCAATCCTGAGATAGAAAAATTAAGCTGAAGAAATCATCCTCCCTGATTTCAGACTATACTACAAACCTACAGTCACCAGAACAGAATGGCACTGGCACAAATCCAGAAATATATATCAACAGAATAAGAATAAGAATAGAAAGCCCAGAAATAAACCCACATACCTATGGTCAATTAATCTAGGACATAAAAGGCAAGCATATTCATTGGAGAAAAGGCAGTATCTTCAATAAGTGGTGCTGGGAAAACTGAACAGCTACATGTAAAAGAATGAATTAGGAACATTCTATATACTAACAAAAAATAAACTTGAAATGGATCAAGGACATAAACGTAAGGTTAGACACTATAAAACTCCTAGAAAAAAATATAGGCAGAACTCTCTTCAACATAAATCATAGAAAGATCTTCTTTAAAAAAAATAATAATAACAGCTAACATTTATTGAATGTTTTAGTTGTATTTATGCTGTCTCAGAGACAGACTTCTTACAATAACTTTGTTAAGAGGATGTTAGTATCAGAAAGATCTTTGTAGATCCACTTCATAGAGTCATGAAAATGCAACAAAATCAAATGGAACCGGATTAAACTTTAAAGCTTTTCACAGCAAAAGAAATCATAAGCAAAATGAAAAGACAACCCACAGAATGGGGAGAAAATATTTGCAAACGAAGTAAATGACAAGGGATTAATCTCCAAAATATATGAACAACTTGGGCAGCTCTATGCTAAAAAAAAAAAGAAAGAAAGAAAGAAAAGAAAAGAAAAAAAACCAACAGCCAATCAAAAGCTGGGCAGAAAATCTAAACAGACATTTCTCCAAAGAAGACATACAGATAATCAAAAAGTACATGAAAAGATGTTCAACATCACTACTTATCAGAGAAATGCAAATCAAAACTACAATAAGGTATCATCTCACACCATTCACACCATTATCAAAAAAATCTGCGAACAATAAATGCTGGAGAAGGTGTGGAAAAAAGGAACCCTCCTACACGGTTGGTGGGGATGTAAATTGGTACAGCCACTATGGAGAACAATATGGAGGTTACTCACACTAAAAATAGAACTATTGCATGATCCATCAATCCTCCTCCTGGGTGTATATCTGGAGAAACTATCAATTAGAAGAGAGACATGCCCCTGGATGTTCATTGCAGCGCTGTTTACAGTAGCCAAGACGTGAAAGCAACCCGTGTCCACTGACAAACGAACAGACAAAGAAGATGCGGTCCCTGTATACAGTGGCAGCCTAAAGAAGAATGAAGTAATGCCATTTGCAGCAACATGGATGGACCTATCAAACTAAGTGAAGTGAGACAGACAGATAAAGATACGTATCACATGATGGCACTCATGTGAAATCTAATTTTACAAAAAAAAGATGATCTTATTTTACAAAACAGAAACAGACTTGCAGATATTGAAAACAAAATGATAGTTACCAAAGGGGAAATGTGAGGAGGAGGGATAAATCAGGAGCTTGGGAATGAACACACATATGCACTACTGTATACTATATACAGTATATAAGACAACCAAAAGGATCTACTGTACACCATGATATCTGTATGAAAAAAGAATCTAAAACAGAATGAGTACATATATATATATATGTATGAGTCACTTTGCTGTACAGCAAGAACTAACACCACATTATAAATCAGCTATACTCCAATAAAACTAAAATATTTTAAAATAAATAAGTCATATTTGCATATCATAAATACAATTACTTTACCAAATTGCTTTTCTTAGGAAAGATCACCCTTAATTTTCAATGTGACGTGCATGACCCAACTGCCACACTACTAATTTGGAGCATGAAGTATAAAGACAATTCAGTTAATCATTTGAGGCCCTACTTTTCTAATGATTAGACAGTTCAAGAGCTGTGGTATCTTCTTGCATCTTAAGTTGCCCTTCACAGTTTGTCCTAAAACCATTGAGTCAAAACGTCAACTGGCAAAATTTGAAAAAAAAAAAGAGTCAAAGTTTCTGATTTTACTCATTTGTAAAATCTAAAATTCTGTAACCAACTTTCAAATTCTGATTCTGAAGGCAAGAAGGATGAAAGTCTAATAAACCAAATGATATAATATGAAAAATAAAACTTTACAGAAATATTTCTCTTTTTGAAACAAGATAGACTCTAAGAGGAAATTAAAGTGTCCAGAACACATTCAGTTAAAACGAAATGCACAGAAACCTTCTGCATACACACAGTGTGACAATACTGAAAAAATCTTAAGACGTTTAAAATAAAATTTCCATTTCTTGAAAAAAGATAAGCCCAACTGTCCTTCAGAGACACACAAGACAGCACGTGTGTGTATACACACACACATATACACATGTATACAGCTTGAATTATAAGAGTGGATGTGAGATTTGGGGTAAAAAAGAAGGGGAAAGGAATTTTGAGTCATCAGAGTCCAGAAAGATCCCTGCTTGACAAAGAATGAACCTATTTAAATTGTAGGTAATTTTCTCTTTCCTCTTGGTAAAGACCAGATGGCCATGTGAGGTATTGTGTATTAAACCAACACACATGGGAGAAGTTGCCAAACACATCCAACTGGAACTAAAAGGGATATTTTTTGCTCAACAGAATTCAACATCCCTCTTCAGTGTTTCAGCCAAAACATCCCTGTTAATTTACTTCCATAATGGAGACTGGCAATCCGCCCTGATAGTTATTTAGAATAGTACCCATAAATTTCCATGCTTTCAGTGCTACTTGACACTTTGTACTTTGATTCCAATGTTGATTCAAGTTATCAATCATGTATTATTTAATTGAAAAATAAAGACATTTTAACTTTATTCCTTTGTTTTACACAGTCTTTCTTTGAAAAAAAAAAAACAATTTCACTGGCTAATATTAAGCCACAAAGAAAACGTGATTAGCATTACCCAAAGTAAACAAAACCCTTTTGCTAATGCCTAATCGTGTGGGAAATATTTGCAGCCACTGCGCAATAAGTTTTTCAAAATAATGAGCTGATAGATGAATCCCTCAAGCTCCTATTTATTTCCATTCTACTTTTTTCCCCCACTAAAACCTAAAATCCCTACCTAAAATTCCTTGACCCAAGGAACATATTGCTATCTGTCTTTTACTTCAAAGACTGGGACCCGGTAATACTCTAGAGTCCTTTGGCAAGTGATCCGGCAATCAAGAGCTGTGACCTTGGTCACCAATATTGAGAAGGAATCATACATCTATCAAATAAAAAAAAGGAAAGGTTTTTTTTTTTTTTTACAAAATCCATTCCTCTGTATAAATATTTGAAGTTTGAAGGCTCAACTCATTATGGTTTCACTCTTTCAACTATTTCATTCAAAAATAGGAAACACTATGGATATTCCACTAGGTTTCCATCAGCACCAGAATGAAAGGATGTGTGAATCTTCAATATTTTTCTCTCATTCTAGCTAGTCAGGAAACAAAATGCTATCCTCAATAACTTTGAAAGTTACTTTCCTGATGAAACCAAGCACTGACTATTAGAACTGGAAAGGGTAATTTTTCTAGAGAATATGTAATTTAGGATTAGTTCAATACCTCTATTTGTAATGATCTAACTCATGGGATCTCTCAGATTCAGTGAAGTGGATGAATGACTCAAAGGACAATCAAGAAATAAGCTAAACTCCTTATCAGACTGGGGAACAAGCAGGTGAAAAAACAGAATGGAAGGACGTGCCGAACACGTCTCATACAAGACAGCTGCTTAGTATTAGGTCGCAGTCACTAGATACACCAGCATTCTATTCTCTGTCTTATCTTTCAAGGATGATGATTCAATATAATACTCGAATCTGTTTCTTACTTTATCGAAATTATATATCTTGACTTTCTACAAATTCATTTTAAGAAACAAACTCCCCTATATTTCCCTCCAGGTTTTCCTCTTCTATAGGCATCATGAAATTCTGTTACCTACAGCATCTCTGTCATTGAAAAAAGCACCATCTTATAATATCTTCATGACATTCATTAAAACACCTGTATGTTCAGTAGTTTTACTTCATTTTAAAATTTCACAGTGATTTTAGTTATGGTTACATAATTTTTTTTTCTCCACATAGCAGTTTAGTATAATTTAACACACGGAGAAATAAAAACCTAAGTTAAAGCCACCCTGTAGTTTTGTTTTATACTTTTACCACAATTTCCTTGTAAAGACTGGGATTTTTTTTTTCCTTTTTAAAACTTTTTTTGGTGAAGACTTTACCAAAACACTAAAATTATGTATCCTCTTGATCATACCAAACATTATCTAAAATCTTCCTTCCTAAAGATAACCTTCATTCATCCCTCTAATTTGGGTTTAGACCTGGATCAGGCTATTATGAGTTTATTCCCTACCATATTTCTCAATATTTTCACTAGCATTTAGGAAATAAGATATTGTCTTAGGAAATACATGCCAGGTACTAAAAGATGCATATCTTTCTAATCCCGCTTCACAACTTCTGCCTTTTGCCACGAGAATACCCTTGCTAGCAAACAGTCTTTTTAAGCAAGTCTCAAAATGGCTCAAAATTACTAAGATGGCTCAAATTTGGTTCCCTTTTGCCTGTGCTATTTTTACACAGAACACTTATACATTACTATATGTCTGCTCATTTGTGTGCATATTAGGAATCAAAATCTCACTTCTGGCAACAGCACCTTGTTAGTATCTACTCAAGAGACTTCCTAATGAGGACCAGTACACTACAGTGTTAACATATTAGGGGTGTGTAATTTGCATATACATGGAATCTTAGCCAAAAGGAGGTGGATGGTAGAGACAGCATGTGTACTAATAATATCTCTGGGTCTCTGGCTAGAAGCCCTGGACCTTGCTCTTTTTAGAGCTCTCATACTGGATTCAATCCACAGTGATGGCCTAAGCACCTGTCACAGAGAGAAAGCATTAGTACCTGTACAGCGACTAATGGACCATTACAAACATCTTTTAAAGGTTAAAGCATTATGGTGTTCTTTCCATATTTCCTCCCTTTCAATTTTTTTGGAGAGAGGAGCAGATAAGGGTTTTATTTTTAGTTGAATGATTGATCTTTCTGTAATTGCTGAAAGATGGGGAGCTTTATTTCTTGGTATTTTATGCCTTGAATAGGGTTTTTTTTTAATAATTGAAGTGTAGTTAATTTATAAGGTTGTGACAAGCAAAGTGGTCAAATATACATTATTTATAAACATGTATATATTCTCCTAGATTCTTTTCCATTATAGGTTATTACAAGATATCGAGTACAGTATGTCCTTGTTGATTATCTATATTGTATATCTATTTTGTCTCAATCCCAAACTCCTAATTTCTCCCTTTTCTGCACTTTCCTCTTTGGTAATCTATGTCTGTATAAACAACTTCACTGGTGTCTTTTTTTAAAAGATTCCACCTATAAGTGATGTCATATGATATTTTTCTCTGGCTTATTTATTTAGTGTCATTATTTTAGGCCCATCCATGCTGCTGCAAATGGCATTGTTTCATTGAATAAAGTTTTGATCTCCTCCTTCTTGGCCTAGAGCTATCTTCCCAAGTGTGCTTCCTTGGTTTGAGACCAGAGAGCCTCAGCCTGGTCAGCCAGGAGCTTTGGACTTTTATTGGCCTCAGCTTCTGGACGTGTTCAAGAGAACACACTGGGTCAAATACATTTCCATTCACCTTTAAGTACAGACTGACACAGGTGGTAGTAAATTATCCTAGATTCACGAAATCTTCTGAGAAGCAGAGTTGCCATCCTCCTCGTCTAGGGTACCTTCTCAGGCACCCAGCACTGGAAGGACCCTTTCTCAACTTGTGACCATATGCCTGGTCTTCAGGCAGGCAAGGTGTTCCAGATCAAGCCAGCAGATGCTCAGCCCACCCATAGTGAGCATACAGATGTGCTGATGGGAGTCGGCCTTGGAGACTGCATTGGTCTTATCAGGATCCAACCAACATTTTTGCCAGAACGCAAGACACTGGAGGCAAACGTCTTCTGAAGAGTGAGTATACTCATGGCTACAGCAGCAGCAGCAAAAAGAAAACTTCTTTCCCATGTTCTAAAAGATTACAGATAGGTGTGGTACATGTGTAAATATGAAGATTTACTTCAGACAAATATCTGAAGTTTGTCTACTTTTTTATTACTTATTTATTATTCCTCTGTCCACAGGATATTCCAGGCAAGAATACTGGAGTGGTTTGCCATTTCCTTCTCCAGTGTATCTTCCCAATCCAGGGATTGAACCCAGGTCTCCTGCACTGCAGGCAGATTCTTTACCAACTGAGATACCAGGGAAGCCCTACTTTTTTTATTACTATGACAACCCACTTCGGTACTCTTGCCTAGAAAATCCAGTGGATGGAGAAGGCTGGTACAGGCTATAGTCCATGGGGTCGAAAAGAGTTGGACATGACTGAGCGACTTTACCTTCATTTTCATAATAATAAACAATGTTTTTAATATTATGTTGAAGAATTTTATACTAGTATGACTAATTTTAAATTTTTACCTCTGGAACTACATTATTAAGGTCAAAGGTTTCACATTATTTGACTTAATGTACCATGATCCACATATAGATCTCTTGTAAAAAGAAAGTGTAGTTACTCAGCCGTGTCTGACTGTTTGTGACCCCATGGACTGTAGCCTACCAGACTCCTCCATCCATGGGATTTTCCAGGCAAGAACACAGGAGTGGGTTGCCATTTCCTTCTCCAGAGGATCTTCCCAACCCAGGGATCGAACCTGGGTCTCCCATACTGCAGGCAGACTCTTTACCATCTGAGCCACCAGGGAAGCCCAGAACCCTTGTAACGATTAATTTTAAATGTCAACTTGACTGGGCCATGGTGACCATATATTTTTTTAAACATCAGTCTAGGTATTTCCATAAAGATTTCTTTTGGGTGAGATTAACATTTAAATATGCAGACTTGGAGAAAAGCAGATTATCCTCTGGTGTGGGTGCGCCTTACCTAATCAACTGACACACTCACTAGCATAGCCTTCTCTTGAACAAAATGGAATACTTCCAGCAAGGTCTCTTTGAACTTGAGACTCTTCCTGAGTCTACAGTCTGTTCTTGAATCCTAACCAATGTTAAGTTCGTAGATCAGATGTTATGTTCATGGATCTTGAATAACTGCATAAAGCTAACTCCTTAAAATCAGTCTTTCCCTGCTCCCCTCTCAATATATATCTATACATAAGATATAAAATATGCTGAAACTCCAGTACTTTGGCCACCTCATGTGAAAAGTTGACTCATTGGAAAAGACTTTGATGCTGGGAGGGGTTGGGGGCAGGAGAAGAAGGGGACAACAGAGGATGAGATGGCTGGATGGCATCACTGACTCGCTGGATGTGAGTCTGAGTGAGCTCCAGGAGATGGTGATGGACAGGGAGGCCTGGCGTGCTGCAATTCATGGGGTCGCAAAGAGTCGGACACGACTGAGCGACTGAACTTATACGTGTAATAATACAAATATAATTTATATAATTATATGCATACACTTATATAATATATATTACATATAATATACATTATAGCAACTAATTAAAATATAATTGCATATTATATAAATTACATCCTATTGTGTCTGTGTATATGTGTATATATGCATACACACACATGCACACACACACACACACACACATATATACACATCCTGTTTGTTTGTTCTGTTCCTCTGGAGTACCCTGACTAATACCCCTCCTTAGCTCTGACGACTACCAAACTGAAGAAGAAAAGCTTGTATGGTGAACACCATAATGTGCTGTCCAGACCTCAGTTTTCAAATCAACAATTTCATGAAGCCAGAAGAAAGCCCTCAGCTGCCAGCTGTCTTTAGGGATTAACTCATCTGAGGAAAAAACGATCTTGCCCAAATTCTCACCTCTTTCAGAAACAGCCTGCCCAGTGCTGGGTCAGTGAAGGGATATAAAGGTCAGCCCCTTCATTTCAACTCAGAACAACTTTGATGATCTCTCCAGCTTCCGAGATGAAGCTTTTGTCAGGTTTGCAATGCCCAATCCTGCCTCCTTTCCTTTTTCTCCCATAGGTGTTACTCCCAAAAACAATCCCTACTTAAGTGACCAACATGCTAATCTGCCTCTTAGATTCCTCTTCTGAAAGGCTTCCCTGTGGCTTAGCTGGTAAAGAATTCGGCTGCAATGAGGGAGACCTGGGTTTGATCCCTGGGTTGGGAAGATCCCCTGGAGAAGGGAAAGGCTACCCACTCTAGTATTCTGGCCTGGAGAATTCCATGGACTATACACTCCATGGGGCCGAAAAGAGTTGAACACTGCTAGGCTACTTTCACTTTCTGAAAAAATGCAGCATGCAATAGTATTTTTTTTCTGCCCTGGTATCACTGTGCATTACCTTCCTGCCAGCTCATATCAGTACAGAGTATATCAGCAGTCTGACCCATACATCAACACTCAACCCAGAAACAAGATACCGATCTCTTCTTGGAACACTCATTTCTACAGGTGATTTTCCTGATGCTCTCCTAACTTAGCTTGGCAGGGTAGTGCAAAACCTCCCCTTTCTCCCTGCCATCCCATCAGCTCCATCTGCAGTTCTCTGCATCTGGAGCTGTCATCCTCAATCATGCCTCCGGAATCACAGGTATATAGTTCAAGTTCTCCACAGGGACCTCTCACTTCGCTACACTGCAAGGATGGCACCAAGAGAATACACAGATTAAAGCTCAGCAATCTAAGAGAAGAACAAGATTCTGCTGGCTATATCTGTGCCCCTAAGAACATTTCTACTGAAGCCCTCCCTCACTTCACTTGATAGGATGGGTCACCCTTCCAACCCCCCTTCTCTCACAGCACTTCTCTCCATAAGGACTCACTGAAAGATTTAAACATAAAATGATTGAGATTATTTGTTAATTTTAGCTATCTGTTACATCTTTATTTTATGCTCACAAATATTCTTTTTTTTTTGCCTTATACAAATGAATTTATTTTATTTTATTTTATTTTTTTTAATTTTAGTTTTTTATTTTTTAAATTTTAAAATCTTTAATTCTTACATGCATTCCCAAACATGAACCCCCCTCCCACCTCCCTCCCCATAACAACTTTCTGGGTCATCCCCATGCACCAGCCCCAAGCATGCTGCATCCTGCGTCAGACATAGACTGGCGATTCAATTCACATGATAGTATACATGTTAGAATGTCATTCTCCCAAATCATCCCACCCTCTCCCTCTCCCTCTGAGTCCAAAAGTCCGTTATACACATCTGTGTCTCTTTCCCTGTCTTGCATACAGGGTCGTCATTGCCATCTTCCTAAATTCCATATATATGTGTGCGATCCAAAAATCTGCAAGCAATAAATGCTGGAGAGGGTGTGGAGAAAAGGGAACCCTCCTACACTGTTGGTGGGAATGCAAACTAGTACAGCCACTATGGAGAACGGTGTGGAGATTCCTTAAAAAATTGCAAATAGAACTACCTTATGACCCAGCAATCCCACTTCTGGGCATACACACCGAGGAAACCAGAATTGAAAGAGACACATGTACCCCAATGTTCATCGCAGCACTGTTTATAATAGCCAGGACATGGAAACAACCTAGATGTCCATCAGCAGATGAATGGATAAGAAAGCTGTGGTACATATACACAATGGAGTATTACTCAGCCGTTAAAAAGAATTCATTTGAATCAGTTCTGATGAGATGGATGAAACTGGAGCCGATTATACAGAGAGAAGTAAGCCAGAAAGAAAAACACCAATACAGTATACTAACACATACAAATATTCTTTGTATGAATATTATTCCCATGCCTGACAAGTTTGGGGCTTGTCTTAATATGAGCTGGCTCAGGACTTACTCAGTGAGAAAAATCCAGTCTTAGGGCATTTGTAGAAAACAAAAATTGAGTGTCCTCAAATTTGTGCCCCCTTTGGCATACGAAATTAGTCAATATAAAGTTCTACCACATTTGATGATGCTAATGAGAACTGTGAGTAGTCACTGCTTCTGGGGTTGTTTTTACTCAAGGGCCCGACTGTATTTATGACCCAACACTGTAAGATGGCTAGCCAGTGTCACGGTGCATTTCTTTCCCTGGACCAGAGTTCTCTATTCAAAGCTAAATGGGTGCTGACATTATTCAGAACGTAATCATTTAAGCTCACCATCCATCCTATTAAAACATAGATCTTCTGCATCTTCACTGAGTCCTCAGAAGGAAGTGATTGCGTGAATTCTTGTGAGAGGGTTTTGCATGGACACGGCAGCCATGAACTGACTTATAAATTTGTACCATGTGTACTTCATGAAATCAGAGTCCTCTTTCTACCCTCAGTTCAGTTCAGTTGCTCAGTCGTGTCCGACTCTTTGCGACCCCATGAATCATAGCACACCAGGCCTCCCTGTCCATCACCAACTCCCGGAGTTCACTCAGACTCATGTCGATCAAGTCAGTGATGCCATCCAGCCATCTCATCCTCTGTCATCCCCTTCTCCTCCTGCCCCCAACCCCTCCCAGCATCAGAGTCTTTTCCAATGAGTCAACTCTTTGCATCAGGTGACCAAAGTACTGGATTTTCAGCTTCAGTATCATTCTTTCCAAAGAAATCCCAGGGTTGATCTCCTTCAGAATGGCCTGGTTGGATCTCCTTGCAGTCCCAGGGACTCTCAAGAGTCTTCTCCAACACCACAGTTCAAAAGCATCAATTCTTCGAAGCTCAGCCTTCTTCACAGTCCAACTCTCACATCCATACATGACCACAGGAAAAACCATAGCCTTGACTAGACGGACCTTAGTCGGCAAAGTAATGTCTCTACCCTGTCACCAGGCAAAAGAACATCCATTATATAGAGTATGTATGCTTTAATACTTAAAGTAATAGCCTACCTTCTTCCGCCTTCAGACTAGAGATTGTGTCTCCTTCAATAGCTTGGTCTAATTAAATAAATTTTCTCTCTCTGCTTTAAAAATATCTTCGGCTTAAATCTTTGATCATGTTGTGTTTTTTTCTTTTTGAAGTTCATTTCAATGACATTATTCTTTAATCTTAAAATCCTTTGCTAAAAACGCTCCACCTTACTGATTAGAGTCTACAGTCTCTTTCAAGCCATCAGTAAAATGTGTCCCAGGAGGAAGAAGTCAAACAGAAAAGATCATTCAAGCATTTCTCAATTAGTTAAGGAACTTCTGATGCATCTCATTTGCGGTTCCAGGTGAGCAGAACACCTCAGAAATGTTTTCTTCAGGTCAAAGGGCACACTTCACATGATAGTTAGCCAGATCTTTGTATAATTACATCATATGGGGATTTAGGCCTTCTATTACTTTAGTTGCATATGATATGAATAGAATTTGCTAAATCATGACCTACTGAGAAACAAAAATAATTGAGAAAGTGACCTTGGCTCTTTAGGAAAGGAAGCATAGAGGCTTTTGACAGCAGAAAATAACACAATTATTAGAAGGCTAAAGTTCAGGGGAAATAAGCTATAGTCATGTGAAGGGGAAAAAAAATGGCAGCTGACTGTGTCTGACACTTTTTACATTGTTCAGTAAAGACTTAAAATGTTTCACATGCTAGTACCCCATATTCAATGATACATGAAAAATTAAAGAAGAATTATGGTGGATAAATAAGTGCCTTGAATGAGATATTTGGCAGCTTTATTTTCCATGATTATCAACAGTTAAACTTATAGAAAGCATATAGAGCCCTCAGGTGGACAGTGATATCAGTCATGGCTGTGGAACTGAATAGAAGAGAAACATTTTAAAAGGTTAGGTTTAATGTAAATATTAATTGCATAATAATTTTTATACATCTATGTAGGACTGGAGTTGGGCATATCAAATTTAAAATTTCTGTTCTATTATTTACTAGCTGGATAATCTTGGCCAAAGCATCAATTTTTGCTGGTTTACTAACGTACAAAATGGGGTCAATATTGTTGGACCTTTGAAAGGATTAAATGAGAAAATACATGTAAAACAGTTTGATACTCGGCACATACCAAATACTAATACATTTGAAAATATTTAACTAATAATTTTTTAGAATATGAATGGTAAGAATAAGATTGAATTTTTGCAACTCAAATTCAGTTTCCAAGAGTGTTTTACCTCCAATAACTCTATATGAAAGTCTAAAAGTATACAATGAAATTCATGGCAAGGAAACAGCAGACATTTTCATTTTTCCTGCATTTCCCTTCATCTTCCCTTCCCCAACTTCTATGATAACTTTTGTTAGCTTTTTTGAAAATTCCTCTCTAAATTTTCATAATCACATGTCCTAAAAATTTCCCTATAACTTTTGTGGGAATAAGATATAATGTCATGTTCAGTTCAGTCGCTCAGTCGTGTCTTTGCGACCCAATGGACTGCAGCACACCAGGCTTCCCTGTCGATCACCAACTCCCAGAGCTTACTCAAACTCATGCCCATTGAGTCAGTGATACCACCCAACCATCTCATCCTCTGTCGTCCCCTTCGCCTCCTGCCTTTAATCTTTCCCAGCATCAAGGTCTTTTCCAAGGAGCCAGTTCTTAGCATCAGGTGGCCAAATTATTGGATCTTCAGCTTCAGCATCAGTCCTTTCAATGAACATTCAGGATTGATTTCCTTTAGGATTGACTGATTGGATCTCCTTGCAGTTCAAGGTACTCTCAAGAGTCTTCTCCAACACCACAGTTCAAAAACATCAACTCTTCAGCACTCAGCTTTCTTCATTGTCTAACTCTCACATCCATACATGACTACTGGAAAAACCATAGCTTTGACTAGATGGACCTTTGTCGGCAAAGTAATGTCTCTTCTTTTTAATGTGCTGTCTGCTGCTGCTGCTGCTGCTGCTGCTGCTGCTGCTGCTGCTGCCAAGTCGCTTTAGTCGTGTCCGACTCTGTGTGACCCCAGAGATGGCAGCCCACCAGGCTCCCCCGTCCCTGGGGTTCTGCAGGCAAGAACATTGGAGTGGGTTCCCATTTCCTTCTCCAATGCATGAAAGTGGAAAGTGAAAGTGAACTCACTCAGTCGGGTCTGATTCTTAGCAACCCCATGGACTGCAGCCTACCAGGGTCCTCCACCCATGGGATTTTCCAGGCAAGAGTACTGGAGTGGGTTGCCATTGCCTTCTCCGAATGTGCTGTCTAGGTTGGTCCAAACTTTCCTTCCAAGAAGCAAGCCTCTTTTAATTTCATGGCTGCAGTCACCATCTGCAGTGATTTGGGAGCCCCCAGAATAAAGTCTGCCACTGTTTCCATTTCCCCATCTATTCGCCATGAAGCAATGGGACCGGATGCCATGCGTCTGCATCTGTGTCTTTCACTTTCATCAAGTGTCTTTCACTTTCATCAAGAGGCATTTTAGTTCCTCTTCACTTTCTGCCATAAGGATGGTGTCATCTGCATATCTGAGGTTACTGATGTTTCTCCCAGAAATCTTCAACCCAGCTTGTGCTTCATCCAGCCTGGCATTTAACATGATGTACTCTGCATAGAAGTTAAATAAGCTTGGTGACAGTATACAGCCTTGGCATATCTAGAACCAGTCTGTTGTTCCATGTCCGGTTCTAACTGTTGCTTCTTAATCTGCATACAGATTTCTCAGGAGGGAGGTGAGGCGGTCTGGTATATCAAAATTCCTTAGGAAGTTGGGCAACTCAGTTTTGTTCTAATTGCCCATTTAGAAATTCACGTGTCCCTGTAGACACACGGCATTTGAGAGATGGTACAGCAGACCGTGGACACTAACACCAGTCATCAGAGCATCAGTTGCTCCACACACAAGCCACACATACACAGAACCAAGGGCCAGAAGCAATCCTGACAGATCATTTCATTTCTAATTATTAAATGTTTGTTCATTCTTAAATAGCTTTTGTCTGCTTAGTCCCACAGAATACTATGGTCATTTGAAACAAAGGTCCTGATTAAACACTGCATTCAGTAAATTTGATCAAACCATGAGAGACATCAGATTTCTAGGATTTGTTTCCATTTTTTCCCATTTTTCTTTTATTTAAAAGTCACACAGCTTAAAGATTTAAACACAAGACATAACACCATAAAACTTCTAGAAGAGATCATAGGCAAAACACTCTCTGAAATAAACTGTACCATTGTTCTCTTAGGTCAGTCTCCCAAGGCAATAGAAATAAAAACAAAAATAAACAAATGAGACTCAATCAGTCTCAATTACAAGATTTTGCACAGCAAAGGAAACCATAAACAGGACAACATATGGAATGGGAGAAAATATTTGCAAACAATTCAACCAATAAAAGCTTAATTTCCAAAATATACAAACAGCTCATACATCTCAAATAAATAAATAAATAAATAAATAAATAAAAACAATTGCAAAATGAGCAGAAGACCTAAATAGACATGTCTCCAAAGAAGAAATACAGATGGTCAATAGGCACATGAAAAGATGTTCAAATCACTAATTATTAGAGAAATGCAAATCAAAACTACAAAAAGGTATCACCTCACACCAGTCACAATGGCCATCATTAAAAAGGTCTACAAATAAATAAAAATGCTGGAGAAGATGAGAAAATGGTGAGAATGTGAGTTGGTACAGCCACTATGGAAAACAGCATGACGGTTCCTCAGGAAACTAAAAATTTAATTATCATATGACCCAGGAATTCCACTGCTGGGCATATATTCAGACAAAACTCTAATCTAAAAAGATACATGCACCCCTATGTTCATAGCAGCACTGTTCACAAGAGCCAAGACATGGAAACATAAACATCCACTGACGGATGAATGGCTAAAGAAGATATGGTACATATATACAATGAAATACCACTCTGTCATAAAAAAAAAAAGAAAAAAATAATGCCATCTGGAGAAACATGGATGTAACTAGAGATTATCATATAAGTGAAGTAAGTCAGAGAGAGAAAGACAAATACCATATGATATCACTAATATGTAGAATTTGAAATATGGCAAAATGAACCTATTTACAAAACAGAAATAGACTCATAGACATAGAGAACCGAGATGAAATGGGAGGTGAGGGTTAGTAGATACAAGCTATTATATACAAATGGATAAACAAAAAGGTCCTACTATGTAGCATAGAGAACTATATTCAGTATCCTATGAGAAGCCATAATAGAAATGAATATAAAACAAAGAATGTATATATATATATACACACACACACACACACACACACATATGTATGTATGACTGAATCAATTTCTGTTACTCTACTTCCGCAACAGAGCAAAGTAGCACAACACTGTAAATCAAATCTATTCCAATAAAAAAATAAAATTAGAAAAAAAATCTCACAGATCCATAAAGAAAAACACGATTTTTTTGTACTATGTAGGAACTTGTGAAGAAAATTTAAGCTTTTTAAATCATTAAACAAAAGAATGACCAAATATATATGATAAAAAATATTTGTAAATTATTCAGGAACCAGGAAATGACCAAAAAATGGCTAATGTGAATACACAAGAGATCAAAGTAGTATTATCAATCTATATTTTAAATATAGGATTATCTTATTTATTGAAGCATTACTTACCTTTTATATCATTTTACTCATAATACTTCTGATGAGATACAACATGAGCTGTTGTTATGAAGCTATTATACCCAGTAGAGCTGGAACTGTTAACCAACACCAAAGCACGTACAAGAATCTATTCAAGGTTCCCATTTGAATCTCAAAACAGATTTTTCAGGAAGGAAAGGTAGAACTTTGGTTCAAAACTCCATGTCACCAATTCCTTAGTGATGCTTCTTTATAGAGCGGATACTAAATGAAACTTTACCTAAAGGGCCATTTCTTGACAGACAAATTAAGTGACTTCAAGATCAAACATACTCAATTTATATCCAAAGTCAATGCTTAGGGGGCAGAGTAAGCGTAATGCAGTGTACTGAGCACTTAAGTCATCTGCAGTTTTGCTGAGGTTAACTAGCAGAATGTTTAGCTTTTTGATTTCTAGCATGAAATATCATTTTAGCAAATCCTATATCTACACTAAACATTGATTTTAGCTGACTAAAATCCATTTGGAATTCTATTTCCTACACAGAGTAGTCTTCCTTTCCATGAATATAGAAGAAATGCTTTAAACTAAAGGCATTTGACAACTACAGAATAACTTGCCTTTTCAACATACTCTAATCCAATACATCTGCAATTCTCAGAGTCCATTTAACAACACTTTGGCTGCATTCTACCATCTCGCTTAAGAAATGTTTTTTTACTTAAACATAACAAACCACATGTAAATTCTGGAAGTTCAGTTTGGAATTGGGAAAATAACTCAGATTCTAATAATTTTGCGATCATAATTTATTTTTGTAAAAATTGTTGTTACAAAAGTAAGGAGGTTAAAGCATTTCTGCACGAAACATTTAGTTATAGCACTATTTCCTGAATATTATCACTTACAATAGTTTAACACAGGTCATTTGATTGTTCTGCATCTGAATTTTATCATTTTCAGGGTTAGGATATTAAATCCAAGTAACATTTTGATGAGACATTAAAAAAATGTGATATGTATATGAAAGTACAAACTGTATAAACTATAATGTTTAGCCAAATTAAAGTTTTTATATTTCATCAATTTAAATCAAACAGGTAATTGAAGGCCCATGAGGAATTAAAATTGTTGGACTCTAGGAGATTTTACCAACTTAGAGTGAGAATACTGTAATGTCCATTATATATGTTATTTTAGCAGTAAATATAAAAGAAAGTATGTTGCGAACAGATGGATCTCTATAGTAGGTATAATCAAAATCGGTTCCATTTATTGATCCAATAGCAGAATTTACATATGGATTGTACTCACCATTGATCTGACCTTCATACCAAAGAATCTCTTTGTAGAAAATACTAAAGACAAAAATAGTAACCAGCAGTTGACTTTCAGATAATTGTGTATTGTATCTTTTGAAGATTTTTACTTCTAGATATTTTAGTCACCTGGCCATTAAAATTAAGATATGCTTCTGTAAATCCTACTTCTATTAGAGATTATTTGTGCTAGTGTTTTACAAGAATTACAAATATTTTCTTTGAAGAGTTTGAACCATTCCCATTTTTTCTCAAATACTGAAAATTCAGAAATTTTATCTATGCTTTAGAAAATATTTGAATAGGTTTAGTGTAAAAGATATGATATCAATTCTGAAATATTACCTGCCTTCAGTTCAGTTCACTTCAGATGCTCAGTTGTGTCCGACTCTTTGCGACCCCATGAATCACAGCACACCAGGCCTCCCTGTCCATCACCATCTCCCGGAGTTCACTCAGACTCAAGTCCATCGAATCCGTGATGCCATCCAGCCATCCCATCCTTGGTCATCCCCTTCTCCTCCTGTCCCCAATCCCTCCCAGCATCAGAGTCTTTTCCAATGAGTCAACTCTTCGCATGAGGTGGCCAAAGTACTGGATTTTCAGCTTCAGCATCATTCCTTCCAAAGAAATCCCAGGGTTGATCTCCTTCAGAATGGACTGGTTGGATCTCCTTGCAGTCCAAGGGACTCTCAAGAGTCTTCTCCAACACCACAGTTCAAAAGCACCAATTCTTCGGTGCTCAGCCTTCTTCACAGTCCAACTCTCACATCCATACATGACCACTGGAAAAACCATAGCCTTGACTAAATGGACCTTAGTCAGCAAAGTAATGTCCCTGCTTTTGAATATGCTATCTAGGTTGGTCATAACTTTTCTTCCAAGGAGTAAGCATCTTTTAATTTCATGGCTGCAGTCACCATCTGTGGTGATTTTAGAGCCCAAAAAAATAAAGTCTGATACTGTTTCCACTGTTTCCCCATCTATTTCCCATGAAGTGATGGGACCAGATGCCATGATCTTCGTTTTCTGAATGTTGAGCTTTAAGCCAACATTTTACTCTCCTCTTTCATTTTCATCAAAAGGCTTTTTAGTTCCTCTTCACTTTCTGCCATAAGGGTGTTGTCATCTGCATATCTGAGGTTACTGATATTTTGCCCAGCAATCTTGATTCCCCCTTGTGTTTCTTCCAGCCCAGCGTTTCTCATGATGTACTCTGCATAGAAGTTAAATAAGCAGGGTGACAAGATACAGCCTCAACGTACTCCTTTTCCTATTTGGAACCAGTCTGTTGTTCCATGTCTAGTTCTAACTGTTGCTTCCTGACCTCCATACAGATTTCTCAAGAGGCAGGTTAGGTGGTCTGGTATTCCCATCTCTCTCAGAATTTTCCACAGTTTATTGTGATCCACACAGTCAAAGGCTTTGGCATAGTCAATAAAGCAGAAATAGATGTTTTTCTGGAACTCTCTTGCTTTTTCCATGATCCAGCGGATGTTGGCAATTTGATCTCTGGTTCCTCTGCCTTTTCTAAAACCAGCTTGAACATCAGGGAGTTCACGGTTCACATATTGCTGAAGCCTGGCTTGGAGAATTTTGAGCATTACTTTACTAGCATGTGAGATGAGTGCAATTGTGTGATAGTTTGAGCATTCTTTGGCATTGGCTTTCTTTGGGATTGAAATGAAAACTGACCTTTTCCAGTCCTGTGGCCACTGCTGAGTTTTCCAAATTTTCTGGCATATTGAGTGCAGCACTTTCACAGCATCATCTTTCAGGATTTGAAATAGCTCAATTGGAATTCCATCACCTCCACTAGCTTTGTTCGTAGTGATGCTTTCTAAGGCTCACTTGACTTCGCATTCCAGGATGTTAGAACCCAAATAAAGCTGATAATTTGATTTTCATGACTTTTGGCTCAGTTTTTTAAAGTACTTCTATGCACTACAATAAAATACTTTTTAAAAGAGATAAAATAATTGCAGAGGGGATAAAGTCACTGTTTTCAGATGAAGTGATTTTATACATGAAAAATCTAAAAGAACTAAGAAACTGGGAGAGTTCTGGAAAAGGACTACTCAGCTGTCAGAAAATACATTAATAACAAACTTCATATACCAAAGCACACTAAGTACCTCCTAATAAAGTTCAGAAATATATGAAAACCTTAAAATTTTAAAAATATTGCAATAAGTGGGAAGTTTTTTTGACTAGAAAGACTCAGTGCTGTTTATCATGTTTGTATTGCTAGAAAATTATTTCACAGATTACAAGCCCAGTCAAAATATCATTTTTTGTCAAAACACAATAAGAAATTTGATACTCAGTCTGATTGAAATCAACCTCCCTGGTGGCTCAGATAGTAAAAGCATCTGCCTCCAATGCAAAAGACCCAGGTTCTATCCCTGGATCAGGAAGATCCCCTGGAAGAGGAAATGGCAACCCACTCCAGTACTCTTGCCTGGAAAATTCCATGAATGGAGGAGCCTAGTAAGCTATAGTCCATGGGGTTGCACAGAGTTAGACATGACTGAGCAACTTCACTTTACTTCTTTCTGATAGAAATCAGCAAATTTAGTCAACACAAGCTTAAAGAAAGTACATCATTTAAAAAGAAACAGACTTAAGCAGAAATAAAATGCATCCTTGAGTTCAATTAAGTAGAATATGACATGACGTGGAGCTTATCAATGGGCCAAAGAAGGCCCAAATAGATTCAGGGCATATAGAAATTTAGTATATGATAAAGGTAGCAATTAAACAGTGAAAAATAGATACTTTAAAAATTAGTATCTACCAACAGTGTAGGAGGGTTCCCTTTTCTCCACACTCTCTCTAGCATTTATTGCTTGCAGACTTTTGTTTATTTATTTATTTTTTTATATTTTATTTTTTATTTTATTTTTTTTTAAGTTTTTTATTTTTTAAATTTTAAAATCTTTAATTCTTACATGCGTTTTTGGATCGCAGACATTCCGACTGGTGTGAAGTGGTACCTCATTGTGGTTTTGATTTGCATTTCTCTAATAATGAGTGATGTTGAGCATCTTTTCATGTGTTTGTTAGCCATCCATATGTCTTCTTTGGAGAAATGTTTATCTAGTTCTTTGGCCCATTTTTTGATTGGGTCATTTATTTTTCTGGAATTGAGCTATGCAGATAAGTTGCTTGTATATTTTTGAGATTAGTTGTTTGTCAGTTGCTTCATTTGCTATTATTTTCTCCCATTCAGAAGGCTGTCTTTTCACCTTGGGAATGCAAACTAGTACAGCCACTATGGAGAACAGTGTGGAGATTCCTTAAAAAATTGCAAATAGAACTGCCTTATGACCCAGCAATCCTACTGCTGGGCATACACACCAAGGAAACCAGAATAGAAAGAGACACATGTACCCCAATGTTCATCGCAGCACTGTTTATAATAGCCAGGACATGGAAACAACCTAGATGTCCATCAGCAGATGAATGGATAAGAAAGCTGTGGTACATATACACAATGGAATATTACTCAGCCATTAAAAAGGATACATTTGAATTAGTTTTAATGAGATGGATGAAACTGGAGCTGATTATACAGAGTGAAGTAAGGTAGAAAGAAAAACACCAATACAGTATACTAACACATATATATGGAATTTAGAAAGATGGCAATGATGACCCTGTATGTGAGACAGCAAAAGAGACACAGATGTATAGAGCAGACTTTTGGACTCAGAGGGAGAGGGAGAGGCTGGGATGATTTGGGAGAATGGCATTGAAACATGTATACTATCATGTAAGAAATGAATCACCAGTCTATGTCCGATGCAGGATACAGGATGCTTGGGGCTGGTGCACAGGGATGACCCAGAGAGATGTTATGGGGAAGGAGGTGGGAGGGGGGGTTCATGTTTGGGAACGCAGGTACACCCATGGTGGATTCATGTCAATGGATGGTAAAACCAATACAGTATTATAAAGTAAAATAAAGCAAAAATTAAAATTAAAAAAAAAATTAGTATCTAGAGCTCCAAAGGAAAACAAAACTAGATCTCCACTTCATTTCTTATTTTAAAATATTTTATTTTTCAATTTGTTAATGTGGTGAATTACATTGATTGATTTGCGGATATTGAAGAATCCTTGCATCCCTGGGATAAAGCCCACTTGGTCATGGTGTATGATCTTTTTAATGTGTTGTTGGATTCTGATTGCTAGAATTTTGTTGAGGATTTTTGCATCTATGTTCATCAGTGATATTGGCCTGTAGTTTTCTTTTTTTGTGACATCTTTGTCAGGTTTTGGTATTAGGGTGATGGTGGCCTCATAGAATGAGTTTGGAAGTTTACCTTCCTCTGCAATTTTCTGGAAGAGTTTGAGGAGGATAGGTAATTCACCACATTAACAAATTGAAAAATAAAAACCATATGATTATCTCAATAGATGCAGAGAAGGCCTTTGACAAAATTCAACATCCATTTATGATAAAAACTCTCCAGAAAGCAGGAATAGAAGGAACATACCTCAACATAATAAAAGCTATATATGACAAACCCACAGCAAACATTATCCTCAATGGTGAAAAATTGAAAGCATTTCCCTTAAAGTCAGGAACAAGACAAGGGTGTCCACTTTCACCGCTACTATTCAACATAGTTCTGGAAGTTTTGGCCACAGCAATCAGAGCAGAAAAAGAAATAAAAGGAATCCAAATTGGAAAAGAAGAAGTAAAACTATCACTGTTTGCAGATGACATGATCCTCTACATGGAAAACCCTAAAGACTCCACCAGAAAATTACTAGAGATCATCAATGAATATAGTAAAGTTGCAGGATATAAAATCAACACACAGAAATCCCTTGCATTCCTATACACGAATAATGAGAAAGTAGAAAAAGAAATTAAGAAAACAATTCCATTTACCATTGCAACGAAAAGAATAAAATACTTAGGAATATATCTACCTAAAGAAACTAAAGACCTATATATAGAAAACTATAAAACACTGATGAAAGAAATCAAAGAGGACACTAATAGATGGAGAAATATACCATGTTCATGGATCGGAAGAATCAATATAGTGAAAATGAGTATACTACCCAAAGCAATTTACAAATTCAATGCAATCCCTGTCAAGCTACCAGCCACATTTTTCACAGAACTAGAACAAATAATTTCAAGATTTGTATGGAAATACAAAAAGCCTCGAATAGCCAAAGCAATCTTGAGAAAGAAGAATGGAACGGGAGGAATCAACTTGCCTGACTTCAGGCTCTACTACAAAGCCACAGTCATCAAGACAGTATGGTACTGGCACAAAGACAGACATATAGATCAATGGAACAAAATAGAAAGCCCAGAGATAAATCCACACACATATGGACACCTTATCTTTGACAAAGGAGGCAAGAATATACAATGGAGTAAAGACAATCTCTTTAACAAGTGGTGCTGGGAAAACTGGTCAACCACTTGTAAAAGAATGAAACTAGATCACTTTCTAACACCGTACACAAAAATAAACTCAAAATGGATTAAAGATCTAAATGTAAGATCAGAAACTATAAAACTCCTAGAGGAGAATATAGGCAAAACACTCTCAGACATAAATCACAGCAGGATCCTCTATGATCCACCTCCCAGAATTCTGGAAATAAAAGCAAAAATAAACAAATGGGATCTAATTAAAATTAAAAGCTTCTGCACAACAAAGGAAAATATAAGCAAGGTGAAAAGACAGCCTTCGGAATGGGAGAAAATAATAGCAAATGAAGCAACTGACAAACAACTAATCTCAAAAATATACAAGCAACTTCTGCAGCTCAACTCCAGAAAAATAAACGACCCAATCAAAAAATGGGCCAAAGAACTAAATAGACATTTCTCCAAAGAAGACATATGGATGGCTAACAAACACATGAAAAGATGCTCAACATCACTCATTATTAGAGAAATGCAAATCAAAACCACAATGAGGTACCACTTCACACCAGTCAGAATGGCTGCGATCCAAAAATCTGCAAGCAATAAATGCTGGAGAGGGTGTGGAGAAAAGGGAACCCTCCTACACTGTTGGTGGGAATGCAAACTAGTACAGCCACTATGGAGAACAGTGTGGAGATTCCTTAAAAAATTGCAAATAGAACTCCCTTATGACCCAGCAATCCCACTTCTGGGCATACACACCGAGGAAACCAGAATTGAAAGAGACACATGTACCCCAATGTTCATCGCAGCACTGTTTATTATAGCCAGGACATGGAAACAACCTAGATGTCCATCAGCAGATGAATGGATAAGAAAGCAGTGGTACATATACACAATGGAGTATTACTCAGCCGTTAAAAAGAATTCATTTGAATCAGTTCTGATGAGATGGATGAAACTGGAGCCAATTATACAGAGTGAAGTAAGCCAGAAAGAAAAACACCAATGCAGTATACTAACACATATATATGGAATTTAGGAAGATGGCAATGACGACCCTGTATGCAAGTCAGGAAAAAAGACACAGATGGGTATAACGGACTTTTGGTCTCAGAGGGAGAGGGAGAGGGTGGGATGATTTGGGAGAATGGGAATTCTAACATGTATACTATCATGTAAGAATTGAATCGCCAGTCCATGTCTGATGTAGGGCGCAGCATGCTTGGGGCTGGTACATGGGGATGACCCAGAGAGATGTTGTGGGGAGGGAGGTGGGAGGGGGGGTCATGTTTGGGAACGCATGTAAGAATTAAAGATTTTAAAATTTAAAAAAAAAAAATTAAATTAAAAAAAAAATATTTTAAAGATAAACATAAAAGTGTGATGTTTCTAACGTAATGTGAAAGTACTAAAGTGAAAAATACATCGTTGTAAAAGATAATTCTGGGTTCAAGTTACCTTCTAAGACGGTACAAATCTCAGTCACAGAAGAAAGCTCTGATACATTTATTTCAGCAAAATGTCATCTTATACGGATTTAAGTCTTGGAAACAGATCATTCATGCATTCATTGAATAAGTATGCAAGAAGCATGCACTGTGTTTCAAGCACTTTTCTAGCATAAGAGCTACAGCAGCGAACAAATTTGGCAAAACCTTCTGCCCCAGGTAGCTTCTCAATGAGAAGAAATAGATAAATAAGTGAACATAAGATGACAGGTGGTAATAAGTGCTATGAAAGAAAATAAAGCACAAAAAAAAGGTAGTAATAAATATTTGTTGAATACATGAAGGAGTCTGGGAGTAGACAGTATTATCAAGGGTATGAAGAAAAATGTACTTCCATATGCTATTACTGAGAATATTTATTGGTACAACATAATGGATAGGAATTTACCCAAATGCAAAATGTGCAAACACTTTGACTCAGTAATTCTACTCAGAGGTATTTACCCTACAAACATATTTGTGCATAACTCATACATACAAACACAAGATTATTTTTAAGCATCATTTGTATAAGGGGTGTGGGGTAGAACTGTAAACAACTTTAATGTTTCTCAGAGGCAATTGGTTAAATAAAATAAGAACATTCATAAAAAAGGGTGACTATATACATCTGTTAAAGATAAAGTAGATTTGCTATGATAATCTGGAAAAGTCCACCAGATATAAAGCAAATAACAGAACAGTTTGTACATATTATCCCACTGGTATAAAACAAGGTGGATCCATATGGTTGTGTATACGCCTGAAAACATTCTGTAAGGATGCACAAAATTACTTCGAGGGAGTAGGATGGATGTTTTGAGAATGAGACAGACTCATTTTTGTTTGTGCTACTTAAAATTTTTACTATGTTCACTGTTATTTTCATAGAAATAATTTAAAAATTTAAGCACTGAGGAAACATTGTTCATTTTGTTCAAAAAGCTGAAATGCCCTCATGACAATATTGCATTAGATTAGTAATCAAAATAAATATTGAATTTATCCTATGAGGATGGCCAGAACAAATAAATTATGCCAACAAATCCTCTACAGGTTCTAAATTATATTGGCTGGATGACTATAGCAATCACATTAAAAGCCTAATTAGCAAATTGCCATCTCAAACTGTGATTAAAAAAAAAAAAAAAGATGATGACAAACTACAACACAAACTGTCTTAGTCTATTTGGGCTGTTGCAACAAACCGCCGTCAACTGCCGGGCTTATAAACAACAGAAATTTATTTCTCACAGGTCTGGTAGGAAGGTCAAGGGAGCTCTCTGGGGCTGTATCTTACAAGGGCGCTGATCCCATTCATCAGGGCTCTATCTCATGACCTAATCATCTCCCAGAGATTCCACCTCCAATGACCATCTCATCTGACATATGAATATTCCTACTTGATAAAAAAAGTAAAATGACAGCATTAGGGGAATTTACCACAGCACCTTCGAAATCATTAAAACTCAGAGAGATACACACGGTAGACGTACGTATGTCAGAAAACCTGTCACACAATGCAAACTCTATCTCATAAAAACTGCTGAACTCTCTTTTGCTAATTTTAACTTGCATATGATTTTTGAAAAATGATTTCTTACAGGGATAAATAAATCCTAGAATGTTGTGTACGACTTGTTGCAGTTGACAATTTTCAGGTGCTACTCATTGCCCGGAACCATCCCCTTTTCTCAGGTTTGTGTTTCCTTTACTTATTTATATATGTGTATCTTTGCAGTTTATAAATACTTAAAATTTCTCAATAGTAGTCTTTAAAAAATTCTCACTTAAAATCATGTACAGATACCGTGGTACCACCAGGTATACAGATGGGGAGTGCCCACCGTCTTCAGCATGGTGCATGTTGGGGCCACAGGACCTAGGAGAGCACAGAGGCTGGACTTGGGAAGGGCAGTTCCAGGGACTGCCTGAAGGCTAGGTACCGGAGACAGACCTCATAGAATGGCAGAGGGTGGCTGTCTCTAGCAAGGTTTAGGCAGACTGAAGAGGCTGGGGTGGATGGCAATATAATCTTGACTGGAGGAGAATGAAGTGACAAGGTAGAGACAGATCCTAGCAATCTGTGTTTTTATAGCAGGTCTCCAGCCTGTTACTAGAAGTTCAGCAGACAGTAACACACCCTTCCAAAGGAGGGGATTTTCAGCAGTCAGGAGGGCTCGAGGACACCAGAAAAGTTCAGTGTAATACAAAAAGAGAAAGGCAGCATTGACTGAAAAGTGAGGTATTTGCCAGATAGTCGAAAAGACTTCTAGATGAGGCTTAAGGCTTTGTCCTATACCTCTGTCTTCTCATTTCAGCAAGACCAGTAGAGAAAGATAGCCAGATCTGGTTGGCAACAAGGTATGATCCAAGTCCTATCACACCATGGGTGGAGTCTGGATCAGAATTAGGCCCACTCATCGATACTATCAAGATGACTCAGCTGGTAAAGAATCCGCCTGCACTGTGGGAGACCTAAGTTCAATCCCTGGGTTGGGAAGATCCCCTGGAGAAGAGAAAGGTTACCCATTCCAGTATTCTGGCCTGGAGAATCTATGGACTGCATAGTCCATGGGGTCACAAAGAGTTGGACACAACTGAGCAACTTTCACCTTCACTGATACTGTCTTGGGAAGTTGGGGAAGAAATTGGGAAAGGCAAGGGTATCAGAGTTAAAGGTATCATTATGTGTTACTGAGGACTTCCCTGGTGGCTTAGATGGTAAAACGTCTGCCTGCATTGAGAGGGAGACCTGGGTTTGATCCCTGGGTTGGGAGGATCCCTGGAGAAGGAAAGGGCAACCCACTCCAATATCCTTGAATGGAGAATCCCATGGATGGAGGAGCCTGGTAGACTACAGTCCACAGGGGTCGCAAAGAGTCAGGCACAACTGAGCTACTTCACTTTCATCAAGGACTCATGCTTGAACACTAAAACCTAAGCCCGTGGTCTAGCATTCCGGGCCTGGCCACATGTAGCTTCAGTTCATCTTTTCAAAATTATCTTCTATGAATCAGTTTTTCTCACCTTACAGTCTAACTGGATAAATATTGTAACACACCTTCTTTACATCCTAGTATCTCCTATGCTTTATCCCTGATATTTCTCCATGTCTGAAATGTCCTTCCACACCTCCCCATATTCCTAACCACATGTTCAAAAGAAATCTAGCTCTGCTCAGAATTATCTGCTCTTCTCCTTAGAACCTGAACTGAGAGACACTTTAGGAAATAGCCTTTTCTATGCAGTAAGACACATCATTTCATGTCCGGTGTAAGTTTTAAGAAATCAATTTACATTTCTCATCAGCTTTTCAAGTATGTACCATTCTGAGGAAAGAGCCATGATGATTATTTGTGTATGCTCCATGGTGCTTCAAATACATCTTCACCAAAATACAACTTTTTAACAAATGTCTATTAAGTCAATATTTTTCAATCTTACCCTATTAAAAAACTAGTCATGTTAAACCAGCCTGATACAGATAACACAGACAATTCATTTCTTACCATCATAATTATGGAATGCCCTATTGCTTTAATAATGCAGAACATAAATACCAGAAGGAAAAATGCATTAACTCCCTTTTCTTAAAAAGATTCAAATTAATCCTACTGAACGCTTAATTGGAATCTTAACCAAAGTATTAACTACACAAGATTTTAATTCAGCCCTGTTTCAGCCATTTTTTGTGGTTCTAGCATTAATGTTTCCATTGGCAAATACTAAAAGTGACTCGCCATTAAGTAATCAAATAATGGATATAAAAGGGCAGTTGAGTTAGAAGCCATAGCTGAGCAGATCAATATTCTCAAAAAGCACCAGGACAAGCACACTCATCTGGAGTCATTGTACAGTAAACAAATCCTCATGTTTTAGGAATTCCATTGAAAACAAAGAATATTCTTTAAAGGTGTGGACAGTATTACTGATCCAGAGTGATTAGTTGCAGAGACATTGTAAAGGGCAGTAAATTCTACATTTTTTACTGCCTTTTTAAAAAATATCTACTTGCCATGTTTCGTGCATTTTTATTTTCCTTCAAGAAAAATACTTCTCTGTGGAGAACAGATTCTCCTGAGCCTTTAAAAATGATTTAACTCTTAATACTGAAAGCTCAGCAGTCTAGAGCAGTTCTGCAACACAAACCATAGCATATGGGTCAAGACTGAAATGCCACCGTGAGGATTCAGAATTCTGGAGAGAGATTATTTGGCATGGGGGAATGCTCTATAGTGGGGATCATTGTGAATAATGAGTTAGTAACATGCCTTTTCACTTGTCCACTTCACTCAGGTATGTTTTGAAGTAAGGGATGTTTTGGCAAGTTAAACAGTAAGAACTCTATAATTTTTTAGTGGGTAATAAATCAAAAATTATATTGTTAATATCCAGATTTAGAAGTTAGGACAGTAATGGCAATTGCCTTGGAACTCAATTTAAACGACAATTTATAAGGTCATTTGGGGCATATAAATTCCAAGAGGTTATACGTATTGACTAAATAACATCAGTCTGACCCATAGACTGCTTTGGTTTTGTGAGGATTGAAATCATCTGAACATCTTCAATGGCACCCCACTACAGTACTCTTGCCTGGAAAATCCCATGGACGGAGGAACCTGGTGGGCTGCAGTCCATAAGGTCGCACAGAGTCAGACACGACTGAAGCAACTTCACTTTCATGCATTGGAGGAGGAAATGGCAACCCACTCCAGTGTTCTTGCCTAGAGAATCCCAGGGACGGGGGAGTCTGGCGGGCTGCTGTCTATGGGGTCACACAGAGTTGGACACGACTGAAGCGACTTAACAGCAGCAGCAGAGCATCTTTAAAACATAGCAGACCAATCCTCAGTCTCAGATAACCTCCAGGCAATCCCTGGTAAACACAACATGAAAAAAAACAGGCTGTAGATACTTTATGTATGAGTTATCCAGCAGCATCATGGGTTAAGAGAGTTTTATTTAAGAATGACTGTATTCATTAGTTCAGGGTAGAAAGGGGTCTTTTTCACAACTCATTTCAGCAAATTTGTAAATCTTTTCTGGAAATAAGACAATAAGGAAATTTTCAAAGAGGAAATTGTCATTACATCATAGGACACCATCACTGCATTTACCGGTAGGCAGGGTTGATTGCTACCCAAAGAATATTCTGTCACTGGTAAATCAAAAGTGTTCCAGTTCAGGAGCTAAACTGTTCTACAGAAGCGATAACAGCTGAGGGAAGATTATATATCTCTGATACCTTGATTATTTACTTCAAAATTATTTACCCTGCCCATATCCATCTGCTTTCTCTATACTGCATAAAGAATTATAACAATTTCTGCTATTAAGGATACCAAGAGGAGAAAATTCCTAGTGCAATACAAGTATTGTAGAAGGTACAGGAAGAGATGGATTGGGATAAAGAATAGAAACACATTTTTCAAAGTAATGTCCAAGTAGGAAAGCACAGAAATGGGGCAGGAGCTATAAAAGGATGTGAAACCAAGAGAGTTTTGAAGACAGAGAAATTACATAATGACATGAAATCCAACTGAGAAAGAAAATTTGATGATGCAGAAAAAAGAGGGGAGAATTTTTGGAGCAATATCCTTGACTATGCAAAACACTTAAGGCTCTGGAACACAAGTAGGGAGGCTGTCCTTAGGTTAGGTGTGGAAGGACACCTTGTCTACAGTGACAGGAAGATAGAAAAGAGGACATAAAGGCAGGTAGATGAAGTGGTGGCAACTCTTGAAGGTTGTCAGACTAAACAGAGAGTGGAAAAAGGAAAGTTTCAAAATTTGAGGAGAGAAGGAAGGGTGTGGGAGACAGAGCCTCTAAGGTAACTGCCAAAGACCTCTGCTTCCTATTATTCCGGTGTTTGTGTAATCCCATTTTAAATTAACTAGGTGTGCTCGACCTAGTTAACGTTAGTGAAGAACGCATGCTTCCCAGGTAGCACTAGTGGTAAACAACCCACCTGCCAATGCAGGAGACGTGGGTTCGATCATGGGTTAAAAAGATCCCCTGGAGAAAGAAATAGCAACTCACTCTAGGATTCTTGCCCAGAAAACTCCATAGACAGAGGAGCCAGGTGGACTACAGTCCACGGGGCTGCAAAGAGTTAGACACAACTGAGGGAACACACGTGGCAAAAGTGAAAGGGTGGCACTTTTGAAATTAGGTTCTAAAAAGACTATGATATTAATCACTCTCTCAGCCCTCACTCTGAGAGAAACAAGCGGCCATGTTTTAAGCTGCCTCTGAAGGGTCCACACAGCAAGTTACCACTATGTCTCATCAATAGCCAGCGGAGACTGGGGCCTACTGACAATCATACGAGTGGGCTTAGAAACAGACCCTTCCCTATGAAAACCTCAGGAGACTGGAGCCCTTGCCAACACCTTGTCTGCAGCTTTGTGAGGGCCCTCTAGCCAGAGGCATCCAGTCTAAAGGGATCTCTGTCTACAGTATCATTGATGTTCATTGCTTTACACAGTATGAGGCCTGGCATGCTACAGTCCATGGGGTCACAAAGAGCTGGACATGACTGGGTGCCTGAACAACAGGATGAGAATATTTAGAACTTGTATGGGTAATGACAAGACATATTCTTTTGACCATGAAAGGTAGTTGCTGGAATATGGTGAAAGACAAGATCATTAAAGGAGAGCACACCCAGGGACTGAGACCAGGATGAAAGTGAAGGTGAAAGTCACTCAGTTGTGTCCGATCCCACGGACTATACAGTCTGTGGAATTCTCCAGGCCAGAATACTGGAGTGGATAGCCTTTCCCTTCTCCGGGGGATCTTCCCAACCCAGGGACAGAAACCAGTTCTCCCACATTGCAGGCAGATTCTTTACCAGCTGAGCCACAAGGGAAGCCCAGGATAAAATAGGGCAATATTAAAATCAATTAGACATAACAGAAATAGAATTAGATATATTAATACAAAGAGTGAACTACGAGTCACAATCTTCGAGAAACTGGAGCGTGCCCAGGTGTTGGCAGATAACCGTATAAATAATGGATTGGAGGTAATTTAATCTGATGACCTAAAAATAAAAACTGCATTTTCCAGGAATCTGGATATTTGTCACCCCAAAAATGTGATGAAAAGTGTTAATGAATATATTAATAATTTTTCAAAAGTATTATCACTGGATCATTTGGAACAAAAATATTGAGAAGTTTCAACTGTCCCGTTCCCTCCAGCCAGACTTCAGTCTCCCCCCTTAGAAGACCTGCCACACTGCTGGGTGGCCATTGTACTGTTTGCCCTCTCAATAGACTCTAAATACTAATATTGCAAAGGCCGGGTATGATGCACCCCAGTTGCATTCTCAGCTCTAGCCACTGCTTGTGAAGCACTCATATTTGGTGCTTCATAAATGCTGTTGAATAAGGGAAAAGAAAGCTGGTCTTTGTAAATCATTTTAAAGGCATATGTCATGAGAGCTATGTCAGGCACTATTCTAAGAGCTTGAATATAATAAGTCATTTAATTCTCACAATCCCACTGTGAGATTAGTATCACTAGTGTTCCCATTAATCTACATTACATAATTTGAAAAGATACATGCACCCCAATGTTCATAACAGCTTTATTTACAATAGCCAATACATAGAAGCAACCTAAAAGTCCATCAGTAGCTGAAAGGATAAAGAAGATGAGGCAGATATATACAATGGACTATACTCAGCCATAAGAATGAAACAATGCCATTTGCAGTAACATGGATGGACCTAGAGATGATCACACTAAGGGAAGTGAGCCAAAGAAGACAAATATCATATAACCTTGCTTATATGTGGAGTCTAAAGAAGAAATGGTACAAATGAACTTTTATACAAAACAGAAGACCCACAGACATTGAAAACAAATCTGTGATTACCAAAGGGAATAACAGGGAGAGGGAAGATAAATTAAGAGTGTGGGATTAAAATATACATACTACTATATATAAAACAGATAACTAACAAGGACCTACTGTGTAGCACAGAGAACTATACTCAATACCCTGTAGTAACCTATAAGGGAAAACAATGTAAAAAAGAATATTTTATATGTGTGTGTGTGTGTGTGTATGTGTGTGAATCACTTTTTGTATACCAGAAACTAACACAATATTATAAATTAACTATATTTCAATGAAAATTTCATAAGTAAATAAATAATGAGTTAAAAACGCCTGTTCAGCTCACAGAAATCAACTGGGAGAACCAGGATCAAATCCAGGCAGATTGTACTCATTTTACACGACCACACATTAAGGTAAAAACACAAGAGAGTGAAAAAGACTTCCTGGACAAGATCCACCACACACCATTTTGAGCCCATTAGACAACAAAGCAGTTATTAATAGTAAGAGAATGGAAAAGAGATAGCAGGAAACACATCATTGATTTCAGGGTTTCAGCGACCAGTGATAAGGTTTTACGTAGCGATGCACAAAGAGGTGAAAGGGTGAATAAAAACAGCAACAATTCCAGCATCATCAATCACTGAGGAGTGAGTCAGCAAGTTGGAAGCAACCTCGGACAGTATTTCTAGAAGTGCTCATTTAAACTAGATAGGGAACAGAAGTGAGTTGGAGATGCCTAATGATGTTTGACTATCCTTGAACAGAGTTCTGAGAGAGACAGAAGCGGAGATCAAATAAAAGCTGTCTGCACTCATTATCAAATAAAAAGGGTATCACCCCAAAATATTATTCACACTGTATTATTTTAGCAAAATAATTAAGCTTTTTAATAGTACTTTAAAATGCAACATTTTATTCATCCTTTAACACTGCTAGATAAGTCTTTGAACTCACCTGAAAGATGCAGTATAAATTCAAGTTCATTTTATATTCTGTAAATACCACGTAATTGTCTTCCTCCCATTCTAGCATTATCATCCAAGATTTCATGGAGGCTCCAAGTTGTTTAATGATATGAAAATAGGGTGGTTTTGATTATTCAAAGTTCTTTTGGGATTCCAAGAAGAATATAAGAGACAAAGGTTATTCAGGAAAGAGACACAGATGTAAAGAACAGACTTTTGGACTCTGTGGGAGAAGGCAAGGGTGGGACAATATGAGAGTATAGCATTGAAACACGTATATTACCATTTGTAAAATAGATTATCAGTGTAAATTAAACTCATGAAGCAGGGGACCCAAAGCTGGTGCTCTGTGACAACCCAGAGGGATGGTGTGAGGAGGGTTCAGGACAGTGGACACATGAATACCCATGGCCGATTCATGTCGCTATACGGCAAAAACCACCACAAGATTGTAAAGTAATTAGCCTCCAACTAAAATAAATTAATAAAAAAGGTCATTAGTGATGGTGGTGTCATTAAGATGGCTGATAAAATTGCATTATACCTTACTAGTCTATAAGATCTTTAATTAAGAGGTTGGAGAAAAATTGTAGAAGATAATTGTTTGAAGCCATTCAGCATTGCTGGAGGTATATGAACATACACAAGGAAGAAGGTGAAAAATGTAGACTTACCCACAGGATCCCAAGTGCTTTGTATGAGAAACATCCAGTTATGCCATTATAAATTTGCTTTACTACAGCACTAAAATAATAGATTTGCATTTAAATTTGTAGGTAAAGAACTAAACTACCAACAGTAAATTATAGAATTAAAGGAGTATGCTTTTGGAATATTATTAGAATTCTAGATTATTCTAATAATATTAGAATATTGATGCAATGGCTAACTTGAAGAGTGCATCAATAATAGAGCAAACATTAGAAAGTGGTGATGTAAGAGGAATTTTTACAATACATTCTTAAAATAAGAAATAGCTATATTATTATGTGTGGCAATTGAAAAAATTTTAATAATGATGCTAATAAAGATGGTATATTTCAATTCAGGTGCACACTATTAAGCCTTGACATTGATAACATTTTCAGTTTGGAATGTGTGCTTAAAAGTTTATGTTTACCCAACTGGTAACCTGGAATACTTTGGTATATTCCACAGTAGTCTTAGCATGACATACAAGCATTTCCCCTTGCTATTTTTGTCTGAAAGTGCAAAAGATAAGTGATATAATAATGTGGATGATAGAAGCAAGGTTTCTTATACAGATATGTATGTGTGTGTACATGTGTGTATCTATATGTGTATTATACACATTGATATTTACATGTGAATATATACACATGCTTCTTATGAAACCTCAAATATGTGTGCATGGCTATAAACAAGTGATTCAATTAGGAACAGAAGTATTAGGTAAACAGATGAAAACATTGGAGGACACATAAAGAAGTAAGAATAAGTTTGAAGATATGTTACCAACAGAAAAAGATGAGCAGTTGTACAATTGTTATCTTCTGAAATGGTCTGAAAATGAGAGAATTACAGTACTATAGTGATAATGAAATTTTGGAATCATCTTGTCTTCACATCTTGCATCTGGAATCATCTTGCATTCACAACTGCAAACAGATCCAAGTGAATTTTTTTCCATGTACAACAGCTTGCACCCTACCCGAAACCTACCCAATCAGGTTTCCCATGGTGTGACTGGCAAGGTTGAGATGTGCAGTATTGACTAAAGTTCTGATTAAATCAGCAACTTCTTGAGTTAATAACTAGGAACAGAATTCACTTTGTTAAGTATTGCCAAAAAGTTTATTTAATAAAAAGAGAAAGAAATCAAAACTGTATTTATGTTGCTTGAAAGATTATCGTAATTTAAATGTACTAACTTACTGGTTCAACATAATGCTGCATATTAATTATATTCATATTTAATTGATAAAACTTATAAGCAACTCAGAAAATGTCAAAGTAGTAGATAATATCCATTGTTTTAAAAATGTGTTAAAGGGAATATAAGTGATGGATTGGAAGGAAAGTTGTATAATCACTCTTCCTATAGCAGGACCTGAAAGAAGGCTCCTTTTTGCCTTATCTATGTTATCTATCTATTGTATCAATCATTACAATTCCAGGCTGGATGCAGACCTCATCCTACAGCTTTACAAACTTTTTTAAAAATTACGTACCTCTATTTTTTCCAAAATTAAATTCTGATATCTCCGGCAAGACGACATTTATTCTCTTGCTCCATTTTCATTTGTTTTATTGCTATTATACCAATGCACAGTGGTTAAGGATAATGGCTCTGAGGTTGGCAAATCAGACATCATCCGCCAATTCATTAACTCCTATAAACACCTTGTCCTTTAACTGTATTCTTTCAATGGGAAAGTAGCCACACTCTTGCTCCTCACTCCTCCTCAAACAGACTGAATGCACACTCACTCAAGGATTATTCATACACCCAAATTTCACTACCTGTTTTCAAAATCAGTCATCAGCAGGAGACGTGTTGTGAATGACACCTATTCTACCATGTATGGCTTTTAGAAGACATGTAGCCCCATTTTGAAGCCAGAACTATACACCTTAACAAGTGCCTTCTGGCCCACTCCCTGACCACAAACTTTGATGCAGACTCTAAAATACAAGGAAGGTGAAAGAGAAGAGTCATGGTATCCTTTTATCCCTGGGTGAATACAAACTGGCCTACAAACAGTGTTCATGAAGTACATTACTTTGATCACATCATTTTTCTGTATTTTATAATAGTGGAGAAATAATGGACGTTTGTGAGAAAAGTTGGGCTTCCCAGGTGGCTCAGTGGTTCAAGAATCTACCTACAATGCAGAAGATGCAGGACATGCGGGTTTGATCCCTGGGTCAGGAGTATCTCCTGGAGGAGGGCCTGGCAACAGTATTCTGAGGGCCTCCAGTATTCTGGCCTGGAGAATCCCATGGACAGAGCCTGGTGGGGAGAGTCAGACATGACCAAAGTGACTGAGAGCACGCACACCCATGAGAAAAGATTCAGACGTTTGGATTACCAAAGCTGACCATGTCTGTTTGTCAGGTTGATGGGCTGGAAACACATTCTCCAAAATTAGCTATAGCCCTCATGCCGCGTGACTACAAATTAAAAATTACTTGGTGACCTGATGTTTGTAGCATTATACTTTCCTACTATGTAGCTGGACTGCATTAAGATTAATCTCAATAGTATTTCTTCAAGCTTATTCAAAACTCATTGTACTCTTTTCCTTTAATATGAAAAGAGTACTTAGTAGGGTCACAAGCTCTTTTTCATTAGATACTAAGAACAAAATCACATACTGTACAATACCAATTGTGTTCAACTTAAATGTGAAATATCTAACTAAGAGACATGTGATAGTTACATAAATATATGCTGCCTTATATATATGCTGTCTTATCGCAGAAGGCAATGGCACCCCACTCCAGTACTCTTTCCTGGAAAATCCCATGGACCGAGGAGCCTGGTGGGCTGCAGTCCATGGGGTCACGAAGAGTCAGACACGACTGAGCAACTTCCCTTTCATTTTTCACTTTCATGCATTGGAGAAGGAAATGGCAACCCACTCCAGTGTTCTTGCCTGGAGAATCCCAGGGACAGGGGAGCCTGGTGGGCTGCTGTCTATGGGGTCACACAGAGTCGGACACAACTGAAGTGACTTAGCAGCAGTAGCAGCAGCATGCTATCTTATTAACTGGAATATTCTGCTTATTCTCTGAACAAAATGTTTGTCATTATTGGCAGCTATGTTAACAATCTTCTTGAAAATAGTATAACCTGTGACTGTATTTACAGAATGAAACTTTGATCGACACCTTAGTTCTAAAGCAGGAAAGCAATATTTTGTACTTGTTTAAGATGACAAATTACTGGGTTTATCATAAAACTTCCTGTGCTTTTTATTATGCAAAATTTTAATGAGTCATAAGACTTTTTAAAAAACAATATTTTGTACAGTGTTCTCAGGACTTAGGACAAGTAGAGCAAGCTAATAAAACCTAATATCCAAAAAATGTATTATTTGATTAACTAAATGATACTTTCCTTTTTGGCTATTTGTATAGAAATAAGACTCTGATGCTGGGAGGGTTTGGGAGCAGGAGGAGAAGGGGACGACAGAGGATGAGATGGCTGGATGGCATCACTGACTCGATGGACGTGAGTCTGAGTGAACTCCAGGAGTTGCTGATGGACAGGGAGGCCTGGCGTGCTGCAATTCATGGGGTCGCAAAGAGTCGGACATGACTGAGCGACTGAACTGAATTGAACTGAACTGAACACCAATAAATTCACACTGCATTTGAACCCCCACAAAGAAAGACTCACATCTTTACATTCAAAGGACTCTGTTCGTTATTTCCACTGTAAATTCTGAGTTGGAGTGTTTTTTTCCCTGAGTTGTAGTATTTACAATATTTTTGTCGTCAGTTCTTTTGTGATTCAATGATTCCTTCTGAGCTATTTTGAAACTTTTGTGCAACATCACAACTATGGTGTTTGTACAATAGTACAAGAAAACGATAAAGCTACAGTAATTAAAACAGTACAAAACAGGCAAAAACATGAGCATAAAGACCAGTGGAACAGAAAAGAGTGCCCAGAAAACAATCCATCCATATTAGGTAAATTCGTCTTTGACAATGATGCCAAAAATACACAATGAGGGAAGGACAGTCTTTTCAACAACTGATGCTGGGAACACTGGATATCTATACTCAGAAATATGAATTAAACCTTTTTCTTGTATCAGACACAAAAAATCAACTCAAAATGGATTAAAGATTAATACATAAGACCTGAGGGGAATTAGATTCCTTATCAACTGAAGATTTTTATCTATTAAATACAAATGACTCAGCACCCACCTACAAAGATTGGTTTATTTCTAGCCCTGAACCACAGATTTATTCATGATTCACGGTTTACTAAGAAATAAGGACACAATGTCTTCTTGTCTAATTAATGCTTACTTTCAGGACAATTTTATCAAAATATTATTTCACTCACAAACAGAGATAGAAGCAGAAGAAAGAATTATCAATGTCTGCAGCATTAGTAAAGTGATAGTAGGAGCTATTGCTTAAAACCTCAAACAATTAAAGTAATAACTGTAACAACTAAAGAAGCAGAGAAGAGTAAAAACTTTACAGTCTCCATTTCCTATGAAGCCCTTCAACAACTTGAGCAGTTAGGCTGTGTATTCTGTAGTTTAGGAATTTTAAATAATATTAATTGACCTAGAAATGTGTTTAAATTGTAGTGTCTCCTCAGGCAAAAGGCACACTGTGTAACTGCCACATGTGAAATAAGTATAAAGGAAAATGCGACGACCTTTGAAAATAAAACACTACAGGAAAATGCATTCTAATAACAAGTAATTTATTCTTAAACCCAAGTGATTCCATTTAAAGCAGTTTATGGCCTAGAGAATTCAATCCATTTATGGTAAATAAATAAATAAATAAATAAATAAAGCTCTGCGAGTTTTATGTGAGTTAAGAATTTTAAAATACAGAAGATAGCAATGCCAAAGCACAGGTCAGCAAGGAATCATGAATAGTCCTTGGTTTTGAACACAAGCCTACATAATAGCAGGGCAAAGACTCATTTTTGTGCCCTGTATGTATTTGAATTTTGGTATCTCCTCCCCTCTCAACCCCAGCTCAGGGCAGAGAAATATGACGGGCAGCGTCAGTGGAGATGAATCATTTATCACGAAGCGCCCTCTTCCCGGAGGTCTGTGTGGGCCGCTGCCCACATCACCTTTTCTGAACACTTCTGAAGGGGATGTGTCCTGCAAGCCTGCTTGGTATTCAGAACAGAGCAGCCTTTGAAGAACTTTATGTACTCCCTGAGGGCCATTTTTCATCTGCAATCCAGAGGACCTCAACTTTCTGACAGACTCTTCCTTTTATCTTTTCAGTCTTCTCTGAACTGCAGTAATTACCACAAGCACACAGGGCCTTAGAAAAGTCCTGTTTCACTTCTTTCCCCTTTATTTATTTACTTCCATTTCAACTTTCTGCCTGACTAGGCATTTCTTTTTCATTCAGCTGACACACTCTTTCTTACATTGTTTCTCTGTTTCCCTCCTCCCTCTTCTCACTCTCTTCTCCAAGTTTCCCCACCTCCCCCTATTTCTTTCTCCCTCTTCTTCTTTGCCAGCAGAGTTTTTACACTTTGATTAACAGCCCTTACATACATAAAAGTCACCTTGCTGATAGCAGAGGGGACAAGACTACTGCAGAAGTCAAGATGAGTAAAGAGCCTTCTGTTTTCTTTCCCAGGTAAAACAGCCAACAGGAGACCAACTTCCTACCAACACCCACCAGTTTTTTGCCTTACAGAAGACAAAATGAAGCACATTATTTGGTCAGCTTTTGGTGGATATATGAGTGTCTCTGAGAATACCGAGGTCAAGCTCCCAAGCTCTCATCGGCCGCAGTACTGAACAATCTTGTTGGGAGTTGCTTTTTTTTTTCCTCCCAAGCTTCAACCAATATTGCAATTTATTTTGTAAATAAAATGACCTTGCTTCAGGCACTGAAGAAGAGAATTAATCTGTCCTGAGAACTGGTGTACACTGTAGCCATAAGAACAGGGGAGAAGCCAGGGGCCACGGTCACAAAGTGGAAACAGATGCATCTCCAGTCTTACAGGGAAGGAAGTCTTCCCTGTTAAAGATAAGCATGTCAAAGAGGCTCATTAGTGATGACGACACAACACACAGGGTCCCTGGCCAGGGCTGCACATATGTACAATCCATGTCTCTTAACTAGAATTTAATATATTTTCTAGTTTTGTCACCTGGAGAAGGAAATGGTAACCCACTCCAGTATGCTTGCCTGGAAAATCCCATGGACAGAAGAGCCTGGTGGGCTACAGTTCATGGGGTTGCAAAGAGTCAGACACAACTGAGCGACTTAGGGCAAAATTTGGTCACAGTTGGTTCCTCTTAAATAATATACAGCATCATCATTTTCATAATATAAACTAGGAAAAGAATACAAAGGGTATGCTCTGACTGGGCAGAAGGATACAAGTCACAAATGGAAGGCATCTTACTGTTAATAAGAAAATGCCAACCTCCCATGGTTGGGTAACAGCTGCTGCTTAGATTGTTTGCAGTCTTTATACAGGTATAAGAAAAATGAGTCTTCTCCATTCCAGGAAATTTTGTGTTTCTTTCTAAGCTATGATGGTGACGCGTAGGCCCAACAAGATAAAGAAAGAAAGAAAGTGAAGTCGCTCAGTCATGTCTCTTTGCGGCCCCATGGACTGTAACCAGGCTCCTCAATCCATGGAATTTTCCAGGCAAGAGGACCAGAGTGGGTTGCCATGTCCTTCTGCAGGGGATCTTCCCAACCCAGGGATCGAATCCAGATCTCCCTGATTGCAGGCAGATGCTTTACCTTCTGAGCCACCAGGGAAGCCCAAACAAGATAACAAAGACGTAATTATCTAAGTTGTCTCACACACATATTTACTGAATATATTGACGACACTGGCTGCATTCAAGTCAGCAGGAGAAACACGCAGCCAAGTAATCTTAGACTCTCAAGTGTGTAAGTTCAAGTTTCTCCCTTTTATGCATATTCCTCTGCTCAAAACTTCTCAAATTCCATCCCAGATCTCCCCCACAGCCTCATGGAAGCAAATTACCAATCAGGTGATTGAAGACCCACGTTTTAACTACATTTCCTTCATTTGAAGATGGTTTTATGATTTATATTATTGTTACCACAGGTAGGGTTTCTTCTGACAAGACAATTGTAGTGAGTCAAGCTTTAAGACTAACTTTTTTTCATTACCTTATTTCAGGATTCTCCACTGCCTTCACCCCTCACTCAACAGAATGGAAATCATACTTCTTTTCTGATTTGCTTTGCCTAGTTTTCTCCTTATCTTTTCACGTTCCATGTTTCTCTCCATAAATTCTCACTCTAGCTCCTTACATCCTGGCTGACCTGCAGAGCTTGAGTTGTGTAGTTTTCCTTCATTTTTATAAGCAAGTTCTTTGATGAGTTTTCTTCTCACTATATAAAAGATATTCCTCTCTAACCAATATTTCACAATTAAAATTTGTCAATATATTTCACAATCAAAACATCATATAGTTATAGTATTATTGCCTTGACAAAACTAAAATATTTTTAGTATATATTAGGATATTGAAAGATATCCTAAAGGAAAGCCTTGCAAAGGAAGACAGTGGACTAAGACAAACAGACTGAGGAAAAGATTTATTTGTTGAAGCCCTTTGTCCCAGTTTCTCTAAAAGTATGGCCAGTGCCATAGTCCCCATCCCAGGAGCCAGCTGACAAGGCCTTTTGCACTAGAAATCACGCCAACTCCTACCCTTCTATCCCAGGAACAATTTCTGACCAGCTAAGTTTCCCATCACCATCTATAATTCACCTTTAAGAACCAAAATGCTTCATCAACAAAGAGAATAGTGTTATGCTTATGAATAATTGCTTTTTGTACAAAACTGACTTTCGTATACTAAACAGAATAATAAGGAGACTGAAAATTACAGTGGTTAAGATCAGAGACTTCACTGTAGGAAGACTTTGAATTTAATTATAGGATTGAGGTTTGTGACATTGTACAGGAAACAGGGAGCAAGATCATCCCCAAGAAAAAGAAATGTAAGACAGCAAAATGACTGTCTGAGGAGGCCTTACAAATAGCTGTGAAAAGAAGAGAAGCCAAAAGCAAAGGAGAAAAGGAAAGATATACCTATTTGAATGCAGAGTTCCAAGGAATAGCAAGGAGAGATAAAAAAAAGCCTTTCTCGGTGATCAGTACAAAGAAAAAGACAAAAACAATGGAATAGGAAAGATTAGAGATCTCTTCAAGAATATTAGAGATACCAAGGGAACACTTCATGAAAATATGAGCTCAATAAAGCACAGAAATGGTATGGACCTAACAGAAGCAGAAGATATTAAGAGGTGGCAAGAATACACAGAAGAACTGTACAAAAAATATCTTTACAACCCAGATAACTACAATGGTGTGATCACTCACCTTGAGCCAGATATCCTGGAATGCGAAGCCAAGGGGGCCTTAGGAAGCATCACTGCGAACAAAGCTAGTGGAGGTGATGGAATCCCGTTTGAGCTATTTCAAATCCTAAAAGATGATGCCATGAAAGTGCTGCACTCAATATGCCAGCAAATTTAGAAAACTCAGCAGTGGCCACAGGACTGGAAAAGGTCAGTTTTCATTCCAATCCCTAAGAAAGGCAATGACAAGGAATGTTCAAACTACCGCACAATTGCACTCATCTCACATGCTAGCAAAGTAATGCTCAAAATTCTCCAAGCCAGGCTTCAGCAATATGTGAACTGTGAACTTCCAGATTTTCAAGCTGGTTTTAGAAAAGGCAGAGGAACCAGAGGTCAAATTACCAACATCTCTTGTATCATCACAAAAGCAAGAGAGTTCCAGAAAAACATCTATTTCTGCTTTATTGACTACGCCAAACCCTTTGACTATGTGGATCACAATAAACTGTGGAAAATTCTGAAAGAGATGGGGATACCAGACAACCAGACCTGCCTCTGGAGAAATCTGTATGCAGGTCAGGAAGCAACAGTTAGAACTGGACATGGAACAACAGGCTGGTTCCAAATAGGAAAAGAAGTATGTCAAGGCTGTATATTGTCCCCCTGCTTATTTAACTTATATGAAGAGTACATCATAAGAAACGCTGGACTGGAAGAAGCACAAGCTGGAATAGAGATCGCTGGGTGAAATATCAATAACCTCAGATATGCAGATGATACCACCCTTATGGCAGAAAGTGAGGAGGAACTAAAAAAAGCCCCTTGATGAAAGTGAAAGAGGAGAGTGAAAAAGTTGGCTTAAAGCTCAACATTCAGAAAACTAAGATCATGGCATCTGGTCCCATCACTTCATGGCATATAGATGGAGAAACAGTGGAAACAGTGTCAGACTTTATTTTCTTGGGCTCCAAAATCACTGCAGATGGTGATTGCAGCCATGAAATTAAAAGATGCTTGCTTCTTGGAAGAAAAAACTTATGACCAAGCTAGACACCATGTTAAACAACAGAGACATTACTTTGCCAAAAAGGTCTATCTACTCAAGGTTATGGTTTTTCCCATAGTCATGTTTGGATATGAGAGTTGGACTATAAAGAAAGCTGAGCACTGAAGAATTGATGCTTTTGAACTGTGGTGTTGGAGAAGACTCTTGAGAGTCCCTTGGACAGCAAAGAGAACAAACCAGTCAATCCTGAAAGAAATCAGTCCTGAATATTCACTGGAAAGACTGATGTTGAAGTTGAAACTCCAATGCTTTGGCCACCTGATGCGAAGAACTGGCTCACTGGAAAAGACCCTGATGCTGGGTAAGATTGAACGCGGGAGGAGAAGGGGACAACAGAGGATGAGATAGTTCGATGACATCACCAAATCAATGGACATGAGTTTGAGTAAACTCCTGGAATTGATGATGGACAGGGAGCCTGGCATGCTGCAGTCCATGGAGTCACAAAGAGTCAGACATGACTGAGTGACTGAACTGAACTGATAGTTCGAACAGGTACTCAGCAGAAAACCTTAGGCACACTCCTTAATCTGAGTCTCTGTTTGCCATCTGTAAAGTGAGGATGATTATCTACCTACCATACAGGACTGTTTTGAAGGTAAATAAAATAAACTTTTATTTTAGGTACAACAACCTACATCACCTACTTAAAGCTCAAATAATTCTGTTTTTTAAAGACGGATGTGTAAAAACAATCTGAAAATTAAAAAAACAGTAGCGTAATAACTAGCTGAGAGTCAAAGAGAAATTACCTAATAAACCAGAATCATATCAGCCTTTGTTATGATATCAGCCTGGAATCTGCTAATTTCTGGGACTCCAGAAGCAAGTTTAAGTGGCATTTTGACCCTCTCAGGGACCGCAGCACTGTAGGACATGTGCCCTGAGGTCCTGAACAGGACACAGTAAATGAACTGAGCAGAACTACCCAAGGTTGGGAGCAGGGCTCTCCCCAGGCAGCTCAGTGGGTACTGACTCCATCTACAAAGCAGGAGGTTCAGGAGATGTGGGCTCGATCCCCGGAACGGGGAGATCCCCTGGAGGAGGAAATGGCAACCCACTCCAGTATTCTTGCCTGGAGAATCCCATGGACAGAGGAGTCTGGCGGGCTACAGTCCATGGGGTGGCAAGAGTCGGACACGACTTAGCAACTAAACTACCAAAGATGAGTGATTGATAAAATGATCATTTTGAGACAAATGAGAGTGAACTACTTACCTGCCTTCTCTGTGAATCACCATAAGTACCCTTTCACAGGGCCCAAAATAAATTACAGATTTTTCTCCTCAAAAACATTTATTTACATGAGTATTAGTACAAGTCATTGCACCTGACTCTTTGAAAATGTTAGGAGTCATCCTCAAGAGCTAGAGAAAATATTACTACCAAGAAGATAGATAGATTCATGAGGTTGATTCTGAATGCAAAGATATTATCAAGTACAGTATGATAAGTAGCAAACAAAATTGGAACTGGCTGTCCAATGATAATGCCAATCGGTTTCCATAGTAACATTATTTTAACTTTTGATTTTGATAACTTTCTGTCTAACTCATACATTCTCATGGCATATAAGTACTTCCCAACAAAATCTTCTGTTTATATTGTTTATAGTTTGTACCACATTAACTTTGGCTTTCTTACTATCTTTTGTACTGATGCTAGAGACTGTTTATATCTTAAGTTTTATAAAATACCAGACTTATCTTTTATATTTAATTAATATTCCAAAAATATCACAACTTGTTGTGATTGAAAGAGATTTCATGCTTCAGAAGGGCAAAGCAGATTAAATCCAGTTTTTGAAAAATGAAATAGAAGATCTTCAACAATTTGAAATATAAAATATTTATACAGCTGTTTCAACAGTTATAAAACAAAGTATATTAAGTAAAAATATAAAAGTATCCACTGTTTTTCCCTGATAAACAGGATTTTTTATTAATCCTTTTCAGATGAAATAAGTAATGTTGTATGCAGAAGTGCTCCATAAATATTGTGATTAAAATTTTTATTCTTAAATATGTGATAATAATAAAATGTAACAATGTAACAGCAACCTAAATCTTTGTGTGCATCTCACCAAGCTCATCGACTAGCTACCAATGGAAGACACCGGAAAAAAGAAAAACTGTTAAAAACTGACAGGGTAAAACAAGCTCCACAACTCCACATCTTCTGCAGTGACTAACCTTATTAAAAAAGGAAGCAAAAGGAAAGCTTTATTCTTTATCCTGATCTATGTCATGAATAAACCAACCAATTGAGTCTAGCATAATTTTAGTGCATTTTTCTTAAAAAATAAAGGTCTATTTTTAATTTTTTTTACCTTATATTGAAGGAGAAGTTTAATACATAAGAACAGTTTCCAGGGTGAATTCTGGTAACTTATACAAATTTTTTTAAAGTGAATTTTGAGCCAATATAAATTCACTGTCTCAACAGTAGCTAATACCCATGTCCATAGTAAAATATCTTCTTTCTACTGAAACTCAGGAAATAAAAGCCAATTAAAGGTATGATTTCCAACAATTTTTGAAGACTACCAGTGATGGCCTTATTATAAATAAATGAAGTCACAGGGAAGGGAGAAGTAAAGAAACAAGACCGTATCAGAGCCTTTAACTTGGACACTTAGACTTAAATTCATCCTTCCAGGTTGATGAGTTAATGAGAATGATGATTCCTACTTCTTTAGCCCTGTTGAGATGTAGAGAATAGGGATCATAGTGTATAAAAATCATCAGGATTAGATTTCCCTTAACATGCATACATTCAAAGGGGGAAAACATCTTAAGATGAATTTTCCATAATGAGGCTGAGAAACTAAAGTAATATTAAGTCACTGAGAACATTTATAATTAGAAGAGCCATTTTTAATTTTTTTGATTTTGTTTTTGTTTTCCAGTACCAGATTTGGGTAATATATTCAATATTTTACCAAGTAGAAAAATTATGAATGTTCTCATGACTTAATCATACAACTATGAGAGGGTCAATTGGTGTAATTTTTCTAGTGAGAATATTTGGTGAAAAACCACTCTAGAAATGGACATAGAAGGAACTTACCTCAACCTAATAAAGGCCATGTATGACAAACCCACAGCAAACATTATTCTCAATGGTGAAAACCTGAAAACATTTCCTCTGAGATCAGAAACAAGACAAGGGTGCCCACTCTCACCATCCCCCCTCCACTCTCAATACTTACACAGAGGCGGACACATAGAAAAGGCTCAGTGCTTCTGAACACATGGAGGGATTTTTTGAAAGAACTGTGATGCAGCGTGAAGTAAGTCAGAAAGAGGAAAACCAATCTCGTATACTACTGCATATATATGAAGATGCTAACTACAGAGTTCAGCAACATTTGTAGTAGCATATAAACATTACCCATTTTGTGTGTTGTAATTAAACAAAAGTACAATATGATATCAGTAAGAGTTTTAGTGCTTCATGACGCTTATCCTTCCTTCCAGATCCAAAAATACTCTACTGCTCATCATATATTTCCCAGGTCTCCCTCGTCTCTAACTCTTAATTCCTTAACTCTGCCTTAGCATATCTACTGTCATTCCCTTGATTTCCTCAGTTGCTTCTTATCCAATTCTCCTTCTGTATTTTCCTAAGAGATGGTATTCAAGGGTTGGCTTAAGAAATTATTCCTAATGACAACTGTGACCTGAGTGACCCACCTACAGTTTGGGAGCAAATCACTTAGATTTTCTGTGCCGCTTGTTTCCCATTTTCTAAAACTTGTAATAATGACACTGACCTCCCAGCCTTCCCCAATCAGACTGTGAAGCTCATTATTGCTCATATGACATAGACATATTAGTTTGACTGGTCACCTAGCTATTCCCCATCTACAGCTTTGCTTTCTGTCAGAGAATTTCCCTGTACCCCGAAAGAGTTTCCCTCTACCGCTAAGAAACAAAGTTCTTATTCCCTGACAATTTTCAATATGTTGCCTTACTTTAGGGAAAAGCTTTCCCCAAAACAAACAAAGAAAATAAGAAAGAATCTTATATCCAAGAAGATTAGGGGTGATTATCAGAGAAAACAGTCTTGTGAAAGCATAGATTTTTAGGCTCAGAAATCAATTAAGTCTGCTCTATAGAAAAAAATGCTGTTTGAGGATATGTTACTGCTATTATAATTTGGAGAAAGAGGGGGTGAATATTATACTCAGTGTTGGATGTGAGACTTGATGGATTGGAAGAATTTAAACAATACAAGGTAACTTGCTTGGGGTTTAAGATTTGCAATTGGAGGTCTAGCCTTATTGGATTCATCATAAACAAGGTCAGTTTCTTCCCTGATATTCAGGCTGGTAGAGAGCACTCTCTGCTTTATCTCCAAGGAGATTTTTCACTGCTATATTCCCACTTTAAAAAATTCCTGGGAAATAACTGTTGATTCACTTGGTAGTTCTTGTTCGGCTTAACAGCATGGCCTGTAGCACTAGATGTCCATCATAATCCGTATTCATTTCAGGGAAAAAGAGTAAGATTTAGAGATGTCACACGTAGCAATGGAATTCTTTACCTTGTTATACAAATATTAGAAATTTTCTGAAAACAATTACAAACCGAAATAAAATTGGGAAATTAGGTTTAGCACAGTGCTAGGATGATTGTCTTATTTAAAGGTGACAGAAGCAGTTTCCCAATGCATATACTAGGATTCATTTTTCCCTTGTATCAGGTACTTTAGGGTGTTCAATATCTATTCATGAGAAAATCTCTTACCTAATTCATCAGGACGGAAACTGAATATCTCAAGGGCAATAAAACTGCGTAAGTCAAACTCTATCATAGTAAACTTTTTCTCCTTGGGGTACAAATAAAGCTATCAATTTAAAAACTCTCATTTTGAGAACAAAGCAAAGTAAGAAAATAACAAAAACTCCTAACAAAATTACTACAATTCAACAAAAAAATTTCTATATACATTGCTATGGCCCCAAGGTAATTAGCCCAATATAACATAAAACCTGAGATTGGCTTTGGTGAGAAATTTAGCTCAAATAAATATATGACATGATTACCTTACATAGTTAACACTTTGAGCTCAAATATCTCACCACTCTAAAATAAAAGTATATAAATTTCTGTTCTGTGGCTTAAAAGTATTTGTATTATACATTTGCTCATTTCATCCGTATTACTCAGACTCCTCTACTACTATCAACACATTACCTTTCGATATGATTTATTTCAACCATCTTCATGGCAGAGACAAATTATTTAGCCACTGCATGCTAAACAAACCTGTTTCATTTTGTTACAGAAAACGCTTCTCAGCTTCTGAGTGTTTTCCTTCCAGTTAAAAAGGTCTAAGTCTAATAAAATTTAAAGGTAATCTTACATTTCTTCAAGATCTAGTCTCAATAGATAAGAAAATATTTATCTAGGTAGAATCTTTAGACAATTTAAAGAATAATGGAAAGCTTTCAACTACCTCGTCATTTTAGATGCCCCAAGCAAATAATTTTAGCAAAATGAGCAATTCAAAAATGATTTATTCTGCTGGGTCATTGTATTCAAACATAGCTCCAAGAACGACATCATGTTGATTTGAGGGAATATAACCCTACATTTGGGGACTTGGCTAAATTTTGTCTGAGGCACAAAATACCCAAGAATTTTAGCAAGGAAGAAAGAGGGGAATTAGTTAAAAGATTTCCAGGTAAAACATATATACACACTGCCAGAATACATTAAATTGTTGCATAAAACATTTTAAGCCCTTCTTTGAAATTATAGCAGCCAGCCTTACTTCTGCAGGGACACAAGCAGCTTAAGTGATGACAGTATCCTGAAGAAGCAGATAAGACACAGCAGCCCTAGAGACTCATGGGCTGAAGATGTGGAGTTTGAGATGGAGGAGTCTGAGTGCCTGAATCAGAGCTTTGAATAGAGCCACCCTCTCATCAAAACATCTCTTCTGCACTTGACCTGCATGAAGAGTAAACACTCACATTTGATCCATTCCTCATTTGGGGATTTGTCTGCTATAGCAGCTAAAGTAACCTTCATTTAATCTGCTAAAGAAAAAGCTATCTACCCCAACTCCGGGCATGAAAGAAACATTGATTGCTTTAAATTTCAAGCTTGAAAGAGTTTCATCTTTAATGTGACTGTAGAGGTTTAGAAAGCTTTTCACTGTTGACATCTTTGAGTTGCTTTTGATCTAGCCATATGCTTCTTGGTGCAGCACCTTAAAAATTAAGGGTCGGGGTGGGGGGGGAGGTGCTTTTGACTTGTACTTGTTTATCTCTTTCCAAGGTTTCAAAGATTTGAAATTTTTCTCACCCTGGCACATCAAAAATCTGATTAATGCAAAATTACTCTATGGTTTAGTCAGGACTGAATTGTGGCACTCAATTCACTGTCTATCAGACAAAACTGTTATAAAGCACTAGGGTCTAAGTAGCTCAGGTGGTAAATAATCTGCCTGCAATGCAGGAGACTCCGGTTTGATTCCTGGGTCAGGAATTTTCCTGGAGAAGGGATAGGCTACCCACTCTAGTATTCTTGGGCTTCCCTGGTGGCTCAGCTGGTAAAAAATCTGCCTGTAATGTGGGAGACCTGGGTTTGATCCTTGGGTTGGGAAGATCCCCTGAAGGAGGGCATGGCAACCACCACAGTGTTCTTGCCTGGAGAATCCCATGGACAGAGGAGCCTGGTGGGCTATAGTCCATGGGGTCTCAAAGTCGGACATGACTGAGTGATTAACTACACAGGGTCTAAGTTGAAAACTGTGTTGCCAACCTTGTAACTGTCCCACCACTTAAAACACAGTATCTCATAAAGTGGATTTCTATAGTGTATTACCAATGAAGAGGAGAAATAAGTTGTTAATACTAGTCTCAGTGGTGCAAGAAAATAGGAAAAAATAAAAATGAATAACAGAAAAATGATATTATATGGGTCCCATTAAATCATAATTGGTTAATGTGGTAGACCCACTGCTATGCCAACCATGAACAAACCCTTCGTGTGTCAAACACTTTAATATATTACTTACAATTTTATGGCTTAGGTGCTATCATTATTTACATCTTTCAGATAAAGATAAAGGCTTAGAGAAGCTACGTTATTGTGTGTTAGCCGCTCAGTTAGCACGCTCTGTGTGATAGCCTGGAATTCTCCAGGCAAGAATACATTCCCTCCTCTGGGGGTCTTCCCAACCCAGGGATTGACCCAGGTCTCCTGTATTGTAGGCAGATTTTTACCATCTGAGCTATAAGGGAAGCCTGATTAAGCTGTTAATACTTGCTCAAAATTTGACAATTAACCTGTGAAACCTCAAACCAACACTAAGCCAATTTGCTAATACATTCAATGACCCTTAAATGACTTTCTTTTAAATCTTCACTGAGTTTGTTACATGTTGCTCCTGTCATTTCTGTTCTGATTTTTTGGCCAGGAGGCATGTGGGATCTTAGCCCCCCAGCCAGGGATAGAACCCACACGCCCTGCATCGGAAGGCAAAGCCTTATCCTCTGGACTGCCAAGGAAGTTCAGCAGTGCTTTATTGATGCTGTTGTTGGTGTTGCTTCAGTCATCAAGTTAAGTCCGACTCTTTTGTGAGCCCATGGACTGAAGTCCACCAGGCTCATCTATCCATGGAATTTCCCAGGCAGGAACACTGGAGTGAGTTTCCATTTCCTTCTCCCAGGAGAGTCTTCCTGACCCAGGGATTGAACCCACATCTCCTGCATTGGCAGGCAATTCTTTAGTTCTGAGCCATCAAGGAGTAGCCATTTAATATTACAAAGTATTAGTCAATGTGTTTTATTCTTTTTTTCTGTTATACTGTTATCCTATAATTCTACCCTATTTTGGCCACTTGACATAAGATTACCATTATGACAAGTATTAGCTGAACTAGATCACATAACCTAAATTCTTGATGTTAAAAATAAGTTAATAAATGAGCTCCAGGTACATATGGGGATCTAAAACTATACTGAAGCTCTACTTGTGCGTTTCTCAGTTGTCTTACAGAGAACTCCCTACCTTCTACAGCAGGGCAGATAACCAACCAGAAGTTGGATGAGTTGCATAGGCAGGTGGGACTATATCAGGCTCAGTCAGCACCCAAGGGTCCAGACTCAGCTTGGGAAGCAGCAGTGCCTTCTCCTTTGCCCAGAATTGGGCAAAATATTCTAGAAGCAGAAAGCTTGGAAGAATATCATCAGCATGAGGAGAACTCCACCCTAAAGCATGGCACAAACTGTGGCCCCAGGGAAAAATACAAAAACTGGAGCAGAAGCAAAAAGAGAAGCCTCAACCCAGGGACAGGCTGCTTCCCTGAACCCATAGCTATGACTACCTCTAATCCCTCAGCTTTTCAGACCAGTCCCTGGAAGAAGGCAAGGAAAACCCCTGTTTACTGCATTTTAAATGGATCTAATTTGGAGAATCCAGAATTGAGTGACAGGACATTTTTGCCATCAGGCAGCATGATAACTTGACTTCAAGATTAGGTTGAGACAGAAAAATGTCATTCCAATGTTTGCATATGAAACTACATGATTTTATATACCTCTGTATAAGTAATATATTGTTGCCTTTTTCTGTAATGATAACTCTTAGCAAATGTACTCTCTTAGCAAATTTCAAGGATACAATAGAGTACTGTCAACTAAAATGACCATGCTATGCATTAGATTCCCAAAAATGTATACATGCAGTAAATCAACACATTCAGTTTGGTTCAATCACTCAGGCATGTCCAACTCTTTGTGAGCCCATGGACTGCAGCACCTCAGACCTCCCCATCCATCACCAACTCCCAGAGTTTACTCAAACTCCTATCCATAGAGTCGGTGATACCATCCAACTATGTCATCCTCTGTCGTCCCCTTCTTCTGCCTTCAATCTTTCCCAGCATCAGGGTCTTTTCCAATGAGTCGATTCTTCACATCAGGTGGCCAAAGTATTGGAGTTTCAGCTTCAGTATCAGTACTTCCAATGAATATTCAGGACTGATTTTCTTTAGGATGGACTTGTTGGATCTCCTTGCTGTCCAACGGACTCTCAAGAGTCTTCTCCAAAACACGGTTCAAAAGCATCAATTCTTCGGTGCTCAGCTTTCTCTATAGTCCAACTCTCACATCCATACATGACTATTGGAAAAATCATAGCTTTGACCAGATGGACCTTTGTCTCTGCTTTTTAATATGCTGTCTAGGTTGGTCATAGCTGTTCTTCCAAGAAACAAGCGTCTTTTAATTTCATGGCTGCAGTAACCATCTGCAGTGATTTGGGAACCCCAAAAAAATAGTCTCTGACTGTTTCCATTGTTTCCCCATCTATTTGCCATGAAGTGATAGGGCTGGATGCCATGATCTTAGTTTTCTGAATGTTGAGCTTTAAGCCAACTTTTTTGCTCTCCTCTCTTACTTTTATTAAGAGGCTCTTTAGTTCTTCTTTGCTTTCTGCCTTAAGGGTGGTTTCATCTGCATATCTGAGGTTATTGATATTTCTCAAAGCAGTCTTGATTCCAGCTTGTGCTTCATCCAGCCTGGCATTTTGATTGATGTCTTCTGCATGTAAGTTAAATAAGCAGGGTGACCATATACACCCTTGAGATACTGCTTTCCTGATTTGGAACCAGTCTGTTGTTCCATGTCCAGTTCTAACCATTGCTTCTTGACCTGCATACAGATTTTCAGGAGGCAGGTCAGGTGGTCTGGTATTCTCATCTCTTGAAGAAATTTCCACAGTTTGTTGTGATCCACACAGTCACAGGGTTTGGCATAGTCAATAAAGCAGAAATAGATGTTCTTCTGGTACTTTCTTGCTTTATCGGTGATCCAGCGGATGTTGGTAATTTGATCTCTGGTTGCCCTGCCTTTTCTAAATCCAGCAAGTACATCTGGAAATTCATCGTTTACATACTGTTGAAGCCTGGCTTAGGGAATTTTAAGCATTACTTTGCTAGTGTGTGAGATGAGTGCAATTGTGTGATAGTTTGAACATTCTTTGGCACTGCCTTTCTTTGGGATTGGAATGAAAACTGACCTTTTCCAGTCCTGTGGCCACTGCTAAGTTTTCCAAATTTGTTCACATATTGAGTGCAGCACTTTCACAGCATCATCTTTTAGGATTTGAAATAGCTCAACTGGAATTCCATCACCTCCACTAGCTTTGTTTGTAATGATGATTCCTAAGGCCCATTTGACTTCATATTCCAGGATGTCTGGCTCTAGGTGAGTGATCACACCATTGTGATTATCTGTGTCATGAAGGTCTTTTTTGTACAGTTCTTCTGTGTATTCTTCCCACCTCTTAATATCTTCTCATTCTGTTACTCAATCATCACATTGTGCACTTTAAAAAAGGAAAATCACAGTATACAATCTAAATATGTGCAATTTTTATTTGTCAGTCATACTTCAAGAAATTTACTGATAAGAAAAATATGCTGTTCATACTTGTGTGTTTCTAGGATACCTTTTGCTTCTTTTTGCATGCTTCCTCCATAAGTTCATGCTTACTGAACCATGAAGAATCATAGTGACCTATTTATAAAACTTTTAAACATAACATACAAAGGAAGAGTACAATGCTTAGCATTTGGTAGGTGCTTAAAAATCAGTTGTTGAATTTAAAATGATAGTACAGGACCCCATATTATCATCTACATTTTTCTTACAGAGTCTCACTAAGAAAGAGAGTAGAAAATAGACACTAGATCTAGTAAGTAAAATGCCTTTTTTATGATTAGTTATCCAGTGGATGCTGTATCTGAGGCTTCAGCACTTTCATATCCAAAGGATTCTCTGGGTGGTATCAAAATTACTACCACAGGGCTATCCACAAAATTAAAGAAAATGTTATTCAAATACAGTACATGTGCATGCATTTTAGTGCCCCTAAATCTCTCTGAAAATGAAAGATATTGATAGTTAACTGCATTCTCAGAAGGAAGAAGGGTGACTCATTTCTCAAAAAGTCATATTAAATTTTCACTTCCTTCTGAAATTTGGGATCATAATAAGAACAAACATTTCTAGCTTTCCTAGAGCTGTATTTAATTGATGCTATTGTTAAAATCAGTTGTCAAATAATCTATAAATGCACTGCAAACTTCTTAGTGCTGTAAACAGCATGTAAAACTAAGAAAGCGTACAAATGACCTTACTGTGTAATTGTTTTTCTATCTATTATTAGATTTCTTTACTAAATTTTGTGGGCAATTTTTTGGGTTTAATAATGAGCAGAGATTATGAGCCTTTATAATTATTGTATATCCACCTCCATACAACCAGTCTCTTATCAGGAGAAAATCAAGATTATGCAAAATGGCTAGGAAGATACCAGGTCTAAGGAGCACACATTACATCGCCCAGCATTGTGAGTGACAGAGTGCTGTCTCCCAGGAAGGACCTAAGCATCTACTTAGAGCAACATTGGGTGAATAATAAATGCTGATCGTAGGAGGAAATGACTTTGCTTTCTGCTAATGAAATTAAGAAGTTGAAACTAAGCTACTTTATAAACTTTAAGAACTATCTTTTAATAAGTGGATTAACTACATTAATGCTTTTAGCAGCTTTAATCTCCCATATTTAAACCAAGTCTGTTTTAACAAATGAAAACAAGATTCAGGCTGAGGTCAACTTTAATCTGCAGGAGAACTTTCAAAAAATATTAAAAGATGTTTACCCATCTCATCACTTTGCAGGAATGGGAAGTGAATACTTTATTATGAAATCCCTAGTGAGTATAAGGCTTACTATCTTGGTTTTGAAACTTTTTAAAAGCCTAATATATTGGTAATGAAGCAAATCGCTAATGACTCAAGCATCAACTTGAGGAATGAGCTTCTATATAATCCACTGATGTACAGGAATAAAAAAGTTATATATTTATCTCTGAGGATAACCACTGTGCATAAAGTTTAATATATCCTGAATTATTACATTATAGCTTAAGAATATACAAATATTGTACACTTTAAAACAACAGATACAAGAAAATCTATTGTTAATGGAAACAGTCATCTTAGAGTCAGCAGAGGCATGTGATCAAACTTCCGTATGATGATAATTCACAGACCACAGGAAACAAAAATCTACCTCCTCAACCTATTAAAAATATAAGTCTAAAATAACTTGCAGGAATTCACCCTTAAAATATTGGCAGCATCTTCTTATAAGTCATGGCTCAAGTAAGAGTGTTAAGCATAATTGTTTCTTTCAACATTATAGGCATCTTATCAAATTTAAAACAAAAAAGTGCCATGTAGATATGATTAATAGTATTAAGCCTAGACAGAGAGCAAGATAATTTACAGAGAAATTATTAGACCTCAAAAGGGATTCAAAACCTAGGTCCCAGCTGACTGCTGGCTAGCAGTCGCCCTCAGTTTCTTGCCACTTTGGGATTAACCGGAACAACAGTGTTAGAAAGTCAGAGTGCAAGCAAAGACACGACAAATATCCAGGCCCTTCTTTTTGAAAATGAAAATCAACACTTATTTGTCATTTCTAAAACTACTATTCATTAACATAATAGAATAATCTTTAGAAACAACACTCAGTGTCATTTGTCTCTAATCGTGCCACGGCCTTTTATAACCTAATCTCGGAAGTCACTGGTGATCACTTTTGTCATAATTTATTTCTTAGAAGCAACTCCTAGGTCCATCCCTACTCAAGAGGAAGGAGGTTCTACAGGGACACAAACAGTAGGATGTGGAAACCACTGAGAGTCACTTTAGAAGCAGCCAGCTATAGCTGTAGAGAGGAAGAGGCAGTCCTTTGAATTTCTTGATGCTTCCTGGAATCAAGAGTCAGCTTACGGCTAGACATGAGGTTCTCTTTGTTTTGTCAAGCTTTACCATGTAGTTATGTTCACCCAAGAAATGCCTGGTTTATACCTGCTCTAGCAGTATTTCATCTCTTCACTGCCTCCTTACATTCTAAAAGGGTCCCAGTTTAGACAACAAATTAAATCGTCACCCAAGATCTTAGACTCTAACTGGGTTTCTCACCCCAGTTGATTTTATCAGAGTTTTTAAGTACAGATGGCTCCATAACAGACAAGAGATACATTTCAAAAGCCAGCAGAATCTTCATAAAAGAGCACGGAATTCACATAAGTAATTAATGTTCCCTCAGTGCAAATAGATAGTCATTATACAAGGAGAAGAGTGACTTCTGGCTCTCTTAATTGATCAAACAATTAAAAACTATTACATTGAGAAACTATAGGAGGTTTAAATTTCCATTTTCAGAGAAAATATTCTGAATTTTCCCATAAGATCTATATCTCAGTCAGTATTTATCTCACACAGTAAGGAACATCTACACAAGTCATCAGTATCATCAATTCACTTATGGTAGCACTGAAGAAAATCAGAAATTAAAGACCTGATCTCTGGCCTGAGTATGTTTATGGTATCTTTGGTGAGACAGAACGTAGACGTTAACCAACAAAACCACGAATTAAATGATCCACAGCAAATCACTGTTAGAGAAAAGACATCCAAAGATTGAAAATATCATAGGTAACTGAACTACTTAGCGATGAAAGTTTTACAGAAGCAATGTTTTTTGTGTCTAACAAAATAGTTCACAGTTGAGTAAGAACAGAGAGGAAGGAGGTTTCAAACAAGGTGAAGGGCATATGGTAAGCACTGAGGCGAGAAACTTTAAAAAACCAAAGGATTCCATGGGGAAATAAAGTAATTCTAGTCATCTAGTGGGTAGGTGTGATCAGGCTGGAAAGGCAAAGTAGACCTATAATAGGCAGGGTTTCAAGTATGGTACAAGAAAGTTACCAGATCAGAGTGGCAGTGTTTAAGGTTAATCTGACTTAACTATGTAGGATAAATTATGAGAGAAAACATAAGAGAGAGAGGAGTCAACCAGTTTAGGTATTTTAAAAAGAGAGTTAACAATGAGATTAGAAAAGACAGGAAATGCAGTTAACTTGCATGAGTCCTGGCAGAATATGGAAACTGATTGGTCTTGATTAACGACGAAAGGACTAAAGGCAGCTTCCGAATCAAGCATGGGTGACAATCAAATCGAACAGTGGTCTGGTAGGTAATGTAAGCAATAAAACTGAGGCATATGTAAGTAAGTAAATATGTTACTCCTTATTTTTCATGGGACACTTTGTCTTCCCAGTTTCATTCTATAACTTTGACAGAGATGAGTGCTCTATCAGAAGAAAACATTTACTCTAGTATAAGGATGCTTTTGAACTGTGGTGTTGGAGAAGACTCTTGAGAGTCCCTTGGACTGCAAGGAGTTCCAACCAGTCCATCCTAAGGGAAATCAGTCCTGAATATTCATTGGGAGGACTGATGTTGAAGCTGAACCCCCAATGCTTTGGCTACCTGATGTGAAGAACTGATTCCTTGGAAAAGACCCTGATGCTGAGAAAGATTGAAGGCGGGAGGAGAAGGGGATGACAGAGGATGAGATGGTTGGCTGGATGGCATCACCGACTCAGTGGACATGAGTTTCAATAAACTCCGGGAGTTGGTGACGGACAGGGAGGCCTGACATGCTGCAGTCCATGGGGTCACAAGGAGTTGGACATGACTGAGGGACTGAACTGAAGCAAAAAAAAAATTTTTTTTTCCACCCCAATTCAGAGGCAAAAGGATGAGTGGGAAGACCAAGGTGATAACATCGAGGACATGCCCCATCTTCAGGACTTGTTCTCATTTCACTCAGCTCTTACCCTGAAGGAATTCATGCCAAATACAGACCTGCCAGTCTTTCAAGAGAAGGCAGAAATGTGTCTGCTATCATACAACAGTATGTAAATGTATGCCCTAAGGCTCTAAAACAGTCCTACCAAAACATTATATATTTATCTAGGCGTGATCTATGGGCTGAGAGTTGAGTTTAAAGATGCTAATATTTAGTGCTATTTTATCTTTTACTTACCTTACTGAATGAACCCTAAAACACCTTCCCAGTATAAAATGTACATATTTTATATACTCATACATATCTTGTCAACACATGTGGAAAACTGGCCACTTGTTTCATTTTTCTTTCTCAGACTAAGTGAATCAATAAGCTGACAGCAGATGATATAACTTAGATCACAAAAGCCAGGACTCCCCACAATGTGGATTTGACTCCTTTAGTTTTTATATAACAGAACCAACATGTACTATTTATGTAGATATTTAATATTCTGTATTGTCTTTATGTTTACTTATGTCAGTTTATTTAAGGGTCTCCCCCAGAAGCAGCAGCAATGATTCAATAACTACCAAACCTCTTATGTAAATAAGGGGCTCTCTCCTAACAATCCATTCTGTGTAATTCAAACATGCAATAATCTAATATGTAATTTCCTATCCATAAATTTTCTAATAGTATGAAAGTTTCTACACCCAGAAATGTTAGATATAGTTTCTATATAAAATAATTATAGATTTATCATTCACCACTTTGCCACCATTTTACTGTCAATTCAGTTCAGTGGCTCAGTCATGTCCGACTCTTTGCGACCCCAGGAATCACAGCACGCCAGGCCTCCCTGTCCATCACCAACTACCAGAGTTCACTCAGATACACGTCCATCAAGTCAGTGATGCCATCCAGCCATCTCATCCTCGGTCATCCCCTTCTCCTCCTGCCCCCAATCCCTCCCAGCATCAGAGTCTTTTCCAATGAGTCAACTCTTAGCATGAGGTGGCCAAAATACTGGAGTTTCAGCTTTAGCATCAGTTCTTCCAAAGAAATCCCAGGGCTGATCTCCTTCAGAATGGACTGGTGGGATCTCCTTGCAGTCCCAGGAACTCTCAAGAGTCTTCTCCAACACCACAGTTCAAAAGCAGCAATTCTTCAGCGCTCAGCCTTCTTCACAGTTCAACTCTCACATCCATACATGATCACAGGAAAAACCATAGCCTTGACTAGATGGACCTTTGTTGGCAAAGTAATGTCTCTGCTTTTGAATATACTATCTAGGTTGGTCATAACTTTTCTTCCAAGGAGTAAGCATCTTTTAATTTCATAGCTGCAATCACCATCTGCAGTGAGTTTAGAGCCCCCCAAAAGTAAAGTCTGACACTGTTTCTACTGTTTCCCCATCTATTTGCCATGAAGTGATGGGACCAGATGCCATGAATGTTGAGATTTAAGCCAACTTTTTCACTTTCCTCTTTCACTGTCATCAAGAGGCTTTTTAGTTCATCTTCACTTTCTGCCATAAGGGTGGTGTCATCTGCATATCTGAGGTTATTGAGATTTCTCCCAGCAATCTTGATTCCAGCTTGTGTTTCTTCCAATCCAGTGTTTCTCATGATGTACTCTGCATATAAGTTAAATAAGCAGGGTGGCAATACACAGCCTTGACGTACTCCTTTTCCTATTTGGAACCAGTCTGTTGTTCCATGTCCGGTTCTAACTGTTGCTTCCTGACCTGCATACAGATTTCTCAAGAGACAGGTCAGGTGGTCTGGTATTCCCATAAATATCCTGAATTTCACACTTTTAAATATTTGTGTGCTTTTGGTTTTTATTTAGATGGAGTATATTAATTGAGGCTGAAATTTCTTTAACATTTGGTATTATTAATAATGTCCATCTATGCCTCAGTTACATCAACTTATGAAACTCAGTTTTTTATTATTATTTACTTTATTTAACATATACATAAGTTGAAAAACACGACAGAAGCTAAGTAACTATAGAAATTACTTGTTGGATGTATGAGGTATAAATAGAAAGCAAATTATGGGGACTAAGCAATCAATAGCTTGGGTTTTCTTTAATTTGCTGCAATATAAGTGACTTTACAATATCAATAATCATTTATAAAAATACATTTTTAAGTTATATATCATTTATATAATATGCTTAGCTAATTCTCTAAACTAGAACTGATATTCAAATTCTGTATATTAGACTATTTGTAATTTTATTCTGCCCACTATTTTTTATTCTAGTCAAGTCACAATATGAGACTAAAAGTGAAAAACAATCCTGTCTCTGGCCCTGGAACTCCAATATTATTTGTATAGAGAAATTAAGCCAACAATTTTGGTTGTATTATGAAACTCTCTTTTATAATGAGAACAGTCTTAAGGAATTTTAACAGCTAAAATGTCACAACCTATTTTTTACATTGAAATATTATATACTATTACATAAATATTATTACATAAAATAATATGCTCTTTATTAAAGTCTTAAGTTTTTTTTAATTTTTTAATGTTTCTTATTTTATGGATAGGGATTAATATCCAGTAGCTATTTGTGAGCATTGCCAGGAGTTTTTATAAGTAATTTCACCTTTTTAAATATTTTTCCTTAAATAGAAGGCAAAATAGTTTCACTGGGATTGCGCTAATTTTGGATTTGTGATAACATTAGACAAGGACTACCCAGTATGTACGATATATATTTGCAAAATAAATTAACACTGCAAACCACATGTGATCTAATTAGTAAAATAGTCTGAATAAACATTTAACAGCATAAACCCTCTGTCATTCCTGAATACGTGATGGATCCATGTATCTCCAAGCCTTTTGGTGCTGCGGTTGCTGAAGACAACAGTGAACACAGTGGACCCCATTACATTATCACACTTTCTAGGGTAAGAGTGTTTATCCCAGTAGCGGAGGCAGTGATGAGCATCTTCCAGCTCTTTGAGAATGGTGACGTCGGGAAGAGCTAGTATGTTTCTTAAGTTATGCTCTACTTTTCAAAAGAAAACTGAAAATAATTTCTGAGTACCTATTTTGTGCTACTATTTTATATGCGTTATTGAAATCCGACTTTACAACAATCCTACAAGGTACTCACTACTATTCCTAATTGATACATGAGCAAACTAAAGCTCACACAGTTTGCGTTAGTCTTGGGTTATTTAGCTATGAATTACTAGAGTCAAGTTCCCATGCTCCAAACATATTTTTATTTATAGACTTAGTTACAGCTTTAGATTCACCTCAAGATTATTTTCTAGAAAAATTTCCATTGTAGATTTGTGACATTTTCCTTTGTTGAATATTTATTCCTTTATTTTTTCAGATAGCACTTTATTGAATGAATCTGAAATAAATTTCAGTACTGGGCTCTAGAAAGAAAAAAAAATAATGCACATATACTGCCCTTGCAGTAACTAATCCTTGGAATGAAGATTGCTGGGAGAAATATCAATAACCTCAGATATGGAGATGACACCACCCTTATGGCAGAAAGTGAAGAAGAACTAAAGAGCCTCTGATGAAAACGAAAGAAGAGAGTGAAAAAGTTGGCTTAAAGTTCAACATACAGAAAACTAAGATCCTGGCATCCGGTCCCATCCCTTCATGGCAAATAGATGGGGAAAGAGTGGAAACAGTGGCTGACTTTATTTTTCTGGGCTCCAAAATCACTGCAGATGGTGACTGCAGCCATGAAATTTAAAGACACTTACTCCTTGGAAGGAAAGTTATGACCAACCTAGACAGCATATTAAAAAGCAAAGACATTACTTTGCCAACAAAGGTCTGTCTAGTCAAGGCTATGGTTTTCCCAGGAGTCATGTATGGATAAGAGTTGGACTACAAAGAAACCTGAGTGCCAAAGAATTGATGCTTTTGAACTGTGGTGTTGGAGAAGACTCCTGAGAGTCCCTTGGACAGCAAGGAGATCCAAGCAATTCATCCTAAAGGAGATCAGTCCTGGGTGTTCATCGGAAGGACTGATGTTGAAGCTGAAACCCCAATATTTGGCCACCTGATGTGAAGAGCTGACTCATTTGAAAAGACCCTGATGCTGGGAAAGATTGAGGGCAGGATGAGAAGGAGACAACAGAGAATGAGATGGTTAGATGGCATCACCGACTCAATGGCCATGAGTTTGAGTAAACTCCAGAAGTTGGTGATGGATAGGGAGGCCTGGCATCCTGCAGTCCATGGGGTCACAAAGAGTCGGACATGACTGAGCAACTGACCTGAACTGCCCTTGCAAAGCTTGGAGTCTAGTACAAAGAGAGGATGGTGCGCATGCATGCTTGTGGGTTAGTGCATAAAAGTTTCAGCGCTAACACAGAATTACTCAGAAACAAATGGTCTGATCACAAAAGAGAGAAACATCAATTGTTACTGTGCAGTGAGACTCCAGAGGGGAAGTGTTGTGTTGAGTCTCCAGTAATGACTTAGTAGATAAAATGAAAAGAGAGGCAAGTGCACAGACATTAGAGAATTTGAGAACATGGGGCCTTAGGGAATTGCAATCACTTGGCACATTTGGTATTAAGGGTGGTTTTAAAAGGTGAACAGGGACCAGGTCATGAAAGCTTGTTTATACTATGGTCAATAATTAGGCCTCTGCAGTGGTCTTTGAAGTTTCAGAGAAAGGAGCAATACAATGTGACTTATGTTTAGAAGGATCATTCTGTGACAATGTAGAGAAGGGTATGTGGATTCCTGAAGGCACAAAACCAGTTAGATGAGTATTTCAACAATCCAGGAACAAATGAAGGGTCAGAAATAAGGCAGGATCATTAGCACTAAAGGGGAGAGGTCAGATACAAGAAGTTAATGAGGTAGCATTGCCAGTTCCCGACCACCAAGCATATTTTGGATTGACAGAAGAGGCAGACTGAAGATGACTCCAGCTTCTAGTTTAGGCTGGACTACTTCAGCAGGAACTAGAGATCAAATTGCCAGCCTTCTTTGGATCATAGAGAAAGCAAGGGAATTCCAGAAAAACATCTACTTCTGCTTCATTGACTACACTAAACTCTTTGACTGTGTGGATCAAAACAAACTGTGGAAAATTCTTAAAGACATGGGAATACCAGACCTGTCTCCTGAGAAAACTGCATGTGGGTCAAGAAGCAACAGTTAGATCCAGACATGGAAACAATGGATCGGTTCAAAAGTGGGAAAGGACTACGAAAAGACTGTATACTGTCACCCTGCTAATTTAACTTATAAGCAGAGTACATCCTGTAAAATGCCAGGCTGGATGAAGCACAAGCTGGAATCAAGATAGCCAGGAAAAATATCAATAATCTCAGATATGCATATGACATCTCACTTATGGCAGAAAGCAAAGAGGAAATAAAGAGCCCCTTGATGAAAGTGAAAGAGGAGAGTGAAAAAGTTGGCTTAAAGCTCAACATTTAAAAATGAAGATCATGTCATCTGGTCCCATCACTTCATGGCAAACAGAAGGGGAAAAATTGGAAACAGCGACAGATTTTAGATTCTTGGGCTCCAAAATCACTGCAGATGATGACTGCAGCCATGAAATTAAAAGATGCCTGCTCCTTGGAAGGAAAGCTATGACAAACCCAGACAGCCTATCAAAAAGCAGAGATATCACTTTGCCGACAAAGGTCCATATAGTTAAAGCTATGGTTTTTCCAGGATTCCTGTACGGATGTGAGAGTTGGACTATAAGGAAGGCTGAACGTGAAAGAGCTGATACTTCTGAACTGTAGTACTAGAGAAGGCTCTTGAGAATTCCTTGGACAACAAATCAAGGGACAACAGTCCATCCTAAAGGAAATCAGTCCTGAATATTCATTGGAAGGACTGATGCTGAAGCTGAATCTCCAATACTTTGGCTGCCTGATGTGAAGACCTGACTCATTGGAAAAGACCCTGATGCTGGGAAAGAGAAGGGAGTGGCAGAGGATGAGATGGTAAGATGGTATGACTAACTCAATGGACATAAGTTGAGCAAACTCCGGGAGATTGTGAAGGACAGGGGAGCCTGGCATGCTGCAGTCCATGGGGCCACAAAGAGGTGGACATGACTTAGCAACTGAACAACAACAATTTCAGCAGTAGTTAATCTGTATGGGGAACACAGAAGAAAGGTCAGGTTTAAAGGCCGAGTTACAACTTTGACATGCTGATTTCAAGAGACCTATTTTTGTGCACAACTGGTGATATCTAGCAGGCTGGTGGGAATATGAATCTGAAGCCCAGAAGAAAGGTTTGACACCAAATCCTTGCCCAGACTATGCTGACCTGATGTTTCTGAAATATGGTCATAATTTTTTTTCATCTTAGGCTCTCTGGCTGTTTGTTTAAAATTAGTTTCTAAATTTTCCAGAAATTTGATAAGCTCACCTTCCTCCCAGTAACGACAAGTTTGGACTAGTCGATTTGAAGATATTGTGCCCAGTAAACCAAACCTAAAATACAATTAGAGTTAATCTGAACTCTGTCATTAATTTTCAGTGTCACCTTAGGCCAATTATTTAACCTTTCTATGTGTTAATGTTCCCAGTTGTGAAATGCAATACTGTAATACAAGCTAATACACCCAGCTAAGGGAAAGAAAAGTAATATAAACTTTACTAAAGTGCTTAGTAAATAGAAAATCTTATATAAATGCTAATCTAAATATATTTCCAATTTTTATCACTGTGCTGTTAATAGCTTAGAAAGGGAAGGGGTGACAGGCACAAAGTACTACTCCACAATTGGCTGCAAAGCAAGAGAAAAAAAATGGGATAAAATGCACACACAACAGCCTCTAATACAGCATCTATTTACTGGCAATTCTGACCAGTGGCTAAAAATTCTTATGAATTTCTATGAGCTACCATGATTGAATTATGGAGTCATCATCCCCAAACCCATGGAAAACTACACCCTGTGTGTGACACTCTGGTTTCTGGTGAACATGGGAAGCAGACTCATTATTTAGCATTTTCAATAATTTACCTAAGCTGTTCACTGAGCTGAGATGCCAAGCTAAGTTTTGCTTTAAGAATGGATTGCTTATAGGGCTTCCCTGGGGGTTCAATTGTTAAGCATCTGACTGCCACCACAGGAGACACAGGTTCAGTCCCTGGTCTGGGAAAATCCCACAGGCTGTGGAGCAACTAAGCCTATGTGCTACAACTACTGAGCTTGCACTCGAGAGCCCTTCAGTCACCTCTGCTGAAGCCTGTGTGCCTAGAGACTGCTCTGCAAGAGAAGCCGCTGTAGTGAGCAGGCCATACACTGCAGTGAAGAGTAGCCCCAGCTCACAGAAACTAGAGAGAAAGCCTGTGTGCAGCAGCAAAGACCCACCACAGCCAAAAAATAAAATCAATCAAAAAAAATAAAAAAGAATGGACACTTAGAGAGTTAGAAATTGGAGCACTCACGCCTGGGAAGACAGGGATGACTCTATCTGGGAAATATCTATGCACAGAGCCCTGAATAATTCTGTCCTCAAGGCCAAAGCCCAATGCACTGCTTTGATTTTTATTTATTTATTTTATTATTATTATTTTTAAAATTTTTATTTTTACTTTATTTTACTTTACAATACTGTATTGGTTTTGCCATACATTGACATGAATCCACCACATGTGTACATGAGTTCCCAAACATGAGCCCCCCTCCCACCACCCACCCCATATCATCTCTCTGGATCATCCCCATGCACCAGCCCCAAGCATCCTGTATCCTGCATCGGACATAGACTGGCAATTCGTTTCTTACATGATAGTATACATATTTCAATGCCATTCTCCCAAATCATCCCACCCTCTCCCTCTCCCTCAGAGTCCAAAAGTCTGCTCTACACATCTGTGTCTCTTTTGCTGTCTTGCATACAGGGTTATCATTACCATCTTTCTAAATTCCATATATATGTGTTAGTATGCTGTATTGGTGTTTTTCTTTCTGGCTTACTTCACTCTGTATAATCAGCTCCAGTTTCATCCATCTCATTAAAACTGATTCAAATGTATTCTTTTTAATGGCTGAGGAATATTCCATTGTGTATATGTACCACAGCTTTCTTATCCATTCATCTGCTGATGGACATCTAGGTTGCTTCCATGTCCTGGCTATTATAAACTGTGTTGCGATGAACATTGGGGTACATATGTCTCTTTCAATTCTGGTTTCCTCGGTGTGTATGCCCAGCAGTGGGATTGCTGGGTCATAAGGCAGTTCTATTTGCAATTTTTTAAGGACTCTCCACACTGTTTTCCATAGTGGCTGTACTAGTTTGCATTCCCCTCAACAGTGTAAGAGGGTTCCCTTTTCTCCACACCCTCTCCAGCATTTATTGCTTGCAGAATTTTGGATCGCAGCCATTCTGACTGGTGTGAAATGGTACCTCATTGTGGTCTTGATTTGCATTTCTCTGATAATGAGTGATGTTGAGCATCTTTTCATGTGTTTGTTAGCCATCCGTATGTCTTCTTTAGAGAAACGTCTATTTAGTTCTTTGGCCCGTTTTTTGATTGGGTCATTTATTTTTCTGGAATTGAGCTGCAGGAGTTGCTTGTATATTTTTGAGATTAGTTGTTTGTCAGTTACTTCATTTGCTATTATTTTCTCCTATTCAGGAGGCTGTCTTTTCACCTTGCTTGTATTTTCCTTTGTTGTGCAGAAGCTTTTAATTTTAATTAGATCCCATTTGTTTATTTTTGCTTTTATTTCCAGAATTCTGGGAGGTGGATCATAGAGGATCCTGCTGTGATTTATGTCTGAGAGTGTTTTGCCTATGTTCTCCTCTAGGAGTTTTATAGTTTCTGGTTTTCTGTTTAGATCTTTAATCCATTTTGAGTTTATTTTTGTGTGTGGTGTTAGAAAGTGATCTAGTTTCATTCTTTTACAAGTGGTTGACCAGTTTTCCCAGCACCACTTGTTAAAGAGATTGTCTTTACCCCATTGTATATTCTTGCCTCCTTTGTGAAGACAAGGGTGCCCACTTTCACCACTACTATTCAACATAGTTCTGGAAGTTTTGGCCACAGCAATCAGAGCAGAAAAAGAAATAAAAGGAATCCAAATTGGAAAAGAAGAAGTAAAACTCTCACTGTTCGCAGATGACATGATCCTCTACATAGAAAACCCTAAAGACTCCACCAGAAAATTACTAGAGCTAATCTATGAATATAGTAAAGTTGCAGGATATAAAATCAACATACAGAAATCCCTTGCATTCCTGTATACTAATAATGAGAAAGTAGAAAAAGAAATTAAGGAAACAATTCCATTCACCATTGCAATGAAAAGAATAAAATACTTAGGAATATATCTACCTAAAGAAACTAAAGACCTATATATAGAAAACTATAAAACACTGATGCAAGAAACCAAAGAGGACACTAATAGATGGAGAAATATACCATGTTCATGGATCAGAAGAATCAATATAGTGAAAATGAATATAATATCCAAAGTAATCTACAGATTCAGTGCAATCCCTATCAAGCTACCAGCCACATTTTTCACAGAACTAGAATAATTTCAAGATTTGTATGGAAATACAAAAAACCTCGAATAGCCAAAGCAATCTTGAGAAAGAAGAATGGAACTGGAGGAATCAACTTGCCTGACTTCAGGCTCTACTACAAAGCCACAGTCATCAAGACAGTATGGTACTGGCACAAAGACAGAAATATAGATCAATGGAACAAAATAGAAAGCTCATAAATAAATCCACACACATATGGACACCTTATCTTTGACAAAGGAGGCAAGAATATACAATGGAGTAATGCACTGCTTTGAAATGTGACTTTCCTACATGTTGTTCTTGACACATTCTTCCCCATCCTCCATTTCTCTCCTTTTCTGTTCCTTGCTGCCCACTCCCTGACTTTCCATGGTATTGATGAGGGATGTAGGTGCCAGAGACCCACACCTAGGCAGAAACCACTTCTAGGAGGCTCCCAGGAAAATGAGCTGCTTCCAGGTAGAGTTTCCATGGTACCATGGCATTTTTAGGAGACTACCCTGTCTTTCAATTTCAGGATCCTCTGAAGCCTGCATCTCTAGTCTTTAACCTGTACTCCAGAAGTCAGAGTTTCTAAGTCATTTATTTATTTTTAATTAATTTATTTTTTATTGAAGGTTAATTGCTTTCCAAAATTTTACTGTTTTCTGTCAAAACTCAACATGAATCAGCCATAGGTATACATATATCCTCTCCCTCTTAAACCTCCCTTCCCGCTCCCTCCCCATTCCACCCCTCTAGGTTGATACAGATATCCTGTTGGAGTTTCCTGAGACATTTATTTATTTTTAAAACATGTGTATTAAAAAACCTTTGTTTCAGGCACCATGCTGGGTACGGAATGATGATGAGGGTTAGAAGTTTTTAAAGGTGTTTACAATAGAATGCTAGCCACAGTCATTGTAATGATGTTTGCTGAGGAGTTTTCCATGCCAGGAACTCTATATACTAGTGATATGCTCTTTTATACTCATGTAAATTCAGCTTCATGGCAAATAGATGGATAAACAGTGGAAACAGAGGCAGGCTTTACTGTGGGGGGCTCCAAAATCACTGAAGATAGTGACTGCAGCTGTGAAATAAAAAACACTCCTTGGAAGAAAAGTTATGACCAAATAAGAAAGCATACTCAAAAAGAGAGACATTACTTTGTCAACAAAGGTCCATCTGGTCAAGGCTATGGTTTGTCCAGTGGTCATGTATGGATGTGAGAGTTGGACTATACAGAAAGCTGATTGCTGAAGAATTGATGCTTTTGAACTGTGGTGTTGGAGAAGACTCTTGAGAGTCCCCTGGACTGCAAGAAGATCCAACCAGTCCATCATAAAAGAAATCAGTCCTGAATATTCATTGGAAGGACTGATGTTGAAGCTGAAACTCCAATACTTTGGCCACTTGATGTGAAGAGCTAACTCATTGCAAAAGACCCTGATGCTGAGAAAGACTGAAGGAAGGAGAAGGGGACAACAGAGGATGAGACAGTTGGATGGCATCACTGACTCAATGGACATGAGTTTGGGTAAACTCTGGGAGTTGGTAATGGACAGGCAGGCCTGGCGTGCTGCAGTCCTTGGGGTTGCAAAGAGTTAACCACGACTGAGCAACTGAGCTGAACTTCAAGTTCAGCTTCAGTTCAATTCAGTTGCTCAGTCGTATCTGACTCTTTGCGACCCCATGAATCGCACCACGCCAGGCATCCCTCTCCATCACCACATTCCGGAGTTCACTCAGACTCACGTCCATCGAGTCAGTGATGCCATCCAGCCATCTCATCCTCGGTCGTCCCATTCTCCTCCTGCCCCCAATCCCTCCCAGCATCAGAGTCTTTTCCAGTGAGTCAACTTTTTGCATCAGATGGCCAAAGTACTGGAGTTTCAGCTTTAGCATCATTCCTTCCAAAGAAATCCCAGGGCTGATCTCCTTCAGAATGGACTGGTTGGATCTCCTTGCAGTCCAAGGGACCCTCAAGAGTCTTCTCCAACACCACAGTTCAAAAGCATCAATTCTTCGGTGCTCAGCCTTCTTCACAGTCCAATTCTCACATCCATACATGACCACAGGAAAAACCATAGCCTTGACTAGACGGACCTTAGTCGGCAAAGTAATGTCTCTGCTTTTCAATATGCTGTCTAGGTTGGTCATAATTTTCCTTCCAAGGAGTAAGCGTCTTTTAATTTCATGGCTGCGATCACCATCTGCAGTGATTTTGGAGCCCAAGAAAATAAAGTCTGACACTGTTTCCACTGTTTCTTCATCTATTTCCCATGGAGTGATGGGATCGGATACCATGATCTTCATATTCTGAATGTTGAGCTTTAAGCCAACTTTTTCACTCTCCTCTTTTACTTTCATCAAGAAGCTTTTTAGTTCCTCTTCACTTTCTGCCATAAGGGTGGTGTCATCTGCATATCTGAGGTTATTGAGATTTCTCCCGGCAATCTTGATTCCAGCTTGTGTTTCTTCCAGTCCAGCATTTCTCATGATGTACTCTGCATAGAAGTTAAATAAGCAGGGTGATGATATACAGCCTTGACATACTCCTTTTCCTATTTGGAACCAGTCTGTCGTTCCATGTCCAGTTCTAACTGTTGCTTCCTGACCTGAATACAGATTTCTCAAGAGGCAGGTTAGCTGGTCTGGTATTCCCATCTCTTTCAGAATTTTCCACAGTTTATTGTGATCCACACAGTCAATGGCTTTGGCATAGTCAGTAAAGCAGAAGTAGATGTTTTTCTGGAACTTTCTTGCTTTTTTCCATGATCCAGCAGATGTTGGCAATTTGATCTCTGGTTCCTCTGCCTTTTTTAAAACCAGTTTGAACATCAGGAAATTCATGGTTCACGTATTGCTGGAGCCTAGCTTGCAGAATTTTGTGCATTACTTTACTAGCATGTGAGATGAGTGCAATTGTGCAGTAGTTTGAGCATTCTTTGGTGTTGCCTTTCTTTGGGATTAAAATGAAAACAGACCTTTTCCAGTCCTGTGGCCACTGCTGAGTTTTCCAAATGTGCTGGCATATTGAGGGCAGCACTTTCACAGCATCATCTTTCAGGATTTGAAATAGCTCAACTGGAATTCCATCACCTCCACTAGCTTTGTTCATAGTGATGCTTTCTAAGGTCCACTTGACTTCACATTCCAAGATGTCTGGCTTTAGATTAGTGATTACATCATCATGATTATCTGTGTCATGAAGACCTTTTTTGTACAGTTCTTCTGTGTATTCTTGCCACCTCTTCTTAATATCTTCTGCTTCTGTTAGGTCCAGACCATTTCTGTCCTTTATCGAGCCCATCTTTGCATGAAATGTTCCCTTGGTATCTCTAATTTTCTTGAAGAGATCTCTAGTCTTTCCCATTCTGTTGTTTTCCTCTATTTCTTTGCATTGATCACTGAAGAAGGCTTTCTTATCTCTTCTTGCTATTCTTTGGAACTCTGCATTCAGATGCTTATATCTTTCCTTTTTTCCTTTGCTTTTTGCTTCTCTTCTTTTCACAGCTATTTGTAAGGCCTCCCCAGACAGCCATTTTGCTTTTTTGCATTTCTTTTCCATGGGGATGGTCTTGATTCCTGTCTCCTGTACAATGTCCCGAACCTCATTCCATAGTTCATCAGGCACTCTATCTATCAGATCTAGGCCCTTAAATCTATTTCTCACTTCCACTGTATAATCATAAGTGATTTGATTAAGTCATACCTGAATGGTCTAGCGGTTTTCCCTACTTTCTTCAATTTGAGTCTGAATTTGGTAATAAGGAGTTCATGATCTGAGCCACAGTCAGCTCCTGGTCTTGTTTTTGTTGACTCTATAGAGCTTCTTCATCTTTGGCTGCAAAGAATATAATCAGTCTGATTTCGGTGTTGACCATCTGTTGCTGTCCATGTGTAGAGTCTTCTCTTGTGTTGTTGGAAGAGGGTGTTTGCTATGACCAGTGCATTTTCTTGGCAAAACTCCATTAGTCTTTGGCCTGCTTTATTCTGCATTCCAAGGCCAAATGTGCCTGTTACTCCAGGTGTTTCCTGACTTCCCTCTTTTGCATTCCAGTCCCCTATAATGAAAAGGACATCTTTTGGGGGTGTTAATTCTAAAAGGTCTTGTAGGTCTTCATAAAACCGTTCAACCTCAGTTTCTTCAGTGTTACTGGTTGGGGCATAGACTTGGATAACTGTGATATTGAATGGTTTGCCTTGGAGACGAATAGAGGTCATTCTGTCATTTTTGAGATTGCATCCAAGTACTGCATTTCGGAATCTTTTGTTGACCATGATGGCTACTCCATTTCTTCTGAGGGATTCCTGCCTGCAGTAGTAGATATAATGGTCATCTGAGTTAAATTCACCCATTCCAGTCCATTTTAGTTTGTTAATTCCTAGAATGTTGACGTTTACCCTTGCCATCTCTTGTTTGACCACTTCCAATTTGCCTGGATTCCTGGACCTGACATTCCAGGTTCCTATGCAATATTGCTCTTTACAGCATTGGACCTTGCTTATATCACCAGTCACATACACAACTGGGTATTGTTTTTGCTTTGGCTCCATCCCTTCCTTCTTTCTGGAGTTATTTCTCCACTGATCTCCAGTAGCATATTGGGCACCTAATAACCTGGGGAGTTCCTCTTTCAGTATCCTATCATTTTGCCTTTTCATACTGTTCATGGGGTTCTCAAGGCAAGAATACTGAAGTGGCTTGCCATTCCCTTCTCCAGTGGACCACATTCTGTCAGACCTCTCCACCATGACCCGCCCGTCTTGGGTTGCCCCGCAGACATGGCTTGGTTTCACTGAGTTAGACAAGGCTGTGGTCCTAGTGTGATTAGATTGACTAGTTTTCTGTGAGTATGGTTTCAGTGTGTCTGCGCTCTGATGCCCTCTTGCAACACCTACTGTCTTACTTGGGTTTCTCTTACCTTGGGCGTGGGGTATCTCTTCACAGCTGTTGTATGCCTTATGGCCCCACATATCCAGTCATCTTCCACAAGAAAATATAACTTGTAATGATATCCATCACACATGATTATATCTTAGTCTTTTTTTTAATAGGAAAGGATGCTAGAGAAGAAATGGTATTGGCAGGAGATTCCTTGGTTGATTACTACAGTGTGGGTCCTTTTGGTAAGAAGACTATACCCTCTGGCATTACAGATATTTTTATGATTTGGTGAGGCAACTATACAAGGCACTTCTTTGAATCTCAGTTTTCCAATCAGAAGAATTATAAAACTTGGCTGAGCCATGATTTAGCTTTACATTTATGGGAAACATATGACTAAAACATCCCAGGTTTGATAAGAGATATGGATAGGAATTTTAACAAGCAAAGCATAGAATTGGGTCACAGAGAAAAATTGCCATTTTTCACTAGATGCAAAAAAAAAAAAAAATCTTTACAAGACTAGCTTTCCCTCAAAATTCCATGCAATTCCATACAAAATTCCATGCAAAATTCCATACAATTCTGACATTGAGTAATAAATATAATAAGCATTTATTGGACATTTACTGCTTGCCAGGGACTGAGATAAAGATACCACATGTACAATTTCTTTCAATTCTATATTAGGAAGTAAGCCATTTTATAGATGAGGAAATTGAGGCAAGAAAGTTTAAGGTACCTATAACTGCGTATCTTCTTCCACACTGAACCCCTACTGATAACTAAGTTTTCATTCTTTCTCTGTAGATTATCTTTTTCTAACCTAATCTCTAGCTCAGTGAAGTAGAAGAAAGGACAATGTGTTGAATCCTGTATGCTAGCCCAGGTACTCCAACTCTGTGAAGTAGATGACATTTTTATATATAAAATAAAATTGGAAAAAATCTTTCTTGCTTCATTTACCATGATTCCATATAGACCTAATTCATGCTTAATTTTTTAGTTCAAAAAAGGGAGAAAAAGCTGGTCACTTACTTCAACTTATACCTTAATGCCTTACCTATCAAAAGGCTGAAAATGACTTTTTAAAAATCTCTACTCCTACCCACCAATCCCTTTTCAGAGGAAGGCAAAAGGGATAGCAGTATCTTTGATTCTCAATTTTTGGAAAGGACAATTTTTCATAGTTTGCATAATAAAGAAGGCAATTTTTTGTAAACATTATTTCATACGTGCCCTTTATAGCCACGCCTGCTCACAAGTAATACTACTTTTGCTCCAGATCTATCAACATGCAAAATAAGCACAACATTTTATTTGTTAGGTTGACCATTTTTAATACATTTTTAATGAGATTTTTATCGAGCTTTTGTATCTAAGTCTTTGCCAGTGCGATTCTATTCCGCAGAACACCAGATGGCTAAAACACAGAAATGACACCTGCAGAAGGAATTAAATAAAGAAGGAATATTCACTAGGCTTTGCCTTCTCGTGGCTGCCAGCTGTATGCATAGTTACATGCAAAACAAGTATAATCTACCATGCTGGTTTCCTTAAAGAGAGCATGGGAAGTTGTTAGCACCGTGCCCAGAGACTCAAGTATGAAATCAGAAAGAATGTAAGTGGAAAACCGTATTTGGCCTTCACTGGCAGCATTGGCAGTGCTGGGGAATTAGACTAGGACTCCGCCATCTGCGGGTTTGTTTGAAGTACAAGTGCCACCATTGACCTGTAATGATTTAACATCCCTCTTGGGAGTACAGAGATTGCAGACACATATGGGGTGAGTTTGTACAGAGAAAAAAAAAGGAACAAAGAAAATATGGAGCTTGCTACTTGAGCACTTTTAAGGTCAAGTGCTGTGACTCTCAATGGCCTGATTAAATGAACAGATTCCAGAGGATAATAAATGTTTCCTTGCCTCACGGGTCTATGTTGTAGATCACCAGGTTTCTTGCAGGTCTCTCACTGATATGGTTGATTGTGGTTATTACATATACTTCCCATTAAAATCCACTGTCATATTTCTTGAAGAGCTGTACATATTGGTTTGCTATCATTTGTCATCATGGAAACTTCCTAATAAAACCAACTATCATCCGAATTGCCTTGCCAGTTACATCTCACAGGACCAAGGATCGAGCCATAGGCTCATTTTTGTATCAGATCTTAAAGGAAAATACTTCAACTAAACTACTTAAAACTGAACTGAAGTGTAATTAAATGCATTTGGTTGTAGAAACCTCTTTAAAAAAAAAAAAGGCTACGGTAACGGCTGTAAAACTCCCTAAATATACTAAACACCATGGAGCTGTACACTTTGAGTGTGCTAAATCTAAGGTAAGAAAATTCTACATAAATGAAGCTGTGAAGAAAATTAGTCCATCAAAGTTTGACTAGTGCAGCATTGGTTCTTCTTTTAGAGATCTCTAACCTCTCTCTTTTTCTTGCAGGTTCTTTTCTATCCCCCAAGGACCCCTAGCAACGCACTTCAGTAGCCCAGACTCCAAGCAAGTTCTTTCACAGGCATGCCTCCCTTACAAACACATTTCAGTAAAGGCTTTTCTTAAGAACCCAACTGAATTTCTGCTTGTTTCACAAACACATTTGCACATCATTTTTCTCATATCCTGCCCACATACTTCATATATATGAGAAGGGTCACCTGTAGGCACAATAAAAACAATTTCAGGCTACATTGCTATTGAGCAATAGAAGAACTGAGGACCCTCATTTTACAGGAAAAGCCTTGCCTTCAAGTATTAACCCAGACATATGGCCAGTTTATGTTTCCCCTCCTTTCTTTTTCTACAGTTGCTTTGCTAGCACTTTACATGTATGCGTTCTCTCAGCTGAACTCATTCGGATCTTATCTCTGAACAAAAGCAGGAAGACATCAAAGACTGGCTGACACTCAAGCACATCACTGGGTTTTCACTCTGTTTTCTTACATGGATTCTGGATAAGCAAGTTTCTCTATTGCAGGTTTTACCATGAAACCATAAAGCCTAACACAGATGCCTAGGCCATCAGTCCTCTGGACTAAACATTACATAACAAGTTTTGAAATTTCGTAGGGCTCCATTTATCTTATTAGTCCTTAGAGGTTCTTCATCCGTTAAGACTTTTGGCTGGTGAAGCTCACAACCAATTCTCCTTCAGAGGCACTCAAAGCTCATATTATATGTAGAAAGAAATGGTCTTTCTTCGGTAGGAGTTGATGCTCTTAAGTTCGTTTCCTTAAGTATAAAGACTTTTATAAGTACTGTACTTAAAAACAATCAAACAAAAAAATGTTAATTTATGCCTATTGTAGAAATATGAGAAAATGCAAATTAAGCAAAAAATTAAAACACTGAAACTCTTACCATACATAAAAAAATAGCTATTACCTTTTCAAGTGTTGTGTGTGTGTGTGTGTGTGTGTGTGTGTATTATATTGCAGCGGTCCCCAATCTTTTTGGCATCAGGGACTTGTTTCAACACAGATAGTTTTTCCATGGACCGTGGAGGTGGTGGTGCAGGTGATATTGTGAGTCATGGGGAGCGATAGGAATGGCAGATGAAGCTTCAGTCTCTTACCCATCACTCAACCCCTGCTGTGCAGCCTGGTTCCTAACAGGCTGGTACCGGGAAAAGGCCTGGCATTGGGGAACCCCTGATACAAAGCATTTCTCAATGTTTATACTTCATATTACACCTTACTTTCATTCAGCAAACACGTTTTTAATAACAATTGTGCTTTAGGTTCCATGCTGGGCACTTTGAATAAATAAGAATGATATGGCTTGGCCTTGAGAGCCTTTTCTAGTGGAAGGTAAAGCAAAACAACATCAAAGCAAACCAACAAAACAAAATAAAAAACCCAAAACACACAATGCATTACAGAAAATGTCATAAAGAAAATATCAAAGGGCTGAGATACAGAATTATATCTGGGGCACTACTCTTTGTAGTTTAGCAATCCTGAAAGAGCAGCATTTAAGCCAAGATTCAAGGATGGCAAGAAATGTCTCTTTGAAAGACGGATACATGGAGTATCCTCAGGCAGAAGGGCTAACAAGTTCCAGGTCCCTGTGATGAACAGTGTGTTGTGTCAACTTAGTGAGGCTATTCAATCAAACACTAATGGAGGTGACGATTTGAAGGTTTTTTGACTAAGATTTATCATCAGTTGACTTTAAGCAAATGGCAGTCTTGGGTGATCTGATTCAATCATTTGAAAGGCTTTCAGAGCAGAACTGAAGTCTTCTGGAAAAGAACAAATTCTACCTCTGGATTACAGCTTCAGCTTCCCTGCTCCTCATGACTGCCTGCTTCACAGATTTCAGACGTGCCTAGACAGCCCCCAAATCACATAAGCCAATTCCGTACAATAAATCTCCTAATGTACATTTCTCCTGCTTGTTTCTCTGGCTAAATGAAGACTGATAAGAGTCCCTAAGAGAGAAAAATAACAATTACAATCAGCAAGTTACCGCCTAAACATACACGTGTACCAGGTGCATATCCACACGCTGTTACTATTTCCACTTTATTGATGAGGAAACCAAGACACAGGCAGGTGATGCCCAAGGCCACAAAGTTAGCCATTACTTGAGCTATGGCTCAAATTTAGGCCTTCTGGGTATGAATACTGAGCTGAAAAGGTACTTCCGGAGTCCAGAAATCAAGAAGGAAAGTGGCACAAGATAACATAAAGCATAGCCAGAGACCAGGTGAAGCAAGACCTAGTGTGGAAAAGGACAGATTATCATTAGATGAGCAAATAAAAGTACTGACTTTTATTTTTATATCATCAGAAAGGGACATTACCTGCTTTAGGCTTTAAGAAAATTGCCCTAGTTGCTGAGGGAGGGAAGGGAGGAGAAAAAGAACACGAGTTATGCCATTCAGGAGAAAGATCATGCTTGCTATGCCCCAAAAAGTAGGCTGACTTGGGTTTATCTTTCAGATAGAGTTATCAGAATTTAGATATAAAGAGAACCCCAAGGAGGATCCCTACATATTTGGCTTGCAGGAGAGGGTAAGGGAGGGGGGAGTTCTACTTGATATGGGAGACAGGTTCAGATTTTGCTGTATTAAATTTGAGATGTCCCTGGGGTATCTAAATTGGGTATCCAGATGGTAGCTCAGAGTTTTGGATTGGAGATACCAATTAAGAATTGGCAGTTTAAAAAAAAAAGAAAGAATTGGCAGTTTATGGCCATACAGTCATTATTTCAATTTGTGTAAATTAATAAGGTCTTTAAAAGCAAGTGTAGGGCCTCTTTCCCGGCTGGAACCATGGAGGGTGCAGAAGAGAAGAAAAAGAAGGTTCCTGCTGTGCCAGAAACCCTTAAGAAAAAGCGGAAGAATTTCGCAGAGCTTAAGATCAAGCGACTGAGAAAGAAGTTTGCCCAAAAGATGCTTCGTAAGGCAAGGAGGAAGCTTATCTATGAAAAAGCTAAGCATTACCACAAGGAATACAGGCAGATGTACAGAACTGAAATTCGAATGGCTAGGATGGCACGAAAAGCCGGCAACTTCTATGTACCCGCGGAACCCAAATTGGCGTTTGTCATCAGGATCAGAGGTATCAACGGTGTGAGCCCAAAGGTTCGAAAGGTGCTGCAGCTCCTTCGCCTCCGGCAGATCTTCAACGGCACCTTTGTGAAGCTCAACAAGGCATCAATTAATATGCTGAGAATTGTGGAGCCATACATTGCATGGGGATACCCAAATCTGAAGTCTGTAAATGAATTGATCTACAAGCGTGGTTATGGCAAAATCAACAAAAAGCGAATTGCCCTGACAGACAAGGCATTGATTGCTCGATCTCTTGGGAAATACGGAATCATCTGCATGGAGGATCTGATTCATGAGATCTATACCGTTGGAAAACGTTTCAAAGAAGCAAACAACTTCCTGTGGCCCTTTAAATTGTCTTCTCCACGAGGTGGAATGAAGAAAAAGACCACCCATTTTGTAGAAGGTGGAGATGCTGGCAACAGGGAAGACCAGATCAACAGGCTTATTAGAAGGATGAACTAAGGTATCTACCAGGATTATTTTTGTGTTCTGGTTAATAAACAATTGAAACAAATTGAAATGTACTGTCTTGGTTGACTTTTACCTTTCCTTTGCAAATCTTGGTGCGACAAGATAAAGTCAAATCAACCGCCTGGCCTCTTGGATGCAAAACTTAGGGTTCAGCCTGTGTCTTGTGAAAAACATTCCTTGGGTTTATTGAAGATTTTCCTATACAAAAAACATCCTGATTTTCCATTTTCAGTTGGCCAAACTGGGTCTAATCTAAGAAAGCCTATTTCATAGGCCTTTGTGCATGATGAAAATTTCAGTTTACAGATTAAAAATGTTGCAGAAATTCAAAAAAAAAATAAAAAATAAAAAAAATAAAAGCAAGTGTAGGGACTTCCCTGGTGGTCCAGTAGCTAAGACTCTGCAGTCCCAAAGCAGAGGGCCCAGGTTTGATCCCTGGTCAGAGAACTGGATCCCACATGCCACAACTAGGACTTAATGTAGTCAAATAAATAAATAAATATTTTTTAAAAAGCAAGTGCAGAAAGAGGAGGAGAAAGAGGCAAACATCTCAATTATGAGAAGCTCCAAAGTTCAGAGATCAAGCAGAGACTCCAAAAAAATGTACTAAGAAGTTGCTAGTGATAGAAGAAAAACCACAAGATTGCAACACTGTGTGAGCAGAATGAGGAAAACCTCTAGAAGTAAGGCATGCCAGTCGTTTCAAATATTGTTGAAGAGTAAACTACAATGAACATAGTAAACTCCCCATGTGAGATGTAGAACACCGCAGCCAAGAGAACACTGATGACATTGACAAGAATGAGGTGGATCAGTCATTAATTTAATTAATAGTAAAGGTTAATAGCAGACCCAAATTGTAATGAGAAAAAGTATGGATAGGAAATTAAAATATGAGCACAGGACATCAGTCACATTTTTGTGAAATGACAATAAAGAAAACAGATTTTTACATAATTGGAGCTACAATAACAATATATTAGAGTGGGCCGCTGCTGCTGCTGCTGCTGCTAAGTCACTTCAGTCATGTCCAACTCTGTGCGACCCCATAGACGGCAGCCCACCAGGCTCCCCTTGCCGGGGGCCAGCATGAGGAACTCCGCCCATGGCAAAGGTCATGAGGAAGGAGGCTTGGCATATGTAAACGTGTGATCAAGCCTCAGGAACCCCCTTGTTCCCGAGCATCGACACCCAAAACCAGAGTCTGTTTTACGCTCTCACCTACACCTCTGACTTTATGGGGGGCTCTCCCCCATCACCATGTCTCTCGGAGAAGGAGTTACCGTGCAGCTCCAGGTCAATAAAAATTCCTGGGCATGACAAGAGTGTTTCAGCTTACAGACTCCTCTGAAGGTTATCTAGCCTGCCTGTATAGGTTCGTCTGGCCACATGTGATTCTTTACAGCCTCCCAACCTGAGAGGCACGAGATGTTTTAGACTTACTAAAGGCAAATTCCTTTGGGAAGTTGGAAATTGTCAGTATAGAGGGTTGGTTAGGAATTATATTGGTGAAGAGTTTTTTCATTTGTTGTGCCAATAATTGCTGCTAATTCCCTGCCCTGGGTGTGACAAGGGTGTCTCAGGTCAAACCTCTCTGCAGACAGACTAGCTTGTGTGACAGGATTATCCATACTCCTGCCACTACACACATGATTGTTTACTACCTCTCAACCATAAACAGCAAAGAGAGTTTGGAGTATTTTGAGAGTCTTAATTAGCATATTTAACTTATATGCAGAGTACATCATGAGAAACGCTGGACTAGAAGAAACACAAGCTGGAATCAAGATTGCCGGGAGAAATATCAATAACCTCAGATATGCAGACAACACCACCCTTATGGCAAAAAGTGAAAAGGAGCTAAAAAGCCTCTTGATAAAAGTGACAGAGGAGAGTGAAAAGGTTGGCTTAAAGCTCAACATTCAGAAAACGAAGATCATGGCATCTGGTCCCATCACTTCATGGGAAATAGATGGGGAAATAGTAGAAACAGCATCAGACTTTATTTTTGGGGGCTCCAAAATCACTGCAGATGGTGACTGCAGCCATGAAATTAAAAGATGCTTACTTCTTGGAAGAAAAGTTATGACCAACCTAGATAGCATATTCAAAAGCAGAGACATTACTTTGACGACTAAGGTCCGTCTAGTCAAGGCTATGGTTTTTCCTGTGATCATGTATGGATGTGAGGGTTGGACTGTGAAGAAGGCTGAGCGCCGAAGAATTGATGCGTTTAAACTGTGGTGTTGGAGAAGACTCTTGAGGGTCCCTTGGACTGCAAGGAGATCCAACCAGTCCATTCTGAAGGAGATCAGCCCTGGGATTTCTTTGGAAGGAATGATGCTAAAGCTGAAGCTCCAGTACTTTGGCCACCTCATGCGAAGAGTTGACTCATTGGAAAAGACTCTGATGCTGGGAGGGATTGGGGGCAGGAGGAGAAAGGGACGACAGAGGATGAGATGGCTGGATGGCATCACTGACTTGATGGACGCGAGTCTGAGTGAACTCCTGGAGTAGGTGATGGACAGGGAGGCCTGGTGTGCTGCGATTCATGGGGTCGCAAAGAGTAGGACACACTGAGCAACTGAACTGAACTGAACTGAACTGAATTAGCATAGGGCTTTTCTCATTGTTGAGTCAACGATTGCCGCCAGGCCTCCATATCCTCAGGCACCTGGGAATATATTAATCAATGTATTTGGAATATAGAAAAGGAAATAAAGTAGTTTTTAAGGTTAGCAATACTAAACTTTTTGAGTTAATGAATTTTCTCTTTTGTAATGGATCACTGTACTTTGTTATAAATCACTGTGTCCTTGTTATGTAAAAATGTAACTTTATCACTATGTTAAGACTAAATAGATCTTAAGGGGAACATTGGTGAAAGGATTTTCATTTGTTGGGCTGGTGTTTGCTGCTAAATCTCCATATTTCCTGCCCTTATAATGAATATAACTAGCATATAGGAGAAATAAGTATTAACCTTTAAGATTAATCATGTTAACCTTGGGTTAAATGAATTCCTTTCTTGATTGTAACTCGCTACACCATCGCCCTATAGGAATGCAACTTTATTTGGAGGGTGGTGCCTGGTTTAAGAAAAAACACCCTTGGAAAAAATAAGTCTTTTGGTTATCAGAAAGAAAGGGTTGTAAAATGTCAGCAGGTCTCGTGGCCAGAAAAATCCCCTAAGACCTTTTTTTTATACATTTATGTGAAGCACCTGATTTTGATAAAGGTCAGGACTGCTGACCCCCGCATGACTGTATTCATCCCTATGTATAACAAAAGGTATATAAGCAAACTTAAATATTAAGAAATCTGGATCAGTTTCCGGAAAGACTGATTCCCCCATGTCGCTTCTTTCTTGCTCCCCATTTTTCTGGCCAAATTCCCATCTGGTGCATGGGTACCCACCAAGCCTGCTAATTTTGCCTGGGCTTCTAAGATCAGACCGGGGACAGGGGGGCTTCAGTGCCTTCTCTCCTTCAGGAGAACGGGAAGACACCTGCGGCCTATGTAGGTGGTGATTGGTATTCCATGTAAACCAAGTTATTCAGCCTCTTTTTCTCTGCTAATTTCCTAATCCCTCTCTATCTGTAATTAAATAAGTTATTTCCAAGAATACCAACTCCGTCCCCACCTTCGAATCACCCTGGATCCACCAGGGCTGGACCCTAGCAAGTGGCGCCCAAACGGGGATTCTCCAGGCAAGAATACTGGAGTGGGGTGCCACTGCCTTCTCCGATTAGAGAGGGAGTGGTTGCTTATTCACGAGCAAGATGATATAAGCAAAGGAACAATGATTCTTGAGAAAAACCAAACAAATGTGGAGAGGTTAACCTTTGGGATAAAAGAATGGACACATTCCTCACTATAATAAGAAAGAATAGGAAGAATGGGTGGAAATGTAGGTTGTCAGGGATAAAATGGGGGATTTCACATCTGATGACTTTTTTCCTTTAAGAATAAAGCCTAATTATCATCTGATAGAATAGTGAGGAAGGACTATGACACATTTGAGAGAATGTGGAAGATGTTGAATCTTAACATGCGAAAAAGCAAGGCTACCAGAGAAATATGTTTGATCCAGAATTTCTAGTAAGTGGCAGAGAACTACAGAAACAGACAAGCCAAGTCTTCAAATCTCCTCTAAATCACCACTCAAGAATAGACAGAGCAACATAGGATAGCAAAACAAAAACACACCAATAAAACTAGTGGAAAGATATTCCCTTAAACCTCAAAAACTGAGGTGAATGAACACAAACCAAACGACTGATCACAGGACAACCACGTGGTGAGAGCCCCTGTGAGCAAAGGAGAGGAGCCAAGCCAGGAGGCTGCGTGGGCCAGGTTTCTGATAGAGCTAGGATTTCCTGGGTGGGATACTTAGAGAAGGGTTAAATACACAAGGCAGACCGGAAGACAGAGGGCACAGTGGGGGCAGGGGGCATATTATTGGAGCACATGAATGCACTATGCATGCATTTTCATGTCTTAATTTAGGTCCATACTTATCATCTTGAACGGTTCCACAGAATCCAATTATAGATATATGGCGGATTCTTCCATCACCTATTGGTGGACAATCTGTTCTTAGGGGGGAAAATTCATAAACGCTGTAAAAATAACTGCATAAAAACCATACTTGCATAATCTACTTTACATGCTCATTTGATTATTTCCTGAGACTTTGTAAAGAGAGATGACTAACTTAACGTGTGCATTTATCTATGAGTTTTGCTGTTTCTTTCTAAGCTGCTTCCAAAAATGAATATCCCCACTAATGGTCTGAAAACAGCAAATGTTAAGTGCTAATAATTTAGATTTATTCATTCTTTTTATTGTCTGTCATTATTTAATTTCTATTTTTTTATTTAAGTCACTTAATACAGAAAACTGAATTCATCTTTAAGATTTTCAAAGAAATTAATTGGCATATTGATTTGAATTTTTATCTCTTCTGCAATTGTGATTTTTTTTCAAGTTTACATTGTTAATGCTAGACAGGTATATACCTTTTATTTTAATTGGTCTTGCTAGATAGTGATATATCTGTTTTAGGTTTTTCCCCTCAAAAACTACTACTTTTTATTTATAGATTCTTGGGTTCTACTTTTTACTTCATTAATTTCTAGTTTTCTGTTTTAATCCCCTCTTCCTACTTTATTCTGTTCATTAGCATTAATAGTTTTAAACAATGATTGTAAATAGCATTTAATTGTACTTTCAGGGTTTCTCACAAGTTAAAGAAACATTGCTTTTTTATTCCTTTACAGTTCTTCAGTTCAGTCTCTCAGTCGTGTCCAACTCCACAACCCCATGAATCACAACACGCCAGGCCTCCCTGTCCATCACCAGCTCCCAGAATGTACTCAAACTCATGTCCATTGAGTTGGTGATGCCATCCAATCATCTCATCCTCTGTCATCCCCTTCTCCTCCTGCCTTTAGTCTTTCCCAGCATCAGGGTCTTCTCTAATGAGTCAGTTCTTCGCATGAGTTGGCCAAAGTATTGGAGTTTCAGGTTCAGCATCAGTCCTTCCAATGAACACCCAGGCCTGATTTCCTTTAGGATGGACTGGATGGATCTTCTTGCAATCCAAGGGACTCTCAAGAGTCTTCTCCAACACCACAGTTCAAAAGCATCAATTCTTCAGTGCTCAGCTTTCTTTACAGTCCGACTCTCATATCCATACATGACCACTGGAAAAACCATAACCTTAACGAGACAGACCTTTGTTGGCAAAGTAATGTCTCTGCTTTTTAATATGCTTTGCAGTTCTGGTTTTATATAATTTCAAAGATTTTCAATTTAGGGCTATTTTTAGGTTTTTCCATGTTGTCAAAAAATGATCTCTTTTTATATATATTCCATGCTGCTGCTGCTGCTAAGTCGCTTCAGTTGTGTCCGACTCTATGCGACCCCATAGACGGCAGCCCACCAGGCTCCCCCGTCCCTGGGATTCTTCAGGCAAGAACACTGGAGTGGGTTGCCATTTCCTTCTCCAATGCATGAAAGTGAAAAGTGAAAGTGAAGTTGCTCAGTCGTGTCCGACTCCTAGCGACCCCATGGACTGCAGTCCACCAGGCTCCTCCATCCAGGGCATTTGCCAGCAAGAGTACTGGAGTGGGGTGCCATTGCCTTCTCCATAGACATTATATAAACTAACATTATATGAAATATTTTGGTATTTATTTTTATTACATTTATTTTAAATTATTCAACTCCTTTATTTCCTTATTTTATTTCCAACATTTAATGAAGGGAGAGGGAAAAAATGAGAAAGCAAAAGTAGGAAAAATTAAATTTGAGGAAAGTGAATGAAGGATATCTGGGATTCTCTGTATTACACTTTCAAATTTTGTGCCAATCTGAAATTAGGACAAAATGAAAAAAAATTTTTTTAAGAAAAACATAAGCTGGCTGATGAATCAGGAAATCATTCTATTGCATACATGCTTGATACACTTTAGAATCAAAAAGTGACTTCAGAAACATTGCCTTTTTCCCTGACTACTCAACACATAATAAAGAAGTTTTCACTAAGAGAAAGTAAGTAAAGTAAAGTGTTAGTCACTCAGTTGTGCCCGACTCTTTGTGGCCCCATGGACTGCTGCCCACCAGGCTTCTCTGTTCATGGGATTTTCCAGGCAAGGATACTGGAGTGGGTTGCCATTTCCTTCTCCAGGGGATCTTCCCAACCCAGGGATCATTCCTGGGTCTCCTGCATTGCAGGCAGATTCTTTACCAACTGAGCTACAAGGGAAGCCCATAAGAGAAAAGGAGAGTCTAATAATTTAAAGGAAAAACTGCTTGGCATATTACTGAAATTGGGGGGAATTAAATAAACAGCAATGAATTTTCATAAAAATACAATAGAAATTTTAGAAAAGAAATGAGCATAATCTCAACGAAGCAATAACCAAGATTCAACAAAAAAAAAAAATTACCTGTGAAAATGCTCCTTTGTCAGTGTTCATGATTTTGAAGCTTCATTCACACCAGCCCATAACCAGACTCCTGACAATCATGAATCTCAATGAAGTTCAATGGTTGTATGGCAAAAAAGGCTATTTTTTTTTTACAGGGTAATTTAAGGAAAAAAGAATTATTTCTTCAATCCAAACTTTTTCAGAGCCTCGACAAGTCCAAATGCAGAAAACATCCCCAGAAAGGAAACTGTTTTGTTAGGAATTTTTTAAATAGCAGTTGGCTTTACGTATTTATGTAACAATTGTACATAAATGTGTATGCTCCCCTTCCTTATCTTTACACATCAATTTGATACTCATAATGTGAACTGAGTTTTCAGAAATATCATTTTATTTTGATTTGTAGTGTTCAATGTTTTCCATATGTTAATGTTATACTCCAATGTTAATTTCATAATCCAATGCTTTCAGTGTTATTATTCACATCTTGGCCCAATTTCAAGGTGCTACCCTTGATGTTCGGCTACAAAAGAGTTAGAAAGAGATGCTGACAATCCAGGGCAAGCCAATTCCAGGGCACCTCACCGCTTTCTTTCTGTGAGTTGTGTTTAAGTGCCTGTCGCCAAAACGGGGGAAAGCATGCAACTATCCATGTAGATGCCTGCTGAGATAGATGTCATCCTCTATTATTAATCCATCAAGGACCTTGTTCTGTTTACCTATTCCCTAACTCAAGGACTTTGCATCTGTCTCTTGGCTAGCAGTAGTCCACCTGGACCCATGAGAAATTGTGCCTTTACTCCATCCGGGGAACTCTAGGCACCTCTAGCAGACCTACTCACCTACACACATCCTGCAGCCATTTCTCTTGTAGCCCCTTGGGCACACTGTGCTGCCAGGCACCTCGCAAGGTGATGTGAGGATTAACCATAACCTCAGATTCCATGCGGGACATGAAGCATGGGGAACTTTGCACCTGATTCATCCAGCCTACCTGAGGTTTCTGTCATCTCTTCCCCCGAAGAGTGTTCTTTCAGCACACAAGCAAGGATGCCTAGAAAGAAGGTTTTCCCCTCAGGGACACTCAGACACCTAACAATGATTTTCCTACCAATTATTGTCTCACCAGACCAGGGATCTATACCCTTAATGGGAGTTATAGAACTGGTTTACAGGTCATGCTTTCTTCCACAAGTTTTGCTTACATCGAAACCTGGGCTTTTACTATTGCCAGGCGCTGGCACAATAAACTCTTTTCCTGTCTCCTTAGCACCGTTTTTCATGGGGAAAGATATATCTCACTGAACAATGGGATAAAAGACAAAAAAATGCAAAGAAATTTAAGGGAAATCTTTAGTTAATATAAAAATACTATCCTACTACTTATAAGTTTCTTGCAGAGGGATATTCACCTTTGTTTGTCAAGAGCATTATTTATATGCATATGCTTTCTCCAGCAATTCAATTCCTAAACTTTTATCATGAAAGATAATTATAATGAAAACTCAGTAATGTAAATAATGGTATAGATAGACCAATGAAATATTATATAACTATTAAGGTTATTGAGGTTTATTGAAGGGTGTATTACCACAAAAAGTTTCCTAATTCATGGTTTTGTGAAAAAAAATAAAACATCTCTCTGAATAAAACAACTGTCACCATGCATATGCATGTGTGGATATATATATATATATATATATATATATATATATATATATATGTGTGTGTGTGTGTGTGTGTGTTTCTATAGAATTTGTCATCCAAGTGATAATATGGTCATTGATTTTTATTTCCTGTTTATTGCTTAACAACTTTCTAATTTTTTTTCTTAGCAATAACATTAGCTAACTGGTAAAAGTTCCTGTTATCAAATACCATTTGTATAGCATTTCAGTCAAGAAAATGCTTTTCAAGAATAAAGTATCATATTTTTTGGTAATGAGGAAGAGATTGTCTAATATTCATTTCATTTTCATTACATTGTATTTATTCTATGGCTTTGAGATTAACAAAAAGTTTCACACACATTTCTTAATCCTCAAAACTATCCCTGCATGACATAGTGAGGTGAAAGTGAAAGTCATTCAGTCGTGTCCAACTCTTTGCAACCCCATGGACTATACAGTCCTTGGAATTCTCCAGGCTAGAATACTGGAGTGGGTAGCCTTTCCCTTCTCCAGGGGATCTTTCCAACCCAGGGATTGAACCAGGTCTCCTGCATTGCAGGCGGATTCTTCACCAGCTGAGCCACAAGGGAAGCCCTGCATGACATAAACGGCTTTTATCCTTGTTTTATCCTTGTTTCCGTGCAGGAAAATTGGGCCTATGTGATGTGTCATGATTTTTCCTCTGCACCTCAGCATGTAGGTTAGGAAGAAAACTTATCTACCTCCAAATTCAGCACTCTTCCTAACATCACTGTGTTTCGCAGGAAAGTTGTTCACACAATATTTGAGCACAGACAGCAGAAAATAAGTCTTATTATTCAGGGATGCTAGAAAAATTGCACAAAGGCATTTTAATTAAAGGAATTACAACTACATCTTTAAATAGATGTTCAAGCTCATTAGTTTAAATAATAGTTTATAATTGAAATATATATAAATACTTCTAAAAATAAGAAAATACAAAGAAAACTATTAAGAAAGTTGTATGTATTCTCTTTATTATCAAATTTACTTTATAAAATATGTACCCTCAAGTTTGTGACAGATATATCTTCTCCTATGATAAAATTGAAGCTTAAAAAAAATCTATCCCAGGTTGTACAAATAGCAAATGGAAGAATCAGATCTGTGGGTCAAAAACCAAAGTCAGCACTCTTCACCAGTGCCTCACATCTACAGGGACAAGTGGTCATCTACAGAGCTCTGCAAGGGACATGGATTGAACAGCTACCCCAAACACCAGACAGAACATTTAAAGGAGATGCGGTTATCAGTGATATTTCTTAGTTCCTCAGATTTCTCTCAACAGATATACCAACCTTGGAGGAAAATTGCTGAGTAGGATGCAAAACTGTGACCTCACTATCCTATTTATGCTTTATAATAGTCTTTATGATCATCAAAAACCCTTCTGATTATGACAAAGCGCAATATGAAAAAAAGGAAATGAAACAGTTACATAGATTGACTAAGTGTGCTGCTTTTGATGGAATTATACGGCAGTTTTATGTAGAACTGCTTTCAGGCACCTAAATTATATGAGGAATTGTGGGCTGTCTTCCCCTTTGCCTCACTGCATATCATTAAGTGGCTGCATAACCTCTGTGTTATACTATTACCCTAAAGACAGTCACTATTATATCCCTTATATGCATGAGTGTATGAGAAGCCTGAGTTCTAACTGTTCTAAAGATATTATCTATACGTCTGACATAGAAAAAGAGTTCTTATCCAAAATTTATAACTACTTTGTTTTCTAAAAGACCTCATTTAATTCTAATTCACATGAAAGACCAATAAATATGAGTCAAGGAGACTTAACAGAAAGGAAAGCAGCAAGATTTTTTAATTTATTATAAAAGCACAATTGATATAGCACGGATTTCATTCATGCATTCAACTCAGTGGAATATATAGAATTCCCTACTTTATGCCAGGCCTTAGGTGCAAGAGGACAAATAACCCCCTGCCTTCATGAGCCTTTTGTTCTACTGATATTCTTATCAGTAGCACCATAATCCATCCCATCCTAGTACATATAAAAGGATTTTAAAGATGGCTGTTTGTACTGCTGGTGTGACTAACTAGAGTAGTTCGGCAGAAAATCACCTCCAAGATCAGCTCTGTGTCTTCTCTCATCCTCTTCGCATAAGTCTGTTTACTAACACAGCTTCAAAACTGTGTCTCATCTGCAGCTCTCACTTGAAAGGAAACACATGAAAGCCTGGGGAAATCCAGCAGAGGAAGACGGATCAAATCAAGGACATGCACACTGCAGAGGACAAGATCAAGCCAGCAGGTCCAGCTCATTGCACACATTTTCACGTCTCCAGAGACTGTTGATCAGAGTCCTGCTTCGATGATGTCTGTGCTTCTGGGGACTACCACGATTAAATCATTTTTCACTTCTCCTATTTCCTTCTCTATCAGCCTGCATATCTATTCTAAAGCTACAGGACCACATTTGTCAAAGAGATAAGCAACACAGTCATTCAGAGGGAGAATGAGATTTCTTTTCAGAATAAAAAGTGAATTGAAGAAAATTATTGTCTTTTTTCAAAAAAAAGAACGGATGAAGAGCACCTATGATCAGATCATTATTGGATCATATATACACATCCCCATGATGGGGAGGAAGAAATTTAAGCTAGTTTTCTGCTGATCTAGCAATAATTTTTTATTTCAGTACATTAGTTTATCTTTTGACATATGAACAGCCTAAGTGTGCTCCTACATGCTTAATTTTGAATTCTTCTGAACTTCTCAAACAGACATATTTTCTCCACAACTTAGCTACTAGCAGCAAAAGAAGACGCCTGCACATCAAAGCAAAGCACAGGTCATATACATCATGAGTCCTGAAAAGTTTGCTTCATTTGTTTCAAAGACTCATTTACAGAAATGCTACAGCCACTTAGATGCTACTTAAGAAACTTGCAATGAAAGTTAAGCCAGCAGTTAGACTCGACAGTTGACCACTAATGCACCATGCCTCTAAAATTACCCTTTTAAGTGAACGTTTTCTTAATTTCACTAAGATGTGAGGAAGAGCGTGGCTTTCAGAAGTCACATTTTACTTCCTGGCCCATGAGAAGTAATACACCTAATGAAAACATTTTCTGTTCCAACTCTTCTTCCTTAAGAGTACCTTTGTACAGTCTTAAGACTGTTTAAAATCTTTGCTCCTGCTAAATAAGTCCAGTCAGATCTGCTCAGAATAGAGTTATAGACTGCTTTTATTTCTCAGTGATAAATAATTTGATGAGCCCTCTAACATATTATGATAAGCAACAAATTGTCCAAGATTTAAAAATTTCATTCCAACACTTTAAATACTAATTTGAAAAAAAGCTTTTCATTCATCATTCTTTCCCCTAAAAATTTCTAATCTCTGTTTTATTTGGCTTCCGTGGTGGCTCAGCAGTAAAGAATCCGCCTGCAAAGCAGGAGACATAAGAGACATGGGTTCAACTCCTGGGTCGGGAAAATCCCCTGGAAGAGAACATGGTAACCTATTACCTGGAGTATTCTTGCCTGAAGAATCCCAAGGACAGAGAAGCCTGGTGAGCTACCGTCCAGAGGGTGGCAAAGAGTCTGACATGACTGAAGAGACTTAGCACACATTGCTTTTTCCTCCCAGTATCTTTTACTGTAGTAAAGTTTCTATACTTCTTTGAGAAAAAACAAACAAAAAAACATTATTTGGAATGCATTAGGATTAATTTAAACACCGAAAGGCTATCATTTGGGAGGGAGACATGGCTTAATTTCATATTTTCCTATACCTCAGCAGTGTTCACAGAGCCAGCTTCCAATTATCCACAATCATAGAGGCTACAGAATGCATGGACCTGGAAATCCATGTGTAAATCCCAAACCTCTTTTTATCCAAAGCATTCAATCTTCTCATAATCTAAACTTCCACTGGAGGACTTGGCAATTAGCTCAACTGGCTAAAGTTTCACCTCATCTCACTTCTGGCAGAAAATGGACAAAAGTTAGTAGTGGTCAGGGTGTAAGCCAGAACTAGGAGTCGTAGCAAAGTGAACTGAGGCACGGAATTCAGCAATTAAGTAAACGTGCCAGGAATTCTGAGCGCTGTAAGACCAAAAGGAATAGGACAAGAGAAGGATAGGATGCGGCTCCATCCATGGCTAAAAGTTCACAGGAAGTGTCTTATCTCAGGCCCTGATAACCTGTGATGTCAGTCAAGGGCTTCAGTCTCAGATCCTCAGTACACGGGATAAAGTGCATCTGTGGTTAAGGAACAGAGCAAGAAATAGGGAAAGGGATCGGGGAAGCTTCCGCAATCCCAAAACCTGAAGATAAGTATTAGCTCAGCAAGGTCTGCCTGAATCCTGCCTTGGGGAAAATGTCAACAAACAGGAGGGCCACATCCTCAGAATCTTAAAAAAAAAAAAAAAACACCACCAATGCATCTTCACTGCCTTTTAAGCAGGAGCAGGTTGGGTGAAACTAAGATCATGGCCTCCAGTCCTATCACTTCACAGCAAACAGATGAGGAAACAATGGAAGCAGTGACAGACTTTATTTTTGGGCTCCAAAATCACCGCAGATGGTGACTACAGCCATGAAATTAAAAGACACTTGCTCCTTGGAAGAAAAGTTATGACCAACCTAGACAGCATATTAAAAAGCAGAGACATCACTTTGCTAACAAAGGTCTGTCTGGTCAAAGTTATGGGTTTTGCAGTAGTCATGTATGGTTTTGAGTGAAAAGTGAAGTCGCTCAGTCATGTCCAACTCTTTGCGATCCCATGGACTGTAGCCTATCAGGCTTCTCCATCCATGGGGTTTTCCAGGCAAGAATACTGGAGTGGGTTGCCATTTCCTTTTCCACGGGATCTTCCCCGCCCAGAGATCAAACCCAAGTCTCCTGCATTGTGGTCAGATGCTTTACCCTCTGAGCCACCAGAGAAGCTGATGATATTGAGAGTTGGACTATAAAGAAAGCTCAACACCAAAGAACTGATGCTTTTGAACTATGGTGCTGGAGAAGACTCTTGAGAGTCCCTTAAACAGCAAGGAGATCCAACCAGTCAATCATAAAGGAAACCAGTCCTGAATATCCATTGGAAGGACTGATGCTGAAACTGAAACTCCAATACTTTGGCCACCTGATGCAAAGAACTGACTCATTTGAAAAGACCCTGATGCTGGGAAAGATTGAAGGTGGGAATGAAGGGGATGACAGAGGATGAGATGGTTGGATGGCATCACCGACATAATGGACATGAGTTTGAGTAAGCTCCGGGAGTTGGCAGTGGATAGGGAACCCTGGCATGCTGCATTCCATGGGGTTGCAAAGAGGCAGACATGACTGAGCCACTGAATTGAATTGACTGAGGTTGGGTCTGTTCCATCTTCCCTTCCATCTGAGCCCTTGCTACTTTCAGAGAAGTTTCCTTTTGAGTCCCAAAGATACAGAGAGGGAGAATGTTCTAGATCTGGACTCTTGGCACTCCAGACTCATTGATGTCCAAGCCACAGGTGCATCCTCACATGGGATCATTTCCATGGTCTGAGTTCCAGGACTGTGTCTTCTGTGACCTATTCCAGACACAGTCACAAATAAACAGTAATTACGGTTACAATCTGTATCCTAAAAGTAACTGAGGTCCTTACCATCTTTAAAACACTTAAAAAAGATCACATATGCTAAATGGAAAACATGTGTCAGTAATCAAATACTGAGGATAATGAAATCAGCAGGTCTAATCTGAAACCATGATAAATGAACCATAAACTATGTTTGAGCTCCCTGAGAGTGAAAGCAAAGGGGGAAATACATTAAGAGGAGATTCCCATATGTTAACTAAGTACTTTTGTAACAGGCCAATTTTTCCTCCTATTGAGGCATGATTTAACCATGAGCTCAATAAATAAAAAGACTGACTCAAAGTTATGTTGAATACAAAAAAGAAGAAGTAGGGAAACAAAATTAATTATGTAACTAAAAGCAGAGGAATCAAGTCTAATGAGTAAACTGGGTGGTGAGGCATAGGCTATCAGCCCACTCTGTGGTTAGTTATTAATTTTTGAGAACTCACGTGGGGAACCTCCACTAAAGAAGACATCACCCAGGCTGCTTCAGGTAGAGGTAGAGACAGGAGCCAGATAGAAAGCTCAGGACACTTCTGATAATCACAGCAAAGTTTTAAAAGGAGCAGGAAAGATAAAATTCTACATTTAAAACATTAGCAAATGCACGTATCCAGTAGCATTTCAAGGATCACAGAAAGTAAATTCCATATCACAAGTGAAGTCGCTCAGTCGTGTCCGACTCTTTGTGACCCCACGGACTGTAGCCTATCAGGCTCCTCTGTCCGTGGGATTTTCCTGGCAAGAGTGCTGGAGTGGATTGCCATTTCCTTCTCCAGGGGATCTTCCCAACCCAGGAATTGGACCCCGGTCTCCTGCATTGCAGGCAGACGCTTTTACCATCTGAGCCACCAGGGAAGCCCCATATCACAAGGGTTTTGTTTATTTTGAGGCAGTTTAAAGATAATCACATAGTGACAAATATTACCTTTGCTCTTAGGAGGTAAAAAAAAATCAGCACACAGGCTGTGCTCAGAATATTAGAAGATCTATGAGTAGCTCTGAATGCAGATATATTTGGATCTATTCATTAACTTTGAATTTTAATACCCAACCAGAAGAGTTGGATGGCTTCCAAGAGTTGCGATGAGAAGCATGACAACCAAAATGCAGTATGCTTTACAGGGAGTACTTCTTCCTTCAGATACATTCTTAAATCAGCAGTTTTTCACAGTAACAAGTATTTCCGTATCAAGGGGAATATTTTTTACTTCCATTCTTTCAACAAGATAAATATTGGCCCAGAAATACTAATAACTTCATTCATATGGTATATGATCAGTTAATTAAGATTTTAAGAGTAATTGTCCAACTCAAAATAATTACATATATCTTCATTGAAATCATCTGATAAAAAGTTAAAACACATATAAGTGCATACATATATAAACATATATATAGTACATACACACACACATAAAACAGGCTTCCCTGATGGCTCAGATGGTAAAGAATCTGCCTGCAGTGCAGGACACCTGGGTTCAATCCCTGGATCAGGAATATCTCCTAGAGAAGGGAATGGCTACCCACTCCATTATTCTTGCCTGGAGAATTCCATGGACAGAAAAGTCAGGGTGGCAAAGAGTCAGACATGATGGAGTGTCGGGAGCCAGCACGAGAAGTCCCGCCTGTGGCCAAGGTCATGAGGTTAAGGGGTCCAACAGGCAAAGGTGAGTCTGGCCTTAAGGGAGCCTCACTGGATTATCTCGAGCATCTACCCCCAAAACCAGAGTCTGCCTGCCATACTGCATCATGTTTTTCACTTACGCTTCTGACATTAACAGGGGCTGTCCCCCACCACCTTCCTCTAAAAGGAATTAACCTAGAGCTCCAGTCAATAAGCCTCCTGGGTGTGAAAAGAATGTCTCGGCTTAAACCCCCCTGATAGCTTTTTAACTTACGTGACCGGTCTGCCTGGATTTTTACAACTGTGCATGCTGATTGTTTACAGCCTCCCAACCGCGAGAGGCACTGAAAGCTTAAGAAATTCTGGGAAAAATCATTAGAATAAGACTGATTAAAGGGTTTTATTGTTGAGCCAATACTTGTTGCCAAATTTTCATATCTTTTATTTGTTGACATAGTTGGTATATAGAAAAAACAAGTAGCAACATAGATCTTTGAGTTAAGTACCTTCTTTGTTATAACCCACTGCACCTTTGTTCTACAGGGATGTAACTTTATTTAGTACTTTAAAGGTGATGCAGATCAAGGAAAAACACTACAGGGAAAATGAGATGAACATTCATTAAGGAAGAGAGCCATAAAATGTTAACAGGCCTTTTGGCCAGAAGATAATGTAAATCACCTGAGACCCCATATGGAAAGATTTACAGAGAGAAAGCCTGGTCTTGATAAGGGTCAGGGCTGCTGACCCTGCATAACTTTGTATTATCCATTGATCTCTATGTACAACCAAAAGTATAAAAAGCTTTTCTAGAAAATAAAGGACGGACCAGTTCCTGGAAAGACTGGTTTCCCCCGTGTGGTCTTTTTTCGTTCTCTCCTTTTCAGGCTGATCCCTTGGAACGCAGAGGCTCTCCATGTCTACTTATTTTTCTGGGCTTCTAAGACCCACGTGAGAGGGAGCCCAAGGCAGGGCATCCTCCGCTATTCAAGCGGATGCCTGTGGCCTAACAGAGACGGTGTAAGTTTTTTGTCTTGAAACTTTATTAGCTTTTCATGTAAACCAAGGTATATTAGCCTCTTTTTTCCTCTACTTTTCCACTACATTATTTTTCTCTAATCTCTCTTTAAATTTTAAATTTATCTCTCTTTAATCGCCGACTCCATCCCCACTTTGAATTACCCTGGATTCGCTGAGGCTGGACCCCGGCAATTGAATAACTAATGCTTTCACTTTTCATATCTAATCTCTCCTACTTAACCTGCCTAAAACTGAGTATCTGATGGGCCTTCCAAATCAGCTCCCATCAGCTTTCCATACCATTGTCAAAGGCAGGGACATTCTTCCAGTTGTTCTAACCAAAATCTTAGAGTTGTCATCTCCTCTCCTCTTTCTCTCACACCCCATATTCGATCTATCGGCAAATCTTCCAGCTGTACCTTCAAAACATGTACAGATTCCCATCAGTTCTCACTGTCTGTGTGTTAGTCACTCAGTCGTGGCTGACTCTTTGCAACCCCATGGACTGCAGCCCACCAGGCTTCTCTATCCATGAGATTTTCCAGACAGGGATACAGGAGTGAGTTACCATTTCCTTCTCCAGGGGATCTTCCCGACCCAGGGATCAAACCTGGGTCTCCTGCGCTGCAGGCAGATTCTTTACCAACTGAGCTACAAGGGAAGCCCCATTGTAAGTTGGTTCAGTAACTTCCTTATTATCACCAGGATCCATGCCAGTGTCATCTCTAAACTCTTATTTTCCAGTTTTTCCCTATAGTCCACTTTTAACTTGGCAACCAGAGAGATTCTGATAAAACATAAGTCAGATTCTATCACTCCTGTGCTCAAAACCCTCCAGCGGCTTCCCACCCCACTCAGCATGCAGGCCAGCCTTCACAGTGATCTGTCTGGCCCATTACCTCCCTGTCCAATCTCCCACTGCTCCCCCCTCACAACTCCATTCCATCCCCTCTGGCCTCTTTGACATTCTTCCCCCTTGGTAACAGCGTATTTCTTATCCTCCCATTTCCAGTGTTCAAGCATGCCATTGGCACCTTTTTCACCTCAAGGTATTTGCACTTGTTCTTTCTACCTGGAGTACACCAGCCACAGACATTTTTGTAGACACGGTCCCTCTCTGGCTTCAGGCCTTCACTCACATGCCACATACTCAGTGAACACTTCCCCATCCAGTCTTCTTAAATGGATTCTCCCAGCCATCTCTAATCCCTTGCCTGATTTTCTTTCTCCCCTCTAAATTTATTGACTAATAAAAGTTTACATTGGATGCTGGATTTTTTCTTGATTTTTCCATAGTAGAATATAAACTCCATGAAGGCAGAATTTTTTTTTTGGTTGATTGTCTACTTTCTATTCAGTGATTAGAAAATTGTCTATCAGCTAATAAATAATTTTTGGATGAATGAGTTGTTTTATCCACCTTTGAGTGTACTCAAGGTTGTGCAAGCAGCACCATATAGTGGAAATTAACGTGATATTTGGATCCAGAGGATATGACTTTAAATCTTTAAATGTGATTATCAGTTCAGTTCAGCCACTCAGTCATGTCCAACTCTTTGTGACCCCATGAATCACAGCATGCCAGGCCTTCCTCTCCATCACCAACTCCCGGAGTTCACTCAGACTCACATCCATCGAGTCAGTGATGCCATCCAGCCATCTCATCCTCTGTCATCCCCTTCTCCTCCTGCCCCCAATCCCTCCCAGCATCAGAGTCTTTGCCAATGAGTCAACTCTTCACATGAGGTGGCCAAAGTACTGGAGTTTCAGCTTTAGCATCATTCCTTCCAAAGAAATCCCAGGGCTGATCTCCTTCAGAATGGACTGGTTGGATCTCTTTGCAGTCCAAGGGACTCTCAAGAGTCTTCTCCAACACCACAGTTCAGATGCATCAATTCTTTGGTGCTCAGCCTTCTTCACAGTCCAACTCTCACATTCATTCATGACAACTGGAAAAACCATAGCCTTGACTAGACGGACATTTGTCGTCAAAGTAATGTCTCTGCTTTTGAATATGCTATCTAGGTTGGTCATAACTTTTCTTCCAAGGAGTAAGTGTCTTTTAATTTCATTATCTGAATTCTGAGCTTCAACTTTCTAACCTATAAAATAGAAATTTAAAAACATCTTTTCTCAACCAGATACTGTAAGAATTAAATTGAGACATCGTGTCATCAATAACCTGACCACATGTACCTGAAGTGAAAATGTTAGTTGCTCAGTAGTGTCTGACTCTTTGAGACCCAATGAACTGTAGCCTGCCAGGCTTTTCTGTCCATGGGATTCTCCAGGCAACAATACTGGAGAGGGTAGCCATTCCCTTCTCCAGGGGATATTCCTGAATCAGGGGTCAAAACTGGGTCTCCCACACTGAAGGTAGATTCTTTACCTACTGAACCACCAGGGAAGCCCTGTACTTGTATAAATTTACAGAAGTCATATACCATTCTGTTAACCCAACTTCGACACATCCTTATCTTTGTCTATGTTCCTGCCTTTCCACTTCACAAATGTGTTACCTGTCTGATCCATGGAGGCATTTGAGCTTGATCCCTGAGAAATGTTCAGTACAGGTTAGTTTCCTATGGTGAACAAAGAGATGAAGGTTCCTTGGAAACCAAGGTAAGTTTTGCAAAGGATTATTTTGTTTTCATATACAGAGAAAGCTTTGAAGCATTCATCAGAACTTAATAAGTTCCATGAAAAAGGAAAAGAAAGAAAAAGACAGGACTGAAGTAGCAGCTACCTCACCATAGTCCATCTACAGGCAAGAGAAATCGAGAACAACAAGAAAGACTCTACTGTTGCAGAATGAAGGCTGCAGGATGTGGACAGGAGCATGTGAGTCACCTCTGAAACCTGTCACCAAAAAGCATTAGTGGTCACAAAGAAAATGCAAACAATAACACATAATAACAAGCAGGGGGAAAAGAAAAACCTCATGCTGAACAACCAAGATATTCAATTTGGGGGCTGAAATAATTTGAAAGTTTTCCTTTTGTGGGCTTAAAATGAGTTTGAAAGAGGGAGTTACACTATCTTTTATCCCCAAACTATCTGTAGGCATAAAATATCTGGCCTTATTTTCTTGACAGGTTTTATTGGTGTGTCCAACCAAGTGAAAATCTCTAGCCATCGGGGAACGCTGCTGTGAATACTTTCTATTTGCAGGTTTGTTTTTGTAGCCAGTGGGAGGTTATTTTTTCCCCCTTCTAATCCCCTAAGATGCATTTTATTCTCCTGGCAACCCTTCTTTTCATTTCTCACAAAAGGACATTGAAATTACTGTACATTTATGGTTTTTTTAAAAATCACTATATTGCTCATCTTTTTATGTATGAAACTTCAAGCAGAACAAATCTCAAAACTAACAGTGTCCAGTTTTCACTTTAAATAGACCATAAAGGTCAGCTTGTTGTAAGCGAAAAGTGATTATTTCGTTAAGATGACTAAACATGGAATTAGCTGTCATGCAACTTCAAAGAAGCAAATGAGAGTGTTCATAAATGTGGCACTGCCGTCAGATGACAGCCTTGCTCCTAAACTAAACAGGTAGTTATACTACATTAGAGCAGCCACACTGACTAACTCCCTGGCTGATACCCATACGGAGGAAGGAAACAGAGGCATTAAAAATAGCTGTCTTAATACAACATCAGACAAGCCAAAAGCGAGGTGCACTCTAAAGGGTGTAACTATCTATACTCAAGGTTTCAACAGAGAAAAGAGAAACAGAAATGTTTTTTTTCCCTCAAACAAAAGGAAAAGAAGGTAGGGAAATTTCAACTTGAGAAGAAATTCAATACAATGTCATATGTTGAACTTGACAGAGTTCATATGCTATCAATCTTTTTAGTGAAATAGCGAGTGATTGCTATATAGCTGGAACTCTACAAAAAGTGTCTTTAACTCTTAAAACAGTGCTGTAGCACGTATGCTTTTCAGATAAACTGAGACTCAGAATATTTAAGTAACTTGTCTAAGGGCACAAGCAGGTAATGGGCAGAGCCAGGATTCCCATTCAAGTCCACCTAACACCGTGGCCAACCTGACTGTTCATTCTCTCAGCCCAGCACTCCCCTTCCACAAACAACCTATATTTTGTTGGTAAAACTTTAGGTCTCACTCATACCCGTGAACCTCAGACCCAAATGCAACATCTCCACTTGAAGTCCCAGGCTGGGAAATTCTCAAAAGTAACCCTAAGAAAATTGATAATGAGAGGAAACCATACCCCAAATCCACTGTCTTCCATTTTAATTTAAAATAAACTAATCCACAGCTTCATTCAGTGTTGACAAACTGCAAAGCAACACAGCTCTCCATTAGAAAATACTCAAAGTTCCACAGAAGTAAGTTTTTCAGCAGGAAGAAAATGGCACTTTCAGAGACAGGCCAAATGAGCAGAGTCAATAAATATTATTTTTTGGTTCCTAGAAAGTACTGTTACAGGGTATAATGACTGGATATAATGTAACACTATTGTAAGATAAGAGTAATACACCCGGGTTGAATTATGTGAAATAAAAGCTTTCTTCTATTCAATCTGGATGTTGCTTTTATTCAAATTTTGTTGCCTCATGCAACAGAAAATGGACTAGGGACTGCTGAGTTACACCAACCTTCATGACAGATGGTAAATGTAGACACAAAGTGTAAATATTCTCTTTATTCAAAGGATTGTATTTATGGCCAAGATTAATTTAAAACTTAAGAAAATTTTCTCTAAAGAATACAGCCTTTATCTGTGAAGAGACTGCAGAGAACTGACTACAAAAAGACAAAATCAAAAGTATTACTTTAATAGTCTTGTGTATTACGTAGCTCAGTCATATCTGACTCTGCGATCGCATGGACTGTAGCCAACCAGGCTCTTCTATCCATGGAATTCTCCAAACAAGAATACTGGAGTGGGTTGCCATGGCCTCCTCCAGGGGATCTTCCCAACTCAAGGATCAAACCCAGGTCTCTGGAATTGCAGATTCTTTACCATTTGAGCTACCAGGGAAATCCCTTAATTGTTTTAACCCTTAATTGCTTTACCTGGTCTAGTTATAGCATTCATTATATTGTCTTTTTCAATTATATATGTACACGTTATACTTGAACATACACTCTCACTACCAAGTTACCTAAGGAAGTAATTTTATTTGTCTTTGTCTTTCAAGCTTCGGCAGCTCTTTGATGACCCTATCTTTCCAGTCAAATCAGGGAGCTGAAAATAGGAAAATGGACACTGTCCTCTTTTTCAATTGCTCTTCTATATTTCAGGGCTTTCAAAGTTAGCTCAAAAATGATTTATGACACAGACATGCATTGTCACTTCTATATAAATCAGGTATCATCATTTATTTTAAAAGAGAAATCAAAAATGGTCTAAGGAACAAAGGCTAGATAAAGACCAAAGTTACACCTTAGCCTACCCACAGCTAAGAGGCTCAAAGTTCAGCTCACTCGTGCAAGGTCACCTTCCACCCAGAGGTCAGCAATGAATGGGCTGAACGCCTCTCCTGAGACAGTGATGCTCTCCACTCCAGGTCTGCTGCCTCCACCATCAATCAGGGCAGCGGTTCAAGAATCCAACCCAGCTCTTCCAGATTTCCTCAGCCCTGTTGAAAGGCATCAAAGAAAAGCCCAGATAACAGCCCTTCCCTAACCTCTAACACTCAGTCTCATGGCCACTAACTTTCTTGAATCCACCAGGATCAATCTTATGATGCCATTTATCTATATTGACATTAGTCAACACCAGCATCCTCAGATTCTCGGGTCCTTTCTCATTTCCCATGCTCTGGGAAGAGGCTCTAACATGATCCATGTTCTTCATTTCCTGCTCCACCTCCCTACCCCATAGACGTATCTTTAAAACCTGACCCTGTTCCTTCTAGAATTAAAGTCCACCATCAGCAAAAGTCTCCACACCCTAAATTCTCTTAGCATTCCCTTCATTTTCTGGCTGCATCTAACAGAAGCCTGACTTTCCCTAAGTACTCTGCTTCCCACCCATGAGCTGGGTTTAGGGGTGGTGGATTGTTCTACTCACTTCTCTCCGCACCACTTCATTCTTCCGCCAACCTCCTTGAATCCCGAGCTTATCACAGATATCCCATCATGAGACAAATCTCACATCATCAGACTGCGAGCCTTACAAATACCTGCTTCCAAATTTGTCCCCTGGCTGGCATCTGAGAGTGAATTTTAGGAGAGTTCCTGCCATTCCCTGATAAGAATGGCTTACTGAGCCGCTAGTGCTTGTGCAAACAATATGGTTTATTCTGAACACCTGCTTTCCTTCTGGAACTCTGCAGTTTTAATATGTGCCAGGCAGACGATGCTCCGAAGACCAGCCCCCAATAAAATTCTGGGCAACGAGTCTCTAATGAGCTTGTTTAATGGACAGTGTTTCACATGTGTTGTTGAAAGTGGTTGCTGAAGAAATGGAGCATGTCCTGTGACTCCACTGGGAAAGTACTCTTGGAAGTAGGCACCTGGTTTCCTAAGGACTTTGCCTTGTATGCCTTTGCCTTTTGCTGATTTTGGTTCATATCCTATCACTATAAAAAATCATACTGGTGAACCCAATTATATACCGAGCCCCATCAGGCTTCCTAGAGAATCGTGGATCTAACAGTGGTCTTGGATACCTTCTACTCTGTCCTTAAGCATCCAACATCTCCTCCCCACTCTCACTGTAAGCTTGTGACTCTGCATCCTAATTCTTTGATAAAATTCAGCTTTCAGTCAACAGAATTAGAATCGAGCTCTTTTTTCACATCTGTTCACATACCAGCACCTGTATCTCCATCTCTTGTCTGTTCCTCCTTCCTTCCTGTTACTATAGATAAATTCCGTATTCATGTTTAAACCAATCCCTTGAATAGGATATACCCAATATCCTGCAATAAACCATAATGGAAAAACACGAAAACATGAATATAAGTATCACTGAATCAGTGCTCTATATGCCAGAAACTAACACAACAGGAATGATGCTAAAGCTGAAACTCCAGTACTTTGGCCACCTCATGAGAAGAGTTGACTCATTGGAAAAGACTCTGATGCTGGGAGGGATTGGGGGCAGGAGGAGAAGGGGACGACCAAGGATGAGATGGCTGGATGGCATCACTGACTCGATGGATGTGAGTCTGAGTGAACTCCGGGAGTTGGTGATGGACAGGGAGGCCTGGCGTGCTTCGATTCATGGGGTCGCAAAGAGTCGGACACGACTGAGCTACTGAACTGACTGAACTGAACACAACATTACAAGTCAACTATACTTCAGCTGAAATATTTTTAAATATTAAAAATAAATAAAACCAACCCCTTGACTTCTCATCTTCTAACCTACTCAGGCACATTGCTTAACTGATTGTTCTTCTATTTCCTGCATTAAATAACCCCTCTCTACTGAATCTTTGTCAACAACATGTACATAAGCTGTTATTTCTTTAAAGTATTATCTTGGGTCCCTTCCCCCAACTAGTTTCCTCTCTACATTTTTTTGTTTTTTTGTTTTTTGTTTTTACTCTTTGTTGCAGCAGAATACTTTAAAAAGGGTTATCTGCATTTGTTTCATACTCCTCTTCTCCCTGGAGTCTGGTTACCCACCACTAAAGAGAACCTTCTCCCACCAAGGTTACCAACTTTATTGTTAAATATAATGATCAATTCTTAGTCCACATCATATTGGCCTTTGACAACATTTGAAATTGTCACTTCTGCCTCGTGGATATGCTTTTCTGCACATAGCTTTTAGAATAAAATATTCTCTTAGTTTTTCTCCTACCTCAACAAATTATTCTTCTCAGTACCCTTAGCTGATTTCTTCTGTTTTTCCAGACCTTTAATGAGTAATAGCAGTACTCTCACCTCACTCTCTCTTCTAGTTATTTTTTTTTCATGTGTGTGTCAATGATTCCCAAACTTAGATATCTAATGCTGCCTCTCTTCTGAAATCCCAATTCATATTTCTAGATGCTTGCTTGACATTTCTAATTATCAGTCTCTCAAACTACCAAACTGAACACCTATTCTTTCTTTTCCAAACTATCCAGTCTTCACCATCTCAAACTGATAAATTCTCTTTCCAGTTGCTCAAGCTAAAAACCTTAAAATAAATTTTGACCTCTCTCTTTTGTTTTCCAAACCAGCAGAAATTCTTACTAGCCTTACCTCCAAAATACATGTAGAATCTGATGGAGTTTAACCACCTTCTCTCAGTGTCCCTGGTCAGGCCACCATCATCTCTTATCTATTAATAGATTCCTGTTCTGGGCTTTCTACCAGATTTCACTACCTTCATACTTTTTCCCCTGTTGTTGTCAATACAGCCGCAGGAGGGGTCCTTTTTAAAATGAAGTGGACATGTTACACCATAGCTCAAAACCCTGTATTGGTTTCCTAATTCCCTTGGGGTAAAGGCTAAAATACTGTGACCAATTCATTAACTGCCTCAAAGCTACCATGCGTGTTTCTATTTAGAAATACATCTTTTGACAGCCCTTGATTAAGTGAAAGGATCCTTTCATATACAGGGTCTTTTTCCCCACTTATTACTTTCCTAAGTTTTTCTTCCTTACAGGAACTACGTCTCTGTCTTTCTTAGTTTTCTTCATCTCCTACTCAACCTCGTGGTGAAAGTTTCCCTCACATACTAAGTACGTATGAAGGTCATATACTAAGATCTGGGAAGCTTTCCCACAAAAATTGTAGGTAGAAAGGGATTACTGCAATGATAATTGTCAGAACACAGGAAGAAAACGTAGTAGTGGATGGGAAATAAATTTACATTTTTATAGCAAAAAAATTTCCTTATGGTAAAACTCCAAAGGAGAGTTATTATAATGAGGCTCATGGAGAGTCATTAAATACAGAAAAAAAAAATCTTAGAATTCTATAGGGAGAAAGAAGATTTTATATAATTCAAGTTTCTAAATTTTAATTCAAATTTTGGTCTTTGGGGAAAGGGATGAGAAGAAAAGGGAGGGAGGGAGACAAGATGGAAGAGGAAGTGGGGATGGAGGGTGAGGAAGAAGGGGGAAGATGGAGAGAGTGAAATCCTACTCAGATGTCAGAGTTCCATCAGTTATCTGTTAAGGAATTTTACCAGCTTGGGGTATATCATTTCAAGTCTCAGAGACTTGGTGGGATTTTTGTGTTTTTGTTTTTGGTGAGTAAAATGTCGATAGCATGTCTTACACCATATAGAAAAATTAACTTAAATGAATCAATGACCTATATGTGAGTGCTGCTGCTGCTGCTGCTGCTGCTGCTGCTGAGTCACTTCAGTCGTGTCCAACTCTGTGCGACCCCAGAGATGGCAGCTCACCAGGCTCCCTCGTCCCTGGGATTCTCCAGGCAAGAACACTGGAGTGGGTTGTCATTGCCTTCTCCAATGCATGAAAGTGAAAAGTGAAAGTGAAGTCGCTCAGTCGTGTCTGACTCTTAGCGACCCCATGGACTGCAGCCTACCAGGCTTCTCCATCCATGGGATTTTCCAGGCAAGAGTATTGGAGTGGGGTGCCATTGCCTTCTCCAATGTGAGTGCTAAAGCCATACAATTCTTAGAAGTAAACATAGAGGGAAAGATTCATGATGTTGGACTTGACAATGATTTTTTGGATATAAAACAAAAACATCAAATTGGACTTGATTAAAACTGACAGCATGTGTGCAAAGGACACAATAAAAGTGAGAAGGCAATCCCCATAATGGGAGAAAATACTTGCAAGTCATACATATGATGAGAATAACATCAAGAATATGTAAAGAGCAACTCACAACTCAACAACAACCAAATAACAGAATTAAAAGATGGGTAAAGGGTCCGATAGATGTTTCTTAACAAAAGATATACATTTGGCTTGGAAGCACATAACAACATGCTCAACATCGCTCATTATTAAAGAAAGGCAAATCAAAACCTCAGTGACATACAACCTCATTCTCAGAAGGAAAAAAAAAAGAACACAAAGCTGAAGAGGAAGCTGAAAAGCAATGGACAAGATTGTGAAGAAATTGGAAGCCTTGTGCCTTGTGTACTGCTGATGGGAAAATAAAATAGTACAGCCACTGGGAATAACAGTATGTGTTCCTCAAAATCTAAACACAGAGTTACCACAGGATCCAACAACTGCAAATTTGGGCATGCAACCAAAAGAATTGAAAGCAGGGTCTCAAACTGTTATTTGCATACCCATGTTCATAGCAACATTATACACAATGACCAAAAGGCGGAAGCATTCCGAGTGTCCATCTACAGATGAATGGATAAACCAAATGTGGTAAAAAGGACAATGAATGCTTAGTTGCTCAGTGGTTTCAGACTCTTTGTGACCCCATGGACTGTAGCCCACCAGGCTCCTCTGTTCATGGACATTCTCCAGGCAATAATATTGCAGTCAGTTTTCATGCCCTCCTCCAGGGGATCTTCCGAACCTGGGGATCAAACCCAGGTCTCCCGCATTGCAGGCAGATTCTTTACCGTCTGAGCCACAAGGGAAGCCCATATAAGAACAATAGAAGTTCTTTAAAAGAAGAAGATCTTGACACATGCCACAACATGGATGAAACCTTGTGCTTCCCTGGTGGGTCAGATGGTAAAGAATCTTCCAAGAGTTCAGGAGACCTGGGTTTGATTCCTGGGTCAGGAAGATCCCCTGGAGAAGGGAACAGCAACCCACTGCAATATGATTGTCTTTTACATGCAAACTAACCAATCCAGAGTCACCCCTCCTCTAGGTGGCCCAGATATTCCAAAACATTCTTCTCTGCCTTAATCATCCTGAAGCAAGGTACCAGTCAGCAAGGAACCATCCCCACAGCCCAGAGCTCTTAGAAATCACTCCACCCAGCCAATCCTAGCTGTAGCCTCCTTTGCCCAGCAAAGCAATAAAAAACGCTATGGTTTCCTACTTCACCAAAACTCTTATCTCTGAAATACAACTCGGCAGTGCTATAGAGTGAGCAATCAAGCTTTCAGCAGCAGTAGCAACATAAATTGATTTATCTTCATTATACACTTTTAGGCACATTTAAAATAAAATAATGACTGTAAGTTTTAATGTTTGACTTAAGCTATCTTGTCCCTATTTTTGCATCATATTTCTAAGGTACCAAAGGCATGTATTACTCTTTTAACACACAAAGAACCTAGGATTTAGTGATTTTTTTTCCATTTTATAATTTTATAGAACTTATGTCTTCTAATTCCATGAATATTTTTATTCATCATTAAATTTCACTTAAGTCAAATGATTCTTCACATGTTTTAGCTTCTACACTTGAAATGAAATTCACAAATATGTTTTGTTTTCCAGGATAAAATGTACAATATTAGTCTTATATGAGGTAAAGATTTACATGAATACTCATACTAACTTCAGTGAAAAATCTCAGTGGCAGAACTTCTGGTAAAACCTAATGACAGATACTGAAAAACAAAAATGAAAGAGAACACAATAGTTGTCCCTCTCGTTTTTATAATAAATGCCAATTTTTAAAGGACTGGGGACTTACAAAAGAAACACCATCTGTTTTACAGCTGATCATTTACCAACCAAAAAAACTCTAACTGAAAATCTTATGCTTAATATACCATTAAGTAAAACTTTATGGTTTTAATTACAAATACAAAACCTTCCATATTTTAATTATTTGTGGATGATCATTTACCGTGAGTAAACTTTAGTTCCATAAACTCGCTTAGTGCTTACCTATAAAGGTCACATTTTTTTGTAACTAGAATACAAGAGAATAAACTAATCAGACTTGTCTAATTTGTTTCCCTGCACTGTCAATGTGAACCAAGCTTTGTGCCTCAAAAATATCGATTTATGGTATTATTTCTTCTCTTATTTACTAGAGAACTCCAAAAGGCAAATAAGCTGCCTCATTTGTGTCAGCCAATGGTGTTTAATGAAAACAAACACACCTTCCCATGTTCACAGTTGTTTAGCAGAGGAAACAGAGCTTTTCTCCTAACAGATTCTACCTTTCGAGCTATTTGAATACAACTTTATTGGTTTCAAACTACTTTACTCCTCTAGAGGAGTATCTGACCTTCATTATCTTCCAGAAGAAAAATCACAAAGCTAATAATGCACAGGGAAGCAATTGACAGGCTCTTCACACTATGGAAGAGAAACAAACAAGGAGGAGTGTCTGAGGGCAGGAACCGATCCAAGCTTAAAGTGCTAAAAATAAGCCAGTGCCAACAAAACAGTAATTGCACCATATTTCTTTATACTCAATGACACTTGATACATGGGAAGTTGAAGTAACAGGCAGGCACATTTCAAACTGTCTTGAAGGTCAGCTTGGGTATCTACTACATTTTAGCCTTTCTAAGCTATTGGAAAAGACCCTGATGCTGGGAAAGATTGAGGGCAAGAAGAGAAGAGGGCAACAAAGGATGGGAGGTTGGATGGCATCGCCGACTCAATGGACATGAGTTTGAGCAAACTCCAGGAGATAGAGTAGGACAGGGCAGCCAGGCATACTACAGTCCACGGGGCCACAAAGAGTCAGACACAACTTAGCAACTGAACAACAACCAACTACCAGGTGATGCCGTCTATGGGGTTGCACAGAGTCGGAAACGACTGAAGCAACTTAGCCCCAGCAGCAGCAGCAGCAGCACCAGATGATAGCAACATTTCCCTTCCCTTACCACAGTTTTGGGCATGGTCAAATAACATTCCAAAAGATAAGAATCTTATTCATCACTGTCATAATCACCCGATAAAATGAATTAAACATCTTCTGACTTGCTTGAATGCTATGTAAAGAGTCGGACGTACTGAGCAACTGAACTAAACTGAACTGATGTGCTATATTAATTCTGCTATACTGAAAGTGGCCCCCAGCCTCCAGCCCTTCAGCCTTTTCACCCTGCAGTAGCAGCGCTCATTCACGACTGACTCTTTGCCTTCCCAGAGACTCTAGCCTGCCAGGCTCCTCTGCCCATGGAATTTTCCAGTCAAGAACACTGGAGTGGGTTGCCATTTCCTACTCAGAGGATTTTCCCGACCCAGGAATCAAACTCGCGTCTGTGTCTCATGCACTGGCAGGCAGAGTCTTTACCACTGTGCCCCCCTGGGAAGCCTCTTTCCATCCTAATTGATTGCAACTCCAATAGACACTCCATTGCTTCCTTTTTATAATCCATATAAAAGGAACATCTCAAGCTCCTGAAAAAATTGAACTAGTAATTCAAATATTTTTTGCTGACAAAAGGATCACAGAAGAATTTGAAAGGAAATCGGTGTTTTTGTGCATTTCAGGTCTTTCAAGAAAAAAAATTCACATGATATGTAGTTTAATGATAAAATACACCAAGGAATTTAGAATATAATGTAAAACCAAACTCATTAAAGAAGTGTTTGCAGAAAAAGATATCCGAGATAAATGTATTAATATTGTGAAATAAAATTCAAATTTTATTACAAGAAAAATTTAGATACGTTTTCCCTGCCCTTTGGCCTCCCCTCTCGCCTCATTGTTGTGTATCTATGTTATGATTCAATCAGACCTTCCCCACCATCAGGAATACCTGTTCAGTCAAAAACAGCAAAGGCAACTCCTTAAAAGATAACAGTTCTTCTTGATCTTCTAAGGGGTTACATGACCCACCACAAGGATGACACTTAGATCTGGATTATGTAAACTGTCAATAACGTGTCAGTGGATGTACAGTCCTCTGTCTCAAAATTTATATAAATGCACCTTAACTTCTCACAGGAGTCTCAGAGCCTTCTGTGATGCTCTTCCTGACTTATAATCCTTTGATTTAGCCTGAATAAAATTTTCTATTTCTTTCATAGGCTGACGGATTTTTTGTCAGCAAGATCCTCAATGGTATGTTCAGCTACTGCTATTCTGTCTGTATGTGTCACATGAAAATAAGATACTTTATATGGAAATACTTGACAGAGGTTCGAAGTAGAGTAGCAATTATTTTACCAAAGTATAGTTGATTTACAATACTGTGTCAGCTTCAAGGGTACAGCAAAGCGATTCGGTAATACACATGAATTTTCTCAGATTTTTCCCACTATAGGTTATTACAAGATTTTGAATAGAGTTCCCTGTGCTGAAGAATACATCCTATTGTTCATCTATTTTTTTATACAGTAGTGAGTGAATGAAAGTCGCTCAGTCATGTCTGACTCTTTGCAACCCCATAGACTATACAGCCCATGGAATTCTCCAGGCCAGAATACTGGAGTGGGTAACTTTTCCCTTCTCCAGATCTTCCCAACCCAGGGGTTGAACTCAGGTCTCTCGCATTGCAAGTAGATTCTTAACCATCTGAGCCACCCGAGTATGTATTTATTAAATGCATATTCTTAATTTATTCCTCCTCTGCCTCCATCCCTTTTGATAACCATAAGTTTGTTTTCTATGTCTATGAGTCCTTTGTAAATATGTTTATGTTATCATATTTTGGGTTCCACTTATAAGAGGTATCACATTTGTCTTTCTCTGCCTGACTTTCTTCATTTAGCCATTGATTTGAAGAGTCATTGATTGAAGTCACTGAAATGCAGGGTCACTGATTCTTCATTTCTTCATGATATTCTCAACTTAAATATTACAGGAAAGTATACTAGAGAGACTCAGACTAAGTCAGAATGCTGGGTTTTGATTAAGTTTGGGGGTTTTGCCCCACTCTTAGTGCTGACATTGTAAGACTTTAATCGTGTTAATTACATTCTCTGGATCTCAGTTTCCTCATCTAAAATAAAATCTCAGATACTTTGTAAGGTTTTTGACGGATTCTCACTTTTAAATCATAGTTTTTGAGCTGAAAAAGCTATCTACTTAAAAAATTAGAAGTTATTTTTAATCATACACGCTATTACTAAGACAACTTTTAGCTCTTATTTTATGACAAACATCATAATTTACTTCCTATAACTATCATCTGATTTTTGTACTTTCAAGAATCATATATACTAATATGAATAAGAGAGAATAAAAATGAAATTAACTGAATAATTTTAAAAGAATGTCATGTTAAAATATAAATCTAAACAGTTTACCAAAGTAGGTTGACTCATTCTAAGTACTGTTTTAATAACTTCTGTAATAAGTCTTCTTCCATCTCTTTTGAAAACAAATTATATATATATACCCACATATACACACATATATATGTGTGTATTTATGTTATATACAAATACACATATTTAATTCATATGTTTCCACTTATATAAATATATGTAAAAGTGCATGCACACATTTAGTTCATGTAAAGTGCCACATGGCAAATTAGAATTAAAAATTAACCAAAGTGTTATAGAACCTTCACTGGAAGCTCTCTCTGAAGATAAGTAGATTTATTCTATCACTTTGAGCGTGTTTCTATCACAATATTTATCAAACTATACTACAATTTCTCCTACTAATCTTCAAAATCTTTGAGATTAAGAATCATATTTTACTGAGGGCATTTACCCAGGGAACCCAATAAATGTTTGTGGGATGAATAGATATTACCTTGTATAAATACAAAGGCACCCTTGCAGTTATAAATATACAATTTACAAATATCTACTGTTTCCCTCTCCTTCAGATTATCTAATTGCATTTTTTAAAATGACACACAATTTATTCAACCAATATTTACTGAGCATCTGCTATAAGCCATATATAGCAAATAAATGGAATAGTTGGTTGATTAGAGGAAAAATAGAGAAGGTTAAGAGATTCTGCCACTGAGGTTGGCAGAGGAGCACGTGAAGAATAAAGTGTGTTGAGGGGGTACTGGAATTTTATAAACAAAGTCAAAAGAGGCTTCATTTAGGCTTCATTTTACTTTTAAAGACTAAAGGTAAAATCACTTTTGTTGAATTTTCTTATCATTCTTTATGATCTCCGACTGTGATAGGAATCTTAAAATATCTTTGATTGATGTCTAAAGCTGTGATGTATTAAAGCATTAAGTTCTATCTGTAGAACATATGAACACTGACAGGTGTTAATCACCTAGGTATTAATCCATTTTGTTTTAAAGTCTTCATAATAATGAATTTTAACCTATTTTTAGTATTTTGAAAAATGGCAATAACTAGCCACTCAATGATAGTGTTAATTAAATTTATGGAGGGTTTTTTTTTTTTTTTTTTTTGCACTTGATTTAGTCTTTTCTCTGAACTTGGAAGCTTATGCTAGATATTTACGTATGACTGACCAGTTCCTACAAAGGGGTGTAAGAAAAGCAATGTCATCACGTATACAGTAGAGTTTTGGTCAGCACACTACCATTAAGGGAAGGAAAGGGAAAATCGAAGTTATATGAAGTGACTTAAGATTATAAATACATTTTTCAGTTCTCACATCCTTTAGAGTTATGAATGGAAATTGGGTTTTAATGTGTATTTATCAATTTTTTGGCTGGCAATTATTTCATGAAACGTGTTGAGGAAGATTCTGAAGCTGTATGTCAAATCACAAGAAAAACATGTGTGATTGTTAGAAATGTCTGCAGTGCAAAGAAGATGGGGGTAAAGGAAGGGAGAAGCCCTGTGCCATGTATTCATCAGCCTTGATCTCCATTATGTAGAGTAGCTTACATGACACTTCAAAACCATGCCCAGCCTAAGTCAGGGCTCTGTAGAATCAAAACTGAGGGCTTATGTTTTCTATGCTTGGAAATCTGTGCTGAGAATCAATGAGCATAAATGGACTGACTCAGTAATCTAAAAGGTTAAATTAGAGAAAAGACAGGGTAAAGCCTATCTCTAAGGGTATGTCAGAAGTCTAAGATGAAAAGAGAGCCAATTCACAGCTGAGGATAATATTAACGTATTAGAACATGTGGGAAATGGCAACCCACTCCAGTGTTCTTGCCTGGAGAATCCCAGGGACGGGGGAGCCTGGTGGGCTGCTGTCTATGGGGCCGCACAGAGTCGGACATGACTGAAGTGACTTAGCAGCAGCAGCAGAACATGTGGGGGTGGGAGGGGGGGAATCAAGACAGCTAGCTCAAGATAGGGATACACAAGAAATATTCATTAAATGACCTAACTGGAATTCTGCCAGCAGGTCTTCTAAGTCACCATACCACTTTTCATGGGGTTCTTGCACTTTCCCCCTTTACTGCCTCTGAGAGGCCGAATTCAGCATCTGGCACCAACCGAATTATTAGAATTGCAAAATCTGTTTTTAACTTAGTAAGACTAACTTCAATTTGCATATTCTACTAGTCTACTTTCTCAAATCTCATTTTTTTTAGAAGACAGAAAAAAAAATGTTGTTCAAAGTATGTTTCTGTCATAATTCCACAAATAAACTGTTATTTTCAGCTGTAGGGTAGGGCAGCTTCGGGAAAAGGGTCTATGAACAGGACTAAAATGATCAATAAGTGAAGGGACTATGCCAGAGCCACAGAGATCATAGAAGCTAAAGCAAAACACAGCATGTTCCCCTTGTGGGCAAAAGAGAAAGGGAAAGTTATTATGTGTGTCTTCAATAATACTTGGAGAAGGAAATGGCAACCCACTCCTGGATTCTTGCTGGGAAATCCTGTGGACAGAGGAGCTTGGCAGGCTACAGTCCACGGGGTCACAAAAGAGTCAGACACAATTTAGCCACTAAACAACAATAAATTGAAATGGATTTTGACATCCGTTTTCAGCAACAGAATCTTCATTTCTTTTGTGATGTCAAGATCCCAATGGAATCTAAGAACTCGGGTGACTTTCCTTTCGTCAGTTCTAAATGTTCCTTCATGATCATCTTCCTAGATCTCCCAATCATCCTTTTCAACTAGAAAACATGTTTTCTCTATCAGATGCCTAATTTCCCATCACTTCATGGGAAATATATGGGGAAACAGTGGAAACAGTGTCAGACTTTATTTTGGGGGGCTCCAAAATCACTGCAGATTGTGACTGCAGCCATGAAATTAAAAGATGCTTACTCCTTGGAAGAAAAGTTATGACCAACCTAGATAGCATATTCAAAAGCAGAGACATTACTTTGCCGACTAAGGTCCATCTAGTCAAGGCTATGGTTTTTCCAGTAGTCATGTATGGATGTGAGAGTTGGACTGTGAAGAAGGCTGAGCGCTGAAGAATTGATGCTTTTGAACTGTGGTGTTAGAGAAGACTCTTGAGAGTCCCTTGGACTGCAAGGAGATCCAACCAGTCCATTCTGAAGTAGATCAGCCCTGGGATTTCTTTGGAAGGAATGATGCTAAAGCTGAAGCTCCAGTACTTTGGCCACCTCATGTGAAGAGTTGACTCATTGGAGAAGACTCTGATGCTGGGAGGGATCAGGGGCAAGAGGAGAAGGGGATGACCGAGGATGAGATGGCTGGATGGCATCACTGACTCGATGGACGCGAGTCTGAGTGAACTCCGGGAGTTGGTGATGGACAGGGAGGCCTGGCGTGCTGTGATTCATGGGGTCGCAAAGAGTCAGACACGACTGAGCGACTGAACTGAACTGAACTGAATTTTCCTGCCACTACATTTCAGAGTCTTGCCCTTTAGAGTCGCTTTAAATTTCCCTTTTTAAAATTTTTTTAATATTAATTTATTTTATTTGGAGGTTAATTACTTTACAATATTGTATTGGTTTTGCCATACATCAACATGGATCCACCACAGGTATACACGTGTTCCCCATCCTGAACCCCCTCCCTTCTTTAGCTCACTATTCTATTCAAGGTCTGACCAACTCTGGCCTTTGCTTAGGACGTGAAAGAATGTAAGCATTGCTGAAGGTCTTATTTGGTGTTTTGTCTTTCCTTCTCCCCCCTGTTCATAGACAATGATCACCTTTTCTCTTCACAAAATGCTCCCACAGTTCTAGAAGCAGATAGTAGCCAGCTCTAACTTTGGCATAACAGGTAATGATGATTGAACATACAGGGAACCCACTCAGTGTCACTATAGAAAGACAGCCAGATTCAGACCTTGTTTACAGAGAATTCACCTATTAATATTGACACCTAATACCTGAAGTAAAGTTTTGCTCTATCATTTAAATAAATTAATTAATGCTAGTTACTATAATAAATCTGATAAATATTCTAGTTTTTAGAATTTTTTTTCATTTGTTTATTGCTGGGGCTAAATATAACCCTAATCCATCCACCATTTACAGAATCTTTGTCTTCTTCCCAAAGGCCAAAATGAAAACTTTTTGAAGTCCAATTTCTATGTGGCTTCAAATATAGAAGAAAAAATATCTGTAGCATCTTCCTCATGCTTCCTAGGGCTACCAGATTTCCTTACAACAGTCTCAATACAGTTGCTTTTGTTTTTTTTATATAAAATTTTTACTTTCTCAGAGTGTGCATTTCAAGGGTCCAAGGCCCAGATTGATCTAACCCTGGCAGTCATGCTGGGCCTCTTCTGCTTTCCGTTCACTGCACAAAGTTTAATGTGGATCGGCAACTACACCATACTGTGACTATGTGGAGATATAACCCATTAGAAGGTCAACTTTGGAGACTAGTTACCAACCTCATGCAGCCACACCTAAGGCCAAAACTTAGGAACCATCTGTATCACTGAATGGCATATGAAGAAGGTAGCTTCAGGTGGGACTTATATCTCCTCAACTGAAATACCCTGGTCATCATGGGGGTTATATACCCTCAACCAGCTTCATCATGCAGGGAATATGTGATATGTTTAACTTAGTGAAATGTGCTTGGAAATGATGCTTATAAACATATATGCTGCATAATTACTTATGAAGGTAAAAAACTGAAAACAACCCTTTTTACCCTAACAATGCTCTCTTAATTATAAAATAGCATATATGGAATACATACCACCAAAAAAACATTCTTAAACATAATTAAATACATGGGAGAAATGCTTCTGTTAATTAAGTAAAAGAGGGTTCATCTAGATAAAAGACAGCTTGTATTATACATATCTTTATAAATATATATTTATGTGTATATATGTATACACACAAATACACATACCTACTATGTACATACAGAAAAAGACTAAAATTAAAAACCCCATGTATGTATAGGATTGTATCTGACTGGTAGAATTATGTATGACTTGTTCCTTTTTTCCTTGTACTTTTCCATATTCCCATAAATATTTACTTTATATATCTGAAAAGCTTCAAAAACAAATCCTTTATTACAAGATCTCTTAATGGCAAGTGAAATAAAAGGAGAAAAGCCTGATGTCAAACTTTGTTTAGCATCTTTTTTTTCATTATGACTAAGAAATCAACATTTTATAAAAAATCATATTATAGAGTATAATTTGGTATAATGAAATGACGATGCCTTGACTGCCTGAAAAAGTCTAATGCATTTCAAAATGTGATTAAACTTTCTAGAACACAGAGTCGTACCTCAACTCACAGTTTCTGGCTTCAAGTGCAAGAAGGCAAACAGACGACCCATTCATCTCTCCTTCCTTCTAAAATTCCACTGAAATAACTGATAACTGATGGGGGGAGAAAAGAAGAACAATACTGAAGTGCCAAAAAGGTTGCCACTACAGACTAGAAATATTGATGGTTCACTAACAGAATTTAGGTTAAGAGTTTGAGAAAGCACAGTCCAACACATTATATTCAGGCATATAAGATTAGAGAGGCAGAAAAGAAAGCACATAGTATAGGGCTTAGCAAATTAGTGAAATATCAGATTACTGCTGTTGTTAGTATATTATGTCATTGCTCAGGACTCTTACAAGTACTATACCTGTATATGCAATTTCCTGCTAGACATCTTTTCTTGGAGGGGCCCCAGTTCAGTCTCTCAGTCATGTCTCTTGGCAACCCCACGGACCAAAGCACACCAGGCCTCCCTGTCCATCACCAACTCCTGGAGCTTACTCAAACTCATATCCATTGAGTCGGTGATGTTGTCCAACCATCTCATCCTCTGTCATCCCTTTCTCCTCCCACCCTCAATCTTTCCCAGCATCAGGGTCTTTTCCACTGAGTCAGCTCTTCGCATCAGGTAGCCGAAGTATTGGAATTTCAGTTTCAGCATCAGTCCTTCCAATGGATATTCAGGACTGATTTCCTTTAGGATGGACTGGTTGGATCTCCTTGCTCCTTTCTCCTGGGTCCTGGTGCACAAGGTTCTGCTTGTTCCCTCTAAGAGTCTGTTTCCCAGTCCTGTGTAAGTTCTGGTGGCTCTATGGTGGGGCTAATGGCGACCTCCTCCAAGAGGGCTTATGCCACACCCAGGTCTGCTGCACCCAGAGCCTCTGCCCCTGCGGCAGGCCACTGCTGACCTGTACCTCCTCAGGAGACACCCAAACACAGTTCTGGCTCAGTCTCTGTGGGGTCCCTGGGTCCTGGTGCACACAAGGTTTGTTTGAGTCTTCTGAGCATCTCCCGGAGAAGGCAATGGTAATCCCTTGGATGGAGGAGCCTGGTAGGCTGCAGTCCATGGGGTCACTAAGAGTTGGACATGACTGAGCGACTTCACTTTCACTTTTCACTTTCATGCATTGGAGAAGGAAATGGCAAGCCACTCCAGTATTCTTTCCTGGAGAATCCCAGGGACGGGGGAGCCTGGTGGGCTGCCATCTATGGGGTCACACAGAGTTGGACAGGACTGAAGCGACTTAGCAGCAGCAGCAGCAGCAGAGCATCTCCAGTGGGTATGGGGTTTGATTTTATATGCTTATGTTGCCCCTCCTACCATCTTTTTGGGGCTTCTCCTTTGCCCTTGGACGTGGGGAATCTCCTCAAAGTCACTCCAGTGCCATGAAGCCGCTCCACCAGGAGGGGCCCCAGACATGGCAAATTCAGTGCATTCAAAAAACAAAACTTAGTTCTTTCCACCTAAGACTTGCCTCTCCTCTTGTGGTCCTAATCAGCTGAAGTTAAAACCTTTTGTGTTATCCTTGCCAGCTCTCTACCCATCGGTTCCCACATTTCACCAATCACTACCTCATTATTCTGTGTTCTTATCTTTAATTTTCCATTTTCATATCTCTAATTTAGGTCCCTATTATCTCACTATAGGATTAAAAAATTTCTCTAGACTTTCTCCATGACAGTACATTTCCTATGTCTTCATTTTTTTAATTTATTCCAAGTAATGAAAGTGAAAATCACTCAATCGTGTCTGACTTTTTGTGACCCCATGGACTGTACAGTCCATGGAATTCTCCAGGCCAGAATACTAGAGTGGGTAGCCTTTCCCTTCTCCAGGGGATCTTCCCAACCCAGGGGTTGAACCCAGGTCTCCTACATTGCAGGCAGATTCTCTACCAGCTGAGCCACAAGGGAAAGCCAAGAATGCTGGAGTGAGTAGCCTATACCTTCATCAGAAGACCTTCCCAACCCAGGAATTGAACCGGGGTCTCCTGCATTGCAAGCAAATTCTTTACCAACTGAGCTATCAGGGAAGCCCTTTTATAAGTAATATATTTCATTAAAATTAGAACAATGTGTAGATGAAAGAATTCTCTTCCTCAAATTTCAAGTCCATGGAAGCAGTCTCCAAAGCAAAGAGTCAGCAACAGAGAGCAGCCAAGATGAATTCAGAGATTTTGTGTAATGACCCATCCATGTCTGGCTTCATCACATACAATCCCTTCAGTAAACTTGAAATTGAATACCATCACAGCCCAGGCTGCTCTTACCTGGGATGCAACTGAGATCATCATCAAGAAGATATGATAGCACATTTGACCTTTGAGCAAGACCTAGCATTTAGAACCTGCTTGCCCCAACCTTGTCTGTGGAATGTGTCCCCTACCTGCCTTCCTCATACTAGAAGCTACCCAAGAACACAGCCTAGAGATAGTAATGTGGTGTTGAAATCTTCTGGACTAGGAGCATGGATGAAGCCACTTCAAGCCTCTATTAAAAACTTTAAGATCTGGCAGAAATCGACTCATCTTGGGGCCACCCAAGAAAAACCTCTTCAGCAATTTCTTTGCCACCTACCAATCTGAAGTCATCTGCCTTTTTCTTCAGCCTCTCCTTACCAAACCCTGAGTGTGGGGGATAGTTTCAGATTACACTGGGAAAACTCCCAAAGGGACTGTGATCCAACAAATGTGGACCTAAGTCCAGTATGCATTAAACCTGCCTCTGCTGAGCAATTCTCCATCTGTAATTTCTGAAAATCAACCCACTACATTTGAGTATCCTACGTATCCCGAGATAGACGTCATACAGAGAAGAAGGACACAAAGGAACTTCTAAATAAAAACTAAAAAGCCTTTAATGGCTGGCTGAGAAAACTGTAGAGAAAGGGTCTTCCCTGGTGGCTCAGACAGTACAGAATCTGCCTGCAATACAGGAGGCGCAGGTTTGATTCCTGGGTGGGGAAGATACCCTGGAGACAGAATGGCACTCCAGTATTCGTGCCTGGACAATTCCATGGACAGAGGGGGCTGGCAGACTTGACTGAGAAATTAACAGTACAGTGACTTAAATAGGGTAATGACCAGAAGGGGTGGGGACAAGTGATCAGAGTTTTAGAGTAAAGGAAACAATTTCAAGATTTATTTAAGACTTAAGGTGATGAACTGAAAACAGAACATACCAAGAAATACACTTTATTGATATAAATGCTTATAAGTACAACTTCTTAGCAATTTTGTCAAAACTGGGAGCCAGAATTTTGACTATGGAAATAATTGAGAACACTTCAAATACAGGTATGGTAAACATCTCCTAATTTCAAATCTTATGTGGAAGAAAGTCACTAACTATGGGGACTGTTTTAATGTCAAAAACATTTGTGCTGTTGCTGCTAAGTCGCTTCAGTCGTGTCCGACTCTGTGTGACCACATAGACGGCAGCCCACTGGGCTCCCCCGTCCCTGGGATTCTCCAGGCAAGAACACTGGAGTGGGTTGCCATTGCTTTCTCCAATGCAGGAAAGTGAAAAGTGAAAGTGAAGTTGCTCAGTTGTGTCTGACCCTCAGCAACCCCTTAGACTGCAGCCTTCCAGGCCCCTCCGTCATGGGATTTTCCAGGCAAGAGTACTGGAGTGGGGAGCCATTGCCTTCTCCAAAACATTTGTGGGACATAACTAAACTCATAGTTCGAAATGATAAGTATATGTTGATTCGGTTCAGTTCAGTCACTCAGTCATGTCCGACTCTTTGTGACCCCATGAATCACAGCACACCAGCCCTCCCTGTCCATCACCAATGCCCGGAGTTTACTCAGACTCACGTCCATAGAGTCAGTGATGCCATCCAGCCATCTCATCCTCAGTTGTCCCCTTCTCCTCCTGCCCCCAATCCCTCCCAGCATCGGAATCTTTTCCAATGAATCAACTCTTCACATGAGGTGGCCAAAGTATTGGTTTCAGCTTTAACATTCATCTTTCCAATGAACACCCAAGACTGATCTCCTTTAGGAAGGACTAGTTGGATCTCCTTGCAGTCCAAGGGACTCTCAAGAGTCTTCTTCAACACCACAGTTCAAAAGCATCAATTTTTCGGCACTCAGCTTTCTTCACAGTCCAACTCTCACATCCATATGCTCATTCAGTTCAGTTCAGTCGCTCAGTCATGTCCGACTCTTTGCGACCTCATGAATTGCAGCATGCCAGGCCTTCCTGTCCATCACCAACTCCCGGAGTTCACTCAGACTCACGTCCATCGAGTCAGTGATGCCATCCAGCCATCTCATGCTCGGTCATCCCCTTCTCCTCCTGCCCCCAATCCCTCTCAGCATTAGAGTCTTTTCCAATGAGTCAACTCTTCACATGAGGTGGCCAAAGTACTGGAGTTTCAGCTTTAGCATCATTCCTTCCAAAGAATCCCAGGGCTGATCTCCTTCAGAATGGATTATTTGGATCTCCTTGCAGTCCAAGGGACTCTCAAGAGTCTTCTCCAACACCACAGTTCAAAAGCATCAATTCTTTGGTGCTCAGCTTTCTTCACAGTCCAACTCTCACATCCATACATGCCCAGTGGAATAACCATAGCCTTGACCAGACGGACCTTAGTTGGCAAAGTAATGTCTCTGTTTTTGAATATGCTATCTAGGTTGGTCATAACTTTTCTTCAAAGGAGTAAGTGTCTTTTAATTTCATGGCTGCAATCACCATCTGCAGTGATTTTTGAGCCCAAAAAAATAAAGTCTGACACTGTTTCCCCATCTATTTCCCATGAAGTGATGGGACCGGATGCCATGATCTTGATTTTCTGAATGTTGAGCTTTAAGCCAACTTTTTCACTCTCCACTTTCACTTTCATCAAGAGGCTTTTTAGATCCTCTTCACTTTCTGCCATTAGGGTGGTGTCATCTGCATATCTGAGGTTATTGATACTTCTCCCGGCAATCTTGACTAGGTGTATATATATATGTGTGTGTGTGTGTGTGTGTGTGTGTATGTACATATTATGTAATAATAAACTCACAAAAATATGCTGCTTATATACTTCACAATGAATAAGATGCCACACACTTGGCCATCACTTTTTTCCTCTGAGGAACTAGTAGAAATTCTTATCCAATATGCTGTTCCATCTGAAAGTTCTTCCTTCTGTCCTCCACTACTCTTGCCCCAGACCAACCTGGTTCTATACAGGAATGTTCATTTCTGCTCTAAGAGTGATATTATTAAGTCTTAGATTGATTGGTAGTCATTCACAGTACAGCTCTGAATGCCTTATCCATGCTCTTACTGTGCAGACTGGACTTGTAGCCAATCTGCCTCAGGGAAGAAGAAGTCTTCTGCTCTGTTATCTAGATTTATTTCTGATTGTTATCTGCCAAATTTTCAAGAACTCTCGTGAGAAAAAGGCCTTTCTTTCAGAGTTCAAATTGAAAACAAATACACTGTCTTTATAGGGCTACTCCTTTAGAAACACCATCAAGTGCATCACAGAAAAAGGAAAGCTCTGGACACTGCTGATTCATGACTACTTGCCCACACTCCCATGTGTTAGAAAACGATTAACTAGGAAATACCAAATATGTAGTCAGTGAACACGTGAAGAAGGTAGTGAATGGATAGGAAAAGTACATATTCTTATCACAGTCATTGATCGAACCAGGAGGGAAGCTTTTTCTAAGCCTGAGCCTATACATGCAACCCTGCCCACCACACAACCCCAGGCTTAGAGGGTGAAAAGAGAAGCCGTTGTCAGGGAACTAGAGTGATGGCTTTTCATAAAATTGTTTAGAATCAGCATTTTTAAAATAGCCTGATGACAAACTTGAGGCAGACTCAATGAATGGACTGAGAGCTCTCTACTTCAACCAAACAATGCTGACCTGACAAGCCAATCACTTTTAGTTGTGAAAATTGGATTGCCTTTATAAGCCCCATCTTTAACTTCAACCTGAAAAACAGTGTTCGTGAGTTGTTTTCTTCTTATATACATAGATTCAGGTAAGTCTCCAATGCTTTACACTTACTGTGAATTATTCTCTGCAGCTTAATAATCACTCTGCCGAAGAGTCTTTATTTCTCTCTTCTCAGTAAAAAAATCCTCTGATCAAAAAAATCCCTTCTGTATGGCTGTCAGTTTTACAGAAGCTGTGAAATATTTTAAACAGACATTAATATTCAGTCTTCTGACTGCTTTCCTTTGCTATATTAGGTGGATCCCCAGGTATCCATTAACACTTGATTTTTATGACCGCTGAATGCTACAATATCACTTCCTTTGGTTTTCACTAAAACCACTGAGGTTCCTCAGTGTGGAAGAAAATATTAATAGTAGATTCTGGAATAATATCTGTTGCTATTCTAGTTTATTGTACAGCATTTTTACTGAATTAAATTAGATATTACATATTAGAGTATTTAGCAAATGGGACTATGCATATGTGTTACATTTCAGTTAGGTTTAAGACCTACCATCAAGCATGGAGAAATGAGAGAAAAGTTGAATGAGGGAACAATACTCCAGAATTCTATCATTTTAACTGTGAGTTCCTTAGCTCCTTGACTCCTACAGCATTAATTTTTATAGCTTTCACTGATGTGACCATAGCCACACCTCTAAGTGGAATTTTTATGCTAAAACTGAGCTGTGTATTGTCCTTCCCCCAACCCACAATTATAGAGCAGATGGTGAAAATGACTCTGAATAAATTTGTTGGATCAATTTTTAAGAGACAAAAACAGTCAACCAGACTGTTGACTACCTTGGCATTGAGCCTTGTGCACGGTTAGGAGGAACTGTCACTGCATGAATATGCAAATAATTGAAACTGAACTATGCAAGGGTGGAGACAATGTTCCGCATCATACAGTGTCTCTTCCAAGCTTCCATCAATGTCTTAATAGTGCCACCTGACTTCAGTAGAGCAGAAAGGCTTTTGCATTCCAATTTTTCTTACTTTCTTGATAACATCTTCCTTTAACAGATTTATGCTGATAGTCATTGCTTAGTCAACAATTTTCACAGCTCTGAAGAGCTTAAGTCATTTTATTTTACTCCTTGTAGAAGATAAAATGAGGTGAAAGACGATTAAGGAGCTTTCCTGGTGGCTCAGTCAGTAAAGAATCTGCCTGCAATTCAGGAGATGCAGGTTCAATCCCTGTGTTGGGCAGATCCCCTAGAGGAGGGCATGGAAATCCACTCTAGTATTCTTGCTTGGGAAATACCATGAACAGAGGAACCTGGTGAGCTACAGTCTATGGGGTCACAAAGAGCTGGACACAACTTAGCAGCTGAGCACACACACATGCAAAGATTAAAGAGATGACATGACCTGCTCAGCTCACACAACATTCTTTCTAAATTCATCTTTTTATCTAAGTTGAAATAATTTTATTAATAAATATTATATCATTTTTATTAGTAGAAACATAGTATTTATTTTCCAACCTTTATTCTTAGCCCTGTTTACCTTTAATGGAGATAATTGACAAAGTCATAAAAGCACCAAAGAATTGATGCTTTTGAACTGCGGTCTTCCTTGAATTGCAAGATCCAACGAGTCCATCCAGATCATCCACTCAGGAGATCGGTCCTGGATGTTCATTGTAAGGAGTGATGTTGAAGCTGAAACTCCAATACTTTGGCCACCTGATGCAAAGGACCAATTCATTAGAAAAGACCCTAATGCTGGGAAAGATTGAAGGCAGGAGAAGGGGATGACAGAGGATGAAATGGTTGAATGGCATCACTAACTCAATGGACATGAGTTTGTGTAGGCTCTGGGAGTTGGCGATGGACAGAGAGGCCTGGCGTGCTGCAGTCCATGGGGTCACAAAGGGTCGGACACAACTGAGCGACTGAACTGAACTGAACTGATTAGCTCATTTTGTTTGGAATCAACTTCAAATGTGTCCTGATAGCTCCAAGGACCTTGGAGAGAAAGCAAAACTTTTAGATTTTGAGTGAATAAGTGTATTAGTCACTCAGTTGTGTGCGACTCTTTGTGATCCCTTAGACTACAGCCCTCCAGGCTCCTCTGTCCATGGAGTTCTCCAAGCAAGATCACTGGAATGGGTTGCCATTTCCTTCTCCAGAGTGAAAAAGGTATCGGGATTTTTAGGAATCTACCTTCCCATGTCCGAGATCCTTATGAACATGGGTCCCAAAAGGCCTGCGAAGAATTACCATCTTGATCCCTAAAACCCAAAGCCATAAGTGAAGAGCTGAGTTTCTCATTTGTATTGGTTGGCTCTAAGAGATGCAGAGTGGGAGTTCAACAGTTAAAATCATGAGCTAAGTGCTGGAAAAATAGGAGTTGCATTTTCTTAGGTTAAGAATTGTCCTAGTCTTGTGCTGGTCTTGAGGTATATGACTGGCACACCTTAAGTCCATGGAGACCAGCTTTGCTAGCAAGCTTGGTTTCGATTGGCAGGTGAAGGGAATAACTCCCCAGCTTTAGAGCCTGAGAGTGTTCTCTGGCTAACCCATCCCAACCTTACACCCTCCTGGCTGGAGGCCAGTCCAGAAGTCTTCACCATTCCCCATTCAGCCCCGTGGCCTGACAGCATGCCCAGTCCTTTGCTGCAAACACAGCAGACCCTCTGCCACCATAATACATCTGATAGGGCTTCACTCACCATCCACAATATGCATTAACTGAGAAAAGCGTTTGACTATCCAACCTCCAGGCCTCTGTCCGTCTGACTTACTGCATAATCTGTCCCAGAAGAGAGTGAGAAAATTTGACAGCTAAATGAAAGAGAGTGTCCTGGATATGGTCCTGGAAATGGAAAAGGTTGCTAGTAGAAAAACTGGTGAAATCTGAATAAAGGCTTGAGCTTAGCTTATTTAATACTATACCAACGTTGGCTCCTTAATTTTGAAAAATGTACCAGGGCAACGTGAAACTCTAACAATTGGGGAAACTAGGAGAGGAGCATTGGAGAATTCCAATTTTTCTTTATAACTTTTACAATATAAAGTTACTACAAAATTAAAAGGTTGTATAAAAACAAAAGAATCAGTAGAATGCCACTTCTAAAATCAGATTATAAAAAATGACTTCCATCCTGCTCACCCCTACCCCTAGAGCCCTTTCTCTGGGGAAGCATGTTGCCATGCTGTGAATAACTCTGTGGAGAGGCCCATATTTCAAGGAAGTGTTGTCTTCAGTCAACATCAAGCAAGGACCTAAAGCCTACCAAGAGTTACATAAATAAATGCAGAAGTTGATTCTCATCCAACGTAGCTTTGCAGTGACTATAGATCTGATTGACACCTTGATTTCAACCTTGAGACAGACTCAGAGGTATCCAACTAACTGTACCTGGATTCCTGACCAAGAGATGCACTAGGAAAATATTTATAGCTAACAAAATTTAACTGTCTTCTCCATCCAATGGAGATAACCAATCAATTTCTGAGTTATGATAAAAATCAGTTACCAGAATAATAAAGGAAAGTTACACCACAAGTTAAACTATAAGTTCTTTTTGACCACACAAACCTACTTTTCAGGTACAGAGGATAATAATTGATACTGAAAACAGAAGCCTGGTCCAGAATTATTTCCCTAACAAAATCAGAACTCTAAGAGGTACGAATGGAGTAAAACCAAGCTAACATGAATTCAATGTTCACTGTATCTGTCCATCATACAGATGCTGACAATGACAGGCTTATAACTGTTTTAAGTTCTGTTTACACATCCGTGACTTAGGGGAAAAGAGATTTCAGTTATACTAAAAGTTCTTTGCAAATTTTTCCCAAAATGGATTACTAGATTAGTCTAGTCATTTAACGTTAAGCTTGATCATAGAGATGTATAAAAGAGGTAGTTGAAATCTAACACAATTTTTTTAACTTTCCATTTTTCAGTGACTAAAACTCTGTTCTGTTCTAAGTACTGATAAGACTAATTCACTTCATATAGGCTAAAATTCATATTAAGTTTAAAACTAAAGATCCAGTGAAATTCTCTACTTTATTCCTAATAATCAGTATCCAAAACAATCTAATCTCCACCAAAAGTTAGTTTCCTGTTAGTGATGCTTAGTAGATATTATTTTCCTCCTTTAAGTTCTAATTATGTAATCTCTGACAGCAGGGAGTAAGACATAAAATGAATTATTTAATACAGGAAAATCTGAGTAAGAAAATTATTAAGAAATTAAATTTAAAAAGTTATGACTCAAGTGAAAAAGTTAGGTATCCCTGAAACATCAGGAAAGCAATTCAGTATCTGGAGAAATGTAAGAAAATTGTGTCTATTATCAGGAATACAATGGCTTAACGGGCAATTTAGTAATGTCCATCAAAATTTTAAATCCATAAACTCACTGAACCAGTAATTCAACTTCTAGAAATGAAGAAACATACAAATCATACAAATCTATATGTAGAATGATATGTCCATCATAAGACTTGCTCCAGCCAAAGGATGAAAAAAAATCCTGTACTGCTGTACTTTCTATACAACAGCAAACAGATTCTCACTTATTCAAAAGAATAAGATTAACATATATGTATTGACATCCATGGTATATTAATAAGCAAAACAGTGGGCTGCATAACATTATTCGCCTATGATTGCCTTGAAGTATTCTTCCTCACATATATATATATATATATATATATATATATATATATATATATATATATATATATATATATATAGCTCGTTTCCTCTCTGCCTTCAGGTCTGCTGCTGCTGCTAAGTCGCTTCAGTCATGTCCGACTCTGTGTGACCCCATAGATAGCAGCCCACCAGGCTCCCCCATCCCTGGGATTCTCCAGGCAAGAACACTGGAGTGGGTTGCCATTTCCTTCTCCAATGCATGAAAGTGAAAAGTGAAAGTAAAGTCGCTCAGTCGTGCCTGACTCTTCGCAACCCCATGGACTGCAGCCCACCAGGCTCCTCTGTCCAAGGGATTTTTCCAGGCAAGAGTACTGGAATGGGGTGCCATTGCCTTCTCCACCTTCAGGTCTAAGTGCCTGAAATAACCTTTTCTTACCACCCATATGAAATATAACACCCGTACACAACTAACCCTATATTATACCTTTCTATGCGCTAATATCCTTTATTTTATTGTTTTTTCACCTGGCATATTACAGGTGCACTTATTTGTTCATTATATGCCTTCTCCCTGAAAAATATAAGCTCATGAAAGCAGGGTCATGGTCTGTAGCCCCAGTTTTAAAAATGAGGCCTAGTGCAAAACTAAGATCATGGCATCTGGTCCCATCATTTCATGGGAAATAGATGAGGAAAAAATGGAAATAGTGACAGACTTTATTTGGGGGGGCTCTAAAATCACTGCAGATGGTGATTATAGCCATAAAATTAAAAGATGCTTGCTCCTTGGAAAAACATTATAAACAACCTAGACAGCATATTAAAAAGCAGAGATATTACCTTGCCAACAAAGGTCCATCTAGATAAAGCTATGGTTTTTGCAGTAGTCATGTATCGTTGTGAGAGTTGGACTATACAGAAAGCTGAGGGGCGAAGAATTGATGCTTTTAAACTGTGGTGTTGGAGAAGACTCTTGAGAGTCCCTTGGACTAAGGAGATCCAACCAAACCATCCTAAAGGAGATCATCCCTGACTATTCATTGTAACGACTGATGTTGAAGCTGAAACTCCAATAATTTGGCCACCTGAGACGAAGAACTGACTCGTTGGAAAAGACCCTGATGCTGGGAAAGATTGAAGGTGGGAGAAGGGGACAACAGAGGATAACATGGTTGGATGGTAACATTGACTCAGTGGACATGAGTTTGAGTAAACTCTGGGAGTTGGAGATGGACAGGGAAGCCTGGCGTACTGCAGTCCATGGGGTTGCAAAGAGTTGGACACGACTGAGCAACTGAACTGACTGACTGACTGCATAATAGCCAATCGATCACTATTTGTTGAAGCAATAAATGGATTAATGAATTCCTATTAGCAGATGAGGGAAGTAGCTACCAAAGAGTTAAATGGCATTCATTTAAGAGTTAAATGGTTTACCTGAATTCACACAGCTTCTGAGAACTGATGATACCTTTTTCCAAGTCTGAGCCTGTGCAGCTAACTATTTCATGACACAACATCCCCTATATATGGCCACACTCTCCTCTCTTCTCTTGAAAAAGCATGGCAGTAAGAATTGGGCTGTCAAATGTCCCAGTTCATGGCACATTATCACCATCATTAGACTTTGCAAGATTCTGTTTTTTATTTTTCCCTTCACCCTAAGAGCACTCACTATGCTTTGTTTAAGTACATCTTCCTTTTTTTAATTTTCAGCAGCAGATTTTATTTGTAAACTGAACTTTTAATCATGCACGAAGGCCTCTGAAATGAGATTTTCTCAGGATAGACCCATTTTGGCCAACTCAAAAGTGAAAAAATCAGGACTTTTTGCACAGGAAAATCTTCAATAAACCCAAGGAATGTTTTTCACAAGACACAGGCTGGACCCTCAAGTTTTTTGTTCTACAGGCTGTTGATTCTACTTCATTCTCCACACCAAGATTTGCCACAATAGTTAGGAGAAGGCAGAGGAAAGATAAAAGTCAGACAACAATATATTTAAATTTGAAAGTATTCACTGTTTAATAACTGACCAGATTACAAAAATAATCATGGTAGATGCTTCAGTTCATCCTTCTAATTAATAAGCTTGTTGATCTGGTCTTCCCTATGGCCAGCATCTCCACCTTCTACAAAATCGGTGGTCTTTTTCTTCCTTCCACCTTGTGGAAAAGACAGTTTGAAGGGCCACAGGAAGTTGTTTGCTCCTTTGAAATAATTTGCAAAAGTTTAGATCTCCTAAATCAGACCCTCCATGCAAATGATGCCATATTCGCCAAGAGAAAGAGCAATCAATGAGTTATCTGTCAGGGCAATTCATTTCTTATTGATTTTGACAGAACCATGCTTTTAGATCAATTCATTTACAGATTTCAGATTTGGGTACCTCACACACGCACACACAACATATGCTAGATCATACAAAAAGCAAGGGCATTCAAAAAAAAAAAATCTACTCCTGCTTCATTGACTGCACTAAAGCCTTTGACTGTGTGAATCACAACAAAGGGAATATTCTTAAAACGATGGGAATACCAGACTACATTACCTGCCTCCTGAGAAACCTGTATGCAGGTTAAGAAACAACAGTTAGAACTGGACATGGAACATCAGACTGGTTCAAAATTAGGAAAGGAATACATCAAGGCTGCATATTGTTACCCTGCCTACTTAACTTATATGCAGAGTACATCATATGAAATGCTGAGCTGGATGAGTCACAAGCTGGAATCAAGATCGCCAGGAGGAGTATCAAAAACCTCAGATATCAAATGATACCACCTTAATGGCAGAAAGCAAAGAGGAACTAAAAAGCCTCTTGATGAAGGTAAAAGAGTGAAAAAGCTGGCTTAAAACTCAACATTCAAAAATGAAGATCATGGCATCTAGCCCTATTGCTGCTGCTAAGCCACTTCAGTCGTGTCTGACTCTGTGCAACCCCATAGATGGCAGCCCGCCAGGCTCCCCCGTCCCTGGGATTCTCCAGGCAAGAACACTGGAGTGGGTTGCCATTTCCTTCTCCAATGTATGAAAGTGAAAAGAGAAAGTGAAGTCGTTCAGTTGTGTCCAACTCTTCGCGACCCCGCGGACTGCAGCCTGCCAGGCTCCTCCATCCATGGGATTTTCCAGGCAAGAGTACTGGAGTGGGTGCCATTGCCTTCTCCTCTAGAACTATCACCTCATGGGGAAAAAGTAGAAATGGTGTCAGATTTCATTTTCTGGGCCTCCAAAATCAATGTGGACGGTGACTGCAACCATGAAATTAAGACACTTGCTCCTTGGAAGAATAGCTATGACAAACCTAGACAGTGTATTAAAAAGCTGAGATCACTTTGCCGACAAAGATTTGTATAGTTAAAGTTATGGTTTTTCCAGTAGTCATGTATGGATGTGAAAGTTGGACCATAAAGAAGGCTGAGTGCCAAATTCAAATTGTGGTGCTGGAGAAGACTCTTGAGAGTCCCTTGGACAGCAAGAAGATCAAACCAGTCAATCCTAAAGAAATCAACCCTGAATGTTCATTGGAAGGACTGATGTTGAAGCTGAAGCTCCAATAATTTGGCCACCTGATGTGAAGAGCCTACTCATTGGAAAAGACCCTGATTCTGGGAAAGATTGAGGTCAAGAGGAGAAGGGGGCAACAGAAGATAAATGGTTGGATGGCATCACTGACTGAGTGGACATGAATTTGAGCAAACTCTGGGAGATAGTGAAGGCCAGTGGAGCCTGGCGTGCTGCAGTTTATGGGGTCACAGAGTCGGACACGACTTAGCGACTGAACAACAATGTGACGTGTGGTTCCATAATTCTCGGCGTGTTAAGTGAAGCCTTGTTGAGCTTCACACAGATGCCACTGAAGATCTTACACTGAAGACACTGTAACACGGTTAGAACCTGTGGGCTGACACCATTGATACCTCTTATCCTGATGACAACTGCCAACTTGGGTTCTACAGGTACATAAAAGTTGCCGGCTTTATATGCCATCCTGGTCGTTTGACTTTTGGTTCTTAAAGCTGCTTGAATTCCTTGTGATAGGGCTTAGCTTTCTCATAGATAAGCTTCCTCCTTGCCTTTCAAAGCAACATTTGGGGAAACTTCTTTCCCAGGCACTTGATCGTAAGCTCTATGAAATTCTATTGCTCTTTCTTAGGGGTTTCTGGCACAACAGAAACCTTCTTTTTCTTCTCTTCTGCACCCTCCATGGTTCCAGCCAGGAAAGAGAGTAGTACATCTGTAGATATGTCTTCTTGAAAGCTAGGCAATCCCACGGTACATATGTGGGCTTTATTTTTTTATACTGTACCATTTTTTATTTGTTCATTTATACAAGCTACTGACTTACTCGTAAAGCTTATCAGATCCATTCTCACAGCTGCTGCTCTGGCTGCTTTCAGTGGTTACATCAGAGAACACTGGCCAGCAAACCGTTAGGAGACTGTGTGTTACAATTGTGACTCTAAAAAAGAGTTTTCAAAAAGAGTAAGCAAGCCTTCCTTGGTTCCATCTGATAGTTCTCCCACTTTAAAAGAAAATGCCTCTGCTATTTTGTCCAAGGATCTTACCTTTTAGCAAAATAGAGTCCTTACTGCCTCAAGCCAAAAATGAAAGTCCTAATCTGGTTACTTCTTTATGTCAGATATAGAAAACATATATCATACTTTGCCATTTTTTGCATTTGTCTCCAAGGCACTCAACACTGACCCTAATGTTGGAGACATGTTAGTTTAACAGAGGAACCTTGATCCAACCACCCAGACATAAAAATAGGACTGAATGGGGGAGGGTTAGGAGCAAGGTGAAATACACACACACACACACACACACACACACACACACACACCTGATTCATTTTGTTGTACAGCAGAAACTAACACAACATTGTAAAGCAATTAGACTCCAATTTAAAAAAACAGGACTGAATGTTCACATTTATTTGACCTGAAGACACTGCCAATTAATAATGGAGAGGATGAGTTATAAGCACACATGTGTTTTTAGTGACATTTCATATTTGTTTTATACTACTACTAGTCATGAATAACTCTTGTTATTAAGACCTTTTGCCTGTTCTGGGAGACCTTGCATATGTTTATGAGTAGTTTGTATCCTTTGGTAATTCAGGACCTCTCCTAACAAAAGGAGAGCACTCATTTGCTGACTGCCTGACAGTCTCATTCTTATTTATCCGTGATCAGAACTCTTTTTCCTTTTGCTTGCTGGGATCAAAACAACTCTTGGCAATTTTCCTTAGGGCATATTTTTCCAAATTCCATTCTTTGGATTTGGTTCATAGTAGCTCACATACTATAATGCTTCCTGAAGCAGTTGGGACTTTGCTGAGAGAGGTTAGAAAACTGTGATTGTCTTGACAACTGTATGCTGTCCATACAATTCAGCCTTGACCTGCAGAGCAACACTCAAAATAGGACAGAAGTCCAGACTCCACAACCACTTAATCTTTGGCCTCACTACTAAAGCAACCAACAAGGGTACCAATTAGCTGTAGATCTGAAAGTGGGTTTGGACAGCTTTTTACAAAGTCTGCAAAAGCTCAGATGCAGGGAAAAAAGGGGGGAAAGACGTGGGGAGATGATCTCAGGGTTATTTCTTTGATTAAAACAAAACAGGAAAAAATCAGACGTTCTCTCTCCTCTAGGCTTTTAGCTTTCTATTACAAGAAAAAAGAAAATTGAAAGAGAAGTTCCTAACAAGTTATATGTTATTTCTCTTTCATAAAATGCTTGTAGACATGCACAAATGACTAAAACTCATCTAAATTCATTGAGTTTTTATTATCTATCTTTTATTTGTCACTAATAATGACATTATAAGGCTGGATCCCTAAATCTTTCTTCCTGTCAAATAACTTACTATTTAGGATGTGTAGAGACTATTAAAGAATCAAAACCATAAACATACTTTATCTCAGTCATTCAACTGAGTCATTATTGCCATATAAGAAGGTTGTGAGTCTTGCTCTTTCACTACCTTATTTCTAATTCATTACAAAACCCGTTTTGTTGTTTTTCATGTATCAAATACATTTGCTCCTTATTCTATGGCAATCTCTCCTTGACAGAGGCATCAACTATAATAGTGAACTGAATGTATGGAGATATATAAACTGGATAGGTTAAAAGTATGGATATTTTATCCACTTTTACTCTCTGCTCTCACTTTAAGTTGGAATGCTAGAAGTATATGGGGGAAAATGTGTCACCATTCTTACTCTGCTACTCCCCAGCTATGTGTCCTTGGGCAAGTCACCAACTGTCATTCAGTGTCATTCAATTTGCTCACTTGCCACATGCGGGACTGAAAAATCACTTCATGTCTCGGTTAACTCTACAAAAGTAAATCTTTCTCAATACTATAAAAAAAAAAAAAAGCAGCAGCGGTGGGGTTGGTGGAAAACAATTGCAAATTTTTTCACATTTTTATGATATATAAAGACAATTATGCAGCATGATGACAAAAAGACAGGACAGTATGCTGTATTTTACAACCGCCTTTTTCTATCATCATAACACCCATGTTAATGTAGTGTCTCTTAAAGTGAGACTAAAATTTCTTTATGAACTGCCTTTTCTTCTCTATAGTTTTCTAAATTAATCAGATGTTCTTAAATTTTAACACTGAGATACACAAAGTTGGTACATAACAAGAATATTACAAATTGGAAATAACTAAAAAATCATGTTTCTAACTACTGTTTCCAGTCCCAGGAAACATAGTTTTGAATAAGAATGTGTGTATATATATACATATATATATGTATATATATACACATGTATAATTATATATATGTGTATACATAAATATAATTTACATTAGAAAGTACTATCACAGATTAAACACTACAAATATTTCTCAAAGGCACATATGTCTTTTGTTGGAAAAACACTTGAATTAACAAAGCCAAAGAATCACCTTCTAACAGAAAATTAAGCTTTTTATATCTAACGGATCAATAGAATGCTTTATTTTTCTAGTTATTATTTTCATAAAGCAGTCTCCTACCTCTCAGCCAACTAAGAAAGAGAGCTCAAAGCACAGGAAGTAATATCCTACTGCTCAACAAAGGGCTATTGCCCACTAAAGAAGCTGAGAAGGGCAACAAGAGTGATGGCACATAAGCCATAACACGCTTTTGGTGTTAACAATTTATCACGCACGTCCAGTCTTCACTTCCCCTGTGAAATCCTTTTGATTTTTTGGAACAAAATTTGCCATATATATGATGAGAAGTCACTGATTTGTGTTTACCCTCTTAGTAGCCCCCATTTCATTTGTATTTTTTGTGCCTTATATTTTCCTTGTCCTTGCAGGGCAGAAACGAGTTCTTTGATGAGAAAGAATCCTTTTGTCTTGAAATGCGTATATTATGTTCCCCAAAGAGGGAGAGAAAGGGAAGAGGGTGTTCAGGAGGTACATGTGGGGAGAATTCCTCAAAGCTGCAAGTAGGACTGCTGTGAGCAGGTCTCCAGGGAAGAAGAAAAAGATACAGAGACTCACTTCCCATTCTCTGAAAGAAGCCTTAGGACAGAATGGCAGGAACTCCCAGGATAAGGTTTGGATCATTTAGAGATGCTGGACACCAGAAACGAGAATTTCTAACACCAGCAAAACCTCTTGTCCCCACTTGGGGATCTTTGCTCAACCCTGGAGACATGGAGGAAGAAATCCCATAATAACTGAGATTGAATCCTCCCCACCTCAGCCAGGTGGGATGGGTACTTAAATTTGGATTATATATTTAAAGAATTAAAATTTCTCATACATCTATGGCAATTTCTTACCTATTGAAATCTGATGTTTCATAATAAACTCTTACACCCTCTCCTTGTTAGTCTTCTGTGCCATTTCTTTCATTTCCTCCAACATCATCCCCGCAAAGGACAGTCGATAGAGCCAGCCTTTCTACATGTCCCAAACAATTTATTCTTATCTCCTTTGCAGCCAGGTTTCTACCTCAGTACCATAATAAAACACAGTGATGGTGATATCACTACTAATCTCTTCCTTGTCAAAACCAACACCTTTTCCCCAGCTCTCTAATAGACCTTCTATACACTGCATCCCCCTTGTCTTTATCTTCTTTCCAGAATTTATTTCTATAAACTCATTTGCCTCCTCTTCCTCTCCCTACCCCTTAACTGCTGTTCCTTCCTAGGATCTTTGACCCTTTTCTTCTATGCACTCATTCCCTGTCTGATATCTATGATTTTCAGTTACTTCAAACATTACTTAAGTGTTGACTATGTTTATGGAAGTGACTACATAAAATCTTCCTATTGCCTCTCAGCATCAAATCATACACATTACTGCCAAGAAGGTGTCTCCAACTTAATATCCTTCTGCCTCATGAAAACTTGCAGGCCTCAAGTTGCAGCTTTCTCTTTTGCTTTTCTCCTCTCTTCATTTTCATTCAATTGATTAGAAAGGTTCATCTCATGGAGATAGTATCCAGGGTAACATGCAAGGCAGATGAAGACTAGAATGAGTCACTCAGGCCAGTTTATTCTAGGTCATTCAGAGAACTCTATTCATGTTTTCTATTTTTATACATTGACCATCAGGATTTATAAGATCTTCCATTCTCTTTCTTCAACTACCAGCCATATGTCAGTGACCTTGGGAGCCACACGTTGATGTCTGCACTTTACATGGCAAACACTATCAATGAGGCCCCTGAATAACTGTGTGGAGACCCTCCCTTGCCATAATTTGTTTTGTGTGTTAAGTCCAGTGAGAGTTCAGGACTTATCTATGACAGAATTAGCATAACTCTGACAAATACAGGTAATAGAAAACTGACGTTTAGCTCAACGAAATAACTTACATGATCACAAAGCTAGTCATATCAGAATTTGAATTAGTAAACAGGCCCCATTAATCCCAAAATCCATTTTCCTTTCTCTCAGCTATGGCACATCAATTTAAGTTTTTCAGCTGCCACCTGTATATATTTTATCCCAAGTGCATGCTTCTCTTAATCAGGACAAGACAGGATCTCTCCTCTCATTTTCTGATGCCCTGGCATCTACATAAAACAAGCAAGCAAAATGGGCGAAACAGCTTAAAGCAATTGACAGTAAAGGAACATGAGCCATTAAATGTACTAATCATCTTCTTGAACTTAGTTCTCAATTATGAATGACCTATATCACAATTACTGGAGATTTCAGCTTGTTAAAAACAGATTCCCAAGCCTCATTCCAAACCCACTGCTTCAGAATTTGTGTTTTGCTTAACTTTTAAAACCTACATCATAAGCAATTGTGATGTACACAGTATGAGAACCAAGACTAATTATCGTAAATTTCATTCCCTTGTTTAAAGAACACTATTTGATTAAACCTCACAAATCAAGACATCAACAAAAATGTAGTTATCCTTTAAATTTTGTTTCCACAAACTTGAAAGTTAGTGGAGGTTCTAACATAAATGATGAGTTATGAAAAAAATGATTTGTGATCCAGAACTCAGGAGTCTGTTTCCCATAGTCCACATTTTCTGTTATCACTTTTACTTTCTTATTACCTATGCATAATGGCTAATAACTACTAACATGTGAAACAGACATCATTATGCAGAAACTTGCCTCAGATACAACCTGGAAGAGTATTTTCTTCTGAAATTCAATCATCCAATTTGCAATATATTTTTCAATGAAAAGTATTTGACATAACTGAGATTTGGGGGTCTTGGGGGCTCTTCCCCATGATTTTGTTGGTGTTTTGCTGTGAAGGTGATCTACCTAAAATACAACATAAGCAAACATATAAACATGACTAAAATTCTTTTGCCACTATTTATATGATGAGTTAAAGCTCAGGGTGTCCATCCGCAGTGTGTGAGCTATACCTTAGATTATTTGTCTTCACTTTCACAAGTGCAGAGAAAACAAATGCCTTTCACATGGTTCCTAAGCAATATATATAAAGCAGGTCGAGTCCAGCTGCCTTTCTGTTAGATTACCACAGACCATCTGGTTGGCGGTTATCCCACATAGAGAATGCCAACACATACCCTGAACAATAAAATATTCACACAAATATCTTTTTATCCAGGGGAAATGAAAATTTTAGGTATATCAAAGCAACCAGTCCCTTACAAAAGTGTTAATCTATGAAAACCTCACTATATTGTATCTTCAAGTTCATGTCTCATCACAATTTTCACTTAGACCTTACACAAGCAGCTGATATATTATAGATTATTAAGAATAGAACAAAATTTTATAGTGTTTAAGAGTCATGATTCTAATGGATATTTAGTTTGACTTGGCTTGCTTTCTTTGGTCCAACTTATAGATTTTTAAAACACTGTAAGTATTTGATGTTGCTTAACTGGGTATCTGCTAATTAATCAAAATAGTATAAGGTTCGGAGAGTTTTCTCAATAAACCAACAATTTTTCCTAAGTAGTTTATTTAGATAAGCTAGACAAACATGAATATTAAAATATCAATGTAAGTTTTCCATATTGACTAAAGGGCAATGCAGTATTCATTGAAATCAGCACAGAAGTGACCCGGTTAGCATGAACTCCAGGAGCTGGTGATGGACAGGGAGGCCTGGCGTGCTGTGATTCATGGGGTCACAAAGAGTCGGACACGACTGAGCGACTGAACTGAACTGAACCATGTTTACATCAGGCATTGGTCATGTTTACTTCATTAACTGAGAATCTATCAGAACAACACAATTAATTTGCTAACACTTATATCAGCATTTGTTTTGGACTGAAAATCAGCCTGACTATAAGGAGTATCAAATATTTCCCTTTCATTGATGAGTTATTCATTTCAGTTCAGTCGCTCAGTCGTGTCCGACTCTTTGCAACCCCATGAACCACAGCATGCCAGGCTTCCCTGTCCATCACCAACTCTCAAAGCCTACCCAAACTCATGTCCATTGGTGATGCCATCCAACCATCTCATCCTCTGTCGTCCCCTTCTCCCGCTGCCCTCAATCTTACCCAGCATCAGCGTCTTTTCAAATGAGTCAACTCTTCGCATTAGGTGGCCAAAGTTTTGGAGTCTCAGCTTCAACATCAGTCCTTCCAATGAACACCCAGGACTGATCTCCTTTAGGATGGACTTGTTGGATCTCCTTGCAGTCCAAGGGACTCTCAAGAGTCTTCTCCAACACATTTCAGAAGCATCAATTCTTCAGCTTTCAGCTTTCTTTATAGTCCAACTCTCACATCCTTACATGACTACTGGAAAACCCATAGCCTTGATTAGATGGACCTTTGTTAGCAAAATAATGTCTCTGCTTTTGAATATGCTGTAATGACATTCTAACATGTATACTATCATGTGAATTGAATCGCCAGTCTATGTCTGACTCAGGATGCAGCATGCTTGGGGCTGGTGCATGGGGATGACCCAGAAAGATGTTATGGGGAGGGTGGTGGGAGGGGGGTTCATGTTTGGGAATGCATGTAAGAATTAAAGATTTTAAAATTTAAAAAATAAAAAACTAAAAAAAAAAAAAAGTAAAGGAAAAAAAATAATAAATTGTATTTGAATAGTAAAAAAAAAAAAAAGAATATGCTGTCTAGGTTGATCATAACTTTCCTTTCATGGAGTAACTGTCTTTTAATTTCATGGCTGCAATCACCATCTGCAGTGATTTTGGAGCCCAAAAAAATAAAGTCAGCCACTGTTTCCACTGTATCCCCATCTATTTGCCATGAAGTGATGGGACCGGATGCCATGATCTTGGTTTTCTGAATGTTGGGTGAGTTCTGAATGAGTTATTAGAACTACAGAAAAATCATTTTACAATAAGGGTCTTACTCACATGTCATTTGCTCTCTATTACATTGTTTTTCCTCATACACTAGTTTTAAATTAGCTTAACATACTATTCATATGCCTACATCTATTTTTTTAACAGAGAAAATAAAAGAGCAGCTAGATGCCAGTGTGGATTGTATATTAAAATCTGCTTCAAATTTTGTCCTGCTCATTCCTTAGCTGCCTTCCAATTTTGCAGGTTCATCCACGTGTTTCTGTCATTTGTACAGATACGTGTGGCCAGGTGAAACCAGCCATTACATAATGTCATAAAACTTCACCCTCCAAGTTAGTAAATATTAACCTCACTTAGCCTGATTTAAACAGTTAAAATTAAACCAATTGAACTTGCAAAGTTAAATCATGTTTCAAATGCAAACATTTTACCTTATCAAATTTTCATTCTTTCTGTTAAATGAAACTATTTGTTCTTGATTATAAAACATAAAAAATATTTTCCCATTATGAAATATTACCTATACATGTAAATATCCTTTGATAGCTTAAGAATGAGTATGAAAATATTTATATGGAAAGTGTGATATGACAACTTTGTGGTAAGAGTCAGAAAATTTGGGTTATTGCCACTCAGCTGGTTATTCAGGACTGGAGAAATGTTAAACTCTGTGGACCTGAATGTAAGGAATGTTGAACAAAATCTCTCCATTTCCTTGGGACAATGATATTCTAAATTTAAAGAGGTCTAGAGACGCTGATTCTGGGAAAGATTGAGAGTAGGAGGAGAAGGGGATGACAGAGGATGAGATGGTTGGATGGCATCACCGACTTGATGGACATAGGTTTGGGTAGATGCTGGGAGTTGGTGATGCACAGGGAGGCCTGGCGTGCTGCAGTTCACGTGGTCGCAAAGAGTCGGACACAACTGAGCAAATGAACTGAACTGAACTGAGCCATCTAGAAATATGATGTTACCTAGAACAATTCCTGGTATATCAAAGTTCAAATTCTAGTCTGAACACAAACATAGAAATCTGTATCTTTATAAATGTATCTAATTTCATTCTAAGATAGTCAACTGGAAGGAAAGACTAAGTTTAACGAAAGATTCAAAGTCCTACCCTATCTTTTAACTATTCTTAGCCTCTGACAGTTGGAAGAATATATGTTTACTACCAGAAATTTATGACAAAACACACTACAAAACTCTGGCACTTCAGATAGGATTGAGTGTATGAGCACTCAAGGAACCTACAGTCATTTTTTTGGCTTGACAACTAGCTGTCACACTTATGAAAGTAACTGAAGAATTGTCATGCTGTATGATGAAATACAGACTCTCTAGTTTTTTTTTTCCCCTGGAAAAACATTCATTTTTTAAAAAGTGAGAGATTGCCAAAGATGGCGTCCAAAAGATTCCTGGCAATATTGCCCTCAAAACACCCTGCTTTCAATAGTTCTGCTGGCACATGCTAAATTGAAGCTATTTAAAAAGCACTCATTCTTTGACTATGTACATTACAATACCATATCAAGATCCATGAAAATTCTTTGTTAATATCAGTCAGAGCTGCATATAAACCTGATCATGCTTTATTGCATCTAATTATAACCCGCTTTCCCCAGGCAATATCATTCAGCCAGCAATGAAATCACATATTATTCTCTGTAATTCATTCTACGCAAAGATTTTGGGGCTCTGACCCAAACTCATCAGGGATCTGATAGAATACCTGAGAAATTATTTTCCTTCCTCAGTATCTTCCATTAGTTGCCTTCCTTAACAAAAATATTTAAAAATTCAACAATGTGTTTATATAGAAATAGAAGAAATGAAACCCTCCAAGAAGAAACACTTACCTAATTTAATACTTAATCTTTTGAAATCTGTGGTTGCAGCAATCCAATGGCACTTCCTGGTGGAAGATTCCTGAGCCACCTACTCAGCCCCAGTTCTACCAGGTCATGTGAGAAAACATTTTGGTTATACAAATCTCACACCTAGATTAAAAATCTCAACCCATGATTTAAGAGAAAACATTGAAACATGTATATTACCATACATAAAATAGATGACCGGTGAGACTTCAATGCATGAAGCAGGGCACCGAAAGCTGGTGCTCTGGGATAGCCCAGAGGGACAGGGTGGGGAGGGAGGTGGGCGGGGGGTGGGGGTGGGGGCGGTTCAGGATGGGAGGACACATGTATACCCATGGCTGATTCATGTCAATGTATGGCAAAAACCACACAATACTGTAAAGTAATTAGCCTCCAATTAAAATTAATTATTTTTTTAAAAAAATTCTCAACACACTCTCTTATTTTCTGTGTGCCATTATTCAGTAATATATGATGTTAAACAGCAATTCATTGGACATGTCTAATGGGATTGTTGTTCAATCGCTCAGTCATGTCCAACTCTGCAGCCTCATGGACTATAGCATGCCAGGCTTCCCTGTCCTTCACTATCTCCAAGAGTTTGCTCAAACTAATGTCTAGCAGGTGTTTAATAAAAGCACTCACTGGAGAAGTGAAAATTTTTTTCACTGCATGTAAATCATGAACCATATGCTCAAATATTTCAGAAATATTCACTTCTAGCATCTCATTCAACTAAATTAAACTTGAACCTTAGTCCTGTCCAACTAGAATAGCAGGAACTTCAATTTCAGGTATTACTGCCCTGCACACCTTGGTGGTCACACCAGACTCCCTATAGGATCACACCAAAATTACGCAGTGATGAGAGGAAAAAAGGAAGACGGGATCTTTAACCATCACTGTATCATGGTGTCCACTTAAGCAGCTCTCAGCTTTCTATTCCATGTGCAGGGAACACCAGCATCTGTATTCCCAGGCCCAGTTTCCTCTCGAGCAGGTCCACAGAGCTACCATTCCACAGGTCTCTCACCCTCCCCAATCACTGCATATGTGGAACTCAGGTTCCCTGTGACTTTAGAACTCACGGCTGCAGACCTATTCACTCCCATTTTGAACCCCATGCGTGCTTCTTTCATTCAAAGATTCTCCACCACTTCCCTCTACCTGCTCCCTTCCGGGGCCTGTGATATTATCTTTGCCAAGGATTTGCATGTTTCCAGAAGGCCATGACTGACTTCACCCTAGATGACTGCCCTGAAAGAGTGCCTCGTGCAACTCAAAGAACCTAGTGGTTTACCTGCAACATGAAGAGAAGGGGGAAAAAATGATTCACACTTCCTGAAATCAGGAAAGTATTTGTTTTGCTGTTGTTTCTGTCTCTGGACTTAGCACAGTGTTGGCATGTCGTGCTAAATAAATGTTAATGACAGATAACTGACTCAGTGAGTAAGCAAATAAGCAAGCAATGGCAGGACATTTTTGAGAACCTAAGCCAAATACTTGTTTTTCTCTGAAAACTATTATTGATTTCCTGTGGTTCTCCATCCATTGAATTTGTGGCACTTGTGGTTTCAAGGGGAAGCCTGAACAGTCTGGAACAAGGCTAACTAACAGCAACAACAAAAAAGAAAGGTCTTAAACTCATAGCAAGCACAATCGTCTGAAGGTTTAGTATTTGAAAGAATTTTAAAAAGAGGGAATATATGTGTATGTATGACATTTATTTTGCTATGAAGCAGAAAATAATATTGCAAAGAAACCATATTCCACTAAAAAAAATTTTTTTAAAGGAGAAGGCACTTAATATTTAAATGGATTTGCTGTGAATTTCAAAATCTCTTGGCTTTGAAAATGGGATCAGACCCTGGAGGTCTAGAGCAGAGGTCAATAAATGTTTTCCATAGAAAGCCAGATAACAAATATCTTAAGCTTTGTGGGCCATAGGATTTCTATCAAAACTGTTCAACTCTGTCACTGTAGCATAAAATCAGTATAGGTTTATCAGTTAATAAAAGGTCACAAAAACAGACAGTGGGCCAAACGTGGCCCATAGACTGTAATTAGCTCAACTTCTGGTCAAGAGAGTAGTTATATAAATACTGACCACGGAATAAAGCAGAGGTAAGATACAGTATGAAAGTGTTAGTTGCTCAGTCGTATCCAACGCTTGGTGATTCTCCGCCTGCAATGCAGGAGATCCGGGTTCGATCTCTGGGTTGGGAAGATGCCCTGGAGAAGGGAACAGCTACCCACTCCAGTATTCTTGCCTGGAGAATCCCATGGACAGAGGAGCCTGCCAGGCAACCGTCCATGGGGTCGCAAAGATCAGACACGACTGAGAGACTTTCACTTCACTGCTTTATGATATAGTATCAGGTTAGTTTTCCATTTCAACATTAAAATAATCCCTTCCTAGACTATGGAAAAGCCTAGAGAGAAAGGGAGAAATGATATTTACTCTAAAAATAAATATTTAGAAAAATATTACAAAAAAAACAGGGACCTCTGTTCAGTGTTATGTGGCAGCCTGCATGGGAGGGGAGTCTGGGCGGGAATGGATACATGTATATGTATGGCTGAGTCCCTTCTCTGTCCACCTGAAACTATGACAACATTGTTAATCAACTATACTCCAATATAAAATAAAAAGTTTTAAAAAATACTGCAAAAGAAAAAAACATCTTCAAAAAACTAAGGATCCAAAGAACAGAAGGTACTCCTCTCTCTTTCGCTGTCTCTCTGGCTCAACTCTGAAACGTGAAAGCGAACATGAAAGTTGCTCAGTCGTGTCCGACTCTTTGCAACCCCATGGATTGCAGTCCATGGAATTCTCCAGGCCAGAATACTGGAATGGGGTAGCCTTTCCCTTCTCCAGGGCATCTTCCCCACCCAGGGATCAAACCCAAGTCTCCCACATTGCAGGTGGATTCTCAGGAGGGTTGATAAATATTCTAGGCCAAAAGTTGTGCAGATACAGTGTAATACAAACGGCAGCAGCAACAACAAAAAGAGCTTCTGTGCCCCTGCCATGGAATTGCGGTGCTCAAGATAAAAGGGCTCCATTGCAGACAACTCGAGCTGCACAGGCTAAGGCTAGGAAAGGGTCAAGAAGATGGCTGAGCATCAGATAAGCTGCTTCTGGGAGGGCTGAGGTCTGATGGGTAGGAAAGATGTTCCTCAGAAATAACAGCCATACATAACTAGTACTGAGAGAAAGATAAGAGCTGTGGGAACCAGGGTTGATGTACAAAGGGCACAAGTCATCCATAACCCCCAGGGCAGGCACTTACAGCAAGACAGCCCTCCCCACCACCCTGCTGTACTCAAATGGTTACTTCTGTACCTGGAGGCCACCTTGAGGAGGACCAGAATACGTGAGAGGAAGACAGCCCGAGAGGGCCCAGGAACGTGGAAGAGAGCAGACATCCTGGGCTGAATGAAATAAACAAAAATAGTATTTCCAAGGCAAGTGAATGACTAACCTTGAAAGGCACATTTCAAGCTTCTAAAACTAAGGTGTGTTCAATTAGAGTGAAAAGAATTCATAAGCATCTCACTTAGTCAAAGAATAAGCAGTTGTACTGCTCAGGGTTGCTGTATCTGTAGTGCCACTGGAGGCTGGTTCATGAGGTCCTCGCCAAGCCCTTTCATGCAGGTATAAGAATTCTAGCCACAAATCGCCAGTCCAGGTTCGATGCAGGATACAGGATGCTTGGGGCTGGTGCACTGGGATGACCCAGAGGGATGGTACGGGGAGGGAGGTGGGAGGGGGGTTCAGAATGGGGAACACATGTACACCTGTGGCAGATTCATGCTGATATATGGCAAAACCAATACAATATTGTAAAGTGAAAAGAAAAAAAAAAAGAAAGAATTCTAGCCAAGAGTTCTTTTAAGTTACAGAGCATCTCAGTATTCCTTTATTATGTATTCATGCAAGCTCAGTAGCTCAGCCATGTCCAACTCTTTGCAACCCCATGGACCTTAGCCTGCCAGGCTTCTCTGTCCATGGGATTCTCCAAGCAAGAACTCTTGAGTGGGTTGCATTTCCTTCTCCAGAGGATCTTCCCGACCCAGGGATTGAACCTGCGTCACCTACATTGGCAGGCAGATTCTTTACCACTGAGCCTCCTGAAAAGCCCATTGCTTTAACTACGTGAGCTGCCAATTCACTCAACGTAAGCTATCAATAGTTATATGAGGTGGACACCGGTATCATGCCATTTCTTATAGACAGAAACAGAAAAGCTAAAGTGTTTGCCTAAGGTCAGAGTTATGTGCAACAGAGGCAGGTTTCTCCCCCAATCATTTTTAAAATGCTTCCGAAGGAGATGCTACCTCTTTCTTAGAGGACTCAAAGGAAGTTTGCCCATTTTCTTCCTATTTCTGACAGTCACAGCAGAGTGAAGCTTTATAGTGACAAACTTTCCTCCTAGAATTCCCAGAATTCAGTTATTCAAAGGCATTAGAATCTGTAATGAATTGCTCTTCATAAGCCCTGAGCACAAACTTTTAAGTCATAAATATAATTTACACAAACACACACACATATTATTTATATATAGCAAGATAGGTATATAGATATCTATATGTCTCTAAGTTATAATTAGGTAATATTGTTAGGTTTCAATGTGAGTAAACTATAAAACTCTAGCCAAAACCCTATATTTCCTTGAAACTAACCTGCATACTTCAGAATCAACTGCAGAGAGTATGAGAGAAGGCAGTGGCAACCCACTCCAGTACTCTCGCCTGGAAAATCCCATGGACAGAGGAGCCTGATAGGCTGCAATCCGTGGGGTCGCTAAGAGTAGGGCACAACTGAGCGACTTCACTTTCACTTTTCACTTTCATGCATTGGAGAAGGAAATGGCAACCCACTCCAGTATTCTTGCCTGGAGAATGCCAGGGACAGAGGAGCCTAGTGGGCTGCCGTCTATGGGGTTGCACAGAGTCGGACACGACTGAAGCGACTTAGCAGCAGGAGACAGTATGACTGGTGAGACAAAGGTCAGGAAAGCGTGCAAAAAGCTCCCTGTGTGCCTCACTGGCAACCACTCAAGGCTAAAAGGCAGGTTATAGACACGAGTGCATACTTGAGTCCCGCACATACAGGCAGCTTTTTAAAGTTCAAAAACTTCCCCAGAGTAAAGAGTTACACAAGGTAAAAAATAATACCAGCAAGTGGAACTGACCTGAGCACTCAGGTCTGTTTCAGTAACTCAGCCTATAAACTAGGTTTTCAGGGTTCCTTAGGATTCCAGTATGACCTAGCCCATAACTGCAAGATTGCAAGCAGTCTTGTCACTACTGGTACTGTGAAAGTCAGCACACGAGGGCTAGTGTGCAGGTCTAGTCCAATCTAAAAACCCCTGGCTCTATCCTGGAGCAGAGTTCAGTCATTAAAAAGTCAAAGCAACACCGATTTCCAGGAGTCCTTGAAAGTTAACCTTAGAAATGGCAAACGGACGTCATTAATGTCAATCCCAAAGAAAGATGCCAAGACTGAGAATTTTTATCACCTCACAGAATGAAAAGAGTAACTCCACTTGTACGTGTAGTTATTTTTAAAGCCAAAATAAGTTAGAGTCCCAGAATTTTAGGCATTTCTAAGAACTTATTTCATAGACTTAATATAATGGTGAAAAAAAAAACAAAAATCACTTTCTTTCAGCATATATGGTTTGCCAACAGATACTATAATCAACTAGAGACTTTATCGCCAAAAGAAAATTAAGCAGTTATTGCTGATGTACATATATTGTTTATCACCATTTCCCCAAAGAAAATCACCTGGTATCTGGTATAGAAGATTCTTCAAAGAATTTAAGATGAGATTAACCTTTTAGAGATGAAAGAGAAATGCTATACTGTGGGCAAAAGAGATTTTTTTGAAGAATATGCTGTCATATTCTTCACTTTGATAACCCCTTTCAGGGGCAGCTGTACCCCTGTTTTGAGCACATACTGAAAAAAAGGGAAACAGTATGCCTCATTACTCTGAGGTCCTGCTGGGGCTTAGAGAACTCCCTATGAAAAGATGAGCTTTACAATAAATGAATAGCTGAGTATAAGAGAACCATCTTGGAAGGCACTGTATTTTTATTTTCAAATAAGGTTGTAAAAAAATCCTCCAATATCCTTACCTACTGTACTTTTACGTGCTTGCTGTTCAAAACTTTTAGTATACAATACACCGTCAATTGTTAAGCTATCAGATTTTTTCTCAGGACTGATGTTGAAGCTGAAGATCCAATACTTTGGCCCATCTGATGTGAAGAACTGACTCACTGGAAAAGACCCTGTTGCTGGGAAAGATTGACGGCAGGAGGAGAAGGGGACAACAGAGGATGAGAAGACTGGATGGCATCACCGACTCAATGGACATGAGCTGAAGTAACCTCTGAGAGCTGGTGATGGACAGGGAGGCCTGGTGTGCTGCAGTCCATGGGGTCACAAAGAGTCAGACATGATTGAGCTACTGAACGTTAATCTCATCCAGGAAAACAAAACATACCCTTACAGAAACATCCAGAGTGAAGTTTGACCAAGTTACCTGGACACCATGGCTCAGCTAGTATGACACAAAAATAAGTGTCTAAAAGTTCATTTTTAGAGTCATTTTAATGTTCCAGTTATATGTATCAGGTGTGGTATGGTTGTGAAATACAGAGAAAGGTTCCTAGAACTCATCCATGGGCTAAAATTAGCTTTAAGACTTGTATTCAATTGCTTCTTTATTTACATTGGAATATCATTTGTTACAATCAAATGTTAACTTGAGATACTATTTTCTGTTTGAAGTTATTTCTAAGATAGCATACTTTCCCAGCAGGGATAATTTACTGATCTACATGAAATATTTAGAATATTGCTGCCACTGCAAGATGACATTTTGTCAAGATCAATAAGGTCCTTCATTTATCTAAAGTATGCAACCGAAGGTTAGAATTTGCTTGAACATTTTTCCTGACTTAAGATACATTTCAAGACATTTAGAATGTTATTGTAGCCCCACTTACTAGTCAGTACCCATACTTTCTTTTTACACTTAGCAGCAGACTTCCCTAAATACCATCATTAATCATATCTATGTGCGTGACACTTTTCCTCAACAACACTCTCACTCACATCTTCCCCAGAATCTCCAAAGTATCTTTGACACCAAAACAAGTCAAGATATCTTATAGATAGATAGACAGGTAGGTAGATAGGTAGACAGACAGATAGGTGATGGATCCTTCCCAAGCCAGAATCTCATGTGCCTGTAGCCTTAGCAATTACTATCTGACATGTGATCAAAAACGGGATAATGTCGGCCTATTACAGTTGGGGTGCATATTGTAGTTGCCCACCTGAACAGCAGTTGAAGTAAGAAAGCACCTTTCTAACGGGCGTGTAAAGAAGACTCCACTGTGGATTGGTCCAGCAGCAGACTAAGGACTGAGTTAGTCCCTGCTAGATCTGAACTTCCGTGATGTTAGAGTGGATCATGGTGTATGTGGTGTGATGTCAAGGAGCTGGAGAGATTCCAACTGTTGGCAGAGAGCGAAACAAAGGGGTGGACGTAAGAGAGGAGAGAAGGGCAGCAGAGGATGCTAGAGGGAGAGAGAAAAGCAGGGAGGGAGGGCTGGTTTGCACTTAGGATAGATACCCTGTCTGCAAGCTACATTCTCTTAGCTTCCCCTGCTGAAACGAAAACCTCCATAGTGAAAAGTAATTATGTCTACAATAACTTCGAATTGACAGACGAGTCACTACTTTAAGATTGTGAGTAAAGAAAGTTAATGGATGCCCACAAAAGCAGTGCAGAGGAGCAAATCTGAGAGCATGCTGAAGGCAAATTCACTCGTTTCACAGTTGTGCTGGGACAAGAGGCTAATGCTGACTACTCATGCAGACTTCCAGCCAAATGGCACTTTGTGCTAAGGAATGTTAAGTAAACACAGGATTGGAAGCATATTTGATCTTATGACAGATTCCATTCAGGTTCAGCCAGGCTGAGTTACAACATGAGACAAGGGCACACGAAAGCATAGGCACAGTAAGTATCATCAGTAAACGCGCAGATAAACCATTTCTCACATGTACGCGCTACATTAAAAATACGTGCAAATACCTTAATAAAATACAGTTCAGTTCAGTTCAGTCACTCAGTCATGTCCGACTCTTTGTAACCCCATGAATCGCAGCACGCCAGGCCTCCCTGTCCATCACCAACTCCAGGAGTTCACTCAGACTCACGTCAATCAAGTCCGTGATGCCATCCAGCCATCTCATCCTCGGTCGTCCCCTTCTCCTCCTGCCCCCAATCCCTCCCAGCATCAGAGTCTTTGCCAATGAGTCAACCCTTCTCATGAGATGGCCAAAGAACTGGAGTTTCAGCTTTAGCATCATTCCTTCCAAAGAAATCCCAGGGCTGATCTCCTTCAGAATGGACTGGTTAGATCTCCTTGCAGTCCAAGGGACTCTCAAGAGTCTTCTCCAACACCACAGTTCAAAACCATCAATTCTTTGGCACTCAGCCTTCTTCACAGTCCAACCCTCACATCCATACATGACCACAGGAAAAACCATAGGCTTGACTAGACGGACCTTAGTCGGCAAAGTAATGTCTCTGCTTTTGAATATACTATCTAGGTTGGTCATAACTTTTCTTCCAAGGAGTAAGTGTCTTTTCATTTCATGGCTGCAGTCACCATATACAAGTCAATTTTAAAGTGCAACTACGTCGATAGTAGCAGTGTAGTGCAGAGCTGAGGAAACCGTTTAGAATCAATCTGAATTTGAATTCCAGCTTCCACACTTAAGGCAAGTTGTAAACCTCTCTGTACTTCAGTATCATCACATGAAAAAGGCATATATGAGAGTTGACGTGAAGATTAAGTAACTTAAGGTTGTTTATGCTTAGTGTGTGTCTGGTATTTGTGTCACTATATAAATGCCATAAGAGTTTTAACCATTATGTATCATCCCCATTAATGAATATGTCAATATTATAAGCACTACTTTGTCAACAAAGGTCCGTCTAGTCAAGGCTATGGTTTTTCCAGTGGTCATGTATGGATGTGAGAATTGGACTATAAAGAAAGCTGAGTGACAAAGAACTGATGCTTTTGAACTGTGGTGTTGGAGAAGACTCTTGAGAGTCCCTTGGACTGCAAGGAGATCCAATCAGTCCATCCTAAAGGAGATCAGTCCTTCATTGGAAGGACTGATGCTGAGGCTGAAACTCCAATACTTTGGCCACCTGATGTGAAGAACTGACTCATTGTAAAAGACCCTGATGCTGGGAAAGATTGAAGGTGGGAGGAGAAGGGGACGACAGAGGATGAGATGGTTGGATGGCATCACCGACTCGATGGACATAAGTTTGGGTAAGCTTCGGGAGTTGATGGTGGACGGGGAGGCCTGGCATGCTGCAGTCCATGGGGCTGCATAGAATCGGACACAACTAAGGGACTATCACTTTCCTTTCTTTCAAAGCAGGATTTCAGGAGTACACTCACAAACTACTGACAACTGTCATGCAGTAGAAGCAGTGCACACGCCCATCCATACTGACATCTGCACTTATTAAATCTTTCAGCTGGCCTTTTCCAAATGATCTGCTGCATTCAATAAACCCTGGACTGTCAGAGATAGGAATATAATTTCCTTTACTTTGAAATTAAACCAAAGTTATATGGTTGAAGCAGATTTAATTAACTATTATACTCATGATATTAATATTTGAGCCATTTGTTTCTGCAAATTCAAAAACATTCTCTCCTTTGCCTTAAAAATTGGGAGAGGGAGAGGGTGGGATGATTTGGGAGAATGGCATTGAAACATGTATAATTTCAAATATGAAACAAATCACCAGTCAAGGTTTGATGCATGATACAGGATGCTTGGGGCTGGTGCACTGGGATGACCCAGAGGGATGGCATGGGGAGGGAGGTGAGAGGGGGGTTCAGAATGGGGAACATGTGCACACCTGTGGTGGATTCATGTTGATGTATGGCAAAGCCAATACAATATTGTAAAGTAATTAGCCTCCAATTAAAATAAATAAATTTATATTTTTAAAAAAAGTTAAAAAGATATGCTAGGCAAATATTAGCCAAAAGAAGAAAACAAATTGGGTAATGGAAATTATTTAAATTTTTGTTCAATTCCTGAGTCTTCTCTTAGTGTGCTTAAAATGACTTCAAATGATGGAGCTAGAGTGATATGAAAGAAGATTAACCAGAAACCAAGCCATTCTCACTTTGTTTAACTGTATTTTCTGTCTGTCTTTACATCACTACAAGAAAGGGAGAAAACTTAAGATTACAATATGCCTGACTTCCTGTGATATTGTCTTGATAACCATTTTCAAGAGCTGAGAAAGCAGGGCTAAACATTTATACAAATAGCGAAGGTTGCATATAATCTTCACTCAGAGGAAGAGAATTACAGACAGCTTGGAAATTGTGCAGTAGAACTCACTCAATAGCAAGATGTCCTTGCTTAGCGAGCTGATTTATTTTACCAGAGGGACACAGTAAATGTTATTCTAGATCACCTGGAGAGCAAAACGGTAAATGAGTATAATGATTAGTTATAAATATTCATGAAATTGGGCAATTATACCCATAACCATTGTTTTTTCAGTCTTTTTAGAACTAGACTGATTACCATACGGAAACCACCCCTCCTTGAAAGAGTCCTTTGGTTTAAGCATTAACATTTGGCACAACTCCTCTTGCATAAAATGTATAACTAATTCAAAATTCTCTCCCATCAGAAGATGACATGGAGATTCCTTAAAAAACTAGGAATAAAGACACCATATGACCCAGCAATACTACTCCTAGGCATATACCCTGAGGAAACCACAATTGAAAAAGACACATGTATTCCATTGTTTATTGCAGCACTATTTACAATAGCTAGAACATGGAAGCAACCTAGATGTCCATTAACAGATGAATGGATAAAGAAGTTGTGGTATATATACACAATGGAATATTACTCAGCCATAAAATGGAATGCATTTGAGTCCGTTCCAGTGAGGTGGATGAACCTAGAACCTATGATACAGAGTGAAGTAAGTCAGAAAGAGAAAGATAAATATCATATTCTAATGCATATGTACGGAATCTAGAAAAATGATACTGAAGAATTTGTTTACAGGGCAGCAGTGGAGAAATAGATGTAGAGAATAAACTTATGGACATGAGGAGAGGGGAGGAGAAGGTGAGATGTATGGAAAGAGTAACACGGAAACTTACATTACCATATGTAAAATAGATAGCCAACGGGAATTTGCTGTACGTCTCAGGAAATTCAAACAGGGGCTCTGTATCAACCTAGGGGGGTGGGATAGGGAGGGAGAGGGGAGGGAGGTTCAAAAGGGGGGGATACATGTATACCTAAGGCTGATTCATGTTGAGGTTTGACAGAAAACAGCAAAATTCTGTAAAGCAATTATCCTTCAATAAAAATAAATAAATAAAATATTAGGAGGCAAAATAAAATGAATAAATGTAAAACAAAAAAAATTTCTACCACCCATTTGGTAAGAGCAAATGGTAGTAATATCATTTTCCAAAGTAGTTTTCTAAGGATGGAGACAGTGGCCTAGAAAGTACAAATACTATCAAAAGTAGCAAGGGGAAAACATACCAATGTAACCACATATCAGTAGGAGTTTGTTTGGGTTGTGACACATTTGTCAAGAAAATAACCCATATGCTCACCTCTGAGCATAACAGCTATTATGAGTAGGCATTACTGTAGTAAGCTGCCACTCCCATAGAGTGAAAGGCAAAATTTATGAGCCAGAAAAGGGGAAAATTAAGATATGCTGGTTAGAAATACACTTTGGAGTAGGCAGATCTTCTAATCCTTTGAATGATGACATCATAGAAAAAGCCTGCCTTGAGGTATAGTCATCTAGGGAAGCTGTAGAAATCAAAGATGGGCCATGGCAAAATTGCCCACTCCATAAAATAATAATAAATCAGAGTATGTGTTATCACTAGATCAATCTACCTAAAAAGCAAATACACTCTTATCCCCACCACCCTTAAACTCACTCGTTCAAGATAGACTCCAAATTCCATTGGCCTGGAATTATGCTCCTTTCTAGTCAGGCTCTGTTGTTTAATCCCTAAGTCCTGCTGACTCTTTTGTGACAGCACGGACTATAGCCCACCAGGCTCCTCTGTCTATGGGATTTCTCAGGCAAGAATACTGGGAGCAGGTTGCCATTTCCTTCTCCTGGGGATCTTTCTGACCCAGAGATGGAACTGGCACCTCCAGCATTAGCAGGCAGATTCTTCACCACTAAAATACCTGAGAAGCCCAGTCAGACTCTGGTTACCACCAGCTTTGGAGAATACTCAATTGCTCAAGCATCATCATCCTTCTAAACACAAAAAGCTGACAAAGAAAAAAGGGACTTTCCTAGCAAACCTGCATAAGTAAAAATGTATCAGGAAGTGATAGACCTTTCAGAAAGTGTTTAAGAACAGAGTTACCTGAAACAGAGAACCTATCCTAGGAACTAAAAGTTTAATAGCTCTGCCCTTTTACAAGTAAGAGTTTTAATGAGTTATCTGACAAATTGGAAACCCTTATCTAGAAGCCAATACAAATGACCACCTATCATGAGAAAAGAAAGTGCAAGATTTTTTTAAAATATCAATTCTACATTTATTAAAAGTCTGCTAAGTCGCTTCAGTCATGTCCAACTCTGTGCGACCCCGTAGATGGCAGCCCACCAGGCTCCACCATCCCTGGGATTCTCCAGGCAAGAACACTGGAGTGGGTTGCCATTTCCTTCTCCAGTGCATGAAAGTGAAAAGTGAAAGTGAAGTCACTCAGTCCTGCCTGACTCTTAGCAATCCCCTGGACTTCGGCCTACCAGGCCCCTCCGTCCACAGGATTTTCCAGGCAAAAATACTGGAGTGGGTTACCATTAAAAGCCGCCTGCTGCTGCTGCTGCTGCTGCTAAGTCGCTTCAGTCGTGTCCAAGTCTGTGTGACCCCATAGACGGCAGCCCACCAGGCTCTGCCGTCCCTGAGATTCTCCAGGCAAGAACACTGGAGTGGGTTTGCCATTTCCCTCTCCAATGCATGAAAGTGAAAAGTGAAAGTGAAGTCACTGAGTCATGTCCAACTCTCAATGACCCCATGGACTGCAGCCTACCAGTCTCCTCCATCCATGGGAGTTTCCAGGCAAGAGTACTGGAGTGGGGTGCCATTGCCTTCTCCAATTAAAAGCCTACGCACTATCAAACATAAAATAGACACATGAAGATTTACTCTATGACACATGGAACTATAGTCAACATTTTAAGAAACTATAAGAGAATATATAGATACATATATATTTCATTTTGTGTGTGTGTGTATATATATATATATATATAACTTCCTGAATCTCTCCACCAAGGTAGGAGATGCAAGAGACATGGGTTCAGTCCCTGAGTTGGCAAGATCCCCTGGAGGAGGATCTGTCCCAGTATTCCAGGGAAGGCTACAAGGAGGTTGCAAAGAGCTGGACATTACTGTGCAGCAGCATATATATTGGATGGCATCACCGACTCGATGGACATGAGTTTGAGTACGTTCCAGGAGTTGGACAGGGAAGCCTGGCATGCTTCAGTCCATGAGGTCACAAAGAGTCAGACATGACTGAGCGGCTGAAATGAACTGAACTGAATATATGTGTATATATATATAAATGTAACTGAATTGCTTTGCTGTATACCTGAAATTAAAACATTATCAATTATATTTCAACTTTTAAAAGCCTTAAAAAGTTGTCAGATCACTTAAATATTTGATAACACCTTAGGATTTTGTTTTTATTTGCATCCTTGAGGAACCTGTAAGATTGGGGTAACTTGTACAGTGAATGACCATAATGACCAAACAAAACAGTAGGGATACAAAGGGGCATACAAAAAAGAGGCGGCAAGAAACAAAGTCACAATGAAACAGAGATCGAGAGAGTACTGGCCTAAGTGTCAAGCTATGAGATTTCTGGCCATTAACTCCATTAATTCACATTTTCCTGATTCTCCAACACCTCTCCTTACTCCCTCTCAGTATCTCTTCTCTTTCTATTCCATCCATTTGTGAACCATTTCATCCTCTTTCTCCTATGCTCATATTCTATGACTGCAGTTCAAACTCCCAAAACATGTGTCCAAAGCTCAATTCCTCAACTCCTCTTTCTTCTGCATTCCCCATCCCAGAAAAAAAGATACCATTTACTCAGTTGACCAAGATATAACACCTCTTCAGCTTCAATGAAACTATTTTACTGAAGTCTTCATCTTTTGATGACAGCCTCAAGACTGCCATCCCTGACTCCAGAATGCTTTTCTGCATTTTTCATACTACTGGTAAGTCAGTTTATCTAAAATGCAAATAGCTATTTTGATTGCTGTGGTCACAAGTTCGTCTGTATACATCTGCATGTCAAAATTCAGAGTGTTTATCTTAAATGTGTGTGGTGTACTGTATGTCAAGTGTATCTCAATAAAGTTGTAACCGAAAGAATTTGGGTATATCTCTTCCATCTGTAAAATTCTTCAAGATGAGCCTAAATTAATTACATGGCCCAGAGAGCCCTTCATAAGTGCATTCTAGTTAACCTTTCTATGCTCATCTCTTGCCACTGTAGCTTTACACTCTATCTGCACCAGGACCACTTCTAATTCTTTAAATGTGATGTTCCTACTAATCCCTTAAATGTTATATTACTATTCTTTTCTCCCTCTTTCACCCAAACAATTTCAGATGCTTCTCCTCTGCCAGGACCTATTTGGTGGTTCAGTCACTAAGTCATGTCCGACTCTTGTGACCCCATGGACTGCAGCCCCACCAGGCTCCTCTGTCCGCGGGATTTCCCAGGCAAGAATACTGGAGTGGGGTGCCATTTCCTCCTCCAGGGAATCTTCCTGACCCAGGGATTGAACCCAGGTCTCCTACACTGCAGGCGGTCTCTAGCACTGCATGCAGATTCTTTTTGACTAAACCACCAGGGAAGCCCTCAGGATGTATTTACTCCCTTCTGTTTCTCTGCCTCATCTACTCCTGCTTCATCAGGACTTGGTTTAGGCAACATCTCCTTCAGAAAGTTCACTCTGCCCTAATAGTGTGGTTGGTGCTCCTCCCACAGGCTCCAAAGTTCCCCAGGCACACTTGTCAGTAACAACCCACAGACTGTTAGCTTACTCTTTCCTCAGTAGAGCTTCAGTTTATTGGCTAAAGGGACCCAGTGTTAGTCATCCTGGAATCCTTAATTCTCAAGATGTACCGGACACAGAGAAGATATCTATTGCTTGTTAGTAAACTGATGTGGTGAAAACTGATTTATGGAATTAATTTGCACTGAGTGAAAGGAAAACCTGTGATTTGGCATTGAAGTAATTAATGATACTTGGCTCCTTTGAGGCGTATAAACAAAAGGCCAAAGAAGAGACCAATGATGGTCGTAGAAACAGTTCATAAATCATCCTAAGGACTCAGAACAGGCTGACCCTGGCTCATTAGGTAGAAAGGTCACAGCCATGGGATTAACACAAAGAAACTCATGCTCAGACTCCTAATGTCCTATCTATTTCTTCTCTATCTGCAATATTATAGGAAGGGTAAGCATATTTAGGCATATCGATGTACATGCTGCAGACTGCATTTGGACACTGTTCACACAGATGGGACTGGGGAAGAATACTGTACATATGAGTGTCTATGTGGCTACTTCTAAAAACAAACAACCCAACATGTCTTTAAGTATTCCTAAGCAAATCCAGCAGCCAAAAAGACTTGGTTCTAACAGACTGAATAAATGATTATTGAAACAGACAAACCACTGTTCTGACAAAATAGGGTATTTCTCACTGCATTTTCTATAAAATCAAGGCTCAACAAATGGAGATATCCTGTTTGGCTGACTCTACTATAGATGCAGTGTGATGAATTCAGAGTGCTAGGCAATGACAAAGCAAGGAAGCAAAGTACCTCAAAGACATTCAAATGCTAAAAAGTGCTACCATATTGTAAGTCATGAATATAGAGCTGTACTTACTGCCTTCCTTAGCCAAAGTTTAAATTTCTTCTTACTGGGAGATCTCTTTTTTAAAACCCATCTTCAATTCTGTGTTTAAAGAATCCAATTAAGAGTTCCTTTTTAGCTCTTTAAAAAACAAAATGCAGTGAGAAACTAGTATTGCTTATAGACAGTGTTATTGGTACGTGCGTGACCTTCTTTCCGTAGTCCACACATATGAAAAAACATGGATCAAACATCAGAGTGCTTTTAATAAAAGGTAATGAAGGTCGTTATCAGTTGGATAAATACTTATTAAAAATATGAGACTTTTCTATGTTCAATAAGAATAAGAGGACACGTAGAGCAATGTCTTCTGAGGGCAAGATTTCATGTAGCCCCTTTCAGTCAAGAATTCTAGGTGTTTTACCAGCTTTCCCCACCTGAAAAAAATGGTCTTGAATCAGATAGACCACAGCTAAAATATCTAATGCCATTTCACTGCTGCTTCTATTAAGACATTTTATAGCTATCATAACTTGTGCATGGTGGAAAGCACTTAGTCTGTCATATATACGCTTATAAGACAATGTAAATTCTGCAACATAAGTTAGGAGATTTAATAGAATTCTGCAAGTCTGTTAACAGTCCACACATCATTCCAGCTCTAAAAAAGTATTGTAATTTCTTCAATACCTGCAACCTCATCTTTTCTGTAATTCAGTCACATAAGTCTTGTGCGTGAAAATTCAAATAAAAGACAGAGGATAAGTACCTAGGAAATTTACTATAGACACATATAATTCTATTAAACTTTAATTTTTTTGCATGAATAGACTAATAAACTTTCCATCGATTTTATAATCTTTAAATGTGATTTTCAGTACCATATTCACTTGCAGGTTTCTCTGAAGATTAGTCTTATTCTAGCTCCCTTGAAAGCCATGTCTATGTCAATTCATTAAAACCTCAGCTGGAGATCCCCTCGCCCTTGAGCTCTCTACGGAGAATCCTAAACAAGAAATTAGAGAATATTACATGGGCCGCTCTTATCCCTGCCAATCGACAGAGCATTTTAATATGGACCAAGCAGTGCAGTACTAGTTCAGAATGCAAAAGACTCCAACATGACTCTGTTACAAACAGACAGCTATCCAGGGGAAAGAAGAGTGAATAAATGATCATTAAATGAATTTGCTCATCAATGAAACGCAATGTTGTAAGTTCAGTAATACAGAAATGAATGAACAAGTTTCACTATTAGCATAGAGAAGGAAATAAAACTCACAAGGTCAGGATAGTGAGTTAGCAGACTGTGGGACTGAATATTGCAGAATGGTTTGATTAGGAGCATTAAAAAAATATAAGGGAAAAGATGTCAGCATCTGTAAGATAAAAAGCACAGCAAAGAGTATATCTGAAAATGCTCAAAAACAATCGATACTGTTGGAGCTTAGGTTTAATGCAGAGAGTCCAACTGGATGAAGGGTAGAAAGAGATGAAAGTGAGAGCAGATGGTGTTCAATTGTTTAAACGCATGTAAGAATTAAAGATTTTAAAATTTAAAAAATAAAAAACTAAAAAAAAAAAGAAAAAAAAGAAAAAAGAAAATAAATGCAATTAAATCCAATGGGAAAAGAGTAAGGTAAATAATATATAAGAACTCACTCCTTGCCAGGCACCCCTGTTAGTTTTGTTATACACATACTATCTCTTTATCCTTATAACCTCATTTCATCCTCATTAGACAGATGAAAAGATTAAAGCTCAGAAAGATTAAACAATTTCCCCCAGGCCATAAAATCCAAAGGTAGCAGAGTTTCTCCCTCTACTCTGGTAACATTGCCTTCACCGGATTTTGTAATATGGATTAGTTAGAGCCAAAGTAAACTAGGGACCGATACTTGATCAGAGCTGTGGTTCTGAAGCAGTAGCTTCAGTCTCACTTGAAAACATTCTAGAAATGCAAATTCTGACCCATCCCTGACCTACTGAATCGAACAAGAGGGGTGGGGCCCAACAACCTGCGCTTGAACAAGCCCAAGTGGTTATAACCCCTGCTACAGTTTGAGAATACTCAAGGGCAGGAAAAGCAAAGGCGTGCAGGAAATCTCTGAAGTAGAGAAGAATTTCAGCCCAGGTTTCCCCTCTGCTGTCATTACACTAAGTAAGATTTAAGGGCATCACCTGCGGCGTGCTGTCATAAGGGAAAAATGATTCCCCCAGAAGAGGGCTTCCCAGACTTTAACGTGCATATGAACCACCCAGGGGGTCATTAAAACAGATTTCCATGGAGCAGATGTGGTAACCTGAGATAAGCACATCTAACATGTCCTCGCTGACTCCAAGACTGCAGTTCTGAGGGGCATGCTGTGAGGAGCAAGGCCCGAGGACACAGAATTGCATTCTAGAGATACCGACTTCTAAATTTACAAGTCAAACAGAAAGTCTTGTGAGTCACATCAGAATGAAGCTGCTCAGTTGTGTCCGACTCTGTGCGATCCCATGGACTGTAGCCTATCAGGCTCCTCCATCCACGGGATTTTCCAGGCAAGAGTACTGGAGTGGTTGCCATTTCCTTCTCCAGGGGATCTTCCCAACCCAGGGATGGAACCCAGGTCTTGCGCATTGCAGGCAGACACTTTACCATCTGAGCCACCAGGGAAGCAGAAAATACCAAAAAAACACCACCCAGAGAATTGAACCATTGGCAAAACACTGGCATACAATTGCCTTTAAAACATCCCTAAAGCAATTTTTGTAATTATTGTCTAAAAAAGCCTTCATGGAAGAAATCCCCCTCAAACCCTAAGCCACACATTTCTGTATCTGCAAGCTTTTTCCTTGTAACTCAAGTCCTCTGGCTGTAAGGGAAGCCAAATTTCTTTCCCAGTCTCAGTGGAGATGAAGAACAGCTGACTCTAGGCTGTTTAAATATGTCCCTTCAGTCAAAGTTGGCCCGAGTCACAGTTAGTTGAGACTTTGCCCCATGACAGACAAAGCTAATTATTTTATTTGATTGCCTGAGAAAATGACAGATGACACCATAATATCTGACCACAAGCAGCTCAGAACCACTTAGTGAGATCTTTTAATGGCTTAATCACTGCTTCCTCAAAAAATCTAAGACAACCAAAAGATTAAACCAAACAGACAGCTAAGAGTTTTGAGATATAAAAAGGGCTGTTTTGACAAACATCCATCACATTCAAATGTTTCTCCGCTGTGGTACTGACTGCTTTGTTAACTTTCACTTATAGTTCTAGCTCAAATCGATGGCACCACTTGCCACTTTGCTACAATATGCAACATAGCTTTCCATCAAAAAATAAAAGTAAAAGCTGCAATCAAAGTGTTACTTGTATGGTTCACACACAAATTCTGGAAGCTTTCTTTGCAAATCTCCAAGCTAGAATGCAAGTGGTCTATGATAAAGAAAACAGGATGACATGTCCTCAGTGGACTTGGGCACTCTCCCAATCATTTTCTTTTTTTGTTTTCCTCCCTCAATTCTGTATGTATCTAATATCCCTTAGCTACTTGGACTGTCCTCGTTTCAAAAAGATTTATTTCAGTAGACACTTAGCAAAATGGTGCAGCAAGGACTCTGGGTGAAACACAGATCACATCTAGCCCAGCCCTTAAGAAAACTGAGGTGCGTGAAAGGCAGCAGAGAACGATGGTCAAGGAGAGCTTCCAGAAACACACCTGCGTTCATGTTCCATCATCTGCCACTTAAATTTTCTAGGCAGGTTCCATCAACACCCTCTGCCTGAACGGCCCCGTCTAATTTTAAAAAAAATAAGAGAGTAAGAGAACGATAGTAGTTTTTCATGGCGAGATGATGAAAATTAGTTCTATTCAAAAAAATACCTAGAAAGAAACCTGGCGCATCATAAAGGTCGATAGTTTAGAGGCAGATGACACGCACCTTAGCCTGGAAACTCACATCACCAGAGCGCCCCAGATACAGTCATTTTCAGTTTGCTAAAATAAAAAGAAATTACTCTTTCCCCTCATTCCAAGTACGATGGAGCAAATTTACTTTCAATCAATCATCTGGCCACATTCAGTTTTTTATCTGAATCTGTTTCTAAGTTCTTAAATGCTTACAGAATAAAAAGGCATCAAAAAGAAGGAAGGAGAAGAATAAATATATAGTTTCACTGCACTCTGTCCTCAGTCTCCTGAATAAACCTCTTTAATCCTTAGTCTAAGCAGGTAGCAGACTGAGGCGCCCCCGACTCTTGTCTACAGGTCTCATTAGGTCTGGAGAGTTTCAATCACTTTCAGTTCAGTTCAGTCGCTCAGCCATGTCCAGCTCTTTGCAACCCCATGGACTGCAGCATGCCTAGTCTCCCTGTCCATCACCAAGTCCTGCAGTTTACTCAAACTCACGTCCATTGAGCCAGTGATTGCCATCCAACCATCTCACCCTCTGTTGTCCCCTTCTCCTCCCGCCTTCAATCTTTCCCAGCTTCAGGGTCTTTTCCAATGAGTCAGTTCTTCACACCAGGTGGCCAAGGCATTGGATCTTCAGTTTCAACACCAGTCCTTCCAATGAATATTCAGGACTAATTTCCTTCAGGATTGACTGGTTTGTTCTCCTCACTGTCCAAGGGACTCTCAAGAGTCTTCTCCAACACCACAGTTCAAAAGCATCAATTCTTCAGGGCTCAGCTTTCTCTATGGTTCAACTCTCACATCCATACATGACCACCCTGGAAAAACCATAGCTTTAACTATAAGGACTTTGATAGCAAAGTAGTGGTGTCTCTGCTTTTTTAATATGCTGTCTAGGTTTGTCATAGCTTTTCAACTACTTTAAGGTTATAGAAAAAGAACTTAAATTGTTCAAGAAAGTAGGAAGATAATGGTATTTTGGGAAATTTTCTTTCAAAGTGATTTACTTGAACAGTGGGCATGGGAACCCCTTTCTCCATAAAAGCTTCAAAACTCTTATCCCCTACCACCAAACTACTGACTCCAACTGAGAAGAAGAGAATGGTTCTCCTTCTGGTTCACTCCACACACCGTGAAATCTCCATAAGTTCATCCACCCAGGGAACCCAGCCCCAGAAGCAAGGGCCCCTGTGACCTGCCAACTTCTGTGCTCCAGTCCCTCTTCTGGGATCCTTTCCTTCCCTGAACCCTGAAGGGAAATTTCCTAGCGATGGAGACAGGGAACCTGACCCTCTCCAAAACCCTAAACATTTTAGTTAAACTCTGAAGTTCACTCCATCCCCCTAAGACCTTAATATTTTAGAAACCAAAGTCAGGAAAAGCTCTTTCGAGTGATTTCCATTCTATCTGTCCCTGGAGGCAAGGCTCAGCTGACAACCTTCCTGCTTGAAGGAGAGCAGGGGAACATACGAGACTAGGAAGAGAGGAAATACAAGTGAGTTAACTGCTGTGAAAGGCTCTTGAGAAACACTTAAGTGCACAGATAACCATAATGCAAAGCAGCATGTTCTAACTGTTATGAGAAAAGGATGAAGAAATGATCCGATTTTAAAGGGAGAGATCCCTGTGTATGGAGTGGGGAGTGGGTCAGAAAAGGCTCTGGAGAATGCAGCATTCAGGCTTTCAAGAAGGATGCGACTGGGCAGAAGTGGGTGGGAAAACTTTCCAATCAAGTCTGGGCAATCACTCAAAGAGCCAGGACAACCCACTGTTTCTATAGAAGGCAAATCAGTTTGAAAACCTGAAACTCCATCTTTGCCTATAAGAAGTTTCGAGGTAGAATAAATCACTGTAACCATAGGAATACCCCAGACAGGGATAACCACAAATAACCCCCAAGTCCTAGCAAACAGAAAACACTTTTATGCCATTGTTAAAAGCAGCCTGGTAGGGACCCCCTGAATAAAGCAGGTTATAAAGGGCTAATTTATGAAGGAAAAGTTTTCTTCTGTCAGTTTGGCACATGTGTCCATTAATTTAAAAGATCCAGGCACCAACTGATGTGTTATAAGAATTAAAGAAACTTGGCTATGTGAGACCATCATATCCAACTTCGGGTTTATTTTAAGGTTACCGAAAAAGAACTTAAAACTCTGATTCCCACTAGTCTCCTACCACCAAGCACAAGATGTTCTAGATACAACATAAGGGAATTGACTCATGCATAACAAATTTTTTTTCATTATGACTACACCTTCCCAACCCCGGCAGCTCTACATGGCACGTGGGAATGCAACAGAAGCAGTGTAATTTATTTCTTCCCCAAATTACACTCAGGTAATGTTTGTCCTGTCCGTTTGCATAGATGTTAAACTTCTCTCTGCTTTGTTCTCTTATAGGTGTTTACTAGAATACTTTTTATAGGGTTGGAATTAAATCTTGGTTGAAAGAAAACATGAGGGTTATTTGTGTCACAGATTAAGTAAATGGACTTTGTAAAGAAGATGAACAGTTTCAAGGTTAAAAAAAAAAAAGTCTGTGTCAAACCAAAATACATAAGGTACTGTGTTATTCACAAACATTTCAGTATTATAGCCACAGAAAACATTATTTTAAATCAGCCTTTTAACTTGGAAAAAATGTGCAATTTCCTCCCAATAATGGTTTTACTAGATTTTTTCCCTTTATCTAGCACAAAACTGACATTTATCTGTCATCATTGGGCCCTTGGGGATTTGCATTATATTAACATTATCACTTTACCATATTTGCAGAGCTTAAGCCAGCCCAATAGTAAATCTCTCTGGAGATTAATAAAGATGAAACACATAGATAAAATTTCAGAATCTGAAAAATCATCAGCAAAACTATTTTGTTGGCAATCTTCTTAATGCTGAAGGAATTAACTAAGCTCAGTTTTTATGGGGCAAAGTGTCTGCTTTTAAAATAAAAGTTTAATTTCTCAATTACCCCCATTTCTAATTCTTCAGAGTCTTAACCTCCTAAATGTCTCTCTTCCTTAGCAGTAAACACATTCTTTCAAAATTACAATAATAGTCAAGAAAATAATCACTGGTCAGTAAGTTCAAGCACTGAAGTATTTCTCAGTACAAATTAAACAGAGGTATACATATACACACTAGTAGGTTCTGCCTCAATTTTAATTCATACTCTGGTTCCTTGGGGGTGGTGCTCATAGATGTGGAAAATGTTCTTTATTTACTGTATTAATAAAGAACACAGACATAGAATGCTAACAGCCTTGTAACTTAAAAAAAAAAAAAATCTGTGTTCCAGGTGCAAAGTGTATTGTGTAGGTGACTGAGTCCCACCTAGTCAACCAATCAGAGTGGTTACTGAACACACACGCCTTGTGTTGAGGACCACACATTTCTTAAGTCTTTGGATGGGATGGCATCAATCAAAGAATCAAGTTACCACACTGCAATTCTGTGGCTTGGAAGCCTTTCCTATGTTTCCAGCGAAGACTTTGAAAACTTTGAAGTATATTTAGTATTTTAATATAAAGAAAGTAAGCAGTGATATAGCTACTTTCTTAAATCCTGTAACATTACCTGGATTCTGTCATCATTAAAACTACTACAAAACTGAAATATTCCTGGCCAGGTGGCAGTAAGGCCTCACCTATTTGAACATGGATCTTGTACCCTGCTTCCTTCTCTGTCTTCTGTAAGCTGCGGTCATTCCTTTCTGCTACCAAAATTCAGAGCAAAACACCACTTATCAGTTGCTTTCCCCCGAGGAACCCAGAAATTTCAGGTATGTCCCTAACATTCTGACTTACCAAGAGCATACTGAAAAAATCACCTTACCAAAAAGGGGGGAAAGGAAAAAAAGAGAAAAAAGGGATGAAAATATTCCTGTTTCCTTTATTGGTCCATTATAAGGTTTATTCTTCAAATACTGCCTTAATTCTTTTTAAATATGCTTTAACTTACTGTCCTTTTAAGTGTTATTATTGGTTACTCTGAACTGTAACATGTATCCCATTTTTCCAAAGATCATTTGTTTTAAAGTCACAGAATGACAGAAGCACAGTGTACGTTAGTAATGCTACAGCTTCCTGAATCTCTACGCTTTGGTCTCACAGTTACAAGTATACATGTGCCTCCATGTGTCCAGCAAAGCTTTAGCTTATGGCAGAGGCAGGAGGACTGCAGCTTTGCTCAAAACCTGTAGAATCAAGCTGGTGCTCTATACTGCATCCATGAAACCGTTATTTAAAAATACACCTAACATAACAATTAAATGATAAAAAATGATGTTTTCTCATTTTTAAGACTGAGGAGCCCTAGGGGGATTTGCGCTTGCTTTGCTTCCTGTAGAAATCATCCTACCTTTTCAATGATTGTATTAAGCTTGCATGGCAGTTGGGAAGGTCTTGTCTTCATTTTCAACTGACCAAGGCCGTTCTTCATGGTAACTGAGTCTTCCCAGGTGGCGCAGTGGTAAAGAATCCACCTACCAAGGCAGGAGATGTGGGTTCAATCCCTGGGTCAGAAAGATCCCCCGGAGAAGGGAATGGCAACCCACTCCAGTGTTCTTGCCTGGAGAATCCCATGGACGGAGGAGCCTGGTGGGCTACAGTCCAAGGGGTCACAAAGAGTCAGACATGACTAAGCATGCACTCATTACATAATATAGTGAGTGTATCAGTTCAGTTCAGTTCAGTCGCTCAGTCGTGTCCTACTCTTTGCGACCCCATGAATCGCAGCACGCCAGGCCTCCCTGTCCATCACCAACTCCCGGAGTTCACTCAGACTCACATCCATCGAGTCCGTGATGCCATCCAGCCATCTCATCCTCTGTCATCCCCTTCTCCTCCTGCCCCCAATCCCTCCCACCATCAGAGTCTTTTCCAATGAGTCAACTCTTCGCATGAGGTGGCCAAAGTACTGGAGTTTCAGCTTTAGCATCATTCCCTCCAAAGAAATCCCAGGGCTGATCTCCTTCAGAATGGACTGGTTGGATCTCTTTGCAGTCCAAGGGATTCTCAAGAATCCTCTCCAATGGAAAAACCATAGCCTTGACTAGACGGACATTTGTTGGCAAAGTAACGTCTCTGCTTTTCAATATGCTCTCCAGGCTGATCAAAACTTTTCTTCCAAGGAGAAAGCGTCTTTTAATTTCATGGCTGCAGTCACCATCTGCAGTGATTTTGGAGCCCAAAAAGATAAAAAATAAAAATAAATAAAATAAATAAAAGTGAGTGTATGGTTATGATGAAACCCTTTTCCACTGAACATAATTACCTGTCTCAGCTTCTTTGCAGCTGTTACTACTGATGATAGAACGGAGGTTTTTCTGCCCTCTCCCCTCCTGCAAGCAAGCTCTGTTTCTCGCCTCCTCCCCTGTAGTCCTTTACTTCTTCTTCACATTTTCCTCTGGGAAACTTCTTCTTTTATAAAAGTGGCTGCACTTTATTGCTTTCCTCTCTTTTCTTATCATCTGCCTTCTGTCACAGCCCAGCTGGGAATTGATTGAATGAAAAAAGCAAGAGCTGGAATTGTTTCAAGTCATTTTCTCCTGAGCCCCAGGACACCCCAGGAACTGATTCATATACTTCTCACCTCTTTGCAACCTTCTCTCTTCTCTTCCAAGTGCCAGGCTAAAACCACTGAACAGCATGTGGCAGCCTGTCACCAAAGGAAACACGTGGTCCCAAACCCCATTATCACTATGACATTTGATGCCTCAGACGGTGAGCCTAATGCTTTGCCTTTGCCAAGACTCGTCAAGTCAAGAAAGTTATAGAATGTAATCAAGTTATCTATCTTTGTGTCTTGTGCTGTGTCTTGTCTAGTATTGTCATTAAATGAGTTGTATATATTGAAATAAGGAGATCATGCAGGTATCAATCAGTCTTGTGCTCAAGTTTGCTACAAACGTCTGCTTAGGGCTCTTAGGATGAAGAGTTGTCGTTTTCCATCTTCACTGTAAGAAGTAAATTGGCTATAATAAAGGGGGATATACAGGTTATAGCCAAGAATCGTAAGCATGCAGCAAGAAATGAGACTTATATATCAGATTGACTACTAGCTGGCTTCATTGCCAGCTAGTGACGCCAAACACCAAGAACCAGTACTTTTATGCAAACTAAAAGATGTCTTTTATCAGTGATATTGCCATTAATGTTAAGACCTTTAAATAGAGCCATAAGGGCATGCATATGTTCATAGTGGCAAAAAGTGAAAGAAGAACTATTGTAGCCATTAAGGCTAATATACCAAAAGAATGACTATAAAACACACTATGATCTATCAAGGTTTATATGTGTTCTAAGCCAAAGAAGTCTGGAACTTCAGGCTTCTCAACAACTACACAGCAAAAGCTAAGTGAGGATAGCACTATTGCAAGAGAAAGAAAACAAGTTAAGACGCAAGTTATTGAATTATATTTGTGTTTTTATTCCCTAACTTTAAAGGAAATGCTTTCAAAATTCCTTATAGACTTCATCTTGGCTCCTTTATGCAAAGTGATACACTGTTTTAACTGTAGGGCTTGCTTTCTGGGAAATTTTTACTGGCTTTTTAAACTTAAACTGTCAAAACAGTCACTCTGCCTTTCTCAGGAATTGAACAAGGCTGAAAATACTTTCCAGTTATTATAATTCAAACAGATTCAAAGCACAATCAAAGCAAAGTCTCCAGCCCATTGTTAGAAGAAAAAAAAAAAAATGAGGTTGTGAATGCTAAGCACTAAGGCATCTTCTGTAAATGGACCGGCAAGGATTGTAAAGTGGTTTATTCTTCAGTATTACTTTTTTCCCACAAGCCGGGAAAAAAAAACAAAACACACTACATGTTAACACTGGCCTTTCATTTCTCCAGTTTACAAATGGTTTACATTCCCCCTAATGATTTTATATCTTTGCACTACTTCAAAGTTTCTGCTCCGTGGGTTATTAACTTGCCTGAGTGTTTTGAAAGAGACTACCTCGTGCTTCCTAGTAGCCATCACTCTTTTTGGTGTGGTTTCTTAGGCCATTACAAGGTGGGCAGCAGTAATGACTGTGACTTCCAGATCACATTCTTGTTAGAAATTGCCCAACCTCTCTTTCCCTCTCCTATTGCCTTTAATGCAGATATGATTCTGATGACACGGCTCTGTCCATACAGACAAAGGAAAACATCCTGGAAAATGGTGGATGACTCAAACTAAGGAAGCCTGGTCCTCAAATGTCCTGCTAGATCATAAGCATTTACATGTCTCAGCTGGTTTCTTACCTTTTATATAGGAAAGAAATAAGTTTCTACCATGTTTGGGTCCCTACTTTCGTTTTTCTTTGTTATAGCAACTCAGCTTATATTCTATCGCAACTGTTTTATTTTTCATTTTATAAAGCTTTTTCTTTTTTCCTACTATTCTGGATGAGAATTTAAAAGTCCCAGTGAGTAAACTCCAAAAAGTAACACAAACAGTAATCCTGATACAATTAGAAAGTGTTTTACATTAAGTTCACAATTGTCTAAGAAATTTATCATGACTAGAAAATGATAAACACTACCCAAAAGTTATAAAATGTCCCATAATTCTGAATTGTGCAAAATAAAATTTCACTTGAATAATTGTAATACTTCAAGATCAGCAAGAAGATTTTTCAAAATACACATAATCAAAGGTTCTAAGATATACTGAACAGGATGGAGGAGTCTATATACAGAGTAACTTTTTAAAATCCTAGGCCTTGCCACAGAAACATGTTCCTGCTAATCTAACAGCAGTAAGGAGGAGGGCACTGTTAGTTGATAGTTGTTACTGTATTTATATTAACTCTTACACGTTTCTGATAACCCTATGGCCAAAACCAGATATTTTTAACTGCTGTTAAGGACTATTAAGAGAGCCATCACTGGGAGCAATGTTAGGGGAAACTAAGTCTAGAAATTTACCCTCAATACTTGCTTTCTAGGGCTCAGAGGAGACAAAAATAGCCAAACATAATTATCACTGAGCATTAAAAACCCTTTCATTGATTATCTGAAGACCAGTCTCCCTAGCATTGATCTGCCTACTTTCCAGGCAGCTTGAGCAGTTAATGCTCAAATATATGGGCAGCACCGAGAGCTCAATGGTCAGCTAAAAAGGGTGAAAGGCAGAAAACAAATATGATTATAACTATATAATGATAGTCTACTGCCTATTGATAGCCTAGTGTTATCTTATCAAAAAGCTCTTGGATATTCTATCATATTCAAGATGATAAAGACACCAGGTACAATTCTGTCAAGTACATAATAAACTTAATATTATTTCTTTCTTATTCCAGAGAGCATAAATCTTTTAGTCTGCCTGAGAACAAGAACTCTTCTACTTCTCCATAAAACATGAACATTTCAACAGACATAAAGTAATTTAAAGCATGCATTATGGAGATTGAAGACTTCTACTCAACGGATGATGGAGAACCCCCAAAGTGTGAATATGTATGCAAATTTCAAATACAAGGAAATTGCTGTATATGAGATTATGTTTACACATAGAACATCCAAATTGGAATTCACCCTGAGTGGAATTCTCCTTACAGAGTAAAATAAGTCAAGCTGAAGTCAATAGGAAATAAAAATATGGGAGGAGGAGAGGAGAGGACAAATTGTCCCAGGCAAAATAATAAAGACTGAAGGAAGACATGCAATTTTGCAAAACATATGCATTAAAGTCTCACAGTGCCCAATCTGTCAGAGTTCTTGTCACAGCACCTGGCACAAAGTGGATTCTCAATGAACATTAGTTTCCTTCTTTTGCCTCATCTTCTCCTTTTACTCCTTAATATTTTTTATTTAGTTCCCAGTACTGTCTGGTTCTGTTTGCTCAGTGCAGTTCAGTCCAGTCAATCAGCCGTGTCCAACTCTTTGCAAACCCATGGACTGCAGCATGCCAGGCCTCCCTGTCCATCACCAACTCCCGGAGTTCACTCAAATTCACATCCATTGAGTCGATAATGCCATCCAACCATCTCATCCTCTGTAGTCCCCTTCTCCTCCTGCCTTCAATCTTTCCCAGCATCAGGGTCTTTTCAAATGAATCTGCTCCTCACATCAAGTGGCCAAAGTATTGGAGTTTCAGTTTCAGCATCAGTCCTTCCAATGAACACCCAGGACTGATCTCCTTTAGGATGGACTGGTTGGATCTCCTTGCAGTCCAAGGGACTCTCAAGAGTCTTCTTCAACACCACAGTTCAAAAGCATCAATTCTTCAGTGCTCAGCTTTCTTCACAGTCCAACTCTCACATCCATACATGAGCACTGGAAAAACCATAACTTTGGCTAGACAGACCTTTGTTGGCAAAGTAATGTCTCTGGTTTTTAATATGCTGTCTAGGTTGGTCATAACTTTCCTTCCAAGGAGCAAGTGTCTTTTAATTTCATGGCTGCAATCATCATCTGCCGTGATTCTGAACCCACAGAAAATAATTTCTCACTGTTTCCATTGTTTCCCCATCTATTTGCCATGAAATGATGGGGCCAGATGCCATGATCTTAGTTTTCTGAATGTTGAGTTTTAAGCCCACTTTTTCACTCTCCTCTTTCATTTCTACTAGAAGACAATTTAAGCAGGCCCTTTTGAGAGCTCTTCATGTCATTAGTTGTCACAGAATTATCTAATTACCAGGTTTCCTTATACCATCAGCTCATAACACTAACCAAGAACACATCTTCTCCTCCTGCAGTTAATGCTTCCACGTGTACTCTGGACTTCATTTGTTTTCCTATTTCCCAGGATGCTGCTTTCATGAGAGCTCCCTCCCTTCATTAATCTGCAATATCATGTATTTTTACTCTTCTCCCTTTAATTATATTTAAACATCTTCTGTTCAAGAAACTCATAGTTTGACCCTCACCCTGTTTTTATTCTTCTGTTCAATGCCAGACTCATCATATATAGGTCCTCTTTACATTGCTTCTAGATATTTCCCATTTATTTGTAAGAAATTTGCTTTTTGTACTGATATTCATGAAACTATTACCTCAAATACAACAATGAACTTTCTCCACCTATTTTCACTTTTCTGTAGCATTTAGTAAAAATATCAAACTTCAAATCCCTTGATTTTCAAGGCTGCACTCATTTCTTAGTGCTTCACTTTGCTTTCCCATTATGTGGATTAAATGAGCTAATACAATTGATAAGCTTAGAGTAGGACATTCGTATAGAAAATGCTCAATAAATGGTTATTTCTTTAGTCCTTTAGTCTAAAGCACCTTGTCTTCAATGTATATCTAAAGTCCAGGTTGGTGTCCTTCCCATCTCACCATTGAGATAGCATCTCATTCACTGATGTAATTCTCCACACATGTAATTCCCAAATACATCCCCAGACTTAACCTTTTATACCTTGATTCCATATTTCTAGTTGACCACTTGATCCCTCTCTTCTACGTCTTGCCAGCTATAGAAACACATCAGATCCCAAGATCAGCTCCTCCTGGCATTTTCAAACTGCACATTTTAAAATCTTTAATTTTTATTCTAATATCTACACCTCCTGCATATAATATGTAACTTAAGTCTTGATGCTTATTGCAAAATATCTGAATTGCTCATTTCCTTCCATTCTTATAGCTCAGATCCAAATTAGACCATATTTAGAGCAACAATCTAATTGTTCTTCCCAACTGACCCTGTTTCCCAAATTTCTTCAACATATTACTATCAAGCCATTATTCCTAAAGCATGCCAGAAGCTGTCATTCTCACTCAAAGTCATGTCACAGTCCATAGTCTCTGCTTTGTGCTTAAGGCTCTCCTTTCACTGGACCATGTACCTCTGGCACTTTGCTTTGCACTGTACTGTGACCTGGTACCTCACCTCAGCCCCTTGTCTTGCTTCTTCTTTCTGTCCCTCATCCACTTCCACACTATGACACACTCTGTTCTTACTCCCACTCACTCTTCCTTCCCCTACCTTAACAACTCCCTAACCTTAACCCAAGAAGCATCCCCAAGTTTTCCATAAAGTTCTCCCAAACTCTTATTTTGTTCCAAATCTCCCAATTAGTTCAAAGTAAAAGTTGGACATGTTTGCACAGTTTTTATCTTCCCTGATATGCATTATGGGGCTTCCCTGGTGGCTCAGAGGTTAAAGCGTCTGCCTACAGTGCAGGAGACCTGGGTTCGATCCCTGGGTCGGGAAGATCCCCTAGAGAAGGAAATGGCAACCCACTCTAGTATTCTTGCCTGGAGAATCCCATGGACAGAGGAGCCTGGTGGGCTACAGTCCACGGGGTCGCAAAGAGTCGGACATGACTGAGTGACTTCACAAGGATATGCATTATATTCCATCGTCAGCAATTCATCATGTTTAAGCTGATTTTGATTTTGATTTATGGCCTTGAGTTAAAATACAAAAACCAGGAGAGGAAAATAGCAAATAACAGCAGGTCACTTGAGAAAGGGGACTTATTAAAAAGTTAAGTAAAAATAAAGGGACTAGGAAAAATTATGTGAAACGCATATCGACAATTTCACCTACTTTCCAATATTGCCTTTGATCAGTCCTGGGGGTGAAAATATGACCTTAATGGACTCTTATTTTCTCAACAGGAATGCTGGGAAGAGAGAGAATAAGAACTTTACCAGTGTCTATGAGGAACTGGCCTGGAGAGCAGAGACACTGCCTGTGAATGACAGGCACTGACTACCTGCTGCATCTACCCGTATTGTCTAGAGGTATAATTCCTTCAGGCTTTATCTCAACTTAAAGGAGATGTTCCTTAAATCCATCCACTTCCCTTGCTGTGGCCGATTCTATGCTTCCCAAAGCCATCAATTATTAACAAATTGAGTTTCCCACATATATTGCTGCCAAAAGAGTGGTATCTTGAGAAGACAGCTGGTTCTAGTTATAGATAGCCCTAGGTGGATCTTGCTTTATAAATAAGCCAGACTCTGGTTTACAAATCCATCTCTTCAGAGTCTTATTACTGTGAATCAATTCATCAACGTGAAAACAACTTAGGGCAGCCGTTAGTCAAGGAGAAAACCCTACAGCAGAGAAGCGAACCACACAGCGGCATGAGAAGCGCTAAGTCATCTGCCCCCTTACAGGTCCTCTTAGCAACACTAGAAGAGAAAGGAGAAATCCAGGAACCTGCACAGATATTTGTTCCTTGACTTTTTTTACTACAAAATGAGTAAGTTGAAATAGGCGTGAGCTAAGGAATAACTCTTAAAATATCCTATAAAATCTAGATAGCCAACTTCTTCCCACTAATTTTGACCATGGGCCATATTACCTCCTTACCTTCTTTACTGGAAAGTGGAGGATGATACTCTCTTCTCTGAGCTCTGACTATAATAGTGCTTTATTTCTAAATGCCCTCTCAACTCCTCTTTAAAACCTTACCTGATGTTCTTCTCCCAACCCTTTTTTTTTTTTTTTCATGAATCAAATAAATTGTGAAAGACTATCTGTGAACAATTACAAAAAACCAACTGGGAAACTACTTCCCCTCAACTCCCATCCTATCCAGGCAATGCCTTTATCTTTCAATTCTCCTTATTGCCCATGTTTTTCGTGTAATATAAATGGATAAGCAAGTTAAAAAGCAAAATGGGGAAAAAAATGGTGTGTATTCAGACCAGATAAAGCCCAGCCTTGGGAACTCCAATACTTTGGCCACTTGATGCAAAGAACTGACTCATTTGAAAAGATGCTGATGCTGGGAAAGATTGAAGGCAGGAAGAGAAGGGGATAACAGAGGATGAGATAGTTTGATGGCATCACTGACTTGATGGACATGAGTTTAAGTAAGCTCTGGGAGATAGTGAAGGCCAGGGAAGCCTGGCATACTGCAGTCCTTGGGGTCACAAAGGGTCAGACATGACTGAGTGACTGAACTGAATTGAACTGAACTGGGATTATTCATGGAAGACAGTGAGGAGCTCCTGAAGTGTTCAAAGCAGGAGCAGTGCAGGTTTAGGATGGGTCTTAAATGATGTTCACAATCATGGAAGATGGATTCGAAGTGAACAAAATTGAAAGCAGAGATCCCAAAGAGCAGATAATTGAAATAGCATAGCAAGAGTTGAAATCCTAAAAGTATAACAGTAGAAATTATTAGTAGACAAGGAGAATTTGAAAGAAACACACACACACACACACACAAGTAAAAAGTCAATCTTGTTGATTTAGGAAATATTCCAAGTTTCGCAGGTGAGTAACAAAGCAGACAATAAGGTAAGAAGATACGATAATAAGGACTCAGGAGAAGTTAATGTAGGAGGCAAGATAGTAAATTCATCCTGAAAATGATGATCTGAGATGTCAAAAGTATTTTGTGGTGGAGATCTCCAGCAAGCAGTTCAATATATTAATATGAGGCTCTGAGGAAGCTTTGGAGTAGGCGCATAAATTTGGAAATACTATGTAAATGAAAGCTAAAAATATCAGAATAAGTGAAGCTAATGAAAGCCAGTGTGAAGTGTAGGTAAGAAAGAAAATGGACCAAGACCCAAATTGAAGAAGTAGAGGAGTGAGCCCACCCAGGACAAAGAAATGGAATGAACAAGGATAAAGGAAAACGGAAAGAAAGACAGGCTTCATGGTAGAGAAGGAGTAATCCATGATGCCAAGTTCATGGCTCAATTTTTCAAGAAGTTTATTAATGACCTTATAGAGAGCAAAAAGACCTTATAGAGAGCCAATCAAAATTTGTTGGACGGTGAAAGACGTAAATGGAAATACATTAATTACACATTAGTTGAGGGAGGAAACCACAATAATTGCAGAAATGTGACATTAAATCCAGGGGATATTTAATATGAAATGTTGAATATGTATTTACATCACAAGAAGGTGACTAGTGGTAGAAAGAGGGAGATAGAGAAGATAAATGGGGGTAGAGACAGACACTGATGGGACAGCGTCTTAGAAGACAACACGCAAGGGTCAGTAACACAAAAGGAAACAGTCTCTGGAGAGGAGGAGAAATAGGTAAAAAGTTACTATGCTGGAAAAAAGAAAAGATAATGTCTTTGGGAATTCCAGTTGACAGTAGGGAGACAAACTTTTTATTTCAAAAAACATAATTTTTGCTTACCAGGTATCCATTCCACCCTTCTAGAAATAGCACTTTACAGGAAATTTTGCTTTGGGGAAACGTCTCAGTCTTTATGGTTTTGGTTCAGCTGAGACCATCTCCCTGCCACCACGTTCAACAGGAACTGAGATCTCCTAGTGAGCACACTCCATTCATCTGGCCAAAATAATTGACTAAGGTCAGGTGACCCACATACTAGAAGGATTTCTGCCATGATGACTAAGCTGCCATGAGCCACTACAATTCCAGACTAGAATGGCTGCAGCCCGTCTCACAGCCACAGGTGAAATATACACAAGACCAACTCAGGGACCAGTAGGGTGACCACAAAAATCATCATCCAGAGGAGAACACTTTTGTCCAGGAGAGCTGCTAAAACTGGCCTCCAGAAGGGCAAAATGGATCTGGACTATTGCAGGCAAAGTCACCTGATCAAGAGATGGAGATAGATTCTTCATAGTATTAACTGAGAATCTGGACCCAGACTTTCAGATTATATTGCTGACAAATTCCCAACTTTTCAAAATCCAATTTGAGTAGGGTTTCTCTCTCCTAAAACTTCAGGGAACTGCATAGAGAAGCTATGTTAAAAAGAAAAAAAAATAAATGTCATACAGAGGTTCAGTTGACCTCAGTCGCTCAGTCATGTCCAACTCTTTGCAACCTCATGGACTGTAGCACGCTGGGCTTCCCTGTCCATCACCAACACCCAGAGCTTACTCAAACTCATGTCCATTGCATCAGTGATGCCAACCAACCATAGCATCCTCTGTCATCCAATTCTTCTCCTGTCTTCAGTCTTTCCCAGCATCAGGGTCTTTTCAAGTGAGTCTGCTCCTCACATCAGGTGGCCAAAGTATTGGAGTTTCAGTTTCAGCATCAATCTTTCCAGTGAATATTCAGGACTAATTTCCTTTAGGATGGACTTGTTGGATCTCCTTGCTGTCCAAGGGATTCTCAAGAGTCTTCAACACCACAGTTCAAAAGCATCAATTCTTCAGTGCTCAGCTTTCTTTATAGTTCAACTCTCACATCCTTACATGACCACTGGAAAAACCATAGCCTTGACTAGATGGACCTTTGTTGGCAAAGTAATGTCTCTGCTTTTTAATACGCTTTCTAGGTTCATCATAACTTTTCTTCCAAGGAGCAAGTGTCTTTTAATTTCATGGCTGCAATCACCATCTGCAGTGATTTTGGACCCCCAAAAATAAAGTCTGTTACTGTTTCCCCATCTATTTGCCATGAAGTGATGGGACCAGATGCCATGATCTCAGTTTTCTGAATGTTGAGCTTTAGCCAACGTTTTCACTCTCCTCTTTCACTTTCATCGAGAGGCTCTTTAGTTCTTCTTCACTTTCTCCCATAAGGGTGATGTTATCTGCATATCTGAGATTATTGACATTTCTCCTGGCAATCTTGATTCCAGCTTGTGCTTCATCCAGTCCAGCATTTCTCATGATGTACTCTGCAAATAAGTTAAATAAGCAGGGTGACAATATACAAACTTTATGTACTCATGTCAGATAGGCAGTCACACTTACAAGGCTGGAAACATGAGGAGAAATAGGAAATCACTGAATTCACAGCATTCTACAGTAATGTCAATCTGGGGAGTTCAAATAATTAAATATGCTAACATAACACTATGCTTTTCATGCTTAGAAGAGCTATGCATGACATATAATCATTACAAAATGTAATAAACCAGATTTTCCTAGAATAGTACCTGCCAAAGTAATCACGTTATTAAGAATTCTTCATACATTTCCTCTATGTTAAGACAGGAAAGGCAAAGATAACATACGGATCAAAATCATTTGAGACAGAGCTCACCTTTATTGACTGCATCAACTGAAACAGCTTCCATGAAGAAGATCAGTGAGCAGGAGTATGAATTCCATCAACAACATGAGCAACCACTTTCACTGGACTCATTAAATTACTTAAAGCTCTGTTCCTTGGTCTTTCCTGCTGCAGCATGTTACATAACATCTACCTATTGGGATTGCTCTAAGAATGGACCTAAGAGTATTTCTCAAGTATTTCAGGCTTTAAGAAAGTCAGCATTAATCCAACTCTTTTATTTGGATTCTGATGTTAGGTGATAGCTGTGAGGAGATGAAAAAGGCCAGAGTAACTGAATGACCGTTCTAGTTAGGTCTCTCTCAAGGTACCTGTACTTCAGTGGAACTGGTCCTGAGCATGCAGCAATGTGAATGCAAATAAAGGAACTCTGGTGCAGATGCAAAAGTCCAGAAGACAGTCAACAGGTCTGGTTTGAGGACCAGATTTTACACAAAGAGCTGAATAACCTTGGACAGGTCAAATGCACTTTACAGGACTCAGTTATCTCATGTATGAAATGAGTGTATTAAAAAGTACGTCATGTATGCTAAGGTAAAATGGATTTCATGTGCAGATGCGTAAGAGGGGAGTTTCTGCAGAATGGGGGAGGTATGTGGTAAGGGATCAGGAGTAGGTAGTACATACATAAGAAAATAAGGAATTAGAGAGCAAATGGTGACTTTTCAGGGTTGGAAGTGAATGAAAAAATTGAGTAACAGCTACAGGAAATAGCAGAGGCAGGAGAAGCACTTTTCAAGATAAAGGAGATGTCCTTTCCTTCCAAAATGTCCTTGATGGCTTCTCCGGGCCTTCTTGATTCTGGCACACAGTTTTGTCTACCATCTGGTACCAGTCTATTAGCCAGCCTCATCGACACTGCCTCCAGCTTGAGTCTTGAACTCCATAAAATCATCTTACTACCACTGTGACTCTTCACTCCCATAACTGACTCCAAGTATTTTTCATGCCATTTCCCCTATCTGGAATCCTTTTTGTCCTGACTCCTAGGCTTTGAATAAACTCTAGCTCCCTTTTAGGATCTTCTGTAAGCTTACATCTTCTCTTACACTGTCCCCTGTACAGCCCATAGGAAGTAGTCACTGTTAAGTGTGACAGTGATAATATTGATGACAATTACAAATGGCTCAACTAATCTAACCCGCAATAGCATGCGTGCGGGTGTGTATTCACAGACATTATATAATTTCTCACTATTCATAAAATGGCTAAATAATACATGCTTTATCATTTCATATTTCTTTGTCCAGATTGGCCAAAACATATCCTAACTTCTCAAGGGACCAAGGATTGTGTCATGTTTATATCCCTTAACTTTACAGCTTAACATAAAATATTGACCAATCAATACTCATTTTAGGAATGAATTCAGCTACAAACTCTTGCTTGGCTTCAATTATGTAGTTAAGCTGTATGTCTCCAAAAGATAATTGTTCCTATTCTTTTGCATCATTTTTTTCTATTTGCTTCTACTTTTTAGGGCAATTCAGAAGTTGTTCATTTCATTGAATGTAAAACACCATTGATTTTAAGAAGCAGCATCATTTTATGCACTTCTACAATTTACACCACAACATGCTATCACTTATAGGATGCATCCCAATTCCAAAGATGTTCAAAAGTGAAAAAAAAAAAGTATGTCTGTTAGAAGTAATGTGGCATGACAGTTAATCTAGGAAACATTTGTTATAGAACACCAAGAACTTGTTCGTTGTCAGTTATGGATAAAGGCTTTATAGAAATTCTTTCTAAATAAAACATGTTCAGGAGACAAATATTTCAAATGCCTTTTACATTATAGCAGTTTCTTAAGATTATATCAAGATAATCTGTAAAGAAATGCTAATTAAAATACATTGCAAATACAATTAATATGGCTGAACCTTGCTTACTGAGAAAGTCAATTAATGTTAATTGTAATTAGAACAAACTTTTTCATTGAACGTGAAAGTCGCTCAATCATATCCGACTCTTTGCAACCCCATGGACTATACAGTCCATGGAATTCTCGAGGCCAGAATACTGGAGTGGGTAGCCTTTCCCTTCTCCAGGGGATCTTCCCAATCTAGGAATCGAACCCAGGTCTTCCACACTGCAGACAGATTCTTAACCAGATGAGCCACAATGGAAATGGAACTCTTCCATTACTTTTGAAAATTAGAATCCTGACTCATGATTTAGAAAATTTAGGTTTGCTTTCTTGGTTGACACAATTGTTGTCATATAAATGAAATTTAAGATTAACACACTAGTGGCATATCACCTACTAGTGACATATCACAACAAAAACTCTAGACATATGCTACATCCAAAGAAAAGCATCCACAAGATGAAGCTAATGGAGAAGCGTCTTGAGATTATGAATTACTGTTCATGATATCTAGAGAGCACCAGCCTCTCCAAAAGGTAACAAACCTGAGCTGTGCAACAGCTCATAGCCGTAAGAAAATGAAACTGGTGATTGCAAGCCTTATATCTCAACATGGAAAGACACTTTGACAAACTATGAGGCATGGCAACAGTGGAAGATTTAGCCCGAATATAACCAACTGAACTTACTGAACTCTTCCCGAATTTACCATCCAGACATTAAAAGTACCTACATGGTCTGGTTATTATCTGCACCCAGAGAAGCAGTTGAGCAGGCCCTCACAAGAATGGTTTGTCTGACTGGATGACCTGGTTTTCTTTTTGGGCTAACAACTCTTTCAACTGCTAGACAAGCCTTCAGCCAATCTGTTGGAAGTTTCCTTACCAGGTACATAGGAACCAATTTCTCAAAGGCTTAGTTCTGACCAGGGAATCATTACAGAGCCTTCGTAACTGAAAGACAGAATTTATCCCTGAACTATGCCTTTATTTTCTTTTTCCTTTTCAATGCACAGTATTTTTATTTTCCTGAATGATTTATTAAACTAGGTCAGGTTCTTTTCCAAGCAGTGAAATTATGAAACATCAGTAACTATTAGGATTCCTTTTCTGTAGAGGGACTTGACATTTCCATAATAGATTAAGTAAATGCCATTTGATTGTTGAGGACCTGATTTTATGTTTACCAGGTGTCATTTTGTCTTTATTAGTGCAGACAAGTCAACCAAATCAACATTTTCTTCTGTCTGATCAGTTACAGCTCTATAAACTCAAACAGTAAGAGCTCTAAGAATAACAGTGTTTCTATATACCCAATCAACCAAGTAGTCTGGAGGCTAGCCTGAATTATTAAAAATAATATAGACATGGTACAAAATTTTTGGATCCTGTAGGTATGAGCAAATTATGACCCACAGAGCAAACTGGGCCTGCTTCCCATCTTTGTTCAGGCTGTGTACAAAGAATGTTTTTTACATGTTGAAAAGTTTACATAGTAAACGGTCATACTGGTATACCTACACAATAGCCTTGATTTGCTTCCTGACTCAGAAAAACTAGGATGTTAACTTATCTGGTTCTTGACAAAAAAGGTTACTGACCACTTATATAGAACATTAATGTTTATATTAAGAAGCTTCCTAGGCCTCACATTTTATTCCTGGAGGCTGCTGTGACTGCTGCTGCTGATAAACCCATATAAAGCATGCCATGACTACCAACTCCACAGCTACAATCTATTTCCCAAGTCCCTGTAAAACAAACCCCTGACGTATCTGGGGAAAATCTGTGCTTACCCTGCACAGGTACCCCAGGTCCTAATATAAGTTACACGGTGGTACCCAGACTCTGTAGCTCTCAAACTTCCAAAGATTCAGTCATATACTGCTGTATTACTCTGCAGAACTCAATTTTTTGTTAGGGGTCTGTTTAGGGCAGTCATCCGAACTGTTAGGTCTATGAACCTTCTGTCTGTAGTTTAGCCGTGTATGAACTAGAGATAGGAAAGAGATGTACATCATGACACCCAAGCAGCTCGCTCTGGGCACAGTTATTAGAACCACAATTTGTGGATCCCTTCCTGTACGTTACTAGCCATGAGCTTATCTTCATGTTTCCATCTAACACAGTACATCTCCACCCAGAACAAAATTTCACTTTTGTTATCTAGTTCCCACAAAGGAGCAAAGGCTTTTTAACTTGATAGTGAACTTTGGTTTGGGTCCTTAATAATAGATGTGCTTTTACAAGGGTGCAAGTCTTGAGGCTTAAATTGTTTTGCTAATATGTGTGAATACAAACACTGAAATACAGCTACCTGAGATGTGAAAAACACTTGTGCAAAACTTCCACACAGCTCCTAACGATTTTTATTTTAGCTGAGGGCAACTTTCCAGAGGCCGTTATCTAATGATGTTAGCACAGCCAGGTATGGGGCTCTTCACTGATGCCAGACAAAATGGTGAAAATAGAATGAAGTCATATGATTGCAATTTGCCATAGGAAGCCACCATTGAAAAGGCATGTGGTATTTATAATGAAACACACTAGTTTGGGCTGATAAAAGGTGAAGTAAATTAAACTTAAAAATACTAGGTGACAGTGAAGCCTGAAATGTACACTAGGAAAATCTGCTGAGTCTGTTTTATATGCATAATCAAAGAGATGACTTTAAAAAAAATAGAATATATTAACTCTCACTTAGACAACACTTAGACATCACTTAAGCAGTGCTTGATGAGTATCTGACTGCTTTCATGCCTTTGGGAAAGAGCGTAACATAAGTACAAAGGAAAGCAATCAAACTGATTTTTATTGCCATCAATGGAGAAGGAAACAGCAACCCACTCCAGTACTCTTGCCTGGAGAATCCCATGGATAGAGGAGCCTGGCAGGCTACAGTCCATGCGGCCGCAAGAGTCGGACACAACTGAGCAACTAAACCACATAAGGTTACCTCAACTTTACCCATATAAACTAGCTGAAATCAGCTACCAAGTATGATTTTTTTTAAAAAAAAAGAAAGCGTTAAGCTTTAAAATGAAGTTTAACTTGAGAATTGGCTGAAAGGTCACAGATTACATCACTACATGCTCATTTAATCAACCATCAGTTTCAGTACATGCAAAATTGGTAATAGCAAATCTTTTCCAAGTGCTCCAGTGCACCTAAATGCTTGCTTTTTTTTTTATTACCCATGTCTATAAAACAGAATGAGGAGAAAATCATTCAGGAGGCAAGTTGTTCACATGGGCAAGTAAACTGTAAGGGGCCTTGTCAAACTCTAACTACTGTTTACTACTGAATTGCCAATGACAGCTGGGGCCTCGTATTTCGTATTACATTTCATGGAACGTGTCCCCGCCTTTTGATAAGTGGAAAAATGGTCATTAGCCGCAAAGAAACAATGAACTTGCCAACCATGTGCTGCATTAAATCTTAACAAAGAAGAATTAAACACTCAAGTGGAAAATATCACAAAAGAGAAGAGTGCCACCTTCTGTTCTCCACCAGAATGCTTAATCATTTATCAAAATGAAGAGAAAGAAAAATAACTACCAGGACTTAAATGCTAGCAGGGACACTATTGGAGTTAATTAAAACATTTTAAGAGGAAAAAAAAAGATTTCAGCTTTAGAAAAATCACCTCAAAATTCTTCGTTCATACTTAATGAATACCTGTTCATGTCTTTCTTGCAGAAGTGTTTCTGTAAATATGAGACAATACTTTCCTCTCCAGATCAGATAGTTTGAGATTCCATGAAAATGGTCTTTGCAACACTACTACTTCACAGATAAAGTTCCTAGTTCGTAAGATTCTCTTAATGTATCTCCTTTATTTGTATATATTTTTAATTTTTAAAACTCCACTCCTACTAAACAGATAAACATCATGCATTTTGCAATGCAAATTTATTCTTCAGTTAATCACCAATGCTTATGATAGGGCATCCTATTTGCCATTATTCCACATAACCTGAAGTTCTAACAATCCAGTGGGAAAAGACTCCATACACGGAAACAGACTCTTTCAAATATAACTTTCTTAAACTATTGAATCAAGGTCATGACCAGGATATTTTTTTAAAAACAGTTTTCAAAAATAATTAGATTTTTCTTTTCAAAATAAAACTTTCAACTTATGATGCATGTGATATAATTGCATGTGTGTGTATGCTAAGTCACTTCAGTTGTGTCTGACTCTTTACGAGCCCCATAGACTGTGGCCCAAAGGCACCTCTGTCCATGGAATTCTCCACGCAAGAATACTGGAGTGGGCTTTTCCTACTCCAAATACGATTATATTTAGCAACAAAAGAGTTGTGTTTTTATTACTTATATTTAATTTGTATTTAATTATCTTTACTCTCCCTTTTGCTGTGTGCTACTGCCTACAGACAATAAACCCTCTAGGACAACTTTTTTACATATTGCTATACTTGGGTCTGTTACTCAGATATCATTACTACCCGGGGTCAGAATATCCATTGGCCACAGTGTGTGCTCAGCTCTGTTCAGGGTTCAGTGACCACTTTCTATGAAAGTAGAAGATGTTGAAATGTACTGTAGGTCAAAGACTAACAAGGTGAAGTCGCTCAGTCGTGTCCGACTCTTTGCGACCCCGTGGACTGTAACCTACTAGGCTTCTCCGTCCATGGGATTCTCCAGGCAAGAATACTGGAGTGGATTGCCATTTCCTTCTCCAGGGAATCTTCCCAACCCAGGGATCGAACCCGGGTCTCCCGCATTGGAGGCAGACGCTTTAACCTCTGAGTCACCAGGGAAGTCCAAAGGTGAAGGTGAAGACTAACAGAAAGAAACAAAATATTCAATTTTTTAATATTTGGTACAGCTGAATGTATTTCTTCATGGACAAAGGATGACTCCAGGTATTATTTCTTGGAGAACATTGAGGAAAAAATTACAATGGAATATTAGAAAATACTATGAATTCAAAGGCAAGTAAACAGGTCGTGGTTGCCCTGCCTCTTATGGATGCAGCTACTTCCATGCAGTTTGTACAATAGAATTTCCACATCAAACACATTAAACTATCTCTCTTAACCAAATTCTAACTTCAAGTCTTGCAAAATTTGGCATCAACATATTCCCAACACTGTTGGTTTGGTTTCATGAATAGAAAAAAAAAAAGAATTCAAGTGTATTTACAATAATAAAATTCTGGCTTTATTTAAACCAGGTTTCACCTCCCAACATTTCCCTACTCTCCTCATCTATGAAACTGAAAGAAACATTTCAAAGAGAAAAAAGGCTTAGGGGTTTAAGATAAACAAGAAAGGACAACAGAAAGAAAAAAAGCAAAAAGAAGTTTTGGAAGGCAGATGGACATAAAAAAGAAAATCCAAATTGCCCAGCAATTAAAGAAACTGTGGTCTAATCAAGCCATGGTACACACTCACAGTAATGAAATGGACACAATGCACTGCAACTATTCATAGCATGGATAAATCTAATGCTCATAATATTTAGCAAAGGACACATTGAAATGGTTTGTATAATCTATTTCCACCAATGTTGAGCTCAGAAAGGGAGCAAAAGTAAAATATATTAAAGAAGCTTCTGTAGGTAGTAAAATTGCAAACAAAAGCAAGAAAGTAATTACTACAAGTATCAGATGGGGGTCTGCCTTTAAAGGAAAACATAATATAATCACTAAGGGATATACAAGAACTTTGGAGCAAGCATTGTCCTATTATTGACCCAACAGGTGGCTAAACTTTAAAATTGTTATACAACAACGTAAATACTTTATATTCCATTCCATAGGTGTTCTATATCATTATTTAAAGGCTACAAGCAAAAGATTAAATGACAGCAAACGCAACAGACCAGAGCAAGCTGAAGTAACACATTCAAAATTACGGTGAAAGAATATCCCTTTTCCTAGTATAGATGTCTGTGCCCAGCTAATTAACTCTCAAATATCAGAGTAACACAAATATTGCACATACTCCAGATCTCAAAAAACTATTTTCCCACCTACCTTCTCTCCAAAAGCAACGGGCTTTTCAAAACCAATGTAACCTAGAGGGATGGGAGGAAGGTTCAAGGGGGAGGGAACATTTGTATACTTATGGCTGATTCACGTTGTTGTATGGCAGAACCCAACACAACATTGTAAAACAACTGTTCTCCAAATTTAAAAAAACAGTATGTTTGTTTACTAATAAATGCAATTTAAAATAAAACAAACAAAACTGTGGCAGTTGCTACAGAGAAAATCAACATTTGGCCCACACATTTTATGGTTCACCTGTGAAAAGTATGAAATGGCCCTAAAAATATAAGAACTGAATTTAAATATAACCACTATTGTGATATATCCCTAGTGGATAAATTGAGAAGTGATTAAACCTTTCTTTCACAGTAAAAAATTCACTGCTAACACCTATTTTAATTTCTTATCACTAGTGAAACAAATTATCACAAATTTAGCAGCTTAAATCAATATAAATTGAGTAACTTACAGTTCTGGGGCTTCCCTGGAGGCTCAGATGGTAAAGAGTCTGCCTGAGTGTGGGAGATCCAGGTTTGATCCCTGGGTCAGGAAGCCCCTCTGGAGAAGGAAATGGCAACCCAATCCACTCTTGCCTGGAAAATCCCACGCATGGGGTCGCCAAGAGTTGGACATGACTGAGCGACTTCCCTTTACAGTTCTGGGAGGTCAGAAGTCCAAAATGGAGCTCACTGGGATAAAAAGCGCCATGTGCAGCAAGTCTGCGGGCATTCCTGGAGGTCCAAGGGAAAAGTCCGTTTTCTAGCTTTTTCCAGCTTCTCGATGCTGCTTCTTTCCCCTTCCCCAAGCCTCAAAGCAAGTCACGGCCACAGAGTCCATCTCACAAGGCACACCACTGAAACACTTGACTGCCTCACCCTTCTACCCTGAAAGGAAGCTTTGATTACATTGGACCCACCTGGATAACTAGGTTACTCCCTTTAAGGCCAGAGGATTAGCACCTGCAGTTCCATCCATCACCTTAACTGCCCCTTTTTTCTAACAAGATATTCAGTTTCTGGGGGTTAGGGTGTAGACATATTTGAAAGCCATTATTCTTTCCATCACAATATGTAAAAGTGAAAATTAAGCATGTTATTTTGAAATGTAGAGGCAAATGCCAAAAGGACAACTGGAGATGTTCAAAATGGTTGCATCTCCAGAGACACACCTCCGAGTGGTGAGGATGGAGCAAGCAGTACTGTCTTTCTTCATAAGACTTGTAAAAGCAACTTGATGTTTTAAATTACGTAAAGAAGTGTGTTGGTCACTTGAGTCGTGTCTGACTCTTTGGGACCCCATGGACTGTAGCCCGCCAGGCTCCTCTCTCCATGGGATTTCCCAGGCAAGAGTACTGAAGTGGGTTGCCATTCCCTTTTTCAAAGTAAAGGAGGCACCTCCCTAAAATTATATATATATATATATATATATATATACAGTTGTTTCTCTTTCCATCTATTCTTAGTACCCATCAGAGACATTGACAAAATAGGCTTCTGAAACCATTATCACCAACTGAAGTTTGAAAAAGGCTTTGATTTGTAAGATGAATGTTTTCATTGACAGAAAAAAAAAGTTCTTTGAGTCTGAATGAGAGACACTGAGGGAAGTTCAGCACTGGTGTGTTTTTGTCATAAAAAAATAGCCTAGGAAGAGTGGAGGAAAAGTCAGATAAGCCTTTCTCCAGGAGGCTGGGTGAGAGTCGTCTGGCGAAGAGGAAATGGGGAACTGAGCTATGAGTTCTAGAACAAGTCAGTAGTAAATCTGGTGGCGGTGAGGACAGCACATACGTGGGAAGAAGAAAATCAACCCCACCCAGAGTTCATATCAGGGAAATTTGTGCAAGCAGAAGCAAAGCCCACAAACTCCCCATCACCTATCCTGTGATTAAGATACATCTTTATCTAGTTGCATCCTGCTGCTGCTAAGCTGCTGCTGCTAAGTCGCTTCAGTCGTGTCCAACTCTGTACAACCCCATAGATAGCAGCCCACCAGGCTCCCCCGTCCCTGGGATTCTCCAGGCAAGAATACTGGAGTGGGTTGACATTTCCTTCTCCAATGCATGAAAGTGAAAAGTGAAAGGGAAGTTGCTCAGTCGTGTCTGACTCTTAGCAACCTCATGGACTGCAGCCTACCAGGCTCCTCCATCCAAGGGATTTTCCAGGCAAGAGTACTGGAGTGGGGTGCCATTGCCTTCTCCCAGTTGCATCCTATCCTGTGATAAAGATGCGTCTTAGCTGTTCTAGTTGCCATCTGGTGAGCGCCTTCCATCAACATCCTTGGATGGGTCAGGAGAAATGACATGAATTACTGTCCCATTATTTTCCTGAACCTGTGAACTGCCCCATGCTGATTCTCCCGGGACATTCATTACGTCCCCTCAAAAAGACAGTGCACATTACGCTATTGCTGCCTTTGGAAAACATCTCCTAGCCTGTCACATCCTTGTATACATCTGACAATCACACTTTATTTTTCTATCATTACAGTTGCCTCTTACTGGGCAATGGTCTGATCCTTTCTTATCCATTTCCCTTCCTAGACTAAAATCCTGTGTCTCATCTCTTATATTCCCAGCCATCACACAGGTCCTGCTGCAGGAAGAACTTAACAGATACTTACTAAGTGAAATATGAAATATGCTTGGCATCTTCTTATATAAAATTTGTCCCCAAACTGGTATACTGAATGGTCTAAGATTTCGTTCCATAAAAAAATAAATCTGTTAAGAATAAAATAAGAAGATATTAATTTAGGCTGAAAGACTATATAACAAAATGACCTCAAAAATATAGACATTCTTTACAAATTGAATCTCTTCTATCTTAGAGATGTGGATCACAGTTATTGCTCAGAAGTCAAACGTATTTAGGTTCTAATTTTTTCTTTGTCACATTGAGTTAATTATTTTATGACTTAAATTTCCTCTTGTAAACATGGGTGAAATAATACAAACTGCATAGAATGTTACAGTAATGAGATAACATATATTAGAAATAGTGTAAAGATTAGATGCATATATGTAACAGCAAAACATATTATGTGAGATTTTGTAATAATATTAAAAAAGTGAGGAACTCTGACACCAACAACATAACTCTTCAGTATTTAAAAAACCATCCCTAATTATAGAAATAAATTGTTAACTATATGCATATTAATCTATTTAATGAAAACACATTTTATAATTCAACTCATTTTATATATATTGCACCATTTAAGGAAGACATAATAATTTTGTTTAAATTTAATAGTGCATTACTTCCTTATAAAAGAAACTTAAAATTAACACACAAAAGCTTGGAAATAGAAATTATGGCTACTATCCCAAAGTGTGAAAATAAAGGAACATTCAAAGATCAAATTAGAAGAATAAAAATTTTAAAGCAACATTAAATATTCAGGTTTGCTTTCAGTATTCAAAAAATAATGTCTTTTTTAAGCTATTTTGTCCAAATGAGTTTGCATACATAAAATATTAAGTTATTTCCCAATTTGGTTCAGATGGGATTACAATTGGTATAAAATGAGAGTTAGTTATGCTAAAAAAACATATTCAGAGCCCAAAAGACTTAATCAATATTATGGAATAGCTGTATAACCATCAACATATACTAAAAGGAATTCTTTCCACAAGCTATAAACATACAGCTCTGCAAAGAACTGTGCAGAGATTTTATCTTTAAAATACAGTATTGGAAGAATGTAATTGAATCCAACAGTGTTATTAAAAGACTGTATATTTTATAAAGCTTATAAACTACATACAAATTATGGACATTGACTTTGTCAAGCTTAAAATTCTTTAGCATCTCCAATGCTTAGACATCCATCAGTAGGGTCATTCCTAGGCAAACTGTGCAACTCCTAGTAGTAAAATTTCTACTTTCCTCTTTACCTGCTTTGATGGTCTCCTGCTCTGGTTCTCAGGCCATTTGTCTCTCTTGTTCAAAACTTCTTATACAGGATTAATGTTGTGACAGGCCCTGTGTAAGCCCTTTCCAAGTATTATCCCAAATCATCTTCACAACTAGCCTCTGAGGAAATTAAACACCATGCCACGTGGAAACTGTGGCTTTAATAAGTTCCCCAACATTCAGATACTTGCTAAGTGATAGAGCCCAGGCTTGAAGCCTAAATTCACACTCTTACTCACCACCCTATGATTTTCTATTTTTTTCTTAGCTTCAGAACAAAACTTTGTTCAGAAGCTCAATATGAAAAGTAGATAAACTGGAACCAAACCCACTTGGTTGAGTGAAGGTGAGGGGTTGAAGATCCAAATGTCTTCCTTTATTCCACACTTTCAACAAGAACTCCTAGGAGACCAGATTAAAAAACCACCACTCCTAATCTTTCCTTCATGCAAAATACACCTGATTGAGCCAGTTCCCTCCTCAGGGCATCCATACAAAACTGTTTACCTCTTCAACAGGCATGTGGTAAACACCTCTTGGACTTGTGTGACACCTCCCTTTAACCTAGAGCTGTGAGACAGACATTAGACCTCTTTCAGGTTCCTACTGAGTCCCAAAATCTTCCCCACCACCACCATGGGAGTGCAACAAATCTGCATGCAAGCATAACCCAGAAGGCTCACGGAGTTAATGCACCGGGGCAAGCTTCAGGCAGAAGGGACACGATTGGACAGACAAAAGTGAAATAGCACACAAATCTGACCAGCTTAAAGTGGTTTTGCCTCCTCAGATAGGTTGCTAATTAATCCAGCCTGGAGTTATTTTATAGAGACAGCACTGCACAAGCATAAGACAGGACTCCCTGTCTCCAGGATGATCCCAGAACCAAGAATCTTCAGGCTAGAGAGCCTAAAAAAGAGAAACATTGCCAGTGGAGTCCTTTATGAAGCTAGAAGCCCTTCAGCAAGGAAAAGCTGACTTCCAGCAAGCAGACCAGCTTATATATAATTCAGTTTATTTCAGCTGTTCAGTCATGCCTGACTCTTTGTGATCCCATGGACTGCAGCACGCCAGGCCTCCCTGTCCATCACCAACTCCTGGAGTTTACTCAAACTGATGTCCATTGAGTTGGTGATGCCATCCAACCATATATAATTCAAGATTAGCCTATTAGCTTCCAAGTTAGAAATTCCCCTAGTGAACCAGTGAAGTTGCTCATTCGTGTCCGACTCTTTGCGATCCTCCAACCATGGAATTTTCCAGGCAAGAGTACTAGAGTGGGTTGCCGTTTCCTTCTCCAGGGGATCTTCCCTACCCAGATATCAAACCCAGGCCTGCCGCCTTGCAGGCAGACTATTCCCCTAACCCCTCAAATTTTGCCCAACCCTGAACGGGGAGACAGATTTAAGAGCCTGGCCTCCTTTTTCCTTGTCTGTCGACCTTGCAATAAAGCTCTCTCCTCAAAATCCGGTGGTATAATATTGGTTTCTATGCTTGCCAGACCTTTAGCCCTCGTACAGTAACAAAATCTCCATTCTCCTGTTTCCCAGATTAGACTTCTCATAGCTCCCTGCAGACTGAAGCAGTAATCTTGGTAATACACCTTCACATTGACTTTTCTTGTTCTGTCCGCTCTCCCTACTCCCTTACTCTTAAATCCTGGTATCACCTCACAAACTGCCTTGCCCGACTCCTTGCCTCCAGCTGTGCCCTCAGAGGACTCAGTCTGAGTCAGAATATGCTGAAGGCTATGGGGCACCCTTTGCACTATAGGACTCAGCACCAAGAGGCACTATAATAAGACTATGAGGAAAAGAAGTGGCAACAGGGGCTGTTCTGGTACTCCTCCGTCATTCTTAACATCATCTCCCCACTTCTCATCTGCCTCACTAATGATACAGCTGCCCCCAGTGGGGAAAGTGCAGGTGGGTGATAAACACAGAAATTGTAAAATAAAATTAATATTCCCATATCATGATATTGCTCTGTTAAGACTGAAGTGTGTGCTCAGCTGCTAAGTCATGTCCAGCTCTTTGCAACCCCATGGACTGTCTCCCACCAGGCTCCTCTGTCCAGGAGATTCCCCAGGCAAGAATACTGGAGTGGGTTGCTATTTCCTTCTCCAGTGATGACTTAAGAAATATGTGAAAATTAAACCAAGAATATTCTTTTTCTATTCTAACCATGCAGTAGATACAATGGAATTTGCAAAGCACAGTTTAGTCTAGACCGTAGAAACGTCTGAAGAAGGCAGAGAAATGTCCTGGAAACTGAGTCAGCTAACCCCTCCTCAGGACCAGATTCTTCAGGCCACTAATACTACAGGCTCTCAATTCCCTGAGCAATTTATTAGAATATTATTTGTAAATATTTAATTTCAAAATACAGGGCATATAAATTAATGAAAGAAAGTGAAAGTCGCTCAGTCGTGTCCGACTCTTTGTGACCCCATGGACTATAGAGTCCATGGAATTCTCCAGGCCAGAATACTGGAGTGGGTAGCCTTTTCCTTCTCCAGGGGATCTTCCCAACTCAAGGATCTAACCCAGGTCTCCCGCATTGCAGGCAGGTTCTTTACCAGCTAAGCCACAAGGGAAGCCCAAGAATACTGGAGTGGGTAGCCTATCCCTTCTCCAGGGGATCTTCCTGACCCAGGAATCAAACCAGGGTCTCCTGCATTGCAGGCAGATTCTTTACCAACTGAGCTATGAGGGAAGCCCATATAATCAATAGGTACAACTTATGGCAAATTCTAAATCAGCAGCAATAATAAAAGTTCTACAGAAATATTATAGGAATTTTGTGGGTTTTTTTACACATCAAAGAAAGTAAAATCATTTAAGTTGACAAGACCAAGAAAAAGCTCCTAAAAAGAAACGTGATTTGATCTGCCTAGGACCTGAAACAAATGCAAAGATAGGAAGGCATCCCAGTCTGGAGAAAGGAAAGGGGAGTCTAGAAAAGAATGATGTGATAAAGGCCCTGGAAGGCATATGGTGGTGCTTGGCACCAAGACACCCAAAACACTAGCATGATTGCCACAGGACAATCTGAATTGGGATTTGTTATTGAAGCATCCCAGTTGGTTCAGTGGTAAAGAATCCACAGGTTCAATCCTGTAGTTGGGAAGATCCCCTGGAGGAGGAAATGGCAACCCTGTCTACTATTCTTGCCTGGAAATTCCCATAGACAGAGGAGCCTGGCAGGATACAGTCCATGGAGTCTCAAAGAATCAGAAACAGCTGAGCACGTTGAAATGAAAGCTACAAATGTAAATACAAAGGCCCTAAAGAAGCAATTCAAGATTAGAAGGTGCAAGTTTCAGGGAACTATAGGCAGATAACTATTTTAAAGAGTTTTCATATTTGCACCCATATCTAAGTAACTACTTATAGAATTGGAATTTATTTATACATACATATATTTGTAAATATAGATTTCTTATTTTTAGAGGAAGCCTCAATATAAGCCTCACTATACAGTCCACGGAATTCTCCAGGCTAGAATAGTGGAGTGGCAGACGTTCCCTTTTCCAGGGGATCTTCCCAACCCAGGGATCAAACCCAGGTCTCCCGCATTGCAGGGCGATTCTTTACCAGCTGAGCCACAGAGGAAGCCCAACAATACTGGAGTGGGTAGCCTATTGCTTCTCTGACAGATCTTCCCAGGAATGGAACCGGGATCTCCTACATTGCACACAGATTCTTTACCAACTGAGCTATAAGGGAAGCCCAAAATAAAATTAGAACTTTAAAATTTAAATATTTGAACTCAAACATGAAAACGAATTTTAACATTCAACATATGTAATAAAAGTAAATATTCCCAGCTCATCTACACTTTGTCTTATTTTTCATGCCCATTTATATATAAAGGATCAGATTTTTAAATTACTAAATATGCACCATTCTCAAGGTTGAGAGACTACAAAAATAAATAGTTCTGGGGGAAAGTATATAAATATTTTAATATCATAGATTTTAATATTTTGAGTTGATATAAACAGTTCGAGACCTATTATATTCTAATTTACTTGCTTATATTAGTTTTTATTACTATTTATCTTTCTAGTTTAGTTCAATATACTTTGTTCAATATTTCACTAATAATTTTTTTCACCTCTTTAAAAAATGAAAATTATTTGAAATATTTAGCTGAGTTAAAAAAAATTATTTACTGAAGAATTTATTACAGGACAGCAATGGAGAAACAGACATAGAGAATATTTATGGACATGGGAAGAGGGGAGGAGAGGGTGAGATGTATGGAGAGAGTAACATGGAAACCTACATTACCATATGTAAAACAGATACCCAACGGGAATTTGCTGTGTGGCTCAGGAAACTCAAACGGGCTCTGCATCAACCTAGAGGGCTGGGATGGGGAGAGAGAGGGGAGGAAGGTTCAATGCCGGGGTCCAGCCCTGGTGGATCCAGGGTGATTCGAAGGGGAGACGGAGTAGATGAGGAAAAAACTTATTTATTTATAAATATAAGATTAGATTAGGAAGAAATAGTGTAGTAGGAAAATTAAGTGGAGAAAAGAGGCTGAATAACTTGGTTTACATGGAAAGCCAATAAAGTTCCAGACAAGGAGCTTGCACCATCTACGTTGGGCCACTGGCGTCCTCTTGAATAGCAGAGGGTGCCAGATCTTGGGCTCCCTCTCACATGGATCTTAAAAGCCGGGGCAAGTAAGTAGACATGGCAAGGCTCCACGCCCCAGATGGGAATTCAGCCAGAAAAGGAGTAAGACAAGAAGACACGGGGGAAACCAGTCCTTCCAATGACTGGCCCGGCCTCTATTGTCTAGAAAGACCTTTTACACCTTTTTGATTGTACATAGAGATCAATGGGTAATACAAAATTATGCAGCGTTAGCAGCCCAGACCCTTATCAAAACCAGGCTTTTCTCTCTGCATACCTGTCTTAGGTAATTTACATCATCTTCCGGCCAAAAGGGCCAATTAACATTTTACAGCCTTTTTTCTGATAAGGGTTTGTCAACCAAAAGACTTATTTGTGTTGTTCTTCTCAAAGTCTGGTGCCACTCTCAGAAAGTACTAAATAAAGTTATATTCTTACATAGCAAAGATACAGCAATTTATAACAAGTAAAAGGAGTAAGTGATTTACAACAAAAGAAAAGAAATTAACTCAAATATCTAGTGTTGCTAACATCAAAACTATTATATATCTTTTTCCATATCCCATTTACATTGATTAACATCCTCCCAGGTGCCTAAAAGATAAAGAATATGGAGGCCTGGCAGCAATCATTGAGTCAACAGTGAAATCCTGTCACCAATATGATTTTTAGCTCTTTAGAAAAGGCTCTGTATCTTTAAGATGTTTTAAGCTTTGTGCCTCTCGTGGTTGGGGGGCTGTAAGCAATTTTCACAAGCTGTAAAAAGTCCAGGGGAACCTGTTTGGCAAGCTAGAGAGTTATGAGAGGGGGTTTTAAGCCGAGACATTCTTTTGCAGGAGACTGAAGCCCTGAATTAACTTTTTCCAGAGAGTGTCAGAAGAGTGGAAAAGTACAATAGAATAAGGCAGGCAGATTCTTATTTTGGGGGTACATGCTCAGGAAATACCAGGGGGAAACCCTGAGGCCTGACTCGCCTTGCCCATCAGGCCTCTCCGCATGACCTTGTCATGGGTGGGATTCCTCATGCTGGCTCCCGGCATTTCAAAAGTGAAGGGATATATGTATACCTACGGCTGATTCATGTAGGGGTTTGACAGAAAACAACAAAATTCTGTAAAGCAATCATCCTTCATAAAAAAATAAAAATAAGTGAAATAAAAAAATGTTTCAAACAAAATATCTGATATTATAAACAAAGCTGTTTTAAAGAATTCTTTTAGAAAAACATTTTTGCTTTGATTTATAAATGGAGAAATAACAAATCTTTTTAGCCAAATTAGATGAGTTAAAATGTGGCTTATTTGTATCTACTCTAATTTGTATAAGAAATATGAATATCAATAAATCTCCCTTTCCTTCTTTACTCAGAAATAGTGGCAGAAGAATCATTTTCATTTTTTGACAGACTTCATTTGAAATCTTGTCTCATGATGACTCCTAAAAATATCATTTGTTTCAAGAAGAAAGAAGGCAGAGATGTCATTGCAGTGACAAGCTGGCCATGCAGAAAATATCTATGTTCTGTACAACCACTTCGGGGACATTAGAGTCAAGAAAGCTGTGTTGGAAAAAAAAAAAAAGAATAATTCTGTGTTCACCTGCATCTCCAGAAGCTTACTTTTTGACACTGCTCATAGAATAACCTAAGTCGGGATGACTAATGTGCTAAGTAAATAATGAGTCTCCAAATAATAATTTAAATGAGTACAAGTAACACATTATGTCAAAAATGTTTAATAATGATAAATAACCGCCAATGAGAAAGAATATTTTCTAAGCTCCACAGAGGTTATGCTTATTTCATTGAGCAACATAGATCTAACGTTTTAGTCGCTAAGTCGTGTCGGACTCTTTGTGACCCCGTGGATTGTAGCCTGCCAGGCTTCTCTGTCCATGGGATTTTCCAGTCAAGAATACTGGAGTGTGTTGCTATTTCCTCCTCTAAATATAGATCTAGACCTAAACATAAAATAGATGCTTCATAAATAGTTGTTGAATTATTTAATCAACATTTTTAATGTTGGTGTACAGAGGATCTGCTATATATCTCTTTGATTAAAAAAAATTCTATAAGTAAACCTATAAGTGTTTCCTTGATAATTTTAAAATCAGAATAAGAAGACTCACTGCTTGATGAGCCACGAAGCTGTGATGGACAGCTTCATCCTTGATGGAGAGGTGGGATTGCAAGAATATCAGAATGCTGGTGGTTGTAAGGATTCTCCCCTCCGGGGGCAGAGATAAACAGAAAGTTTGGGCTATCCTTTTCTAGGTTCTCAGCAAATCTCCCTATCTGTTAGTACCATTTTCCTTTGACTACAGAAGAGTACAGCTGACTGAGGTTTCTGTTTTCTTAAGTTACACTCACACTTATTCATTACTTCTTGATTCTGAACCCCAGTAATACCAAGTCTCTCAGCAACATATTCAGAAACCCTCTCTTGAATGGCTTCTTCAATTGGCTGATCTCATCAATGCATCCACTCCTAAAAATTTTGCACTTCAAGTTCAGTCACTGCTATGTCTGATGTTCTGTTAAGGCAACGGTTTTGAAAAGGCAATAGCAAGCAAATGAGGTGAAATATAGTATTAACTTCTGGTTACATCACATTAAAATAAACCTCAGGGTTCATTTTAATGTAATATTCACTTTTCTATATTTTATTATATTAAGATACGCATCATATAGTCATCATGAGAGGTCTTAGAATTTTGAAAATGTTAAGAATTTTGACATGAATACGTAAAGGTGTATGTTTATACATTTTCTATATGAAAGTATATCTAAATGGGAATATATTTTCCAGTTGCTATTTATTCAATCTCTTTTCTATTTCTTTCTCTTCTCTTTACCTTTTTTGGGGGGTTGGTGGGGGTGATATTCAGTCACCAGTAGATCCAGACAATAGACAAAAAAGAAAAAGAAAAGGGTTGATCGAACCATAATTCATTGAGCTTCAATAGCTTATTCCCAGGTTATACATTAGCCTTATTATGATGTTCATTTTTTTGAACATTTTTCTTACTTAACTTAAAGGAAGAAATTGACTTAAAACAAAAAGCGAATTTCTTTCTATCTAATAATTTTCTCTACAGTATAGCAATTGTTCTATTTTCCACAATCCCGTATAACATTTTGAAATATCTGAAAAGTAATTTCTAGATCTCAAAATGACTGAAATTGCAAGCTTAATTTCTATTTTAGCATATGATGCATTAGTGCCATATTTGTATAACCTGTTAATTTTCTATTCTATTAACTACATGTCATATGAGAATTCCCAGTGACTTTAAATGGCTAACTGCAGTCAGACAAAATGTTACAGTGAATAGATGAAGTATATACACAAATCTGTAGCAAGAACAGAGGGAGAATAACTTTAAACCAGAAAAAGAATAGCAGCAGGTACAGATACCTCCCTCCAAAGGGAAGAATCTCAAGATTGAATCTCAAGATTAATCTTTCTCTGCTTTGGAATAGCACCACCTGCAGTAAGCTTCACCACCATTAGCTGCAAAATGTCCCCAAGCCTGCTGACCGTGGATGGCTGCTATTTTGTATATTACAACTTTACCGAAGTGTGGAGAGGTTTGCCAATCCATACTATTATTTCTAATCGTAGTTAAGCTACAGGGTCACCAACATGAGCCATGTGGTGGTCATGGAGGAAAATATTTCTTTTCCAGGTTGTTTTTGCCCTGAGAATTGATCAGATCACCCTCAAAGGCTATATAGAAAAACAGTAATTTATGTGCAACTTACTAGTACAGCTCTTTCTCAACTTATGACGGTATTACACATCTCAATAAACCCCACTGAGTTGAATATATAAGTTAAAAATACATTTAACACACCTAACTGATCAAACACTGTAAGTGAGCCTAGCCTACCTTAAACGTGCTCCAGATACTTATATTAGCCTACAGTTGGGCGAAATCATGGAACACACAGCCTGTTTTATAATAAAGCGTTAAAGGTCTCAAGTAGATTGTAGACTATCGTACTGAAAGTGAAAACCAGAACATTTGCATCGGGACAGAGCTGCTGTTAGTTTACTGGTCGTTTCCCCTTGTGATTGCACGGTCCCCCCTGCAGCATCAGGAGAGAGGTGCACACCACGTATCACAGCCCAGAAAAGCTCAAAGTTCAAAGCACGCTTGCTACTGAATGGGCATTGCTTTCACACTACCATAAAGCTGAACACTTGTAATTTGACCCTTAAGCCAAGGACCACCTCTACACATCAGTACATATATCTCACCCATGTTTGAAAAATAAAATCCTTGACACTCTCACACCCAATCTAGCTTTTGGTTCAGTTATTTACAGAAAATTTCCTTCAAATGGTACTTCTCTCACTGCCTCCTCCCTCCTCTCTCCACTGCTCTCTCCATTCTCCTCCACTGCACTCCACGGAGGGATGCCTCATGGGCCACCACACCTGTACCCTTGCTGAACTCTGTAAACAATTGTCCATTCTCATTTTACTTGGTCTCTCAGTCACACTTGCTGCCTGTATTTTCCACATTTATCCTCATTAAAGGTGACCAAGATCATCCAGAGACGTGCAGTTTTGGAAAATACCAAAACTCCTGAGATTTATTTTTACATTAAAAGTGAGGAACAAACTTCACTTCATATTAAATAAATCATGAGGCATGAGGTTTCTCAGTTGCCCAAAGACATATGATCACAGTCACAGAGTGCATCCGAAATATCTGAAGGGAAGATGGGGGCTCTACAACCCAGAAGGACTGTAGTGAATCTCACTCACAGATTAGCTAAATGCATTGCAGCTTATCTATGTGTGATTAGTGGATTACTGTGAACCCAGGTCTCATATATTGCAGGCAGACGCTTTACTCTCTGAGCCACCAGGGAAGCCAATATATCATCTACCTTAAATCAAATAACTCATTTAGGGGAGCAAATGGTTTTAAAATTGGTTCCTACAATACCAATTATTGACTATGCCAAAGCCTTTGACTGTGTGGATCACAATAAACTATGGAAAGTTCTGAAAGAGATGGGAATACCAGTCCACCTGACCTGCCTCTTAAGAAATCTGTATGCAGGTCAGGAAGCAACAGTTAGAACTGGACATGGAACAACAGACTGGTTCCAAATAGGAAAAGGAATACGTCAAGGCTATATATTGTCACCCTGCTTATTTAACTTCTATGCAGAGTACAACATGAAAAACACTGGGCTGCATGAAGCACAAGCTGGAATCAAGATTGCTGGGAGAAATATCAATAACCTCAGATAGGCAGATAACACCACCCTTATGGCAGAAAGTGAAAACGAACTAAAGAGCCTCTTGATGAAAGTGAAAGAGGAGAGTGAAAAAGCTGGCTTAAAGCTCAACATTCAGAAAACAAAGATCATGGCATCCAATCTCATCACTTCATGGCAAATAGATGGGGAAACAGTGGCAGACTTTACTTTTTTGGGCTCCAAAATCACTGCATATGGTGATTGCAGCCATGAAATTAAAAGACACTCTCCTTGGTAGAAAAGCTATGACCAATCTAGACAGCATATTAAAAAGCAGAGACATTACCTTGCCAACAAAGTTCCATCTCGTCAAAGCTATGGTTTTTCCAGTAGTCTTGTATGGATGTAAGAGTTGGACTATAAAGAAGGCTGAGCACTGAAGTATTGATGCTTTTGAGCTGTGGTGTTGGAGAAGATTCTTGAAAGTCCCTTGGACTGCAAGGAGATCCAACCAGTCCATCCTAAAGGAGATTGGTCCTGGATGTTCTTTGGAAGGACTGATGTTGAAGCTGAAACTCCAATATTTTGGCCACCTGATGCAAAGAGCTGACTCATTTGAAAAGACCCTGATGCTGAGAAAGACTGAAGGTGGGAGGAGAAGAGGGTGACAGAGGATGAGATGGTTGGATGTCATCACCGACTCAATGGACATGGGTTTGGACAGAGTCCAGAAGTTGGTGATGGACAGGGAGGCCCGGCGTGCTGTGTTTCATGGGGTCACAAATGTTCGGACACTACTGAGTGACTGAACCGACTGACTGACAATACCAATGTATTGAAGTCTCAAGTAAAATTTTTCTTCTGTTGAAGAATAAATGACATGGCCCCAGACTTGAAGACAAATTGTTTTGAGGTAACTCACATTCTAAAGAAATATGGTAATTAGGACTAGGTTCCAGCTCCACAGATTACTAAGAAGAAACAAAACCAGACCTATTTCCTTGAGAGGCTCTTGCCTATAAATATTTTAATATATTTTATTTTTCAGAGTGGTGTAAGGTTCACAGAAAAATTGAGCAGAAGGAAGAGATTTCCTATTCATGTAATCCCCACACATGTATACCCCTTCCTCATTATCAACATTATTCCACTTCCCACAGAGTTGTACCTTTATAACAACTGATGAATATTCATTGACATGTCATTATCTCTTGTGAAGTATAAAAGGGCTGTGTCTAGATTCCACTTTTGCATGTGGATGTCCAATTATTCCAGCATCATTTGTTGAAAAGACTACCTTTTCTTCATCTAACTGCCTTTGCTCCTTTATCAAAGGTCAGTTGACTATATAGGAGAAGGCAATGGCAACCCACTCCAGTACTCTTGCCTAGAGAATCCCATGGATGGAGGGGCCTGGTAGGCTGCAGTCTATGGGGTCACGAAGAGTTAGACACAACTGAGCAACTTCACTTTCACTTTTCACTTTCATGCATTGGAGAAGGAAATGGCAGCCCACTCCAGTGTTCTTGCCTGGAGTATCCCAGGGATGGGGGAGCCTGGTGGGCTGCCGTCTCTGGGGTCGCATAGAGTCGGAGACGGCAGCAATTGATTATATTTATGTAAGTCGATTTCTGGACTCTTTGTTCCTTTGACCTATTTCCCTCTTCCTTCACCAATACCACACTGCCTTGATTATTGTAACTTCATATTTAAGTCTAAAAGTTGAATAGTATCAGCTCCAACTTTGTTCTTCTCATTCAATATTGCAAATATTCTGGATCTATACATATTTTTTAAGCTTGGTCTATATTTCTGTGATCCTTTAATCTTTATCTCCAGGCTTAACTTCTTTGCTTATTCTGAAAATTTATCTATTCAACTTCTACTTGACATCTCAATTTGGATGTGCCTAGTTGCTCAGTCATATCCAATTCTTTGCAACCCTAGGGACTATAGCCTGCCAGGCTCCTCCATCCATAGGATTCTCTAGGCAAGAATACTGGAATAGGCAACCATGCCCTCCTCCAGGGGATCTTCCTAACCCAGGGATCAATCCCAAGTCCCCCCTCCCCCATTACAGGCAGATCCTTTACTGTCTGAGCAACCAGGGAAGCCCTCTTAATTTGGATAGACATCTAAAATTTAATAGGACCAAAATATAACACTTCATATCTGTCCCTTTACCCAGACTGGCTTCTCTACACATCTTTCTCATCTCAGTACATGACACCACTATTCACCAAGTTGCTCAAGCCAAAAACCTAGGCATCATCCTTGATTTCTCCCTTTCAACTCTTTTTTCAGTCCTACCCAGTGTATGGCTGGACAACAAGTCCTATCAACTCTACCCCAAATCCAAACATTTCTCACTGTACTCAGTGGAAAAACTCTTTGTCAATCCAATCACTCTCACACAGCTAAATTCAAAGTGCTGGCCAAGCTATGATTCCATCTAAGTCCTAGAGTGCTGTTCCAAAGTTACTGGCAAATTCAGTTCCTTGTGGTTACAGGATGAAAGCCCCTATTTTGTTTCACACTGTTGACTAAGAACCATTCTCAGCTTCTAAATGCTGTCCCTTGTTCCATGTGGTCCTTTAACACATGGTAGTTGCTCCATTTAGGCCCATGGAGAATGTCTCTGTCTTTGCAAATTTCTGAGCTCCTCCGTCTATGACCTCTAAGTCCAACTTTGAAGGGCTCATGCACTTAGGTCAGATTCACCTTCTTAATCGCTGAATATTAAAATCAACTGATTTGAGATCTTAGCTACATCTACAAAATCACTTTGTAGTATCTAGACTCATACTTGCTTAAACAACTTGAAGAAATTTTACGTAGAGTAGGCGCCAGAAACCTTGCTGACCACTGTAGAATCCTGACTACCACACACATCTTTCTCATCCAAATGTCCCCTCCTTCTCAACTCCTAAGTACCCTGACTAAATGTGTTCTCCCTCTCCCCCATTATTCTTTATACCATATCCTGTTTCATATTTTCTAATATAAAATAGACTCTAACATACATAGCTCATGGTAGGCACTGAAGAAATATTTGATGTATTAATTAATAGATTAAAGTAAAATAGTTTAAGTCTGACTGTATTACATGGAGTTCTGAGTAAGGAGCAGCAGAAGACTTACTAGTCCAACAAATACATAAGTGTATTAAAGGATAGTACATAGGCCATTGAACCTTTAAGTAATCTGGAGAATCCAGCTTCAGTTTAGTTCAGTTCAGTCGCTCACTCCTGTCTGACTCTGCGACCCCATGAATCGCAGCACGCCAGGCCTCCCTATCCATCACCAACTCCTGGAGTTCACTCAAACTCACGTCCATTGAGTCCTTGATGCCATCCAGCCATCTCATCCTCAGTCATCCCCTTCTCCTCCTGCCCCCAATCCCTCCCAGCATCAGAGTCTTTTCCAATGAGTCAGCTCTTCTCATGAGGTGGCCAAAGTACTGGAGTTTCAGCTTTAGCATCATTCCTTCCAAAGAACCCCCAGGGCTGATCTCCTTCAGAATGGACTGGGTGGATCTCCTTGCAGTCCAAGGGACTCTCAAGAGTCTTCTCCAGCTTGGAGCCTACATTTAAAAAAAAAAAAAAAAAAAACCAGTACCTGCATCTCCCTGCTCAGCAGACTGCATCACTGCTGTCCCCGGACACAGACAATGAAGCTTACAACTGACTCTCATAAAGGAATCTTCCCTAGACTTGCTTCTGTCACTACTGCCTCTGAAACATGGCAGTCTCTTTGCCATGCTTCCACCATCATCAGAATGAAATCTTCACCATGCCTCCATCACAGCCCTTATAACAGAAATCTCAGCAAGATACATTCAGTAAACAAAGGTGAGTCTAAACAACTGTACCCAAACCATAGAAGAATTTGTCATATAACTTCTAACTTATTATTTTAGTTTATTTTCTATCTTCTTCACAAATAAACTGTATAGTTGAAAGTATATATACAATTTCATACTTTACTCTTCACTTAGCAATTTATCACAAGCATTGTAAAAAATCACTGCATACCGTAACCTTCCACTACAAGCTGGACATTGGAATCTTATACAATTTTGCTTTAATAAATAGGGCTATAATAAAAACTGTTTTTCATGCTTTTACCTTACTTTTCTTAGCAAAGATCCCTAGAAATTACAATTAGAGATCGGTGTTAGTTGCTCAGTCGGGTCTGACACTTTGTGACCCCATGGACTGTAGCCCACCAGGCTCCTCTGTCCATGGGATTTCCCAGGCAAGAATACTGGAGGGGGTTGCCATTTCCTTCTCCAGGGGATCTTCCTGACCCAGGGATCAAATCTGAGTCTTTTGCATTGGCCGGTGCATTCTATACCAATTGAACTACCAAATTACAATAAATGAGTTAAAAAGTATGAACATTTGCATGCTCAGTCAAAAAGTCATGTCCAACTCTTTGTGGACTAGGCTCCTCTGGCCATGAGGTTTTCCAGGCAAGGATACTGGAATGAGTTGCCTTTTCCTCCTCCAGGGAACTGAACCCACATCTCTTGTATCTCCTGCATTGGCAGGCAGATTCTTTACCATTAGAGCCACCTGAACATTTTATATCTTTTTTAATAAGTTGACTAACTACTAAAAATTGTGATTGCCAGTGTGTAAGAACACCTTGTCCAATACATCTTTATCAACTTTATGCATCATAATTTTTAATACTTGCTAATTTGACAAGCAAAATAAAAATATGTCAAAATATTACCCATTGTTATTGTCCACCTGCACAATGAGAACAAGAACAGTATCTTGTTCAATAAATATCTATTAATGGATATTTTTGAAGGAACATCTTAATTTGCTATTTTGGTTGTTATTCAGGTTCAACACTGTTTGCATGTATACTTTTGCACTTATTTTTCCTCTTATAAATGAACTTTTCATATTCTTTATCAATTACCTGCTGGGATCTTAGTGGTAAAGCATCCACCTGCCATTGCAGGAGATGCAGGAGGCATGGGTTCGATTCCCTGGAGGAGGAAATGGCAACCCACTCCAGTATTCCAGTATTCTTGCCTGGAAAATTCCATGCACTGAGGAGCATGGTGGGCTACAGTCTATGGGGTCACAGAGAGTTGGACACAACTGAGCGACTGAACATGCAGGATCTTAGTTTTTATAATTAAGATATGGCAGCTAGGAATATTCATGCACCAAGTCATGTAGAATCAAGTTAGAAAACAAGACCATCAGATGCGAAGACAGCTTTAAAGAAAAACAGTTTGAATGGCAGTCTTCAACATTCAACTGCTTATGTCAATCCAAGTAAATAAAAATAAGTGACATGAAGGAAATCAATAATAATTAGTAAGGATAAAATGCTATTTGTAACTTTGTAATTTACAGAGAATATTTTATGCATATTTGTTTGTTTGTTTTTTCAGTCACTAAGTCATGTTTAACTCTGCAAACCAATGGACAGCAGCATGCCAGTCTCCTCTGTCCTTCATTGTCTCCTGGAGTTTGCTCAAATTCATGTCCATTTAGTTAGTGATGTCATCTAACCATCTCACTCTCTGCTGCCTTCTTCTCCTTTTGCCTTCAATCTTTCCCAGCATCACAGTCCTTTCCAATGATTCAGCTCTCCACATTAAATGGCCAAAGTACTGGAGTTCAACTTCAACGTCAGTCCTTTCAGTGGATATTCAGGGTTGATTTCCTTTTGGATTGACTGGTTTGATCTTGCAATTCAAGGGACTCTCATGAGTCTTCTCCAGCACCACAGTTCGAAGGTATAAGTTCTTCAGTGCTTAGCCTTCTTTATGGTCCAAATCTCACATGCATACATGACTACTAGAAAAACCATAGCTGTGACTATATGCATATAGAATACTTTAAAATGCATTGCATTCTAGGTCACAACATTCATGGAGAATGTTTCAAGCTGATTCCTTCACCTGCAGATGCTTTCTTGAGCCTATTCAAGGCGCCTCTACTGGGCCCTTCTGACCTCAAACCCGTGACATGGATGATATATTCTGTTCCTTTGCTGGTTTGCATCTGTTTGTCTTGCTATCACTCTACATAGACTTTTACCATCTGAATCCCTTCACTCTCTTTTTTTTTTTGGCAAGACCAAAATCAGATCTATTCTTGCGTGCTCTCTCTTGTGGGATCTACCTAATCCACGGGAAACACTCCCAATTCTTTTATTCTATTAAATTTTGGGGTAGAAGCTGACTTCCATCCTGAAATCATAAAATGACATTAGTTTATCGGGTAAGAGTCAGGCAGTTCCCTCCAACTCTTGTTTCTCCCTTATTGTCTGAGATGTAGGTAGGGATTTTTTTCTCATGAAGAAATGTTTTCACAAAGCCTTTCTCACTCTTCTCTGACATCTCTCTACAATCTTGAACTGGCCAAGAGATCGAAGAGTCTAGATACTTTTCTTTGTAACATCAGAATATGAGGATTTAGCTCACACTCCCTCTGGCAATTGAAAATCAATTGTACTGATGACTTAGGAAAACTTGAGGCTGGAAAGATCATCTTCATACATTCAACCAAAACAGTATATAATCAGTGAATTAAAAACCAGGCAAGCTCAAGCACAGAATAAGATAGATAATTCTATGTACACTGTATGACACAGATTCAAATATTACAAGGAGAAAGGCCAGGAGGGAAAGAAAGAGAAGGAGGAGAAGCAACAGCAAAATAAACATAGTCTGCCAGGAAATGCCAAAAGCATTCCTAAAGACATTTCTTTACAAGAAACAGCTTTGGACCAATCATTGGGCAGATTGTATGCAGTAGCAATTTCACAAGAAAAGAACAGTTGCCTCAAATCAGGCTTTTTTCTCTATGTGGTGAAAAAAAGATAGAAACCCATCTTTCATCATAATTTCTAATTAAGCAAACCGAATTTAAATTCAGAGAGCCAAGGAACTGTTGTTCGTAGAGTCCAATAACTCAGCTTCCTGGGGCACAAAGCAGAGTGGGGAAAAGTGGGAAATAGATCCAGAAGGATAAACAGAAGGTGACCAGCCCATTAATGAAGTTTGTGGAAAGTTTCTAATACAGCCAAGATCTTAGAACTGGACATCAGAATTTAGCATTTGCAACAGAAATATGTCACCTGCTATTCCCCAGCTAGTATTATAGTCAATATATAATATGTTATAATGACAAGGGTAATCCAGACTTTATTTCTTGAATAGAAGTTAAAATGTTCAGTCAATCTGAAAAATAAAATATAGGCTCATTCATTGCAAAATGGTCATGTTAATTCTATTTAATGATGTACCGATTAAAGGATGGCACTTTTTAATAGCATAAGCAAGTTTAAGATTTACAATCTTAAAACTGTCCAACACCTGAACCATTTCATCTCACAGTAATGGGGCTAATCTAGCCCATGTAAAACCATGGAAACACACGAAGAGAGGAATCCTTTTAACTAAGGTTTTACATCTGTGGAAATCAAGACAGTATACAAAGTGAAGGCGCACAAGAAAATGGACATCAGACCAACAATCTCAAAGCCAAGAAGGTGACAAAGGTTGCAGAGAAGGAGAACATGTAAGTAACCCACCGTAAATGCCTCTAACAGACCTGGCTTTCTAGGGTTTTGAAGGAAAGGAAACTTTTGGCCAAAGTACAAATCTTTTAGAATTGAATTTATCTGCACAATTAAGAAAAAGAGCACAAAAGAGAAGATGACTGATGCCAGATGACTTTCCATTTCTCATGAAATGACTATACTTTGTAAAATTAGCTTCTGTTAGATTTACCAGTATCCATTCAATAAATTTACTTTTACTTGAGACAAAGTGAGTATATACTTTTTCTTACAACCAAACAACCAGTGTATCTAAGATATTGAATGACTGCTATTATAATTTCTATCCCATCAAAATTTATAGGGAACATAAGTGAAAATAAATCATTGATATAAACATAAGATAAAATCCTAAAACTTTTGGAGGAAAACATGTGAGAAAATCTTTGTGATCTTGAGTGAGACAAAGATCTTTTAAATATAACAAAAATATAGTCCATTAAAAAAAAAACAGATAAATCAGACTTCTAAATTAAAATATATGTATGCTGCTGCTGCTAAGTCGCTTCAGTCATGTCCGACTCTGTGCGACCCCATAGACAGCAGCCCACCAGGCTCCCCTGTCCCTGGGGTTCTCAAGGCAAGAACACTGGAGTGGGTTGCCATTTCCTTCTCCAATGTATAAAAGTGAAGAGTGAAAGTGAAGTCGCTCAGTCGTGTCCAACTCTTAGCGACCCCATGGACTGCAGCCCACCAGGCTCCTCCATCCATGGGATTTTCCAGGCAAAAGCACTGGAGTGGGGTGCCATTGCCTTCTCCAAAATATATGTATAGCTATGGCTGATTCATGTTGCACTTGACAGAGAACAACAAAATTCTGTAAAGAAATTATCTTCAATTAAAAAATAAATAATTAAAAACAAAACTTTAGCCTGTCAAAATACATCATTAAGAAAATGAAAAGGTAAGTCACAAATTGGGAGAAATTTTTCAAATTATATATCTGACTTGTATCCCAAATACATAAATGATTTTTTAAATTTAATAACCAGAATGAAAACAACTCAATTAAAAATATTTGATAGACACACCAAAGGAAATATAAGAATGATTAATAATAATTAGTCTTTACAAAAATGCAAATAAAAATTACAGTGACATACCACATCACATCCACTAGAATGTTATATCAGAAAGACAGATAATAACAAACATCATAAGCATGTAGAGAAACTGGAACTCTCCTCATACATAGAAAACCAAAAGTAGTTTCTTAAAATACTAAACATAAATTGGCACACACAACTACACTCCAGGAATCTAACCAAGAGAAATTAAAATATATATCAACACAAAGGCTTATATTCAAACGTTCATATCAGCATTATTCATAATAGTCAAAAAGTGGTAAACTTCCAAATATCCACCAATGGAAAAACAAAATATAACATTCTCATACAATGTATTATTATTCAACAATAGAAAGAGACAAAAGTACTGACAAATGCCAAAACTGAGATGAATCTCAAAATCATAAAGCTCAGTATAGGTGCAGTTCTAGTGAGGTGGATGAAACTGGAGCCGATTATACAGAGTGAAGTAAGCCAGAAAGAAAAACACCAATACAGTATACTAACACATATATATGGAATTTAGAAAGATGGTAATGATAACCCTGTACGCAAGAGAGCAAAAGAGACACAGATGCATAGAACAGTCTTTTGGACTCAGTGGAAGAGGGAGAGAGTGGGATGATTTGGGAGAATGGCATTGAAACATGTATAATATCATATAAGAAATGAATTGCTGGTGTATGTTCAATGCAGGATACAGGATGCTTGGGGCTGATGCACTGGGATGACCCAGAGAGATGTTATGGGGAGGGAAGTGGGAGGGGGGTTCAAGATGGGGAACATGTGTACACCCGTGGTGGATTCATGTTGATGTATGGCAAAACCAATACAGTATTGTAAAGTAAAATAAAGTAAAAAATAAATATATAGATGCAAAATATTTTACCTTATGTAATCATATTTATATGCCATTTCTATTACAGGAAATCTGTAGACAGAAAGTGTATCAGTGACTGCCTAGAACTGATGCCAAAAGTGGAGATTCACTGCAAACAGGCCTGAGGGATCAGCTGCACAGGATGGAATGCTCTAAGACTGGACTGTAGTGCTTGCTTGCACAACTATGTATACTGAACAAAATTCCTTGACCTGCACATTTAAAAACATGTGAATTTCATATGTAAATTACACATCAATCAAGCAGTTTTTCTTAACTGACCACTTATACTCAACATGGGGCTTCCCATGTGGCACTAGTGGTAAAGAACCTGCCTGCCAACGCAGGAGACATAAGAGATGTGGGTTTGATCCGGGGCTGGGAAGATCCCCCTGGAGGAGGGCATGGCAACCCACTCCAGTATTCTTGCCTGGAGAATCCCATGCACAGAGGAGGCTGGTGAGTTACAGTTCATGGGGTCGCAAGAGTCAGACATGATTGAGCAACTGAACATGCATAATGAGCACTCCACATAGTACTGAAAATTCTAGCCAGAGCACCTACGAGAGAAATAGAGAAAACCTCCAAATCAAAAAGGAAAGTTAAATTGATTGCGTTTGTAAATGACATGATCTAACCTATAGAAAACCAGAAAGAGTCAACCAAGAAACTGTTAGAAGCAATAAATTAATTCAGCAAAATTGCAGAACACAAAGTAAACACACACAAAAATAGATATGGTGCTATACACTAACAAGAAATTGCCTGAAAAAGAAATCTAAAAAGCAATTACATTTACAATAGCATCATAACAAAATTCTTAGGAATTAATTTAACCAAGGAAGAAAATGACCTATACATTGAAAACTACAAGAACTGAGCGGGGAACAAAAGTGAGGCATTATTAATAAATTAAAATAATAAGAAAGATAGTCCATGTTTTTTATTTGGAAAAACTAATACTGTGAAAATCTTCATACTACCCAAAGTGACCCACAATTAAACACAAAGTCTATCAACTTTTCAATGGCATTTTCACAGAAATGCCATTTGGTATTTCTGTGGAGTGCTCATTGTCCACCCTCAATTGCTCAGTCATGTCTGACTCTTTGTGACCCCATGAACTGAACCCACCAGGCTCCTCTGTCCATGGGATTCCCCAAGCAAGAATACTGGAGTGGGTTACCATGCCTTCCTCCAGGGGAATCTTCCCAGCCCAGGATCAAACCCACATCTCTTATGTCTCCTGCATTGGCAAGCAAGTTCTTTACCACCAGTGCCATACAGTGATATGCCATTTCACAAAAACGCCATCAAACTACCACACAATGGCACCCATCTCACACCCTAGCAAAGTAACCCTCAAAATTCTCCAAGCCAGGCTTCAATAGTACGTGAACCATGAATTTCCAGGTGTTCAAGCTGGATTTAGAAAAGGCAGAGGAACTAGAGATCAAATTGCCAACATCTGTTGGAGCATAGAGAAAGCAAGAGAGCTCCAGAAAAACATCTACTTCTGCTTTATTGATTACACCAAAGCCTTTGACTGTGTGGATCACAACAAATTATGGAAAATTGTTAACGAGATGGGAATTTAAGATGGGAATTCTTAAAGAGCAGGTCAGACCACCTGACCTGCCTCCTGAGAAATCCATATGCAGGTGAAGAAGCAATAGTTAGAATTGGACATGGAACAACGGTCTGGTTCCAAACTGGAAAGGAGTATATCAAGACTGTATATTGTCACCCTGCTTATTTAACGTATGTGCAGAGTAAATCATGCAAAATGCCAGACTGGAGGAAGCACAAGCTGGAATCAAGATTGCTGGGAGAAATATCAATAACCTCAGATATGCAGATGACATCACCCTCATGGCAGAAAGCAAAGAGGAACTGAAGAGTCTCTTGATGAACGTGAAAGAGGAGAGTGAAAAAGCTGGCATAAAACAACATTCAAAATACAAAGATCATGGCATCTGGTCCCATTACTTCATGGCAAATTGATGGAGAAACAATGGAAACAGTGTCAGACTTTATCTTCTTGGGCTCCAAAATCACTGCAGATGACGACCGTAGCCAAGAAATTATAACACTTGCACCTCGGAGGAAAAGCTATGACCAACCTAGACAGCATATTAAAAAAGCAGAGACATTATTTTGCTGACAAAGGTCCATATAGTCAAAGATATAGTTTTTCCAATAGTCATGTATGGATGTGAGAGTTGGACCATAAAGAAAGCTGGGCACCAAAGAACTGATGTCTTTGAACTGTGGTGTTGGAAAAGACTCTTGAGAGTCCCTTGGACTGCAAGGAGATCCAACCAGTCCATCCTAAGGGAGATCAGTCCTGAGTATTCACTGGAAGGACTGATGCTGAAGCTGAAACTCCAATACTCTGGTCACCTGATGCGAAGAACTGACTCATTGGAAAAGACCCTGATGCTGGGAAAGATTGAAGGCAGGAGGAGACGGGGATGACAGAGGATGAGATGGTTAAGTGGCATCACTGACTCAATGGACAAGAGTTTGAGTAAACACTGGGAGTTGGTGATGGACAGGGAGTCCGGGCATGCTGCAGTCCATGGGGTAACAGAGTAGGATATAACTGAGCAACTGAACTAGCTGAATGTGACTGAACTGGACTGAACAATTTTGGTGCAGACATGGAGAAAAGGAAATCCTGTACACTGATGGTGAGAATATAAATTGATATAGCCATATGAAAAAAAGTATGGAGATTCTGCAAAAAAGTAAAAATAAAATTATCCTATGATCCAGCAATCCTACTTGTGGGTATATGTTCAAAGGAAATGAAATCACTATCTCAAAGAGATATTTATACTCATCTGTCCACTGAAGTATTATTTACCATAACCAACACATGGAAACAGCCCACGTGTTTATTAACAGATGAATGGGGAAAGAACATACGGTAAATGTACATAATATAATATTAATATTCAGCCACAAGGAAAAAGGAAATTCTGCTGTTTGCAGCAACATGGATTGGGCCTTACACTAAGTAAAATAAGCAAGAGAAAGAAGACAAATCTCTAGGATCTCAACTGCATGTAAAATCTGAAAAGCTGAACCCAAAATAAAAGGATAGAGTACTGGTTAAAGGATATGTTGGTCAAAGGCTATAAACTTTGTACTATAAGGTGAATAAATTCTGGGAACCTAATATACAGTGTGTTATCTATATTTAATAATATTTCATGTATACATGAAATTTGCTAAGAGAGTAGACAAGTGTTTTCACCACAACAACCACCAAAAAAAGGTAACTGTGAAATGGTGGATACGTGAGTTAATTTATTTGTGGTAATAATTATTTCACATTGTAAATGCACATCATATCAGCATGTGCATACATACAATTTTATGTCAGTTATACATGAGAAAAGCTGGCAAAACTGACAATCAATAAAAGGAATCTACTTAAAATTCTTAATATTCAATATAAGCAATATTCTCCCTTTAACAATGTTTATTTGCTTAAATTTTGACTCCCTCAAATAAATCAACCAATAAAACCTGTCAAGTGTACAATAAACATAGTCTTTTTCCCAAACAATAAAAAGTAACACAGAGTTAATTTCAAATCTCTTCAGATAATTTTACTGACTGCCTGCCTTAAGTGTTTAAGCAGCCACATTGATTATATCATTACTGCAAGATTTAGAAGGAATTGACTGGCTAGAAAAAAAATACACACAAATTTGTAGACAAACAGTTAACTCTTGACTCAAAAGTTGTAACTGAGTGTTAACAATGTTTTCTCCTTTCCATGGTTCTTTACTTTTTATCTTGTATGTATCCAGTGGAGGGCAGAAGATTCCTATCACTAAAATTCACATAGTTTAAATAACTTTTTTTATCAATATGACTGATAGCTAATGGAAGTGAAGACAGTAATCTTTTGATTCTGATTCATGGGATAAAAAGACAGTACTTAGCCTCTAGATGATGAATACAGTTAACATGAAAAAGATAAGGCAAACCATAAAAAAAGATGGGACGTATGCATAAAAGAACTTAGAAACAAGGCAGAGATGTGTCTGTCTTAACTCACGTCCACTGAATCTCAGGAACTGGGCCTTAATGCCCTCTTTTCTTCAACTTTGGAGCCCAGTACTCTTTGGCACTTTCCCTCAAATGACCGCTTCCAGCGTGACTTCAAGAACTGCATGTCTGCAACTGGTGGCCCAGCATTCACTCTCATTTACACAGTGAGGTGCAAGCTGATCCAGGACCTCAATCAATGACTGAAATTAATTTCCAGACCCTCCCCAGGCATATACTACCAGAAGCTAAAACAGAAGTCAACAACCTGAATGAGAAATCAAAATCAGGATAAAAACAGTACTTCAGGATATGTCAGATAACTGCAACAGTTCATTAATGTGCAAAAGGGAAGCTAATGTTAGGGAATGAAACAAAATACTTAAAACCAAAATTGCACTCAAAATACTTGTATGAATGAGTGAAAGCCGCTCAGTCGTGTCTGACTCTTTGCGATCCCATGGGCTCCTCTGTCCATGGAATTCTCCAGATGAGAATAGAGCAGTAGGTTGCTATTTCCTTCTCCGGGGGATCTTTCTGACCCAGGGATTGAACCTCGGTCTCCTGCATTACAGGTGGACTCTTTGCCAACTGAGACACCAGGATATAACAAAATACTTATATATGAATGATCTCGATAGCCAAAAGGTAGAAACAACCCAAGTGGCCACCAGCTGATGAGTCAATAAACAAATGATGCTACATACACGCGACGGAATTTTTTTCGGCCACTAAAAGGAATGAAGTACCAAAATATGCTGCACATGGATGAATCTTGAAAACATTTTGCTCAGTGAAAGAAACCAGATACAAAACATAATATTCTATATGATTTCATTTATATAAAATACCCAGAATAGGTTAATCCATAGAGACAAAGTAAATCCGTGTCAGGGGCTGGGGGGAAGGAATGAGGTTTCATTTGATGAAAATGTCTTGAACCAGACAGGTGGTGGCAACTGACTCATACACTTTGATAGGACTCTTTTATGTTATGTGAACTTCACCTCAATTTAAAAGCAAAACAAAACACTGATTGTAGCCATTTCTTTCTGAAACCAAAGGCATCATTCACAGTGCAAAACTGAGATTAAGTTCTCTTCCCTTTCCTTCCCTTCCTTTTATAGAGGTGGCTGATAGAGGGAAAAAAGGAATTTAAAGTCTCTGTAACTTCTTCAATGTAGAAAACAGTTTGTTATATTGATAAGAAATCATTCAGAAGTATAGTTGGACATGGAAGAAGCTGAGTATCAGATAGATAGAGCAGTAAATTACTACCTGTAACAATCAGAGAAAGATTTGGTGAGGAGAGGGAAAACAGTTCACTGCTCAAAGGCCCAAGACCGTGGACAAAGGTGGCCAGTGAGAAAGTCTTGATGTGCGGATGACCAAATAACATTGAAGAGCAAGGATGTCTAACATCCAAAATGCATTGTATAAGTACAATGCAGTTTGCTTGGGGAAAAGAAAAAATTATTGATTTGCTGAATTGAGCACACACACACACAACACAAGAGTGAACAGATCAGATATTGGAAATTAGACCCCCAACAAGAAAAAGAGTTTAAAGCCAGTATTAGTAACCACTAAAACACGTAAATTACTCAAGAATTCCCAGAAATGTAGCTGCGGCATTGAATCTCTACAATATATGACAACATGCTGATGGAAATTTTATTGATGGGGTCAGAGAATGGGACTATCGGTTGGTGGCGGACTATAATTCGTTAACTGCTGTGCACAAATGAGGTAGATGTATCTTGTCCACCTATTCCTTAAAACTCTCTAATTAAACATATTAAAGAGCCATTATTCAGTCACTCCATTTCATTCCTTGGGTAAGTATGCAAAGTTTCAAACTGAAATTGATATGCTAATAACCTTAAACCAAGGATAATATTATAATGAAAATAGGACTGGGGGGGTGGAATTTGTAGTCCCTTTAGTCTGAGTTTCTTAAAGTACAGTGTACTAAGGAACTACATTGGAAATATCCAAGATGCTTGAGACAGCTACTAATTCCCAAGCCGCACTCAGATGTAATCAGAATCTCTCTAGGAAGCCCCTAGAGACTTGTATTTTAATACTCTTTCTAGATGATTCTTACACACAATAAAGTTTGAGAACCGCCACTTCAGCTCAGTGCTCTCCAAAGTAGTGGGTAATCTCCAGGTGTTTAGAACAATCTGCTGGGATTTTAACTTCTTCATTATTCATTTTTAATCTAAAAATTCGTCCGTATTAATATTCCGTATGTGAGTTGGTCCCAATACAGCTGTGAAACAACCTGCAGAAAGAATAAATTCTATATCAGAGAGTATTTAACAATCGTTCCCTCCCAGGTACGGCCTTTGCGGGAGACTGCAGCTGGTTACTTTGTAATATCATTGTATTGTTACACTTACAAAAACAAATATATTAAATAGTAGAATATTTGTAATACTCTACAACAATATAAGAAGTCACTAGAAAATTCTTTTCTACCACAACAGGTTCACTGGTTAGTGCTCACCCTTCTTTATAGTCCAACTCTCACATCCATACATGACTACTGGAAAAGCCATAACTTTGACTAGATGGACTTTTGGCGACAAAGTAATTCTCTGCTTTTTAATATGCTGCCTAAGTTTGCCATAGCTTTTCTTCCAAGGAGTATCTTTTAATTTCATGGCTACAGTCATCTGCAGTGACTTTGGAGCCCAAGGAAAGAAAGTCTGCCACTGTTTCCATTGTTTCCCCATTTATGCCATGAAGTGATGGGACCGAATGTCATGATCTTAGTTTTCTGAATGTTGAGTTTTAAGCCAGCTTTTTCACTCTCCCCTTTCACCTTCATCAAGAGGCTCTTTAGTTCCTCTTCGATTTCTGCCATAAGGGTGGTGTCATCTGCATATCTGAGGTTATTGATATTTCTCCCAGCAATCTTGATTCCAGTTTGTGCTTCATTAATTTAAACTTGTAAAATTGGTAGATGATTTTTTTTATGAATTCCATGATAGATTAATGCAGCCAATGATAACATTTCTTGTTTTTCAATTTATCTTAGTGAGGTATCTTTGTCACTGAGGTATTTTATCACCTTTTAAAAGTAAGCTGTGAAATAAACTGACCTTAGATATAAACCTTCAAATAATTGGATCACAAAGTGTTAAACCAAGTTTTTCAAAAAGAATGAAACATACTCAAGTACATTTCTACTAGTAATAATACTAGTATTTTAAGTAAAAGCAAAACTTGTTTTTAATTTTTAAATATAATTTATTTCATTTTACTTGTGCTTTAAATTTCCATTTGCATGTACTTTTTACAATGTATATTAACACATCATAAAATTGCAAAATAAATAAACATAACATAATTTGGAGAAGCATACTTTAAAATACTTTACCGAAAAGAGGTGCCATTTGGAAAATGCAGAAGCAACTATTAACACTTCAGATGGTAACATTTTAGCTGGCATAGCTATATTTTCTTGTTAAGTTAAAATTGGAAAAGAAAGAACAAAAATTCCTTTTTCTAAGCCATTCAAAACAAACCCATCTTATTTATAGTACAGTGACCTGGTGAAGTTTTTGCTGATGCGATTTCATCGTGAGCCCTGTAACATGCATGATATCCCATGTTTTCAGTGTGTCTCTCACATAACAGTCCTTGAAAACTCCATGGCTGAGGAACTTGGTCCCACAAAACACTGACTTGCCTACTTCTGTTCTGTAGCGATAACAGTTTATTGGTGCTGTGATAAACATATGTGTGTGAATTCCTTCTCAAATCTATGGCTTTCAACAGCTTCAGGGAAGGAAAAAAAAAAAAGTCCATAAGCTGTCCAAAAACCTTTTGATTTAGATCAAAGTCTCAAGAACTGTTGAGCCCAATTTAACTTTTTGTAGCATTGTATTTTCAGGTATCCAAGATACGCTTTGAAAACAATGGTTTTACTTTGTTTCTCCCCAAACAGCAATGTACATTTATAGCTACCTCTTTTACAAATCCTAAACTTTATCTCACGGTTTTTTCCCCCACTAGAGGCATGTAGAACTCAGAGTAGTATCTCTACCCAGGTGTCTACCTATAAGATCTTAATCAGAAAAGTAGGTGTGAGCAGGCACAACTTAAATGGGAAAAAATACCACAAAGGGCACAACAGCCTATTTATTCCTCTGCACTGTTGCTGACGAAGCAGAACACACACTCCCTGTGGTTTCTGCTGACATGAACATTGGTTCTTTGCTAGAACTAGTAGAAGGATTTGATAGAACAAACACAAGAATGGGTCTTTGAGATTTACATTCTGTCTTTGTCACATTTAGCTGTAACTTTATTCTGTGGCTTTTCATACATAAAGAAGGACTAAAAAAAATGTAACATAAAATTAATGAAAGCAATAGATGACATACCCTATGGTAAGTGCCCTGCGCATACAGGGAGTCAAAAGGACCCTGTGAATTAATGACCCTGTTTCACCTAATTGCCCTGTCATTTGAACCATCCTCTGGTTACCTCTGTAGGCATTTTTGCAACAAATAACAACAAATTCCTGCAACTTCATCCAGTTCCAGCAGTCCTGGAAATATCATTAGTATCTGAATACTCCCTGATCTGCTTTTGTTTGTTTGTTGTTTGGGTTTGCTTTATGCAAACAATAGTTTTGAAAATATTAAACCAATATATGGTCCATGACCCAGTAAATCATGTCCCGTTACGCTTCTTGGTCATTAGGTATTTGCCTTGAGTTTAACTGCATCAAGAAGAGAGTGGGTTCAAAGAGGTTTTATCACTAGGAATGTCTCCTCCAACAGAGCCAAGAACAAGACTGGCAGAGATAAACTGAAAGGGGTAGGAGGTGCCGCATGCAGAGCAAAAGGGGATGGCTTGCCAACTATTACTCCCTCAATTTATTAGCAAGAGGCAATGACATCCAAGCGTGAGAGAGGATAAAGGTGATATTGGACAGGTTTTGTCCCACTGACCATTAGAGAGTCTAACAGAAAATCATGTACCACAATATGAAACAGCTACAGCAAAGCAGGAACTGTGTGGAGAACATTTAGGCAGAAGGTGATCAGAGGAAGCACCCCTCAGCTCAGTGGGTGCAAGTAGACTCCCTCCTACCTTCAGCTCCCACATTAGCATATAGAAGGGGGAAACTGACATTAGAACTTTGAATGGAATGATGATTGCCGGCTTTAAATTGACTATTTATGTGCTTTAACCCTGAGGAGACCAAGAAACCTTCAGTTGACAAGTTTCTGTTCCCCTGACCTCCTCCTTCATTGGAAGGACTGATGTTGAAGCTGAAACTCCAATACTTTGGCCACCTGATGTGAAGAGCTGACTCATTGGAAAAGACCCTGATGCTGAGAAAGATTGAAGGCAGGAGGAGAACGGGATGACAGAGGATGAGATGGTTGGATGGCATCACCGACTCAATGGACATGAGTTTGAGTAAACTGGGAGTTGGTAACAGACAGGGAAGCCTGGCATGCAGTACTCCACGAAGTTGCAAAGAGCCAAGACACAACTGAACAACTGAACTGAACTGAACTGACCTCCCCCTAAGTCTTCTACCTCAACTACCTCCAAGCAAAATAGGACCTGGAAATCAAAACAGTGTAGCAAACTTTAAATTCTCCTTTTTGCAGGTATGTGTCTAACTGTTCGTATGTGCCAACACGAAGGGTCTGATTGTCACAAGACTTATATTCCCACCCAGTCGGAGATCTTCCTCACTCTCAAACTATGTGAATAATTTCAAGGATACATGCAGTCAAGAAGCACAGCTGAAGCAGGGAGACACCTCAGAACATCTCATGTATGTCCTGAAGTACATTCTTTACGGATTCTCTCTGGCTCAAACTAATAGATGAAGCCTCCCAGTGAGATCTGTAGGTCTCTTCACATAGTGAGAAGTGTTTAAGTTATGAAATATTTTGAACCAAATCTTTACAGGCCCTTTGTGACAAAATATTTCCAAGAATCCATATCTCATCAATTAGAACAGAGAAATGAGAAAACAAAGAGCAAAGATGACTAATAAGGTATAAATATAGATATATAGATAGACACTAATCAAAAGAAAGCTTTAGTGTCCATATAAATATTTTACAAAGTAAATTTCAGGATGAAAAATATCATGAATTTACCAAGGATTTTAAAAAAAAGTTATTTCATAATGACAAAGGAGTTAACTCATTAAAAAATAAAACAATTCTAAGAGTTATGTACCTAACAATAGAGCTTAAAAATATGTAAAACAAATCTGACAGAACTGTAAGGAAATATAAAAATAGGCAAATCTGTAATTAGAGTCAGAGATTTCAATACCTATCTCTCAATAATGCATACAAAGTGACAGAAAATCAGTTAGGATATTGTTATGGATTAGGCTGTGTCCCCACCAAAATTCATATGTTGAATTCCTAACCCCTAGTAATCGCAGAGTCAGACACGACTGAGCGACTGAACTGAACTGAGTATCTCAGAAGGTGACCTTAGAAATAGAAATTACAGATATTTGATTAACAGATGCAAACTGCTATATATAAAATAGATAAACAGCAAGAATTTACTGTATAGCACATGGATTTATACCCATTATCTTGAAACAATCTATAATGGAACAAAATCTTCAAAAAGAATGAATCACTATACTGCATACCAGAAATTAACACAATCAACTATGCTTTGATATTTTTAAAAAGCAAAAAAGGAAATTTTTTTTAAAAAGTAAAAGTATCATGTTCTGACCATGATAGAATTAAATTAAAAATCAATAAAAGTCATTATTCTTTCATTTTCTCTTTTGACACATAAACTGATTATGTTTCAGTACTTTATACATAGTGTGGAATGTGGTGTGCTGATGATCCCTTTATAGATTTAAAACTATGGATTTATAACAAAGAATTTGGTTCTTCCATATTAATCCAAATAGGATGTAGGCAAAAGCTTTTGCAAAGTACATATAATGTCAACCAAAATACCTGGGACTAAATTAAACAAATATGCAAGGGCCTATGGGGGAGCCTGGTAGGCTGTCATCTATGGGGTCGCAGAGTCAAACACGACTGAAGTGACTTAGCAGTAGCAGCAGTATATACTTAAATGTGCATTATTGCCTTGTTTAAAACCACAAAAACTAGAAACAATGTAAATGTCAATATTAATTATTTTAGTAACAAAAGAGAAATGAATATGAAAAAGAAAATAAATCTGAATAAACATTAAGGTATTGATCAGTCACCAGTGCTGTAGTAGAAACCCATCAATGGCTTACATTTTACTCCAAGAAATTCTGCATTAACTAAAAACTATTCTGAAGAGGCAAATTTTATAATATAAAACCATAAATTTTTGGCAAAGTATGAAATTAATGAAATATTTAATAATCCCTTTAAGCCACACAATAGTAATAAAATCACTATCATTTTTTATAGAGATTCCAATTTACAAACTGATTTGTCATAAATTACCTAATGAAAGTTTCAATACGTCCATAAAATAAACAAGATGAGGATCATGCTCAGTTTCCAGAGGAAGGAATCTAGGCACAGAGATAGAGAAAATGTGAAAATTGGAGCTAGGAATCAGTTCTTCTAATGGTCAAACCATTTGATGACTCAAAAAGGTGTAATTTACAATGAACATTTTCTTTGATCTAGGAAATGAAGTTTCATATGTGAAAGCAGATCCTTTTATCAACACCTCTTATCACATAACTAAAAATATGTGAATAGAAAAACACTGTTCCAAATTACATTTGGAAAATTGAATGAAATCTATGTCGCTTATCACAATCCCAAAGTAAATGAGTTACTAATCTCAAAAAAAAAAAAAATCACGACTTGTCCAAATGCAGGGCAAATGGCCCACTAATTTTCTCTCACATGTACCTAGTCAATTTTCTCTTCCAGTTTTAAAGCCCCTGAATCCCATTACAGTGTAATCAATGTAATGAATTCAGAAATAAATAAATGAGGCAGACTTTGCCTCACAGCAGATATTTGCATTACATCCGTGAGAATTTACTGTTATTAAATTAGCTGCAGGAGGGCTTTTTTTATTGCTACCTAAATGCAGAGAAATAGTCAAAGCAAATAAAATTCCATTTTTAACAACCAAATATTATACTAAAAAAGGTCAAATATACCTGTTTCTAATATTGCATGCATGTAAATTTTGATACACAGCAACCTTTAATTTTCAATTAAAAATGCCAGTAATGTTTGCCCTACATCTTAACTATTTAGATCTCTCTACAAAAAAAGAAGACATTAAAATTGCATAATACTGAAGTTCATGTAATAAAGAAAATGATGACCTTAGTAGGCTTAATGGCATATCATTTGGTTTTTCTGCCAAGTTTATTGCCTATATTAATACCCTCATTAACCAAAACACCAGCCAAAAGCCAAAAAGTGAGCCATGTATTATAGTGAAAACAAAACTGAATTGTGGAGTCAGATAGAACTGATTTTTAATCCCAGCATAATCATTTGCTGGCAAGGTGAATTTGAGTAAGTTACTTAGCTTCATCTGTAAAACAGAGATATGATAGCTATTCCTTATGGTTACATAACTTAAATAAGAAGAGAATAAAACATGTGGGATGGCTTTTGCACATAATAAGTACTCAGTTGTTATTATTGTTATTAAGCTGCTACCTCATAAAACTAAAATTTTACTCCTCATAGAACCATGGAGATAACAACCAAGAGTCTATTTGCTCTTGTACCCTTGGCTTTAAATATCTCGCTTTCCCTAATTCTCTGTACTAATTTTTTTTTTTTTAATTTACTCACCCAACATCGGAGAAGGCAATGGCATCCCACTCCAGTACTCTTGCCTGGAAACTCCCATGGACGGAGGAGCCTGGTAGGAGCCTTGCTAAGAGTCGGATGCGACTGAGCGACTTCACTTTCACTTTTCACTTTCATGCATTGGAGAAGGAAATGGCAACCCACTGCAGTGTTCTTGCCTGGAGAATCCCAGGGATGGCAGAGCCCAATGGGCTGCCATCTGTGGGGTCGCACAGAGTCGGACACAACTGAAGCGACTTAGCAGCAGCAGCATCCAACATATATTTATTAAATTCCAACTATGTGTCAGGCACATATTTAATCATTGGGGCTACAATAGTAAGCAGACAAAAATCTTTGTTCTCATGGACAATATAAAAGGTACACTAGAGAAATATGCAGTATGATATAGTAATGATGGCTAAAGAATAAACACTTAATTGGATAGTGGGACAGACTGCTGTGAGTGGGCATGAAATGTCGATGTGACCTACCTTGACTTCCACTGAGCAACTGGCATTTGTGTAAAGAGGTGAAGGAAGAAGCTATATAAAGTGGTAATATTGTGGTTATATTGCAAAAGCAAAGCCAGTAAGATTTGACAGACTGGATCTAGGTTATAAGAAAAGGAGAAAAATCAAGGATGACGTCAAGATTTTTTGCCTCAGCAACTAGAAGAATCCAGTTGCAGTTTACCAAGATGGGAAATATTAGGAAAGCAATAGGTCTGGGAAAAAACAAACTCAGTTTGGCTCACACTAACTTTGAAATAACTATCAGACATGTAAGTAGAAATTTCAAGTTGTCAATACAGAAATCTGGAATTCAGAGAAACGCCCATCCTGAAAGTGAATTTGGAAGCCGTCAGACTGTTATCAACATATAATCCATAAGACTTGTGAAGATCTTTAGACTCATTCAGAATTGGACGTATACAGAAATGCTAAGAGGACCAAGGATTAGGACCTGAGCTTTCTATCATTCAGAAATCAGAGAATGAGAAAGGAAAAATAGCCAGCCAAGATGACTAATAAGTAAAGGTTAGTGACATAGAAACAACACAATAAGCAACAGTGTCTAGGAAACCAACCAAGAAACAGTACATAAAAGAGAAGGAAAGGGTCAATGGAGCCAAATGCTTTTGAAGGTCACATAGCCTGAGGACTGAGATTTGCCCACTGGATTTTTTTTTTTTTCAGTTTACTGATTATTCTTTTGTAGGATGCCACCGTGACTCCTTTTTTTTAATATAAATTTATTTATTTTAATTGGAAGTTAATTACTTTACAATATTGTATTGGTTTTGCCATACATCAACATGAAAAATTGGAATTGATTGGCACTTTAATAAGAGATGTTTCACTGGAGTTGTAGAAGTGAAACACAGAGGTAGAACTCATTAAAAGAAACTGAGGCAGGAAGTATGGAGAAAGTTCTCAAAGACGTTTACAACAAAGATAAGGAGAAAAGTGATGGTAGTAGGAAAAGAAAGTAAGTCAGGAAGCTTTGTTGTTGTTATCTTTAGGATAAGAGAAGTTCCAGCATGTGAAAAAAAGAAATTCTAAGAGATGAGGGAATCTGATGATGCAGAAGAAAGAGAGGACAAGTGTTAAAACAATGACCTTGAGTAACAATGAAAAAGGGATGTGAGCTGGTGTGATGTAGATGGATAATAAGAGGTGGGGAGACAGCGAACATTAGTGCAAATGTTCATTGGAAGATATATATGTGAGAGTGGAATCTTAAAGAAGTTCTCTCTTGATTGCTTCTAATTTCTCAGTAACATGGAAATCAAGATTAAGAGCTGAGACAGAACCATAATGGGTTTGAAAAAATAAAATAAGGTATGAAATAATAGTCTGTGAGACAGAGAATAAAATGGACTTCAGAATGGAGTAAGACCATCTGGCAGCATTGAGAACCAGTGGAGACAAGTGATCACAAATTTAAAATAAAATCACAAACAGAAAAACAAAATATGCTGTATTACACACAGCCTTAAAAAGGAATGAAATTCTGGCATGTGCACAACACAAATGAACCCTGAAAACATTGTGCCAATGGAAACAGTTCAGTTCTGTTCAGCTGCTCTTTGCAGTATCTGACTCTTTGCAACCCCATGGCCTGCAGCATGCCAGGCCTCCCTGTCCATCACCAACTCCCGGAGTTTACCCAAACTCATGTCCTTTGAGTCAGTGATGCCATCCAACCATCTCATCCTCTGTCGTCCCCTTCCCCTCCCGCCTTCAGTCTTTCCCAGCAGCAGGGTCTTTTCCAGTAAGTCAGCTCTTTGCATCAGGTGGTCAATGTATTGGAGTTTCAACTTCAGCATCAGTCCTTCCAATGAATATTCAGGGCTGATGTCCTTTAGGATTGACTGGTTGGGTCTCCTAACTGTCCGAGGGGCTCTCAAGAGTCTTCTCCAACACCACAGTTCAAAAGCATCAATTCTTTGCTGCTCAGCTTTCTTTATACTCCAACTCTCACATCCATATGTGACTACTGGAAAAACCATAGCCTTGACTAGACAGATCTTTGTTGGCAAAGAAATGTCTCTGCTTTTTAATATAAACAGGTCTCAAAAGAATAAATACCATATGATTCCACTTATACCAGGTACCTAGATTACCTTGAGAGCAGAGTACCTATGAGAGCAGTCATGAGGTAGAATGGTGGCTTCTGGGGGTTTGAGGAAACAAGAAATGAAAAATTATTATTTAAAAGCTGTTGTCTGAAGTTATTGTTAGAATACCAGTTTGGGAAAATGAAAAAGTCCTGGAGATTGGTAGTAGTTATGGTTGGAAAATAATGTGAATGCATTTAATGCCAGTGAATTGTACCCTTCAAAATGGTTAGAATGTAAGTTTTACACTACACGTGTTTTATCACAAGTAAGAAGTCATTCATAAACATAAAATAAAACAAAATCAGACATCAGGGTTGTGTATTTCTCTCTAGCCATGTTCAGCTATATAGCCATAGAGCAGGGGGAGAGTTGCATGTAAATAACATTGTTGTTTTACTCTTCAAGGTCAAGTAAGAAGTCATTATAAGGATAAATCGTGTAACTTAAGACCAAAAAGTAAGGAAATGAGGACACAAAGCGAGTTACAGGCACTAAAATTCTGGTGGAATCATACCTGATTGGATTGGAAGATTACTGGAGTTGAGATAATTTGAGAAAATAAGCTGAAAAAAAAAAAAAAAAACCGGGAGATGATTTTCAGGGAGAAGGGTGCTTGAAATTAAGATTATGGGAATATTAAATTATGTGTATTGACAGGGCCTAAAACATGACCAGGGGAGTGAAAACTTTAGGGATTGCTGAGGACAAAAATCACTAGAGAAGGGTAGGTCAAGGAACTGTTGGGTCAGGGTTTTGGATGCAAAGATCTCTGCAGAGAGTGAAACGATCGAGAATTACAACAGTGTTACTGTAAAGAGTGTCAGTAAGCCAAAAGCTAAAATCTTCCAAGAATAAAAGGTAGTGGGTGTGGGTGGAACAGATGGTGGCAACAGATGATTGCAATCAGGAAGAGTAGGGGGCAGTAATGCAGTCTGATGAAATACGATTTAAAGCTGAGCCTCTGCAAGGAGAAGGAGGGATGATTGGAATCCGCAAAGAGAACATAGACTCCATCTGCAGGTCCAGCAGGAGAAAATGCGTAAGAGAAAATACAGCTCCGGCTTGGGAGGGCTGCAGGGGAAGAAGTGCCCAGGTCCAGTTAGAACACAGCATCAATGTCATGTTCAGGAAAGAGGTCAGTGATAAGGGCAGTTTGCAGTGACTGGTCTAATCAGCCAAGGACCACGAGGAGCAAATCTGCAGTCTGACAAAATCAGATTTACTGACTTGATGCAGTGAAAAAAGGCACTCAGAGGAATCCTGAAACACCCCTTTCAACAAGAAGGGGGAGGAAAGCGTGCTTTGTAGGGCTGGGTTCCTGCTGAGGGATTTGGAGGAGGGGCTGAGGGGAGCCGGGATCAGAGCTACATCCTTCCCGGTTCTCAGGTGGAATGCGGAGAAGCAAGCACCAACTAACGCTTCCCTGTGGCTCAGCGGGTAAGGAATCTGCCTGCAACATGGGAGACCCCGGTTTGATTCCTGGGTGGGAAAGATCCCCATGGAGTAAGGGAGAGGCTCCCCACTGCAGTATTCTTGGGCTTCTCTGGTGGCTCAGCTGGTAAAGAATCCTCCTGCATCACAAGAGACCTGGGTTTGATCCCTGGGTTGGGAAGATCCCCTGGAGAAGGGAAAGGCTACTCACAGCAGTGTTCTGGCCTGGAGATTCCCATGGACTGTGTAGTTCACGGGGTTGCAAAGAGTCAGACACAACTGAACGACTCTCACTTCACTTCACGCATTAACTAGGGATCAGGGGATGTTATGAGGTGAGGGTGGCTGAGTGATTGGGTGTCCCCAGTAATACATGAGGAGAGTGATGTAGGTTCAGGATGTCATGGGTAAGAAAGCAATAGTCATTCGAAGAAGGGAGCCTTGTGGCCTTTTAAGGTTGCCACCTTCTATTTGCTTTACAGTTGGCTTTATCTTTGACCACCAAGCCTGATGAATGGCAGGGATTTTTTTTTTTTCTCTTTTCAGTCTGAGCTGATATTTGCTCTTTCAGTCCCAGACAGACTCACTCCTTCACTGAACATGATTCCAGAAGGCACAACAGAGGAGGTTCAGAAGAGGGAGAAGCAGGGAGAGATGGGGCCACAACAGACATATCTGGACAAAGAGGATTGAGGTTTAGGAAATGCATGATGACCTGGAAATCATGGACGTCCTGTCCTGATCACTTAAACCTACTGTCCTGAGATGCTTTGTGGAGGGAAGGGGTGGGGCTGGGGAGGCTGAGTACTCTGGGAGTACTCAGGACCTGGAGTCCTGCCTCACCTCTGCTGTGGGGGCCCTACAGGAAGGTGGGCTTCCTTGGAGCACTATGGCCCTCCCTTGGCTTCTATAAGAAAGCAGAAAATAAAAGAGAAAACATCTGGAATGGGTATTGCCTCATAGTGAAGACAAGTGACAACAGAGGAGGAAATAAAGATTATAAACGTATAAAATACATCACATTTCAAAATACACAACAACTTGGAATTATTTGATATCAAGGTAAATAACCTAATATACAACATGTTCCCTGAAGTCATCATAGTGTTTTACCAGAGGACGATTAATATTCTTAATGGTGTCCTTGAATTACCAATAAAATGGGAAATTATGGTGAGTGTGCTCTTTACAAGGCAATAAGATAGAACCAGAATATATTTTCTATTTCCTTCTGTTCACAATAAATAATCCATCTCTTCTTCTTCACTGGTTTCTTCCTCATCAAATTTATGTGGGAAAGATTCCCATCAAGAAATACTGCCATGCAGAACGCTTGGCTCTACAGACAGACTGTTAACCCAAAGGTTGTCCAGTAACTGCACTAAAACATGCCAAGTCCCCAAGTTCACGGTCCGTCCCTCAACAGGTGGTAATAGAACAGGTTCCTTCTACCAGCGCCATCCTTAAAAGAAAAATGCTGTAAAGTTAGAGACAAAGAAAATAATCCCCACCCACCAGTGCTCACAGTCTAGCGCAGATTTGCGACAGTCAACTCACTTCTTCATGTGTCACAATTCACTTAGTGTTTTCAAGTGCATTCTCCCACTTGGTCCTCACAAATATCCTGTGACGACATTAATACGTAATCTCACTTTGCAATGGCAGTAACTATGCTTCAGGGAGTTTAAGAAACTTGTCCAAGGTCACATTACTGATGAGTAGAGTTGTGGATGTTGTTTAGTCACTAAGTCCTGTTTGACTCTTCTGCGACCCCGAGGACTGCAGCCCACCAGCCTCCTCTGTCCATGGGATTTCCCAGGCAAGAATACTGGAGTGGGTTGCCATTTCCTTCTCCAAGGATCCTCCCAACACAGGGATCGAATCTGCAACTCTTGCATCGCAGGCAGAATCTTTACTACTGAGCCACCAGGAAAGCCCTAATTAGTAGAGGCTGGACTTCAGTTTGTGTCTCAAACTTCACATCTGAACAACTCTTTGGCCAGTGGAGGAGCAGGGAGAGATTACATGAGCGTTTTGGGGAGGGCAACCATAACTCTGCTTCCTGCATATAATCAGGACACAGGAGACTGGTAAGATGGATCAAGAGAATGAGAAAGTGTCTGCATCTCAAACACAGGTGAGATACAGGAAGCAGCCACACTTAGCCACCGGTTAAGACACACTTCCCTTTGGCTCCTTCTCTTTCTGAGCAGAATGGATAAGTTCTAGCCTTGTAGTGGGTCTTACTTAGTATTCATCTGAGTTTGACCTCAGAATAATAAACTCATGTTATTGGTCTCATTTGACTTGAACCATAATCTTAAGTTTTAACTCATTTTGTTTGTGTTGGCCAAATCATATAAGCTCATTTCATAAGCAAATTGGATATCATCCAGTTTTCCTCATGTGGAAACTGTTTTCATTTTCACTGTTCTCATATGTTACTACTTTAGTGATATGGGCAGTATATTGACTGTGTTTAAGAAAGAATAAAATCTACATTAAAATAAAAGATCCTTCCAAAAAATAAATAAATAAAAATAAAAGATCCCTAAATGTTATACGTACATCCTCCTGATACCTATAGAGATTATCTTCCCAGATTATTAAGTCAAGTACACTGACCTTTGAAGTTGGACTACAGAGAAAGCTGAGCACAGAAGAATTGATGCTTTTCAACTGTGGTGTTGGAGAAGACTCTTAAGAGTCCCTTGGACCACAAGGAGATCTAACCAGTCCATTCTAAAGGAGATCATTCCTGGGTGTTCATTGGAAGGACTGATGTTGAAGCTGAAACTCCAATACTTTGGCCACCTGATGTGAAGAGCTGACTCATTTGAAAAGACCCTGATGCTGGGAAAGATTGAAGGCAGGAGGAGAAGGGGACGACAGAGGATGAGATGGCTGGATGGCATCATTGACTCCATGGACATGAGTCTGAGTGAACACGGGGAGTTGGTGATGGACAAGGAGGCCTGGCATGCTGTGATTTATGGGGTCACAAAGAGTCAGACACGACTGAGCGACTGAACTGAACGAACACTGACCTGTGTAACAAAAGAAACATTTAAGAACCTACAAACTCTAGAAAATATGAGAAATAGAGAGTTGCTTATTACTGTGCATGGCAAGCAAGTGGAGTTGAAATGTAAGCATTCATTACTAATATACCTTAAATGTGCCTAAATTTCTTATCATGTGTTCCTGCACTTAGATGCAGTAAGCACCTGCTATATACCAGCATCTGCCCTCATGTGGTTTACAGTTCAGCAGGGAAAAATATCCATGTGAGAAATATGCCATGAAACCTATATGGTAAGGTGGGAATACAAAAAGTGAAATGGTAAATTATATATTATATTGTTGAGAAATTCTTATCAGCAGAAATAACTTTTAGTCTTGATCATGGAAGAGGATTAAGTGTTTGCTATGTTAATTGGGAAAACTGGAAACTTTTAGAAGAGAGTGTTTACAATAAAACTGAGTATGATGAGAGCCAAAAAATGCAGAATGGAGCTCTTAAGAGAGCTAAAGAAGAAGACAGCTTTATGCTATAAAAATCAGCTTGGACTTTATTTTCTCAACAATATCCTCATTAATGAGAGCAGGCTAACTTACCACAACTCTCAATTTCAATATTTTGAAACCAATTTTATACCAATATTATGATGATATATGAGTGGGTAGCGGGTAATGTTTGCAATAGCATGACCAAAACTAGCTGTCAGATCTTGCCCTTGGTTTTTATTTGCTTCATGGATAACATTTTTCCCTGTGGGTCAATGATTCAAGACAATCACAAAATTCTACTTTCATAGGTATCCATGTCCAATAAGTCTGGAGAAAAAGTGAAGTCACTCAGTCATGCCTGACTCTTTGTGAGCCCATGTACTGTAGCCCACCGGGCTCCTCCATCCATGGGATTCTACAGGCAAGAGTACTGGAGTAGGTTGCCATTTCCTGCTTCAGGGGATCTTCCCGATCCAGGGATTGAACCCAGGTCTCCCGCATTGTAGGCAGATGCTTTACCACCTGAGCCACCAGGGAAATTGTGTATGAGAACTGAAAGATTGGGACTTCACTTCTGCTGGTGGTACAGTGGACAGGAATCTTCCTGCCAATGCAGGGGACGCGGGTTTGATCCCTGGTCCAGGAGGATCCCACATGCCACAGAGCAGCTAAGTCCACTCACCACAACTACTGAGTCTAGAGTAGTTTTAGACTACCAGAGTCCACATGCCGAAATTACAGAGCCCATACGCCTAGATCCCCCACACCACAACTTCTGAGCCCTTGTGCTGCTAACCCTGAAGCCTACAAGCCTAGAGCCCATGCTCCGCAACAAAAGAAATCACTGCAGTGAGAAGCCCAGGCACCAGAATGAAGAGTAGCCCCACTCGCCGCAACTAGAGAAAGTCCTTTCACAGCAGCGAAGACCCAGCATGACCAAAAGTAAAATAAATAAATATGTTTTTAAGTCTTAAAAAAAACCTGAAAGATTTATTCTACATCTGCTGGGAATAACCTATAATAATTATTGAGTATGTAATATCCTTCTAAGCTAAGTGCTTTCTGTGTATATACACTTTCATCCTCAAGATACTTGGATTATATAATACTATTTTCTCCATTTTTTTTAAGGAAGAAACTACAGCTCTAAAGATATAAATAGTTCATCCAGAGTCATGCGCCTTATGAATGGTAAATTGGAACTCAAACCAAGGTCTCACAGACGGCAAAAGCCATATTCATAATCATTACACTGACTCTGGAAATATAAATAATTACAGTTCCTTCTCTCAAGGAACACATAATTTAGTGGAGTAAATAGTCAACTGCAAAATAGATGGTAGATACACAATCTGAGGGTACATTGGATAAACACCTACCACAGACTCGAGTCACGGGGGAATGTATTCTGAATGAAGGAAGAAAAGAAAAAGGCTATTTCAGGCTAAAGGGAGAGAGAGATGAGACCAACGTCTCTATGCAAAACCACAGTAGCTCCACAGGACCACAGGGGTCTGGTGGATGGTGACAGGACCCTGAACTAAGACACACATTGTTCACCCATTGTTGCAGCCACTTGATTTTGGTTTTAATACTCTACCTGGTATCAGTCTAGTCCAAAAGAATACATTAAAGTTAGAGGTCAAAGACACATACAAAATATAAGCTGCAAGGAGAATAGCGTCTGTTAAACATGATCAGGAACATATGTAGTTTCTAAGAGCTTGCAAACTTCTGTTGTTACACACAATGAAAACGTTGGCCTCTGTCTAAGGCTGTAAGTACCACTTACCCTTTCATACCTCCGGGGTCAAGTATTTCAAGTTTATGTATACAAAAAGGCAGCTCTTCAGGGAGCCAGCTCAGTGTACCTGTAAGTCAGAAAAGCAAAAAATTTGTAAGATGATCCAAAACTGTTATATCTAATTTCAAACTTACAGCTTCAGGATTGTGGAATACCACTAAGTATTATAAACTCTAGCAAAGGGGATGGAAGTAGAAAAACAAGGATGCTTGGGGCTGGTGCCCTGGGATGACCCAGAGGGATGGTACGGGGTGGGAGGCGGGAGGGGGGTTCAGGATGGGGAACACGTGTACACCCGTGGGGGATTCATGATGAGGTATGGCAAAACCAATACAATATTGTAAAGTAATTAACCTCCAATTAAAACAAATAAATTTATATTTTTAAAATTTCACCAAAAGTGTCTGGATTACTATACTAGAAAAAAAAAAAAAACTGTGGATTACTATACTAGAAAGTATGACCCAGCACTGACTTCAGGAAGTTTTTTCTAATTTTAAATTAACCTTCAAAATAGTTTAGCCTCATGAACTTGTATCACCAACACAACTCAACTTACCTCCCACACCCACAAACACCAGTAACACCATCACTGAGAGGAGAAAAATTATATCACTCCTCACATGGTGGTTGCCATTCGGGATGCAGGACTTTGTAATACCCTCCAATATGACTCCAGCTTAGGCAATGAAACAAGGATTTATCAAAAAAAAAAAAAAAACCCACTGTACCATAACTAAGCTCAGATAGGCTGCCTAACCCCATCTCTGAAATAGGGACTGAGCACAGTGCAGTCCCAAATTACCTTTTTTCTTACCTACTGATCTACACATCCATAGTTTTAACTCATCTAAATTTTGTTTAAAAAATAATCCTTGAATGTCAAACTAAGAGAGATACAAACTTGGGACAATTTATGTATCAGTTGGGCTCATTTCCTCAGATTAAATTTGGGGCTGTCCTACAAGTACTTTCTAATTCAGCTCAGTTCAGTTCAGTCACTCAGTCGTGTCCAACTCTTTGTGACACCATGAATTGAAGCACACCAGGCCTCCCTGTCCATCATCAACTCCCGGGGTTCACTCAAACTCACGTCCATTGAGTTGGTGATGCCATCCAACCATCTCATCCTCTGTCGTCCCCTTATCCTCCTGCCCCCAGTCCCTCCTAGCATCAGAGTGTTTTCCAGTGAGTCAACTCTTCACATAAGGTGGCCAAAGTACTGGAGTTTCAGCTTCAGCATCATTTCCTCCAAAGAAATCCCAGGGCTGATCTCCTTCAGAATGGACTGGTTGGATCTCCTTGCAGTCCAAGGGACTCTCAAGAGTCTTCTCCAACACCACAGTTCAAAAGCATCAGTTCTTCAGTGCTCAGCTTTCTTCACAGTCCAACTCTCACATCCATACATGACTACTACATACATGTGTGCTGGGGGCTTCCCACGGCTGGTCTGTCTTGGGAGGTGGTGGGGGGGGGGAGGGGGGGTGGAGTTTTACAAGGAGTAAGTGTTTTTAAATTTCATGGCTGCAGTCACCATCTGCAGTGATTTTGGAACCCAAAAAATAAGGTCTGTCACTGTTTCCAGGAGGGTGAGAGAGAGAGAGAGAAAAGACTGAGCTACCTGAAAAGAGCTGTAACTTTTGGGCAAAGGATGCATCCAGTTTGTGGTGCGACGCCACGGGGTAAAGACTAAAGGAATAAATCATTCCTCTCTCCCTCTGACCTACTCCAAGTGCTCCACCATCCGACCCAAACAGAAGCCAGAGAACAGGAAAGGCTGTCAACCGCAGTCGATCCAGTTTAGCCCCTCCAGGCCCAGTGTCTGGAAGATTTGAATGATCAAAAGCAAAACCTTATATAGTAACTGAAATTGCTTGTTCATAAATGAGTTCAACCAGATGTATAGGCCAAGCAACACACAAAAAAATTTTTTTCCCAGGAGTGAAAATTTTTTCACTTCTCTCCCTAGAAATATTTCTACACATTTGTAGTTCCTTGAGAAGTCAGTTCCTTGAGAAGTCACTCAGAACACAAATTATTAGTGTTGCTATGCTTTATTATTAAATTTTGTGCTCTGATATAGATATGAACAAAATTCATATCAGCAGACACAAAATAGCGGTAAGTAAATTAATCAAAATATTTTATTCAGAATAAGTTTTCATCTTCTAGCTAAACAAAGATAGAGATAAGAATAAAAAAAGATAAGATGTTTATATCTTAGATATTTCTACAATCATTTACCAGTTTCCCATCTTCTACTTTTCCTTTTTTTTTTTTACTTTTGAGCAGCTTTATTTTTAGTCTAACCATTTTAAAGATATCTTCTTTCATTATAAAATAAATACAATATCTGTGTTTGCAACAAATCAAATTTATTTCAATCTGTATCAGTAATATTGGCAGATAACATTGACCCCTCTCATAAAGGCATAAATTCAGTGTATACACACAGAAGAGAAAATAAACACTATGAAAAGACACTGGCAGCTTAAGGTAAGATCATTCTGAGATATACTGATATTTAAAGTCTCTGCTTTAAAAAAAAACAATCCATGTATTAGAGTATTAGCTGATTAGATCTCTTTTAAAAGTAAAATGTCCTACGGATAACAGATAAGGTTCTCAAAGGGAGCATTCTTCTGATTTAAACCAAGAGTCTAAGTAATCTAAATTAGCATCTTGATTTTATAACATTAATCATATACCTGGTATGTGACAGATACTGTACTAGGAAGTGTTAGTGTAGTTAGAGAAACTAATTTATAAACACTTATAAATTCATATGACTCAACAAACAATCTATTGAAACGTGCCTCCCGCCACTTCCAACAACTTACTTTTTCACAACCACATAACATGACTGTCTGCTGGGGTCCAGCCCCGGTGGATACAGGGTAATTCGAAGTGGGGACGGAGTCAGCATCCTAGGAATTAATTGCTTAATTAAAGATATAGAGGGAGATTAGAAAGAAATAGTGTAGTAGAAAAATTAGTGGAGAAAAAGAGGCTGAAAAACTTGGTTTATGTGGGATACCAATAAAGCTTCGAGACAAGAAGCTTGCACCACCTACGTAGGCCACCAGCACCCACTTGAATATCAGAGGGTGCCCCACCTTGGGCTCCCTCTTGCATGGATCTTAAAAAGCCAGGGCAAAATTAGCAGGCTTGGCGAGCACCCACGCTCCACATGGGAATTCAGCCAGAAAAACAGAGAACAAGAAAGAACGACACAGGGGAATCAGTCTTTCCAGAAACTGATTCGATTTCTTTATTTTTTAGGTTTGCTTATATACCCTTTGTTACACAGAGAGACAAATGGAAATTTTAAAGTCACACGGAGGTCAGCAGTCCTGACCTTTATCAAAATCAGGTGTTTCACATAAATGTATAAAAAATAGGTCTTAGGGGTTTTACATCATCTTCTGGCCATGAGGCCTGCTGACATTTTATGACCCTTTCTTTCTGACAACGGTCAGTTAACCAGAAAACTTATTTTTTCCAAGGGTGTTTTTTCTTAAACCAGGTGCCACCCTCTGAAGGTACCAGATAAAATTGCATTCCTATAGGGTGAGGGTGTGGTGGGTTACAACTAAGAAAGGAATTTATTTAACCTAAGGTTAATATGATTAATCTTAAAGGCTAATACTTATTTCTCCTATATGCAAGTTATATTCATTATAAGGGCAGGGAATATGGAGATTTAGCAGCAAACATCAGCCCAACAAATGAAAACCCTTCACCAATGTTCCCCTTAAGATCTATTTAGTCTTAAGATAGTGATAAAGTTATATTTTTACATAGCAAGGACACAGTGATTTATAACAAAGTACAGTGATCTATAACAAAAGAGAAAATTCATTAACTCAAAAGGTCTAGCATTGCTAACATCAAAAACTACTATATTTCCTTTTCTATATTCCAAATACATTAATATATTCCCAGGTGCCTAAGGATATGGAGGCCTGGCGGCAATCATTGACTCAACAATGAGAAAAGCCCTATGCTAATTAAGATTTTCAAAATACTCCAAATTCTGTGCTGTTTATGGTTGAGAGGTAGTATAAAATCATGTTTTCATGCATTGGAGAAGGACATGGCAACCCACTCCAGTGTCCTTGCCTGAAGAATCCCAGGGACGGAGGAGCCTTGTAGGAGGCCATCTGTGGGGTCGCACAGAGTCGGACACGACTGAAGCGACTTAGCAAACAATCATGTGCGTAGTGGCAGGAGTGTGGATAATTCTGTCACACAAGCTAGTCTGCCAGCATAGAGGTTTGACCTAAGACACCCTTGTCAAGCCCAGGAATTTTTATTGACTGGAGCTGCAAGTTTACTCCTTCTCCAAGAGAACCGGTGGGGAACAGCCCCCCATAAAGTCAGAGGTGTAGGTGAGAGCATGAAACAGTAAAGTAGGTAGACTCTGGTTTTGGGGGTAGATGCTTGGGAACAGAGGGTTTCCTGAGGCTCGATCCCACCTTTGCATATGCCGAAGCCTCCTTCCTCATGACCTTTGCCACGGGCAGAGTTCCTCAAGCTGGCTCCCAGCAACTGCCATCTGCCTCGCCCTCTGTTCTTCAGCTTCCTCTGAGGTATGTTCCCTTTTTCCTCTCCAAATCATATGCCTCTTCAAAGTTTCAGCTCAAATGCTATGTGATACAGACTGCGAACTAACCATCAAATTAACCCTTATCCTTCTGCTGGGAGTGTAGCTTTACCACATTTCACTGCCTAACTGGTGCCCTAAGAATGACTGTTAGCCAATCAAATGGGCATGGAAGTGGTTTGAATGATCCCCAGTAAATAATCCATAAAAAGTGGTACACTCATTTCTTCATGCTTTCAGGAGACTGAAATGGCGATATTCAAATCAACTTCAGAAGCTATTTGTTAAAGATGTAATTTCTGCCACTAGCCTGAATTCTTGATGACTATCGAACCAGAATCCTCCTGCCAACCAAGAAGACTCTGGACTGGTACAGGAGCAAGGATGAGCTTCTAATATGATGAACCATTACACTTGGGCCTCTGTTTATTATCATTCAGGTTTCCATAATCTGCCAATTCCATTCAACCGCTATGGTCATTCTCATTCACACCTATTGAATACTTGTGTATTATACCAAATATTACAGCACTAATTTGTATCCTTACTTTTTGGTTTAACATTATAATTAGCCTTGCATTTCTTCAGCTCAGTTCAGTTCGGTTCAGTCGCTCAGTCGTGTCCAACTCTTTGCCACCCCATGAACTGCAGCATGCCAGGCCTTCCTGTCCATCACCAACTCCTGGAGTTCACCCAAACCCATGTCCATTGAGTCAGTGATGCCATCCAGCCATCTCATCCTCTGTTGTCCCCTTCTCCTCCTGCCCTCAATCTTCTCCAGCATCAGGTATTTTCAAATGAGTCAGCTCTTCGCATCAGGTGGCCAAAGTATTAGAGTTTCAGCTTCAACATCAGTCCTTCCAATGAACACCCTGGACTGATCTCCTTTAGGATGGACTGGTTGGATCTCCTTGCAACCCAAGGGGCTCTCAAGAGTCTTCTCCAACATCACAGTTCAAAAGCATCAATTTTTTGGCACTCAGCTTTCTTTATAGTCCAGCTCTCACATCCATACATGGAATGGAAAATACATCCACTGGAAAAACCATAGCCTTGACTAAACAGACCTTTGTTGACAAATTAATGTCTCTGCTTTTTAATAGGCTGTCTAGTTTGGTCATAACTTTCCTTCCAAGGAGTAAGTGTCTTTTAATTTCATGGCTGCAATCACCATCTGCAGTGATTTTGGAGCCCAAAAAGATAAAGCCAGCCACTGTTTCCACTGTTTCCCCATCTATTTGCCATGAAGTGATGGAACTGAATGCCATGATCTAGTTTTCTGAATGTTGAGCTTTAAGCCAACTTCTTTCATTCTCCTTTTTTACTTTTATCAAGAGGCTGTTTAGTTCTTCTTCACTTTCTGCCATAAGGGTGGTATCATCTCCATATCTGAGGTTATTGATATTTCTCCTGGCAATCTTCATTCCAGCTGTGCTTCTTCCAGCCCAGCATTTCTCATGATGTACTCTGCATGTAAGTTAAATAAACAAGGTGACAATATACAGCCTTGATGTACTCCTTTTCCTATTTGGAACCAGTCTGTTTTTCCATGTCCAGTTCTAACTATTGCTTCCTGACTTGCATACAGGTTTCTCAAAAGGCAGGTCTCTTAGCTCGTCTAATTTCAAAAACCAGAAATAATTAAATACCTGAGCTGCAGCCAGGAATTTTAGCATAAAAGGGACATGATTATAAAGCAAAAATATTAAACAAAAGCCTTGTTGCATGGTGAATAACGTATAACTCATAGCATCAATGTGCTGTAGTACACACCTACACCATTTACTTAAAGAAGGATGTGTCCCAACTCCTCAGAGGTAACTTCTGAACACTTAGGATCTCCCAAACGATAAAGAGTGTCCTTGTTATCCAGACCACACCTAACAGTTCACGCTATTCAGGAAGTTCATGGTGTGCCTCTAGATAGATTATGCTAATGGCTTGTTCCTTGGAAGCTATCAATAAACATAGACAGCATATTAAAAAGCAGAGACAAAAAACACCAGACGGGCTGGAAAGATGGCGGAGGAATAGGACGGGAAGATCACGTTCTCCCTCACAAATTCCTCAAAAGAACATTTCAACGCCAAGCAAACTCCACAAAACAACTTCTGTAGGCTGGCAGAGGACATCAGGCAACCAGAAAAGCAGACCATTGTCTTCAAAAACAGGTAGGAAAAAATATAAAAGATGAAAAAGGAGACAAAGGAGGTGGGGAGGGAGCTCCGTCCCGGGAAGGGAAGCCCGTCCCGGGAAGGGAATTTTAAGAAGAGAGGTTTCCAAACACCAGGAAACACTCTCCCTGCCGAGTCTGTGGCGAGCCTTGGAAACACAGAGGGCAACATAACAGGAAGGAAAAATAGATAAATAATTAAAACCAAGAGATTACAAGCCCACCAGTAACTCCCCCAGCGGAAAAGCAGCACAGACGCCTGCATCCGCCATTGGGAAGTGGGGGCAGGGCAGGGACGCGCGGGAGGCGCGGGCTGCAGAGCTTTGCAAGAATCGGGCAGGAACGCCCCACGCGCAACCAGAACGATCTAACTTGGGCTAGCAAACCAGACTGTGGGATAGCTACCACGCGAAAAGCTCGAACGTAAGACCCCGCCAGGACCGAGCACAGAACAAAGGACGGAACGGAAAAAGCCGGCTGCAGACCATCCCCCGCCGGGGACAGGCAGCCAGAGCCGTAAGGACTGGAAAGGGGCAATTGCAGACCCGGAGAGACTTTACTTACCTAACTGCAAGCAGGCTCCTTTGCTAAGACTTCTGGGGGTGCTGGACAGTCACAGTCTGCCTCACGGGGTGCGCCAGCGGTCCACCCAGAGAGCTGAGCGGCAGCGGCGGAAAAGGTGACAAGCCGCGGCGATCGCGCTCGCCAAACTCCTGAGCTACTCGGACCTGGGAAGGGCACAAAGCGCAGTCCCAGCCGCATTTGTGCCTCTGAGGGCTGCCTGAGGGCCGAACCTGAGCGGCTTGGACCGGGGAAGTGCACGCAGCCTAGGGCCGGCCCCAGACGGTTCCCGGCTGAGCATCGTAGAGCCGGAGCGGTTTGTGCGCCGCGAGAAAGGACAGGTCAAGCGGGGCAGAGATACTGTGTACACACGACAGTGCTATTTGTTTGCAGCATCCCCCCTCCCCACAGCGCGACTGAACTAGTGAGCCTAAAAACCAGCAAACAGAAGAAGTTAAACAGAGGGAACCACCTTGGAAGTGAGCCCACACGGCCCATAACATCAGAGAAGAGCCAGATATATTTTTAATTTTTTAATATTTTTAAAATCATTCTTTTTTTTTTGCTTTTTGCTTTTTTTTTCATTTTTTCCGAGCTTTTTTTTAATTGTTAAATCTTCTATTTCTCCTCTAATTTTTATTTCTATAACCTAGTATTACTATTTTTTAAAAAAAAAGACTTTTTTTTTTTTTTTAAGGCAAACACCATATATACTCTTTGGATGGTTGTTGGTGTTTTTTTTTTTTTGTTTGTTTGTTTGTTTTTTAATAATTCTTTTTTTTTTCTTTCTTCCTTTTTCCTTCTGCTTTTCTTTAATATTGTATCTTTGAAAATCCAACCTCTACTCCAGATTTTTAATCTTTGCTCTTAGGTTTTTGTTGTCAATTTTGTACATTTAAAAACCCAAACTTCACTACCCAAGTTTACCTGAGAGCGAGATTACTGGCTTGACCACTCTCTCCTCCTCTGGCCTCTCCTTTTTCTCCACCAGGTGGCCTCTGTCTCTTTTCTCCCCCATCTCTTCTCTATCCAACTCTGTGAATCTCTGTGTGTTCCAGACGGCAGAGAACACCTAAGGAACTGGTTACTGGCAGGATTTGTCTCTCTCCTACTCATTCCTCTCTCTTATCCTCCTGGTCACCTCTGTCTACTTCCTCCCTCTCCTCTTCCCCGTATAACTCTGTAAATACCTCTGAGCGGTCCAGACTATAGAGCGCACATAAGGAAGTGACTACTGGCTAGCTTGCTCTCTCCTCTCTTGATCTCACCGCATCTCATTCCAGTTACCTCTAACTACCCCCTCCATCTTCTCTTCTCCTTGTAACTCAGTGAACCTCTCTGACTATCCCTCAATGTGGAGAAACTTTTCATCTTTAACCTAGATGTTTTATCATCGGTGCTGTATAGATGGAGAAGTCTAGAGGCTACTGTAAAAATAAAACTGAAAACCAGAAGCAGGAAGCTTAAACCCAAAGCCTGAAAACATTAGAGAACTCTTGAATTCAGGGAACATTAAGCAATAGGAGCTCATCAAATGCCTTCAAACCTACACCGAAACCAAGCTCCACCCAAGGGCCAACAAGTTCCAAAACAAGACATACCACCCAAATTCTCCAGCAACACAGGAACACTCCCCTGAGCCTCAATATACAGGCAGCTCAAAATTATCCCAAAACCTTTGATGTCTCATAACCCATTACGGGTCACTCCACTGCACTCCAGAGAGAAGAAACCCAGCTCCACCCACCAAAACTCCAACACAAGCCTCCCTAACCAGGAAACCCTGACAAGCCACTGATAGAACCCCACCCAAAGTGAGGAAGCTCCATAATAAAGAGAACTCCACAAATTATCAGAATATAAAAAGGCCACCCCAAACGCAGCAATATAACCAAGATGAAGAGACAGAGGAATACTCAGCAGGTAAAGGAACAGGAGAGTTGCCCACCAAACCAAACAAAAGAGGAAGAAGTAGGGAATCTACCGGAGAAGGAATTCCGAATATTGATAGTGAAAATGATCCAAAATCTTGAAATCAAAATGGAATCACAGATAAATAGCCTAGAGACAAGGATTGAGAAGATGCAAGAAAGGTTTAACAAGGACCTAGAAGAAATAAAAAAGAGTCAAAATATAATGAATAACACAATAAATGAGATCAGAAACACTCTGGAGGCAACAAATAGTAGAATAACAGAGGCAGAAGATAGGATTAGTGAAATAGAAGATAGAATGGTAGAAATAAATGAATCAGAGAGGAAACAAGAAAAACTAATTAAAAGAAACGAGGACAATCTCAGAGACCTCCAGGACAATATGAAACGCTCCAACATTCGAATTATAGGAGTCCCAGAAGAAGAAGACAGAAAGAAAGATCATGAGAAAATCCTTGAGGAGATAATAGTTGAAAACTTCCCTAAATTGGGGAAGGAAATAATCACCCAAGTCCAAGAAACACAGAGAGTCCCAAATAGGATAAACCCAAGGCGAAACACCCCAAGACACATATTAATCAAATTAACAAAGATCAAACACAAAGAACAAATATTAAAAGCAGCAAGGGAAAAACAACAAATAACTCACAAGGGGATTCCCATAAGGATAACAGCTGATCTTTCAATAGAAACTCTTCAGGCCAGGAGGGAATGGCAAGACATACTTAAAGTGATGAAAGACAATAACCTACAGCCCAGATTACTGTACCCAGCAAGGATCTCATTCAAATACGAAGGAGAAATCAAAAGCTTTACAGACAAGCAAAAGCTGAGAGAATTCAGCACCACCAAACCAGCTCTCCAACAAATTCTAAAGGATATCCTCTAGACAGGAAACACGAAAAGGGTGTATAAACCCGAACCCAAAACAATAAAGTAAATGGCAACGGGATCATACTTATCAATAATTACCTTAAACGTAAATGGGTTGAACGCCCCAACCAAAAGACAAAGACTGGCCGAATGGATACAAAAACAAGACCCCTCTATATGCTGCTTACAAGAGACCCACCTCAAAACAAGGGACACATACAGACTGAAAGTGAAGGGCTGGAAAAAGATATACCACGCAAATAGAGACCAAAAGAAAGCAGGAGTGGCAATACTCATATCTGATAAAATAGACTTTAAAACAAAGGCTGTGAAAAGAGACAAAGAAGGCCACTACATAATGATCAAAGGAACAATCCAAGAAGAAGATATAACAATTATAAATATATATGCACCCAATATAGGAGCACCACAATATGTAAGACAAATGCTAACAAGTATGAAAGGGGAAATCAACAATAACACAATAATAGTGGGAGACTTTAATACCCCACTCACACCTATGGACAGATCAACTAAACAGAAAATTAACAAAGAAACGCAAACTTTAAATGATACATTAGATCAGTTAGACCTAATTGATATCTATAGGACATTTCACCCCAAAACAACGAATTTCACCTTTTTTTCAAGTGCTCATGGAACCTTCTCCAGGATAGATCACATCCTGGGCCATAAATCTAAACTTGATAAATTCAAAAAAATCGAAATCATTCCAAGCATCTTTTCTGACCATAATGCATTAAGATTAGATCTCAATTACAGGAGAAAAACTATTAAAAATTCCAACATATGGAGGTTGAACAACACACTTCTGAATAACCAACAAATCACAGAAGAAATCAAAAAAGAAATCAAAATATGCATAGAAACTAATGAAAATGAAAACACAACAACCCAAAACCTGTGGGACACTATAAAAGCAGTGCTAAGAGGAAAGTTCATAGCAATACAGGCATACCTCAAGAAACAAGAAAAAAGTCAAATAAATAACCTAACTCTACAACTAAAGCAACTAGAAAAGGAAGAGTTGGAGAACCCCAGAGTGAGTAGAAGGAAAGAAATCTTAAAAATTAGGGCAGAAATAAATGCAAAAGAAACAAAAGAGACCATAGCAAAAATCAACAAAGCCAAAAGCTGGTTCTTTGAAAGGATAAATAAAATTGACAAACCATTAGCCAGACTCATCAAGAAGCAAAGAAAGAAAAATCAAATCAATAAAATTAGAAATGAAAATGGAGAGATCACAACAGACAACACAGAAATACAAAGGATCATAAGAGACTACTATCAGCAGTTGTATGCCAATAAAATGGACAACGTGGAAGAAATGGACAAATTCTTAGAAAAGTACAATTTTCCAAAACTGAACCAGGAAGAAATCGAAAATCTTAACAGACCCATCACAAGCACGGAAATTGAAACTGTAATCAGAAATCTTCCAGCAAACAAAAGCCCAGGTCCAGATGGCTTCACAGCTGAATTCTACCAAAAATTTCGAGAAGAGCTAACACCTATCCTCCTCAAACTCTTCCAGAAAATTGCAGAGGAAGGTAAACTTCCAAACTCATTCTATGAGGCCACCATCACCCTAATACCAAAACTTGACAAAGATGTCACAAAAAAAGAAAACTACAGGCCAATATCTCTGATGAACATAGATGCAAAAATCCTCAACAAAATTCTAGCAATCAGAATCCAACAACACATTAAAAAGATCATACACCATGACCAAGTGGGCTTTATCCCAGGGATGCAAGGATTCTTCAATATCCGCAAATCAATCAATGTAATTCACCACATTAACAAATTGAAAAATAAAAACCATATGATTATCTCAATAGATGCAGAGAAGGCCTTTGACAAAATTCAACATCCATTTATGATAAAAACTCTCCAGAAAGCAGGAATAGAAGGAACATATCTCAACATAATAAAAGCTATCTATGACAAACCCACAGCAAACATTATCCTCAATGGTGAAAAATTGAAAGCATTTCCCCTAAAGTCAGGAACAAGACAAGGGTGTCCACTTTCACCGCTACTATTCAACATAGTTCTGGAAGTTTTGGCCACAGCAATCAGAGCAGAAAAAGAAATAAAAGGAATCCAAATTGGAAAAGAAGAAGTAAAACTCTCACTGTTTGCAGATGACATGATCCTCTACATGGAAAACCCTAAAGACTCCACCAGAAAATTACTAGAGCTCATCAATGAATATAGTAAAGTTGCAGGATATAAAATCAACACACAGAAATCCCTTGCATTCCTATACACGAATAATGAGAAAGTAGAAAAAGAAATTAAGGAAACAATTCCATTCACCATTGCAACGAAAAGAATAAAATACTTAGGAATATATCTACCTAAAGAAACTAAAGACCTATATATAGAAAACTATAAAACACTGATGAAAGAAATCAAAGAGGACACTAATAGATGGAGAAATATACCATGTTCATGGATTGGAAGAATCAATATAGTGAAAATGAGTATACTACCCAAAGCAATTTACAAATTCAATGCAATCCCTATCAAGCTACCAGCCACATTTTTCACAGAACTAGAACAAATAATTTCAAGATTTGTATGGAAATACAAAAAACCTCGAATAGCCAAAGCAATCTTGAGAAAGAAGAATGGAACTGGAGGAATCAACTTGCCTGACTTCAGGCTCTACTACAAAGCCACAGTCATCAAGACAGTATGGTACTGGCACAAAGACAGACATATAGATCAATGGAACAAAATAGAAAGCCCAGAGATAAATCCACACACATATGGACACCTTATCTTTGACAAAGGAGGCAAGAATATACAATGGAGTAAAGACAATCTCTTTAACAAGTGGTGCTGGGAAAACTGGTCAACCACTTGTAAAAGAATGAAACTAGATCACTTTCTAACACCGCACACAAAAATAAACTCAAAATGGATTAAAGATCTAAATGTAAGATCAGAAACTATAAAACTCCTAGAGGAGAACATAGGCAAAACACTCTCAGACATAAATCACAGCAGGATCCTCTATGATCCACCTCCCAGAATGCTGGAAATAAAAGCAAAAATAAACAAATGGGATCTAATTAAAATTAAAAGCTTCTGCACAACAAAGGAAAATATAAGCAAGGTGAAAAGACAGCCTTCGGAATGGGAGAAAATAATAGCAAATGAAGCAACTGACAAACAACTAATCTCAAAAATATACAAGCAACTTCTGCAGCTCAACTCCAGAAAAATAAACGACCCAATCAAAAAATGGGCCAAAGAACTAAACAGACATTTCTCCAAAGAAGACATACGGATGGCTAACAAACACATGAAAAGATGCTCAACATCACTCATTATTAGAGAAATGCAAATCAAAACCACAATGAGGTACCACTTCACACCAGTCAGAATGGCCGCGATCCAAAAATCTGCAAGCAATAAATGCTGGAGAGGGTGTGGAGAAAAGGGAACCCTCCTACACTGTTGGTGGGAATGCAAACTAGTACAGCCACTATGGAGAACAGTGTGGAGATTCCTTAAAAAATTGCAAATAGAACTACCTTATGACCCAGCAATCCCACTTCTGGGCATACACACCGAGGAAACCAGAATTGAAAGAGACACATGTACCCCAATGTTCATCGCAGCACTGTTTATAATAGCCAGGACATGGAAACAACCTAGATGTCCATCAGCAGATGAATGGATAAGAAAGCTGTGGTACATATACACAATGGAATATTACTCAGCCGTTAAAAAGAATTCATTTGAATCAGTTCTGATGAGATGGATGAAACTGGAGCCGATTATACAGAGTGAAGTAAGCCAGAAAGAAAAACACCAATACAGTATACTAACACATATATATGGAATTTAGGAAGATGGCAATGACGACCCTGTATGCAAGACAGGGAAAGAGACACAGATGTGTATAACGGACTTTTGGACTCAGAGGGAGAGGGAGAGGGTGGGATGATTTGGGAGAATGACATTCTAACATGTATACTATCATGTGAATTGAATCGCCAGTCTATGTCTGATGCAGGATGCAGCATGCTCGGGGCTGGTGCATGGGGATGACCCAGAAAGATGTTATGGGGAGGGAGGTGGGAGGGGGGTTCATGCTTGGGAATGCATGTAAGAATTAAAGATTTTAAAATTTAAAAAATAAAAAACTAAAAAAAAATAATAATAAAATAAAATAAAATAAAAAAAAATAAAAAGCAGAGACATCATACTGCCAACAAAAGTCAATATAGTCAAAGCTATGATTCTTCCAGTCACCAACTCAATGGACATGAATTTGAATAAACTCTGGGAGATAATGGAGGTCACAGCAACGTCCTTGGTGTCACAAAGAGTCAGACATGACTTAGGGACAGAACAAGTCAGAGATCCTATCTAATCATCTCACCCTCTGCTGCCCGCTTCTCTTTTTGCCTCCAGTCTTTCCCAGTATCAGGGTCTTTTCCAAATAATCAGCTCTTCAGATCAGGTGGCCAAAATGCTGGAGCTTCAACCTCAGCATCAGTCCTTCCAATGAATATCCAGGGTTGATTTCCTTTGGGATAAGGCTTCCTGGTGGCTCAGATGGTAAAGAATCTGCCTGCAATGTGGGAGACCAGTGTTCAATCCCTGGGTTGGGAAGATCCCCTGGAGAAGGGAATGGCAATGCACTCCAGTATTCTTGCCTGGAGAACTCCATGGACAGAGGTGCCTAGCAGGCTACATGGGGTCACAAAGAATCAGACATGACTGAGTGACTCATTTCACTTTCACTTCCTTTAGGATTGCCTGGTTTAATCTCCTTGCAGTCCAAGGGACTCACAAGAGTCTTCTCCAGCACCACAATTCAAAGGTATTACTTCTCCAGCTCTCAGCCTTTTTTATGATCTAACTCTCATATTCATACATGACTACTGGAAAAACCATGTATGTGACTATAGCAACCTTCATCAGCAAAGTGATGTCTCTGCTTTTTAACATGTTGTCTAGGTCTATCATAGTTTACCTTCCAAGGAGCAAGCATCTTTTAATTTCATGGCTGCAGTCACCATCTGCAATGATTTTGGAGCCCATGAAACTAAAAGCTGTCACTGCTTCCACATTACCCCCCTCTATATGTCATGAAGTGGTGTGACCAGATGCCATGATCTTTGTTTGTTTGTTTGTTTGTTTTTAATGGTGAGTTTCAAGCCAGCTTTTTCACTCTCCTCTTTCATCCTCATCAAGAGGTTCTTTGGTTTCTCTTTACTTTCTGCCTTTAGAGTGGTATTGTCTGCATAGCTTAGATTGTTGATACTTCTCCCAGCAAACTTGATTCCAGCTTGTGATTCATCCAGCCCAATATTTTGCAGGATGTACACTGCATATAAGTTAAATACGTAGGGTAACAATATACAGCCTTCTCATACTCCTAGTTTTGAACCAGTCACTGGTCCCGAGTTCAGTTCTAACTGTCATTTCATGGCCCACACACTTGTTTCTCAGGAAACAGGTAAGGTGGCCTCATATTCCCACTTCTTTCAGAATTTTCCACAGTTGTGACCCACACTGTCAAAGGCTTTTTAGCACAGTCAATGAAACAGAAGTAGATGCTTTCCTGGAGTTCCCTCACTTTCTCCATGATCCAGTGGATGTTGCGAATTTGATCTGTGGTTCCTCTGCCTTTTCTAAACCTAGCTTGTGTATCTGGAAGTTCTCAGTTCATGTACTGCTGAAGCCTAGCTTGAAGGATTTGGAGCATAACTTTGCTAGTATGTGAAATGAGTGCAAATGTATGGTAGTCTGAGCATTCTTTGGCATTGCCCTTCTTTGGGATTGGAATGAAAACTGACCTTTTCCGGTCCTGTGCCCACTGTTGAATTTTCCAAATTTGCTGACATACTGAGTGTAGCACTTTAACAGCATCGTCTTTTAGGATGTGCAATAGCTCAGCTGGATTCCATCACCTCCACTAGTTTTGTTTGTAGTGATGCTTTCTAAGGCCCACTTGACTTCACATTCCAGGATGTCTGACTCTAGGTAAGGGACCACACCATCGTGGTTATTAAGGACACTAAGACCTTTTTTATATAGTTATTCTGTCTATTCTTACCACCTGTTCTTAATATCTTTTTCTTCTGTTAGGTCCTTAACATTTCTGTTCTTTATCGTGCCCTTCCTTGCATGAAATTCCCTTGATTTCTCCAATTTTCTTGAAGAGATCTCTAATATTTCTCATTCTACTGTTTTCCTCTATTTCTTTGCATTGTTGATTTAAGAAGGCCTTCTTATCTCTCCTTGCTATCTCTGGAACTCGACATTCAGTTGGGTATATCTTTCCCTTTCTGCCTTACATTTTGTTTCTCTTCTTTTCTCAGCTATATGTAAGGCCTCCTCAGACAACCACTTTGCCATCTTGCATTTCTTTTTCATTGGGATAATTTTGGTTACTGACTCTTGTACAATATTAAAAACTTCTGTCCATAGTTCTTCAGGCACCCTCTCTACCAGATTAATCCATTGAATCTATTCATAACCTCTATTGTATAATCATAAAGAAATTGATTTAGGTCATACCTGACTGGCCTAGTGATTTTCCCTACTTTCTTTAATTTAAACCTGAATTTTGCAATAAGGAGCTCATATTCTGAGTCACAGTCAGCTCCAAGTCTTGTTTTTCCTGACTGAATGAAGCTTCTCCTTCTTTGGCTGCAAAGAACATAAGCAATCTGATTTTGGTATTTACCTTCTGGTGAAGTCCATGTGTAGAGTTGTCGTTTAGGTTGTTATAAAAGGGTGTTTGCTAAGATCGGCTTGTTCTCTTGACAAAACTCCACTAGCCTTTCCCTTGTTTCATTTTCTACTCCAAGGCAAAACTCACCCATTATTCCAGGTATCTCTTGACTTCCTATTTTTGCCTTCCAGTCCCCTATGATGAAAGGGATATCTTTTTTGGTATTAGTTCTAGAAGGTCTTGTAGGATTTTATAGAACCCTTCAACTTCAGCTTCTTTGGCATCAATAATTGAAGCATAGACTTGAATTACTGTGATGCTGAATGGTTTGCCCTGGAAACAAACTGAGATCATTCTGTCCTTTTTGAGGTTTCACACAAGTACTGCATTTCAGACTCTTTTGTTGACTGTGATGGCTACTCCATTTCTTCTAGGGGATTCTCATCCACAATAGTAGATATAATGGTCATCTGAATTAAATTCACCCATTCCTGTCCATTTTAGTTCACTGATTGCTAAGATGTCTATGTTCACTCTTACCATCTCCTGCTTGACCACACCCAACTTACCTTAATTCATTTACCTGAAATTCCAGGTTCCCATGCAATATTACCATCTTCTTTATAGCAACAGACTTTGCTTTCACCACCAGACATCCACAACAGGAAGTCATTTCTGCTTTGGCCCAGCTGCTTCATTCTTTCTGGAGCTAGTAGTAACTACCCTCTGCTCTTCCCCAGTAGAATATCCGACACCTTCTGACCTGAGGGGTTCATCTTCCAGTGATGTCATACCCTTAACCTTTTTCACACTGATCATGGGGTTCTCCAGGCAGGAATACTGGAGTGGTTGCCATTTTCTCCTCCAGGGGACCATGTTTTGTCAGAACTCTTCACTATGACCCATCTGTCTTGGGGGGCCCTACACAGCATGCCTCAAAGCTTCAAGGAGTTATGCAGGTCCCTTTGTCATGACAAGGCTATCATCCACGAAGGGGAGAAGCAATGACTACCTGGTAGCAATAAATTCCTCTGGCACCCAGATCATGATTCTAAATATCATCTCTGACTAGACTTCTTGATTTATTCCAAATTAAAACCAAAATCTTACACCACAGATGGGATCATCTTGCTGCACCAAAAAAGCAACAAGCTATGAAGGATGAGTGGGGTCCATATCAAAAGGACACAGAAGTCAACATAAAGGGACCCGTGATACCCAAAAAATGGGACAATGTGAACACAAAATGGAATACCTAAAACAATAAATTGAAACACATCAAATTCAAATATAAAAACAAAATTTATCTCTGGGCTTTCTATTTTGTTCCATTGATCTATATTTCTGTCTTTGTGCCAGTACCATACTGTCTTGATGACTGTGGCTTTGTAGTAGAGCCTGAAGTCAGGCAAGTTGACTCCTCCAGTTCCATTCTTCTTTCTCAAGATTGCTTTGGCTATTCGAGGTTTTTTGTATTTCCATACAAATCTTGAAATTATTTGTTCTAGTTCTGTGAAAAATATTGCTGGTAGCTTGATAGGGATTGCATTGAATTTGTAAAATGCTTTGGGTAGTATACTCTTTCTCACTATATTGATTCTTCCGATCCATGAACATGGTATATTTCTCCATCTATTAGTGTCCTCTTTGATTTCTTTCATCAGTGTTTTATAGTTTTCTATATATAGGTCTTTAGTTTCTTTAGGTAGATATATTCCTAACTATTTTATTCTTTTCATTGCAATGGTGAATGGAATTGTTTCCTTAATTTCTTTTTCTACTTTCTCATTATTAGTGTATAGGAATATAAGGGATTTCTGTGTGTTGATTTTATGTCCTGCAACTTTACTATATTCACTGATTAGCTCTAGTAATTTTCTGGTGGAGTCTTTAGGGTTTTCTACGTAGAGGATCATGTCGTCTGCAAACAGTGAGAGTTTTACTTCTTCTTTTCCAATTTGGATTCCTTTTATTTCTTTTTCTGCTCTGATTGCTGTGGCCAAAACTTCCAGAACTATATTGAATAGTAGCGGTGAAAGTGGGCACCCTTGTCTTGTTCCTGACTTTAGGGGAAATGCTTTCAATTTTTCACCATTGAGGATAATGTTTGCTGCGGGTTTGTCATAGATAGCTTTTATTATGTTGAGGTATATTCCTTCTATTCCTGCTTTCTGGAGAGTTTTTATCATAAATGGATGTTGAATTTTGTCAAAGGCCTTCTCTGCATCTATTGAGATAATCATATGGCTTTTATTTTTCAATTTGTTAATGTGGTGAATTACATTGATTGATTTGTGGATATTGAAGAATCCTTGCATCCCTGGGATAAAGCCCACTTGGTCATGGTGTATGATCTTTTTAATGTGTTGTTGGATTCTGATTGCTAGAATTTTGTTGAGGATTTTTGCATCTATGTTCATCAGAGATATTGGCCTGTAGTTTTCTTTTTTTGTGACATCTTTGTCAAGTTTTGGTATTAGGGTGATGGTGGCCTCATAGAATGAGTTTGGAAGTTTACCTTCCTCTGCAATTTTCTGGAAGAGTTTGAGTAGGATAGGTGTTAGCTCTTCTCGAAATTTTTGGTAGAATTCAGCTATGAAGCCATCTGGACCTGGGCTTTTGTTTGCTGGAAGATTTCTGATTACAGTTTCAATTTCCATGCTTGTGATGCAAACTAGTACAGCCACTATGGAGAACAGTGTGGAGATTCCTTAAAAAATTGCAAATAGAACTGCCTTATGACCCAGCAATCTCACTGCTGGGCATACACACCGAGGAAACCAGAATTGAAAGAGACACATGTACTCCAATGTTCATTGCAGCACTGTTTATAATAGCCAGGACATGGAAACAACCTAGATGTCCATCAGTAGATGAACGGATAAGAAAGCTGTGGTACATATACACAATGGAGTATTACTCAGCTGTTAAAAAGAATATATTTGAATCAGTTCTGATGAGATGGATGAAACTGGAGCCGATTATACAGAGTGAAGTAAGCCAGAAAGAAAAACACCAATACAGTATACTGACACATATATATGGAATTTAGAAAGATGGCAATGATGACCCTGTATGCAAGATAGCAAAAAAGACACAGATGTGTATAGCGCACTTTTGGACTCAGAGGGAGAGGGAGAGGGTGGGATGATTTGGGAGAATGGCATTGAAACATGTATACTATCATGTAAGAATTGAATCACCAGTCTATGTCTGATGCAGGATACAGCATGCTTGGGGCTGGTGCACGGGGATGACCCAGAGGGATGTTGTGGGGAGGGAGGTGGGAGGGGGGTTCATGTTTGGGATCGCATGTACACCCATGGTGGATTCATGTCAATGTATGGCAAAACCAATACAGTATTATAAAGTAAAACAAAGTAAAAATAAAAAGTTTTTTAAAAAGAAAAGAAAAAAAGAAAAAAAATCCTTTAAAATGTATCACTGAATAAAAATTAGAACCATAAAAAAAATTTAATGAGTTCATAATTTTAATTTTTAAACAAACTCATCATCACCATCAAATACTGCCAGGGTACAGTTCCTTATTTTGAAAACTAACAAAAAGAAGAATTAGGCACAATATTCAGATGAGGTATGACTTTAAAGACAAATCCCAGACAAAATACACAGAGAAAGAATCAAATTAGAAAATCATCTTTTTGATTATTCCTCTTACCTCTTCATCCTCTAACCCTGGGCAATGAAAGGTCATGATATACCTGGATTATCTTGTATCAGAAAGCAGGTAACTGCTCAAAGAATAATGGAGTCATGTCAAAAGGACCCAGGAGCCAATTCTCAAGGGGCTCTGACTGGCCAAATCAATTTGAGCATCAAAATTTTAAATGATATTAATGGATTATAACTCATTGAGTAAAGTGGGAGAATATAACATACAACACTGCTATAACAATAAATAAGCTGAAAATTTCATGAAGAGCAGGGTATTTAAATAGTTTCAAAGTACCTCTCTGTAAAATATTAAGTAATTACAAAAGGATAAAGAATAACCTCACAGTGGAGAAACCTGGCAGAGGCTACCTTACTCAAGTGATGAAAGTGAATGTCATCAGCAAAGGAACAAATCAAAATCATGAGCCACTTGATACTTTGGAACAAGAACACAGTATCACTTTTGTGACATTTCTGCTACAGTTGCATAACTTGGCTCTAGTCATCAGGAAATACCAGTCAAACACAAATTGAAGGACATACTATGAGTGCTCTGTAATCTTCAAGAAAGCCAAGGCTGTAAAGGTCAAGAAAGAACTGAGAAACAGTTCCAACTCAAAAGAAAATAAAGAAGCTTGACAGCTAAGCCCAGTGCAAGATTCTGAACTGGATCTTTTTCTTATGAAGAATATTACTGAGGTATTTGGCAAAACTTGAATGGGGTCCAAGATTAGATGATAGCAATGTGTCAATATTAATTTACTGATTTCAGTGTTTGAAATGTGGTTATGTAGAATGCCTTTGTTGCAGGAAATACATGAAAGTATTAAAAGATGGCTGAAAAGATCCTTAACAAATTTTCAAATATATAGAAGTGAAGTGGCTCAGTCGTGCCCGACTCTCTGCGAACCCATGGACGATAGCCTACCAGGCTCCTCCGTCCATGGGATTTTTCAGGCAAGAATACTGGAGTGGGTTGCCATTTTCTTCTCCAGGAGATCTTCCTGACCCAGGGATTGAACCCAGGTCTCCTGAATTGTAGGCAGACGAGTTATCATCTGAGCCACCAGTGAAGTCAAATATATAGGAAAAAACAATTTTCTGTACTGTACTTCCAACTGTTCTACAGGCTAAAGATTTATTTTTTAATAGAAAAAGAAAAATCACCATTTTGTAATCACAATTAAATGATTACCTAGATAACAATCAACAATGGATGCTATAATTATAAGGTATCTTGTAATACGATATCTCATAGATTAAGCTTCCATAGGCTCTTCTTTATAGTGGAGGGTTTAGGCTGACTCCACCTGAACCAACTGATCAATCTTAATTTCATCAAATATCAGTTAACAAAGGAAAATATAAATTATGATGTAATAGAATATGAAGAATACAGTAGCCACTATGAAATATCTTTCCCTCAAAATATGAGTGTGAGTCTCATAACGCCTCTAGCTCTAATGAAGAGTGACCAGGAAACACAGGGAATAGACCAGTCATTTAATACCACCACAAGGACACAATCAGCCACACCTACAGTGCAGAACATGCTACTGGACAAACGAGCTGGTCTCTCCAACAGGTCAGTTATGAAGAGGAACCAAAAGTGGTGTATGAGGGAGGACTTAAGTAGAATAAGAGAGTTCAGGGAACGACGCTTACTCTTTGGAAGAAAAGTTATGACCACACTAGATAGCATATTGAAAGGCAGAGACATTACTTTGCCAACAAAAGTCCATCTAGTCAAGGCTATGGTTTTTCCTGTAGTCATGTATGGATGTGAGAGTTGGACCGTGAGGAAAGCTGAATGCCGAAGAATTGATGCTTTGGAACTGTGGTGTTGGAGAAGACTCTTGAGAGTCCCTTGGACTGCAAGGAGATCCAACAAGTCCATCCTAAAGGAGATCAGCCCTGGGATTTCTTTGGAGGGAATGATGCTGAAGCTGAAACTCCAGTACTTTGGTCACCTCATGCAAAGAGTTGACTCATTGGAAAAGACTCTGATGCTGGGAGGGATTGGGGGCAGGAGGAGAAGGGGACAACCGAGGATGAGATGGCTGGATGGCATCACTGACTTGATGGACATGAGTCTGAGTGAACTCTGGGAGTTGGTGACGCACAGGGAGGCCTGGTGTGCTGCGATTCATGGGGTTGCAAAGAATCAGACATGACTGAGCAACTGAACTGAACTGAGGGACATAATAACTGAATGTAACTATGGACCCTGTTTGATCCTGATTTGGATAAACCAGTAGCAAAATAACATCACTGAGATAATCAAAAAGACTTAAACAAGGGCTAGTCATAAAAAATATGAAAAAGCAATTAGTAAAATTTTTAGAATTAATTAATGCATAATAGTTACATTTTTAATTTCTCTTTATAGACTAGAAATGTGTATCAGTGTATTTAGATGATATGATGTTTCAGATTTGCTTTAAAATAGAGAAGCAAAATAAAAGTGATAAAAAAAATAACATTTAGCAAATGTTAACAATTTTTGAAGCTAGGTACAAGTTCATTATGGTCTTCCCTAGTGGCTCAGCAGTAAAGAATCCCCCTGCCAATGAAGGAAATGTGAGTTTGATTCCTGGGTTAGAAAGAGCCCCTGGAGGAGGAAACGGCAACCCACTGCAGTATTCTGGCCTGAGAAATTCCATGGACAGAGGAGCCTTGTGGGCTATAGTCCACAGAGTTGCAAAAGAGTTAGACACAACTAAATACATACATACACACACACACACACACACACACAAGTTCAGTATATTATTCTCTCCTCTTTTGTGTAGATTTAAGAATTCCCATTTTGAAAAAATCAAATATAAAGGCAAAAAATTAGCTTGTTCCATTTCTTTAAATGACTGAATATTTTTATTACCCTTTAATGAAACGTGTGTGTGTGCTAAATCACTCCAGTCGTGTCCAACCCTTGGTGACTCTTTGTGCTGGAGCCCGCCAGGTTCCTCTGTCCATGGGATTCTCCAGGCAAGAAAACTGGAGTGGGTGTCCATGCCCTCCTCCAGGGGATCTTCCCAACCCAGGGATCAAACCCACATCTCTTATGTCTCCTGCATTGGGAGGCAGGTTCTTTACCACTAGTGCCACCTGGGAAGGAAATAAAACATCAACAAAGAAATTTGGGGAGAAGAAAGGACACAAGGAAGGTTTGGCTTATTTCAAATGGTTCAAAATTAAGAAAGAAGTTGTGAATTCACACACACACACACATACCACAGCAACAAACAGACCCCTTAGTTAACACTGGGAAGAGGCACTGCCAGTAGAAGCTTGCTAATGAAAAGTGACGAATGGAGCAAGATCATGATGAGACCATACTTTAAACCCAGTTAAATCCAGGTTCTGCTTTGAATCACTGTAATAAGCCACACACCGAGAGTGGAGAAGGAAACAGCAACCCACTCCAGTATCGTTGCCTGAAGAATTCCATGGACAGAAGAGCCTGGGGGGTTACAGTTTATTGGGTCACCAGGAGTTGGACACGACTGAGTGACTAGCACACGTGCACACACACACACACACACACACACACACACACACACACACACACACACACCTAGTCAGTCTTTAGAGTGAACTCTTGATTCTGCACATAATGCTGCAATTCCCAACTTGGCTCAGACGGTAAAGCGTCTGCCTACAATGCGGGAGACCCGGGTTCAATCCCTGGGTCGGGAAGATTTCCTGGAGAAGGAAATGGCAACTCACTCCACTATTCTTGCCTGGAAAATTCCATGGACAGAGAAGCCTGGTAGTCTACAGTCCATGGGGTCGCAAAGAGTCGGACACGACTGAGCGACTTCACTTTCACTTTCAAAAATACTAAGATAAATCCTTGCTTCCAGCCTTCATATAGAGGTCCCAGCTTACTTTTCAGAAGACTTAGAGTAAAGGAGTCATCACTCCCCCCAGGAGAGAGTAATTCAATTACTACAAGGTCAACTTATCATGAGGATGTCCTTCTACTTATCCAGATTTTGGAACAGATGGCCCCATGGGTCAGGGCTGGACCATCTGCTATGAAATCAGTTATCAAGACTTGTGGAGTTGCAGTATTAAATTCTTTCTATTCTGTTGTTTTCAGTTGCTAAGTCATGTCCAGCTGTTTGTGACTCCTTGGACTGGAGCCTGCCAGGCTTCCTGTCCTTTATTATATTCCAGAGTTTGCTGAAATTCATGTCCACTGAGTCAGTGATGCCTTCCAACCGTCTCATCCTCTGTTGCCCCCTCTTCCTGCCCTCAATCTTCCCTGGTATCAGGGTCTAAAGAAATAAAAACGTGCTAGCATAATGAGAGATACATCCCTGTGCAGAAAATCAATATTCAGAAATGTTTCATTGAAAATAAAATTACTCAATAAATCAAAAATCTTCCAAAGGATTTCTTAAAGAAACTGACTTTACTCCAGCCACAGAACTCTTCCTCACAAACGGACTTTCAGAATATCTTTAATGCAGTAAGAATCTAACAACTGCTCTACTATGTTTAATTAAAAAACAGCAACCCAAAAAGCCCTGCTGAATTCTTTCACCGACTGACAGGGATCATTGTATTCAATCTAGAGCTGCTAAATCTGAATATCAAAGAGTTTCACGTTGCTTGCTCCAAACTACTCAACTGTTACTCCTTGATAGTAAAACAAATAGCTGCAAATTAAAAACTTCAGTTTCCAGCAGCCTTTGTGTTTGGTCTTTTCTTTTCTCTTTCCCCTTAAAAGTCTAGGTCAGGGAATAAAGGTAATCTTTCGGAAGTGAGATAGATGAGCAGAGCAATTCAAAACAAATCCAGAGAGAACCAAGTTTCCTGTGGAGGAAGTAAACATTACTGAGATGTCACCGTGTGTGAAATGTATCTTCTGAGCTTAATATTTCATATTAACTTTTTTTCCCGCTGAAATTTACTTTAGAAAATTCAAGCCAAAACACCCCTTTGGGATCCAGGTGTGTCCTTTACCTTTGACCTCAATAGGAGTTCTACATGTAGGAAAGCAGAAATTGGCTTTTTACAGTAGATCGATAAAAGCTCTCTGGGAATGAGCGGAATGCCTCCCAGAAAGATTTCTGTCTTTACATCTCATAAAATGACCTCGATATCTGGGAGAGAAAATATTCTCTCTATTTTCCCATCCAATTCTATTTTCTCATATCACAGAGACTGCACATTGCTTATACTATTGCCAGTACACCACGACAACCGGGAGAGAGATTTATCACATTCTGATACTCCTCAGTTCAGAGAGGTCTTGCTGCTGTTCCATTTCATTTGTATGCATCTGGAGAACAGAGAAAGTGGGCTCAAATACTCAATATAAGAAAATATTCCATCAAGGAAGTCAGTAAAGACATCGTCTGTCCTGTCTTTTCATCTTTCCTTTCTCCATCCCCATCTTCCCTGCTCATTCAATCCTTTTTTTCACATAAATGCACAGAATTGAACATGCTGTAATATATCCCAGAATTGTGTCCCCTACACTTTAATTATCAGCGCATATTATGGATAAAAAAAAATTCATTCAGACAAATTGACACAAACAATGTACAACCTTCAAATGAACTATACTAAATTTAGGGAAAACATTTTAGATTTTATTTTTCACATATAATTTCCTGAAAAATATTTACACTGAAAGAATGCTGCAAGCTTGCCTGTCTTGGCTTTCCATGAAACAAATGATTTTAAGAAAACTCATGCAATTGGAATTTAGATACCTTGATGTACACAACCCGAAAATTTTTAAAAGTACTTTTTAAAAGCAAGTTGGATTTAAAAAGGAGAAAATCAGAGTTTAGTTTTAAAAATTTTGACCATCAGGAGCTCTCATTTCAAGACCATAGGGGTGTGTGTGTGTGTGTGTGTGTGTGTGTCTGTGTACAACTAAAGCAGTACTATACTATGGCATATATAATGCCAACTTAGCAATTTCCAGATGGGACATGAAGACATGTACCTTTCTGAAGCTTTATTTTGAATTTTATACTTCTGTTCTCCTACCTCAGGCACTTCAGTTAGTGAGTCCAAGTACTCAACTAAGCCCAAATTTTCCCTGGCTTATTCTTATTTCTCTATCTTTGTTCATATACCCCTATACCTGAATTATCTATCCTTGTGACCTAAATCTGGTAGCTGTATGGCTGCTCAGATGTTCATTTTAATTAACTGAAATTATATAAAATTAAAATTTCAGTTCCTCAGTCACCCTTGCTTTATTTCAGGCACTCAGTAGCTGTATTTGGCTAGTTGGTACTATATGAGACACTGAAGATAAAGCACTCACCATCATAGAAAGTTCCACTGGGCAGAGATCATCTATACTATCTTTAACTTTGGACATACTGTCTGTCCCTGCCCCCAATTACTAACAGAAAACACTGCCCAGATAAATCTCATACATCCTTCAGAGCTTCTGCTCTGCTGTTGAATTCTCACCCTTCTGAACTCCACAGCTCTATTTCCAGGCCCCTTGTGCTTCCAATCCTGCTTCGTATTACTAAATCTTTTTCTATATATCTTTTCTCACCAACTACCACACTCATTCAGTCTTCAAATATCCACTGAGTACCCCATGTGGCAGGCACTATTCTGCGTTCTGGCAGGTGATGCTTATCAAGACAGGCAAGAGCGGGAGCTCCTTCAAATCACAAGCCAACACTTTGATTTCTTTAGCACTTAGGACAAACTAAGGACACAAAAAGGGAATGAAAGATACACTTATTAAGCAGCTTTGGAATTCTGTTTTAAAGAAATAAGTTAAAAAAAAATAAGATATATTGTGACAGGAAAGAATTTGATGTCTTCTCCCTGGGTCTACATCCTGAATTATACATTCACTGAGTCACATACATACTGTCGTGTGATTACATTTATGAAAGCATGCCACCAAGTGTATTATTTCAGAAACTTTTTAAACATCACTGTGTTGCTGAGGCAATTAAATATCACATACACTAGGCTATATGTTGAGCTCTTTCATAGAAGAAAATATTTATTTCAAGCATACAAGATGAGGCATATTAGTTACAATAGAGGCTAAGGTGCTTTAACAAAGAGATAAAAACCGTGGCTTACTTCTCTTTCATATAACAACCCCAGGGGGAGAATTCAAGTTTGCTAGGGTAGTTCTGCTACTCAAGGTCCTTCGGGATTACAGGTCCCTGTCATTTTATTGCCCTACCATTCAACAAAGTTATCACTTTCATCTGCATGGGTGAAGCTGGGTCACAAATACATTATGTTCCTACTCAGAAGAAGGGGAAAAAAGAGAGGAAATCCAGAATATATATATAAATATATATATATATATATATATATTTTTTTTTTAAGCAAACAAGTCTGAAGTTGTCCACACAGTTCATATTCCCAGTCCACCAGTGATAACTTAGATTTATGGGCACTCTAGACCAAAAGAATTTGGGGAAATGTAGTCTTAACTAGATAGTTATTTGCTCCTAAAGAATGAGAAAATGGAATGGTGGAAGGAAGGGGTGTCTGCCAGTGAAATTATTTTAGCTATATTACCGGGAGAAGCTATTCTCTTCGGTTATATCCCATTCATACATAATACATTAAGGAACTACGAAAAGAATTATAATGCTAAGAATGTACCTGTTGAGGAAAGCACTACCGCGTTCTATTCAGAATTCATATTGTCATTTTCCATACATTTACATATGACCTGGAATAAAGCTGATAAAAGAAACGCTTACCAGTTAACAGTAGGATGCAATAAATGCTCTTGACTTACCAAATTACTATAATATATGTACATACATGAACCTTCTTCAAAGAGCATATGACTTCAGAGGTGATCAGCAGAATACGGCATAAACAGAGATGCAAGTCCATACTGCATTTAGCATAAGCTCAGATAAAATTATGAGGTATGCGATTTATGTCATCTCTTCTTTCTCTCTATTTCAACACTCAGCATCTACCAAAAAACACCAGCAACTCTTTAAAGGCTCTTTAAACAAGAACACTTTGAAAATTCTTGTCCCTGTAGGAAAAAAGACTATATCTGAAACTCCTTAATACCTGAGTATAAGTTTGTTCAAGTCACATTCTTCAAAGAATATTAACATTTTAATGGAGGTTTAGGGGGAAAAAAAGAACACAAATGACTGAATCTGAAATGGGCACATTTCAGGATTTAGACTCTTATATGAGGAAAGTGCTTAGGGTAAATTTTTTCCTGCTGGCTTTTACAAGTCATACAACATAAGGAATCAGTTCATTGTAACTGACACATAGACTACCCTTCCGCATTCACATTATTAAACCACTAAACGTTTGCATTGTCTCCTTTCTGTGCCACTTCAAGTGTGCAGCTTTACCCTGAGGACAAAGCCTTCCACCAAGTATACTCTGACACAGCCACCAGGGACAAACTAGTGAGCTCAATGTTCCCTTAAATTATTATGTTCTAGAATTTTAGTTTGACAGTAACTCAGAAAACTGTAAGAATATTGCCTGTTGCCAACCTTGAGAAATACCTTACTGAACCCAGTCCTTGGCAATGTTACTGAGACTCAAATATTAATCTACCCACTTGTCCCAGCTGGCAACCAGACTGCAGCTACCATAAAAAGATAGAAGATAGATAGATAGATAGATAGATACATACATATATACATACATACATAGACAGAAAAATGTGATTTGTGCTCATTTCTTCAAATCCACAGGCTGTTCAACCATTTCCAGAGGTTACAGAAAATCTGTGATGATGTTGGAAGCTCTTTAGGAGTAAAATTCTGACAAAGAAAATACAATGTTCCTGGTGTTTAGAATCACATAAAGCAACAATTTATTATGACCCCTTACATCCTTGATTCGGCTGGAACAGCCAGACAGTTTTTGCTTGGAGTCTCTTATTGATTGCATTTGGCAAGTACCTGGGGCTTAATTTATCCAAGGACTCTATTGGACTGATATCTAGATGGCTCAACTGATACTGACTGCATGATGAGACATCGATAGAGCTGCTATCCAAGGCTCCTACCCATGACCTCCACATGTGTGTGCTCAGTTGCTCAGTCATGTCCGACTCTTTGTGACCCCATGGACTGTAGCCCGCCAGACTCCTCTGTCCATGGGATTTTTCTAGGCAAGAAATGGGTTGCTATTTCCTACTCCATGGGATCTTCCCCACCTAGGGATTGCACCCGTGTCTCTTAGGTCTCCTGAATTAGCAGGCAGATTCTTTACCACTACACCACCTGGGAGGCCCCGACATGCACATGTAGCTTAAGCTTTACACTGTGGTGACTTCATTCCGAGAGTGTCTATTCCAAGAGAAGCTGCAATTTTCTCAGGGTGTAGGCCTGAAAACTGGGACAGCATCAACCCTGCCTTATTCCACGGTCTAAGCAGTCACATAGCTCACCCAGATTCAAGCGGAGGGGACCGCAAACTCCCCTTCTCAATGGAGAAGGGTCAGACCATTTATGGACACCTTTAATTGGTCACGCATGGCCACATACTCACTATGGATGGAAAATAAGAGCCCAGAGATCATTAAGAACATATTTTTGGCATTACTAGATAATTAAACTAAAAGTGATACTTCATAACAAAATAATTTACTTCAAATTATTTCACATGAAGTTCATCTGGCCTCTAAGGAATTACAGAAGTCCTGTTATGATTATTACTTTGTAAGTTATGGTGTTCTCTTCAACAGAAGCAACAAGCTTGATAATTAAAGTGAGATCCTAAGGTAGCAATAAATATAAAAATAGGAACTTAATAGTTATATTCAGTGCAGTTCAGTTCAGTCGCTCAGTTGTGTCCAACTCTTTGTGACCCCATGAATCACAGCATGCCAGGCCTCCTTGTCCATCACCATCTCCCAGAGTTCACTCAGACTCACGTCCATCGAGTCCGTGATGCCATCCAGCCATCTCATCCTCTGTCATCCCCTTCTCCTCCTGCCCCTAATCCCTCCCAGCATCAGAGTCTTTTCCAATGAGTCAACTCTTTGCATCAGGTGGCCAAAGTACTGGAGTTTCAGCTTTAGCATCATTCCTTCCAAAGAAATCCTAGGGTTGATCTCCTTCAGAATGGACTGGTTGGATCTCCTTGCAGTCCCAGGGACTCTCAAGAGTCTTCTCCAACACCACAGTTCAAAAGCATCAATTCTTTGGTGCTCAGCCTTCTTCACAGTCCAACTCTCACATCCATACATGACCACTGGAAAAACCATAGCCTTGACTAGATGGACCTTAGTCAGCAAAGTAATGTCTCTGCTTTCAAATATGCTATCTAGGTGCATCATAACTTTTCTTCCAAGGAGTAAGCATCTTTTAATTTCATGGCTGCAGTCACCATCTGCAGTGATTTTGGAGCCCCCAAAAATAAAGTCTGACACTGTTTCCATTGTTTCCCCATCTATTTCCCATGAAGTGATGGGACCGATGCCATGATCTTCGCTTTCTGAATGTTGAGCTTTAAGCCAACTTTTTCACTCTCCACTTTCACTTTCATCAAGAGGCTTTTTAGTTCCTCTTCACTTTCTGCCATGAGGGTGGTATCATCTGCTTATCTGAGGTTACTGATATTTCTCCCAGCAATCTTGATTCCAGCTTGTGTTTCTTCCAGTCCAGCGTTTCTCATGATGTACTCTGCATATAAGTTAAATAAGCAGGGTGACAATATACAGCCTTGACATACTCCTTTTCCTATTTGGAACCAAGTCTGTTGTTCCATGTCCAGTTCTAACTGTTGCTTCCTGACCTGTATATAGATTTCTCAAGAGGCAGGTTAGGTGGTCTGGTATTCCCATCTCTTTCAGAATTTTCCACAGTTATATTCAGAATACACTAAATTACAAAGAAAGGAAAAGTGAATAAATCTTCCATGAAAAAGCAACAAGGATAAATTTTAATTGATGTATCAGCTAGCACCTGTTCATCATTCAAAGGGAAGTCGCTCAGTCGTGTCTGACTCATTGTGACCCCATGGACTGTAGCCCACCAGGCTCCTCCGTCCATGGGATGTTCCAGGCGAGAGTACTGGAATGAGTTGCCATTTCCTTCTCCAGGGGATCTTCCCGACCCAGGAATCGAACCCAGGTCTTCTGCATCATAGGCAGACGCTTTATTGTCTGAGCCACCAGGGAAGTTCATCATTCAAAGTGAATTTTAAATGCTGCCGGTGCTGCTGTACCATCATAAAGTCGTGTCTGACTCTAATGATCTATGGACTGTAGGACCAGGTTCCTCTGTCCATGGACTTACCCAGGTAAGAATACCAGAGTGGGTTGCCATTTCCTTCTCCAGGGGATCTTCTGACCCAGGGATCATTCCGTGTCCCCTGCATTGCAGGTGGATTCTTTACCTAAACAGATCTAAAATTTTCCAAATATATTCCATTAAACATTTGTAAAACAAAAATGTGTGCAGCTTGCTTGTCAATGCCATTTTCTCTTTCTGGGCCTCCGTACATACCCCACCTCCCTTGTGGTTGGTAAGGGCTATATGACTGGGTTTTAGTCAGTGGAATGTGTGCAGAATTGATGTGCACCACTTTCAAAACTGTCTGCAAAACCACCTGTATGATTCTGCATGCTTTCTTTTGGCTTCTTAGCTAAGCAGATGAAAGAGCGTGGACTCCCAGAAGCCTCTAAGGGTCAACCAAAACAAGTCACCTTCTAGTAGAGATTTACCCTGTCCACAACTAATCTATTTCTGCTTTATTAACTATGCCAAAGCCTTTGACTGTGTGGATCACAATAAACTGTGGAAAATTCTTTAAGACGTGGGAATACCAGACCACCTGACCTGCCTCTTAAGAAACCTATATGCAGGTCAAGAAGCAACAGTTAGAACTGGACATGGAACAACAGACTGGTTCCAAATAGGAAAAGGAGTATGTCAAGGCTGTATATGGTCACCCTGCTTATTTAACTTATATGCAGAGTACATCATGAGAAAAGCTGGGCTGGAAGAAGCACAAGCTGGAATCAAGATTGCTGGGAGAAATATCAATAACCTCAGATATGCAGATGACACCACCCTTATGGCAGATAGTGAAGAGGAACTAAAAAGCCTCTTGATGAAAGTGAAAGTGGAGAGTGAAAAAGTTGGCTTAAAGCTCAACATTCAGAAAACGAAGATCATGGCATCTGGTCCCATCACTTCATGGGAAATAGATGGGGAAACAATGGAAACAGTGTCAGACTTTATTTGGGGGGGTTCCAAAATCACTGCAGATGGTGACTGCAGCCATGAAATTAAAAGACGCTTACTCCTTGGAAGAAAAGTTATGACCAACCTAGATAGCATATTCAAAAGCAGAGACATGACTTTGCCAACAAAGGTCCCTCTAGTCAAGGCTACAGTTTTTCCAGTGATCATGTATGGATGTGAGAGTTGGACTGTGAAGAAAGCTGAGTACCGAAGAATTGATGCTTTTGAACTGTGGTGTTGGAGAAGACTCTTGAGAGTCCCTAGGACTGCAAGGAGATCCAACCAGTCCATTCTAAAGATCAGCCCTGGGGGTTCTTTGGAAGGAATGATGCTAAAGCTGAAACTCCAGTACTTTGGCCACCTGATGCAAAGAGTTGACTCATTGGAAAAGACTCTGATGCTGGGAGGGATTAGGGGCAGGAGGAGAAGGGGGACGACCCAGGATGAGATGGCTGGATGGCATCACTGACTCGATGGATGTGAGTCTGAGTGAACTCTGGGAGATGGTGATGGACAGGGAGGCCTGGAGTGCAGCAGTTCATGGGGTCGCAAAGAGTCAGACACAATTGAGCGACTGAACTGAACTGAACTGAACAACTAATATAACCAAGAAAAAAAAATCCTTTGTTTTGCCAAACCACTGATATAAGGGAGTTGCTTGTTACAGCCACTGATATTAAACAAACTGATTAATATAGAAAGTAAAAGTTAGCATCCCACTTCCCTTCTAAAACACACTGTAATCACCTTCTTTGGAAAGCTTAATGTATCACAGGAATTCAAAGTTGACAGGCACCATAGATGTCATATGGCTGATCTATTTTCTTGATGCCAGTAACCACACTGCCGCCAGTGAATGAAACGCTTATAAACAGCCATACTCAGAGAACTATACATTGCAGAAAACAGGAGTGTAGAAGCCTATGTTGCCGTGGCAACAAGAACATAATTCCATTTCAAAAGGATCACCAGCTACTGTATGAAAAATAACACTTCTTTTCCAAGCAAGCTTTTTAAAATGTTGCATGCAGGATGGAAGGCATCGAACATCTCACTGTGAAAACCCTGTTACATTCTTGGTACTAGCAATACCAACTGTAACAAATAGTAAAAAGCCACTTTGGTTTCTCTAGGTATTAATGTGAGTGCCAACAATAAATAGCATGAAACTTCCAGATAATGTATCATTTCCTCTGCTAGGGAATAAAGTAGTTTTTCCTTGAACAGTAATAGTCATGCAAGTTCAATAGTTTCCTCAAATTAAAATGTTTTGCTCTAATGTATTAACCTCATGAACAACCTTATGTGCCTAAAGCCTTATTGTTTTAAATACAGTCCTCAAAATTACATGATACCGATGTTCTCTGAAGCTACAACATAGTAATGTTACAGATATTTTAGAATTATAAGTAACCCTACAGATCATTTAGCCCAAATTATTCATATTAAGGATTAGAAAACTGAGGCTCAGAGACGTTTAATGTCACAGAATTAATTAAGATGATCTTGTACTATTAATATTATACACTTTTGTACTACTGCATTGTGGGTACTATTTTCATACTGTAGAGTATTTTCTATTAAAAAATAAAGTACTCGCACTTCTGGAAATTACTTTAGAATGTTTGCTGCTGCTACTGCTGCTAAGTCGCTTCAGTCGTGTCTGACTCTGTGCGACCCTATAGATGGCAGTCCACCAGTCTCCCCCGTCCCTGGGATTCTCTAGGCAAGAACAATGGAGTGGGTTGCCATTTCCTTCTCCAATGCATGAAAGTGAAAAGAGAAAGTGAAGTCGCTCAGTCGTGTCTGACTCTTAGCAACCCCATGGACTGTAGCTTACCAGGCTCCTCCATCCATGGGATTTTCCAGGCAAGAGTACTGGAGTGGGGTGCCACTGCCTTCTCCGAGAATGTTTACATAACCAATATCATAATCTCTAGGGATTTTTTCAAAACTTTGCCAAGATTATACTTCAGCATATAGAAGTAACTTCTAATGTAATCTTTTTAACTGTAAGGAGTTTAATGAAAGAATAAATTTATCTCTTAATTATTAAAAACTTCCTTGTTCCTTATTATCTTTTAAGAACCTGATACTGTAAAACTTTATCAAGTTCCTAATACTTGTACAAGAAATTATCTAACAAAAATCACCCATTATTATAAATGTAGCATTATTTTAAATGGCTTTATTATTCCAACTGTAAACATTAACTGAACTACTCAACATTAAAGTCCACCTTTGGTGAATAGATAATAATACTTTTATTAGAGTATCTGAAATCAAAATTTTTTAAATTTCATAATAGCAATGATATAATATTTAATGTTTAAAGTTCTTCAAAGCTGTCTGAAAACAATTCACTTATCAAACTTGATAGATGTGCTGTTGAAATTTCACTTACTATTCATTTTCTTAGCAAACATGTTTTTCACTGAAAATATATAAAAGTACATTTAGGTAAGCACCTCTTAAAATTAGTTTAAATTTATAATTAAGAGAAATTCTAAATAAAATATTTTTATATATTAATACTGATTTAACATTTAAGTAACAAGAAAAATAGATCTGGGAGAAAATATTTATTGTGATATTTTCTAAACTGAAAAAATAGGGAAGCCAAGAAAAGAGTTGATAAACAAATATATCCTTTCCACCAGCCCTTTATCAGCACTAATTATTTTTAAGCCTTAGCATTGTGGAGCAATCAATTTAGAAATCAGATCTATCAATATTATGAGCCAAGAAATTCCTCATGTATTTTAGGTAAAGGGAAAAAGGAAAAATTATGGAGAGTGGTAAACATATGGACTGATAATGCTTCCTATCTTTTAAGGCCACCAGAGGCTTCCTTGGGACTTTCCAGGTAGCGCTGGTGATAATCAAGAACACGCCTGATAATGCAGGAGAGGTCAGAAACTCGGGTTCAGTCCCTGGGTTGGGAGGACCTCCGGGCAAAGGGAATGGCAACCTGGTCCAGTATTCTTGCCTGGAAAATTCCTGGACAGAGGATCCTGGCATGCTGCAGTCCATGGGGTAATCACAAGAGTCGGACATGACTGAGTGCCTGGACAGCAGCAGGCCTCTTTCTGCAGCCTCCAGTTCCCTCTGTAACTGTCTACCTCTTTTATATCACAGCCCAAAACAGTCAGGTCATGAGGTGGACCAACCCCTCCCCGATGCCCCCATCATCACACACACACACACACACACAAATGCTGAAAAGGAGATTCAGCCTTCCTGCCACTACTGGCCATTTTTTAGGAATAAGATCTGAATAAAAACAGATGCTATGTATTAGAAACACCTACCAGTTAGCTCATCCTATAAAACACACATGCCTAATTTGATGCTTATTTAATAAACGTTAAATTTAACCTTTCTTTAACCCTTTCAATTATGGCAAAATTAGCATGGCATTGGAAAGAGATTGTCATTCACACTTCATTTTCCAAAAAATAGAAGTAATGATTACCCAATGGGAGAAAATAATTTTAGGAGCAGGAGAGGATTTAGAAACTATCCCTTTCTCAAAAGGACAATCTGGTCTCCTTATTCACACGAATATCTGTGTTGAGTTACTGACAGAATGACATAAATGTGATTAAAAGTCATCAACATAGCTATCATCATCATCTGGACCAAATACCATCCATCACATTTGTCTCTGTCTCAGTACGAACATTCTTTCTTTTTTAATTTTCATTTTTACTTTATTTTACTTTACAATACTGTATTGATTTTGCCATACTTTGACATGAATCCACCACAGGTGAACATGAGTTCCCAATCCTGAACCCCCTCCCACCTCCCACCCCATATCATCTCTCTGGATCATCCCCGTGCACCAGCCCCAAGAATCCTGTATCCTGCATCAAACCTAGACTGGTGATTCATTTCTTACATGATAGTATACATGTTTAAGTGCCATTCTCCCAAATCACCCCACCCTCTCCCTCAGAGTCCAAAAGTCTGTTCTATACATCTGTGTCTCTTTTGCTGTCACATGTACAGGGTTATCATTACCATCTTTCTAAATTCCATATATATGTGTTAGTATACTGTATTGGTGTTTTTCTTTCTGGCTTACTTCACTCTGTATAATCGGCTCCAGTTTCATCCATCTCATCAGAACTGATTCAAATGTATTCTTTTTAATGGCTGAGTAATACTCCATTGTGTATATGTACCACAGCTTTCTTATCCATTCATCTGCTGATGGATATCTAGGTTGCTTCCATGTCCTGGCTATTATAAACAGTGCTGCAATGAACATTGGAGTACATGTGTCTCTTTCAATTCTGGTTTCCTTGGTGTGTATGCCCAGAAGTGGGATTGCTGGGTCATAAGCCAGTTCTATTTGCAATTTTTTTAAGGAATTTCCACACTGTTCTCCATAGTGGCTGTACTAGTTTGCATTCCCACCAACAGTGTAAGAGGGTTCCCTTTTCTCCACACCCTCTCCAGCATTTATTGCTTGTAGACTTTTGGAATGCAACCATTCTGACTGGTGTGAAATGGTACCTCATTGTGGTTTTGATTTGCATTTCTCTGATAATGAGTGATGTTGAGCATCTTTTCTTGTGTTTGTTAGCCATCCGTATGTCTTCTTTGGAGAAATGTCTATTTAGCTCTTTGGCCCATTTTTTGATTGGGTCATTTATTTTTCTGGAATTGAGCTGCATAAGTTGTTTGTATATTTTTGAGATTAGTTGTTTGTCAGTTGCTTCATTTGCTATTATTTTCTCCCATTCAGAAGGCTGTCTTTTCACCTTGCTTATAGTTTCCTTTGCTGTGTAGAAGCTTTTAATTTTAATCAGATCCCATTTGTTTATTTTTGCTTTTATTTCTAGTATTCTGGGAGGTGGATCATAGAGGATCCTGCTGTGATTTATGTCAGAGAGTGTTTTGCCTATGTTCTCCTCTAGGAGTTTTATAGTTTCTGGTCTTACGTTTAGATCTTTACAAGTGGTGCTGGGAAAACTGGTCAATCACTTGAAAAAGAATGAAACTAGACCACTTTCTAACACCACACACAAAAATAAACTCAAAATGGATTAAAGATCTAAAAGTACAAACATTCCTAACACAGTCATAGAAAGTGTAAGCTATTTGTAGTTTCTGTTTTGTTTTGACTTCAGAATAATGCTTTCTGCCCATCTAATATAGTAAGAACAATGAGTAAACATAACAAGAAATTATAAACTCAAACTCCATTTTTTAATGTATTTATATTTTTAATATAACCAGAAGACCACATTTCTCCACCGCCATCGCTTTCTAGAATACCACGAAGTCTACTCCAACATGGGGATTCAGGAATCCACCCATCTCTCTGCCAGTTCAGTTGCCTAGGGCAAGACATTGTTTGGTTTTCCTTCATCTCTTTTCCCTCATCAGTTCTGCTCCATAACTTAACTTGAGCACATCATCACTTCTCTATAGAAAAGCAGCAGTCATCATTGAAGATATTTGTGATGTACAAAACTGAAAACTAATGAGGTGAGAAAGATTAAGGGACTGTGAGTAACTCATCGCCTGGGCACTGAACAGGAGTAAGTGAATGCAAAGTGGCTCTGAAATGTGCAAAAACAATCGGCTGAACTTCTTAGGCGCTATGAATTATATTTTCAAGCTTCTAAATCCGCCTCCTAAAACGAATTTCAGAATTTTTGTTAGACTCTGTTCTGGATGTATCCTATAACGTTTATATGGGTAAGGAAGGAGTGATAATTAGCTCTGGTCATCCCCTTGCCAACCTTCAGTGTATTTCCAGTACCAGTTCCTTCAAGACACTGGTCAACTCCCCTCACTTTCCTTTTCCTCTAGTAGGAATCACCACTCCAGGTTAGAAGCCCTAAGAATATCTATGTCTCCTGAACAAGGAAGCTTTCAGAGTTTATCTGTCAATGGGTACTGTGATTTGCATTATTTTATTTTAGTCATTAAGAACAGGATAAAACTTTAATTCATATTTTTAGATATTTGTTGCTTAGAGAAAAATGGAAACAGTAAAATCCACCACCCTCAACTTTACCAAATCACTGAAAAATACCAAACCAGATTAAGTTAACAGCCACAAAACTAAAGTATAATCTACCAACATGAGTTATGAAATTTATAAATTCATTTCACATATGAAGAAAGTTAAAGACTACAGGAGAATATATTTGTAAAATAATACATAAGACTTTCTGAATCGAATGAAATGGTTCTATAAGATGGCTGAATGTGCTCTAACATTTAATTTGTATGTAAAATAGCCATGTTTATTAGTTTCTGTATAACTTTGTAACCTGTTATGTAATAGTTTCACTTCATTATATTTTCACATGGTCAACAAATATTTTAGAGATACTTACTTATTCAGAGGTCTAAATAGTGTTTATAGGAACATTTGCTCAGTCATGTCTGACTCTTTGCGACCCCACAGACTGCAGCCCACCAGGGTCCTCTGTCCACGGGGATTCTCCAGGCAAGAATACTGGAGTGGATGGTCATGCCCTTCTCCAGGGGACCTTCCCAACACAGGGATGGAACCCAGGTCTCCCGCACTGCAGGAGGATTCTTTACCAACTGAGCCACCAGGGAAGCCCTTGGATATAATGGAATTCCTCAAATACACAGCAGCACATAGAGTTTTGTGAGATAAAAGGATAAAGATTAATAAAATATGTACACCTGTATAGCATTTTTAATGTGCTGGAAAGATGCTATGTACATGTAACATTTGAATTAATAAAATGCTACATATACTGCAGACATCTTTATGTAAAACCAAAGCATTTGATAAACAGCCCTGAAGACCTCCACACATGTATATGCCTATTAAATCATTGTGTACATGAATATTACTTATTTAGATCATTCCAAGTACCTGAGAGCCTGATTTTTAGAAAGAAAATGGACTATCACACTCAGCAAACAGATTAAAAATGACAATGACATTTCTTTTGGTTACTCTTTCCCAGTTAGTCTATTCTTGCTGGTGAAGGTACTCAAAGAAGTAAGATGAACAAGACCTTCTCCAGAGATCTTCACTTGCTGAAGGAGGAATGTAAGCTCCACCCATCCTTTTTTGCAGAATTTCTTTTAAAAAAAAAAATCTGAATAGGCTGTTGAGTTTTCATAGATACTTGGGTCCTTTTTTTTTATTAAAAATAAATAAATAAATGAGTCTTAATTTAACCTTTGAGAAAGGCCAAAGTCATCACCCATATTCACATTATTAGCTTTTTCCTGTTTGACTTCTAAACACTTTCTAATTCTCAAGGGAGCCAGGGATTATTAAAAAAAAATAATAAGAAGAAGCACTGCATATTGGGGGCAGGGGTGGGGGGGGAAGAAAACGTAAGCAAACATCCTCAAGAAGAATTGAAGAGTGGAATCTCATTATATTGCTTCTTGGCCGCAAGATAGCATCTACTCAACCTGCCAGCTATTTGCGTCTATTCTAGGCGATTTGGTTTGCCTGCCCTCCCTAACGCATGCCTTCCTCAAGCACACCTTCAGGCATTATGAAGATTAGGAGGCAGAAAGCCGGAGAGAGGGAGCCTTGGCTATTGTCTTGAAATTCGATTTTCTTTTTCTGATCAAATGTCCATTTTCTATATTTTACACATATTGTCAAGAAAGCCTAGCATACTTTTTCTGGTGGTAATAGTTACCACCAGGGAACTATTAAGGGCTATCAAAAGAGATGCCCAAGTCTCTCTGGTGAGCACCCTGTTGATGATGAATTTACAGTGATAGCTCAGTGCAAAGACAAAAAAAAAAGAAGGCAACTGGCAACTCAATTTTAAATATTTCAGGCGGCAATAGACTCCTACTAGCTATTTCTAGGTCTGTTTTATGTCTTCTTTAAAAATTCATCTTTAATGGGGAAACACATGGAGTGCACTAGGGGGTCCCATGGTTCTGCCTTTAGTTTCAATAGTGGTTGAACCGAACAGACCCAGGTTTTGTTTTTTTTTTCCTGCAGCAAAAGAAAGGGGGGTGGGGGTGGGGGGGAACTATTCTAAATTTTTACCCAAGGAAGGGCCTATATAAATACTTTTGTTTTCTTTTACTCTCAGAAATATAAGGCTAGTTCAAACTGAGAAAAGAATAAAGCTGAAAAGATTTTTTTAAATGAGACCTGCACATAACGGTCTAGTCTTCTCCTCCCCGTTCTTTACCTTTTTAACCAATAATTGAAAACCCTGTAACTTGCACTTTCAACTCCCTAAGTTCTTCTGGAGTACAGTGTTTTCCAGCATATTACACATCACTGCACATGTTAAATGTATTTTTTATTTAAATGTCTTCTTTTCCATTAATAGCTTAAGCCTGTAGGCCCTGCATTGTGAGTACTTATGCTATAGTGAGCAAATGAGTCCCTGAAATCAGTTTGCTATAGTGCCACGGGGAGAGAGCCAACAGAACTGAAAAACTGCGGAACGGAGGACCTCTGCTGGCAGTTTCGTGGCACGATTTTCTTAAACCCGTGTAATACAAGAGGGAAGGGGAAGTTATCTACTTAATACTTAGAAACCTTTGATTGCCTTCCTAAAATTTTATTTACAGCTTCTGCCACATTTTCAGCAATTTGCATCTTTCATTTCCACAGTAGTTGCTTTACTTTCTGAAAAAAAAAAAAACATGGAAAGGAAGACCATTGGGTGAAAACATTAATTTTAATATTATTAATGTTCCAGCAAACTAAATTTGTTCATGAATAATGCTTCAGATTTTCTTAACATGGGAGCTGTACATAAGTATATATGCATAAGGAGGCATAGATATAGATAGGTAATCCTCATGATATAGAACATGGAATTTTGTATCAAAATCTAGTAGTTTTATAATTACTAAGAAAATTCTCATTTTCCAGAAGCTAGATTTGTTTTATATTCAACATACACCTAGCTAGCATTGGAAGCCAAGTTTTCTTCTAAATGTCAGTTCAGTTCAGTTCAGTTCAGTCAGTCAGTCGTGTCCGACTCTGCGACCCCATGAATCTCAGCACGCCAGGCCTCCCTGTCCATCACCAACTCCCGGAGTTAACACTATTTTAAACTTGAAAAGGCAATTGTACTGGTTATCCGTCGCTCCACTTCACAGCTAATGTTGCTTACCTGTGCATTCCCTCTAGTATCAGTAAGTCACAGATCACTCTAACTGAAAGAGACCTTAAAAGTCATGTCGCCCAACCCTTTGGTTTTACAAAGAAGAATCTGAGATTGGTGGAGGTCAACAGCCACCTCTGCCTGTTCTCGCCAAGTCTGGACCAAATGAACAAATAACTGCCCAAGGCCTTCTCAGCTTCTAGGGAAAAGAGAGAGCAGAGTCCCAGCCCTGGGCCACCGTGACCCAGTCCTCTGTGAAGGCAAGAAGACTTAAAGTGCTTCTGATTTCAGGCATTCCAACCACTAGGAAGACGTTTGCATCGAGAGGCAAGAGCAACAGTGATGACCGTTACAAACGTTATTGAGCACCGAAAACGTGCCAGGCAGGCACAGTTCTAAGCACCTTACATGGGATAGCTCGTGTAGTCATCACACCAACCCCGCGCAGGGGATAAACTTGCTGGTATAATTGAGGAAACGGAGGCACAGGGCTAGCATCACTAGACCAAGGCCACTAAGTCACATCCATGCGGTGGAGATCCAGAGCTCACATGCTTAACCCTACACTCTGAGAAAATATATAAAGCCCTAAAATTGGTCCCAAAGGGTCCACCTTGAATTTTATAGCTGGTCTGTCTGACCTTGAATCAGAAAGTGATCTTCTATAGCCCAATCCCATTAGATCTAGAATTCTGGTATTTTAAAAGCTGGGGAGAGCCTCATTAAGCATGTAGTCTGGTGGCCCTTCATCTCTTTTGGTTTATAGACTTATTTGAAAATCTGTGAAAAGGAATAAAACTGGTTCTCTGAAAAAAAAAAAACATTCACTGCATAAACACACACGACGGCACAGCAGCAGACCCATGCGCAATATAATTTCGTGGTGTTTATGGAATCTTTGAATACTCATTTATGGACCTTAGGGGACCATAGGATTCTGATTCTGACTTAGCCCAACATTCACAATTCATGTTTTATGTGAAGTTTTTGATCTCATATCTCTGTAGCCAAAACAAATATGCCAGTCTTATAAATGTCCAATCTTACAAATGTCAGTGCTGTCCAACTGTTTCACACGCCAGCACGTCTAGAAAATATTATTATGACACACAGGCATAAAGAAAGAAGCTTTCTCATAACCAGAAGTGACAAGCTCCAAGAACTCAGCCTCTCCAGACCTCCCCAACCACCCAAAGCATTAAGAAAAGTCAATATCTCAACGTACCCAATTCACAACACACCAGTTCGGAGGTGCTGGCTCAGAAGCCTCCAATAGATAGCAAAGAATGAACACGCTTAGGAGACCAGTGTTTAAATTTCCCTCTCAATTCTAAATCTGCTTCAAATTCTCACCCCTGACCACTAGCCCAGACTAGTTTAAATTTTAACCCTTACTTCCCAAATCTTCCAAATAATGGCTATGTGTATTGATTCCCACTCAAGACTATGCTTTTTCCAGGAGTCATGTATGGATGTGAGTTGGACTATAAAGAAAGCTGAGTGCTGAAGAATTGAAGCTTTTGAACTGTGGTGTTAGAGAAGACTCTTGAGGGTCCCTTGGACTGCAAGGAGATCCAACCAGTCCATCCTAAAGGAAATCAGTCCTGAATATTCTTTGGAAGGACTGACACTGAAGATGAAACTCCAATACTTTGACCACCTGATGTGAAGAGCTGACTCATTGGAAAAGACCCTGATGCTGGGAAAGATTGAAGGTGGGAGGAAAAGGGGACGACAGAGGATGAGATGGCTGGATGGCATACCGACTCGATGGACATGAATCTGAGTAAGCTCTGGGAGTTGGTGATGGACAGGGAGACCTGGTGTGCTGCAGTCCACAGGGTCACAAAAAGTCAGACATGACTGAGCGACTGAACTGAACTGAACTGATTGATTGTTGCAAAACAAATAAACCCAAATTTAGTGACTTAAAGGAAAGTACTTGTTATCTCACTGTCTGGGTGGGTCAGAAATTTATGAGCAGCTTAGCTCTGTGATTCTGACTTGTGGTCTTTCACAAGGCTGCAGTTAGAGTACCAGCTAGGGCTGCAGTTTCTGGGGCTACTTCCAAGCTTAATCAGAGGCCTGTTGGCAAGAAGCCTCAGACCCTCCCCACCCTCTCGTGGGGGCTACAAGAACATGTCCTCTCTGACATCGAGCTATACAAAGGGAGACAGAGAGCCTCAAATGAAAACTGCAATCTTTGTATCTCCTAACCTCAGAAGTGACACCACTGCTGTATTTCATTGTCACCCAAACCAACTCAGGCAAGTGTGGAATGGAAATGAACAGAGTTGTAACCACTAGGAGGTGGGACCCTAAGAGACATCTCAGATGCGGCCACCAGACTGGGGGTTACTGAGTGCCTGATTTGTTATGAGCACTTTAAATTTACTCGGCATTATCTCATTGCATTTTTGCAACAGCACTCTGATATAGAGATCTCCTTTTATGGTTAAGACTAAACCCAGAAAGATTAATTGCCCAAGATCATACAGGTAATCAAGCCTATCCATCTTTAAGGATTCACATTCTTTTCAATACATTTTTATGTTGTGCTTTGCCTTCTGAACCTCAATTTTTCTGGACCCCAGTTCTGATGTATAAAGCCCCTCCCACTCTTCTCAGATCTGACCCAGTATCCTATTTGGATGTGAGAGTTGGACCATAAAGAAAGCTGAGCACCAAAGAATTGATGCTTTTGAACTGTGGTGTTGGAGAAGACTCTTGAGAGTCCCTTGGACTGCAAGGAGATCAAGCCAGTAAATCCTAAAGGAAACCAGTCCTAAATATTCACTAGAAGGACTAGTGCTGAAGCTGAAGCTCCAATACTTTGGCCACCTGATGCAAAGAACTGACTCATTTGAAAAGTGCTGGCGATGGAATGAAACACCAACACTGCAGAGTGGGTTGAATCTTTGTATTTTAACACTTGCTTCTTACAGCTTCTTTATTTTATATCCCTTGCACAACAATCTACAGGGCAAGTTGCCAAACACCATAATTCAGCGACTATGCAGTGCGCAGGCGCAGGGCGAGATAACCTTTACCTTGACTTATTTAGGGCAGCTAAGACTTTGTTTTGGGGAACTTCCTTATCAACTTGGAATCCATTTTGTCCCTGGGTCTGTTCCTTTTGAGGAATCAGAAAAACATCCTTGTGTGCAAGAAATGTTCTTTTCCCATGGGAACAAACAGAGGATTCTTAGCTGAATATTTCATTTGCAAGAATGTTCAGCCCTGGTTGAGAGTCTCATCTGCAAGCACTTCTCAGCCTTCCTTATACCTAGTTCCCTACACTGGGCAGAACATCTCGTTTGCAAGAATGTTCAGCCCTGGTTGAGAGTCTCATTTGCAAGCACTTCTCAACCTTCCTTATACCTTGTTCCCTACAGAAAAGACCCTGATGCTGGGAAAGATTGAAGGCAGGAGGAGAAGGGGATGACAGAGGGTGAGATGGGTGGATGGCATCACTGACTCAATGGACTTGGGTTTGAGTAGGCTCTGGGGGGTGGTGATGGTCAGGGAAGCCTGGCGTGCTGCAGTCCATGGGGTTGCAAAGTAGGACGCAACTGAGCGACTGAACTGAACTGACCCTATTTGTCCACTTTTGCTGCCAATCCATTCTCTGTGATTACTGAAATCAACAGCACTTCCTAAGGACATATTTAATTCCATCTTCTCAATAATCACATGAGATAATGTGAGGCATTAAGTATTAAAATCTAATCATAAATTTATTAATGAAAGTGAAGCTGCTCAGTCATGTCCGACTCTTTGCGACCCCATGGACTGTAGCCTACTAGGCTCTTCTGTCCACGGGATTTTCAAGGCAAGAATGCTGGAGTGGGTTGCCATTTCCTTCTCCAAGGGATCTTCCCAACCCAGGGATCGAACCCAGGTCTCCCGCATTTATTAATAGCTATTGTTAAAAGACATAGAGAGAAAAGAGTAAAGATGTTGCAGAATAAATTTGAGACACATGATTGTTTCATTTGCAGTGATTAACAAATGCATTCCACTATCAGTAAACACAGGCTGAAAATTTGAAGGAGAATGAAGCAAAGTGGAGGTGCCCGTGTTTGATTCTCACATGTTTCCTAAAGGCTAACTGAAGATTCTGTTGATTAAAATGGATACACAACAAATCGCAAGATAAAAGCGGGTCTATAGAATGTTAACTGGCCAGGTAGCTTTTCATATGAAAAAAGCAAGAGGCAAATATGAAAAATTGCCTTACTTTCTGACCCTTTATCAACTACACTAAATGGTTTTTAGAAAACCGGATTGGTGGGTATTTAGTAATTAAAGAAATCCACCACAATACCAACTTATTCAGGTATTAACACCCCAGGACATCAGTTGATCAATATGATATGAGCCAAATAAGCTGAATCAAGTTTCCTGTCACACAAAAAAGAGCCTTAATAATAGTGCTTCTTGAGTTATATCAAATCTGAAGTTACCTCTCTCTGGTCATTCTGAATAGGCAGTGGTAAAAATGTGTTGGAAAGACATTATACGCATATGTATGTGCATTTATGCATGGGTGTGTGAGTACATGCCTACTTACATGAATGTCATTCTATGATTGATAATGAAAATCACACTTCTCAGTCTATTTGTGATAGAAAGTGAAAGTCGCTCAGTCATGTCTGACTCTTTGCGACCCCATGGACTATACAGTCTATGGAATTCTCCAGGCCAGAATACTGGAGTGAGTAGCCTTTCCCTTCTCCAGGGGAGCTTCCCAGCCCAGGCACTGAACCCAGGTCTCCCTCATTGCAGGCGGATTCTTTACCAGCTGAGCCACCAGGGAAGCCCATTGTTCTAAGTCTTTCTCTCTAAAGTCATGCATTTGTAGATATGCTTTTCCATTTTGTCTGAAGGGAATGCAGTCAGCATCTTCCCCAACTTACAAATGAAACAAAACCAAAAACCAGAAAAAAAAAAAATGCTGCAGCTTGGAGAGAAGGTGGGAAATACAGAAAAACCAAGACTGAACCTAGACCGCCCAGCTCTGATTCTAACACTCTCTCCTCTACATGAGACCAGCGAGTCATAATTAGAGAAAACTATTGGAGAAAGAAGAGCTTATGATACAAAGTAAGGAATAATATCTCTTCAATGGGTGTCTAACGTTAGAGAGAGCCCTTCCACATATATCACAGCAATATCAGCTCATTCAATGCAAAGAGTGGAAATAGAGTAGAGGGATACTGTGAGTAAAAAGGAAATAAAAATTTTCTTCTTCCTTCTCTCCTGTTTTGATGCCACCCTGCAATGTTCAGCTATGGTAACAAGTGCCTGCCCAAAGTCTTCAGTAGAACTTCAGCCCCTGAAGAATTGGATCAGTACAGCCAAATCCAAGCCCATTACTCTACAGTTCTGCTACGGCCATTCTAAGGCTCTAAGTATTTCATGACAGAGACAAAATTTATTCTCAAGCTCATCCATTCTTAAAAAGCACCATCGTACATGTTGGGCTTCCTTATTGTGAGACACTTAACTTTGTCTTACAAAAGACTGAAGAAATTCACTGAGAAAGCTCAACTCTAGAAAGGGTTAATTCAAGTAGTGATATCATAGAGGACCCTGTTAGATGTTCCCTAAGACAAAGAGAAATAAAACGATCTACTGGGAATTCAATTTTGAAGAGTGAACAACTTAAGGATAAAATTTACTATCATACCTTTTGGATTCTAAGGAATTTTTTAGCAGTAATAAAAACCATAATGTATCATACTATTGGCATTATTAGGGTTTTTAAAAATAGGTTGTTACTTAGCAAATAAGTGTGGTTTATAACCCATGACAAAGGCAAATCAAGGGAAAATGACATCTACAGATGAACATTAATGAATGTTTTAGAAATATGTGTCCAAAGAGACTTTGGAAAAAACATAAGTCTTTGAAAGTGTTAGGCATCATAACTAAGTAAATCTGTTATCTAATAACTTGCACTGTCCTCTATTTGAAGAAAAACCTGTTGAAAGGGGCAGGTGTCCTATGAGAATCTCAAAAGTGGAGGATGATTCACCTCCAGCTGCTACAGAGCACAAGTCTCTTATCACCAGGCAAGTGCAGCCCATGTCCAAGGAGGGCAGTGGGACCAATGCCCTCAGATAAGGTCTCCTGTTCTGAGCCCAAAATGTATTCAGTTCAGTTCAGTTGCTCAGTCGTGTCTGATTCTTTGCGACCCCATGAATCCCAGCATGCCAGGCCTCCCTGTCCATCACCAACTCCCAGAGTCCACCTAAACCCATGTGCACCGAGTCGGTGATGCCATCCAACCATCTCATCCTCTGTCGTCCCCTTCTCTTTTTTTAATATAAATTTACTTATTATAATTGGAGGCTAATTACTTTGCAATATTGCATTGGTTTTGCCATACATCAACATGAATCCGCCCTCAATCTTTCCCAGTGTCAGGGTCTTTTCCAATGAGTCAGCTCTTCGTATCAGGTGGCCAAAGTATTGGAGTTTCAGCTTCAACATCAGTCCTTCCAATGAACTTTCAAGACTGATCTCCTTTAGGACAGACTGGTTGGATCTCCTTGCAGTCCAAGGGACTCTCAAGAGTCTTCTCCAGCACCACAGTTCAAAAGCATCAATTCTTCGGTGCTCAGCTTTCTTTATAGTCCAACTCTCACAATCATACATGATCAAAATGTATTAGTCAGACATATTTCAATTGTAAGTCAAAGAAACCCACTCAAGCAGACTTAAGAAGGAGAGGGATCTGGGCTGAAACACTTACAGACGGACCTGGTCTCAGGCAGTTCAGGGATTCAAACACTGCCTTGTGTTCATCCTTGCTGAGTCCCTGTTTTGTTTTGTTTTTTAATGGATGGATAACCAGTTACAATATTGTGTTAGTTTCTGCCACACATCAACATGAATCAGCCATAGGCATGCATATGTCCCCTCCCTCCTGAACCTCCCTTCCACCATCCCACCCCTCTAGGTGGTCACAGAGCATCGAGTTTGAGCTCCCTGCATCATACAGCAAATTCCCACTGTCTGTCTATTTTATGTGCACTTGAGTCAGTTCTAATGAGGTGGATGAACCTAGAGCCCACTATACAGAGTGAAGTAAGTCAGAAGGAGAAGAACAAACATCATATATTAACGCATATGGATGGAATCTAGAAAGATGGTGCTGACGAACCCATCTGCAGGGCGATGGAGGCACAGACGTAGAGAACAGACTTGTGGGCGCGGGGGTGAAGGGAAGGAGGGGTGAATTGGGAGAGCAGCACTGAAGCATATGCCTCACCATACGTGACACAGTCCCTGCTTTAGATGCACCCCCCCATCCAGTCTCCCGGATCCACGTTTCTCTGTCCGTCGACGTCATCCCTCCTCGCTGAGGCCAAGGACAGAGGGACACAGTCAACACAACCCAAGAGGGAAAAGAAAGCTCTTTTCTCTCAGAGACAATATTGCCCTGGCTTGCGCTATTAGGCTCACTCTTTTTTTTTTTTACTTTATTTTACTTTATAATACTATATTGGTTTTGCCATACATCAACATGAATCCGCCATGGAGCTAAACACTAGAGCTGAGGGGATGGGACATTAAGTTTCCTCTCTAAGTCGCAGGCCCATCCATATAACCAGGCTAGAGAGACCTTGTCACTGGCGGTCCCTACTGAGCTCGCAGGGGATGAGGAAAGGCCATTCCCAAGGGAGGGGGGAAGGCAAATAAAATAACAAATATCCAACACACACATTCACTATGCAAACTTACATACACAAAGTCTGTTTCCCACATAGACTTTCCCACCAGGGCAGCAAGGCGATACTCACTGGAGGAGTGTTTCCACATACTTGCAATTACAAGTCTCAATATCTGGCTGCCATTTCAGAACTCTTCAGTATTTGATCAGTTTGAGTCCGTCCCCTGAGCTTCATGAACCAATAACTAAACAGGCTGCCAATCTAAAGGATGACTTTGAGTAAATTAGAAAAATGTGCTCCTGCCTCAAGACACTTTAATGCCGTCTGCCAAAAATTGGCTAAAATGACATGCGTCACGTCAATGAGGGAAATACTGCTCCATGGAGTTGCGTAATGCAAAACTTCCACAACCAAGATCTGTAGCCCTGACCAGGAGCTGGAGACACGCGCTCTTGCCCTGGTGCTGTTGTTCTGTAAGATGCTAGGTATCCCTGACCTAACCTTTGTACTGCTCCAAATGCAGGCTCACCAACATCATCAACAGATGTCTAAGAAGTACCCACTTTGTACATATGGCTGAACAAGAAAAGACGATCTTTGCTCCAAATCAAATTTTCTCCATCTGATTGAAAAATAAAACACAGGGATCCTCAAGTTCTTTGAAAGGATAGAGCAACATTTTGAGCATTGAAAAAGGCTAAATGGTAAGAACTACCAGCCCTAAAATAATTTTACTACTGTCTAAAATTTTCTTTAATAAGTTCCATTGTATTCTCTTAAGAAATCCTTCATAAAACAAACATTATTTAATTAGGAGCATTGTATATCAATTCATGTGATGAAATAATCATATACAATGAGTTGCACAGAAATTTTCATATCCCATTAAATCTTGCAAGTACTTGAAAAGTATCTTGGAAGCTCGCTAGTAGGTGTCTGAGCAAATCCGTACTTCCCTCACATATCTTCTTTTACAGTTATCACATGACTGTCAGTTTTACACATTGACATTTTGTTTGAATAAAGGGTTTTATTGTTTTTAAATGTTTGAAAGTCAATGCATTGATTGATATTATAATTTCTCTCTTGGCATGTACATGCTGAGTAAATGTTATACCCTAAGACAAGCGGAAAGAGTCATAGGGGCAAGGGCATTTGAAAAAAAGAAATGAAACCCAAGGAAAATGTGAAATTCATCAATTCCGTCATTAGAGGGAGTGCAAGGCAAGCATGGAACTCAGATTCCAAGCACTTACGGAAAATAGAAAAAAAAAAATGAGTATACAATTCCAATGAGATGAGTTGATGAAAGAGCTTCCCTTTCTATCTGCAAACTTGGTGTTTTTTGTATGCTGGAGCTGGCCCTGCAAAAGAAAGTTTCTTCTCCTAGAAGAAACTACATTCAGCATAAATCTTGGAGATTATCAAGAACTATACATTTGGCACAGACTTTATGAAGCTAGGAAGGATACAACTGTACTAGCAAGAAGTATACAAAGTGTATAAACTTAAGCACAGAGGATTTTGGGGGCAGTAAAATTCTGTATGATTCTCTAGTGGGGGATACATGTCACTATACATTTATCAAAACCCATAGAATGTAACCAGCAAAAGTGAACTCTATTGTAAACTACGGACTTTGGGTGATAATAATATGGTCATTTAGGTTATCAGTTGTAACAAATGCACTCTGGTGGGGAATATTGATGACAGAAAAGGCTATGCATGTGTCAGGGCAAGGAATATGTGAGAAATCTTGGTACCTTCTCCTTAATTTTACTGTGAACCTAAAATTGCTCCAAAAAATAAAATCTACTTTAAAAATTTGTGTTGGTTTTTCAGTCGTGTGTCCTACTCTGCGACCTGTGGACTGTAGCCTGCCACACTTCTCTGTCCATGGTATTTTCCAGGCAAGAATACTGGAATGGGTTGCCATGCCCTCCTCCAGGGGATCTTCCTGAGGATCAAACCCAGGTCTCCCACATGGCAGGCACACTCTTTATGGTTTGAGCCACCAGGGAAGCTTCTCAGTAAACTCAGTACCATACACGGATTATAAATTTGCTATTTGACCTAGAGACCTATGAATGACTCACTCCGAACCATTTCTCCTTCATTAAGATTGAGAACAGATCTTCATCAGGAGAGCTGGCAAGGTAATACAATGCAATCAATTACCGAAAAAATGCAAGTTAGAGTTTTACCCCCATCTAGATGGACAGTGGCCATAATATTGCCCTCTATTTACAGAACTCTCAAGAGCTGTAGGGTTTTTTAAAGCCTCAAAAGATCTTGACGTGGGTAACCTGATTAAAAGACACTTACTTCTTGGAAGAAAAGTGATGACCAACCTAGATAGTATATTTAAAAGCAGAGACATTACTTTGCCGACTAAGGTCCATCTAGTCAAGGCTATGGTTTTTCCAGTGGTCATGTATGGATGTGAGAGTTGGACTGTGAAGAAGGCTGAGCACCAAAGAATTGATGCTTTTGAACTGTGGTGTTGGAGAAGACTCTTGAGAGTCCTTTGGACTGCAAGGAGATCCAACCAGTCCATTCTGAAGGAGATCAACCCTGGGATTTCTTTGGAAGGAATGATGCTAAAGCTGAAGCTCCAGTACTGTGGCCACCTCATGCAAAGAGTTGATTCATTGGAAAAGACTCTGATGCTGGGAGGTACTGGGGGCAGGAGGAGAAGGGGATGACAGAGGATGAGATGGCTGGATGGCATCACGGACTCTATGGACATGAGTCTGAGTGAATTCTGGGAGTTGGTGATGGACAGGGAGGCCTGGTGTGCTGTGATTCATGGGGTCACAAAGAGTCAGACAGGACTGAGCGACTGAACTGAACTGAACTGGACTGAACCTGATGTGGTCATCAAAATTATCCTAAAACATATGCAAATATCCATCACACGAATGAGAAAATCAGCCTCAGAAAGCTGTGATTTTCCCAAAGTTATGTCAACTGTATGTTGGTTCAACTCTTTTGTTCTTAGACAGATGTCAGAATTGGATTCTTATTCCACTACATCAGAGGGAGAAAGACACACAAAAAAAATCCAAGCCTGGGTTGATTCTTTGCAAATTTGGTAACAGAGAGGGTGGATGCCCTTCTTCCAAGGTAAATCCCTTACATCTTCATTTTAGATCCTATCCCTTCCTACTTCCCAGGAATTATAGTTAATCAATGATATCCTATTCTCATTTGTCTTCAATATCTTCTTTTGTTCCTGGATTTTTTTTTTCCTCCAATATATATGTGACTATCCCAAATCTCTCAAATCTCAAACAAATTAACCAAACTTTTCTTCACCCTATGCTCTACTTAGACTGTATTCTATCCTTCTCTACTCAGACTTTCAAGTTCAGTTCAGTTCAGTTCAGTCGCTCAGTTGTGTCCGACTTTTTGTGACCCATGAATTGCAGCACGCCAGGCCTCTCTGTCCATCACCAACTCCCGGAGTTCACTCAGACTCATGTCCATCGAGTAGTGATGCCATCCAGCCATCTCATCCTGTCGTCCCCTTCTCCTCCTGCCCCCAATCCCTCCCAGCATCAGAGTATTTTCCAATGAGTCAACTCTTCACATGAGGTGGCCAAAGTACTGGAGTTTCAGCTTTAGCATCATTCCTTCAAAGGAACACCCAGGGCTGATCTCCTTCAGAATGGACTGGTTGGATCTCCCTGCAGTCCAAGGGACTCTCAAGAGTCTGCTCCAACACCACAGTTCAAAAGCATCAATTCTTCAGCTTTCTTCACAGTCCAACTCTCACATCCATACATGACCACAGGAAAAACCATAGCCTTGACTAGACAGACCTTTCTTGGCAAAGTCATGTCTCTGCTTTTGAATATGCTATCTAGGTTGGTCATAACTTTCCTTCCAAGGAGTAAGTGTCTTTTAATTTCATGGCTGCAATCACCATCTGCAGTGATTTTGGAGCCCCCAAAAATAAAGTCTGACACTGTTTCCACTGTTTCCCCATCTATTTCCCATGAAGTGATGGGACCAGATGCCATGATCTTCATTTTCTGAATGTTGAGCTTTAAGCCAAACTTCTCACTCTCCTTTCACTTTCATCAAGAGGCTTTTTAGTTCCTCTTCACTTTCTGCCATAAGGGTGGTGTCAGACTTCTCAAAGACAGTCTCTAATAATTCACTTTATGACCTCTTTTTTTGTCCTTCAGCCTAAGCCACTGTACCTTCTACTCCTTTCATGCCATTTTAATTATACCAATTTAACCAGTGACATTTCTATTAATAATCCAAATGAGAATTTCTCCATTACGAATTACTGGACATCTTAGCTGCATTTTACAACATTGATTGCAACCATTTTCTTGGCACTCTTTCCTTCCTTGGCTTTTGGGCTGGGGAAACATGGAATGAAAGAGGAACGGAAAGCTTTCAAGACAAAAACAACAATGTATGTAAAGACTTTAAGGCACAAGGGAAGTGATCCAAAGAACTAAAGGGCAGTCATTGTGATTGGAATATGTTAGTGAGAGGAAGCATAGCTGAAGATGGGCTGTGGATAGAAGCTATGATCATGCAGGTCATTTTTAAAATTTTAGATTTTACCCTAAAAAGAAAGACTAAAGGATATGATGGAAGGATATGATCCGATTTGTTCTTTAACCACTCTGGCTATACTCAAGAGAAAACATTGCACAGAGGAGGCATGGGCTTCCCTGACAGCTTAGTTGGTAAAGAATCTGCCTGCAATTCAGGAGACTCTAGTTTAATTCTTGGGTCAGGAAGATCTGATGGATAGGGATAGGCTACCTACTCCAGTATTCTTGGGCTTCCCTTGTGGCTCAGCTGGTGAAGAATCTGCTTGCAATGCGGGAGACCTGGGTTCAATCCCTGGGTTGGAAAGATCCCCTGGAGAAGGGAAAGGCTACCCACTTCAGTATTCTGGCCTGGAGAATTCCATGGACTGTATAGTCCATGGGGTCACAAAAAGTCGGACACGAGTGAGTGACTTTCACTTTGATGGAGGAGGCTAATCTTTCATATGACAGAGGATGATGATTCAAAGTGGACTTGTGGTTGTAAAGCTATAGAGAAATAACTAGATGCCACTTTATTCTAGTTTTAGTGTGATTTTTTGACCACTCTGTTTTTTCTGTGACTCCCAATTTACCACTCCTAAAATACTGATGTCATCCAAAATGGAGTTTGTATACAGCTGAACGTTTTCATTTTATTATTCACTATTGTTTCTAAATCAGTATCACCTATATAGCTTCCAAAATAAAATGTCCAGACTCAGTTTCTTGTAACATTTGTCATATGCAGTGGCCATGAGATCATGCCTCTCAGATCTCTGACAGCAAGGAGTATAACTTCCTTAGTTCACCGAGGGGCCTGGCGGCTTCTCACTGAAGCCATCACATTTGTACTGAGGCCATGCTGAAGGCCAGGCATTTCCCTAATTCATTAATTTCTTCTACATTTAACCCTATTGTGCCGTCTGTTTCTTGGCAACCCAAACTAACCCTAGGGGTACCAATAGTAAACCCAGATAAAGACAGTAAGATCAAGAACTGGGTGGTTGCCTCCTACCTGGCAGCTGAATTGGATGCCGTCCAGGTTAGTAGGGGGTCACAGTTCGTTGTTAACACAAGGTCTGGGCAGGTCATTCCAGTGGCTATTCTCTTGCTATCTGCACATGTCCTGCTTGACCAATCCCTGCTTCACTCATATGACTATCCAGTTCACTTAAGTACAGGGCTTAATCAACAACAACCTATGTGCTTGCCCATTCCCCAGCCTCTGGTTTCCCTGGTAACTGGTGAGCCAACCTGAGGTCAGTTCCCCCAAGAAATGGTAGCCTCTTTGTCCCCCAAGTAATGAAGATAGTTGCCATGTCCTGCCTGCTGTTGGCAATATGCACGGTGGGATGTCTCTCCAGGAGGACCGTTTGTTTTGGACTTGCAAGACCTGATTTCCAATAAGTCACTGATGTCTCTGTTACTATGTCTGAGCCCTTTCTTCAGTCCTGAGGTGGGCAGCTGCAAGGCTTCCAGGCCTGTGGGGTACAGCCCAATACACAAGGTGACAATATAAATGTTAAAACTTCAATAATAGTAATGTGGGGAAATACCCCAGAGGAGGAGAATGCCATGCTATGTGCAATGATGGGCATTCTAAAACACCAACCCTAATCCCTGCTAAGTTTTTCCAACACACTATGGAAGGATAATGAGAGACTGAGGGCTGTTAAAAAGCCATTAATGGCTAAAAGGGAAAGCACTATGTCCTCTCTAATAACCCACAGGAGGCTCTTTTCTCAGATAGAGGAAGGGCAGGCATAACTGAACAATAAGCTGAAGACCTAATTGTTAGTCTCAGAGTCCAAGAGATATTTGAGTGCTCAGCCAAAGCAGGTATGTTATGTAAAAGTCAAGTTCCTGGTGGGGAAATGTGGGACACTTAAGATAGGACCATCTGAATGGATGCCCCTCAGGCTGTTGTCCCTGAAACCTATGGATTTACATTAATGATCAACATTCTGTAGAGACCTCTCCCTCATAAAGCATTACCAGCTCCCCTCAGAAACATTCTGTTTGATCCACCAGAGAGAGAACCACAAGAGTTAAAGCTGAGCAGAACTTGACTGGAAACATAATGGATCCAATAAAAGACAAAAATAAACGATATGCCTAAAGAGTAGCAAGAAATAGTATTTACCAGCAGGAGCTAAGGGCAAATTCCTAAGACTGATTTAAGAATACTAGATCAAGTAGAAGAGAAGATAAGACCAGATAAGGAAGAATTCATTGATTTGGGGATGTTTCTTTGGACACAGAATTTAGCATCTTAGCAATGTCTCCAGGGAACGGCCAGTTCACTGCCAGGATGGCTTGTAGAGGCCTGGTAAAAATAATGGCCGCTGTCAAGAAAGTGGAAATGTCTGACTCATCCTAAAGGAGAACAGAGAAAGAAATAGGCTGGGAGAAGTGGAATAATATGTGAGGCCAGAAAAACTCGCACAGGACTTTGATCCATGGGAGGGCTCAGGGTACACTCACCAAGGCCATCCGGACTGTGCTGGTGAGAAGGGCACTCCCTTGACAGACCAGGTATGGTGGTAAGGAAGGCATTCACATAACCGGGCTAGTTAATGGGATTCTGATATAATTGAAGGCAGGTGTTACGATGCTCAACTGCCAAACCCAGGAGGCTACGATTATCATGAGGATCAGCAAGGTCAGAAGGGCAACCAAGGTCGCTGGACCTTCAGAGAACTGAGACAGTTAAGAGTGAGTGGTGCCCCAATCTGCAAAATTGATAGCCAGCCCACCTACTTGCTGCCTTCCGTCTGTCACTGGGGGATGGGGAGGTAAGCAAGAATGGAGGAGCAGGACTCTACACTGAAAGTGATGACTCTAACGAAAAGCCACAATCCTTTGCTCATTTTCCAGACCTGAGCTATTTTCCAGATCCAGAATAGGAAGCCAGTGGCTGGGGTGGCAGCCAAGGACCTAGGAAGAAGACCCTGCCTTCCACACTGTGATGACCCTCTCAGCCCTTCCCCTAAAGGGATATAGAGCCTTATAGGGTGAGTGAATGTCCTAGAGAAGAAAAGACACTTGCTGATGACCTGAGAGAAGGCAAGCTAGTAACAAGGCTAGAAGTGCTAAGGAAGGTTTTAAGGAAAAAGTGCACTGACTCAGTAGGACTAAATCTCATCTACTGTTTGTCATTTGGGGCTTCCCTGGTGGCTCAGATAGTAAAGAATCTGCCTGCAGTGCCAGAGGCGCAGGTTTGACCTCTGGGTCAGGAAGATCCCCTAGAGAAGGGAATGGCAACCCACTCCAGTATTCTTGCCTGGAGAATCCCACGGACAGAGGAGCCAGGCGGGCTACAGCCCATGGGGTCACAAAGAGTCAGACATGACTGAGCATGCACATCACCATCATCATATAACCCATGGACCAAAGAATACATCAAAAGAAAAGCAGTAGGGACTCCCCTGGTGGTCCAGTGGCCAAGACTTAGCTTTCCAATGCAGGAGGTGTGAGTTCAATCCCTGGTCGGGGAGCTAAGATCCTACATACTTAGTGGCCAAGAAACCAAAAAGCAAAACAAAGAAACAATGTTGTAACAAATCCAATTTAAAAATGGTCCATATTTTTTAAAAAAAATCTTTAAAAGTGAGAAATAATAAAATACTACTGAAATAATGAAAATGAAAATGCAATATATCAAAATTATGAGATACAGCTATTGCCTACATAAATTTTCCCTTGTCTCCATATGTGATAATTTTATTTATGCGTATTCATTTAGCATCTAGAATATAAGCTCTATGAGGCAACAATCTCATTTTTTTCTCCACTGCACATGTAGTCCCTAGAATAATGCCCAGTCCCAATTAAAGAAATATATGTACCTGAGGGCTCCCCAGGTGGCCCAGAGTGGTAAAGAACCCGCCTGCCAATGCAGGAGATGTAAGAGACGTGATCCCTGGGTCGGGAAGATCCCCTGGAGGGCACGGCAACCCACTCCAGTATTCTTCCCTGGACAATCCCATGGACAGAGGGGTCTGGTCAGCTATGGTTCATAGGTTGCAGAGTCAGACACAATTGAAGCAATTTACCACACACATGCATGTAACATTAAAGGGTAATAAAAATACTCAAAGTCATTTAAAGAAATTGAACACGCCAACTTTTTATATATATAATTTTTTCAAACTGGAAATTCTTAAAGTGAAAGTGAAGTGAAGTTGCTCAGTCGTGTCCGACTCTTTGCGACCCCGTGGACTGTAGCCTACTAGGCTCCTCCATCCATGGGATTCTCCAGGCAAGAATGAATACTGGAGTGGGTTGCCATTTCCTTCTCCAGGAGATCTTCCCAACCCAGAGATCGAACCCAGGTCTCCCACATTGCAGGCAGATGCTTTACCCTCTGAGCCACCAGGGAAGCCCTTAAATATACACCAAAATTCTTATATACACCAGGCGAAATTCTTAATTATACACCAAAAAAGAGAAAATAGTATAATGAACTTATCCATGTGTGCATAGTTGTGTCCAACTCTTGCCACCCTGTGGACTGTAGACCTCCAGATTCCACTGTCCATGGAATTTCCCAGGCAAGAATACTGGAGTGGGTTATCTGGTGGGCTATAGTCCATAGGTTTCAGAGTCCGATACGACTGACTTGACTTTGTACACACATACACACAAATACTTATATGAGTCCCATCACTCAGAAGCAACTACAACAAAAACTTATTGCATATCCTTCCAGAATTTTCTAGACATATATAAAGATATTTGTATTCTTTTTTTACAACAATGGACTAACACTATCCACATCAGCTTGTAGGCTGCATTTCCTCAACTAACAATATATTGGCAAGTTATTTAAGTGCAACCAAATGAAAATTTACATCAATTACTAGTGGTTGTATAGTATTCTATTATATAGACTTACCCTAATTTATTTAACTAATCTCTACCAATGGACATGTAGTTATTTCTGGGTTTTATAAAATTAATTTTTATTATAAAAAATGCAATAATTCACATATACCCACACATCATACTTACTTGACTATATTTTAAGGATAAATTTCTACAGGTAGAATGACTGGCTTAAAAGGCATGCACATCTAAATGTTGGCTACAAAATGACAAATTCTAGAAATAATATACAAATCTCATAGCACATTAAGCTAGTTTTTTTAAGCTATTATCTTGATCTTGGAATTAAATATATGTTAATACTTGTATGTCTACTATATGCATAATTTGTTCCTTTTACTCCAATAATTGTTCAAATAACACTTTTTCCTTGCAGCGTCTTTGTGCATGTTCAGTTACTAAGTGGTGTCCACCTCTTTGTGACCCCATGGACTTGTAGCTTGCCAGGTCCTTCTGTCCACGGGATTTTCCGGGCAACAATACTGGTGTGAAGTGAAGTGAAAGTTGCTCAGTAGTGTCCAACTCTTTGTGACCCCATGGACTATACAGTTCGTGGAATTCTCCAGGCCAGAATGCTGAAGGGGGTAGTCCTTCCCTTTTCCAGGGGATCTTCCCAACCCAGGGATCAAACCCAGGTCTCTCGCATTGCAGGCAGATTCTCTACCAGGTGAGCCACCAGTGAAGCTCTGCAGCATCTCAGTAGTCCATTAACAAAATACTGATAACAACTGTGCATTTTAAGATTTGCCTAATATTTATAAGCCAGTTGGTTTTTCAAATTGTTAATGAATCAACTACTCTACCAATAATGATTAACAGTTGATAGAATGAATCTAAGCAAGCACTTATTTCACTTACTGTCACCCTGCTTACTTAACTTATATGCAGAGTACATCATGAGAAACGCTGGACTGGAAGAAACACAAGCTGAATTGCTGGGAGAAATATCAGTAACCTCAGATATGCAGATGACACCACCCTTATGGCAGAAAGTGAAGAGGAGCTAAAAAGCCTCTTGACGAAAGTGAAAGTGGAAAGTGAAAAAGTTGGCTTAAAGCTCAACATTCAGAAAACAAAGATCATGGCATCTGGTCCCATCACTTCATGGGAAATAGATGGGGAAACAGTGGAAACAGTGTTAAGACTTTATTTTGGGGGGCTCCAAAATCACTGCAGATGGTGACTGCAGCCATGAAATTAAAAGACACTTACTCCTTGGAAGGAAAGTTATGACCAACCTAGATAGCATATTCAAAAGCAGAGACATTACTTTGCCGACTAAGGTCCATCTAGTCAAGGCTATGGTTTTTCCAGTGGTCATGTATGGATGTGAGAGTTGGACTGTGAAGAAGGCTGAGTGCCAAAGAATTGATGCTTTTGAACTGTGGTGTTGGAGAAGACTCTTGAGAGTCCCTTGGACTGCAAGGAGATCCAACCAATCCATTCTGAAGGAGATTAGCCCTGGGACTTCTTTGGAAGGAATGATGCTGAAGCTGAAACTCCAGTACTTTGGCCACCTCATGCGATGAGTTGACTCATTGGAAAAGACTCTGATGCTGGGAGGGATTGGGAGCAGGAGGAGAAGGGGACGACAGTGGATGAGATGGCTAGATGGCATCACTGACTCGATGGACATGAGTCTGAGTGAACACGGGGAGTTGGTGATGGACAGGGAGGCCTGGCGTGCTGTGATTCATGGGGTCACAAAGAGTCAGACAGGACTGAGCGACTGAACTGAACTGAACTGAAGCAAGCACTTATTTTGAAAATGCCTTAAAACTTGAGCAGATTATTTGACATTAAAATTACCTACTCAAGGTTAAAGTATTCTTTCTCCTCTCCTACAAATCCCTGTAGCTAATTTGAAAGGTAGGTACTCTGGGAATTAAATTCCAAGTCTAACACAGTTACTCCAAAATAGTGTTCGTTTGAGCCTCAATTTGTCCAATGACAAGATACAAATAACAGCACTTGTATAACAGCTGCATAACAGAAAAATGAGATATATGTCAGATAATTACTGGAGTCCCCCATACTAGTTCCAGGCACTTTATACTACTATAAACTTCATAAAAGATCAATTGGCAACATCCATTGGATCACTGGAAAAGTAAGAGAGTTCCAGAAAAATATCTACATCTGCTTTTCTGACTATGCCAAAGCCTTTGACTGTGTGGGTCATCACAAACTATGGAAAATTCTTCAAGAGATGGGAATATCAGACCACCTGACTGCCTCCTGAGAAATCTGTATGCAGGTCAGGAAGCAACAGTTAGAACTGGACATGGAACAACAGACTGGTTCCAAATCGGGAAAGGAGTACATCAAGACTGTATATTGTCACCCTGCTTATTTAACTTGTATGCAGAATACATCATGAGAAACGCAAGGCTGGATGAAGCACAAGCTGGAATCAAGATTGCTGGGAAAAATATCAATAACCTCAGATATGCAGGTGACACTACCCTTATGGCAGAAAGTGAAGAGGAACTAAAGAGCCTCTTGATGAAAGTGAAAGAGGAGAGTGAAAAAAGCTGGCTTAAAACTCAACATTCAGAAAACTAAGATCATGGCATATGGTCCCATCACTTCATGGGAAATAGATGGGGAAACAATGGAAATAGTGACAGACTTTATTTTGGGGGGCTCCAAAATCACTGCAGATGGTGACTGCAGCCATGAAATTAAAAGACATTTGCTCCTTGGAAGACAAACTATGACAAACCTAGACAGCATATTGAAAAGCAGAGACATTACTTTGCCAACAGAGGTCCGTCTAGTCAAAGCTATGGGTTTTTTTTTTTCCAGTAGTCATATACGGATGTGAGAGTTGGACCAGAAAGAAGGCTGAGTGTCAAAGAATTGATGCTTTTGAGCTGTGCTGTTGGAGAAGACTCCAACCAGTCCATCCTAAAGGAATTCAGTTCTGAATATTCATTGGAAGGACTGATGCTGAAGCTGAAACTCCAATACTTTGGCCATCTGATGCAAAGAACTGACTCATTGGAAAAGACCCTGATGCTGGGAAAGATTGAGGGTAGGAGGAGAAGGGGACAACAGAGGATGAGATGGTTGGATGGCATCACTGACTCAATGGCCATGAGTTTGAGTAAACTCTGGGAGTTGGTGATGGACAGGGAGGCCTGTCATGCTACAGTCCATGGGGTCTCAAAGGGTCGGACATGACTAAGCAACTGAACTGAAATGAACTGAATAATGGAACAAGTTAAAATCACAGACTACTTGATAGGATACAATAAAAAGAACACATCCTTACTTCTGGGTTTCTGTGATATTCCTGCCATGTACACAAAATCTAAATCAAATAATAGGAAACATCAGATGTACCCACATTGCGAAGTATTCTACCAAATAACTGGTCTCTAAAGGTCATGAAATTCAAAGACAACCGGGATTCAACACTGAAGGAGATTAAAGAGAAATGACAGCTAAATGCAACATGTGAGCCTTGACTGGATCTTTTTACTGTGAAACATATTACTTGGACTACTGCCAAAACATGAATGGGTAAGCAACTACCTGGAAGTAATGTAGCAATGTTAATTTCCTGGTTTTGATGATTATGTGGCATTTGGGTTCGAACATGTCCTTGCTTTTCCATTTACCCATTAAATATTGGAGTTAACATGCATCATGTCAGTAACTTACTTTCAAATAGTTCATGCCAAGAAATTTCACTGTACTTGTAAATTTTACACATATTTAAAACTATTTCCAAGGGGAAAAAAACTTAAGGGTATGATTTTTTTTTTTTCATCTAAGCCTTAAAATTATAGTTGAATGAGTTGGCACCTCAGACAGACAAGACTGATTATGTTGTCTTGAGTATTCCTGGTCAAATAACCAAACAAATTCTAAAAATGATGTGCACAATTTAATACGCCACTTTATGGAATTTGACGGTGCACAGCCGCAGCTGTTTCCTTGTTCAGATATCTATCACTGACACTGATGAGCATTTCTAATCTCCTCCTTTAGGGAACGCAACCTGCGTGGTGGACACCAGCAGCTGTCTACACAGTATCCATTACTCCTTTCTCTTTTCTAACAAAATCCCCCTCTTGCTCAGGCAGAGAGATTGGTTCATCTAATCCAATTAGATCATGGTAGTTGCCTAGCCTCAAAAATTGGTGCAGGAATTAGCTTGTAACCTACTATGGGCCAGTAAGTCCTGGAGCAACAACAAAGACTTCCTGTAATTTTTCATATGCTTAGTTACATGGAGTCCTAGAACCTCAAGGCTCAAGAGGCATTTTTGCCACCTTGAGGCAAGTCAGCCTAAGCAAAAGCCCATCATACTAACAGCGACAAAGCCAAGGAAACCACAGTAAATTGAGCTGTGTCCACTGAGTTAACCGAAACCTATCCTGCCCTTGACTATTACTTTGTGAGCCAATTTAAACGAGTGGGATTGAACTAAATTTTCTGTTACTTGCTTCCAAAAGTATGCTAATTTATACAGTCTTCAATTTCAGGTTTGAAAAGTGGCAAACACAGGCCAATCTTTTTAGGTAATTTCTTATTTTGTTCTCCCAAAGCCTAGTATGTGTAGAGGGAGAAAATAAGAAAGAGAAGGCAATTAGTCTATTAGTTGAAAAGAGGTCTAAGGTTAGATGGGCGTTTGCACATATATTTAGAAGGGAAATAAGTATTTTATTTCTTTAAGAAACATGTATATGGCAGTATATGTTTGGCACCATTTAAAGGTTTCATCATATTAACTTACTTGATTCGTGTAACAAATTTATGAGGACCTGTTATACCTTTCATTCCCATTTTCAATTGAAGAAACTGAGGCATGTATAAGTTAAGTAATGGGCCTAAGGTCACACAGCTAGCAAGTTGCAGAATCGGGATTCAAATCATTAAGTATATTAATACTGGAGAAGAACAAAAAATCATCCAACGAGCACATTTCAGTTTTATATGTCTGTTACAGGATATGGCATGTAGTTAATTCATTTGGAAACATAAAATTTGCATTAAGAAACTAGATATTTCTCAACTATCAGAAAAAGAATAAATGGAACGATTAATCATTTATCTAAAAAAAAGATAATTACCAGATGTCTATGTTTATTTAAAATCAACACATGAGTAGACAGTACCACAAACTCAGTAATTAAGAAGTACTACAATAGAAAAGTCTATTAAAAATAGAAAAAGATTTTTGGACTCTGAGGGAGAGGGAGAGAGTAGGATGATTTGGGAGAATGGCATTGAAACATGTATAATATCATGTAAGAAATGAATCACCAGTCTATGTTTGATGTAGGATACAGGATGCTTGGGGCTGGTGCATGGGGATGATCCAGAGGGATGGTGCGGGGTGGGAGGTGGGAGGGGGGTTCATGTTTGGGAACTCGTGTACACCATGGTGGATTCATGTCAATGTATGGCAAAAACAATACAGTATTGTAAAGTAAACTAAAGTAAAAATAAAAATTAAAAAAATTATAATAAATAAAATAAAATAAATAGAAAAATAAAAACCTCTCTTTTTAAAAATAGAGAGTGTGTGAGTTATATAGTGGGAAATCTGAATAATTACAGTTGTTAACTTGGAAACAGTACCAGATACAATTTTCTTTTTTGTCTATTACATTGGATATCTTTGCTCATTCAAATCTGCCTAATTGACACCTGAACTTCATGTCTCATCACCTTGACCCACTTAATCTGTACTTCCCATAGAAGGATGGTCTAAAGAATCTTCTCCAGGCTTGAAGGGGGAGGAAAACAAGAAGGTGGACCCCCAACCTGAGGCTAAAGAAAGTCTTGTGTTGCCCAACAGTTTGTATACAACTTAGGGGAGCTGCTTGTCTCTCCTTGAATAAATCCTCCCAGAATTTTCCCTTTCAAAGCTGTCCACCTTTTTTTTTCCTTTAATTCTTTATTTACTTTAATATAAAATGACATTTATAATAAAATTCAATAAAAGCTCAGCAAACAGAAAGACTTAAGCCAACAAATGTGACCTAATTTACTAACGAGGTCACATTTTCTTCATTTGCCAGTTTATCCTGTTTTATTTAAAAAAAAATAAAATAAAATAGAAAACTATCCCCAAAAAACTCTTTTCAGTTTTTACAGTTAAGATTTTACAAATCTGTCCATCATATTTGAAGTAGGTATAAAGAAGAGGCCTAAAATTAGAACACAGAGAAAATGAGTAGGAAGGCATCTCCCTTCAACCCATCATGACTGAAGTGCTTAATGGTGCCTTTAATTATTCAAATGCTGCAATGTCTAAATTTTAAAAGGACAAACACAATATTGAGCACACAGGAAGGTTAACAGCACAATTTTAAATATTTTTGCTCGCTACAAGGAAACTGATCAGAAACAAATCACCAGGGAAACGTCCCTGTACAGTGTTTAAGCTGCCTGGCTCATTCCAAACAGTCCCCAAAGCTCAGCTAAATTGTAAGAAAGCAATCAACATTACTGTTAAACTGTTCTGTTGCTCTTGTAGTTAGCATCTTTGATTTATCTAAGTCAGATGTTATGGAATTTGGGGGTTTTTTGGTTTGTTTTTCCATTCCTGTATGTCAGAAAACATGTCTTTATATTTCCCAAACTCAATAGACATGAGTTTGAGCAAACTCCAGGAGTTGGTGATGGACAAGGAAGGCTGGCTGCTGCAGTCCATGGGGTCGCAAAGAGTCGGCCACAGCTGAGCAACTGGACAACAGCAAATATTCCCCATAGTATGTTGAATATGGGCTTCCCTGGCGGCTCAGGGGGTTAAGCGTCTGCCTGCAATGCAGGAGACCCGGGTTGAACATATGTTGAATCTAGCAGCTACTAAACGATCCCTCTTGAATAAATGAATTGAAAAGGCCAGGTGTCAGAGGAGTTCAGAGCAGAGGTCGGAACCCATCAGCCTTAACCGGCCGGCCGCTCGGCTGCGCCGCCTACCGGCGAACGCTGGTTGGCAGCCCGACCTGGAGCCTGACACTTCGCTGACGAATGACCGTCGCCTGGTTTCACTAACGGCGGGTTACTTGAGTTGCGAGTTCCTCAGAGTTGCGTCAACCTGTGGCCCTCTCTTCTCACAGTCTGGCCAAAGTGCATCTCCAAGTGCTCTTTCTGTGACGTAGAAGGACTATCAGCTAAATTCAAAGGGACTGGGTTTTAGTCCCAACTCATATGCTGACTTATGTGAAAGTTGCTCAGTTGTGTCCGACTCTTTGCGACCCCATGGACATACAGCCCATGGAATTCTCCAGGCCAGGATACTGAGTGGGTAGCCTTTCCCTTCTCCAGGGGATCTTCCCAACCCAGGGATCGAACCTGGGTGTCCTGCACTGCAAGCGAATTCTTTACCAGCTGAGCCACAAGGGAAGCCCTGACTTACTATGTAATCACGGACAAATTAACTTCTCAGAGTTAAGTAATTTCTTCGTCTCTTAAGTACCAGTTTGTTCCTTCAAGCCAAAGGTTGAACTGTTAAGAAACATTAGGAAACGACTTCCAACATGGTCCATATCCATGCTTTCTTTGATCACATATCGGGTGTATATGTGTCTAACATTTTAAATTACTTGCCCACATTTTAAGTTGACTGGAATTTTTTTAGTAGATTCTCAAAAATATAGAGATTCTGATTCTGTAACACAATTTTATTAGACTTATTATAGGTTTATCATTGTGTCTTTGCTTTTATAATGTGTTGCTAGTCACAGCCATGACTTATTTAATAGTGATTTAACTGAGCAGGAATGCAACTTCAACTTTAGATTCCTGTGGGAAAATGCAATGTGTTTATAATGCATTTTCCAGAAGAGAACTGGGGAAAAATGAGGATTACCCTGTGATTTTGTTATATTATAAACTCACATGCTCCCTAAACTAGCTTTTACTTTGTTTGTATAATTAGTTTTGATCTCAGAGTTTATAAGAGTTTGCTGATATGATAAAATTTAGATTGTAGCTAAGGTTGCTAATATTTTCTTAAAAGTAAGTTTGGTTGCTAACTGTGGAATATAAATAGCTGAAATTTGTATTAGGGCCAACTGAATTTGGTTCTGTTTTCTTTCAGCTGCTTGTCTTTAACATTAGAAAATAAAGAGGAAAAAAGCCAAAAATCTTAGGAATGTATCTGAAGTTAGTTTTCAAATGCCATTCAAACAAATTGGGGAAAGTGAAAATAGGCATAAAGGAGTAACAGAGATACGTGGAAAATTCTGCAGGAGAATTTTACTTTTAAATTTATTGCATGATTTAAATATGTATAAAGTTTGCTTGTATGTAGATTTCTGATACACATTAAATAACAAACATCAGATATATATGAGATCTTTAAATAAGTTGCAAATATATGATTAATGCAGTGGTGTTTTTATGCTGAAAATAGGCTGCCCTCTTGAAATTAGTTAAGATAATATCATCTTCCAAACTAGAATATGCTTTTATTAAATGAGTATTGGTTATCTGGATAAGTAACACCTTGAAATAACATTTTGTAATGCTAATGCTAGTGAATCTGGATAGTCTACGAAAATCCTTTCATGGAAACAAAAAAATAAATATAACTCATACAAAATAAACTTTAGTCTGCATGACATTTTTTTAATTAATTTATTTTTTAATTGAAGGATAATTGCTTTACAGAATTTTGTTGTTTTCTGTCAAACCTCAACATGAATCAGCCATAAAAAACTGAACTCAAAGGGTAAGAATTCCTTTGTCTTTGGTTCTGCCTTTTCAGAAAAATGAGTTCGCCGGTATGATGGTTGACTTTATGTATCAAATTGACTGGGTCACAGGATGCCAGATATTTGGTCAAACATTTTTCTGGGTGTTTTCTGTGAGAGTGCTTTTGAATGAGGTTAACATTTACATCAATGGCCTGAGTAAAGCCCTCCCTAATACGGGTGTGTCAGGGTAGGTTGAGGGGGCAGGAGGAGGGTTCATCCAACCCACTGAAGGCCTGTTAACAGAAAGGGTGATCCTCCCTGAGAAAAACATCATTCCTCCTGCCTGAATGCCTTCAAGCTGGGACTCAACTTTTTCCAGCTTCAGACTCAAAGTGAAACCTCAGGTCTTCCTAAGTCTGAAGCCTGCCAGACTTCTATTTCTCTCAGTTCAGTTCAGTCACTCAGTCATGTCCAACTCTTTACAACCCCATGGACTGCAGCATGCCAGGCCTCCCTGTCCATCATCACCTCCCGGAGTTACTTAAACTCATGTCCATTGACTCAGTGATGCCGTCCAACCATCTCATCCCCTGTCGTCCCTTTCTCATCCTGCCTTCCATTTTTCCCAGCACCAGGGTCTTTTCCAATGAGTCTGTTCTTCGCATCAGGTGGCCAAAGTATTGGAGTTTCAGCTTCAGCATCAGTCCTTCCAATGAATATTCAGGACTGATTTCCTTTAGGATGGACTGGTTGGCTCTCCTTGCAGTCCAAGGGACCCTCAAGAGTCTTCTCCAACAGCACAGTTCAAAAGCATCAATTCTTCAGTGATTAGCTGTTTCTCTGCTGCTGTTGCTCCTGCTAAGTCACATCAGTCATGTCCAACTCTGTGCAGCCCCATAGACGGCAGCCCACCAGGCTCCTCCATCCCTGGGATTCTCCAGGCAAGAACACTGGAGCGGGTTGCCATTTCCTTCTTCAATGCATGAAAGTGAAAAGTGAAAGTGAAGTCGCTCAGTCGTGTCCGTCTCTTAGCGACCCCATGGACTGCAGCCCACCAGGCTCTGCAACAAGAGAAGCCACAGAAGAAGCCAACACACCACGACTAGAGAGAGACTCAGTTCTCTGCAGCTGGAGAAAGCACAGCCATCAAGACCCAGAGCAGCTAAAAATAAACAAATAAAATGAAATAATAATTTTTAAAAATCACTGGTTGTAATCCAGTACACACACGCACACACACACACACACACATGTACATAAGAGAACATATTTTTAAAAATTAATAAATCAGCTTCTTCACACTATCCCTATCTCTGAAAACCTAGTTGTTCCTCAACTCACAAAATAAAGGTGCTCAGAACCAAGGCTGCAGAGCAAATCCTAGGTTCAAGGTGGGCTCACATGGAATATACGCCCCCTATGGCCTCTCTGAAACGCAGCTTCAATCAGCTACCTCTTCTCTCCTTGTCCTCCACCCTTTATCTTTCCACTCCACCCTAACCCCACTGACATCACTAAATTTCAGAATTCTCCACATCATACAGTCTCTAGGGAACAGATGATGGTAAGCATATTCCAATTTAAATTTCTGATTCAAATTCATTAGTACTGGTGGCCTCACCCACTTTGTTGAGGATTAACCAGCAAGTGTAGACCATAGAGAGAAATGATTAATGAGCTATGCCTGCCATGGGTGAGGGAGAAAGTAGAGGCTGCGAAAGTCATGCCCTCACCACCTGTGCTCCAGACACTTAAGCTGACAGCCTTTCAAATAAACATGGAGAAAAGTGTTGCAGAGATAATCATTTCTTCTGTTCCTACCCCTACATAATACTCTCAGAAGAAATATGATTTTTATTTCATTGTGGTTACCCAGACCCTTAGAAATAGGAACTCCAAGCATTGCACTCTGGTTTCCTTTACTTCTAGGGACTGTTAACAGCTTTGGGTTCCAGAAGCAGAAAGAGGAGTTGTCTGGCACAAAGAAGGCACGTCCTTTTTAGGCTTTTGTTTGGCTCACTAAGGCTGGGTAATCCCGGTGGAGAGAGCGAAGTGTGACAGTGCTTGGAGTGGTTTTGAAAATGGCTCATTCTGGAAAAGAAAGGATAGTTTCTGGGAGGACTCGTGAAGGGGGACTATCCAATTTTCATATCCAGGGAGCATGCACAAACCCCTGCTCCCAGTTCCAGAGACCAGGGAGGATAGAGGCCTTTTGGACATCTCCAGGACCCTGACTCAGAGTCCTAAGACTCTCCTTCACAGAGAAGAGGGTCTCTGTGGTTAAGCCTGAGTCAGTACCGAAAACTGATGTCAGGCATCTGAATACCTCAAGAGCAACAGGGCCTGAATAATGGGAGAGACACAGCTTTCCTAGGAGCATCCCTTCACAGAAGGAACAGTAATGACAACCAACACAGTGATGGAGAATGAGAATCTTCTCCCATTTTTCAAACAAGCGCATGTTTGCACAAGTGGTCTACCGCCCTCACCCTTCAAAAAAAAGGGAGAGTTAGACTAAAGTTCACAATTTAAACTATGACGAATTCATATTTAAGCTATGACAAAATGTTATATATTGTTACCCAAGAATTGCAGAGCAAAATCATACATAATATACAAGATTTATAAACAACAGAAAAATAGAAGAATTTAAGATAGGTTCAAATTCATGGGCATCACTAAACTTCTGCAAAGCTGGGAGGAGGAATCAGAAGATATTAGAGATCCATGAGGAGGATAAAAAAGCAAAACTGAGGCGATAATAGTTTAAGCCATTTGTCCAAGATCATGTAGCTCGTATGAGAGGGCCTAATACTAACCAAGGTCTTCTGATTCCTGTGAGACTAGAAGAGCCAAGATGATTCGATATTAAACATAATTCATACTATAGTGTTTTGAACTCAGTAGGGGACAAGAGATAAGGTGGCTGCAAGCACTCCAAGGGCCCCTAAGCGTGTTAGGGAGGAAAGAGTAGCGAGTCATCAGGAACACGGTGGTGCAGGCGTAACGTCCTGTGGTGTGCATTGCAGCTGACTGAGAAACTGTATATGGATGGTCAGATATAATCAGGCAGATCTGAATTCTTATCCCTGCCTTTTTTTCTTTGCCTTTTAAAAACTTTTGTTACATATTGAGATATAACTAGCATACATTATATTAGTTTCAAGTGTACAGTTTACTGATTTGATATCTGCAGACACTATGAAGGGGCTTTCCAGGTGGCGCTCGTGGTAAACAACCAACCAATGCAGGAGACGTAAGACACAGTAGTTGAATCCCTGGGTCAGGAAGATCCCCTGGAGGAGGCCATAGCAACCCATTCCAGTATTTTTGCCTGGAGAATCCCATAGAAAGAGGATCCCAGCTGGCTACCGTCCATAGGGTCACAAAGAAACGGACATGACTGCAGTGACTTGGGATACATGCACTATGAAGTGATCACCACAATAACTCTACTTATTTATCACCATACATAGTTAAAGAATTCTTCTCCCCTGTGTTGAGAAATTTTAAGGTTTACTCTCTTAGCAACTTTCAAATAAGCAACACTGTACTGCTGACAACTATAGTTGCCGTGTTGTACATTATATGTCAATGACTTGTTAATTCTATAATTTGAGGTTTGTGTCTTTTGACTTCCTTTTATCAATTCACCTACCCTCTACCCTCTGCCTCTGGCAACCACTTAACCATTCTCTGTAACTACAAGCTTTATTGTTTTTTAGATCCCACACACGTGTCTTCTCACTTCTTTAAGAAATGTTTCTTAAACTCTGAGTTTTAAAAAATGCCTATAATGTGACCCAGGACATGACACGTCCTTAGATCAACATACTTTGAATAGAGGTACAGTGAGATCGAATCCAAAATTTGAGAAGGAATCTGCCACAGCAGATCAAAACATCACAGCAAATTTCTTGGAGAAGGAAATTGAGGAAAATAAGTATCTATTAGGGTAAGTTTTCATAGCTTTGACTTGTGGTTTGAGTTGAAAGGGGTTGCTTTTTTAACTTTTATTTATAACTTTTTATATTTCTATGTCTACATTTTGCTATATATTGCAATATTTTCCCAATTTATGTTGATTTCCAAATTTCTATGAGACCCTGATCCTACCAACCCCAGTTCTGTCATGTCCATTAAATCCAGGAACATAATCCTGAAACTTGGCAGAAATTAGCAGGTACCAAATTTCACTGTTCTCTCAGTCTTTTACTAGACTCTCACTTGCTATGTGCTGCGCTGCACTAAGGCACTTCAGTCATGTTCAACTCTTTGCAATCCTATGGACTGTAGCCACTAGACTCCTCTGTCCATGGGATTCTCCTGGTAAGAATACTAGAGTGGGTTGCCATGCCCTCCTCCAGGGGATATTCCTGACCCAGGGATAGAACCTGCATCTCTAATGTCACTTACATTGCCAAGCAGGCTCTTTACCACTAGCGCTGGGAAACCCTTTGCTTTGTATCAGTTCACTTCAGTTGCTCAGTTGTGTTCAACTCTTCGCAACCTCATGAACTGCAGCACACCAGGCCTCCCAGTCCATCAGCAACTCCCGGAGTTTACTCAAACTCATGTCCATTGAGTGGGGGATGCTATCCAACAATCTCATCCTCTGTCATCCCCTCCTACTCCTGCCTTCAATCTTTCCCAGCATCAAGGTCTTTTCCAATGAGTCATTTCTTGACATCAGGTGGCCAAAGTATTAGAGTTTCAGCTTCAACATCAGTCCCTCCAATGAACACCCAGGACTGATCTCCTTTAGGATGGACTGGTTGGATCTCCTTGCAGTCCAAGGGACCCTCAAGAGTCTTCTCCAACACCACAGTTCAAAATCACCAATTCTTCGGTGCTCAGCTTTCTTTATAGTCCAACTCTCACATCCATACATGACTACTGGAAAAACTATAGCCTTGACTAGATGAACCTTTCTTGGCAAAGTCATGTCTCTGCTTTTCAATATGCTGTCTAGGTTGCTCATAGCTTTTCTTCCAAGGAGTAAGCATCATTTAATTTCAAGGCTGCAATCACCAACTGCAGTGATTCTGGAGCCCCCCAAAATAAAATCTGTCACTGTTTCCACTGTTTCCCCATCTATTTGCCATGAAGTGATGGGACCAGATGCCACAATCTTATTTTTCTGAATGTTGAGCTTTAAGCCAATATTTTCCCCTCTCCTCTTTCAATTTCATCAAGAGGCTTTTGAGTTCCTCTTCACTTTCTGCCTTAAGGATGATGTCATCTGCATATCTGAGGTTATTGATATTTCTCCAGGCAATCTTGATTCCAGCTTGTGCTTCTTCCAGCCCAGCATTTCTCATGATGTACTCTGCATATAAGTTAAATAAGCAGGGTAACAATATACAGCCTTGATGGACTCCTTCCCCCATTTGGAACCAGTCTATTGTTCCATGTCCAGTTCTTACTGTTGCTTCTTGACCTGCATACAGATTTCTCAAGAGGCAAGTCAGATGGTCTGGTATTTCCATCTCTTTCAGAATTTTCCACAGTTTATGGTGATCCACACAGTCAAAGGCTTTGGTATAGTCAATAAAGCAGAAATAGATGTTTTTTTCTGTAACTCTCTTGCTTTTTCGATGATCCAAAGGATGTTGGCAAATTGATCTCTGGTTCCTCTGCCTTTTCTAAAACCAGCTTGAACATCAGGAAGTTCATGGTTCACACACTGTTGAAGCCTGGCTTGGAGAATTTTGAGCATTACTTTACTAGCATGTGAGATGAGTGCAATTGTGCGGTATTTTGAACATTCTTTGGCATTGCCTTTCTTTGGGATTGGAATGAAAACTGACCTTTTCCAGTCCTGTGGCCACTGCTGAGTTTTCCAAATTTGCTGGCATATTGAGTGCAGCACTTTCACAGCATCATCTTCTAGGATTTGAAATAGCTCAACTGGAATTCCATCACCTTCACTAGCTTTGTTCACAGTGATGCTTTCTAAGGCCCACTTGACTTCACATTCCAGCATGTCTGGCTCTAGGTGAGTGATAATACCATCGTGATCATCTAGGTCGTGAAGATCTTTTTTGTACAGTTCTTCTGTGTATTCTTGCCACTTCTTCTTAATATCTTCTACTTCTGTTAGGTCCATACCATTTCTGTCCTTTATCGAGCCCATCTTTGCATGAAATGTTCCCTTGGTATCTCTAATTTTCTTGAAGAGATTTCTAGTCTTTCCCATTCTATTGTTTTCCTTTGTGTCTTTGCACTGATAGCTGAGGAAGGCTTTCTTATCTCTGCTTGCTATTCTTTGGAACTCTGCATTCAAATGTGTATATCTTTACTTTTCTCCTTTGCTTTTCACTTCTTTTCTTTCCACAGCTATCTGCAAGGCCCTTTCAGACAGCCATTTTGCTTTTTTGCATTTCTTTTTCTTGGGGATGGTCTTGATCCCTGTCTCCTATATAATATCATGAACCTCCATCCATAGTTCATCAGGAACTCTGTCTATCAGATCTAATCCCTTGAATCTATTTCTCACTTCCATGGTATAATTGTATGGGATATGATTTAGGTCATACCTGAATGGTCTAGTCATTTTCCATACTTTCTTCAACTTAAGCCTGAATTTGGCAATAAGGAGTTCATGATCTGAGCCACAGTCAGCTCCTGGTCTTGTTTTTGCTGACTGTATAGAGCTTCTCCATCTTTGGCTGCAGAGAATATAATCAATCTGGTTTCAGTGTTGACCATCTGGTGATGTCCAAGAGTCTTCTCTTGTGTTGTTGGAAGAGGGTGTTTGCTATGACCAGTGTGTTCTCTTGCAAAACTGTATTAGCCTTTTCCCTGCTTCATTCTGTACTCCAAGGCCAAATTGCTTTCTATGTTTGTAGTCAATTTTTTTGCCATAAAAATGAAAAAAAAAAAGCAAAGGAAAAGGAAGGGAGAAAGATTGTCTGAATATTTTTTCTACTTCATGATACGCAATTCCAATTGCTGATCAGACTGTCCTCTGAACTTCTTATATAAGAGACTCATTTCTTATATAAAATTTTTATATCTTTAGCAAATATTCAGGCTACATTTTAAAAGATTTAAAATTGTGCTCATATTTAGTTGTACTTACATTTATTAATTATGGATATATATCACAAAACTAGGTCAATAATGGATAGATACATATATCCTCATATATTTGTGCTTTAAAATCTCTATAAAATCAATAATTATCTTTAGTGGTCTCTCAAATTATCACACACAAACAATGTAACTGAGAAACAAGGAGCCTTCCATTTGAATCACCATTTTCTACTTGACTAGTCTCATTCACATATAAAATAAATTAGAATGTGGCTGAACAGTCAGCGTGTTAATTACTCTCTGAACAAGTATTAAATGTGTCATTATTACCTAAATAATGAAAAACTGCGGTGCGATTTCAATATGGAATAACCTGCCCTTGCCTTTTATTTCTTGAGAGATGTAGTATCACTTCAATTGCTTTCAGTCAGATGTGACATCTTCTGCACACTGATAGATGTATTATTGATAGTCATGGTCTTGATATGATGCAACAGATTATCTCTTTTATCTTTGATTAAAGCGAACTATCACATTGCAACAGCTACTCTCCCACTTGTCAGTTGCACAGGCAGCTTACCTCTTGTTCACCACGCTACTTCAACTTTAAAACGAGCGGTCAGGGAACACATTTCTGCTTCTATGTGCGTAACAAGAAATATAAACTTCCCCTCCTCTACAGTAGAACGCTGTTGGTTTGGCCTGACTTCCTCTACTCTCGTCACAACAGCCTGATTTTCCTTTGGCGAGTCTCCTCTGCCCTGCCTTCAGTCTTTGTGATATGAATGGGGCTGATGTTAACTGTCTCTCAATCACCTCATGCCGAAGACTAGGAATATGAGTAAACTTGACCAATGAGCTTACTACATGACCCATTCACAATGAGCGGCTCAGAGTAAGGGCCGCAACCCTGTCAGTGAATCATAATCATCCTCTGGACTGTGTTGGTACAAAAAAGAGTAAAACGGCCAGTTGGACTAAGAAAGAGACCCGCATCTTGATGACAGATTTTGATTCTTTGGCTTTAGCTATGACTGCCTCTGAAGACCTCCCTGGAGAAGGGAATGGCAACCCACTGTAGTATTCTTGCCTGGAGAATCCCATGGACAGAAGTGCCTAGCAGGCTACAGTCCATGGGGTCACAAAGAGTCGGACACAACTGAGTGACTCACACACACACACACACACACACACACACACCTCTGAAGGCCTACTCTTGGACCATTCAATTACATAAACCATTCAATTCCCCTTCTTTTTAAAAAACGGATAGAGATTTTCAGTCACTTACAATCAATAGACTTGTGATTAGTATGCCCATGGCCTGATTTTTTTTTCTCCTGTTTGGAGAGTGTATTATTCAAAATAGGATAAACTCTGATTACATAACAAATGAAATCTGAAATCTCAGTTATTTAACACAATAGAGATTTAATTTTGTTTATCTCATAGTGCAATACTGGTTGTACTACCTTCTTCAATGGTATAAGTATGTTATTAATATGTGGGCACCTACTTTCCAAGGTCCTCCCAATCGAGGATGGGGGAGAAGAAGGCATCCTGGCTCCTCAGTGGCTTGGACTACATATGACAGCATCCCTGCAGCTCACAGCCCATTGTCCAGTCTGATCACCAGATATCAGACTAAGGAAGGCTGGGAAAATGCAGGTGAGCACATGTGTACTCACTGAGCGGTGCTCTCTGTATCAGTCAGGGTCCTGCAGAGAAGAATAACCATAGAGACATGTCTGCATGTGTATAGAGAGAAAGAGCTTAAGAAATTGGTTCATGTGATCGTAGGTGCTGGTAAATGTGAAATCCAAAGGCCAGCAGGCTGGAATTCAGACAAGCTCTGGTGAGGTGGGGTCACCTTAGAGACTGTGGACACATGACCCCAGGTACAGGGTCTGGGATTAGTGTTACCTTGGAGCTTGTGGAGGGGTGACCCCCAGGGGCAGGGGCTAGGAAGAGGACCTCACCCTGGAGCTTGGGGACATGTGAGCCCAGGCTCAGGGTCTGGGAGGGCTGTCACACCACAGACTGGCTATGGGACCCCAGGTACAGGGTCTGGGGGTGGTCACCCTGGAGATGTGGACATGTGAACCCTGGGCAGGATCGGGAGGAGGTCACTCTGGAGACTATGGTTGTATGTCCCCAGGTGCATGGTATGGGAAGTGGGGTCACCCTGGACACTGTGGGTGTGAGACCCCAGATACAGGGTCTTGAGGGTGCGGTCATACTCTGGAATATATTCAATAGCATGAGCCAACTGGATGTTTAAGCCAAAGGTATTTCAAGCAAAGGACTGGCGTGATTCATGATAGGCACGCTGGGTGATTCATGATGCATACTCTGTAAGTATCAAGTTCATATGTACAATCTTGAACAATAACTCTTTTTTTAAGAAAACCTCAGGTTTTGCTCTTATGTCCTTTAATTGGATCGGGCCTAAAGTCAGTTGATTATAGATGTTTCACTCCTATGTGCTAAGTCGCTTCAGTTGTGTCCGACTCTTTGTGACCCTAAGGACTGTAGCCCTCCAGGCTCCTCTGTCCATGGGGATTCTCCAGGCAAGAATCCTGGAGTGTGTGGCCATGCCCTCCTCCAGGGGATCCTCCTGACCCAGGAACTGGGTCTTATGTCTCCTGCATTGGTAAGCAGGTTCTTTACCACTAGCGCCACCTTGAAGCCCCTAATATATGTTAACTAAATTGAGGCATCATTGATACAATGGACACGAGTTTGAACAAACTCTGAGAGGTAGTGAAGGACAGGGAAGATGGGTGTGCTGCAGTCCATGGCATCACAAAGAGTCGGACACTATTTAGCAGCTGAACAACAGCAGCAGCTAGATTAAGTCTGGTTGAATCACGATATACTATAGCCTAGCCAAGTCGACATATAAAACTAACCACCACACTATCTCTGCCAAAGATCCAATGCCCTTATTTTTTATTTTCTTCTCGTTACATTGCTGTGGGAATAAGTATTTCTGGTGGGCATTATAGGTATGTCCCATTATTCAACATATTCTATGTATCTCCTTCTATTCCATGAGGCTAAATATATTAACAATAATAAAAATATTCTTCTGGTCTTCAGAATGCTAATTTGATTCTGAAATCTTAGCTAAATTCTAGGTCTATATTTTTAACTGATTTCATTTACATATTTATTAATTCATTCAATTAATATTTTTGAGTTATCTACTATAATCTAATACACCGGAGGTCATCTTTTCCTGTCAGATATCTGCAGCTTCACATTGAGAAGAAATCAATAACTGTGGCAAGAATTTATGCTCTGTCACAAAATTATCCCCACACGTGAAGGCTTAAAGCAAGAAACACTATGTTTCATGGTTTCTGTGGGTTAGGAATTTCCAAGCAGCACCATTGGGGAGTCTCCTGGGAGTGCAGTCAGATGTCGACGGGGCTGTTGTCATTAGACAGTTGATCGGGACTGCAGGCCCTTCTTCCAAGGTGGCTCACTCACCTATCTGGCAGGTTGGTGCTGGCTGCAGCAGGATTCTTTCCTTGTTCTCTTCATGGGCCTCCTCACAGGGTTTCCATCACTCTATACAGTAAGCTTCCCCAGAAGGAGAGATCCAGAAGACCAAGGCAGAAGCTTCATTGCCTTTTATCACCCAGACTTGGACATCACACACTTTCATTTCCAATGAATCTACTGGTCACACAGACCAGCCCTGAACTATGTGGGGGAAGTCCACAGATTCCAGGAGGTAAGGATCCTGGGGGGCCAGCTTGGAGGTCAGCTATCACAGTGAGGCATGCCAGTCCTTTGCTTGAAATACCTTTGGTTAAAGGATCCAGTTGGCTCACGCTGTTGAATATATGGCTCCATAATTCACATAGTCAGGTCTAACTAGATCATGAGCTGATGTTTTAGTTTAATTTAGCATAGATCTAAAACTGTGTAGATCACAAAAACCAGTAGAAAATTCTTAAAGAGATGGGAATATCAGACCACTTTATCTACCTCTTGAGAAACTTGTATGCAGGTCAAGAAGCAACAGTTAGAACTGGACATGGAACAACAGACTGGTTCTAAATTGGGAAAGGAGTATGTCAAGTGCCGGGGTCAGGCCCCGGTGGATCCAGGGTAATTCGAAGCGAGGACAGTGTGGCGAGAGAGATATATAGATTTAGAGAGAGATAAGGAAAGAGTTTGCAGACAAGAGAATAGAGAGAAAGAGGCTGAATAACTTGGTTTACGTGGAAAGCTAATAAAACCTCGAGACAAGAGGTTTGCACCATCTACATAGGCCACCGGTGCCCGTTTGAAGAGCAGAGGGTGCCCTGCCTTGGGCTCCCTCTCACGTGGGTCTTAGAAGCCAGAGTAAGTAAGTATACATGGTGAGCCTCCATGCCCCAGATGGGAATTCAGCCAGAAAAGAAGAGAAGGAGAAAAGACCACACGGGGGAAACCAGTCTTTCCAGTGACTGGCCCATCCTTTATTGTCCGGAAAACTTTTATACTTTTGGTTGTACATAGAGATCAATGGATAACATAAAGTTATGCAGCGTCAGCAGCCCTGACTCTTATCGAGACCAGGCTTTCTCTCTGCATACCTAGCTATATACTCAAGTCTTAGGTGATTTACATCATCTTCTGGCCAGAAGGCCAATTAACATTTTACGGCCCTTTTCTGATAAGGGTCTGTCAACCAGAAAACTTATTTGCGTTAATAGTGTTGTTCTTCCCAAAGTCTGGTGCCACTCTCAGAAAGCACTAAATAAAGTTACATTCTTACATAGCAAGGACACACAATTTATAACAAAGAAAGAGGAGTACAGTGATTTATAACAAAGAGAAAATTAATTAACTAAAAAGTCTAGTGTTGCTAACATCAAAACTACCCTATTCCTTTTTCTATATCCCAATTACATGTATTAATATCCTTCAGGTGCCTAAAAGATAAAGAATATGGAGGCCTGGCAGCAGTCATTGACTCAACAGTGAAACCCATCACCAGTATAATTTTTAGCTTTTTAGAAAAGGCTCTATATCTTTAAGATGCTTTAAGCTTCGTGCCTCTCACGGTTGGGGGGCTGTAAACAATCACAAGTGTAGTTAAACCTGTCAGGCAAGTTAGAGAGCCATCAAAGGGGTATGAGCTGAAACACTCCTTTCATATGCAGGAGGCTAATTGGAGCTCTAAGTTAACTTTTTCCAGAGAAAGATGGTCAGGGATAGCCCCCCTGTAATGTCAGAAGAGTGGTAAGCACAGTACAATAAGGCAGGCAGACTCTGGTTTGGGGGGTAGATGTTCGAGAAAATTCAGCAAGGCTCCCTTAAGGCCAGACTCGCCTTTGCCTGTCGGACCCCTTAACCTCATGACCTTTGCCACGGCGGGACTCCTTGTGCTGGCTCCCGGCAGTCAAGGATGTATGGTCACCCTAATTATTTAACTTATATGAAGACTACATCATGCAAAGTGCCGGGCTGGATGAAGCATAAGCTGGAATCAAGATTGCCAGGAACAATACCAATAACCTCAGATATGCAGATGACACCAGTCTAATGGCAGAAAATGAAGAGGAACTAAACAGCCTCTTGATGAACCTGAAAGAGAGTTTAAAAAATGGCTTAAAACTCAACATTCAGGAAACTAAGATCTTGGCATCCAGGAATATTCAGGGATGATTTCCTTTAGGATGGACTGGTTTGATCTCCTTGCAGTCCAAGGGACTCTCAAGAGTCTCCTCCAACACCACAGTTCAAAAGCATCAGTTCTTCAGTGCTCAGCCATCTTTCTGGTCGAACACTCACATCCATACATGACCACTGGAAAAACCACAGCTTTGACTAGATGAAACTCTGTTGGCAAAGTAATATCTCTGCTTTTTAATATGCTGTCTAGGCTGGTCATAACTTTTCTTCCAAGGAGCAAGTACCTTTTAATTTCATGGCTCCAGTCACTATCTGCAGTCTCAAAGAAGATATAAATGTTAACAGAACCACATTTTATTTACTTTGTTGTAATGGGTGCAAGATTGATGGGAGAAATATCAATAACCTCAGATATGCAAATGACACCACCCTTATGGCAAAAAGTAAAGGGGAACTAAAGAGCTTCTTGATGAAAGTGAAAGTGGAGAGTGAAAATGTTGGCTTAAAGCTCAACATTCAGAAAACGAAGATCATTGCATCTGGTCCCATCACTTCATGGCAAATAGATGGGGAAACAGCGGGAACAGTGTCAGACTTTATTTTCTGGGGCTCCAAAATCACTGCAGATGGTGATTGCAGCCATGAAATTAAAAGACGCTTACTCCTTGGAAGAAAAGTTGTAACCAACGTAGACAGCATATTGAAAAGCAGAGACATTACTTTGCCAACTGAGGTCCGTCTAGTCAAGGCTATGGTTTTTCCAGTGGTCATGTATGGATGTGAGAGTTGGACTGTGAAGAAAGCTGGGCACCAAAGAACTGATGCTTTTGAACTGTGGTGTTGGAGAAGACTCTTGAGAGTCCCTTGGACTGCAAGGAGATCCAACCAGTCCATTCTAAAGGAGATCACTCCTGGGTGTTCTTTGGAAGGAATGATGCTAAAGCTGAAACCCCAGTACTTTGGCCATCTCATGCAAAGAGTTGACTCATTGGAAAAGACTCTGATGCTGGGAGGGATTGGGGGCAGGAGGAGAAGGGGACAACAGAGGATGAGATGGCTGGATGGCATCACCCACTCGATGGACGTGAGTTTGAGTGAACTACAGAAGTTGGTGATGGACAGGGAGGCCTGGCGTGCTGCAATTCATGGGGTTACAAAGAGTTGGACGTGACTGAGCGACTGAACTGAACTGAATGGAATGGGTACAAAAGTGAAGATCACGAGCTCTTGGTCTTGGGAGCTCTGATAGAATAAAAAATTGTGGTAACTGCCACTATGGGTATAATCAATTTAGGCCTGGGTAATGTCAGCAGTTTATTTCTAGTTCTTACATTCATCAGTTATAGTGATAAACCAGTTTTTTATGAATATCTGTCCCAGAAAACAATTTAGATAGGAAAAAATACTTTTTTTTTAAATCCACCGTATAAATTCAAGGAATCATTCTCAGTTTTCTCCTCCCAATTGTATAGGACTTCTAAGACTATTTACATTTGGACCCCAACTCTTGGATTCAGAATATATTCAAGTTCAATATTAAACCAGGTAATTGAGCTAATAATGTCACAAAAGCTTAGTTAAAGAGTTGTTCAGAATAAACTATTTATAAAAACCTGAGTTAGTTGGCCAAAGAAATATCTAAAATTTTTCAAAATTAAATAATCAATGCTGTATTACTTATATGGAAAATTGATAGCATAATAAGTTTTAATGATCTAAGTGATGGAAAATTATAATAAAATTTCTTTAAAATTTTTTCAACATTCTGATATTTCTCCATATTCATGACTATTGTATATACTTTCAAAGGAATTAATATCAATGGAAAAATTAAAGAATGAAAGTGGAGCTCATTTATATCCTATTCTCCTTTTCTCAAAGCTTTATGCTGCTGATTTATGTAGTCTTTGGATTAAAGACAGAAATTTTTTTTTCTTGGATAAAAAAATTAGCTTTTCTAGTTCTTTCAGAATAAACAGAAACTGCACAGTGGTAAATTATCTCATCATCATAAACCCAAACTTCAAAAGAAAATAATAAAACCATATCCAACTAATCTAAACTGCCAAATTGAAACAAATTTCCATTTATTTCAAATATTCAGAACAAAAACAACCAGTGCTTCAGTTAAAAACAAATATGCAGCATAATTATATGACTATATAATAATGTATCCCATCAACTCTAGCTAAACCTGAATGATCAAATCTCTAGATTTTCTTCAGAGTTCACAGCAGGCAAGAACTTCACTGACAGTATTAAATCATCCGTAGAAATCTTACAATGACACTGTTACTTCTATACTATATCAAGCTACACTCAACTATACTTGCTTGATTTTTTTTAAATATAAATAAAAGAAAATGTAAAACTTATCCTCAAGTTTCACATGTGTTGAGAATAATACAGAAGAAAAACTTAAGTGGTAAATATTAGTTGCCTATTGAAATGTAACAGATTACCCCCAAATTTACTGCCAGTAAACAATAGTACCATCTCACTGCTGTTCCAGTTCAGGAATCTGGGCACAGCTCAACTGGACCCGTGGCTCTGGATCTCATGAGGGTCATTTCTGAAGGCTACAGTCAAGCTGTCATCCAAGTCTGCAGTCAGCTTAAAACCTGACTAGTGGTGAAACTATTTCTCAGCTCATTTCAATGACTGTTGGCAGGATTCAATTCCTCTCCAGCTGTTGGCTTAAGTGCCTTAGTTTCTCATTTACTGTTGGCCAGATGCCACCCTCAATTCTTTACCCCACACACGCCTCCACAAGGTAGCTCACAACACAACAGCTTGCTTCATCAGATTAAGCACATAAGTAGAACCAAAGCAAGACAGAAAATACAGATTTTGCCCCTTAACCCCAAAGTGACATCCTACCTCTTTTGACTACTCTAGGTATTAGAAGAAAGCCACTGGATCCAACTCACATAAAAGAGGAGGGGATTATCCAAGTGGTGAACAGGAGGAGGTGGGGAACTTCCCTGGTGGTACAGTGGATAGCAATCTGCCTGCCAATGCAAGGGACACAGATTTGATTCCAGGTCCGGGAAGATCCCACCTGCCACGAAGCAACTAAGCCAATGGGCCGCAACCACTGAGGCCAGGTGCCACAAGTACCAAGGCCCAGGCACCCAGAGACTGTGCTCTGCAACAAGAGGAGCCCCTCAGTAAGCAGCCCATGTACCGCAATGGGTAGCCTCCACTCACCCGACTAGAGAAAACCCAGATGCAGCAATGAAGACCCAGCACAACCAAAAATAAACAAGGTAAGTGCTTTTGAAAAATAGTTTAAAGAGGAGGTGGGGATTTCAAAACACTCTACCATAGGATGCTACTCAACTAGAGGGGTTGTCTGAGTTTAATAATGTCCCCAGTATTCATATCCTTCCCAGCACTTTAGAATGTGACCTTATTTAGAACCAAGGTTGTTACCCTTGAAATTGGTTATGCTAAATTTAGGTCATAGCATAGTAGAGTGACCCCTCAATCCAATGACCAATGTCCTCATAGGAAAAGAAGAGACCCAGGAAGAATGCCGGGTGACAACAGGGACAGAGATGGAGGGATGCACCTACAAGCCAAGGAATGCCAAGGATTTCCAGCAACCCCTGCATCCAGGAGGAGGTAAGGGAGGACCCTGGGCTTCCCTGGTGGCCCAGAGGCTAAAAAACCTGCCTGCAATGCAGGAGACCCAGGGTCAATCCCTGAATATTCTCAGACCTGCGCCTTCCTTCTAACAAACGGAATATAGCGAAAGTGTGGGCTATCACTCTCACGATCACAGGACGTCATATCGGAGTTCTGCCGGAGACTCTTTCTACTCTTTCGACTTGGATGAAACCAGCTGCTGTGACTCCCACAGTTGCAAGTAAATGAACTCCATGTACAACCTGAGAGAGCCAGGAAGTGGATTCCTCCATTCAGGCCTCAAGATGAGAACCTAGGCAAGCAGAAGCCCTGACTATACACCCTTCTGAAGTGCTAAGTGGGGGCCACAACAAACACGTGCTCAGACGCCTGACCCATAGAAACTCTGAGCTAATGAGTTGTTTAAAGCGGCTGTTTGTGGTAACTTGTTTCGCAGCAATAGATAAGTAATATCCAACTTGATTCTTCTTATTTGAAGCATGATAATCCCTCATTTGTGTTGTAATCGTCATGTTGTCATTAACTTTTTAAATATTTTTTTTATAGACCAGTTCCAGGTTTACAACAAAAGAGGAAGGAGATACAGAGATTTCTCACATACCTCTTGTCCCCACACAGGCATAGTCTCTGTCATTATCAACAGTACTCATCAGAATGGTATTATCCATTTTTTTATCAAGGATGAATCTACACTGACACGTCATGATCACCCCAAGTCCATAGTTTATCATAAGTTTCGCTCTTGGTGTTGTGTATTCTGTGAGTTTAGACAGATGCATAATGACATACATCCATCATTTGAGTATCATACAGATTACTTTGACTGCCCTAAAAATCCTCTGTACTCCTCCATTATTTTTAATAATATATTGCTTTTAAACTATCGATTGTTTTTTGATGAATCAGTTACCTAATGCTAACATTCAACACTAAACAGTAAAATAACTCCATTTAATTAAAAAGCCTTTTGTATATTACTGTTCGTATTAAGAGATTTCTCCAAGTTGGGAGGGAAATAACTTAGAGATATTTGTATTACTTTTAGCAATGTTAATATGATACTATCTTATGCCATAGAAGATTCAATTCTCCAGTAAGTTCTCTCAGTTTAAACTACTATGAAAATTCAAACCATACCGCACATCAGAATGTCACTTGGCCTTCACTGAGTAAGATGTAAGTTACATAAACATAAAGGCACACTCCACGGAAATCATGGAGCCATTCCCAGTTACAAATGTTCAACCAGATGAACCAGATTATGTTTATCTTGCTTACATTACAACTTCAGATATTATATAGGCAAAACTACAAAATATAAAAATCATCATTGATGTATATTCAAAATTTTAGACTCTCCCAGTTGCACCTCTTCTCATAAAAATAGAATAAAAACAAGTAAAAGTGATAGTAAAAGGATAAACTGAATAATGCTAGTTCAGTTCAGTTCAGTTCAGTCGCTCAGTCATGTCCAGCTCTTTGTGACCCCCATGGACTGCAGCACACCAGGCCTCCCTGTCTATCACCAACTCCCAGAGTTACTCAAACTCATGTCCGTTGAGTTGGTGATGCCATCCAACCATCTCAGCATTTGTCCTTCAACCCCAACCCCTTCTTCTCCCTCCTTCAATCTTTCCCAGCATCAGAGTCTTTTCAAATGAGTCATTTCTTCACATCACATGGACAAAGTATTAGAATTTCAGCTTCAGCGTCAGTCCTTCCAATGAATATTCTGGACTGAGTTCCTTTAGGATGGACTGGTTGGATCTCCTTGCAGTCCAAGGGACTCTCAAGAGTCTTCTCTTGAGATAACAATGCTAATATAAGGTTTTTGAATAATGCTAATATAAGGTTAAATCTGCTAGTATAAATAATATGCTACATTTAGTTCATTTATCATTACTAGTTATGTAACAGGCACATCTCCCCTTTGTCACCAGCCTGGGTTGCAAAGACAGGCCCCAATCCTATCCCTAAATCATGGGTTATTGAGGCCCTCCCCAAGTCCCATTAGTTTTCAGGCACTCCATAGAGTTTAACCAGGATCCTGGAAGTATCCCCATGTGGTGTTTAGGCAAGATGCTGCACTCATACCCCTGTGATAGGGAACCCTGACCTATTCATCAGTGTAGTGCTGATGTGATAGATGGGGTTCAACCTCTGCTCCTAGGAACTCCCTTTATATGCCACAGTCAGTGCTCAGATCTTATGACCCTAAGACTCCTCCACCTTCTTGGAAATATAGACCTGGAGGCAGCTGCTGCTAAGCTGCTTCAGTCATGCCCAACTCTGTGCAACCCCATAGATGGCAGCCCACCAGGCTCCTCTGTCCATGGGATTCTCCAGGCAAGAATACTGGAGTGGGTTGCCATTTCCTTCTCCAAGGCATGCATGCATGCCAGGTCGCTTCAGTCATGCCCAACTCTGTGCAACCCCATAGATGGCAGCCCACCAGGCTCCTCTGTCCATGGGATTCTCCACGCAAGAACACTGGAGTGGGTTGCCATTTCCTTCTCCAGACCTGGAGGAGCAGGTAGGAAAGAAACACCTCCCAACCCTCAGTAGTGACTAGCTTATCACTAAGGGCAGAAGGGTCTTCTTAATGAAGCATAAAAAATAAATACTATGAAAGTTTGTTTGGTGAGAACTTCCCTCTGCAATATTACATTTCTAGTAGCACATCTCAAAGCTGACAGCCACACAATACTATCTTATGATAACGTGGTTTTTTAAAGAACCTTATAGCTCAAATATACTTTCACATTTACTTGGTAGATTTGCAGAAAAACTTGAAATATCACATTTGAATGTATTATAAAAAGAACACTTAAAGGGAAGCTGCTCTAATTCTAGGTATTTACCTAAGAGAAACAAAAACATGTCCACAAAAAGATTTGTGTAGGGCTTCTGGCTTCCAGTCCAGCATGTTCGGAGCTTGAAGTCATCAGGCCATCATAACAGCAAGCATGAAGCTGTACACGCTGAAAATCAACTCTTCAGAGATTCATCAGAGAGTTGAGGTCACAGGGCAAGCCTTGTTAAGAAGAATGGAATGATCTGGTGTGTTTCAAACGGGCTCAAAATGGGATTTTTCTTCAATTTTCACTGTGAGAACCTGGCAGAGCTTTTGGAGGTAAATCTCACAAAAGTGTGGCCGTGCCCCCGGAGGCCATAGCTCTCTGCTTTGAGCCTGCAACCATTGGTCGGTTTACAGTTCAGGGTTTCTCAGCCCATACTGATTCCCGTGGAGGCTGCAACTCATGGGTTTCTGCTCCAGTAAGCGGTGGTTCTCTGTGCCTACCTGTATGTCTCTCCAATTTTTGAGGGCACAAACACGAAGTACTATGTACATATCATCCTCATATCATCTTTACAGGTCTTCAATTATTTCCCCCCTATTACAATGAAGAAACAAGCTTAGAAAGTTTGAACCGTACCTAAAGTCTGAAGCAAAGCCAGGCCTTGAGTCTAGGCTGAGCCAACTCCAAAGCTTGCTGTTTGAACCACCATACTGAATGGCCGCACTCATTTCCAAACTCATTTCTAAGTCACCAGACTTAGAACCTGAGTAAATTAGCCACCTTCTGATGGTGGGAGTGGGGAAAGGCCTTGAGGGAAGACATGGGTGGCAGATTGTTAAGGGGAAAAGTTATTACTTGTAATCCTAGACCTATTAATACTTTAGTATATCACCTTGCCTTGATAACTTTTTGAATAAAAGAAAAGAAAAAAATCCAGATTTTTCCTTACGTTGGAATATAGTGTTGGGCTGGGCAGGATCAAAGAACGCTGAAATTCTGTGTTGGTGGTGGTACGAGTGTGTGCACACACAAGAGCACATGCATTTTTCTGCGAAGGAGATCCAGGACTTTAGATTCTCAAGCAAGCTTAAATCCAAATAGTTTAAGATGATCTCTAAGATCCCCCTGAACTCCAGGAGTCTGTGCACCTTTCATTTTAAGTCACAATCCTTCTTTGCCTTCATTTCCATCCATTATATAGATAACTTGTATTCCTCCCAAAATATAACATTTTAGAGGAAAAGAATAGGAATAACTTCACATTTTTGAAATATGATGCTTGAAAAGCTCTCTGGTGGATGTTTATACTGTGTCTAAAAATTACATCTACATCTTTGAACAAATGCACTGGATGGATAAATATATGGTCATTTTCCCTATCACAATTACCTAAAATATTACCTAGGTGTACTAACGTATATTCACTTTATATAGTTAGAGAAGTTCTGGACAAGAGCAGAGGAGAAGAACCCAGTGGTTCCCATTTTCACAAACATGGTCAATGTACACAAAGTTAGAAAATCTGAAATATTTTTTTTAGTGAGTTTTAAGAAACTTTTATAAACCAAAGTGAAAAACCTATTCCCCGCCCCCCCCCCCCGCCCCCCGGAAGAAACGCTTCCTATGTTCTGAGAGGAAATGTTTTCTTAAGCATTTTTTTAGCCAGTTATGACAAGAATCTTCACATACTCTCAGCGCAACCCTGAAAAGAGTAAATAATCCAGAGCCAGATACTTAAGGCTGAATTTGTGAAACACAAGCATTTTGTGAGGATTCTAAGAAATAGCTGGGGAGGATATTCGGCTTCCACTAGTTGTACATGTGGGACTTGACGGTGTTCACTGAATTTTCAATACAGCTGAATCTCTCATGACAGAAACTCAAGAACACACAAGCTGTGATACGCTGGTAAATGTTTCACAACTGAGTTTCCAAAAAAACTGAAAAGCCCTGATTTGTCGTGTTTGCTGATTTCTGAAAAACTTTCTGAGACAGCAAGAGTAAAAATAAACTTGTCTTGAAAAACAAAAAGCAGCCCTTGCTGTTGAGCAGGTTGAAAAGACAAATGTATAAAGTCAGCAAAGTTAGGGAACAAATTGATTCTCCCAAGGTTATATGGCTGTGAAATGTCCTAACAATCTCCTCTACGAGTGATCACTACTTTCTCACCAATGACACTCCCAGATGTCTTTGGTTGTTCCCAGTCGAGAACATAAACCCTAGTAAATCCCCACTCTTTTTAATCCTGCCTCAGAAACAGCAGCCAACCCAGAAGGGATCTCCCCTGCCCTTAGGCCATCCTCAGAATCCTCTGGCAGGACCCAGCGCTTCCACCATTCTCTGCACCCCTTTGTTCAGGGTGGACTCCAACAGAGCTTCTTGGAGTGAGCTGCCTTACTGTGCCTCAGTCAGTAAATCAGAGTTTGCAGGAGGAGGAGGGGGCGACAGAGGATGAGATGGTTGGATGGCATCAACCATCCAATGGACTCAACCATCATGGCATCAACCATGGATGCCATGGGGCTGGATGGACATCAACCATCCAACTCAATGGACACGAATTTCAGCAAACTCTCAGAGACAGTGAAGGACAGGGAAGCCTGGCGTGCTGCAGTCCATGGGGCTGCAAAGAGTTGGACACGACTTTGCAACTGGACAACAGAACAACAACAGGCTAGAAGCCTTTGGCTAATGAGGTTTTAACACTTTCATACTGCTAATATTTCCACCAGAGCTGATTGTAAGCTACCAACTGCCGTGTCCCTGAACACAATTTGGAAAGAAATGAGCACAATCAACAGAAGCGGGTAATCCTGGCTCCACTGCCGAGGTTGCACTCTCAACAACCGTGGAAGAGAGACATTTTTAATCTCCATCCTATAGACAAGGAAACAGGCTCAGAGTTTATATTAAACAGTATAAATTGTTTAAGGTCACAAAGCTGGTGGCAGAATCACTATTTAAATCTGTGTCAATTTGATTAAAATACTAAGATCTTTTAACTAACTCCACACTTTAATATGTTCAAATATTGTCTCTTCTTACATGAATGTCATGGGTATAGTTCTTTCCATAGACTGCACATTCCATTGCGGATACAAACAGCATTTTATAATTCTCTTGTATATCTTTCACACACTGTATGGTAGCTGTGTAACTTTAGGCAAAATATTTATCATCTTTAAGTCTCAGCTTCCTCATCTATAAAATGGGGATACAGTGCTTACTACATAGGACTGTTGAATTAATTTTAAAATTAATAAATGTATATTGTTTAGTATAACGACTGAAGTGAAAAGTGAAAGTGTAAGTCTCTCAGTCATGTCCGACTCTTTGTGACCCCATGGACTACATGTAGCCTGCCAGGCTCCTCTGTCCATGGAATTCTCCAGTAAGAATACTGGAGTGGGTAGCAGTGCCCTTCTCCAGGGGATCTTCCTGACCCAGTGATGAAAGCTGGGTCTCCCTCATTGCACGCAGATTCTTTACCATCTAAGTATTTTTAAATATTTGTTATTAAAATTATAATGCTGAATATGTAAAGGGCTGAACATCATACTTATGGACATTCAACCTAACAAGGCTCTATAATTCTCTTTGAAAGACTTTTAGATTTTCATATACAGGTGAGAAGGTTTAAAAAAATCTTTCTTGGGAATTCCCTGGTGGTTCAGAGGTTAGGACTCCAAGCTGCACTGTCAGGGGCCAAGTTGACTCCCTGATTGAACTAAAATTCCACAAGTTAGGCAGCACAGTCAAAAAAATAAAAATAAATTAAAAATCTTTCTATAATCCGTTATCTATTGTTGCTTTACAAACCTAATCTTATTGGTTTAAAACCACAATGATGCACTATTTCCACATTTTTGTGGGTTGATTGGATGGTTCTAATCTATGTAGTGTCACCTAAGGTCTCTCATTTGGTGACATTCAACTGCAAACTTGACTCAGACACCTTGGTTTTCTTCCACCTAGAAATGTTGTGTCCTCCTCCAAGGTCATTCTGTATGGCCTCTCTATAGCATCAGAGAGATGCTAGACTTCCTCACACTGTGATATCTGGGTCCCAACATGGAGTTTTCTAAGAGAACAACTTGAACCTGCATGTTCTCAACAAGCCTTGTGTGTGTCTGATTTTTCAGTGTCCTTTGACTACAGCCACTTATGAGGTCGAGCCCAGAGCCCTTGTGGGAGTGGATACGCAAAGGCTTTAGTATCGAGAGGCCACCAGTGCAACAGCCTGCCACAGATTCCTATACATATTCATGCATAGGTCTCTTCAGAACCAATGAGAAGATGACAAGCAACGGATTTTATAGAGAGAGCCTTTAGTCTCGTGAATAACGAAAGCAGAATTAGAACTGACGAAAAGTTCCCATCAGTCTGATTCCCTGTGCCATGTGTGCGTGGCCCTATCACATGATGAAAATGTGGAAATAACGGCAACGCCATTTTAATGAGCTAGGGGCATATGAATATATTACGATTCCACAGGTACCAATCTTAGTCTACCTCTTTATGGACAAAAACTAAGTGTCACAGATTATCTAACCATCCATCTAAGCACACACACACATAACATCATCGTCATTAGAGTTGCCATTATAATCATTACATTTTTATTAACATTTTCTCCCTGAAATTTCCACTTGAAAGCCAACGGTAATTTTATTTTGAAATCGGTTCTAACTATGAATGGCTCCATTACATATTTTGATTCTGAAATCAGCCTCCCATGATGAAACCTGACCTATTTTACTTTTTTTCCTTATTCCTTCCTCTGCCCTTCTGGGGATAAAAACAAAAAGGCCATTAGAAAGAAAAGGAAAAACCAGCTATTATTATACATCTACTATAATTATAAACAAGATTCAATTACACTGCTCTAAAATATTCATTGCAAATTTATGATTTAAAGGTATTTCATTTCTTATTCATGTGTAGTTCTCATACTCACAGTATAAATATTTACAGTTAATTATGGAAATTTTCACACATTAGTCCCAAGAGCATGAAAATATATTAATAAATTTACATTAATAAGTGATTCTTTGAAAAATTATTAGAAGTGGGAAAAGAAAAGACTTTCAAGTAACTATGGTAGCCAGAGGTTTAAACTTTGGGGCTCTTATTCACCCAGGGCCTTTCCAAGGCCATGTTCAAACAATTGTATCCTTTTGTAAAAATCACAGAATGAGGATATTTTATCTTAAGTTCCTTTGTCTCTTTCTCTGAATTCCTTTCCATCACATGTCCCCTCAAGTTGGGTGGTCCTGGAGTGACTGTAGGGTTTTTAGACTCTGTAAGGAAAGTTAAGTTGGGATACATTTAGTTTGAGTTTTGCAGGATATATTTATATGCCTTACAGTCTCATGGATATGTAGTTAAGTGATTACTAGTCATCTCAGAAGAGGAAAGACTTTCAACAAAGTCATTCCAGTAAAGACCAGGCCTGCTCCCCCATCATGACAGGAAGGTAAAAGCCAAGGTCCCACCTCCATGTGACCGTATCTTACAGTGTCTGGCATGGAAGCTTGTTCACAGTGGAGGGTAAACATGATTTGAAATTTACAGACTAAATTATCTATATATTCTCAAGTGATAGTCAAAAATATATACTAAAAACCTATTGAGGGGGAGTAATGTACAGGTATATCAGGCCATTAGTTAATAAAAAGTACATGTTTTCTTTCACTTTTCAATAAAAAGTGAATTTTGTTGTGCTTGCAGTATTTTTCAGCTTTTAAACTTTTGTAATTATTGTGATTCCTCTCCTCAACCTAAATATTCACTTCCATACCTAATCTTATAGGAGTAGTTTTATAGTCTCTTGAAGACAGTTCCCTAAACTGTATAAGCAAAACCTGGATCTGCTCCCAATCTGGCACTGTGAAATCCCCTTCTATGTGAAAGAGTGGACAAAAATAAACTCACGTTGAATAAATGATTTTCTTATTTTTGGACTTCTATTTTTCTTCTCTTCACTCGTGAAGACTGATTCATTCACCTACGAAATGGGACTCTAGTCTTTCACTTTCACTTTAAATGCTAACTCTAGGATTTTAAACAAATTTTGGCCAGAGGTAGATCATTAATCCTGACTGACTGATGACACTAGCCAGGATTTTCCTGAGAAACTCCAGATCTAGATCGAGAGAGAGAGAGAGAATAGATAGATGCTGGATAGATACACACATATACAGAAAGAGGGGAATTTAAGAAATTGGATCACATAATTACAGAAGCTGACAAGCATGATATCTGCACGATTTGATTTGTACCCATCTAGGTCTGCATGCTGCAGACCCAAGAAAGAGGTGATGTTTCAGCTCAAGCCTGAAGGCAGCCTACAAGCAGAATTTCCTTTTCCTCATGGAAGCTGGTCTTTTTCTCTGAAGGCTTTCATTTGCAATGAGGTGACTATGACCCCCATTACAGGAGACTAATTTGCTTTACCCAAAGTCTACTGATTTAGATGTTGAACTTATCATAAAATACCTTCACAGCAATGTCTAGACTAGTGCTTGACCCAACATGGAACATATGAGTCCTATGGCCTAGCCAAGTCGACACATCCAGTTAACCATCACGTGGATGGATACACGGTGAAGGCAGGAACCAGCATTGCTACATTCACCAAACTCATGGCACAAAAATAAATTTGCCATATCTGATTAATTTGTGGGAGGATAAATGCTATGAAACTGAGTATCAAAATCAACGAAAAGGGATCAGATAAAGAAAGTACATTTTGCTTGTGAAGCAAACAAGGTATCAGAACACATGAGGGCCTGACTGTAGATACAGAGTAGAATTCTGAGATCCAGGCCAGGTTATAACCTTAGGAGAGTCCTAGGAGTCACCTAGAATAACTAGAGTACTTCAAATTGTATTTCCCCTAACCCTTTAGGGGATTCCAGAGAAACAAAGAGATTGCAACCATGTGAACCAGCATCCCTTATAGTTCTAATATTCAACTGGATGTTATTATATAAGATTTAGCAAAGATGGGGGAGGAATATTGAAACAAGATTTGATAACAGCTCTACATTAGATGTGTTATGCTACCTTTTGACTTAAAGAGCCCATCTGTTAAATTATCATCTAAAAAGATAGCTTTGAGAGGCAAAGGAGGCTTAAAACCAGACACATTCATAGTCTATATCACAGTTCAGAGTAGCTGATTCTCTAAATAATGTTTCAAAGAACTGCTTGTAAAGTGACTTTTAACAAGTGCTGACAGACATTAAATACAAAGTAACCCCTCTTGATCATCCAAATCTTTAACATTATAAAAATGAATTTCATGGGGTGGAAAAATAATGCAAACAAATTTTATTATATGACATGTCATACTTAGCATCTTAGCAACATAAGAGTATATACATATATATATGCCTATATCTATATCTATATCTATATATATATACTCTTTTTTAGATTCTTTTCCATTATAGTTTATTACAAGTATTGAATATAGTTCCCTAGGCTATAGAGTAGGCCCTGATGTTTACCTATTTTATATATACTAGTGTGTATATGTTAATTCCAAACTCCTAATTTATCCCTCACTGTCCTTCCCCTTAGGTAACCACAAGTTTGTTCTCTACATCTATGAATCTACTTCCATTTTGTAAATTAGCTCATTTGTATCATTTTTTAATTCCACATATAAATGATATCACATGATACTTGTCTTTCTCTATCTGCCTTAATCCACTTAGTTAATAATTTCACAAAAGACCTCAAATAGCCAAAGCAATCTTGAGAAAGAAGAACAAAAAAAAGTGGAGGAATCATGCTTCCTGACTTCAGACTATACTATGAAGCTGCTGCTGCTGCTGCTGCTGCTAAGTCGCTTCAGTCGTGTCCACCTCTGTGCGACCCCATAGACAGCAGCCCAACAGGCTCCCCCATCCCTGGGATTCTCCAGGCAAGAACACTGGAGTGGGTTGCCATTTCCTTCTCCAATACATGAAAGTGAAAAGTGAAGAGTGAAAGTGAAGTTGCTCAGTTGTGTCCAACTCTTAGTGACCCCATGGACTGCAGCCCACCAGGCTCCTCCGTCCATGGCATTTTCCAGGCAAAATACTGGAGTGGGGTGCCATTGCCTTCTCTGATACTATGAAGCTACAATAATCAAAACAATATTTTACTGGCATAAAAAAAGATATATAGACCATTATCCTTGTTAAGGGATTTATGAGTCTTTTTGTTTAGATTTTTCCAACGAGTGTCATACTCTTATTCACTAGGCAGTTTAATACGATATGGTAAGGTAATGTAGCCTATCAAACCCAGTCTCCAAAAACACATTCTCTTGTCAGTAAATCGATCCTCCTCTGTATTTTGGTTAAGGTCTGTCTGCATATCTTTATCCTTCTTCACTTACTCTCCAAGTTTATGTCCTATTTTTATCCTAATCCAAATCTAATACCTCAATCAAAGATTAGACCAAGTCTTAACCCCTTAATAAATGCAAATGCACAAAAGAGAAGCACCAAGATAATAAATCATTCAAATTTATAACAGTGGTTTTCAAACCATCCTCTTGCAAAACACTGGCTTCCCTCATGTTGATCTGTGACACTTTAACTATTAAAATCTTAACGTGGTAACTCTTCCCAATCTGCACATTTAAAAATGTAGTTAGCAGATAAAAATTTTGATGTGAAAGAATAATTAACAGATAAAAATTTTGATGTGAAAGAATTTTTTCATATATTTAAAGTAAAACTTTAATGTCATCTAGTACCAACCAGATGACAAAATGAATGTATCAATAAATGAATATTCAGTTCAGTTCAGTGGCTCAGTCATGTCCGACTTTTTGCAACCCCATGAATCACAGCACGCCAGGCCTCCCTGTCCATCACCAACTCCTGGAGTTCACCCAAACTCACGTGCATCGAGTTGGTGATGCCATCCATCACTAAATTTTACACAAGCATTATCATCACTTGAAAATAATATTCCCCGTTGTACATTAATATGTCAACATTCTAATTATCCATTAGCTTCTTTTGAGTTTGGTTAGAAAGAATAAGTTTCTGACAAAAGCTCAAAGTTCACTAACAAATTGAGTTTCTTTATTCAATGTTTTAGCATTAACCTTGAGTTTTGACATCCCCACCAAAGTATCATCGTCATATGAAATCATACAGAAACGACCAGCCTTCCAACCCACTATTATCTCTCATTTTTAAAATGCAGTATGTAGTTTTCATTTTCCAGCTGTATTCTTCAAAATGTATGCATAGCTATGATTTTCCAGTCTTTGTATCCTCCACACCCCTTATCACGTTACTGACATATCAGAGATGCTTAATAAATATTTACGACACTTATTTCTACCATTAAATGACACCCTTCAACTTTAGACGATCTACAGTTTTTAGTCCACTACCCACACAACCGCACATGTCTTCCCAGCACCAATCCTAGCTGCTAATCTCTTGAACAGCATAAAGAATAATTGCAGACCAGAGTTTTGCTTTGCCTGTTTCCCACAGTGTGTTCAGTTTATCTCCTCACTCTCAGTACTAAAAAATAAACAAAAGAAAATGGTAACTTCACCCACCTCTTCTCTGGCAACCAGAGCTCTGGAAACCCAGCATGCAATGATTGAGAATAAGAACAGCATCAATAACATTAAGAGTAATAATTACCAGGACTTACCTGGTGGTCCAGTGGCTAAGACTCCACACTCCCAATGCAGGGGGCCCAGGTTCAATCCCTGGTCAGGGAACCAGATCCCACATGCCACAACTAAAAAAAAAAAAAAAGATCCCACATCCTGCTGTAACAAAGACCCCGTGTGCCGCAACTAAGACTCAGCTCAGCCAAATAAATAGAATATTAAAAAAAAAGAATAATACTTTATTTTACTAGGTGCATAATTTATTTAGGCATTGTACTAAGCACTTTACAAGGATCATCTTGTTTATTCCCATTAATGCACTTAGAAGGTAGGTTTTGTAATTGGATGACTGCTCTCCATTAACCGTAAAGTCTGCATGGAAGAGACAACTAGGGTACCTGAAGAGGCCCTGCAACTGGGATAAGAAAGAAACAGCAGCCTTGATAACTAAACCCCAGACAGGCAGGAGAACAACCCAGCTCTCATATGTTCCTACTCCCTTACCTTTGTTACAACTTAGAAGAAGGGGGAGCATTTTGTGTATATGGAGGAACATGAACCCTGAAAGGACTAAAGACTGTTTCTACAATAGATGGACTGAGGAGTCATAATAGAAATTAACATCAGTTATGGAAAAGTAAATGTGTATTTCTTGCATGGGTTTCCCCTGCTGGCTCAGTGATAAAGAACTCATCTGCCAAAGCAGGAAATTCAGGAGATGTGTTTGATCTCTGTGTCAGGAAGATACCCTGGAGGAGAGCATGGAAACCCACTCCAGTATCCCTGCCTGGAGAATTCCATGGACAGAGGAGCCTGGGGGGCTACAGTCTATGAGGTCACAAAAGAGTTGGACACAACTGAGCAACTAAACATTTCTTGCACATCTGAGATTCTAGACCTAGGTAATGATATCACCCCTATGGTTCAAGGGGCAGGTAAAAAGCTGAGATTCAGACATTTGTGCAAGACCATACAGATATTCATTGATGGTATCTGAATTAGAAACCATAATATTTGAAACCACACTTTACTCTTTTGAGCATTGGATACATATAAATTTCACAAATTTAATGGGAATATTTTGACATTAAAAATGTAACCTGCCTCAGTATCATTTCTCCCAGAAGTTACATCCTTCCTGCATATCTCTGGGTCACCAAAAAATAAAGGCATAAGTGGCTCTAGATAATAGCTCTGTCCTATAGAAATATAATCCAATCTAAATATAATTTTAAATTTTTTAACAGCCACAAGTAGAAAAAAAACTTCAAAAACAGAAGTCAAAATTAATTTTCATAATATATTTCCTTGGTTGCTGCTAAGTCACTTCAGTCATGTCCTACTCTGTGCGACCCCAAGACGGCAGCCCATCAGGCTCCTCTGTACCTGGGATTCTCCAGGCAAGACTACTGGAGTGGGTTGCCATTTCCTTCTCCAGTGCATGCCTGCATGCTAACTCGCTTCAGTCATGGCCGACTCTTTGCAACCCTATGGACAGCAGCCCACCAGGCTCCTATGTCCACGGGATTCTTCAGGCAAGAATACTGGAGTGGGTTGCCATTTCCTTCTCCAAATGGACTTCTAGAACTGGGTTTTTAGAGATGAGTCTGTGTGTATGCTTACTCGCTCAGTCATGTCCGACTCTTGCGACCTGATAGACTGTAGCCTGCCAGGCTCCTCTGTCCATGGGATTCTCCAGGCAAGAAAATTAGAGTGGGTTGCCATTTCCTTCTCCAATATATTTCCTATAAAAATAACCAAAATATTATCAATATTTTAAATTTTCAAATAAATTATTCTACATTTGTTTTTACACCAAGTCTTCAATTCTGGTGAGTATTTTACACTAACATACATCTCAATTCAAATTAGCCACATTTCAAGCACTCAACAGAACGTGAAGCTAATGGCTACCTTTGGACTGTGCTAACCTAGATAAAATACAATAAAGTGGTAATTCAAATTCATCACCAAGGACACTTTTCCACCCCGAGTCACGTTTTCCCCAGACACTCCTTCTTCCACAAAGTGCTGTGCCCAGCCATTGCGTCCATCTTTCCCAGAACCTTAACTTCCTTTGAAAAAAATTCTCAGAATTCTGGGGAGTCAAGCTTAGCTGTTTGTTTTAGCAAGACAATTTTTACTTGAAATTTTCTTCCCTCACTTTTATTAACAGCTTTATTGTGGAATAATTGGCATATAAAAACTCAGTTTAGTGAGAAATTATTCTGTTTTAGTAAGGACAAGAGTTTCTCGGGTCTTTTCTGCATGTCTTGTATTATGCTAGCTTTTATGTATAACCCTGGTGAAGTCTCACAACCTATGAGGAAGTGCTGTCAGTATTATTTATCCCATTTCATACATCAGGAAATTGAGGTTTAGAGGGCTAGTGTGACTTGTCAAAGTTATTTGCTGGTTAGTGGAGCACCTGGATTCAAAACTCAGCAGGCTGCCTCCACTAAGCAATCTTGTGTTCAGGCTACCTACCTGTAAATGCCAGTAAGACCTAGGTTTATGTTGCTGCACCATAAAACACTAGAAGCAGAGCTGAGGAAGTACTAGAGCCTGTGATATTATTACCTAGAAAAACAGAAGAAACAGAGAAATGCAGAATTCTGCCTAGTCAAGCTAAGCTCCCTGTAGAAAACACCTCCTCACTCGCAGAGGCTTATTTGACTTATTTGACTCTGGTCTCTTGCGAGCTTCCCTGGTGCCTCAAGATGGTAAAGAATCCGCCTGCAATGCGGGAAACCTGGGTTTGATTCCTGGGTTGGGAAGAGCCCCTGGAAGAGGGCATGACAACCCTCTTGCCTGGAGAATCCCCACAGACAGAGGAGCCTGGCGGGCTATAGTCCATGGGGTCGCAAAGAGTCTCTTGTAAACTTAATGTTTGTAAACAGGAACTTTACAATAATTCTGTGTTATTTTTGCTGTGTAATGGAATGCACCCACATTACAAGCTGGAAGTACGTTATGAAACAGAAAAAAAGCTAGAACATCATGTTTCATGTTCTCCTCTCATAATATACTCAAGAATTTTTGAAGCTATCCTCTGAATTTCATGACATGCATTCTCCCTTCAAGAACAACTGCTAAAACATTTGTGAAGCGAGAGCTCCACCAGAATCTGCCGTCTAAAGATTCTTCTGCCTTAACCTGGCAGCCACCACGCCCCATCATCACCTCATCATCACTGGTGACTAGGGAGAGAGCCCCCTGGACGCAACAGACGCCGACGTGTCTGAGCATTTCTGCAAGTGGAGGAATCCGAGCTAGGAGGAATCGGATTGAGATGGGGGAGTCTTTAGGCAAAGTAAGAGAAGTGAAGCTCACCGTTTCTTCTGATAAAAATACCCTGGGTAGCGAGTGAGAAGGGGAACAGCCGGCAAGTGCGGTCCCCCTTGCCTGGTGAGGTCCCCTCTTCCTCCTATTCCTGACTCTCCTGCCTCCGAGGGGGCACCTGGAGCCACAGGGGCAGAGCCTTTAACAGGAACGCAAGAGAGCTGCCTGGCTCAGAGGTCAGCACGACTCTGGGAAATCTGAAAGACATAAAACAAGGGTAGACCTTTTTGCCCCCCATGGGAGATGAAGCCAGAACAGATTTGAGAAATCCCAGTAGGGAGTGAAACCTTGGCACAGCTGGCGCTCCGGCGCACCCGCAGCGTCCGGGACGTTTCCGGCCACAGGGTGCAGCTGAGTGACCCCAGCTGCCTCGGCGTGTCAGAGGCTGCATCCTCTGAACATACATTCATCAGCAGCCTACACCCACACCCACAGGCAGCCCCAGACGGCCTGTGCATCCTTGGCAGCTGGGGGAATGAGGAAAGCACGCGCGGCCAGTGGCCGAGAGAACGGACTGTGAGCTCTTCTGGGAATTTCGGGGAACACCCAGGAGTCGTTGGGAGACATCTGGAGGGTCCACAGAGGCAGGTACAAATAGAATCAGAGAAATCATCTACAGCTTGAGAGCCTAATTTTTTCCCAGCTTTGTGTTATTAGGCATATAAGCATATCTCTTTACCCGTTACTCAAACTCCAACTTACATGCTCAAGGTCACTAAATTAATTTTCCTGACCTCAGGAAGAAAAGGAACATGTCAGTGGAGAAGAGGCCAAGGGAGACCTCTGTGTAGGAGATCCCAGGGAAGGACGGGCACTGGGGTGGATTGTGAAGTTGTGTCCGCAGGGACACACTTTCTGACAATGGTGAGTCCTGACCCTGAACCTTAGCAGATAAATGCTGAATGGAAGCCTCCCTGTAGCCAATTTAGGCAATGGTATTTTGCCAATTAATCATTATCAATACAAGTGAGAACAAATGATTCCATCTAATAAAGTTTAATAGGAATGTTTTATCAGAATTTTTTATAATGTCTCATGTTTTTTTCATACAAATTTACCTAACTACTCAGTCTTATAGCTGAGCAAGTAGTGAGTCACATTTGTTTCAGAAATTCAAATCATGTTGTACAAATAAACAGGAAAATGATTCATCCTTTCAGATTTCCACAAACTGCAACTGAGCTGCCAGTAAGACTAATACCAGGAGCATTTCTCCACAAGAGGGCGCCAGAAACTGACGTTTCTTAATAACATAATCTTGCCAAACAAGTGAATATTTCTGAGTTTAAAGACAAGGTTAAACTGGCCTGGAGAATTCCATGGACTGTATAGCTCATGGGGTCGCAAAGAGTCAGACACGACCCAGCGACTCTCACTCACTCACTCAAAAGAGAGAAGGAGTCAAATACATAGGAGCAATTGGCAGATGTATCAGCTTCATATTCTTGCTTTTTGCTAATGCTTAAATAGTTTGGAAATCTCCATAATAGTTCAGGACGTTAAATATGTAAATAGCAACATTTGAGCAAGGGAGATCATGGTGTCATTCTTCTTGAGATTGCCTTGCTGAGTACAGTGGGGGTTTTGTAATGAATTAATTTTAATAGGTTTTCTCCACTTAAAAAGTGACTCAGGATGGTATTTCAGTTATAATCACTGGTACATATCCTTTTATGCAATGGCCAAACTGTTACATTAAACAACAGAAAACATAACAAAGTATCTATTATGGTATGTCATTGTTAATTTGCTAAGGAATGCCAATTTTAAGGATTTGGCTTTTAAAATGACGTTGTAGAATACAAATAGAGTGGTTAGAATATTCTATTATCAAAATAGAGAGCAACACATTTGTTTGGGGAGGGAGGCAAAAATATGATCCAAATTACAATAGAAATGTATTTAAATAAACTTTTTTTTTTAAGAAAGAAGAAAATGTCAATAGTACTGAGGAGAGAAGAACCAAGATACTTTCAACAGGAAAATGTCAAGCTGGTGATTCTTAAGACAAGTACACACAGTAAGTTTTATTCAGATTACTCAGTCTCTCACATCTGTATTATTCTTACATTTAAGCAGTAACAGTATCAATGAGCTATGTTCCTTCACTGTCCCCTGTATTTCTCCTTTCAGCACTTAAAACTGTAACCAGAACATCAGACCGTTTGTATGAAGGATGGGGAAGAATAGCGTGTGACTTCTAAGCTGATTCAACTGTGTCCGACTCTTTGCGACCCTATGGACTGTAGCCTGCCAGGCTCCTCTGTCCGTGAGATTCTCTAGGCAAGAATACTGGAGTGGCATTGCCATGCTCTCCTCCAGGGGATCTTCCCAGCCCAGGGATTGAAAACATGTCCCCTGCGTTGGCAGGAGGGTTCTTAACCACTAAGCACCACCTGGGAAGCCTGGGGAGTATAGTACATAGTCCTAAAGGCCTGGTTTGAGCTACTCAAACAGACACAGAGAATTCAAAAGAGCAAATAGTTCACATTAAAACAGTGTGTTCACCTCCTGCAGAACCCACAGGGCAGTGGAAACTTGGAGTGGATCCCATTTAATTCATTTCCTTATGTATTAACTATCTATTGTCACATAATAAATTACTCCAATGGATAATGATTTAAAACAACACAGATATATTACTAACAGTTTCTTTGGGTCAAATAATCAGCAAAAGCTCAACCAGTGGTTCTAGCTCAGGGTCTCATGAGGTTGCAGGCAAGATATTAGCCCAGGCTGTAGTTATCTGAAGGCTTGACTGAGGCTAGATCTGCCTCCAAGATTTCTTACTCAAAAGGACTCACCTATGGACCTCTCCAATAGAACTGCTTGAGAGTTCTCGTAATGGGCAGCTGGATTTTCCCAGACTGAGTGGTCCAAGGGAGCAGAGCAGAAGTCACAAATGTTTTACAACCTTGACTACAAAGACACACTCAATCAGTTCTACAATATCATATTGGTTATATAAGTCACTTTTCCAAAGTGGGAGGAAACCGCACAAGGACTTGAATACCAAGGGGCTAGAATCATTGCGGACTGTCTGGAGAGATGGTTCCATGCTCAGCTCCTCTGGATACTCACATTCTACATATGCATGGCACTCCCAATCAGCCACCCGAGATGTAAGCAGACAGGTATCTCAGCCAAGGGTCCTTTTGTCTCTCCCTCCTCCCACAGCCTCTGATTCTCTTTATGCCCCCTTTCTCCTCATGCTCATCTCCTTCAACCAGACCCACAGAGTCTGTCACTGGATATCTCCTTATTCAGATCCTTAATGTTGCATTGCCACATCATTCCAGAGCTTTCCATCGCTGAGAGCAGAAGAGAAGGGAAAACGATTTTTCACTGAGATCAGTCTTTTAGAATCTCAGTATAAAGCCATTATCAACTTCATACGGCCAAGATACAACTTTCAGTGTATCTCCTACACTTGATAATGCTAAAGAACATCTGTCTCCTCCTCGAATCAAATTTCAAAAGACACCCTGTTTTCTTGGCCTCAATATGAGTCAGGCTCCAGGTTGGATGGGGGAGGGGTTGTGGAATGAGGAAGGGGGAAAAGGGAACAAAAACCATATAACTATGCAACAGTTGCAATACAAAAATTACTAGTAAGTTATTCCTTTGAGGTACATCTTACCTGATAAAATATATACTCTCCAAATGCAAACAGTGTCTACTTCTATGCCCCTTTAATCCTAGTACCGGCCACAGTGTCTGACACATAATAGATACTCTGTTAATCATTCAGTATAAAATAGGTAGCCCACCCAGTCTTCTAAGCCTGTTAGACACTCTGCCAGCCCCAGTTCCCCTGACTTGCACTTTCTCTTAAGGCTTGTCTGCATCCTGCCATATCTTCAAAACTCACCCCTTCTAAAATAAATCCTCCTTCTTTAATTATCTGGTGAAAGCTGCCTGGTTTTTGTTGTAGTTAAGTGGTCTCCTAGAGAAGAAATGTGACCATCCACAGCCAGCCTCACCCTTTTCCCTCCCTCAGGGGAGAGCACCCCCGACAAGATAGCACCGAGACAGGAGAGCTTTGTTTTATTTCTCTCTGAATCTTTTGCAGGGAACATAGCATTCATCACAAGTAACAAGTCCCTAGGAAATGTTTTGTGGGAACTGAACCAGACCACTCCTCCCCTCTCCCCACACTCAAGCTGTGATAACTGGTAGGTCCCCACCCCCAACATGAGAATGATAATATGAAAGGTTCTTCCTTAAAAAAATTAGAGAGTGAGAGAGAAAGACTGTGCTGTGAACTCTACATTTCCACCAGATAAAAGCCATGGAAGGTCCCTGAAGGAAGGCATCCTCCATATTTATAACACAAAATCATCGTTGGCTAGGATCACTTGCTAGTCAAAAAGCAGGGCTGACTTTCTCCTTTTTTTTTTGTTTTAAATGTGTTGAACAGCCTCTATTTTCCTTGTGTAGTAGGCAGAGCTAGGTTATAAGGGTTAACCTGTGTCTTGCACTGCTCATCATTCCCTACCTCAGTCATAGATTTCCAAGGAGAGAGATACATCTTCTAACAACTAACACCTACATAGCTCCCATCATCATTAAAAGTCATGCTATCAATGTAAAAAAATGCAAAAAGAGTAATTTATGATTTTTCAATTGTACACACATACACAAATACACACAAAATAAGCATGAAACAGAGATGTGCTTATATATATGTACACACACATATATGTACACAAACATACCATTTACATATATATATACATACACACATACATATACACCAAAAATACCATTTACAACATGTGAAGATTTCAGATGCTGATTTTTCTCCTTTAAATGATTCCATTTGATAAAGTAGGTAATCTAAGCTAGAGGAATCTATATTTATTTCCACATGACTCAGTAATTCTATTTTTATTTTTCACAGCAAAAATGTCACTTACAAAAGAAAAATTATTGTATTATTAGTTGAGACTCAACCAAGTCTGTGTAAAGGTAGAACTGAGTTGTTCGATACAGTCCTAGTCATATGTGGTTATTTAAATCTAACTGTTAATTAATTAAAATTAAATAAATTTAAAATTCAGTTCCTTGGTCACATCAGTCACATTTCAAATGCTTACTAGCCACGTGTATCAGATGGTACAGAACATTTGCATCATCACAAAAAGTTCTACTGGAGAACTGCTGAGCCCTGAATAATGACCTCTTTGGATTCTTCCAAAATTAAATTTTGAAATTTATATGACGAAAATTAAAAATTGATCACATGTAGAAGAAAAGGGAATCTTCCTATACTATTGATGAGAATGTAAACTGGTACAGCCACTATGGAGAACAGTATGGAGATTCCTTAAAAAACTAAAAATAGAGTTACCATATGATCTAGCAATCCCACCCCTGGGCATACATCCAAAGACACTAATTTGAAAAGATGTGTGCACCCCTGTGTTCATAGCAACACCATTCACAACAGCCAAGACATGGGAACAACCTCAATGTCCACTGACAGATGAATGGATGAAGAGGATGTGGCATGTAGATACAATGGAATGTTACTCAGACCCAGAAAATGAAACAATGCCCCCTGCAGCACCATGGATGGAGCCAGAGATTATCACACTGAACTAGGCAAACCAGGAAGAGAAAGACAAATACCAGGACATCACCTCTATGTAGATTCTAAAAAGTGATACAAATTAACTTACTTACAAAACAGAAACAGACTCATGGACATATAAAAGGAACTTATGATTACCAAAAGGGAAAGGGTGGGTTGTGGGAAAAATTAGGAGTTTAGGATGAACAACTACTTCACATAAAATAGAGAAACAACAAGATCCTACGGTATGGCATGGGGAACTTTATTCAATACTTTGTAATAAACTATAATGGAAAAGGCTGAAAAAGAATATATACCATATATCCATATATGTATGGATTCTATCTGAATCTCTTTTCTGTACACTAGAAACTTACAAACATTATAAATTAACTATACTTCAATAAGAAAAAATAATTATTTTTTTTAAAAAATGACCACCCTTTGGCTAAGTCATTTTGTCCAGGGCTGAGGTATGATCACAACAGTATATTCCAACTATTAATAATGGCTATTAACATGAAATCTTTGATTTTTAGAAAGAAAGCTTGTATTGCCATATCAGTTGCTCTTAAGTTATATTTAACAGGAATGATGTAAAGTTAAAGTGCATGGGATTATGGGGATTTTTTTTAAGCTCGTAATTTCTCTCTACTCATGTAAAAGAGGTTCTATAATTTAAAAAAAAAAAAATTAATGCCATTTCACCAAGTGAAATCATTTACTTATTTCTGTGTTAATGTAACAAGTGTGATTCCAGGTAGCAAGAACACAGATATTTTGAGACTCTATCTGCCACATCATTCAGTCCTTATTATAGCACAAAGTATGACTAAACTACTTATAGCACGATGTGAAATAGGATGTTTTTTGTGGACTTCAAATCTGGACAACAGTTGAGAAATGCATGAACATCCTACATTCTATACATGGCTGCACAGGGGAGCCAAGGGGATCTTGAAACTATCACACCCAATGGCCCACTTAGGGAGGGGAAAATTTTACATTGGAAGCAAGATTAAGACGTTGTTTTAGAACGGACTTTTTTTTTATATATACCTGTTAATGACTGACAAGCTACAAAGTCTGTTTGAAATGCTAGCAAATACTGGAGAAGGAAACGCCTAAAAATCAGGTGTGGGAGAGGAATAAAGCTGTTTTCTGACTGTATACCCCTGAACTTTGAGCAGTTGATAAATATTTTGTTTTTGTAGTTATTTTTGATGGTTTGAAACTGACAAATTTGTGCTTATAGCTCTGCCATGCACGTTGATAAATAAACTCATCAAAGTGGAGCCAAGATTAATTTTAGTCGTAGGTTTATCAATATACGAATCTGAAAGGACCTTGAGAAGCCATCCATCTATAATCCTTTCAACAGACTGTGTGAAGTCTAAACCAATAATGAAAAGTGGCTGGGCATACTCTGCAAATGAAATAGACAGGAAAAATGACTAATCGCCATAGAAGTTTTCAAAGGGTAATTGAAACTTAATGAGTATCTAATAACACAAAAGAATAAACTTATAGAATATCTATTTGCATGTCTTTTCAAATCTTAAAAGTTCAAAATTTGCAACTCCAAAAATTATATTTCCTTATCAATCAACTCATCCTTACACTTCAATCCTGGCAGTAAGATAAATGACTTAAAACAAACTAATAAAGACTGTAGGATAAATGGAAAAATATTCTAACTTCCAGGAAACTACAACTTACAGAAGTTTGAAATAAATTGGACAAAGAAACTTTCTCTTTTGTCTACCCCCTAGAAAAACATAATTCTTGAAAATTCAACAGATTTTCCAAATGAGATTTCAAATGTGTAATATCAGATTACACACTAAAACTCTCTCAACAGTTACTGAGGGGGAAAAAAAATCTGTCAAAAACATACTGATATTTCAGACCAAATAATGTTTACCTGAAAGTCTACTCATTATGGTAAATTGATCAGTATTTTTTTATTTAGTAAATGACTTTCCTAAGACATTTCACATTATAAAAACGGTCTCAAGAAGAATATCGTGTTAGAAAATCAAAAATGTCTATAGAATCTTTAAAGCTGACTAATCTTAAAAAGGAGGTAATCTCTAGAGAAGAAAAAAGAAGCATAAAGACCTGAGATAATTTCAAAGGGCTGAAAAAACCTAAACAGTGGCTCAGTGTGGGGTTTGCAATTATGCTCATAGAAGGCACAAACAAAATAGCTACCTCATCTGCCTTTCTTCCTGACTTAGTGCAATTTTCAAATGTAATATGCTTTCCTAAAATTAATTTTATCACTGCTGCTGCTGCTGCTGCTAAGTCACTTCAGTCGTGTCCGACTCTGTGCGACCCCATAGACGGCAGCCCACCAGGCTCCCCCGTCCCTAGGATTCTCCAGGCAAGAACACTGGAGTGGGTTGCCATTTCCTTCTCCAATGCATGAAAGTAAAAAGTGAAAGCAAAGTTGCTCAGTCGTATCCGACTCTTAGAGACCCCATGGACTGCAGCCCACCAGGCTCCTCCATCCATGGGATTTTCCAGGCAAGAGTACTAGCTTCCCATTTTCACCTGAATGCAAAACTTAAAGGTGCCAATTCTAACTTTTTGGCATGACAGCCATAAAATACCTAGGCCGCACCTCCAGATACTCTGATTTGCAACTGATCTTGAGTGGACTCTGGACGCTAGCATTTCTCAGTAGTCTCCCTGAGATGAGAACCACTGCTCTGTCTTATTTGTATATGTATATGTGTCTCCGTTTCCTTTACTAAAAATACCTTCAATCCAAACCAAAAGAGAGTAGAGAGACATAAACCTCCAGTTAAATCTACAAGTGGAACTGGTCTTGCATGTTCAACATTCCTGCAGTTCTGTGATTGTGCCCTTCCCCGGCCATTCACTGCAGTCTTCCCAGCACGATACATATCACAATTGTAAATTATAACTTTTACAGTGAAAATGAAAGTGAAGTCGCTCAGTCGTGTCTGACTCTTTGTGACCCCATGGACTGTAGCCTACCAGGCTCCTCTGTCCATGGGATTTTCCAGGCAAGAGTACTAGAGTGGGTTGCCATTTCCTTCTCCAGCGGATCTTCCTGACCCAGGGATGGAACCCAGGTCTCCCACATTGCAGGCACACACTACCGCCTGAACCATCCTAAATAGAAATCTGAAGCTGTTTTATAAACTGTTAAACACATTAGGTGCCCAAATACTTGGTACTTTCTGAGCCTTTGATAAAACTGAAATCAGAACATTGTTTTTACTTCAAATGACCCTCCTTGCACATTTATCTACTGTTCATTGGAAAGACACTTTTTGTAATAACATTTGCATTCATATGCATTCATATTTATTTCTATGGATAATCCATTTTAAGTTGCCATTGGTTAAAAATTAGTTGATGATTAGTTGATTCTTCAGTTGCTTAGTTTGGACCTGAGCCCAGTCCTCATTGCTTTCAGAGAAACTCTAAGGTAGCTATAATCAGGATTTCTGAGTCCAAATAATAGTTTCTTGTCTCATTTGCCACCTTAGCCAATCATTATTTCAACTGAATTTTCACTTGGTGAGAGAAACAGGAGAAAGCTCATTCTCCAATTATAATACGCCATGCAAACTGCATGGTGATGGCCAAGAGAGAAATGGAAACCATAGGAGAAGTCAGTTTCCTTTTTTTAAATATCAGGGCGGTTTTTCAATCAGCAAGTTCATTCAGCCTTTCACTCAACTGCTGATCTTAAAATTAAATATTAAGTGTTGATACCTTTCATTCAACAGAAATAACCCTGATTTTTTTAACCAGCACTTATATTATCACTCATGCATCTTCTCATTCCCACGGCAAATTTATGAGGCAGAACATCCACCTTTTATAGACTTGTAAGGTGAAGCTCAGAGATATTTAATGATTTTTTTTTCCAGTGGCAAAGAGAAAAATTATGGCAAGGCAGGAACTAATTCTTAAATCTAATTCTTACTTCATCCCTAATGTAAATGTTAACATATGTGAGTCAAAAGAAGGATTGTTACTCTCAGCAATTGATAGAAAAAGTATTATTATTTGCCTAGCCCTGTGTCATCAGGCCCTACAAGGATGTAAAACAGTAATAAGAAATTGACCTCATAGACTTTATAGTCTGGTTGAATCTAGCTAAATTAACTTACTAATTTCAGCAAGTTAATTTAAATTTTCAGTAAGTTAAATTTTAAATTCTGATTTTTTTCAGTTAACATTTTCAATAACACCATGGTGGGTATTTCCTTCTTGCAGAAAGAAATGGCAACCCAATCCAGTATTCTTGCTCAGGAAATCCCATGGACAGAGTCTGGGCCTGGTGGGCTATAGTCCTTGGGGTTGCAAAGAGTCGGACACGACTTAGCAACTGAGCATGCATGCACGTGGTGGATATAACCAGACAAACAAGAATGTGAGAAATACTACAAGACTAGTGATCCAATTTTTTTCAACAAACGAAAAGCATGGGGGAAAAGAGGGAAAGAAGCCAATAGATTAAAGACTGTTAACGAAAATTTTGACCAAACTTAATGTGTGTTTTTTGTTTTGATCCTAATCTGAATAAGCCTACTAAGGGAATATGAACATTGGGCATTTCACGAGAGCAAAGAATCATTAATTTCTTTAAGAAGTTATAATGTACTTAATCCCATTTTTTAAATGCTCCTTCAACTTTTAGAAATAAAATTTAAAAGTTAGCAACCAGCTAACAATGGCTAGCCTTTCATATGTTCCAAGGACTATCTGAAGTATATTACATGTATTATCTCATTTAAAACTTATAACACTACACATTGAGTCCCACTTTACAGATAAAAAACTGAGATTCTGATTCCTTGAGGGCCATAACCCAAATCAGAGAGCTATCAAATGTGTGAGCTGGTATTTGAATCCAAGTCTGTTTGATCATAAAGCTCATGCCTTAAGCAATCCACCTGTAGTTAATTGTGTGGTTTTGCTTGTTTTTTGTCTAGTGCAGCACAGGCTATGCTTTGAAAGACCAAAGGAATAAAGAAACTTTGTAATTTTCATTCTAAAACCTGAACAATAAAAACTTTTACTGCTGCTGAGTATGTAAGAAGTGTCTCACAAAGCACAACTCCAATTTTCTCTTGATTGTCACTGTAAAGAATTTGAGGAATTTCTTACGGGAGGCAGAAACATTGTTCTTCTCCCAAACTGGTTCTATAAATTCAGCAAGTTGAGGGAACACATTTAAGAACAAGGGATGTGGCAGAACAGGCATTTAAATCATGTCAACTTCAAAATGTGTTGTGCTCTCTAAATCCTTTTGATCATTAAGCCAGCAGTAAGTGGATGTCTAAATTAGAACATTTGGAAAAATATTTTCCAGAAAGTGTGTAAGAAATATTGCTTCTCTGAACTGAATAAATTTCCCCCCGTAATTTATTTGAAGGCAGATAAGCCACTGCTCCAAGGAGATAGCCTATTGTCACTAATGTATTGAATCCTTTACTATGTTTTAGAAAATAATTGGATGTGCTAAAACTTGAGGAGCAGAGAGATAGTATTGAAGAGATGGTACTTAGAGATTTAGAACCTGCAATGTCCTTCAAATGAACACATTTGTCCTAACATTGCCCCTGTTTGGGAAAGTACTGTGAACTGGCATTAATGCATTTTTTAAACTTTGGAAGAGAAGAAAGAGCCTGATCTCCAGCCATCCTCTTCTCCATATTTGTACCAAAGTAGTATGTGCATATTATTCAGCATAGCAAGGCTATGCACATGCAACAATTTGTGTTTATAAAATTTGTGTAAGAAAGCACCAGCAGAGATGCATTATATCCATCCTAGAGTCCCAGTTACTGGCTGTCATCTCCATCTCTAGCAAAAAAAAAAAAAAGGTAATAGCAGGTGAATTTTCAGATGAAAGGAAGTACTTCTCTTAGTACTTTCTTCAGTAGTGAAATTTTAGATCTCTTACCAAAGATTCACAGAAATTTAGAACTGGAAATGGTTATAGAAATCATCTAATCAAACTGTCTTATTTTTAATGTAGAGAACGTAACCTCAAAAAGAATAAATAATTTGCCTAATGTAGCAACAGTGAGTGAGTGAACAGTGAAAGTCACTCAGTCATGTCCAACTCTTTGTGACACCATGGAAATCTCCAGGCCAGAATACTGGAGTGGGTAGGCTTTCCCTTCTCCAGGGCATCTTCCCAGCTCAGGGATCAAACCCAGATCTCCTGCATTGCAGGAGGATTCTTTACCAGCTGAACCACAAGGTAAGACCAAGAATACTGGAGTGGGTAGCCTATCCCTTCTCCAGCGGATCTTCCAGACCCAGGAATTGAACCGGGATCTCCCGTGTTGCAGGCAGATTCTTTACCAACTGAGCTATCAGGGAAGCCCACGTAACAATAGCATTGGTGAATTAAGACAAGAGCTGGGACTAGAACTAAAGCTTCTTTATTTTCCAGGACCATCTGGAGCAAGGGACTGCCTGGATATCTTGGGACATGTAAACTTATATCTTTAAGTTTATACTTAAACCATCAGGGTAACAGTGGACATTTTAGCTAAATCTTGCTTTATGAAATAAACACTTTAAAACCACTTTATGTCATGAGAATAGCCCAGCTCTGGAAAATATTTTTCTCCTTTTCAAAAGGAAAACATTAATGACACATATAGAAAATATTTAGAAAGAACTAAGGTAGTGACAGTTTTTTTTAAGAGGCAATGCATATCAAACTATTCTGTAAAAAATGGCCAGCATGGAACACTGTAAGCATTTTAAAATATACTTCCACCAGGAAAATTCTTTAAGGAAGTCCTGTAATTTAGCATTTCTGAACAATACTGGATTGTTCATCTGAAAATCCCTGTGGTATTTTAATTTTTTTTAAATCGCTAGTTAATTCAGAATTCTGAGAGTACATTACATGTCATAACATCTAATTTAAAACTACATATGAAAAAATATCCTAAGACACTCAGCACTAAACAGAAGCATTGAAAAAAATGTTGCAGATAAAGTTACACTAAGCAGCAAATGCCAATTTAAGGTTCATTATTCCCATTCCAATCTTCAGTAGTAGACTTTGCATTTAATAAGAATTTTTCTTTAAAAGACATAATTTACCATGGCATATAAAAATATCAACCTATACATACATAGGGACTTCCCTTGTAGCTTAGTTGGTAAACAATCTGCCTGCAATGCAGGAGACCAGGGTTCAACCCCTGGGTCAGGAAGATTCCCTGGAGAAGGAAATGACAACCCACTCCAGTATTCTTGCCTAGAGAAACCCATGGACAGAGGAGTCTGGCAGGCTACAGACCATGCGGTCACAAGAGTCAGACATGACTTAGCAACTAAACCAACATACATACATATAGGCTTCCCTGGAAGATCAGATGGTAAAGAATCCACCTGCAATGCAGAAGACCCGAATTCTACTGCTGGGTCTGGAAGATACCCTGAAGAAGGAAATAGCAGCCCACTCCGGTATCCTTGCCTGGAGAATTCCTGGAGAAAGGAGCCTAGCAGGCTACAGTACAAGGGGTCTCAAAGAGTCAGACATGACTGAGACACTAACACTCTCACTTTCCTACATACATATAAATCTTGCCTTAAAGACATTGAGCAGACCAAGTAATTGTTTCAAATTACTAAATCATTCATATTGGTAGGAGATTCATACAGGAGATAGCAAAATAGTAGCAAACCTGAAGGTTAAATCTTCTAAGATATAAAATCAAGAGAAATTAAAATATAATGGATATATATGATCATGTCAAAAGCACAAAGGAGATATAGCCTGTAGGGACTCTCTCTGGTCAAATATGGGACAATCTGACATCAAAATAATAATAATGCTAACGAATTATTATGCACTGAAAATTTTCACAACCCATAGTATTAAAGAAGAGAGAGACAAAAAATTTGAGAGAGAGAAGATAAGCACTAGTCTGGCAAAGTATGATCTAAGGTCATGAAAGTGGGGCCCTCATGAATGGAATTAATGCCCTTATAAGAGATCCCAGAGAGCTCCCTCATACTTTGCACCAGATAGGAAAGAGTGAGAGGTCAGCAGTGTGAAACTTGCAAGAGAGTCTCCATCAGAATCAGACCATGCTGGCACCCAGATCTTCCAGCCTCAAGAACTGTGAGAAATAAATGTGGGTTGTTTAGAAACCATCCAGCCTGTAGTGCTACGGTAGCCTAAACTGTCTAAGACATCTCTAACCTTTTCATCTGGATTCTTCCTCAGGACCACAATCATGTTCAAGTTTCATCCCTGGAAAAGAATAAGAACAGCTTGCTCTGTACGCAACCATTCCTCCCCTCCAGCCACTGTTTTTTCTTTCCTTTCAGGGGCAAGTCTGTGAAAGAAGTAAAGTATACATGTTATCTGTGGAAAAAAATAAAAAATAGAAACAATGATAAGTGGGCATAACAATTTGGATGAAATTAAAATCATGTAGGAAAAAATTTTTAAATGATCCCATATATATTAATATACATCAAGAAGATGTTGTAGTCAACAATAAAAGATTTAGTCACATAATAAAAAGGTATTGAAAATTTAAAAAAAAAATTGGCAAGTCTAAGTGAGAGATACAGAGAGAGTCATGTTACTACTTTTTTAACTGTACTATAATATTTTTTTAATTTTCAAAATAAAATGATGGGGAAAACAGCATTTCTTCCCCTCTACAATATTTATAGATAAAGACATAGACCGGAGAAGGCAATGGCACCCCACTCCAGTACTTTTGCCTGGAAAATCCCATGGATGGAGGAGCCTGGTAGGCTGCAGTCCATGGGGTCACTAAGAGTCGGACATGACTGAGCGACTTAGCAGCAGCAGCAGCAGCATAGACATAGACATAGATGTAGATACAAATATAGATAAACAGCAAGAAGGGAAAAGTGAGGGATAAAGTCAGACGTTTTTTGGTAGAGAACTAAAATTCAAATAAAAGGTAGAAGCTCAGGATAGTAAGGGATAAGGTCAGACATTTTTTGGTAGAAAACTAAAATTCAAATAAAAGGTGGAAGCTCAGAATAGTAAGCTCAGACTGTTAAGCATCAGTCTACAATGCAGGAGACCCGGGTTCGATCCCTGGGTCGGGAAGATCCCCTGGAGAAGGAAATGGCAACCCACTCCAGTACTATTGCCTAGAAAATCCCATGGACAGAGGAGCCTGGTAGACTACATGTAGTCCATGGGGTCGGGAAGATTCACTTCACTTCACTCAGAATAGTAATAGGATTAAGTGATTAGGTTATAGTCATAACAGGGAGGCTTAAACCCAATCAATTTTATGGACATTAACTTTTTCCTTTTTAAAGAATATATAAACAAGAATGGAGTAGTCTGCTTGTTATGTGTAAAAGGCTAATTTTAAGAGTCTAATTTTATGGCAGAAAGTGAAGAGGAACTAAAAAGCCTCTCAATGAAAGTGAAAGAGGAGAGTGAAAAAGTTGGCTTAAAGCTCAACAATCAGAAAATGAAGATCATGGCATCTGGTCCCATCACTTCGTGGCAAATAGATGGGAAAACAGTGGAAACATTGTCAGACTTTATTTTGGGGGGCTCCAAAATCACTGCAGATGGTGACTGCAGCCATGAAATTAAAAGACGCTTACTCCCTGGAAGAAAAGTTATGACCAACCTAGATAGCATATTCAAAAGCACAGACATTACTTTGCCAACAAAGGTCCCTCTAGTCAAGGCTATGGTTTTTCCAGTAGTTATGTATGGATGTGAGAGTTGGACTGTGAAGAAGGCTGAGCACCGAAGAATTGATGCTTTTGAACTGTGGTGTTGGAGAAGACTCTTGAGAGTCCCTTGGACTGCAAGGAGATCCAGCCACTCCATTCTGAAGGAGATCAACCCTGGGATTTCTTTGGAAGGAATGATGCTAAAGCTGGAACTCCAGTACTTTGGCCACTTCATGCGAAGAGTTGACACATTGGAAAAGACTCTGATGCTGGGAGGGATTGGGGGCAGGAGGCGAAGGGGACGACAGAGGATAAGATGGCTGGATGGCATCATGGACTCGATGGACATGAGTCTGAGTGAACTCCGGGAGATGGTGATGGACAGGGAGGCCTGGCGTTCTGCAATTCATGGGGTCACAAAGAGTCAGACACGACTGAGCGACTGAACTGAACTGAACTGAATTTGACTGAAACTCAGTTTCCAGCCCTCTCTAGAGGACAGATGAGCCTGACAAGCATAGACTTTGTGTTAATTTTACGGTTAAACCACCGTAATGGAATTCAATATATCAGGTACCAGCTATGGTGGCACATTCATTAAAAGTATCTAATTTGCTAAGATGGCAGAGGAATAGGATGGGGAGACCACTTTCTCCCCCACAAAATCATCAAAAGAACATTTGATGTTGAGTAAATTCCACAGAACAACTTCTGAATGCTGGCAGAGGACATCAGGCACCCAGAAAAGCAGCCCATTGTCTTTGAAAGGAGGTAGGAAAAAACATAAAAGATAAAAAGAGAGACAAAAGATGTAGGGACAGAGATCTGTCCCAGCAAGGGAGTATTAAAAAAGAGAGGTTTCCAAACACCAGGAAACATTCTCACTAGCGAGTCTGTGGCGAGCCTTGGAACTTCAGAGGGCAACATAATCAAGAGGGAAAATAAATAAATAATTAAAGCCCACAGATTAGGAGCCCAGTGGTAACTCCCCCAGTGGAGAAGCAGCGCAGATGCCCGCATCTGCCACTAGCAAGCGGGGGCTGTGCAGGCAGGTGTGGGCTGCATTGCTTAGAGTAAGGACCAGGCCTGAATGCCCCGAGGGCAATCTGAGAGACCTAACTTAAGATAGCAAACCAGACTGTGGGATAGCTATCATGAGAAAAGCCCTAACCTAAGACACCGCCAGGCCTGCTCACAGAACAAAGGACTGAGCAGAGCTAGCCAGCTGCATACTGGCCCATCCCCCACCAGATGCAGGCTGCTGAGGGAAGCCAGAGCCTGAAGAGGCAATTGTGGCTCCAGAGAGGCATCATCTACCTAACTGCAAGCAGGCTTCGTTGCTACCCAAGACTCCCTGGGATTCTGGATGGTCAACATCCGCTGGGAGGGTGGAAGCCAGAGATCAGCTCCCCAGAAGAGACACACGGCACACCTGCGAAGGCACGCCCGTTGTACACCACAAAAACCGAGCAGCAGGGCTGGGGGAGGCAATAGGTCGCAAAGACCAGGCTCGCCAAGCAACTGGTAACCTGAGCTGCTTGGACCTGTTCAGTTCAGTTCAGTTCAGTTCAGTTGCTCAGTCATGTCCGACTCTTTGCGACCCCATGAAAGACCAGGCTCGCCAAGCAACTGGTAACCTGAGCTGCTTGGACCTGTTCAGTTCAGTTCAGTTCAGTTCAGTCGCTCAGTCATGTCCGACTCTTTGCGACCCCATGAATCGCAGCACACCAGGCCTCCCTGTCCATCACCAACTCTCAGAGTTCACTCAAACTCATGTCCATCGAGTCAGAGATGCCATCCAGCCATCTCATCTTCTGTGTCACCCTCTTCTCCTTCCCCCAATCCGTCCCAGCATCAGGGTTTTTTCCAATGAGTCAACTCTTCACATGAGGTGGCCAAACTACTGGAGTTTCAGCTTTAGCATCATACCTTCCAAAGAACACCCAGGACTGATCTCCTTTAGGATGGACTGGTTGGATCTGCTTGCAGTCCAAGGAACTCTCAAGAGTCTTCTCCAACACCACAGTTCAAAAGCATCAATTCTTTGGTGCTCAGCCTTCTTCACAGTCCAACTCTCACATCCATACATGACCACAGGAAAAACCATACCCTTGACTAGACGGACCTTTCTTGGCAAAGTAATGTCTCTGCTTTCCAATATGCTATCTAGGTTGGTCATAACTTTTCTTCCAAGAACTAAGCGTCTTTTAATTTCATGGCTGCAGTCACCATCTGCAGTGATTTGGGAGCCCCCCAAAATAGAGTCTGACACTGTTTCCACTGTTTCCTCATCTATTTCCATGAAGTGATGGGACCAGATGCCATGATCTTCGTTTTCTGGATGTTGAGCCTTAAGCCAACTTTTTCACTTTCCACTTTCACTTTCATCAAGAGGCATTTTAGCTCCTCTTCACTTTCTGCCATAAGGGTGGTATCATCTGCATATCTGAGGTTATTGATGTTTCTCGTGGCAATCTTGATTCCAGCTTCTGCTTCCTCCAGCCCAGCGTTTCTCATGATGTACTCTGCATATAAGTTAAATAAGCAGGGCAACAATATACAGCCTTGATGTACTCCTTTTCCTATTTGGAACCAGTCTGTTGTTCCATGTCCAGTTCTAACTGTTGCTTCCTGACCTGCATACAGACTTCTCAAGAGGCAGTTCAGGTGGTCTGGTATTCCCATCTCCTTCAGCATTTTCCACAGCTGATTGTGACCCACACAGTCAAGGTCTTTGGCATAGTCAATAAAGCAGAAGTAGATGTTTTTCTGGAACTCTCTTGCTTTTTCCATGATCCAGCAGATGTTGACAATTTGATCTCTGGTTCCTCTGCCTTTTCTAAAACCAGCTTGAACATCAGGGAGTTCACGGTTCATGTATTGCTGAGGCCTGGCTTGGAGAATTTTGAGCATTATTGTCCTAGCGTGTGAACTGAGTGCAATTGTGTGGTAGTTTGAGCATTCTTTGGCATTGCCTTTCTTTGGCATTGGAATGAACACTGACCTTTTCCAGTCCTGTGGCCACTGCTGAGTTTTCCAAATTTGCTGGCATATTGAATGCAGCACTTTCACAGCATCATCCATGTCTGGATTTGAAATAGCTCAACTGCAATTCCATCACCTCCACTAGCTTTGTTCATAGTGATGCTTTCTAAGGCCCACTTGACTTCACATTCCAGGATGTCTGGCTCTAGATGAGTGATCACACCATCGTGATTATCTTGGTCATGAAGATCTTTTTTGTACAGTTCTTCTGTGTATTCTTGCCACCTCTTCTTAATATCTTCTGCTTCTGTTAGGTCCATGCCATTTCTGTCCTTCATCGAGCCCATCTTTGCATGAAATGTTCCCTTGGTATCTCTAATTTTCTTGAAGAGATCTCTAGTCTTTCCCATTCTGTTCTTTTCCTCTATTTCTTTGCATTGGTCCCTGAGGAAGGCTTTCTTATCTCTGCATGCTATTCTTTGGAACTCTGCATTCAGATTCTTATATCTTTCCTTTTCTCCTTTGCTTTTCACTTCTCTTCTTTTCACAGTTATTTGTAAGGCCTCCTCAGACAGCCATTTTGCTTTTTTGCATTTCTTTTCCCTGGGGATGGGCTTGATCCCTGTCTCCTGTACAATGTCACAAACCTCCATCCGTAGTTCACCAGGCACTCTGTCTATCAGATCTAGGCCCTTAAATCTATTTCTCACTTCTGCTCTATAATCATAAGGGATTTGATTGAGGTCATACCTGAATGGTCTAGCGGTTTTCCCCACTTTCTTCAATTTAAGTCTGAATTTGGTAATAAGGAGTTTATGATCTGAGCCACAGTTAGCTCTTGGTCTTGTTTTTGTTGACTGTATAGAGCTTCTTCATCTATGGCTGCAAAGAATATAATCAATCTGATTTCGATGTTGACCATCTGGTGATGTCCATGTGTAGAGTCTTCTCTTGTGTTGTTGGAAGAGGGTGTTTGCTATGATCGGTGCATTTTCTTGGCAAAACTCTATTAGTCTTTGCCCTGCTTCATTCTGTATTCCAAGGCCAAATGTGCCTATTACTCCAGGTGTTTCTTGACTTCCTGCTTTTGCATTCCAGTCCCCTATACTGAAAAGGACATTCTTTTTTGGGTGTTCGTTCTGAAAGGTCTTGTAGGTCTTCATAGAACCGTTCAACTTCAGCTTCTTCAGTGTTACTGGTTGGGGCATAGACTTGGATAACTGTGATATGAATGGCTTGCCCTGGAAACAAACAGAGATCATTCTGTCATTTTTGAGACTGCATCCACGTACTGCATTTCAGACTCTTTTGTTGACCATGATGGCTACTCCATTTCTTCTGAGGGATTCCTGCCCACAGTAGTAGATATAATGGTCATCTGAGTTAAATTCACCCATTCCAGTCCATTTTAGTTCGCTGATTCCTAGAATGTCGACGTTCACTCTTGCCATCTCCTATTGGACCACTTCCAATTTGCCTTGATTCCTGGACCTGACATTCCAGGTTCCTATGCAATATTGCTCTTTACAGCATCGGACCTTGCTTCTATCACCAGTCACATCCACAGCTGGGTATTGTTTTTGCTTTGGCTCCATCCCTTTATTCTTTCTGGAGTTATTTCTCCAGTGATCTCCAGTAGCATATTGGGCACCTACTGACCTGGGGAGTTTCTCTTTCAGTATTCTATCATTTTGCCTTTTCATACTGTTCATGGGGTTCTCAAGGCAAGAATACTGAAGTGGTTTGCCATTCCCTTCTCCAGTGGACCACAGATATTTGCCTAATCCTATTAGCACCAATTGATAAGACTTGATGGAATCAGTAATCTCATTAGGGCTTGCAAAATACTTACAGCTGTAATTATATCATTTTGTCACAGTTCTTAGCTGACTTTCTTCTATCAGGTAGACTATCTTCAGCTGAGGCTATTTTTTATTTTACATGACAGCTCCCTCTGAAAAGGTGGAAGAAATGTTAACTCATTTCTTGGCCTCTAACGTTTGAAAGTAATTTATTGAGCAGATATCTGTCTTCCGAACTCCACCTGACCCTGCACAGTGTGACTGCTTTCTAATGCATAGTCTGTTAAATTTAAAAAATAATTCCTATTGTGCTTGTGCCAAAGTGGCTTTCTGGGAACAATTATTATGGAGTATTGCATTTCCTATTTGTTTCCTGTTGTCATGAAAGTTCCCTCCGTGTCTGAAGATGTAGTAATCACTGCTTTTACTCTAGGTACTATATGCCTTGCAGGGATTACTTGATTCATGTCCTGACAGTATTCCCATGATGTTCCATGACCTCTGCTGTGTTTCAGTTATTTCATTTACAGCACTTGTTTGGTGCTAAATGGGTTCTCACAAATATCCAGTGCTGTATCCTGCTCCTTCCCATTCTTCCATCACTTAACATTCTCCTCAGTATCCAAATAAATCATGGAACTCTCTTGTAGGTGGCTTCAGAACCAACTCATATGGCCAATATTAAAAAAAAAAAAAAAGAAGAAGAAGAAAAAAAAAGATCTAGCACATTGGGTAGAAAATAATTAAATTTTGTTTGAAACAGATATCTGCTCAGTAAATTACTTCCAAAATTTAGAGGCAAAGAAATGAGTTAACATTTCTTCCACCTTCCCAGAGGGAGCTGTCATCTGGAGCAATAAAAATAGTAGCCTCAGCTGAAGATAGTTTACTTGACAGAAAAAAGTCAGTTTATTGTTGTGGTTCAGTTGCTCAGTTGTATCTGACTATTTGCGACCCCATGGACTGCAGCACTCCAGGCGTCCCTGTCCATCATCAACTTCTGGAGCTTGCTCAAACTCATGTCCATCAAGTCAGTGATGACACCCAACCAGTTCATCCTCTGTCCTCCCTTCTCTTCCTGCCTTCAATATTTTCCAGCATCAGGGTCTTTTACAGTGAGTCAGTTCTTCACATCAGGTGGCCAAAGTCTTGGAGCTTCAGCTTCAGCATCAGTCCTTCCAATGAATATTCAGGACTGATTTCCTTTCGGATTGACTGGCTTAATCTCTTTGCAGTCTAAGGGACTCTGGAGAGTCTTCTCCAACACCACAGTTCAAAAGCATCAATTCTTTGGCACTCAGCTTTCTTTATGGACCGACTCTCACATCCATACGTGACTACTGGAAAAACCATAGCTTTGACTAGATAGACTTTTGTCAGCAAAATTATGTCTCTGCTTCTTAATATGCAGTCTAGATTGATCATAGCTTTTTTCCCAAGGAGCAGGCATCTTTTAATTTCATGGCTGCAGTCACCATCTGCAGTGATTTTGGATCCCCCCAAAATAAAGTATCTCACTGTTTCCACTCTTTCCCCATCTATTTGCCATGAAGTGATGGGACCAGATGCCATGATCTTAGTTTTCTGAATGTTGAGTTTTAAGCCAACTTTTTCACTCTCTTCTTTCACTTTCATCAAGAGACTCTAGTTCTTCTTTGCTTTCTGCCATGAGTGGTGTCATCTACATATCTGAGGTTATTGATATTTCTCCTGGAAATCTTGATTCCAGCTTGTGCTTCATCCAGCCAAACATTTTGCTTGATGTACTCTGCATATAAGTTAAATAATCAGGGTGACAATATGCAGCCTTGGCTTACTCCTTTCCCTATTTGGAACCAATCTGTTGTTCCATGTCCAGTTCTAACTGTTGCTTCCTGACCTGCATACAGATTTCTGAAGAGGCAGGCCAGGTGGTCTGGTATTCCCATATCTTTAAAAATTTTCCAGAGTTTGTTGTGGTCCACATAGTCAAAGGCTTTGGCATAGTAAATAAAGCAGAAGTAGATGTTTTTCTGGAACTCTCTTGCTTTTTCAATGATCCAGTGGATGCTGGCAATTTGATCTCTGGTTCCTCTGCCTTTTCTAAATCCATCTGTAAATCCACTGCTTAAAATTCAGGCTTAAACTAAAGGTAACTGGCCACTAACCCAGACAGATATGACTTAAGTCAATTCCCCTATGAATATGCAGTGGAGGTAATGAATAGATTCAAGGGATTAGAACTTGTAAACAATGTGCCTGAAGAAATATGGACAGAGGTCTATAACACTGTACAGGAGGCAGTGAACCAAACCATCCCAAAGAAAAAGGAAAGCAAGAATGCAAAATGGTTATCTGAGGAGACCTTACAGATAGCTAAGGAAAGAACAGAAGCAAACAGCAAGGGAGAATGTATCCCAGTAAATGCAGATTTCCGAAGAACAGAACGGAGAGACAAGAAGGCCTTTTTCCATGAACAGTGTATAAAACTAGAAGAAAAAAACAGAAGGGGAAAGACTAGAGATCTCTTCAGAAAAACTGGAGATATCAAAGGAACATTTTGCGCCAAAAATGGGCACAATAAAGGACAGTAACGGTAGAGATCCAGTAGATGCTGAAGAGATCAAGAAGCAATGTAAAGACTACATGGAAGAACTGTTCAGAAAAGATCTACATGAACTACATTACTACAGTGCTGTGATCAGCCACCCAGAACCAGACATTCTGGAGAGAAGTCAAGGGGGCCTTAGGAGGCACCACTGTTAATAAAGCTAGTGGATGCGATGGAATTCCAGTAGAACTGTTCAAAAACCTAAAGGATAATGCCATCAAGCTGTTGCATTCAATATGTCAGCAAATCTGGAAGACCCACCTGTGGCCACAGGACCGGAAAAGGTCAATCCTCATCCCAGTTTCCAAGAAGGGGGTAAGTAATAAAGAATGTTCAAACCATAGGACAATTGCCCTCATCTGCCATGCTAGTAAGGTCATGCTTAAAAATCTTGTGTGCTAGGCTGCTGCTGCTGCTGCTGCTGCTGCTGCTGCTGCTGCTGCTGCTGCATCACGTCAGTCGTGTCCAACTCTGTGCGACCCCATAGACGGCAGCCCACCAGGCTCCCCCGTCCCTGGGATTCTCCATGCAAGAACACTGGAGTGGGTTGCCATTTCCTTCTCCAATGCATGAAAGTGAAAAGTGAAAGGGAAGTCACTCAGTCATGTCCGACTCTAGCGACCCCATGGACTGTAGACTACCAGGCTCCTCCATCCATGGGATTTTCCATGCAAAAGTACTGGAGTGGGGTGCCATTGCCTTCTCCGGTGCTAGGCTTCAGCATTATGCAAACCAAGAACTTCCAGATGTCCAAGCTGGATTTAGAAAAGGAAGAGGAACCAGAGATCAAATTGCCAACATTCGTTGGGAATTCCAGAAAAAACATCTACCTCTGTTTTATCAGCTATGCCAAAGCCTTTGACCATGTAGATCATAATAAACTATGAAAAGCTCTTAAAGAGATGGCAATACCAGAGTATCTTACCTGTCTCCTGAGAAACCTGTATGTGGGTCAAGAAGCATCAGTTAGAATCCTGTATGAAGCAACTGATTGGTTCAAGATTGAGAAAGAAGTATGACAGGGCTGTCTGCTGTCACCCTGTTTGTTTAATCTATATGCTGAGCACATCATGAGAAATGCTGGGCTGGATGAGTTACAAGCTGGAATAAAGATAGGTGGGAGAAACATCAACAACCTCAGATATGTGAATGATACCACTCTAGTGGCAGAAAGCAAAGAGGTACTAAAGGGCCTGTTGATGAGAGCGAAGAAGGTGAGTGAAAGAGCTGGTTTAAAACTAAATATTAAAAAAAAAGGATCATGGTATGCAACCCCATTACTTCATGCAAATAGAGGGGGAAAAGGTGGAAGTAATGACAGATTTCCTCTTCCTGGACTCTAAAATCACTGCGAATGGTGACTGCAGCCATGAAATCAGAAGACATTTGCTCCTTGGCAGGAAATCTATGACAAACCTAGACAGTGTGTTGAAAAGGAGAGACATTACTCTGCCAACAAATGTCTGTATAGTCAAGGCTATGATCTTCCCAGTGGTCGTGTATGGTTGTGAGAAAGTGAAAGAAGGAAGAAAAGTGAAGTCACTCAGTTATGTCCGACTCTTTGTGACCCATAGACTGTAGCCCACCAGGCTCCTCCATCCATGGGATTTTCCAGGCAAGAATTCTGGAATGGGTTGCCATTTCCTTCTCCAGGGGACCTTCCTGACCCAGGGATCGAACCTGGGTCTCCCGCATTACAGGCAGATGGTTATGAGAGCTGGACCATAAAGAAGATGGAGCACTGAAGAACTGATACCTTTGAATTGGTGTGGAGAAGACTCTTGAGAGATTCTTGGACTGCAAGGAGATCAAACCAGTCAATCTTAAGGGAAGTCAACCCTGAATACTCATTGGAAGTACTGGTACTGAAGCCAAAACTCCAGTATTTTGGTCATCTCATGTGAACAACTAATTCATTGGAAAAGTCCCTGATGCTGGGAAAGATTGAGGGCAGAAGGAGAAGAGGGCATTGGAGGATGAGATGGGTGGATGGCATCACCAATGCACTGGACTTGTATTTGGGCAAACTTCAGGAGATGGTGAGCTTCCCTGGTGGCTCAGAGTAAAGAGTCTATCTGCAATGTGGGAGACCTGGGTTCCATCCCTGGTCGGGAAGATCCTCTGAAGATGGAAACAGCAACCCATTCTAGTATTCTTGCCTGGAGAATCCCCATGGGCAGAGGAGCCTGATGGGCTACAGTCTGTGGGGTTGCATAGAGTTGGACACTACTGGGTGATTGTTCAACAACAACAATCCACTTCTTATTCATATTATTACTAAACTTTAAGGTCACTCCAGAAACATGCGGCAGTACAATGAATGCACCACTTGAAGAAAGTGTCCCAATATATATCATGCCTTAGGTTCTATCTCCTGTGTTGACATATCTAAAAACTCAGAAACACAATTTTTCCTAATCACCTAGATATATTTAATCATGTACACTCACTATTTCTGCTTCGTTGACTATGCCAAAGCCTTTGACTGTGTGAATCACAATAAACTAGGAAAATTCTGAAAAAGATGGGAATACCAGACCATCTGACTTGCCTCTTGAGAAATCTGTATGCAGGTCAGGAAGCAAGAGTTAGAACTGGACATGGAACAACAGACTGGTTCCAAATAGGAAAAGGAGGACGTCAAGGCTATATATTGTCACCCTGCTTATTTAACTTATATGCAGAGTACATCATGAGAAACGCTGGACTGGAAGAAACATAAGCTGGAATCAAGATTGCCAGGAGAAATATCACTAACCTGATATATGCAGATGACACCACCCTTATGGCAGATAGTGAAGAGGAGCTAAAAAGCCTCTTGATGAAAGTGAAAGAGGAGAGTGAAAAAGCTGGCTTAAAGCTCAACATTCAGAAAATGAAGATCATGGCATCCGGTCCCATCACTTCATGGGAAATAGATGGGGAAACAGTAGAAACAGTGTCAGGCTTTATGTTTTGGGGCTCCAAAATCACTGCAGATGCTGATTGCAGCCATGAAATTAAAAGATGCTTATTCCTTGGAAGAAAAGTTATGACCAACCTACACAGCATATTGGAAAGCAGAGACATTACTTTGCCGACTAAGGTCCGTCTAGTCACGGCTATGGTTTTTCCTGTGGTCATGTATGGATGTGAGAGTTGGACTGTGAAGAAGGCTGAGCGCCAAAGAATTGATGCTTTTGAACTGTGGTGTTGGAGAAGACTCTTGTGGGTCCCTTGGACTGCAAGGAGATCCAACCAGTCCATTCTGAAGGAGATCAACCCTGGGATTTCTTTGGAAGGAATGATGCTAAAGCTGAAGCTCCAGTACTTTGGACACCTCATGCGAAGAGTTGACTCATTGGAAAAGACTCTGATGCTGGGAGAGATTGGGGGCAGGAGGAGAAGCGGACGACAGAGGATGAGATGGCTGGATGGCATCACGGACTCGATGGACGTGAGTCTGAGTGAACTCCGGGAGATAGTGATGGACAGGGAGGCCTGGCATTCTGCGATTCATGGGGTCACAAAGAGTCGGACACGACTGAGCGACTGAACTGAACTGAACTGAACTGAACTGACACTCACTAAATCAAGAGGAGGCTGAAGTGTCAAGCAGAAAGTCAATAGAAATATACCCGCCAAAGGGACAGAGCATTACTGACTAGTCTATGTGGTTCCTCTTCTCCCTCTGCCACTAAAATCTGCAGAAGGATCTTCTTTTGCAAGGAATTAGATACTTTTTAAAATATATAAATTTATTTATTGGAGGCTAGTTACTTTACAATATTGTATTGGTTTTGCCATATATTGACATAAATCTGCCATAGGTGTACATGTGTTCCCCATCCTGAACCCCCCTCCCACCTCCCTCCCCATCCCATCCCTCTGAGTCATCCCAGTACACCAGCCCTGAGCATCCTGTATCATGCTTCGAACCTGGACTGGCAATTCGTTTCACATATGATAAAATACATGTTTAAATGCCATTCTCCCAAATCATTCTACCCTAGCCCTCTCCCACAGTCCAAAAGACTATTCTATACATCTGTGTCTCTTTTGCTGTCTCATATACAGTGTTATCATTCAGTTCAGAAGGCACTCAGCCTTCTTCACAGTTCAACTCTCACATCCATACATGACCACTGGAAAAACCATAGCCTTGACTAGACGGACCTTAGTCGGCAAAGTAATGTCTCTGCTTTCCAATATGCTATGTAGGTTGGTCATAACTTTTCTTCCAAGGAGTAAGCGTCTTTTAATTTCATGGCTGCAATCACCATCTGCAGTGATTTTGGAGCCCCCCAAAATAAAGTCTGACACTGTTTCCCTTGTTTCTCCATCTATTTGCTATGAAGTGATGGGACCAGATGCCATGATCTTTGTTTTCTGAATGCTGAGCTTTAAGCCAACTTTTTCACTCTCCACTTTCACTTTCATCAAGAGGCTTTTTAGTTTCTCTTCACTATCTGCCATAAGGGTGGTGTCATCTGCATATCTGAATTTGGTGATATTTCTCCCGGCAATCTTGATTCCAGCTTGTGTTTCTTCCAGTCCAGCATTTCTCATGATGTACTCTGCATAGAAGTTAAATAAGCAAGGTGACAATATACAGCCTTGACACACTCCTTTTCCTATTTGGAACCAGTCTGTTGTTCCATGTCCAGTTCTAACTCTTGCTTCCTGACCTGCATACAGATTTCTCAAGAGGCAAGTCAGGTTTTCTGGTATTCCCATCTCTTTCAGAATTTCCCACAGCTGATTGTGACCCACACAGTCAAAGGCTTTGGCATAGTCAATAAAGCAGAAGTAGAAGTTTTTCTGGAACTCTCTTGCTTTTTCAATGATCCAGCAGATGTTGGCGATTTGATCCCTGGTTTCTCTGCCTTTTCTAAAACCAGCTTGAACATCAAGGAGTTCATGGTTCACGTATTACTGAAGCCTGGCTTGGAGAATTTTGAGCATGACTTTACTAGCATGTGAGATGAGTGCAATTGTGCAGTAGTTTGAGCATTCTTTGGCATTGCCTTTCTTTGGCATTGGAATGAACACTGACCTTTTCCAGTCCTGTGGCCACTGCTGAGTTTTCCAAATTTGCTGGCATATTGAATGCAGCACTTTCACAGCATCATCTGTCTGGATTTGAAATAGCTCAACTGGAATTCCATCACCTCCACTAGCTTTGTTCATAGTGATGCTTTCTAAGGCCCACTTGACTTCACATTCCAGGATGTCTGGCTCTAGATGAGTGATCACACCATCGTGATTATCCAGGTCATGAAGATCTTTTTTGTACAGTTCCTCTGTGTATTCTTGCCACCTCTTCTTAATATCTTCTGCTTCTGTTAGGTCCATGCCATTTCTGTCCTTCATCGAGCCCATCTTTGCATGAAATGTTCCCTTGGTATCTCTAATTTTCTTGAAGAGATCTCTAGTCTTTCCCATTCTGTTCTTTTCCTCTATTTCTTTGCATTGATCGCTGAAGAAGGCTTTCTTATCTCTTCTTGCTATTCTTTGGAACTCTGCATTCAGATGCTTATATCCTTCCTTTTCTCCTTTGCTTTTTTTCACTTCTCTTCTTTTCACAGTTATTTGTAAGGCCTCCTCAGACAGCCATTTTGCTTTTTTGCATTTCTTTTCCATGGGATGGTCTTGATCCCCGTCTCCTGTACAATGTCACAAACCTCATTCCATACTTCATCAGGCACTCTATCTGTCAGATCTAGGGCCTTAAATCTATTTTTCACTTCCACTGTATAATCATAAGGGATTTGATTGAGGTCATACCTGAATGGTCTAGCGGTTTTCCCTACTTTCTTCAATTTAAGTCTGAATTTGGTAATAAGGAGTTCATGATCTGAGCCACAGTCAGCTTCCAGTCTTATTTTTGTTGACTGTATAGAGCTTCTTTATCTTTGGCTGCAAAGAATATAATCAATCTGATTTTGATGTTGACCATCTGGTGATGCCCATGTGTAGAGTCTTCTCTTGTGTTGTTGGAAGAGGGTGTTTGCTATGACCAGTGCATTTTCTTGGCAAAACTCTATTAGTCTTTGCCCTGCTTCATTCTGCATTCCAAGGCCAAATCTGCCTGTTACTCCAGGTGTTTCTTGACTTCCTACTTTTGCATTCCAGTCCCCTATAATGAAAAGGACATTCTTTTTTGGGTGTTCGTTCTAAAAGGTCTTGTAGGTCTTCATAGAACCGTTCAACTTCAGCTTCTTCAGCGTTACTGGTTGGGGCATAGACTTGGATTACTGTGATATTGAATGGTTTGCCTTGGAAACGAACAGAGATCATTCTGTCGTTTTTGAGATTGCATCCAAGTACTGCATTTCGGACTCTTTTGTTGACCATGATGGCTACTCCATTTCTTCTGAGGGATTCCTGCCTGCAGTATTAGATATAATGGTCATCTGAGTTAAATTCACCCATTCCAGTCCATTTTAGTTCGCTGATTCCTAGAATGTCGATGTTCACCCTTGCCATCTCCTATTGGACCACTTCCAATTTGCCTTGATTCCTGGACCTGACATTTCAAGTTCCTATGCAATATTGCTCTTTACAGCATTGGACATTGCTTCTATCACCAGTCACATCCACAGCTGGGTATTGTTTTTGCTTTGGCTCCTCCCTTCATTCTTTCTGGAGTTATTTCTCCACTGATCTTCAGTAGTGTGTTGGGCACCTAGTGACCTGGGGAGTTCCTCTTTCAGTATCCTATCATTTTGCCTTTTCATAGTGTTCATGGGGTTCTCAAGGCAAGAATACTGAAGTGGTTTGCCATTCCCTTCTCCAGAGGACCACATTCTGTCTGTTCAATGAGTTCTTAGACCAGTTGTATTACAGAAAAGTCAGCCAAATAATGTTATCTGTGTGTTGAGTACTGTGACAGAGATTGGTCTTGGTGTTACAGGAGCACAGAAAAGGAGCTTCTAAGTCAAAATGAGGATCGCCTGTTAAGTGACACTAAACTTCTGAGGACAAGAGGGAAGGCTCCTGCAGGACAAGAAACATGAGTACTTGAAACATGAGTACAATAAACATTTAGTACTTTACTAAAGTACTGCCAAGAAACATCCAGGTAGTGTTTCATAAAGCAGCCCCATCTAAAGAATTAGTAGGGATTCCTATATTCTACCCCTGGAGATTCCAATTCAATAGAGCCAGGCCAAAAACCAGCATGTTTAACAGGGCCCCCAAAATTTCTTACATGCAGGCAAAGTTCCAAAATAATTCAAGTCCCGACAAAAGGAAGCTTGATTGTTTTATAGTAAAGACATAAGGAAGTGGCCATCAAGCAAGGCTTAGAAAGTGGGCAAAGACAGGATGCGAGGGATAGACCTTGAAGTCTGTCCTAAAAGAAAAAAGGACTAAATCCACACTTACAGATTAGATTAGCATTTTAGAAAAACCACTCTGAAAAAAATGGAGTATGATTTGGAAGGAAATTGGTTTTGAGGGAGTTGATGTAGCAGTCTCAGTGAGAAAGTATGAAGATCCTAACCTCATGTGTAGTTACAAGGGAGGGAGAGAGGAGGACCAGAAATACTCAGGAAGTAAATGCCACCGGGTTTCGTGAGTGATTGGTGACTGATGAGTAAGTGTTCAGTGTCAAAGTGACCTGGGAAGGCTCGCAGAAAGTGGACTGGGAGACCGATTAGAGATAAGCCCTTCACCAAAATAGAGCATCTCTGGGGCAAAAAAGGGTCACTTTTGTTGTTGTTCTTAGTCACTCAGTCATGGTCGACTCTTCGTGACCTCATGAACTGTAGCCCGCTGGGCTCCTCTGTCCATGGGATTCTTCAGGCAAGAATACTGCAGTGGGTTGCCATTTCCTTCTCCAGGGATCTTCCTGACCCAGGGATCGAATCCATGGTTCCTGTGTCTCCTGCACTGCAGGCAGATTCTTTACCCTCTGAGCCATCAGGGAAGCCTCTCTTTCAGATATGCTTCATTTTATTGGATAATTCAAGTGTGGGATTCAGTCTAAGATGCAAGAAAAACTTTGGCCCCACCATGCGGCATGCAGGATCTTAGTTCCCCAATGAGGGATTGACACCATGCCCCCGAAGCGAAAGTGTGGAGCCTTAACTGCTGGACTGCCAGGGAAGTCCCTCGAGAGAAACTTTTGACATGTGGTTTGGTTTGTTAACATTGACAGCAGAGGAAGCTGAAGCCACACATCTGAGAAGAGAATATCCGCAGGGCCATCAGGAAGCCAATACTTGACGGTTAAGCAAGAAAAAAAAAAAGAATCTACAATGGAGACTAAACAGAGTTTCAATATATTTTTCCTTTAGTGGAGAGAGTACTGTCACAGAGATCAGAGAAAACCAAGAACTTGCGCAGGAGGAAATGTTCATCCCTGTCAAGTGCTACAGAAAAATCAAGCAAGATAAGGGCAAACAACATCCAGTGAACTGTACCATGTGGAAGTCAGAGGTGGAAATATCAAGAATGTCCCCTCTACACATGTTTCTTATGGGCCAGGCCAGTCGAGTTTCCTTCTTAGGAGCTGAATCTTGAGTGGTGACGCCCAGGGAGGTCAGGATGAACCTGTATCTGCAGATGTATGTGGCCGTGAAGGTCTACCGTTCCATTTTCTATGATGCTGAACTTTCTGCCCTCAGAAAGCTTGATTGTTTAGCGTTTTCTTCTAGGCTCTGAGTTACACCGATATTTTTCCAGTGAATTCTACTTTTTCAGTAAATTACTTTGAGTTGATTTCCTTTGCTTTTGGTTAAAAACCCCAAACTGGTACAGTAGACTTGCTTTTTTGTTCTGTTTTGAGGGGATAAATGCTCTCTGTTTTCTAAGGTAAACGAGGGGTGGGGAGATGACTGCTATAAGGAACTCATTATGTAGCCAGGAGGGGATGGAATCCAGGCCATAGGGCAAAAGTGAACCTTTACGTGGGCAGCTCCTCCATCAGGGAGGGGAGGTACAGATGCCAACAAGCTTATAGGAAGGAGGGAGAGGGAGATTCGGTTCTTACCTTGGGCCCTTGGCTTTTCTTAGGGAAATGGCAGAATTGTCATCGGCTGAGTCTGAGAAAGCTTGGTGGCGAAAAGACGGATTTAAGACAAGAGAGAAGATTTAGAGCAACCACTGTCGGCTGATCAGACATACTGTCTATCAATAAGGACCCAGCCTTAGTCAGAAAGCAGCCATATATAGTGACATCAATGGTCACAGCTGTGTGATTTTTCTCCAGGAACTCTCAGCTGCTCAGTCCAAGAGCCAAAGAAAGAGGATGGCTGTATAAGAGGTGAAAGTGATACTGAAAGCATGATTTAAGTGGTGGACACCAGTGTCCGGGGCTGGACAGGGGAAAATGGGAAGACAGCAGGGGCTGATTGATTAGGAGAAAATGGAAGACTCAAAGCACTGGGGGTCACGAGGTCAAAGAGCAAGCATAGTTCAAGTAAGAACAAGAAAGCTAGCAGAAGCAAATGGTGGGGAGAAGCAGATGTCTTGCTTAAACATGAAGCCTGAATCTGAATCTCTCTACAGAGGAGGATTTGTGTTCATCCATCTTCTGTCGTATCATGCTTTCTTAGGATTCCTGATCTTTCTGTGACTTTCACCCACAAGCTGGATGACCACTTGGTGGGGCTCTTGCAGAGACAATGTCAGCCTGTTGGTTGAAAGTGAAGATCCCCTGAAAACCGGAAATGCTATGAAATTTTGCAGTTTAGTTTATTCTAGCACTTTAGTGATAAGTATTGAGAAGTACTTTTTAACCTCACTTTTTTGAGTTACCTAGTCCCTGTTGCAACCAACAGAAAAACAGCTGACTTCTGGTATACTGAAATTTTGGGAATTTCTTTGATCTTAACTAAACAATTACTATTCCTTTTATTACCAGCATAACTCTAACTTTTTCTTTCAGTAGAAATCATCTTTAAGAGAAGATGAGAAAAAGGGACTATAGGAACTCCCTGGTGAACCAGTGGTTAGGACTCCATGCTTTCACTGCCAAGCACCCAGATTCAATCGCTGCTTGAGATCCCTCTAGCAAAGATTTTTTGGTTTTTGGTTTTTGTTTTTGTTTTTTTTTATTTTTTTAGTTTTTTATTTTTTAAATTTTAAAATCTTTAATTCTTACATGCGTTCCCAAACATGAACCCCCCCTCCCACCTCCCTCCCCATAACATCTCTCTGGGTCATCCCCATGCACCAGCCCCAAGCATGCTGTATCCTGCGTCAGACATAGACTGGCGATTCAGTTCTTACATGATAGTATACATGTTAGAATGCCATTCTCCCAAATCATCCCACCCTCTCCCTCTCCCTCTCCCTCTCCCTCTCCCTCTGAGTCCAAAACAGTTAGGACATAGTTCTTTTAGTCTTAGTCTGTTAATACTATCTTTACTACACTTCAAAAGTTGAAAAAAAAAAATTCTTTCTATTGCCTAGTGCCACCCTTCCTTACTGCTGACTATGAAACAGTAATCTGTTGCATAAATTACCACCTACCTTTTATCCTATAGCAGCCATGTGTTAAAACTGAAAGGCCAGTAATTACCAGTAAAGAGAGTGGCATTATCGGCTGTGGCTTCCTGTTCATTTTCACTTTGAAAAAGTTTTAGCAGGTGAGCTTACTTGGATATTGTGTACCATAGATGACTTATTCTCCTATCCTTGCCACAGCCCCTCAAAATACGCCTTATCTCTGCAAGAAGAAAATGGCTGAATTGTTCATGTTCACCTCTGTAACTGGTGAGATGACTCAAACCACAAAATTTCATTACCTAGGGTTCATGATTTCATCTTGGTTTATGACCAACAATGCATACTTTCTACTGTAGTGTGCGCAAAGACAATGCAGACTAATAACTCTGCAGCAAGATACTTGTGTATTCCTTACAGTTCCACCCAGGGGTTGAAATCATTATACTAAAAAGCTGCTTTTAGGTAAGCGGTCAATGTAGGTATGCTTCCTACACCAGGCCAAAAGTTGCATGAAAGAATCCTTATGATCTCTTCCAATTCTGAGAGTTTACGCTCAAAATACCAACTTAAATTACAATGTCTGCATGCATTCCAAGGGAAAGTTTGCTCCAGGCCTATAGTCCAACTTTGATATCTTAAGAAAGATGTGACAGAATATAACATAACGAAAGTAAAGTAGGCCACATACCTGAATGGGTTGCAAGGGTAGAGAAAAACAAATTGATTAATAAAATATTGAGGGTTATTCTTGCATCACCTAAAAATAGATTCAAATTATATTATAGTATCTCATTGTCTTAGATTTCTATTCAACTCCATAAAAACTAAAGATATCTTGGGATTAAAAGAAGAAGAAATTTATTACAGAGGTTTTAAAATGTGAATTATGTCATCGAATTGAACTGGAAACAACTGTCAGTCTTCCTATTTTCCAAGATAGAGAATTCTCCAACTCAAAACTTTTTTTCATGCCACAAAATTATCAAGATGTTTTCCTTTATTTAATCAGTATCCCAAATTATTTCCTGGGTGTACAGAGAGCATTTTGTTCTGTTCTGTTCTGCTACTAGACAGGAGTAAGTAATAGTTTGACCTTTCCTCTGTTTTATTTTCTTTCCACAAGGAGAACGAGTTGCCTACCAGCAAAAAATGAACAAGGACAAAGTGCAAATAATTAGTGGAAAGAAACAGCACAGTTGAGGGATAGGATGGTGAGGAAGAGGTGTGTTCAACTGAGCAGAGAAATCACCATCACATTCTCTAAACCCTTCTCATTTTCTTGCGGTGCCCTCAGGGGTTACAGTTTGGAAGACCCTGCTCTGGTAGGGGAAATAGAGGAGAAACTGGGGCTGCAGAGGTGTGTCAAAGGCACAATCAAGCCTGATAGAGTGACATCAACGTAGAAGAGGGTGTGTTTTTGTTTGGGGTGAAGAAGGAAGGTCTGGACAGGTCAGCGCCTAAGAAAGATGCTAACTTCTAATTAAAACATTTGGGGGGGAAAAAAAAACAGGTATGTGACTTCCCCGGTGGTCCAGTGGTTAAAATCATGCTCTCAATGCAGGGAGCAGAGGTATGATCCCTGGCTGGAGAAGACCCTGCATGCTGCATGGTGTGGCCAAAGAAAAAAAAGAGAGAGAGAAATAAAAACAAGACAAAAAATCCCAGGTATGTGTGTGCTGAAATTTCTGAACTTATGAGTTTATATAAGGCAATCACATATTTCCATGAAATTTCTTTGAGAGGAATTTTATTTCAACATTTCTTTGGTAACTTTGGGATCAGGGACAGTGATCTAGGGACCAGGGATGGAAGGACTGAGGAGAATAAAATGGAAGAAAGAAAATCAGTCCATGGAATGCTCTCAGGTTGGACATGACCAAAGGCAACTAGGACAAGAGCCACCGGGACCTCTAAAGAGGCCTCAGAACTGTGAATCCAAGGGATAGAGTCCACGGGGTTGCAGAGTCAGACACAACTGAGCAACTGAACACACAGGTAGATAAATAGGTGAGGAAAGAAAAAACAGCAAAATGACAACAATGAGCAAATCTGGGTGAAATACACATGTTCTTCACACTACTATTGTAACTTTTCTCTAAGTTTAAAACTATTTTAAAAAACACTTAAAAATATTAACCTCTAGGTCAAATGAAACTGCACACACAGTTCAAGAGACCTGAGCTGTAGTCCAGGTCACCGATGCTTGTTAAGTGTAAGTTTTCTCATCTGGAAACTCGTAGAATTTTCGTAAGAACTAAATAAGGTAATACATGCAAAAGAGATTTGAAGCATTTAAAATAACACACATTTGGGGAACATTGTTAGAAATGAGAGTCTGACATTTGAAAAACAACTTACTAGATGGGGTGTATTATCAGGCATCATCTGAGCAGTAACAGACATATCCAGACAAATGGAAGAATGGGTGAGATAAAGTGAAAGAAAGGGGGCATTTTTGGTTATTTTCAGCAACCAACACCCTATCCCAAATTGGTTCTCTTCAACAGGCTTTATTATCTACTACATATTAGATAATATACATATTACAAGAATTAAAAGGATACACATTTGGTATCCTCAGGGAACTGAGTCTATCATAGTGAAAGTCACTCAGCCGTGTCCAACTCTTTGTGACCCCATGGACTATAGCCCGCCAGGCTGCTCTGTCCATGGGATTTTCCAGGCAAGAATACTGGAGTGGGTTGTCATTTTCTTCTCCAGGGGATCTTCCTGACCCAGGGATTGAACCTGGGTCTTCTGCATTCCAGGCAGATTCTTTACCATCTGAGCCACCAGGGAAGCCCGAGTCTGTCATAGGATAAACTAAAAAAAAAAATTAAAATCTGTAATATGATGTATTGAGAAGCATCTACAGAAACACAAATAAGAAACCAGTAAATCTGAGGTTTGGGGGCAGATACAGGAGAGTTTCTGGCAGGAAATAATTATTTGAACTGAGCCTAGAAGAATGAGCTGATCACTTAAACCTAAGAAAAGAGCATTTGAGGCAAAGAGAATGTTTGATGAAGATATTAAAGTACTTGATTTGCTCAGTCTCTTGGCAATTTTTTGCCTCCTCTGTGACCTCTCCTCCACATAACTTCCTTGCATGCATGATGCCAAGAGAATTCCCTCTATTTTAATTTCTTTTCTGTTACTATCTTTGAAATTTTAAAGTATAATAAAATACTGGGTGGCCTACCACAATATGAGGAATGAATGAAACCTGCTGATAAAAGGTTTAGGGCTAATTAATTCTCTTAAATCTGATACTGGATCCCAAGAAGGTCATGGCGTTGCTTAAAATAAAGAAGCTTAACATCTGCATATCACGCCATTCTCTTCTTTAGAGTTTGGGTTATCTCATAGAGCATTTTGGTTAATGGTGCTGCTGCTGCTGCTAAGTCGCTTCAGTCGTGCGACCCCATAGACGGCAGCCCACCAGGCTCCCCCGTCCCTCGGATTCTCCAGGCAAAAACACTGGAATGAGTGATTAATGGTGCAGGTGAGTCTAATTACCAACTCAGACTGAAGCTCTCAGAAATGATGTCAGTGAATACACATGCTGTGGAAAGGGAAAGAAGCAAGACTCTTCATAAAGCCACAAATAACTATTTTGGGTATTCATAAGATGCCTTGGTTGGTACAGAAAACAGTAAGATATGTCTCGATTTAGAGTGTAAGTGAAAGACACCTCTGTGGTTAATCATTTCACTTGCAACAAGGGAGCAGAAGCCCCCAGCAGACACATCCCACTGGAGCTACAGACAGGTAGAAGGAGACTTTCAGTTTCAATTTTGCTCTCTCTTTCTCTAAAATGATTATAGCTTCTGCTTTTGAACAAACAGTAACAGTTTCTGATCCCCATTTTACTGCCACTGAAGACCAAAGTGAGAACTTGTTTTTGACACAGGAAATACTGGTGAAACTCCTAGCTCAGTCAGCACTTTCTAAGCAAGTTTCCGCACATTTCTTCCACTCCTGTGCTTTGCGGTCTTGCCCTCTCCAAGATACTCACTAGAATCCGGAAGCTATCCAGATCCCAGGTACTACTGACTTTTTTTTTTTTTCAAGTGGTACAAAGACTTAAATGAAGCAATGTCTGAAAACTGTTCTAGTCACCTCAAGAGAAAATTACATACTCTGAAATCATCGACTTAGAAGGCATTGCTAGGATGCTGCTCCAAGTCTGCAATGTCTTGACTTACAAGGGCAGAGTAAGTTAAGATGGGTATTCTGGGCGTTTTGTTTTGAAAAATCAACAACACGCAACTTAAAACAGCTTTAGCTCTGTCATCTTTGGCTGCCGATTTATGCCCAAAGAAGTCAGCTTTATACTTTTTTTAAATTAATTACACACACAGATTCTTCCCTTCTTTCTGCTCTCTTCACCAAAGTAACGCATATGAATAAGGTTTCTCTCCACTCAGTTCATTTAGGCTATCTCTGGTTCTTGTGAAATATTCTACCGGCAAGCTACTTTGATGTGCAGTTTAAATGTACTTTACCTATAATGAAACTGAGAGCAGCTGGCAGGCAACAGAGGCAGGAAGAAAGATTTTTCAGATTCTGGAATCCTCAGGTTCCAATTGCAAGATGGATTCTGAAATCCTTAGAGGAGTTCAGAAATTCCCTAGAGGTAGCTTTGTTAACTCACCGCCACTGTATCCCCAATTGCTTTCTCTCCCTTGGGGTGCAATGCTCTAATTAACAATATTTAAGTTAAATACTCCCACAGCACCACAGTTTGGTATGTCTTTCCCAGGTGAGCCAGATGGACTGAGGAGGCTCCCAGGAACTACTGCTTTTAGTTTGCACGCCCTTCCAAGCTCCTTGCCAGGATGCTCCCCCACAGCTCCCTCTCCTCTACAACAAATTCTCTCTTTTCGTTGATACTTAAAATTATATTCATTTAAGGGTTATGCCTTCAGCCTAATGTTTTAATTTCTGTTAAAATGAAAATGCTTTCTGCAATACTATTAATTATATTCTAATGGATGATTCTAAAAAACAATTTTGATACACAGAGGAATGCTTTAGACTTTGACAGTCAATTAACCATTATTGATCACTCTGAGAATTAACATTTATTACTCACTTACTATGTTATAAGCTCTGGACTGGGCACTTTTGGTTGCAAGCAAGCATACTCAGTCACGTCTGACTCTTTGCGACCCGATGGACTGTAGTCTGCCAGACTCCTCTGACCATGCAGTTTTCCAGGCAAGAATACTGGAGTGGGTTGCCGTTTTATTTTCCAAGGGATCTATCCCACCGAAGGATTGAACCCACATGTCCTGCATCTCCTTCACTGGCAAGCTGATTCTTTTACCACTGAGCCATCTGGGAAGCCCCAGTTTTTGGTATGTTACTTATTTTAAGTCACAATAATTTTGCCAAGTAGCCATTCTCATCTTTGCTTCTCAGAAGGGAAAACTGAGATTCAGAAGGTAGGAAAGATTTACACTACCTGGAGGTGGTAGCCAGCATCTAAATTCATCTCTGCCTGTCAGATGCCAAAGCTGAGGCCACCGTTGTGCTAAGACCCAGAACAGGATGTGCACATTCTTATCTTGAACGGTAGCAGGAAAAGAGTGGATGGATAAGGACCAGGGATCTAGGGGAAGGCTAGTCTGGGGTTCTGTTGAAGGAAAATAAGAATAAAAAAAGAGAGAGTGAGAGAAGTGAAACATGAGGAGAATATGTCCTCATTTTAGTTACTAACTACTCTGAGGAAGATATTGTGCTAAGTCTTGGTACAGGAGGGAAGAGGCAAAAGCCTCAAAGAGCTCAGGCAAGAGAAGAGACACCAAGTCAGTGACTTGTACAGGACAGGCTGCAAACAAGGACAGGCTGCAAATTGGTGGCCCATTCAAAGTTGACCTACTCAGTGATGTGAAAGTGAAGTCACTCAGCTGTGTCCAACTCTTTGCGACCCCATGGACCGTAGCTTCCCAGGCTCCTCTGTCCATGGGATTTTCCAGGCAAGAGTACTGGAGTGGGTTGCCATTTCCTTCTCCAGGGCATCTTCCCAACCCAGGGACCGAACCTGGGTCTCCCGCATTGTAGGCAGATGCGTTACTGTCTGAGTCACCAGAAATTTTTAAATGTTCCCTCTTTTTGTTTATTTTTTAAAATAAATGATCACATGCACATGAAACAATCTTCAAAAAAATAACAAGCGATGCAAGTGAAAAGTAAATAGTAGCCTTCCTGATTCTGTTGCCAACCACACAGGCCCGCATCACAGAGACAAGTCATGCTTCTAGTTTTGTTATGTTCTTCCACAGATAATCTTTAAATACATTTAACATATTATATACATAGGTATTATATATCTTCTTTAAGATAAAATACATACTTGTTATTTGAAAAATATAAAGACAAATGGTTAGCATAGAATATAAACTGTTTATTATGTACCTTGCTTTTCTTAACAATACACATCATGTTAGTATGTATAAGCTGCCTTATTTATCCTTATGGCTATATAACATTCCATTATATTCATGTAGCATAAGTTATTTAGACAGGACCCTTTTGATGGACATTTAGGATGTCGCCAATATTTTACTATTAAATAAGTGCTGCAATGAATATCCTTATGCACATATCACTTTGCAAATATGCAAGTATTCTTGCACGGTAAATTCCTAGAAGCAGACTTGCTGAGTCAAAGAATACATGCATTTGTATACAGCTTTGACAGAAAATGTCAAAAGATCTCCGCAGAAATATTCTCAAACTCACATTTTCATAAACAGTACATGAGAGCATCTATTTCCCTATCTCACACTGTCCCACACCTTAGCCAATCTGTAGTAGAATGTGGAGTCTCTGTAGCTTGTATTTGAATAGCCAACAATTTTAAATGCAGGGTATTTCACAAGGGGGAAATAAGCATGACTTCCAAGTTCTCTTAAAAAATCTAAAATTTGGCAACTTTGGACCAACATTTCCACGTGGTTACCATCTGAATGGTGACCAGTCTCCTTAGACAGAACGTGTGGGCTTGGTATTGTGCCAATCCACCCCCAACGTCCCACTATATTCTTCCCTGACACTGAAGCCAAGAACCAGTTCCCATTTATTGGCTTTCACTAGAGCCCCATTTAGTAGTTTATATTTCCTTCCTGGTTTTAGATATTTGAGTTCTCAACTGGTCGAGAGAGAGATTATTAACAAAAGGGAAAACAACTGAAGTAAAAAGTAGAGTAGATAAGACAGCCAGAATAATAGGTAAACACAGAATAAAAGTATGTTAACACAGTCATGAACAACAAATATTAGGCTCTTCTGAATGATCACCCATCCTCCTAGAATTTTATTATCAGGCTAGCTGTATAAACCAAATCCAGCACTGAGTAACTTTATACCGGTGGCACAAACATCCCAGAGTAACTTCGAAAACCTTGGGGTTAGCCCTAATGTGGATCTAATCTTGTAACAACCGTGGTTCTTGCCTTCTAGAATGCAAATGTCTTCTATACATCCAGGTGCAGGAAGTATCACATTGCTTTATTTTCCTAAATCAAATTAAATTTGGAGTCACACGCATACTCGAAGTAAAATCAGCAGACTTTAGTTGTCATGAGGAGGCAGCAGAGCTTATCAGACCTGCCCTGATAACTTGGAGAAGCACTCTGGTCTGGGTTCTATCATTATCTAAACCTGTGATGTCCACCTGAAGACCAATAGCCCACTCCCTTCGTGGTAATTATGGGCACAAGAACTTTCGGGAAATTCTAACTCAGGCCTTTAGAAACAAACTGTTGGCTTCTCTTCCCTTGTTTGGGGAAAGGAGATGGCTTATTCTTTCCTTTTTGATTTGCAGTGGAACAAAACATCTCCTTGGCTTGATTTTCTGAATAATTTATCTGATGCTTAAGGAGGAAAGTTCTGCAGTTTCTGCAGTTTAAAAGGTGAGATCTTCCTTTGATTAGAACCACATAACAGATCAGGTCCTAGATCAACCACAACAATCTAAAGAATAGTTAAATTGCCATAGATGGACCTATTAAGAATCCTCTGCAGTCTCTTGGGCCCTTTTATCTACACAACTATTTATGGAAATATATACATCTAACCTAGAGAAGGAAATGGCAGCGACTGAGCATGCATGCATGCATTGGAGAAGGAAAGGGCAACCCACTGCAGTGTTCTTGCCTGGAGAATCCCAGGGACGGGGGAGCCTGGTGGGCTGCCGTCTATGCGGTCGCACAGTGTCAGACACGGCTGAAGCGACTTAGCAGCAGCAGTAGCAGCATACATCTAGCCTAGATCTGAATCTCACCATCTTGAGGGTTTTTTACATGGGCATTCATTTTTCTGAAGGCTGATCTGTCATTTAATCCATTCTCTTTATGATTTTGAAATTATTTGTTTGGAATAAAAAAGTTAGATTTACTATCCTCAAGGCTTCAGTTAAAAGGAAGGATGGGAAGGGGGCAGTGACCATTAGATTAAGGTTCAATTAAAACTTGAAACAGATATGAATCAGAACAAAACATCACTCACACAGATTTTCCTTCTTTCTTCTGACAGACTGACAAGTACATATCTGAATAAGTCTCTCTTTCTTAAAAAAAATAATTTTATTAATTTATCGTTGACTGTGCTGGGTATTCATTGCTGTGTGGGCATTTCCTCACCTTGAAACAAGTGAGGGCTACTCTCAAGCTGTCGGCTTTGTCTTCTCATTGCTGTGGCTTTTCTTGTCACAGAACACAGGCTCTAGGGCACATCGGCTGTTGCACATGGGTATTTGCACATGGGTATTTGCAGCTCCATGTCTCTAGAGCACAAGATAAATAGTTGAGGGGTACGGGCTTAATTGGTCCGGGCATGTGGGATCCTCTTAGATCAGGGATTGAATCTGTGTCTCCTTCATTGGCAGGCACACAGGTTCAATCTGAGCCTCCCTTTTTTGTAATAAAATTACTACAGAGAAATACAGAGGCATTAGTTTGTCCACAAAGGTCCATCTAGTCAAGGCTATGGTTTTCCCAGGAGTCATGTATGGATGTGAGAGTTGGACTATAAAGAAAGCTGAGCACCAAAGAATTGATGCTTTCGAACTGTGGTGTTGGAGAAGACTTTTGAGAGTCCCTTGGACTGCAAGGAGATCCAACCAGTCCATCCTAAGGGAGATCAGTCCTGAGTGTCCATTGGAAGGACTGATGTTAAGCTAAAACTCCAGTACTTCGGCCACCTGACGTGAAGAGCTGACTCATTGGAAAAGACCCTGATGCTGGGAGGGATTGGGGGCAGGAGGAGAAGGGGATGAGGGAGGGTGAGATGGTTGGATGGCATCACCAACTCAATGGACATGGGTTTGGGTGGACTCCGGGAGATGGTGATGGACAGGGAGGCCTGGCGTGCTGCGGTTCATGGGGTCCAAAGAGTTGGACATGACTGTTCAGTTCAACAGAACTGAACAGAAAAATAACTCCCATGGCAAAGAATAGGGACATATATAGCAGTTTCCTCCTTTTACGATTTCAGCAATTGACTACTGTTGAATATCTTGCTCATTGACTATTTGCTCCAACATTTTGTGACATTTCTAATAAATAATCTGAAATTTTTGAGACCAAAAGAATATATTTTCTTCCAATGCCTAAAAATATGCAATATTACATTTAAGCTAGTTTTTGTTATAAGATTTGTTGGCTTTTGAAAGTCAACTTGCTGTGACTGCTTCAGAGATAAGTGTAAAAGTTGGAATTTTAATTGTTTACAACTCATGTTGGAGAACAGTTAAGCCTCTATAAAAATTTGACTTTGTACTTTTCCCTCTTGAGTGTGATCTTACATCCAGAATTCAAACTCTGAGAATATAATTAAGTTGGATTTACAGTGACAGCATCTTCAACAAGGTATTTACCATTTTGATGAGAGAATTTTTGCACTGATTTAAAGCAAAACAGCTATAGATAAGTAATTTTCACAGAGTGAAGTTTTCCAGAAATAAAGATGCTCTTAAATGAGAATGATGTCATCATAAAGCCGTATATCAAGGACAATTACCCAACATGTGGCCTGTGAAAATTAAACTCATTTTAGGTTTTATGTGATGAGTCTCTATAGTTACAGTCACTGGACAGTGTCAGCAGTGCAAATTTTGAATAGACTTTCCAGTTCATAGAAATTCTTGGCAGCTTTTACACATAAAAACATTGTAGATTTCTTCATGTCCCACTTGTTCTGTTTTGGTTTGCATGGATCCAGCCCAGAGCTTCTCCAGAGCTCTCCTAGGAAGAACGGAGCTCCCCTCCCCATCCCATGGTGCTGTTTCCTCTGTTCTTTCCCAGTCCATCTGATACCATTTGCTTTCTACCTCCTATTATTTCTCATGTCTTACCTACTTAAGAGTGATGCTATGGTCTCATTCCTAAAACAAACAAACAAATAAAACCTGAAGAGCAAAGATAGCTTTCCTGGCATTTCAGTGGAAGCTTGACAGGGAAGTGAAGGAGGTACATGAATTCAGTCCTCCTTCTTGAGCATGTTCAGTGGCTCTTCATCACCTATTTACCTATTTTTAAAAATTTTATTTCCTGAGTCTAGTGTTCGTGGCCTAGCAGATCTCTCCAAGCTTTCTGCTGTTGTTATTCAGTTGCTAAGTCATGTCTGATTCTTTGTGACCCCATGGACCACAGCACGTCAGGCTCCTCTGTCCTCCACTGTCTCCCGGAGCTTGCTCAAATTCATGTCCATTGAGTCAGTGATGCCGTCCAACCATCTCATCCTCTGCCAGCCTGTGCTCCTTTTGCTTTCAACCTTTCCCAGCATCCAGGTCTTTTCCAGTGAGTCAGCTCTTCACATCAGGTGGCCAAAGTACTGGAGCTTCAGCATCAGCATCAGTCCTTCCAATGAATATTCAGGACTGATTTCCGTTAGGATTGACTGGTTTGATTTCCTTGCTGTTCAAGAGACTCTCAAGAGTCTTCTCCAGCATCGCAGTTTGAAGGCATCAATTCCTCAGTGCTCAGTCTTCTTTATGGTCCAACTGTCACATCTGTACACAGCTACTGGAAAGACGGTAGCTCTGATGGACCTATACGGACCTTTGTTAGCAAAATCATATCTTTGTTTCTGAACACGCCACCTAGGTTTGTCACAGCTTTCCTTCCAAGGAACAAACATCTATTACTCCAAATCACTGTTCCATAAAACTACTATATTAGTTCAATCATAGTTGTCCTCACCCCCCACCCTAAAAGATATGTCAAAATCCCAATACTTCGGAAGTGACCTTATTTGGAAACAGGATTTTTACAGAGGCAATCAAGTTAAAATGATGTCACTAAGAGGGGCCTGAACTCAATGTGACTGGTATTCTTATAAAAAGGGGAAATTTGGATCCAGAGACAGACATGAATAGAAGAAAGATGACATGGAGACAGGGAGAACACCATGTGAAGATGGGAGATTAAAGTGATGCATGTTAAGGAACACCAAAGGTTGCTGGCAAACCATCAGAGCTAGGAAGAAGTAAGAAAGGCTTCCCCTAGAGGTTTCAAAGACAGCACGACCCTGTCTACACCTTGATTTTGAATTTCTATCTTCCAGAACTATGAGACAACAAAATTCTATTCTTTCAAGCCATCCAGTTGCTGGTACTTGGCTACCGCAGCCCTAGGAGGAAATCTCAAGTGTCTCTTGATACTATTCCTTCTGCTTTTATTTCTCTTCTTCCTTCTTCTTCTTAAAAAAAATTCTATTCTTTTCCAGAAGCCCAATTACACCGTGCTTCCTCGGCTGCCACTGTCCCTTGTAAAAACAATCATTGCTTGGAATTTGAACTCCTATAGCATTTCCTGTGTTCTTAATATTGACAGTTCCTTATAGCCTGTGGGTATTTAGCTTACATGCATATGTTCTCTTCCTTATTCTAAACTCTAAAAAGACTATACTTTTAATATTAGTTAGGTAAGCAATTAATTATGTGAAAGTATTCAATAAATAATTTATTGACAAACACAGTTGGCACTTGAACAACACAGGTTTGAACTACACAGGTCCACTTACGTGGGGATTATTTTCAATAAATACATAATTTATATACTATAAATGTTTTTCTCTTCTTAATGATTTTCTTAATAACATGTTCTTTTCTCTAGTTTACTTTGTTGCAAGAATACGGTATATAATACATACACAAAATGTGTGTTGACCAACATTTATGCTATTGGTAAAGCTTCTGGTCAAGAGCAGAGTATGAGTTAAGCTTTGGGGAAGTTAAAAGCTATACACAGATTTTTTACTGCTAGGGGTTCAAAGCTTTTAAGCCCTGTGGTGTTCAAGGGTCAAGTGTATGCTTAAGTAACTATCTACTGATCTATTTATCTATATATCCTACTGGAGAACTCTGACCAACACAGTTATATTTCCTTTTTATTGAAGTGTAGTTGACTTGGGCTTCCTGGTGGCTCAGACGTGAAGAATTCTCCTGTGATGCAGGGGACGCCATGGGTTCGATCCCTGAGTCAGGAAGATCACCTGAAGGAGGTCGTGGCAACCCACTCCAATATTCTTGCCTTAGAGAATCCCATGGACAGAGGAGCCTGGCAGGCTGCAGTCCGTATGGTTGCACAGAATTGGACACTATAGAACCAACTGAGAACACACATAGTTGATTTAAAATATTATAATAGTTTCAGGCATAGAACATAGTGATTTGATATTTTTAGATTCCACACCACAAAAAGTCATTACCAAATGTTCCCTGTGCTATACATTACATTTCTGTGACTCATTTATTTTATAACTGGTACTTTGTACCTCTTAATCCTCTTCGCCTATTTCACTCCTCCCCCACCCTCCTCTTCTTTGGCAAACACTATTTTATTCTGTGTCTGTGAGTCTGTTTCTGATTTGTTATGTTTGCTCATGTGTTTTGTTTTTTAGATTCCACATAAAAGTGAAAACATACAGTATTTTGCCTTTCTCGGCTATATACCATTTAAATCATATGGTTACACCATAATTTAATTATTCTCTTCATGATCATTTAAGTGGTTGCAATCTTTGCTCTTATAATTTCATGAAAATTAGCTTTACTCATATAGCCTTGATAGCACCTACAATCATTTTCTTGAGTAGATTACTAGAAGAAGACTTAGTATATCAGAGAGTATGGATGTACCTGCATTTCTTGACACAGGTCATCAAACTGTTCTTCACAACTGGCTATTCTGGTTTAAAGTTCCATTAATAGCAAATGAAAAGTGCCTACTACACTATAACCTTAAAACATCTCAGTATTATCATTTTAATGATACTTGCCAACAAAGGTCCATCCAGTCAAGGCTATGGTTTTTCCAGTGGTCATGTATGGATGTGAGAGTTGGACTATAAAGAAAGCTGAGTGCCGAAGAATTGATGCTTTTGAACTGTGATGTTGGAGAAGATTCTTGAGAGTCCCTTGTACTGCAAGGAGATCCAATCAGTCCATTCTAAAGGAGATCAGCCCTGGGTGTTCATTGGAAGGGCTGATGCTGAAGCTGAAACTCCAATACTTTGGCTACCTTATGCGAAGAGTTGACTCATTGGAAAAGACCCTGATGCTGGGAGGGATTGGGGGCAGGAGGAGAAGGGGATGACAGAGGATGAGATGGCTGGATGGCATCACCAACTCGATGGACATGGGTTTGGGTGGACTCCGGGAGCTGGTGATGGACAGGGAGGCCTGGTGTGCTGCAGTTCATGGGGTCGTACAGAGTCGGACATGACTGAGTGACTGAACTGAACTGAATATGTAAAATTATTATAATAGTATAATAATTTTTTAAGTCATCTGAAATGACAAAAGTGAGTCTTTTGTTTTCCTGGGAATTTTATGTTTAAGCACTTTGGTCATTTTTTTACTGCAGTATTAGTATTTTTCTGGCAGAATAGGATGTCTACTATCTGGAATCTAGGTTCAGGTTTAAAGTTGAGGTTCAGAGGTACAAAGTATCCTACATGCTAAAGAGATACATTGTACCAAAATGTCACCAAAAGTTTTCACTAGAGAGTTCTTCCTCTCTCTGAGCTTGAAAGAGGTAGCAGAAACAGTGCTATTTCTTCCAGTTTCTTCTCACCCCTACCTGCCACCCCAGATGAAGCACCAGGCTAGGCAGTTTTTGCAGTGTTTCCTCAACTCCCTACACCCATTTCCTGAAGTCACTCCCACTTCATAGCTTCTAGTGGTACCAGGGATGGGGATATGATGTTGTGGTCTTAAGCTATTCAGGACTCATTCAATAACAAAATCCCTATAAGATTTTGGAATCTGTCCAGGAAAATGTTAAGGGATAAAAAATGAAAGTTAAACACAGCACATTTTCAAGCAATGGTTTGTTTTTTCTTTTCAAAAAGCTACTTCATTTTTATACCCGAAGAAGTAAAAACAGCTCAATGATTGGTTATACTTATTATTAGAAGCCCAATAAAAAGCTTTTTATTTCTGACAATGTGTTACTATGTGTTAGAGATAGTTTTCTCAATTGTCTTTTGCCTTTAACTTAAATTTGTTGTTTAATGTACTGTGTTACATTAAAACTACTGGCCTATCTTACACTTTAAATGAATCTTTTAGCATGCGTGATTTTGGAACACTGTGCTTCAATCATTTCAAAAATATTGGCTCATTGAGTTATTCAGACCTTCCATATGCCGACACATTCCATTATATGATATCAAAAGTAAATCACATTAATTAATACCACCACTATAGTATCGAAAGTCTTTATTGCCAAGTTTTTAAGCTCACAGAGCTAGATAGCTTTCAAAAATCCTAACCTATTTGGAAGCTTGAATATTATCATTGGAAACAACATACTGTCAATTATTTCGCTTGAAATGACAGGCTCGTTTCATTTATTTTTGAGAAAATATCTGCCAAATACACAGGTCTGAATTATTCTAATTTGTCAATTGTTCTTTCAAGTTAAAAGGCAGCTAATTCAACTTGTAATTTACATAGTTGCATAAGTGCTTTTCTACAATACAAACATTATATTTTGGTATGTAAAAAAATGCTAAAGCTCTCACTCTCTGAGACGGTCCACCGTCTGCCTATGCAACGTGTATCTCTCTGAATAAACCTGATTTCCCACTTAGTTCTCTGGGCAGAGGCCCTTGCCTGACCACTCATGTCCCTTACAATGTCTTATATTAATAAATCTACTTCTTGCCTATCAAAAGTAAAATGCTGTATGCACAACCTCTCTTTTGCTGCACAGACATATCCTAGATGCGTCAAACTTTAGTAAAATTAAACATTTTGACTACCTCATCGTGAATATTTTCATATTCTTTTTTAAATTTATTTTTAATTGAAGGATAATTGCTTTATGGTATCGTGCTGTTTTCTAGCAAACATCGACATGAATCAGCCATAGGTCTACCCAGATGCACTCCCACTTGAACATCTCTCCCACCTCCTTCCCTATCCCACCCCTCTAGGTTGTTACTGAGCCCCAGTTTGAGTTCCCTGATGAACATTTACATATTCTAGGTGTAAATTTTTTTCTGGGAGTGCCTAGTGGTAAGGAATTCTATGACTTTTCATCTAGTTTCTTGTCCCTTCCTTGACTCATCCTAAGGGGCCAGAGGTCTTACTGACCATTGGACCATGGGTATAAATGAATGCAAAGAAAATGGCAAACAATATCTTAGTGTAATTAAAACACAGTTTTGACAAAAGACCTGTACTCTGAAAACTATAAGATGCTTATGAAAGAAATCAAAGATGATACAAAAAGAAGGAAAGATATACTATGTTCTTGGACTAAAAGAATCAATACTGTCAAAATGACTATACTACCCAAGGCAATCTATAGATTCAATGCAATCCCTATCAAATTACCAATGGTGTTTCTCACAGAACTAGAATAAAAACCATTAAAATTTATATGGAAACACAGAAGACTCTGAATACCCAAAGCAATCCTGAGAAAGAAAAATGGAGCTAGAGGAACTGGACTCGCTGACTTCCTACTATACTATAAAGCTACAGTCATTAAAACAGTATGATAGTGGCACAAAAACAGAAATATAGATCAGTGGAACAGAATAGAAGGCCCAGAAATAAGCCCATGCACATATGGTCAATTAATTTATGACAAAGAAGGCAAGAATATAAAATGGAGAAAAAATAGTCTCTTCAATAAGTGGTGCTGGGAAAACCAGACAGCTACATGTAAAGAACTGAAATTATAGCCATACACACACACAAACAAAACTCAAAACAGATCAAAGGTCTAAATGCAGGGCTGGACACTATAAACTTCTTAGAGGAAAACAGGCAGAATGATCTTTGATGTAAATCGAAGCAATATCTTTTTGTATCCACCTTCTAAAGAAAATAAAAACAAAAATAAACAAACAAGCCCTAATTAAATTTAGAAGCTTCCGCGCAGCAAAGGAAACCATAAATAAAATGAAATGACAACTCACAGAATGGAGGAAATATTGACAAACAGAGTGACTGACAAGAGATTAGTCTCCAAGATATACAAACAGCTCATGTAGCTCGATGTCCAAAAAGAAGGAAAAAAATTTAAAAATATGCAGAAGATCCAAATAGACATTTCTCCAATGAAGACATACAAATGGCCAAAAAGCACATGAAAAAATGGTCAGCATCACTAATCATTGGAGAAATCAAAACCACCATGCAAGTCAAAACCACCCTGAGGTGTCACCTGATACCAGTCGGAGTGGGCATCATCAAAAAGTCTACAAGCAAAACTTGCTGGGGAAGGTGTGGAGAAAAGGGGACATCCCCACACTGTTGGTTGGAATGTGCATTGCTACAACCACTCTGAAGAACAGTATAGAAGTTCCTTAAGAAACTAAAAATAGGGATACCATATGACCCAGCAATCCCACTACTGGTCATATCTCTGAAGAAAACCATGAGCTGAAAAGATACATGCACCCTGATATTTATTGCAGCACTATTTACAATAGCCAAGGCATGGAGACAACCTATATGCCCACTGGCAGATGAATGGATAAAGAAGATATAGTACATATATACAATGGACTATTACTTAGTCATAAAAAAATGAAACAATGTCATTGACAGCATCACAGATGGACCTAGAGGCCTCATGAGGTCAGACAAAGACAATTATCATATTTTATCACTCATATGTGGAGTCTAACTTTTTTTAAATGATAAAAAAATGAACTTAATTGCAAAACAGAAACAGATATATATATATTGAAAACACTCATGGTTACCAAAAGGGAAACTTGGAGGGAGGAATAAATTAGGAGCTTGAGGTGAACATACACTTTTTGCCATACGTAAGATAGAAAATCAATAAACTAAATTATTAAAACCAAGTATTAGAAAAATGAAGATCATGGCATCTGGCCCCATTACTTCATGGCAATTAGAAGGGGAAAAGGTGGAAGTAGTGACAGGTGTTCTCTCCTTGGGCTCTAAAATCACTGCAGATGGTGACTGCAGCCATGAAATTAGAAGACCATTGCTTTTTGGAAGGAAAGCTATGACAAACCGAGATGGGGTGTTAAAAAGCAGACATCACTTTGCAGACAAAGAGCTGTGTAGTCAAGGCTATGATCTTTTCAGCAGTGACATACAGTTGTGAAAGCTGGACCATAAAGAAGGCAAAGTGCTGAAGAATTGATGCTTTTGAACTGTGGTGTTGGAGAAGACTCTTGAGAGTCTCTTGGACAGCTAGGAGATCAAACCAGTCAATCTTAAAGGAAATCAATCCTGAATACTCACTGGAAGGACTGACGCTGAAGCTGAAACTCTGATACTTTAGCACCTGATATGAAGAGCCAACTTATTGGAAAAGACCCTGATGCTGGGAAGGATGGAGGGCAGGAGGAGAAAGGGGTGACAGAGGATGAGCTGGTTGAGTGGCATCACTGATGCAATGGACATGAACTTGGGCAAACTCTAGGAGATGGCAAGGGACAGGAAAACGAGGCATGCTGTAGACCATGGCGTCACAAAGAGTCAGACACGACTTGGTGACTGAACAACAACAAGAAGCAACAAAGACCTGTTATATAGCATAGGAGATTCTGCTCAATATTCTGTGATAAACTATATGAGAAAAGAATCTTAAAAGGAATGAATATATGCATTAAAACACATATAACTGAATCACTGCTATACACCTGAAACGAACACACTGTAAATCAACTATGCTGCTGCTCTTAGTCACTCAGTCGTGTCCAACTCTTTATGACCCCATGGACTATAGCACATGAGGCTCCTCTGTCCATGTGATTCTCCAGGCAAGAATACCAGAGTGGGTTGCCATGCCCTCCTCCAGGGGATCTTCCCAACCCAGGGATAGAACACCGGTCTCCCACATTGCAGGCAGATTCTTTACTGTCTGAGCCACCAGGGAAGCCCAAGGATACTGGAGTGGGTAGCCTATCCCTACTCTAGAGGGTCTTTCCGACCCAGGAATTAAACCCAGGTCTCCTGTATTGCAGGATTATTTACCAGCTGAGCTACCAGGGAAGCCCAAATCAACTTTGCTCTGATAAAATTAAAATTACAAAAAAAAAAAAAAAAAAAAAACAGGTTTGACCTCAGAGACTTCCTGAGAATTTGGGAGAACCCTAGAGTCACACTGGGAAAACACTGTGTGGGAAAACACTGTCATGTGGGATACCACAATAGATAATACAGTATTAATAAATTCACTGATGGTGGTACTGATGGAGACATTTCAGACAGGGAAGCCAAATTTTCCCAAATGTATCCAAAATAAGAGTACACTCAAGGAAATCAACCTGCCACCAGACTGCTAGCTAGTCTTCCAGGGAATTGTTGCCATTTCAGAGACTCAGCCATGATTTACCCTTTTGGCCAGTTGAGCACTCAGCAAAGGTGGTAGTCAGATTAGCTTTGATGAGAGTAAGTTCGTGTTTCTGAGGCCGTGCATAACCTTCATCCCTGCTCTTATGCCACTTTGTTTATAAGATCTTAGATAAGCACTGGGGTGACTAGAAAGAGAAGCTGGGAGTTATCCACATAATTTGCCATCTTTTCCAGCTGGTAATTGCAAGACTCTAGTCAGTGACTTTTGATAAGAATTCATATGAGACAAATCTTCATATTTTGTCCTCATTCTAAGAGTTACATCTATCTGCCTCTTCCTAGATTTCCTTGCCTTCTAGATTTCCTTGTCTCCAATCTTCCCAGTATTGTATCTTCCAAGTCCCTCAATATCCAGTAGCAGCCACTAGCCATGCCCATGTGATCTGTATCTCTGGTCATCTCTCCTTTCAGATAGAGTGAGCAAGCAGATTTACTGGTTGAAGTTCTCCTCAGTGAAAGTACTTTATTTCCTTACGATCAATCAGAACACATCTTAGTTGGGCCATAATTATGCAGCAATTCACTTTGATCTGTGGCAGCGTATCACAAAGAATCATGTGTCAACTGGGCCTGAAGTTCTTTCTCCTCAGTCATCTGATCAGAGGGAGCAGCCCACGAGGTCATGGATGTAAGTGAAGGAGAGGCAACAGTGCAGTAGAAGTAGGCATCATGAAGGTCTGAACTTCAGCTCATGCAGATTATATACTCAATCTGTCTTTGAGTTCAGTCTCACACTGCTGTCACTTTATGATGGAGTACTGCTGTTCCTATCCAACTTTACAGCTTTGTGAATCAGATAACACCCAGTTCATTACAGTCATCCCAGACTGTCTGCTCATTTGGTGTTTCATAATTAAGTATTTAGTCCCAACCAACATTAAGTAGCCACAAAGGTGCCATTTTGCAAAAGGAAAATGGATCTCTGCATGGCTTGGCTTTAAAATCCTAGGGGCAATGCACTGCCATTCTCTTATGGGGTGCCACCAGAAGCTCCTTAGAAAGGCCCTAAAAGCTGCAGACGTGCAGCTCCACATGGTCTAAATGGTAGAGTGATAGCGTGTACTGGGGACCAGCTTCACAGCCTTCTTTTGCTCTGAGCCCCATTTGAAACCCAGTAAACATACATCTTAATTTATATGCAGAGTACATTATGAGAAACGCTGGGCTGGAAGAAGCACAAGCTGGACTCAAGATTGCCGGGAGAAATATCAATAACCTCAGATATGCAGATGACACCACCCTTATGGCAGAAAGTGAAGAGGAACTAAAAAGTCTCTTGAAAGTGAAAGAGGAGAGTGAAAAAGTTGGCTTAAAGCTCAACGTTCAGAAAACGAAGATCATGGCATCTGGTCCCATCACTTCATGGCAAATAGATGGGAAACAGCGTCAGCCTTTATTTTGGGGGGCTCCAAAATCACTGCAGATGGTGAGTGCAGCCATGAAATTAAAAGATGCTTACTCCTTGGAAGAAAAGTTATGACCAACCTAGATAGCATATTGGAAAGCAGAGACATTACTTTGCCAACAAAGGTCTGTCTAGTCAAGGCTATGGTTTTTCCAGTGGTCATGTATGGATGTGTGAGTTGGACTGTGAAGAAAGCTGAGTGTTGAGGAATTGATGCTTTTGAACTGTGGTGTTGGAGAAGACTCTTGAGAGTCCCTGGGACTGCAAGGAGATCCAACCAGTCCATTCTGAAGGAGATCAACCCTGGGATTTCTTTGGAAGGAATGATGCTAAAGCTGAAACTCCAGTACTCTGGCCACCTCATGCGAAGAGTTGACTCATTGGAAAAGACTCTGATGCTGGGAGGGATTGGGGGCAGGAGGAGAAGGAGACGACAGAGGATAAGATGGCTGGATGGCATCACTGACTCGATGGACGTGAGCCTGAGTGAACTCCGGGAGTTGGTGATGGACAGGGAGGCTTGGCGTGTTGCGATTCATGGGGTCACAACGAGTCGGACATGACTGAGTGGCTGAACTGAAGTGAACTGAAGTGAAACATACAAAGTAAATCACCCAATGAGGCACTTCAGAATCTAAAACACCCCACAAATCATCATCTCTTTTTTAACATTAGCAGGTGGAAAATACATTAACACAGTTTTTACTTTGAAGAGATCTCAGTATATTCCAGACTCCTGGAGCCCTACAAACCAACCAAATTCTCATAGGTTTTATCTTCTACATTCTGGTAAATATACATCTTATTGAAGCCTCCAGATTTCACTACTTCCTGCCTAACAGGTCTATAAGCATGATTTCATAGATTCTATACCCTATATCATGACAAAGAGCCCTAGATTTGAAAGCAACAGTGAATGTCTTGTTGACCTGATCATATGAAAGTCTGTTGCTTCTTGGTTAATAAAAACAGAATAAAGTATTTGCCAGAGCAATAGCTGTATACCAGTTATCAGAGATTATGTGGTCCTGCCCAAGTGAGGAGACTTTATCTATAAAAGCATAAGCATTTAGGGTCACCAGTTGATTAAGTTTAGGGAAATCCTCTATCACTCTCCAAAACCCCACTGCCATGTGGTCAGGCCAAGTCAACACTCTTGCATCACTCAAGACTTTCATTCTGACATTAATCTCCACAAGCCTCCTCAGGAATACAGAAGTGAATTTGATTTAATATTCTGGTTGAGCAGGGCAATTACAGTGGTTTTCACTTGGCCTTTTTTAATCATATAAGCGCTTGTCCCACAATTTAGGGAGCCAGCATGAAGAATCTGCTGGTTTGCAAATATTTTCTTAGGAAATATTGTTCTTGTTGTTCAGTCACTAAGCCATGTCTGACTCTTTGTGAACCCTTGGACTGCAGCACACCAGACTCCTCTGTCCTTCATTATCCCCTGAAGTTTATTCAAACTCATGTCCATTGAGTCAGGGATGCCATCCAACCATCTCATCTGCTGTCTCCCCCTTCTACTCTTGCCCTCAATCTTTCCCAGCTTCCAGCTTCAAGGTCTTTTCCAATGAGTTGGCTCTTCACAGCAGGTGAGTATTGGAGCTTCAGCTTCAGCATCAGTCCTTCCAATGAACATTCAGGGTTGATTTCCTTTAGGACTGATTGGTTTGATCTCCTTGCTGTTTAAGGAACTCTCAAAAATCTTCTCCAGCACCACAATTTGAAATTATCAAATCTTTGGCACTCAGCCTTCTTTACGGTCCAACTCTCACATTTGTACATGACTACATGACTATACAAACCTTTCTCAGCAAAGTGATGTCTCTGCTTTATAATATATTGTCTAGGTTTGTCATAGCTTTCCTTCCATGAAGCAAGCATCTTTGAATTTTGTTGCTGCAGTCATTGTTCGTAGTGATTTTGGAGCCCAAGAAAATAAAATGTTTCCACTTTTTCCCTAGCTATTTGCCATGAAGTGATGGGACTGGATGCTATGATCTTCATTTTTTGAATGTTGAATTTTAAGCCAGTTTTTTCACTCTCCTCTTTCACTGTCATGAAGAGACTCTTCAGTTTCTCTTTGCTTTCTGCCACTAGGGTGTATCATTTGAATATCTGGGGTTATTGCTATTTCTCCCAGCAATATTGATTCTACCTTGTATTTTATCCAGCCCAGTGTCTCTCATGATGTACTCTGCATGTAGGTTAAATAAGCAGGGTGACAATATACAGCCTTGACGTACTCCTTTTCCAATTTTGAACTAGTCTGTTGTTCCCTGTCTGGTCCTAATTCTTGTTTCTTAGCCTCCATACAGGTTTCTCAGGAGACAAGGTGGTGTAGTATCACCAACTCTTTAAGAATTATCCACAGTTTGTTGTGATCCACATGGTCAAAGGCTTTAGTGTAGTCAATGAAGCATAAATTCAGGTAAAATTCAGGGACAGAGAGAACTGCTATAGGGCTATATGTGTGGACACACTGGGCATACTGTTAGAAGGAATCAGAGCAAACTTCCATTTATCATCTAATCTCTATAAATGCTCACTGCCCAGCTTCCCTGGTGACTCAGTGGTAAAGAATCCACCTGCCAACGCAGGAGACACAGGTTCCATCCCTGATCTGGGAAGATCCCACATTCCTCAGAGCTGCCAAGTCCGTGTGCCATAATTATTGAGCCTGTGCTCTAAAGCCGGTGAGCCACAACTGCTGAAGCCTTTGCACCCTGAAGCCTGTGCTCCACACAGCAAGAGGAACCTCCGCAGTGAGAAGCCTACACATGGCAACTAGAGCATAGCCCCTACTCTCCACAACCGGAGAAGGCCCACAGGGAGCAACGCAGACCGGGCATAGCCAGAAATAAACGTATAAAATTAGTCTTTAAAAAAACCCTCACTGTCCATTTGACCAAAGAACATTTGGGATCCCCAGGAATTGGCATCAACCCCAAGCCTATCTTTGGGCTTCCCTGAGAGCTCAGCTGGTAAAGAGTCCGCCTGCGATGTGGGAGACCTGGGTTCGACCCCTGGGTTGGGAAGATCCCCTAGAGAAGGGAAAGGCTACCCATGCCAGTTTTCTGGCCTGGAGAATTCCATGGACTCTATAGTCTGTGGGGTCCCAAAGAGTTGGACACAACTGAGCAACTTTCACTTTCACTTCACTTTCCAAGCCTATCAGTAATTTCAAAATATCTGAATGCTTCCCTCTTTCCAGTACACATATACCTGGGTAAACAACCCCAGGTCGCTTCCAAGAAGTCAAAGAGCAAGATTTACATTATATCCTATTGGTAGAGTTATAGCATTCTTCCTCAAGGAACTCCACTTATCTCTAAATTTTGGATATCTTTTCCTGCCCTAGTACCAAACTGTTTCTATTAACACAGCTTTATAATATCTTCAAAACTGATGAGGCAATTACCAAGTTCTCTTGAATTCTTTTTTTACAATGTATTTATTTCTATATTTTGAAAACTAAAGACAAAGAAATTTAATAATCTTGAAAGCAGGCAGAAAAAAATGATATGCTACTTTTTTCTTTCTTTCTTTCTTTTTTTTTTTTTTTGCTATACCTTATTGCTTATCTACTTTAAATGTAGCAGCATGTATGTGTCAGTTCCAAATTTCCAGTCTATCCCTCCACCTCATCCTTCCCCGCTGGTAACCATAAGCTCATTCTCTTAAGTCTGTGAGTCTGTTTCTATTTTATAGATAAGATCATTTGCATCACTTCTTTTTGGATTCTGCATATAAGCGATATCATATGTTTGTCTCTTTCTGACTTCACTTAGTATGACAGTCTCCACGTCCATCCATGTTGCTGCAAATGGCATTGTTTCATTTTATGGCCGAGTAGTATTCCATAGTGTATCTTGAAAGGTACCACATCTTCTTTATCCATTCATCTGTTGTACCACCTGCTGTCAAAAGATTTTGACATTCTTATACATTTGCTTATCCTAGTGAATTTTGGAATCTATTTTGGCAAAGTCCATTAAAAAAATCTATTAGTATTTTCATTGAGATAGGATTTATAAATTCAGAGGACATTGAAAATTTTTATAATGTTAAGCTCTCCCATCAGTGAACATGATGTATCTACTTACTGGGATATTTTATATCTTTTATTAAATTCTGTAATTTTCTCTATAATTTGCATGTTTTATTAGTTTTATTTCTAATTGATCTCTTAAAAAAATTAAAAATTTTTGTGGGCTATCATTCTCATCCAGCTATTTCCCTTCTCCCCTTTATAGCTAAATTTCTTTTAAAAGTTATGTACACTACATATTTTCATTTATACACCTCACTTCCTCTGAAACATAATGCAGCTAGGCTTCAATGAGCCCCAGTTCATCAAAACAGCTCAGTCACCAACAACATACATTATTTAAAAATCCAAAAGTATTTTCTAGATACTTATCTTGCTTGACTTTTAATAAATTTATATGTTATTAGTTCATTTTTAGTTCTGCATGTAAGGAACTGGGAAGTTGCCATTGCATCCAATAACAATTAAAAAACTAAAGACAATGAAAGTTCAACAATTCATCTTGGATTCATAGGAGAGGGAAGGACACAGGACAAACTACTAACCCCAAGATTTGAGAGATAGACAGGTGCCTACAGGAAGCAGTGGTCTACCACAACAGAGCCTGGTGACCAGGAACTGTGTCAGGAACTAGCACTGGGGTAGAAAAGCCTGAACTGTCATTGACAAATTACTTAGCAGCTGAGAGCAAACAACTGAGAATTGAAAACTCCAGGGAGATTCGTCTATAATATTTAGAATATTGTGAGATTTACCTCCAGGAGCTTGACTAGATTCTCATAAATATCTGACAAAAATTATAATTATGTGGGAGTAGGAGAAGGCAATGGCTCCCCACTCCAGTACTCTTGCCTGGAGAATCCCATGGACAGAGGAGCCTGGTAGGCTGCAGTCCATGGGGTCGCTAGAGTCGGACACGACTAAGCGACTTCACTTTCACTTTTCACTTTCATGCATTGGAGAAGGAAATGGCAACCCGCTCCAGTGTGCTTGCCTGGAAAATCCCAGGGATGGGGAAGCCTAGTGGGCTGCCATCTATGGGGTCGCAGAGAGTCAGACACGACTGAAGCGACTTAGCAGCAGCAGCAGCAGCAGTAGTCTTATTCCCAAAACTTACCCGAGAGAACTAGAAACTTCTGTGCACACAAAAATCTGTCTGTGAATGTTTATTTCAGCTTTATAATTGTCAAAGCTTGTATACAACTCAAAATAGTAATGAATGTGGTAAATATTAATCCAACTATATCAAAAGTTGCTTTGAATCTCAGTGATCTAAATGCACCAATTAAAAAACAGTGATTGTCAGAGAGGATCAAAAAACACAGCCCAACTATATGCTATCTACAGAAAACCTGCTTTCAATACAAAGAACATTAGATTAAAAGTAAATGAATAGAGGGACTTCCCTGGTGGTCCACTGGCTAAGACTCCAAGCTCCCAAAGCATGGGGGCCAGGGTTCCATCCCTGGTCAGGGAATTAGATCCCATATGTCACAGCTAAAGTTTGCATGCTGCAACTAAAGATCCTGCATGTCACAACAAAGATCTGGTGCAGCCAAATAAATAGTCATCAGTCACTCCGTCATGTCCAGCTGTTTGCGACCCCATGGATTGTAGCCCACCAGGCTCCTGTCCATGGAATTTCCCAGGCAAGAATACTGGAATAGGTTGCCATTTCCTACTCCAGCAGATCTTCCTGACCCAGGGATCAAAACTGCAGCTCCTACTATGCCTTCTACATTCCAGGCTGAGCCACCAGGGAAGCCTGGAGGCAGGAGGCGGGACTCTAAAACCTGTATTTAAATATACATTTCAGCTGGTTACTACTGGCAGGCAAATTTAGAAGCACTCACATTTTACAGATAGAGGAACAGAGACAAAATCACCAAATTTATTTTTAAAAAGAGCATACACTATCTTTGATAGATATTAATTTCTGGGATACAATCTAGAACAAGAAACAATCATGTAAACAATTGTAGTGTATAGTTTGCTTAGGAGAGTAAACAAACCTGGGGCTTCCCAGGTGGCCTTAGTGGTAAAGAACTCACCTGCCAATGCAGGAGACATGAGAGATGCCAGTTCAGTCCCTGGGTCAGGAAGATCCCGTGCGGGGGCTGGGGTGGGGGGGGGCCGTGGCAGTCTACTCCGGTATTCTTGAACAGAGACAGAGGAGCCTGGAGGGCTACAGTCCATAGGGTCACAAAGAGTCAGACATGACTGAAGTGACTTAGCGTGCACGCACATAAACAAAGCTAAATATAACTAATTCTTCCTTGAAAGAGAGGGTCAGGAAAGCCTCCAGAAATTGCAATACTTGCCTTGCAGATATGTATCTGGCAACTCTTTTACCTGGTGGTAAAAGAATCCACCTGCAATGCAGAACATGCAGCAGGAGCTGCAGTTTCCAAGATTCCCTGGAGGAGGAAGTGGCAATCCACTCCAGTATCCTTGCCTGGAGAATCCCATGGACAGAGGAGCCTGACGGGCCACAGTCCATGGGGTCACAAAAGAGTCAGACAAGAGGGACTAAACAACAACCCCATAGATTATGATTTCAGGGGTCCAGAAATACAGTTTGAAATGACCTCACTAGATGATTCTCCTAATGAGATTTATTTATGTGACACTGAGTTAGATTACTTCCATGGCCCCATCCTACTCCAAAATGTCTTCTTATATCTGTAATTTCATATGGCATAGAACAGACATGAGGAACAAAGAAACGGGCATGTTTTAATAGGACTAGCTGGAGCTCTGGAAACTGATACCACTCCCTTGGGCTTCCCAGGTGGCACTAGAGATAAAGAACCCACCTGCCAACACAGAAGACCTAAGAGATGCGGGTTCCGTTCCCGGGCTGGGAAGATCCCCTGAGGAGGGCATGGCAACCCGCTCCAGTGTTCTTGTCTGGACAGAGGAGCCTGGCAGGCTACAGTCCATAAGGTTGCGTAGACTTGGACACAACTCTACTGAAAAAACTTAGCACACATGCACCTGGGAAATAAGTGGAAATATCACTGGAGCACAGAGAAAGTATAGTACACCTTAACTTGGACAATGCTTACAACTTGCAAAATACTTTCTGCTTCCTTTATCCTTTTATACTTTAGGACAGCCCTGCCAGTTCAGCAGGGAAAAGCAGGGTGGGTAAGACAGCAACCATTATTTACATATTATAAACACATTTTTTGAGTGCCTATGTCATATGAGGGAAAAGAATAGAGTATTTCATTTAGAAAAAGGCTATGATCTTCTAAGCATCTGAAAGAGGTAAAGTTCTTAAAACAGTACAGGATAAAGAGTTATTGAACTTAGTTGGAAAAATATATTATCCAGATATTTTGAAGCCATCAAAATCTTTTTCCCCATCACCAACCGGCGATTATTTCAGAAAATTGCTATAAATGATCCTTTGATTTTTAAAATGTTAGTTCTGAAATAATTTCAAATTGACAGAAAAGTTACAAAAATAGTAATAGTAAAAACAGTCTCCATATACCCTTTATTCAGCTTCCCCTAATGTTAACATTTTATATACCACAGTACAGTCATTAAACCCAGGAAATAATATTAGTACTAAGCTACAGACTTTAAAGTGGTGACTGGTTTTCCTCTAGGGTCCATTTTCTGTTCTAGGATCTGACCCAGGATCCCACATCTTTGGCCAGCAGAGTAGCGCTTCTTGCGAAGCCAATTGCTTTAGTCTCCTTCAATCTGTTATAGCTCCTCAGTGTGTGTTTGTTTTTTCTCGTTATTGATCTTGACACTTTGGAAGAGAGTACCAGTGGAACTATTTTATCACATACTCATCTGATGCTTTCTCATGTTTAGATCAAGCTTATGCATTTTGGGCAAGCACACCATAGAAAGGATGTGTTATGCTCAGTACATAATATCAGGACACATGGTAGTATCTGCCAAGTTTCTCCAGGGAATTATTCCACTCCCTTGACATTAATAAATATCTTAGGGGAGATACTTTGAGACTATACAAATATTCTGCTTCTCCTTAAACTTTTACCCATGGATTTTAGCATCCTTCATTGTATTTTTGCCTCTGATAATTATCACTATGGTATCTGTCTAATGACTTTTAATTTTCCTTATTCCCTCTACATATATTAATTGTAATTTTTTTATATAAGGAGGAGTTATCCCTTCCCCCTCAATTATTTATTTATTTGTTTCTTTTTTTTTTTTTCAGTGTTCCTTCTGTTTCCTTCCCTTGTCAGGTTAGCAGAAATCCAGCAAGCAATAGAGAAAAGTAAACACCATTTAAAAAGACAACTCACAAAATATTTTCAAAGTTTTGTCCTTATACTGTCAAGTCATATGGACTTGTCAAATGAAAAAAGTTAGAAGATCAGATGCATAAATGCCATTGATCAAAGCAACATGAACCCATAAAAAACAAACTGACCTCAAAAAGACAGAATCCTTGCTTACTACTAACTTGTGGTGTCTTGAGAGCAAAAGTAAAGTAAATGCATTTTGATGACTAATGTTCATTTTGTTTTTTCTCTGACTCTCTTATTGAGTAAAGTTTCTAAAGAAAATAAGAAACTAATCACTTTATTTAAAAAATGAAAAATGGTTTTTAATGGTTTATTTTATTTGGGGCTTTTCCTCTCTAACCAGGTCATTGATTATTTTTCAGAGAACAATCCAGCAAATAAGCTATTCATACTGAGTAATATGAATATTGATACCATCGAATGTTTCTACTTATGGAAGATTGTTTCTATACCCATATCAATAAAGTATTTTGCAAAATAGGTTGTTTTTGCAACAGATTGGTATATGGTGAATCAAAAAGTTGTTTGCATATAAAAATAAACATTGATTCTGGAAATGAGCCACAATTTCTTGCATGGCTTAAGAACAAGTCACCAAACTTGCCTAGACCTGATTTTCTCACCTATGTAGTAATAATCGTTTTCACCTACCTCATTAAAAGATGTCAGACATTAGTTAATGTTCATAATAGGCTTGAGATATGTGATTAAAATCTGTTATTCTTGATGAAAAACAGTCATTCAACTGTTGAGAAACAGCAAACAAACCCAGGGAGAGTGTCCTCCATGAGAAGAAATACTGGAGAGTGAAGTTAGTCAGAAATGAAGAACAGGTGCTGGGAAAAGAATCTCTTTCAATGTGTAAAAAGCATTTTTTTTTTCCTCATAGAATTAAGTAATATACCCCTCTAATGTCTCAGTACGGGGCTATTTTTCTCTACATTAAGATTCTTAGCCCTTTCTGTGTCATGGGCCTTTTTAACATTCTAGCGAAGCCATAGGCCTCATCTCATAATAATTTCTAAATGCTTTGAAAATATGAAGCGTTATAAAAGAAATCAATTTTATTAAGGCACAGTTATCAAAGTGCTTTAAATTTTTAGAGCATTACATGTGCTTCCTTATTAAATTAAATGAGATCTAATGGCAGTCTGCTGCTGCTAAGTCACTTCAGTCGTATCCGACTCTGTGCGACCCCATAGACGGCAGCCCACCAGGCTCCCCCGTCCCTGGGATTCTCCAGGCAAGAACACTGGAGTGGGTTGCCATTTCCTTCTCCAATGCATGAAAGTGAAAAGTGAAAGTTAGGTCGTTCAGTCGTGTCTGACCCTCAACGACCCCATGGACTGCAGCCTACCAGGCACCTCCGGTCCATGGGATTTTCCAGGCAGGAGTACTGGAGTGGGGTGCCATTGCCTTCTCCGACACTATCATAATTTTAAAGTAGTAATGGATGTAGAACCAACTCCAGTATTTTTACCTGGAGAATCCCACGGAAAGAGGAGACTCATGGGCTATAGTCCATAGGGTTGCAAAGAGTTGCAACCCTGGGTTGAAGTGACTTAGCACGTACTGGATGTAAACAATATTTTAAGATATTTGCAACAACTCTAATATGATATGAAAATATCTGTTTTTCAGTTGGTTCTAGCAGTTCTAGAGGAACTGCTCTTTTTTCTGTGGCTTGTTGCCTACGTTTAAAATTGTTTAAATGCTAAAGTTTAGTTAGAAGTTACTGAAATAAAGATGTATCTTCTTCCCACCGCAAAGTTGTGAACAATAGGCTCCTTGGGGGTATCTGGATCTTTAGGTTAAGAAACCCCATTCTACACCTATCTTTGGATCCCTTGAAAAACAAGCAATACTACTTCTCAAACTGTGATCAAGTGATCACATTTATGGAATGTTTATTAAAAATGCAATTCTCTTGGCCTTGTCCTAAACCTGCAGAATCTTCATTCTTAACAAGCATCCAGGTGACTGACATACACACTAAAGTTTGAGAATTGCTTCAAAGGCAGTTATATCAATACTTATCTTCAATAGAATCATAATTATCAAGCCCAAGCTGCAGGTACTTAAATATTAGTTTGAATATTATAATATATATATAATTTGATAAGCATGGATAAGGCCCATAAATTTTAATTTTTAATAAGCATTTAAAATATTGTGATGATGTTCTCAACTCTATTTTGAGAAATAATCCTAAACTAAGACATAAAATCTGCCTGGGAATGGGAGAAACTGATGAGATTTGCATCAGTATACTGATAACTATATCAGATATAGTTATACTGATAACTATACTCTACTCCATGGGAAATAGATGGGGAAACAGTGGAAACAGTGTCAGATTTTATTTTTGGGGGGCTCCAGAATCACTGCACATGGTGATTGCAGCCATGAAATTAAAAGATGCTTACTCCTTGGAAGGAAAGTTATCACCAACCTAGATAGCATATTGAAAAGCAAAGACATTACTTTGCCAACAAAGCTCCCTCTAGTCAAGGCTATGGTTTTTCCTGTGGTCATGTATGGATGTGAGAGTTGGACTGTGAAGAAAGCTGAGTACCAAAGAATTGATGCTTTTGAACTGTGGTGTTGGAGAAGACTCTTGAGAGTCCCTTGGACTGCAAGGAGATCCAACCAATCCATCCGAAAGGAGATCAGCCCTGGGATTTCTTTGGAAGGAATGATGCTAAAGCTGAAACTCCAGTACTTTGGCCACCTCATGCGAAGAGTTGACTCATTGGAAAAGACTCTGATGCTGGGAGGGATTGGGGGCAGGAGGAGAAGGGGACGACAGAGGATAAGATGGCTGGATGGCATCGCTGACTCAATGGATGTGAGTCTGAGTGAACTCTGGGAGTTGGTGATGGACAGGGAGGCCTGGCGTGCTGCAATTCATGGGGTCGCAAAGAGTCAGACATGACTGAGCAACTGAACTGACTGAACTGATACTCTACTCTGCTTTCCTTTTCTGCACCAGTTAATTCCCTTTGAAAGAAACCTGTATATAGAACACTTAAATATAGAATCAATGCATTATATTACTGAGGATACAATTACTGAGCCCATTTTTAACATCATGCTTTAAACTGTGAGGCAAAAATTAGTCATCATCAACATGAAAATCAGTAATAACAGAGGGATAGGGCTACCAAAATCTAAAGATCACCTGTACTTTCAACTACTACCTATCTCTGTCCCAATCTCAGAACTTTCTATAACCCGAGCTTCAGATTAGTATTTCCAACTGCCTACTAGACATTTACCCCTGCCTTTCAGAGACAACTCAAATACTAAAAACCAAAACTGAACTCTTCACATTTTCACACATAATGGGTATCTCTTTTATATTGTCTTAAATACAGGCACCACCATCTAGTGAGATAATCAAATATTGTCCTAAATGTTTCCCTATTTCTCATTACATTTTTTTTGCTAGGAAACAGTTGGAGTGATGGCCAATTTTAGAGCTCCAGCCATGGTCTAGTGTTCTTTGAGTCAGCATCTTTTAGAGCAGCAAACTCCAACCTGACTGATACTGTAAGATGGATATAGTCTAATCATGAAAGATCAGAAAAAGAAAATTAAGGAAATAATCCCATTTACCATCACATCAAAAAAATAAAATACATAGGAATAAACGTACGCAAGGAGACAAAAAACCTCTACTCCAAGAACTCTAAGATGCTGATGAAAGAAACTGAAGATGACACAAACAGAAGGAAAGATATACCATGTTCTTGATTGGAAGAATCAGCATGGTCAAATGACTCTACTTCCCTGGGCAATCTACAGATTCAGTGTAACTCTCTCAAATTACCAAAGTCATTTTTCAAAGAACTAGATTTTTTTTTTTAATTTGTATGGAAACACAAAATAGACAAAGCAATCCTAGGCATGGGGGGAATGGAACTGGAATCAGGCTCCCTGACTTCAGACTATACTACAAAGCTATAGCCATCAAAACAGTATGAGATTGACACAAAAACAGAAATATAGATCCATGGAACAGGATAGAAAGCTCAGAAATAAATCCATGCACTTATGGTCAATTAACCTACAACAAAGGAGGCAAGAACATACGATGGAGAAAAGACAGTCTCCTCAATAAATGGTACTGGGAAACTGGACAACTGCATGTAAAAGAATGAAATTAGAACGTTCTCACACACCATGCACAAAAATAAACTCAAAATGGATTAAAGACCTAAATGTAAGACCAGTAACTTTGAAACTCTTAGAGGAAAACAGGAGGAACCATCTTTGACATAAATCACAGCAATATCTTTTTGGATCCATTTGCTAGAGTAATGAAAGTAAAAACAAAAATAAATAAATGGGACCCAATTAATCTTAAAAGCTTCAGCACAGCAAAGGACACCATAAACAAAATGAAAAGAAAACCCACAGATTGGGAGAAAATATTTGTAATTGAAGTAACCAACAAGGGCTTAATCTCCAAAATATACAAACAGCTCATACAACTCAAGATCAAAAAATAAACAACCCATTCAAAAATGAGCAGAAGGACTTCCTTGGTGGCACAGTGGATAAGAATCTGCCTGCCAACCCAGGGGACATGGTTTGATTCCTGGTCTGGGAAGATTCCATATGCCTTAGAGCAACTAAGTCCACGTGCCACAACTTCTGAGCCTGTGCACTAGGGCCCATGAGCCACAACTACTGAGCCCATGTGTTGCAACTACTGAAGCCTGGGTGCCTAATGACTGTGCTCTGCAACAAGAGAAGCCACCACAATGAGAAGTCTGAGCACCACATCGAACAGTAATCCCCACTCTCCACAACTAGAGGAAGCCTGTGAGCAGCAACAAAGACCCAGTGCGACCAAAATAAATAAATAATTTTTTTTTAATGGGCAGCAGATCTAAATAGACATTTCTCCCAAGAAGATATACAGATGGCCAAAAGCACATGAAAAGATGCTCAACATCTCTACTGCTGCTGCTAAGTAGCTTCAGTTGTGTCCGACTCTTAGCAACCCCATGGACTGCAGCCTACCAGGCTCTTCTGTCCATGGATTTTCCAGGCAAGAGTACTGGAGTTCTCTACTAGGGAAATGTAAATCGAAACTACAATGAGGTATCACATTATACCAGTCAGAATGGGCATCATCAGAAAGTCTAAAAACAATAAATGCTGGAGAGGGTGTAGAGATAAGGGGACTCTCCTACACCATTGGTGGAAATATAAATTGGGACAGCAACTATGGAGAACAGTGTGGAGGTTCCTTAAAAAAACTAAAAACAGAGCTACCATATGACCCAGAATCCTAAAGAATGGGTCTCTCAGTCTGCCTCTGATCCAGGCAAGAGAAATTTTTGGATGCTCACAGGGTCCAGATTGATCCTGATTGAACAGGGTCCTGATGAGTAGAATACACTGGGGTTGAAAGCCAAAAGTGAAAGTGAAGTCGCTCACTGTGTCCAACTCATTGCGACCCCACGGACTGTAGCCTACCCAGTCTTCTCTGTCCACAGGATTTTCCAGGCAAGAGTACCGAGTGGGTTGCCATTTCCTTCTCCAGGGGATCTACCCAATCCAGGGATCAAAGCCAGGTCTTCTGCATTGCAGGCAGATGTTTTTCCCTCTGAGCCACCAGGGAAGCCCTGAATAACATGATTCAGAATTCGGAATTCTGATCAGCAACATCTGGGGGAGTTAAGCTGATTGAAGTGAGTATAAAGCTGTTTGGGAGGTAAGATCACTTGAGAATGTCAAACTTGAAGGTCCCGCTGAAAGAGGAGAACAGGTGATGGAAAAGAATATTTGCATCACTATGAGAAGGATAAGTTTAGCCAAAGCTATGTGCCATGAAATTAAAAGATGCTTGCTCCCTGGAAAAAAAGCTATGACAAACTTAAACATCATATTAAAAAGCATAAACACAACTTTGCCATCAAAAGTCCATAGAGTCAAAGCTATGACTTTTCCAGTAGTCAGGTATGGATGTGAGAGTTAGACCATAAAGAAGGCCGAGCACCAAAAATTGATGCTTTTGAACTGTGGTGTTGGAGAAGACTCTTGAGAGTCCTTTGGACTGCAAGGAGATCCAACTAGTCCATCCTAAAGGAGATAAGTCCTGAATGTTCATTGAAAGGACTGATGGTGAAGCTCCAATACTTTGGCCACCTGATGCAAAGGGCCAACACATTGGAAAAGACCCTGATGCTGGGAAAGATTGAGGACAAGAGGAGAAAGGGGTGACAGAAAATGAGATGGTTGGATGGCATCACTGACTCAATGGACATGTGTTTGAGCAAACTCTGGGGGATATGGAGGACAGGGAAGCCTGGCGTGCTGCAGTCCATGGGGTCACAAAGAGTTGGACATGACTTAGCAACTGAACAATAATGTGATTTCAATGCTGACAAAAGGTAAGGTTTGGGGAACAAGACATGGCTGAGATAATTCACTTCTTAATGAGCCCCTGCACAGAGTGATAGGACATGCTTAGAACAGCAGCACAAGCAAGCAAATTTGGGGTTCTGCTGGGATGAAAGCAGCTCACACAGGCCACTTTCAGCCTCAAAATTTAGAGGCCAAACAATGGGAACCTTAGGTGACAATAAAAATATTACAGGAAAAGGCAGAGAGGAGGCTCTCAGGTAAGGCCTGTCACTGAGGTGCAAAGCTTGCCTTCTATGGAAGTGGATCCTGACAACTAGCAGGAATTGATTGGTCCCTTGGTGAAGCTGGAACCAAAAAACCATTTTATTTTATTTTTATTTTACTTTATGTTTACTCTCTTATCCCAGAAAATACCAACGCTTTCTTGGCCTATGGCTGGTTACAGCAATGTGGATCTAGACCTGCTCTCTCTAATCTAGTAAGCAGTAACCACCAGTGGCTACTGACCATTTGAATGAGGCTAGACTGAACTGAGAGATTCTTCAAGTATAAAATACCTGCATTTCAAAAACTTAGTACAAAAAAATATAAAATATCTCATTAATTTTTATATTAATTACATATTGAAAGTACATATTGGATATAGTGATTTAAATTAATTATATTATTAAAATTAATTTTATGTTTCCTTATACTTTACTTAAAAGCAACTACAAGAAAAGCCAAAATTATACATATGATTTGCATTATTTTTCCATTAGTCAGTGCTAATCTAGACCATGACATATGCTAGTTCTAGGGTCATTGCTCTTTTTGTGTAGGAACTAGTATTTAATCAGTGGTTCCAAAATTTAGTGTATTTAAAAATCAACTAGATAACATTTTTTAAATGCCATTTTTGCTGTCACCCACCCAGCAAAATTCTATGCAAAGAGTGAGTTTGTATTTTCAACCAGTTTCCTAGGAGATTCTGATTCAGGAAGTGTCCTGACCATACTTTGAGAAATATTGGCTTTTAGGGTGTACAGTGCTGCCTTGATCATGTTCGATTGTAGAATGTTCTTCTATTTTTCTAAATTTTTTTCATGAGACCAGCTACCATGATAATCTCATTCTTGTTGACCCTCAGGAACTTGGGTTAAGTAAATCTGATGAGGGCTTTGGGATTGGATTAAGTAAATTTTGGAAATGCTAAAAGCTTTAGCTCAGATTTAGTGAAAGATGGTCCAGGATATAGCTGCAGAGGAGAGACCTCAGGCTACGATGAGGCCCCTGAATTAGACCCTGTGTATAGGAAAGCATGGTTTAAAGAGAAAATGAGCATGGGTGCAGGCAAGAAGCGAGTCATACAAGAGGGCTTGAGACCCTGGATCCAATACTGGAGCTTCGATTTCCCTGAAGGAACAAGGGACTGGCTTGACCCTGGGAAGAGATTTGCATTATTAAAATGTATACGGTATATACAGAAAATGGCTCACATTATGTACTCCAGGTACTTCTTGCTTCACTTCAACTCTAAAAGAGGACAAGCGATAAAATACAAAAGTAAGTAACCATGCTGGGGACTGGAGCTTTTAATGTGAAAAGTGAAAAGGCTAAAGGACTACTTTTATAACCTTTTTCAGTTTATGTCTCGGTCTGAGACAACTGGCATAGGGTCCTAGCTGTCATGCTTCTAACCCCCTACCTGGCCCCAGAGCACATTTCTCATCCTCTTCTTTGAGAAGCACTATTTAAAGTCCTGTGAGTACATGTGATACAATGTCTGGTTGTTCCTCAGTCAGCTTTTCTCTAAGAAACTTGCTTCCTTAATGGGCAAGTAGCTGATAGGCCCAGATATCCCCCTAACTGGGAAGGTGCTTTCTCCTTTTCTTCTCTTCAATTCCTAAACCTTAAAGAGATCTAAGAGATTATTCAAGTTTGATGTGCTTGGTCTTTGGGAAAAAAATATTTTTGTTTTCATTTGCAATATACCTTTGCTTCAGGTAGTTCTTCCTAACTTCTTTTTTAATATTTCTTTTTTATTTTTTTCATTCTAAAACTATGATAACATGTTTACAGGAGACTTGGAATATACAGACCCAAGTTACATATAGTTTCACTATATGTTACCATTTTTTTTTAAGTAGATGAATTAAAATTTTCAGTTGGAGTTTCAATATCAAACTCTCAAAATTTAATAGAATGAACAGAAAAGTAGAAGGATATAATAGACCTGAAAAGCACTATGAACCAATTCAACATAATTAAGATGTATACAACTTTCACACAACAACGGGATACAAATTCTGTTCAAGTTCCCATGGATTATAAACCAGGAGACATTGGAACATATCCAGGGACATAAAACAAGGTATACAAATTTGATAGTCTAAAGGTATTGAAATCATACACAGTTTGTTCTCTTACCACTGAGGAATTATGCCTAACCTCTTCTTACCATCTACAAACCATCAGGAAACCAGGTGAGTATATGGGCTCATGAGAGGATGACAGATGAGTATTAAGAAAGCGGGTAAGGGTGTAGACACAGAGCAAAAGGGAAGCAAAGTTGCCTAAGCAGAATAAAAAATTGGAAATCATAGTACTGACCTTTACCAAGGACTAGAAAAGTTTTATTTATTATTAGTTAATTGTATTAATATAACTCTGGGGAGATTATTTGCCCCAACTTTAATAAGTATCAAGTATGGGAATAGAGGAGCTATACAAAACCTCAGTAGTATTCCATAAAATCAGTCGCAGATTAGCTCTGTTAACTACAGTTTATTTAACGCCTCACTCCAGCTGGCTGATGCCCATGATCTAATGAATCTTGCAGTGAGTGCCTTTCCAGTGCCTCTTAATATTCTACTCTCCCACGTGAGTGGTAAGTGTTTTAAGAGCTATATATGCATTCCCCAATCTATTTAAGCCAGCTGTGCTTTCAGTATAATTACTTAATATAATGAGATATTTATTTTTATTCTATTATAAATGAATACTAATAGTTTAATAAAATATTATAAGCAAAAATATTTTAATTTTATTATATTGTAAATAAATGTTAAACTATAAGAGCAAAACTTCAAAGAAACATAAATGTAAAAAGACAGAGTTATATCTATAAAAACTACATTTAATATCTTAAAGACTCAATAAAGGTGAGTTGCTTTTAAAATATTGCTATCATTCCAATCTCAAAGAAAGGCAATTCTCAAAGAATGTTCACACTACCACACAACTGCACTCATTCCAAACACTAGCAAAGTAATGCTCAAAATTCTCCAAGCTAGGCTTCAACAGTATGTGAACCAAGAACTTCCAGATGTTCAAGCTGGATTTAGAAAAGCAGAGAAACCAGAGATCAAATTGCCAACATCCATTAGATCATAGAAAAAGCAAGAGAATTCCAGAAGAAACATCTACTTCTGCTTCATTGACTATGCGCCTTTGACTGTGTGGATCACAACAAACTGTGGAAAATTCTTCAAGAGATGGGAATTCCAGACCACCTGACCTGCCTCCTGAGAAATATGTATGTAGGTCAAGAAACAATAGTTAGAACCGGACATGGAACAATGGACTGGTTCCAAATTGGGAAAGGAGTATGTCAAGGCTGTATATTGTCAATTTGTTTATTTAACTTATATGTAGAGTGGTGGTTTAGTCACTAAGTCATGTCTGACTCTTCACAACCCCATGGACTGTAGTCTGCCAGGCTTCTCTGTCCATGGGATTCTCCAGGCAAGAATACTGGAGTGGGTTACCATTTCTTTCTCCAGGGGATCTTCTTGACCCAGGAATTGAACTCAGGCCTCCTGTATTGTACGCAGATTCTTTACCAACTGAGCTACAAAGGAAGCTCTTTCCTTATGCAGAGTACATCTTTCAAAATGCCAGGCTGGATGAAACACAAGATGCAATCAAGATTGCAAGGAGAAATACCAATAACCTCAGATATGCAGATGACACCACCCTTGTGGGAGAAATGAAGAGGAACTAAAGGACCTCTTGATGAAAGTGAAAGAGGAGAGTGAAAAAGTTGGCTTAAAGCTCAACATTCAGAAAATGAAGATCATGGCATCTGGTCCCACCGCACTGTGGCAAATAGATGGGGAATAATGGAAACAGTGAGAGACTATTTTCTTGGGCTCCAAAATCACTGCAGATGGTGACTGCAGCCATGAAATTAAAAGACACTTGCTCCTTGGAAGAAAAGCTATGACAAACCTAGACAGCATATTAAAAAGCACAGACATTACTTTGCTGACAATGGTCTGTATAGTCAAAGCTATGGTTTTTCCAATAGTCATGTACAGATGTACAAGTTGGACCATAAAGAGGGGTCAACACTGAAGAACTGATGCTTTTCAACTGTGGTGTTGGAGAAGACCCTTTAGAATTCTTTGGACTACAAGGAGATCCAACCAATCAATCCTAAAGGAAATCAGTCCTGAATATTCACTGGAAGGGCTGATGCTGAAGCTGAAGTTCCAATACCTTGGCCACCTGATGCGAATAACTGACTCATTGGAAAAGACCCTGATGCTGGGAAAGATTGAAGGAGAGAGGAGAAGGGGACAACAGAGGATGAGATGGTTGGATGGCATCACTGACTCGATGGACAAGAGTTTGAGTGAACTCCGGGAGTTGGTGATGGACAGGGAGGCCTGGCCTGCTGTGGTTCATGGTGTCACAGAGAGTCAGACACGACTGAGCGACTGAACTGACTGAAAATGTGACACAAATTAACCTATCTACAAAACAAACACGGACTCACAGAGAACAGACTTGCAGCTGCCCAGGGGGAGGAGAACAAGAAGTGCAACAGACTGGGAGTGTGGGCTTCAGTTCAGTTCTGTTTAGTCACTCAGTCGTGTCCGACTCTTTGTGACCCCATGAATCGCAGCACTCCAGGCCTCCCTGTCTATCACCATCTCCCGGAGTTCACTCAGACTCGCGTCCATCGAGTCAGTGATGCCATCCAGCCATCTCATCCTCTGTCGTCCCCTTCTCCTCCTGCCCCCAATCCCTCCCAGCATCAGAGTCTTTTCCAATGAGTCAACCCTTCGCATGAGGTGGCCAAAGTACTGGAGTTTCAGCTTTAGCATCATTCCTTCCAAAGAAATCCCAGGGCTGATCTCCTTCAGAATGGACTGGTTGGATCTCCTTGCAGTCCAAGCAACTCTCAAGAGTCTTCTTCAACACCACAGTTCAAAAGCATCAATTCTTTGGCGCTCAGCTTTCTTCACAGTTCAACTCTCACATCCATACATGACCACAGGAAAAACCATAGCCTTGACTAGATGGACCTTTGTTGGCAAAGTAATGTCTCTGCTTTTCAATATGTTATCTAGGTTGGTGATAACTTTCCTTCCAAGGAGTAAGCGTCTTTTAATTTCATGGCTGCAGTCACCATCTGCAGTGATTTTGGAGCCCCCCAAAATAAAGTCTGACACTTTCCACTGTTTTCCCATCTATTTCCCATGAAGTGATGGAACCAGATGCCATGATGCTCGTTTTCTGAGTATGGGGTTACTAGATGCAAATCAGTAACATTTAGAACAGATAAACTAGGTCCTACTGCATAGCACAGGGAACTATAGCCAATCTCCCATGATAAATGGTAATGGAAAAGAACATTAAAAAATGCATATATGTGTATAACTGAGGTCATTTTGCTGTACAGCAGGAATTAACACAACATTATAAATCAACTATACTTTAAATTAAGAAAAAAAAGGAAATTTGGTAAAAAAGAAGTGGCATGGTTTGACTTAGCCTTTAAAGCATCTCTAGCTACTGTGTTGAGCATAGACTGGGGAGGAAAAGGGATTTGGAGAATGTAGAGGATGAGTTCAGAGGCTCTTGAAGTTATCCACATAAAAGATGTAAAAGTTTTTAAAATAGTGAAAAAGTTTTGGTAATTGGGATATCTTTTGAAGATGAATTCTGAAAGAATTCATAATGGATTGAATTAATGATTATTCCTAATTATAAATATCTTTTTATAAAACAGTACTCCAAAAAATTAAATTCAGCAGTTAAATAAAAGCATCTTTTAAAATAACAATAACAACAATAATAGTAGCTATTTTAGGAGAATCTAGGCTATGCTACTATAAAAAAAAAAATCTCAGATAAAAGTCAGTTTCTTCTTTTATGCAGTTTGTTGCAGGTTTAGGGACTGTTTTAGCATAGCTGTGTTCCATAGACTTTCCACTGATGTAGATTGCTTCAATGGGTTTTCTCTTTCGTCTCAGCTTAAGGCCTCCTCCATGACCAGCAAAAAAAGAAAAAAAGAAAAAAAAGGATTTCCCTGGCTCTTCAATGGTTAAGATTCCATGCTTCATATCCATGGGCACAGGTTCAATCACTGGTTAGGAAACTAAGATCTCACATGCCAGGTGGCCAAATTAAAAAAAAAAAAAAAAAAGTTTCAACAGGTGTTTCCCTACTTCTGCCTAAAAGTGATATGCATCACTTCTGCTCACATTTCACTCACATATCTAGTGCCACAGCTCTATTCAGCAGCAATGGAGCTGAAGAATGGTCTCCCCTTTCCATGCTAAGGAAGGGGAAAAGAATATATATTACTAAAAGCTATTAATAGCTTTGTCAACTACATTCAGTTCAGTTCAGTTCAGTCACTCAGTCGTGTCCGACTCTTTGCAACCCCATGGACTGCAGCCCTCAGGCCTCCCTGTCCATCACCAACTCCCGGAGTTTACTCAAAAGAATGCATATATGTGTCCATGAGTCACTAATGTCCATGAGTTGGTGATACCATCCAACCATCTCATCCTCTGTCATCCCCTTCTCCTCCTGCCCTCAATCCTTCTGAGCATCAGGGTCTTTTCCAATGAGTCAGTACTGCATCAGGTGGCCAAAGTATTGGAGTTTCAGCTTTAGCATCAGTTCTTACAATATATATTCAAGACTGATTTCCTTTAGGATGGACTGGTTGTATCTCCTTGCTGTCCAAGGGACTCTCAAGAGTCTTCTCCAACATCACAGTTCAAAAGCATCAATTCTTCGATGCTCAGCTTTCTTTTTAGTCCAACTGTCATGTATACATGACTACTGGAAAAACCACAGCCTTGACTAGATGGACCTTTGTCAGCAAAGTAATGTCTCTGCTTTCCAATATGCTGTCTAGGTTGGTCATAGCTTTTCTTTCAAGGAGCAAGCATCTTTTAATTTCATGGCTGCAGTCACCATCTACCGTGATTTTGGACCCCAAGAAAATAGCGTCTGTCACTGTTTCCACTGTCTCCCCATCTATTTGCCATGAGGTGATGGGACCAGATGCCAGGATTTTAGTTTTCTGAATGTTGATTTTTTAAGCCAACTTTTTCACTCTCCTAATCTAAGCCCTAAGTGTGGTGCAGTTCCGATATGCTGCTAGATGAACCTGAATTCTACATCCATCCTATCCGAAAGAGATGTGCTAACTTGTTCTATTATGGTAGATGGGCTACTTCAAACAAAGTCTAGGAGATGGCCAGAAACCCCCATATAAATTACCCAATGGGGAACTGCCAGGTTATCTAAATTAAGTTAAACATTTGTCTATGCCTAATTAGCAAGAGAATAAAAATGCTGCGTCTGTAGATTCCATATTTATTTCTTAAAAAGTATTTATTGAGCACTTACTATGTGTCAGGAAAGTTTTTAGTAGCTAGGAATGTTTCTGCAAATGTAGCAGATAAAAATCACTGCCCTCAGAGAGATAGCACAAGTTGGTGAAGGAGGTAGACGTGGAGTACATCTCTCCATGGATACATCAGGAATACACCTTGAGACACAGACGTGCTTGCAGAAAACCAGTTGAGAGTGGACAGGAGTATCTAACCTCCAGAAAAGAATATATAGAACCGTCAAAACTCGGTAGGACAAAGGAACTGTGGGGGGAAGACAGACGTGTTAGTTGGACTGGACTTGCCCTCGGCAGGTAGGGAAACTGAAGTAAGGGTCCAGTTCCCACATTGGGGCAATTGTCTGGGTCAGAGGAGAAACATTTAAGGCTGAGAGTGAAGCAGCTGATCTGTGACAGCCTAAATGGAATGAGAATCAGACAGCCCTTGCCGCAGCCATATGTACCCTGGACAGGCATGCAGGTTCCAGAGAAGGCACAGCACTGGGAGTTAGAGCATAAGGATTGTGAAGCAATCTCAGGGAGAGGGCTGTTGTTGACTGCAGAGGGACAGACTGAGGGGGCCTGAGGGAGGAGATTGTGGTGGGAAATACCTGTGAAGGAAATCCAGGCAGCCATGGAAGCAAGGCAATACTGCTGAGTCATGTGGAGTGGGTGGAGCCATCACTGTAGCCTCTCTCTCCCTACAGGCCAGCATCAGCAGCTGAACAATAGAGAGGCTGGGCTACTAAGTGCCTGATGCCCAGAACAACAGAGTAGGACCCCACCCAGGGTGCCCCCTTGGTGCCTGACGTGCTGATACAGAGAAGGACCCCAGCCGGGATGGGGGTGACAGGGAGGGGAGGCCCTCTATGTGCTTGATGTGCCAACAACAGAGAAAGACCCCAGGCAAGGGAGCCCCCTAAGGGCCTGAATGGGCAGAGCTACGGAGAAAAACTGGTCAAAGAGGCCTACTGGTCACCAGCTACCAGAGTCTGGAAAAAAGACTCTGAGAGGACCGTAACTCCTGCAGCTCAGGCAATCCAGGTCCCTGCACTCTTGGAGCCATCAGGGTCCCCATGACCCAAGCAAAGGCGCCACCTTCACGCTTAACCCTCACTGGGGCAAAGTTGCCATAGGCGAAAAAAAAAAAAGTCTGGCATCTATGCACATGGGGGTCACTTCAGTCGTGTCCAGCTCTTTGCGACCTTGTGGTTTGTGGTCTACCAGGCTTCTCTGTCAGTGGGGTTCTCCAGGCAAGAATATTGGAGTGTATTCGCCAATACTGGTTGCCATACCTTTCCAGAGAACTATATTTCCTGCTGCCCTAGCCACCAACTTCCCTGAGTACCTGGTGCAACCAGAGCCTCTGTGACCCAAGCAGCTATTTCACCTCCACACATGGCCTTCGCTTAGGCAGACCCAAGTCCTCTGGGGCAGCCTCAGGAGCAAACCCCAGTGGATGACCCACATGCAAAGATGGAAATAAAACCACAATTGAAACCCAGGGGCAGTGTGGCTAAGGAAGAAGACCCTAAACCTTCCCACCAGCTATACAAACTGCAGATTAAATCCACATGATCAAGTAGGCAGACTCTGTGTCTATGGAATATATAAAAGGACATTGAGAGCTCCCACAAAAGAAAACACTAGTTCTAATAGCTATGGACATTGGAGGCAAGAACACAGAGGAGTAGGACCAGATTAGAATCTGAGCTGCCCCCACAGCAAATCAACAGAATTAGAAATGAAAAAGGAGAGATTACAAGAGATGGTGCAGAAATACAAATGATTATAAGAGACTATTATGAACAACTATATGGCAATAAAATGAATAACCTGGAAGAAATGGACAGATTCTCAGAAAAGTTCAATCCAAAACTGAACCAGGAAAAAATAGAAATGATGAACAACCCAATTATAAGCACTGAAATTGAAACTGTGATCAAAAATCTCCCCCCAAACAAAAGACTAGGACCAGATGGTTTCATAGGTGAATTCTATCAAACATTTAGAGAAGAGCTAATGTGTATCCTTCTAAAACTCTTTTCAAAAAATTGCAGAGGAAGGAACACTTTCAAACTCATTCTACGAGGGCACCATCACTCTGATACCAAAACCAGACAAAGACAACACAAAAAAAGGAAAACTACAGGCCAATATCACTGATGAACATAGATGCAAAAATCCTCAACAAAATTCTAGCAAACAGAATGCAACAACACATTAAAAAGCTCATACACCATGATCAAGTTGGGTTTATCCCAGGGAAGCAAGAATTCTTCAATATATACAAATCAACCAATGTGATACACCATATTAACAAATTGAAAGATAAAAACCATATGGCAATCTCTATAGATGCAGAAAATTTGACAAAATTCAGCACCCATTTATGATGAAAACTCTTCAAAAATGGGCATAGAAGGAACCTACCTCAACACAGTAAAGGCCATATATGATAAGCCCACAGCAAACATTATTCTCAATGGAAAAACTGAAAGCATTCCCCCTAAGATCAGGAACAAGAGAAAGGTGTTCACTCTCACCACTATTATTCAACATAGCTTTGGAAGTCCTAGCTACAGCAATCAGAGAAGAGAAAGAAAGAAACGAATCCAAATCAGAAAAGAAGAAAAACTCTCACTGTTTGCAGATAACATGACACAATATGTAGAAAACCCTAAAGATACTATCAGAAAATTACTAGAGATAATCAGTGAATTTAGCAAAATTGCAGGATACAAAATCAATACACAGAAGTCACTTGCATTTCTATATACCAACAATGAAAAATCAGAAAGAGAAATTAAGGAATCAATCCAATTCATCATTGAAACAAAAAGAATAAAATATCTAGGAATAAACCAACCTAAGGAGACAAAAGAACTGTATACAGAAAGTTAAAAGACACTGATGAAAGAAATCAAAGTTGACATAAACAGATGGAAAGATATTCCATGTTCCTGGGTAGAACAAACCAATATTGTGAAAATGACTATATTGCCAAATGTAGTCTACAGATTCAGTGCAATCCCTATAAGATTACCAACGGCATTTTTCAGAGAACTAGAACAAAAAATTTCACAGTTCATATAGAAACACAAAAGACCCTGAATAGCCAAAGCAGTCTTGAGAAAGAAGAGTGGAGCTGGAGGAATCAAGCTTCCTGACTTCAGATTATACTACAAAGCTACAGTCATCAATACAGTATGGTAACTGGCACAAAAACAGAAATATAGACCAATGGAACAAGATAGAAAGCCCAGAAACAAACCCATGCAACTATGGGTACCTTATTTTTGACAAAGGAGGCAAGAATATACAATGGGCAAAGACAGCCTCTTCAAAAAGTGGTGCTGGGAAAACTGGACAGCTACATGTAAAAGAATGAAATTAGAACACTCCCTAACACCATACACAAAGATAAACTCAAAATGGATTAAAGACCTAAATGTAAGACCAGAAACTGTAAAATTCTTAGAGGAAAACAAAGGCAAAACACTTGATGACATAAATCAAAGCAAGATCTTCTATGACCCACCTCCCAGGAAAATGGAAATAAAAACAAAAGTAAACAAGTGGGACCTGATTAAACTTAAAAGCTTTGCACAGCAAAGGAAACTATAAGCAAAGTGAAAAGACAATCCTCAGAAGGGGAGAAAATAATAGCAAATGAAACAACTGATAAAGGATTAATTTGCAAAATATACAAGCAGCTCATACAACTTAATGCCAGAAAAACAAACAACCCAATCAAAAAGTGGGGGAAAGACCTAAACAGACATTTCTCCAAAGAAAACGTACAGATGGCTAACAAACACATGAAAAGATACTCAACATCGCTCATTATTAGAGAAAGGCAAGTCAAAGCTACAATGAGATACCACCTCACACCAGTCAGAATGGCCATCATCAAAAAGTCTACAAACAGTAAATGCTGGAGAGGGTGTGGAGAAAAGGGAACTCTCCTGCCCCATCGGTGGGAAAGTAAATTGATAAAGCTACTATGGAAGACAGTATGGAGATTCCTTAAAAAACTGGGAATAAAACCACCATATGACCTAGCAACCCCACTCCTAGGCATATACCCTGAGGAAGCCGTAAATGAAAAATACACATGCACCCCAAGGTTCAGTGTAGCACTATTTACAATAGCTAGAACATGAAAGCAATCTAGATGTCCATCAACAGATGAATGGATAAAGAAGTAGTGGTACATACACACAATGGAATATTACTCAGCCATAGAAAGGAACCCATTTGAGTCAGTTCTAATGAGGTGGATGAACTAGAGCCGTGAAGTAAGTCAGAAAGAGAAAGATAAATATCGTATACTAACGCATATACGGAATCTAGAAAGATGGTACCAAAGAATTTATTTTCAGGGCAGCAGTGGAGAAAAAAAACATAGAGAACAGATTTACAGACTTGGGGGGAGGGGAGGAGAGGCTGAGATGTATGGAGAGAGTAACATGGAAACATATTATCATAAGTAAAATAGATAGCGAGTGGGAATTTGTTGTATGTCTCAGGGAACTCAAACAGGGGCTCTGCATCAACCTAGAAGGGTGGGGTGGGGAGGGAGAGGGGAGAGAGGTCCAAGAGGGAGGGGATACATGTATACCTATGGCTGATTCATGTTGAGGTTTGACAGAAAACAACAAAATTCTATAAAGCAATCATCCTTCAATTAAAAAATAAATAAAATCACTGCCCTCATCTAGTTCACATTCTAGTAAGATAAAACAGACAGTAAACAAAATAAGCAAAACACAGGAAGGAAATGCCAAAATATTTGCGATTTGCTTCAAAATTCAGTAGGAAAAAAAAAAGTAGTTGGGTTATTTTTGTTGTTGCTCAGTCATGTTGGACTCTTTGCAACCCTATGGACTGTAGCCCTCCAGGCTCCTCTGTCCATGGGATTCTCTAGGCAAGAATACTTAAGTGGGTTGCCATATCCCCCTCCAGGGCATCTCCCCAACTCGGATCAAACCTGTGTCTTCCACATTGGAAGGTGGATCCTTTACTACTGAGCCACCTGGGAAGCCCAGTTGGGGTATAGCTTAAAAAATCTGGTAAAATATTAATACCTGTGAAGCTTGGTATTGGGAACATGGGGATTCATTATGTCATGAACACATGTGTGCAGGCACACACACAACTGTTCATTTGTGATAAATGCAATATAGGAAAGTAAAGCAGAATAGGAGAATGAGTAGTCAGAATAGTTATAGAGTGGTCAGGGAAGGCCTGCTGAATGATATTTGAACAAAAGTCATTTGAAACAGGTTATCCATTTGCTCACTATATTCAGATGTATGACAATGAGGTCTTTGCCTCTTCTATCTGATCCTACTTGTGAAACTCTACTATTTTAGGAAGCAAAGAAGAAGAAAATCTAAATTTAATCCTACCGAGGAAAATCTCAGGCTAATCTTGTTGCCGCAAATGCATTAGATAGGGCACACTCATGAGGCAACATAGAGACACAACTTCTACCGCTATAGTGAATATAACCTTGTCACTTAATTATAATCGGTCTAAGGCACCCAGGTATATTCTAAGTATTCAAGTCTATACATTTTTATGTTTAACCTAGTTTTATAATTTTTGCATTCTCATCTTTCTTACACAGTTTCCTTCCCCCTCAGTCCAAAAATGCTTCCTAGTTTTTCTCTAAGGACACACTGGCTAGACCACAGTTTTAACAATTAATTTTCTTATTAAAATATCAGCATCAAGAAGAGGAGGTTGATGGTCCAGACCATCAGGAGTGGGATCTATTCAGCATAACATCAGTTTCAATTTGCCCTTCTTTGGTCAAACTACAGTTGCGGTTGTAGCTCATCCTGCGCTTATCATCAAAAGAATGTAAACATTTTGCAGTTGCATCATCCTTATCTCTTTCTCACAGTGTCTTGATGACCTTACAATTCTCTCTGAATTCAGGGGCTTCATACATTCTTCCTACAACCTACATCACTTTAATTCCATCCTCCAACATAAGATGTTGTCCCTCTGATCAGTTCTACTCAACACCGGGAATTTAAATGCTCCAGATCCCTAAAGATCCTCTCCTTCAGCCCCGGCCTCCAACCTCTCATCCCCTCCAGAAGCTGACTCTCTCCTTTTCTGTCTTTTTGAATCCTCCCTTTCGAAAAGCCCTGGGCAAGTTTTTTATGTATTGTGAATAGTGGATTAAAAGGAAAGGAAATTGATAAATTATATCAAAATACATTGCAAGTAATAAAAGTAAGTTATTTATGTGAGACCTTTTTTTTTCCTGTGGCAGATATATACACTGAATATTATACACACATGTGAACTGGGTCATGTAAACACAATGTATCCTATTATGGCTAGTGGTGCTTTGAAAGACTGATAGCTATTAGGCCTAGCTTTTGATATGCTGCTGCTGCTGCTGCTAAGTCTCTTCAGTTGTGTCCGACTCTGTATGACCCCATGGACTGCAGCCCACCAGGATCCTCCGTCCATGGGATTTTCCAGGCAAGAGTACTGGAGTGGGGTGCCAATGCTAAATGGCAAGTAAAAGGAGTCTGGGGAAACCTTTTCACTCTTCAGGTTTGCAAGACAATTATCTTCCTAGAGAGGTCAGGAAAGCTAGCTTTTGAGTTTATGGTGGGCTGCTGTCTGTGGGGTCGCACAGAGTTGGACATGACTGAAGTGACTTAGCAGCAGCAGCAACATGTCTTTTTCGGTATAGCTTTCCTTGTGTAATGGCCTTGGACTCCTTTTGTGTAATAAGACTCAAACCCAGGCTGGAGGAAGGCTGCAGTGAGCACTACATTGTATTAGTATAATGTTATAAAATATCAGTATCACCCTATTAAACATGCCAATTATAAGTCTTGGGTTTCCAGATAGATTTGCAATTGCTTAAGTAAGAATTCCACGGACAGAGGAACCCTGCAGGTCCCTGCAGGTCGCAGAGTTGGATACGACTGAAGTGACGTAGAATGCATACACAAGTAAGAAAGACAGGTTTGGGAATCCCCCTGTGGCCCATTGACTAGGCCTTCAAGCTGTTGCGGGAACTAAGATCCTGCCAGCTGTGCACTGCAGCCAAAAAAAAAAAGAAAGGAAGGCAGTTTTCCTTAGCGACTCCAAGACATATTTGAATAAATAAAGCAGTGATGGCTTGCAGACCCCTTAGACAACTGTGGGAGGAGATGCTGACACCTGTAGGACAAGCAGTTTCTCTTTTTAAGCCAGGGGGGGTTTGTATAACTATGTGGTCAGCATCCCCCTCCCTCATATCTGAACTTCCACAGATGCACTTATCCCACTAGAATGTAAGGATTTTTGTTGACTGCTATATCATTAGTAACCAGAATAGCAGCTAGCATACAGTGTGTACTCAAAAATATTTGCAGAAAAAGTTGCTGGTTTAAAGTGTATTTTTGCACCTATCTTAATGGCAACCCACTCCAGTACTCTTGCCTGGAAAATCCCATGGATAGAGGAGCCTGGTAGGCTGCAGTCCATGGGGTTGCCAAGAGCCAGACAAGACTGAGCAACTTCACTTTGACTTTTTCACTTTCATGCATTGGAGAAGGAAATGGCAACCCACTCCAGTGTTCTTGCTTAGAGAATCCCAGGGATGGGGGAGCCTGGTGGGCTGCCGTCTATGGGGTCGCACAGAGTCGGACACAACTGAAGCAACTTAGCAGCAGTAGCAGTAAACACACAAACACACACACACAAAACTATGTTTCTAGAATCAACACCAGCAAAATATCCAGTGTCTCCACACAGGGACTGGGAGTTAGGCTTGCCTGGGGTGCAGACCACTGGGCATGAGCATGCAAAGGTCCAGAATAGAGGAAGCCAACTCGGAGTCCCAGATTCAAACCTTAAGGGCCAGGACTTACACATAAATGCCAAGGTTAGCAAGCAGAAGAGATGGAATGAGGAATTACAGTACATACGAGAAATGGACCAGAACCAGGGAGTGGGGGCCAGAATGGCTTCTGCAAATACCAGTGGGTAGTTTCTTTATAAGAGATGCAAGTTTGAATGAGAAAATAGAGGATGATTGAAGAAATAAGATTGGATATGTAGGTGTTGTTTGGGCCATGAAAGAAAAAAAGTGAGGACCTGAATAAACAGGAAAAGTTAGATTTTAGATATTCTTCTGATTAGAATTTTCAAGACTTGGTGCCCTGTACAACACAAGGAATACAGCCAATATATTATAATAACTATATGGAGTATAATCTTTAAAAATTGTGAATCACTATATTATATACCTGTAACTTACATATTGTATAGCAACTATACTTTAATTTAAAAAAGACTTTATGACTAATTGTTAGTATGATATGAAGGAAGAATAATAATGATTAAGGTAATTTATTTAGGGAACTGGAAAGATAGTGACTGTATACAAGGAGACAGAGACTCTATGAGGGAGTTTGTTCTGCCATAAATTCAGTACTTTATGAGCTTCATTTTGAACAAAATGAATTTGAAGTGTCTCTAGAAAATTCAAATTTTGAGACGTCAAAAAAATCCTTTCAAAATTTTCATATAGATCTCAGAGAAAAGGTTAGAGTTGACCAAAACAATCTTGAGAAGGAAGAACAGAGCTGGGGGTATCAGGTTCCCTGACTTCAGACTACACTACAAGGCTACAATAGTCAAAACAGTATTGGCACAAAAACAGACACATAAATCAATGGAGCAGACTAAAGAGACCAGAAGCAAACCCACATACTTATGGTCAATTAATCTATAATAAAGGAGGCAAGAATATACAATGGGGGAAAAGACAGTCTCTTCAATAGAGATGCTGAGAAAACTGGATAGCTACATGTAAAAGAGTGAAATTAGAACATTTTCTCACACCGTATATAAAAATAAACTGAAAATGGATTAAAGACCTAAATGTAAGACCAGAAACTATAAAACTCCTAGAAGAGAATATACGTAGAATACACTTTGACATAAATCATAGTAATATTTTTTGGTGTCTGTCTTCTAAGGGAAAGGAAACAAAAGTAAAAATAAACAAATGGCATCTAATTAAACTTAAAAGCTTTTGCGTTGCAAAGAAAACCACTGACAAAATGAAAAGTCAACCTACTGAAGTAGATATGGGATAAAACATTTGCAAATGATCTGGCCCATAAGGGGTCAATATCCAAAATATATTAATAGCTCATCCAACTCAATATAAAAAAAATTTAAAAATGGGCAAAAGACTTGAATAGACATTTTTCTGAAGAAGATACACAGATGGCCAATAGGCATATGAAAAGATGCTCAACACTGCTAATGATCAGAGAAATGCAAATCAAAACCATACCTCCCAGCAGTCAGAATAACCATCATCAAAAAGTCTACAAACAATAAATGCTGAAGAGGATGTGGAGAAAGGGAACCCTCCTACGGTGTTGGTAACAATGTAAATTGGTGCAGCCACTATGAAGAATAGCAGGAAGGTTCCTTAGAAAACTAAAAATAGAACTATCATATGACCCAGCAATTCTATTCCTAGGCATATATCCAGAAAAGACAAAATCTCTAACTTGAAAAGATACGTGCATCTCAATGTTCGTAGCAGAACTATTTACAATAGGAAGACATGAAAGCAACCTAAGTGCCCATCGGCAGATGAATGGATAAAGAAGGCATGATATGTATGTACACATATGTAATAGACTATTACAGCCATAAAAAATGAAATTTTGCCATTAGCAGCAACATGGACAGACCTAGAGACTATCAACCGAGTGAAGTAAGTCAGACAAAGATAAATTTATATGATATCACTTATATGTATAATCTAAAAAATAATGCAAATTGATTCATTTACCAAAAAACTCACAGACATAGAAAGCAAACTTGTGAGACATAGAAAGCAAACTTGTGGTTACCAAAGGCGGAAGTGGTGGAGGGTAGGTGGTGGAGGGAGGGATAAGTTAGGAGTATAAGGTAAACAGATACACACCACTATATAATATAAAATAGATAACCGACAAGAATCTCCTGTATAGCACAGAGAACTATAGTCAGTTTCTTGTAATAGCCTATGATGGAAAAGAAACTGAAAATGTGTGTGTGTGTGTGTGTGTATGTGTGCGTGTGTGTGTGTGTGTGTGTGTAATTGAATCGCTTTGCTGTATACCTGAAACTCACATTACTGTAGACCAACTCTACTTCAATCTTAAAAAAATGAGAATTGGAAAATTACTAAAGACCCTTCATGTCGGACACAACTGAGCGAATGAACTGAACTGAACTGAACTTCATGTCTAAAAAATACATTCAAGGTATAAATGGTTGGCAGCAATGAGTTTAGATAGCAAGTAGGACCTGAAGGTCCTTCCTAGCTGAAGGAAGTGTTTTTAAAGCAGAATTACAGGATTTTGCCTCTGAAATATATATAAGCTGTGGAATTCTTAAAAGCAGTCTATGACTGCCCTCTTCTGTTAATTACATGGTGAAGATAAGAGATAAACCAAACACACAGTGTTTTACTTTAGAACTAACTTAAAAGATTCCTACCATCCCTTATGACAAATACTCATTTACTCAGAAAACAAATATATTAAAATATAACATTCAGGTGAGCTTGATTGTAAAATTTTATAGGTAATGAGAAACTCCATGGCTATTATTATATTAAATTTACCCAAGAAAATAATATGCAACATGTTAGGCATCAGAAATTCATGTCAGTAAATATAAGTGTAATACTTACAAGGCATACAAATATTTTTTATGCCAAAAAAGGAGCAGAGTTGATCTAGTCACAATTTTGCCTCTGAAAAAGCAGCAAAGAAATTTCTATTATATATATGCTCGCCAAAATCTCAAAATTCAAGGATATATACCAAGTATCTTTACTGTCTCCTGACAACTAATTGTGCTATTTAGAAATCAGACTTAAATTTTCTTTGCTTTTACTTTGTTTTATTTGTATTTGTTTTGGTCATTGCTATTGTTTTATTTCAAGAATCAGAAAACAGCATTTTTAAACTGCAATGAATTCTCTTACATATAAGTTCAAAATACAACTATTTTATTCATTCAATTACTTTTAAAAAAGAATGAGGTATAACTCACATACCATAAGATTCACTCTTTAAAAGTGTATACAGTTCAGTGGTTTTTAGTCCCAAGGGACAGTAGTTGTGTATCAAGCTGAAAGCCTACTATGTATCAAGTTCCTGTTTAATTTGATATTCATGTACTGCTGCTGCTGCTGCTAAGTTGCTTCAGTCCTGTCCGACTCTGTGTGACCCCATAGATAGCAGCCCACCAGGCTCCCCCGTCCCTGGGATTCTCCAGGCAAGAACACTGGAGTGGGTTGCTATTGCCTTCTCCGATTCATGTACTAGAAGTCAGAATTTTCAAATTATTTCATTTCAAGGCCAAGCCAGATAAACCAAGCAATGGTTTAATAATCATTGGTTCCTGACCAGAATGGAATATGCTTCCAAAATTAAAAACAATACAATGTACAGAGTCAAAAATTGTTTCACCTTTGCATAGCTTCACCAGCTTATAAACATTGATTGAACCTCTGGTATTGGCTGGACAGATAAGAAATGATTTGTTACTAGGGAGAACAGATCATAGAATTTTAGAATTGGGTGATGCCTTAGAGATTATTTATATCTTAAATCTCCGTTGTACAAATCAGGTGAACAAAGACCATAAGAGAGTTAGTGTTCAGCTTAAAGTCACAAACTCAGAGCAAAGCTTTCAGATTCTTAGTTACTGCTTCTTCCTCTACAATAATTTGCAAACTGTATTTCTCCAGGATTTTTGGAGAAACCTACAAGGCTTCTAGGATGATGGAGGGGTAGTTGAGAAGAGCCTCTGTATCTCTCCCTGCTGCTGCTAAGTCGCTTCAGTCATGTCCGACTCTGTGCGACCCCAGAGACGGCAGCCCACCAGGCTCCCCTGTCCCTGGGATTCTCCAGCCAGGAACACTGGTGTGGGTTGCCATTCCCTTCTCCAATGCATGAAAGTGAAAAGTGAAAGTGAAGTCGCTCAGTCATGTCTGACTCTTAGCAACCCCATGGACTACAGCCTACCAGGCTCCCCTGTCCATGGGATTTTCCAGGTACTGGAGTGGGGTGCCATTGCCTTCTCTGGTATCTCTTCCTAACTTACTCTAATGTCTTTGACTTTTAAAGATTTTAACCAAGTTTTTGTTTTAAAGCAGTTTCACTGCTAAAAAAAAAATGAATAAATTTACTAATAAAATTTTTGGAATTTGCTAAACTACTCCAGTATCCAGAGAAGGTATGTACTTAACACTTCAAACACAGTTTAAACATCCTGCCTTGAAAACTGCTCATCAACACCTAAACAGTTCACTGGTTTCTTAATTTTAGTCTCTCAGTCATGTCTGACTCTTTGTGACTCCATGAACCGTAGCCCACCAAACTCCTAAGTCCATGGGATTTCCCAGGTAAAAATACTGAAGTGGGTTGCCATTCCCTTCTCCAGGGGATCTTCCTGACTCATGGATTGTACTTGGGTCTCCTGCATTGCAGGCAGATTCTTTACCACCTGAGCCAGCAGGGAAGGCTTAACACATGGTATTACGTTTTAGGAACTGCTCCTTTTTCATGCAAGTAGAATTTTTAAAATATATAGAACATGCTTGAAGTCCCCCAAAAGGAAGTACTTTCTATTTACTGACCTCAAGTTCAGGTACTGAACTGACAGGAAAAAGAAAAACCCCCACGTATGGGTAGATGACTATTTATTAACTGAATGCAAATCTGTCTACATTCAGAAATGTATTTCTGACTATAGTTTCTGTAATATTGATCTGAATTAAAAATAGAATAGCACTTTCCCTTGAGTACTTCATTCTTAAAAATAAAGTACTTATAAAACATTTGATGTCAAATTATACCTAAAGAAGTAATAAAGATGCTTTGTTAAAGAGGCTATTCAAATACATATTCTAGTACTATATACTATACTACTACTAGTATAGCAAATATTTTGTCTTATTCCTAAGGTAACTGACCTTCAAGGAGTATGAAAGGCTGCCTTGGCACTAGAGTATCAACATATTTAAGTGTCACCAAAATGTGTTGGGAGTAAAGAGAGTAGGGTGTAGACACTCACTAGATCAAAGCTCTTTGAAAGTCATTTCAATAAATTTACTTCTGTAGGTACTTTGATGCTTTCTTGGGTCACTTACCATATTTTACGGCTGAGTTGACATCAACACTTGGAGATCCAGAGTATCATCTTACTCTCGCAAGAAAGAGTAGACACATTTAGAGGCCAGGTAATAAATGTGCCACAGACTGGGTGGCTTAGACTAAAGAAATTTATTTTCTGAGTCCTCTGATGCTAGGAGCTCGAGAGCTAGGTATCAGCAGGTTTGATTTCTTCTGAAGCCTCTCTCCTAGGTGTCTTCACACTGTCTTGCCTCTGTACCTGTCTGTTTCCAAGTGTCTTCTTGTAAGTATACCAGTTATTTCGGAGTAGAGCCTACACTAATGATCTCACTTTAACTGAATTATGTCTTTAAAGATCTTATCTCCAAAAGCAGCCACATTCTGAGGTCCTGGATATGAATTTTGAGAGGACATAATCAAGTCCACAGTACTCACCATGCAGCAATAAATGCTGCTGGTAAATGTTTAACAAGCAGCTCACGCACAAAAAAAGAAAACGCCCTGAATTGTAGCATATATTTATTTCTTTGGTGTAAAAGTCTCCTCTCTCAGCCAAGGTCAAGCTGCCAGTATGATCCCTATGAGTGTAGAGTTGGAAAGAGATAGGCAGCAACACAACATTTCATAGTATTTCTACCACAGGAATACACAGATGTAAATAAACTTAAGAACAGAGGTCAGGAGTCAGCAAACTTCTGTGTGTGGCCAGGTGGTATATATTTTCGATTTGTTCAACTCTGCCATAGCAAGAAAGCAGCCATAACCAATGCGCACACACATGGGCACGGCTGTGTTCCAAGGGAACTTCAGTCTGCTGCTGGCCTTTGCCAGCTGATAAGGAGAGGAGGAGATCTAGCATTAGTTCATTGCTTCCTTAGCAGCTTTTAAGCAGCCTTCCTGAAGGCCCATTCCCCCGCTCAAGTTCTCCTGCTACAGTTACTGGTACCCCCTGAGCCTTCTCAGGCTAGGGCAGCCACGGGCATGCACTACCCAGATCTCCCTTCAAGACGTAACTTCGCCATTCTGCTGCAATGAGTGCTAATAAGCTAACTGCCTCCACCTGCAGCACTTTTAACATCTGCCAGAGCCTTCCAGCTGAGGTGATCTCTTGCCTAGCAGGCTCTCAGCCAATGACTGAGCATGGCAGTGGTCCTGGGGCTGAGCCATTTCTGCCCAATGTAGGGTTTCCATGACAGGGAATATTTGCTCCAGAGCCCAATATCCTGTTGACTGAGCTTTTGTCATTTGTTTCACAATCTGAAGCTTTTCCCCATTCCTGCTCTCTCCCTCTTTTTCTTTTTTTCTCAAGAGAATTCTTGTACTCCTAACTTCATGTCATCTTCTGTTTCTTGGAACACCCAAAGTGACACTGTGGGTAAAAGGAGTAGTCCAAGAAAATCAAGGAGTAAGATAGGGGTTGGGCTGGACCAGAACCACCCCGCTATCAATGAACCTCATCCCACATGGTATTTGGGGCAGAGATAGTCCCTGGCAGAATGTGGAGGCCTGATTACTAAAACTCTCACCATTTATGACACGGGAGACCACTCTGATACAGAGGAATGCCTTGGGTGGGGAAAAATGCAGGCAATTCAAAAGTTTGTGTATGTGTATGGAACAATGGATAGACGCTATTATTGGCTGGCCATTACTAAGTTGCACTGAAGCCTACAGAAAGTTAATGAAAACCCTGAAAGTGCTTAATAAACAAGTGAAAATTCATTGTCAAATGGCTTCTTTAGTAGCTTCCAAAGAAGCTCGTTTCCTTATCTCTGGGAAAACAGAAACAGCTTGAACACCAAACTTAGAATTTAATCGTCAAGATGCTTTAAAGGTCATTAAAGCCAAGGACAGATAACTTGTCTGAAAACTTGAGATCCTGACACACGCAACGGGGACAGCTGTGCAGACGTCCTCAAAGATTCTGCTCCTGAGACTCCTCGGAACAGTGGAGTCTGCAAAGGTCACCCACAGTCCTTATTAAAAGCTAGCACTCCCCCTAAGCCGTTGCAGTGCTTCTGAGCAAGACAACACAAGACTCCTCAGAAACCTATCTCACCTCCTCTCAGGGGTGCTGACAACCAGTGGCAAGTCACAGCATAAGATACATAGCAATGTGCTAGGTCTGATCTACACTCTGAAGCAGCAGCAAGAATTTGTCAGCTTGTACTAGCAGGAAACAGGGGAGCATTGGGAACTGGATATTTAGGGTCCTTGATCAAGAGAGCTAGGTGAGACTGGATAAGGGTGAATATATTGACTTGGAGGCATTTTGGGGATACAGGATTTAATACCCTGGCACCAAAAGATGGTGTCAACTTCCTATTAAGATGGTTTCTAGAAGTCTGGAGAAAGTAACTGGGCTGCGATGCTGAAATACCTGAATTGCAGACAACAGAAGGTAGGATTAAAGAGCTTAGGGAAGTGGGCAGGTTGGAGTGCATATATCATGGGAGGCCAGGAGCCCACAGGAAAGGGGCCAGAGGGTACACCATTCACCAAAGTCATCAGGAGTGCCCTCCTAAGAGTGCTATTCCCTCACTAGGAAGCTCAGCAACAGCTCACCTCTGAGGGCCAAGGCTCATAGTAGGAGATGCTATCACAGGCTTGGTGTATTCAGTTGCAATGGGAATAAGGGAGCCTAGAAGCATAGTAGACCAGGAGGCAGAACATAATGCCAAGAATCAGTATAGTCACAATCATCATGTGTTCATGCATGCTAAGTAGCTTCAGTGGTGTCCAACTCTTTGCGACCCCATGGATCATCTCCCGCCCTGGCCATGAGATTCTCCCTGCAAGAAAAAGATTCTTGACCATTAGCGCCACCTGGGAAGCCCTTCTAGTGACTAGCAAAACTGGAGTGACAGCTAAGGGAGCTTGACCTGGAACTGGTTGAGGTGTTTTATAGAACCCAGTGTTATTAAGAGAAAAACAGATGGGCAGGCAGCAAGATTATGTCTGCCATACATAATCAAAGACAACAAGAGTGGATGAGGAGAGCGAGGGAGGTCACGACAATAAAAAACGTCACAATCTCTTGCCCAGCTCCCAGATCTGAGCCAACTTTTAGACCCAGAACCTGTCGACTGTGGAGGTGGCAGGTACCGGAGGAAAGCACCCCACACATGATGGCAAGTGTGTGTTATAATGATTCTTCTGGTCCTTCCCTAAAGGCATCCAGGCCCCCCCCCCTTTTTTTTTTTTGGTGATTGTATCCCGAGGAAAAGGGCATATCCAGACAGTTTAGGGAAAATCACACACAGGGTCTGAGTTGACACATATACTTAAGAGATCCAGAGTATCTTTGGCCTTGGCCTTCTCGTTAAGAAACACTTAGAGGCCAGGTAGTAAATGTAGTCCTGGTCAAGTCCTGGCTCACAGTGCATATCTGGGTCCATAGAAACAGCTAATGGTCATTTCCTCAGTCCCTGAAGGTTACAATTGTGATTGACACCCTTGGCAGTTGGCAGAACCCTCACATTGGGTTTTAGCTCCTGAAGTAAGAGCTATTATAGTGGGAGAAGGCCAAGCAGAAGTCTGGGAATCTGATACCCAGCCCACTTGAGACAAAATAAACTGAAAACAACATATCATATTTTAGGTGGGGATGGCTGAGATGAGTCCTACTCTTAAAAATCACAAGGGTTGTCTGTGATGCTTCATTTTATGTGTCAGCTTGACTGGGTCACAGGATGCCCAAATATTCAGTTAAATGTTCTGGGTGTGTCTATGAGAGTGTTTCTGAACGAGATTAACACTTGAATTGGTTGACTGAGCAAAATGCATTCCCAATGTGTGTGTGCGTGTTGCTTAGTCATGTCCAACTCTATGTGACGCCATGGACTGTAGCCCATGAAACTCCTCTGCCCATGGAATTCTCCAGGCAAGAATATTAGAGTGGGTTGCCATTCCCTTCTCCAGGTGGTATTCCTGATCCAGGGGATGAACCCGAATCTCCTGCATCACAGGCGACCTGTTTACCATCTGAGCCTCCAGGGAAGCCCGCATAATGTGGGTGAGCCTCATCCAATCTGTTGAAGTTTGATGAGCACAAAGCCTGTAGCATGTAGAGCATGTAGGCTGAGTAAGGGAGAATTTGCTCTCTTGGCCAGACTGTCTTTAAGCTGGGACATCAGTCTTCTCCTGCCTTCAGACTCAGACTCGAATTGGAACTTACACCATCAGCATTCCTGGTTCTCAGGTCTTGGGTCATGAACTGGAGCTATACCAAGGGCCACCCTGGGTCTCCAGCTTGCCCACTGCAGGTCTTGGCACACCTCAGTCTTCACAACTGTGCAACCCAATTCCTTATAATAAATCTCTGTGTAGATACGCTACTGGTTGTGTTTCTCTGGAGAATCCTGACTAATATACATGGTCTCTATCAGGCGTGCGTGCTCAGTCATGTCTGACTCTTTTGCGACCTTACACGGTGTAACCTGCCACGCTCCCCTGTCCATGGGATTCTCTAGACAAGAATACTGGAGTGGGTTGCCCATTTCCTTCTCCACAGGATCTTCTCAACCCAGGGATGGAACCTGTGTCTCCTGCATTGGCAGGCAGAGTCTTGACTCAGATCCACCTGGGAAGTGGTTCCTGTCATAACTCTACTTAATTCACCTGTCTGTCTCCTGCAAAAACTGGATGAATCCTGGAGAATGACCAGCAAGCCCAGCCAAGTAGCCAGCCCTAACTACAGGTACCAGCCTCAAACTGTCTCTTTACTAGAGTATACTAACATGGCTTCAGGTACACAGTATGTGAAAAGGCTAACTGAGCACAGACCCTTCTGAATGCTTATGCTATTTCCGTCGTGTTTTTTTTTTTTTAAACAGTTGTTTCATCTATGCCTCACTTATCTGAATATTTTTAGTCAGCAGCCTTCAGTTTTCAAAAAGCATTCCACAAAAATTTCCTGGAAAGAACGGTTTGCCTTCTTAGTTCATCAGTTTACACAATTTTTTTCAATTACATAATTGTGATAACTAGTACAAGTGGCATCAACAAGCTTAAGAACAAACACGTAATCTCTAAAACACACAGTTCCACTTATAGGAGCAGAAATGTATGTTGTATTAGAGTAGCTTTACCACCTGTGAGCATTTAGCGATTCAACATGCCAGTGAGAGCAGCATTCTTACAGATGGAAAGGAGAGGGTCTGTTATTCATTCCAAGGAGTTAGAGTGGCTTTAAAGATTAAGTGGAGCTCAGTTATGAGTGTGTTTACATTCAGAAAGGACATGATTCTCATCTCCTTCTCTCTCACCCTGCATGTGGGGGCGGAACATGGAGAATAGTTGGTCGGGAAATGTACTTTTGCTCTTTCAACAACAAACAGATCTGATCTTATCATTTGTCTGCTTCCAAACCGCCACAGTCAAAGCTATGGTTTTTCCAGTAGTCAAGTATGGTTGTGAAAGTTGGACTATAAAGAAAGCTGAACACAGAAGAATGGATGCTTTTGAACTGTGGTGTTGGAGAAGACTCTTGAGAGTCCCTTGGACTGCAAGGAGATCCAACCAGTGCATCCTAAAGGAGATTAATCCTCAGTGTTCATTGGAAGGACTGATGTTGAAGCTGAAACTCCAGTACTTTGGCTACCTGATGTGAAGAACTGACTCACTGGAAAAGACCCTGATGCTGGGAAAGATTGAAGGCGGGAGGAGAAGTGGACGACAGAGGATGAGATGGTTGGATGGCATCATTGACTCGATGGACATGAGTTTGAGTAAGCTCCGGGAGTTGGTGATGGACAGGGAGGCCTGGTGTGCTTGGGACTGCAAAGAGTTGGACACGACTGAGCAACTGAACTGACTGAAGGCACCATGAGTCCCCACTGCCTTTAAGACACAAACTCCTTAAAAATAGTGAATCAGGCCCATCACTGGCTCAGACTCCCTATCGTTTCAGTCATATTTCTACCTCATGCCATTTACGCCCCACCAACTTCCTGTCATGCCAAACCAGAGAAGATCACACTTTCTCACTTACTCATGACTTTGCTGCTTAGTCTAGAATTCCTTTTTTCCTTCTTTTTAGGTGACTACATAATTTACTGTCCAAATTCTTATACACTTGGGAGTGAAAGCAGACACTAATTAGATGGGACAATGAGAAAACAGATATGAACTGCGGCAGCCCTGTGCCCACAGGTCTGTAGTTCTACTCATTACGGGCGCACCGATTACTTCATTCCTGTGATCTCAGTGCCTGACCCTCAGTGTGTGCTCCAAAAAGCTTATTTGAAATTGATTATATATTAATACTCTATAACCTTCTTCTACTGCTGTTTTTATTTCCCTCTCCAACCTTGTCCACCATGAATACATATGGAAAACTTGTGTGAATGACAAAATGTGCCCTTTCTTCTTGGAAGCAAAATCCAGACTACACAGAGAGTGGACACAGGCTGGATTTCAGCCACCATTTTCCCCTCATGTGGACACTTCTCTGTAGTGAAAAAATTAGTCAATGTGTATCTAGAATATATAAAAATTAAGTGGTTGTGGAAGGTACTGAAACACTCCCCCAATATATATGTCAGATGACATTTTAATCACAGTGAATTTGTAGTAAGAGGAGGAAAGTATCAAACATTATCTGAAATTTTATGTAGAGCAAACACGAAAGCACTGTAAACATCTACTGGGGAGTAAAAATTTTGCTTCAAATAGAAAAAGAAAAGTATTTTACAAGGGGAACATGGGCCGTTATATTGTTTAGAGAAAGTGTATTATCAACATACTCCATCCATAGTTCTTTTGGAACCCTGTCTACCAGATCTAGCGCCTTGAATCTATTCATCACCTCCACCGTATATTCGTAAGGGATTTGATTAAGGTCATGACTTAGTGGATGACTAAAACCACTGAATGACTTAGTGGTTTTCCCTAATTTCTTCATTTCGAGCCTGAATTTTTCAAGGATCTGAGTCAGCTCCCACTCTTATTTTTGCTGACTATATATAACCTCTCCCTTGTATAGAGAGTCCCTTGGGCTGTAAGGAGATCAAACCAGTCAACCCTGAAGGAAATCAGTCCTGAATATTCATTAGTGGGACTGATGCTGAAGCTGAAGCTCCAATTCTTTGACCACCTGATGCAAAGAATTGACTCATTGGGAAAGACCCTCATGTTGGGAAAGATTGAAGGCAGGAGGAGAAGGGGATGACAGATAATGAGATGGTTGGATGGCATCACCAAATCAATGGATATCAGTTTCAGCAAGCACCAGGAGCTGGTGATGGGCAGGGAAGCCTGGCATGCTGCAACCATGGGGTCACAAAGAGTCAGACACAGCTGAGTGACTGAACTGAACTGATAGAGTCTCTCCATCTTTGGCTGCAAAGAATATAATCAATCTGATTTCAGTACTGACCACCTGATGATGTCCTTGGGTAGAGTCATCTCTTGTGTTTTTGGAAGAGGGTGTTTGCTATGACTGGTGCATTCTCTTGGCAAAACTCTGTTAGCCTTTGCCCTACTTCATTTTGTACTCCAAGGCCAAACATGCCTGTTATACTAGGTATCTCTTGACTTCCTACTTTTGCACTGCAGTCCCCTATGATGAAAAGGACCTTTTTTTGGTGTTAGTTCTGCAGGTCTTAGGGCTTCCCTGGTGGCTCAGAGGTTAAAGAGTCTGCCTGCAATGCAGGAGACCTGGGTTCAATCCCTGGGTTGAGAAGATCCCCTGGAGAAGGAAATGGCAGCCCACTCCAGTATTCTTGCCTGGAGAATCCCATGGACAGAGGAGCCTGGTGGGCTACACTCCACCGTGTCGCAAAGAGTTGGACACGACTGAGTGACTTCACATTCTGGAGGTCTTGTAGGTCTTCATAGACTCATTCAACTTTGACTTCTTCAGCAATAGTGGTTGGGGCACAGATTTGGATTACTCTGTTGTTGCATGGTTTTCCTTGGAAATGAACAGAGATCTTTCTCTCATTTTTGAGATTGCATCCTAGTACTGCATTTTGAACTCTTCTGCTGACTAAGAGTGCTACTCCATTACTTCTAAAGGATCCTTGCCCACAGTTGTAGATACAATGATCATCCGAATTAAATTCTCCTATTCCCATTTATTTTAGTTCACTGATTCCTAAAATGTCTGTGTTCACTCTTGCCATCTCCTGTTTGACCACACCCAGTTTACCTTGATTCATTGACCTAACATTTCAGGTTCCTATGCAGTATTGTTCTTTACATCAGCGGAATTTACTTTCACTACCAAATACAACCACAACTGGGGATCATTTCTGCTTTGACTCAGCCTCCTCATTCTTTCTGTAGTTATTTCTCTGCTCCACCCCAGTAGAATATTGGGCACCTACTGACCTGAGGGGTTCATCTTCAGTGTCATATCTTTTTGCCTTTTCATACTGTTCATGGGATTCTCAGGGGAAGACTCCTGAAGCTTTTTGCCATTCCCTTCTCCAGTGGACCATGTTTTGTCAGGCTCTAACTAGCAGGGACATGGTCTTCAGCCACTCAGTGTAGGTGGATGACATGCCTGGTGCCCTAGCTATCCCATTGCTCGTCCTCGTTGAGTGTTTAAATCTTCACTGACCATTGGGTGTCGGTCAATGTGTGGCCAGGGGTCAAGGCAAAGACCCTGCTGGAGTGGCTGGGAAGGGGGTCTGGGGAAGGCTGAAGCTGATGACACCCAAGAATGGAGAGCACCCCAGTCTCATGGCTGCTGTTGGTCACCCTGGAGCCGATCTACTCCCCAGGAGTCTCTATCCACCGTGGAGTGGATCCACCATCGGGGAGCTGCTGTCCACCAGACATCCTGGAATGTCAAGTCAAGTGGGCCTTAGGAAGTATGACTACCAACAAACCTAGTGGAGGTGATGGAATTCCAGCTCAGCTATTTCAAATTTTAAAAGATGATGCTGTTAAGGTGCTGCACTTATTGTGCTGGCAAATTTGGAAAACAGCAGTGGCCACGGGACTAGAAAAGGTCAATTTTCATTCCAAGCCCAAAGAATGTTCAAATTACCATACAACTGCACTCATTTCACATGCCAGCAAGATTATGCTTAAAATCCTTCAAGCTAGTACATGCTTCAGCAGTACATGAACTGAGAACTTCCAGATGTATAAGCTGGATTTATAAAAGGCAGAGGAACCAGAGATCAAATTGCCAACATACACTGGATCATAGAAAAAGCAAAGGAACTCTAGAAAAACATCTAGTTCTGCTTCATTGACTATGCTAAAGCCTTCGACTGTGTGGATCACAACAAACTGTGGAATATTCTTAAAGAGATGGGAATACCAGATCACCTTACCTGCTTTCTGTCTGGTACACAGGACAAGAAGCAACAGTTAGAACCAGACATGGAACAACTGACTGGTTCAAATTGGCACAGGAGTCATCAAGGCTGTATTTTGCCACCCAGCTTACTTAACTTATACACAGAGTACATCATGCGAAATGCTGGGCTGGATGAATCACATGCTGGAATCAAGATTGCCAGGAGAAATATCAACAACCTCAGATATGCAGATGATACCACTTTGATGGCAGAAAGCGAAGAGGAACTAAAGAGCCTCTTGATGAAGGTGAAAGAGGAGAGTGAACAAGCTGGCTTAAAACTCAACATTCAGAAAACTAAAATCATGGCATCTGGTCCTATCACATCATGGCAAATAGATTAGGGAAAAGCAGAAACAGTATCAGATTTCATTTTCCTGGGCTCCAAAATCAATGTAGACAGTGACTGCAGCCATGAAATGAAAAGACACTTGCTCCCTAGAAGAATAGTTACGACAAACCTAGACAGTATATTAAAAAGCAGAGACATCACTTTCCCAACAAAGGTCTGTATAGTCAAAACTATGGTTTGTCCAGTAGTCATGGATGGATGTGAGAGTTGGACCATAAAGAAGACTGAGTGACAAAGAATTGACACTTTTGAACTTTGGTGTTGGAGAAGACTCTTGAGTCCCTTGGACTGCAAGGACACCAAACCAGTCAATCCTAAAGGAAATCAACCCTGAATATTCATTGGAATGACTGATGCTGAAGCTGAAACTCCAATATGCTGGCCACCTGATGTGAAGAGCTGACTGATTGGAAAAGCCCATGATACTGGGAAAGATTGAAGGTGGGAAGAGAAGGGGATGACAGAGCATGAGGTGGTGGGATGGCATCACTGACTCAATGGACCTGACTTTGAGCAAATTCAGAGAGAGAGTGACAGACAAGAGAAGCCTGGGGTGCTGCGGTTCATGGGGTTACAAAGAATCAGATAGGACTTAGCAACTGAACAACAACAAAGAAAAGGAAAAGCTGATATTCTTACTGATTAGAAATAGACTATGATAACCATATATATAAAATATTAATTTCATTCTAAGAAATCTATCATAACAAACAACCATTCAGTCCTTGTTCGGTTATTCAACACTTTTGCAGCACTGTATATGTATTTAAAGTTATTAGTCATTAGTCACTTAAAGATATCTTCAAACTTTTATCCTTCTTACATTTAGAGTGTCAAATATTTTAATCTTCAAATTGCCTATATTAAAATAACAATTAAAGGGAATTCTCTGGCAGTCCAATGGTTAGGACGCTGTGCTTTCAAGGCCAAGGGCCCAGGTTCAGTCACTGGCCAGGGAACTAAAATCCCCAAAGATACGTGGCATGTCCCCCCAAAAAAGTAATTTAAAGAAATAATTTTATAAATGAATTCAATTAAAAATTCTAAACTTCATTAGGTTCTTTCTAAAAAAAAATTTAAATAATCAAAATACATGTTTAAGAAATCAAATAGTTTTGAAAGGCTAACATGGAAAAGAATAGCCTGGGCCTCATCTCCCTTCTCTCCATCTCTCATCCCTGTTTCCAAGAAGCAAACACTTCAACTATGTAAAGCTATTTTTTCCATTAGCAATGTCCACTTTTCTAAATAATACATATTAATGTGTAGATATATCATTTACATATTTTAAATATCTCTTGACTGTTGTTAAGAGAGAGTTCGATTTTGTCAGTTAGGATGCCTCAACTTCTAGTAATGCCAATCCCACTTGGTTTAAGAATTAAGAAGTACACAGATTCCTGCTGGAAGCCAGCGTAAGGAATTCCACCCGTGACAAGGTCATGAGGAAGGAAGCCTGACAAAACGCAAGGACGTGATCAGGCTTTAGGGGTTCTCCCTGGAATTTCCTGAGCATGTACCCCAAAAAACCAAAAATCTGCTGGCTTTTGTATTCTGCTCTTTTGATATTTTCTGGAAAAAGTCAAATCAGGGCTTTAGTCTTCTGCATTTGAAAGGGATGTTTCAGTTAAATCCCTCTGATAGCTCTCTAGTTTGCCTAACAGGTTTCCTGGACCTCTTACAGCTTGTGAATTGCTTACAGCCCCCCAACCACGAGAGGCACAAAGCTTAAAAGCATCTTAAAGATACAGAGCCTTTTCTAGAGAGTTAAAAATCATATTGGTGACGGGTTTTCACTATTGATTCAATGATTGCTGCCAGACCTCCATATTCTTTATCTTTTAGGCACCTGGGAGGATGTTGATCAATATAAACGGGATATGAAGAAAGATGTATAGTAGTTTTGATGTTAGCAATGCTAGATTTTTGAGTTAACTTTTTTTTTGTTGTGAATCACTGTACTCCTTTCACTTGTTATAAATTGCTGTATCTTTGCTGTGTAAAAATGTAACTTTATTTAGTGTTTTTCTGAGAGTAGCACCAGACTTTCGGAAGATCAACACAAACAAGACTTTTGGTTGACAAACCTTATCAGAAAAGGACTGTAAAATGTTAATTGGCCCTGTTGACCAGAAGATGATGTAAATACCTAAGATTTGTGTATACAACTAGGTATATAGAGAGAAAAGCCTGGTTTTGATAAAAATCTGGGCTGCTAACGCTGCATAACTTTGTGCCACCCATTGATCTCCATGTATTATCAAAAGTATAAAAAGCCTTCTAAACAATAAAGGATGGACCAGTTTCTCAGACTAGTCTCTCAGCCTAGTTTCTTGGGAATCTGGCTCCCCCCGTGTCTCTCTCTCTCTCTTTTTCTCCCTCTCTTTCCTTCTCCTCTTTACGCTAATTTCAGGCTGAATTCCCATCTGGAGCAGAGCGGCTCACCACATCTACTTACTTGCCCTGGCTTTTAAAACCTGTGAGAAAGGGAGCCTAAGGCGGGGCACCCTTCGATATTCAAGTGGGCGCCAGTGGCCCAACGTAGATGGTGCAAGCTTCTTGTCTGGAACTTTATTGGCCTTCCCCATAAGCCAAGTTATTCAGCCTTCTTTTTCCACTTAATTTTCCTACTACAATATTTCTCCCTAATCTAATCTTATAATCTTATGCTAATAAATAAATAAGTTTTTCCCTCGCCAATGCCATCCCCGCTTCAAATTCCCTGGATCCACCGGGGCTAGACCCCGGCAGATTCCCACAGTTAGAAGTCCAGAGTTTGTAGTCAACCTGAGTCAGCTTTCATTCAGTGGCTCCAGCTCCAGTGCTGTGTGATTCCCTCAGTTCCATTCTCCTCTGGGTGATGTCTCCATCCTTAGACTGCTTCTCTGGTGGTGGCAAAACCCCAGTTAACAGTTTCTGGTTTCACACTGACACACCCAAAATCCAGAGAAAGAGGTTCATTCTCTGATCTTTCACATTGGAACAAGGAAATCTCTCTTTTTTTTTTTTTCTCCTGAATTCCTAGATAGTTCTGGGCTTCCCTGGTGGCTCAGACGGTAAAGAATCCACCCACAATGTGGGAGATATGGGTTGGATCCCTGGGTTGGGAAGATACCCTGAAGAAGGGCATGGCAACCCACTCCAGTATTCTTGTCTGGAGAATCCCATGGACAGAGGAGCGTGGCAGGCTACAGTCCATGAAGTCACAAAGAGTGGGACATGACTGAGGGACTAAGTGCAGATAAGACAGTTTTACATTAGTACTACAAACTGGGTCACAGCTCATTCCTGAATCATCCCCTATGGCCTAGGGAATGTCATGAATGTATTGGCTAACACCTGCCCATCTATAAATTTATTAGAGTGGCAAGGGGAATTAGGTTACATGAGTCAATTAGGATTAACTGGATCCACTTTTAAAGTTGAATTACATGACCACTAGGCAATGGGGGAAAGGTGGAATGGACGTTGAAGGACAACAATGACTTTCGCTGTAGGCATTTAGTATTCACATGCCACTCCTACCCCAAAGACACTGAATTACAGCATCATATTTATTTAAAACAGTGTTAACTTTATGATGATTCTGGAAAAGATGGCAATAAGAGTCCTAGGATTTTACATCCTTTCTGTAGAACTTTTAGCTTTTAACTGTAACATTTTAGTTGCTTTAAAAAATTGTACAAAACTTACTGTCCACATATCCTTTACTTTTCCAAATTTTTCACTGTAGCAGAGTAATAGGGAACTTTACCTTCTAGTAGGGGAGAAAGGAAAAGGCAAGTAAGACAAGTAAAACGAAGAAATTGTAAATCATGATCATTGCTATGAAGAAAACAAACAAGATAACTAGAAAAGTCACTGAGGAAGTCTCCTTTAGAGTATGTTGTTTAGAAAACCGCTCTTAAGGAAGTGAGAGACCTGAAGGATAATGCATAGCCTGCATGAGGATAGCTGAAAGAAGGAGAACAGGCCTAGAAACAACCAGACCAAAAGCCTGCGAGTGGAAAAGAATTTGGCAGGCGCTGAGGACAGAGAGGAGGCCAAGTGACTGGAACGTAATGAGTATGGGGGAGAGAAATGGGGGGTCTGGAGACTCTGGAGAGCTAGACTGAAGTGAGATCATGCAAGCTCTTGGAAGACCATGGAAAGGAGGCTGGCCTTTTCTGAAAGGGTATTAAACAGTAGAGTGATATGGTTTGTTTTACGGTCTTTTTTTTTTAAATTTTTTTTTAAATTTTATTTTTTTACTTTACAATACTGTATTGGTTTTGCCATACATTGACATGAATCCACCACAGGTGTACATGAGTTCCCAACCCTGAACCCCCCTCCCACCACCCTCCCCATATCAACTCTCTGGGTCATCCCAGTGCAGCAGCCCCAAGCATCCTGTATCCTGTATCAAACCTAGACTAGTGATTCGTTTCTTGTATGATAGTATACATGTTTCAATGCCATTCTCCCAAATCATCCCACCCTCTCCCTCTCCCTCAGAGTCCAAAAGACTGTTCTTTACATCTGTGTCTCTTTTTCTGTCTCACATACAGGGTTATCATTACCATCTTTCTAAATTCCATATATATGTGTTAGTATACTGTATTGGTGTTTTTCTTTCTGGCTTACTTCACTCTGTATAATTGGCTCCAGTTTCATCCACCTCATTAGAATGGATTCAAATGTATTCTTTTTAATGGCTGAGGAATACTCCATTGTGCATATGTACCACAGCTTTCTTATCCATTCATCTGCTGATAGACATCTAGGTTGCTTCCATGTCCTGGCTATTATAAACAGTGCTGCGATGAACATTGGGGTACATGTGTCTCTTTCAATTCTGGTTTCCTTGGTGTGTATGCCCAGAAGTGGGATTGCTGGGTCATAAGGCAGTTCTATTCGCAATTTTTTAAGGAATCTCCACACTGTTCTCCATAGTGGCTGTACTAGTTTGCATTCCCACCAACAGTGTAAGAGGGTTCCCTTTTCTCTACACTCTCTCCAGCATTTATTGCTTGTAGACTTTTGGATCGCAGTATGGACACCTTATCTTTGACAAAGGGGGCAAGGATATACAATGGATTAAAGACAATCTCTTTAACAAGTGGTGCTGGGAAAACTGGTCAACCACTTGTAAAAGAATGAAACTAGATCACTTTCTAACACCGCACACAAAAATAAACTCAAAATGGATTAAAGATCTAAATGTAAGACTAGAAACTATAAAACTCCTAGAGGAGAACATAGGCAAAACACTCTCCGACACAAATCACAGCAGGATCCTCTATGATCCACCTCCCAGAATACTGGAAATAAAAGCAAAAATAAACAAATGGGATCTAACTAAAACTAAAAGCTTCTGCACAACAAAGGAAACTATAAGTGAGGTGAAAAGATAGCCTTTGGAATGGGAGAAAATAATAGCAAATGAAGCAACTGACAAACAACTAATCTCAAAAATATACAAGCAACTTATGCAGCTTAATTCCAGAAAAATAAATGACCCAATCAAAAAATGGGCCAAAGAACTAAATAGACATTTCTCCAAAGAAGACACATGGATGGCTAACAAACACATGAAAAGATGCTCAACATCACTCGAGAAATGCAAATTAAGACCACAATGAGGTACCATTTCACACCAGTCAGAATGTTTTATGTTCTTAAAGAACACTCTGGTTGCTATACTGAGAGTGGATGGAAGGATGGCGGCAGGGTAAGGCAGCAGTGAAAGTAGGGAAAACAAGCAGGATACTGTGGCCACTCTTTCTCTTTGTGATTCTACTGGAGTGTACTTTTTGTTCTATAAAGACAGTTTTTAAAAAAAGAAGTTTGAACAGTTTTGAAAATTTCTATTCAGCCTTAAGTATTAATGTACTGTCATCTAAAATTAAATGTTTATTGAACTATGAAGACCTGTAGGACATCAAACTTGAAGTACTCACACTTATTTTTCCTTCCATTCAAATATATATCTATTAGTCTTTGCTAATGATTTCAGACAAATCATGTAGGCTCACTTTTTCTGAAAGTTTTGCTACTGATACATATGAATCGATAGTTTCATGCAATTTTTATCTACATTTGTTTAATTAAAGGGATATTAACTGCTCAGAGGAAAAAAATAGGTGAACCACAGTAACAAGTGATACCAAGAAATCACAGAATCAAATTGATTTCTAATTTTTTTTGAAAAAAGCCTTTATTATAACTGTTACACCAAGTCTCCAAACACTTCAAATTTCAGGTTGAAAAATTAAAATCTACCAAGAATTTAAAATATGAAAAGAGAGAAGCTTCTAGCTAAATAAAGCACTTTCTCAAATTTATAATTTATTACAAAAATTAGCATAAATGAAAATAAACACTTTTTAAAAGTTGGTGAGTGCTCACTCGTACTCCTGAAATCACATCAGATTCCTTGCTGTTCAACAAACAGAATAAGTATACTCTAGCCTTGTGATTTTTTTTCCTCATTCTTCTACATGGTGGAATATCTCTGCCCCTGAAACCTATCTGCAAGTCTCTCTTTACTTCAGATGGTGGCTCACATCTATTACCGTATCAGAGAAGTGCTCTGTGACTCTGTTTAAAGCACCATTTCCATCACCCTCTATCCCCCTCTCTCTCTATATATATATTGTATATATATATTTTTTCTTCATAGCTTGTACCACTATTAGGTATACCATATGTTTATTTTCTGGCTCCCCTCACAGGAATATAAGCTCCAAACAATGTGAGGACTATTTCTGGTTGTTGTGGATTGCCATATCTCAAAACACTTAAAACAGAAGGCAAAAAACACAGATGTTCAACACATAGTTGTTGAATAATAGTGTGTCCTTTTCAAACTAAGCCCTGCATTCTTAACATTAATTGAATCTAGGTTGTCTTAAACTCATAATGATTCAGCTGTATCATTTTAAAGTGAAGACTTTCTTTGCTCCTGTATGATGAATTTCAGGGCTGGGGCACCAGGTCCCAGCCCAGTCCTCCTTGTCTCCAAAATATATGCTCCTTAGAAGCTAATGTTATCAGCTCTGCCACAGGTCAGTCCTCTCTAGCTCTTCATGTCAGTTGCTCTCTTATTTATTATCAACTTTAGTTCCTGTTTACTATCATGTTTTCCCTTTTCAAGACAACATTTGGTCATTTTCATTGACTTTAAAAAAAACATGCAGATGATCCATCCAAAAGCATACTCAATTTTGTGTCAGCGGGTTTTTTTGGTTTTGTTTTTGGTTTATCTCTAGCACTTCTTTTTGATTCTTTATGATTTCCACTCTCTGCTTCAATTACCCATGTGTTCTTCCATGGTGTCTATTTTACTAGTCAGAGCAGTTAGTATACTAAACCCAGTTGTTTTAAATTCCCATTCTGGTAATTCCAACATCTTTGCCATGTCTGGGTTTGATGCTCTTTCTCTTCAAATTACATTTTTTGCCTCTTGACATAACTGGTAATTTTCCATTGATAGCTGGATATGTTGTATTAGGTAAAAGAAACTGCAGTAAGTAGATCTTTAGCAATGTGGCAGTGATGTGGGGGAGGCGAGGGGAAGCATTCTACAGTTCTATGCTTAGGTATCAGTCTTTCAGTGAGTCTATGCCTTCAGACTGTACTTCCTAGTGTTTCTCAGGTTCTTCTTTTTTCTGCCTTCTTAGGTGGGACAGGATGGCTAGAGTGCGCTGGAGTTGGGTATTTTCCTCACCCTATGTCAGGTAGGCTCTGATAATATCCTAGGAGACTGGGCTCTAGTTAACTAGTTTCCCCAAGGACAGGCATTCTTTAGACCAGAGTGCTCTGAGATATTTCAGAATGGGCCCTTTTCCTCCTGCTGGAAGCTCAGGAAGATTTTTTGTCAGATATTTACTGCGGGGACTCCTGGAGGTAAATTTTTACCATTTTGTCTTCCGTACCCTCCATGACTGAGTTCCCTGAAGTTTTTTAACTCTTTAAGAGTTGTCTGCACTGAGCTTCCAGCAATTCACAATTATAGTTCAGATTTTCATCTCCTGGATGGTTCCCACAGTAGTTTATGCTCATCTCTACTTAGGTAAACTGTAACTACCAAAATTCTCCAAGCTGGGGACAGAGATCTGTCCTGAGTCCTCCCTACACTTACAGACCCAAGAAAAGTTGTTGATTTTTAACTCCGTTAAGACAAAGTGAAAACTTGTAAGCTCTTTACGTGCAGAACCAGAAAAAAACGTAATTCTTTAACTTCCTCGCCTCCAAAGACTATTACATAGCTTCAATTCATATCAGACTAACCCTAGACAATGTAAGCCCTGATAACTGCACTACCCGTGAAATGTCAGTTTGGGGCATCTTATTCAGTCCACCGCCTCACTTTATACTGGCAATAAGCCTTTGGCCTCTGAGAGATGTCCAGTCCACTGATGCCCCACCTCCCACACCCCCACTCCTTTTTAATTATCTGTGTTTACTCCCATGTTTGCCCAGCTTGGATTTCAAGGCTCATCATTATATTCATTCTTTTTCAAGCACAATAACTGCCTTGGCTCCCATGTCTCTGTCTGTTGAATTCACTTAACAAAACCCCAAACCTTCTTGAACTCAATTTGGTTCTTTGTGCAGAAAACCAAGCAACTTACAGAAACAGTACAATTAGCTGAATGACTTCTTTTTAAATTCATAAACACAGACTGCAAATTAGCACTCAAGACAAGCTGGCAATCCTACTGTGCTTCCTTAGGAAGTTCATGTTCACATTTTCTAAGGTAAAAATCTCATTTTCCCCCCTGTTATGTCAAACTCCTTTACTCTGCCTATTTGAAGTTGATGATCCTACTTCATAATTCATTATGAATACAGAAACTATGAGAGGATTTACTTCATATTCATTCCAACAAATACTCTCACTTCTCTGTATCTGTACTCAGCTTCTTAGCCTTTTTTTCCATTCAAAATTGAAAGAGTGTCATTTTTCCTATTATGGGCAATTCTACCTCTTAATACCTATAGTTTCTTTTCTTCTCAATATTTTGCTTCTTCAGTTATTCCATTTGACTACTGCTACTCCTGCTAAGTCGCTTGTCGTGTCCGACTCTGTGCGACCCCATAGATGGCAGCCCACCAGGCTCCTCCACCCATAGGATTCTCCAGGCAAGAGTACTTGAGGAAAGAGTGGCTTGCCATTGCCTTCTCCAAAAGAGCTGATGAGCTTTTACTTAAAACCAACACACTGTATGGTACATTTTTGGAAAAAAAAAAAAAAAAGTTCAAAGATGGGAAGATCCATTAAATCAATTTTTCCTTCTCTGCTTATTATTCATGCCAGTCTGCCAATGTATATTAGTATGTCCTACTTAAAAAAAAAATCCTTCTGATTTCCTCCATCCATCACACCTCTCTGACCTTTTCACAGCAAAGGTTACACATACACACATTTACACAATTTTTACAACAAAAAATAGCATTCCTCTCTCCCACTTCTCTATGCCCAACTATCTTCAATATTTATAGCAGTTTTATATGTCTCATTTCCAAATGACATGCTTGTATTGCTATTTATCAATGAATGGTAAATGAGGATCTCAAATGTTCTTTTTAACACTCCTAGTTTATCTTGTTTCCATCATGTCTACATCTCCGAAGCTAGTCCTCTAATTTTAACAGCCATTATACTTAGAGTAGGCTTCTAAGTGGACAGCTAGAGTGTGGAGAGTCACTCTTGCTACTACTACTATGCATTTTCTACACAGCAACTAGAACAATCTTGTTGAAAGCAAATCAGATTATGCTATTCTCTGGTATGAAAAACTTTCAATGGCATTCGGTCATGTTTGGGATTAAAAGTCAAATGCTTTCCATGCCTACAAAGCTCTAGATCAATGGAAGTCCCTTGATTGTCTCTTTAATCTCAGGGTCAACCCAGCTTCAACTATGCTTCAGTTATATTCACCTCCTTCAGTTCTTCACATGTAACAAACTCTTCCTTACCATAGGGTCTTCGGACTTGTTTTCCTTCCTACTCTTCTCATAGTTCTTGCCACAGTACACCCCACCTTACTCTTTCACTTATAGCTTGAAGAGCCTTCTCTGACTACCCATTGCTCTTTCCATCTAAGCATGTCTTTCTTTACTCTGATATTACACTATTTCTCCTTAATAAAATCCGTCCCAATTTGTGAGCTTGTTTCCTCACTCATCTCTCTTCTCCCCCTTTCCCAAACTAGAATGTCAATTCCAAGTAAGAAACCCCTTGTTCACCTTGACACTATTTTCCATATAACTAGCCCTAGGATAGATATATAAAGATCATATAAGAAATACTTCAATTAATTCTGGAGTCTGCAGACTAAATATAAATTTAACTAGCTAGCTAAAGTATATATTGTCCCCAGTAGGAATGAGACAGAAAACTGTTGTTTAGTCACTAAGCTGTGTCTGCCTGTTGTGACCCCATGGACTGTAGTCCTCCAGGTTCCCTGCCCATGGGGTTTCACAAGCAAGGATACTGGAGTGGGTTGCCATTTCCTTCTCCAGAGGATCTTCCTGGCCCAGGGATCTAACCCAGGTCTCCTGCATTGACAGATGGGTTCTTTTCTGCTGAGTCATGTAAAGATGTGAGAGTTGGAACATCTAAAGAAGGCTGAGTGCTGAAGAAATGATGCTTTTGAACTGCGGAGCTGCAGAAAACTTTAAGGGTCCCTTGGACAGCAAGGATATCAAATCAGTCAACCCTAAAGGAAATCAACTCTACATGCTCATTGGAAGGTCTAATGCTAAAGCTGAAGCTCCTTACTTTGGCCCCCTGATGTGAAGAGCTGACTCATAGAAAAGATCCTGATGCTGGGAAAGATTGAAGGGAGGAGGAAAAGGGGATGACAGAGGAGATGGTTGGATGGCATCACTCACTCAAAGTCCAGGAGATGGTGAAGGACAGGGAAGACTAGTGTGCTGCAGTCCATGGGGTTGCAAAGAGCTGAACACAATTCAGTGGCTGAACACCATCAACAGAAGTCCTTGTAAACAAGAGCCCCTTGAAATCTTATAAGGCATGAGCTAAGTAACCCACCACCAAGTCAGTCATTTGAAAATCTGTCTGTACCCAATTTGAATTCTCTTGTACTGAGTCTTCCAGGGCCACTCTTGACAAGGGACACTATGATTCTTCATTTGGTGTAAGGATACCCACTTCTAGCCGGTGCAGAATCTTTTGCACTGGAAAACAGGCGTTTGAGGGTAGTAGTCTTGCGGTTCCCTGGTGGCTCACATAATAAAGAATCCGCCTGCAATGTGGGAGACCTGGGTTCAGTTCCTGAGTTGGGAAGATCCCCTGGAGGAGGGTATGGCAGCCCATTCCAGCATTCTTGCCTGGAGAGTCCCCATGGACAGAGGAGCCTCGTGGGCTATAGTCCCTAAGGCTGCAAAGAGTGGGACATGACTGAGCGACCAAGCACTACACAGTCTGTGGGCTGAGTCTCCTTTGGGATTTTATGGCATGCAACTGCTCTACTGAAGAGGAGTGCCTGCTAATTTTCTTTTATGGAGATTCCTTTCATATTTAGCTAGTGTGGAAGACTTTAGTGGGTCCGGTTTCTCCTTGTCAATTCTTCTGGACTTCTGTTTCTTAGCAACAGTTGAGAGACTGTCCACCCCACTGTTCTCTGCTTTAGCCTCAAAGCAAACAAGAAAATAGGCAAGGCAGTTTGCACTCTGCCATTCAGTAATATACCCAGACACATACTGCAATCCAATCCTAGCAGCTAATGATAGGCAATGCAAAGGATCACCACACTTTTGTGAGGCCTAACAGGGGATTGGAACTGGAAAATGTTTTGCAGGAAGCTGAGGAACTGGAGTCCTTAATATCACTTATTCTTCCATGATAGTCCTATTCCTAAAACTTCATTTTCTGGTATTCTAGTGTTAGAAACAGGTGGGAAGAATTTATGTTGTAATTCAATGAGCCCCTTCAGTCATTTCTTGATCTGGTTGTATATTCTCAGACCAAAGGCAAATTGACTTCTAATAATTTGCTAAATTTGGCACAAGTCAACTCCAATCTACTTTCATCTAGGAATTTTTTTTTGGAATTCTTTTCAAATATACTTTTCAAAACTCCACACATAGAAAGCAATGCACCAATGTGTTTTATATTTGGCTACCAAGATCTCTGTGCCCTACAACAGTGACTGTATTAGTCTGAGTTCTAAGACAATACCGGAGAAAGCCTGGCTAAAAGATTCACTGCTGCGTAACAGCATCTTAAGGCAGGAAAGTCTCTATTGCCTGCAGCCCTATCTCGATTCTCTCAGTTTCAGTCTCTCTGAGCTTTGCTCTTTGCATTCCCATTCACAGTCAGATTAGAACGGGATTCTTTCCGTTGCAACTGGCTGATCCACTTGCGCAAACATGACATTTTATTATAAGAATAAATTATGACAAATATTTCAAAGATAAGGAGCAGATTCCTCTTCACAAGGGACTACGATCAGGAACTGGAAAATGATCAGGAATCAAAGCAGCTATTAGGTCTGACATGTCAGCACTGCTTCATGAAAACACAGACTGGAATCAAACTGCCTGGGTTTTATTTTAGCTTCAAAAAAGAGAGAGAGAAAAGGAAATAAAAATATTTCATTTACTTCTCAGTTTCTTTACCTGTAGAGAACATAACTTTGATTCTCCACATGCTGCTCCCAAAGTAGCCCTGGCCTAATTTTATGTTTCTCAGGAAAAGATCAGCTGTCTGATACTTTCTCAATCCCAATTTTAAATTCTCAGAACAATCTGATTGGTTCAGATAGGGTTCAGCTGTTCACCCTAGCTAACGCTAGGATAGTGTTACTACAAAACATTTTGAAACCTAAATGATATAAAGGGAAGAAGCAATTACCTTAGGACACAACTTGCTAAAAGATGCACACAGTTAGTGGAGATAAAGTACAGATGCTCAGAGACACAGTTCAAAGTATGATGACTTGATGCTGAGAGGCTGTGTCTTTTCAAGGAAGGAGTTTAGAAGTGCCACTCTTGCTGCTCAGGGTACATGCCACCTGCTGTAACAGCTCACTGAAAAACAAATGCTGAATGCTATTTTCACTTTTTGTGTTCTTTTGTAAAAACAAAAATCCTCCTTGGATTTCTTTTGCTTAATGAAAACAGGTACCAAGGTACGTTTTTCATAAAAGTGAAATGGCATCAAGTGAACTTTCGGAAAGCAGGGGATTCCTGTACATATATATATAGCTGCTGAGGCCCACCCTGAATGTCTGTGGCTATTTCTCAGTAGCGGGGGATCATGAACCAAGCCTAAACTTTTTAAGAATTTTTTTTATACTTCTCCCAACTCATCCTCTGTTCTTCCAGTTACAAAAATTCCCAATGTAAGGGCCTTGCCTTAAGTCACATAGTAATAATGAAGCTGTGCTACAAAACTAGGTCTAATTTCAAATTCAAAACTTATTTTCACTAACAGTGCACTAGAGTTGTTTTTACCTATTGAGAACTTGTTAGGTAGCCAACCCTGTGTTTAACCAAGTGTTTAAGATATAACACTTCAAGTAGTTCAAAATTAGGTTTCCTTATTTTTTTTTCATAATTGATTTTTTAAAATTGGGGTACATCACATGTAAAGTTCACAAAATTTAAGTATTCAGCTTGATCAACTTCATATGTATGCTATCATTTAACAACCAGTAAGATCAAGATCCAGAACATTTCCATCATTTTATAAGGCTCTCTTGAGCCCCTTCTAAGTCAATACCTATGCCTAGAGAAATAACTACTATCTTGACTTCTATCATCATGAATTAGTTTTCTTTGCCCTTGAGTTTCATATAAATGGAATTATACAATATGAATTGGTTTTTGTCTATTTCTTTTAACAAATACCTATGAGATCCACCCATGTTATAGTGTGTAGCAGTTTATTCTGTTTTATTGCTGGGTAGTATTCCATTGTACAAATATACTTCACTTTATTCCTGTTTGAGGCCATAATGAATCAAACTACTATGAACATCCCTATATATGTAGAAATCTGCACTTATTTTCTTGGATATACACTCAGAAGAGAAATTGCTGAATTATAGTCCTAAATTCAACTGTAACAAAGTTACAGTATTCATAAAATATATCAATTTCCCAAAGTGACTACAATCAATTTATACACCCAACAGCAGTAAGAGTTTCAGCTGGACTTTTTTTAAAAAGCAAAATAATGCTATCAGTCTATTGTGCCAGTCACACTGCTTAGTTCTACAAACGTATTTTATTTGAGGCTCTTTTGTTGCTGATTATAAGCAAGGCTAAGCTGTTAGGTATAGCTAGGTTGTCAGGTAGATCCTTCTTCATTACCATTCTTACTAAACCACAGGCCCCACCTGTTAAGATTTTACAGTAAGTCTTCTACACAGGAACAAGTTTTGAGAGTGTATATTTTAAGTCCAATTTGTTAAATTCAACAGAGTTAGCTGAGGTACCCAACTAACACAACTGGCTATAGAGTACTGTACTAATAGGTTTATAATAGCTTTCACACACACACACATTAAAAAAACAAGCAAAAAATAAAACATTTTGAACCTTACAGCACAGTACCTTGAAAAGTAGTACAGAACACCAGCTGGCATGCAGGGACAGGTGTCAAGTGAAGAGGCAAGAAGAGTTACTGCAGGAGGGAGAAATGAGGTGGGAGACACCAGAGCTGAAGGATCGTCAGCACCAACAGACGGAGGGCGAGCTGCAACTTCACCCACGCCTGATGTTGATGGAGCACACCTTCGCATCTTTGAAGGTTTGCAACTTGGAAGGTTCATATGTAGAGGATTTAATGGCACTAAAAAAATAACTACGTGGCTTGCTATCCTATTTTATAGCAGGGTTTCTCAACAGTGACGCTATAGTCATTTTGGGCCAGTTAATTTTTGATGTGGGGGGTTGTCCACTCCGTTGCAGTATCTTCAGCAGTATTGCTGGCCTCTACCCAGTGTATAGCAGCAGCACCAAATCCCTTCCCCATTCCGTGTGACTACCAAAAATGTTTCCATATTTTGCCAAATGTCCCCAGAGACGCAAAATCTCCCGCCCTATTAATGATCACTGTTTTGAAAATAAGCGACTGACCTCTCTGCACTTCATCTAAAATAAATGTTGAGTCAATGCAATATCAACAAGATGATGTGTTTTTTAAATGCCAATGACACACTAGATTAACATTTAAAAAAGTAAACTTTTAAAGAATGCATATGCCTAGCCCCCTCCTCAGAACAATGGAATGGAATCCCTTGAAGTAGTACTTGAGTAATTTTGTCATGAATCTCCTATGGTGATTCTAAATTTTAGCACAGTTGAGAACCACTTTCTTAACAGATTACTTTCCCCATGAATATATGCTTTAAAATATATTTCCATCAACTTTTCAAACACTAGTAGAGCATGAGGCATGTATTTGAGGAGTAGAAGGCTCACAGAAACTCTCAAATCCTAGCAATTAGGTTACTGACAGCCCATAACCATAAACAGTGGTATCTAATGTTGTTTCTGATTGAAAAAATAAAATCCTTTTCCTGAATCACTTTTAAAATAATGTAATTTCTTTCTGAATGATTATGTGGTAATCCCTCCAGCTAATTCTTGTAGCTAACTCATATATTCAATCTTTCTCTGATGAGGACATTTTCCATCGTGTCTGAAACACTCTAAATCTCTTACCTAAAAAAAAAAAAAAAATCATGAAAACGAGGAAAAAAAAAAATCATATTCCCTTGCAAGCCAAAGTCAAATCATCTGAAAGAGAAATTGAGGTTCACTTTTGCATTTATCACATTCTACTCCAGTCTGGCTTCTAGGCTTATTATGCTGATAAAATGTTAATAGTTCTTGCTAAGGTAACTGATGACTGCCATGGTAACAAATCCAGTGGATACTGTTCTGGTCTTATTTCACATCACGTCTCAACAGCACTGGACACTATTCACCACTCCTTCCTGAAGCATTTAGGCCTTTGTCCTCCATTGCACACCCTTCTGACATCTGCAACTCTTTATCCAGCTAATATTCCTCTACCTAGCCAAAAATTAACTGAAGTTCTTCATTATACACTCCAAGGCTGACTTCCAAGCCGAGTTCACGTACATTAAAGATTTTATCTACCCTCTACATACTTAACAGTTTCTGTTTTCAGTCCAGATCTCCTCCTCAGGTCCAGACTTCTATTGAAAAGCTTCTTGGATGACTTAAAAAGACAGGAGAAACTCAATTCTAAACCAAATCATCTCCACACATACCCATTTCTAAACATCCTGCTATTCAACTCCATTCTACTGTATGTACAGCTTCTCTCCTTCCCCAACACAGAATCCTAAATGCATCAACAAATCCTATGGACACTTTCTCCCAAATCTACTCTCTCTTCTTCCACACTATTACTCTGGTTCATTAAAGTTACTTCTAACCTTTTAGACTCCTAATTCAAGAATATTGTGTCTGCTTTGATCTGTCTTTAATGTTTTTTTTGGAATTTACAGTTAAATTTTTCAATTTGCAAATCCCATCATTACCACCCAGTTTACAATCCTTCAAATGTTTATTCCAAGGAAAGAATTCACTTCTTTCCCCAGCCTTTGGGCACTTAAATGCCCTGGTCCCCATGAGCTTCATTTTCCTGTTATCGCTCCAGCAGTACCGTATTTCTTGTAGACCCCTAGAGCAACAAGGTGTCATCCAAATCAGAATACTTCTGAAATTAAAAAAAAAAGGTCTATCCTTGGCGATAAGGAATCAGAGCAAGACCCAGTTTCCCCCTCAAATCAGTCTCTCCCATCAGGAAGCTTCCACAAGCCTCTTATCCTTATCCATCAGAGGGAAGACAGAATGAAAACCACAATCACAGAAAACTAATCAAACTGATCACATGGACCACAGCCTTGTCTAACTCAATGAAACTATGTGCCATGCCATGTGGGGCCACCCAAGACGGATGGGTCATGGTGGAGAGTTCTGACAAAATGTAGTTAACTGGAGAAGGGAATGGCGAAACACTTCAGTATTCTTGCCTTGACAACTCCATGAACAGTATGAAAAGGCAAAAAGATAGGACACTGAAAGATGAACCTACCAGCTTGGTAGGTGCCCAATAAGCTACTGGAGAGCAGTGGAGAAATAACTCCAGAAAGAATGAAGTGACAGAACCAAAGCAAAAACACCCAGTTGTGGATGTGACTGGAAGTAAAGCCTGATGCTGTAAACAACAGCAACATTGCACAGGAACCTGGAATGTTAGGTTCATGAATCAAGGTAAATTGGAAGTGGTCAAACAGGAGAGGGCAAGAGTGAACATCGACATTTTAGGAAAAAGTGAACTAAACTGGACTGGAATGTGTGAATTTAACTCAGGTGACTATTATATCTACTACTGTGGGCAAGAATCCCTTAAAAGAAATGGAGTAGCCATCATAGTCAACAAGAGAGTCCAAAATGCAGTACTTGGACACAGTCTCAAAAATGACAGAGAGGTCTCTGTTTGTTTCCAAGGCAAACCATTCAACAACACAGTAATCCAAGTCTATGCCCCAACTAGTAATGCTGAAGAAGTTAAAAGTTGAACGGTTCAATGAAGACCTACAAAGACCTTCTAGAACTAACACCGAAAAGAGATGTTCTTTTCATTATTGGGGACTGGAATGAAAAGCAGGAAATCAAAAGATAGCTGGAGTAACAGCCAAATTTGGCCTTGGAGTGCAAAACAAAGCATGGCAAAGGCTAATAGTTTTGCCAAAAGGACACACTGGTCATAGCAAACACCCTCTTCCAACAACACAAGAGAAGACTCTACACATGGACATCACCAGATGCTCAGTACCAAAATCAGTGATTGTATTCTTTGCAGCCAAAGATGGAGCTCTGTCCAGTCAGCAAAAACAAGACTGGGAGCTGACTGTGGCTCAGATTATGAACTCCTTATTGCCAAATTCAGACTTAAATTGAAGAAAGTAGGGAAAATGGCGAGACCATTCAGGTATGACCTAAATCAAATCCCTTACAATTATACAGTGGAAATGACAAACAGATTTAAAGGATTAGATCTGATAGAGTGCCTGAAGAATTACGGGCGGAGGTTCATGACATTCTACAGGAGGCAGTGATCAAGAAAAACACCAATACAGTATACTAACACATATATATGGAATTTAGGAAGATGGCAATGACGACCCTGTATGCAAGACAGGAAAAAAAGACACAGATGTGTATAACGGACTTTTGGACTCAGAGGGAGAGGGAGAGGGTGGGATGATTTGGGAGAATGGGAATTCTAACATGTATACTATCATGTAAGAATTGAATCGCCAGTCCATGTCTGACGTAGGGTGCAGCATGCTTGGGGCTGGTGCATGGGGATGACCCAGAGAGATGTTGTGGGGAGGGAGGTGGGAGGGGGGGTCATGTTTGGGAACGCATGTAAGAATTAAAGATTTTAAAATTAAAAAAATAAATTTAAAAAAAAAAAGATCATCCCCAAAGAAAAGAAACTCAAAAAGGCAAAATGGTTATCTGAGGAGGCCTTACAAATAGCTGAGAAAAGAAGAGAAGCAAAAGGCAAAGGAGAAAAGGAAAGATATACCCATCTGAATGCAGAGTTCCAAAGAATAGCAGGGAGAGATAAGAAAGCCTTCCTCAGTAATCAATACAAAGAAATAGAGGAAAAGAACAGAATGGGAAAGACTAGAGATCTCTTCAAGAAAATTAGAGATACCAAGGGAACATTTCATGTAAAGATGGACACAATAAAGGACAGAAATGACGTGGACCTAACAGAAGCAAAAGATACTAAGTGGCAAGAATACAAAGAATTGTACAAAACAGATCTTCATGACCCAGATAACCACGATGGTGTGATCACTCACATAGAGCCGGAAATCCTGGAATGAAAAGTCAAATGGGTCTTAGGAATCATCATTACAAACAAAGCTAGTGGAAGTGATGGAATTCCAGTTGAGCTATTACAAATCCTAAAAGATGATGCTGTGAAAGTGCTGCATTCGCCAGCAAATTTAGAAAACTCAGCAGTGGCCACAGGACTGGAAAAGGTCAGTTTTAATCCCAAATAAAGGCAATGCCAAAGAATGTTCAAACAATCACACAATTGCACTCATCTCACATGCAAGTAATGCTCAAAATTCTCCAATCTAGGCTTCGACAGTACTTGAACAGTGAAGGAAGTTCAAGCTCGATTTAGAAAAGGAAGAGGCACCAGAGATTAAATTGCCAACATCCATTGGATCATTGAAAAAGAGAGTTCCAAAAAAATGTCTATTTTTGCTTTATTGACTATGCCAAAGCCTTTGACTGTGTGGAGCACAAGAAACTGTGGAAAATTCTGAGACAGGAATACCAGACCACCTTACCTGTCCCCTGAGAAATCTGTATGCAGGTCAAGAAGCAAGAGTTAGAACTGGACATGGAACAACAGATTGGCTCCACATTGGTAAAGGAGTACATCAAGGCTGTATAGTGTCACTCTCCTTATTTAACCTAAATGCAGAGTACATCACATGAAATGCCAACCTGGATGAAGCACAAGCTGGAATCAAGATTGCTGGGAGAAACATCAATAACCTCAGATATGCAGATGACACCACCCTTATGGTAGAAAGTGAAGAACTGAAGAGCCTCTTGAAGAAAGAAAAGTGAAAAAGTTGTCTTAAAACTCAGAAAGCTAAGACCATGGCATCTGGTCCCACCACTTCATGGCAAATAGATGGGGAAACAATGGAAACAGTGAGAGACTTTATTTTCTTGGGCTCCAAAATCACTGCAGATGGTGGCCGCAGCCATGAAATTAAAAGATGCTTGCTCCTTGGAAGAAAATCTATGACCAAGCTAGACAGCATACTAAAAAGCAGAGACATTACTTTGCCAACAAAGGTCTGTCTCATCAAAGCTACTTTTTTTTTCCAGGAGTCATGGATGTGAGTGTTGGGACTATAAGGAAAGCTGAGTGCCAAAGAATTGATACTTTTGAACTGTGCTCCTTGGACTGCATGGATATCCAACCAGTTGTTCCTAAGGGAAATCAGTCCTTAATATTCATTGGAAGGATTGATGCTGAAACTCCAGTACTTTCACTACCTGATGCAAAGAACTAATTGGAAAAGACCCTGACGCTGGCAAAGATTGAAGGCAGAAGGGGATGACAGAGGGTGAGCTGGTTGGATGGCATCACTGACTCAATGGACCTGAGCTTGAGTAGGCTTTGGGAGTTGGTTATGGACAGGGAAGCCTGGAGTGCTACAGTCCATGGGGTCACAAAAAGTTGGACCCGATTAAGCAGCTGAACTGATCCTTTGCAGACTGGGATAGTATGTAGAAACCATCCCTCTGGCCCCAGAATTTTTTGCCACGTTACCTTTACCTGTTATGAAGCTCTTCACTTCCCTTTTATCTAATTCACATTAAATACATAAGTTCTCAAACCATGTCACTTCCTTTTCAGACTAGGGTTCTGCATTATGAATTTTCATGGCCCTATATGTTTCTTCATACCATTTTTCTGAGTTATGATCTCCAAGCCTGATTGTTTCTTGCACTAGACGTTAACTCTTGAGTGTCTGTTTCTGCTCTATTATAACCCTCCTTCCCTGTTCCTGCAGAATGCCTGGTATGCAACACAGTGAATGAATGTCAATATAATGTGATGGGGACAGGAGCTCACACTGTAGTATGGAAGCAACTGTTTATTTCAATATAATGATACGGTATACCTACAGAATACAAAATTTTAATGTCCTAAAAGGGAGGTGAGAGAGCTGCATTACATTTCTCATAGGGTACTGGCACAATTGGACAGGGTACTCAACAGCTACTACTGTTTTATTTACACCTAAAATAAACTGATTCATAAGACAGAGGAACTACATTCATTTATGAGACTAATACCTTCCCAATAACCTGAAGAAACGTGTGGCTAGAATATTAGTGTCTCCCAGGTATAATGGGATGCAATGCTGGAATCAGACTGTGAAGGAAGTAATTAAAATATTATGTATGCAAATACATGTGCTATTAAGTAGTGGGGATTAAGCAGAAAAGCTGAACAACAACATATATGAGGTAAAATGGACAGTATACAAAGGATTTGGCAGAGAGGAAGGAATGATACCTTCAGCTCAGTTCAGTTGCTCAGTCGTGTCCAACTCTTTGAGACCCCATGAATCGCAGCACGCCAGGCCTCCCTGTCCATCACCAACTCCCGGAGTTCACGCAGACTCCTGTCCATCAAGTCAGTGATGCCATCCAGCTATCTCATCCTCTGTCATCCCCTTCTCCTCCTGCCCCCAATCTCTCCCAGCATCAGAGTCTTTTCCAATGAGTCAACTCTTGGCATGAGGTGGCCAAAGTACTGGAGTTTCAGCCTTAGCATCATTCCTTTCAAAGAAATCCCAGGGCTGATCTCCTTCAGAATGGACTGGTTGGATCTCCTTGCAGTCCAAGGGACTCTCAAGAGTCTTCTCCAACACCACAGTTCAAAAGCATCAATTCTTTGGCGTTCAGTCCAACTCTCACATCCATACATGACCACTGGGAAAACCATATACTTGACTAGACGGCTTTGTTGGCAAAGTAGTCTCTGCTTTTCAATATGCTATCTAGGTCGGTCATACCTTTCCTTCCAAGGAATAAGCGTCTTTTCATGGCTGCAGTCACCATCTGCAGTGATTTTGGAGCCCAAACAAATAAAGTCTGACACTGTTTTCACTGTTTCCCCATCTATTTCCCATGAAGTGATGGGACCAGATGCCATGATCTTTGTTTTCTGAATGTTGAGCTTTAAGCCAACTTTTTCACTCTCCTCTTTCACTTTCATCAAGAGGCTTTTTTTTAGTTCCTCTTCACTTTCTGCCGTAAGGGTGGTGTCATCTGCCTATCTGAGGTTATTGATATTTCTCCCGGCAATCTTGAGTCCAGCTTGTGCTTCTTCTAGCCCAGCGTTTCTCATGATGTACTCTGCTATAAGTAAGGAGGGTGACAATATACAGCCTTGAAGTCCTCCTTTTCCTATCTGGAACCAGTCTGTTGTTCCATGTCCAGTTCTGTTGCTTCCTGACCTGCCTATTATCGAGGCACTAATCTGATATTCTGAAGCTAGCTACTTAACTCCCTCCCACCAGCACCTCTGCACACTTAAATTTTTAAGTAGAATCATTGTATCCACTTCAATACCTATTTTATAGTTACTTCTTAGTGTCATCTCCAAGAATTTCACATCTGAAATTTAACTATGATTTTTAAAATTTATTGGTAAAATTTCCAAATACAGTGGCCATCAACAAGGTGGGCAAGCTGCTGATTATCAGAACAATCTAGTTTTTCTAACTACTACTTAGAACCTAGAAATTGTACATTTCAGAAAGGACAGCTTGACATGTGTAACTAAGAAAAACCTCGAAAGGTGACTGACTCCTGTCCGTGCCCAACACTGGGAACCATGGCTCCTCTCCTCTGATTTTTATGATCAGGGAAACAGAAAATGTCCAATAAATTTTCATTATGAGGCGGTTTAGGATTTCATGGGTTCTGTTTATGGAGGACTTTGTAAACTTAAGTATCATATTTGGAGGGCTCTTTCTGTTTGGCAAGAACCTGGGGAACAATGTCCTAGATTAAGATTCTAGGGTATTTTAATACTGTCCTGACTGTTTTAGCAGCTTCTTGTACACAATCTTCTAAGCAACAAGAACAAGTCTGGCATGCAAAACATTAACTGAAAAGCAAGAATGGTCATTGTCTTTATGCTGTGCGTATCATAACTCTGGTAAGTGGCTTTCAATCTATTCCCATCTAAGGATACCCACTGGTAACTAGTCCTAGCAGAGCATAACAGAATTAAGAACCTACAAAGTGCTGTCCTAGATTGTGTAATATTCTTTCCAAAGAATATGCAATTTCCCAAATGGAAGATCAGACAATAACAATGACCTTCTGTTAGTGTTCGTTCCTCAATCGTGTTGTGGACTCCTTGCAACCCCATAGACTGTAGCCCACCAGGCTCCTCTGTCTATGGAATTCTCCAGGCAAGAATGCTGGGTAGCGATTCTCTTCTCCAGGGAATCTTCTCAACCCAGGGAATGAACCTGGGCTCCTGCATTGTAGACAGATTCTTTACCGTCTGAGCCACTAGGGAAGCCAAAGACCTTCTGGTTGATACTATTTTCGGATTTTTGCTAGTCAGGTGCTCAGATTATTTACTGTTGTCTATTGTTTTTAGTACCAAAAGGGAGACACACCATTTGCTTAAACAAAGTGAAACAGAACTTACTGTATAGAAAAAATGTACTTTTGTCTTATTTATCAACTGGCTTTAAAAAAAAAAAACTGTTTCAGTTTTCCACTTACCTTGTATTTCTCCACAGTCTCAACAATCATTGTAAAATTCTGTGGAGTCATAAAGTATATTATGATTTTACCACAAACATAAATCTCCAAGGTTCAGTATTTTATTACAAATTTGGCAAGGTTTTTTTTTCCTGCAAAAAATGTGCCTCGAAATTATATGAAGCATATCATATTCAAATGGCAACTCAGTAGTTTAAAAAGGTTTGACATGTACTTTCAACAAACATATAAAACTCCATACAGTAATCACTTTTTGTAAGACAACAATAAAATGCAGTATGGTTAAACTTGAAAACTTTTATTATCTGAACCACACTCATTACAAAATTCTGCGATGTTTTCTCAGGCTTTTATTTTTTACTTACCACTCTAGTAATCCAATAAAGAAATTAGTTTGAGAAACTGAAAGTTCCTATTAAGGCCCCTTTATCAAATTTTTAAAGCATGATACTAAAAATTAGGACTTAGTTCCTATTTCCAGGGAATTCGGAGGTGGAGATTTGCACGATCTTATTCCTCATAACATTACAGCAATTTAACTATCAAGCAAAAAAAAAAAAACCAGATCATTTTGCAATCTATAGTGGTGTTTCATTTTGTCACATTATTCACTGACCACACATTTTTTTCCCCCGAGTAGACTCTATGTACCTGTTTGCCTTCCAATACTCTGCAAGGGTAAATATACCTTTCCACATAATAAATATGCATTTGGTGTTATGTTTGAATATCTTCTTGAAGGTTGTGAACCAAACTGTTTAAATAGCAGACGAAAACTGCAGTACTTCCCATGTATGAAAACAATTATTTTAGGAAGCAGATACCGCCAGTTCACTCATCTGACTTGGAGGGCAGGTCTTTACATCAAATCAAGTAACTGAAGAATGGGATATTAGAAAGTTTCAAAAATTATCATTCACCTGGAATGAGTCAAGACTGATCTGCGGGCGAGAAAAATAATGGAGCGTAAAAGAAGTCCAACTTTAAAACAGCTGGAGCGGAACACTACTACTGAGCTTGAAGTGTTTCTCTGGGCAGATTTATAAAGGGGTGGGGGCAGGGTAACGGAGGCCCGCAGTTACAGTTACGAAAGAAACCGCCAACTAAATTGCAGTTACATTAACCTGAAACAGTTGCCAACGTCTCTCGTTGCACTTTTTTTTTTTTTTAATGTAGCGATTCGGCGGCGCACCCTCCAGTACCCCGCCCTCCAGGGAGCCGACCTGGAGGTTTTTTTCCTGAATAAGGCACATAGGTTATACTACGAATGATTCCGGAAGGATCACAGGGGGTGGACAACTAGGTCTGTTTCCCTCAGCCTCCTCAGGTGCCTGGTTTCCCCTCCACCCCCGCCCCCGAGGGAGCCTTTGTCTCAGGGCAACTAAGCCTAGGGAGCGGCGGGAGGAGACCACAGTTGCCCAACAGTTGGGTTCCCAGGCTGCCTCGTGTGACGCAGCGCCCCCACCTCCGCCCCTTAGGGCGGGCGCTCAGAACCGGCGGCCGGCTGAGGCCCGGGCGACCGGACCCCACTCCTGCCCCCGTCCCCGCGAGTCCGCCAGCCTGCTCCGTCTTCAGCATCTGCCCACCTTCCCCCCTCATCCCCACCACGCTTCCCTAGTTCTTTCTCGGCCTCTTGTTTCCAGACGTCCTCACGCAACCGTCCGGAGTGACCGGAGTGTCCATACCCGCGGGGAGCGAGCCTGCAGCTCCCACTTCCCGGACTTCAACTCCGGGACCGCTGAGGTAGGCAGCCCCAAGCCCGGGATCAGCGGCCCATCGCGGTCGCCAGAGTCCGGCAGCCTCTGCGCGACCGGCGTGCGCGCTCCCAGCACGGCGCGCGCGCGCGCCCTCCGCTCTCCGCCCCAGTTACAGAACCAATCGGCTTCTGCTTAAGCTCCCCGCCCCGCTCCCCAACCACGGCTCCAGGACGTAGCCCCGCCTACCTCCGCGCGCGCGCACGCGCCAGCCAGCCAGCCGGTTGAGTTCGGCGTGCGCGTGCCCGCCCGCCCTCCCGCCTCGCGCCCGGTGGGGAAGGGGAGTGAGCAGAGTCGCTTACGTCGCGGGGAGGCGGAGGCGACGGCGACCTCGGTGGCGGCGGCGGCGGCGGCGGCGGCTACGACGGAGACGGTTGCGCTCGCTCTCTCGGCGTCATGGCGGCGGCCGGGAGCCGATAAGCGGCAAGAGTGGGCGCGCGCGCGTGGCCGCGGGGAAGACGGTCGCTGCTTACTTGTCGCTTTCGCTGGCCCTCGCAGTTGTTCGGTGCTTCGATAATGAATTGATTGTTGGAGCCGCTCTGCAGGGGGATCGCGGCGCGTCGGAGCCGGCCGCCGGGGCTTTCCCTTTCCCTCCGTGTCCTTCCCCTTCCCCCTCTTCCCTCCTCGCGGACTGCTGCTTTACCGCCGCACCGCCCCCCCCAACAGCCCACACACGCCCCGGAGCCCCGAGGACGCTGACCGCGGGGCCCGGGCGCCGGGGAGGCCGCCTCTCCAGTCGGCTCCTTCCGCCCCGCCAAGCCTGCACGCCCTGCCGGTAAGAAAGGGGCGGCGGGCGGGTCGGGATGTGGCAGGGAGGGAGGGACGGGAGCTGGCCCGGCCGAGGGCCGAGGCGGGGGGGAGGGTGCCCGGGCGGCGGCGGCCCAGCGGGCCGGGACGCCGTGGGCACAGGCCCGAGGGGCGCCCGCGAGGGCCGGCGGAGCGGGCCGGGCGCGCAGGGGGGCGTGTGAGCGGCGAGCGCAGGCCGGCGCCGCCGAGCGCGCATCCTCCGGGCCGGCCGGGCGGGCGGACACGCGGCTGGCGGTCGAGGCGTGAGTGGCGCGGCCGGCCGGGGCGTGGGTCCGGCCGCCACCCCCGGGGCTCTTTCCCGGCACGTGGGGAACGGGCTCGGCGGGGGGAGGGGACCCGGCCCGAGCGCGCCCGGCAGGACGCGGGCCGGGCGTGTGGGAAGTTTGAGGCGGGAAGGGGGAGACCCCGGGACCAGCATGAGGGGTGAGGGGTTTGGGGGTGCGCCCCGGGGTCGGGGGTGGCGCAGGCTGAAGGGAGCCGAGCGGCGGCGGACAGCGCAGGGAGGGAGGTTTCCAGGCTCCGCTCGAGTGCCGCTTGGAAAACTTAGCCGGAGGAAAGCGGCCGTGGAGAGGCCGGGGCGGAGGACGGGCGCCGCGGCGAGGGCGACGGGCTGAGGGGAAGCGGCGGCGTCGCGCCGTGTGGAGGGCCGGCGGGGGCCGTGGGCGCCGGGGAGCCTCAGGGAGCGTGCAGGGTCTCGGCGTGTGGACTCGACCGCGCAAAAAGGAAGACGAGGAGGAAAAAGGAAGTTAGAAAGTACTAGAGAAAAGCCATTTTGAGGAGGGCAAACGTGAAAGGTGAAAAGGAAAAAAGGAAAAGTGAACTTTAGTTTTTCCTCAGCGAAGAGAGACTTTTGGGAAAGAGAGGCAGTTTGCTAGAGTGCCCAGATTTTTTTTTTTTTTTTTAAAGACCTGATCGTTTTAATAGGGAAGCTCTCTGGCCCGGTGGCCTTCATCTTTAACGTGAGGAACGAGTGTTGCGTGAAATAATTTTTTTTTTTTTTTTTGGGAGGGGTGGTTAACAGTTTGCTGCCAAGTCGACGGGACTGTAGTCCCTGGGGAATGAAAAAAAACCGAGATCTCAATGCAGAGTTTGCGGTGATCGAGTTGGCAGCAGCCTGTTTCCCCTTCTTTTTTTTTTTTTTTCTTCTTGCGGAATGGAAATAATCGTAGGAGTCAGTTCTGTGTGCTGATGTCGGAGGGACAGCTCTGCTCGCAGTCGCCCGTCTCGGTCGGTACTTTCTGGCTGGGGAAGGATCTGACGTCTCCTTCCCCCCCGCTTCTTCCTCTCCCTCCCCTGCCGGAGATCTCCTTTGTTTATTCGTGGTTGGCTTGTAGGTGACTCTCCAGTGTTGTGCTGGTATTTTGAAAGGTGGAAATGTTGGCTCTTTAGTCTGCGATTTCTGCTCCGTACCCTTTTACTTAAAAAAAAAAAAAAATCATAGTGTTTATCCTATACCTTTTTTTTCCCTCCAGTAGAATCTCTGCACGTCCGAACTGGATACAGTAACCGCCCCCCCCCCCCGCCCCCGCCACTCCTTTTTTTTGTTTGACCAAGTATCTGTCAAGACTCCGTTTTTCTGTTTTTGGAACTTAGGTATATGTTACCTACTACCACTCTGCTTTAGTTATTTGGCCATAATGTGTGTTGTATACTGTACACACACAGTTGCAGTTGGGCTGAAAGTTCTGTCACTCCCCAAGCATTTTCATTTCTTCTGTCAAAAACAAGCAGTGGTGTGCTCAATTCTAATAAGTAGTCAAGAATGTAGTTAATAGAAGCCTAGGTAGTTTGAGAAAAAGATCCCTACCCCTTCCTTGCCACATCCAATCTAATTGGCCTCAGTATATTGGTATAAATTCTAAATAGACTTCTTCAGTGTTTTTCTCTACAGGCAATTTTCTTCTCACTGATTTTTTTTTTTTTTTTTAGGTGAGTCAAAAAGGGTCCTAGGAAACCTGTGAATGTTGAAGAAAATTCATCTGTGAATTTTTAATATTCAAAGAGGAGTCAGTATTTATACTCATCTTTTAAACTGGGAAGATTTATATTTTATTTTAAAACTTCTTGATATTTACAATGAATGGACACAGTGATGAAGAAAGTGTTAGAAACAGTAGTGGAGAATCAAGGTAAGCATGTTATTACCAAGTATTTATTATGACAACAATTTAAAATTTATGTGACTGTAATTTTTAGCTTTTCTAATAGGTGGCAGAGTTTTCAGATCAGATTCACTCTTAACTTTCCACACAGTAAAAAAGTTTCTAATAAATGATGCTTTGTTGAAAATACAGATTTTAACTTTTTCCCATTGAGATACACAAAGGAAACTTTAGGTGTAGAAAGACTGGGATACTTAAATTTCTTTGAAGGTTTATATTATTTGGTTTAATAACTGAAACTAGAGCAAGTAAAAGAAGACATTTAAATTGATTTGACTATTATCTGCACTTTCCAAATAAAAGCAATAAGAATTTCTTTACTTATTTTTTTCTGGCTTTTTGTCTTCTATATGTGTGCTGTCCAGTGTAATAGTCAGTACCCATATGTGGCTATTTAAATTTAAAAATTACAAAATGTTTCAAAATTCAGTACTAAGTCACATTAAACACACTTCAAGTGCCAAATAGTCACACATGGCTAGTGGCTACTGAGATGGAGAGACCAGAATAGAAGACATTCCTATCACTGCAAAGGTTGTTTTGAACATTTCTGACCTGTATATTTGTTAAAGTGTTGCTGGAGCCCTCCCCCCCCATTATTTTTTCAAACTTGAGTGTTGATTATGAATGAATGAGTTAAGAATTCTTATTTGGGCCATGTCTTTGCAAAGAGGAGAGGATTTATCAGAGTAAGCTACCTTAAGCTATTTTGCAAAAGTCTTCAAATGCAAAAGTCTTTAAAATTCTTCTGTAGTGCCCAAATTTTACTGGCTATGTTTATAATGCAATCCATGTAGTTATATAGACTTATCATATAGGTAGATCAAGAATGTGGACATTGGGGTCAGACTGCCTGATTATTTACCCAGTTGTACTTATTAGCTTTGTGAATTACGACAGATTTTTTAACCTCTGAAGCTTTGGGTTTTGTACTTAATAGGCATTATAGTATTATTTATCTTATTTAAAGTTGACGATTAAGTGAGATGCTGTATTTAAAGGTCTTAAAAATACTTCCTGATATAAAGAGCGCTCTGTATTAGCATAACCTTTTTATAACATAAAATAGTACATAACTGAAACATTAATTAATGGAGAAATGTGAAGGACAAGGAACAGGAAAGCCTTGGCAGTTAAGAGGGCTTCAGAAAAATGTTGGATAGAAAATAAAGCAGTGGTATATGTATTTGACCTGAGGCTTGGGGTTTTCTGGTTATGCTGGGTGTACTTTATCACAATCTGAACAGGCAGATTGTTTGAATAACAGGAACATCATAGAAAAAAAAAAGGAGCAGTTATGGAAAGCAGAATTATTTAGTAGGACAAGTATTGGTCTTAGGAGTTAACACACCCTGAGTTGACAGTCTCTGTGCTAACTTAAGTTCTCTGAATGATTTCTGAACTGCAAAATAAGGAGAGTTGAATGGAATACTTCAACATTTTGAAGTATCATTCTGCTACTTAATATACAAAGTATTTAACAATGTAGTGTAACTGGAAGCACCAGAGTTGAGGGGTTAAAGTAGAAAACCTTTGAATTTCAGCTTTGATTCAAATCTCTACAGGTGAATTCACTGTAGTAAGTGAATAGGAGAGTCACATTGTCTACATTCTCTTATTCATTAGTGAACAATGAAATGGTTAATAGGTAGAAGTTTCTAGAGGAAACACAGGAGCCTAACTACCCATGAAATAGGAAATAAGACTCTTGAGAGTAAATTTTCTAGTTGAGTATGTAGAGAGATCACATACTTAACACATACTGAACCCTTGCCTCTTCTGTGTATTTTGCTGTGTAATTTTCTGTGTATTTTGCTGCTGCATGTAAAGCAAATGGGGAGTAGTAAATAAAATTTGATGTTGTAGAGATGAAAAAAGTTAAACCCTGTAAAGTCAAATTTACTTTAAGGAATTTTTGCAGTGCATACTCATTTTAAATAATCGCAAAGTATATTCTCTAATTATCCCAAATCATTATTTCTACCATATAAGTTTTATGTACTTCTGAGAATTGTGGCTGTCAAGTTATCTAGTTGTTGCAGCTAACTGCCATGGTGTTTCTCAGCAGAAGGGAGGCCTGCCTGTTTTCCTTCCATTTTCCTCCCTAGTGCTGTTATGTCACTTTGCTTTGCTTTACTGTTGCTACTAAGTCTCAGCGCCCCCACACCAAAAGTTTTCATAACAAGGCAGTACAGAGGAGGGAGATTGTGCCTAGTTAAGAGTGATGAGGTGAACTTTATAGATACAGGGAGTTTCTTGCAAAAAACAAAAGTTACCGTAACTGTGAATATTAATATAAAGTGATGAAGGGAGAAATATTTTTGCTTTTAAAGTCAATATATGTTATACAGTTTGATTGTTATTGGCTGGAAGTTTTCACATGTATTTTTGCTTCAGAGTTCCTCTTTTCCTTTGTGGAAATTTATGAAATGAAGTAGAATTAAGCAAGAAGTTGTTTGGCATTTTTAGTTGGTATAATTAACTTTCTACTCAGAAGTGTTTGCCTCTTTTCATGTGAAAACCTTTCTGTAACCATTGACAGAAAGGAAGAAGAATACACAGGAGAATGTCTGTTTGGCTATGTTATAACTGACAGTTTTGAAACTTATTTACGAAGAAATGTGGGTCAGGATGCACCTGCACCTCAGTTTCAAGTTAGGGCAAAGTTTGTTGTATAACTGAAGTTAAGCTTTCTGAAGATAACTATTGAAAGATTTCAAAGCATCAGTTCTCAGCTGTGTGGATTTGTTGTTATTTGGAATGAAATTTTTCAAATCCTGGTTAGACATTTTTATCTTAAGGTTATCTATAATGGTGATTTGCTCCACAGATAGATTTGTGGGTAAAGACTAGAAATATATAGTTACATTTTGCTGATTTTTGGATGATTGATAAATGTTTAATACTCAGAAGAATTTCTCTGCTTGCCTACAGATTAGGTTTTCAATAATGTAAAGCTGTTCATGTAAATTTGAGGATTTATTTTAATTACTTTATATAGTATGCTCATATAAAATTGTTACAGAGTGAAGGAAATTTTGGTGATATGTTATAATGGTCTTAACTACTTAGAATTGATCCAGAGCGGATGACCTGATTCTAAAATAATTCTTTTTTTTTTAAATTGTATTTATTTGTTATTTTCGGCTGCACTGGGTCTTTGCTGCTGTGTGCAGGCCTTCTCTAGTTGTGGTGAGTGGAGGCTACTCTCATGCTGTGTGCAGGCTTCTCATTGTGTTGGCATCTCTTGTTGTGGAGTATGGGCTCCAGGACGTGCAGGCTTCAGCAGCTGTGGCGCGTGGGCTCGGTAGCTGTGGTGCACAGGTTTAGTTGCCCCTCAGCACTTGGAATCTTCCCTGACCAGGGATGGAACCCGCGTGCCCTGTATTTGCAGGTGGATTCTTAACCATTGGACCATCAGGGAACTCCAAGAATTCTTTTCCTTGATATAGTGTACCTTTTTATAGCATTCACAGTGTTTGACTTAATGAACTTAATAAATATGTTTTAAATGTATATGTGTGTACACTTTACATTAGAGGAACTCTGTTACAATTAAATTTCCTTGGCTTATTCAAAATATTTTCATTGTTTTATGCTTCAAGAATCTTTGGATCTCAACTTTTAAAAGTGTTTCCTCAGTAGGAAATATGATCAATGGAAATATTTTAAGTGAAAATCTCAGTTTTAAAAATTCAGAGTCTCTCAAAGACTTTTTAGAGGCTTTGAGAAAAAAGACAGGTTAGTCTAAATGACCTGTTAAATTTAAAGAACACCAAGTCAAAGTTAATTTGAACACAAGGCCACCTATCTCACCAAGTATCTGTTAGTGTCTTAATAAAGACACCTATGGGATGCCATTTTTGTAAGCATTGCTTTTATGTATACACAGAAAGATTTCTTGCCATTAAAATAAGTTTTCGTAAATGAATTTGAATAATTTTTAAAGGCAATAAAATGGTGTTTCCTAAGCTTACTTTGAAGTTATCTCAGTGTTTTTTAAAAGGATCAGTTTATTCTTAAATTTCAAAAGTTTGTGCAAAGAAGCATTTTAAGGAAGACAGGAAAATGTGCAATCACAAACTCAGAATGGTTTGCAATCGTTGCGTTAAACTGGTTTTTGACATTAACTATGATGTCATTAATTGGGCTTCTCTAGTGGCTCAGTGGTAAAGAATCCACCTGCCAATGCAGGAGACACTGGTTCAGTCCTTGGGTCAGGAAGATCCCCTGGAGAAGGAAGTGGCAACCCACTCCAGATTTCTTGCCTGGGAAATCGCATGGACAGAGGAGCCTGGCCGGGCTGCAGTCCATGGAGTCACAAAAGACTTGGACATGACTTAGCACCAAACAACATTAATTATAGGAAAGTATGACTGTTTTATGTCTCTCTCTCTTTTTTTGCTAATCCCTGTTTCTTCATTCAGTATGTATATTTTTTTCTCCATCTTTTCCTATTAGTTTTTTTTCCCCCTCATGTGTCTGGTATGAGGGAAATCTAGGGTACCATGTAGCATTAGTTGTTAATACATGCTGTTGAATCTCAGATCACCTCAGGTCATTTCGTAGGCTTTGAAAATTCAAACTGTTAGGAGCTTTGGTAACGTGTTTCTCTCTCCTCAAACAGAATTGACAGAACTTCTAAGGTTGTGGTTAATCTATATTACTTTAATGTATTTAGACTAATTTTTAATTGGCAAAGATAAGAGAATTGTATGTGATTTGATTTTCAGTGATGTTACTTTTATTCTCATTGGTGTGAGATAATGTAGGAGCAAATACTGATGTGTAGTTGTCCCTTTTTTATGCTCCTTAAGTCATTGCTTGTTTAAGATATTGGTGACTTGTAGGTTATAGTTGGTACAGTTCTCTGTTGAAAAATATGAGTATTTGTGGTGACGATATAAAGAATTGTTGGAGAAAACTTTTTTTACATTTTTTATGAAAAAGTTTAAAACATTACAGAAGTAGAAAAGTTACAGTTCCAGTTGTGGGTCTTGGTCTAGCAGCATTGACATCACCTGGGAGCTTGTTTTTAATGTTCAGCCTTGGGCCCCATCCCAGACCTACTGAATCAGAATTTCTTTTTAACAAGATTCCCTGGTGATTTGTATTTATATTAAGTTTGTATGTATTATAGATGAAGCTGTTTGCATGGAGTCATTTACCACCTTGTTACTTGTTAGTGTTGATGTTATTACACATGCTTCTTGTTTTCTCAGAACCCCCAGATAGCTGTGTTATAAGCCATGCAAGCAAGAAGCAGGGTACATTTCATTTCTCTAGAAGCAACAATAATGGCAGCTGATAACTGTTGAGCTGTACTCTGACTGAGCCATGGTGCATGTACACAGTGTGTCACATGAGTCTATCCTGCCTCATCCTTCACTTTAAAGTCTTAAAACAAAACCCAGCAACTATTAACTGAATTCCGGACTTTAGTTGGATTTTATTGGTTTTTCGATTAATGCCTTCTTTTTATTCCAGGATTCAATCCAGGATACCATGTTGCATTTAGTTGTTAACTTTCCCCAATGTTCTTTCATCTGTGAAGGTTTCTAAGTCTTTCCTTGATTTTTTCTATCAGTCTTGAGAACTACTGGCCAGGTATCCTGTAGAATGTCCCCCAATTTGAATTTCCCTGATTTTTTTGTTAGGTTAAAAGGTTAAAATAGGGTTATCAGTTACCAGCTTTTAGAGAGAGTGTCAGTGGAGATGAGATTATCTGCTTGTCACATTACATGGGGAGCATAATATCCACTTATTATTACTGATGATATCACTTGGCCAAGATAGTGTTTGCCAGGTTTCTTCACTATAAAGTTACTGTTTTTCCCTTTCCATTCTATATTCTCTGGAAGTAAGTCACTATGTCTAGCCCACTCTCAAGGGATGTGGTGATTGATTGGGTGGGTAAGAATTAAGTTCTGCCTCCTCCTGGAAGGGAGTGTCTGCTGTGCTTAGTTGGGTCTGACTCTGTGCGACCCCATAGGAGTAGCTTACCAGGCTCCTGTGTCCCTGGGATTCTCCTGGCAAGAATACTGCAGTGGGTTGCCATGCCCTCATCACGGGATCTTCCCAACCCAGGGATCGAACCCAGGTCTCCGACGTTGCAGACAGATTCTTTAAGCCACCAAGGAGGGAGTATCTACTATCTGCCTAATATTAAATGGAATTCTTCTATAAAGAAGTAATTTCTCTCTCATTAATTCCGTTATCCACTTATATAACCATGGACATGTATATTTTATACTTTGAATTATAATCCAGTAAGTATCTTACTGCTCAAATTATTTTAGCCTTGCCTTTTGGAAATGCTTTCAAGTTGTCTTCTGTATTCATTTTATACCCTCCTATTCTTTTATCCTAGAATCAGCCATTTCCCCAAAGAGCCCTGATTCCTTTTTATTGGAGAAGAGGATCTTAGAAACCACGATTTGGGTGCTGAGTTGCTTCTCAGGTGTCACTGCTTCTAGGCCCTCTCAGTAGACAGAGCAGACAGAGCTAGGTTATATCAATCCATGTATGTTTATGTATGTTAAACCATGTGTGTTTATAGTTGCTTCTATATCTGTTCATCTGTGTGCATAGTAAGATAAACATGAATTAGAACTGTTGTCTCCAACTCTGATCCTTTACACAGGAGTCATCCTAACCCTCTTTCCTTGTACCTTTGTAACTTCCATCTGTAGTCAAAACCTTGCTCCCACTGTCTACCATCCACTATGCATACACTCCAACCTTAGTATACGAATGAAGTACTGAATAGTATTTTTAGGCCATACCCCAGAAGAAGCAAATTTACCAGGCAAAATGCAATATCTTGTGTACGGTTCCTATTGTATGTAGCCTTACGGTTTCAAGTCAGAGCACTGTTTTCCAAACTTATTATTCAAGTTAGCTTTGTTCTTGTTTATCCCCTTCAGTGGGCTTTCCATGTGGCTCAGCTGGTAAAGAATTCAGTTGCAATGCAGGAGACCTGGATTCGATCCCTGGGTTGGGAAGATCCCCTGGAGAAGGGAAAGGCTACCCACTCCAGGATTCTGGCCTGGAGAATTCTGTGGACTGTATAGTCCATGGGGTCACAGAGTCCGACACAACTGTGCAACCTTCACTTTCATCCCCTTCAGTGAGGTTATGTCATAAATTTGTAATAAAGTTAGAGTTATCAGTTTATATTTCATCCTCAATTACATGGGTTTCTGTTTTAAACTTGTATGTGTTACATTTACTCTGTGATGTATAGTTTTATGGGTTTTGACAAATGGACAGAATCATTTATCCTCCACCCCAGTACTGTACAGAATGATACCTTCACCCTAAAAGTTGCCCTGTGTGTCTGAGGTCTACTGAATCAGAAATTTCAATTAAATTCCTAAGGAGATGTATGGGCATATCAAATTTATATGCAAAGATATGAAACTGTTTAGAGTCATTTAGTATCTTGCCATGTTTTGAAATTAAAAATTAAGTTGAAAGATTTTATTCCATTAAGTAACAATGGAATGAAGTGAAGTGAAGTGAAAGTCACTCAGTTGTGGCCACTCTTGGTGACCCTATGCATGGACTGTGCAGTCCATGGAATTCTCCAGGCCAGAATACTTTAGTGGGCAGCTTTTCCCTTCCCCAGGGGATTTCCTCAACCCAGGGATCGAACCCAGGTCTCCTGCATTGCAGGTGGATTCTTTACCAGCTGAGCCACCAGGGAAGCCCAGTAGCCATGTTTAAATACACAATCAAGACTCAGACTCATGGTGTGGTATAGGCATGCAAGTGAGGTAAAAGAAAAAGAAATTGGGCAAATTACTGGAGTGAGGAGATGGGCTGTATGGGAAGTTTTTATGGAGTTTTGAAACTTCTGTAATCTTAACAGTAACAAGAAATGCTGTGATTTGAAAAGGAAAGAAGAACAAATGGTGTCTATTAAGTAAGGTGAAGAGGAAGGTTTTCACAAGGATCAGGGTCCCCCCAATAAAGAAGTGCAAGTTCCCTAGAATAGAGAATGTGTTGGATATCTTAGCTTTCAGTTCTTTACCCTGAGGTTTGTTTATTGCCACACTGAATTTTTTGTATAGTTTAGTCCCGAGTGGAAGGAGGATAAAAGGAAGCCTAGTTGAATAAACACTACATGTATTAAGAGACATTCATGAGGAGGGACTATATTTTCCAGGTGGATGAACTGGTTAGACCTACTGGTTTCAGACTCTAGATATCTCTTGTAGCAGAGTTAAGTTCTTACGTTTTAATGACTTAGAAAATAGCTGTTTATAATTACGAATATATTATCTATCATTGTGATATGAGGTGACTGCTTGGAAGCCAACTTTAAATAAATGTTTAACTGAATTTGAAAGTTTTTTTGCTTTGGATAGGTTGAGATCTCGGTGATTGAGGTTAAAATGCAGAGACACATAGTTCTGGCTAAGCAGTACTGGCTTATGGGATCCACTGTTGACAGTGCCAGAGCTGTGGCATAAAGCACAAATGCGGTGGAGAGCTCTTTCCTTAATGAAAACCATTCTCATTAGCTATTTCACATCTCTCCTGTTACTGCTTTTAGAAATACAGTTCTCTACTCAGATAGTTAATTAGTTTGGATTATTGAGCAACTATGTGATGGATACCAAAAGATGCTAAAATTTGAGATTTTTTTCCCAAAGCTTAAAGTTGAGAAAGAGACAGAACGTTTGAGTTGGGTATGGTAAATACAAGGAGAGTTTGCAGCTCTTCAAGGAGACAGGGAAGTTTGATCATAAAACAAATGGTTCATCTGTATATCATCAAGCCCAATATCAGAATGAAGTTTTGTGGGTTTTGTTTGTTTTTGAGTTCTCATTTAAAACCCTGGTAGACTTAAATTTTATGCCATGTTAAAAGTCTTTGTAATGTGACTTTTATGGTGGTAAAGGTGTTTTGACACTCTGGCAGAAAGCGAAGAGTAATTTTTTATACCCAGGAAATACAGTATTACAAGGCAATACATTATGCTGAAGAACTTTTATGTAAAGAAATGGGGCTGATGAAAAACAGTGGGATTAGTCTAAATTCCTGCAGAGAAGATGGTTCTTGTTTCTGTGCTCTGTGTGTGCTCAGTCGTTCTTTGACTCTTTGTGACTCCCATGGACTGTAGCCCACCAGGCTCCTCTGTTGCTGGGATTTCCCAAGAAAGAATACTGGAATGTGTTGCCATTTCCTTCTCCAATAAATATCATTAAGTTTTGTCTACTGGTTATAATTATAAAAATAGGAGGGTTTTATCATATCATTAATATTATAACACATTTCATATGTGTTTTGTGAAACTATTGTTTAGTAACCTTGACATCTATGTATACATAGTCTTATTTCTCTGATTTCTGAATGCTTACTAGAGAAACTTTTTGAGTTTACTGTCTTTATCTCAGATTTAGCATAACTAAACTTGGTCATCTTTGAAATTAGTCTTGCTAAATGTTATCTTTCTTAGCATCTATTTCTGGCAGTTTTATCCTCATTTATTCAGTTAGAGACTTTAAGAATAATACTGTACTTTGAGTTTACTTTCTGATAGAATTTTTTGGGGGTTGGTAATGTAGAATGCTAAAAGGAGCTGTTGTGTTTGTCCTTTAGTCCCTAATAAAGGCGTTAACTGGTTTTCAGACCCGTGGGGATGAATGCGTCATAGGTTTTCTCAAATTTTGATAATTATTTTATGGCCTGTCATAAAGGATATGGAGGATAACAGTTTAATACAATGTAATTTTATAGAATTTAAAGGTGGTCTGATCTCAGCATCTAGGTGAACCCTTCTCATTTTTAAGTGACTTATTCTAGGCTAATATATTATAAATAGTGAGTTGAAACACATTAGAGTATCATAATTGGATTTTTAAATGAAAGAATAATGTAAGCTAATAGTGTTCTTTTTTAGAATATTATTTCATCAAACTTTTGTTACGCTACATGTGTGCACTGCATCATTATATAAGATGTATTATGTAAGTCATGCCCCCAAAAGTTTGAAAGCCTTTGACCTCTAATTTTTTTAAAAAAGAATTTTTTAAGTACTCAGTATCTGCTAATTTCCATATTGTTTCTCTAGGCCTGTTGAAGTGGATAGTGCTCTATAAAAAAACTACAGGCCCCAACTTAATGAATTCCAGGATGTAGTTAGAAGAGAGATACACGTATAAGCATAATTGTGATATTGTGAAGGAATTATTAGTAACATATGAGCAAAATATTGTGAACACATGGGCTGGAGCAATGACCTATCCCTGGAGATATTGGAGAGGGTTACATGAAGGATAGGATATTTTTGAGTAATCTTAAAGAGTGAGAAATTTTATCGGTTGCTTCAGAGAGGAAGTGTTTTCTAAGGGGACAGGGTGAGACTACATCAATAGCCAGCTCTAAAGTTGCTCCCTCCCTGAAGCCTTGCCCCTAGTCTCATTTGCCCTACCTCCAGTTCCCCGATCAGGAACTGATACATCCTTATATTTGCGCCCCTACTCTAACTTTGTCCTTATATCTCTGATTCTCAAGTTTTACTTTTCCCATGGCATTTCGTCCTTACTAGAAACTCTTGCTCAATACTTGTTAGTTGAAGAGATGAACAAATGAATTCAAATTATCTGTGTACAGATCTTATTTCAAAAAAGTTCTTTGCAAAAACATCATTATAGCAAATCAGAACCAATTAAACTGATATATACTAGAATCTTCAGAGCCCAGGGTCTCAAAAAGAGTTACTTTTTTTCAATAATTAAACTATTATCAAGTGACTAAGCTCTACCCCTTGACATTATTCAGGTGCTCTGGCTAGTGGGACAGCTTTGTTAATATGTAACATACAGCTTATCTTGACCCAGTGATTGCCAGCAAGAAGATAGATGGGAGTGGGGAGGATATAAAGCAAGCCAGTTAATGCTTAAGGCTAAGGTGTAGAAATTTCACATCACTTCTAGCTGTAATCCCTTGGCCAAAACCTGTTCACATGGCCACACCTAGCTGAAAGACATAATGGGAAATCTTTAGCTGGGTGGACATGTGCCGTTTTACACTGCAGTGCCAGTTATGTAATACCAAAGGGCAAGCACAGTGGATGCTAGGTAAGTGAGAGGGGCAAGCAGACAGCATACATATGGCACACAAAGGATTTTTATTTTAAAACAATTTGTATCATTCTAAGAATTTAGTGGCTTTCATTTTTCTGAATTTTCTTTCAACTCTTCATAATATTAGTATTTGTTTCTTCAGTTAGCCTTCTCTGAACCTCAGCTTTGTTATTTGAAAAGGAAAGGATGAGGCAAGAACCCAGTGTTTGGTACATAGCACCAGTTAGTAATGACCATGTCTCCCCCCCTTTTTTTTTGTTGTTAAAAAAAAACTATTTGTTTTGAAAATGTTAGTATTTCTACAGGCTTCATTCATAGACAGTTTATATATTTATGCCTATAATTATGACAATCCAGAGAATACTTGAAACAAATTTTGAAGTAATGATTCTGACCTTGAACTCCAAAAAAAAAAATCATTTTTTCAATTCTAAAATAGCTATTAATATTGAGCTCCTGGAGAAGGCAGTGGCAGCCCACTCAGGTACTCTTGCCTGGGAAATCCCATGGACGGAGGAGCCTGGTAGGCTGCAGTCCATGGGATCAGTAAGAGTCAGACACGACTGAATGACTTCACTTTCACTTTTCACTTTCATGCATTGGAGAAGGAAATGGCAACCCACTCCAGTGTTCTTGCCTGGAGAATCCCAGGGATGAGGGAGCCTGGTGGGCTGCCGTCTATGGGGTCGCACAGAGTCCCACACGACTGAAGCGACTTAGCAGCAGCAGCAGCATTGAGCTCCTAGTATAGGTCAGATATTATGCTTTATATTTTTTAAAGATCTTCACAGTAATCCTTAAGTATGTTTATTATTTCTGTGTGGTAGAAACTTAAGGCTTATCTAATGGGTGGTGGTGTTCAGTCGCTAAGTAGTGTCTCCTTCTTTGCTACCCCATGAACTGCGGCACACCAGGCCTCCGTATCCTTCACTCTCTCCCTGAGTTTGCTCAAACTCATGTCCATTGAGTCAGTGATGCCATCCAACCATCTCATCCTCTATCGCCGCCTTCTCCTCCTGCCCTCAGTTTTTCCCAGCAGAAAAATACGGGTGTATATATGTAAATATAATGAGACAGAAGGGCTAGGAGGCCAGAAGAAAATAAGTCGAATTTCAGAATACTGTCAAGTTAGTCTTGAATTTCCTCACAAATGTCTGTCAAAAAATTCTTTCAAAAACTCTCTCAAAGATGTCCTTTTGAATGTTTTTGATGTTAAGCAGTAGTTAGGGTGGGCGGCAGAAAGGCATAAAGTGAAAATTTAGTGCAGGATGCTTGTTCTTTAGAATAGTAAATACAGTTTTTTGATTGTAAATACAGTTCTGTTTATTGTAATTTAATACATAAATTATTACTGTAAATGTCAGGCACACAATCCTCTATTACAAGACGTAAATAAATGGATGCATTCTTAAACTGAAACCGTTGATCCTAAGACTTTGATACAGGTAGTCTAACTTACATAGGATGTTTAAATACAGTCTTTTTTCTTCTTCATTAGTGCTACTGTTTTTGTTCGTTATGAACGTTTATTTGTTTGATCTTTCCTTGTGCTACAGGGCCTCTTACCGTGGCGCGTGGGCTCTGGAGCACGCAGGCCCAGTGATAGCGGGGTGTGGGCTTAGTCATTCTGCAGCACGTGGGGTCTTCGTTCCCTGACCAGGGGTTGATCCCGTGCCCCCTGCATTGACGGCATTGAGTCTTAACCACTGGGACCACCAGGGAAGTTCCAGCTTTACTTTTGATTTTTCTATCTTTTCCAGGATTTAACAGGGCTATTTCTTCTGTTGGTGATCTGGTGATAGGAAAGCAGCTGTCTACTGCTGCCCCTTTCTTAGGTCATTATTTTACTCATTCTTCCGTTATGTTCCATTACAGGCCAGTTTCCAATATCTGTGATAAAAAAGCTTATTTTTCTTCGTAACACAAAAGAATCTTTGTTTATTCACTTGAGAATACATCGTTCTTAAGTACCCAGTATAGGTGTTAGTGTTTTCTTTAGTTCACAGGACTGATTAATAAGAGTATAAAGTTGATATAAAGAAAAGGAGGTATTGCTATTCTGCACAGGCGGGGCTGAGCTAACATGGACTTGCACTTCAAAGCACTTCTACCCACAGACACATGAAAATGCTAAATAATACAGGGCAAAGAGGGGAAAAGTATATGTGCTGCTGAACTTTAGAGAAAGCTTTGATGTGTCAGGCACAGAAGGGGACTCAGAGCAGTGAATTCTGAGCAAATGTGGCAACACAGGATATTTGGAAGGATACAGACTCTCCAGACAGAATGCTGGGGTTGGGATCAGAACTTAGTATTTGACTACAGAATTAAGTCTCCTTATTGCTGGGTCCTTAGAAGGGTTGTCTCCTCTAAAGATGGTCTATAAAAACTGTGTGCCTTCAAGGACATTTTGTTCTTGTTGTGAGGATAAAATGGATTTCAGTACCAAAATATTTTGAAAGCTATAAAAAGGTATTAAAAATTTTGTCTTAATTGGAGCATAAATGAGAAACAGCCAAAGGGCCAACAGATAACATAAATGTATGAAGCTGTCCAGGTATAAGACATTCGTTTAGGGGAGGCAGCTGGCCGAATTGGAGGTTAAATCCTTCATCAAAAGGAACCAGTGCTACTTAGATATAGACGATTGTGACCATGTGGGAAGTGGACCGAGTGTTTTCAGATTATCTGATTCTTAAAAAAAAGCTGCTTCTTAAAATTATTTCCCCCCAAACACTTCTAATTAGATGACTTGGGGGAAGAAAAAACCCCAAAGAGAAAAGTAGAGACAGAGAAATCAGAAGTAAGAACAAGAAAGTTTCTATGGAAGACTTAGACTTAGGCTATTTTTGAAGAAGAAATAATGAGAAGGTGGTATCAACCATTTATTAATTCACAAATATATTTTCAGAGTACATGTCAGGTAGAGTGCCAGAAGGTAGGGATACAGTTGTTAGTATAAATCGCGGTGCTCATACTAGCTTATGTTCAGCGTGCTCTCAGTGCCAGGTACCACGCTGGGTGTCTAATGCAGTCCTGTGGGGAGAGGTCTCGAACTAGGGGTGAAGGTGGGATGGGGATTAACAAGTTTCCCAGGTAGGGAGAACTGCTTTATACCAGGCCTATGAGGTGAGAAGGCGTGGCACAGTCAAAGACTGAAGGAAATTAGTGAGCCTAGGTTGCAGAATGAAGTAAAGTGAAGTGAAATCGCTCAGTCCTGTCTGACTCTTTACGACCCCATGGACTGTAGCCTACTAGGCTCCTCCATCCATGGGATTCTCCAGGCAAGAGTACTGGAGTGGGTTGCCATTTCCTTCTCCAGGGGATCTTCCCAACCCAGGGATCAAACCCAGGTCTCCCACATTCCAGGCAGACACTTTAACCTCTGAGCCACCAGAGAGATGTTTAAGATAAATTGGAAAGGTAGGCAGAGGTCAGATTTTAATCATTTTATCCCAAGAACAAAGGTGAGCCATTAAAACCCCTTAAGGTATGACCAAAGCCTCTGAGATGGGACCAAAGCATGCCTAATTGTAAAGTCAGAGAGGGATGTTCATTTTGATGTTTGTTAGTTTGAAAAACATTTCTCAAAGCTAATCTATAGATACAGAATCATAACATTTGAGTTATATGGAACTCATGAGTAAGTACACCGTAGATGATAGTGCTATAAAGCTCCTAAAAATTTAACTTGAAAAAACAATTTAAAAATGGATTTAATGTCTTACTGAACAGAGTACTAATTTTTTGTGGTCACTCAAGTCATTAAAAACACTGATTTTCCACAGCCTTGGGAATATTGGAAAAGAATGTTGGCTAAAAGAATCTGTGCAGATGTGAATTTTGAGCACTTTCCCTCCTGTCAGTCAGCTGGAAATGTTGGAGGCAAAAAAGGGCCAAGGAAAGGGACCATCTTCTAGCTGAGTCAGCCTGCTTGAGTAGCCTTCTGGGAAGTACAACCCAACATTTCTGCTTATATCTCATTTGTTGAAACTTTTAGCTAATAGCCATACTTTGCTGCACGGAGCTTGTGCTATACAGTTTTTATACTGGATGGAACTTAACCTTGAGATTTCTGTTACTAAGGAAAAGAAGACATGCTGAGTTAGGCAGTTCGCAGTTTCTGAGGCAGCTGTTGTAGGCAGTTGGTTTTTAATCTCCCCTCCTTGGTATTTTTACCTTTTTATATCTGTTAAGGAAAAGCTTTAGGTAGTTTTTATATTTTTACCTGTAAAGCTTAGCCGCTTTATTGACTGAATTTTTGATACTTTTATTTTCCATGCCACTGAATGTTTACTTGCTTGCCTGTTTCATATGCATTTGACTTCTTCAGCTCTTTTATATATATATAAAAGAGCCAAGGAATTCCCTTATATAAACCCCATATAGTAATTAAATCCGGGAAAACTTATGTTAATATACTTTAATGATTAATCTGTATTCCAGTTTTGTCAATCATCCCAATCATCTTTCAGTACAGGGTTCTGTCTAAAATTGGATTTGGTTGTTATGTCTTTAATCTCCTTTAATCTGAAACAGTTCTTTGTCTTTCTTGACATAAGCAATTTGAAGGCTACATATAAGGCTAGTTATTTTATAGAATATATTTCACAATTTAGATTTTACTTGTTTACTTATGATTTGATCCAAGTTACGAATTCCCTACACTTGGATCCCCTACCCTGAGCCTCCCTACACTTGCATCCCCTGGCTGGAGGGCTGTGTGAGTGGCAATACATCTTTCACAAGGCATCAAATCTGGAGGCTCATGATGTCTGTCTGTCGCTATTGATAATACTAGTGTTGATCACCAGGACAGGGTAGTATCTTTTTTTTTCCTCTCTGTAGTTTCTGATTTATCCATTAATATATCTAATAAGCAATTTGTAAGAAGATACTTTGAAACTGTATAAATATCTCATCAAAGCCTCCTCCTCTCCTCCCCCAACATTTAGCATCTTTGGTGGTTTTTGCCCAATCAGTGTTTGCTATGATAATTGCAACATCGTAACTTTCCAGCACTACTGCCCTGTCCACATTACCAGCTGGCATTCAGAATTCTATCAGCCCTCCCCTGCCATCTGTCTTTCTCCCTGACTACCTGTCCTCAGCACGGACTTGAGGATTCTTTTTTTATTTACTAGGTAATTATCTTTTACTATTTGTTTTGATGCCCAAATCAGATTTAGCCAGTGGAAGCCCTTCAGGTTGGCTCCTATATCCTGTTTTTTTTGTTCTCTGTGTATTTAGTATTTCACTTTTTGGCACAGCAAGCTTATTTAGTTTCTTCTGGTACCTTCCCTGTCCCAGCCTTAGAATCTGCCATTTCCTAACGGGCACCTGGTTTACTAAAGTGTGGATTTGTATTTTGGAATCAAGATCTGGGTGCTAGCTGATTATAAATTTTAAAACTTCAAAGTGGTATGTTTACATTGGGTGATAAGTAGCGAATAAGGTACACTCATAAAGGCAAAATGATACATAGGGGGTTTTTTAATATCATTGTGGTATCAAAGATTGGTTCATCTTTGAGGGACAGGTTGAAACTATGCTGTTATCTACATAATGGAGAATATGCAGTTGCATAAAGGAGAAGGGACTATATCTACTGTACACTGTTGTGCAGTGATCTCTAGGATACAATGTATATACAATATGGCATCAATTGTTTAAGATTATAAATATGTTCATAATCATTTATGAAAGGGGAATATAAAAATACTCGTATTTATAATTTACTTATATTGAGAAAGGAAAAATAAAAAATAATTACTATAGTGGGAGGAATGTCATGATGTAGAGAAGACAAAAGATAAAAGTTAGATTTTGGATTTTAACTTTTGTACCTTTTAAGCTGAATGTAAGTAAATAAATAAAGCAATAAATAAAGAATGTAAGTAAATAAAAGTGAGTAAAAGTAGTTCCTAAAAATGAAGTAAAAGCAAATAACCCTAATTAAACAAAATTAGTGACCATACAGAAAAAAACAATTTTAGTTGTCTTCAAAGCAATAGTTTGATAGTAAGGGTGAGTATTCTTGAAGGCCAAGAATTGTGAAGAAATGTTAACTTTTAGTAATCATATAAGAATATTACTGTTTTGAAACTGTTATGTGTATTCTAAGATAAAGCAAATAAATGATCTTACTAGTGTCATTTGGAATGAAGAAACTCAACCCAAGTGATGGTATAAATAGAAAAATCAAAGAAAAAACCTACAAATTTAAATTGAAAATATTGGTATTAATCCTTAATACATTGTCTCTAAAGAAGACTTCCCTGGTGGCTCAGAGGTTAAAGCGTCTGCCTCCAATGCGGGAGACCTGGGTTCGATCCCTGGGTCGGGAAGATCCCTTGGAGAAGGAAATGGCAATCCACTCCAGTACTCTTGCCTGGAGAATCCCATGGATGGAGAAGCCTAGTAGGTTACAGTCCACGGGGTCGCAAAGAGTCGGATATGACTGAGCGACTTCACCTTACCTTAACTCATCTTATTTAAAAAAATCTTAAAAGCAATAACCAATCCACTCAGGTTGGAATTTAATTGCCAACATAAACAGAAGCAAGGCTGTTTGATGAAATGCCTGAGTTACAATTTGAGGCAAGAAATACACAAGATGAGCCTGGTTCATCTTGTCAGACCAGAAAGAGAGGAAGCTGTCAAAGACAACTTGAGGTCTTGTGAAAAGGATTCAGGAAGTAATAAAGGGTTTCCTCTTTGCTAAAGAGGGGACAGTTTGAGTATTAATGATGATAATGTATTGTTAAAACTCATCAAATAATTTCAATCCTTGAGTTCACAGTGAGATTTAGAACATTACTGGTCTTCTTATCTTGAAAGGATGCTAGCAATTTAGCTTATTTTGAAAGCTGAAAAAAGAAGGAAAATAAATGAAAATGCTTTTCCTGTATGAACTGTACCTGAAAGTTCACAAATATAATGAGGGAAAATTTGTCATTATAGAAGTATTCCACCTATTGGAGAAATGATATAATGGGTAAGTAAAGAATGACAGTATCACCATTTTACTGCCTTTAAATAAATAGTGGATGAGTTTGTGTAGGGCTTATGAGGAACTATGTAATGAAGGGATAAGGCTGAACATGAGCACACATATCAAACAACCTCACACAAAAAGAGACAACCAAACATTGTTTTTTTCTACTAGAGGTCCACAGCAACTTTTCAAACATGTTCTTGCCAAGGAAAACTGAATTAAGTCTGAGCCTCTAGGTCTGACAATTTATAAGAAACACAAGGGACAGAAAAATATATCACATAATACCACAGAAGTGCAGTTAGTAAAATCTGGAAAGCAGGAAGTGTCTGCAGGAAAAACTGCCTAATTTATTCCACAAAATAAACTGCAGGGGAAAAAATAATAATTTCATACTTAACATTAAGAAAATAAGTGATTTTTAAAAAAATATGGTACTAGTTTTGTAGAGGTTTAAAAATAGTGGAGTTTTTGTTTGTTTTTACATATAAGTTAAAGTATTTATGGATGAAATTTCAATATGTTTGAGATTGTGGAAAGCTGGATTATTTGAAACAAAATTGTTATGAGTTGATAATTGTAAAAGCTGGTTGATAGATAAATGGTTATTTGATTGTTCTTGTTTATATTTGAAATTGAGCATAAAAACAATCTTGAAAATAAATTTTAATTTGAATTGCTGTTTTATCTTTTAAATGTATTTTTTTAATTTAATTTACCCTAAGAAAACTCTTTTATCTAAGTACTCATATAATGAGTTTTCTTTTGTAAATTGAGATCAAGAAGGGAAAGAAGTATTTTTAATAATATGCCTTATACTATTGGGCTATTAAGATTTAATATAATTCATAAGGATAACTTGTAAGTGGTATACAGATACTTATATTGTATTTAAAAATCACTGGTATAGGTTACTACCTAAATAAATTGGAGTTGAGAAATATTTTTATCGTCCAACTCTATTTGTGAATTTTATATAAGATACTATATCTGTAAGCATCTTTGATTTGTTTGCTTATATATATATCCATCCACTCACCAAACATATATTGAGTCCTTCATTTAGTGCTCAGCATACAAAAAACAAGAAAAACTTCCAGCACTCTAGGAACATATGGTAGAATACCAAGAAATAAAATAGAAACTACAGCGAATATTACATTATGTGCTTATAGCTAACATAGTAATAGGTACAGGATATTGTGGGAATACTGAGGTAAGTATTCCTGCTGTAATGTTTTGTGTGTGTGTGTGTGTGTGCGCGCGTGCGCTAGTTGCTCAGTCATGTTCAACTTTGTGACCCCACAGACTGTAGCCCACCAGGCTCCTCTGTCCATGGGATTCTCCTGGCCAAGAATACTGGAGGGGGTTGCCATTTCCTTCTCCAAGGCATCTTCCTGACTCAGGGATCGAACCCCGGTCTCCTGCATTGCAGGCAGATGCTTTAACCATCTGAGCTACTAGGGAAGCCTTCTAGGGAAGCTGTAATGTTGGGTTGATTTATTCTTGGAGTCAGGAGAGATTTGTCAGAGAAGTATCCATGAAGTGAGGCTCAAGTAGAAATTATATAGTGAAAAAATTTTTAAAAAGGAAGTAATTGTGCAAAAGCAGAAAGTGAAAAGAGAAACTCACGTTTTGAGAATTACAAGTAGTATGCCATCACTAAAACTAAGGGTTTAGATGGGAAACTGGCTGGAGATAGGTTGGTGGAGACAGATTCCTGCACCTCATAGATGTTTGACTTTTGTTACAGAACCACTGAAGACCTACCCAGTTAGCCAGGCTTGATATTTATTTTGGAAAGAGCATGTGCAACAGTGGTTTGAAATAGAACTGCTTCATTATGGAGAGGCTTTTTACCTGTTTTTCCTCAGAATTTTATGTCCCACTGTTCCCCCCTCCCCCAAACCTATATCTATTTATCTCTCAAGTATTAGAATTTCCTTCTAAAATGTGTAAAACATTTGCATGGTTCAGAAATTAACAGTTCATTTCAATCCTTGTTCCTTCTGCTTTGTTCTTTCCCCTCTCTTTGTAGGTAACCATTTTTGACTTAATTGCCTTATACACCATTATTGCTTTTGAAAAAAGCATAAGCAAATATGTGTAAACATTTCTCCCTTCATACCCAAAGGAAGCATACTATAAATGCAGTTTTGTATCTTGCCTTTTTTTTTTTTTACATAACTGTGTCTCATTCTACGGAAGTATATAAGGCATTCCTTACTAATTCTGTGTGTATTCTTAGTCCTGCTATGAACAATTTAAGTGAAATAAATACTTCATGCTTTTAATATCTAAGGTGAAGGCATTCTGATAATAAGCCTCTATGCCTGTAGAGTAGTCTAGGCTTAGGCTGTTTGCTTTTTTTATCAGCCAGAACTACTTTCACCTAAAGAGTATGAAAGGAAGATTCCTGCATTCGCTTAAGAATATTGGTATATTAACAAGGGATCTTGATACATTTAGAAGGAATTTTGACCAGCTATTTTCTCAAGATACACTTAAGAATATAGGCCCATGATAGCTCCCAGATTCAATTATCTATCCATTTACTTTTCAGGTATTTACTGAGCATCCACCTGTGTAAGATATTCTGGGGGAGAAAAACAGTACTTTCAAGAAGCTTATAAGCAATTAAAATGATACCCCTTCTAACTTAATTCTTCTTTCTAAAGGATTAGTTCATCTTCACTTTCTTCTAAATGTTCTCCAATTACTATGCCTGACTTGTTTGTGTTCTTCATACCCCCTGGTTGAATTATTTTAAATATAGCCCAGAGAGGTATTTATTGGTTGACATGACTGTCTCTCCATGCTAGGTTAGAAGTTCTTATAATGGTAAGGGCGTTTTGTCTTATCTCAGTCTTCCCAGTGCCTAACAAATGATAGTTTTTGCTAAAGTAATACATGAAAAGTGTTGCTTAACTAGTGGGTTAAAGGAAAAATGAAATTGTGTGTCAGGAAAAATAACTTCTCTGATATTCTTACTGAAATTTCAAGGGCCCAAATAGAATGCAGAATGGTCACTTTTGTTTTTTAATTAAAAGGCACTATGCTATTCTTGAACAATGTGTCTGGAGGTTAGAAACTGGCAGAAACGGTCTTGATATAGCCTTTAAGATGTAACTTTTTATTTACACTATGAAGAAAGACATATTCCAGTAGATTCCCAAATTTTAAAAGTAGGTGTTTGTTTGTTCACATTGTAAGCAAAACTTTTAGAATCAAATGTCTTCTTGAAAATTTTATGTCTATGTTTCCATGTAGAAACTATTAACGCCTTGCCCTCAAAAATTACTTTTAGGAAGGGTTCTGTTCGATATTGTAGTTTTTGTAGAGTAATACCTCCATCTAGTGGTGTTTCTGAAAACTACAGCAAGAGAATAAGAAGCTTGAGTTTTGCTCTGTGTGTGTGACATTACCTGTTGTTTATCATAAAGTCAGTTAAAATTACATCAAAAGCTGAGTCTGCCACGTATTTAAAAAATTTAATGCCCTGGTTTTCAGCAATTCAGATGTAAACACCAGTTAACAAATGGCCTTTCGGATAATATTGATTGACACAATCAATTATGTATAGACTATTTCTAGACTCCTTTGGACTGGAAATAAGTACTGGAAAGTGTGTGTGTGTGTGTATACAGAGGCTAGGAAAGATTGTGAGAATTTACTATTTCAGACATATTATGAGTGAACCATAAAAAATTGAATAATTTTCTCAGAGAAGAAATTAGTAATCTTATTTTTTAGTAAATTGTACTTTATCATAGTTTAGTTGTAATAAGTTACATTCCTCTGAGATGTTAGAACATAGATGTGGACTTGAAAACAAGTTGAAACTCAATTTAATTCATTTTCTGCCTTTTACTAAATGAGAATTTTTATCACATTTTTCTTCACACAATTGCTTCTTTATGTTTACTATATCAGATAGCCTTTTAAGAGTAGGGACTGTGTCTTAAACATTTTGTTGTTCTAAGTTTCTAGCCCAGGATTCTGTACTTGGTAGGTTTTGTTCATTACCCTTGGAGGAAGATTGCGATATAATTGCTTATGTTTTAGCCCAGGCTACTAAATTTATCAAGTCAGTTATTGTTGTAGGTTAACATTAATTCCTTTTTCTGTTTGTTTGGCTATACAGGGTTGACATACTAAACAAACAAGGCTTAATGATGTGGAGCTTTTTGCTGAGTTAAGAAAAGCTAAATTTTGAATTAATTTTGTTTGAAATCTATTTATTTTTAAATTGTAGCCAGTCGGATGATGATTCTGGGTCAGCTTCCGGCTCTGGATCTGGTTCGAGTTCTGGAAGCAGTAGTGACGGAAGCAGTAGCCAGTCAGGTAGCAGCGACTCAGACTCTGGATCCGAATCGGGCAGTCAGTCGGAGTCGGAGTCAGACAATTCCCGAGAAAATAAAGTTCAAGCAAAACCACCGAAAGTTGATGGAGCTGAGGTAATAACGTATTCAATGACAGGTAGATTTCCTGTATTACTTTGGGAAAATGTATAGCATTGGTTTAGAGCATTCTTAATCTAGCTTTTAGGAAATGTTGTTTTTAAGTATTAAAATGCACTTTAAATTGTTCTCGAACTTGGTGTCATCTGTGGACTAAGTCTATAACTATTGATGTATAAGATAAGTGTAAAATGAACACACATGAAACTTTCTCTTTTTGAAAAAAGCAGAAATTGTTGCATAAATATTCAGTGTCTCATGGATAAAAATTTAAGGCTTTTGAGGTCTTTTTGTTAATTTTACAGTGTTTTCTCTACTTTCAAGATCTTCAAAGGATATAATGTATTGCCAATAGGAGTATTTAATAGAATTCTGCTTCCTTGAAGATACGTGGTAGAATATGCCAAGGGCCATTCTGTTTTAAAAAAGCAATTATAAAATTTAGTAAAACTTGTCTATACATCAGAATGGTGTATAGAGTGTCTCTTAGAGTACCAGTCAAGATAAGATGCTTGGGCTAGAATATACATACAGTTTCCTTCATGCAGGAAGTTTTGCTACCAGAAACAAAAAAGCCTGTTGAACTAAAACTGTGCTTAGTTAATTTGCATTCTGACTCAAGCTCCTCATCTTCACCTCACACCAGTTAAAAAGATAGGTAGCCACACTTGGAATAGCACTGGTGGCATATATTATCCTGTTGTTTTTGACAATAGTCCTAACACCAAAGAATATATTGATTAAGGCTGTCTTATCTGTGAAACTCAACACACCATAAATTATTTATATACATCTAAAGCTCAGCATTTATTTTAATTATATTGCAGCAATATTATTTTACATCTATGTGAGTAAGGAAAATAGTCTATTATTTATTATTTGGAGGCAGTGAAAATGTTGATATTGGTTTTCAATAGATTATCCTTTTTCTAGTTTTCTCAAAACTTTGTTCTTCACTTGTGTATATCTCTATTACAGTTCTGGAAATCTAGCCCTAGTATTTTGGCCGTTCAGAGATCTGCAATGCTTAAGAAGCAGCAGCAGCAGCAGCAACGTCAAGCTTCATCTAATAGTGGATCAGAGGAGGTGACTCTTCATTGTGAAAGCTATTATTTGAAAAGTAGACTTGATGCCTAATTATTTAACTGGGGGCTATTTACGAAATTATGAGAACCAGTAAGGGTATTAGAAGGATAGGAAAATAGCTACATTTAAATGTGCATCAGTAGTCTTGAAATGTAGACATACTTTTATTGTAAGGAGTGTAGTTCCTGTGTGTACACATGAGCACGCATGTGTGTATGTTTGCACAAAAACATTCAGGAAGAACTATAGGTTTCCCCACCTATCCGAAAATGGAGTATCCTTTTTCCTGAGCCAAGTGGTATAAAAAAGCAAAGAGGCTATTCCCTTAGGCCACATCTTGGTGTAATTGTCATGGGAAAAGTGAGGAAAGCACAGATGCTCACAGGCACAGTTCAGAATCCTGGCAGCTCAGTGCTGAGGATGGTCCCAGGGGAGGAGCTTGAAGGTGCCGCTCCGCATGCTTGCCACCTCAGTAACAGCTTGCTGCGAAACAAATGCTGAGTGCTCAGAGCTGGGTTTTGTAAAAGTGAAAATTCTCTTCAGATTTGTTTTAGTTAGTGAAAAAAGTTACTAGTGTAGGTTCTTTTGTAAAAGTTTAGTGATATTAATTGAACTTTCAAAGATTGGGGGGATTAATTGAACTTTCAAAGATTGGGGGGTTATCTGTATATCAAAAACTGCCTATTGAAGAAAAATACTAAATGAGAATTTGACATACCAACAGTTAAGATTCCTTTTTGGGGTCTTACTAGGCAACAGTAGTAGTATCCAGAATGGTAGATTATAAGATTTTATACAAAATGCTGACATTGTAATGTTTACTTAATTGCACTGGCTGTTACATATTTGCAGTAAAAATGTAGTTAGTTTATATGCTAATGTATGGTATAAATGTAACATGGAAAAACTTTACAGTTTTATTAGTAAAGTGAATGTTTAATAGTATGACAAGGAAAAATGTTACTATAGTTGAATTCTAATCATTAACAGCCTTAACTTTTTATATTTTTCTGTACAGGATTCCTCTAGCAGTGAAGATTCCGATGACTCATCCAGTGAGGTCAAAAGGAAAAAGCATAAAGAGTATGTGCCATTTTGTTCAACTGATTACTTTTATATCAAGAAAATCCTAATGATTTATATTTCTTCCTTTATGACCAATTGTTGCCAGAAGTGAACTTCCTGGTTCATGGCATTTTATTAGGTTAATTTAAACCGTGAATTCTTTCATGTTTCTGTGACAACATGGGTTTTTTTTTTGTGCCACTTATCTCCTGTAACACCTCTCCCGTATATTTTTTAAACTTCAGAGATCTTCTTAGTCACAATATCAGAAGATCTTAATAACTTGAAAAACTTATATAGGAATGTTGGGACCAAAGATGATGGATTTCAGATAGTTCTGATGTTAATAGCTATCCTTAATTTGTCTGCACATGAAATTTACTTCCTTTTTAGAACTCATTTAGCAATTCACTGTAATTTCCCAAAGATCTTGACCCAGGAAGTGTTAAAAAATACTTCAAGTCTCAGTTCTGATATTTTAGATAGTCTGAGTTGTTTTTTCTCTCATTTCTTCAAAAACATTGTTCCATTGTCTTGTCTCTCTGTCTTGGATATTCTGCACTTTCACACTGGTGCATCCAGCTTTGGATTTGTTATTTATTTATCCCACTTTATGCACTTTATTTTATGCATCTTTAATGTGAAGATTCATGAGTTTTACTAATTTCTAAAAATTCACTCATTGCATCTCTTGGCATTTTCTCTTTTTCATTCTATCAGTTTCTGTTACTATAGTTAACAGATATATATTTTATCTGTCTTGGATCATACCTATTATATATCTGTTGGATCATCCTTCCGGTCCTCCATGAGTCTTACTTTACCATGTGTTTTAGCCTTTTATGGCTGTGCTATATTCTGGTTGATTTCTTTAGATCTGTCTTTTGTTTTACTAAGTGTGTTTTCAGCTACTGTGTCTTATCAGCTGTTCAACTTTTCCACTGAAATAGTAATTTCTAAACTTAAGCAAAGCATATTTTTAAAATATGAGTAATTTAGGATGATGGATAGATTTTGTTGGATATAAAAATCATTATAATACTTACTATAAAAATATAAAATGGAGATTTTTTTCATAGATCCTGCCTATTGCTATGTCTAATGTGCAAACTCTGGAAAAAAAATCTCAAGATAAAAAATTAGCTTCTCCCATTATGTGTTTTTTTTTTAATATCATAAACCAGATTTTATCATGTGGCTTGCTTATGCAACACTTAACATGACATAGTAGTAATTGGTATAAGCTGTGCAGAGCACTGGAGTAGAAATAGTGCCTTTGATACAGAATGTAGTGTATATGTAATAACTTAATGTATATCTTTCATTTAAAGTTAATACTATAGTAGAATATTAACAGTGAATCCAACATTTTTTTCTTTCTATGTTATTTGAAATTAATTAGACTAAAAATAGTAATAAGAGTTAAGGTAGTTATTGAATGTTGGTTAAGATGGAATGTTATTATTTTTTCTTCAGTTTTTTGATACCTTAAAGTTTCTTAATGTATAATATTTTAAAAATCATTTTTTAAAGGGTATGTTTTTAAAAATCACAATCTCCACAAAATTACAATGAAAGGAATTATTATAGAATCTATTTTGAAATGGCAAGTATAATTAGAATTTTGAAAATTAAGCACTGTGACTCTAAATTAGCATACTGTGTTTTCACCTAAACTCCACTTACTTATGTTACATTTTGAGGTATGATTAAATGATTAACGAAAAACTTCTGGAGCTGGAGAAATCTATGAAGAATATTTTCCAGCATTTTCTTATTCTACAGATATTTGAGTATTTTTATGAGTGAAAATGATATTTTTTATATTAGCTGAAATGTAATTTAGCTTGATTATTTTTATATTTTGTCAGACAAAATTTGCTATATATCTATAAGTAAATATATATTTTATATACAGTGAAGATTGGCAGATGTCTGGATCGGGGTCACCCTCTCAGTCTGGTTCGGATTCGGAATCTGAAGAAGAAAGAGATAAAAGCAGTTGTGATGAAACAGAATCAGATTATGAGCCAAAAAATAAAGTTAAAAGTAGAAAACCTCAAAATCGGTACGTATAGTATGTTCTTGGTTTGATTCTGAAAATTGTTGGTTATAGAAGGTATTCGTTCTTTTTCTTAGAGTTTCTCAAGGCTTGTTTTATGCCAGTATTTCTGTAAAATACCTCTTTCCTTTACTTTTCCCTAGATCTAAGTCAAAAAATGGAAAAAAGATTATTGGACAAAAAAAGAGACAGATTGATTCATCTGAGGAGGAGGAGGAGGATGAAGAAGAATATGATAATGATAAAAGAAGCTCTCGTCGCCAAGCAACTGTCAATGTTAGCTATAAGGAAGATGAAGAAATGAAAACAGATTCTGATGACCTCCTGGAAGTCTGTGGAGAGGATGTTCCTCAACCTGAGGAAGAGGAATTTGAAACAATAGAACGGTTTATGGATTGTCGGATTGGAAGAAAAGGAGGTATTTAAAGAAAAAGAAACCTTCATTTTTGGTTTTGTTTTTCAATAATTTTACTAGAGTGACTTTTTTCCTGAAGACACTTTTCAACTTTGAAAGCTGAGGGTGGAGTTTTTACTTTTATACTTATTTGCTGTAAAATAGACCTTGCTTCTGGAGAAGGGAATGGCAACCCATTCCAGTATTCTTGCCTGGAGAATCCCATGGGCAGAGGTCCCTAGCAGGCTACAGTTCATGGGGTTGCACAGTCGCACACGACTGAGCGACCAACACATAGACACACACATACACACACACACTCCCTGCTTGGGGTTTCCCTGGTGGCTCAGTGGTAAAGAATCTATTTTGAACACTTCATCATACTTGTCCTACCTCTGGTAAGTTTGAATCTGATCTCTCAGTCAGTGAATTCCCACCTCCCTCCTTCCTTTTTCCATATATGTGTGAACATACAGTTTATCTTTCTCTTGACTTATTTTACTTAACATGATGCTACTGAGGTCCATCCATGTTGTTACAGATAGCAGATTTCCTCCTTTTTATGGCCAAATAGTATTCCATTGTATATGTACGTACAATGTTTTTTTAATCCAGTCATCTGTTGGTGGACGCTTAGGGTCTTTCCATGTATTATATGTTATAAGTGATGTACCGGTGAACATGGGAGTGTGAAATCACTTCTACATAGTGATTTCAAGCATGTAGTTTTTAAAGATGATTTTTAGTTAACCTTTCTATTCTAGAATTCCGTTTCTTCTATGAATGTGTAATATAGTTTCCTATAAACTCATACCCTGTTTGTTACTTATTTAAAAGAGCATATATTTTTCTGTTTTTATTCTTGACATTTTGAATTGAAATACTTCAATAACAGAATCACATGGAAGTATTGTACTTTTTTTTTTCAGCTACTGGTGCTACTACAACCATCTATGCAGTTGAAGCAGATGGTGACCCAAATGCAGGATTTGAAAAAAACAAGGAACCAGGAGAGATCCAGTATTTAATTAAATGGAAAGGATGGTCACATATCCACAATACTTGGGAGACAGAGGAAACCCTTAAGCAGCAAAATGTTAGAGGAATGAAAAAATTAGATAATTATAAGAAAAAAGATCAGGAAACAAAAAGATGGTATGTTTTATGTTGGAGTTAAAAATTAGTGATGCTTAAATTCATTTGTTTCAGCTTCATTATTCAAACTGATTCACATTTGAGTGACAAGATGGGAGATTTTGTGCTACAGATGGGATTTAGGGGAGATTTTTAACTTTGTTCTTGGGTTAATAATCTTTCAGGTTGAAAAATGCTTCTCCAGAAGATGTGGAATATTATAATTGCCAGCAAGAACTTACAGATGATCTCCATAAGCAGTATCAAATAGTGGAACGAATAATTGGTTAGTAATAAATGATTCTAATTAAACATTTATTTTTCCATGCTTGAAGTCATCTGAAAACTTAAAAGTTTTGCTTGCATATCAAATACAGTAGCTTGCTCTTATAATTGTGAAACCAGATGGCTTATTTTTACTTGTATAGTTTTTACCAAGAATTATTCCTTGGATAAAATTCAGTGTAAAATATATCTGATTTATCTCACAGCTCATTCCAATCAGAAGTCAGCTGCTGGCTATCCTGATTATTATTGCAAATGGCAGGGTCTTCCATATTCAGAGTGCAGCTGGGAAGATGGCGCTCTTATTTCCAAAAAGTTTCAAGCGTGCATAGATGAGTATTTCAGCAGGAATCAATCAAAAACCACTCCTTTTAAAGACTGCAAAGTGAGTATTGTTTGCCATTTTAAATTATTGAAATTGTATTTATGCATCATAAATATTACAAGCCCACACAGAGAGTTGGATCCTGATTTCATACAGGCTACAGGAGAGAACTATTTGGATGGTAGGTCCTACAGGAAATGATATTCCTGTAATTGCTGTGTGGCACTGTCTTCTAGCCTTGGTGACTGAAGCTTGTGTCAGAAAGATAATAAATTGGTTGGTGGCAGTTGGCGGAATGGGTCAGGGAGGTCAAAAGGGGAAAATTTCTTGGAAACAAGATGTATATGCTTGATTTAAAAGGTAGTGAATATTATCATTGATGATAGGAAAGGAAGAGAGGGATGTCCCCATAAGAAAGTGTCAAGGACTGCCTTGCCTAATACTTAAAAGTTACTACTGGTGATGGTTTGGGGTCTGTGTACTACTAGAATTTGTTTTCTTATTATAAGATTTAATTAAATTCATAAGGGTAATTTAGAAATGAGAAATCAAATGGAAAGTTAAACCAGTTTTATGTTTCATTTCTAGGTCAGGGCTGGAACTGTGGTTAAATGAATGAATTTAACATAGCTTTTACTTGTGAAACATGTGAGATCCAAGTATTTCAGCAAGAACTCACTTTCATTTCAGCAATGACCTCTGTCATTTTTTGTTCTGAAAAGAGACCAGAATATTTCACTGTACATTGTTATAGAAAACAGACTTCTTTCAGTCCTCATGTATATTTTGTCATGGAATTTCTGAGCATGATGATTTGAGATGAAATTTTAAAATTTATGGTAAAAGCTGAGATCTTCGTCTTTTAATATGATTTCTTATGTTTAATAATTCATGTTAATATTTTTTTCTACAAAAGGTATTAAAACAAAGGCCAAGATTTGTAGCCCTAAAGAAGCAGCCATCCTATATTGGAGGACATGAAGGATTAGAATTAAGAGATTATCAACTGAATGGTTTAAATTGGCTTGCTCACTCTTGGTGCAAGTATGTATATTTTGAATTGTTTATTTAAAATGATAAAATTTTTACAAATGTGCGGTTTGGAAAAGATTTCCACCAGCATAAAGGATAAGACAAGACCCTCTGGTATTTATATATAGGTCTTTGAATTTCCTATTATATAAACAGTTGTTTAGTTGCTCAGTCGTGTCTAATTCTTTGACCCCATGGACTATATAGCCTGCCAGGCTCCTCTGTCCATGAGATATCCCAGGCAAGAATACTGGGGTGGGTTGCCATTTGCTTCTCCAGGGGATCGTCTCTGCCCAGGGATCAAACCTGTCTCTATTACTGTCTTGGCAAGCGGGTTCTTTAGCATTGAGCCACCAGGGAAGCCCTATATAGACAGTACTTCTTATATTAAAAAGAAAAAGAACTTTTTGATTGTTGCAATATTTAAATATGTTTTAATTGAAATCAGAATATGTATACATTGTTTCACAGTGTCCTGGACTGTCTCTCTTCCAGTTATTTCTAATAGCCAGTTTGGCTTCTGTTTTTCTCTTCCTCTCTCCTGTGTCTCCTACTCTCTTTTTGGCAGTGTTGGTGACTAGGGTGCAGTTTTTTTTTTTAAACTTTAACATAGCTGTAGTTTTATCTGGACTCTACCACTTGTAGATGGATTGTATCCTTATCTCCATAACTGACTGTAAGTAATTCTGATAATTTTTAAGCTGCTTTTATGTTCTAAAATCATAAACTTTCTCTTATACTATTATAGTTAATAAAAATGCATATTGTAAATAATACCTATCAGATTAATCTGATTTAACTTCATATAAATTTTTACATGAATTATATATAAAGGTTACTTATAAATTTGAGTATTGCATACATGATTTTTGTTTTTCATTTTGCAGAGGTAATAGTTGCATACTTGCTGATGAAATGGGCCTCGGAAAAACAATACAGACGATCTCATTTCTGAACTATTTGTTTCATGAACACCAATTATATGGACCTTTTCTGTTAGTAGTACCACTCTCCACTCTCACTTCCTGGCAAAGGGAGATTCAGACGTGGGCTTCTCAGATGAATGCTGTGGTTTATTTAGGTGACATCAACAGCAGAAACATGGTAAGTTGTTTCACCACAAATTTAGAAATTTAGACAAACTCATCTTTGAGGACAAATCTTTGATTGGTCTTTATAAAGTCTTAGTTTCCAGCATTAAACTTGTTACACAGTAAGATTCATCACATGTTTGATTGGCTTAATAAAAATTAATTTTTGTTTTAGTGTTGTTACATATATTTTTTCCTGCCTTATTATAAGTTTCAAATATACATGAAAGCCTACAGAAGAATGTAATAAAATCTCTATGTCCTATGTCCAGCTGCACAGTTTTAACTCTTAACCTGTTTTGTTTCATCTGTCCCTCTACATGATACTTTCCTCCCAATTATTATTGTCAAGCAAACCCCAGACATATTTTATCTACAAAAAAGAAATCACTTTTGTTTGGTCAAATGAGAAGTTCCTTCAGTGAAAAGCATATATTAAAAATTTGCCTGTTAAAAAACTGTGGCTATTTTTTTTACAGAAGATTTTGATATGCTGGAGTATTTATGTTTTGCTTATAAGTAAGATCAGTGTAGCTTATACTGTATAAAGAATTGTTAAAGTTTTTATGCATAAACATATAGACACATTTTTTGTATTTTGAATGGATTTTACTTCAGATACTCAAGTAAAATTATACTTCTGAAAAAATGTTTGTTTTGAAATTTCTTGATAGATAAGAACTCATGAATGGATGCATCCCCAGACCAAACGGTTAAAATTTAATATACTGTTAACAACTTATGAAATCTTGCTGAAGGATAAGGTATGTATTAATCTGTTTTTCTGTTTGGTGTATATCAGTTTTTCCTTTATATTGTGGATAGGATGAAAAGATAAACATAAATCAGTGGCCACCAGATTCAAAGTCTGTGGATCAAGTCCGGTTTCTCTGTTTGTTTTTTTTATGATCCTTGAAGTAAGGTTGATTTTTACATTTTTAAGTGTTGTAAATACAAACCAAAGGATATGAAACCAGCTTGGTATAGTGTCTGTTGATTTGTAAGGTCTCTAAAGAGGAGGACGGATCACACTACCACTGGGTAAATGCTTTATAGCTATTATCTTCTTTAATTCTTCATAATTACTTTATAATACACTTCTGTCCCTTTTGTGAAGAAAAGTCAGGTCTCAAAGAAGTTGATGAACTTGCCTCAAGTCATGCAACTTTTAAGTAGCAGAATCAGGCCCGTCTCCATAAGTCAGAGACCTTTGTGTGTATATTGTAAATAAATAATTCATAAAAATCATAGCAGTAAATTGTAACTACACTTGGAGTTAGACACTATTCCAAATTTATTTTCTCCAAATTAACATTAATGAGGTTTCTACTGGACTTAGTCTGTAAACATTGTTTGTGAAATTTTTTAATGACACTGTAGTTTTTATTTTCAGTATGTAAGCTAGTAAAAACTTTCACTTGATGATTATACTGTTTTTCTAATGGCTGAGTTAGTCATGGAAGGAACTTTGTTTTTCATTCTGAGTTACTTGATATGAAGATTCCAATAAATTTTAGAATAGTACATAATTTTTATTTGAAATATTAGACATAGGTTTATTTTTAAATTTGCCTTATTTTAATGATTTGAATTCCATTTTTCTCTTGAAATATTAACTACATTCTTCTGTTCATTTTAAGGCATTCCTTGGAGGTCTGAATTGGGCATTTATAGGTGTGGACGAAGCACATCGATTAAAGAATGATGACTCTCTTCTGTATAAAACTTTAATAGATTTTAAGTCCAATCACCGTCTCCTTATCACTGGAACTCCTCTGCAAAACTCCCTCAAAGAGCTCTGGTCTTTGCTACATTTCATTATGCCAGAAAAGTAAGATAAATTAAGATACAATTTTAATGTTGGTTTCATTTGCTAAGTTTAGCAGGAAAGTAATTAGTGTAGATAATAAGGTCAGAAGGAGGTTTTATTGTCGCAAACATTAGATCAGAGATTATTAAGAAAAAGAAATGGGATGGAATAGAATTTGAAATAATATTTTTATTTAATTTTGTAAATAAATAAGCTTGAGCCATAGAGAATAAATTATAACAGTTGATTTTGCATGTTGTTCAGAATATCCATTTCTTAAAAATGGAAATAGTATCATTCTTAAGCAGTAGTAATAACAATAACAAGGTATTGTTAGAAAATTCCATTTTCTAATAATTTTAGGAAAAGCAGACTAAAATAAATAAGTTGTCCAAGGTCATATACATATTTTCTTTCAATAGATGTATAACTTTCTTTGAGAAATAGTTTAGTGATAATTACTCCCATACTTGAAAATATTTCATCTTTATTTAACTCAAGGAAAGTAAACAATTTTTCATAAAATAGCTTATATTTTACATCTGTAGATATACAATGGATTTCTTGGAAGGATAGTTATTAGAAGTGATTAATTTTAACTAATTTATCCCCCCTAAAAATCTGTATTTTGTTTATATCTGACTATCCTGTAAAATATCAAATGCAGTTTGACTTCTTTTACTGATTATTCCATTTGCTTAAATTTTTAAGGTTTTCTTCCTGGGAAGATTTTGAAGAAGAACATGGCAAAGGCAGAGAATATGGTTATGCAAGCCTCCACAAAGAGCTTGAGCCATTTCTGTTGCGGAGGGTTAAGAAAGATGTGGAAAAATCTCTTCCTGCCAAGGTTGAACAGATTTTAAGAATGGAAATGAGTGCTTTACAGAAACAATATTACAAGTAAGCTGTAAACAGAGCACATGTTCTGAGGTGCCCCCTAGCCCCGACTGAGTCTTAGAGAGCAGTTACAATTCTTGAATTTTAAAATAGGTTTATTGTATGGCATAGTGAGGCAGAGAGATTTAATGGCATGTCTAAGATCACGGGTGATATAAGACTAATTCATCTTATAGCACATCATTAATTGTGTTTCTTTATTTTGTACTATGTTACGTTATAGAAGGTTTCTTTTTAAGTTTCAGGATTGCCATGATACCAAGGTATTATGTAATTCTGATAATTATGTTATTGACAGGTGGAAGTGGAAGCCAGAGAAACAAACTTAGAACAAAATTTTAGGCCCCTCTGCTTTTTGAAAAATGTTAGTAAATCATATTTTTCTTACGGAAAACTTCAGACCATATACAAAATAGGATAATATAATAAACTCCATCACTCAAACTTGGTCTTCAGCTCATAGCCAGCTGCCTTCACTTCCCCTATCCTGTCGTTTTGAGACAAATCAGATAAAATTGTTTCAAGTTCCTTCGAAAACTAACCTTGTAAAAAGGAAGAAAATAAAAGATGTTAGACAAGGTAAATCATGGTGAGAGGAAATGTTATGCATAATTTGCAGTAATAGCCACTTATGATTTATCTCTTAAGTTACATGTGTATTGTGTAACTGTTTTAGAGAAGGCAGTTTGGCTAAACCAGATATCCTCATGAGATGTGAGGTATCTGCATTAGTTGTCCAGCATAGCAAAATTTGTTGGAAAGTTAACATAGATTATAAAGTTGACCATTTTAAAAATAAATTTTGGGGTAAAGGATTAATGCACTGTGCACTGTTAATTCACTATGTTATGCTAAGCCTTTACTGTGTATAGTTAATGGTTTAAATAACTATGTGTTGTCATGGTCTTATGAATGAGGTTCATTTAATTTTGTGAACAAAGTTTAGTCCTTTGTCTTTGGAGTTGAACTTCATAATGGTGCAGTTTTACTTCGGTACTTAATTTTTTTAGTGATTTTAGAATTCATCCTGGTAATTCTGCTACATCATTTTCATAATCTTTTTTTTTAAACAGGTGGATATTAACTAGGAATTACAAAGCCCTCAGCAAAGGTTCCAAGGGCAGTACCTCAGGCTTTTTGAATATTATGATGGAGCTAAAGAAATGTTGTAACCATTGCTACCTCATTAAACCACCAGATAATAATGAATTCTATAATAAACAGGAGGCCTTACAAGTAAGAATTTTAAAATTTTATTACTTCATGGTAAAGCAAAATGTTTCAGCTTTAAGTGAAAATGCCACAGTGCTTTAATATATTGCTTAGATGTTCCTTTTGGTTAAAGGTGTATTTAAATAATGGTGCTGCTTATTTTTTAGTGTTTTTTATTTTAAAGTTATAATTTATCCGTTTAGTCATTTTGATAATTTTTTTAAAAAGCTGATCTAACCATGGTCTGTCACACTTTTATCCAGCAAAAACCCCTTAGTGTATTTTTTGTGGTGAAAAAAATTTCACTAATAGTGATTGTGCTGAATTTGTGACATGGCAAATGGTAGTCTTAAGGGCATCTGGACCTTAGATCTTCCTCTTCCTATCACTTCTGGAAGACAAGTGAAGAGTGTGAAGAAGGCGCAGTTGTCATCCAGCTGTAGTATTGCTTTGAAGTGCTGCCAGTGACATATAAATTAGAAGACATTTCTCAGTCTTTCAAAACCTTTGATTACTTAGTTGTTTCTTCTTTCAGTGTATTAGTTGTTACTTAGTTGTTTCAGCTAAGATTTTTTGGAGAAATGGTGTGATATCTAACAAATAGAGTGAAACGGTGCTTTTTTTTTTTTTTTTTTTTTGGTCTCCAGAAAATGCAGCAAAACCTAGGTGCTAAATGGCAAGGAAAATTTAGCTTAAGTTGTCGAACTAATTGATCAAGGTTCTGAAAATTTTGAAAACATAAACTATTTCATCATTATGAAAATTAAAAATTTTAATTTAAAATGAAAAAACTGAAGTGTTGTGAGACATTTGTTTCATTCGATACAGTTCTTTTAACATGTTATAACAATTAAAATTTATTGTTTCCTTATAGCACTTAATCCGTAGTAGCGGAAAACTAATTCTTCTTGACAAACTGTTAATTCGCCTAAGAGAGCGAGGCAATAGAGTTCTTATTTTTTCTCAAATGGTGCGGATGTTAGATATACTTGCAGAATATTTGAAGTATCGTCAGTTCCCCTTTCAAGTAAGCATTTCATTTTGTCTTTTTTGTTGATTTAAATTTTATCTAATCCCTGGGCATGTTTGAAATTCTTTTGTACATGAAGAGTAGATTTTATGTAACCTATACTCTTTTTAAGAAAATAGATCTGTTCAAAAAGTTTTGTCATTATTCCTTTTCTTTTTCTTCTTGACTTTACATTTAACAGCAAAACAGTTTTTCTTCGTGTTTCTCTTCTATGTTCAAATTAAAGGGGCAGCCTTATGTATTAGGCTTTAGTCTGAGGAAGGATAGGAGAGAGCAGTACTTCTGGTGTTACCTGAACTGTTGCAGATTCTGAAGATTGTATGCTCATAGTTATTCTAGTGCATAGTTTGCTGAATAAAAATACATGACTTTAGAGAATATACCAAAAAGCAAAAAAGGCTTATATTCCATCTATTCAATATTTTGAAATTCATTCAATATAATTACAGCTCATAAGAATGTTTGAGCTTCCCTGGTGGCTCAGTGGTAAAGAATCCTCCTGTCAGTGCAGGAGATGCTGATTCAATCCCTGGGTTGGGAAGATCCCCTAGAGGAGATGGCAAGTCACTTCAGTATTCTTGCCAGGGAAATCCATGGACAGAGGAACCTGGCAGGCTGCAGTCCATGGGGTCGCAAAGACTTGCACATGACTGACTAAACAACAGCAAATATGATGAATGTTTAATAGAGTCAGTCTTAGTAGTTTACATCTAATTTATTTAATCCTTAGAGCAATTTTATGAATAATACCTGAAACATAGCAACTAGCATATGCAGCTAATGAATGATGTGTATTTAGTGCAGACAGTAAAGTAGAAGTAGTATTACAATGATGAACCTCATCACACATAATCCCTGCTCTGTTAGAGCTTACAGTACCATGTGGGAGACAGACATTAAGCAGGTAATGAGAAATAAATGTAATGTTATGACTCTGGTAAGTGCTATGAAGAACAGATGTTGGGTGATATCAACATGATTGAGATACATCTAGTCATTTAGGGGGAAAAGTAAAAAGAATGAAAGGTTTTACTAGTTGTAATTTTTCATGAAAAGCAAACTTGGTACTTTAAAAAAGCTTTTGATTTTGGACTTCTCTTGCTTAGCTAATGTTTAGTAAACACTCAACATAGAATATGTCAGGCACTGTGCAAAGTGTTTTACTCTGTTCTGTTGCTGTCTGAAGGAAGTAGTACTTCCTGTGTTCATTTACTGAGGAGGAAACTGACAAGGGAAAAAGGCAAATCACTTGCTCAAGGCACTGGTGAGCAGTAGAGATGCTCAGATGTGGGCTGTTCAGCTAGAGCCTGTGGGGCCCTGAATCAGTGATTCTCATTAAAACAGAGGGCTTTTGCTGAATTCCTCTTATAGTTTCTGACTCAGTAAGTCTGAAATGGGTCTCAGTAATTTGCATTTCTAAGTTCTTAGGTGGCGGTGATGTGTGGGTCCATAACCACACTGGACTTGAATCAATCAGCGCTTTTTTTTTTTTTTTTAACTGTGGGCTCTAACCCATTAATGGATCTGAGGATCAGTTTAATGGGTTGTTCAAATATTGTACTAACTTTTTTTTAATGAAACAGATAATAAAATAATGAGGGTATTTCACAGTACACTGTGTCATGAAACTTGCTTTGAGTGTATACTGTGTACTCATTCACATGTAAAACATACTCTTATAGTGGGTCTCAGGTAAAATGACAGCCAGTGCTATTATTTACTATTAGCAAAAGTAGTTCCTGTGGTTAAGAACACAGACTTTGGAGACAGATTGCTTAGGCATTGCTTTCTTACCTATAAGTACCTTCTGGTCTTATCAAAAGCAGGACTGCTTTTTCCTACTTGGTTTTAATTGCTTTTTAAAGTTTTGATTCTGTTACAATGTAGTATTTTAATGTTCTATTCCAGAGATTAGATGGATCAATCAAAGGGGAGCTGAGGAAACAAGCTCTAGATCATTTTAATGCTGAAGGATCAGAGGTATGAATGCTTTCAAAATTATAAATAAATTGTTTCAGTCATTAGTTACAGTTTTTTAAGAAAAGTGTTTTTGGTGGTAGCCAGTTTTGATTTACAAGTGAGGTTTTAAAATCCATATTATCTGTTAAATATGAGGAATTTTACCCTTTTGTATCAATACTATTTCAATATAGGACAGTTAATTTGCTTCTAAATAAACTAGCCTGTTTTGATTTAGAATTCTTTATGAATTGTTGTTTATTATTCCCATATATATTTATATTGGGGAGTCTTGTTTACTGGCTTTGCTAGATACATTTTGTTAGTAATTTTAAAACTATGTTTCACTTTTATTGGTAAAATACCTTTTAAAGAACTGTGTTAATCTACTGCAGTGCTGGGCCTTCCTTGTTCCACACGGGCTTTCTTCAATTGCAGGAAGCACGGGCTGCTCTGAGCAGCCTGCAGGCTTCTCCTTGCAGTGGTTTCTCTTGTGGAACTGGGGCTCTAGGTGCGCAGGGTTCAGTAGCCGCAGCACAAGAGCTCAGGGGTTGTGGCTCACAGGCTCTCGAGCACCAGCTCAGTGGTTGCAGCACACAGGATTAGTGGTCCCACAGCATGAGGGATCTTCCCTCTCCAGGGATCAAACCCATCTCTCCTGCATTGGCAGGTGGATTTTTTTTTTTTACTACTGAGTCAACAGGGGAGCCTGGTAAAATACTTTTAAATTCAGAAATTCAGTTATAAAATTCTCACATTGATTATTCACAGTCACAGTTAAGAATTTAAAATTGTGCCTTTTATATTTCCTTATAGGATTTCTGCTTTTTGCTTTCCACAAGAGCTGGAGGTTTAGGAATTAACTTAGCCTCAGCTGACACTGTTGTTATATTTGATTCTGATTGGAATCCACAAAATGATCTTCAGGCACAGGCTAGAGCTCATCGAATTGGGCAAAAGAAACAGGTATTTTTTATCCTTCTTATTTTACTGTTTCAGAGTCTTTTTTATCATCAGTGTTTAGAATTTATTTTGGTTTATCCTTCTTGTTGAAACATGCATATTGTTATTGAACAGAGTGCCGAGGAGCTTAAATTTATCAGAATCACCTGGAAATTGACAGAACTGAGAAAACTATGCCTGAATAGGATCATGTACTCTTTTTTAGATCATAATTCTGTTCACAGCCGTAGAATATAATGTGTTTCATTCAGTATATAAATATATATATTTAAAAATATCTTCATATACTTAACTATTGAAAGGGATTTTGCTTCGTACATTGTTCCTTTTTTGTTAGCCGTGTACCCATAGGACTCTCCTTGCAAAATAGCCATTCTCATAATTTTTGTATAACTCTCTGGAACAGTTGTAATAGCCCTTGAAAAAAACCATCTGACATCTTTTTGATATCTTGATCCTTGTGTTTTAATTGCATTTACCTCCATCTGGGATAGTGCCTGAAACTTCTTCAAAGCAGGAGGTGATGAACAAGTAGCACAAAAAGGCTTAGTACATTTTATTTACTTTGTAAACATTCATATTTTCTACTGAGAAATCCATAATATAAAACAAAAAAAATGTTTTACACAAATAATTCTCATAAAAGAGAGGGAAACTTGAAACAGGGATGACAACAAGCCAAGACAAATTATAGACTGTTAAAAATGAGAAAGTGAAGAGACAGGATATTCTTACAGGTGAACTGGGCCTAATGTATTTGTGAAGAGACAACATTTCTGTGTTATGAATGAAATGGGGAAAAGTGATTAATTGCACTGATAGATATCTCCTACGTTGAAATCCTCAACACATGGCTAGACAAAACATTCCACTTACGCTACTTAAAGACTTTGGCCACCACATCCTCTAATACAGGGTAGAAGAAAGAGGAAATATTAGGAAAAAAACCACTAAGACAAAATACTATAGAAAGCTGTGTGGTAGACCTCTGGGATGAATACCTGAATACAATCACAAAATAATGAAATCAACTTTCTTTTCATTGTGTTAAAATTCTTTTTTTAATGTAAGTATATGTGTGAAGTATGTTTCATTATTAATGAGATAGATTATTTCATGATTGATGACGTATAAGATTCCTATGGCTCATGTACTTGCTATTTTAATAGTCAGTCAGTTCAGTCGCTCAGTCATGTTTGACTCTTTGCGACCCCATGAATTGCAGCGCGCCAGGCCTCCCTGTCTATCACCAGCTCCTGGAGTTCACTCAAATTCATGTCCGTGAAGTCGGTGATACCATCCAGCCATCTCATCCTCGGTCATCCCCTTTTCCTTTTCCTCCTGCCCCCAATCCCTCCCAGCATCAGATTCTTCCAGTGAGTCAACTCTTCGCATGAGGTGGCCAAAGTCCTGGAGTTTCAGCTTCAGCATCAGTCCTTCCAATGAACACCCAGGGCTGATCTCCCTTGGACTGGTTGGATCTCCTTGCAGTCCAAGGGACTCTCAAGAGTCTTCTCCAACACCACAGTTCAAAAGCATCAATTCTTTGGCACTCAGCTTTCTTCACAGTCTAACTCTCACATCCATACATGACCACTAGAAAAACCATAGACTTGACTAGACGGACCTTTGTTGGCAAAGTAGTGTCTCTGCTTTTCAGTATGCTATCTAGGTCGGTCATAACTTTCCTTCCAAGGAATAAGCGTCTTTTCATGGCTGCAGTCACCATCTGCAGTTGATTTTGGAGCCCAAAAAAATAAAGTCTGACACTGTTTCCACTGTTTGCCCATCTATTTCCCATGAAGTGATGGGACCAGATGCCATGATCTTAGTTTTCTGAATGTTGAACTTTAAGCCAACTTTTTCACTCTCCTCTTTTACTTTCATCAGGAGGCTTTTTAGTTCCTCTTCACTTTCTGCCATAAGGGTGGTGTCATCTGCATATCTGAGGTTATTGATATTTCTCCCGGCAATCTTGATTCCAGCTTGTGCTTACTCCAGCCCAGCGTTTCTCAGGATGTACTCTGCATAGAAGTTAAATAAGCAGGGTGGCAATACCTCTTCCTATTTGGAACTCTTTAGACTCAGGATAATTTAAAACCGTTTTAAAAAATCATTTGGAAGGCTTAAAGGGCACAGGATAATTTGTCATTGTGCCAAAATGTCCATTTTAATGAAGAATGCCTGATATTCCGGGTCCCAGTGCTCTACATGCTGGTGAGCCCAATCACTGTGAAAACTAACAGTGGTCCCTGAATGGGGGTATTGTGTGATATAGAACCACTGACTTTGAGAAGCAGGGCAAAATCACTACACATTGAGTTTTGTCTTTTGCAAAGCTTTTTTTTTGTTGTTAATGGCAGAGCTTCATCATTAACTTAAAAAATAATTTGTGGGGTTTTAGATTGTATGGAACGATGAAACAATCAAAATTGATGGAACGGGTATAAGCTTGTCATAAGTTTACCACCACCCCCTTTCCCAGCTGAAATATAATTTTAGAAATTACTGTCATTTCTTTAAAAAAAGAAAGAGCAAACTGACCAAAGTATAAGGAAGGACATAGTCTCAAATAATCTTTAAATTGAGGAAGCTTTTTTGCTTTTGACCAGTGAGTATTTCATGTTGGATGAATTTCAGGCTGTAACCAGTATTTGGGCATTTAACATTAGCAGAATGAATCATTACTGTGCTTCAAATTCCATTGTGTGTATCTTTACAGGTGAATATTTATCGTCTGGTTACAAAGGGATCAGTTGAAGAGGATATTCTTGAAAGGGCCAAAAAGAAGATGGTTTTAGATCATCTTGTGATTCAAAGAATGGACACAACTGGGAAGACAGTACTACACACAGGTTCTGCCCCTTCAAGGTAGTTACTTTTCTCTAAAAAAAAAGGTTGTTACATAATCATACTATGTTCATTTTTCCAAAATGCTACCTAGTGTAAGCAGGCACTGAAGCACTGTATTTAGTGTTGTTGTTTTACGTTTCAAAGCACTGAGCTAATTCCTGGTCAGTGGCATACATTCAGTGAGTGCATGGTTTTGCCATTCTAATTTAGTAATCTTGGGGGGAAGCCCTAGGCTTCAAGTTCTTTAGTATGTATACTAGTAATCTTTCACTTTTCTAACTGTGTCATATTAACTGTTACAAAGGTGACTATGCCAATAATTCATTAAAGTGCTATGTAAATGTTAAATTTGTGACTGTTAGTATTAAGTAATTTTTGTTTTTTCTAATTTTAGTTCTACTCCTTTCAATAAAGAAGAGTTATCAGCCATTTTAAAGTTTGGTGCTGAGGAACTTTTTAAGGAGCCTGAAGGAGAAGAACAAGAGCCCCAGGTTAAAAAAAAAAGCTTGTCTCAAAATGTGTCATTTTTAAAACTATAAATATAAAATGTATATATCTTAAAACATAATAAAGCATATTTAAAGTAAAGATTTCTTTTTCTAGGAAATGGATATAGATGAAATCTTAAAGAGGGCTGAAACTCATGAAAACGAAGCAGGACCTTTAACTGTAGGAGATGAATTACTTTCTCAGTTCAAGGTAGATTTTCTTTTTGAATTTTTCTTCATAATTATATAAATTGGAGAAGGTGGGATTTGTCTTTTGTCATTTAGTATTTTATTCATCTTTTTTTAGGCAGGATCAGCAGGGTAATCTTAAAAAATGCTAAAAACATCTTTGTCTTAAAATTTGCAGTGATGTGTAAAAATTTTTCTTTCTTCTTCTGACAAACCAGCAGTGAGTGACATGATTTGAAAGGTGCCAAATCATTTTCATAACTGAAGAGTTTTAGCTGATTTTTATTGCAGCAGTTTTTGACATTAGATTAATTTAAGCATTATCCCAACTAAGAAAACGCAAGTAAATCAGACAGAGTAAGCAGTAATACTGATAGATACCCCTGGGTTAGGTGGTTTAGTTGCTAACTCATATCTGACTGTTGCAACCGCATGGACTATAGCCCAGCAGGCTCCTCTGTCTATGGATTATACTGGCAAGACGACTAGAGTGGGTATTCATTCCATTCCGTTCTTCAGGAGATCTTCCCAACCCCAGGATTGAATGTGGGTCTCCTGCATTGCAGGCAGCTTCTTTACCAACTGAGTCACCAGTGAAGCCCACACCAGGTTAGGTGCAGCCTAAAAGATTGCAGGGAGTCCTAAAGCAACATAAGTGAACCAGCCCCAGAGTAATGTGTGTGCCAGTTGTTTAGCGTAAAAAAGCAGATTTCTCTGCATCCTAGCCATTTTCTACGAGCTGAGGTTTTTAAGGATCAATTAATGTCATTCCTTCATTCAGCAAATACTTACTGAGTACCTGCAATGTGCCACACACACAGAGCATAGTTTTCTTGTCTTTCCAATTACCTGTAAGCTTTAATGTCCCAGTATTGGCAGTTAACCTTAAAGAGTGCTTTCTGTATATCAAACTCTGCACACTTCTTTAAATGTATTGTTATTTAATCCTCACAAAAGTTAGTATGCTGTTACTAGCTTTTCTTTTTTAGAAATGAAGAAACTAGCACTTAGGGAACCTAAATAAATTTATCTATGGTCTCTGAGCTCCTTGTGTCTTGTCATCAACTCTTCAAGTACTTTATTAATCATAAAAATAAGAATATTGGGTTGTTTTACAACACTTCGTGTTTAATGGACTGGTGTGGTAATTACTACAAAAGGTGATTTAGTGTGATACTCTATAAATTTGTTGTTACTCTGTTAACTTCCTCTGGTTCACTTATAGTAGTAATTTTGTTGATCAGCAGAGCAAAAGAGAATCATTCCTGGAAGATAATTCTTAGAAGTCATATGGTTTGATCTACTTTGACCTCATAAAGAAGTAAACTTAGCTTAGCAATCATATTTGGTTTAACCCATAGTCATATTCATTATCCTAGGGCTATTTGTTATCTTATTCTGATATGTTTTGTCCTTCCTGCTAAGAAAGAAAAAATGTAAGGATGAATAGTTCTTTAATTTTATTCTGCTAAAATTCTGGAATTTATCAGGTTGCCAACTTTTCAAATATGGATGAGGATGATATTGAGTTGGAGCCTGAAAGAAATTCAAAGAACTGGGAAGAAATCATTCCTGAAGATCAAAGACGACGATTAGAAGAAGAGGAAAGACAAAAGGAACTTGAAGAAATTTATATGCTCCCCAGAATGAGAAACTGTGCAAAACAGGTGACTTTTTAATTTAAAAGCTGTTTCTGTACTATAAAGAGTATTTACTCTTGGACTATCTTTTTAATGAGAAATATTGGTGCTTTTATTGTAATGACTTCATCGGATTTAATAATGCTTGTCTCATAAAATTAGTTGGAAAGTATTTGATCTTAACTATAACCTAAATTTTATAAATATACAACTATCAATATATTTTTCGAATGAATGTGGTTGGTTGTTTCTAGAAATTTGTTCATTTTATCCAAATTGTTGAGTTCATGAGCATAAAGTTATTCATAATAATAGCCCCTTACTATCCTTTTAGTGTTTATAGGGTATTTAGTGATTTCCCTTTTTTTCATTCTGTTAACGAAATTAAAAGACACTTACTCCTTGGAAGAAAAGTTATGAGCAACCTAGACAGCATATTAAAAAGCAGAGACATTATTTTGCCAACAAAGGTCTGTCTAGTCAAGGCTATGGTTTTTCCAGTAATCATGTATGGATGTGAGAGTTGGGCTGTGAAGAAACTTGAGTGCTGAAGAATTGATGGTTTTGAACTGTAGTGTTGGAGAAGACTCTTGAAAGTCCCTTGGACTGCAAGGAGATCCAACCAGTCCATCCTAAAGAAGATTAGTTCTGAGTGTTCATTGGAAGGACTGATGTTGAAGCTGAAACTCCAGTACTTTGGCCACCTGATGCAAAGAGCTAACTCATTTGAAAAGACCCCAGTGCTGGGAAAGATTGAAGGCGGGAGGAGAAGGGGATGACAGAGGATGAGATGGCTGGTTGGCATCACCGACTCAATGGGCATGAGTTTGAGTGAACTCCGGGAGTTGGTGATGGACGGGGAGGCCTGGTGTGCTGTGGTCCATGTGTCGCAGAGTCGGACACAACTGAGCAAATGAACTGAACTGATTGGCATTTTTTTTGTTGATCATTCTAGCTAGAGGTTAATTTTATTCATCTTTCCAAAGAGCCACCTTTTGGTTTTATTTTTTATTTTTCTGTTTTAAGTTCATTGATTCTGTGTTTGTTTTTCTTTCCTTTCTTCCTTCTTTTGCTCTCCTTTTAAGTGTCTAAAGATAAAAGCTTAGATCATTAAGACTTTCCTTTTCTAATAGCTTTTTTTCAAGGTCCTGCTTTTTCTGTACCTGGTGAGTTTATGTATTTATTTATGGCTCTGCTGGGTCTTTGTTGCTGCTCGGGCTTTTTTTCCCCCTTTGTTGCAGTGCACGGGCTTCTCATTGTGGTGGCTTCTCTTGTTGTGGACCACAGGCTCTAGGGTGCTTGGGCTTCAGGAGTTGTGCCACTTGGCCCATTGCATGTGAACTCTTCATGGACCAGGAATTGAACCTGTGCCCCCTGCATTGGTAGACATAAACTCTGGACCACCAAAAGTCCCGACATTAGCATTTGATGCTGCAAACTTCCGTTGACCACTGCCTTTTCTGAATTTCCTAAATTTTTAATTTGTTGTGATCTCATTTTCATTTATTTCAAAGTACTTTCTAATATCTTTTGTGACTTCCTCTGTAACCCATAGGTTTTTTAAGAAGTGTGTTGTTTAGATATTTGGGGGATTTTTCCGGGTATCTTCATTGTTGATTTCTAGTTTAATTCTGTTATGGTCAGAGAACATACCCTGTATGATATGAATTTTTAGAAATTTGTTGGTGTTTGTTTTATGGCTCAAATGAACAGAATGTTAGATTTTTAAATAATGGTAGCAGTGCCATGCCAAGCTATATTGGGTCCTGTGGCAAGAGGAAAATCTTTAGAGTCTTTGCATTAGCTTCCGATTTTTTAGAATACTGTTGTATTTCAAGATTATGTCTTGATTGTTGAATTTTTTGTTATCTCCTTAAATTTTGAGTCTGAGGCAAATGAACACACCCCAGACTGCCCTGCCAGGTTTGGTTTTTCTTTTCCTACAAGCATATTAGGTCTTCTGTGTCCTCAGGTCTGTAGGTGAGAAAGATCTGGCCAGGCTTCCTGACTGTCCCCTCAAAGGTGACTCTCTTTCTCCAGGCCTTCACCATGAAGGAAAGTTTTCTGTAATCTCCAGCCCCATTTCCAATCTTTCTCTTGAGCACCTGGTGTAAGTTGGTGGAGGTTTGTGAAGTGCCTGTGAGTGGGTGGGTGCAGGTTCTCCCTGTGTCTTTTGTCCCCAGGAATCCTCTCTTCTCATGGCAGCTCAGTCGTTAGCAAATGTTAGCTGACTTTTATCTTATCTTCTTGTATGGTACTTGATGTCTACCATTCATCCTCTTCACAAGTAAGCCAGTGTTCGAGTTCCACCTCTTATAATCTGTATTTCCTTACTTTTATCCTATTAGATTGCCTTGTGATTTGATGTGTATAATAGAAGTTAATGTTTTGTAGATTAGATTTTTTTACTTCTATGATAAAAGTGACTTTATTGGCAAGTGTTCCTTTTCATTTCTGCTATCAGGAAAAATATCTAGGAATGATATTGCTGGGTTAGCAGAATGATCATTTTTAAGGCGTTTGGTGTAATATCAAATTGCTCTCTGTTGTATAAATACCCATCAGAGGTGTTTGACTATCTGGTTTTCATTACCAGTACCAGTATTGGCTAGTATTAGTTAGTTAGTATTGGTCAAGTTGATGGAGTAACTTTAATTACACTGCATTGTTACTTTAATTCAAGTTTTTAAAAATATACCAGGAAGTTGTATAATTCTGTTTGTTATATGATTAATCACTGTTAATAACCTTTCACATATTTTTACAAAAGGACGATGGATATTTTCCTGCTGGTTTACAAGAATATTTTAAGCATTAAGACTATTAATATGACTCTTTGACGTTAACCTGCTGTATTTTTTGGAGTTTTTTTGCTTTTTAATTTTGTTTATAGACTATTTTTTATATGTACATGTTAATTTTGTCAGTCATAATGCTTTCGTCGCTCTTAAAACAGAAGCTTTACCTAAACATGGGCAAAATTTTGTTTTCAAATTCCAGATTAGTTTCAATGGAAGTGAAGGGAGGCGCAGTAGAAGTAGGAGATACTCTGGATCTGATAGTGATTCAATATCAGAAAGAAAAAGGCCAAAGAAACGTGGAAGACCACGAACTATCCCTCGGGAAAATATTAAAGGATTTAGTGATGCAGAAATTCGGCGGTAAGATGACATAAGACCATTTTTACTTCAGCTTGGTTTTAGTAGGGGGTGAAGTTAAAACAGAAATTCCACAAAATACAAAGTTTTAGAAGAGGCAAATATAATTGTGTGGGGATTGGGTGGTTCTGATTTTGGTTGGTCTTTATGAGTAAAAGATGAGTTTGGCATCTACGCTGTGTTATTTATTGTTACTCTGTTTGGACTGCTAAATTATTTTGGTTTTATTAATGTGGTTCAGAATAGTGGTCCTTTTGAGTGATGAATGTGTACTTCAATACATTATTTATTAAAAATTCTCACTGTATATGACTCCCAACATTACTCTTTATGTGGGAGTAATTTAGTTCCATATTTTTCTAATTTTTTTACGGTGGGGTGATTGGTTTTTTGAAAATAACCATGTTAAAAGTGTTTGATATGTCCAAATAGGAACTGAGGTAAGATTGGCCTTACAGATAAATTGTAGTTTTCTTTCAAAATATATTTATTTATATATATATATACACACAGCTTTATTTATGGAGGATGGGATAACAGTTTATTTTGTTGACTATGTAATATTTTTGTGTATGAAATTTGTGAAAGGTTGTTCATTATTGTATTTTCAGAGTTTGTTGTTTCTTTCAAACTATTGTTAACTCATTTCTTTTAAATCATAGACCTGTCTGATAAAGTTCTTCCTCATTTTTTTTCTACCAGAAAACTAAATATATTGTTAGATTTTATTTAGGGTACTTTTATGGCCACCTGATTTGCTGGACTTTCTGTCTTTAGTTGAAGAGACAATGCAACTTCTACTTTTCCTGGATATTTTCCCTCATCCATCAACCACTTGGGTAGCTTTGTTCCTAAGTAATACTTATTTTTCCATTGTTGGTATAATGCCATATATCTGATTTAAAACTATATTCAGTAAATTTTTATCAACACTTAAAATGTGAGGTGGTGTAATATGATTGAGAATTCTGGAGACACTTCCTCTAATAGCCTTGAACCTTTTTTGTCTTGTGAAAATAATAAAGTAATTTCTAAAATAAAATTTAGCTTCTATTGTTTTATTTATATTGGTTTCTAAATATCATCCTGGGTGTTAAAATATGTCTTATGTTTATTGATATCTAACCTTTTAACATTTTGATTCTAGCATAGCTTATTCATTTTTGTTAGTAATAGTGCCTTGAATTATTGATAATATTTACACTAACAAGTATTATTTCTGTATATCTATGTTGTAACAAATAGTGAAGCCCACATTTAAACCAATTATTTTCTGTTAGGTTTATCAAGAGTTACAAGAAATTTGGTGGCCCTCTGGAAAGGTAAGTACATTTGTCATTCTAAATAGAATTACAGAATGTGTCACTTGCTGTCAGTTTTATTTATACTATTCTTAAATTTCCTGCAACAGGTTTTTACAAAATTAGCCTGTAGAAAGCAAATTTCAAATAGATTTTTTAAAGTGTTTTAGTGCTATCCTTGATTCTTTCTAGTATCTAAAATTTTATCTACAAATGTTTTCTGTAAAATACATGGATTATAAAACATTTGCATTTTTATAATTGTACTTTTCAAATGCTTTTTCTTACCTTTTCCTTACAATCTTATAAAAATAGCAGATTCATCCATAGAGAGGCTAAGTTGTAGCCTCTGACTTCAGAGACCAGATTTATCAGTTATTCTCAATAACTGCTGTAACTACTATCTCAAGTATAGAGTAGAAGAGACTCAAATTGGTTGAATTCTATTTTTCTTCCCCAAACTCCACCTTAAAATAGGGATATTTTCTATTTTATTTTGAGAGGACCTGTATGAGGTTACAATGGAATACTTACATAACTATTTTAGATGAAAAAAATGTTTTGAACATTTACCATTATTTGTATTATCTGCTTAGTGTCTAGTAATAAAAAAATTATAGAACTTTACTTTTATGTATGTTAAATGGCTTCATTTTTTTCTGCATTTACCTGAAAATTGTATTATTTTATTACAGATTAGATGCAATTGCTCGAGATGCTGAATTAGTTGATAAGTCAGAGACAGACCTCAGACGACTAGGAGAATTGGTACATAATGGTTGCATTAAAGCTTTAAAGGACAACTCTTCAGGAACAGAACGAACAGGTGATATTAAAATGAAAGTGATTTAGAGAAAGAGAAATGGAATTGTTGAAATCTGCTTTTATTGAGCTTGGTTGATAGTATGTCTTAAGTTACCTATATATTAGTCTTAAAAGATGCTTTATAAAACAAAGTAAGGCCATTTCCGGTTAATAGAAAATGGGGAACAGAATTGTATTATTGAAGGCAATAGAAACTATCTGCCTGGTATATTTTCTTGCTGGGAGGTAACATCAGAAATCGTTAGTTCTACTATATTTTCAGTATATATGCAAAGTCACTTCAGTTGTGTCCGACTCTTTGCAACGCTGTGGACTGTAGCCCGCCAGGCTTCTCTGTCCATGGGATTCTGCAGGCAATACTGGAGTGGGTTGCCATGCCCTCCTCAGGGGATCTTCTTGACCCAGAAGTCAAACTGATGTCTCTTATGTCTCCTGCATTGGCAGGTGGATTCTTTACTGTATTTTTACTATAGTATAGATGAGATATTATAAGTATACACATGTGATATTGGTTTTAACATAGTTACTTCATTATACTTTGTAATTCATCTTTGTAAATAAAAATAATTAGATAAGATTCAATAATTAGATGTACTGAAAAAAAATCATACTGGAACTCTTATTTAGAATGACTGACATATTAATCCCAGGTGGTACAGTGGTAAAGAACCCGCCTGCCAATGCAGGAGACTGAGGAGGTGCAGGTTAGATTCCTGGGTCAGAAAGATCCCCTGGAAGAGGAAGTGGCAACCTACTCCAGTGTTCTTGCCTGAAAAATCTCATGCACAAAGGAGCCTGGCAGGCTACAGTCCATGGGGGCTACAGTCCAAGAGTTGGGCATGACTGATCAACTGAGCACAGCACAGTACATGTGTTTGCTGTAGTACATGAAATGCTTTTTGTGAATCCTCTTGTGCTATATTATAATCACTAGTATGTAGTGAAACGACTTGGAGGGAAATTTAAGGTTTGCCAGCAAGCCTCTCCCCTTAATGCAAATAAGTAATACTTAAAAATATAGGTAAATAAATACTACTACTTTTTTATATAAGTAATAACATACGTTGCTTTGTATTTTGTAGAATTATATGTTTTATACTTTTTAATATTCTTTTCCAAATATAGGTGGTAGACTTGGAAAAGTAAAGGGCCCAACATTCCGAATATCAGGTGTACAGGTGAATGCCAAGCTGGTTATCTCCCATGAAGAAGAATTAATACCGCTGCACAAATCCATTCCTTCAGATCCAGAAGAAAGAAAGCAGTGAGTTATTTTTTTCTGTTGTAAAATACTTGTTACTCAATAATTTGGACATGAATGTATGTTAGAAGTGGTTTTTATTCTATGGCCAGTTTGAATGAAATGTTTTTAAAAATAAAGCACAGTATTTTGAAGTTCTAATGATCAAACATGGTTTTCAAAATTTTTAATGAGGCAATTATAAACTTGACAGTGTTTGTTAACTTTAATGATAGGTATATCATCCCATGCCACACGAAGGCAGCTCATTTTGATATAGACTGGGGCAAAGAAGATGATTCCAATTTGTTAATTGGTATCTACGAATATGGATATGGAAGCTGGGAAATGATTAAAATGGATCCGGACCTCAGTCTGACACACAAGGTACTGCAGTACTTGATTCTGTTGACCATTCTTGTTAAGTTGAATTTTTGCTTTTAAATTATGTTAGAAATAAAGTCAACTCAGGGTCCGGAAAGTTAGCTTTGTGATTTTGGCTTCTTTGGAATCTGGTTTTCATGAAAGGATTAAATTTAAATGATGTCTAGATTCTGCTTTACCTCTGAAATTTCTTTTCTGTTATCTTCACAGTATCAGGTTAAAAAGTAAGCCTCTCATTTAATCATTAGCCATCTATATTAATCAAGAGCAGAAAAGGATTGTTTTGTGAGTGTGTGTGTGTGTGTATTTAAATACCAGTGTTTAGGATTTTTGGTGATTTGATGCTACCACACTTGTTATGGGCTTCCCTGGTAGCTCAGCTAGTAAAGAATCCAACCGGAGGAGGCTCCAGTTCAATTCTTCAGTTGGGAAGTTCCCCTAGAAGAGATAGTCTACAAACTCCAATATTCTTGGGCTTCCTTGGTGGCTCAGATGGTAAAGAATCTGCCTGCAATACGGGAGGCCCGGGTTCAATCCCTGGGTTGGGAAGATCCCTGGAGGAGGGCATGGTAACCCACTCCAGTATTCTCGCCTGGAGAATCCCCATGGACAGAGGAGCCTGGTGGGCTACAGTCCATGGGGTCACAAAGAGTCAAACACGACTCAGCACAGCACAGCACACACTCGTTAGAATCCTTTCTTTGCCTGGAGACACTGAAGGCTTGCCCAATTCTTATAGTTTATCTTTTTATATTTTACTTCTTCATGGACAAGTGGGAACCTTCAGCTATTTGTCATTTGCTACTTTGAAGCAAAATTAGTTTATATTTTCATTGTAGAAGGTTTCTCACAGTGCCTGCTTTGGATCCTCTTCTAGATGGACAATACTTTATATTCTAGGGGTTTTTGTATACTTCATAGTTAAATACACTGTTTAGAAGGAAGGAAATCTAAATACTATGATTTTAATGACACTGACTGCTAACATACCAATATGTATTTGAAAGAAATTTCTAACCTCATACTGTGTAGTCTCTTTATGAATAGAGGGATAGTTTTCTTGTGTATTTGGAATTCATTTCCAGAGAAAGAAATCTTTGTGGCATAGGTATAAAAAACGTATTTTGCATTCAATTTTGTTTATTCTTTTAAGATTTGTAACTTGCCAGGACATTATACGTGGTTTTTTTGTTTGTTTGTTTTGAGAAGGCATTTTTAAGTGATTATTATTTCTCATGTTATTTATTAAAGACAGGATGAAAAAATTAATTGCTTTTCAGATTCTTCCAGATGATCCTGATAAAAAACCACAAGCAAAACAATTACAGACACGTGCAGACTACCTCATCAAATTACTTAGTAGAGATCTTGCAAAAAAAGAAGCTCAGAGGCTTTCTGGTGCAGTAAGTTAAAATATGATGCTTAAGAGCACTTTACTTTTTTTGGATAAGATAAACCTAGTTTACCCCATCACCCTGTGGTTAACATGGACTCATCACTGTGTTTATCTGTAGTTTAGTAGCTTTGTTTGAATATGGTGGTATTTTGCCTTAACTGATCTCAGCATTCATGTTCAAACTCTAGTAAGTCATGTCTTTCAGAAGAAGCAGCTCTTTTCCTAGTATTTAGTATGGGAGCAACTTTTGGAGTGAAATGGGGTGTTTTTTGAGAGGTCAAGCCTCCATTACTGGAGACAGGGCAGTAATTGGATTTGGAGACATTGGGCAGCTTAAGGAATAGGAAGTATTGAAGAGCACCAAGCTTATTGATTGTGCTCCACAAAAGAAGGAAAAAGGCAGTAAAAGAGAGGTGATTGGAAACTAAAGCAACCTTTGAAAGTTTACCTGTGACCACAGTGTTAATAACTACCTCTGTACTATTTAAAATAATTTCTAATGCTATCTCTGGTGGCATTGTTTCTGAAGATAATAATTTAGGATTGTGAACAGCCCTCCTACTTCTCTCTATTCTTTTTTTTTTTTTTTAAGGAATAGTTACAGTTGGTTAGCATTTAATCAGATTAATTTGCATTTGATTAAGCTATATCACTTTTGTTGATAATTTCTAAGATTGTTGTACCAACAGACTAAGGATTGGGTAGGAGTGTCTGTTCTTTTAGCTTCATAGATTTAGTATTTAAGATTTTTTAATGGAATCTGTGGGGTTGGTGAGAATAAAAATAATTATTTTTAGGGAGGTTCAAAAAGGCGAAAAGCAAGAGCTAAGAAGAATAAAGCAATGAAGTCTATAAAAGTGAAAGAGGAAATAAAGAGTGATTCTTCTCCCTTGCCCTCAGAGAAGTCTGATGAAGATGATGATAAGGTAAGAATGTGTTTTAGAAAAGCAACCTGTTATATATAGAAAAGGGCACATGGCATGTTTTCAGTGTGCTTTACATTTGAAATTTGAACTTAGGCTTAAAATTTTACTTTTAAATACTGAAGTCCTTTTTTATAGTTTGTTGTATAGTCTCATTTATAGAATAGAATTCTACCATCCAGTAGAATATCATATGTCACTAAAGGGAAAGAGCAAAGGTCCTTCCTTTTCAAACATTTGCCATTTAAAGACATTGTCTCATTTTGTTATGAATTTTGAATGGGATTGGCTTATCTTAGTTTTTCTTGCATGTATCATTACTAATGGGATTCTGGATTATTTCTCTCAGAATCCACATACATGCAATCAGTAGTCATGCAAAGAAAAGAAATTAGTCTTTGTCAAGATTTGGTTAGTAATACATTGGCCATACTTGCACTTTTCAGGATGAAATCACTTCTGTGAAACATCCAAACAAAAAAATTAAAACAGAAAGAGACAGTGAAGAAAAAACTGAGCCAGATGTTTGTATAAAGAAGGAACCAGAAGAAAAGAGGGAAGCAAAAGAAAAGGAAAATAAAAGAGAACTTAAAAGGGAGATAAAAGAAAAAGAGGATAAGAAAGATATAAAGGAAAAAGATTTTAAAGAGAAAAGAGAAAACAAAGTAAAAGAAGCTATACAGAAAGAAAAAGACATAAAAGAAGAAAAGGTATGCAAATCATAATATGAAATTTAGAAAGTGACACAATCAGCTTATTTACATTTTAGGAGAATAAACTGCCTTTTAGCCCAGTTAATCTCAATAACTGAGTTCTTTAAAAATACACATGCATATCTAGTAGAGTAGAAAACAGGTTTAAATCCTTTTTTAGATGCCTTACCGAATAAGTGACATCATAGGATAGCTTTACTTTTGGTTTTCCCAAGTGGGGAAAAGATAAAATACCTAAGAATGTTAAATGTGAATAAACTTTATAGACTACAATGAGAGTAAATTGTCTTCTGGAGATGTTAATCATTTTTGCCTTTGTTGTTGTGTTTTTGTTTTCTTCTTTCACTAGCTGAGTGAATCCAAGTCTGAAAGCAAGGAAAGACCTAAGAAATCTTCCTTGTTGGATGCTCCAGTTCACATCACTGCAAGTGGTGAACCAGTGCCCATAGCGGAAGAATCTGAAGAGCTGGATCAGAAGACATTCAGCATTGTAAGTAGTAAAGTTTCTGGTTATTGGAAAAATACCTATAACATTTGAATTTATATTCATCTTTTAAAACTTTAAATTTAGAGATGCATTTGAATTTGATAGTACTGCAGTTCATAGTACTGGGAGTTCTTACTGTTCCCTTGAACATGTCAGACAAGTTACAGGACGATTTTACTTGCTCTTCCCTTTGCTTGAAATGGCTTACTCCTTCGTTTTCTTCAAATATCTGCTCAAGCATTACCATTGTCTGAAATCTTATATAAGGTAGAAAGCTCCCTGCTGTGTCTTACTTTTTTTTTTTTATCATAGTTGTCACCATTTTAAACACTGTCTTGTTTATTTGTTGGCTCTATTCTCCTACTGGAGTACAAGCTCCATAAAAGCAGGGTCTTCATTTTATTTACTGCTCTATTTTCTGGGTCTAGAACAATGCCTAGAATATAGTATGTGTTCAACCTACAAGGGGCTTCCCAGATGGTGCAGTGGTAAAGAATCTTCCTGCCAATGCAGGAGACACAAGAGATGCAGGTTCAATCCCTGAGTTGGGAAGATCCCCTGAAGAAGGAAATGGCAACCCACTCCAGTATTCTTACCTGGATCCCAGGGACAGAGGAGCCTGGCTGGCTACAGTCTGCAGCATTGCAGAATTGGATGCAACTGAGCATGCATCCAACTGAGTCTGAACAGCAGAATATAAACTACCAAAATTGAACAAGAAATAGAAAATGTAGAAAACAAATATGAATAACATAAAAATTAGAAAACAAGTGTTTTCCCTTTTTAAAAAAGTCAGGCTTGGCTGAGTTCTAATTTTAACTAAAGAACACACAATTCCCAGTGTTTCCAGTGTTATTTAAATTATGCCTGACAAAAGATGGAAAGTTTCCCAACTGATGTGAAGAAATAGGTCAATAAAACAATAAAGTACTCAGAAACAGATTTTCACGTATAAGGTAGACACCTGATTATAAGAAAGGCCCTTCACAGCAGGGATGTGAGGATTTCTGGTTTTCAAATAAATGGTGGCATTAAGTCAACCAAATATACCGTCTGTAGTTGACCCATCCTTGCATACCCAGAAGTAACCGTACTTGCTACTCATGGATATAATTACTGTAAAATTTAAAGTTGGTTTTGCATTTATATATAATAAACTTTATCTGTAGTTTGATTTTCTAGCAATATTTTTAGTCTGGTGTTGGTATAAGGTCGATAGTTTTTATTACATCAATTGGACTTCATTGAATGGTACAGTTTTGGGTATGTTGTCCTTTTACTAGCATTCTAGTGATATGTAGGCCAAGGAAAAGATGGGCTTCTATCAAACACCCTTACATCCCTGACTGCCTGCAGTAGGATAGCAGCAAAATTCATCATTAGCTACTTTGTTTTGTCCTAAGGAATTAGAAGAACAGTGTATACTTGTAGCTAGGTTGAAGTTATAGCTTTGCCAGTTTATTATATAAAGTTTCTTTTACATTTTATTCTGTATTAGAGCCAATATAGAATATTAAGTTCTACTCTAAAATATTTTATCTTTTAACATTAAAACTGTTTAGAATGGTGTGCTACAGTGTAGAAAGTAACTGTTTTTGTAAAAAGTAAGTAAAATCCAAGGCTTTTACTTACACAAAGATTGATTTTTAAATGACAATGGAAAACCTTGCTTTTTGAATAAAGTCTGAGGGGAAAACTCTTGACATTTAAGAGCTGTGAGGTGAGGTTTAATGCTCATTTCATGTTACATTTACTCATGTAAGTATCACTGGAAGAAGTAGCTCTGTGTTGAATTCATGCTTTTAATATGTAGTTCTGGTCTTCTTTTCCTATTTAAGTGTAAAGAGAGGATGAGGCCTGTCAAAGCAGCATTGAAGCAGCTTGATAGGCCTGAGAGAGGCCTTTCGGAAAGAGAACAACTGGAACATACTAGACAGTGCTTGATAAAAATCGGAGACCATATCACAGAATGTCTGAAAGAGTATACAAATCCTGAACAAATCAAGCAGTGGAGAAAGTAAGTGACGTATTTTTGAGGACGTGTTAAATTTGTAATTGTGTAACTGTCTGTTTGTCTCTTACTTGTGTCTAGGGCTTCCCTGATAGCTCAGCTGGTAAGGAATCTGCCTGCAGTGCAGGAGACCCTGGTTCAATTCCTGGGTCAGGAAGATCTGCTAGGATAGGCTACCCACTTCAGTATTCTTGGGCTTCCCTTGTGACTCAGCTGGTTAAGAGTCCTCCTGTAATGTGGGAGGCCTGGCTTCGATCCCTGGGTCGGGAAGACACCCTAGAGAAGGGAAAGGCTGCCCACTCCAGTATTTTGGACTGGAGAATTCCAAAGAGTCAGACATGACTGAGCAGCTTCACTTCACTGTTTGTCTCTTGTATTTCAGTTTCTTTTTCACCTCCTGAAGTTTAGGTCACAGAATGTTTACAGAGTGAGGCTGGTTGTTTTCATTTTTTTCCTTTAAAATGTTTTATAAATAAGTGATTCCTTAATTATGCATAATGAAAAAACCACAGGTGGCATCTATGCCTTTAAATAAATAGTGAAAGGTGTTTCGTTAACATTCAGATTGCACTTTATTCTTAAAAATTTTCCCAATTTACCAAATTATTCTCAGTAATACCTCAAACTGTAAAGCCTTGTAAAAATAAATGTCCTCAAGCAGTGTAAAATGCAGACTGTATTTTCCCCTTCATTTTAGAACTAGCAGCAACACATTTGATCTTAAAATTGTAAACCTGAACTATGATATGATGTGATAAGTGATATTATAATGTGATAAGTGGTATTAATCACTTAATGATTACCAAATCCAGGTCACTGTTAAGCCAGACTACTAGACAGGCTAGGAAAACAATAAAATGAGCATAAACTAGTTATTGACAATTATTTATTAACCTAGTGATTTTTTTTGCTACATACAGTGCATTTGCATATCAAAAAAACATTTTCATGACACATTTCTGCAGGAGACATGATTTCACTAAATTTACAAAAAAAGAAAACTATCCTTATCCCCTTCTTAAACTCAACCAGGACTCATTTTAAAAAGAGGAGATAGGAAGTTGATCGTGATCACTAGGCTTTTGTAAACAAGTGAATCTGAGCTTACGTCTAAAAAACTGAAGCCTTGCGTGGACGTAAGAAGAGTCTAAAGTCATGTGTCTGTAATGACGTGGAGTGGTCACTGAGGTTGGATCACAAGACATGCATACTTAGTTGCAACTTGCCTAATTTTTGACTTTATGACCTTGAACAGTTACCACTATGTATGAGCCCCCCAGTATTATCACCTGTAAACTGCTAAGACTGCATATTTTTCAGTTACTGAAGAATAATGAAAGATTTTTATGAAGTGTGTGTGTGTGTTAGTCACTCAGTCATGTCTGTCTCTTGGCGACCCCATGGGCTGTGTCCTTCCAGGCTCCTCTGCCTACAGGTCTTCCCAACCCAGGTATCGAACCCAGGTCTTCTGCATTTCAGGCAGATTCTTTACCACGTGAGCTACCAGGGAAGCCCTTTTATGAGGAATGAGAGGCAGTAATTCTCAAGTACTATATTCATAGTGTCTAGTTTAATATTTTATTTATGGTTGAAGTATATATACTGGAGCTTACTTTCCTAAATACCATAGAAGAGATTATTCCATTTTTCTCAAACTCTTATCTTCTCATACAGTGACCTCTAAAGTACAGAACTACAGGATAGGAATACAGTAGGAGTTCAACTATATATACCAGGATTAAGTGAGAATATAGCCACATTCTCTGTCTTTTCATATTTGAGCCAAAGTTAAATTTTCTGTGTCATTGACTCCTGAACATACTGATATCTTGATTGTTGTTTGTCTGAGATAAAATTGGAAAATAAAAGAAATGCAGTGAGTTATCTTTGAATTTAATTAAAGGATTATATTAAAATTATTTCCTGCCTTTAGTGTAACAGGAGTTTAGTTTCTCTCTGAAAATACTTGTGTACTACATACCAGTTTTTAAACTTTCATGTAATTAGACTTTAGATTTTTGAGTTTATGAAGAAGGCAGAGTATCAATTTTACTGGCTTTTTAGATTAGAAATGAGCAGCATCTTGTTGAAATTACATGTTGACTAATAAAAGTAGTTACTTCAGATTTAGTTAGTAGGAAAGGGGGAGGAAAAAACCTCTAAAAGAAGAGAGACCAAATAGCCAAGAGACTTTTTGTGTTCGCCCTTAACTTCCAAGGCTGTATTCCTCTTTCTGCACAGCTGGGCAACTTACCTTTTATTTTTCTTCCCACTCTCATCTACTTCAGATTTAAAGGGGGAGGAAAAAACCTCTAAAAGAAGAGAGACCAAGTAGCCAAGAGACTTTTGTGTTCGACCTTAACTTCCAAGGCTTTATTCCTCTTTCTGCACAGCTGGGCAACTTACCTTTTGTTTTTCCTCCCACTCTCATCTACCTTGATTTCATATTCCTTGGTACTTATTCCTGCTGCCACTGTGTCTGATTATACCAGATTCCCTTAAATGGTAAAGGAGAACAGAAAGACCCTAACTGAGAAATCTTTCAAGAGCAAATTAGTTTTTATTCTGCTGTCTTGGAGAAAAATGGGGGGGGGGAATGTAGAAGCAAGGGAAAGAGTCCCTTGTATTAAAGGTTGAACTTCTGATCACCTGACCCTGCCCTGACTCCACCCCACAGAACACAGCTACGGTTACTGATTCTACAAAAGGAAGAACTATCAAGACCTTACCTGCAATTGTAAAGATAGAGACTTGATCCATGATTATTCTTTAAGCAAATTTTTATAATAACCATAATTTTATAACCTGCTTTATTTCTTATGGATGTTTATATACAAATATTTTGGCTTGTATATAAACATGAATAGTTGACGAGGAAATGCGACACTAGTTTTTTATTTAAAAATCACTTGTAATCTAGTGATAACTATAATAATGCATATTTGTGTTTCACTTGTACTTTCCTATGCTTTGTTCTAAGATCCCTTTAAAAATCCTCTGTTTAGGAAGTCTTAACAGTTATTAGTTCAATTTTACACAAAGAAAAAAAATGGACTCAGGTAAACCTTGAAGGGCTAGGACCTGGGGTATGGCAAAGGAGGCGTGTAGCATATGAACTTTAACAAGGCACTCACTCTTGCACTAGTTCCAGGTCTGGAGTTTTGCCCAAGATCACACAATTTAGCAGGTGATATAATTAGGATCAGAATCTAATTTCAACTAGATTGTTTTCTACAAAACCAATTTTTAAAGAGAAATTACTAACAAAAACACAGTTTACTAATTCCCTATCTCTTTACTCTTTTAACTCTAGAATGGCGATAGTTGATAAATTCATTTCAGGGCTAGTTGAATTTTCTCAGCTGCTGTGGATTTCACTTCACTTCAAGTTTGTCCCTGTGGTGGACAGGGAAGGCTGGTGTGCCGCAGTCTATGGGGTTGCAAAGAGTCAGAAACTACTGAGCGACCAAACTGAACTGAAGTTTGCTTATAAATTTTATTTCAAGGTTAATGTCATACCTATAGTGAACATTTTAACATTTTCTGATGACCATTTCCCTAACACAATATTCTTAAAAATTTAAAGACATGCTGTGGGGAGGGGGGACATAAAGACATGCTGATTCTTTTTAGCCTTTTGTTGTAATAAACAACAAAATGAAAACTAGAATGTGCACATTATCTTTAACGAATAACTCAAGTACATTATACATTAATAGAAGCCAATAACATTAGTGACAATTTTAATTTCATTTATTTTTAAATAAGACAAAACTTGCATTTTACTTTATTAAAGTGTAGTTAACGTCCACTGTTAGTTTCAGGTATACAACATCACGATTCGATAGTTTTATAGATTAGGTACCATACAGTTTCATGCTGTTGACTCTCTCGCTTGTGCTGCATGTCACCTCCCCGAGACGCATTTATTTCGTAACTGGCAGTTTGTGCTCTTAATGCCCTTCACCCGTCTCATTCACGCGCTTGCACATGTGCCCTCTGGCAGCCACCCGTTCGTCCTCTGTGAGTCTATCTCTGTTATATGTTCTCCCCAGCTGGAGTCCATCCATGTTGTCCCAAATGTCAAGGTTGTATTCCTTTTTATGTCTGCGTAATATTTCTTTGTGTGTGTGTGTGTGTGTGTGTGTGTGTGTGTGTGTGTGTATGTGTGTGTGTGCGCGCGCAAGAGAATTCTACTTCTTTGTCTAGTCATCCATCTATGGATGGACACTTAGGTTGCTTCTTTGTCTTGGCTTTTGTAAAATAATGCCATAGTGAACTTGGGGGTGCATATATCTTTCTGAATTAGTGCTTTCATTTCCTTCAAAGAAGTACAGAGGAGTGGAATTGTTGGCTCATATAGTAGTTTTATTTTTAATTTTTTGAGGAACTTACATGCTGTTTTCCATAGTGACCATACCAATTTATATTCCCAGCAACAGTGCATGAGGAGCCCATTTCCTCCACATTTTGGCCAACACTTGTTTTTCCTTTTTTACAGTAGCTGTTAGGTGTGAGGTGATATATCTCATTTTGGCTCTGATTTGCTTTTCCCTGAAGATTAGTGATATTGAGCATCTTTTCATGTACCTGTCATCCATCTATCTGTATGTCTTCTTTAGAAAAATACTCAGGTTTTTCACCCATTTTTTTCTCAGTCGCTTTTTTAAAAATTTTAATTTCAAAATAAGCTGTTTTAGTTTAATGTCAAACAATGGATAATAATAGGATTTGGCTAATTAGTATGTAAATTAGAAAAATTTTAATATATTTAATGTTGAAGTTGTTGAATGATTTGATTTCCCTAGCCGCTATCTGATATTTTTCATGACTTGATATTAGCTCTTTTTTCTTTCTTTCATTTCATTGATAATTGATTACAGAGAATAGTATTGTCTAAAGAATGTTTCAAATAAAAAAGCTAAGTAATATTGACTCTACTTAATAATATGCATGAAGTGTTTAGGGGGAGATACACTGATACCTATACTTTTTCTTTGAAATGCAAACAGAAATTAGAGCGATTGAGAGGGATGGCTATATGGAATGATATGTGATGAAGCAGGCACAGTAAAATGCTAATAAGAGAATCTAGGTGTTAAGTATATGGGTGATCATTGTAAAGTTCTTTTGTATCTTTGATGTATGAAAATTTTCATGTTGAAAAATTAACAAAATAGTTAGGCATGTGTATTATGAAAATGTTCCATTAGTTTAAATTAGCCTGCTAATATTAGTCTTGATAACTTGATAAGCCTTGTTAATATGCTACATATTTTACTTAAGTAGCCAAAATTTACAGGCTATATGAAGTATTACTAGAGAAACAAATTTTGAGAATATTACACATATATATGCACATTAAATACAGGGTTTGAATGACTGCTCTTTAAATTGCAATACATTTTATAGTTTTTGTAAAATTATAGACCCAAATATTGATGAAGAAGTGGTATCATCTTTTAGTGCAGTTAAGCAAACAGCTGTCCCAAACTAAATTTAAAAAAAGAAAAGAAAGCACTTGAGAAAGCCACATCTGACTTAACAACACTGCTAAGAATTCTTTTAGAAATCACCAGTTATCCATCTCTGTATGCACATATGCTGGGATAATTTTGTAGTTATTGCATGACACAGATTTCTGATTTCCAGAATTTATTAACGCTTAGTGATTTAGTAGTTTACAAGCAAGCAGCTCTTCACACATATCTGTGTTCAAAATCAAAAGGCTGGGAATGTTTGATCTTAGTGGAAAAAGAATTAGGAACCCTGTCTTCTGGCCTTACCTAGTCACTTAGTCTTATTACCCCATTTGTTTATTTTAAAAATTCTCTGCTACATCTGACTGTGCCTACTTGAAGGATGCTACAGGTTAGGTACTTTACACAGTTATCTCATTCAGGACTTCCTGACAGTGTGTATTTTGTAGTCCTGGGCAACTGATGCTTGGTAGTTGAGAGAAATACGTCTTGGGTATTAAGAAATCCCCAAATTAAGTGCTGTTGTTATATAATTTTATTTCTCCCATAGAAAGGAATGAGAAAAGTTATTTTCTAGCTCAGGATTTTTGCTTGTTTAGACTTTCTTACTTCTGTTACTATCACTGAGAGATGACTTTCTTTGGGGAAGTCATTATTCACACATACAGGGTTTTATTTTTTTAAAAATCACATAAGTGTGGACTTGTGCCTCAGTGGTAAAGAATCCACAGCCAGTGCAGGAGACATGAGTTCAATCCCTGATCCAGGAAGATCCAACATGCCTTGGCACAACTAAGCCCGTGCACCACAGCTGTTGAGCCCATGCTCTAGAGCCCGAGAACCGCATCTGCCAAGCCCGTGTGCCGCAACTGCTGAAGCCTGCACACCTAGGGCCCGTGGCTCTGCAACAAGAGAACCCACTGTAGTGGGAAGTCCACACGTCACAACTAAAGACTAGTCCCATTCACCGTAACTAGAGAATAGCCCACTTAGCAACGAAGACCCAGCATGGCCAAAAATAAATTAAAAAAAAAAAAAAATCACTTAAAATCTGTTGCTTGAGCTCAGTAAAGATATTGATGTTAGTCCACTAAACCTCCATCATTGGCTCTTTAGTAATTTCTTTACTCTGTTTATGTAAGCAAGATTCAAAATCTTTAACATACCTACTGGAAAGCTAGAGGGTCGAGAAAAATTGTAAATATATGAAATTATTACTATTGATGGCAGACAGACTTCAACTCACATGTCACTGATTTGTAGTGGCTCTGAAGAAGCTGTGTTGAGACTAATCCAAAGACTGCGTCTAAATTTGTGAAGGAATGCCATGGTCAATTACTAATCCTAATCCCAGCATTGGGATGGGAAGAGAGGCGTAAACATGGAATACTGTCCTGGGCTTACAGTGTCTGATCATGTTACTCTTCTGACCATTACATCACAATTATAAAATGACAGTACCTTTTAATGCATTATTCAGGACTTCTCTTTCACAAGCTTAATCCATGTTTTCTGATGATATTTTACTTGAACTACTAACATAGTTTATTCCTTTTATATCTAATCTGAACCATAATATGAATCCCTTCCTGATTTGTAAGTTTACTTCTCTTTAGTTTTAAATCTTCAAATCCGAAGACTATAAAATGAAGGAATTTGGAAGAGAAGTAAAAGTTAACACTGTCTAGGTTTTTGGGGGAATTTTACCCACTTACGAAGGTTTTTTTGTTGGTTTCTTTTTTTTTTAATGCTAGAAATAACATCCTGAGACTTTTTTCCGGAGAGGGCTAAGATGTGTGTGTTTCTGTGTATACTGAAGGGATTTCATTAAAAACTAAGTATTTTTGATCAGACTAATTTGCCTTTTATTCTTCTAGAAACCTGTGGATTTTTGTATCTAAGTTTACTGAGTTCGATGCAAGAAAATTACATAAATTATATAAGCATGCTATTAAAAAACGGCAGGAATCCCAGGTAAGTAAATGCATCATTTTTCTTTATGTAATTAAAACAGATATTCTTCCTTATACAAGAATTCAGCTAATAAATGTAAAAGGAATAAGGGAAATAGAAAATCTCTATTAGTATTAATACCACAGTAAAAATTGTTGCAGGTGAGAGCTTCCAAAGAAAGCTAAAATTAGTGGGCAAGAAAACGAGACACTAGCATAGTCTGAAAGTATCTTCTCCAAGATCTTTGTTGATTACAAAGAGAAAAATCATAGCTTTGTAGAGGAGAACTCTGCCTTAAACAAGCAGTTAAGATTAATGTCACCAGTGATAAGACATATTGACATCATGAACCCCCTGTATTGTGTAATGAAAAAGGTACATCACTTTGTGGAATTCTTGGCAAAAAGGAATCTCATGAGTCAAATCATAAGAAAATATCAAATAACCCCCAGTTGAGAAATACTCTGTAATTGTCTAGTACTCATCAAGTGTCAAGGTCTTAGAAGACAAGAAAAACTGTCTCAGATTGGAGGAAACAAAGAGGACCTGAGTCCCAGATTGAGTTCTGGAGAAAAAGAACTTTAGTGGAAAAATGTGAAATCTGAATAAAGTCTGTAGTTCAGTTAAGAGTATTGTACTAAAGTATAAATTTTTTAGGTTTGATTATTATACTATGGTTATATAAGAAACATTAAAATTAGGAGAAACTGGTGAAAAGCATATGGGAACTCTCAGTATTATTTCTGTGGCTTTTCTCTAAGTCTAAAATTATTTCAGTTCTTGTTTTTTTTTTTTTAAGTCATAAGACCCATAGTTTCTGCTTTTAAAAAATATAAGATCCCATGGATGGAGGAGTCCGGTAGACTGCGGTCCATGAGGTTGCTAAGAGTCGGACACGACTGAGAGACTTCACTTTCACTTTTCACTTTCATGCATTGGAGAAGGCAGTGGCAGCCCACTCCAGTGTTCTTGCCTGGAGAATCCCAGGGACAGGGGAGCCTGGTGGGCTGCCGTCTATGGGGTCACACAGTCCCACACGACTGAAGCGACTTAGCAGCAGCAGCAGCAGTGTTACATTTATACATTCTAATAGAGGAGAACTTCTTTTAGCATCAGAATTTTCTTTTTCATGTTTTACAATGTTGTTTGATGCCACTTAAAAGATTCTTACATATGTGTGTTTATTTTAGCAAAATAATGACCAGAACAGCAGCTTGAATACACAAGTGATTAGAAATCCAGGTAAGTCAGTCTTGTTAATTGTTTTGGAAAGTCAGTTTAAAAACTGGCTTTTTTTTTTTTCTGCTGGGAGGGTGAGGTGTTTTAGATGATACATGCCCATGTTAAATCTAGTGTCTTAATAATCCTTTTTAGCTTATTAACTTTCCATAAATCACTATTACCAGTTTCTAGAAAACATAGAATTGTTGAACATATTTTCAAAAAATTATTTGGAATATTAACAGATTAGTTAATATTAATAGACTATATTAATCTAATTAATTAAGTGATTAATTGCTCTATGCAAGAGTCATAAAAGTATAGTCTGAGAAGAAAATGGACCTTAAATTTTTCGTTGTAATTCTTCACATTTCAGATTAAAGTAAACCTATTCATAAGCCTTAGTATGACTTTTTATAAACTATTTTCTAAATGCTTTAATTGCTTGTATTTGGGAACTGGACAGTCAAGAATCCACCTGCATTACAGGAGACTCAGGTTCAGTCTCTGTGTTGGGACAATCCCCTGGAGAAGGGAATGGCTACCCACTCCAGTATTCTGGCCTGGAGAATCCCATGGATAGAGGATCCTGGTTGGCTGCAGTCCATGGGGTCTCAAAGAGTCAGATAGGAGTGAGTGACTAACACTTTGACTTTCTCACTTTTGTTGGTTGGAGCTGAAACAGGAGTTCTTATAATCTAGCAGTTAAATTATTTTGTTTACCATGTTTTTTTTAAGTCATTAACAGAAGTTGGACACTTATCTTAACAGATGTGGAAAGATTAAAAGAGAATACAAATCATGATGACAGCAGCAGGGACAGTTATTCATCTGACAGACACTTATCTCAATATCATGATCATCATAAAGACCGACATCAGGGAGATTCGTACAAGAAGAGTGACTCTAGGAAGAGACCTTATTCTTCTTTTAGTAATGGTAAAGATCATCGTGATTGGGATCACTACAAGCAAGACAGCAGGTAAACTTGACAATTTTAAAATTTTGCATATTGATGTCTTTATTTGTTGTGTTTGACTTCATTGACCAATTCAGTTTTCAGGTAATCAAAACACGTCTTATGTAAAATAAAGGTTAAATAAGAAAAAATAAATTTCTCTATAAAAGTGGGTTTCTAATTATAAATTTAAGGTCAGAGTATACAATAAAAAAATATTTAGTGTAGGGAGTTCTATAATTAGTCATGGGATTCGTTGGTTTGGAGGATATGGGCTAAAATACTTATCACAATATAGTGAGGTAAAATAAAAGATTGATGGACTGTGGCTGAGGTGTGGTGGTGAATTCTACGTTCCATTGCATTAAAAAAACCTAATTTTTGTTTGAATAAGTAATTTATGTGAAAAAACTCATTGAGGTTAAATTTAAAGCAATCTGAAGATAGTCTTGAAATCACGAAGTTTTCTCCACTTATTGTTTTTTTTAAGTCTAAGTAGTAACAACTGGAATATAATAACAGAATACATTTTACTCCTGTTGATAAGGGGATATTTTCATTTAATAAGCCAAATAAAAATACCGAGAAGAGTAAAAGATCAGAAATTAAGAAATTAATAGGTTTATTTGTATTTTAGTTGTGCTCACTGAAATTTCTTCCTAGATGCACAGCCACATTAGAAACTTAGGAAAGCACACAGTGAGAAAGAAAAGCCATATTTGTAGTGATAAATGTTTATAATTTCACAGACTTGCATAACAGTTTAGATTGCTTATAATAAGGACCTTTTGTGAACAAAAAAACATTAAATTATGTTTGATGTATTTTTGAAAAGGCAAACATCTTAGAAATTACTTTTCATTAAACTCCCATAAATTTTTAGCAGACTGCCACACACTTATGTGTGGATTAAATTTCACAATGATTTGTATATCAAATCTTCCTATATAAATAATCAGATTAAGGAAGCTTTCAATAGGCATCACCAACCAATAAAAGTTCTCATTTCATAGACTGTTTTAGAGATTTTTATTTATTTTTCCTGCTACAGACTCAAAAGGCTCTGATTTCAAGGGTATTTTAGATGGATATAGTTGTCTTAATTCTAATTAATTAATTCCAGTAAAGAGGCATTAATACAAATAATGCATGGAAGAGAAAGTAGCAACCAATCTTAAACGGCCTTGTGAAGTTAGATGCCATCTCAAGTGCTTGGTATGGTTTCACTTTAGTTTTATGAATGGAATAGTTTTTCCAGAGACATGCAGAGATAATTTTTCAGTGATTTTTAATGAACTCACTTATGAAATTTTGTGTTGAAACACTGAATTTGTATAGAATTAGAAGTATGCATTATTTTTGTTTTATTTTTAATAAAATTTATTTGGAAACATTTAATTGGCATTGCTAATTTAAAATTCCTAATTTCTCTTATTAGATATTACAATGATAGAGAGAAACACAGAAAACTGGATGATCACAGGAGTAGAGACCACAGATCAAATCTGGAAGGAAGTTTAAAAGACAGAACTCATTCTGATCATCGTTCTCATTCAGATCATCGGTTACATTCAGACCATCGATCAAGTTCTGAATATGCACACCATAAATCTTCCAGGGATTATAGGTATCACTCAGATTGGCAGATGGACCATAGAGCTTCCAGTAGTGGTCCCAGATCTCCACTAGACCAGAGGTCTCCTTATGGCTCCAGATCTCCATTTGAACACTCAATTGAACACAAAAGTACACCTGAGCATACCTGGAGTAGTCGGAAAACATAACGAAAACTGATACTGTCTTTCTGGACTTTTCTTTTAGCCATATATCATAAACCAACACAGTAATTGCCTTACATGACTTGAAAGATATAAACAGATCTTCTGTCAGTAGCAGTATTGTTACTTCTTTCCAGGATGCAAGGTCTATTATCCCAACAGAAGAGAAAATATTTTTATATTTAAGGATTATGCTGCACTGTACTACAAATATTGTAGTACTATTTTTTTTCTTTTTTAAAGAAATGGAAAATGTTTACTATTACAGGGACCTCAACACTGCCCTTCCATGTAGGCTGGATAAAACTGTTTTTAAGTCAGTGATTTTAGACTGACGTCCATTTAAATTATGTTTGTATATGAACTTTACTCTTACCTGTGATCATGTTTCAGGAAGGAATGAAAGAGAGTTCTTTTCTTAATAAAGAAAACACACTCAAGGACTTTATTCACTTTCCAAAGCTACTTGTTTACATTGTACACTGCGACCACCTTGCCGCTTTTCATCACAAGCTTGAATATTTAAATTCTGTACCTATATCTGTAAAATAGCCAGGAATTTCCTGTTTGTGATCTATTATTATGCCTTTTTACACACACACACACAATGGCTGTAAATTATTGTAAATGAATTAAATGAGCTTTCCTTACTTCCTTCCCCTTCTCAGGCTTTTTTTGACTGTTCCTTTCCCTACCAACTCAGGCCTTCTTATTGTTTAAATATATATATATATATATATATATATATCAGTGTAATAACACTTTTTAATGATTTGTCTTGATGGAATCATTGTTTAGAATGTAAAAAAATGGGGAAAGGGGCCACTTAATTCCATTATAGTCCTTTTTATATTGACTATTTTATTAGATACATGTTATTTCTTTCCTTTTCCCTTTTTTAGTCAGTATTGTGTAACAGAATGGTGAGATGATCTGTAAAATCTAAACTGCATGCTCTGGAAACATTTTTTTCAGATGCATTTGGTTTAAAAGGGTAGGTCTGTGAACACTTCCAGGATCCAAAAGGCCAAAAGTTATTGTAAATCCATTTGTTTTCCTTTTCATGTGGGCAATAATGTCAAACGTGCTATGCAGCCAGGTAACATTTTAGATAAACTTGATTGACTTTTAATAAAAACTGTTAAAATGCACACTGATTGTATATAAAAACCTTATATATGACAAATTAAATTTAAGAAAAAGGATATGTGGGCTCCTGTAATTTTCTGCTGCATTCTTATTCCCTCAAGCACCTAACTTTTTTTTTTTTTTAATAGTAACATTTAGTTTCCAGAAAAGAGTATTTTGGTAAGCAGTTGAACATTGTTAATTTGTGGCACTACAATTAAATCTATTTTGAAGAATATATGAAGTAAAATTTAGATAATAGAAATCTTTGCTGGACTCTTGATTTTCTGCAGATATTATTTTAGAATGCCTTATATTTATTTACAGATTTTTTTTTATTTTGTTATATTCAGTGGGAATTTTTTAATCTTGTGGCATACACTCTTGGATGTGTGCTGTGATATAACACATTTGAACCTTAACTTTGACAAATATAAGTATATTGATATATTCCTATAATATTCTTAATGTGTCTATAGATTAGCTATGGGAGTGATGTACAGATATTTGTCTATAGATATATTTTTAATATTTTCCTTTTATCCAGTTAGGTCTAAAATTTACACTATGTGTACTAAACAGAGCTTCTATATCCCCCCAACCCTTTTTTAACAGCAGTGGTTTCTGTTTAGATAGTTATCTTGAATGTCATTTCCTGGTATGTCAGATAACTTGTGGAATAACTCAATTTTTATAAAAGTGATAAAACAATTTAATGCTGGTATACATTTTTGTAAGAGTTATTTTTTCCACTATTAGTATAAATGATTACTTTATTCCACAATATATCATTTAATAAAAAATTTGTAATGCTTATTAAGATCATAATACAGCTAACAGATCAGGGTTGACGTTTTCCATTCATCACTTTGTAGCTGGGACATTCGCATTATATCCTATTGTGAAAATTTAATAACTCAGTACTACATTTTTGAGACAAATGGAATGGACTCTTAACTTTCTTAACAGTGCTATGTTTAGTTGAGTATTTCAGGCAACTAATCAGCTGAGTTGAATGAAAAATCTATAACTGTATGTAACATTTATTAGTTGATGGCAAATATGTTCATTTTTTGTAAGAGTCAGCAGTTATGTAGAAAAGGAACAAGCCATACATTTTTAAAGACAAAATGGAGAAAAACATCAGTACATAGGTATGACAGGAGACATTCTCTATAAAAATATGCCTAATTTTTGTCTTTTTACATGCTCATTCTGATTTGCCATTTTTATCCATTTGTGTTTAATTTTTTAAGAATGAGGTTATGCATAGTACTGTACTAATTAATCCTCCACCTTAAAAATATACAATAAATGATTCTTATTAAAAGCAATGGTCTGTTTGCGTATAAAGAAAATATTCTTTGTTTAGAGTATGTTAGAAAATAATTTTCAGGCTGGAAAGCTGTGAAAAACGAGTGAGAATGATTCGTTTGTTAATTTCAGAGTGAGTGGGTTAATAAAATGAGAACCTTTGAAGTTGCATAAAATGTAGACTACACATGTAATTTCTCTTGAGCTCTGCCTTTGAGGTTAACTAATGGAAGGTTTGTGTAGATTATATGTTGGTTTACCCAGATTTCATTTCCTTGAGCTTTATCCAGAATATACACAAGAGGTAGGTGGCATAATACTATGCACCACGTACTGTTTCCGACTAGAAAATGATCATTGGACTATCAATAACTTTGAGCGTTTTTAAGGTGGGATTTGAAAAAAAAAAAACTAATCCTAAAAAGGGTTTTTTTCCCTAGACTTTCCCAGCCTCATCTGAAACAGTATGAATTGGTAAATGGGACGGTACTGTTATAAGTTTCTGAACTGATATATTTAAGCATATTAACATAGATACTTCTATTAAACAGATTATTTACATTCAAGGCTCAATTTAAAAATGCAAACTATTACATATTATTGTGGCACTTTATGCAAGCCTGATGGATGGGACACATTTAAAAGGAAGCAGCTAGGTAGTAGTTCACCAACTAAATATCTGGAGAAAATGGCAAAGCTTCTGTGTTAAAATTCTTAAGACATTTACTTTTAGACATATTTAAAGTTCAATTAAAATTCTATTTTATCCTGGAAAAGACTCTATGTTGATAGTGATTTTGCAGGATGCTTTATGCTAATTTTTTACTTATTTTAGCACCTATCTAATAGGGGCAGTGGCACCCCACTCCAGTACTCTTGCCTGGAGAATCCCATGGACGGAGGAGCCTAGTGAGCTGCAGTCCATGGGGTCGCTAAGAGTCGGACACGACTGAGCGACTTCACTTTCACTTTCATGCATTGGAGAAGGAAATGGCAACCCACTCCAGTGTTCTTGCCCGGAGAATCCCAAGGATGAGGGAGCTTGGTGGGCTGCCGTCTATGGAGTCGCACAGTGTTGGACACGACTGAAGCGACTTAGCAGCAATAGGTTGATTTTATTACAGATAATCTTTGGATTCCTTATAAAGAAAGACCTAGATTTAGGAAATAGTACTTATGTTAAATAATGAAAGATGAGATTACTTGGTAAAGTAGAATTTAAAAAATAGTTTTCAGATTGTTTTCAAGTCCCTATACAAGGTCTCCAGGGGGGCTTCATGTGCCAGATTTTCTATTGTTAAAGACCATTAGCCACCCTGTCCTTCAGTTAAAAATATTTACCCAACCTTTGCTTGAAATGGGATTGGTAAGTCAAACTCCCAAATGAATGAAATGTTTAATTTTAATTTCATGTTCTCTACATTTGAGTTTTGACCTAAATATTAAATTGAAGAGGTATAAACAGTCTCAAGGAATTCCCTAGCTTATAATGATTCTATTAAATGATCATTGCCTGCATTGATGACATACATATTAACACTTCACATGCAGAAATGTGCATTGCCTTGTGATTTCCAGTCTGTAGAATGAGCTGTGGAGTTGAACTTTGCCTCTGGTGGTGTAGTTTCACTGCTAAGTCTAGGTGTGGTTTTCTTTAAATTTATTTGCTCAGGTCTTGCCTCTGCCCAGTTAGTTTTACTTTCTGGAATTCCTATGGTATTCTAGCCTGTGACTTTTGAACTTCGGTTCCCTGTCTCAACAGCTTTACTGTTTTTCCTTCTCTTTCCATTTTTGTGCTAAGTATCTTCAACTTAACCACTCCCCATAAAGTCATTTCCACTTAGATATCTAATGTGTGTGTGCTCAGTCATATCCAACTTTTTGCGACCTTATGAACTGAAACCTACCAGGTGCCCCTGTCGATGGAATTTTCCAGGCAAGAATGCTAGAGTGGATTGCCATTTCCCCTTCAAGAGGATGTTCCCAACTCTAGGATAGAACCCGTGTCTCCTGCATTGGCAGGCGAATTCCAAAGATATCTAATAGATACCTAATTTTAAAATAGTAAAACTTGATTCAATTCTATACCAATGACAGCTAAAAAAACTTCCAAATGTTCTATAATTTTTGATGACTATACTCAGCATTCACAGTTCTCTAATCTGTGACACTTTCCCTCTAGCTACTTCTGTTTGTTTTGCCTCACTCACGTTTCTCCCATTGTTTTTCCGAATACACCCAAGAATAATCTTGGGTCTTTGGATCAAGAGTGTTTTCATCCCTCCCCAATTTGCAAGAAACATATTCCCTCACCTAATTGAAGTCTCAGCTTAAGTATCATCTCAGGTCTCAATATAAGTTCCTTGCCCTTATTTTTACATTCCTTATCTTGCTTTCTCTTCTAATGCTGAACTATTATTTGACTTTTTTTTTTTTTTGGTTATTGGCTGTCCCTTCACTAAAATGTAGTTTTACTTTATTTTGTTCACTGCTGTATCCACAGCACCTGAAACAGTGCCTCACATATCAGTTCTACTTTTTCTTCATTATTTTGATGTCTCCCAGAAATGCTGTTCCATAAATGCCAGCCTTATCAAACTTTTCTTTCTTGCCACTGTTACCCAATAGGTTAGTATTAATGGAAACTTGTGTGTTACCAGCATCTCTCTTACTAGTCTGTTTACTATGTTTCAGTTTTTAAGTCTAATAAAAAGCATCTGAGACACTTGAGAAATATAGAAACAACTAAGTCTCATTTTCTATGAATTAAAAGTTGGTAGTGAAGGGCCCAAGTAATATTTATAGGGATTTTAATATTTATTTTATTGATGTGAATAACAGGTTAATCCCACTGTTACAAATAAATATGCATATGCTTACAAATAAATGAAAAATTGGTTTCTGTAGCTTATGGCTCCTTAGGTAATCTAATGATACTTTGTGAAGAAATGTTTAGAGATGTGGTATGTAATAGGAAATTATAAGACATTTTAATGTATATTTCTGAAAGGAAATGTGTTTACATGGCATGCCATTATCTTTTCCTACTGACAAGTAAAGAACAACTTGTAAAGACACTATAATGCAAGAGAAATAGGTTGCATTCGCAGTATTTTTAAAGTGAAATACAAAAATCCCCTTTTTATTACTGTGTAACATTTCTTGGATGTACTACAGTTTGTTTCTATCCATTCACCAACTGGGTTTTCAGTCTTTGGGTTATTATGAATTACGGTGCTATAAACATTTCATGTAAGGGTTTCTGGTAGACATATTCTTTTCTTTCTTTGGTAAATACCATGGAGTGGGATTGCTCAGTGGTATGGTAAAACATATGTTTTACTTTATAAAAAACTGCCGAATCATTTTTCAAAGTGGATATACCGTTGTATATTCCCACCAGATGAGAGTTCTTATTACTCTATTCATGTTAGTATTTTGTAGTGTAGGTTTTTTTTGTTTGTTTTTCATTTTAGCCATTTTGACAAGTGTGCAGTGATAATTTGCATTTCCCTAATGATGAGTGGTAACAGCTTTTAGTGTCTTTATTTGCCATCCTTATCTCTTCGGTAAAGTATCTGTTCATGTTTTTGTTCCAATTTTATAAAACAACTGTTGATACAAGTCATCTATAGAATAAGTTGCAAAGGTTTTCTCCAGGTGTATGACTTGTGTTTTCATTTCTTAATGATCTCTTTTGAAATGCAGACTTTAAAAAAAATTCTCATAAAGTCCAGTTTATCCACTTTTTTTTCTTTTATGGTTCATTAATTGTGTATAGAAATCTTTGCCTAACTAGAGGTCACAAAGATTTTTCTATGTTTTCTTCTAGGAGGATTATACTTTTAAGTCTATGATTCATTTCAAGTTGATTTTTATATGTATTATGAGTATGGATCAAAATTGTGTGTAGGGGTAAGTTTTCTCACTCTTTGTTTTTGGAATATGTATATCCCATTTTTCTAATACCACCTGTTAAAAAGACTGCCCTCTACATGTGGATCTGTTTCTGGGTTCCCTATACTGGTCTATTAGTTCATATATCTATGCTAACACCATACTACCTTGATGACTTTATAGCAAATCATGAAATCAAGTAGTATGAACTTTAAATTTTGTTCTGTTTCAAAATCATTTTGACATTCTAAATTCCTTTGCTTTTTTATGTATATTTTAGGATTAACTTGTCAAGTTCTACCAGGAAGCCTGCTAGGGTCTTTATTGAGATTATATTGAATCTATAATCAATTTGGAGAATACTGACCATTTAACAATAATTGAGACTTCTAACTTATTTACACTTGATGTATTTCCTTTGTTAGGTTTTAATCAGGTGCTGTGATTTTTCAGTGGAGAAATATTATATGGTTAAATTTACCCCTTAGCAACTCATATTTTTCTACAATTATGTTTTATTTTAATTTTAGTTTTTAAGTGTTCATTGTTTTGGGGATTTAACCTTTACTCTGTGACCTTGCTCTGCTTCATGAATCACAGCCTAGTCACGGGGAAGGGGTTTGCATAACTCACTGAAGCAATGTAGCCATGCCTTGCAGGGCCACCCAAGACAGACAAGTCATAGTGAAGAGTTCTGACAAAATGTAGTCCACTAGAGGAGGGAACAGCAAAGCAGGCCAGTATTCTTGCCACAACAACCCCATGACCAGCATGAAAAGGCAGAAAGATATGACACTGGAAGATGAGCCCCAGAGGTTGGAAGATGTCCAGTATGCTACTGGGGGCTTCCCTGGTAGCTCAGATAGTACAGAGTTTGGCTGCAGTGTGTGAGACCTGAGTTCAATCTCTGGGTCAGGAAGATCCCCTGGAGAAGGAAATGGCAACCCACTCTAGTATTCTTGCCTGGAAAATCCTATGGACAGAGGAGCCTGGTGGGCTATAGTCCGGGGTGGGGTGGTCACAAAGAGTTGGACCCAACTGAGCGACTTCAATTTCACTTTCACATGCTACTGAGAAAGAGCAGGGGGCAATTACTAATAGCTCCAGAAAAAATGAAGTGGCTGAGCCAAAGCAGAAACAATGCTCAGTTGTGATGTATCTGGTGGTGAAAGTAAAGTCCGATGCTGTAAAGAACAATATTGCATAGGAACCTGGAATGTTGGGTCCATGAATTAAGGTAAATTGGAAGTGGTCAAGCAAGAGATGGTAAAATTGAACATTGACATTTGAGAAATCAGTGAACTAAAATGGATGGGAATAGGAGAATTTAATTCAGATGACCATTGTATCTACTACTATAGGCAATAATCTCTTAAAAGAAATGGAGTAGCCTTCATCGGAGAAGGCGATGGCACCCCACTCCAGTACTCTTGCCTGGAAAATCCCATGGATGGAGGAGCCTGGTAGGCTGCAGTCCATGGGGTCACAAAGAGTCGGACATGACTGAGTGACTTCACTTTCACTTTTCACTTTCATGCATTGGAGAAGGAAATGGCAACCCACTCCAGTGTTCTTGTCCCAGGGGTGGGGGAGCCTCATGGGCTGCCGTCTCTGGGGTCGCACAGAGTCAGACACGACTGAAGCGACTTAGCAGCAGCAGCAGCCTTCATAGTCAACAAGAAAGTCTGAAATGCAGTACTTGGGTGCAACCTCAAAAACAACAGAATGATCTTGGTTCATTTCCAGGGCAAATTATTCAACATCACAGTAATCCAAGTCTATGTTCCAGCCACTGACACTGAAGAAGCTGAAGCTTACTAGTTCTAGGAAGACCTACAACACCTAGAACTAACACCAAAAAAGAGAAGTCCTTTTCATCATAGAGGATTGGAATGCAGAAGTAGGAAGTCAGGAGATACCTGGAATAACAGGAAAGTTTGGTCTACGAATACAAATAGAACAGGGCAAAGGCTAAGAGTTTAGTCAAGTGAACATGCTAATCAGAGCAAACCCCTTTTCCAACAACCCATGAGACGACTCCACACATGGACATCACCTGATGGCCAATTCCAAATCAGACTGATTATGTTCTTTGCAGTCTAAGATGGACAAGTTTATACAGTCAGCAAAATGATGACCAGGAGCTGACTGTGGCTCAGATCATAAGCTCCATATTGCAAAATTCAGACTTAAATTGAAGAAAGCAGGGAAAGCCATGAAGCCATTCAGGTATGACCTAATCAAACCCCTGTGATTATACAGTGGAGGTCACAAACAGATTCAAGGGATTAGATAGAGTGCCTGAAGAATTATGAGCAGAGGTGTGTAACATTGTACAGGAGGAAGGATCAAAACCGTCACAAAGAAAAAGAAATGCAAGAAGGCAAAGTGGTTATCTGAGGTGGCTTTACAAACAGCTAAGGAAAGAAGAGAAGTGAAAGGCAAGGGAGAAAGGAAAAGATGTATCCAAGTGAGGGCTTCCCAGGAGGTGCTACTGGTAAAGACCTGCCTGCCTATTCAGGAGACCTAAGAGATGGTGGTTTGATCCCTGGGTCGGGAAGATCCCCTGGAGGAGGAAATGGCAACCCACTCTGGTATTCTTGTCTGAAGGACCCCATGAACAGAGGCGCCTGATGGACTACAGCCCATAGGGTTGCAGAGTCGGACACGACTAAAGGAGCTTAGCACACATGCAAGCATACCCACCCGGATGCAGAGTTCCAGGGAACAGCAAGGAGAGCTAAAAAGGCCTTCTTAAATGGACAATACAAATAAATAGAGGAAAACAATAGGATGGGAAAGACTCGCGATCACTTCAAGAAAATTGGAGATACCAAGGGAATATTTCATGCAATGATGGGCATGATAAAGGAGAGAAATGATAAGGATCTAACAGAAGCAGATTAAGAAGAGATGGCAAGAATACACAGAACTATACAAAAAAAATCTTCATGACCTAGAAAACCAGGATATATAGTCACTCACCTACAGCAAGACATCCTAGAATGCGAGGTCAAGTGGACCTTAGGAAGTATTACTATGAACAAAGCTAGTGGAGCTGATGGAATTCCAGCTGAGCTATTTCAAATACTAAAAGATGATGCTGCACTCAATATGTCAACAAATTTGGAAAACTCAGCATTAGCCAAAGAATTGGAAAAGGTCAGTTTTCATTCCAATCCCAAAGAAGGACAATGCCCAAAGAATGCTTAAACTACTGTACAATTGTGCTCATTTCACATGCTAGGAAGGTTATGCTGAAAATCCTTTAAGCGAAGCTTCAACAGCATGTGAACTGAGAACTCCGGATGTGGGTTTAGAAAAGGCAGAGGAACCAGAGATCAAATTTCCAACATTATCTGGATCATGGAGAAAGCAAGGGAATGCCAGAAAAACATCTGCTTCTGCATCTTTGACTGTGGGGATCACAGCAAACTGTGGAAAATTCTTAAAGAGATGGGACTATCAGACCACCTTATCTGCTCTCTGAGAAACCTGTAGGTTGGTCAAGAAGCAACAGCCAGATCCCAACATGGAACAACTGACTGGTTCAAAATTGGGAAAGGAATATGACAAAGTTGTATATTGTCACACTACTTATTTAACTTATATGCAGGGTAAGTGAGTGAGTGAAGTTGCTCAGTCGTGTCCAACTCTTTGCGACCCCGTGGACTGTAGCCTACCAGGTTTCTCTGTCCATGGGATTCTCCAGGCGAGAATACTGGAGTAGGTTACCATTTCCTTCTCCAGGGGATCTTCCCGACCCAGGATCAAACCCAGGTCTCCCGCATTGGAGGCAGATGCTTTAACCTCTGAGCCACCAGGGAAGCCCTCTATATGCAAAGTACCTCATATGAAATGCCGGGCTGGGTTAATCACAAGCTGGAATCAAGATTGCCAGGAGAAATATCAACAACCTTAGATATGTAGATGATACCACTCTAGTGGCAGAAAGTGAAGAGGAACTAAAGAACCTCTTGATGGCGGTGAAAGAGGAGACTGAAAAAGCTAGCTTGAAACTCTACATTCAAAAAACTAAGATTAACCAAAAAAAGCAAAAAGCTAAGATCATGGTATCTGCTCCCATCACGTCACTGAAAATAGATTGGAAAAAGTGGGAGCAGTGATAGATTTTATTTTCTTGAGCTCCAAAATCATTGTGGAGGGTGACTGCAGCTGTGAAATTAAAAGTTTCTTGCTCCTTGGAAGGAAAGCTATGACAAAACTAGACAGCATATCAGAAAGCAGAGACATCACTTTGCTGACAAAGGTCTCTATAGTCAAAGATATGGTTTTTCCAGTGGTCATGTACAGCTGTGAGAGTTGGGCCATAAAGGCTGAGAGCCAAAGAATTGATCCTTTCAAACTATGGTGCTGGAGAAGACTTGAGAATCCCCTGGACAGCAAGGAGATCCAACCAGTCCATCCTAAAGGAAATAGACTGTGGATATTCATTGGAAGGACTGATGCTGAAACTCCAATACTTTGGCCAGCTGATGTGAAGAGCTGACTCAATGGAAAAGATGGTGATGCTGCGAAAGATTGAAGGCAGAAGAAGTGGGTGACAGAGGATGAGGTGGCGGGATGGCAGCACTGATGCAATGGACATGAATTTGAGCAAACTCAGAGAGATGATGGAGGAGAGAGAAGCCTAGCATGCTGAAGTCCATGGGGTTACAAAGAGCTGGACACAAGTCAGAGACTAAGAAACAGCTAGAGTTTAATACTTAAAATGAATAAAATCATACAGTGGTGATTATATTTTTATTTATTTACCCACTCTTTTTTGTCTGACTTTTGTCTCTTTTGTCTGTTCCACATAGTGTTTTTGAGATTAACTCATGTTGTATGTATCTGCGGTTCCTTCTTACTGCTTTGTAAAATTCTGCTGTATGGCTGTACTGATCAGCTCACAAACGAGTTTCCAGTGTTTGGCTAATACATGGAACACAGACTGGTTCCAAATAGGAAAAGGAGTCCGTCAAGGCTGTATATTGCCACCCTGCTTATTTAACTTATATGCAGAGCACATCATAAGACACATTGGGCTGGAGGAAGCACAAGCTGGAATCTAGATTGCCGGGAGAAATATCAATAACGTCAGATATGCAGATGACACCACCCATATGGCAGAAAGTGAAGAGGAACTAAAAAGCCGCTTGAGGAAAGTGAAAAGACAAGAGTGAAAAGGTTGGCTTAAAGCTCAACATTCAGAAAACGAAGATCATGACATCTGGTCCCATCATTTCATGGCAAATAGATGGAGAAACAGTGGAAACAGTGGTTGACTTTAATTTTCTGGGCTCCAAAATCACTGCAGATGGTGACTGCAGCCATGAAATTAAAAGACGCTTACTCCTTGGAAGAAAAGTTGTGACCAGCCTGGACAGCATATTAAAAAGCAGAGACATTACTTTTTCAACAAAGGGTCCATCTGGTCAAGGCTATGGTTTTTCCAATAGTCAGGTATGGATGTGAGAGTTGGATAAAGAAAGCTGAGCGCTGAAGAATTGATGCTTTTGAACTATGGTGTTGGATAAGACTCTTGAAAGTCCCTTGGACTGCAAGGAGATCCAACCAGTCCATCCTAGAGGAGATCACTTCTGAGTGTTCATTGAAAGGACTAATGTTGAAGCTGAAACTCCAATACTTTGGCCCCCTGATGGGAAGAACTGACTCACTGGAAAAGACCCTGATGCTGGGAGATTGAAGGCAGGAAGAGAAGGGGAAAACAGAGGATCAGATGGTTGGATGGCATCACCGACTCAATGGACATGGGTTTGAGTAAACTCCGGGAGTTGGTGAAGGACAGGGAGGCCTGGCATGCTGCAGTCCATGAGGTCACAAAGAGTCAGACACGACTGAGCGACTGGACTGAACTGAGCAGTTGTCATCTAGCACCCTGGACTCTGTTTAATTTAACAACCTGAGTTCCTTCCTCGCACTGTTTCTCCACACCTCAGCTCCTGCATAACTTATTTTCTGGTCGGTAGAACTCTAGTTAACAAAAATTTTACTCTAATTGTAAATGATGTGAAACTAAGACAGACAAAAACAAAACACCACCTCACCTATATTTTTTCAGCCATTTTAGCTTCTGTATAAGTATTTTACATTTAGTATGGAATTCAAGATAGTCTTTTCCCATTCTGGAAGGAAGAGGGCAAAGAAATGGTTTACTAGTGACTAGTTGCTGTCAGAAAGTTAGGTCGGATTCCTTCCTATTCCTTTCATTGAGCTTCTCACCTCTTTGCTCCATTACAATGAACTTTTCTTACACATAGAATATCTTTTGAAACCGTCCCTTCTTCCCTGCTCCAAGAATGCAGAGGGTTCCGAAGCATTTTTCCCATTTTATTTCTAGCTGTAACATGTCATGGGTTCACAAAGAGTTGGACACTACTGAGCGACTGAACTGAACTGAACTGATAACATGTCAACACTGACAGGCAAATTCTTTAGAGGTTGAAATTAAATTATGTAACTAATAATTGTATTTATTTGGGTTGATGACACAATTAATAGTAAAGAACACATACTAGTATTTAACATGGCTGCTGTTGCTGCTTAGTTGCTCAGTCATGTCTGACTCCTTGACCCCATGGACTGTAGCCCACCAGGCTCCTCTGTCCATGGAATTCTCCAGGCAAGAATACTGGAGTGGGTTGCCATGCCCTCCTTCAAGGATCTTCCCAACCCAGGGATCATGCCCAGGTCTCCCACATTGCAGGTGGATTCTTTACCAGATGAGCTACCAAGGAAGCCCCATTTTAACATTATTGTTGGTCAGTTTCTACTTGAGCAAACATAACTGGTTACAAATAAATCTGAGATGATATGGTAATTCTAAATATTATACAGCTGGGTTACTCTGCCTTTATTTTGTGTTCTAAACCTGCTCTCCAACCATAGCAGAGACTCCTATGGCAAGTTTGTACTTTGTGATTGTTAGGGTTCTCCAGAGGAAAAAAAGATATATCTTCTCTGTCTCTCTTCCTCTCTCTCAGAGTTTGGTTTATTTTAAGGCATTGGTTTACATGATTGTGGGGCTGGCAAGTCTAAAATCCCTATGGCAGGCCCACAGCCCGGAAATGAGTTTGGGTTTCTCTGTTGCAGTCTGGAGGTGAAATTCTTTCTTATTTTTGAAGCCTCAGTCTTTGCTCTTAAGGCCTACAGCAGACTGAAGAGGCCCACCCACATTATGGGGTTGGTGGAGGGAGGGTCATCGGCTCTCCTCAAAGTCTCTTGATTCGAATGTTAATCGCATCTAAAAGTATGGCTTCCCTGATGGCTCAGTTGGTAAAGAAGCCACCTGTAATGCAGGAGACGTAGGTTTAATCCCTGGTTCAGGAAGATCCCCTGGAGAAAGAAATGGTAACCCCACTCCAGTATTCTTGCCCGGAAAATCCCATGGACAGAGGAGCCTGGCGGGCTACAGCCCATGGGATTGCACCAGTCATACATGACTTAGCGACTAAACCACCATCACCACCACATCTGAAAAATACCTTCACAGCAACATCTAGACTGGTGTTTGACCAAACAACTGAGTATGGTAGCCTAGCACAGCTGACACATAAAATTAACCATCGCCATGATCCTGCCACTCCTTGGCCATAGCTAACTGAGAAAAGATGCAGGACATTTTAAGCAGGACTGATCAAGTTTCTCTCTTGGGAATTCATTATGAGGGACTTAGGGACTCTTGTGGGTCTTTGTTGATCCCTTGACCTAGAAAGGTATACACTGGTTGCCTTCAAAGGAGCAAAAGAAACGAATCGCCAGTCTAGGTTCGATACAGGATACAGGATGCCTGGGGCTGGTGCACTGGGATGACCCAGAGAGATGATATGGGGTGGGAGGTGGGAGCGGAGTTCAGGATTGGGAACTCATGTACACCCATGGCAGATTCATGTCAATGTATGGCAAAACCAATACAGTATTGTAAAAAAAAAAAAAATTTTTTTTTTTTCTAAAGAATGAAACAGACGTGCAGAGAGCAGCAAAGACAGGACACTAGAGCAGCCTAGTGTATTATCTTATGGGGCTTCGGCTGTATTTATTGCTCTTATTTTGTAAGACAATGTTAGGTCTTTTATCAAACAAATCTATTTTTATTAAGTTTGACTGAGTTTACATTTTTTACCACAAAGTCATCCCTAAGTGAAGTCGCTCAGTCGTGTCCCACTCTTTGCGACCCCGTGGACTGTAGCCTACCAGGCTCCTCCATCCATGGGATTCTCTAGGCAAGAGTACTGGAGTGGGGTGCCATTTCCTTCTGCAGGGGGTCTTCCTGACCCAGGGATCGAACCCGGGTCTCCCTCATTGGAGGCAGATGCTTCAACCTCTGAGCCTGAAACCTCAGCTTTCATCCAAAACTAAGATACTATTTTTACATACCATGTTTTTTCTCATTTCTGTGGTCAACTGTCAATAGCTGTTAAGTTTAGAGAAGTTTTTATTTGATTTGGTAATAGAGAATTAAATTCCTGACGTTGACAAATCTCAGCCAAGTGGAAGGATATTAATGCAGATGGAGAAGGATGTTAATGCAAATGAAGAAAGCATGTGAGGTGTGGAAGCAGAAACTGTGGTGCACAGATATTTTCAAGAAATTCAATGGTGAAGGGGAACAGAGAAATAGGCCACTATTTACAGGGTTATATGAAATGTGAGCAAGATTTTTTTCCTAGGAGCAGAGGTTGCTTGAAAGGGAGGCAGATACTTAAGGATATTTTTCATTTATGGAAATGACCCAGTAGAAAGAAAAAATATGACGCAGAGGAGAGGGGATGACCGCAAAGATCATGGCTTTATAGAGGTGAGAGTTCATAGCACAGGGGAAGGAGGTGGTCCCTAAGAGTTCCTTTCCGCAGCAAAAGAAGCCATGTGTGGCTGGGGTTGCTCACAGGCTGGTAATTCTGGAGGCTGCATTTATTTTCTCACTACTACAAACCAAGTTCAGTCACCTAAGAAATGGAGAAGAGAGAAGTTTAATAACGATGAAAAATGGTGAAATGTTTCTCTTAAAGGGAAAGAAAACAGGTAAGGAAGAGACATGTAATGGCACTGCTGTTAACTAACTAAAAATGACCAAGATACCCCAACAAGTGACTCCCTGTGACTATATTTTTTATCCCTGAAATGGACAGACCTGCTTACCTTTCAAATGTGTAAAACGGGAATAAGAACAGTTGATCGCTCTTATTGAGCACTTTACATATATGCTTTTAGTTTTTCATGGCACCTATGAGGCCAGTAGTTTAACCATTTTTTTGTTGTAGAAACTGACTGAGAGAAGTTAATTCTCTCAAGATCACGGCTAGGGATGGCGGGGGATAAAATCCAGATACAGTTATTTCAAATTTCACTGTGCCCTGCTCTTTCCACGATGCCACACTTTCTCGATAATGTGCATGTCATCTACTGATGGCCTCAGGGTATGGAGTCTCCCGGGGCGCAGACTGTCAAGCCAAGAGGAAGCTGCAGGGAGACTTAAAGGTAAAACTCCCCATTTGCATTGAATTAGTTAAACAATCTTTCTTTTTTAACCCCAAACTTACGGGCTGATTTTACATTCAGCTGATAGAGTGTCTGTATTACATCTAGGGACCCTTGAATATTATCTGGATGTCTCTGGAAAGCAAAATGTCTTGCTTGGTGAGTAAGCTGATTTCTTTTGATTCACTGGGTTGTCAAATCCTAATTTTCAGAATCCTGTCACGAGAGCCACATCTCATTAAAAAAAACTGTGAGAATATGTGAGACGTAGTCATTCGTTCAGCAAAAAGTAAATGGAATTCTGTTTCTAAAATGCCATATGTCCAAATATGTACTTCATGTGTTCCAACCATTAGCCACCAGAGGGCAGTATGAATCCACCCAATAAACGGAACCAAAGGGAACCAAAGACTCGACAGGCGTTCTGAAAAATTTTGCTTGGAGATTAAAAAAAAATTTTTTTTAATTAAGAGTCTCTTCAAAAAGTTTAAGTTATGTTTAATAAATTTCAAAATAAGGACATAATTTTTGTATGTTATAATACAGGATATAATTTCAGGTATATTTGAAATATCGATAAAAATTTACATCACTTTTTGCATATATCCAAAGGCAATAAAATACCATGGCAATTTGATACACATCATCATCCATTTAAAAATAGTGAGTGGAGGGGAGGGAAGACTCCAGGTAGTTCTCCTCTACCCCTGCCCAACCTGGTCTTATTCTTGTATTTAATTAATTAAACAATTTGTTTTTAACCCCTAAAAAGTTTACATGGAAAATGCTTTCTTAAGCAATTAGAAAATATGTATTTTTCTATTTTCTTCTGAACGTGTATATAAATTCCACTTCCATCAGAATATATATATACTTGTAGGATTTTCATCATCCTCACATTCCTCTGCAACAAAAATCATAAATAAATTGAAATTATTATAGTTATTACTAACGTACAATTGATCACAATAGTGCATGTATATTATAAATGTTGATAACTATTAAAACTAAAAAGTAAAAATGTATTAAATGTAGATATTAATGAGAAGGATGAGGATATATCCTTTTAGAATAAAATGAATTCAGCATCAGTTTTATTTTTATTATGCTGACAAACTCAATCACATCATTAAGTAGTAGATGGAAAAGGAAGGATTTTTGCTTTGGTAATGTCACAAAGTTATTTGAATCCCCCCAGGTAATGTGAGGAAAGTCACATAGTTACTGATCGTCAGAAATGTTTTAATGATCTAATAGTTGATGACTGATTTAGATCTTCCTAATTTGTGGTAAGAAATAATTTAAAATTATTTTATTTGCTTTTTGCAAATGATGCAACTAACAAGGGATTAATCTCCAAAATGTACAAATAGATGGTGCAGCTCTACGTCAAAAAAGCAAACAACTCAATCACCAGATGGACAGAAGATCTAAAGAGACAGTTCTTCACGGAAGACATACAGATGGCCAAAAAGTACATGAAAAGATTCTCAGCCTAATTATTCAGTTCAGTTCAGTTGCTCAGTTGTGTCTGACTCTTTGTGACCCCATGAATTGCAGCACGCCAGGCCTCCCTGTCCATCACCGACTCCTGGAGTTTACTCAAACTCACGTCCATCGAGTTGGTAATGTCATCCAGCCATCTCATCCTCTGTCGTCCCTTTCTCCTCCTGTCCCCAATCCCTCCCAGCATCAGGGTCTTTTCCAATGAGTCAACTCTTCGCATCAGGTGGCCAAAGTATTGGAGTTTCAAATTCAACGTCAGTCCTTCCAATGAACACCCAGGACTGATCTTTAGGATGGACTGGGTGGACCTCCTTACAGTCCAAGGGACTCTCAAGAGTCTTCTCCAACACCACAGTTCAAATGCAAATCAAAACTACAATACAGTATTACCTCACACCAGTCAGAATGGTTACAAAAAGTCTACGCATAATAAATATTAGAGAAGGTGTGGAGAAAAGAGAACATTCCTACACTGTTGGTGGAGACGTAAATTGGTATAGCCGCTGTTAAGAACAGTATGGCAGTTCCTTAAAAACCTTAAAATATAACTACCAGATGATGCAGTGATCCCACTCCTGGGCCATACCTAGAGAAAACCATACTCTAAAAGGATACGTGCACCCTGATGGTGAATGCAGCAGCACTAACTGCAAGGGCCGAGACAGGGAAGCAGTCCATCGACAGAGGAATAGACAAGGAAGATGAGGTAGGTATGTATGTGGTGGACTAATACTCAGCCATAGAAAAGGATGAAATCACGCCATTTGCAGCCACATGGGTGGACCCAGAGATTATTAGACTAGGTAAAGTAAGTCAGACGCATGGCATATACGCTCATATGTGGACTCTAATTTAAATGAAAAGATACAAATGAACTTATTTACAAGACAGAAGCAGACTTATAAATACCCAAAACAAAACTCATGGTTACCAAAGGGGAAAGGTGGTGAGAGGAGTAAATCAGGAGCGTGGGATGAACACACATACCCTCCATATGTAAGACAGAGACCAACAAGGACCCACTGAAGAGCACACAGTAATCTAGCCATGTTCTGTGGTAACATATACACGAAAAGAATCAAAAAAAGAGAATGAGTATAAGTGTAACTGAATCACTTTGTTGTAAACCTGGAACTAATATAACATTGTAAATCAACTATACTCCAATCAGATTAAAATATTAAACTAAGTTCCATAACAAAAATAAACTATTTGATTTGCAAAATGACTGTTACCTATTCATTAGAGTCATTCAATTGCTTAAGTAATATTGTTAATTATGCCCGGGCTTGACGCTCCAGAGTTTTTCAAATCAGGGCATTGTTCCATGGTAAGACAGAGAATAGTTGAGGGATATGCTTTTCACGTGTTAATTGGGAGAAGACTGATTACAAAGAGGCAGTGGGCAGGAAAAACCAACATGATCTCCAGCTTAAGGGAGGGTTTCAGCCAGAACAGTTCCAAGAAATATTACCTATGAAACAAGAGGGCCTGGAAATCATGTGTGTGTATGTCTTAGAAAGCCTGCACATACATTAGCTGGAAGATTATTACCCTTACTAACTTAAGGCAAAATAAAAACAGAACTTTTCTCACCTCTGGATATTTGCAATCAGTTGAGAGAACGTGATGAAAACTGAGAAGCACACACAAAATCTGATTTTTATCTAAGTAAACATATTCTTTTAAAGCCCAATGAAGAAACTTTTTTCTCCAAATCAAAGTGTTTTATTAGTCTATACCTTCTTCTAACTCTTGTTCCTGTCATCATAGATATGACTTTGCATTCTGCATTTTAACTGCTTGAAAGATAGTTTTTTATTAAAATAAAAAACTCAGGCTATAAACACAGAGACACCTCCACAAAGCTTTTATGAAGAAGAACAGTCTGGGTCTTACCCACTTCCCTCCAGCATTGTTTAGCTCCCTGTTTAAACTCTTGGTCCATTTTACGATTGAAACTGACATATACTGAAATACACCATGGGTGTTGCTACTGCTCAATCTTACAGTTGTAGGCATTAACTATCATAATTTTCCATTATGAAAGATGAGAATTCAGTTCGATTTTGCTTCCATCTGTGCCCCGCAGAGTTCCCAACCGTTCCTGAGTAGATACAGCTTTAAAGGGAAACGTGTTCAGTTCCCATGTTATGAGAATCACGTGAACAGTCTGAGTCACATCGGCAGTATGCTGTGATGACTCTGGCCTGCACAATATTTTATTTTCCTCAGAATTTTTGATAGCTTTCTACCCACTCAATTCAGTTCCAAACTCCCTGAATTATATAAATCCTCAGTTAATATGTTCGGACGTGTTAGGTTTGAAACAATTTCATCATCTTGAAGAAGTCTCTTCCAAAGCCTTCTCACCTTTCCTGTTTGGGGTGGGGCTGCCTCTAGCCTGCTGCACGGCCGTGGAATCATTTATGAATCCTGCTGGCTTCTTTCCTGCGATAGATCCCCTGGCTCCTGGAACCCCGAGTTCCTCCTGGATCAGTCCCCTTATTCGGGTGGAGCATTTTCTCCAGTAGCATTCTGAGAAAAAAAAAAAAAAGAAGGATTAAGTTTTTGAGAATGTATTTCTAAAAAATTTTTTATTCTTTTTCCAAATCTGCAATGTAATTGATACTAGAGAAGGCTTTCAAAACTTATTTTTTCTTTTTTCAAACCAGCGGTTTAGTAAAACATGTTGCTTTCCAATCCTTATCCATATCTGGAACATCTTCTTCTTGTGCCAGACACTTACAATCTGACCTGGAAATTCTTTAAGGTCATATATGCTTCTACCTTTGGAATGAGAAAAAGCTCAAAAACTTCAAGAATAAATGGAATTTTCTAAGTCATCACTGAGAAGACAAAGAATTTCCCTGTGAATCACCTTTGCAGTCATTTTCCATCTCCTGTATACTAATTTTTCACTCTCAGAAACTGGTCTACTCACCACCCCCAAACTTACATCATTTTCCATACCTTTGCATGTGTATTTTCTGGGCCTTGAAATATATTTATTAGCAGCCTTACTTGTCCTTCAGTTCTCACTTTATTTCCGATTTTCTTTGTGACATTTTCACCATTTACTTCTTAAAAAAAATACTTATTCCATTTCAAACATTTTATGCAGCCTAACAGTGGTGGTGGGCCACTTTATATGCAAAGTTGAGCCACTAATTTTCAGGCAGATCAAAAGACAAGAATTTGTCACCCTTTATAAAAGGGGAACAATACTGAAAACATTAATTATCGTTGCTTCAAACCATGGAGGACAATGACAGTATGTGCCGTCTTCACAAAGTAGCACAATGAGGCTCCATATCCAGGGTGTTTCTTCTCTTGATCTCTATTTTAATTGAATTAGGAAACCACCTTCATGTATCATTAAGAATGGGAGAAACTGTTTGATAATAATCAGTTTTCCATGTTTGTATTTGTATATAACACTGAAGTTAGAGAGATTGCTCACAGAAAATGACTTTCGTCACTTTTCTGGACACTGTAAGTGAGTTATTACACAGAAAACAACAACAGCAACAATGGAAACCTGTAAAGTTGACTGCTTCAACATAAGAAGGTGAACTCATAGGTTTCATTTAGCTCTGGGACATTTCTTCAAGCTCTGTCTTGGCATTAGGTGGAGACAAGGTTTACATTATAATAGCTCATTAATTTCGTTCTCTGAAGGATGAAAAAAAAAAGCAAGTGCTTGCAAAGAGTCAAATTTAGCAAAGCAGTGATTTCAACAAAAATTTTGTCTTAGGAAAATTTATCTTCAACATTATTTTCATTCAAATTCTTATTTCAACTTTAAAACTTGTGCAATTTTGGTCTTGATTTATTAAATTCTGGCTATTCACTAGAGTAAAAATACAACATGAAAATAAAAATACTACCGTTATTGGTATTTTCATGGTCACGATGAAGTGTCTTACTTCATCTCTTCTTTAAAAAAAACTCATGAGAGCAACTTTTCTTTCAAAAGCCAGTTTACTGTGATGTGTAAAAGCTGAGTCATCTACTTATTATTTCGTCACATAACACGAGGAAAGCAGTTATACTCATTGCTGCTGCTACTAAGTTGCTTCAGTCGTGTCCGACTCTGTGCGACCCCATAGACAGCAGCCCACCAGGCTTCCCCGTCCCTGGGATTCTCCAGGCAAGAACACTGGAGTGGGTTGCCATTGTCTTCTCCAATGCAGGAAAGTGAAAAGTGAAAGTGAAGTCACTCAGTCATGTCCAACTCTCAGCGACCCCATGGACTGCAGCCCACCAGGTTCCTCCATCCATGGGATTTTCCAGGCAAGAGTACTAGAGTGGGGTGCCATTGCCTTTTCTGAGTTATACTCATTATCACAATTTAATTACATTAACAATTTTCACAACTTCATTTAGTGCTGAATCAATGACTGCATGTTGTATTTTCTACATAACTGCCCTCTATAAATAGAGTGGTGTGTAAATTGGCATTAATGTATACATTATTTGTGATTTATGTGTCTTCCCTCCTGCATATCAGTTAGAGTGTTCTGAGATACATTTATAGTCAATGTATGGCAACCTTTTCCTATAAATGTCCAGAGAGAAAATATTCTGGGTTTTGCAGGCCTAAATGTAGCATCAAAGTAACATTCACAATATAAAGATGAAAGTGCCCGTGTTAAAAAAAAAAAGTTCTATTTATGGAAATTGAAATTTTAATTTCACATAATTTTCATATCAGGAAATTTACTCTTAAGTTTTTATTTTCCCATGTAAAAATATAAAAGCTACTGTTGGCTGGAGGCTAACAGGTGAAGATGAGTCAGACTTGGCCTGATAGTATGCTAACCCCCGGCCCATATCACAGCTCAAAGAGAAACCAATTAACAAAACAAAAAGTCAGGTTTCCGTAGCCTGGGTTTTCAGTAAAAAGCAAATAGACAGTAAACCATCAAATACTTCTACCTTATAAGTTCTGCATAGATGCAAAATCTGAACCATATTTTGACAACTGGCGATTAACAATGAAGCAAATGATCAGCTAGCGCACAGAAGAAAATGATTGCTCTCCCGAATTATATGCCATTTATATTTCAGAACATCTACCAGCATCATCTGAGTAAGGAATTTTACCAGTAGCCATTTGTTCACCGGCGGACACATAAAAACATTCAGTTGTTCGTATTCAGGTTTCATAATACATTTATTCTACCTCAGCACACACACTTTTATTCTTTTGGAACAAATTATAGCCAAAAAGATCTCAGCTCAAACATAACTGCTCTTTAAGAAAAGTGTGTATTCGTGAGAATTCAAGAGAGGGTGTGTCTTGATTTAAGTCGATTCACTTCTTTCGTCAGTATTAGAAAATCTTCAGCCATTATCTCTTTGAATATATCAAACATTTCCCTGGAACTGGGTTTTACATATGTTGGCCCTCAGTCTATCAGCCATGCCTCTTGAGCATTCTTTAATCTATTTTTTTTAAATATAAACTATTTTAAGCATAAAATAGAGAAATTATAGAAAACAATATAACTTACACCAGTAAGTCAATTTTGTCAGACCACAGCATTTTGCCATACATGCTTAAGTTATATATATTGAAAGATAAAATATTATAGCTATAATTGAAATCTCCTGAATACTTTCCCAGAATCTTTCCCTTCATTCCTCTCCCAAGTTAATAATGATTCATTTTTTAATATTTTTGTACACAAATATGTTCTAAAATTTTCTACCAAAATTAAATATTTCAGATGTATCCATCTTTTTTTTGTGTAGTTTGATTCTTGTGCTTTTAGTATATAGTTTAAGAAATTCTTAACTTAAGGTCATGCATCAATCTATCTATATTTTCTTCTCAAATCTAAAAAGGTTTTTCTTTTGACATTTATGTCTTTAAATCATCTGCAATTTATTTTCATCTAGAATGAGGTAGATGAAAATAAATTCCAGAATGAGGGCTTTTCTGGCGGCAGTGGTAAAGAATCTGCCTGCCAACACAGGAGACATGGGTCAATCCCCTAGAGAAGCAAAGGGCAACCTACCCCGGCGCTCTTGCCTGGGAAATTCCATGGGCAGAAGAGCCTGGTGGGCTGCAGTCTGTGGAGCTGCAAGAGAGTCAGACACGATTTAGCAGTAAACAATAACAAAGAATTAGGTAAGATTACAGTGTCTTCTTTTGCATATGAATAAGCAGTAGTTCTCTGGACTTCCCTGGTGGCTCAGATGGTAAAGTGTCTGGCCAGAATTCGGGAGACCTGGGTTCGATCCCTGGGTAGGGAAGATCCCCTGGAGAAGGAAATGACAACCCACTCCAGTATTTTTGCCTGGAGAATCCCATGGATGGAAGACCCTGGTAGGCTACAGTCCATGGGGTCGCAGTCAGACACAACTGAGCGACTTTTCTTCTTTTTTTAAGCAGTAATTCAAACACACTTTATTAAATAGTTCATTCCTTTCCCACTGATTTGAACGATAAAGTCCACTATATTTCAACTTCCTGTTTATGCTTGGGTCAATTTCTGGCCTCTATTCTGCTTTCCTAGCTTATTTTTCTCATTCTGAGGCAGTTTCACACTGTTTTGTTCAGTATTATATAGTTATAGATACCTAGTGATCAGGCTGTTTGAACATATTTTTCTTCAAAATTATTCTGCTTTCTCTCCAATAAAGCACACAACATTGGCCTTTTTTGGTTTTAAAGTCTTCGTAGCAATAAAGGGAAGGAGATGTAAAACATGAACAAATATCGGTCTATCACATCGGTCATTTATCTGCCCTTAGGAAAAAAAATCCCGCAGTTTATGTAATGAATAGTATTCTTTTGCATAGCTCTGTAAAACTGTGATTGATTTTACAAGCACAGTCATTGTGCCAGAAAACCTCTAGGGCTATATGTCACTATAGACAAGTGTTTTAACAGACAATGCACTGGGGCTGGAGGCAGGGGATCAATTTTCCAATAAAGTTCATTTATCTTATATTCATCATCATACTTAATCACACTCTCCTTAATTGGCTGCTTGTGCAGAATCATCACACGTTTAATTTCCCTTACTCTAACCCGTGCAGATTCACATCCTATATTTACCCTGGAGTTCGGCTCCCTGTCTATATTTCCACTTTCACTCTTAGTTGCAGTGTGCACACTACATTTTCATCGCCCTTTTTTAATGATCTATTTTTAAGCTATGTTTTTGAATGAGAGTAACAGCAATGAAAAATGCAAATTTAACAAATTTAAGTAGTGTTACTTAATTGACTTGAAACCGTTGTGAGCACTGAGATAACATTTCAGTTTCTCTGAATGTCAAGCAAGAGTTTTTGATCAAAGAGTCCAAATAGCATGCGTACAACCTCTAAAAGTTTAGAAATCATTAGAACATAATGAGATTTTAGCAACAATTATGATTAATATTACATTTCAAATTTATAAAATATATGTAAACAGTTGGATTGTGTTTTGGAGAAGTGGAACCTTAACAATCTGAAGATAATGAACCCAGATACCAATATGATCCCAGGTCTCCACTCAAAAACTGGCTCAGAGGGACGGCTTAGGATCCCCCAGGCCTTTCTCGGTACCTGGTTTCTCTATTCCTGAACCTTTCAGACGTGCTGCTGATCTAACCAAGGAGCTCCCCACTGGTGTCCGCCTCTATCTTTATCTCCACTGGGTGTCTCTTCACTCTGGTAGGTGACAGTGCCTCTATTCACTGATGGCCTGGGCTTCTCAGATGGCTCAGCGGTAAAGAATGTGCCTGCAATGCAGAAGAGACAGGAGACCTGGGTTTGCTAGGTTTAGGAGAAATACATTTATCTTAGTATCATCAAGAACTGAGCTTCTGTTTCTTTTCTGTTCTCATTTTTGGGCTTTAAAAGTGGCTTTTAAAGTGATTTTAAAGTGGATAACTGATTTTTTTTTTTTTTTTTTTTGCCATTTTGTACCTGGGAATGAGGTTAATTTTGTCTGAAATGATAAAACCTCTTTCAGCCTCTACACTGTCCAGAGCCAAAGCAGGGGTGTGTATCAACCCAGCACTGCCCTTGGGGAGTAAAGGACTCACTCTGGTTTATTCGGCTAGTCAACCCGGATGCCCATGATTTCAATAATTCAAGAAACAATTTACAGCACACTGCACTAAACACCTCAAAAAGAATCCCTGAAACAATCATGGAAAAGCCTTTCCTCAGTTCTCAGGACCCTTGGAGACTTGGGTTACTTATTCTCAGGCAGCGCACAGCACTGTTAACCAATAAGATGTATGACTGAGGCCATTCACCAGGGCCGGCATGAACTACAGCCTGCTAAATAAAGAGGTGGGAAACATGCCCCTCAGAAGACCGGGAGGAAGGTGTGCCAGGGAGCATCAGATCACCAGCGATTTCCCACCCAGGTTTAGCTGTCAGTGGCCCGGTTAGATCACAATGTGTCTTAAGAACCTGAAGAATACCATAAAAACTTTCAAATTACTTGAATGTAAGTATATACATTTCTATGTCTGGTATATCTGACCCTGCTGGGAAATAAAGATGAGCATTTAAGTAAATGTTCCAGTTAACTATACAAGCTAATTGTTTATGGATTGCAATATATTTTCTTATCTCTTAATCTACAGAAAGTCTTTATGGAAAATACGAAAATATATTGCAATCCATAAACAATCCAGAGAAGGCGATGGCACTCCACTCCAGTACTCTTGCCTGGAAAATCCCATGGGCGGAGGAGCCTGGTAGACTGCAGTCCGTGGGGTCACTAAGAATTGGACACGACTGAGCGACTTCACTTTCACTTTTCACTTTCATGCATTGGAGAAGGCAATGGCAACCCACTCCAGTGTTCTTGCCTGGAGAATCCCAGGGATGGTGGAGCCTAGTGGGCTGCCATCTATGGGGTTGTACAGAGTCGGACACGACTGGAAGCGACTTAGCAGCAGCAGCAGCATGATAGGCAATCCCTCAGTGCCAGCTTTTAATGATCTGTAAATGGATAGTGCATGCATAATTATGAGAAAGAAATGAGTTAATATTTGTAAAGGGCTTAGAATAGCATCCAGCACACAGTGAGTTCTGTACAAGCTTAAAAAAAAATAAAAATAAACTATAAGCTCAGCTGGGAAGAATCCGCCTGCAATGTGGGAGACCTGGGTTCAATCCATGGGTTGGGAAGCTCCCCTGGAGAGGGAAAGGCTACCCACTCCAGTATTCTGGCCTGGAGAATTCCATGGACTGTGTAGTCTATGGGGTCGCAAAGAGTCGGACACTTTCACTTTCACTTATAGAGCAAGAAGATATACATTCAAAATAAGTGAGATGGATGAGGCAACTGGAAAACAAAAGGTATGGAATCAGAACACAGTGTGCAAAATAACCCCCTTCAAGTCCCTTCAATGATGAGAAGTGGATCACAGTCTTAGCTCTTGCCTTCTGGTACTAAGGCGAAGGAAGTCAGTTCTATGACTCACAAAGCCCAGAACTTAACAAGAGACAGCCTTATTCTTTATATTAAGAACAGAGACAATGCGTCCCCAGGTCTGAATATCTGTTGTTTCCACCAAGTGTCTGACAGTGAATGAAGCCACAGGTTTCAGACAGACAGCCCCTCAGAGCTGTCTGAGGCTGCAGCAAGCCTGCAGGAGGAAGAGCACTGGGCTGTGACTCCCTGTCTTTATGGCCTGGCTTAGTCCAGGAGTAACTTTGAGAAGGTCATTAGGATTGAGCAGATTGCTTATCTTCCAGGCTGCAGTTATCTAAATTGAAAAAAAAAGAAGCAGCAGCAGGGGATGAAAGCCTCTTTGGCACATGGTGAACAGTTGATGTCTATTTCATAAAGGAATGAATGAAATCCTTTATTTCAGCCATTTTCATTGGAAAACTTTATGTGATGGGCAATATACATTCTGCCTTCTTATCTGGAATTCAAAATAGTAGTTTAACCTTTTCCAGATGACTCCGTTCCACTGGGAAGCACATCAGTGCTGCCTCAGGGGATTTGTGAGTCTCACACTCTGATGTACAGTGATGGCTCCTTCATTCTGTTGTACATTTTTGAAGTTCTCACTTTTGCATCCAAAGCAGTTGTCAGGTTTTTTTTTTGTTTTTTGTTTTTTGTTTTTTGGTTATTGCCAGTGTACCTGTTTTACCAGCCATCTTTCTCCGCTCTGCATATTTGCTGCTTTTCTTGTGATGCTACAGAGGAAGTTGGTTGAATGGCATGTCCGACTTGTATGTAAAATGAAAGTAACTAAGCCCTGAGTTGGAGATTCTTCTGTGAGCAAAATGAGCAAGATTTTGTGTAGATATTCTGTAAGTTTCCCTTAGTGGCTCGTTGACTTTTTATCTTCCTATTTATTCTGGCCTATGTTCGGGATAGTTGAGTTTGCCAGATCACTGATCTTGGGACAGACGCAACATTCATCTATACAGGAAACAATATTACGCTGACTAAGGTGTCAGAGGGAGAGCTGACTTGCAAACACCTTCATGAGAAAGAGATTGCAGAAGTGTTGCTGGGAAAGCCATCTGCTGATACATAATAGATTAGTTAAGCAAGAGCAGCAGATGAACAGAGACCAGACAAACCAGACTGTAGCAGTGAGTCAGTCAAGTGCAGGAGACAGAGGCGTTGAAGGCCCAGGGCTTGGAGCTTGAATGTCCCAGACTCTCATCTGTGTCCATCTGCAACTTCACGTGCCTGTCCCTGGAGCGAGAGGGTGGGCTTAGTCAATGCCTCTCTTGGTCACTTTCTTACTCCCTGGGTAGAGTGAAAAGAACACTTCTTTCTTATCCGAGATTTGAGCAAATTGCATCTGATTTTCACTTAGTGATTATCTACCCTAAATGTTTGGGAATGGTACAACAAAATACATCGATAATGTAACACAATACAATCTTCAGTCACTCAGTCGTGTCCGACTCTTTTCAACCCCATGAACCGCAGCAGGCCAGGCCTCCCTGTGTATCACCAATTCCCGGAGTCCACCCAAACCCATGTCCATCGCGTTGGTGATGCCATCCAACCATCTCATCCTCTGTTGTCCCCTTCTCCTCCTGCCCTCAATCTTTCCCATCATCAGGGTCTTTTTCAATGAGTCAGTTCTTCTCATCAGGTGGCCAAAGTATTGGAGTTTCAGCTTCAACATCAGTCATTCTAATGAATATTCAGGACTGATTTCCTTCAGGATGGACTGGTTGGATTGCCTTGCAGTCCAAGGGATTCTCAAAAGTCTTCTCCAACACCACAGTTCAAAACCATCAGTTCTTCAGCACTCAGCTTTCTTTATAGTCCAACTCTCTCATACATATGTGACTACTGGAAAAACCATACAATCTTAGGAAGTCTATTTTTAGTAGCATGAACAAGGATATCGGAGGTCTGTTTAGTATTTTTTTTTAACCACTCAGACTACACTCTCCCCCTCTTACTCTCCAAAAGGAAGAGAAGAATGATCATCGGTGGCTGATGGCAGCTGCAGAAGCAACACCGAGCCGGCTTCACACTCGGGAGAGGACGCTGCATCTCCTTCTCGTGGTTTCTGGTGCTCTACACGTTCAGAGAAACTTCTCCAGTAATGAACTATAGAAATGACCCCTGAACATATAGTTTATTTTTATCTTTTTTAGTAGATCAGTATAATTTACAAGAGAACAAGGGAGTGTATAATCTGTGAAGAATAAGCACATCCTTGAGATTTTTTTTTTCTGGCAAAATGTTCCCCAACATACTATTGATACCATCAGAAAAGAATGCCTTGGGAGTATTTTAAATCTTTATTCTACCTACTTGGGCATATTCTTCTTGCCATTTTAATCAGATAATCATTTACTAGCAATTGAGTTTGTTGATACTATTGCCAACTTGATTAATGAAATGGAGTGTCTGGAACATTGACCTATTTATTCCTCTAAAACACAAACCATTTATCTTTGTTTCTGAAAATTTCTTCCCACACATCTACCACCACCTTGGTCCCTATCCAGTTCTTCCCAAAGACCTATGCATCTTTTTTCCTGTAAAACAATGGGCTTCAGAGTTGGTGATCACTGCATTGTCAATTGGCTTGTTCAATTCACGTTAAGTTCAGGTTAAAATGACATGGTTCCAACTATAAATAAATTGCTTAAATTGAGGTTGAAGGCAGCTCAGGGAAGTAAACCTTCACTGAGCCACCTGAGCCCAGTCGCAGAATTCACTGACCTACCCTCACAACATGTGTCCACAGTCAAGTCAAAGTGCTCTCCAGTGAACCAGCCTCCTGCGACTCTCTAGCCTCATCATTCAGAGAAGCTGGGGACCATTGGGACTGTCTCTACTGCTGAGTGGCAGCAAGGTGCACACTGGGGTTGGGAGCTGGAAAGGACTGAATCTTTGCTCATGGAGAATGTGATATGAAGGAAACCTGCCTCTCCACTGAACCAGAAAGTGAGACAGAAGGAAGATCTTGTCAGGAAAAACTGAGGCTTTCTAATACCTTTGTCACTGCAGATGGTGACTGCAGCCATGAAATTAAAAGACACTTACTCCTTGGAAGAAAAGTTATGACCAACCTAGACAGCATATGGAAAAGCAGAGACGTCACTTTGCCAACAAATGTCCGTCTAGTCAAGGCTATGGTTTTTCCAATAGTCATGTAGGGATCTGAGAGTTGGACTAGAAAGAAAGGTGAGCGCCAAAGAATTGATGCTTTTGATCTGTGGTGTTGGAGAAGACTCTTGAGAATCCCTTCGACTGCAAGGAGATCCAACTAGCCCCTTTTAAAGGAAATCAGTCCTGAATATTCATTGGAAGGACTGCTGCTGAAGCTGAAACTCCAATACTTTGGCCACGTGAGGTGAAGAACGGACTCATTGGAAAAGACCCTGATGCTGGGAAAGATTGAAGGTGGGAAGAGAAGGGGATGACAGAGGATGAGATGGCTGGATGGCATCACTGACTTGATGGACATGAGTTTGAGTAAGTTCTGGGAGTTGGTGATGGACAGGGAGGCCTGGCGTGCTGCATCCATGGGGTCACAAAGAGTCGGACACGACTGAGCAACTGAACTAAACTGAGTACCTTTGTTGCTCTTCCTGGCATGCCAGAACCTGTGTATTCATTTACCATCTGGGATTTGCTGAGACCCCACTTAGATAAACTGTCTTTTTAAGAAGACTAAAACACGCAGAGGCACAGACATTTTTAAGCACTGGGAGAATATTTTGGAGTTTCCCAAGCCTATCTAATGACCATATTCAAACATGAAGAGTTGCTGACAGTTTAAAAAATGAGTTTATATTAATTTTTTGGTGGAAATTATTCATATTTCTCTTTCACATGCAGTGCTACAGAATCATGCTGAGACTTTTACAACAATCTCCACTGATGGGTAAACAAGAGATGCTTGAAATCATTTCTAATTAATGTAGGTTAAAAGGCAGCTGATGAAAAATGAATTCTGATTTTGTGCAATTTATTCTGGTAGCCATTTGTGGGGAGAAAAGAGCCAAAAGAGAAAAACACACAATAACAAAGGACACACCAACCGCTGCTGAGACTAATCATGAAGAAGGGACAATATTTTCCTGCCCTTTGGCATAAGCTGTAAATTCCAGGAAGACATGGTTTCTGAGTTATAAGCTTTTACGCAGCCTAAAACACTTAACAGTATCATATAGATAATTTCACTAGATTGTCTGCTTGAATTGATGAAGAGCTGAAAGGACATGACACTCATAGATAAGCGTTTCGATCTATTATCACTGAAGACTGTCTGGATTTATTACCTTGCCCTGGATATTAAACACGTGTTTCTGTGCTACATGGGGTGTGGGGGGTATCTGGTGTGTCTGTTAGAGCCGAACTAGTACTCGACTCAGCGTTAGAGTGGCATTCTTTCCCCAAATGTGGCATTTCCTTCTTTCCCTTAGGAAAGTGCAGACGGGAATAACCTTGCTTGCCAGATAGATATGATGATTTACTGCGTTTGAAAGTTTTAATGCTTGGTTACAGCAACTTGAAATGAAACATTGCTCAAAACAATGGCTTTTCTCTCCTTGGCAGATGATGCTTTCCATAACTCTAATCCCACATCATCTTCTGCAATGTGGTCGTGATGTCCCTCATCCAGAGAGTTTATTTCTCTATGTTCCTAAGTTTGGGTAGGTCCCATGACTGCTTTGACTTATGAAGTACAGCGGAAGTAACGCTGTGCTCATGGTTCCTGGCGCAGCCCTTAGTTGTTCTTGATTTATCGTAGCTGCGTTTGCATTCCCTCTCTCTGTGTTTCCTCTTAGAGCCGCCATCAGTTCAGTTCAGTTCAGTCGCTCACTTGTGTCTGACTCTTTGCGATCCCATGGACTGCAGCACGCCAGGCTTCCCTGTCCATCACCAACTCACGGAGCTCACCCAAACTCATGTCCATCGAGTCGGTGATGCCATTCAGCCATTTCATCCTCTGTCGTCCCCTTCTCCTCCTGCCCCCAATCCCTCCCAGCATCAGGATCTTTTCCAATGATTCAGCTCTTCACATCAGGTGGCCAAAGTATTAGAGTTTGAGCTTCAGCATCAGTCCTTCCAATGAGCACACACGCTGTGCGTGAAAAGCCCAAGTCAAAGCCACGTGGAAAGCCACGTGTAGGTGTTTTAGTGCCTGGCCCAGCTCGCCTCCCGTATCTTGGATATCAAGCCCAACTGAGTTTTTTGATCACTGCCCCCTTATCCTTTTTCCTATTTGTTTTATCAAAGAGCACTTTTTCTCAGGATAGTTTTTTTTTTTTTTTTTGTAATTGTAGCAGAGTACCATGGCTTCCTTAATGACTTACTGGTTAAAAAAAAAAAAATCTGCCTGCCATGCAGGAGACACAGGTTTGATCCCTGGCTTGGGAAGATTCCCCCGGAGAAGGAAATGACAACCCACTCCATTATTCTTGCCTGGGAAATCCCAAGGACAGAGTGGCCTGGCAGGTTACAGCCATGGGGTCTCAAAAGAGTCAGACACAACTCAGTGACTGAGCGCGCACGTGCTGCCTGAAGACTGCTGACCACCACTGCGGGGAGATCTCAGAGGCGAACCACCCACTGAACCCCTGAACCCAGCAAATCTGTAGAGCCATGAGAGAAAGCACTTTATTGAAACTGTGGCTTGATATTATAGAAAGAAATTACACTTGCTGCATGAAAAACATATTAGCCCTTTAGAACTTCATTTAAAGTTGAGCACTGAGAGATAAGATCACAGCCCTGCCTAACACCTTCACAGCAGCTTTGTGAGATCCTAAGCAAAGGACTAAGCTTTAATGCTAAAGCTTCCCTGGTGCCTCAGAGGGTAAAGCGTCTGCCTGCGAGGTGGGAGACCTGGGTTTGATCCACGCTTCAGGATGATCCCCTGGAGAAGGAACTGGTGACCCACTCCGGTACTCTTGCCTGGAGAATCCCATGGACGGAGGAGCCTGGTGTACCGGGTCCACAAAGAGCTGGATACGACTGAGCGATTTCACTTTCACTTTTTTTTACTTTCAAGCAGAGGATACAATTAAGCCATGCCTAGACTCCTGGTCCACAGAAAATGTGAGAAAATAAATGTTCGGTTATGTCGGTTTTTTGTTAACAATCTTATTCACATGTAATACAACTCACCCATCTAAAGTGTGCAATTCAACTGCTTTTATTGTCTTCAGAGCGCTGTGAAAGTATCACCACAGTCAATTTCGTAATATTTTCACTACTCCCAAAAGAAAGCCCACATTTTTCAGCAGTGACCCACCGTCCTTCTATTTCCCCGGCTGTAGGCTACCATTACCCTACTTTCTGTTTCTATACATTTGTCTGTAGTAGGCATTTCATATAAATGGAATCATACAAAAAAAGTTCAGCACTGAGGGTTGCCAATAATATTCCTTTTTGCTAAACTCTAAGTTCCTCTAGGCAAGGAAATATGACTATTTGGACTTGAATCTCCAGCATTCAACAGTATTTAAAATTTTTTTAATTGGAGGATAATTGCTTTACAACTGTTGTGCTGGTTTCTGCCATATAACAGGTGAATCAGCCATAAGTATACACATGCCCCCTCCCTCTTGAGTCTCCCTCTCTCTTCCGATCCCATCCCACCCCTCTGGGTTGTTACAGAGCACAAAGCTGAGCTCCCTGTTATACAGCAACTTCCCACGAGCTGTTTTACATACAGTAATATATATGTTTCAATGATACTATCTCGATTTGTCCCTCCCTCTCCTTCCCCTGCTATGCCCAGAAATCTGTTCTCTATGCCTGTGTCTCTATTCCTGCCCTGCAAATAGGTTCATCAGTACCGTTTTTCTAGATTCCACATATATGTGTTATTGTATGATATTTATTTTTCTTCTTATCCAGTTCAGTTCGGTGGCTGAGTTGTATCTGACTCTTTGTGACGCCATGGCCTGAAGCACGCCAGGCTTCCCTGTTTGTGGGACTTAACTTCACTCTGTATAATAGGCTCTAGGTTCATCCACTTCACTAGAACTGACTCAGATTGGTTCCTTTTTACGGTGAGTAATATTCCATTTTACATATATGCCACAACTTCTTTATCCATTCATCTGTTGATGGATGTTTGCATTGCTTTCATGGCCTAGCTATTAGGTTGGTACAAAAGTAATTGCAATTTTGAACCATGAATTTTAAATCATTTTAACTAGGCTCAAACACATCTTTACTAATCAAAATAGGAACCATTACAACCAACATATTTTTGCCAATGAGAAATAAGTTTGTTTATTCCTGAAGCATAAAAACTTGTGTTTCAGGATTTGATGAAGTCTTAGAAAGCATTTTCTGCCTCCTGCTGGTTGTGGAAGTGTTTTCTCTGAAAAAAAGTTTTCGAGATGCTTGAAGAAGTGGTACTCGGTTGGCAAGAGGTCAGGTAAATATAGTGGATGAGAACCACAAAAAAAGCAGAGTGCCAAAGAATGATGCTTTTGAACTGTGATGTTGGAGAAGACTCTTGAGAGTGCCTTGGACTGCAAGGAGATCCAAACAGCCCATCCTAAAGGAGATCAGCCCTGGGTGTTCACTGGAAGGATTGATGTTGAAGCTGAAACTCCAATACTTTGGCCACCTGATGCAAAGAGCTGACTCATTGGAAAAGACCCTGATGCTGGGAAAGATTGAGGGCAGGAGGAGAAGGGGACGACAGAGGATGAGATGGTTAGACTGCCTTACTGACTCAATGGACATGAGTTTGAGCAAGCTCCGAGAATTGGTGAAGGACAGGGAGGCCTGCAGTCTATGGGGTCGCAAAGAGTTGGACACGACTGTGTGACTGAACTGAACTGAACTGAATTGAGGTAAAACTTCATAGCCTAATTTGTTCATCTTTTGAAGCGCTGGTTGGGCGATGTATGGTCAGGCATTGTCATGGAGAAGAATTGGGCCCATTCTGTTGACCAATACCAGCTGCAGGCATTGCAGTTTTCAGTGCTTCTCACTGATTTGCTGAACATACTTCTCAGATTTAATGGGATTCAGAAAGCTGCAGTGGATCAGACTGGCAGCAGACCACCAAAGAGTAACAATGACTTTTTTTGGGTGTAAGTTTGGCTTTGGGAAGTGTATTGGAGCTTCTTCTTGGCCCAACCATTGAGCTGATGTCATATATGATGACATCACTGGTTGTCATATAAAATCCACTTTTTGTTGCACATCACAATCCAATCAAGAAATGGTTCATTGTTGCAATAGAATAAGAGAAGACACTTCAAAATGACTGCTTTGGGTTTTTTTTGGGGAAGAGTCAGCTCACGAGGCACCCACTTATTGAGCTTTTTTCACCTTTCCAATTTGCTTCAAATGCAGAATGACCATAAAATAGATGACATTGAGTTCTTTGGCGACTTTCTCGTGTAGCTTTAAGAGGGTCAGCTTCAGTGATGGCTCTCGATTGGTTGTTGTCGACTTCTGCTGGCTGGCAGGTACGCTCCTCACCTTCAAGGCTCTTGTCTCCTTCAGAAAGCTTCTTGAATTGTTGCAGAGTACCATGAATCACCACTTCTTCAATCACCATTACACCGTACATTTGCTAGCAGTTCCTGGGCCAAATGCGTTGATGATGCTGCGACTTGTCTCTGCAACTTTACAACCCATTTTGAACTCGAAAGAAAATCACTTGAATTTGCTTTTTGTTTAACATAACTTCTATAGTTTAAAATAAATATAAACAGCAAGTAATAATTCATTAGCAAAAAACATAAAGCAAGAAAAGTGCATTAAAATGATGTATAAAATAACCACATTTTTTAAGAATGTATTCCAACATCAAACGGCAGATTTCAACAACGCAAAACCACAATTATTTTTGCACCAACCGAATACTTCAACAGCATTTTGCATTTAGCAGATACTCAGTATACATTTGTTAAATGAACAGCTCTTCCTTTTCATACTGCACTCAGTCCAATTTTCCTACTCATTAAGATTCCTCTTCAATGATAGTGAGTTATTTTACAAATTGAATTCATAATCCTACCCTAGGACTGCCAAGGAATGTGGTTCTGATGAGATGACAAGTTTTGGCACTTTTTCGTCAGGTGATTAGTAATGTTGAAACTTATATAAGGTTTTATCAATGTTATACACATACATACATGTTTATATAGGTATTTACACCTAAAACATACCAAGCATTCTTTAATTTTTGATCCCATTGATTCAAATAAGGATGATAAACTTCATTTTTGTCATAATCAAGTAAAATGTTTGATGAATAAGATTATAGATGTGCTGTTTGCCTTCTTATGACAATATTCTAAAATATCTTCGGTGCCTCAATTAGCAAACAATTAAAATAGTAATTTGTAGTGTTCGTTGTTGTCAGTTGCTCAATTGGGTCAGACTCTGTGACCTCCTGGACTGTAGCCCGCCAGGCTCCTCTGTCCATGGGGTTTTCCAGGCAAGAATACTGGAGTGGGTACCCATTCCCATCTCCAGGGGATCTTCCTGACCCAGGGATTGAACCAGGTATCCTGCATTGCAGGCAGATTTTTTTTTTTTTTTACTGCTGAGCCACCTGGGAAGACACATAATTTGTAGTATTTACTATTCATAAATGAAAGTGTTAGTCATTCAGTCGTGTCTGACTCTTTGCAACTCCATGGACTATAGCCCACCAGGTTCCTCTGTCCATGGGATTCCCCAGGCAACAATACTGGAGTGCATTGCCATTCCCTTCTCCAGGGGGTCTTACAGACCCAGGATGGAACCCTCATCTCCTGCGTTGCAGGCGGATTCTTTACTGTCTGAGCCACCTTCACTATTCATAAAGGAACGTTCGTTTAATAGACTATTTAACCTGATGTTGTGAGCAGTTCCCTTTAAGCAGGTACTATAACTGAGTGTAAACGATACAGATTACATACAGAGGGCTTCCCAGATGGCGCTAGTGATAAAGAACCCACTTGCCAATGCAGGAGACGTAAGAGATGCAGGTTCGATCCCTGGGTCGGGAAGATCCCCTGGAAGATGGCATGGCAACCCACTCCAGTATTCTTGCCTGGAGAATCCCACGGATAGAGTGTACAGTCCATAGGATCACAGAGTCAGACATGACTGAAGCAGCTTAGCACGCACGCACAAACCATACAGTGACAGTATAAGATTACTGGGCTCATCTCACTGGCAGGCATGGGCTTTCTGGTCCCAGGGAGCCTGGCTGCTAATAAACTCCACCTCTCATGGCTTGGTGACCACAGTCTAACAGCTCAACCTCTCTCCTCAGTTTTCTCATGTCTCATAGAGTTTGCAAGGTGCCCGCCTTGTGTGGGGTCAGGACCTCTGTGGGACGCAGGATAAGTCCAGTTCTAGAACCAGCTCCTCCCCTTTCACACGGCCTCTGTCTCAATATTGTGTCAGGAAGTGGTTACCATTGGCTCAAAGTCTTGCTGATTATAATAATCTTGTCTTACAGCTTGTTCTCAACCTGCCCATTCTTTTTCTCTTCTAATTCCAGTCCTAGCTCTACTCCTGAAGGATCACTACATTGAATTTCAGCTTGTCTTCCCTCCTCCTTCCCTCTCTTCCTTCCTACCTTCCTTCCACAGATATTCTATTAATACGTGCTGAGAACCATGGTCTTCTCTAGGGACAAAATAGTAAACAGGAAACAAACAAACAAACAAAAAACCACCTCTGTCCTTATGGAGTTTACATCCTCGCAGGGGAAGCACAATAAACACATAGACGTGAAACGCAGTATACTGGAAGATAGTGAAGGAACAACCATGCAGAGTCTGGGAGTAGAGAATGAGGGAGGCGGATCATTGTAGACGGGACAGTCATGTGCCCAGAATAAAGCGGCCACACCACTGATACCCTAGAGCTCCCAAGTGCCAAAGCTGCAGAAGGCTGGGTAGCCACGAAGGAGGTGTCTGCGGCCATCCTGTGTTGTGCTTGCTTACCTGGCCTAAGTCAGGCCAAAGAGATCCCCCAGGAACATGAGCTCTATGCAGGTGGGTAACTCAGTTGTCCCACCAGGTGTTCCTGTAAAGTAGAGGAACCAGCCTGCAGAGTGAAAGAGAAGAAAGTGCATTTAGAGTCAGAAGCAGAGATGAGATCCCAACAGCTCTTCAGACTCTGTTTCCAGCCTTGTGGGCCAGGCGCCATTCCTGCCCCAGATCCATTATGTGAGAGTTCAGTCACTCAGTTGTGTCCGACTCTTTGTGACACCATGGACTACAGCACGCCAGGCCTCCCTGTCCATCACCAGCTCCCAGAGTCTACTCAAACTCATGTGCATAGAGTCAGTGATGCCATCCAGCCATCCCATCCTCTGTAGTCTCCTCCTCCTCCCGCCTTCAATCCCTCCCAGCATCAGGGTCTTTTCCAACGAGTCAGCTCTTCACATGAGGTGGCCAAAGTGTTGGACTTTCAGCTTTAGCATCAGTCCTTCCAATGAACACCCAGGACTGATCTCCTGTAGGATGGACTGGTTGGATCTCCTTGCAGCCCAAGGGCCTCTCAAAAGTCTTTTCAAACACCACAGTTCAAAAGCATCAATTCTTCGGTGCTCAGCTTTCTTTATGATCTATAAGATGTAATATAACTTAAAACAAGGCCCTTGTTTCTGCTTTTGTGCTTGGTAGTTTGAATTAGATTTTGTTGATGAAATCAGACTCTTGATTCCATGTTAGTCCCTCCAATGCCTGAGGGATATATAACAAAATGTATAAGCAAATATATAACAGAAGGATGTGAAGGTTAATTTTATATGCCGATTTGATTGGGCTAAGGCATGCCCAGACATGACTTCTAGGTGCGTCTGTGAGCGCGTATCTGAAAGAGATTAGCGTTTGATTCAGGAGACTGAGTAAAGGGATCATCTTCAGCAGTGTGGGCAGGCATCAGCCAACTGGGGGCCTGAAGGGAATAAAATGGTGGAGGTAGGCGGACTCTGTCTTCTTGAGCTGGGACGTCCAGCTCCTCCTGCCCTTGAATGCTGGAGCTCTTGGGTCTCAGGCCTCCTGACTCTGGGACTTCTCTGGGACTTCCACCAGAGGTCCCTGTCAAGCCTTTGGACTCAGACTGAATTACAGTCAGGCTTTCCGGGTTCTCCAGCTTGTGCACAGCAGATGGTGAGACTTTTCAGCCTCCACAACCACAGAAGCCAGTTCCTATACCAAATCTCTTCATGTGTCTGTTTTACTGGCTGTTTCTCTGGAGAACTAACTACATGGGGACATCCGATTCCTCCATGCTTTTCTTCAAAGTCCCTCAAGCTCTTTGGTGCCTCTAGTCTGTGTTTTATTCGCGTCTACGAGTCTTCTCAGTCACCCCTGCTTCTCCTTTGCTTTTGTCGCGTGTTGCATTTCTCTTTCCTGTTTCTATTGCTTTTGCAGTTGTTTCCCACACCTTTGTCATTAACATTTTTTCCTGTGTTGTCTCTTTATTGAATGTCTGCATGCACTTTCTCGCAATTCCTCTCCTCTTCCTTCTTAACATGTGAAAAAAATCCTCACACCAGAAGGACTGGCTCAAAGTTCGCCAGCCACCACTGTGGCCTCCCCCTTTGGCTCTCTGCGTGTTCCACTACAAGCGATTCTGAGAAGACAGCCACGTGTTGTCAATAAGCCTGCCCAGTCTGCGCAACTAGAAGAGATGGATGGGTTAGAGTTAAGTTCCTGAACGTCCTGCTGCCCGGCCTTCTACATGCAACCGGACCTAGGACGACACTTCAGAATGTCCTTCTCCAAAGGTGGATGCTCTCTCCGTTGGGACTCCTACTTGCAAAGGTATATATATATAGGACCAGAAATCTCCAGCAGTTATTTTACTGGTGGCAGAGTTCTTCCTGTCCCCAGGTCACTCTTAAGCCCTGAGCTTCTGTCCAGGGCAAATGGTTGCTTACAAGTCAGGATTACTCTCTCAGTAGAGTCCTTCAAGAATTGGCACTGAGATCTGGGTGGGGGGTGGGGGCTGCAGTGAGGAGGTATCTGGTATGCAAGGCTTTTGCTTTTGGTCTCACCCATTCCCCTAGTGAGAAACTTTATTTTTTGGGTTCCAAAATCACTGCAGATGGTGACTGCAGCCATTAAATTAAAAGACACTTGTTCCTTGGAAGAAAAGCTATGACCAACCTAGACAGCGTATTAAAAAGCAGAGACATTACTTTACCAACAAAGGTCCGTCTAGTCAAAGCTGTATTTCTTCCAGTAGTCATGTATGGATGTGATAGTTGGACTATAAAGAAAGCTGAGCACTGAAGAATTGATGGTTTTGAACTGTAGTGTTGGAGAAGACTCTTGAGAGTCCCTTGGACTGCAAGAAGATCCAACCAGTTCATACTAAAGGAAATTAGTCCTGAATATTCATTGGAAGGACTGATGCTGAAGCTGAAACTCCAATACTTTGGCCACCTGATGCGAAGATCAAGTGGGAAGATCCCCTGGAGAAGCCTGGTGGGCTATAGTCCATGGAGTCGCAAGACAGTCACACACGATTTAGCAGCTAAACAACAAGAATAGTAAACACACAATTCTCCACCTCAGGTACATTTCTGTGTAATGTACGTTGAGGGGTGGGTGTGTACTAGGTGCTGTACTGAGAACTTTCGATGTGGTAACATATTTACCTCTCACAGTGAAAGATGAGGCCGTGGCTTGGCGTGTCTGAGGCTGAATGTCTGGTACAGCGTGTGGATTTGTACTCAGAACTGGGTGACTCCATCATCCGTAATCTTGACCAGCGGGCTATGCTGCCTCCTCTAAGGAAGAGGATATAAAACCCACACCAACACACAAATGAACCCTTAGGAATGGCTCTTGGCCGCACATGTAGTCAGTACGCCCTCCGTATTCGTCCCTCCGGTTTGTGAGCTCCACCTGTTGTTACCACCTCCCTTCCCAGGCCTGCAGATAAAACTTCCACGTCTTACCCAGTCTCTAAATATCATCCAAATGTCCATCTTGACAGGACACTGAGGATCTTATATTTTGTGCTGCTGCTGCTGCTAAGCCACTTCAGTCATGTCTGGCTCTGTGCGACCACATAGACGGTAGCCCACCAGGCTCCCCCATCCCTGGGATTCTCCAGGCCCCAGGTTATTTCACCATTCTTTTCTTCCCAAGAAGGAAGATGAACATTCGCAGGGTGACTCTGGCCCTGAATCTTACCCTGAGAGCGAGCCGATCGATAGTTCTCCACGGACCTCATCGCACTCAGGGCCAACAAAGCATTAAGGGGACTGCTACTTGGCAGCTACAGAGAGGGGCTTGTGAGAAAATGAATTTACTGTCCCCGTCATCCTCCCCTTCAGTGACTGCATCTTACTGCTTCCTGTTAGAAGCCTCTGGAAGCCCTTAATGCCATCCAGTAGCATCCTTTCCCTTGGCAGGGCTACATTATTGATTGAGAGAATCTAGGTTTTTAAAATGTCATTTAATGTAGGTGCAACTCATACTTGGTTACTTTGTATGTGGTTTAATCACCACTTCCCTGGTGGCTCAGACGGTAAAGCGTCTGCTTACAATGCAGGAGACCCGGATTCAATCCCTGGGTCGGGAAGATCCTCTGGAGAAGGAAATGGCAGCCCACTCCAGTACTCTTGCCTGGAAAATCCCATGGATGGAGGAGCCTGGTGGGCTGCAGTCCATGGGGTCACAGAGTTGAACATGACTGAGCGACTTCAGTTCACGTCTTTGGTCTATATCCACTCTGGTAGCAGAATGTTTCCTCTTTTTTTCCCTCTTCTTCTGTAGTTGGAGTTTTCATTATTAAACTAAAAATGGCCCTAGAACTGTCACCCATCAAGAACCTTCAGTTAGAAAACATTGCCTGGTTGCTTTCTTCTGGTTGGAGTTGTTTTTCTTTTAATATGATTTTATTTATTATTTTTGGCTCTGCTGGGTCTTCCCCGCCACCCAGGCTTTCTCTAGTTGCAGAGAGGGGGCTACTTCCTAGTTGGGGTGCTTGGGCGTCTCATCGCAGGGGCGTCTCATCGCAGGGGCTTCTCTTGCCGCGGCGCACGGGCTCCGGGATGCGAGGGCTTCAGTAGTTGCAGCGCAGGCTTCCTGGGGTCGAGCTGCGGTTCCTGGGGTCTAGAGAACAAGGCTCAACAGCTGCGGTGCACCAGCTTAGTTGCTGTGTGGCATTTGGGATCTTCCTGGACCAGTGATCGAACCCATGTCTCCCGCAGTGGATGGCAGATTCTTCACCACTGAGCCACTAGGGAAGCACTGGTTGGCGTTTGATGGGCCTACTTTAACACATTTTAGTTGACAAGGCTGGTCTGTTCAGCTGATTAGAACGTCATTTTAACGAGGCCAGCGGCATATGCTCCACCTCTATAGGATCTGTTAGTGTGTCCTCCTGGAGTCTGGATGCCCAGATTATAAACCCACACAATGCTCGCAAGGAAGAGGGGACACAAAGACAGCCCCCCTCCAAGCACACAGCTCAGACATCACATTGAGGGCACAAGGGACTGCGTGTTCTATTACTGAGTTGATAGTGTTAAGCATCGTGCTTACTAGAGGTACTCGGGGCAAGAACAGTAAATTCAAAGGGAAATACCATCGAAATGAAAACGTGAATGTGACTCGTCCAATTAATAGACATGCTGAAATGGATGCAGGCAGAAACAACACGGTGAGCTAGGGAGTGAGATAGCAAAGAACTGGGAACTGCTCCCTGCTTCTTGGATGTCTGGGTTACATTCTCTGTGGGGGAGATGTTCCTTGGTTCACATACAAATAGATCACTGTTTGTGGGAACGGGGGAAAAACTGAGGCAAAAGTATCTTGGCCCAGAAAGGACGGCAGAAACCCCTGTGCTTTATTCCAGGTGATTACAAGCAACAGGATTCTGCTCAACGCTGTGGCTACCAAAACAGAGGGAGAGAGAGAAACTGAGATAACAGGATTCTTAGAATCTGTTAGTCACCATTTGCTCTTCAAGACAGTAACAGCTTCTTTTTAAGGCTTTGGACAGCTGCTCACATTTCAATCCCTGAAAAGCTGGAGATCTGGATGTGAATACAGTGAGGAATGTTTTTCCTCTTAAGCACAGACTTCACGGTGACAGATTATTTCTTGGTGTTCGTTCAGTACAGACATAAGCACTAGGTACTCGGTGGCTGTAACACTGGCATCTTACTTTGTGTGTGTGGCTCAGCTGGAATAATTTTCCTTTTTCATTTGTTCTGAAAGGCCACACATAAACACCACATGTAAAGGTTAACTTTCTCTTTTAAGAAATGACTATGTATGTTTTCCCCAGTCAGAATTCGCTCCATTTAGTATTCTACCCAGTGGCACGAACAGTGCGTTTCTGTGTCTTCAGTTTGGGTTTAATTCTCTCCCAAGCTTTTCTACCCTTTGGCATGTTTCTTGAACAAAGACCAAATTGTGATCTTGTGATGTCTCTTTCTGGAACACCCAAGAAGTGAGAATTTACAAAAGTTTACAAAGCCAGAAAATCCTGCCCCAATATCCTCCCCACCAGGACTAACAAAGTTACTACCATCCAAGCTGCCTTCAAAGAACCAAATGCAGGTTCCATGTTTACAGGGGACCAAAACCAACACTAAAAAAAGACCTTTGGGATGATACCAGTGGACTAATCTCACAGATACTGACTTATTTCCAGTTGCTTAGAAATTAAAAAAGGAAAAACTATGGTAGTGATATAGTTCAGAAAATAAGTGAGTTTGTGGACAGGTTGAACAACATTGTCAGTAACCATGAAGGATTTTGCACACACACCCCGCCCCCACTCCCTTTCTTCTGCTATTTCTCCACTCTTCCAGCAGGTGGCACTACAGTCACAGACCAAACATTCCACAGCAGGGTATGTAACTTTATTTTTCTACCATAATAATTTAAAGTATTTACACACTGCACACTCACTGTTTTACACAGATACTTATTCATATACCTATGAAACACATCTAAAGGTTTCTTTGCAAAGACTTGACACACTGTGGGGGTTTCCGAGCGTAACAAAGAGAAGGGAAGGACAAAAAAAGTTTTGAGTCTTTAGACAGCCATGTGGTGCATCTGTGAAAACCAGTGTGTTCCCACAAGATTAAGCTCCCCCAGAAGATGTCCTACCTAACGTGTATGACCCAAAATGCTTCTGGTTAAGGGGGGGGGATTTCAAAAACCAACATGTGCAAGGAACATTTTTTTTTTCCCTCTCCAGACATTCTATGAAAGAAACAGAAGAAAATACACCAGAGAAATACTTGTAGAGAAATACCTGTATTTCTGAAACGGTTATCTGTGGGGAAGACTTCAGAGTCATGGAGAGACACTGACTGCAAAGTGAGAACAGCCAAATCCACTGGTACTAAGAGCTGTGATTCAGCCTTTCCAGGCAGATGATGCATCAGAACAACCTGGTTTCCTCTTCCCAGCTATTAGAAGAGGCAGTTGTTTTGCTTTCATTGAAAAGGACACAGGTATATTACATCATGTACACACTAAACCCAGACATCGTAGAAAACTTCTACCGTTTTCCACTTGTAGACTATTTGCACAAAAATAGTGGTTAGAGGTACCCTAAATATTTTTCCTCCTGCATTCTACTCGGTTACATAACAGAAGTACTAGGTAACTACAGCTTCTGACCTGGGCACGTGATTCCGTAAGGGAACAAAAGCAGTCACCGTTCAGAGCTGATGGTAGGCGGGCCCCAGCTCGGCTTTGATACAAGGATAACAGGTTTGGGTTCAGCTCTCTGGCCCTGCATCTTTGCCCAGTAAGAGGCAGGATGCCTTCGGGATTTTTCCCAGACTGGCCAAGATCATTCTCTCATACATTGGAAGACAGGCTCGAGAGAAGCTTTGCCACCTCTGGTGAGTCGACAGCTCCATGCTGTGACCAACAGATCAGTTCACAAAGAAACAGAACTTTCACGAAGCGACATCCTCTTTGCTACCAGTCTGGTAGTGCCACTCATCAAAAGGAAGAAATTTACCTGGCCAACTAAAACTAGGCACAACCTTGACCCAAATCTCTGCGGCCTTTCAAGTTCACCGTCTGTTTGCATTTATGTAAATGATTCAACTACAAACTCTACCACTAATTCTAGGAACCAGATATTTACATTTTAGGTATAACAATAGAAACCTTCCTATCCTGGAGTTCCTGTTCGCAGCTACTGCTCTTGCCGTTGGGTGGTGGTGGTTTCCTTTTTTCAAGAGGTGCCAACAATGATGGAATGGAAGGAGTGTAGCTCGGTGAAATCACTATCAAGTTAAACGAGCAACTAATAAGTCACCTACGCATATGAAGAGGGAAAGTGATTACATCGAGAGGCCACGTGGGGAGCAACACTGGCCAATGAGAATGTCTGACCAACCAGCACCCAGTCAAGCTGCATACAGGGTCAGGCCAAGGAAGCACGCCCATTGTCAGGACCCCAGTCCGTCCCATCACACACACAGACACAGTGCGAGACAGGAAGACCACGGTGTGGGCGGGGCCAAGGAAGAGGAAACCTTTGTGACGGGATCTGGGTCTTCACATGAAAGAATCAAATACACCCCAGAGCCTGGGCTCCCAGGCTCCAACAGTGAGCCTGGGGAGGGCTTACTGGGCGTGGACACGGTGAGTACAAGTCCAAACAGCCGGAGAGGAGGCGGCTGAGAACGCAGGCTTGTACAAATCACAGAGGGACGAGCAAGGCACGATCGCTGCACTTAGGTGTCTGCCTTTCTTTGTTCAATGTAGAATGGAGTTAAAAGAGGGAAGAGAGACAGTTTGAACAGGGAATGAGGGATGACAGAAGTCTGAGAGGGCTCTAGCAAGGTGCCTGCTATCTCCTTACCCATTGCCATCTGGAGCCCCTCCCGACCTAGAAAAACAGCAGTTTCATACCGTTTAACCTGCCACGCTCTAAGTGCTCGGATGTAACAATCCTAGTTAATAAGAACTGTGCTAACATTCTCCCCACCCTCTGAAAACAAGTGGCAGCTGTCCAAGAGGGAGAGGGCTTCCTAGAATCAGTGTTTAACAGCCAAAAGCACCTGTCGGGGGGTGGGGTGGGGCGGTTAACAATCCTTCCGCGTGGAGCGAGGGCAGGAGAAGTGGGCAAGGACCTAGTTCCAAAGAACAAGGCAGTGGCACCAGGAGAGCAGCAGGTGAAAGCTGGGCGCGCGGTGATGGTCAAGGCCGTGAGGGCACCGCCAGCAAGAGCTGCAAACGAGGTCGCCGGTCCTCTGCCAAGGGCGCGCGCCGCATCCGGTGTCTGTGCCCGTGTACTATATACGTACTGACCAGGTACACACATAAATATTTAATATATAAAAAATAAAGTGCTTTCTAACAGGTCCCCGGGCAGGGACGTTATAAAACATTTCACAAAACTGCAAAAAAAAACAAAAACAAAAAACCAAAAAACCAAAAAACCACCAAAAACCAAAATTGGTAACGGTCCAAAACACTACATCCAACATTATGTGGAAAACAGCCAAACGCGATATGTACAAATCAGGTGGGCATCCCGGGACACACGCATCCTGTCATATACATGGTATATACATATATACTCTTTTTACTCAATATATTATGACAATATATATTTTTAAAAAATTTTGTTATAGACAGGAGAAACGGAACAGGAAAAAAAAAAAAACACGAAAAAGACAATCCCCTACAAAAACACAACAAGGATCAAACATGTGAGTCCAAGACTGACAGACGACAGGGGGCGTCCACGGGGAGCCGCGCGGGCACTGCTCGGGAAAATATGCCAGCGTTCCTTCCTGGGGTGCAGCGCCTCCACGTCCTCCAGGGCGCTGTGCGCGGCGGCCGTGAAGTTGGCATCGCCGGTGGTGAGCAGGTCAAAGACACAGGACTGGAAGTAGATGTCCTTCACCGGCATCTGCTCGTGGCACCGCGCGCTGGCTGTCTCCAGCGTGTAGCCGGGCCAGGCCGCGGCTGCGGGGCTGCGGGGCAGGCCGGGTCCCAGGATGGCGGACACCTGGCCCTGCCCATCGTCGATGCGCTCGCCCAGGGGGCAGCCGGTCACGCACAGCTGCAGGTCCTGGCTCTCCTCGTAGGCCATGGCCAGCGCCTCGGGCATGCGGATGGCCAGCGTCAGGTAGCGGCCCAGCTGCCGCACGAACACCGTGGTCCCCATGTAGCGCGCGTGCATCTCCACTGAGCGGCCACTCTCCCGCTCCACGATCCGCAGGCTCTTGGGGTCGCCGTCCCCGCCGCTGGTGCTGCCGTCCACGAAGGCGGCCGGCAGGTCATCGGTCACGGCTTGGTACACTTTCTGATCCGTACACTCCCGGTGCGCTTTGAAGATGATGGTGATCTGTGAGGGAAGGAAGGCGGACAAAGTTTTAACACAGATGGGAGAGATATGGGCGCGACAGCATCCTTGGGCCATGAGAGCTGCCCTCCAGTTCTAGAGGCTGAACCAGCTAGAGACAGAATCTCCCAACTCAGCCTGTATCTGCTTCTGCCTTGCAAGTGAATGGTGTCACTGTTAGGGACAATTTTGAAGACCCTATGTATTCATTCATTGGAAGGATGGATGCTGAAGCTGAAACTCTAATACTCTGGCCATCTGATGAGAAGAGCTGACTCATCGGTAAAGACCCTGATGCTGGGAAAGATTGAGGGCAGGAGAAGGGGTCGACAGGGGATGAGATGGTTGGATGGCATCATCAACTCAATGGAACTTGAGTTTGAGCCACTGAACTCATGTATTTTTTCTTGATGTGGACTTTTTCTTTTTTAACTTTTTATTTCATATTGGAGAACAGCTGATTAACAATGTTGCGATAGTTTCCTGGTGGACAGCAAAGGGACTCAACCATACATATACACGTATTCATTCTGATGTGGACCATTTTTTAAAAGTCTTTATTGAATTTGTTACGCTACTGTTTCAGTTTTATGGGGGTTTCTTTTGGCCATGAGGCAGGTGGGATCTTAGCCCCTCACCAGGGATTGAACCTGCACTCCTCTACACTGGAAAGCGAAGTTTTAACCACTAGACGGCCAGGGAAGTCCCAAAGTCCTATGTATTTAGAATGTAAAACTGACACAGATCCAGAGAGTGTCTCAGCAAAAAATTTTTATTTTCCTAAGACCGAAAAATGTCATTGGGATATAGGCAAGTTTTATTGATCATCTGTATCCTGTCTCCTCAAAGACAGATGAGTGGTGGTAGCTAGCTCTGAGAAAAAAAGAAAGAAGATTCCTTTCTGAGTTATGCAGATGCTCTAAGTAAACCTACCAGAACTGTGATTTCTAAAAAGTTTCTCCCTTGGACTCTAAAACAATATCCTATGACTCATCACTGCAAACTGAGCTATACACACACACTCAGGGAAGAGAGAAAGCTGAGGAGGGAGCCAGCCCAGCAACAGCTACCAACCATGTGCCTCAGGAAAGATTCTCTAAGTCTCTTAATCAAATGTTTCACATGACCAGCTAATCCTCGGGACAGCAAAATCACTTGGCAAGTGCGCTCCCAAGCACTGGCAGAGAATAAATACCCTAAACCTAGTTACAGCAAATGTTTTCCCCAAAGAGCATGCTGGCCCTTCAGCTTCTCAGAAATCTGTCCCCCAGTCAACTCTCAACTCTCCAAATTAAGCAGAAAATTCATGGAGGGGAAAAAAAAAATCTAGTGATAATATAAAAACTTCCCTTTAGTGAACTTTCTTTCCATAATTAGAATAGTACTTAGGAAAAAAAATGAACTCTGAGCACCTTCACCTCCAAACTCCTCGACATCTCTGCTACAGGGAATAGAAAGATGCTAAGACAGATACGGGCTTCTGGATCACCCAAGGTGGGAAAATGGCCCCCAAGCGGTAGCGGGGCGGGGAGAGGAGGGAGACCACATTTTGAGATTTGAGTTATTGTCTGTAAGTGAGGTAATGGCTTATTATGCTTTCTTCTTGAAGAAAAGAAAAAAGTATCAGGTGACTTCAGTCAAGGAGGAAGGGAGACAGGCCAAACACTCTACAAATTACTCTGGATGGAGGCAAACGGCCACCTCCTGCAAGGGGACTAATCAAAACAATAGACCCTTGTTAAAAGGCCACGAGGGCCTCCCTCCCCACCCTTCTCCCTACAACCCCCCCCCGCCCCCCCCCCCGCCACCCTCAGGCTTATGTCTGAAGGCTTTCCCCCGGGCTCAGCCGGCATCTGCTCACGCTATTTAATTCCACATGTTCCCACTGGTGTTACTTGACTGGAATTTTCCAGCCATTTCATTTCACTTCAGCCAGTTGTAAAGACAGATCCGAACCAGCTGTGGCTGCAGCAACTGGTTAAATTCATATCCGTTGTTTGCAGCTGCAACCAAAAGCCAGACAATGCACTGTGAGAATGCCTGGTGTTCTCCCTGCCTAATTACTCTGAGCCACAATTTAATTTCATGACCAGCCTTCTCACGTTTCAACACCTTCCTAACAACCTGAAGGAGGTGTACCAGAGATGATTTCAGGAAATTTTCTGTGCATCCAACCATACGACCTTCCAGAGCGAGTGGGATTTTTCGAGCTAGATATCTAATGGGACTATAAAATAGATTTATTTGGTGACTCTAAAGACAGTTTGACAAGGGCTTTTTAGAGGCAAGCTGGGATCTCTTGGAGGTGAAAAGATTAATTCAAGTAAATTCTGCACCTGAAAGGACTGCAAGTTAATACAGATGGCTACAATAAGAGTAACAGACTTTGCATACAGCCGCTGTTCTCATTTTCAACCAGAACATCCACACTCAAAGAGTAACTGAATTCTTCTACAACAGCTAAGCCATCTGTCCTTCCAACCTAACAAACCTCAAATTTAAACCAACTTGCCCTTATTTGCAACAATTAAGGACTTTTCAGTTCCCCTTAGGAAAAACACAGAGGAATTAGTTTTGTTGGGACAACACAGCAGAGAGATCCAATTCCAAACAAGTTTCCTACAAAGGCAAGCAAGGGTCAATATTAACGTGAATGGAATAGTTCCTTGTCTCACCAAGTCTCTGCTGTTTTCATTAAAAACACCAATTCCAACTCAGGAGTCATTTCAAACACCTCTCACGCTACTGTCCTCTGCTCTACCTGTGACACCAACAGGTAACTCTCACGCCTCTGGGAGATCAGGTGAACCTTAAAGCTTGACCTCTGTACTACTATCTACACGCACAAAATATTCCAGTTTACCTAATGCATTTTTGTCTATCTGTCGAATTTCCTAGGAGGGACTTTCTCTACAAGACAAGGAAGTTGATGTTTCTCTAGTTGTTTCTCTTTTCGGTGAGATAATTTGCTCTCAGAGTCTATGTATAGAATCAGCCCTTGAATCAAGACGTTGAGGGGAATGAATTAACCTCAAAGCATAAGAGAGGTTTCCTGAGCGGTCCTCAGGAGTTTAAGCAGATATTGAAGAGGTACCTAGAGATATAAGCAATGAAAATGTAGAAAGCACGGGTAACAGTCCCTGACAAGCTGTGTAAGGTATTTTCATCCCTCATACAATTACAATCTCAGGTCTTAAGCAAGCACTTAACCAGAAAGGGCCAGAAATTCATTTTCCAGTTCTATCCTCCTCTTCAGAAAAATTAAATAAAATTTATTCATTCTCAATAATTCTTCCTTTAAAAACACTCAAATGTTAACGGAAATGTTTGGAAATTCCACACGTTTTCTATTTCCAGCTAGCAGCTATCAGAGGGTCAGAACAGGACATTCAAAATTGTATTCTAAAGCTCTTAAACAGATATTTTAAAAACAGCTATGGGAGTTGGTGATGGACAGGGAGGCCTGGCGTGCTGCGATTCATGGGGTCGCAAAGAGTTGGACACGACTGAATGACTGAACTGAGCTGAGCTGATGCTCTTTACTTTTCCCCCCTCTATGAACTGATCCGTATGCTGTAGTGACTCAATTTGGCACATCTGTTCTGTGCCACACCATTTATTATTGATGGATGGCATTTCTGTGCATTTCAAACATCAATGCCTTTTGTTAAACCTTCCCCGCCCAGCTCCTCCCAACCCCCACCTCAGACACACTACTCCAGTCTCCTCATTCATTTTTAACGTTTCACTGCCTGAGATCCTTACCACCTACAGGGTCTCTTAGGAGAAGCAAGACAGCAGCTACAAATCAACCTTTCCACATGAGAAAGGCAATGAGGATTTAGGGTTTGCTGTGAAATGCCAACACTGAGAGGCACCTGTCTCTCCTCTCCATCAGGAAAAAACAAAAATAAAAATGAACTAAATGAAAGGGAGGTCACCTAGAGAACCAAGCACTGCCTTGCCAAAGCACAGAGCTTCTCCAAGCTCAACAGCCTTGTACAGTGCTGTGAGGTTTTCAAACAGCAGAATTCCCCATAGGCTGTGCCCTGAACTATTTGTGCTTATCATTCTTTGGAAGAAACGTTTATCGGGGTTTAAATCAGACCATTTGGCACTGCATGTGTGGGACGTTACTGGAATTCTCTTAATACCAGAATTGGGACTTTTATAGACAAGGGGCTCCAGCTCTCGGGTTAAGATGGGCCAGCAAACCAAACTGAAAATCACAGGAAATCAGCCTGGAACACAGGGAAACCCAATGTTGACAGGTATCCAGTTAAAATTCTGCTTGTGTTAAGAAAGCTAAGATTAATTTTATTTCATGTAATTAGCTGATATGTCTGCTTCCTCAGATCCTCTGGGTGCAATTATAGGTTGAAAAAACAGATGACTGTGGGAGAAATCAGAGAACGCTGTGCCCATGGCCTTTGCTCTTACCAGGTCAGCAGCATACAGCCTCTGCTTAGTCCTCAGAGCTGAACACAAAGGAGATCATTCCTACGAGAGCGTGTGTTTCAAAGAAATAAACACACCTGCTCTATCGCTAGCTCTAAAACACATCATCTTAACTCGAGGGGGCCAATGTTTCTCAATGTTGAGAAGTCTGAGACTAGGAAGCTCCAAAGCACTAAGGAAGGATCTCGGTTAGGCTGGGGAGAACTCTGGATTTCGCTCCTTTTTATGAGGCAGGAAATAAAAGCATATCCGTCTAGAATAACTTTCTGTTTGAACAATTTCACACAAAGCCTAGGAGAGTACATGGACCATACATAAGGAGGTCAGTAATTGATATCATTGATCATTTTCCTGAAAAACTAAAAAAAAAAAAGAAATGAAAAAAAGTCTTGCCAGGAAGGCGTGAACTCAATGAAACAAATGGAACGTTACCATTGCAATTCAGCCTAGCATCAGCTAGCTACCTACAGGAAGTCTGAATTCAACATCTACAAAAGCACAGCTTAAGTCATTTCACTGGGCCAGGACAAGATAGCTCACAGGAAGATAGCCATACATGAGTTTCAGAGGAGGGTGGCAGAAAAAATTTCCCCCTAGATTCTTTTCCGGGCTTGAATGAGACTACAAAATTCTGCAGCCTCCTAAAGATACCCAAAGAGGTTTCTCTGTCATCTCGAGTTTCTTTCCACCGAGCTCTGCTGTAGCAGCACTCACAGGATTCCAGAGACACAGAATGGATCAGACTTATTTATTCTTCAGGGTTGCCCTAGGTAATACATGCAGGAACAAGGGCTGCCTTGGCTCCTGGAGGGGTTCTTGGCAGCAGCTGGAGAAAGAAGAAACCAAACCAGAGAAGGACACCCACGGTTGAGGCTGCTAGGGTGGTCCAGGGGGGAAGCATTAAGCTCGGTGGCTGGAAGGCGCATGCGAGAGAGAGCGAGAGAGAGAGAGAGAGAGAGAGAGAGAGAGAGAGAGAGAGAGAGAGAGAAGCAGGCCCAGGGATGATACAGAAAAGTGACAGGCCAAAAAAAAAAAAAGTCGACATCCAAAGAGCAATTTTTGTGCATTTAAAACAAGGAAGGCTGGAAGCATAAATAGGCTCAGAGGGAAATGGGCCAGCTTCCTTGTACAGACCAGAGGCACAAGGTGCTGAGTTTATAGGGAGGAGGGAAGGCCTGGGGTGCTTTGGCCTTCCCGGTACCCCGAGAACTCCAGAGGGACCTTCTTACTTGTTGTGCCCGGTCTCTGCACTGTGAGGAGGCCCTCGCTAGACCTCTAGATGGGAAGTCAGGTGCATGGGGACAGTATTCCAGGCCGAGGCTGCCGCTACACTTTGGAAAAGTGAAAGTGAAGTTGCTCAGTCGTGTCCGACTCTTTGCGACCCCATGGACTAGAGTCTACCAGGCTCCTCTGTCCATGGAATTTTCCAGGCAAGAATACTGGAGTGGGTTGACATTTCCTTCTCCACGGGATCTTCCTGACCCAGGGATCAAACCCAGGTCTCCCACATCACAGGCAGACGCTTTACCCTCTGAGCCACCAGGGAAGCTGCTGCGGTTTGGACCAGAGGCTAAAAATACTGCAGTCACTAAGGGGCAGGAATCTGTCCCGGCAGGTCTGGCTTTCTGGGATCTCCCTCCTAATGGGGTGGAGGGGGCGCACACAGATCCCCAGGCTCTCGCAGCACCCCGGGTAAACGCTCTGGGCCGAGGTTCAGCACAGCTGTTTCCCAAACCAACGGGGATTATCAGGAAATCACAGCCCCTTTGATCATTTTTCAGTTTGGGTAGGTGATTTAAAAAGGCCTTAAAGGTCTTGCAATGCACTCACATTCTGTCACTTCTAGGTTGAGTTTCAGGTTCCCAGGGCTATTAAAAAAAAAAAAAAAGCAAAGCCCAGTCAGGAACAAGGTGGTTAGAGCTGGTGACCATATATTCCAAGAAGCCAGTTAACTGGAAAGTTCCAAAACAATATCCTTCTGTCTTCATTTTCCTGAGGCAGGGAGTGGGGAAGGCACGGACCCCACATAAACACACACGTGTGCTTGTGTGTGTACTCACACCTTTAAAAAGGAAAGAGCAAACACTGACACCCTTTTCAGGGGCACATGCAGAGCAGATGAGAAGCTGGCCTTTAAATGCTGTCACATTAATCCCATCCACAGTGTACACAGTCAGCTCCAGCACGGAGACAACCCCACCGGCAGGAGCTAAGGGTTTTTGGGCTCCAACTCTTAAGAGAACCAGCTCACTGGGACATACTGAGCTCCTCTCTGCACGGACCCAATTTCATCTGAAGTTCTTTCTAGACCCAACAGCGACGGGTTTTCACTGCAAGGCTCCCCCGTTAAATTCTGCATCTTAGCTGTGAGATGCTATTCTTGTTATACTGAGGACAAGCTGAGCAGCTTAAGAAGTCCTGAAGTTACCCCACCCAGGAGAACACAAAATCCAAACCAGTGGAAGAGCAAGTTCTACTTGCAGTCAAAACAAATAAAGACGAAACGGGTAAGGTAGCAGCTTTCATTGTTCGACACTGTAGGTACGACTCTTTTTACTTGCCACATTCCACAGGGGCAGAAACTGTTTGGTTAGCATTAATTGAAGCCAACAACCAAAAAAAAAAAAAAAAGTACCAACCTTCCAATGTTTCCTGCTTACCCCTTCCTCTCAAAATGTTGACTCAAAGAAAATTTAACAGGGCAGAGAGAGACATTTGGAAACGTTACAGAAAAACAAGTTCTAACTCTCAGCTGTGTATCAGACTTGGCTGGGCGCCTCTGGTTCCAACTATGGAGGAGGGTGGATTTGTTTTAAAGTAGCAGAGGCCCAGAGCACTCACAGGGAATTCCGGCTGGCTCAGGCAGGCGCTGGGTTACTGTCACTTACACATGGGGGATTCGGAAGGTCCTTTTCATCCTTCCAAACCACGTCTGGGACAGAGACACTGGCACACGCAGATATTCGAAATGTGAAACTGACAAGGTATACACAGACAAATTTTATACATTTTTAGACAGTTTTCACTGACATCTTATATATTTCTTCCTCCAGGGAACAGAGAGAAGACAGAGGCCTCGTTGCCCAGAGTACATGCAATTTGTACGGACAGAATGAAGGCAGACCTTGTTAAAGTATGGTCTAAAGAATAAGCCAGGTAGGCCTGTTTTCATCCCACAAAATGATCGTTCACATTACGGGGACATCATGGAGCTAAGAATGTCGCCCCCTTTTCTTCTGCTTCCTTTGCCCAAATATACTTTCACCCCCAGGCAGTCTGCTGAAACCTATATGAAGCGAAGTTGAAAGTTTCTGGGCCTAAGACCTTAAAATCCAGTACAAACCAGAGCTATGCAGGAAGCAGAAAAGGGCCAACAGGAATACCACCACCTGGAACAACTATAGCTGGTTTCTGTTCTTCTAGAAACTATTCTTTTAATATTGTCTCTACAATAAGGAAATTCAGGGAGGATGAGGATTATCTAAGACATGCGTTTATGAGTCTTAAAGATGAGACAGAACCCTGAAAAATCAACTTAACTAAGAACTGGTGATTCTGATGCTCAACTACCCTAGCAAGCTTCTGGGTATTAAAGATCAACTACCTTTCAACAACAGCAATCAGGGTTCCAGACCCTGCTAGGGTATCTCAGAGGAGTGAGGCTATCTGGGTAGGTGAGGGACCACCTTGATGGTGGGAGGTGAAAAGGGAAATGGTACCAAGTCCTGGGAGTGAGAACACTGACCTGTGACAGAGGCGGGTGGGCAGGGTTATGTCCGAGGTACAGCAGCCCATCTCTCCGGCCTAACCTCCTGGTCCTGACCCCCGGAAGCAACTTGCAGCACTTGGAACCAGCCTATAGCGTGGGCCCCCAATGTTCTGAAAAGAAACCCTAAAAACGGCTCCCCCCCACCCCCACAAAAACGCCGTAATTCTCCATGACATGAAGGCAGCAAAGTTTAGTTATGAGCTTAGACTAAGGCAGAGACTACATTCACCTCGGCATGTCCCAGACACGATAGGCCCTTCAATGCTTGGGGTTTCCAATGTAACACTAAATTGTACATTTTACCAGAGAAATGAACACAGGATACTGCGCAGCGAGCTATACAACTGCAAACTTCTTTCCCATCTGTTCTGTAATATATCTCAACATATCTTGCAACTTTTCTTTTTAAAACATTTCTGCAAAACAAGGAGGACCAGGACGAGATGCAAAACTTAAAGATGGCAAGAGTTATCTGTATTAACAGATAATCATAACAAAGAGAAATCTCAGATTTTAAGGGTTAGTTACAATGAATCGGCAAGGCAACTTGTGCACTCCCAGAAGGAATCTATATTCTCAAAGAATAGTGTATCACCTCTGTAACAGTGTTGCACGCAAGGACAGTGTCCATGTATTCAAAACCTAATTCTGTACACAAGAGGAAGAGGCATCTTCCTTAGTGGAAAAAAATAAGAATGATCACCACTGTGCAGCTCACAGAGTCTCCACAAAGATACTAAAAACATAACTGGTTATAAAAACTTAGCTACAAAAAAAAAAAAATCCACTAGGCTTAGGGTCAAAAGAGGACAGATTCCCAAAGCCTGATCCAGAGATACATCTAAAATAAAAAAAAAGATCATTGGAAGACTTTGCAACAGAGGCACCTCCGGCTCTGACTTTATAACCAACAGAGAATGACCCAGAACATTGGTTTAGGTGCCCACATTCTCCTGCTGAACAACAGGGCATGCTAAGGGGCATCAAAAGCAGGAGAGGACCCAACTCGTGCTCCAGGACCCTACAAGGAAAGGGCATTTTATCACCAGGGAACACTGTGGGCAGCCAGTGAGAATGGAGCCCAGGAACTCAAGACTTCCTGTATCTCCAGTATCATCAGCCAGCAGCGATTTCCAGGAAAATCTCTCAGCAAGTAGCCAGAGCTCCAGAGGTACAGATATTTAAGGACTTTGAAAGACAGGCTCTCTTCTCGTGCCTTGGACAGGCACAGAGCCCTGCTGCCCGCGGGTTACTGCAGCTGGTGGCCCGTGGCAGCAGCAAGGACATATGAAGCACCTTAGTGTCCACTCGCCTGGCTTGGTCAAGCACAAGGAACACACCTCCTCCCCAAAACCAAACTGCCTGAAGGTAAACCACCTGCTTTCACTAAAGTGTAGCAAGATCTGAAGATCTATAAAGGACTGGCTGTCATCTCAATATCCCATCCTACTTGCAATTTTGTTTCCCTGACTTTGAAGAATAGGATAAGAAGCTAGAATGTTGAAGAAAGGACATGATTACATTGAAAGGAAAGGTTTGAAAGACAAAGCAAAAGTACACAAGTTATTTGTACAAAATAATTGTTAAAAGTATTGCTACTGTTTGGTGGTTTAGTCACTTAGTCATGTCTGACTCTTGCGACCCCATGGACTGTAGCCTGCCAGGCTCCTCTGTCCATGGGATTCTCCAGGCAAGAACACTGGAGTGGGTTGCCATTTCCTTCTCCAGGGGAGCTTCCCGACCCAGGGATCAAACCCTGGTCTCCTGCATTGCAGGCAGATTCTTTACCAACTGAGTTACATTACATGTGTAATAAATGCATCCTTGAAATTTTGGGGAAAAGGAAATAATTTTAAATGCACCTGAGAGATTGAAGATTTTCATACACGCTACTAGGACTCCATTTGTGAAGTGCAAAATCTTTTTATGAAATAATTCACACCAAAATTGCCTTCTGCAATCATGGCATATGCAATTCCTTCTTAGATCCACATAAACAGGGATTCCTAGTTACACAACATGAAGCTGAGACTGAGGGGCGGGCAAAGAGAATGTGGAAGAGAAGGTACGCCACCCAGCACCCTCCACAGATGATCTGCTTGTTTACCTGTGTGAGGATCAAGAGAGAAAACAGCACTGTATCCCCTCGGAGCCCCAAACACAAACAGTGCTCCTTCCCACAGAGCCAACCCTGCCCGTTCCCAGCCCGTCCCCTCTCTCGTATCTTTCTGCAGAGCATTTGCAGGTCTGAAGCTGCGCGCCTCTTATAGTCAAAGGTGGGAACGGTGGCCCAGAGTGGACACAGATCTCAGCAGAGGTGTGTGCAGGTGTGCCAAGGAGCCCTGGCAGCCCCCGGGGTGGGGAGGGGGGAAAGCAGCCCTGGTGTCCCCTTTAGGAACACACCAAGCTAGCCAGGTGGCCAAGCACACAGACTCTGGGGAAGGGAGGGAACTGGACAGGCTGGTGCAGGGCAGAGCCCGGAGCCTGGGCCCTGAGAAGGCACACCTTTGCACAGCTGGGAAGGGGGAGAGGACGTGGACCAGGGGAGATGAGACCACACCGCCAAGCACTGCAGGCCTGGCGAAGAAAGGCTTAGCTAGCAGGAGGAGAAGGGGACCACAGAGGATGAGATGGCTGGGTGGCATCCCCGACTCAATGCACATGAGTGTGAGTAGACTCCGGGAGTGGGTGATGGACAGGGAGGCCTGGCGTGCTGTGGTCCGTGGGGCTGTGAAGAGTCAGACACGACTGAGCGACTGAACGGAACTGAACTGAACTGACCAGAGACAACTTCGTTTTCTTTCCCTCTGTTGTTTAGATTTCTTTCCCCACTAAGCTTTGTCTTTCCATGATGAGGGAAATCTGGGTGTTCAGGGGGAAGGCAGAGCTCACAAAGACAGCCTTGACGATGATGGCCTGCTCAAGAAGCCCACGGCCCCAGGACTGAGTTGCCTGAGCAAAATACCTGAGTCTAGTGCTTTACTTTCGTGCTGAGGGTGGTGGAATGAATGGCTGCTTAGACAGGATCGTTTCAGCATCTCATTTTTTTCGTGGCGTGTGTGTGTGTGTGTGTGTGTGTGTGTGTGTGTGTGTGTGTGTGCGTTAGCCACTCAGTCATGTCTGACTCTATGGGACCCCATGGACAGTAACCCACCAGGTTTCTCTGTTCGTGGGATTCTCCAGGCGTGAATACTGGAGTGGACTGTTTTCACTGCTTAGAAATTTTTAAAAAGTTTTAGTTTGGTCCTGGGTACAGCAAAAGGAACTGCAGTGCAAGATTTTAGGTCTTTGTTTGATTTCACCAGCAAAGGCCATACCACCATGGAGACAGGCCCTCAAATAGTAACCTTCACATGCTTCTGGGGGGCTTTGGAGAGAGTTACAAAAAGAGAAAAGAAAAAAACAAAAAAAAAAAACAAAAACAACCAACCACTGGAGGTCATGAAGCCACAGAGCAATTTGTTGCTGCACAGCATGGTCACCAGATGTGGGGGAATACTTTCCCAAAGGGCAATTAAAGACCAAGCATTCTCGTTGTCCGCTTGAATTTATGTTAAAAGATAACTTTTCCCTCTCTCCTTTCTGGAAAGGGCAAAACCTTTGATCCTCACCAAAGTGAGGGAGAAAACAAATTGTACTAATGTATTTGCTAAAAGCTATGATAGGCTCAACCACAACTGAAACAGAACGATCTAAAGTACTTCAGCGTCAGCTGTCGCATTCATATACTACACGTACTCACAAGGCAACCAGCTGTCCCCAGATTATTTTCAACACGATCAGTAAAAAGTACAGAGTTTTGAAAGGCTGAACACCAAATAGGAGTGGCATGTGACTGGATAGAAGGTTTGGAAAATAAATCTCTGGGCTTGTGAAAGACACAATACAGCTGACCCCTGAACAACAGGGGAGTTAGTTGCAATGACCCCTGGGCAGTTGAAAACCCACATATAATGTTACAGCTAACCCTCTGTATACAGGGTTCTGTACCCAAGGATTCACCCAAGCAGGGATCATATAGCATTGTAGTATTTACTACTGAAAAAAAGCCACATATGTGGACTGGCTGCGTTCAAACCCATGTTGTCCAAGGGTCAACTGTAAAATTTCCCATGCACACAGCAGTTATTAATCTCAAAAGTATCATGTGAGGGCTACCCTTCCAAGCCCTCAATTATCTGCAAAATTGATGATTTTCTGAATTTTCAATGGAATTGCCTTCTTGAATTTTCAGTGCCATGTCTTTTCAAAAACTATTACCAGGTTTTATGCCCTTTGAGTCTGCAATGATGAATTGTGGCTCACTGCTTTTCTTATGACTTTGCAGCTATTAACTTTATAACATGTAGCAAATGCATACTGTAATATACAGATAGGAAAAACTATGTCACAAAAACCAGAAAAAGAAAAGTTTACTTGAGATATAAAGTTTGGAAAGGCAACCTTGGGTTTTATTGGGAACTGGAGTGTAAATAGTTTTAAGTTCCCCTAAGATGTCTAGACCAATGTATGGTCTCTTTTGATCAGGGTGATGACTTCTAATTTTAGACTTGTGACACCCCAGGGTGTCTCCATATAGTCTCTGGAAGTGTGCTAATATTCTCTCCACAAAATGCCAAGTAAAATAATTTAAATTCACTTAAAAACTATGCTACATACATTTGGAGGCAAGGCCTGGAATCAAGAGAACAGTCCTTAAGTATTATAAAAGCATGCTAGCTGTCAATTACATTTTAGTCTAACCCAACTGATGAAAAGATACAATAAACAAAATGAAATGATACAAAATAAGAAAACCTGTATGTGTGATTTTATAGTTGGAGAAGCAGCCAAGGAGCTGGTTCCTTGTTGTTATGCTTTTTTTTTGTTAACAATAGAAACATTTGAAAAAATGTGTTTATAGGTCTTCCTTGCTATCTACAGGCCTTCTCCAGCTGCCCAGAGTCGGGGGCGGGGGGTAATCTCCAGGTGTGGGGGGCAGCCTCTCATTGTGGGGGCTTCTCTTGCTGTGGGACATGGGCTTGAGAGCTCTGACTCAGTAGAAGTGGCACGTAAGCTTAGCAGTCTGGAGGCAAGTGGGATCTTCCTGGACCAGGGATTGAGCCTGTGTCCCCTGCGTGGCAGGAGGATTCTTCTTTACCACTGAGCCACCAGGGAAGCCCCTGGGACACCATTTTTGTGGAAAACCCTTTTGGACCTCTTTATTTACTAACGCCTGAATCAGCTTGGCCTGACAACTGGAAACCCAGCCACAGCTCCTTGCCACCTGTTTGCACTAAGACTCTGGTGACTTAACGCTGGCTTCCAGGCTCCCTCTTCAGTGTCAAAGTTTCTTTAAAATGAACAAATACCAACCACAGACAATGGCAGCTAGACGCGGTGAGCTTAATTTTGTCAGTTTTCCCCTCTGGCTGACTTAAATTTTATCCTGAGGTTACACAGAATTAGGTATTACTGCTCTGCAAAATCCACTTCTTAACTTCCCTGGTCACCATGTTTTACTATAGCTTCCAAGTTTCCAGTAAGATTTCCTGATGAGTCGTGCTCTTTAGGCTTCATGGCACTCTTTGTTCAGAACACCCACTGCAGTCATCTGATAAATCTGAACGTGGATTTCTTCAAGAGCCACAGACATCTGCACTCAAAAATGACATCACTGGAAAAAAAGAACTTTTTTTTTCATTAAACAGGCCTGCCTTTTCCCTAGAGAACCCAACTTCACTGTTTCCTTTTTATTTTTTGTATCATTGCCTATTTAAACTTAGACCCACAAGAATTCCAGTGAGAAATTTTTCTTTTTTTTACTAAGTAACTTTCATTTAATCCTTCATCCACCTTCTGTGCTAAGCTGACCAACAGAAGTTCCTTTTAAACAAGATCTTTCGTATCATACTTCAACAGTCGTCTGAAGAATCAAACATCTGAAAGTTACAGAAGAAAAGAAGAAGGAAAAAAAATAAGTACACTTGCCTTATTTGTCGCAGTAGCACTGGATCCGGGGACCACGGGCACGTTCGTCACTTGAACCGAAAGATAATTATTGTCTATGAGCGGCCAAGCCCCTTCCACTTTGCATGTCTGGAAGTGATCCTTGAAAGTTCTAAGGTGAGGGTCTCCGAACAAGCCACAGAAAAGGTAATTGGGAGGGTTCTGGCCCCCGCCCCTGTGATAGTTACAAGGGTCATGGGTCACTTCCGGGTTGGTAGACGATGTGGGTCCATCCTTGGAACAGTTTCTCTGGCTCATGAGGTCGCTGATACCCAACACAGCAGAGTGGTACACAAGGTTACCACGGCAGGCTTTGGAAGTCCGCTGGGTGCAGCCAGCGTAGGCACGCAGAGCCTTGCAGAACTCAGAGTCGAAGCCATCGACGGCGGAGTTCAGGTGTGAAGTCAGGGACACGAAGTCCGTGGTGCATTTCTGGATTCGACACTGGGCTGGCTGCTGGCAGTCACCTAGGAGAAAGAAGATTAAGACCGAATGTTTTTAAAAGGCTTCACAACTTTCTGAGCTGCATGAGAAAAGGACATTCTCCTCTGGGAACTGTTTGTTCTATTTCCTATACTCCTATTTTAAGAAGGCCTTCAGAAATAGGGTTGCATTGTGGCTTCTTGGCCTCTCACAAAGTCAGCCACTGGGAGAACCACTGCATGCAGCTGGTTAACTTAACAACTAAAGCGTGGGCCATTGCGAGTGAATAGGAGTTTAGCCAGGTGTTCTTAGGCTAAACTACAAGGGAACAATAAAGGAAATATTTTATCAACTTTGCTTGTTTATAGATTTTGAGAAAGATCCCTTTGCTCTAAGGCCAAGTCAAAGATGTGAACTTTGTTTTGATTTTGAAAATTGCATAAGTAATTTGCTTTGAAAAGCACAGTCTGTACACAAAACCATGAGTAAAGCCTGCACACTTCAGGGAGGGGAAACTCCTAAATTATAGCATGATTAGTTAAAACACCTTTACCTGATTCCACTCTAGCTACAGGGGAAGAATAACAGGAAAAAAATCCAGGTACTAAGTTATTCCGTCTTCCTTGAGAAATATTTACCGACAAATTGCATATAAACTAACACACGTAACCCCCTGGTTTCTACAAAGTATAAATGATCTTTTAAAAAAATAAAGTGACTGATTTGACCAAGCTAGGTATTCACTATCCCGTAACATCAATCACTCCAGGATTCTAACTCCTCAACAGTTCACAGTAGAAGTATACTAACTCAGAATGTACACAACACTGACAGGTGATTCCACCAACTATGCTTTTTTTCTAGAAACAGAACCGGAGACAGAATTCTTTGCGTATATATAAAACTACTTTCCCCCCTTACAAAAAGTCAGAAACAGCAACATCCTTTCTCTTTTTCTTTTAAAATCAGATTCACAGCAAGCAGTAAGCAAGAAAATAAATATATGAGCCAAGGCTCATTCAGTACCGAACAGCTTTTGGACGACACATAAATGACAACACAAGAACTGCCCGCTAAACTTGCAGTGCTTATTCTGTTCTTTTTATGGTCTATAAAATCTAGCCGAGCGTACGCTTACTTATAATTATTTCAAATAGTCATAAAAATATCAAAAGTAAGACCAGCATGGAAATGCAGATGCAACTGTTTAGAAAGGAAAAGCAGAATCTAGACTCCCAGATCCTTTTCGGTTCCCTTCCTCCCTTCCCCACGCCCTTTTTCATAGCAGGTAGGTGCTGATTCCTTTGAGAAATCTCACACAAAACACAGTTCCTTGGATTCCTTTGTTTTGGATGAGGTTTCTAACAGATTTTTTGAATAGAGACGGTGGGATGTAGGAGGGCTAATCAGAGAGAAAGTGTATGTGGGTCAGCAGTTTCAGCCCCATCACAGGCTCCTGTATATAATGACTAATTTGCAGCATACACCCAGAAATATCCAGGCTTCATGAATTTATAATGACAATGCACACTTTGCCTGTAAGAGGCGGTAAAGTAAACCTCCTGAAAAAATGCCAAGACAATGCAGAGCAGAAACAATTCAAGGATGCAGCCAAGAAAACCATGGAGTGTATGAGTAAGCAAGGAACTCCCATATTGGATCTCCATTCAGGAAGTGCAGAGGTTTGCTTAAGAAAAGAAAAAAAAAGAATAAAAGTATCCTTTTCATTTCCCAAGGGCAGAATTCAAAATCTACAGCTACAGACCTATTTTTTCAGATCATACCATCTATGATCTGACCGTATTTTCATCCCAGTAAATGAAATTTACTAAAGGATTTGTCAGTCTAGAGCTCTCATGAATGATCCAGACATAAAGACCTCACCATTCAAGGCGGTTTCCGCAATGTCAGGCCTGCACGGGTGAATCTGCAGCCCAATCATCAGATTATAATAAAAGAAATGAGATATGCTGAAATGAATTAAGTGAAACGCAGAGCCATCTGGGGTGTGGAGGCAAATTATAAGGATCCGGGCATAAAACATATGGTGGCCCATCTGTAAAGAGCATGAGGTGAGGCTGGCTGCTCTGAGGAGACACAACCCCTGCATTTCAATAGCACCATTCTTCAAAGAACTCTCTCAAAAGGAGCCCTCCTTCCTAAAACCGGATTAATTACTTCATTCCAACAAGCTATCCACAGATATCACTCACTACAGCAACTCTGGGTAGAATCTAATGGGGACTTCAGTGTGAGCACATTAGGATATTGAGAAGAGTTTCACATTCCAAGTTCTTGAACTAAGGCACCTTAATTTTCTAAACCTTTAAACCAAACTTCTTAGGCTTTTCAGAGGCCATCGAAGAAACCTTCAAGGACCACATTCCAATCCTGTTACAGGACCCTATGGCAACTAAAGGAAACAATATCTATGCAGTCAAGAGGGTCACAGTCCTGGCCACCAGCTCAATTTCCCTTTCAAGAAATCTACACTTTGACATTATGGACACTTTTTTTTTTTCCCCCACAGAAAACACTCCTATATTTTTTGACACGTCATAAAAAGTTTTCCATGCAACCGTGAGCAGACTGACTTTATTTTCTAAGGTTCTAAAATCACTAATTAAAAACCTTCATCATTGTAAAACTTGCTATTTACACTCTCTATTAAGACTTCAGTTTGCTTCCACAAGTGACAGTGTTAAAATGCAGCTGCTACATCACAATGCAAAGTTACGCAAAACTAAATTTAGTCCTCTGCTCAAATGTCACATTTTTTCCCCATTACTTAAAAGACCTCCCGGATTTTTAACACTGCTGGTATGACTTAATAAATAAATAAAAATTAACTCTGGCACAGTTGGGTGGCATTACAGTTCAGTATTCTTCAGATCAGAGTGTGGTGATTGCTGTCCCACAAATACAGGACAAAAAGATCTCAAAGGATAACGTATCTAATGCTCTAAGTGCTCTCAAACTAAAAGATAGATTCTTTTTCAATTTGGCAATGAAAAAACTTTTTGTCTAGATATACTGCTAGGAATGGTACCTATTTGTAAAGGGCGTTCTAGATCCCCCCCCCCCCCAGCTTTCTTGAGATATAACTGACATGTATCATTGTGTTCATGAAAAGATCTTAAAAAGAAAAACAGGCAAAACAAGCTAGAAGGCTCATCGTCGCTAAGACAAAAAGGTTTTACTTCGCTAAGAACGGATTTCTCACTGCTGCTTCCACCGGGGAAGTTCCCGAAGGCAAGAGATCGGTCACACTCTCCTGGAACGCCCCAAAACACGCGGCTAGCCACAAAGCACGAAGTTTTCCCAAACAGGAGGTGAAAGCTGAAATTAAAAGGGGCTTTCGCAAATACGAAAACGATCTCAGTTTAAAGAAGTTTTAAGTGACTTCGAGATGAACCCCCAGGTTTTCAAAAGGGTAGAATTATCTTCCCATCGGGTGCCATTTCTTCGCCTCGATGCCACCCCCAACTCCAGGGCAGCAGCAGCAACCAGGCTCCTCGTCTCCTCAGCCTAGGAGGCGGCGGCGTAAACCTGATCCCAGCCTGACTTTCAGTAAAACACCCATGCAGAGAGCAATAGAGCATCCGGAACGTTTGTCTCGGGAGCGTAGCCCCCCGCCCGCGCCGCTACATCTTTGATAAGCGGCTGCGGGAGGAGAGATCCATCCACTGTCCGAGCAGAAGGCGGGGACGGCGGGCGGGCGGGAGGCAGGGCGAAAGGCCGCTCCCGTGTGCCCTGGGCGCGCCGCTCGGTTGGCGGGTGTGTTCCTGCCGCCGCGCCGCCAGCCGGCCACGGTGCGGGTCAGGAGCTGGGGAGGCCTTTCCTGCCCCGGCCAGCGCCTTCTGCCCCCCCGGGAGTAGGGGGATAGGGGAACCCAGCCCCCCTGGCCCTACAGGCGGCTCCCCACCCCCAACCCGCGCGCGCGCCCCCCGTACCTGCATGAAGCAGCCCAAGGCTGAGCAGCAACAGCAGCAGCAGCGCCAGGGGCGGCGGGCCGAGCCCGGGGCGGCGGCGGGGGCGGCGGCGCGGCTCAGCCCCGGCGGCAGCGGCGGCGGAGGCTGGGGCGGCGGCGGCGCAGGAGGGCGATGCTGCTCTCAAGCCCATGCCCGTCCATGCAGCTCTCGTGGGCTCCGGCGAGGGCGGCGGCGCGGGGGCCGTGGCGGGTCCCGGGCCGGGGCGGCGGCATGGGCCGGAGGGAGCGCCCCGCTTCCTCTTCTTCCTCCTTCAGCCCCGCGTCGGACGCGGGCCGCCGCCGCCGCCGCCGCAGGAGCAGCAGAAGCGAGCCGGGCGCCGCGGGCGGAGCGCGTCGGCGGCGTCGGCCGCGGGGAGCGGAGGCATCGTGGCGGCCGGAGTCGGCGGGCGAGCGGGCGGAGGGCGGGAGGAGAGAGCGGAGGGCGGGGAAGGAAAAGACACAAAGACGGTGAGCGAGTGCGAAGCCCGGCCGGCAGCGCGCGCGCGGGGCGTCCCTGGTGCAGCGTGGGCTCGGCGGGCGCGGAAACGCACCGGACGGAGCCCAGAGCGGCAGCCCGCAGCCGCCGGCTGCCGCGATCACTCTGTGCCGCGGGGGCCCCCGCGCTCGATCAATCTCAGCCCCGCACTGCCGCCCCGCCCCTCCCAACGCCCCGCCAATCCACGCCGGCTCCGCCCCGCCCCTCCCCGCCCCCTCTAACTCCATTGGCCGAGAGGCGGGAGCTGTGGACCCAGTCGGCCACTCATAGGACCCCAAGCGCCCGCCCCGCCCTCCGGCCCCACCCCTCCGGGCCCCCGCCCCCTGCTCCCAGCCTCCCCGGGGTGATTCGAGTTCCGCGTCCTGCCCGCCGCCGGTCGGGTCGGCGGCGCTGCGGCCCAGCCTCCCTATTGCTGGCTGCGGCCTCCACGCTCCCCTCCACCCTCTCCTGCAATGTACTGCCGCCCCGCGCCCAGTGGAGACGGGCGACGGCAGCTCCGTCGTTACAAAGGAGCCAGCCTTTGGCCTTTCCGAGAAGGAAAGTGATCGGGTTCAACGTCCCTCTCCGTAACGCATTTATTTAGATCACCAGCCCCCGACCCTGTCCCTGCCCTACAGCCCTGGCTCCTCGGAGGAAACGGGCGCCTTTATGCTTAGCGCCCGGCGGCAGGTCCCTTCGACGCCAATCGCATCTGCTGAGCCGCGTTCTGAGCCCGCTGCGGACTTTTTTTTTTTTTTTTTTAAGTAAGTTCGTTCAGTTCAGTCGCTCAGTCGTGTCCGACTCTTTGCGACCCCGTGGACCACAGCACGCCAGGCTTCGCTGTCAATCACCAGCTCCCGGAGTTTACTCAAACCCATGTCCATTGAGTCGGTGATGCCATCCAACCATCTCATCCTGTGTCGGCCCCTTCTTCTCCCACCTTCAATCTTTCCCAGCATCAGAGTGTTTTCAAATGAGCCTTTTTTTTTTTTTTTTTCAGTAAAGCCACCGCCTTCTGAGCCCATTCGGGACTTTTGGTAAAGCCAGTCGCGTTGGAAATGCGAATGTGACCCGTGGTCCGGAACGAATCGGATGGCCTGGGAAGGTAGCCACCAGCTCCCTGGTGGAGTTCGCGGGCAGCTGGTGTTCCCGTCACTCTGACATTTTTCCCTTCCTGACAGCAGTTGGGGAGGGGGTTCTGAGAGTAGGGAGGACGTCCACGCGTTCTGTTATACTGTAGTTAGATTCATGAGGATAGTGAGTTTTATTGCAGTGTAATTTTATACCATGATCTGTTGTTGCTCCGTGGCTTTTCCACAAATGTTCATCGTCTATTAGCAAATTAATTCAATAGCAGGTCCGTTTCTACTTTTGCGATGGAATGGTTGCAAAAATGAGAGGGAAACCAATTGCTGGCGGGAAAGGAGACTTCCAGAGATACAGGAAAGCATGTTTTATGAGGTCGATGATAGGTTCCAATTTGTTATCAGCAAGTGTGAAGTGGTATCTAATCTCAAGAATGGCCTCAAAGGCCAGGAGCCACTTCATACTGTCCTCCTCTTTGCCTTTCTCCAACACTCCAGCGTTCTTGCCTGGAGAATCCCCTGGACAGGGCTACCGTCCGTAGGGTCGCAAAGAGTCCGACATGACTGAGCGACTTGGCACAGCACAGCAGCACCGCAAACGGCAATGGGCTGCCATTTTAAATGAACTTATATCCAAGTCGCAGTCTGCAACTCTGCTTGCTACATTACTCACAATCCCTAATTTAGGAATTTTCGTATCAACCACGGACATGTTAGTATTCCACATGTTAAAAAGTGCCAGTCAATGGACCAGGATAATTGAGGGCAAGCCCTCCATCACTCCAGCTTCCTCATTACACACCTTCTGAATTATACAAACCACTAGCTCCCTAATGAAGGATGCCTATCTATTTTTACTGCAACTTTTCATTACTTACTTATTACATACTATGATGACTCAAGTGGTAAACATACCTTTCACTGCCCACGATATAACCCAAGTCTTGTGTGTATCCATAATATGCTTAATAGTAGCTTCAGAGTTGCCCGGAGAAATGACTTTTTTGGGGGAGTTATGGGATATGATTTTTAGGTGATACTGTGAAGTAAATACTGTTAAGCCCCAAATTGATTTTCTTGCAATTACTACATATTAGCAATGAAATCAAGTCAATGAAACCCTGGTAAACCTCTTTTTCAAAGTAATCAAATGTAAACAGCATCTTTCAAAACATTTTGCTAACAAAGACTAATAGTAAGATGTTTCCTCTTCCTTAACCCAAGATTTAGTTCGACTCCTATGAAAGAAGAATCCCACTTTATTGACCATACTTTAAAACATATAACCAAGAGTTAAGGATCAAATTCAGTTTAGTTTGAGTTCAGGAGTTTTTTCACTCCTGATTTTCTGTAATTTTCCTCCGTTTCCTCTTCTCCCTTCTATATCCTGTTCCTTAAGTACATGGTTACTCTAGATTTTACCAACAGAGGGCACCCCCGAGTCATTGCACGTCCTAGTGTCCTAAAATGGAACTATTGTTCTTTAGAGGAAAAACTTCATTTCTTTTGAGGTGCTTTATTGCTCCTCTGTTGTAAACATTTGACAAGCCCAAGATTTATACGTCTAAGGATTCACTTTTTATTGCTGCATAAGTGTTCAGCATGCTAGAGGAAAATGTTAATTTTCACAATTAAACCGCAAGGTGGTTCTTCTTTTCAGGACATTAGGTTAGTTGACACATTCCCCGAGTACATTCGGACTGTTAACAAGATCCGAAGTCAGCTTGGGAAGCAAGAGCTTGGTGAATGGTCAATTATAGAGTACCCACTTCCCCAGCTAGAATGCCGCAAGTTAAGGAGTCTTTTAAGACTCTAAGAAGAAAAATCTGGAGAGGGAGCTAGAACACAAACATAAAATCGATGACTTATAAAAGTTTTATATTTTAATAGAAAAGAAAACCGTGACGTGACAGCTTGCACAACTCAAACCCATCCCGCTTCTTGCCCCTTGTATTCTTCCTTCCTTCCTTTTTATTTTCAGGAAGAAAAGAGGAAAGCAGAACAGCACAATTAGGGGACACAGGAAAGCATCCCACAGTATGAACGTGCCAAATGGATAGAAATAAAACACATGCCAGCAACATTAATGGATTCTAAACAGACGTGGTTTCTTTTCGGGAACCTTTACATGATGTCTAAACTGTTCCCCTGTTAATACACAGAATCTCCATTTCCAGAAAGCTACCAGGACCCCCTTCTAACAGACCACCCTGGGGCAGAGGAGCCAGGAGTCAGACCCAGGGCTGCGATGTGTGCCACCCATTTTAGAGGAAAGGTTCCCCACTGTTCCCCAGCAAAGCCGGGGAGAAGCCCGGAGTCCTACAGCCCGGCGGCTAGCGGCTTGTGTATCGTACTTACATCATTCTTAACCCTTCCGCTCCTGGAGGGGGCCTGGCGGGATCGGGGGACCCCTGAGTTCCGGAACACGCAGCACCTGGGTGTGACAGAGGATTTCCAGGGCCGGGGGTGAGCGCTGCGCCCCCGGAAGGAGAGGGCCCAGGGCGTGCGTGGGGCTCATCACCCGCTCGTACCCGACTGGCCCCCGCGATCCCTGCGGGCTCAGCAGCGGCTCGCGCTGCTCAGAGCGGCAGGTGCAAAAAGCATTTGGGAGTCGCTTGCCAGCGCGCGGAGGTAATGCGCTTCCTGTCCATTTATCTCAGGAAACCAGCGCAGCCTTCCCTTCCAAACAGAATTAACCTCTCATTAGCCAGCCACTCATTCCCGAGAAGGCCTTAAAAGCTTTACCAGCTCGCTAATGTATTTAGGCTTTTCTTCCAGGCAAACGCAGCCGCTGCCGCGACTGCCATCAGCCCCTGGTGGCTGGGGGTGGGTGGGTGGGGGGCGTCCTCTGGGCTCCCCTGGGAGCCAACCGCTTACCTTCTCCCCTCCTCCCCCTAGCTTCAGGTCAGGGAAACTCTGGCCAACCCAGATCCCCAGACGGTAATCACGGGCAAACCCGACACCGCTGAACCGACTTGCAGCGGGAAATCGCCCCAACAAGTCCCCACTGATTTCGCGAGCGCCCGTCGCATCAAAGCCTCCAGCTCTGTGAGCCTCACGGAACCAGCGAGGGTACCCGGGAAGGAACTTCGACGGCCAGCTGGGCCCGGGTCGCGGGTGCTGACTCCCCATTTGGGGCTCCAGCCCCGTTCTCAGCACTGAGCAAGGTCGGGGGTGGGGGGTGGCGTTGGGGTAGGGGGAAGGCAGTGTTCGCCGGGATCCCGCGGATCCAGCCGACGCCGGGAGTGGGGAGTCCAGTGCGGTTCTAGGTCTGCACGTGGCAAGAAGGGGCCTTTGCAGAGCTGGGCTTTTCTCACCCTGGCTCCCCGCCGCCCCGAGGCGGGCAGATTTATACCACACAGGTGGACGGAGACCTAAACAAAACAGTCCCGGTCGCTGCCTGCCGCTCGCCATACCCCCACCCCGGCCCTCTGGCCCACCGCAAACTTCAGCAAAATAAACAGCTCACCACAGGCATTCTCTTGTCCGCAGCACGACGCTTGCCAGCTGGGAAAACAAGCCGCAAGCCACGCGGCCGGGGCGCTGAGCGAGGCAGCGCGGCGCCCGCTTCTCTTTCCCCGGTGGGGGCGGCGGGAACCAGGGGACGCCGGGGGGGCTCCGCCTCGTGGTGGGGTGGGGGGCTCGCTCTCCCGGTTCCCCGACTGTGAGGGAGCGCCCGGTGAGGCGCTGCGCCCTTGCAGCCCCCGCGATCTCTCCGGCTCCCTAGGGGAGGGGGGCGGGAGGCAAAAAGCCCTTAGCTGCGTCCTCACTTTCTCCAAGCTGCTGTCTCTTCCCTTCCGTTATCAAAGACCAAATCTAGGGGGTCTCCACCCCACTCCTCCACGTCTCCCCCTGCCGGCGCGCACCGGATCTGTGCAGCGCGGCTGCGGAGGGGCGCGCAGCCGCGGGCCAGGACCCCCAGCCTCCAGGTCCGCTCGCCCGCGTTTCCCCTACCCCGAGAGCCGGCACAAAGAGCCTTTCGCGCGGCCAAAGCCACCCTCCTCGCCGGCTGCATTGCATTTTGCTCCCCGTCCCCAGCCCCGCCCCCCCCGCCCCCCCGCACCAACCTATTCCCGGTTGGTGGCTGTGCCAGCTGTCGCCAGGGCAGGGCGGCAGGGAACGTGGGCACGTGGTTCCTACTCTGCGCTTTTCCGCACAGACGCGGATGCCCTGCTTTCCACCTTTCTCTCGCTGCCCACCAGCAGCGTCTAAATGCCTTCCTCCCTTTCCATACACGACCTCTGAGTGTCTTCCTAATACGTCTAAACTAGGGAGGGGGGCAGTGTTGGTCCTCTGGAGTTTCGCAGAAATAAGGGATCCATCCATTTGTCCCGTCCCTCTAAAAGGGGTTTGAGTTTATAGCTTAAGACAAGCCCAGGACAACGATTTGGGAATCACGAGGGGGAGAGAGGGGCTTCCCTGGTAGCACAGTTGGTAAAGAATCTGTCTGTAATTCAGGAGATCTGGGTTCTATCCCTGGCTGGGAAGATTCCGCTGGAGAAGGAAATGGCAACCCACCCCAGTATTCTTGGCCTGGAGAATCCCATGGACAGAGGAGCCTGGCGGGCTACAGTCCATGGGGTCGCAAAGAGTCGGACACGACTTAGCGACTAAACCACCACCACCAGGGGAGAAAGACATCTAAGATACAGGGGAGGAAGTGTGTTATAAAGAACAAGCCCAAGCGCAGGCAACGTTCAAGGGAAGACAGTCCCTTGGGTAAGAGCAGAAGGCGGGATGGGGGTCGGGGGACTAGAGGGAAGGGACTAGCTGACTTTCCAAAGTTGAAAGTAAGCATCACTGTTATTCAGCAGTAGCTATGATTATTCTGTGCGATCAAGGCCTGAGACAAGCAGACTGCGTCTCCTCGTTTGGACAAATAGTCCAGCGTCTTGACCTAGGCACTTCACTTTTTGCCTCCTTAGAAGTTTCTCCGACCCTCTCTAGCTTTTCTTCGCCTTCTGCTGTCCCGGCTCTGGTGCTGCTTGGTCTGTCGCTAGAGGCAGCGTAGAGCAGGGCAAAGAGGGCGGGGTGGGAATCCAGGGAGCAGGGTCCTTGAGGGACTTCCTGAAGAGAAGTCAGGCAACTGATGTCTTTGGCTCCTGGGTCACTATGGAGAAAGGGTGGGTTAGGGGCAGTGGCCGGGTTCCTTCTGGTTCTGAAATCCTATGATGAGACACACCTGCTGGCACCCTTTCTGTAGGTTCCTTTTCCTCTTTTAAAGCATTCATCCACTTGGCTTTATCTTGTCCAAGTGCCAGTCAAATTGGAAAAAAATAAATAAAACCAAAAACTGGGGATGTTTCATGATAAACGTAAGATACATTGGAAAATGCTCTTTTTGCTACTGAGAATTAAAAAAATAATAATAACCCTCAGCTCCTGGTCCACAGAAACAAGGAATTTTAATGTCCTCACTTTGAAAACCACTCCAACAATCAGTAGAGCAGAGCTTTGATTTAAAACCTAAAGGCAAGCCTCCTGTGTTTTTCTTTTCCCTTCCACCAACACAAAGACAAGCTGCCACATAAAATAATGATGAACAAGAGTTCAAAGCAAGCTCAGGGAGCCAGCCCAGAGGACGTTTGCTAATGCAGCCGGAGTCCTTCACCACAGCCCCTGCTAAAGCTGGCCTTGGACAGCACATAAATAGTAGGCAGGAGCTGCCAGAACCCTTTTCCCTTCACCCCTTCCCATAAATATTGGTCAGTGGAACCTGTATGCTAACTTGTCAGCTGTCATGTAAATGCATTAATCAAATCAATACACTAAACTTTCCCTTAGCCTCATGGGAAAGCCCAATGGTGGCTCAGAGGGTAAAGCGTCTGCCTGCAATGTGGGAGACCGGGTTTCGATCCCTGGGTGGGGAAGATACCCTGGAGGAGGAAATGGCAACCCACTCCAGTATTCTTGGCCTGGAGAATCCCGTGGATGGAGGAGCCTCGAACAGGCTACAGTCCCTGGGTTGCAAAGAGTCAGACATGACTGAGAGACCTCACTTTCACTTTCTTTCATAATTCTTTCCAGAATTTTTGATTCACTACTCACTTTGGAATCTTTAGCCTTATTTCTCCCTCTGGAGAAACCTGATTGTTTCCTGTGAATCTTTTCTGAAACCAAGACAATAAATGGTGAAATTTTATAATGAAGTATTAATTTTTAAACTATAAATCTCTTGCTTCTTCACTTTCAACAAAAGAATTTTAGAACTGCTTAGCTTTCATACCAATGCACACTTAAAAATTATATATTGAAGAGAATTCTTGAGCACACTTGCATTGGGAAATATAAGTTATTGTTTAAACAATAGTGATGGAGGAACATTTTGAGCTTGTCTAATTCTGTTCCTTTCATTTCTATCCATCACACTACTCTCATGACTGGCCCATTTCATTAGTAAAAGAACATGTCACATTTTCAGTTCAGTCCAGTCACTCAGTTGTGTCGACTCTTTGCGACCCCATGAACCACAGCACACCAGGCCTCCCTGTCCATCACCAATTCCCAGAGTTTACCCAAACTCAAGTCCATTGAGTCGGTGATGCCATCCAGCCATCTCATCCTCTGTCATCCCCTTCTCCTCCCGCTTTCAATCTTTCCCAGCATCAGGGTCTTTTCAAATGAGTCAGAACTTCTCATCAGATGGCCAAAATGTTGGAGTTTCAGTTTCAACATCAGTCCTTCCAATGAATACCCAGGACTGATCTCCTTTAAGATGGACTGGCTGGATCTCCTTGCAGTCCAAGGCACTCTCAAGAGTCTTCTCTGTTGCTGCAAATGGCAACACTGTGTTCTTGTTTATGGTTTTGAGTGGTACTTTGCTGTATGTATATTTGTATCCTCTTTATCCATTCATCTATTGAAGGACACATGTTGTTTATCTTAGCTTTTGCAAATAATGCAGCTATGAACTTGGGGTATATATATATATTTATATTTGTGTGTGTGTGTGTTTTTCTGGGCATATATTCAGCAATGGAATTACTGGGTCAGATGGTAGTTCTGTTTTTAGTTTTTTGAGAAACCTCCATCAGTGGCTGCATCAGTTTACATTCCTACCAACAGTGTACGCAGATTTTCTTGTCTCTATACCCTTGTCAATATTCATTATTTGTGTTCTTTTTGATGACAGCCTTTCTGACTGGTGTGAAATGTTATCTCATTGTGGTTTTGATTAGCATTTCTCTAATGATTAATGATGTTGAACAACACATTTTCATGTATTTATTGGCCATCTGTGTTTCCTCTGTCAAAAATATGTTTGGTTATTCTGCCTATTTTAATTTCATTTTTAAATGTTGAGTTGTATGAGCTGTTTATATATTTTGGATATTACCCCCATCAGTCATATCACTGGTAAATATTTCCCCCCAAGCAGTAGGTTTGCTTTTTGTTTTGTTGACAAATTTCCTTTGCTGTGCAAAAGTTTTTAGGCTTAATTAGTTCTCACATATTTTCTTGTTCCTCTTTAGTCTCTAAGTCATGTCTGACTCTTTGTGACCCCATGAACTCTAGCTCGACACTCCTCTGTCCATGGGATTTCCCAAGCAAGAATGCTGGAGCGGGTTGCCATTTCCTGGACCCACTTGTTTATTGTTGTTAAATCTTAAGAGGCAACATATACAGCCTCCAAATATTCACTTTCGTTTACATTTGCTCTGTAAAAGGTAAAGCTCAAGAAACTGTAAAAGAACCTTTTTAGAGAGGTAAAAAATTGTGAAGTTACTCTTCTGTAAACCAATTTAGACCTACCATGGTAACTCACAACCTCTTACAGAGGTGTAATCTCTTTTCCCACACTCACCTGTATACACAGTGGTAGGAACATTATGAAAATATGACACCATGAAACATATGAAAATCCTTAAAATACCATGAAACCTAAGACATTCGAGAAATTGGATAACCTCAATTCTAATAGCCAACATTACCAATGAGAGTTTAAATAATAATAAAAAAGTGTGCTCTCATATACAAATGATATATGTTTATACCTACAGACAGGAGAGAAAATTCCAAGGAGATATATTTTAATCCAACTTAATAAATTGAAAAAAAACAATGGGGCCAAAGGAGTCAATGTTCAGATAATCACAAATGCAAAAAAACAGTATTTTCTTTTTTTCCCTCATATTTCATCATGTCATCATTTCAAGCTGTCTAACCACACAAAGTGGAGAAGGCAATGGCACCCCACTCCAGTACTCTTGCCTGGAAAATCCCATGGACGGAGGAGCCTGGTGGGCTGCAGTCCATGGGGTCGCTAGAGTCGGACACGACTGAGCGACTTCACTTTCAATTTTCACTTTCATGCATTGGAGAAGGAAATGGCAACCCACTCCAGTGTTCTTGCCTGGAGAATCCCACGGACAGTGGAGCCTGGTGGGCTGCCATCTCTGGGGTCTCAGAGAGTTGGACACGACTGAAGCGACTTAGCAGCAGCAGCAACCACACAAAGAGACTCAGGCTGCGTTACTCCATGCCAGAAGAAAGGTGAGATTCAAGCCTGAGAATGAACCTATGGATGGATGAAAACAGTGCATGTTCATCACAAGTTTGAATGAAATAAACCTGCCTGAATTAAAGAGTGGGGCTCATTTCAAACGAAGAGCGGGAAACGATTCTCAGAGGTCAGGCTCTTGCTGCTGAGTTGTTAACGTGCTCTTCAGCTGTCCCAGCTGGGGCTGTCAATCAACCAAGAATGTGAGGAATGCATGGCTGGCGCAGGGATCTCTGTGAAATAGATGACGTTTCCCTTGCCCCTGCCCCCTGGAGGGGGTGTCACAAGGGAGATGGGGGGTACACAGCCCTAGGCCCCTGAAGCATACAGCATCCAGGACACTCGGTCTTTGTTAAAGAAAGGATCATGCGCAGATGTAATTCCTTTCTTTTAATCCTTCCATTAAGCAAATACTTTTTGAGCACCCATCAATGAGCCTGGCAAGCTTCAAAATTTGTGGATGTTGCTGAAAATAATTCAGACAGGGCTCTGAATGTACCTTCTCATGGTGGGAACACAAACAAGTACAAACCAATAAACAAAATAATTTTAATAATGCTATCGAGTTTAACGAATAGGCTTTTGTTAGTAATGAGGGTGAGAAGGAGTCACCATTACCAGAAAGGGCTTTCTGAGATATCATGGAAAGGCCTGGAATAATGTGGAAGGGAAAGGGTTCCAGGCAGAGGTCAGTGTCTCGAGGTATGAACAATCCTGTAGAGTTCAAGGAAGAGAAAAAATCTATGTCAAAAAATTGCTTTACATGGGAGAATTTTAAGCAATCTAAGGTAGAGTTCTTTAATTCCCGGTTGGAATTTGAATGAGGGAGATGTCCTGGTTGTTCCCAAGCCTTAGGAAGGTAAGAAACGGAAGGAACATTTATTTAATTATTATTAGGAGCGACACCCTGTGTCTGACTCGGAGGTGGGGGTGGGTGAGCTCTAACTGCCTCGTAACCTCTCTCTAAGCAGAGATTATTGTTTTCCTTTCATAGATGAGAACATTTAGATCGAAAGATTGAAAAACCTGTCCAAAGGTATGTGACACGTGGTTGGTACAGGATTTGAATCAAGTCTTTCTGATTCTAAAGTCCAATTTTGTTTCCGCTAGACTTTACTGCTCTGTGTTATTTAGGGACAATCCTGGGGTTAGAGTGCACAGAGAGCATTATTAAATTTTTGTGTCACTGACATATAAAATGAGTGTAATTAATAGGAGAATTAAAAAGTGGGCTTTTGGGAAAAAGCATTAAGAATAATTTTTAGAAATTTAGAATTACACCTGTAGTCCTCATCTAGCCCACTCAAGAATCTCTCCTCAACTGTGCAAAGACCTGAAGATTTTCTCCACTTACATCTGTCACTCTGTACAGCTCTTGTCAAGACCTGAGTGAACAGTCTTCACTTGATAAAATGTCCGGTAAGTAGCCTATGGCTTGATCATAGGACTCCGTGGGCAGATGCACACTCCTGCAGGGGATGCCTGTATGTTTTCAGTGAATTCACAAACAGAATGATCTTGTGGACATAACTGTGCCCATTTCACAACATAGCTTGTGCCGTTTTCTTAGTCAGGGCTGTGTGACTATGGCAATGCTTGTGTGGTGTCCGTGGTCGTTTCCTGCCACATTTAGAGCCTGGAAGGAGCACTAGAGGTAATTTTGTGGAAAAGATCCGATTGAATCACAATGGAAAATAATCTGAGTTATTGGTGCACATCTTCATTACTGTGCTCATTATTACTTTTAAAAGAATTAGCACTGTTTTATCCCTACTTCATTCATTCAATCAGTTAGCTATTCGGCCCATCTGTCTTTCCACAAACACTTACTGAACTACCTACTATGTGCCATTATTGGTATGTATGCTCAGTCACTCAGTCATGTCCGACTCTTTGCAACCCCACGTTGGACTTTGGTCCACCAGGCTCCTCTGTCCATTGAATTTTCCAGGCAAGAATACTGGACTGGGTTACCGTTTACTACTCCAGGGGATCTGCCTGACCCAAGGATTGAACCTGCTTCTCCTGCTTGGCAGGTGGATTCTTTACCACTGAGCTACCTGGGAAGCCCTTTTCCAGGCACTAGGGATATACAATGAAAGGGAAAAAAAAAGACTTAGGAACTGAGACATATATTAATGCATGAATCATAAAAGTCCTCCCTGCTAGCGGGAGAGAGAAAATAAACATAAACTTGCAGACAGTGTAGAGTATACTAAAAGGAGTAACATGCTCTGGGAAAAACAGAACATGATAGTGAGATGTGGAATGTTGATTTGTAGGTAACGTTCTTTAAAAGGGTGGTGAAGGTGGGCTTAACTGAGAAAGTGACATCTGAGCAAAGACTTGGAGGATTTGATTGAGTGACCCAGGCAGCTATCTGAAGCAAGGGAGTTCAAGGCAATAGCCAGTGCGATGATTCTGAGGTGGGAACGTGCCTGGCATTTTTGAGAAAGAGAAAAGAGGCCAGTTTGCTCAGAACAGAGTGAGAAAGGGAGACTTATGAGTTCAGATGTGTTATGGGGCCCCAGATCTTTAAGGCCATTGTAAGGAGTCTGGAGTCTAACTGAATTGGGGAACCTTAGGAGAAATTTGAGCAGAGGAATGAGGACTGATTTGATTTAAATTTTAGGAATTCATTCATGTTGTTTGGTTGAGGATTCACGATGGCCAGGCCAGGGTGGGAGCTGAGAGTCCAGTGGGATGATTATTTCAATCAACTGTGTAAGAGATGATAGTGGCTCAGACCAATAGTGGTAGCAAAGGAATTGTTTAGAAGTGTTTTGATTCTGGATATATTTTGATGTTTGAATCAAGAGAATTTCTTTCAAATGGAGGTGTTAGAAAGACAGGAGTCAAGGAATGCTGTCAGGATTTTGGCCTGAGGCACCGTCAAGATGTACTGCTATCAGCTGAGCTGAGTTGGAACAGGTTTTGGGTATGAAAAACAAAATGCACCAGTTAAGGAAATGATTTTATTCAGTCCGTTGCAATAAGGAGAAAAGTTCTTTAATGGGGGCCATCTCAAAGGAAAGGAAAGGACCTTGAGAGAGAGGCAGATACGAAATGGAGTCATCAGGTCGTCTCATGGGAGTCACGAGGAAGGACGGGGTGGGCTCTTTCCCATCTGAGTCCTTTGAGGAAGAGTGGAAGTGAGTTATCTTCAAATATTTGAGGGAAGGGTGGTGATTTTTGGTTAGCCAGTTCTTCAGACACAAAAGAGTGGGAGCAGAGGGCACAGGTAAAGGTAAATATTTTCTGTGAGGAAAAGCAGAACTTTAGGTTTGGACTTATCAGCTTTAAGATTTCTGTTAGATTTCATAGTGAAAAATCCCTTCAACATTTCCTTGCCTGACATCGAGATGAGTGTTATATCCAGCACTGAATTCTCATGCTGCATGTAAAAATATGCAATTTGAATAATCAATTTTATTTCATTTCAGTAAGCAGATGAAGTCTCGGAATTATTTTTCTCTTGTATAAATATTTTTGTTTTTAACAGCCTTCATATTACTAAAATTACTTTAATGAAATTGGAACAAAATTTTCCTTCATCTGACATTTCAGATGTTTCACTTTTCAGTGATAGGATTCATGGATCATGAAAGATTGCAGGGTGCTGGTTATGACTGATTTCATATTCATACCTATCTTTGTGTATCTTTGGAGAAGGCAATGGCACCCTACTCCAGTACTCTTGCCTGGAAAATCCCATGGACGGAGGAGCCTGGTAGGTAGCAGTCCGTGGGGTCGCTAAGAGTTCGGACACGATTGAGCGACTTGTGTATCTTATGTTCTTTCTCTTGTAGATACCCAGATGACCAGTAAATTTTAAAAAACATACCTAGCTTTAGTAAATTTGCCTAAAGATACACAAAACTCTTTTTGATAACGATATACGATAAAATACATAAAATGATGCATTTGGTTATAGTGTTAGAGGTTAATGGTCTAGGTTTTTCTCACATGTCCTGCCAACACCTAGAGTGCCTCATATTTCATATGAAATTCAGGACAGCCGGTTTGATCAAAGCAGCCAGAGAAGTGATAGGAAATGTAGGCCTTTTGGGAAAAAGACTGAAAAAAAGTAGATTGGAAATCATATGAATGTGGAATGAGCAAAGATGAGTACAGAGCGGTTTTAGGCAGGAAAGAACATGTTGAGTTTAGAAATCTTATCTTATAAGTTAAAATTTAAGGAACAAAAGGTAATAAGGGTGAGAACAAAGGATAGTTTTGTCTAAAGACAAAAGTCACTCTTGAAATATAACAAAGTATGATGAACAAGCTTTGTCTGCACATTTGGGAATATGATTTAGACTATCCCCTTTATTTTGGGAAAAAAAGAACTTGATTTTAAAATAATCCATAGTTGAGATCTGTGTTGTATTACTTGTTTTAGGCTTTAGAAAGGCATAACTGTAACTAAATTCTCTTAATTAATGTAGGAAATTAGCTCAGAAACCCAATGTAAACTACACTATTATCTCATTAAGTTCTCATAACAACCCTCCAATCTGTTACCATTATTTTCTGCATTGTACAGATAAGGAAATGAAAAGGTGAAGTCATGCTTGGTAGTTGAGGAAGTAGGATTCAAACATGTGTCTGTAGGAGACTTCAGAGTCTGAAGAGCTAGCTGAACAGTATCGCTAATATCTGTGAGAAGGAGATGATTAAAAATCACTGACTGACGTGTCTCTTATAGAGTTGCCACGCGATCCAGCAGCCCCACTCCCGGGAATATACCCAGACAAAACTCTAATTCAAAAAGATGCATGTGTCCCAACGTTCACAGCAACATTATTTACAATAGCCAAGATACGGAAACAATTTAAATCTCCATCTACAGGATGAAGGGATACTGAGGATGTGGTGCGTATATACAATGGAGTACTATTCAGGAAGTAAAAAAAAAAAAGTGAAATAATATGCCATTTGCAGCAACATGGACTGCCTTAGAGATGATTGTACTAAGTGAAGTAAGTCAGGAAGAGAAAGATTAGGAACGCATCACTTATACGTGGAATCTAAAATATGAAACAAATGAATCTGTCTACAAAACAGAAACAGACTCACAGACACAGAGAACACACTTGTGGTTGCCGATGAGAACTGGGTGGGAGAGGGCTGGATTGGGAGTTTGCGGTTAGCAGATGCAAGCTCTCATATATAGAGTGCATAAACAAGGTCCTACTGTATAGTGGAGGGAACTGTATTCAGCATCCTGTGCTAAACTACAGTGGAAAAGAATGTAAGAAAGGATGTATACATAGGCATAACTGAGTCACTTTGCTGTACAGCAGAAACCAGCAACGTTGTAGATCAACTCTACCTCAATTAAAAAAATAAAATAAGATCCCTTAAACATTATCCCTAGTAGTATTTTCCATGTATATATTATACAAGAGTTCTATCATTTTTGCTTTGTCTTCTTTTTCTTTCTGGAATAAAACATTTCTATCACTTTTGCATTGAAGTAATTTCTTTATTGGCCTTTTAGCAACTCTTATGTTTTCTTCTGAATGAAAGAATTTGTATCTCTTTTATTGTGTAATACTCCCCGAGTGAATTTCACTTGTACTAAAACAAAGCATTGCAAGTGAAACTCACTCAATTGTGTTAATACTATATTTAATGAAGGATAAAGTGCATTAGAGAATTTTTGTCACACATTAGTGACACATTATTGATATTTTTCTTTTTTCTTATGCTCTTTGTGTTCTGTTCTCATTAGTGGTTTATACTACTCACTGCTTTCTATGTGAATAACTTCACATTTTTCTTTACCGAATGAACTATTTTTATTTTTAATCCATTTTACCAGCTTTCAGGTTCATATTCTATTTTAATTCTAATTTTCCAAAAATATTGTCATATATATATTCTCCTAGTCAGTTATAAATTTGATTAGTATTAAAATCTCCACTCCAAGCTTTTAATGAAAATATTGAAGATACTGGCTTCTAAAGGACTACTATAGAACTCTAAGTAGCATTTTCTCCCAATCAGTTTAGTTGGAATATCTTACATTCACATTTAATTACTTTCTGGGTTTGTTTTATTGTCAAATGGCATTTGTTTTTGGGTTTTTGTTGTTGCTTGTTTGTTTAGCAATGTTTTCTAACCAATAATTTGATTTTAGTTTCTCCGATCTCTGGTCACGGAAGAAATTACACACATTTAGTATTGGCTTGAATGATAATTCCGAGAAAAGGAGTACGACAAGGCTGTATATTGTCACCTTGTTTATCTAACTTGTATGCATAGTACATCATGAGAAATGCCAGACAGGATGAATCACAAGCTGGAATCAACACTGCTGAGAGAAAAGCAACAATCTCAGATATGCAGATAATACCACTCTAATAGCAGAAAGTGAAGAGGAACTAAAGAGCCTCTGGATGAGGGTGAAAGAGGAGAGTGAAAAAGCTAGCTTGAAGCTCAACATTAAAAAAAATTGAGATCATGGTATCTGCTCCCATCATTTCATGGCAAATAGAAGGGGGAAAAGTCAAAGCAGTGACAGATTTTATTTTCTTGGGCTCCAAAATCACTGTGGACAATAACTGCAGCCATGAAATTAAAAGACACTTGTTCTTTGGAAGAAAAGCTAAGACAAACCTAAACAGCATATTGAAAAGCAAAGACATCAGTTTGCCAACGATAGTCCGTCTAGTCAAAGCTATGGTTTTTCCAGTAGTCATGTACAGATGTGACAGTTGGACCATAAAGAAGGCTGAAGGCTGAAGAATTGATGCTTTTGAATTGTGGTGTTGTAGAAAACTCTTAAGGGTCCCTTGGACCGCAAGGAGATCCAACCAATCCATCCTAAAGGAAATTAACCCTGAATATTCACTGGACTGATGCTAAGCTGAAGCTCCAATACTTTGGCCACCTGATGCAAAAAGTTGACTCATTAGAAAAGACCCTGATTCTGGGAAAGATTGAAGGTAAAAGGAGAAGGGGGCAGCAGAGGATGAGATTGTTGGTTAGCATCAGCAACTCAATGGACATGGACTGTAGCCCATCAGGATCCTCCATCCATGGGATTTTCCAGGCAAGAGTGCTAGAGTGGATTGCCATTTCCTTCTCCAGGGGGTATTCTTGACCCAGGAATCAAACCCAGATCTCCTGCATTGCAGGCATACGCTTTACCATCTGAGCCACCAGGGAAGCAATGGACATGAGTCTAAGCAAATTCTAGAAGATAGTGAAGGACAGGGAAGCCTGGCATGCTGCAATCCATGGGGCTGCACAGTCTGAAATGACTTAGCAACTGAACAACAACAACAGGTACAGCTATTTTGGCTATAAGTGCTTTTGGTCATCTTTCCCTCCAGCTGCCAAAATGCTAATGTTTCAAGGGTTGCTCTCAAGGGCTAAGTCACTTAAAAAGCACACATCAGTGTGAATTTGCAATACTCGTAACCTGGTGGCTTCAGGAATGCAGTCTCACCCTTGGATCCTGGAGCCAATCAATACTGGGTAATCCAGTAAGGGAGTTGTTAAATTACAAAGCTGGTTGAGGGGAGTAACTAAACTCTATGAGAAAGAGGTAAATAAAAATTTAACTTATCATTGAATTCGCTGTCTGACCTAACACTTGTCACAAGGAATCTGAGTCCCGGCGTATCCCTTAGTTTTTTTTATACTTCTTTGCAAGGCCCTCCATGTTAACTCACTGATTTCTTAAACTGTCAAGACTGATGTTAAACAAGATGCTCATCAAATCCCTTTTTTTTTTTTCCCAGGTGTGAAACTTCTAGTTTCTGTTTGGGTTTCTGCCGGAATAGCTTTATTATTATATAAGTCCTCAAGTGAATCTTTCTCTTTTATTCTCTTGAAAATAACTCAATTAAATGTACCTTGATGGGAAATTTTTTTTTCTTTCCCTTTCTGTTATCCTTTACAGGATGTTTCTAATCAGGAGGGTTAAAAAAAGTAAAATAATTTGACATTTTAAATTGAATAGGAGACCATACTTACCCTCTGGGACAGCCTACACTCTGTCTGTGGAGTGTGTTTCTCTGAATAAATTCACTTCTTACCAGTTTCTCTCTCACCAAATTCTTTCTGCGATGAGACATCAAGAACCTGAGCTTCACTAGGTCCTGAAACAAGGTCTATGATCTCTGTCGGAAGACTGTGGGGTTCCAGGCCCAGCCATGTGGGTTCGACTCCCAAACTAGGTGTTGGCTGGGATCCAGTCCTGAACCCGTGGGTTCAAGTCCCAGGGTGAGGTGAGAGGTTTCAGCTGGACATGGCAAGCCTGTGGTCTTTGGCAAAGTGAAAGATGTGAATACGGTGGAGGTGCTGCCGTCCAAGAAAGGCAAGACCAGCAGAAGATCACAACGGCTGACTGGACAAATCTAATAAACCTGACTTGCAGTTTATCTTAACCAGGAGACCATCCCCTCTGTAGCTCAGGAGAGCACCCCGTCGCCCCCATAAATCAACAAACAAATTGAATAGGAGACAGAATTCCATTATGCACTTTTTATTACTGTCCTTTGTTCTGAGAATAAGCATCAAAACTGATACAACACTTGAAGCTTTCCAATCATCCACCCTCCCGTGTCTGGTTTGACAAGTATGCAGTTTGCATGCTCATACTATAATGTACAGCTGTAAGAATTCATGGTATATTGAGGAGAACTGTGCTATAATTGTTTTTGGGCTTTTACAAAAAGACTGTGTCACAACTGTATGAATTCTTAACTGATTCACAGAAGAGTGTTAAGCTTGGTAGATTTTTTTGTATCTACGTTATAGACCAGAGGTCTCCAACCCCTAGGCCACCGACTGGTCCATGGCCTGTTAGGAACCAGGCTGCACAGCGGGAGCTGAGTGGCCAGTGTGCTAGGGATGCTTCAGTTATATTTACAGCTGCTCTCCATTGCTTGCATTACCACCTGGGCTGCACCTTTTATCAGATCAGTGGTGGCCTTAGGTTCTCAAAAGAGTGTGAACACTAAAAAAAAAAAAAAAAGTGTGAACACTAACTTTAAAGTCAAGGTGGAATATCCTGAGATTGTCACAAACAGAAATAAAGTGCACAATGAACGTAGTGTGCTTAAATCATCCCGAAACCACCCTTCCCACCCTGGTCCACAGAAAAATTGTCATCCACGAAACCAGCCCTTGATGCCAAAAAGGTTGGGGACAGCTGTTATAGCCAGTGGATCGTGTATTATTTTGCAGTTCTTGGACATCAACAAAAAATATGTTGATTAATTGTTTTGATAGGGAAAGTAGGCTTTCTGGTTTATTATGTTAAATACATTTTATTAATAAAACAAAATAGTCACAGAATGATAGAAAAATGAAATGAATGATGTCACAGTAGAAATATATATAACAGATGGAATGTAATATCTCTGTCAAATGTTTGGTATGCAGAGGAGTCTGAAGGAAAGATGTTATTCTGAAAAGTACGTGCTGAAAAAACTTGGTGCTGGAAGAGCAATTCACTTTATTTTCTATTTATGTTTCTCAACTCTTTACACTTTACATGTGTAAAAATACACATGTATTTTTATTAGTTTGTGTTATGCAACATGTTCACAAAACACAAAGATGCATTGAAACAAAGTGAGCAAGGAAGTCAATAGATAGATACTCAACAGAAATAAAAGGACTCAGAATATTTGAGGTTTTACTAATTAGGGAAACTGGTTGCATACTGTAGTTAAAATCTATGAGAGATCATTCAAAATTTAGTGTAAACCTCTCTTAGTGATAAAATATATCAAGATTAGCTTCAGTGTCCCAAAGTAACTTCCCTCTCACAAAAGCATATTTGCTAGCCTGTCATTGCCACACTTCTCCTGCTTGAAATAAAATTCCTTTTAGTTAGCATTTTTCTGTGGAAAATATACATTAATAGTGTGCCTAGGTGGAATCCAGGGGAGAACAAAAAGACCTGAAACATTTTGCAGGTCATGAAAGTCAAACATAAAGTTTGTGCTCCAGACTTCAGAGCCTATAATTCGTGTGTTTCTTCCTCATTGGGTAGCTCAGCGGACCTCAAAGAGTGGTCCCTGTACAAGCTATCTCCTGGAGAGTACCCCAGTACCGCCTAGAGAGGTGTTAGAGATGCTAATTCTTGGGTCTCACCGCACCCTGAATCCGCTGAATCAGAATATCTGAGAGTGGGGTCCAATAACCTGTGTTTTAACAAACCCTTCAAGTGATTCTGGTGCCTGTTGTGAGAACTTCTGGACTGGCCCCTTGCTGATTCAATAGAGTGGCTTTTAAGCCAGTAGCAACGGTATCACTTGGAAATTATTGAGAGATTTAGGTTCTCGGACTCTGCCCCAGACCCAGGGAATCAGAATATGTATTTTAACTGGATTCTCAGATGATATCTCTGCATGTTAAGCTTCCCTCTCACAAAAGCATATTGGCTAGCCTGCCTTTGTCACATTTCTCCTTCTCAAAATAAAATTTGGAGCCCATGAGCTAGCCATTCTCTCATGGTTTTCAGCTTTGGGTGCATAATGAAACCACTTGGGAGGCTGAAAAGACTACCTCCAGAGATTCTGATTTAATTGGCCTGGGATGTTGTCTAGACACTACCTTTCTTTCAAAGCTTCCCAGTTGATTCTATTGTGCAGGCAAGGTTGAGAGCCACTGTGTTGAGCCCTCAAACAGCATTGATTTACTTTTGTTCTTGACAAATGTCTTTATATGAATATTTTCAACCTTGCTGGATGTCTTAATCTTCAGCTACGTGGTAGAAGAACATCCTGGGTAAGAGAGGTGACTTTACTCCAGATGATCAGATCGCACCCAAAGCACCGCCTTAAGCTCTGGGCTCCCTCCTGGAGAAGAATGTAGAAAAACTAGAGCATGTTTAGAGGGGTGGGACCAAGAGAAGAAATGTAACTCATTCCTGTGAGAAACGGTTACAGGAATTTGTAATGTTTGGGCAGCCGGAATGATCTTTTCAAACGTAAATCAGATTTTATCACGTTCATGCCTGTCACTTGCCTTTGGATTTGGAAGGAAATCTAAGCCTTTTACCAAGTCCCTACATGATCTGGTGGTGTGTGCCTCTTCCACGTCACCTCACGCTCCTTGCTCCTCCCGTTCCTCACCCTCTCCAGTGGCTGTTTGTCTCACTTTGAGAGTTTCCTTATCTAAGACTGAATTCATGTTGCGTTCCTTCTGCCAGAACTGCTTTCCCTTTGACTTTTCCTGTGGGTGAAGCACCAACTTTCAGGTCTCTACTCAGATACGATGCTCCCTTACGTACTTAGTATCTTCTAGTGCCTTTCTGGAACAAAAGCCCATTTAGGTTCTGCCTGATAACTCCTGGGATCTATAATTGTCTTATTTTACTTATTCGTTTTCTTGATATTATCTCCCTTCCTAGAACGTGAGTTGGATGAGGACAGGGGCCTAATTGGACTTATTCATTGCTACATTCCCAGTGTCTAGAGCAGTGCCCCTCACCAAAGAAAGAAAGAAAGAAAGAAAGAAAGAAAGAAAGAAAGAAAGAAAGAAAGAAAGAAAGAAGGAAAGAAAGAAAGAAAAAGAAAGAAAGAAAGAAAAAGAAAGAAAGAAAGAAAAAGAAAGAAAGAAAGAAAAAGAAAGAGTGAAGTCGCTCAGTTGTGTCTGACTCTTTGTAACCCCATGGACTATAGCTCACCAGGCTCTTCTGTCCATGGGATTTCCCAGGCAAGAATACTGGAGTGGGTTGCCATTTCTCCTTCCAGGGGATCGTCTTGACCCAGATATCGAACTCAGGTCTCCCGCATTGCAGGCAGACACTTTACTCTGAGCCACCAGGGAGGCCCTGCTGCTACTGCTGCTAGGTCGCTTCAGTCGTGTCCGACTCTCTGTGACCCCATAGATGGCAGCCCACCAGGCTCCACTGTCCCTGGGATTCTCCAGGCAAGAACACTGGCGTGGGTTGCCATTTCCTTCTCCAATGCATGAAAGTGAAAAGTGAAAGTAAAGTCACTCAGTCGTGTCCGACCCTCAGTGACCCCATGGACTGCACCCTTCCAAGCTCCTCTGTCCAAGGGATTTTCCAGGCAAGAGTACTGGAGTGGGGTGCCATTGCCTTCTCCGAAGGGAAGCCCTAGTAGGGTGTAAATAATGATTCACTGAATGAAAAATGAAGGAAGAGAGAAAACTTTAATAGTTATTTTCAAATATTAAAAATCCTGTAACTAGAAAGGAGTTCAGATTTGAATGGCTATCATTACAAGCAAAAGATGAATATTGTAAGGGGATTAATAGATTAAAAAAAAATTCACAAGGCTGAAAGGAGCTATATGCAGCCAGAGGATGAAGTCAGCTGTCCAGGTAGATGGGTCCAGGTTTCAGCTGGATGGCACTTGGCAGGGTTGTCAATGAGGTGACGTAAACATCTGGAAGGTGACTGGTTTCAGGGATCACTGGTGTCCTATTCAACCTCATGATGCTGAGAGAATGAAAATGAAGGCGGGCTGCTAGGGACAGGTGTCCTGTCAGTGTCGAGAAGATGGAGCAGACAGCCTTACAGCCTTGAAGAAAGGCAGAAACATTTCAAAAGTCAGGTCAAGATCTGAAGAGGACTCTACTAGAGCCTGATTGTTGTATGTGTGTTAGAGCAAATAGCTCTATACTCATTCGTAGCTCTGAAGGTCACTACATCACGGCACAATATCTTTCACAGTACCGTTTATATTTTCTTTCTTAAAAAGTGTGACATATTTACTGTCATTTTTCACTTTGCAAACATATTGTAACTGTTGCATATTCTATTCACATTCTATACTATTTCCATGGCTTTTGAGTATACATCAAATAATCATTTCTGAAACCGATCTTATAGGAGTATCTTTGAAGTAAAATACTTGCATGTGTTTATGATTATGCTCTAAAAGTAAATTCCTAGTAATGAAAATAATAGTTGGAAGGGTGTTCAAGTATTGAGGCTTTAATAATTGTAATTTATAACAATCAGTTTGAGTCATTAATATTCTTTGTTTAAAGAGTCAGGCAAAATTAGTGGTTTATTTTAGAAAAAATTCAGCACAATTAAAAGAGTTTGGGTGCATAAATTATGAAATCAGCTTTCCAAAAAAGTTAACTATCCAGATATATAGATATATCTATTCACCAAAAGTCCAATAGCCTAGATGCTACCCTCCTTGCCTAATTTTTTTTTTTTTTTTGGCCACACCGCATGGCCTGTGGGATCTTGGTTCCCAGATCAGGGATTAAACCTGGGCCATTGCAGTTAAACCACAGAGTCCCAACCACTGGACAGCCAGGGAATTCCCCTGTCTAAATTTGTTACAGAGATTTATATTGCTTGAATAGAAATGTGCTTAATACTACCGATAATATACACATAATCTCTCTGACGTTATTGGTACTGTCCACTCCATCAGTGGAAATGCATTGTCAAAATTAGGTTGAACTCTTTTCTAACTAAGGGAAAGAGGTTATTGGGGTAAATTATTTCATTCACTGATCTGCGCTGCAGCCATAGGCTGAATAGATGTTTCAGCCTTTACTTCATTTTATTATTTAGACATTCCTCATGTTTCCAGTTGGCAAATCTCATCAGAAGGGTTCAGTGGACATTCCAAGAAGGCCTGGTACCAACCAAATATTGAGATTATCTCTAAGGGTAGCTTTACCTCACTTTGGATATTCAGCTGTTTCTTTTCTGCTGTTGCCATATGCTATGTGTTATCATTAAATTGTTTATCAATGAGCTCAGTGCTTACAACTTAATTTGGGCAATTAGTTACTGGAATGGCTGATGGAGGCCCTAACAGAGAATTAGAGTCTGACTAATAAACATGTTCACAGCAGTTAAATTATAGTATACCACTGCAACTGCCAATTACATTGTTGGAACTTTGGAGGAGGATTTGTTCATCAGCAATAACATGGTCTGTGCTTTTTTTTCTCCCTCCCTGCATCATGATGAAATCATCAGTGGTCGCTCAGTACTCACATCTTCTAGGTTACATTCAATTACCTTTTTTTTTTTTTTCAGTCCTTCACCAAAATTTGTTATTTTACTTTATATTATCTCCTAAACTTGGTCTTCTTTTTTTCCTATAACTGTAGTTCTCTATCACATTCTCATTGCCACTTGCTTGAATTATCAATTAATATAATATTTACTGGGAATAGAGTTGAAAAAAACCAACAGTTATTGAGGACTTTCTGTAAGCTAGGGATCATACAGACATATTTCAAACATTATCTAACTTTTACTACAAATTGTGAAAGTTATTATTCCCATTTTACATACGGGGAAACTGAGGTACCAAGATGCTCTGTGTCTGTGGGTGTGTGTCGGTCACTCAGTTGTGTCTGACTGTTTGTGACCCCATGGACTGTAGCCTGCTAGGTCCTCTTCATGGATTCACCAGGCAATAATACTGGAGTGGGTTGCTATGCCCTCCTCCGGGGATCTTCCCGACCCAGGGATCCAGCTCAAGTCTCCTGCACTGCAGGCAGATTCTTTACTGTCTGAGCCCCAGGGAAGCCCTCAGATGCTCTATACTATAGACAATATCCAGTTTAAATCTAGCTGTGCTTGCTTTACAAGTCTCTCCACAATGCCACACACACGATCTCGACAATTAGTTTGAGTGCCTAATATGTTCCAGAAGTTAAATTGTGTAGGATCTGTGAAAAGAATATTATAATCCTTTTCCTGGGTGAATTCATATTTTGGAAGGCAAACAGTCCTACACACACAGAAGACCATTCTGAAACCCAGGTACATCTGGGGAGGGGCAGAACGAGTGGGCTCACAGAAAACAACAAGGACGGTTGTGAGGATCAGAATCATTTAGTGAAGGCTGAAGAAAAGAGAAAGAGGTCCATTTTCTTTGATGAAGCCTGGGTTTCAAAGTAGCAACTGACTGGCAGACATGTGGTCCAGCTGGATATAGGGACTCAATCAGTGCCAACTGGGACTGGGATTTCTCTTTCTGTCTCTCATCTCTACATTGTCCTGGTCAACTTTGACCTCAGGAGGGTCCTCCCTCATGATCAGCAGCAGTTATTAACCTTTTGTGGTCTGGTCTTCAAATGCCATGCAAAAAAGCTTGCAAATCTTTGTCCTCGAATTGCAAGAAGTATCTCTTTGTCTCTCGTTGGATCAGGGGCCCATCCCTGGTCAATCAGCCTGGTCCAGGGTACTGTGCCATGCTGGCTGGTTTAGGTCTGTGTCTCACACCATCCCCAAGCTATCTGGGGCAGCTCACCTGCAACCTACATGTTGAGAGGAGGGAGAACTAGCATCAGGGTTCTGTGCCAAGAGAAACATGAGTGGGTCCTGGGTGGTAAAAACAGCCATTCACTGTCATTGTTCTCCACACCTGTTGGCTTTTCTAGTGGTCCTTTTTCATCTCAGATCCAGTTAAATGCATGCAAAAGACACAGGTCCTATTTTCAGGAAGATCATACATAAGAAAACATCTAATCTCTCAATAGCTAACGTGTATTTTCTTGTATTTTCTTGACATAGTTAACTGTGGCTCAGATCATGAACTCCTTATTGCTAAATTCAGACTTAAATTGAAGAAAGTAGGGAAAACCATAAGACCATTCAGGTCTGACCTAAATCAAATCCCTTATGATTATACAGTAGAAGTGACAAGTAGATTCAAGGGATTGGATTTGATAGACAGAGTGCCTGAAGAACTATGGACAGAGGTTTGTAACACTGCACAGGAGGCAGTGATCAAAACCATCCTCAAGAAAAAGAAATGCAAAATGGCTGACTGAGGAGACCTTCCAAATAGCTGGGAAAAGAGAAGCAAGTAGATACCTATAGAAGAAAAGGCAAAGGAGAAAAGGAAAGATATATCCATCTGAATGCAGGGTTCCAAAGAATAGCAAGGAGAGATGATCAATGCAAAGAAATAGAGGCAAACAATAGAATGGGAAAGACTAGAGATCTCTTTAAGAAAATTGGAGATACCAAGGGAACATTTCATGCCCATTTCATAAGATGGGCTCAATAAAGGACAGAAATGGTATGGACCTAGCAGAAGCAGAAGATATTAAGAAGAGGTGGCAAGAATATACAGAAGAACTGTACAAAAAAAGATCTTCATGACCCAGATTACCACAATGGTGTGATCACTTACCTAGAGCCAGACAGCCTGGAATGTGAAGTCAAGAGGGTCTTAGGAAGCATCACTATGAAAAAAACTAGTGGAGATGATGGAATTCTAGTTAAACTATTTTAAATCTTGAAAGATGATGCTGTCAAAGTGCTGCACTCAATATGCCAGCAAATTTGGAAAACTCAGCAGTGGCCACAGGACTGGAAAAGGTCAGTTTTCATTCCAATCCCAAAGAAAGGCAATGCCAAAGAATACTCAAACTACCGCACAATTGCATTCATCTCACATGTCAGTAAAGTAATGCTCAAAATTCTCCAAGTCAGGCTTCAATAGTATATGAACCGTGGACTATCAGATGTTCAAGCTGGCTTTAGAAAAGGCAGAGGAGCCAGAGATCAAACTGCCAACATCTGTTGAATCATCAAGAAAGCAAGAGAGTTCCAAGAAAACATCTATTTCTGCTTTATTGACTATACCAAAGCCTTTGACTGTGTGGATCACAATAAACTGTGGGAAATTCTTAAGGAGTTGGGAATACCAAACCACCTGACCTGCCTCCTGATAAATCTGTATGCAGATCAAGGAGCAACAGTTAGAACCGGACATGAAACAATAGACTGGTTCTAAATTGGAAAAGGAGTATATCAAGGCTGTATATTGTCACCCTGTTTATTTAACTTCTGTGCAGAGTACATCATGTGAAATGCCAGATGAAGCACAAGCTTGAATCAAGATTGCCCAGAGAAACATCAATAACCTCAGATATACAGATGACACCACCCTTATGGCAGAAAGCAAAGAGAAACTAAAGAGCCTCTTGATAAAAGAGAAAGAGGAGAGTGAAAAAGCTGGTTTAAAACTCAACATTCAAGAAATGAAGATTATGGCATCTGGTCCCATCACTTTATGGCAAATAGATGGGGAAACAATTGAAACAGTGAGAGACTTTATTTTCTTGGGCTCCAAAGTCACTGCAGATGGTGATTGCAGGCTTCAAATTAAAAGATGCTTGCTCCTTGGGAGAAAAACTATGACAAACCTAGACGGTATATTAAAAAGCAGAGACATTACTTTGCCAACAAATGTTCGTCTAGTCAAGGGTATGGTTTTTCCAGTAATGTATGGATGTGAGAGTTGGACCATAAAAAAAAGCTGAATGCTATGGAATTGACGCTTTTGAACTGTGGTGTAGGAGAAGACTCTTGAGAGTCCCTTGGACTGCAAGGAGATCAAACCAGTCAATCCTAAAGAAAATCAGCCCTGAATATTCATTGGAAGGACTGATGCTGAAGATGGGAAGCTCCATTGCTTTGGCCATCTGATGCGAAGAACTGAATTTGCTTTTTAAGTTCATGTTACTAGATGCATATGAATTCATGAGTATGAATAATGCTGATTCTACTTATGCATAAGCATATATGTGCCTTTTCGTATTGTCCAACAGGTCCCTAAAGTTCTAATCTCTTACAAAATTTTTTTTAAGATTTTTCTGTTCTTCAGATTGCATTATTTCTATTGAACAAACTTCAAGTTCATTGGCTAGCTACTGTCACCTTCATTCTAGTAAACTATCTAAATATATATTTAAAAAAATTTCTGACAAAAATATAAGGTTTTCAGTTCTGGAATTTCCGTCTTTTAAGTTTGTTTATTGTGTACACATTTTCCTTTATGTATTGGAGCACAGTTATAATAGCTGCTTTAAAAAACCTTGCCTGCTCTTTTCAATTTATGATCATCAAGGATTTGTCTCTGTTTATTAAATTTTTCTCTTGCAAATGGATCATATTTTCCATTGAGTAATTTTGGACTTTATCCTAGATATTATGAAATGTTATGTTGTGCAAAGTCTGTTATATTCCTCCAAAGAGTGTTGATTTCTGTATTTTCTTGCACTCAAATTGCAAACTCTGACTCCTGGGAAACTGTTCAAATCTTAGACCGGGTTCTTTTTTCTTTAGTGGAGTCTGTCCAACACATGCATGGTTCAGGGATTAACCAGAGATTTGTGCAGCGTCTAAACACAGAATTTGGGACTTTCTTTCTCTGTTTTCTTTTTTTGTTCTAGAATTCCCCTCTTTCCCACTTTCCAGTGTTTGCGGTTACTCTGAACTCTGCCCTCTGATTCTTGAGGCAAGAAAGACTGCGGTTTTTCTACTGAAGTTTTAGCCACCTTGTGCAATGTTAGCTTCCGGTTGCCCTTAGGCCAAAAGCTGTAAAAAAATGAGAACCTCAACCTTTGCTGTGGTTTACTCTCTGATGCCTTCAGGTTGTTGCTTTGGGTATTTTGTTGAGAGTTTATGGTTGTTGTATGCAGGGAGTCAGATGTGGTAAGAGAGTATACACCCACATCATGAGGGGAACCCTGATTAACTCCTCTTAATATGAACTTAATCTTATATCCTTTGTGCCTCATTTGGTGTCACGGTGTCTTGTTATTTCTGTGAGGACATTGCACCCTTATTTCTCTTTGAAATTCTCCAAATGCTATTTCAAACTCATTTTTATGTTGTATGAAATAAGCTCCACTTCAAGCATAATTTATATTCTCCATTGCTTCTTTTCCTCTTCTAATAAAAAAAAATTTTTTTGTTTTAGAATTTGAAGGCTTATTTTGAGTACATTTGTTTTTGCTTTCTCTATCCCCTGTACTTTTGCTACGTTATGTTTTTGTGTTTTGGCCACACAAAAAGGCTTGTGGAATTTTAATTCCCCAACCAGGGATTGAACCCACGCCATGGCAGTGAAAGCTCTGAGGCCTAACAGCTGGACTGCTCGGGAGCTCCCTGTTTTATGGAGGACTCCACTTACCTTTCTGGCCCTCAGTCGAAAACTAGGATTTATAATCATACTTCAATAATATATGGGAGTGTGGAAGACCTAGTAAGCAGTTTAGCTGAGCTTCTAGTAGCAAGGTTATGCTTTTCCTTGAGCTCACAGCTACTGATAAGCTACAGCCCCTGCCAACAGATCTGCCATGTTCCTTTCACAGGTGAGAGAACTCACGTCAGGCCCTGATTTCAAGCAGTGACACAACTGTCCCCTTCTTGCACAAAGTACTTTCCTCTTCCTCCATAAGAATCAAATTCCCAGTGGCTGTTCCTCTCTTTTGACCTGGGTGGAAACTCCCATCTACCCTTTGGGTGAGTGAAGTCGCTCAGTCGTGTCCAACTCTTTGCGACCCCGTGAACTGTAGCCCACCAGGCTCCTCCGTTCTTGGGATTCTCCAGGCAAGAATACTGGAGTGGGTTGCCATCTCCTTCTCCAGGGGAACTTCCCCACCCAGGGATCGAACCTAGGTCTGCCGCATTGCAGGCAGACGCTTTACCCTCTGAGCCACCAGGGAAGCTATTGGCCTTTGGGTAGCCTGGATATTATCTTTTCTACAAATCTGAGTATGTCTTTTTGGGTCTATCTTAATAGTTCACCTATTATTGCTATGGTTTGGAGTAGACGGTTTATAAAGCATGACCTCATTGCAACGTTTGACTCTGAAGTCAAGACAAGCATTTCTATCTTGTCTACTATATACAGCAATGCTTCTATATCTTCTTTTGCTTCTCCATTTTGTGTTTACCAAAAAATACATTTAGTTTTCCTTTCCATTTTCTCCTGAAGCAGGTAGATGCAATCATATTTGAGTGAAGCAGGACTCCTGATTTTTAGAATTAAGGTCAGGAAGATGGAGTTATTGAGTATTCACATGTGAGGAAAAGGAAAGGAAACATCATAACTTGGGGGTTAAGATAATAGGATATGGCCAAGATGCAGTAGGAAGATCCTGTGGTCGATTCTTTACATGGGCATACCAAAATAATTATTTATAGAGTAACTGTTGATGAGACTGACCTGAAGATGAACAGAAAGGATTTTCTACGACAAAAGGTATAAAGAAGGAACCATAATGAGATGGGTCGGAGGGGCACAATATGGTCCAGGTAAAGTGTTAGTCGCTCAGTCGTGTCTGACTCCTTTGTGACCTCATGGACTGTAGCCCGCCAGGCTTCTCTGTTCATAGAATTCTCCAGGCAAGAATACTGGAGTGGGCAGCCATTCCCTTCTCCGGGGGATCTTCTAGATCCAGGGATTGAATGCATGTCTCCTGTACTGAAGGCAGATTCTTTACCATCTGAGCCATGAGGGAAGATCCAGGCAGGAAATCCACAAATAGGAGGTTAATCACCATGGCAGAGGTCCTCCCCTAGGAGTGAGGGGTCCACTGTGCTCCCTAGGCCTGGTGCTTCTGCCTCAGGAAGATGAGCCCTGAGAATGTCCAGTGGTGCTTGCATACAGGAGAGCTGGGCAGTTATAGGAAACAGAGAGCATGTGCCCTGCTCTTAAAGGGCAGAGGCAGAATCTCACATATTCCAAGACCTCAGGCAGAAGCAGTCATTTCAAATTAGATTGAATCCACCTGCTGATCTTGGTTGTGTTGTTGTTTAGTGGCTAAGTCACATCCAACTCTTTGTGACCCCCATGGGCTCACTAGCTTCCTCTGTCCATGGGATTTTCCAGGCAAGAATACTGGCATGGATTGCCACTTCCTCCTTCAGGAGATCTTCCAGACCCAGGGATTGAACCAGCATCTCCTGCATTGGCAGGTGGATTCTTTACTGCTGAGCCACCAGGGAAGCCCCCCAAAAGGCGGGAGGTAATGGGGACTCCTCTAGGGACAGAGACCCAAGTGGAGTCACTTTGGGGCACTCATTCTACCATGAAGACGCTGGTGCTGGTGAGCCCCATTTTGGCACTATCCTAGTCCATGAACACTGGAGGCTTGTCTATGTACCAGCCACTCAGCAGCAGTCCTGAGGGTCCTTCCCCTGGCCCTGGCTCTGCAGTAGTAGCTGCCCCAGAACTTGCTCCCCACCAACAGGGGACACTCTGGGTCCCAGTGCCAGCTGTGCCAGGACCTGGACCCACCCACCAGGGGCCTGGCAGCCTCCATACAATGCAGGACTGTCCACCAGCTGGACTGGGGCTAGAGATGCATACCAGTGCACCCACAGCAGCTGGCCTGCCATAACAGAGGGGTGGGCTCAGGTCATGAAGGCTTTACTGCAAAATTCAGACTTGAATTGAAGAAGGTAGGGAAAACCACAGACCATTCAGGTATGACTTAAATCAAATCCCTTTTGATTACACAGTGGAAGTGACAAATAGATTCAAGGGATTAGATCTGATAGACAGAGTGCCTGAAGAACTATGGACCGAGGTTCATGGCACTGTACAAGAGGCAAGGATCAAGACCATCCCCAAGAGAAAGAGACACAAGAAGGCAAAATTATTGTCTGAGGAGGACTTACAAATAGCTGAGAAAAGAATAGAAGCTAAAGGCAAAGGAGAAAAGGAAAGATATACCCATCTGAATCCAGAGTTCCAAAGAATAGCAAGGAGAGATGAGAAAGCCTTCCTTAGTGATCAATGCAAAGAAATAGAGGCAAACAATAGAATGGGAAAGACTAGAGATCTCTTCAAGAAAATTGGAGATACCAAGGGAACATTTCATGCAAAGATGGGCTCAATAAAGGACAGAAATGGTATGGACCTAACAGAAGCAGAAAATATTAAGAAGAGGTGACAAGAATACACAGAACTGTACAAAAAGATCTTCATAACTCAGATAACCATGATGGTGTGATCACTCACCTAGAGCCAGACATTTTGGAATGTGAAGTCAAGCGGCCTTAGGAAGCATCACTATGAACAATGTTAGTGGAGGTGATGGAATTCCAGTTGAGCTATTTCAAATCTTAAAACATAATGCTGTTAAAGTCTTGCACTCAATATGCCAGCAAATTTGGAAAACTCAGCAGTGGCCACAGGACTGGGAAATGTCAGTTTTCATTCCAATTCCAAAGAAAGGCAATGCCAAAGAATTTCAAACTACAGCACAATTGCACTCATCCCACACACTAGTAAAGTAATGCTCAAAATTCTCCAAGCCAGACTTCAACAGTACATGAACTGTGAACTTCCAGATGTTCAATCTGGTTTTAGAAAAGGCAGAGGAGCCAGAGATCAAATTGCCAACATCTGTTGGATCAGTGAAAAAGCAAGAGAGTTCCAAAAAAAAAAAAAAAAAAAAGTCTGCTTTTGCTTTATTGACTATACCAAAGTCTTTGACTGTGTTGACCACAACAAACTGTGGGAAATTCTTCAAGAGATGGGAATACCAGACCACCTGACCTACCTCCTGAGAAATCTATATGCAGGTCAAAAAGCAACAGTTAGAACTGGACATGGAACAACAGACTGGTTCCAAATCAGGAACAGTGTACGTCAAGGCTGCATATTGTCACCCTGCTTATTTAACTTCTGTGCAGAGTACATTGTGTGAAACACCAGGCTGAATGAAACACAAGCTGGAATCAAGATTATCAGGAGAAATATCAATAACCTCAGATATGCAGATAATACCACCCTTACTGCAGAAAGTGAATAAAAACTAAAGAGCCTCTTGATGAAAGTGAAAGAGGAGAGGGAAAAGTTGTCTTAAAGCTTAACATTCAGAAAACTAAGATCATGGCATTTGGTCCCATCACTTCATGGCAAATACATGGGGAAACAATGGAAACAGTGACAGACTGTGTTTTCTCAGGCTCCAAAATCATTGCTGATGGTGACTGCAGCCATGAAATTAAAAGACACTTGCTCCTTGGAAGAAAAGCTAAGACCAACCTAGAAAACATATTAAAAAGCAGAGACATTACTTTGCTGACAAAGCTCTGTCTAGTCAAGGCTATGGTTTTCCAGTAGTCATATATGGATGTGAAAGTTGGACTCTAAAGAAAGCTAAGTGCCGAAGAATTGATGATTTTGAACTGTGGTGTTGGAGAAGACTCTGACTCTTGAGAGTCCCTTGGACTTCAAGGAGATCCAACCAGTGCATCCTAAAGGAAATAAGTCCTGAATATTCATTGGAAGGACTGATGTTGAAGTTGAAGGTCCAATACTTTGGTAACCTGATGTGAAAAGCTGACTCACTTGAAAAGACCCTGATTCTGGGAAAGATTAAAGGCGGGAGGAGAGGGGGATGGCAGAGGATGAGTTGGTTGGATGAAATCACTGACTCAATGGACATGAGTTTGAATAAGCTCTGAGAGTTGGTAACGGACAGGGAAGCCTGGCATGCTGCAGTCTATGGGGTCTCAAAGAGTTGGACATAACTGAGTGACTGAACTGAACTGAGTAGCCGAAAACTTCTCTCACTGGGGAAAGGAAACAATCATCCAGGTCCAGGAAGAACAGAGAATCCTATACAAGTTAAACCTAAAGAGATCCATACTAAGACACATTGCAATTAAAATGAAAAAAATTAAAGATAAAGAAGGAATCTGAAAAGCAACAAGGGAAATACAACTCCTTGGGAAATCACAAGCCAAAAATCTATAATAGATACACAAACAAAAGAAAAAAGAATCTAAGCATAACACTAAATATAGTCATCAAACCACAAGGAAAGAGAGAAAAAAGAAAGGAAAAAAAAAGAGAAAATTACAAAAACAGCCAGAAAACAATCAGCAAAATGATAAGTATGTACCAATGAAGTCCATGTGGGATAGTGGTAAAGAACCCACCTACCAACGCAGGAGACAGAGAGACGAGAGTTCAATGCCTATGTCAGGAAGATCCCCTGGGGTAGGAAATGGCAACTCATTCCAATATTCCTACCTGGAAAATTCCAGGGACAGAAGAGCCTGGTGGGCTACAGTTCTTGGGGTCACAAAGAATTGGACACAACTGAGCGATTGAGCACACAGCACACATATCAGTCAGTAATTGCTTTAAATGTAAATGGAATAAATACTTCAATCAAAAGACAGAGGGGCTGAATGGATAAAAAACAAGGCCCATCTATGCGCTGTTTCTGAGGCTCACTTCAGATCTTATTAAAGGTAGATAAATAAGTGCATAGTGCATAGATTAAAAATGAGGGGATGGAAAAAATGCAAATAGAAACTCAAAGAAAGCTGGGATAGAGTACCTCTATCAGATAAAATAGATTTTAAAAACTGTATTGTTAAAGACTGTAACAAGAGACAGAAGAGCATTACATAATGGTAAAGGAATCAGTAGAACAGGAAGATATAACAATTGTAAATATAGGTACACCCAACATAGGAGCACCTAAATACATAAAGCATATATGAACAAACATAAGGGGAGAAAGTGGCAGTAACACAATAATAGTAGGAGACTTATACCCCTTACATCAATGGACAGATCATCCAGAAAGAAAAATCACTAAGAAAACACTGGTTTTGAAACACATTAGGCCAGATGGATAGCTATATATCTTTACCTATCTTTATCTATAATGTATATCACTATACATTCCAGCAAGTCCACTTCTGGGTACGTTTCTGAAGAAAACAAGAACACCAATTTAAAAAAAAATATATGTACTCCTATAAAGGTAAAGAGTCTGCCTGCAATGCAGTAGACCCGGGTTTGATCCCTAGGTTGGGAAGATCCCCTGGAGAAAGGAATAGCAACCCACTCCAGTATTCTTGCCTGAAGAATTCCATGGACAGAGGAGCCTGGTGGGCTATAATCCATGGGGTTGCAAAGAGTCAGACATGAATGAGCAACTAATACACACACATGTTCATCACAGCATATTTTACAGCCAAGATATGGAAGCAACGTAAGTCCATCGAAGGATGAATGGATAAAGATGTGGTATATATATCTACAATAGAATATCACTCAGCCATAAGAAAGGATGAAACTTTGCCATTTGTAACAATATAGGTGGGCCTAAAAAGTATTATACTAAATGAAATGTCAGACAAAGACAAATACTACATAATTTCATTTATATACAAAATCTAAAAAACAAAACCAAAGGAACAAACCTAACACAACAGAAGCATAGTCATAGGTGCAGAGAACTGGCTGTTGTCAGAAGGGAGCGGAAGTTTTCAGTGGTAGTACGGCTGTAAGGTATTGTAAGAGTAAGAGTGCACAATATTCACTCTAATGTGGGTTGATTGCCTGAATTATGATTTTTGTCCTGTTTCCAGAGGCCCCACACTTCAGGTGATAACACTCAACTTGTCCCTGGCTTATATGAAATTTATATGTATTTAAAATTTAGAGTGAGGCAGTCCATAGACTGAATGACAGCCTCAGAACCAGTAGAATGAATCTGAGGTGAGAAGAAACCATATAATCCTTGAGTATTTGTATCAATCCCAAGAGGGATTTCAGATGTCTATCGGGATTTGAGCCTGTTATATTAACTAGGAGATCTCAAGCTAAAATGTTATAGAAGGTGGAAGGTAAGGTGATCAAAGCTCTGGACTGAGTAGGAGGTAGTAACAGATCAGCTGAAGGCAGCTATGCAATCACATGAAGTGCACCTTGATGGTGTTCCCATCACCTGATCATCTGCAGACAAATTCTGACCACAAGTATTTACAGAAGATTCTGGTTTTTTGCAGTGGCTTCCCCATTGTCTCAGTGGTAAAGAATCTGCCTGCAATGCAGGAGATATGGGTCCAATCTCTGGGTTGGCAAGATTCCCTGGAGAAGGAAATGGTTACCCACTCCAGTGTTCTTGCCTGGGAAATCCCATGGACAGAGGAGCCTGGCGAGCTACAGTTTGTGGGGTCACAAAGAGTCTGACTTGACTTAGTGACTAAACAACAATAACAGCCACAACTGTTCTCTAGAGTTGCTACAAACCCTGAATTAATATGGATACTGAACTAGGGGAAAACAAGGTTATGTCCCTATGAGGCTCTGGTTACAACACTGACTGACTGACTGCTACATAATCTTTTATTGGAGTTTCTGTTTAAAGACGCCTTATTTAATGTGCATTATTGACTCATTAACATTGCACTCATGGCCACCAGTGCTATAACTTGGCCTGAAAGATGCTTATCTAATATGTGCATTTTCTCTTTAAGAGATATTAAGCCTTTTTGTGCTCAGCAACACTAGACAGAGCTTTATTATTTTGCTCAAGGATATTTCACATAGTGAAATGACCAAGAAAAAGCACAAAAATGTGAAAAATGTGGCACTGCATAGACCACAAAATGGACACTTGTTTATAGTACTGAAACGGGAAGGCAGAATGTTGCCTTGTCCAGCCTCAGCTGGGATGTGGCCATTGGATGACTCAGTTTTTTTGCTTCTCCGCAGGTGTCTGTGAACAGCCCTCAACAGCTCAGCGGGTATTGATTTTAGGGTTATGAATAACTTTTAGCAAGTAGGTAAATTCACAAACACAGACTCTATAAATAATAATGATTGACTGCATATTTATTTTGATAGGTGTCAGCACATGCTTAGGACTTGGCAGCCACAAGTAGAATCTTCAATTCTACTTTTAATATTCCAAGTAAAAAGAAAAAAATAGAACATGAGCTTTAATTATATATTTTCATTCCTCTACATAGTCAGAGAAAATATGACTCATCTAGCAACTCTTGTAGAGGCTGTGTTTTTGTGCAAAAGGTGCATATACCCCAGAAAATTGATGGAATAAGTTCCTAAAAAGTTAAAGCTCATAAGTTTATTGCCTTATGTGTTCTTTTCTAACTGCACAAAAAATTGTAGAAAAATTTAGAGTACTTTGACACATTAAAATCAATTTTACTCTGCATTCCCCAAAGTCCCAATTGCTTTTGAAATTTGAGTACATAAAAGCATTTATGAAACTACAGTAATTACTAACAGAGTATATAAAAATTTGCAGTTACTAAAGATTCTCCCTTCACACTCTCAGCTTCAAACGCAACAATTCAGATTACATTGATGGGATCAAAATTATAACCTTCTCATAAAAAGCAATTTAAACACATTAGTGATTTAAAAAAATGTAGTATTAGGTACCTTACTTCTGAGAAAGAATTGTATTTTTTAAACTTTGGCAACCATAATCTGTTAGCTGTTCTGGTGTCTCTATCTTTCCTTCCTTTTTATTATTCCTGAGCAGCCAAGGTTCACTAAATATAAAAGTTATTTACATATATATTTATAATTGTTATATCTTCTTCTTGGATTGTTCCTTTGATCATTATGTAGTGGCCTTCTTTGTCTCTTTTCACAGCCTTTGTTTTAAAGTCTATTTTATCGGATATGAGTATTGCCACTCCTGCTTTCTTTTGGTCTCTATTCGCGTGGTATATCTTTTTCCAGCCCTTCACTTTCAGTCTGTATGTGTCCCTTGTTTTGAGGTGGGTCTCTTGTAAGCAGCATATAGAGGGGTCTTGTTTTTGTATCCATTCGGCCAGTCTTTGTCTTTTGGTTGGGGCGTTCAACCCATTTACGTTTAAGGTAATTATTGATAAGTATGATCCCGTTGCCATTTACTTTATTGTTTTGGGTTCGGGTTTATACACCCTTTTCGTGTTTCCTGTCTAGAGGATATCCTTTAGAATTTGTTGGAGAGCTGGTTTGGTGGTGCTGAATTCGCTCAGCTTTTGCTTGTCTGTAAAGCTTTTGATTTCTCCTTCGTATTTGAATGAGATCCTTGCTGGGTACAGTAATCTGGGCTGTAGGTTATTGTCTTTCATCACTTTAAGTATGTCTTGCCATTCCCTCCTGGCCTGAAGAGTTTCTATTGACAGATCAGCTGTTATCCTTATGGGAATCCCCTTGTGTGTTATTTGTTGTTTTTCCCTTGCTGCTTTTAATATTTGTTCTTTGTGTTTGATCTTTGTTAATTTGATTAATATGTGTCTTGGGGTGTTTCGCCTTGGGTTTATCCTATTTGGGACTCTCTGTGTTTCTTGGACTTGGGTGATTATTTCCTTCCCCATTTTAGGGAAGTTTTCAACTATTATCTCCTCAAGGATTTTCTCATGGTCTTTCTTTCTGTCTTCTTCTTCTGGGACTCCTATAATTCGAATGTTGGAGCGTTTCATATTGTCCTGGAGGTCTCTGAGATTGTCCTCGTTTCTTTTAATTCGTTTTTCTTGTTTCCTCTCTGATTCATTTATTTCTACCATTCTATCTTCTATTTCACTAATCCTATCTTCTGCCTCCGTTATTCTACTATTTGTTGCCTCCAGAGAGTTTCTGATCTCATTTATTGTGTTATTCATTATATTTTGACTCTTTTTTATTTCTTCTAGGTCCTTGTTAAACCTTTCTTGCATCTTCTCAATCCTTGTCTCTAGGCTATTTATCTGTGTTTCCATTTTGATTTCAAGATTTTGAATCATTTTCACTATCAATATTCGGAATTCCTTCTCCAGTAGATTCCCTACTTCTTCCTCTTTTGTTTGGTTTGGTGGGCAACTTTCCTGTTCCTTTACCTGCTGAGTATTCCTCTGTCTCTTCATCTTGGTTATATTGCTGTGTTTGGGGTGGCCTTTTTATATTCTGATAATTTGTGGAGTTCTCTTTATTATGGAGCTTCCTCACTTTGGGTGGGGTTCTATCAGTGGCTTGTCAAGGTTTCCTGGTTAGGGAGGCTTGTGTTGGAGTTTTGGTGGGTGGAGCTGGGTTTCTTCTCTCTGGAGTGCAGTGGAGTGACCCGTAATGGGTTATGAGACATCAAAGGTTTTGGGATAATTTTGAGCTGCCTGTATATTGAGGCTCAGGGGAGTGTTCCTGTGTTGCTGGAGAATTTGGGTGGTATGTCTTGTTTTGGAACTTGTTGGCCCTTGGGTGGAGCTTGGTTTCAGTGTAGGTATGAAGGCATTTGATGAGCTCCTATTGCTTAATGTTCCCTGAATTCAAGAGTTCTCTAATGTTTTCAGGCTTTGGGTTTAAGCTTCCTGCTTCTGGTTTTCAGTTTTATTTTTACAGTAGCCTCTAGACTTCTCCATCTATACAGCACCGATGATAAAACATCTAGGTTAAAGATGAAAAGTTTCTCCACATTGAAGGACACTCAGAGAGGTTCACTGAGTTACAAGGAGAAGAGAAGATGGAGGGGGTAGTTAGAGGTAACTGGAATGAGATGCGGTGAGATCAAGAGAGGAGAGAGCAAGCTAGCCAGTAGTCACTTCCTTATGTGCGCTCTATAGTCTGGACCGCTCAGAGGTATTTACAGAGTTATACGGGGAAGAGGAGAGGGAGGAAGTAGACAGAGGTGACCAGGAGGATAAGAGAGAGGAATGAGTAGGAGAGAGACAAATCCTGCCAGTAACCAGTTCCTTAGGTGTTCTCTACCGTCTGGAACACACAGAGATTCACAGAGTTGGATAGAGAAGAGATGGGGGAGAAAAGAGACAGAGGCCACCTGGTGGAGAAAAAGGAGAGTCCAGAGGAGGAGAGAGTGGTCAAGCCAGTAATCTCGCTCTCAGGTAAACTTGGGTAGTGAAGTTTGGGTTTTTAAATGTACAAAATTGACAACAAAAACCTAAGAGCAAAGATTAAAAATCTGGAGTAGAGGTTGGATTTTCAAAGATACAATATTAAAGAAAAGCAGAAGGAAAAAGGAAGAAAGAAAAAAAAAGAATTATTAAAAAACAAACAAACAAAAAAAAACAAAACAAAACACCAACAACCATCCAAAGAGTATATATGGTGTTTGCCTTAAAAAAAAAAAAAAAAAAAGTCTTTTTTTTTTTTTTTAAATAGTAATACTAGGTTATAGAAATAAAAATTAGAGGAGAAATAGAAGACTTAACAATTAAAAAAAAGCTCGGAAAAAAAAGGAAAAAAAAAAAGCAAAAAGCAAAAAAAAAAGAATGATTTTAAAAATATTAAAAAATTAAAAATATATCTGGCTCTTCTCTGATGTTATGGGCCGTGTGGGCTCACTTCCAAGGTGGTTCCCTCTGTTTAACTTCTTCTGTTTGCTGGTTTTTAGGCTCACTAGTTCAGTCGCGCTGTGGGGAGGGGGGATGCTGCAAACAAATAGCACTGTCGTGTGTACACAGTATCTCTGCCCCGCTTGACCTGTCCTTTCTCGCGGCGCACAAACCGCTCCGGCTCTACGATGCTCAGCCGGGAACCGTCTGGGGCCGGCCCTAGGCTGCGTGCACTTCCCCGGTCCAAGCCGCTCAGGTTCGGTGCTCAGGCAGCCCTCAGAGGCACAAATGCGGCTGGGACTGCGCTTTGTGCCCTTCCCAGGTCCGAGTAGCTCAGGAGTTTGGCGAGCGCGATCGCCGCGGCTTGTCACCTTTTCCGCCGCTGCCGCTCAGCTCTCTGGGTGGACCGCTGGCGCACCCCGTGAGGCAGACTGTGACTGTCCAGCACCCCCAGAAGTCTTAGCAAAGGAGCCTGCTTGCAGTTAGGTAAGTAAAGTCTCTCCGGGTCTGCAATTGCCCCTTTCCAGTCCTTACGGCTCTGGCTGCCTGTCCCCGGCGGGGAATGGTCTGCAGCCGGCTTTTTCCGCTCCGTCCTTTGTTCTGTGCTCAGTCCTGGCGGTGTCTTATGTTCGAGCTTTTCGCGTGGTAGCTATCCCACAGTCTGGTTTGCTAGCCCAAGTTAGATCGTTCTGGTTGCGGGTGGGGCGTTCCTGCCCGATTCTTGCAAAGCTCTGCAGCCCGCGCCTCCCGCGCGTCCCTGCCCTGCCCCCACTTCCCAATGGCGGATGCAGGCGTCTGTGCTGCTTTTCCGCTGGGGGAGTTACTGGTGGGCTTGTAATCTGTTGGTTTTAATTATTTATCTATTTTTCCTTCCTATTATGTTGCCCTCTGTGTTTCCAAGGCTCGCCACAGACTCGGCAGGGAGAGTGTTTCCTGGTGTTTGGAAACCTCTCTTCTTAAAATTCCCTTCCCGGGACGGGCTTCCCTTCTCGGGACGGAGCTCCCTCCCCACCTCCTTTGTCTCCTTTTTCGTCTTTTATATTTTTTCCTACCTGTTTTTGAAGACAATGGTCTGCTTTTCTGGTTGCCTGATGTCCTCTGCCAGCCTACAGAAGTTGTTTTGTGGAGTTTGCTCGGCGTTGAAATGTTCTTTTGAGGAATTTGTGAGGGAGAACGTGATCTTCCCGTCCTATTCCTCCGCCATCTTTCCCTCTCAGCACCACAATATGTAAGACAAATGCTAACAAGTATGAAAGGGGAAATCAACAATAACACAATAATAGTGGGAGACTTTAATACCCCACTCACACCTATGGACAGATCAACTAAACAGAAAATTAACAAAGAAACGCAAACTTTAAATGATACATTAGATCAGTTAGACCTAATTGATATCTATAGGACATTTCACCCCAAAACAACGAATTTCACCTTTTTTTCAAGTGCTCATGGAACCTTCTCCAGGATAGATCACATCCTGGGCCATAAATCTAAACTTGATAAATTCAAGAAAGTCGAAATCATTCCAAGCATCTTTTCTGACCATAATGCATTAAGATTAGATCTCAATTACAGGAGGAAAACTATTAAAAATTCCAACATATGGAGGTTGAACAACACACTTCTGAATAACCAACAAATCACAGAAGAAATCAAAAAAGAAATCAAAATATGCATAGAAACTAATGAAAATGAAAACACAACAACCCAAAACCTGTGGGACACTATAAAAGCAGTGCTAAGAGGAAAGTTCATAGCAATACAGGCATACCTCAAGAAACAAGAAAAAAGTCAAATAAATAACCTAACTCTACAACTAAAGCAACTAGAAAAGGAAGAGTTGGAGAACCCCAGAGTGAGTAGAAGGAAAGAAATCTTAAAAATTAGGGCAGAAATAAATGCAAAAGAAACAAAAGAGACCATAGCAAAAATCAACAAAGCCAAAAGCTGGTTCTTTGAAAGGATAAATAAAATTGACAAACCATTAGCCAGACTCATCAAGAAGCAAAGAGAGAAAAATCAAATCAATAAAATTAGAAATGAAAATGGAGAGATCACAACAGACAACACAGAAATACAAAGGATCATAAGAGACTACTATCAGCAGTTGTATGCCAATAAAATGGACAACGTGGAAGAAATGGACAAATTCTTAGAAAAGTACAATTTTCCAAAACTGAACCAGGAAGAAATAGAAAATCTTAACAGACCCATCACAAGCACGGAAATTGATACTGTAATCAGAAATCTTCCAGCAAACAAAAGCCCAGGTCCAGATGGCTTCACAGCTGAATTCTACCAAAAATTTCGAGAAGAGCTAACACCTATCCTCCTCAAACTCTTCCAGAAAATTGCAGAGGAAGGTAAACTTCCAAACTCATTCTATGAGGCCACCATCACCCTAATACCAAAACCTGACAAAGATGTCACAAAAAAGGAAAACTACAGGCCAATATCTCTGATGAACATAGATGCAAAAATCCTCAACAAAATTCTAGCAATCAGAATCCAACAACACATTAAAAAGATCATACACCATGACCAAGTGGGCTTTATCCCAGGGATGCAAGGATTCTTCAATATCCGCAAATCAATCAATGTAATTCACCACATTAACAAATTGAAAAATAAAAACCATATGATTATCTCAATAGATGCAGAGAAGGCCTTTGACAAAATTCAACATCCATTTATGATAAAAACTCTCCAGAAAGCAGGAATAGAAGGAACATACCTCAACATAATAAAAGCTATCTATGACAAACACACAGCAAACATTATCCTCAATGGTGAAAAATTGAAAGCATTTCCCCTAAAGTCAGGAACAAGACAAGGGTGTCCACTTTCACCGCTACTATTCAACATAGTTCTGGAAGTTTTGGCCACAGCAATCAGAGCAGAAAAAGAAATAAAAGGAATCCAAATCGGAAAAGAAGAAGTAAAACTCTCACTGTTTGCAGATGACATGATCCTCTACATGGAAAACCCTAAAGACTCCACCAGAAATTTACTAGAGCTAATCAATGAATATAGTAAAGTTGCAGGATATAAAATCAACACACAGAAATCCCTTGCATTCCTATACACGAATAATGAGAAAGTAGAAAAAGAAATTAAGGAAACAATTCCATTCACCATTGCAACGAAAAGAATAAAATACTTAGGAATATATCTACCTAAAGAAACTAAAGACCTGTATATAGAAAACTATAAAACACTGATGAAAGAAATCAAAGAGGACACTAATAGATGGAGAAATATACCATGTTCATGGATTGGAAGAATCAATATAGTGAAAATGAGTATACTACCCAAAGCAATTTACAAATTCAATGCAATCCCTATCAAGCTACCAGCCACATTTTTCACAGAACTAGAACAAATAATTTCAAGATTTGTATGGAAATACAAAAAACCTCGAATAGCCAAAGCAATCTTGAGAAAGAAGAATGGAACTGGAGGAATCAACTTGCCTGACTTCAGGCTCTACTACAAAGCCACAGTCATCAAGACAGTATGGTACTGGCACAAAGACAGACATATAGATCAATGGAACAAAATAGAAAGCCCAGAGATAAATCCACACACATATGGACACCTTATCTTTGACAAAGGAGGCAAGAATATACAATGGAGTAAAGACAATCTGTTTAACAAGTGGTGCTGGGAAAACTGGTCAACCACTTGTAAAAGAATGAAACTAGATCACTTTCTAACACCGCACACAAAAATAAACTCAAAATGGATTAAAGATCTAAATGTAAGATCAGAAACTATAAAACTCCTAGAGGAGAACATAGGCAAAACACTCTCAGACATAAATCACAGCAGGATCCTCTATGATCCACCTCCCAGAATGCTGGAAATAAAAGCAAAAATAAACAAATGGGATCTAATTAAAATTAAAAGCTTCTGCACAACAAAGGAAAATATAAGCAAGGTGAAAAGACAGCCTTCTGAATGGGAGAAAATAATAGCAAATGAAGCAACTGACAAACAACTAATCTCAAAAATATACAAGCAACTTATGCAGCTCAATTCCAGAAAAATAAACGACCCAATCAAAAAATGGGCCAAAGAACTAAATAGACATTTCTCCAAAGAAGACATACGGATGGCTAACAAACACATGAAAAGATGCTCAACATCACTCATTATTAGAGAAATGCAAATCAAAACCACAATGAGGTACCACTTCACACCAGTCAGAATGGCTGCGATCCAAAAATCTGCAAGCAATAAATGCTGGAGAGGGTGTGGAGAAAAGGGAACCCTCCTACACTGTTGGTGGGAATGCAAACTAGTACAGCCACTATGGAGAACGGTGTGGAGATTCCTTAAAAAATTGCAAATAGAACTACCTTATGACCCAGCAATCCCACTGCTGGGCATACACACCGAGGAAACCAGAATTGAAAGAGACACATGTACCCCAATGTTCATTGCAGCACTGTTTATAATAGCCAGGACATGGAAACAACCTAGATGTCCATCAGCAGATGAATGGATAAGAAAGCTGTGGTACATATACACAATGGAGTATTACTCAGCCGTTAAAAAGAATTCATTTGAATCAGTTCTGATGAGATGGATGAAACTGGAGCCGATTATACAGAGTGAAGTAAGCCAGAAAGAAAAACACCAATACAGTATACTAACACATATATATGGAATTTAGGAAGATGGCAATGACGACCCTGTATGCAAGACAGGGAAAGAGACACAGATGTGTATAACGGACTTTTGGACTCAGAGGGAGAGGGAGAGGGTGGGATGATTTGGGAGAATGACATTCTAACATGTATACTATCATGTGAATTGAATCGCCAGTCTATGTCTGACGCAGGATGCAGCATGCTTGGGGCTGGTGCATGGGGATGACCCAGAAAGTTGTTATGGGGAGGGAGGTGGGAGGGGGGTTCATGTTTGGGAATGCATGTAAGAATTAAAGATTTTAAAATTTAAAAAATAAAAAACTAAAATTAAAAAAAATAAAAAAAATCAAAAAATAAAAATAAAAAGCAAAAAAAAAAAAAAGTTATTTACAGCAATAGGGAACCTTTGATTTTTTTAAAGAAACAGTATTTGTACGAGGTATTCATTAGGGTAAGCTGGAAGGAAGGGAGTCACCTTCTGTACATGGAAAGTGTCAGCATAAGAATAAGTAAGACTGCTGAGCACAAGACAATTGAATAGTGATCGTTTTTCAAGGGTTAGAAGTGAAACTCCTAAATTCTGCCATATGGACTGCTTTTAATTTGACTAAAGTTTTAAAAAGCTCAGAATTGTAGACACCCAACTTAGGGTCAGAATTCCTCTGTCAGGTGGAAGAGAGAGTGGGTAGACTGCTTATGTCTTTCCCTTGGAGGCCAGTAGCTCACCCTGAGGGTTTTGTCTAATGGACCTATAATCTCTTGCTTGTTCTTCTTTTTCTCCAAGGAGTGTATGTGTTTAATTGTGTGGTTCTAGGATTAAGAAAGCACTGTGTGACTAGATAATAGATCTGTATTAACTGAATGATACGGGAGCTTGATTTTACAAATGCGGCCTCTCTGGCACCGTGCTTGACCTAAATAAACTAAATGTAGCATCTGATATTCTTGTCTGCTCATGGTAAGAAATGGAAGCATTAAGTGTTTATTGATATTAATTGAAGTGGACACAATACCTGGATTGAAAAGCATATATATATGCTTGTATATATAAACATATATATTTGCTTGTTTACCACTATTTGGATTATTAGATACTAGAGTGTGAGAGAAAATGAAGGGCATTAATTACAGAAACAGATTAGATACTAATTGATTTGGGACTTTTGGCCTGATGAGAGACAGGATCATATAGTGGAGGCTCCTTTGATGATCCCATTTTATAGATGGAGATAGAAATAAATGTACAGAGAGACTATGTGACATGTCTATGAGAATTGAGCTTAATCAGAGACAGAAATTGATATGAAATTTACAAATCATAAACTCCTTTACCTTATTATTTACCTAGCTCTTTTGTTTCTAGTCCAGGAAGTAGCTTTTTGTGTGATTTTAAGGATTCTGGTTGGAGCTTGTTAAAACCAACTGGACCAAAAGCCCTAGGGGCTGTTAACAAATAGTAAAATACATGCTTTGGCTTGGTTAGTAATTGCTTAGAACATTAATCATGCTCCTCATTTGACTAAATTGTCTACCCTCTGCTTTATTTCAATTTCCACTCAGTTGTCAATAGAGAGAAAACATTTTGCAGTACAGTTTTTTTCCTACTTGTCTGACTTCTCTTAAGGCAGTCTGCTTTGTCTTCGAAAGATAAGTACAGAAATATACAATGATTTAAAGGAAGAGAGAAACTTCCTGATCAGATTCTATCCTTCCCTTTGTGACCGGGAAAGAGGGTAAACTCACGAAGGCAGGATTTGATATCCTAACAAGTACCAGAGTCACCAATGCAGTTGATATTGTAAGCAGTCCATTTACTCACACAGTAGGCACTTCTCCTGCTTTAGGACTCTCACATACACATGGCAAGAGCAGTCTAACTTCCTTAGATCAGATATGACCTACCTTTCCTGGTCATGCTCAGCATTGATTCATAGTTTCCTTTCTTTTCGTTTTTTTTTTTTTTTTTTTTTGCCGCATAGTTCCAGCTATCTAAAGGAAGATGAAATGAAGAGCAAGGAAAGGGAGGGACATAACATATTACTGAGTGCTTATGTGATAGATCATATGCTGAAATATTTTAAGTATATTACTTTTTTGATCCTCCTAAAACCCATGGAAGTAAATATTGTTCATATTTTTATGGTGAAATGTTAAAACTAAAAAATTTAATTATTTGCCAAAAATGATATGGTTAGTAAGGGGAGATAGTTGCTAAATCTTGGCTCAAAACCAAAGAAAACATGGCATAAAGAAGGCCTAGAAAAGAAGCAGAAGGTGTAACATAAAGATTCAAACCTGCCTGGGGTCCTTTTTAGAAAGTTCAGCCTTTTTTCTTAGAATGTTCTGTCTTGATTCTTTTGCAGAATCAGGTGTGTAGCACAGTGCTCTATATCCCTGTTCTTTTGACTAAATTCATTCCCTTCTCACAACAGTGGAATTTTTGTTCATTTAAAGGTCATGTTTTTAGAGCTATTGACCCAGAGTTGTCATCACATTCTTCCTACTTCAAATAGTCTGTGTAAGATAAACATATTCTCTATCATTTTACTGCTAACCAGATTGACTCTTCAAACAAAGGGAAAGAGATAACCAGACATACTATGTCACAATACACTTGCCTCTATGATGAAAATTCTCTTCCTGAAATGTACATGGATTGGAGTATCCTCAACTCTGGAGTAAAAGTAGTCCATAGGAGAAGGTGGGAGTCTAAAACCAGGAAAAAAAAAGAGTAAAGAAGGTTGAATACCATGGGTAAGGAGAAAAGGCATAAGGCAGCTGGGTCCAGGAGAAGGAAAAGGGGTGAAGAGAAGCACAAAAGCCCCCTATGGACATTTCCTAAGACGTGCTAGAAGAACAGGGGCCCAGCAGAGAGGGCTTCTCTAGGTGAGGAGCCACTTAACCCACCAAGGTTGGTCTTTCTGTTTCATGCTTCTCACAGTCAAGTTTCACGCTACAGGGCTCACCCTTTTGGTCTGTATGGTCAGCTGGGCAGGACCTCTCAGGGAGCCAGTCACTGAAGATATAGCGGGGCATATTATGCAAAAGTGAAGAGGATCATAATAGGTAGGATGAGTAGGCCACGACGGTCATGTGGGAAGCCTGGGGCTTCTTCTGGGTCTCCATCCAGCTTGGAGAACCCATCAACTGTATCAGTAAAGGCAGTTGCAGAATGGCCCAGGCAGTGATAGGTAGCTTTGGAAAGGACGAGACAGTAACACATTCTGAGAAGGTGCGCAGGTTTGTGTTCATTAAGCAGGGCTGTCGTCTCCCCAAGGGTCATCTCTTTCCTAGCCAGACAGGAGAAGAAAGAACATAGATGGACGGATCTGGGGAGTTTTCATGAGATAGTCCTCCAAGGCACACGTCACTCCTGCACACATTCCAGCGACAGCAGTTCATCCACGTGGCCACCTTGAATTGCAAGGGAGGCTGGGACATGTAGTCTAGCTGTGTACCTAGAAAGAAGAGGAAAGCTGGCATATGAAAGGCTCCTGGCATATCTGCCACACAAATAACAAAGTGAGGTCTAGAGATGACATGAGTGCCTGGCTAAAAGTTCAGTTCAGTTCAGTTCAGTTGCTTAGTTGGGTCTGACTCTTTGCGACCCCATGGACTGCAGCACACCAGGCCTCCCTGTCCATCACCAACTCCCGGAGTTTACTCAAACTCATGTTCACTGAGTCAGTGATGCCATCCAACCATCTCATCCTCTGTTGTCCCCTTTTCCTCCTGCCTTCAATCTTTCCCAGCATCAAGGTTTTTTCCAATGAGTCAGCTCTTTGCCTCAGGTGGCCAAAGTATTGGAGCTTCAGCTTTAGCATCAGTCCTTCCAATGAATATTCAAGACTGATCTTTAGGACAGACTGGTTTGATCTCCTTGCAGTCCAAGGGACTCTCAAGAATCTTCTGCAACACCACAGTTCAAAAGCATCAATTCTTCAGTGCTCAGCTTTCTTTATAGTCCAGCTCACATCCATACATGACTACGGGAAAAACCATAGCTTTGACAAGATGGACCTTTGTTGGCAAAGGAATGTCTCTGCTTTTTAATATGCTGTCTAGGTTTGTAATAGCTTTTCTTCTAAGGAGCAAGCGTATTTTACTCTCATGGCTGCAGTCACCATCTGCAGTGATTTTGGAGCCCAAGAAAATAAAATCTGTCACTATTTCCATTGTTTTTCCGTCTGTTTGCCATGAAGTGATGGGACCAGATGCCATGATCTTAGTTTTTTGAATGAGTTTTAAGCCAACTTTTTCTCTCTTCTTTCACTTTCATCAAGAGGCTCTTTAGTTCCTCTTTGCTTTCTGCCTAAGGGTGGTGTCATCTGCATATCTGAGGTTATTGATATCATAAAAGAATATGGAAATTGTATTCTGTTCAACTTGAAAATAAAGAGTGATTGAAGGACTTCCCTGGTGGGTCCAGGGGTTAAGACTCTGCCTTCCAATGTAGAGGGTGCAGGTTCAATCAATCCCTAATCAGGGAACTTAGATCCCACATGTCATGGGGTAAGGCTGGAAAGTAAAAATAAAGTAAAATGAACTGCAAGAGTGATTTATGCACCTCACTGAGAAAAATATAGTAGGAGGATATTTGAGAAGGGAGACTCAGTTTTATCAGATTTTTAAACTCTCTACACTTCTACGGACATATAGAACGGAACCACTGCATTTTACATCTGGAGGCACCGTTCACATCACAGTTTGTGTGAACGTTGTCCCATGAAGTTGTGTGGTGTGCAGTGTGAGCCGTATGGCTATGCATGGAGGTCATGCCTTAGAGTCTCTTTTGTATTATCTTAACAATAATGATAATGATGAAAGGATACTTCTTCTCTGATCCAGTAGATTTTAGCTTATTCTCAGTGAAGTATAAACAAATTAGGAAGGAAATCTCTAAAGGACTGCACCCCAGACACAGCAGGGAAAGCTGCTGGAAGGGCTGGTGGCTTGTAAAAATAACTGAGGGAGGCAAAGGAGATGTGTGGGCCTGGAAGGAGAAGAAACAATACTGCCTGTGCCAAAACAGCGACAGCTGTGGCATTCCAGGGGTTTTTGCGATGGCTGAGAGTACTCAAAACTAGGCTACTTCAATATCTTCAATTATGGGTGGCGGGAAGCCTTAATGATTAGCTGCCGGTCCTTCTTGACCAGATCAACAGATACACATTGTACACTATTATTTTTAGATCTATTCTCCCCCAACCCCTCTTCACAATTCTGACATTCCATATTGAGACACGGGTGAGAATAAATTCATTCACCTATAGTAGGCTAGATTGGTTTTTCCTACTCAGCTTTCAGCTTTGGTATGAGGATTAGGGAAGAAAAAAAAGCTTAAACAGATTTGCTTTGATATTTATGAAATGATGGCAGTGTAAATTCAAGATGTAAAATATCAACCTTAAATAAGCAACTTAAAATTTAACATAATGTAGAATTTTCCATTTGCAAAATGTCCAAGACTAGCAGACTCTGGTTTATGAAAATTTTGTTTGTCTTATTTTTCTTCTGTGGTTCAGACTAAGTCCCTGGTTATGGTTTAGTTTTTAAAAAGAGTTTGCTACTGGAATCTGTTCAATAATGTCAATTCTAATGGCTTCTCTTCCCTCATACAATGTTCCCACAAAGACTACTGAGGGAAACACGTTCAGAATGCAGGTGTAGGCTCACATTTCATGTGTAGTGGGGTCATATTATCGCAGGTCTTAGCTGTATTTCTTCATATGAAAGTTGTACCATATAAAGTCCTATTTATTTTGCTTGATGATACATGTAAGATGGACCTTTTGGTTACTGTAGATTTACAGTACCCAAAGTCTGTATTTCAGTTGCTTTCCCAGGGAAGATGATGCCTTTTTGTAGGACAGACCACATTTACTCTTTACTTGTATTTGCTGTTCTGTTACCAGGATGATGTGTGTGTGAGACAGTGGGGTTCATGTGAGTCTAGAATTCCTGGCATGACTCTCAGTATCATTCCGTTTGACAGGTGACCTCAATTCCCTTTGGCTCTATGAACTTTGGATTTCACCTAACTGCTATTCTAGCTCAGTGGTTCCTTCACTTCGAACTTAAGACGTCTGCAATACTTGGCTACACCTATTCTTGGATACACTATCCATCACTGTCTGTCTCATGGTTTTATATTATTCTATGTCACTTCTTTTTTCTATTCGTAGGCCCCCACCCTAGCCTGTGCTTAGATTTCTTTGTTAGAGTTTAAGATTTCATATATTGAGGAATTTATCAGGATATAATTTTAATGGCAGTTAGGGTCAGGGAACTAGCCCAATTCTTTCCCATCTAATCTATGTTTCTGAAAAGAAAAGTAACTGTGCTCTCCTTAACTGGAGCTTTCTTACTACTTGAAATAAGTGTAATAACAATGCAGCTACCACTGTGCATACCTCTGGCAACACACATGCATCCAACTCACTCTTGTTAGTTTTCTAGATGGGGAATAATACAAAACTTATTAGATGACCAGAAAATCATTAGAAATGACCATTTAGAAAATAAATCAGACTGGAACAGTGAGGCAACAGGGACTCAGGGAGCCAGGACAAGTGGAGGAGGAGTACCATAGTGTGGCCCCAAAGAAAGCAAAATAATGTCATAGACAAATAGGAATGTTTTCTCCTAGTTTGATGTTTCTTTCCTAAGAGAAGTTCAAAACAGTTTACGGGCATATATTAATAATTAGTTCTTTGCACATCCATGCTGTTTGAACATTTAAATTGAGGCAGATGGATAATGACTGATATGTTCAAAGCACTCAGCATGTCAGCCTTGTTCAATTTGTTGAGATTCCTCATTCACCATAGACCACACTGCTTCTATGTATAATTCATCTCAGCTTCATCTAAATTAGGAGCTGACATTTTTTGGTAGCACAAATCATAGCTTCTTGTCAATGAAAGAACTCCACTGTGGGAAACAGACTGCTAGGAGGCTCAGTGGGTTGTTAACTTTGTTGTTTTTGTACAGGTTTGAGAGAATCTAATAGTTTGCCACCCTTGTGTTGGCACATGGAAACATATGTTTATTGATGAGGTTGATTTTTCTTCAACCCAGGTATTTCCTGGGCAGGCAGGAAAGGAGATCATTTTGAGGCTTTTCTTTTAGGTGATTCAACATGAATTAGCAATAAAAAGGCATTAAAAATGCTTTTGGTTCAATACTTTTTCAGTAATGATCTTAGAATGGTAACAATGAACCTATTCAACAGAACCAGGCTGTTTTATTTTAAATTTTTAAACATATTTTTGGAATTTTAAAAATCTTTTCTCTCGGAAAGTTGTGTGACCCCTCTTCTCTTTTAATCTCTTCCTGTTTTGAGGGTGAATACGGATGATCAAAGGTTCAGTTCTGCTTCCTTCATATGCAGAAGTCATTGACTTCAAGACAATTTCAGATCCAGCTGAGACAGGCAGATATGAAGGCAGAACAAGATCCAGAGAGGACCAAGTGATATTGGAAGATGTATATGAACTTTGATTCCAAACATTAACCAAGGATTTCTCTTTATGCAACATAAAAAGCAAATGTATCTCATTTTGACATGGGTAGAAATTGCATAAGTCCTGAACCCTGAAAATTCTAGCTAGACATGGTCCAGATGCCATATAACTTTGGTGCATTATATTTTTTACTACATATAATCTCTAAACAAATTTGGCTGGTTTATTATTAACAATATTAATGATTTTTTCCCCACAAAAGAGCTTTTTATGTTATAGCCTGATAAATGCATATAGATGAATTTTATTTAAATTTAGGAGTCTTTATAGACCCTGCCTAATACTTATACTTGTTTTAATTTATTAAAAAATCATTTTAGTAAAATGGAACTAAAATAGTGACAGTTTAATCATGTTTGGTTTCTATAATAAGACACAGACTTTAGTCAGAATTCTTAATGAATGGGAGCTTTAAAATATCTTCCTGGAAAGAATCAAATCAACAAAACTGCTATTAAGAAGTAATATTTTAAAAACCAACTTACAAGACAAAAATCAAGATGCTTGTCTTGATCAGCACATGTCCAGTACTTGTCATCTGAATCCTCGACGTCTGTCATTCTCTCTAAAATCACTGATGTTGACAAACATAGCTCTGAAGGCCTGGAACACACAAAATCAAAAGAAAGATTAGATGATACTTATATTCTACTGACTAAAGCAATATGAATATTAATATAATTTTTAAAGACTTAAAATAAAAATTGTTGAAAAAAAGAGAGGGGTTTAGGCTAAGACTAACATAATCAGAGAATTCAAGCAGCTATCATCATCCATGACATAAATTCAGTTCAGTTCAGTCGCTCAGTCATGTCCGACTCTTTTCAACCCCATGGACTGCCAGGCCATGGGCCTGGCCTCCCTGTCCATCACCAACTTCTGGAGTTTACTCAAACTCATGTCCATTGAGTCAGTGATGCCATCCAACCATCTCATCCTCTGTTGTCCCCTTCTCCTCCTGCCTTCAATCTTTCCCAGCATCAGGGTCTTTTCAAATGAGTCAGCTCTTCGCATCAGGTGGCCAAAGTTTTGGAGTTTCAGCTTCAACATCAGTCCTTCCAATGAACATGCAGGACTGATCTCCTTTAGGATGGACTGATTGGATCTCCTTGCAGTCCAAGGGACTCTCGAGAGTCTTCTCCAACACCACAGTTCAAAAGCATCAATTCTTTGGCACTCAGCTTTCTTTATAGTCCAACTCTAACGTCCATACATGACTACTGGAAAAACCATAGCCTTGAGTAGACGGACTTTTGTTGGCAAAGTAATGTCTCTGCTTTTTAATATGCTGTCTAGGTTCATCATAACTTTCTTTCCAAGGAGTAAGCGTCTTTTAATTTCATGGATGCAGTCACCATCATCAGTGATTTTGGAATCCCCCAAAATAAAGTCAGCCACTGTTTCCCCATCTATTTCCCATGAAGTGATGGGGCCAGATGCCATGATCTTAGTTTTCTGAATGTTGACCTAAACAGAAGGACAAACTGGGGTACAGTATTTGCCAAAATTATTTTTTGACTCTAAGTTATTATAGTTATGACAAATCAATAAAATGGACTTGTCTATTTCTCACAGTATTATACAAGTGTTCCAAAATGGTACCAGCCAACAGCAATTAAAAAAAACAATTCACTTGGGGTCATCTGTTATGTTACTAATAGAGTGAAATTAACATTCAAAATCTACCTTTGTTAGAACCTTTTACCAGAGCCATTGGGAATGCCCTCATTCTAACATCTAAATATATATTTGGAGAAGGCAATGGCACTCCACTCCAGTACTCTTGCCTGGCAAATCCCATGGACAGAGGAGCCTGGTAGGTTGCAGTCAATGGGGTCGCTGGGAGTTGGACATGACCGAGCAACTTCACTTTCACTTTTCACTTTCATGCATTGGAGAAGGAAATAACCATATGTCAAAGAATCAAGGTCTAATGCTATATATTACTTATTACACTGGAAGTTTACTATTGCTTGAATTGAGAAGTCTGAGACTTGAATATAGTTGTTGGTGGTGCAGAAGTTGTTATTGAATTCACATCAAAATATAGTAAAAAATCTAATTACTCACAGATAAAGGTTAATGGCTCACATATTTTCTAGATGACTGATAAATATAATCCATCTAACCATCCACAATTTTATCCATCTATTCAGTATAAGAGTTTACTTTGTATATACTTTAATATTGATATGTACTTTCTAATAGCAAGAGGATTATAAGTGCTATGATAAACATTCAATGTTATTTTACCAAATTTGCTTTATGCTTACTTTGATGTGAAGAGCTGACTCATTGGAAATAAGACCCTGATGCTGGGAAAGATTGAAGACAGGAGGAGAAGGGGACGACAGAGGATGAGATGGTTGGATGGCATCACCGACTCAATGGACACGAGTTTGGGTAAACTCTGGGAGTTGGTGATGGACAGGGAGGCCTGGCACTGCAATATGCATATGCAAAAGCATCAGTTCTTCAGTGCTCAGCTTTATTTATGGTCCAACTCTCACATCCATATGTGACTGACTACTGGAAAGACCATAGCTTTGACTAGAGGAAACTTTGTTGGCAGAGTAATGTCTCTGCTTTTTAATATGCTGTCTAGGTTTGTCATAGCTTTTCTTCCAAGGAGCAAGCGTTTTAAAATTTCATGGCTGCAGTCACCATCTGCAGTGATTTTGGAGCCCAAGAAAATAAAATCTGCCACTGTTTCCACTGTTTCCCCATCTATTTGCCATGAAGTGATGGGACTGGATGTTGTGATCTTAGTTTTTTGAATGTTAAGTTTGAAGCCAACTTTTTCACTTTCTTTCACTTTCACTTTTCTGTGGTCTTAATTAAGCAAAATAATTTTGATAGTTTGGTAGATACAGAGGAAATTCTCCATAAATTGACTGTTTCCACAATTTTATTAAGCACTCCATGGAGAAAGAGATGAGAGGGTGTGTAGGCAGAGAGATGAGTATCAATTACATCTCAAAATGCCTAACGAAGCAGCATTTTAGCCAGATAATAGTTGATGATTCTCTTTCCCAAGATGTTTTACATTGCTAAAATATGACTAAGTTGTTAACATTGATTTTAAATTACACAGGACAATACGATACATTAATATCAAAGGGAAAGTGCTGGTAATTATTTTTGTGGGTCTTCTTTACACTCATAATTAAAGATTTATGAGTTGTAATTAAAGTAAAATATAAAATTGTTTACTGGTAGGTCAAGTTGTCATTGCCTTTTGTATTTTACCACAAAAAGTATATTGATCATTTCATAAAACATTTAAAAGTTGAAAGCTTCAAATAATTTTTATTTTGCCAGCCTGAGCAAATATGATATCAACCTTGGAGCTATAATCATAGTTTTAAGTTAAACAGGCAAATCAAATTAATACATATGTGTATAAATGCATTTTGTGTATAAAACAATCTAATCTGTTTACTAAGCACAAGTCAGTCTGAATTTTTTTTATATTGACAAAGGATTTTCAGGTGGCTGTGGATCCAAGATCAATAAAATTTTGTTTTGTTATGATGCTTTTCTCTTTGCTATTTGTCTATGAGGTGCAGCTACCATCAAAATGGGAAGATTCACATGTAAATCTTGAAAATAACGCATACAAAATCAATACGAAACCAAGCATATCATGCAGTGGAAAAAATAATGGGTTCATTTACACTTGGTACTAAATGATTATTGTGATGGTAAAACTTGCCCTCAGTTTCTCCATTTGTAAAATAAGGAGTTTATAATATTCTATGTCTCTTTGATAAATGTTATTCTGCAAATATGGCATAAAGTCAGATATATAATTGTAGGATTACAAGGTTTACCTAAACTTCTTTTATTTGGTCTTAACCCATAAATGATGAATATTAAACTTTTGTCCAGAATTTTCTACATATGCTTTTATAGCAGTGTAAGCAACATAGATCATCTTATTAGACTTGGAAATACAAACATTTCTTGAAAGGACTGGATGTGCATATAGCAAGTATTCTGTAAGAAAAAATTATATCTGACATTCCGTAATTTTGTCTGAATGCTTGGTGGACATTGTATTCAATAAAATCATGATTAAGCAACAGCTGCATAAAAGCAGAGGGAAGAATTTTGTCATTTATGATTATTCCTGGTGCTACTCATCTCAATTGTTTTTTCAAATAAACAGGCATCCGTAGAATGGATGTATCTAAGACCTTATCTATCAGAAGTTCTCAAAGATTCAGTGAAGTGCTAATTTTTATTTCCATGAAGATTTGAAATCTTTTGTTAGAGGAATAAGAAGGGAGGCAGGTAGGAAATTCTTGACTAGAATGGTGTACAAGGTATCCTTGTGGGTTATCTCTCTGTCTACCGGTAAATGACACTGGAGGTCAGCCAAATAAGTTTTCAATATCTACCAGCAGAGTGCGATTACTTGTTGGAAACTCTTGTCCCATGCAATGGCTGTGCCATATTTTTGGCAATAATACTTTATTTCTAATGTGATATTTATGAGGACTTTGTTGAACACATTTTGTTAAATACATATTAAAAAAATACAAACCTGGAGGACTCACCTTTTCTTCCTCCCTCCCTCCCTCCCTTCTTCCTTCCTTTCTTCTACTATTATTTGTTGAGACCCTGTCATGTCCAAGAAACACTGAGTTACAAAGCATTCAGAAAGATCTAGGAGACACAGTTCTTGTCTTAAAAGGGGTATGGGTATGCAAATACCTCTGGCATAAAGCAGGCCATTCATTTCCACTAAATTAGTGCAACGCACCATAAGGATTCAAAAGCTAGCCTCTAACCATTAGAGGGATCCTTTCTAACTGTAGTCAGCATGAATTAGTTCTCCAAGGAGTCCTTATTCCCTTTAGTGGACCAAGGCATTTAGAAAACAAGATCTGATCCGGGATGCGGCTGCTTATTCCTGGCACCCTTCAGTGGCAAGAGTTAGGGGAATGTATGTATGAATATAAATAGATATTCTATATGTATATATACATGCTAATTAACATAGTTTCATCTCTATTTTTAAATCTAGGTATGTAAGTATACATCAGTTTATACCAATACCTCTAATTCCAATTCAAACTATAGGCTTCATTCTAGATTTCTCACTTTTCTTGTAACTTCTTTCCCTAACACTGAGGAACCTGGCTCCCATTATCTGTTAATATTATTAGATTGGTTCCCCCTACTTGTAACATTTCTCCCTTTGAGAGTCCTGGCCCTCCCACTCGCAGAGGTTTTCTTCATCTTTCTTCACCATGCCCTGACATCTTGTACCAGCTACCCTATCCCATGATGTTCTACTCACCCTGGTCAGACCACAATACCCTGTATCACCTAGTCAGCTGCCCATGTGGGTTGCTCAGTAAATATATGATTGACTACCGTATCTCCATAGTACAATGTTAGGGGTTTTCACAGAGCAGCGTGTTGTCACAGGAACAAAAATGTTAACAACATTAGGCTTTAACTCTATGTTAAAATTGCATTATGTTAGTGTGAAACTCAAGTCCAGTTATTTCATTTCAGATAGTAGAGATGAAGTCTGCAAATATATTTCGGATGATGAGGTTTGAAAAGGCTCAAAATCAAAGAAGAAGGAAAAGGATTTTTCTGTTGACATTTTAAACTAATTCATTTAATAATTTAATTCTCCCTTTATTTTAAAAGAAAAATAGATGCAGTGTTTGAAGATATAGTGTAGAAGCATGCAAAGGACACAGAGAGAAGACACTGAAGAAAATCTATGGTATTTCCTGGCTATAACTCCATATACAAGTAGGAAGGGGAAATAAATGAGAAACATTTTCATCTTAATTAATCTTATAGAGTTTCAGTTCAGTTCAGTTCAGTCGCTCAGTCGTGTCCGACTCTTTGTGACCCCATGAATCACAGCACGCCAGGCCTCCCTGTCCATCACCATCTCCCGGAGTTCACTCAGATTCATGTCCATTGAGTCAGTGATGCCATCCAGCCATCTCATCCTCTGTCATCCCCTTCTCCTCCTGCCCCCAATCCCTCCCAGCATCAGAGTCTTTTCCAATGAGTCAGCTCTTCACATGAGGTGGCCAAAGTACTGGAGTTTCAGCTTCAGCATCATTCCCTCCAAAGAAATCCCAGGGTTTATCTCCTTTAGAATGGACTGGTTGGATCTCCTTGCAGTCCAAGGGACTCTTAAGAGTCTTCTCCAACACCACAGTTCAAACGCATCAATTCTTCAGCACTCAGTCTTCTTCACAGTCCAACTCTCACATCCATACATGACCACTGGGAAAACCATAGCCTTGACTAGATGGATCTTTGTTGGCAAAGTAATGTCTCTGCCTTTGAATATGCTATCTAGGTTGGTCATAACTTTTCTTCCAAGGAGTAAGTGTCTTTTAATTTCATGGCTGCAGTCACCATCTGCAGTGATTTTGGAGCCCCAAAAAAATAAAGTCTGACACTGTTTCCTCTGTTTCCCCATCTATTTCCTATGAAGTGATGGGACTGGATGCCATGATCTTTGTTTTCTGAATGTTGAGCTTTAAGCCAACTTTTTCACTCTCCTCTTTCACTTTCATCAAGAGGCTTTTTAGTTCCTCTTCACCTTCTGCCATAAGGGTGGTGTCATCTGCATATCTGAGGTTATTGATATTTCTCTTATAGAGTTTAAGTATGGGCAACAATGCTCTGCTACAAAAAAGATAGGAAATTAAAGTGTATGAAAGATTTTTATATGGCATATTTATTTAACTAAATTATAACTTGGAAGATAAGACCTAACTTAGGTTGCAATCACATACTAATAGCAATTAACCAGCACCTATAAACCAGAGTAAGATTGGGCAGTTTATGTTATTAGTGGAATACCAATGACTTGGTGATGGTCAATAGATTCGTGACAACTCATGTGGGTAAGGGATTCTAGATTTGCAGTTCTTTCATGGGTGTGCCCATTTTGCCTTGTTCCTTTCTCTGATAGACTTAGTTTACATGGAGCATAATTATTAGTAACATCCTTTTTGATTTTGGAGTGTTCCAGCTTGAATGATTAGTTATATGGTCATCCTAACTTCAGACAGATTTGGAGAGTTCATCAAAGTCGAAGAATCTCAACTCTTATTTGTCATTCTGACCTGAAGGAAAGAAGGTAATTTTAAATAAATTCAAAGCCATATAGGGCTAGCTCCTCTCTGGACTACATATGAATGCAAAGTGGCATTTTATACCAGCTGTAACCTCTGGGTGGTCTTCAAAGTAAACCCCATTTAGAGTGTATTTCAGTGATGCAAGGGAAATTTCACAAACTGCTGAAATGAGGCTGGGAGGTCTGCATCTGAAAGAGGGGGTTTCAATCACTATTTTATGGACAGCAGGAGAAAAGCTTTTCTATAGCTGTCACCTGAAACTTCAGCCACTAGTTACTCATCAATATACTTTGTTCATTGCATTCTACTACTTCCTCAGAATATCTAGATGAATTCTGAACACCGTGTTATTCAAGGTGGTGTCATGGGTTAACAATGTAATTTAGAACTCCTTCTCCACAGTGTTCAATGTTGACAAAATATGCTGTCAATGCTGCCTTTTGTGAAATGAAGGGAAAATAAGCTTTAACAGGATTTCATACTTCAGTTGTGTGATTCAATACTAATACGGTATGTTCAGGTGTAAAATTATTAGTAATAGAATACTTTCACATTGAGTATTAAGATAGGAATGGGATTTATGTCTGTCAAGATTAATTGAAAAATTCAAGACTTGATTGTGAAATAAAAAGTTTTAAGGACCACCTTGTTTGCTCAAATTCACCAAGAGAAAAAATCCAGTGTTTATGAACACAGATGCCACACACATACAACACTTGATCATAAAGACACTGAGAAATCTTTAATCCATCTTGGATGAGGTTATGGAAAACATGAGGCTGTGTCAAGATACAGAGAATAAAAATTAGTACAAAAGATGAGAGAAAGAAAAATATAGCCAGGAAGAAACAAAATATTGGGGCTACGAGTCTCTAAAGATGAAATAAAAAAGAAGGAAGCCACCAAGAAATCCCAAGGCCACTCCTCCAATAAAATGGTAATACAAAATTTACATTTTCCGATTTACAGAGAACTAACTTCTCAAGACAGAGTTTTGGAAACAGGCTTTAGGCTCCCACCTCCATTTTGATCATTCCTCTGGGATTTAGAAAAGTAGGCGATGTCATCAAGGGTTACATGATACCAGCTTTGCCTACTACCTAAAACTTGTCAGTTCTTTCAGCAAGTTGGAGTTTTAGAGACAAACAGGATGACTGGTTTGGGTATTGCTTGACTCTGTTTCTATTTTTTTGATCCTAAACAAGTCATTTTGCTAAATACTAAACATAACTCTTAAACTAGACACTTGTTTACGTCTTGGCAAACCACAAATAAGAGCTGGTAATACCCTCATTAAACACATCATGCCTTCTTGTCCCATGTGTTTGGACTCTGGCAGTGAATTACTCTCAGAAGTTATCCTGTAAGATGGGAGTGTCTTTGTTTACATCCCCTGTTCACGGAGTTAAGAATCACAGGATTTTAGAGGAGAGGATTGCTAGAATACCCCTAGTCCAGAACTCTTTGCCCACACTGTATTCATTCCATGGCTTCAAGGATCCACAATCTCCCATGGTTTGAGAAAACATGGAAGCCCTATTAACTTGGCTTGTGAGACAGACTGAAGGGTAGTGGAATATGCTACCTCCAAATCTGCCTCTTTGCCATATTAATTCTTTTGAGCCAAAGGCGGATGTAGGAAACCATCCCAAAACACAAGTTTCCCTTTTATAAAGGACATTTCCATTTGTAAATGTATCTCCCCCTCCTATACCAAGAGGACTCTTAGGAACTCTTATCAATGGAGAACACACTAATTTAAATTTGTAGAACAAAACTTTGTTAAACAATCCTTGCTACCATACTTTTTCTAGGTTCCTTCCCTTAGCTTGCTTTCCCTGTCCAAAAGCTTAAACCTTTTTTCCTTTGTTCAGCTGGAGATAGACTACAAACCCAAGTTCTAACTGGCCCTTTGATTTACTCATCACTGGGTGCCTTTGTAATTTGTAAATCATACTTGGATGCACCAATTGATAAACTTGCTTGTTTTTCTCTATCTTTTGCCAACCTAATTTATAGGATCTTGACTGGAGAACCTTAGAGGGTAGAGGAAACAATATTTTTCCTTTTCTACAAGGTTACTATTATTTACTTCTCCATACATACCTAGCAAAGTATCAGCAAAAGCTAATGATATCTTCTCACACAAAGAACAAATTATTTTGTTTGACAGCAAAATCAAGCTGTTTGCTACCTAATAGTTATTCTGGCAGCTCTGTGAAGATTATAGCCCTGGTACTAGTATAGGTAAGAGGTGATATATAGATATGGTAATATTATTTTTTAATTGAAGTATAGTGAGTTATAATATTACATTAATTTCAGGTATAACACAGTGGAAATAATATTAAATAACTCCATTTCCCTTCAAATACTGATAGGCTTAAAAACACCCTATTTTGAATGATTAAAGTATGTAATTATAAGCCCAAACTGGTATATCAAAGAAAGGACAGAAAAACTAAGTAATTTCAGCATATTTTTTTCTTTGATTAAATCTACACACCAAAGTAACAATATTTGTATACAAATATATGTCCTGTTTGTTTACTCTCTTAATGCTTAATAATCACTGGGGACTATCAGACCAAGAAGTGTAGGAAGATAAAATGAAACAACAAATTTGATCATTGATGCCTTCCTTCTTTCTCTCCCCATCCTTTAACCACTATTCTTAAAATGTTAAGAAAATTAGAGATACCAAGGGAACATTTCATGCAAAGATGGGCACAATAAAGGACAGAAATGGTATGGACCTAACAGAAGCAGAAGTTATTAAGAGGTGGCAAGAATACACAGAAGAACTATACAAAAAAGATCTTCATGACTCAGATAACCATGATGGTGTGATCACTCACCTAGAGCCAGACATTCTGGAGTGCAAAGTCAATGGGCCTTCAGTTCAGTTCAGTTCAGTCGCTCAGTCATGTCCGACTCTTTGTAACCCCATGGAATGCAGCATGCCAGGCCTCCCTGTCCATCACCAACTCCCAGAGTTTTCCCAAACTCATGTCCATGAGTCGGTGATGCCATCCAACCATCTCATCCTCTGTCATCCCCTTCTCCTCCTGCCCTCAATCTTTCCCAGCATCAGGGCCTTTTCAAATGAGTCAGCTCTTCGCATGAGGTGTCCAAAGTACTGGAGTTTCAGCTTCAGCATCAGTCCTTCCAATGAACACCCAGGACTGATCTCCTTTAGGATAGACTGGTTGGATCTCCTTGCAGTCCAACACCACAGTTCAAAAGCATCAATTCTTCAGCACTTAGCTTTCTTTATAGTCCAACCTTTACATTCATACATGACTACTCGATAAACCATAGCCTTGACTAGATGGATCTTTGTTGGCAAAGTAATGTCTCTGCTTTTTAATATGCTGTCTAGGTTAGCCATAACTTTTCTTCCAAGGAGTAAGCGTCTTTTAATTTCTTGGCTGCAGTCACCATCTGCAGTGATTTTGGAGCCCAAAAAAGTAAAGTTAGCCACTATTTCCACTGTTTCCCCATCTATTTGCCATGAAGTGATGGGACCAGATGCCACGATCTTCGTTTTCTGACTGTTGAGCTTTAAGCCAACTTTTTCACTCTCCTCTTTCACTTTCATCAAGAGGCTTTTTAGTTCCTCTTCACTTTCTGCCATAAGGGTGATGTCATCTGCATATCTGAGGTTATTGATATTTCTCCTGGCAATCTTGATTCCAGCTTGTGCTTCTTCCAGCCCAGCATTTCTCATGATGTACTCTGCATATAAGTTAAATAAGCAGGGTGACAATATACAGCCTTGACGTACTCCTTTTCCTATTTGGAACCAGTCTGTTGTTCCATGTCCAGTCCTAACTGTTGCTTCCTGACTTGCAGACAGGTTTCTCAAGAGGCAGGTCAGGTGGTCTGGTATTCCCATCTCTTTCAGAATTTTCCACAGTTTATTGTGATCCACACAGTCAAAGGCTTTGGCATAGTCAATAAAGTAGAAATAGATGTTTTTCTGGAATTCTCTTGCTTTTTTGATGATCCAGCAGATGTTGGCAATTTGACCTCTGGTTCCTCTGCCTTTTCTAAAACCAGCTTGAACATCTAGAAGTTCACAGTTCACGTATTGCTGAAGCCTGGCTTGGAGGATTTTGAGCATTACTTTACTAGCATGTAAGATGACCTAAATCAAATCTGCCACTTCAGTCGGGTCCAACTCTGTGTGACCCTATGGACTGTAGCCTGCCTCCTCTGTCCATGGGGATTCTCCAGGCTAGAATACTGGAGTGGGTTGTCATGCCCTCTTCCAGGGGATCTTCCTGACCCAGGGATGGAAACCACGGCATCTCCCTGTGTCTTCTGCATCACAGACAGATTCTTTAACACTGAACCACCTGGGAAACCTTAGCTGTGGCTAATCTTGGGTTAACACTGATTGGCAGTGAAAATGTTGGCTTTCTCTTGAAGCATATGTGTGAGTTCTTTAGGGAAGTCTGTGGTCTTGCTTCGATTTCCCCTAATACTTGTAAAAGAGTTATTTAAAAATCTTCAGTCACAGGAAAAATAATTTCAACATACATGAAAAAGGTTGCTTTCCCTTATTTTTAAACAATTCTTATCATTTGATTGAAAAAAGTATCTAAATAAAACCTTTAAAAATGGTCAAAGAACTTAAAAAATTCAAAAAGAAGAAATACAAATGCTTACAAACATTTGGAAATATGTGAGACGCTTACTCCTTGGAAGAAAAGTTATGACCAACCTAGATAGCATATTCAAAAGCAGAGACATTACTTTGCCGACTAAGGTCCATCTAGTCAAGGCTATAGTTTTTCCAGTGGTCATGTATGGATGTGAGAGTTGGACTGTGAAGAAAGCTGAACACCAAAGAATTGATGCTTTTGAACTGTGGTGTTGGAGAAGTCTCTTGGAAGTCCCTTGGACTGCAAGGAGATCCAACCAGTCCATTCTGAAGGAGATCAGCCCTGGGATTTCTTTGGAAGGAATGATGCTGAAGCTGAAACTCCAGTACTTTGGCCACCTCATGTGAAGAGCTGACTCATTGGAAAAGACTCTGCTGCTGGGAGGGATTGGGGGCAGGAGGAGAAGGGGATGACAGAGGATGAGATGGCTGGATGGCATCACTGACTCGATAGACGTGAGTCTGAGTGAACTCCAGGAGTTGGTGATGGACAGGGAGGCCTGGCGTGCTGTGATTCATGGGTTCGCAAAGAGTCGGACACGACTGAGCGACTGAACTGAACTGAACTAAAACATATAATAGTGCTGAAAAAAATGTTTTTGTTTGGCCTATCAGATTGACAGAAGTTTAAAACACTTGTGGATAAAATATTTTTGAAATGACTATTCTCACACTCTGCTTGATGGTTCAATGTTTCTGAGGATAAACTGGCAACTGCATTCAAAGGCCCAATGAATATGTACAGCATTTGACTGAGAAATTCAAATCCTGTAAATTTATCCCCTTCTAAAATAGTCAGAAATATGTGAAAACATTTATAAACATGAATATTAATTATGACATTTTTAATAGTAAAAATTTGCAAAAAACTAATGATGGAAGATTTGTCAAATAAACTATAGAGTATACAATGGAATATTATGAAACTGTAAAAGTGGTAATTGACATTTACTAAACACTTGTTATTGCCAGGCATTCTTGAAAATTTTTAATATACGTAGAGTGATTTAATTCTCGCAACCATCCTACAAGGTAGGTACTATTATGAAAATCATTCTATGAAAGAGGAGAATGAGTGTTAAGAAGTTTAATTATCTGGCACAAGATTGCACCACTCGGTCAATAAGACAGGTGTTCATATCTAAATAGTCCAATTTCAGAGCTTAAATACTGTGAAGTACAACGTCTTCAATGTAAATAATAAAGTAATTGTCTACCTGTTGACACAGATACACATATATTTAAGATATAAAGCTGAGTAATAAAAAGACAGTACAGCATGTGTGAAATGAAACAAGCTGTGAAGTGTATACATACAAAATGGATGTGTAAATACACATAGAGGTGATGATGATCTAGTCGCTAACTGGTATCCTACTCTCGTGACCCTATGGACTGTAGCCTGCCAGGCTCCTCTGTCCCTGGGACTCTCCACGCTGAATCCTGGAGTAGGTTGCCATTTCCTTTTCCAACATAAACATATATGCATGTATATATGCACATATATTGACAAAAAAATATTCTTGAGTGTGTTGGAGTTCTATAGCTCAGAATGTTAATCAGGGGTTATCTCCGGCTCATAGAGAACCGATTTGGGGTGATTAGTTTTTCTTATATTTCTCTACACATATGCAATTTTGGGGCTCATTTTCATGAACATGAAATACTTGAGCAATAAAATAACGCAACACAAACCAATGGGTTCTCTGGTCATCTCTGCGTGAAATGTGGAAGGTGCTTCTCTTTCTTCCTGTCTGGTACGGCCCTGGCAGCAGTGGCCCTCTTGCTGTAATGGGAGCTGAGGTCTTGCAGGAATTGAGTAGAAGCTGGAGGAAGAGACCTGGGCCAATGGTGAGCCATGCATGCCCCCAGGGTCCTACTATGAATACACAGTTGCCCTAAGTAATTTCATCAGGCTTCTGCTTTCCTGAAAATAAACAAATAATAAACTGTAGAACCAGTACTTTCCCTCCCCCCTTTTTTTTAATTGAGCAAAAATGAACCCTTCCTATGCCTGTTGATAAGTTGTTTTAGGTGCAGATATAAATGATGATAAAAATACAACAATCTGTAATATCAGTTAAAAATTACAGATTTACCAATTATATATGCCATATAAACTAATTTAAGTTAGACTTATACTCTTGAGACATTTTTTAGGGAAAGAAAACATCAGGAAGTCAGTATCTTGTAACAGTGTTTCAACTATTTGTTAGATGGATTTTAATGTTATGATGCAATGGTTCAGGCTTAAGAGTTTTCTTGATGATTATACAGTGAGTAAAAAAATCTATGAATCTGCCTGTAATGCGGGAGACCTGGGTTTGATCCTTGGGTTGGGAAGATCCCCTGGAGAAGGGAAAGGCTACCCACTCCAGTATTCTGGCCTGGAGAATTCCATGGACAGTATAATCAATCCATGGGGTCACAAAGAGTTGGACATGAGTGAACAACTTTCACTCAAAAAAATCTATTGTCCCAAGTCATCTTACAAGGGGCAAACTTTCCATTAAGCATATTGAGAATCCTCTTAAATGTCGCAATGGTGACTAATTTGCTGTTATTGCTGTTTGGTCTCTAAGTTGTGTCCAACTCTTTTGTGACTCTGTGGACTGTAACCTGCCAGTGTCCTCTGTCTATGGAATTTTCCAGGCAAGAATACTGGAGTAGGTTGCCATTTCCTGCTCCAGGAGATCTTTCCAATCCAGGGATCGAACTCACGTCTCCTGCATTACAGGCAGATTCTTTACCACCGAGCTATCTGGGAAGCCTGATGGCTAATTTACTCTCAAAATAATGACTAATTTAAGAGAGACTGTAAGAGCTGGCACTCTGTCAGTAAAGGATCTTAGTCAGTGCTGTGTCATCACTAACGGCATTCAGATTGGTCCATTACTGATGCTGGAGTGCTGGCCTCCCTGCAGTGGTCTTTTCAATTGCCCACTTCTCCTATAATCAAAAGGCATTACACAAATTTCTCTAACCACAACTGTGCTTAGAAACAGTAAAGGTGCTCTAATTTAAAGGTATGCACTCATTTGAGTTGAAGAAACTGCAATTGTAAGTTATTTTGAACTTATTTGGCACCTCGGTAGGTCTTAACTGCAGTTTGCTCTTTTATTTTTCCATTTTCAAAATAATAGGAGTGAAGACAATGCCACTCAAGCCACGGAAATAAAAGGAAACGTCTCTATCATGTCCTGCAAAGACCTCTTGTTCAGGGAAGTAAGGAATCTTCTCGCCTCGGGAGCAAATAATTGATGCCCACAGGGGGCTACAAAACAAGAGGAGGGAAAGTGTATTCAATGAGAATGGACTCAAGGGTCTTGAATTTTCACTCGCTAGTGTGCAGTCCACATTTCTTTCATTCAGGGGCTCCTTTTAACATTCTTCCCCTTCCTTGCTGAGTTTACAGCATCCCCACTCCTGTACAAACCCTCCAGTGAGCAACTGTTCAGTTTTATCAGCCTGTGAGGCCCCAAGATGTGAGCAAACAACACTGAGGGAAGATGTTTCATGCCTTCCAGTTTCTAAGCCTCTGTTTTTATACAAAGCCAACGCATTGTGTATGCCTCATGCTTTTTCATGAACAATGCAAGTACCCTGGCACCACCATATCAGAATTTCCCAAAATCCTCGTCTAGAGAAACAGTTATCTGTTATCACCGGAACAAGAGTAAATTTATTTTTGTTGCCGAAAAGGGAAAAAAAAAAAAACTCAACCATTCAACGTAAAGGATTAACAGATATTAAAATAATATTTGTGTAAGGTTAAGCCTTACACAAGACTGGCAAACAGTGAGCTCTCTTGAACATTAGTAATCTAGAGATAATACCTGTTATACTTCAAAGGATTTAAAGGGGGCCTCTCAGTAGCATGTGAACTAATATGGATGATTCAGAATTCATCTTAAGAGTCCCAATTTTTAGCTGAATAATCAGAGACCAATGTTCAGTCACTGTCCATTTTTATAGCAATTTGAAAATCGGTAACCCCAAAACTTCCTTTAAAGGCAAACTTCCACTTAAGTTGCTCAGCTGGAATAAGGAGCACGTCATATTTAATTTCATAAAGTTGGTCATCCAAAATAAAGAACTCTTTGATGAAATTACTGGAAGGCATAAGGGTGAAGTTCATTATATAACCATTACAAATCACACACTGCATTATGCCTTATTTCAAGGTATCTGTCAAACAATATTCAAGATACTAATGCACAGAACTGGCAAAAATAATCAGTAAAAAATGGGTAGGAAGAGACTTAGAGGAAAGGTAGGATCTTAGCTTGAGATCCTGCTAAGTCCAGCTGCTGCTAAGTCACTTCATTCGTGTTCAACTCTGTGCAGCCCCATAGACGGCAGCCCACCAGGCTCCCCCGTCCCTAGGATTCTCCAGCCAAGAACACTGGAGTGGGTTGCCATTTCCTTCACCAATGCATGAAAGTGAAAAGTGAACGTGAAGTCGCTCAGTCGTGTCCGACTCTTAGCAACCTCATGGACTGCAGCTCACCAGGCTCCTCCATCCATGGGATTTTCCAGGCAAGAGTACTGGAGTGGCGTGCCATTGCTTGAGTCATTAGTCATTAGAAAACTCTTGAGTTAGAGACCAGGGCTTGTTTATTTGGGGAGGTGATCCAGGGAAATAAGAGTGTAGTACAGGGGAGGATGAAACAGGGAAAAACAGAAAGCCAGTTCAGAATGGTGTGTTCTTTACAAATAATAGTATAAATATTATTTTATATTTATGTTAATATAATAATTATTTAAATATAATATATATTTTATATGATAATAGCATAAATAATTATTCTTGATAAATGCTGCTTGGCTTGACCTTCTGGGAATCTTCCAAGGAGCTATATGAATTGTTTCACAGCCTTTCCCCCTTACTCTTCTGTGTCTCTCTCCACCAGGTACAGAAAATAGCAGATATTATCGACAAGCTAGGTTTCTTCCTTCATTGAAAAAGCGTTGTCCTATGGGGTGTTGATTCCTTTGTATACATATATGATGGCCAGTGGTCCCACGTGACAGGTTCCATATCACAGAGCTAGAGAAGATTCCACAAGACTGTCAGTCATCTGTAAATCCTTGCATGCTGGTGCTGGTGGGGAGACCCTGCACACAGGGAACTTACACCCATATGTGGATTAGATGTTATTTCTGTTAAAGATAAGTCTCTGTCTTCTTCAGGACAGAAAGGTCCAAGGAAACAAATCTGTCAATCAGTAGAGCCTACTGCAGCATCTATTCATCATATCATCCTTTTTATTTCCTCCAAAACACTTTTTACATTCTGAATTTATCTTGTTCTTTTGTTTGTTAATCCCAATAAGAATGCAAACTCCTTCAAATTAGAAATGTTTCTCACCTGTTGTTCTATGTATTCAGGAGGTCGGCCATGTAGTACACCCAGACTATATGTACTTTCCTCTTTGGATTCTGAATTGGCACTTCGTCTTTGGTGATTTACTTCCTTTGAACGCCAGTCAGAAGGGAACTTGCACTTACTGAATTATTTCAATGCCAGAAATTCGTGTATGGTATCTGTGATGTAGGTGATGCAATTCTTGCCATCATGTATTTGAGGAAAAGCTGACAGTAAGCTTGCCTAGACTTACACAACTATTCAGCCAGACTTCTGGATCTAAATTCAGGGTTGAAATTACCGTGGCTCATGAGATGACTGTTTGGCACCAATTCCCCATTTGTGTTATCCCCTTTTGTGATGACGTGTCAGACTTCTAATAGATGTTCCTGACATGGCCCAAACTGAATGGACCATTATTTCCAACAATCATTTATTTCCACCCAGGTAAATGGCACTACTCTCAACTCAGCAGGTGTAGTCAGGTAACCAAGGATGATCTCTAATTTCTCCCTCTATTTCACCTACTCTCTAGTCTTTCTTTTAGTGGCTGTGTTTGTTTAAACAGGGATTCCCTGATAACTCAGTTGGGAAAGAATCCTCCTGCAACGCAGGAGACCCCAGTTCTATTTCTGGGTTGGGAAGATCCCCTGGAGAAGGGATAGACTACACACTCCAATATTCTTGGGCTTCCCTTGTGGCTCAGCTGGTGAAGAATCAGCCTGCAAGGCGAGAGACCTGGGCTCAATCCCTGGGTTGGGAAGATCACTTGGAGGAGAGCATGGCAACCCCCTCCAGTATTCTGGCCTGGAGAATTCCATAGACTGTGTAGTCCATGGGGTTGCAAAGAGTAGGACATGACTGAGCTACTTTCACTCACTTTGCTTAAACAAAACGCCAGCTGCACCTACATTTTTGTGATGGATGTATTTCATTTGATGGTTTAGTCGCTAAGTCACGTCCGACTCTTGCAACCCCATGGACTGTAGCCTACCAGGCTCCTCTGTCCATGGGATTCTCCAGGCAAGAATACCGGAGTGGGTTGCCATTTAGGTTTCTGCTATTTACACAGTTTCTATTCCTGACAGAAAATCCAAACACCATGCCATCTAGTTCAGAACTAGGTACCTACAATTCTATTGGCCATTTGCCAAATCCTATCAATTTTGCTCACTAAGTATCTCCCAGCTCTGTTCTTTAATCAACAATTTCACAAGTTAATTCATGTTCTTGTCACTTTCCACTTAGCTACTAAACCATGGTGGACATTTGCTATTTTTGTCCATTCAAAATCTCTTCTCGCTTTCTCCTTACAGTATGCCCACCTTCATTTGGGTAACAGAGCCTCACATACTATTTTTCCAGGTGTTTTGGGACTCAGCTATCACAGGCTTCTGCCCCAGTGGCCGTGGAGCTGAGCACACAGTCTTCATCAGCTAGTGTTCCATCTTCCTGGCTAGAGTGCTTGGTGAGGCCATCATTCATCGCCTGTGGAGTTCTCTTCATCTCTCTTCATTCATTACTTTCCAAGCTCAAAAGATATGATCCTGAGAGTGTCAAGTTCCTCACTACACAAAGGAACCTAACAAGGTGAGTCCAACACACAGACAGATGTCAAAGGAGATGGAATCAGTCCCGAAGACATGTTTTGAGGCCATTTATTAAATCAAGTGTAAATCCCATTTTATCCATGTGCCTCCAAGTTACAACTATCAGTAAATTAGGTACTATTCTTTTTGTTTAAAATGGGCTATTTTGAGTTCCTTGAATTGCAATTTAAAGCATCTAGTAACGAACTTATTTTCTTGTCTTACCCTTGGAAGGCCCATATACCCTCCTCTGGCATAACTTTTCTTATGGTTTTTTCCATTTATTCATTCTTCGTGCGAGTATGCACCCATGCATGAATGCATATGTGCTGAGAGAGGGGGGAATTTTCCCTCTAAAGATGACACATGTGCCTCAAATCTTCATGTTACATCCCTTTAAATGGATGGACTCCCTCTGTATGTATCTATTTTCCCCCTAGATCTCTCCACTCCAGTGGAGAGATTTCACTTCTTTATATCCTGCAATGTAAGAATTTTTTTTTGTTTATGCAAAGCATCCAGCTTTATTTGCAATTCCTTTTCTGAGTGTCATCTGAATCCTGATGGCACGTGTCAAAGTTTCCAAGAAGTATTTTCTCACGAATATCTTCTGTATTTGGAGAATGCAGCATCTTACTCCAGTATCCTAGGCTGATTGCTTTCTTATTTTCATTCATTTTCTACTTTTTCATTCAAACAGCTCTAAAAGTAGATTTAGCTTTCTCATAAAGCACAGAGATTTTGCATTTTTGCCCTGAACTTCATTCTTCAGCGCATGTTGAACAGAATCCTTATCGTCATCTGAAAACATTTCTGCAAACTTCCTCTCTCCATATCTTGTGAATCCTCCACCCTTAATACACTCATTCCCTTCATGTACCAGTCTGTTGCCATCATTTAAGACAGTAATTTATGATTAGCATCTCTGTAACTTATGGTTCAATTTCTCTGTTCCAATGCAGACTAGAGAAGGCATTTTTAATCTTGTCTGTATCCATTTCAAAAGAATAAAATCTACTAGCCTTTTTTAACATTAAAAATATAAAGATGCTTTGAATTTGTGTTTGTTTTATATTTAGGAAGATTGTAATTCTTTATCATGTTCTCCAAAATTATATTGCATCTTGTATAGAGAGAAAAGGATGAGAAATACTTCCTTTTATCTCCATGAATGTCTTCCCAGTGCTTACAAAAAAGCCTGGACTAATATACAGAAGGGAGTCTTCACTCTATTTGAGGTTTTGTTGGCTTCCAGACTAGAACTTCATCTAGCAGACAGCACCTATATTTCATCACATACAACCCTCTATTTAATTAGACAAGCTCTTTAAGCAAATTTCTTCCCAAATAGCATTCTCTCTTTGCATTTCCACATCATAGAATGATCACATTCTTAGTTCTTCCTGCTGTTCAGAGAGGGCACTAACAAGCTGTCCCTGGGGACTAGTTGGGACGGACAAAGCATCAGCTCCCGTCTATCGAAGCCCAAACAAGATTCTAAAAATTGTCTTGGAAATTAGCTTTTTCATTTGATCATAAAAATAAATTCAAGAAACATAAACTGAAGTTAATAAAGAATAGTTACTTAAAAGTTTTACATGATATTATTTGTTGGTGGGGGTTGTTATGAAAGTATAGCATTCAAGGATTTCTCCCTGTTTGGAGAAGGAAGGATGGTTAGATTAAGGCCAAATGTAACCAGGAGCACTTTCATAAAAACATTGTATTCCCCTGTTTTTATATTCTTAGAATAGGAAGGGAGCCATTGATATTGGGACATTGTCTCCAATAATTAGTGTTTATTAAGCACTCAGCATGTGTGTATCTAAGTTGCTTCAGTCGTGTCAGACTCTTTGTGACCTCACGAACTGTAGCCCGCCAGGCTCCTCGCTTCAAAGTTCTCCACTTTAGTGGAGTTCTCCAAGAATACTGGAATGAGTTGTCATTCCATTCTCCAGGCAATCTTCCTGACCCAGGGATTAAACCCACATCTTTTTATATCTCCTGCATTGGCAGGCAGGTTCTTTATCTCTAGTGTCACCTATGAGTCCTATTTTCTTTCTTGTATTTAGTTAACAGATACTTTCAAGAAAGGCTTCCCAGGTGGTGCAGTGCTAAAGAATCTGCCAGCGGCTCAGGAGACTTGGGTTCAATCCCTGGGTTGGGAAGATTCCCTGGAGGAGGAAATGGCACCCACTCCAGTATTCTTGCCTGAATAATCAATCCTATGGACGGAGGAGGCTGACGGGCTATAGTCTATGGACTCACAAAAAGTCAGACACATGCACTTCTCTCTTCCAACCAATAAATCGAATTGTTTTCTTTTCGATTATATAGTGAACATCTTCAAGCAACTCACCCGAATATGAAGATCCATTCAAATAAATAAATTGGTTGTAGAGAGAAAGGCATGAAAGAAATTCTTCCCTTAGCAGTTGTAGCCTGTACTCCCCAGTTTTGCTTGGCAGAATGAAGCTGAGGTGAACCCATCTCTCTTCAGTTCAGTTCAAGGAAACCATTTATTAAGACTATTAGACCTAAGGTACAGCTGTTGGCAGTGATGCAACTAAGATTATCCTTATTATTTTTAGCCAATAGGCAGATTTCCTGTCTATAGTAATTAAGTGTGAAATTTAAAGGTCATATCACTAATGGAGGAAAGCAAATAAAAATAAAAAATATTCTCTTCAGTGTAAATTTTCTCTTTATAATTCCAGTGCTCATTGGCATACAGATGTCAAATGAATTTGCTCTGCCCAGATTTTCTTGATAAATTTAGGCAACCGTTCAAGATAATGCATGCTTTGGCTCTGCTTATTACAGGAGACAGCTGGATCTTTTATCTGCCTATAGTATTGGTATTTCATAGGTAATTAGCAACTTAAGTCACTTGGGTTTCATGGAGCCAGGTAAAGTATATTGGACAGTTGGGGCAAACATTTTGACAGCAAAGTTTACAATGCAAGGAAAATAAAGGGCCTAAGTGGGCCTAAGTGTTCTGGGTTAATGAAACCCTGGTTTAGAGGTGATGAAGAGACAGCATATTAAAAGGCAGGGACATTACTTTGCCAATAAAGGTCTGTCTAGTCAAGGCTATGGTTTTTCCAGTAGTCATGTATGGATGTGAGAGTTGGACTATAAAGAAAGCTGAGCACCGAAGAATTGATGCTTTTGAACCATGGTGTTGGAGAAGACTCTTGAGAGCCCCTTGGATAGCAAGGAGATCAAACCAGTCAACCTTAAAGGAAATCAGTCCTGAGTATTCACTGGTAAGACTGATGGTGAAACTCCAATACTTTGGCCACTTGATGCAAAGAACTGACTCATTAGAAAAGACCCTGATGCTGGGAAAGATTGATGGTGGGAGGAGAAGGGGACGACAGAGGATGAGATGGCTGGATGACATCACCGACTCAAAGGACATGGGTTTGAGTAAGCTCCGGGAGCTGGTGAAGGACAGGGAAGCTTGGCATGCTGCAGTCCATGGGGTCGCAGAGTCGGACATGACTGAGCGACCGAACTGAACTGAACTGAAAAGAGATGGGTTCACCTCAGCTTCATTCTGCCAAGCAAAACTGGGGATTACAGGCTACAACTGCTTAGGAAAGAATTTCTTTCATGCCTTTCTCTCTACAACCAATTTATTTATTTGAATGGATCTTCATATTCGGGTGAGTTGCTTGAAGATGTTCACTATATAATTGAAAAGAAAACAATTCGATTTATTGGGTGGAAGAGAGAGCTCCTTTCTGGAGGCCACATTTTGATGGTGTCAGGATTTGAATCTTACAGTCACTTCTCCACACAAGGGTGGACTCTAGCAAACACGTGGTTTATCTTTAATTTTATTTAACTTAATTTTATTTAATTAAACTTAATTAACTTTAATTTTATTTAACTTTAGTTTTGGCTGCGCTGGATCTTTGTTGCTGCACGTGGGTTTCCTCTAGTTGTGGTGAGTGGGGACGACTCTTTCTTGGGGTGTGTGGGCTTCTCATTGTGTGGCTTCTTGTTGTAGAGCTCAGTAGTCGTGTTTCGTGGGCTTAATCGCTTTGCGGGCTGTGGAATCTTTCCAGACCAGGGATCAAACCCATGTCCCCTGCCTTAGCAGGCGGATTCTTTACCACTGAGCCACCAGGGGAAGTCCTGGACCTTTCTTTGCAATAATTGCTGCTATGTACTTCCCTCAGTCTCACTATTTGACTGTGACTTATATGAGGACAGTGAACTCGTATGTGAAAGTGAAGCCTCATTGTAAGTCATCACATGTTGCAGTAATAAAAGTGCTGTGTGGGTTGCAGGGGGAGCGTTCAAATTGTGCGCACAAATGTAGATATTTTTCAAGGAGAGTGTACCCTCTAGGACTTCTTCCAGTGTAGCCCACTGCCTCCTGCCTGCACATGTGTTCAAAGGCAGGCTCTTGGCTTTTTACTTCTGAGTAGTGAGATTTCTGTGTTCAGACACACGGATCATCCCCACGTTGCCTTGTGCCACTCTGTCAGGCGTTGCTCTTCTTGGGTCGCTGTCCCCGCTCTGTCCCTGAGATGGCTCCCCACTAACCAAAACACATATTTGCATTTTAATCCTGACCTTTGTTTTCTGAATCTGGTAAAGTTTCCGTCACAAGTCCAGTAACATTCTTCACTAAATGTGACACTAAGTTTCCCAGATGGTGATGCTGATCCAGAACCATCCTTTGGGAATTGCGGATCTAGAAGAATAGTAATCTTTTTTTGTTGTTTTAAAAACTTCTATTCTTTTTAAGAAGTGTTTATTTTGAAGCAGTTTCAAATTTGCTAAAAGGTGTAGCAAAATACACAGAGTTCCAGTGTGCCTTTTACTCAGATTTCCAGTGGCTTACATTTCAAAGGAACCATTTGAGAACAACACTCCTGTCTGCCTAGCATCCAAATTGCTAAACTGTTACCAGCATGGCTGTTCATCTCTCTGTTTGTTTGGCTGCTCTGTGAAGCATGCAGGATCTGAGATCCCGGACCAGGGATTGAACCCACGCCCCCTACACTGGGGGCAAGGAGTCTTAAACCTCTAGACTGCCAGGGAAGTCTCTGCTTTTCTCTTTTTTAAAGCTACTTAGTTTTAAAATTTGGAAAGTTATTAAAAAATTTCAACTTCAAAAATTTGAAAGAACTCTTTTTCTTTTGAGGGAGGTGTCATACTTTTCTCCAGTTTTGAAAGAGGGTCAAAGGTAGAGTCCCTGGAAACCAGGACTGGTGAACTTGGAACCAGTGTTCCAAGTGTGAATTTATATGGTACTTTCTACAAGTAAACTGCTTTATCTTCAGCTTTCTTAACAATTTATTTCAACAGCTGTGAAATAGTAGGGAACTTGGATCTATTAATAAAAGATGATACTGAATTTCTTTCACAGAAAATTTCTAGAAAAACAATCTCTCCCATGTTGAGACGGATTTGACTTTCCTATCCTGAGTCCAACAAGTATCTGTGAACATTGTTTTGTAGATACACATATTTAAAAAATGAATTAACACGCCTTATTAAGGTACAAAGTGGTCCATGGGCTTTCTCTCACTTGATAGTGTCAGGAGCTGATTCTAGTGAATATCACAGGCTTTAAGAAGTCCAGTATGATTGCCAGGGGCAATAGTTTTAATTTTTATGAAACAGCTGTCTCCCTGGGACATGATTTATTTTAGGCACGGCCTAATTTCTTTCAAGCCTTAGGCTCAACTGTCTATGACAATGTGCAAAACTTGGTGAGATAAGCTGGAATTTTTCACATGTCGATGTAGGATTACTGCTTCTGACCATGCACCCAGAAAGGCAAGAGGTGTAACAAAGTGAAAGCTTGCCCTGCACGTCGGCAGAAGAGCTAGATTAAATCACTCAACTCGCTATCAAGTTAGAAAATCTTTCCCTTGTTAATTTCTTTTTCAGTCTGATTTCCACCCCAAGACATGGGAGTTTTTGTCTGTTCCAAGCACAAAGCTTCGTTTGCTTCAAAGGCGTTCCTACAAAGAGGAGAAACGTGAGCCTGTCCTGGTTGGTGTCCTGCCTTGAGATTCGTAAGGGTGTTTGCTGAAAATTAATACTGTGAGCTCGATTAACGATAAAAAACACTCAATCCTTGGCCTAACACTATTTAAAAAGTATACGGCTACGTGATACAAACTTGAGGGGTAAAAGGTGGGAGAGGGGTTCAGGATTGGGAACATGTGTACACCCGTGACAGATTCATGTTGATGTATGGCAAAACCAATACAGTATTGTAAAATAAAGTAAAATAAAAAAATTAAAAATTAAAAAAAAAAAACCCTACTAGCTGTGAGGGTCTACCTAGTGGCTTTAAGAGCCAAACGCTTTTGCATGGTCCTCTCTCCAGGTCTGACTTGAGACTCTAAACTGCAGGGTTTAGAGATCCAGCATCTGACTTAATAACTCTTCTTTTCTCTAGCGCTCTCCTAACCCACCTGAGATGCCAATCAATTGGTGAGCATTCAGAGGCAAGCACCGATTTTGTTGTTGATCCTGCTGGAAGTTCATCCAAAAGATAAAGCTGCCCCTCCTCCCCACTTTCTCCTCAGGCTATGTCAAATATTTTGAAGCGAAATACAGATGACATCTGCTTTTACTTCCACAAATGTATTTTCATCCCTGTTGCCTTCTAGCATTGACAATCACCCCAAACTGGAGGTTAGCTTTGGGTCTCCTGTGTTCCTGTTGCTTTCCCCACAGTGAGCTGCAACAAGTCAGCACAACAAGGCTCCCCTCCCACCACGAGTGATTCACTGAGTGAGTATGAACTGATAAAGAAACGGGCGGGTAGAAAATTTTGCACAGCTGTTGATGAGAACAAAGATCAAAGATGCTGACTTGGAAACTGATTTAAAAAAAAAAAAAAAAAGATAATATCTCTGTTCTTTATCCCAGGACCTGTCTCAATCTCCTGATGGGGAAGAGGTAAGCCACCACTTAAGAAACAGAAGGGCTAGAAGGCAAGAAAAATCCCCGCTGAAAGGAGACACGTTCAACTTCTATACAATGAGGAGGTCTCTATTTGGAATTATCTGTTTGTTAGCGTCCCTTATCATCACGTAGCATTCCAAGTAAATGTGAACTAGGAATAAGGCTGTGGTCCGTGGGACAACTCACAAAAGCACTGGGTGGCTCGGGCTCACCCAATAAAATCCAATTTAGTGCTCAGCTGCAGGGAGACTTCTAGAGTAAAACTGGCGTTTTAGGACCGCCATGCTAACTCTTGTCTTTTCTTCTACTGATTTGACTGCCACTGCCCTGCTGTGTTTTTGCTCGAGGCTGTACAAATAAAGACCTTCAAGAGGAAATCATAAATACTTGATTTAATTAAGGCCATTACCAACACCACTTCTCGCCTCGTTTCTCCAAGTGTCAAGGTATAGATTATGTTGACCAGTGGTGATGCAATAAATGCATAGGCATAAAATGCAATTCCTCTTTTATGGTTTGTAGAAATTAGAGCGACACAATACGATGCTCTGTAGCAAATACACATTTCCTAGTCAGCAGTTTCCTTTGGAATTGAGGTTTTCAGGGCTAGAGGAGAGGGGGATATATCAAAACCTTTTTGCTTCCCTTAAAAAAGAAAAGAAAAGAAAAAAAAAACACAGCTGAGGTATCCAGTGCTATTATTTCAAAACCACAAGCCATAAGAACTGTGCTATTTTCTGTACCAGATGGACAATTTTGACTTTTGTGCCAAGAAGAACCATGTTAATCCTCTTTATCCGCTGACCCTTGTGTTTAGTTTCAAAATTCATAATGTTTAGTCAGATGCTGTTACTAATATTGGATATCATTGCATAGAGTGAGCTAATCTTATCCACTCCTAGATTATTTCTCGGGATTAGGTGTGTTTCTTTTTTATGGGTAACTTCTCCCAGTTTGTCTGGAGTTTTCCTAATTTAAAAACTGAAATTTCTGTATACTGAGAGCCTGTTCAGTCAAGGGCAAACCAGACTGGCTGGTAACACTGGTTTTCAATGATTTTCCAATTCTACTCTCTGATTCTTATCTTTGAGAGATTTCCTTTTGAGAAATAGTTTAAGTATAGCTAATCTTTGTATACCAAGTACTATGTAAGTCCTTGAAATGAATTTGCTTTTTTAGTACCCTCAGATGCCAGAGAAGGGGGTTAACTTAGACAGTTGTATTGGAGGTGTGCTGCCCAACTCTGGGGAGCAACAACCGTGTAAACAGGGTGACCCTGCTGACAAAGGTAGATATCATTATCATCCCCATTTTACAGATGAGAAAACAGAAGCAATGACCGATCCAATAACTTTCCTATGACCAAACAGCTAAGAAGAGCTATATAGGGAATTCACCCTAGTGGTCTTCTTCTGGGGCTCCTTTTGGTGCTATCATTAGTAACATTTGCAATAGTAATCCTTATTCACGCTTGAAAGGCATTTTTTTTTTTCATATCTGTAGTCTTCACTCGCTCAAAGCTGTCTGAAATTGTTATTCCTATGGTGACTAACCTAGTCAGTTTTCTCCAACTAAATTTCTTAACTATGTCTTTTGTCTTTTTTAAAAATTTCTCCACAATGGCTGTTGGATAGAGTGATACCCAAGGATATGCTTAGGTATCCTTCCTGGTTCAATATGACAATGTAATGCTGTATAGAACAATACTTCTCAATAGAACATTCTGTGGTGGTGGGACTGTCCTGTATCTGTACATAGTCACTAACCCTGTCTGGCTGCTGAGTATTTGAAAAGTACCTAGTGTGACTGAAGAACTGAATTTTAAATTTTACTTAATTCTGATTAGCTTTACATTGAATGCAAATATGGCGGCTAGCGGCTACCATATTGAACAGCACAGATGTTCAACTCATTGGTCTATAAGAACATCTTAATATTTATTACAGAAATGACATCACTTGCTTTACTAGTTAGAAGTAGACCTTTCAGCTAGCTCCTGTGTGACTAGATAAAAAGGAGAGACAGGAGGGAGATGGTACTGAGAAAGAAACCATCCAAGGGGAAAGGATGCTCCCACCCCCCTATGCTTTTTTAATCTAATAATATTTCTAAGGGTGTGAAGAGGATCACAAAGTAGATTACTTTGGGAACCATAAAACCTATATTTAGACATTTTCATGAGGATTGGACGCCGTTGAGCTTAGAGTCATTAAGGTGAAGATAAACACCAGAATCATCGTTTCCAAGAAAATGTCACAAAAATTATCTCCAAAATATAACTTTTCCTTAGTTATTTCCCATCTCCTTCTGCCATCTCTCTACATTCATTCACGATTTTACCTGTTGCACATGGAATTAAATATAATTTGTTTTCTACTCTTTTGATTTGACAAAATTATACCTGACACGTGTGCCAAAAGACTTCTTGGGAAATTCCTCCAAATCAAAATCTGCTTCATGGAATAAATGATTGTCCTTTGACCTTTGATTTTTCTGAATGACTGGGTAGAACAGTCAGAGAGACCGAGAAGAGAGGCGATGACTAAAACAAGCTGGATGGCTTGTTTCTCCGACTAAGGTCTTTTCCTGGTTTTGCTTGACTATTTTTGTCACACATCATTAGTCTTGAAAAGAATCTTCACAGGGAAATGACATTAAGGTGACAACCCCTTGGGAGCAGGTGTGTGTCCTTTATTGAGAGCCCATGGACACCACTGAGGCCTTTGTTGTGGGTCACTGCTCTCCCCAGGCCTGAGCCTCTCTCCAGAGTCCAGCCCCATTTCCCCCACCAGCAAAATCTCCCTTTCCAGGCAGGAAAGGCATTTTTAAAGTTGTCTGTGCTGGCTGCCACCCGACTGTCAGTTGGTACTTAAATCACCTGCAGCCATTGATCCCTTCCTCTCTAGTTTCACTGGTCTGCTTAACAGTGATGTCATCAGGTAGGAATGCCAGCTAAGATTCAGGCTGTTCAGTTAAATTTGAATTTCAGATCAACAACGAATTCTTTTTAGTGTGTGTCCTAAATTGCACAGAACACACTTATACTGATATATACGTATAAGCATATACTTACCTATGTTTGGATCACAAAAAATTGTGGAAAATTCTTAAAGAGATGGGAATATCAGACTACCTTACCCATCTCTTAAGAAACCTGTAAGAAGCACCATTTAGAACTGAACATGGAACAAAGGACTGGTTCAAAAGTGGGAAAGAAGTATGTCAAGGCTGGATATTGTCATCCTGCTTATTTAACTTTTATGCAGAGTACCTCATGCGAAATGCTGGGCTGGATGAAGCACAGCTGGAATCAAGATTGCCAGGAGAAATATCAATAACCTCAGATATGCAGATGGTACCACTCTTATGGCAGAAAGTGAAGAGGAACTAAAGAGCCTCTTGATGAAGTTGAAAGAGGAGAGTGAAAAAGCTGACTTAAAACTCAACATTCTGAAAACTAAGATCATGGCATCCAGTCCCATCACTTCATGACAAATAGATGGGGAAACAGTGGAAACAGTGAGAGACTATTTTCTTGGGCTCCAAAATCACTGCAGATGGTGATTGCAGCCATGAAATTAAAAGACATTCGTTCCTTGGAAGAAAAGCTATGACAAACCTAGACAGTGTATTAAAAAGCAGAGACACCACTTTGTCAACAAAGGTCCGTCTAGTCAAAGCTATGGTTTTCCCATATTGTCATGTATGGATGTGAGAGTTGGACTATAAAGAAAGATGAGCACCGAAGAATTGATGTTTCTGAACTGTGGTGTTGGAGAAGACTCTTGAGAGTCCCTTGGGCAGCAAGGAGATCCAACCAGTGCATCCTAAAGGAGATCAATCCTGAGTGTTCATTGGAAGGACTGATGCTGAAGCTGAAACTCCAATACTCTGGCCACCTGATGCGAAGAGCTGACTCATTTGAAAAGACCCTGATGCTGGGAAAGATTGAAGGTGAGAGGAGAAGGAGATGACAGAGGATGAGATGGTTGGATGGCATCACTGACTCAATGAACATGAGTTTGGGTAAGTTCTGGGAGACAGTGAAGGAGAGAGAAGCCTGGCAGGCTACAGTCCATGGGGTTGCAAAGAGTTGGACATAACTGAGCTGCTGAACAACAATAGCATATACTTACATATATGAATATACATATATGCATATATATATATACACCAAAAGCTTATCTGAAATTCAAATTTATCCTGTATTTTTATTTGCTAAATCTGGCAATCCTAAATCTGAGCATTATCTCCAAATCTTAACAGGGAAGAAAATACTGATGTAACTGAAAACTTGTGGGAAAACATCACAAATCATCACAAAAACACCAAATGTGGTTTTTCCTGGAGTGACTAAAACTTTGGTAACAATAATCACTGAATTTGACTCTTAGGTATGACAAAACATTTGATGAAACTAATGACTTATTGACTGTCTGAGTGCTCCATGATGCTGTATTTAATCACCACAGAACAGCAATTAAAACTGCAAAAAACTAATTCAGAGTCTGGAGCTTTCTTTTTTTCCCCTCCTTTGGAGATGGGAAGAGAAGAACTAAAACAAAGTAGCTTCAGCTCTGGAAGTTGCTTGTTTTCAAGGGGAAGGCATGCTCCCATTAATTTTTCAGATTTGTTTTTGCAGAGGCTACAGGACTTGTGGCGTAGTACTTTACAGTATAAGAAGAAAAGCATTCTGATAGTGTTTTACAGTGCACAGTGGAGAACTGAAAAAAGAGAAGAGAATGCGTCAAAATAAAATTCTTATTACATAGAGTTGGTGATAGAAACACCAACACCATTGTTCATCGTGAGTCTAATGACAAAGGAGACAGGATCAGGAAGGCAACTTGACTTTGCAGCCTACTTCTGAGTCTATCCTAAGTAACCCTAAACCTGAGGCAAAGCCACAACACTCAGTCCCAAACATAGCTCTTTTATAGCTGCCTGAGTTTGTTTCATCTCCCCTTTATTCTTGGATTAGTGGCTTTAAAATGGAAATGCTGGATTCATTTCAATTATTAGGCTGATGTAAGCATTGTAATTCTCTCTCTTGAATTCATAAATGTGTTGACTGTACTCTGGGAATTTTATGGTTCTTTTAAAAATACCGAAAGTGCTTTGCTCCATTTTTCTGATGTAATTGCTTGTACTATTTAATTCCCAACTCTATTATATTTGAACTTTTGCAGTGGAATCAAGAGACATAAAAGGTGTTGTAAATGATAAATTTCCATTTCTGCTTTCAAAACATAAATAAAACTAGTTTGGAAGAATTTAGAGGTAAAGAGAATTCCTTTACTGTAGAGCTTATTCTGAGTCTGGAAGTCTTGACTTCTTAAAAGAAATACTCTGGTGATCCACACAAATGCTGGTGAGTTGGTGACACAATAATAATTGGCAGTCTCTGGTGTTCAAAGCCATTTGCTTGAATTATTTATGTCTCAAAACCGACAGGAATTTCATAAGAGCAAATAAGGCGAGTCCAGCGGGTGTCGTTTACATGATGCGATCACACGTCTGATTGACTGCGGGTCTCATCTGCCAGAGCCGATGCCTTAAAAACCCAGGGGAGGAGTTTATTTCAAGAGCGTCCCACTCCCATCAAGGTTTGATTAGTCCTTCATGAGCTTGATTCCATTCACTGTCAAAGGCAGCTTGACAAAGACCAACTGGCATAATACGCCTTATATGAATTTAAAATGATTCAGTAGAAGGTATTGCTCCTGGATTGCTTCCTTAGATGCTGAAATTTCCTTTTAGTTCCCTAAAATATACTTTATAATATTATCATGAACCCATTGAATTATGATTTATTCTTTATAGTAGCTGAGGTGTGTATAACATTTTGGCAACCTCCTAGGATGATCAGTGATAATGGTTTCAGTGTGTCTGCCCTCTGATGCCCTCTTGCAACACCTACCATCTTACCTGGGTTTCTCTTACCTTGGATGTGGGGTATATGTCCACTGAAACCATAATCACAGAAAACTAGCCAATCTGATCACCCTAGGACTGCAGCCTTGTTTAACTCAATAAAACTAAGCCATGCCGTGTGGGATGGGTCATGGTGGAGAGATCTAACAGAATGTGGTCCACTGGAGAAGGGAATGGCAAACCACTTCAGTATTCTTGCCTTGAGAACCCCATGAACAGTATGAAAATGCAAAATGATAGGATACTGAAAGAGGAACTCCCCAGGTCAGTAGGTGCCCAATATGCTACTGGAGATCAGTGGAGAAATAACTCCAAAAAGAATGAAGGGATGGAGCAAAAGCAAAAACAATACCCAGTTGTGGATGTGACTGGTGATAGAAGCAAGGTCTGATGCTGTAAAGAGCAATATTGCATAGGAACCTGGAATGACAGGTCCATGAATCAAGGCAAATTGGAAGTGGTCAAACAGATGGCAAGAGTGAACATCGACATTCTAAGAATCAGCAAACTAAAATGGACTGGAATGGGTGATTTAACTCAGATGACCATTATAGTTACTACTGTGGGCAGGAATCCCCTAGGAGAAATGGAGTAGGCATCATAGTCAACAAAAGAGTCCAAAATGCAGTACTTGGATGCAATCTCAAAAGTGACAGAATGATCTCTGTTCGTTTCCAAGGCAAACCATTCAATATCACAGTAAATGAAGTCTATGCCCCAACCAGTAATGCTGAAGAAGCTGAAGTTGAATGGTTCTGTGAAGACCTATAAGACCTTTTAGAACTAACACCTAAAAAAGATGTCCTTTTCATTATAGGGGACTGGAATCCAAAAGTAGGAAGTCAAGAAACACCTGGAGTAACAGGCAAATTTGGCCTTGGAGTAGAGAATGAAGCAGGGCAAAGGCTAATAGAGTTTTGCTAAAATGCATTGGTCATAGCAAACACCCTCTTCCAACAACACAAGAAAAGACTCTACACATGGACCTCACCAGATGGTCAACATCGAAATCAGACTGATTATATTCTTTGCAGCCAAAGATGGAGAAGCTCTAAACAGTCAGCAAAAACAAGACCAGGAGCTGACTGTGGCTCAGATCATGAACTCCTTTTGCCAAATTCAGACTTAAATTGAAGAAAGTAGGGGAAACCACTAGACCATTCAGGTATGACCTAAATCAAATCCCTTATGATTATACAATGGAAGTGAGAAATAGATTTAAGGGACTAGATCTGATAGACAAGAGTGCCTGATGAACTATGGACTGAGGTTAGTGACATTGTACAGGAGACAAGGGATCAAGACCATCCCCAAGAAAAAGAAATGCAAAAAAGCAAATGTCTGAGGAGGCCTTACAAATAGCTGAGAAAAGAAGAGAAGTGAAAAGCAAAGGAGAAAAGGAAAGATATAAGGATCTGAATGCAGAGTTCCAAAGAATAGCAATGAGAGATAAGAAAGCCTTCCTCAGCCATCAGTGCAAAGAAATAGAGGAAAAGAACAGAATGGGAAATACTAGAGATCTCTTTAAGAAAATTAGAGATACCAAGGGAACATTTCACACCAAGATGGGCTCGATAAAGAACAGAAATGATATAGACCTAACAGAAGCAAAAGATATTAAGAAGAGGTGGCAAGAATACCCGGAAGAACTGTACAAAAAGGATCTTCACGACCCAGATAATCATGATGGTATGATCACTAACTTGGAGCCAGACATCCTGGAATGGGAAGTTAAGTGGGCCTTAGAAAGCATCACTACGAACAAAGCTAGTGGAGGTGATGGAATCCCAGTTGAGCTATTTCAAATCCTAAAATGTGATGCTGTGAAAGTGCTGCACTCAATATGCCAGCAAATTTGGAAAATTCAGCAGTGGCCACAGGACTGGAAAAGGTCAGTTTTCATTCCAATTCTAAAGAAAGGCAATGCCAAAGAATGCTCAAACTACCACACAATTGCACTCATTGCACACGCTAGCAAAGTAATGCTCAAAATTCTCCAAGCCAGGCTTCAGCAGTACGTGAACTGTGAACTTCCAGATGTTCAAGCTGGTTTTAGAAAAGGCAGAGGAATCAGAGTTCAAATTGCCAACATCCGCTGGATCATGGACAAAGCAAGAGAGTTCCAGAAAAACATCTATTTCTGCTTTATTGACTATGCCAAAGCCTTTGACTATGTGGATCACAATAAACTGTGGAAAATTCTTCAAGAGATGGCAATACCAGACCACCTGACCTGCCTCTTGAGAAATCTGTATGCAGGCCAGGAAGCAAGAGTTAGAACTGGACATGGAACAACAGACTGCTTCCAAATAGGAAAAGGAGTACGTCAAAGCTGTATATTGTCACCCTGCTTATTTAACTTGTATGCAGAGTACATCATGAGAAACACGGGGCTGGAAGAAGGACAAGTTGGAATCAAGATTGCCGGGAGAAATATCAATAACCTCAGATATGCAGATAACACCACCCTTATGGCAGAAAGTGAAGAGGAACTAAAGAGCCTCTTGATGAAAGTAAAAGAGGAGAGTGAAAAAGTTGGCTTAAAGCTCAACATTCAGAAAACGAAGATCATGGCATCTGGTCCCATCACTCCATGGGAAATAGATGGGGAAACAGTGAAAATAGTGGCTGGCTTTATTTTTTGGGCTTCAAAATCACTGCAGGTGGTGATTGCAGCCCTGAAATTAAAAGACACTTACTCCTTGGAAGAAAAGTTATGATGCACCTAGATAGCATATTCAAAAGCAGAGACATTACTTTGCCGACTAAGGTCCATCTAGTCAAGGCTATGGTTTTTCCAGTAGTCATGTATGGATGTGAAAGTTGGTCTGTGAAGAAGGCTGAGGGCCGAAGAATTGATGCTTTTGAACTGTGGTGTTGGAGAAGACTCTTGAGAGTTCCTTGGACTGCAAGCAGATCCAACCAGTCCATTCTGAAGGAGATCAGCCCTGGGATTTCTTTGGAAGGAATGATGCTAAAGCTGAAACTCCAGTACTTTGGCCACCTCATGAGATGAGTTGATTCATTGGAAAAGACTTTGATGCTGGGAGGGATTGGGGGCAGGAGGGGAAGGGGATGACTGAGGATGAGATGGCTGGATGGTATCATTGACTTGATGAACGCGAGTCTGAGTGAACTCTGGGAGTTGGTGATGGACAGGGAGGCTTGGCGTGCTGCAATTCATGGGGTCGCAGAGTCGGACACAACTGAGCGACTGAACTGAACTGAAACTTTATTTTATAAATTTTAAGAAAAAGGCATGTAACGCTTGAAGAGAGTAACATATATGAAATGTCCATTGGATTTTGCATTTATTTATTTTTGTTTTTGTATGAAAACAAACTTTGGGAATTAAATGACTTATACTACTCTTCTTAGGTAAAGTTCGTCCTTCATATCTGTGGGTTTCCCATCCACAGATGTGGAAGGTGGTCTGTACTGTGTCATTTTATAAAAGAAGCTTGAGCTTCTGCAGATTTTGGTATCTGCAGAGGAGATCCTGAAACCAATCCCCTGCAGATACTGAGAGATGACTCTATTTTAAATATTTTGTTCATCAAAACTTCATTAGAGCAGGTTGTTCAGAGTATCATGGCCATTGTGTATAACTAAATTGCTTACGTTATTTCAATATCAATTTATACCATTTGTGATAACGGATGAAATTTGAGGAAATTGTGAAATACATAAGAGAAAGATAAATCCTACATGATAATCACTTATATGTGGAGTCTGAAAAAGCCAAACTTAGAATAGAGTGTTGGTTGCCAGGAGCTGGGGATAGGGAGAATGGGGAGATTTTGGGCAAACAGCATAAACTTTCCATTATAAGATGACTGTTTCTGAAGCTCTAGTATACAGCATAGAGATTGTAGCTAATGACACTGTATTATATACTTGAAAGTGGTTAAAAGGGTGGAACATAAATGTTCTCACCACAAAAACACATGGTAATTATGTGACATGATAGAAATGTTAGCTAGCACTTCGGTGGTAATCATTCCATAATATATGTGTGCTCAGTAATATATAAGTATGCCAAATCAGCCTGCTGTACATCCTAAATTTATACAATGTTAAATGTCAATTATATCTCAATAAAACTGGGGGAGAAAAAGAAAAAAAACTCCTCGAGATGGATGGTAGTGTTGGTTGTACAAAATGCTTATGCACTTAATGCATCAGAACTATACAAGTAAAATGGTAAATTTTATGTGATGCATATTTTTTTCACAACAAAAAAGATTATTTTGAAAGCTATTTCCTTTGGACATCAAGCAAGTAGGTAAAAGGAACTGATATTCATCAGTGTCATTTATGATAAAAAGAGAATCTGCCCCCCTCCAAAAAGTTTCTGAAAAACAAATGCTATCCTATTCACAAGTAAAAGTTAAGATGAAACACCACAAATTTTACTCTATCAGGGAACTTGGGTGACCGCACAACTGTTACAGATTAAAAGTAGTGTTAGCTCACGTAAGAGCCAATCTAAAGAGCAGAGACGGTCAAATGCTTTCTAGAAGAGAAATCTTTAGTTTAAAAAATATCTCACTGAAGACAAAAAAGGCCCATTTCTTTATTATCTGAGTCACCAGGGAAACCCAGTAAGAGTCAGGCCTAAAAAAGGTCCATTTCTTGTCCTAACATTTTTCTATTCCTTCTAATTATCTTTTCTCAAGTCTGTGGCATGTTATTTCTTCTCTCTTACACTGAACACAATTATAACATTTCTCATTGTTAGAGACCCAAGTGTTAAAAACAATTGCATTAGCAGGAAGAAACTTATCTTTTTCTTCCCAAAGGGAGCTTTTTAGTCTTTGTTGAGTGGGTTGTCTTTTCAGGGGTATCTGGAGGTACCACTTTCCTAGACCTTCCTAAAATGTCCTATACTCATCTCTCCAGCTTGGTAAAAGAAATTGCTCCTTCTACTACCTCAAACTGAATTCACCTTAAGTGTCTGTGGTCTTGATGTGAGAGAAGAGACCTCTCCAGAAACCATGTTGGTTTTGGTCAGACTTTTTCTAAGCTCCTCTGGTCCAGGCACATGTGAAAATGCTTAAGTCCTGCTAACATCATGAATAAATGAGTTGTATTCCTCTCCAACTCCTGTGTTTACAAAGATGTCCTGGGCACCTGGAAAAGCAGTCAAACCTCACTTGACATTAAGTTTAACCTCTGAGCTGAGCTGAGGGAAATAAGCTCTTTAAATCTGCTGAATCATCGATTCTCACACATCTTTTTATGGGAACCACAGATCAGGAGGTTTCCCTGGGTGCACTTACAGCTGGAAAATATCTATCATTTTTTTCACTGCTCAGCCTCGACTTTTGGAACATAACTCCTTCTTGTGAACATATTCAGTTCAGTTCAGTTCAGTTGGTCAGTGCTGACCGACTCTTTGTGACCCCATGGACTGCAGCACGCCAGGCCTCCCTGTCCATCACCAACTCCCGGAGTTTACTCAAACTCATGTCCATTGAGTCGGTGATGCCATCCAACCATCTCATCCTCTGTCGATACTTGAAATTTTAAGGCTTTTCTTCTCGATCATTCTCTCCTTCTACTCTACCTCCCAAGGTCCTCTGAACAGCTCCTCTCTCTGTCTTGCCCAGAGAACAGCAAGAGATGACACAGAGATCACGTTCAGATCAGAGAAGGCAAGCAGATGACTATTCTAAAATAGAAGAGAATAAGATACCTTAGGCAGGTAATATTGTTCCTTAATGTTGAAAGAAAGTTTACCTTGTTGGAACACTTACCGCATAGTAAATCACTTCAGCTGTGTCTGACTCTTTGCAACCTCATGAACTGTAGTCTGCCAGGCTCCTCTCTGTCCAAGGCATTCTCCAGGCAGGAATACTGGAGTGGGTTGCTATTTCCTTCTCCAAGGGATCTTCTCACACAGGGATCGAACCCATGTCTCTTATGTCTCCTGACTTGGCAAAAGGGTTCTTTACTACTAGCACCACCTGGGAAGCCCCTGAATACTTACTAAGGTTTATCTTTAATTGCACTGCGTTTAGCAGTCATCAATGAGCATTGTCTTAGCATCCACAGGTAACACATTAGCAAAGGAAGACCTGGAAGATTGGACAGGGTTTTGCCATAATGAACACACAGTGGGAATTTATCATCATAAACATCCAATGGAAATATGTGCATGTGAAAAAACAATTACAAAGTAGACAGAATATTTAGTATTGAAACAGGAGGGTTGATGTTAGTAAAGAAAAACTTCCAAATAGCATTATTGCTAGAGAGTAAATAAATAGTAATTCATTTAAATATGACAGGAAAGGAAATCAATCCTGAATATACATTGGAAGGACTGATGCTGAAGCTGAAATCTGAATACTTTGGCCACCTGATGTGAAGAGCTGACTCATTTGAAAAAACCCTGATGCTGGGAAAGATTGTGGGCAGGAGGAGAAGGGGATGACAGAGGATGAGATGGTTGGATGGCATCACCGACTCGATGCACATGAGTTTGAGTAAACTCCGGGAGTTGGTGATGGACAGAGAGGCCTGGCGTGCTGCAGTCCTTGGGGTTGCAGAGTTGGATACGACAGAGTGACTGAACTGAACTGGTGACCGGAAAAGGGAAATAAATATTCAGTATGTATTCCTCTCTGAATTACACCCACCATTGTACAGACAACTGCACAACTGCTTCAGATTTTGTTTATGTGCTGTACACTGGAAAAGTCTATAGTTTTTACTATAGAGAAAATACCCATTTCCTCCTCCACAGGGGTTGTGATATACCCTCCAATTTGTCCCGTTTGCCTTGGCAAGCCTGTAGGAGAATGGTGGAAAAAGGAGAAATATTCCCGTATCTTTCCTTATATTACTAGATTGTAGCTCATTCAGGAAATGTGAAGTGGTATAGCCGAACTGTGGACAGAGATACTGATGCACAGAGTTTAGCATAAATGTCTGTTAGCAGAGAGTGAAAGAAGGTGGTTGAACTTTCTAAGTACCTTGGTAGAGGAACAACTAATTTGAATATAATAAGAATAATGTGTTTATACATATTGAATACATTTTTTAAATATTCTTTTAAATGTTTGATAAATTAGTAAGTTTGATGAATTTGTCATTTGGCAAATTGATTCTTTGTTAAATTGGCCTGCTTTCATTTCAAACTGACAGATTTTTTCATTCAATACTAAAATAACATATCTGATGAACACATGCTATAATATGCCAGGGATTTAACATTTAATACTGTATGATACAGTATTAGACAAATTACACTTTAGTGGAAGAGGGCATCAAGGACATTATCACAGAAAATACTACAGTAGTAATACAATGAGAATTCAATAGAAGAAGATTATAGGGAAGAAAGAGATTGTTCCATCTGGCTCCTGCTCATGGGAGGCTTCACAGAGGAGATGATGCTTTTGCTGAGAGTTGGAGGCTGGAATTAATTCACCTAGGGCAGTAAGCAAGTGCTCAGAATGTACATTAAGGAATCAGAAGGTGCCAAGGCAGTGAAACTGGTGATGGTTCATGGTTCACAAAATAAGTATCAAATAAAAATGGTCAGGACTGACATTTAAAAATAAAATAGAATGGAACAGAAAACATCAGAAGGCAGTGAATGTGGTGAGTACTGTGTTTTGCAATTCTGTTATGTGTATGTATCTAGGTATACATATGTCAAGCTATCATATATATTTCTTACTGTTCATCACAGAGAAGAGGTAGATAAGCCACAGAAGAAAGAGAAGACATGTTTAGAAGAGGTACTGCATGTAGATGGTTAAGTGGGAAGGAAAAAATTTGATGTGAGAAATGGCAGGGAAGAAAGCCTGTAGAAAGAGGTCAGATCGTGAAGGGTTTAATAGACATTCCAAGAAGCTCAAAATTTAGCCTGAAGCTAAAAGGGGTCACTAAAAAGATTCAGGCTTCAGCAATACGTGAACTGTGAACTTCCAGATGTTCAAGCTGGTTTTAGAAAAGGCAGAGGAACCAGAGATCAAATTGACAACATCCACTGGATCATGGAAAAAGCAAGAGAGTTCTAGAAAAACATCTATTTCTGCTTTATTGACTATGCCAAAGCCTTTGACTGTGTGGATCACAATAAACTGTGGAAAATTCTGAAAGAGATGGGAATACGAGACCACCTGACCTGCCTCTTGAGAAGTCTGTATGCAAGTCAGGAAGCAACAGTTAGAACTGGACATGGAACAACAGACTGGTTCCAAATAGGAAAAGGAGTACGTCAAGGCTATATATTGTCACCCACTTATTTAACTTGTATGCAGAGTACATCATGAGAAACGCTGGACTGGAAGAAGCACAAGCTGGAATCAAGATTACCAGGAGGGATATCAATAACCTCAGATGTACAGATGACACCACCCTTATGGCAGAAAGTGAAGAGGAACTAAAAAGCCTCTTGATGAAAGTGAAAGAGGAGAGTGAAAAAGCTGGCTTAAAGCTCAACATTCAGAACACTAAGATTATGGAATCTGGTCCCATCACTTCATGGGAAATAGATGGGGAAACAGTGTCAGACTTTATTTTTTTGGGCTCCAAAATCACTGCAGATGGTGACTGCTGCCATGAAATTAAAAGACGCTTACTCCTAAAAAGTTGGCTTAAAGCTCAACATTCAGAAAATGAAGATCATGGCATCTGGTCCCATCACTTCATGGCAAATAGATGGGGAAACAGTGGAAACAGTGTCAGACTTTATTTTGGGGGGCTCCAAAATCACTGCAGATGATGACTGCAGCCATGAAATTAAGACGCTTACTCCTTGGAAGAAAAGTTACGACCAACCTAGATAGCATATTCAAAAGCAGAGACATTACTTTGCCGACTAATGTCCGTCTAGTCAAGGCTATGGTTTTTCCAGCGGTCATGTATGGATGTGAGAGTTGGACTGTGAAGAAGGCTGAGCGCCAAAGAATTGATGCTTTTGAACTGTGGTGTTGGAGAAGACTCTTGAGAGTCCCTTGGACTGCAAGGAGATCCAACCAGCCCATTCTGAAGGAGATCAACCCTGGGATTTCTTTGGAAGGAATGATGCTAAAGCTGAAAACTCCAGTACTTTGGCCACCTCATGCGAAGAGTTGACTTATTGGAAAAGACCCTGATGCTGGGAGAGATTGGGAGCAGAAGGAGAAGGGGACGACAGAGGATGAGATGGCTGGATGGCATCACCAACTCGATGGACGTGAGTCTGAGTGAACTCCGGGAGTTGGGGATGGACAGGGAGACCTGGCGTGCTGTGATTCATGGGGTCGTAAAGAGTCGGACACGACTGAGTGACTGAACTGAACTGAAAAGGATTCATGGTTTAAATTAACCAATTTTCTTTTATTTAAGAAATAATATAGAAGTATCAATGTAAGAAGGAAAATTTTCCTTTCCAGTGCTACTATTTACCCCTCAACTCAAGCTTTTATTCCTAGAGGGTAAAGCTACTATCTGTTAGTCCTTTGATTTCTTTTGGTAGTAACATTAAAAGAGTACATGATATGCTCTATTTCTTGATTTTTAACTTTGGACAAGATCATTTGATCTCTTGTTACAAAAGATAATAAACCTAACATAACTACAGTGTTTAATACCTCCTCTTCCCTTCTGCTTCATGAATTGTGTTAGATTTTTTGTTTGTAGTTGTATTTGTGATTTTAAGTAGTATACTGAAATACTGGCATATCAGTTTTATAGCATAACATATTGACTCTTTTGTCTTCCCCGGTGACTCAGATGGTAAAGAATCCACCTGCAATGCAGGAGACCTGGGTTCAGTCACTAGGTTGGGAAGATCCCCTGGAGAAGGGAACAGCTACCCTCTCTACCCTGATGCTGGGAAAGACTTAAGGCAGAAGGAGAAGGGGACGGCAGAGGATGAGATGGTTGGATGGCATCACTGACTCAATGGACATGAGTTCGAGCATGCTTCAGAAGATGGTGATAGACAGGGAAGCCTGGCACGCTGCAGTCCATGGGGTCACAAAGAGTCGGACATGACTGAGCAACTGAACAATAACAAATTGACTCTTTATTATGGAAATAGGGAATTAATGTAGTAAATTTTTGATAGACAGGCTGAGTCATGTATTTACTACCCTTAGAAAATTCCAAATTTAAATGATGGAAAGATATTTCTCTTTCTGGATCTCTCTCTCACATCTATCTACCATGTACCTATTTATCTATGTATCTTTAAATAATTAGCCTACAATAGCCTTAAAAATCAAGAAGTGGCATCCATAGCCAGATATTTGAAGACACTTTGGGAAGAGAGATGACAGATGTCATCATATGAATAAAGCTATCAAAACACAATAACACAATAACTACTGGATATTCTGAGTTGAGATCTAATTCTTTGCTTCCCTCTGCACAGCTCAAAGTCTTCTTTAAATCTGTAACTTCATTATCCATACTGGTTTCCTTGCATTAAGAGATCTGTATTTTTTATTTTCCTTCTTTTCTATGCCTCAGTTTTAAGTGCTATTTTATTTATATAGTGTTTGATCTGAAAACTTTAATAACTACTTCTAAAGTCATTAAAATAAGTTGGCAACTACATGTTCTTGAATTTACAGAGCACTTTCACATGTGCTTCTAATTCAGTCATGACAGGAAGCCTGAAAAAGAGGGTCAGATATTCTTACTATTCAAATTTTATTGATAAGGCCCAGAAATATGATGTCACTTGCCCAGAGAAACGTGGACAGTAATACTGCAGTCCAATAATACTAATAATTCTTACAGTAACTAATATTATTTGGAAGCTTACTAAATTGCCAGGTACCATTTTATTATCACAGCTTTTGCAATGTCTTTTTTTTTTTTGAGAAATTTAATCTCTTCAAATCTTAAGTTCCTTAAGCCAACTTATTTAGAGACTTGTCCAGCTAAATTTGTGTTTAGGATTCCTGTGTGGCAGCTAATGATAGTTACCTCAAATATTGTTGGGTATTGCTATTTACTAAACTTCCTATTTAACAACTTTTGATAACTTATAAATCTATACATATCATATGATTTAGACTGACTAATTTGAATGAAGACTAGATAGTGTGCTCTAGTACAGATTCTTGATTTTCCCCAATTAGTTTTATGTAAGTAATAAAGCCAATGATCAATTATTAATTCTTCCCACTATGGGGCATCTCTGAGTTCAGAATTTTGTTTGAAATTTAGGGTACTAATCTTTGGGTAAGGTGATAGAAAAGTGTGAAGTGTTTTTAAACTTAGAAGCCAAAACAAATAATCAAAAATAAAGTATATAGTATATGTCGTTTTGACATGAGCCACTTCTTTCTTATGGTATCATTCAGTTCAGTTCAGTTCAGTCGCTCAGCCGTGTCCGACTCTTTGCAACCCCATGAATCGCAGCACGCCAGGCCTCCCTGTCCATCACCAACTCCCGGAGTTCACTCAGACCCATGTCCATCGTGTCAGGGATGCCATCCAGCCATCTCATCCTCGGTCATCCACTTCTCCTCCTGCCCCCAATCCCTCCCAGCATCAGAGTCTTTTCCAATGAGTCAACTCTTCGCATGAGATGGCCAAAGTATTGGAGTTTCAGCTTCAGTATCATTCCTTCCAAAGAAATCCCAGGGCTGATCTTTAGAATGGGCTGGTTGGATCTCCTTGCAGTCCAAGGGACTCTCAAGAGTCTTTTCCAACACCACAGTTCAAAAGCATCAATTCTTTGGCGCTCAGCTTTCTTCACAGTCCAACTCTCACATCCATACATGACCACTGGAAAAAAGCCTTGACTAGATGGACCTTTGTTGGCAAAGTAATGTCTCTGCTTTTCAATATGCTATCTAGGTTGGTCATAATTTTTCTTCCAAGGAGTAAGCGTCTTTTAATTTCATGGCTGCAATCACCATCTGCAGTGATTTTGGAGCCCAGAAAAATAAAGTCTGACACTGTTTCCCCATCTATTTGCCATGAAGTGATGGGACCAGATGCCATGATCTTCGTTTTCTGAATGTTGAGCTTTAAGTCAACTTTTTCACTCTCCTCTTTCACTTTCATCAAGAGGCTTTTTAGTTCCTCTTCACTTTCTGCCATAAGGGTGGTGTCATCTGCATATCTGAGGTTACTGATATTTCTCCTGGCAATCTTGATTCCAGCTTGTGCTTCTTCCAGCCCCGTGTTTCTCATGATGTACTCTGCATATAAGTTAAATAAGCAGGGTGACAACATACAGCCTTGATATACTCCTTTTCGGAGATAATATCACATATATGACTTTTTTTTTCCAGATAGGCCCACCTTACTCCTTTAAGCAATAGTAACAAAAATCTCTTAATTCAATTACTTTTTGAAAATGGGTACATCTTAAAAATGAATTAGGAACCACATAATTTCAGTTTTTAATCTATACCATATTGTTTTGCTTTCACAGTTTGGACAAGATGCTAATTAAAGTATGAGCTGGCTTTCTTTAAGTTGCAAAATGAGAGACAGGGTGTGATAATGATGTCTGTCCTGCCTACTTCTCAGGGTTCTTCTGAAGCACTCTGCAAAGTTATGGTGTAATTATTATTATGATCCAAACTCTTGTGTTTACATGTACATACATAATTATCAAAGCTAACCTTTACATAGTGCTTACAATGTGCTAGGCACTGTTCTAAGCATGCACCATATAACTATCAGGACAATCTTATAGTGTAGATACTACTATTATCCCTTTTTTATAGTTTAGAAGACTGAGACCTGGGGCATTGGTAGGTGCCAGGCATCTACCTGAATTTACACACAACTTTTGTGTCTAGAGCCTGTGTCCTTAATCATAATGTTCTTCTGTATTCTAGGAGACTCTTCAGGATTCTTGTATCTTGCAGAATTTTTTTTTTTTTTGCCCCTAACTGTATAGACAGCATAATACGATGAAAAGACCACAATTTTTTTAGAGTTCCCTATATTTCTATTGATCTGTGATTGCCACTTCTTTTTGCTGTACATATGCCTGCTTCTGTGAATCTTCCTGTCCCCATTTGTGTTACTTCTAATAATTACTGAGGACCTTGAGACTAAGTTAAAGAGACACTATGATCTATTTGTTATGCAAAATGAGAGGGTTTCTATTTTCACATTAACCCATTTTCTAACCCTTTAGACACCAACTGCTGCTGCTGCTGCTAAGTCGCTTCAGTGGTGTCTGACTCTCTGCAACCCCATAGACGGCAGCCCATGAGGCTTCCCCGTCCCTGGGATTCTTCAGGCAAGAACACTGGAGTGGGTTGCCATTTCCTTCTCCAATGCATGAAAGTGAAAAGTGAAAGTGAAGTTGCTCATGTCCGACTCTTAGCGACCCCATGAACTGTGGCCCACCAGGGCCGTCCATGGGATTTTCCAGGCAAGAGTACTGGAGTGGGGTGCCATTGCCTTCTCCTAGATAGCTTCAATTCAGCACTGAGAGCAACTACCTGGAGTCAGCACAGACCCACGGGTTAAGGGATCAGTTCCAAAGGACCGCCCTCATTTGGGGGCACCAATTACAAGTCTGGGATACCTTACTTCTCACTCGTGGGCTCTAAATCCCCCACTCCCTCCACTCCCTCCTCAGGTTCAATACATTGCTTAAAGGGCTCACAGAACTAAGAGAAACACGTTATGTACTTTTGCTGGTTTATTATAAAGGACTCCACTCAAGACCATCCAAAGAGAGGAAATGCTTGGGCAAGGGACAAGAGAGACGTCTGTGCCCACTCTAGGCACATCGTCTCTCCAGCAACGCAGTGTGTTTACAACTGCGGAAGATTTCAGAAACACCACGGTTTACAGTTTTTAATGGAGGTTCCATTATATAGGCATGATTGACTACATTATTGGTTATTGATGATTAAAGGACCTCCCTGGTGGCTCAGATGGTAAAGCCTCTACCTATGTGGGAGACCCGGGTTCAATCCCTGGGTCGGGCAGATCCCCTAGAGAAGGAAATGGCAACCCACTCCAGCATTCTTGCCTAGAAAATTCCACGAATGGGTAGGCTACAGTTCAGTTCAGTTCAGTTCAGTCGCTCACTCGTGTCTGACTCTTTGTGACCCCATGAACGGCATCATGCCAGGCCTCCCTGTCCATCACCAACTCCCGGAGTTCCCTCAAACCCATGTCCATTGAGTTGGTGATGCCATTCAACCATCTCATCCTCTGTCGTCCCCTTCTCCTCCTGCCCCCAGTGCTTCCCAGCATCAGGGGCTTTTCAAATGAGTCAGCTCTTTGCATCGGGTGGCCAAAGTATTGGAGTTTCAGCTTCAACATCAGTCCTTCCAATGAACACTCAGGACTGATCTTTAGGATGGACAGATTGGATCTCCTTGCAGTCCAAAGGACTCTCAAGAGTCTTCTCCAACACCACGTTCAAAAACATTAATTCTTCGGTGCTCAGCTTTCTTTATAGTCCAATTCTCATATCCATACATGACCACTGGTAAAATCATAGTCTTGACTAGATGGGGCTTTGTTGGCAAAGTGATGTCTCTGCTTTTTAATATGCTGTCTAGTTTGGTCATAACTTTCCTTCCAAGGAGTAAGCATCTTAATTTCATGGCTGCAGTCACCATCTGCAGTGATTTTGGAGCCCAGAAAAATAAAGTCAGCCACTGTTTCCACTGTTTCCCCATCTATTTGCCATGAAGTGATGGGACCAGATACCATGATCTTAGTTTTCTGAATGTTGAGCTTTAAGACAACTTTTTCACTCTCCTCTTTCACTTCCCTCAAGAGGCTCTTTAGTTCTTCTTCACTTTCTGCCATAAGGGTGGTGTCATCTGCATATCTGAGGTTATTGATATTTCTCCTGGCAATCTTGATTCCAGCTTGTGCTTCTTCCAGTCCAGCGTTTCTCATGATGTACTCTGCATACAAGTTAAATAATCAGGGTGATAATATACAGCACTGATGTACTCCTTTTCCTATTTGGAACCAGTCTATTGTTCCATGTCCAGTTCTAACTGTTGCTTCCTGACCTGCAGACAGGTTTCTCAAGATGCAGGTCAGGTGGTCTGGTATTCCCATCTCTTTCAGAATTTTCCACAGTTTATTGTGATCCACACAGTCAAAGGCTTTGGCATAGTCAATAAAGCAGAAATAAATGTTATTCTGGAACTCTCTTCCTTTTTCCATGATCCAGTGGATGTTGGCAATTTGATCTCTGGTTCCTCTGCCTTTTCTAAAACCAGCTTGAACATCAGGGAGTTCATGGTTCACGTATTGCCAAAGCCTGGCTTGGAGAATTTTAAGCATTACTTTGCTAGTGTGTGAGATGAGTGCAATTGTGTGGTAGTTTGAGCATTCTTTGGCCTTGCCTTTCTTTGGGATTGGAATGAAAACTGACCTTTTCCAGTCCTGTGGCCACTGCTGAGTTTTCCAAATTTGCTGGCAAATTGAGTGCAGCACATTCACAGCATCATCTTTCACTATTTGAAATAGGTCAACTGGAATTCCATCACCTCCACTAGCTTTGTTCGTAGTGATGCTTCCTAAGGCCCACTTGACTTCACATTCCAGGATGTCTGGCTCTAGGTGAGTGATCACACCATTGTTATTATCTGGGTTGTGAAGATCTTTTTTGTACAGTTCTTCTGTGTATTCTTGCCACCTCTTCTTAATATCTTCTGCTTCTGTTAGGTCCCTACCATTTCTGTCCTTTATTGAGCCCATCTTTGCATGAAATATTCCCTTGGTATCTCTAAATTTCTTGAAGAGATCTCTAGTCTATCCCATTCTATTTTTTTCATCTATTTCTTTGCACTGATCACTGAGGAAGTCTTTCTTATGTCTCCTTGCTATTCTCTGGAACTCTGCATTCAGATGCTTATATCTTTCCTTTTCTCCTTTGCTTTTTGCTTCCAGTCTTTTCAGTTATTTGTAAGGCCTCCTCAGACAGCCATTTTGCTTTTTGCATTTCTTTTTCTTGGGGATGGTCTTGATTCCTTTCTTCTGTACAATGTCACAAACCTCTGTCCCTAGTTCTTCAGGCACTCTGTCTGTCAGATCTAGTCCCTTAAATCTATTTCTCACTCCCACTGTATAGTCATAAGGGATTTGATTTAGGTCATACCTGAATGGTCTAGTGGTTTTCTCCACTTTCTTCAATTTCAATGAATTTGGCAATAAGGAGTTCATGGTCCAAGCCACAGTCAGTTCCCAGTCTAGTTTTTGCTGACTGTATAGAGCTTCTCCATCTTTGGCTGCAAAGAATATAATCAATTTGATTTCGATGTCAACCATGTGGTGATGTCCATGTGTAGAGTCTTCTCTTGTGTTGTTGGAAGAGGGGTTTGCTATGACCAGTGCTTTCTCTTGGCAAAACTCTATTAGCCTTTGCACTGTTTCATTCTGTACTCCAAGGCCAAATTTGCTTGTTACTCTAGGTGTTTCTTGACTTCCTACTTTCGCATTCCAGACCCCTGTAATGAAAAAGACATCTTTTGGGGGGTGTTAGTTCTAGAAGGTCTTGTAGGTCTTTATAGAACTGTTCAACTTCAGCTTCTTCAGTGTTACTGGTCAGGGCATAGACTTGGATTACCATGATATTGAATGGTTTGCCGTGGAAACGAACAGAGATCATTCTACAGTTCATAGGGTCGCAAAGAGTCTGACATGACTGAGCGACTTCACTTTCATTTTTCTTTCATTGATGATTAACTCAATCTATAGTGCCTGGAGGTTTGGAGTTGTGGAACTGAAAGTTCCAACTGTCTAATCACATGGTTGGTTTCCTTGGCAACCAGCTTCTATCCTGAAGCTTGGTGGATCCTAAGGGTCCACCAAGAGTCACCTCACTAGCATAAACTCAGGTATGATTTAAGGGGCTTATTATGAAGAAGAAAAGATGATTTCTCACTCAGGAAATTCCATGGGTTTTAGCAGCTCTTATGTCAGGAACTGGAACAAAGATAAAACATTTAAACAAAGTCCTCCTATCACCCAGGAAATTATAAGTGATTTAGAACCTTGTATGGAAAGGGGGGTGAAGACCAAATATATGTTTCTTGTTATAACATAATGCCATAGTAGACCCTTAGAGTTAGGTCTAAGATGATTGAAATGATCATGGAAGGAGCCCGAGGAATTTACCATGCTGCTGCTGCTAAGTCACTTCAGTCGTGTCTGACTCTGTGCGATCCCATAAATGGCAGCTCACCAGGCTCCCCTGTCCCTGGGATTCTCCAGACAAGTACACTGGAGTGGGTTGCCATTTCCTTCTCCAATGCATGAAAGTGAAATGTGAAAGTGAAGTCGCTCAGTCGTGTCCGAGTCTCAGCAACCCCATGGACTGCAGCCTACCAGGCTCCTCTGTCCACGGGATTTTCCAGGCAAGAGTACCTGAGTGGGTTGCCACTGCCTTCTCCAAATCCACCGTGAGTGAAGTACTGTAGTGCTCTTATGTGGACTTGATGACATCCACAACTACTTTGCTGCTTGACTCTGCATAGCTCTAGTTAACAGCTATCTATGGTGACCATATTGCCTGAATTTAAACAGCTGGTCCCATAGTTAGAGATAATTTCAGTCCATATATTCCAATTTTGGTTAAAAGCTTTTGTTGCTATACAAATAAAAGACTTCCAGAGAAGCTTTACTAAATTCTAGTATATCACCATGAAAATCTGTCAGACTCTTTATGACCCCCTGGATCATCAGTTCAGTTCAGTTCATTTGCTCTGTAGTGTCCGATTCTTTGCGACCCCCTTGGACCATACAGTCCATGAAATTTTCCAAGGCAGAATATTGGCATGGGTAGCCTTTCCCTTCTCCAGGGCATCTTCCCAACCCAGGGATCAAACCCAGGTCTCCCACAATTGCAGGTGGATTCTTTACCAGCTGAGCCACAAGGGAAGCCCAAGAATACTGGAGTGTGTAACCTATTCCTTCTTCAGGGGATCTTCCTGATGCAGGAGTCGAACCAAGGTCTCCTGCATTGCAAGTAGATTCTTTACCAACTGAGCTATCAGTTCAGTTCAGTTCAGTTGCTCAGCTGTGTCCAACTCTTTGCGACCCCATGAATCGCAGCACCCCAGGTGTCCCTGTCCATCGTCAACTCCCGGAGTTCACTCAGACTCATGTCCATCGAGTCAGTGATGCCATCCAGCCATCTCATCTTCTGTCGTCCCCTTCTCCTCCTGCCCCCAACCCCTCCCAGCATCAGAGTCTTCCAATGAGTCAGCTCTTCCCATGAGGTGGCCAAAGTACTGGAGTTTCAGCTTTAGCATCATTCCTTCCAAAGCTGTTAATTACTTAACAGTCTTCAGTTTATTAATAAGAACAAATTTCCAAAAGGAATATAAGAATTGGAGAAGAAAAGGCTCATTTGGTTGGGGTTTGCAGCCTCTTTTCTGATGTGTCTAGTGTCCCCCAGGGCCAGTTCCATTCTGGTTTTAAATGACTCAGTTGGCAAAGTTTCTTAGCCCCCACCTCCCACCCCATCCCTTTTAGGAGTGTTCCTGCCTAGTAGCTATCACATCCAGGAATGCTTTCCTGATTTTCAGCTTGGACATCACCCTGCAAGACATGGCTCTGGGAATGCCAACTCAGAACTGCAATATTTCTTTGTCTTTATGAGTCCTCATACATCAGACGAAGTGCTGGATAATTATGTAAAATACTTTGGATGGATCCCAGGCGGAACGTCTTCAAAAGACAAACAGATTAATCATATACTGAAAGAAGGAACAGGATCCACTTGTACTCTTGCTGGATACACAAGACGTCCCTGAGTAATATCTTATTCTGAAAGAAATGCCTGAGCAAGAGAAAAAGCAATGAAGATGACAGACAGTCCAGAAGTTTCTGTTTTCTCCCAGTTCTAGAAGGCCTTCCCCTCCCCTCCCCAATCTTCCTGCCTCTAACTCAGTCAGCCACAGATATTCTCGTAATAAATGCTGACCTATACAGAAACAAACTTGAAGTATATGTTTACTCATGCACACTGTACTTTGGCATTAAGTTTTTGAATGTTGTTCCCACAAGTTGTGTCTAAGGCCTTTGTCTACATTCAAAGCGTCTCTGATCCTATAGTTTATTTCTGATGCTTTTGAAACCAGGCTAGGAAAACTGACCAGAAACTGTATTAAGTATTCTTGTGGATTTTCATATCCAGTAGGAAAGACACTGACTGTGGCTTATTTCGGGTCTTTAAGATTTTCTTTTTTTCAGGAACACTCAAGGAACCATAGCTCCTAAAGCCTGTAAAATTTGATTTCAAGCATATAAGCAATGAACAGACTTCAAACCCACGTAACACCAAAAAGAAGAAGGAAAAAAAACCAACCCTTTCATCTTGAAGAAATATCTTTAATATGTGTTGTTCTTAATTAACTACCTCCTAACCTTTTTAATCTTTAACTTTTCATGGTCTGGATATAAGTGTTTTTAATTTCAGGTATGTTTATATGGTTCTGGGGCCCTCTTTAGCTTAGTTCCTGATTGACTTTGGAGTGGAAGAAATATATTGATATCATTCTGATGTGCAGTGTTTGTGTTCTTGGTCTATTAGTGGGTTATAAGAAGGTTTAGAGAGGATAACGTAAACATGTAACACTTTTTACTTTTGTTCATGATTAGGAGCTGATGGGAGAAAACCTGGCACTATTTTGCCTTCTTTTTCAGCAAGCAACAAGAATCTAAAAGTACCAGAAAAAGATCTACAGGTACTTTTCTTTGAAGGCAAAGAAATGTACCTATAATTTACTGACTCAGCTTCTCATTGCATACAAAAGACTTATTGATTACTCTTAGTCATATCAATAATGATGATGACAAAAAATAACAACATTTTTTGTAAGTCACTGTAAGTGCATTCAGTACATTATCTCATATATTACCCATAAAAATTCCATGAAGAAGGTACTATCCATCCCAATTTTATTTCTATTTGTCTTCAAAAAAATCAATTTTACTGAAGTATAATTTACATGCATTCTTAGTCCCTCGGTCGTGTCCCCCTCTTTGAGATCCCATGGACTGTAGCCCTCCAGGCTCCTCTGTTCATGGGGATTCTCCAGGCAAGAATACTGCAGTGGGTTGCCACGCCCTCCTCCAGGAGATCTTTCTGACCCAGGGATTGAACCCTGGCTTCCTGCATTGAAGGTAGATTCTTTACTGACTAAGCCACCAGGGTAGCCCTGAGGTGTAATTTAAGTGCAATAAATTGCACATATTTGACTTGCTTTGAGAGAGACACATTTTTGTGAAGCTACAACAATAATCAAGATACAGAACAATTCTATCTCCTGTAAAAGGACCCTTTTACCCCTTGGCAGTTTATTCTTTACTCTGTCCCTTGCACAAGGCAAGTCCACTGTTTGTTTGCAGTTAGTATAGATTGCAGGGTGGGTATTAGAAGCATGCAAGCCTTTTCTTAAGCTTCCCAGGTGGCTCAGTGGTAAAGAATCCGCCTGCCAAGCAGGACATGTGGATTCCGTTCTTGGGTGGGGAAGATCTCCTGGAGAAGGAAATGGCAACCCACTACAGTATTCTTGTCCAGGAAATCCCCCGGACAGAGGAGACTGGTGGACTAGAATCCATGGGGTTCGAAAGAGATTGACATGACTTAGCAACTAACAACAACATGACTTTTCTTCCTATTTAAGAAAAATGAATGTGTTAAAAATTGTGGCAATCCCTTTAGTTTTTAGCTTTAACAAGTTTGATAATATATAATTGATAGGAATTATTTTATCAGTTTTTCTAAAAAGCTAGTTTTAAAATTTCACTACTAATTTTGGGGTAATTTTGTGTTATGTCTGCCCACAGTAGTAGATATAATGGTCATCTGAGTTAAATTCATCCATTCCAGTCCATCTTAGTTTGCTGATTCCTAGAATGTTGATCCTCACTCTTGCCATCTTCTGTTTGACCACTTCCAATTTGCCTTGATTCACAGACCTAACATTACAGGTTCCTATGGAATATTGCTCTTTACAGCACTGAACCTTGCTCCTATCACCAGTCCCATCCACCACTGGGTGTTCTTTTTGCTTTGGCTGCATCTCTTCATTCTTTCTGGAGTTACTTCTCCACTGATCACCAGTAGCATATCGGGCAACTACACGCAACCCTTATGGCAGAAAGTGAAGAGGAACTAAAAAGCCTCTTGATGAAAGTGAAAGAGGAGAGTGAAAAAGTTGGCTTAAAGCTCAACATTCAGAAAACAAAGATCATGGCATCCGGTCCCATCACTTCATGGGAGATAGATGGGGAAACAGAAACAGTGGCTGACTTTATTTTCCTGGGCTCCAAAATCACGGCAGATGGTGACTGCAGCCATGAAATTAAGACACTTACTCCTTGAAAGGAAAGTCATGACCAGCCTAGACAGCATGTTTAAAAGCAGAGACATTATTTTGCCAACAAAGATCTGTCTAGTCAAGGCTATGGTTTTTCCAGTGGTCATGTATGGGTGTGAGAGCTGGACTATAAAGAAAGCTGAGCACCAAAGAATTGAACTGTGGTGTTAGAGAAGACTCTTGAGAGTCCCTTGGACTGCAAGGAGTTTCAACCAGTCCATCCTAAAAGAGATCAGTCCTGGATGTTCATTGGAAGGACTGATGTTGAAGCTGAGACTCCAATACTTTGGCCACCTGATGTGAAGAGCTGACTTGTTGGAAAAGACTCTGATGCTGGGAGGGATTGAGGGCAGGAGGAGAAGGAGACGACAGAGGATGAGATGGCTGGATGGACTTGGGTTTGGGTGGAGTCTGGGAGTTGGTGATGGACAGGGAGGCCTGGCGTGCTGCGATTCATGGGGTCGCAAAGAGTCGGACACGACTGAGCGACTGAACTGAACTGAACTGATGAGGACTATGAAGAAGGCTGAGTACCAAAGAATTGATACTTTTGAACTGTGGTGTTGGAGGAGACTCTTGAGAGTCCTTGGATTGCCAGGAGATCAAACCAGTCAGTCCTAAAGGAAGTCAACCCTGAATATTTACTGGAAGGAGTGATGCAAAAGATGAAGCCCCAGTACTTTGGCCACCTGATGCAACTAGTTGATTCATTAGAAAAGCCCCTGATGCCGGGAAGGATTGAAGGCAAAAGGTGAAGGGGGTGGTAGGAAATGAGATAGTTAGATAACATCACCGACTCCATGGACATGAATTTGAGCAAACTCTGGGAGACAGTAGAGGACAGGGGGGCCTGGTGTGCTGCCGTCCGTGGGTTGCAAGGAATCGGACATAACTTAGTGACTGAACAACGACAATGAGGAACAGTGGGAGTGGACAAGGAAGAAAAAAATACCGAGATCAGGATACATTATCAAAATGCGCAAAGGCGATTAACCTCATGCGGCCCTTTGAGGAACCTTTTAAATCATGTCTTAGAATTGTCCACCTGCAGATTAAATGTGGATACATGATTTACCATCAGCTCCCAATCTTAAATAGCTCAAAACTAGTCTTATGGGGCTTAAGTTCCTTGAGCTTCAAGCCTGAACATAACTAAGTAAAGAAAAATATATCACATCCATACCACAGCATCAGAGAAGTCTTAGGACAGGAAGAGAGGTAAACGAAAGGTGATCCAAGCCTTAGTCCTCTCAGGTGCATATACTTGAATATACCCAAAGCTTGTGTGGAACTGCTTACCAAAGGGTGGTTGCATTAAGAGGATGCCCACAGGTTATAAAAGTACACAAATGTCTGATACAGTTTCCTTTTTAACTGAAGAGCTGTTTAGGGGTGTAATTTTTTAAACGTCCATAGAGTTATTTTTTGCTCTACTTTTGCTGTTAGTTTCACAATTTGTCCATCAGTTTTTTTAGGGTTAGATTCCATACTTTCTGCGGATTATATGTCTCCCAGAATTCTTACACTCTTAACAAAAAGGAGATGCCCCTTTGAGGAGAAAGTCCTATTTACTAGAAGGAAATATAGAACCAAAATTTAAAAATTACCCTAAGCTCTAAAAACTGGGAAAATCTAGAGTATTTCTCAAAACCCTCTCCATCTAATCTAATAAACCCATTTTTACAGTGCATCATGGCCAACACTACAAAGAAATGCACAAAGGGCAATGGGATTCATGGGCAGTGAAAAATGAAGCTAGAGAGGGTAGTTCAGGGAGCAGTCAGAGACAGCGTGACTTTTGAGTGGGGCCTTTACGACGGGGTTGATTTTGTCAAGCATAAGCTACAGCGTGAGCAGAGGCCCAGAGATTTGAATGAGCTCTGTGTTTACAAAGAACTGATGTTGTCTACATCAGGGGAAGGAAGCCTACCTGTCTGTTCACTCTGGGCCCCAGAATTTCTACTATAATTTCCAGCAGGGTCTACCTACCCTCATCATTTATCCAAAACAATATGTAAAATGATTTTACTATGCATATTTTATGAACACGACAGGACATGTGTACACCCGTGGCGGATTCATGTTGATGTATGGCAAAACCAATATGATATTGTAAAGTAAACAAAACAAAACAAAAAAAACAAAGCAAAACTGAAAAAAAAAAAAGAACTGACGACCCTATGGAATGAGAACTATATGCAGTTTATAAAACGGTCCAACGACATATTTTTGTTGCTGTTGTTTAGTCACTCAGTCGTGGCTGACTCTTTGTGACCCCATGGACTGCAGCACGCCAGGCTTCCCTGTCTTTCACTATCTCGCCGAGTTTGCTCAAACTCATGTTCATCGAGTTGGTGATGCCATCCAACCATCTCACCCTCTGACACCCCCTTCTCCTCCCGCCTTCAATCTTTCCCAGCATCAGGGTCTTTTCCAATGAGTTGGCTCTTTGCATGAGGTGGCCGAATTATTGGAGCTTCAGCTTCAGCATCAGTCCTTCCAATAAATATTCAGGGTTGATTTCCTTTAGGACTGACTGGTTTGATCTCCATACAATACACACATATATATGTACATGATACATATGATGTACATATATATACATGTACATACATACGAAGCTGGAATATTTTTTCTAGAGAACTGACAAAAGCTTTCATTAGGTACAATCAAGGAAACGTTTCTTTTCTGCTCTAATTTTTATAGAATGGATTTTAAACACTTTGTTTTTCTGTCCATTCTGATAGTTCCACACTGGTGTGCTCTGAAATTGTGGTTTCTTTGAATTGGTATTTTTATAGAGGTTCTAATGGAGAAGGCAATGGCACCCCACTCCAGTACTCTTGCCTGGCAAATCCCATGGATGGAGGAGCAGTCCATGGGGTTGCTAAGAGTTGGACACGACTGAGTGACTTCCTTTTCGCATTTCACTTTCATGCATTGGAGAAGGAAATGGCAACACACTCCAGTGTTCTTGCCTGGAGAATCTCAGGGATGGGAGAGCCTGGTGGGCTGCCATCTATGGGGTCACACAGCATCGGACACAACTGAAGTGACTTAGCAGCAGCAGCGGCATAGAAGTTCTAAAGCTTGAGGTAAGAACAGTTTTTATCAATTGTATTTCCCGGGGAAGTTTTGCAAGCCCCCAACACAATTTATGAAATGTGTACCTCAAGTTACTGAAAAAAGCTTCCATTTTTACTTCATATTTCTGTAGCTCTACATATCTGTCCACTCAATTAGAGAACACTACTATTTCTCCTCTAACTGTATTGAGTCAGAGGAAAAGGGAATTTTAAGTCCTTCTGTTTTTTGTAAAGTGAAACAACTTCCAAACATAAGTCAAATTGAAAAAAGTGTCTTCATTTTGAAAATGTGAACTGGGTGGTTCTCCCTATGTATCATAAGGACACATCCCTTCTGACTGTAACAGCCTGTGATGTAGTTTTTATTATTTTTTAAATTTTATACCCATAGATGGGCTTCCCAGGTAGTGCTAGTGGTAAAAAAAACGTGCCTGTCAATGCAGGAGACACAAGAGATGCAGGTTCGATCCCTGAGACAGAAAGATCCGCTTAATAAAATGGAGTAGGAAATGGCAACTCATTCCAATATTCTTGCCTGGAAAATCCCATGGACAAAGGAGCATGGGGGACTACAGTCCATGGGGCCACAAAGAGTTGGACATGACTGAGCATGCACACCTGTAGACATGTGGGTGACATCTTGTTATGGAGACACTAGGGTTTTTAGAGAATTGTCATAACCAGACTTGTGGCTTTAAGACTGTTCTGGTGGGCATACAAAGAATGGAATGGAGAGAGTCAAGTGAGAAGTGATGAGAGCCCATACTAAGAGAAGACAGGGAATTTAGAACATATTCAAGAGATATTCAAAACGCAGATTGGCCCAGACCCAGGAACTGATTAGATTTGGAAGAAATTAGTGAAAGAGGAAACATGGATGACTCTGGGGAAAATAACTCTGAGATTAACATCATGAGTTTATTTCCTATTATTTGAGAAAATTTAATTCACCTGCAAATGCTGTTTAATCATTCAAGTTAAAAAGTAAATCACTTCAGTTTCACACTTTAAAATGGGACTAAAAAAATCTCAATGGAAGGTACAAGTTCCAGAAACATGATTCAGCAAATCGAAGGGCTCTGTGTGAGCCTTAGGTGGGTTGAGGGAGGCTTATCATGAAGAAATAAACTCAGACTTAGCTTAAAGATCGAAAGAGTTACAAGGAGATGACATAAATGGCAGGCCTGTAGTATGTACTAAAAGAGCCTCTGTTTAGTGGAAAACAACAAAACAAACCAATTCTCGTTCATACTTGCATTTAAATATTTAAAAGTCACTGATGAAAGCTAGGTTCTCCAAAATCAGAAAAAAATTTTCTGCTTGTCAAAGAAAAAGTTGCGAAAAGGATTGTTCTTTGGATCTTTCAGTGAATGAACAATGAGAAGCTCTTTCACTATTCCAGCACAATTTCACATCATAGACAACACTAATGTACACTATTGTTTTATTATTTTTTTCTCCTGTCCTTTTTTACTCTTTCCCTGCCCATTTTTTCTTGACAACTAAAGTCTATGGAAACAAATTAGACTAAATATATTAACAAATAATTCATAGACTGAAAAAATAGGGTGAATTTTCCATGAAAGATTTGCTCATCATCATGAAGATTCTCTTAGAGATTGAATTATCCTAATATATTGATGACATCTTCCTGGATAAAAGACTTTATATAGTGTAAAATATTTGTATTTTTTTAAAGGGATGTATTTATTCTAGCTGAACATTAGATGCTAATAGGCCATATTATAGTTAACCACGAGGACAATTCTACATGACCGGACAACAAACTTCCATAATTCTTGTACTTTTGATTCCCAGTCAAAGAAACCATTAAAATTATTTGGGTTCTCAATCCTTGGAATTAAATCCATGGCCTGCCTTTAGAAGCAACACATCTGCAATACTACTTTCTCTAATAACAGGTTTTTAGAATCCTTAAGTACCTGTAACTTTGGACTGGCAGAAAATATTTGTACTACAAATTGTCAGAGCTGGTATTAAAAGATAATTGATAATTGAAAAGATAATGCTCTTTTAACAGAGCAGGGAAGACATTCTAGTGGTAAAGAACACTTCATACTGTGAGAACTAAAGTAATTATCTGGCTATTCCAGGCAAGATAATCCTTTCTTTTATCAATATCTGGTTAATTTGAAATTTTGTTTTTGTCTTGAAAGTGAAAGTGTTAATCCTTCAGTCATTTCTGACTCTTTGGGACCCCATGGACTATAGCCTGCTCTTCTGTTCACAGAATTCTCCAGGCAAGCATGCTGGAATGGGTTGCCATGCTCTCCTCCAGGGGATCTCCCCACCCAGGGATTGAACCTGGGTCTCCTGCATTGCAGGCAGATTCTTACTGTCTGAGCCACCAGGGAAGCCCCTACTGTTGGAAAAGGAACTTACAAATACAAAAGGGGAAAAAAAAACTAGGATGAACCTTATGATGTTAGATGAGAAACTGTAAAACACAAGGTGTTTGTATCAACACACAGTTTTCAGTATGTTCAGTTCAGTTCAGTTCTGTCGCTCAGCCGTGTCCGACTCTGCGACCCCATGGACTGCAGCATGCCAGGCTTCCCTCTCCATCACCAACTGCCAGAGTTTACTCAAACTCATGTCCATTGAGTCAGTGATGCCATCCAGCCATCTCATTCTCTGTCGTTCCCTTCTCCTCCTGCCTTCAATCTTTCCCAGCATCAGGGTCTTTTCAAATGAAGTCAGTTCACCACATCAGGTGGCCAAAGTATTGGAGTTTCAGCTTCAGCATCAGTCCTTCTAATAAATATCCAGGACTGATCTCCTTTAGGATGGACTGGTTAGATCTCCTTGTAGTACAAGGGACTCTCAAGAGTATTCTCCAACACCACGGTTCAAAAGCATCAAGTCTTTAGCACTCAGCTTTCCTAATGGTCCAAATCTTTTGTCCGTACATGACCACTGGAAAAACCATAGCTTTGACTCAATGGACCTTTGTTGGCAAAGTAATGTCTCTGCTTTTTAATAAGCTGCCCAGGTTGGTCATAACCTTTCTTCCAAGGAGCAAGTGTTTTTTAATTTCATGGCTGCAATATAAGCAAGTACACAAACATACCCTTATGTGTTCCCCAGCTTTGTCCACTAGGAGGGCTTGGGAGGAATAACTGCCCAATAGACAGTGGCACATACAAAGTCCAGATCTTGATTTCTAAACATTATTTTCTACTATAAGGATGGAATGTCTGATTCCAGGGTTTGAAGGAGGGGTTTACAAGATGGTGTTGAAATATCCTGTACCATAAAGTAAGGATGTGCTCAAAAATGATAAGGACATATCAGAAGGGTTCAGGATCCAGCTGAAATGGGCTGCCACTAAGTAAATTTGGGGTGAACTGAACATCAATATAAATAATGATACTAATGGGTTGCAAGCCACTGACAAGACTGTGATGAACAAATCTATTCTGATATAAAATGAATGCACTAAAATATGATGAGAAATAGTTTAAAAGAAGCGTCTCATAAAGTATATCATTAATGCAATGGGTAAAAAGGTTGCAGTATCATTCTGCAAAGATGTATAATCCAAATCTGATCATAAGGAGAAAATTTCAGAATATCCCAAGTGAAGGACCTTTTATAAAATAACTGATCTGTAATCTTCAAAGGCTTCCCTGGTGACTCAGATTGTAAAGAATCTCCCTGCCAGTAAAGGAGATGTGGGTTCAACCCCTGAGTCAGGAAGATCCCCTGGAGAAGGAAATGGCCCTCCACTCCAGTCTTCTTGCCTGGGAAATCCCATGGACAGAGAAGCCTGGCAGGCTACAGGTCATGGGGTTGCAAAAAGTCAGACTTGACTTAGCAACTAAACAACAACAGTCTTTAAAAATGCCGGGATCGTCAAGGCCAAAGCAAGACTGGGAAAAATTCTAGAGTGAATGACATTAAAAAGACACAAAAGGTAAATGTCATATGTGATTCTTTTAATATAAAAGGTAATACTGAGACAATTGGAAAAACAGGAATAGGATATGAGCATAAGATGACAGTAATATGTCAGTGTTAATTTCCTGGGTTTGATGGTTGTGTTGTGATTATCTAGTGAAGGAACATCCTTGTTTGTAGGAGCTACCCATTGGGTATTTGAGGCAATGATTCTGGAAAAAAAAGATTTTTTGTTTTGTAATTATATGCAACTTTTCTGTAAGTTTGAGAGTATTTCAAGATATATCTCCTAATACAAACAAACATTGTTCAGGGTTCATTACTGGCTCTGCTCAATTATTATAGGAGAAGAAACCAACGTTCTAAAGCCCACTTTCCTCTCTTTTCCCCTTGAGCTTTGATTCAGCTTTTCAAATGTTATTTTATCGTGTAAAACAACATCCTTAGGAGATTTTTCTCTCCATAACTTATTAGCAGTTAATATTGTCCAAATCAAATTATCACCAACTAGCTAAAATGCTTCTAAAAGGCTTCTGATGGACATGTGCACATTTTATGTTCAGGTTTTTGCCTATTAAATTACAAAGGAAAGATTTCTGTCAGATCCTATGCTTCATGTAATTATAAGGAAGTCCTTCCATGACAAGTTGCAACTAATCTTTTAAGGCTTTTTTTTTTTTTTAATATCTCAGAATTCTTAAACTGCACCTAATTACTGCCAGTCATCTCTCTGGTGTTAAACCTGAGCAAAAACTTGTTAACATATATGTACCTTGACCTGTTTGTTTCTCCCTAATATTCTAATTCATAGCAGTGATTAATTTTGAAATAAAGATCATTTGAAAATTTTCCATGACTGAAAGTTTCAAGGAAGAACCCTGAGAGCTGTAAAGACAAGTATTCTTTTATTTTTTTGAACTTGAACTTTATTTTTATTTTATTTTTTAAATATAAATTTATTTATTTTAATTCGAGGTTAATTACTTCTTAAATTAATGAAGTTCCCTGAAAAGATGATAAGCTGAAATCATGTTGGTAAGTTTTCCCCTATCCTTTCTTCTGAACAGATCTATCTAAACAGGAAATGATTCACCTTCTTTAGGCTCAGTTCAGTTCAGTTCAGTTCAGTCGCTCAGTCGTGTCCGACTCTGCGACCCCATGAATCGCAGCACGCCAGGCCTCCCTGTGCATCATCAACTCCCGGAGTTCACTCAGACTCAGGTTCATCGAGTCCGTGATGCCATCCAGCCATCTCATCCTCTGTCGTCCCCTTCTCCTCCTGCCCCCTCTCCCTCCCAGCATCAGCGTCTTTTCCAATGAGTCAGCTCTTTGCATGAGGTGTCCAAAGTACTGGAACTTCAGCTTTAGCATCATTCCTTCCAAAGAAATCCCAGGGTTGACTCTTCAGGCTATACTATGGAAAATGCTGCTTCTTTACATAAACAGTTTATTTGTGTGGGTAAGTCATTTTCATAATTTTGGTCAATATGGTATAGAACTGTTATTATAAAAATTAGCAGAAAAAATTCCAGAAATATTTGTAGGAGGTAAGCATATTCAAATGCTCCAATTTGTAATGGTACATGTGTAGAACAAGTCTTACTGACTTGCAGAATATATTAAAAACATATATGTGTGAAACATTCTGACTTATCTGAATACATTTAGAGTTTTAACTTCATATTGTGAAATGTTAAACCATTTCCTTATTTATCACATTGTCTTTGTTGAATACTGGTTGTGTATAAGATAGTCTATGGCCAGACTGTATGTATTTTTAATACTTGTTGGGAATATTTTACCTAGGTTATGTGTAAAAAATGCATGTGCATTTTACCTGTTCATGAAAAAATTAATTTAACTATAAATTAGTTCAATGAAATAGCTAAATCTGTGAAACTTTCATTGTTCTCATAAGCAAAGATCAATGATAATGATTGACTGAAAATTGTACAGTGATTGTTGGGCTTTAACTGTGTCTGCTTTTCTCATTCTACTAAAAGGCCTGATAAGTCAGGTGCTTTGGAGAGCAGTGCCCTCTTATTTATCCTTCTAAGTTGTTTTAGTTCGGAGGAAGATGAGAAAATATTGATCGAGAAGAGGATGGTTGCTTTATTTGAATAAAACAGGGATTTCAATTTGCATATACTATGTTGTATCTTCTTAACCATGTGCGTTCCATTTTTTGATAAGAAAACTTATATGTTTCTTTTTTTCTAATTCCTTTTCCATATTCCCATCGACAGCTGGTTGAAATAGCCATCACGATTATATTAGCACAGGATTCTTAGAGATTTTCATACTGTTGATTAGTAGGGTCTACTTTACCTATGATTCAGAAACACGGATCAGCAAAAGAAAGACTGGGCTACTGTTAAAGCTGCAAGTATAGTTTCTGTGTCCCTGTAGCAGTTTGGTAGTACAAAGCAAATGAAAAATCTATCCTGATATCAAGGCTGAGCAGTAACAATTGTCAAAGTTTTCAACGTAACACAGATTGCTGTTAACAATAGCCAAAGGGAAGATTCATAAATTCTTTCATTTACTCAGCACTGCCAGCCACTTTGCCCAAGGATATAATGCTGCCCAAGTCACATATGATTCCTGTCCTTATGGGGCTTATAGTCTGGTGGTGGAACAGAGAGTAAAATAGGCTCGCAGACAGTATGCACTGTGATAAGGCTCTTTGAAAAACGACAGAAATAAAGAAGAAAGATAGAAGTGGCTATGACCCAGAAGAAATAAGCAGAGAGAAAAACTTTTCAGGTACGGGCTGTGAGGGAAGGGTATGGAGTGTAGGGAGTGTTTCTTTGGGCAGGATCTGTGGACAGGGATGTAAGACTAGCTTCCTTGCAAGGGAACAGAGGTTACAAACAGAAGAGGGGACATATGGTAGTTAAGATAAGCTTTGTTCTCTTTTCATTTTGATGGAGGAGCCCAAGAACTTTGGATGAAGTAGTTCTTACTCTACCTGAACATTAAAAAATGTACAATTGGCTGCTGTTACTTAAAACTCACCACAGTAGGTCCCCATGCCACTGGAATATGTTCCAAGGTCCTTACACCATGGTTTCCAGGCTCTGAATCAGGCCTCTGACTATCTCTTTAATCTCGTTTTGTGTCTGTGCCCTACTTGCTATACTGTAGAAACATTAGGCATCGTACACTTCCCTATGAGGCCAAGTTTTTCCTGTTGCAAGCTCTTTGTACTTACTGAGTGTCCACCTTGAAATCTCTTCCTCCCTTTCATCAAAGGGCTGTCTTCTTATCATCCTCTAGGTTTCCGTTAAATATCAGTTACTCTGAGAGGTCTTTCCTAATCATGTTGTGAAAAGCAGGACCTCTTCTGCCCTTTGCAGTTTTATTTTCTTTCATAGTGTCCTGTTCTGCAGTATCTTTTACAACTTGTAATTATTTGTGTTCTTTTTCTGTTTAATATTTGGTTTTTGTTTCCTAATCTACTTTAATAGGATCTAAGATTGTGAAGACAGGCTCCTCCTTGTTCACCAGGCACTGTCTGTCACACAGATTTACACTCATAGATAAGAGGCCACTGAATCAAAGCATCCAAATGACTCGCCGGTTAGCACTGCTGTTCCTGAAACTGAAGCTCCCTGGCACCACCACGGCAGTGAGTTTTTCACGCAAAGTAAATCTCATTTGCATAATGCACTTAGACTATCAAAATCAAGGGCATCATATATTTCATAGTAGAAAGAACATTTTAAGTCACGGTTTGACAAGTTTCAGAGAATTCACCAGTGTTTTCGTACAAGTCAGAGTTCATCTATATGGCATGCTTGCTAGACTGTGGTCTAAAAAAACTTCTCAAAGCTCTGTTTATTCACCTGGAACTTTGTATTTAGTGGTAAAAAGTTAATTTTATAACACAAAAATACAGCAGCAACTATCAGTAAGCATGACTTATTCAGAGGGGCAGAAGTAGGGATGTTACATGCAGCAGATATTTAGATATTTGAAATTCACAGGTTGGGAGGATCAACACAGCCAAATCTCATTTATCCTCAAGATCTTAATATTTCTAAGATAAAATATAATCAATACAGGTTGTTTATGTCATGTTAGTTTTTGCTCTTTTTGTGCAGTGTCTTTGAAAATGTTTCAGGGTGCTTTTTTTTTTCCCTTACATGGCATCCTTTATTAGATTCTCTCATATAAGGTTAGCTCCCATAAAGGATTCTGCTGTTAGCTTTGCCCTCCTTTTGAACTGCATCTAAAATAAAACTCTTTGAAATATATTGATATTTCTGGCTGGTTGGTTTCTGAAGGAAACAGAAATGTCTGTGTGTGGGAGGGAATGAATTTTTAAAATTTTATGATCAGTATAAAGAAAGCCAGATATTCAAAAATTATGTTTTTACTTCAAGATTCATACTCTGTAGCTCATTATCACAAATAATCATTATTACAATTTAGTCACTCTGTAGGAGATTTCTATTTCATTTTAATATCATCATCATTTCATCTTCTATATTCTTGTGTTTATAATATAGTTAAAAACAGGCAAGTTTGACCTCAGAGTACAAAATGAACCAGGGAAAAGACTAACAGAGTTTTGCCAAGTGAACGCATTGGTCATGGCAAACACCCACCTCCAACAACACAAGAGATGACTCTACGTATGGACATCACCAGACGGTCAATACCAAAATCAGATTGATTATACTCAGAGGTTAAAGCGTCTGCCTCCAATGCGGGAGACCCGGGTTCGATCCCTGGGTTGGGAAGATCCCCTGGAGAAGGAAATGGCAATCCACTCCAGTATTCTTGCCTGGAGAATCCCATGGACGGAGAAGCCTAGTAGGTTACAGTCCACGGGGTTGCAAAGAGTCGGACACGACTGAGCGACTTCACCTTATACTCTTTGCAGCCGAAGATGAAGAAGCTCTATACAGTCAGCAAAAACAAGACTGGGAGCTGACTGTAGCTCAGATCATGAACTCCTTATTGCAAAGTTCAGACTTAAATTGAAGAAAATAGGGAAAACCACTAGACCATAGGTCAGGCATGACCTAAATCAAATCCCTTACAGCTATATAGTGGAAGTGACAAATAGATTCAAGAAAGTAGATTTGATAGATAGAGTGCTTTAGGAAATATGGATGGAGGTTCATGACATTGTACAGGAGGCTGTACCATCCCCAAGAAAAAGAAATGCAAAAAGCAAAAGGTTGTCTGAGGTGGCCTTACAAATAGCTGAGAAAAGAAATGAAAGGCAAAGGCAAAAAGGAAAGATTTACCCATTTGAATGGAGAGTTCCAAAGAAAAGCAAGGAGAGATAAGAAAGCCTTTCTCAGTGATCAGTGCAAAGAAATAGAGGAAAACAATAGAATGAGAAAGACTAGAGATCTCTTCAAGAAAATTAGATATACTGAGGGAACATTTCATGCAAGATGGGCACAATAAAAGACAGAAATGGTATGGACCTAACAGAAGCAGAAGATATTAAGAAGAGGTGGGAAGAATACACAGAAGAACTGTACAAAAAAGATCTATAACCACAATGATGTGATCACTCACCTAGAGCCAGACATCCTGGAATGTGAAGTCAAGTGGGCCTTAGGAAGCATCACTATGAACAAAGCTACTGGAGGTGATGGAATTCTAGCTAAGCTTGTTCAAATCCTAAAAGATGATGCTGTTAAAGTCTTGCACTCAATAAGCCAGCAAATTTGGAAATCTCAGCAGTGGCCACAGGACCAGAAAAGGTCAGTTTTCATTCCAGTCCCAAAGAAAGGCAAGGCCAAAGAATGCTCAAACTACCACACAATTGCACTCATATCACATGCTAGTAAAGTAGTGCTCAAAATTCTCCAAGTTAGGCTTCAACAGTACGTGAACCAAGAACTTCCAGATATTCAATCTGGATTTAGAAAAGGCAGAGGAACCAGAGATCAAATTGCCAACACCCATTGGATTACTGAAAAAGGAAGAGAGTTCCAGAAAAACATCTACTTCTGCTTTGTTAACTAAGCCAAAGCCTTTGACTATGTGTATCACAATTAATTGTGGAAAACTCTGAAAGAGATGGGAAAACCAGATCACTTTACCTGTCTCCCGAGAAATCTGTATGCACGCCAAGAAGCAACAGTTAGAACTGGACATGGAACAACAGACTGGTTCCAAATAGGAAAAGGAGTACATCAAAGCTGTATATTGTCACCCTGCTTATTTAACTTACATGCAGAATACATCATGAGAAACGCTGGGCTGGAAGAAGCATAGGCTGGAATCAAGATTGCTGGGAGAAATATCAATAACCTCAGATATGCAGATGACACCACCCTTATGACAGAAAGCAAAGAAGAACTAAAGAGCTTGATGACAGTGAAAGAGTACAGTGAAAAGCCTGGCTAAAACTCAACATTCAGAAAACTAAGATCATGGCATCTGGTCCCATCACTTTATGGCAAATAGATGGGGAAACAATGTAAACCATGACAGGCTTTATTTCCTTGGGCTCCAGAATCACAGCAGATGGTGACTGAAGCCCTGAAATTAAAAGACACTTGCTCCTTGGAAGAAAAGTTATAACCAACCTAGACTGCATATTGAAAAGCAGAGACATTACTTTGCCAACAAAGTTCTGTCTAGTCAAAGCTATGATTTTTCCAGTAGTCCATGTGTGAATGTGAGAGTTGGACCATAAAGAAAGCTAAGCGCCAAAGAATTGATGCTTTTGAACTCTGGTGTTGGAGAAGACTCTTGAGAGTCCCTTGGACTGCAAGGAGATCAAACCAGTCTATCCTAAAGGAAATCAGTCTTGAATATTCTTTGGAAGGACTGATGCTGAAGCTGAAGCTCCAATACTTTGGCCACCTGATATGAAGAACTGACTCATGGAAAAGATCCTGATGCTGGAAAAGATTGAAGGCAGGAGGAGAAGGGGATGACAGAGGATAAAATGGTTGGATGACATCACTGACTCTATGGACATGAGTTTGAGAAAGCTCTGGAAGTTGGTGATGGACAAGGAAGCCTGGTGTGATGCAGTACATGGGATCGCAAAGAGTCGGACATGACTGAGTGACTGAACTGAACTGATAGTTAAATAAGATGTAGCTTTCTTAAAACACCAATGCCAGTGTTAACATTATGATCAAATTTATGGACCTGACCCTCCAGCTACTGAATTTGATTCTGAAGTTTGGGCTTGGAAATCTGTATTTTACAAAATATTAATGCTAGCTATATCCCACTGAATTTTGAAAACCATCATGTAGGGCTTCCCTTGTGGCTCAGCTGGTAAAGAATCCACCTGCAATGTGGGAAACCTGGGTTCGATCCCTGGTTTGGAAAGATCCCCTGGAGAAAGGAAAGGCTACCCATTCCAGTATTTCGGCCTGGAGAATTCCATGGACTGTGTAGTCCTTGGGGTTGCAAAGAGTCAGACACGACTGAGCGGCTTTCACTTTCACAGATACCCGAGCCCAAACCCCAGAATCAAATTGCTAAGTTGCAATAATAGGGATCCCAAACCTTGTGATAATATATAAGATGTCCCAGGAAACCGAAATCAGGAAGTGCAAGAAGCTGCCTCCAGGGAACTCTGTCGTCCCAATTATGACTTTGTTTTAGTCCCAGGAGATAGTTCAATTCAGCTCAGTTCAGTCATTCAGTCGTGTCTGACTCTGCGACCCCCATGAACCGCAGCCCTTCTCCTCCTGCCCTCAATCTTTTCCAGCATCAGGGTCTTTTCAAAAGAATCAGGATAAAAGACTGAAGCTTCCTAGGTATAAGTTGGCTTTGGGGAGCTAATTGAACATCCTAATTTAGAGGACTTTAAGCTCTAAAAGCATTGTGATATCCTCTCATATATATATATATATATATATATATATATATATCCTCTCATTTATCCACGTCATAAAAAAACATATGCATTTTGAAATTAAAATAGCTTCTTAAAGATGTTCTGTTGGCAGAAGTTAGAACTGTCAGTAAATTCATCAAGGCAGAAATGTTTGTTTTCTCTGTGTCTCTCTCTTTCTGTCTGGTGCCCCAGTTTTGCTGGAGCCCTTAAAGCCTGATGACTTTGCCTGCAAATTGATCAAGCCCCAGCTGAATTGGCCATCCATTTCTTCTGATGCTCTACTTATTCATTCAATAAGCACAGAAGTTTTGGTGTATGCATCAGTGTCACAGGAGGCAACAGAGCAGGGAAAGTTGAAGGACATGCTCTAGGGAAAAGGCGATCAACCCCACGGGGTGAGACGGGAGCTAGATGGAGCCAGCCTGGAGACTCAAGCTCCCTGTGGTGTTTGCGCGCTAAGTCATGTCCCACTCTTGCTATCCAAGGACTGTAGCCAGCCAGGCTCCACTGTCCATGGGTTTTCCAGGCAAGCCTACTGGAGTGGTTTGCCATTCACTATTTAGCATTTATATCTGAGAGTAAAATGATAAAAGTGAAGCGTAGGAACCCATATTATCATTATTTTCTTTTCCTTCTCGTTTGAGAAATTTTAGTTCAATTTTTCAATATCAGGAAGCATTCAGGAAGAGAAAAGTAAAGACTGAGAATAAAATGCTCCCCAAAAGAAATGTTTCATAATACTGTGTCAATAGTATGAGACAACCTTCTGGAAAAAAAGGAGAAACTATAGCTCAGTTTTCATCTTGTATCCAGTTCATCATCTGTCTTATGCCTAACTCTCAACAGGAACATTTTTTTGTATAAATAGTACCAAGGTATATGTTCTATACTCCTACAGGATCTTTAAGTCTAAACAAAGTGTTAAACGAGGTGTTGAAACTATAAAAGAACACGGGCTTTTCAATTCTCATTTAAAACTCAGCTAATTGAAGTACAGACTCTTCTACATTCACTTCAACATAAAGGACAGAAATGAACTACTTCGTTTGTCTGGCAATATTGGCTAGGAAGTTAAAGTCTGAAAGAAAAGGAAGTAATAGACTTTTGGCTGAATTTTTACTACTAGGGGATGGTCCAAAAGAGTGTTTCCTCTTTCCTTTTAAGCACAACGTGCTGGGATTTAATTGTATCATAAACCATTTCCTTAATATATCCATGAAATAACAAGCATCCATATACTTTACTCTCTTTTTACCATAACATGTCAGAGAGTCAGTTGAAATTAAAGGGAAAAAGACGGTTTTGCAGTAAAGAGGGAACCAGCAAGTTAATATTCCTAAAGAGATAGAAAGAGACAATCATAAATAGGATCAGAGCTTTCTTTTTATGTTTTTTTGGTCCCTTTCTTACTGAAGGAACCTGTTACAAAAATGCGGTTGGTTCTTTTGTGGACTCTTAACCAGCTCTAAAAGGATAGATGGAGAATGGGCACTAATGCCTAACTACCTCAATCTAAATCCATTGTATTAGGGGGAAAAGGGAAGAAAATCTTTTAAATGGACAGGAATCTAAAGTTGGACTCTGGTATAAACCCTCCCTTGGCTTAGAAGGGAGAAATTGAGGCCTGCATCTCTTTTTGAGTCACCTCCAGAATGAACTAGGACAAACGTACAATGTCCATCTCCTTCCTTCTTGTCCCCCCAAAGGAAGTATCTTTGGAGGATTGTGTTTATCCCTGCTGTTATCATGGAAGAAACAGCTCTGGTTTCTCCCATATGCCTTTCCCCCAAACAAGGAGATCTTCCCCACCCAGGGATCGAACCCGGGTCTCCCGCCTTGCAGGCAGACACTTTACCGTCTGAGCCACCAGGGAAGCTCAAACAAGGCATTAGTAGTTGTGAATAGCAAACTTTTAAAGAATCGTGAAGGATGCTCCAAGAGCAGTGCCCTCCTCCTTTTAATACACACAATCTCATCTCTGTTCTTTACAAATCTTCATTGTTTAGCTGGGAAAGGACAGAGTTAAACACCTCAGGTTCTCTGGCAAGAAAGTTCAGTTGTTAGAGATATTTACTGATCATGCTCCCTAGGATCTATGTGCCCTAATTCCATTAAAAGCATCCTGGATTATTGCACCCTTGTCTCTAGGCTTGGCCGTTTAAGGCATAACATTGCTCAGACTGCAGTGATTCCTTCAGAAGGAGACTTGTGACCCAAAGCCAACAAAAGGAGAAAGAGGCTTTTCCTGGGACTACTTGGCAAGAGACACTTGTGTCTTCCTGCTGGTCTTGGTTGAGCCCAACCGTGAGCCTGGATCTGTTGGAGACATTCTGACATCGCAGTAGGAGAGGTTGTTTGAAAACGGAGCAAACACAGAGACTTGTGAGTAAGGATGTAGAGAGGGATACTATATGCTGATCTCACTGCGCGCGTCCTTGTTGGGCTCCTTCTGGAGTTAGCCTTTGTTCCGCTCTTAGACATTTCAGTTATGGGATCGCATACATTCCCATTTTCCTTAAACTAGTTTTGTCTGGAATTTCTGTCATTTGCCAAAAAAAAAAAAAAAAAAAAAGAAGCCTAACTAACATAATTTAATTCTAATCTCAGCTCAGTCATTTCCTACCTAGTGAAAGTGGACAAGTAATTTATCTTCTCTGTGTAGCTTTTATTACTCAATAGAAGACTATATTATAATTATCTACCTGATTGATTTTTGTAAAGATTAAGTGAGGTTGCTGTTCAGTCACTCAGTCGTGTCCAGCTCTTTGTGACCCCGTGGACTGCAGCATGCCAGGCTTCCGTGTTCTTCACCATCTTCCAGAGCTTGCTCAAATGCATGTCTACTGAGTCAGTGATGCCGTCCAACCGTCTTGTCCTCTGTCGTCCCCTTCTCCTCCTGCCTTCAATCTTTTCAGCCATCACAGTCTTTTCTAATGAGTTGGCGCTTCGCATCAGGTGGCCAAAGTATTAGAGCTTCAGTTCAGCATCAGTCCTTCCAATGTATATTCAGGATTGATTTCCTTTAGGATGGATTGGTTTGATCTCCTTGCAGTCCCAAGGGACTTGTCAAATACTTGACTATAGTAAATGCTCAATAAATACTAGCTATTTTTTACCATTAAAAAACACAAAAATTGTGCACAACCCCACTATCCAAAACAAAAAAAATCTCCAAAGAACTTCATAATCTGAGTGCCATTTTTTTTTTGTCAAAACTATATAATTCCTTGTATACTGAAGGGTCATTCTAGTTCAAATTTCATTCTTTCTCTTTTTCTATAGTTGATGAAAAGACTTAAATCCCTTTAGGCTCAATAACTGCTATTTTGTAACTTTTCAGCTCACCCCAGTTTGATATGATGTTGAACTTAAATGAACTTCCTGGTAACAGAGAAACGTACTAGTCAAGAGAATCTTGAGAAACTATGAGATTTTTCAAAATAATAGTTTAGAAGCTGACTGATAAGGAAATAATGACAATAAAAATCAAAGTTCATTGATCAGGATACATCTAGGAAAGATAAATGTCAACTTTGAACCCCCTCAATAGAGGAGCTAAACTAAAGAAGGAGAATCCAGGGGTGGAGGTGCTGTCCACTCCGAGTTCTCAATTCCACCCTCTCATCTCCGACAGTTCTCTCAGCTCTGACCTTCATCCAGAGGACTCCCAAGTGCACCTCTTTACATTCTGCCAATTTCACACTCCCAGATCATCCCCAAATCTCGGCCCTTCTTTCTCATTTTTTTGGGTACAGATAGCCCAATGTCTCAGACTATAATCTTAGCTTATACATTCACTCAACTACCAGTCCTGTAGATTCTAACTTACATCCACTGATTTATTTCAATTAAGTAAATGTGCGGGGTTTGATGAATTGGGAGATTGGGATTGACTTATATACACTACTGTGAATAAAATAGATAACTAATGAAAACCTACTGTATAGCACAGGGAACTTTAATGCACTGTGGTGACCTAAATGGGAAAGAAGTCCAAAAGAGAGGGGATATATATATATATATATATATATATATATATAGCTGATTCACTTTGCTATACAACAGAAACTAACACAGCATTCATTGTAAAGCAACTACATGCCAATAAAAACTTAAATTCATTGATGTCCTGGATTAGATTCTGGTTGCTTCTTGCCATAGATTTCTAACAACCTTCCTTATGTACTGTTGTTATTTGTCTCATTTAGGGCCTTCCTCCCTACCTTTTCCCTTCTTTCTAAAAAATGTTATTATTTCCAGAGTTATGCTACCTAAAGAACAATTTCCATCACATTGTCCCCCTTCCAAGACTTCATATTACCTCTGGAAGTGCCCCCCAAAGTTTGGATCTCATGGACCAGTGAAACAAAATATATTAGGGAGCTCAAAACAGTGTTTTCAATGTTTATCTTGCCAAGTAAGAATGTTAGAGCTCCTACAAAACTGCCTTATCTATTTTTACCATCACTTCATAACAGCAATTGCATTTAGTTCCAAATGTAAGTGGAAAGAATTTCAGAATAAAGACCTTTGAATTGAATACATTTTGCTTCATTAAAAAAGAAAAGCCTTAAAAATTGTCTTGATTCTTCTCATTTCTCCTCAGTCCAGTGAAAACTTAGGACATAAACCATGGCTGAACCATGGCTAGCTTTTGGGAACCACTGATCTCCAGAATAAAGTGAAAGTTCTGGGCATAACATGTGAGACCCAAAACTGGCCTAAAGGAAACTTTTGTTTGTGAGGCAAAATGCAATTATTTATGGTTCACAAAATGCATTTTGAAAATTCCCTCTTCCATGCCTTCCCCGTTCTCTCTGAGTTGTAACAAGTTTTTTGGTTATCCTCCTCAATTCTCATCCCTTGCTGACAACTTGCTCATATACTTTTTTTCTCCTCATAATGGTAGTTCTTCCACTTAAAATTACTCTCTCCTTTGTGCTGAGCTCCATATCAGCTGAAACTTGCATACCTTTTATATTCTTGCCATGTGTTATAGTGTCAATACTTTTGCAGTTTACTTTATGGGCAGAGACTATTTCTTATATCTATTAATATGCTGCAAGGTAAATATGTATGGAATTTGGATAGAGTTTAGTAATCTTAATTTTATAGGAAATGTAGTTTTTAGAAGATATAAAAATAATATTATTCATAGTGTCTCATTCCATAGTATCAGTGGATTAGTTACCAAAAGCATCCCTATGCCAACAGAAGAAGATAATACAGGGTTGATGAAGTCAGACATTTGATCCGAAAGGACTAACAGAGAGGAATGGGAAGAGGGATGGTGATCCTCCCAAAGGAAGGGCACTTTGGGGATCCTGTGGTTATTTCTGTCTGATTGGCAGTAGATGACATGATCTGATGGTTACTGAAGAAGTCCTAACAAGGAGGCAGTGGCCAGGTTTACCTCAGCTGACTTGCGGGCTGACATTCCTATGAAGTCCTGCCTGCTGTTTAGGAGAAATGCCAAAGTAAGTGTAGAACGTTGACAGGAAGATAAACAGAAGTCAGGACACAGGGAATGGCATTAAAATAGAACAAAGCACAAAAACCTTTTTTTGGGGCAATTCATTTGATTCCAACACATGTATTCCAAAAGGAAAAGTACTATGTCAGTTTAATTGGGAAAGGGTTAGCAGGTTGGAGGTGTGTGAATGATATTCCTCCCCAAAACATGATATTCCTTGACACTTTGCTCTGCTTCACAATCACAGTGTAGTGAGATAAAGAAATAGGGAGAAAGAAAAAAACAAAATGTGTGAATCCATTTACCAAAAGGAAAAACTATTTTGCCTCTGACACAAACAAGTGCTATTTTTTCAAGTGCCACTGAATTGTAAGTCTAGTAGACTAGGAAAGAGGTCTGTCTATCCATCGATCGATCGATCCATGTATCATCTCTGTCTCCTATTTAATGACTTACAAGTTCAGTCAATTTGCCATTCCTCATAGTGAAATTCTACAAGAGCAGGAGGCTGCTACGGTATTTCTCATTGTGAAATACTTGGTACCTGCTGATAGAGACTTTGACTCCCCTAAGGTCCTAAATTAACTGCATAGATGCTGGAGATATCTGTTTGACTGGCTTGCTACTGTATATAGCTACTGTATATAGGGCTTCCCTGGTAGCTCAGAGAGTAAAGCACCTTCCTGCAATGCAGGAGACCTGGTTCAATCCCTGAGTCAGGAAGATTGCCTGGAGGAGGAAATGGCAACCCACTCCAGTACTCTTGCCTGGAGAATCCCATAGACAGAGGGGCCTGTTGCAGGCTACAGTCATAGGGTCACAAAGAGTCGGACACAACTGAGCACTTCACTTTCACTGTATATAGTGGAAAAAATATTTGAGAAAATTCATAACATTTATCTTGATTCACCATTATGTGAGCAGTATTATTGATAGGCTATGGTTTCAAATACTGTGGTATGCTTCAATGTGCTATTGAAAAATATTGGCAGTGAGGATCATAATGAATTGAGTAGGAGCTGAACCATGTCACAGTTGAAATTCTAACGGAGCACAGGCTTTTATGGAGGCCTCAGAGTTTTATTTCTAGTTACCTTCCCTTGTATTCAGTTACTGTATATAATATACATGCTTGCTCTTATTCTTTTGTTTTTCCATGTAAACCATTCAGTGTTGTTAGGCTTAATTAAAAAAAGAAGTATAAACAACAGTACTGGAAAATGCTGCAACTGATTATTTCTTATCTCTGTTATTTATAACTTGTGTACTAATCTCCTCTCTAAGCATATAAATACACAGGTTCCTAGGTTAGACATGTGATAGATTAATGCTTTTTTTTTTTTTTTAAATCATAGTTAGTGAAAGAGCATATCCTAGGCAGGGTAAAGGTATGGACTTAACACTATAGGTTGATGAACACTACAGGTTTATCTAGAGTCTCACCAGAGCTGACCTCCCAACAACTCAGATGTTTTGCCTGAACTTTGTCTTTAGGTCTCTGATATAGCTCCCTTCAAAGGTCAGCCATTGTTCATCTAATTGGCTAAACTGATACAAGCAATGAAGAGTATCATTTCTTTAATCTCTGTCCATGTGGACTGCAGTACCCTGTGATACTTCAGTTTTATTTATTTGCTTATGCAATTGAGAAGTACCCATTGGTTAACATGTTGATGAACTTGGAATAATTTTCTTCTGGAAATGCAGTAAGTAGTTCTCTGTCCTTACGGACTGAAAGTTTTATCCCCTCTACCATCTCCAGTTTACATGTTGATCAAGTGAGTGAAGTCACTCAGTCGTGTCTGACTGTTTTCAACCCCATGGACTGTAGCCTCCCAGGCTCCTCCATCCATGGGATTCTCCAGGCAAAAGTACTGGAGTGGGTTGCCATTTCCTTCTCCAGGGGATCTTCCTGACTCAGGGATTGAACCCGGGTCTCCCGGATTGTAGGCAGACGCTTTGCTGTCTGAGCCACCAGGGAAGCCCTTATATGTTGAAACCTAGCTGTATTTGGAGATGAGACCTCTGAGGAAGTGATTATGGTTAAATGAGGCCAGAGGGGGTGGGTCCTCAAGTTGATGGGGCATAGGATTGGAGTCTTTATAAGAAGAGGCCCCAGAGAGCTCTCCCTCACTCTCTCCTTTTCCATGGACTCACAGAGAGGTTTCTGTGGGCTCACAGTGAGTGGTAAGCTGCTTACAGGCCAAGAACCTAGGCCTCAGAATGAAAGCTGACACCTGCTGGTGCTTTGATCTTGGACTTCACAGCCTTCAGAACTGTGAGACACACATTTCTGTTGTGAAAGGCACTCAGTCTACGACATTCGGTTGTGGCACTCCAAGTAGGCTGATACAACTGGAAACTTGGGTGAACTGTGAGAAAATGTGAGCCTTAGCCAGAAGAGTGTCTGTGGCACACAGTCAGTGTGGTAATTAAGATCTCAGGAATCACTTTCCCTTGGAGTAACTTTCCCATTACCCTTGTTTTGTCAGCTCACCAGACTTCAGCTTCTTCACTTGCACAATTGTGACAGTAAAAGATTCAACTCAGTGAGGTTGATACAAAGACCCAGAGTTCATAGAGGCTTGGCGGCCTTCGGTGCTCAGTTAATATTAGCTATTATTGTGACCTAAATACATTGTCCATTACAGTGTCAACTTCATGTAATGAAAATGAGCAAATGCCCTTACGATCTTTCATAAGCTAAAATTACAAATGCTATACTCATGAAAGATTTATTATTCTGATTTAATAGTGCAAGCAAAAACTCACTTTTCTTTTTCTTTTGGAATTATATTGGTGGTAAAAATATTTCATTTTCATGAAATTCTTTTTTTATAGTGCACTAGAAATTTTTATAGTGTAGGTCATATAGCGTGTTAGATTACTTAATAACATATTGTCCGTTCTGAAGAATAATTACCTGTCCTTATACCAGTACATACATACACAAACTCACCGAAGATAACTCCTTAAGAGTGGAGCTGAAGTCATACAGTCAGTTTGTAAATGTTGAAACATGCGGAGAAGGCTTTCCATTCAGAGTGGTTGGGATGGTGCTGCATTAAAGAGTGATGGGATTAGAACCAGGGAGGAAAGATTCCCTCCAGTAAGGACAACAGTTTATTAGCCCTACTGCAAAGACAAACCTGAAAAGCTTCAGAACGTGTACCTAAAAGGCTGCGTAGTGACCAGTCTAACCTTTTGTCAGAATGAGTCTAACCGAACTTCTGAAGTTCTGTCTACTGGGAAATTCAATTTTATTCACAACTTGGCAAAAATCTACTGTTAGTAGAATTAAAAAGTGCAAAGCCAGTGAAAGAGAAAGAATTGAAAGCCTGTCTTCTTTCTCCCAAACATAAAATTTGTGGTTGATGGTAAATTGAACACTACAACAAACAATTTTTGATATGGGTAATTGGCAGGATTTGTGGTTTATGCCTGCATTGGAATTGCGGAAAATTTCCACAAAATTTTATTAGAAAATGCCCTTGTTTTTTTTTTTTAAATTTTACTTTACAATACTGTATTGGTTTTACTATACATTGACATGAATCCACCATGGATGTACATGAGTTCCCAACCCTGAACCTGCCCCCCCCCCCCCACCTGACCTCTCTCCCCATATCATCTCTCTGGGTCATCCCAATGCACCAGCCCCAAGCATCCTGTATCCTGTATTGAACCTAGACTGGCGATACATTTCTTACATGATAGTATACATGTTTCAATGCCATTCTCCCAAATCATCCCACCCTCTCCCTCTCCCACAGAGTCCAAAAGTCTGTTTTTTACATCTGTGTCTCTTTTGCTGTCTTGCATACAGGGTTATCATTACCATCTTTCTAAATTCCATATATATGTGTTAGAATACTGCATTGGTGTTTTTCTTTCTGGCTTACTTCACTCTGTATAATCAGCTCCAGTTTCATCCACCTCATTAGAACGGACTCAAACGTATTCTTTTTAGTGGCTGAGTAATACTCCATTGTGTATATGTACCACAGCTTTCTTATCCATTCATCTCCTGATGGACATCTAGGTTGCTTCCATGTCCTGGCTATTATAAACAGTGCTGCGATGAACATTGGGGTACATGTGTCTCTTTCAGTTCTGGTTTCCTCGGTGTGTATGCCCAGCAGTGGTATTGCTGGGTCATAAGGCAGTTCAATTTCCAGTTTTTTAAGGAATCACCACACTGTTCTCCATAGTGGCTGTACTAGTTTGCATTCCCACCAACAGTGTAAGAGGGTTCCAAAAATGCCCTTCTTAAGAAACAAATTAACTAAGGAAGGACCAAACTGTCATCCAAGAGATTGGGAAATACTGAAATGAAGGGCATTCTTTAAGTGCTGTCTGAGTATAGCCTGAAAACTAATGATCTACTTAGTCTCTTCTACTCTGAAGACACATACTTTGATTAGTGTCTGGGGTTGTTGTAAAGGACTGTTTGTGGCTGCCTCCTCTTCTCTGAGCTTTATAAGAGGCAAGAAATACTAGCCAGTATTTCTCACAAACTGAGTAAACAAATCTCCAATTATCACAACTACAATTGACACCAAGCAATTTAGAGGAGAAACTAATTTAACCTTCAAACATTTCAAGATGCTTTATAAACTACTTAACGTCGATCTAGATATCACAGGGACTGACAAAGTATTATCAGCATCACCTTAAGAACCAGAAGTTGTTTCCATAGTCCTAAAAGGATCTAACACATTTTCAAAAGACAAACCTCACCGATATCACCTGCTGTTAAGGGGTTTCAGCTCTTTGGTATCTGTTACGTCTAGCAGTGCTTGATCTTCATATTGTGAGATTTGTTTCACTGGTGAGAGGAAAAAAGGGATTGTTCTATTGTTCAGTAGTTCCACTGTTATCTCAGCCTTGAAATGCCAGCGAGGTGAATGCCCATTTCAGTTGGTTTCTGGTATGGCTCTAGTTCACGACCCTTTGAGTACTAACAGGCCAGTTAAAACACTGCCTGTGAACCAGGGACATGTAGAGATATACCTGGCATCACGGGGGAGGCTAGAATTGGAAACCAGAGTTCTACTTAAACATAAACGCATTTATTGTAAACATAAATGCTGAATTCTGGGCAGTTGAGACTTGTACAGTATTTGAAATCTCTTTCTCCAACCATGAGGGTAGAAAGCCAAGAGCCTATATTTCCTACAAGCTGTAGCTTAGGCTTCTGAAATGTATATTTGCTTCACCCCTGTACTTATCACAACCAAATCTGCAGGATCAGCTAAACTCTTTTGTGAATTCAAAGGATATTGTTACAAAAGTCATTTTTTTTTTTTTTAGAATGAGTAAATAGATATAACAAATGTGAGCAGATTATCAGCTCATAATTTCTTTGGTGCTAAATTCCATGTGCTCTAAAACTCTTTCTTGTGTTTGGACAGAGAGCTTAACATTTTTGTTTAGGTTTTTTTTTTTTAAGTGAATTAAGGCAACAAAATCCACTCACCTGAGGTTTGATGAGGGTAAATAATTGGTTCCACAGGCATTCTACAGCCTGCTTTAGGCTTTCTTGACTCTCTAATGCTGCGCATCAGTCTCATTTGGTGAATAATGTGGGCAAATATCCCTCTGATCTCAGAAGTGACTCCGAGGCCAGAATTATTCAGATTGTTTTGTTCGGTGACACCAATCTCTCTCTGTTTTCCCCAATTTTTTGGTTTGAAAAATTCCAAGCCTGTGGAAATGTTGAAAAAAAATACCACAATAAACACCTACATACTCTTCATCTAAGTTTACAAATTGTTAATAATTTTTAATGTGTGCTATTGATCATCTATCTAGGTAAGGATGGATATACATGTATTTATATATATATACATATGTGTGCATATACATGCGTGTGTGTTTATGTATGTCTTTAATGAAAAATTCATTCTTCTACTTACACGAGGAGATAAATAAATAAAGAGTTAAAAGGAAAGAATACATTCTCTTATCTGCTTGCACTCATGATTTCTGCAGAATCACCTTTATCCATTTCTTTTATATATAATACATATATATTTTATCCGTTTCTTAATAGGCACCAAATCTGCAAAAATTACATAGATTCAGCAGATAAATAGGCAATTTTATTACTTTAAATTTATTTCATAACTTCAAATGTATAGCATTTACTTATTAGTAATTCAATATATAAGATACATGAGCCTGTTTCAATGAAGACAATAACTTAATATTGGGTGTCTAGTTAATATTTGCAGACTCAACACCCAACTTATAGGTGAAGTATATTTCACTGTTCAGTGAGAAAAAAAATGATTGTGAAAGGTAGCAGCTTATTGTGAAATCTTAACATAGTTTTAAAAATTTTCGCTGGAAGCTTTAAAGAGATATAAATAATACTGTTAATTCTGAGTAGTATGGGATAACAATATTTCAAAAATAGTTTGCATTCCTTATCAATAAATATAAGTCAGGTTAAAGGTAATCTAAACTAAAAATGATGGTCAAGGTTATTATAACATAGTGTTACCGATTTGTTGTAAAGGACCCGCCTGCCAATACAGGAGATGCAAGAGACAGGCTTGTTGGATTCCTGGGTTGAGAAGATGCCCTGGAGGAGGGCATGGCAACCTACTCCAGTATCCTTGCCTGGAGAATCCCACAGACAGAGGAGCTTGGTGGGTTACAGTCCATAGGGTCACAAAGAGTTTGACACAACTGAAGTGACTTAGCATGAACACAGGAAACAATATGTTCTGGATTTACTTATTGTTGGAAAAGTGACATAAAGAGACATACCTAAGCCTTGTTCAGCATGTAATTTAACTCAGCCCACATTAATTGTCATAAAATGTACAGTGTTTGCTTGAACAGACAGGTGTAGGTCTGATTTTGAACAAGTACAGAACTAAAATCTTAATTGGTGTTAGTGCCATATTCAAATGTTTACGAAGAGAATACAGGAAGTGAAGTGAAAGTCTCTCAAGTCGTGCCCGACTCTTTGCGACCCATGGCCTATACAGTCCATGAAATTCTCCAGGCTGGAGTGCGTAGCCTTTCCCTTCTCCAGGAGCTCCTCCCAAACCAGGGATGGAACGCAGGTCTCCCACATTGCAGGGCGGATCCTTTGCCAGCTGAGCCACAGGGGAACCCAGGATACAGGAAAACTCCCCATAAACGAAGTGCCTAAGCGTCACTGGAAGGCACTGTGGTCAGAGGTCTGATGACCCATAGGGCGCTATTCCGTCTCCGCCTCCTCTTTCTATGTCCCCTTCTTCCAGAGTGCTGGTAGCCTGGTTGCCCTTCCCACTCTCCAGCATGCTCCTGCCTTAGGATCTTTGCTTCAAATGTCCCCCCTGGCTCCCTGCCCACTTCTTTGATATCTTTACTGAACTGTGGCCTTCTCAGACAGGTCTACTCAAACCTCTCGATTCATTCCACAGCCATGGTATAATTTCCCTCCATTGCCCTTATAAAATTTTAATATACTATACAATTTGGTTATTTTAATTTTCTTCTTTGCTACCGCCACTAGAATGTAAATTTAATAAAGGGCAAAAATTTTTGTCTGTTTCTGTTCTTTTCTGAATCCTAAGACCTTAAACTCTTTCAACGGGTAATATGTACTCTATGAATGTTTGTTGAATAAGCAAACATGTTTTTTTCAAATAAATATATACACATTTTATATAATTTACAATAAACATTTTAAAATGTGAAATTCAGATCAAATAATTGCAACATCCTTGAAGGGCTTTATAGAATGTTAGGGTTTTATATGACCAGTTTGAAACAATCACTAAAGAGTCTGTTCTTCCCTTATTTCTGGCAATGGAAGATTGTACGTGAACTTCAGGAGCAAAGGGGAAAAAACAAGCTTTTGGAATTCTTTTAAACAGTTGTTTGAACAAAAGATATCACAGAATTTATCACTGCCACATACCAATGTTCTTACCTACATGTTTTATAGTTCCAAATTAAAAAAGTTTTTAAAAACCACTTTATATTTCCTTCCAATACAATTCGAAGCTATATAATTAAGAAATTGATAGAAGAGCTCCCTTTATAAGCTTCATATAAGTTATTAGAATTTGAAAGAACTTTAGTGGTCATCTAATACAAATGTCTCATTTCTAAGCAAAAAAAAACCCCTGGAACCTCAAGAAGTTGTATCTTGATCCAAGTCATGTAGCTGATTAGAAGAAACTAATCATTCCTGATTGAAACTTGATCTTCTGTGGCCCAGTTGAGTTCTCTTTTCCATGTTGTTGTTTAGTCACTAACTTGTGTCTGACTCTTTTGTGAATTCATGCTGTAGCCTTCCAGGCTCCTCTGTTCATGGAATTTCCCAGTCAAGAATACTGAAGTGACTTACCATTTCCTTCTCCACGGGGTCTTCCCAACCCAGGGATCTAACCAGTGTCTCCTGCACTGCAGGTGGATTTTTTTTTTTTTAACCACTGAGCCACCTGGTAAGCCCATATATGCACGAAATGACATGCTCTATTTTTATACAGCATGGAGTCATTTTTAAATAGAGCTGTAGTACTCCAGCACAGGAAGGGATTACTTAGAGATAGGATTTCCCTGAAAGGATATGCTCAGGTGTCCTTCTGTATTGAAAGGCCAGCCTTACGTCCCTGTTTGTCCAGATGAGGAGTCCCAGAGTCAACATAAACACTGTTTTTATCACCACTGCATTTAGATTCACAGAAGTCTGCATTCCTTAAAAGAGTATTTTTGTCAAGGAAGAGAGAACACAAAACCTGTAACAAGGATTGGACTTTAAAAGGGAAATATCATACAATTTTCTTCCTGTTGCACCAAAGAGGCAATGCTGATAAAACAGGATTAACAGCATGTCAGCAGATAAGCTCTTCAACATCCTCTGGTAAAATCTTTGTGCTATGAAAGAGAGCTTCAAAGCAGGTGAAAATGTAGAGGAGACTTGAATATGATTTTGTTTGAGTGTGGTTTTCAAGGTTAAATACTTTCTGGTTTCCAGATTCTCACTAGTTCCACTTTTCAAAATATGTAGGAAAAGAAACAAAAATCTCAATAATTTTATCAGTGGAAAACCAGTATGAAATTTTAGCTGGGAAGACAGTACATTTTTTTTAAACATTCAGATCCAGATAATTATTTACTGTTAACAAAAACTCATTTTGGATATCCAAATAGTCTAGGGGGAAAAAAAAAGCTTAGATAGAAACTTCAAATGAAGTATAAGTAGTCTGTGGCGATCCAGTCCTCTTCATTTGTTATTCTGACACAAACCTCCCTGGAGTGTGAAAAAAAGCCTTGGACTATGAGGATGGTTGGAGGATGTAACCATATCCAGATTCGTGGAGTACATCCCTGCTCTTGGTCTATCTTTTTGTGTCATTAGCCAAGTTCTTGTGAAATAAAAATAAAAATGCATTTTTTCTCACGTACCCTTAAGTAAGTCTAATATTTTCATGTTCAGTTCAATTCAGTTGCTCAGTCGTGTCCTACTCTTTGTGACCCCATGAACCGCAGCACGCCAGGCCTCCCTATTCAATTCCAACTCCAGGAGTTCACTCAAACTCATGTTCATTGAGTCGATGATGCCATCCAACCGTCTCATTCTCTGTCATCCCCTTCTTCTCCCACCTTCAATCTTTCCCAGCATCAGAGTCTTTTCCAACGAGTCAGCTTTTCATATCAGGTGGCCAAAGTATTGGAGTTTCAGCTTCAGCATCAGTCCTTCCAATGAACACTCAGGATTGATCTCCTTTAGGATGGACTGGTTGGATCTCCTTGCAGTCCAAGGGGCTCTCAAGAGTCTTCTCCAACACCACAGTTCAAAAGAATACCGGAGTGGGTAGCCTTTCCCTTCTCCAGGGGATCCTTCCAACCCAGGGATTGAACCCAGGTCTCCTGCATGGCAGGTGGATTCTTTACCAGCTGAGCCACAAGGGAAGCCCTTCAAGGGTGCATTCAATGATTTTTTAAATTAAATTCACAGTTATGCAATGGAGTTCCTCACAATGGAGTTTCGGAACATTTTAAAAAATATGAGTTCTTAGAAATGTTTGTGCGTGGGGAGAAGATTCTAAATTCCTCTTAAAGGAAGTTGGAAAAGAAGAGCCTTAGGGAAAATGATAGTCTTCAAAAGAGGAGGGTGTTTAAGCATCTCTCTGAGCATTCAGGGACCTTCTCCCTCCTTTTCTCTCCAGTAGGTAGTTTATGAGATTTTTGTGTGAATTCAAGTCTAATGACCAGAGAATGAATAAGATCTGTTTACAGTTTGGCACTTCTAATTAAACAAAGCCTATTTGTCTTTGTTTTCTTTTACATTTTCAACAATGACAATGAAATTACTTGAAAACAATATAGCCATACCATTTAAACTTATATGTTGGTTCTATGCTAATTCCATAAAACAATAATTAGATCTATATTTTTCTAAGTGAACTTCTTATAATCATTTTTCATCCTAAATGGTTATATAATAGACTTGTTCAAGGTAGAATTATAGAATTAGAGGGAAATAAAATTTCCAATTATTTCAATCTTCCTAATATTTTAATTTCTTCCTAATACTTTTCCTAGGTTCTTCCTAATTTTCTTCTTACTTTTTCCTGATATTTTTCTTTGAATATATGTGCATACAGGTTGTTTTCTTTTTGGGGTCCAAGTGAACATAGAATCATATAACTTATATACAGTTTTCTGCTTGGTGTATCATTTATATACCATACATGTGATCATTTATACACATTCATAAATATTCTTCAGAAACATAGTTTATTTGTGTGAGTGGCAGCCGATTTTGAACAAGAGGAGTGCCTGGGAGCGGGGTTCAAATACAAGACTGAGTATGAGACTGATTAACACGTATACACTATTCAGATCTTTCTAATTCCTCTGTAGCAAGAAGACTCAAGATGATAGAAATTCCCTGGGTCATCTCATCATAGAACTCCAGTATGAAGCAGGCTAGAGAAAGCAGAATACATTTTAAAGAACTTACTTAGATTAAAACAGCACCAAGTCCTTAAATGTGATTGCTTTCTACGCTTTCTACATATTTCCTTTCTTTTTTTGGGGGCATGATTTCATTTATTTGAAATGTCCAGAATGGACAAATTCTTAAGAGGCAGAAAATAGATGAACAGTTTTCAGAGTCTGGGGCAGAAGGGGCTTGGCAGTGATCACTAACAGGTATACGGTTTCTTTAGGGAGTCATGAAAATGTTCTAGAATAAAATGATTGCACACTGTGCATATACTCAAAAGTCATCAAGTTGTGCATCTTTAAAAGGTGAATTTTATGGTATGCAAGTCATATGTATTTCTTAATATATTTGCATTGCAGTATTTGTATGTTTCTGCTCCCAAGATCTATACCTAGTGCAATCCTTAACACATAGTAGATGTTCAATAAAGTCAGTTGGAGAGAGAATGAAGGAGAAATGAGAACACAGTAATTTTTTCTTTTATCCTTAGTCACTATTTGGGACACTGAGTAAATGCATTCATCTCCCCAAATGCAGAAAGCCCACAGATATCTAATTTATGAGATAAATACTGTTAGCCCATATAAAATCACCTGGCAAAATGCCTGGCGTGTAACAAGCACTCTGTAAATACTAGTTATTATTATTAATAAAAATAATCTGACTCCACAGAGTTGGAAGCGGGAGCATCCAGCACGGGAGGCCAAGAACAAGTCATAGATGCAAAAGAGTAGCAACGTGGCGCCTGCACCCAGGGCTGGGGTTTGTCCAGTTGGAAGCTGCTTGCGGTGTCCCTCAGGCCACCTTTCTTTTCATCCTCAGATATATTATTGAAAGTTGCAGCTCAGCCCTGTCAGTCTAAATCACATTAGAGGAATTAGGAGACACTCTGCAAGGAGCAAACAGGGTTTGGCAATTTGATTTCAGGAAAACTTGAAAGGTCAGAGATGGAAGGCCAAGGTGAAAAAAATCGAGCTTTGAGCTGCGGTGAGGACCAACAGCCACAGCAAGAATGACAGTAATGAACATTTAGGAGCAATGTCTTCAGTAAGAATCATCAACCATGATAGAATTTTGTCTATACAGGGAGGTGGGAGATAGATACATCGAACTGTCTAAAACGAATGATGTTTGTAATTTTGCTCTTATACGATTTCTGGTTAAAATAGTATTTCTGGTTTGATCATTTTCCTTATTTAGTAAAGCTAAAATGTTATTTTAATTGCCCCTTAATGTTTCTCATTATTTTTGTCAAATTTTATCCAAAACTGCTCTTAAAACCAGTGCGAAATTTTTCATGTTTTAAATTAAATCTGTTGCTTTCTTGTAAGCAGTTGGAAATGATGTAAGAAGTTAATGAAATGAACACATATCTGTCAGATTTTCCAGAATACATATTTCACACACAGCCACTTATTTGTTTCACTATGAGTTATCATGTTATGTTTTGCTGGTGGTTTGCAGATAAAAGGTTTTTTTTTTTTTTTACATAAGTAATATAGTTCTATAAGTAGGCATAAGAACCACAAACATAGCCAAGTGTTCTTGATCATTGTTACTTTTATGCACACTTGGTGTCTGACCCTGGATGAGTACTCAATATTTCTGAGCTTCAATTTCTTATAAAATCTATAAAATAAAAATAATGGTATCCTATTTATAAGATTTTTGTGAGGATTTACTTGGAAAATGAAATTGTTAAGGATAAGACTTGGTGCATAGTAAATGCTCAACAAATAGTTTTTCTTTTTTAAAATTCAAGTGTCCGAATATGAGAGGCAGTCCAAGATGCATTGTTTTCCTGACAGATTATGTTTGTATGACTGGGCAGGAAGATTGTAAACATCTGTGCCTTGGTTACCACTTGCCTGATTTATTTAACCATGTGGATTTTGTCAACTCTTTTTGACTAATCACATACAGGCAATACCATCTACGCTGCACAGATGGTTTCGTCAATCCATTAGCAATGGCTGGGTGGGGCATCCCCAAGGGATTGGGCATGTTAAAAGTTAGATGCAAGGAAATTTGAGTTTTTGCATCTTGAGTCTCAAGGAGTGCTTCTAAACTCCTGTGTGCTTCAGCTCTATTATGAAAAAGCAGATCTTTCTAAACGTATATATATTTTTAGAGATTCAGCACCATCAGAGATGTCTAACTTGTTAGGAAATGTTCTGTCTGTGACAGCAAGCAAAGCAAGTAAGAATGGCAGAGAGAGTTAAAAAAGAATTTAATGCTTACTTCGATGTTCATTTTTATTACTAACATATTAAATAAAGGTAAACATAAGAGAGCAGGATTTTTCATCTTTTTTTTTTTTGCCAGTTTCCTCTTTCATGATCCATTTTTGGAAAATGTCACGTGGACTTGTCACTGGAATATGAGGAGGCAACACAACTACCTGCTTTTCTGTCTGTGTGTGAACCAACCGAATGACAGCTGTGCAGTGACCAGTTCACTGACAGGCTTTAAACAAAGTGACATTGTTGGTCATCGGTCAGGATACGTGTCTATGAGTGATTTGTGGACTGAAGAGCTAGCAGTCATGTTTGATTGTACTTTATGCAGTTACTTACAGTTACTATCCTGCGATGCTGGAAATGTGAGCCAGGTTGTCTGGGAGCAGTGTTTTCAACTAAACAATGATAACTAAAATGTGCAGATTGGAACTGTGCAAAGCCAGGATTGCCTGTATATATTTACACATAATGATGAAAGGGATGACTTCCCGATTCGGTCTTGATAAGCTGTGAATGGCTGTACCTTTCCCTATCCAAAATAACCTGGGGATGTAACGTTGGTCTCCTGATACCTGAAGAGGATGGTGGACTTAGTTCTCTGACTATGCCATCCCCCATAAACGGGGAATCATGCTGGTCATGTGACTCACTGGCATGAGACAAAATCTAGAAACTGTTTATACTTCTCTTATTCTATAGTACAACTGAGATCGTTAAGGATCTCAGTCTAACTTGGGGATCTGATTGTTTCTTCCATACTCCCCTGGGAACTTCCTCCCCGGCTCATGGACCATGACAAAAAGAAGCTCAAGTCCTGCAGGGCCAAGTCTCTGTGACAGTTCAAAAGGGATAAATATTTGTCAAGGTCACATCAATGGTGTTAAACAGAGAGGGACAAAGAACCAAGAAAGTTGAGGAATTTACAGTCAAGTCTATAAATGAAGAGGACTGGTGGTAGCTGGAAACAAAGAGCAGATTCATTGGAAGGAGAATAACATAGTCTTGGGAAGTAGGAGTTTGAGAGCTTGGAGAGATTCCTCATAGGGTTGTGATAAATGGTCTCAATTATATTTGCACCACAGTGTCTATCTGTCACATAATAAGACCTTACAAATATTTCTTAAATGAAGCAAAAAGTATTGTTGGGATTCTACCACAAAGACAAGCATTTTTTATTAATGTTAAATTTGGAGAAATAATACTTTTATAAAACCTAGATTAAATATGTCTATATACTGCATGCAAATAAAATGGACCAAAGATGAAAAGCTAAACCCAAGAAATTAAATGGAAAATTCATTTTTCTCTTTCTATTTGATAATTTGTGTTCCTTTCCAATGTCCCTGAGGGACATAGGGCAGTCTTTTGGAAGTGTAAATCATGTCATGTAATTTTTTTGCTGAAAAGTTTATTATGGCTGCCACCAAAAATATAATCTGAAGTGTTTCCCATAGTTTACAAGGTTTATGTAATCTGATCCCTGACAAGTTCTTTAATCCCATCTCTTATCCTCATCCTTTACCAGCTCTGCCCCACACTCCAATATTCTTTAGCTACACAGGCCTTTGTGTGTGTTTCACTAATATGCCAAACTCACTGTAGTCTCAGGATCTTTGCTTTTGCTTTGACTTCTGGCAAGTTCAACCTATAGATCTTCACATGGAAAACTCTTAGCACAGTGTCTAACATATGGAGTTAGTAAATGTTATTATTTATGATATTATTCTTTGGAGTTTCCTCTGTCCTTAGAATGTCCAATTGATTCTGTATTTCCTCTTTAACTCTTTGAATCTTTCTGCAGTGCAGGAGACCTGAGTTTGATCTCTGGGTCAGGAAGATCCACTGGAGGAGAAACTGGCAACCCACTCCAGTATTCTTGCCTTGAGAATTCCATGGACCGAGAAGCCTGGTGGGCTACAGTCCATGGGGTTGCAAAAAGTTGGATAAGCCTGAGTGACTAACACTTTAACTTTGCCTGTTTTTGAGGTAAAGGACACATGATAATGATCCTCTCTACTGAGAAAAAAAAAATGAAAGGTGTATCTACATCAGTCAGGAAAATCTAGTTATGCTGAAAGGTGTGTGTACATTAGTCCGGAAAATCCAGTTACATATATAGCTCTGAAGTCACATATAGCTCTCCAAATCTCAGTGGCTTAAAGCAGCAAAAGTGTATTTTTGCTCATGTTACATATCCAGTGTGGACTGCAAGAAGGTTCTACTCATTGTAGAGATGCTAACATTTTAAATGATACCACCAACTCAACAGGAGGTTTCAGGGTTTGCATGCCAGAAGAAGAGGAGAATAGAAATTAATAGCACTGTCAGTTACATTGTTTACCCCACATACGCACAAATCATTAAATTATTTACCTTAGACATGACAGAAATCATTGCTCCTCAGATTTCATTGATCATTAGTCAGGATGTGCTGTCTCATATCTGCAATCCCATCTTTTTATTAGGTCTTGATGGCACGTATCGCATTTTTAAATTGGGGTTCCCAAAATAATTTGGGACCACTTTTAACAATTTGGACTCCTAGGTTCCACCCTCCAAAAATCTGATTTATTTAGACTAGGATGGGAAGTGACCATCAATTTCTCTGCGGTATTTCTAGTATCTCACTTGCCTGTGTTTTGGAGACCGCACTTTAGAGAAAGATGGCTCTAATGACTAGAACAATGACTTATTGATTGTAGTTCAGTTCAGTCTCTGAGTTGTGTCTGACTGTTTGCAACCCCACGGACTGTAGCACACCAGGCTTCCCTGTCCGTCACCAACTCCTGGAGCTTGCTCACACTTGTTCCCCTTTGAGTCGGTTATTGATTGTAAGTGCTTAATAAATGTTTTTTGATTGGCTGTATAATTAGAATTCTCATGAATAAAGATTTAATGGCTAAATCAGTAATCTAAATGAAAAGCATTTGTATATGCTAACTTGCATTAGGAGGAAGATGAAGGTCCTGAGTTTTTTCCATTTACCCTAAAATAACTTCTAACTCCAGTGTGGGTGGTGCTGGGGCTGTCTTCCCTTCACTTCATTCAGGTCACTAGCTTCAGCCACACGGCATCCCAGCCAACTCCTATTCCTCATTCAGGAAGAAAGCCCAAGTCAAAGGGTATTAAAAAAAGAACGGACGAACTCTTTCATTCATTCCATTTGAAATGGATTCTGTAGAAAGCAAATACAATCTCTTGTAATTAAAAGTTACTCTGTGTGAATCTAGCTCACATTTCTTTGACAATGATAAATATTAGCCTTCTTTTTATGCTGCTTTAAAAATCTAATGGCAAATAACTGTAGACCCTAACTAACTGGCAACTAAACTCTTGTCATTTATCTCCGCAGTATTTTCATGTTCTAATTGCAGAATAACAATACTAGGAGTAAAGATTATAATGGTGTCATAAAGTAATAACCACAAATGCATGCTTTTTAAGTGAAGTTAATGTTCCATTATGATAGATTACCCATCCCCATGAAAAACTCAACCATTTATAAACCAGATCTACTGCACTTTCAGTACTCAGGCTTTTTTTTTTTTTTTTTCCTAAAAGGCAGCTTCAGCATGGAGGTCTCCACGGGTGTATATTTACAAGCATTTTATTTTGGTTCATAAAATCTGAAGGCTACTAAAGTATTAAACTGTTCATGCAAAGCATGCAGAAAAGAAACACAACCAAAACTAGTTCTTAAAATATCCTTTAGTTGTTTTAAAAATTAATTTGTAGGAGATTACATTTTCATAATTGCTATGAAGTCTTGCTTTAATAGCATCACTATTTCCCTCTCCTCTGGGCAAGTTACTCATGTTAGGCTACTGTTATCCACTACGTATGAATTTGAGCACTCACTCTGGAGTATGGGCTAGAGAGAAGACAACCGGAGAAAAAGAAAGTGAAAGTGGCCCACTCATGTCCAGTCTTTGTGACCCCATGGACTATACAGTCTGTGGACTTCTCCAGGCCAGAATACTGGAGTGGGTAGTCTTTCCCTTCTCTAGGGAATCTTCCCAACCCAGGTCTCCAGCCCAGGTCTCCTGCATTGTGGGCGGATTCTTTACCAGCTGAGCCACAAGGGAAGCCCAAGAATAATGGAGTGGGTAGCCTATCCCTTCTCCAGCGGATCTTCCCAACCCAGGAATCCAACGGAGGTCTCTTGCATTGTAGGTGGATTCTTTACCAACTGAGCTATCATGGAAGCCCTTCTTGTTATATTCTGACCAGCATATTCTAATTATCTTGGCTGGGAAGCGAATAGATAATTTTGCCTTTGCTTGAATGTGGATCAAGTCTAGCTAATACTTCTCTAATAGATGAGAAAAAACTAAAAGAGCTGAAAGAAATGCAAAAAATCACATATGCTCAAAGACTTTATTTTCTTACTGCACGAACATCTGTGTTTTTCTTAGATCACATCCAAAAAGGCAGTGTGCAACAGTGGAGTCCTGGCCTTCTTTCCTGTACATTGCTCTGGAGCATCCTTGTAGTAAAATTACTTTATGTGTGTAGAATATGTCATGAACAATAATGGTCATAACATTAATACTCATGACTATTACTGTTCATAGTTTATCCTAAATATGTAAAGACTCATTGTGATGTACTTGTTAATAAAATATTATCCTAAAGCACAGAGTGGGATTAATATTGAGAGTCAGAAGTTTTAAGTGATTATATTGCTTGGGATGATTAGTGTGACAATTTTTTTTAATATAAATTTATTTATTTTAATTGGAGGTTAATTACTTTACAATATTGTATTGATTTTGCCATACATCAGGTATTGAGATAATAGTATCCTTCTACTTCCAGCTCATTATAATGACTGGTCTTGGGGAAGCCTCTCTGTTTCTTACTCCTCTTTCGTCTTATTTTCCAGGCCCAGTTCCTTCTTTCCTCTAAAAATAACACAATGTTTTCGTTATGTATCTTTGTATGTGTCCTTGTGAAATGTATATGGTTGTTTCCTGCACTTGCATTTTTAATTTTCATAAATGAAGTTAGGTAAATCTCAATTAGTTTTACCTTATTCAACTCAGTCTCTGTGTTGCTGTGTATTTCTACTATTCTGGGCTGCTCACTGCTGTATCATTTATTAAGCTCTAATAATATTAGCTCTACTAATATTAAGTAGTAATCATACTCACTTTAAAAAAATACGATTTTGGTTGTCTTCCCTCATGTTCACCATTTAATTTCTTAACTCTCTATTTTTCTAATAGTCAAATATATTTTGAAGTGAAGATGATAAAATATCAAGAGAAGGTCAAATGGTAGCCTTTAATAACATTTTCCAGTGAATTTCTGAAATGGCACAAGCATATCACAGCTCTCTGTCCAGGGAGAAGACTTCCTGGACAAATTAATTTTTAAAACAACTAAAGACGAAGACACAATGTGCAGGCAATATCCCGTACTACTCTTTCAGTCTCCCTCCATACTTTAATTCTCAGTAATAGCCTAGGAGATATTATGAAGCTACCCTTCAGAATGCTCATTTTCATTGAAACATAGAAGCTTCTTGTGCAGATGTGGGATCAGGGATACCTGAACAAATATGTAAAATTAAAATCACATAAAGACAGAGGGACCTGGAGTTAGATCTGCTTTTGACTAACTTGCTCAGTCACTGTGAATCATCATTAAATGACTCAGAGTTTTCTCTTCATAGCTCTTGGACAATGACTCAGGGTATGGTGAGTTTCTTAAGGAAGAATGACTATTACTACGAGAACCAGCTCCTACTCTCTCTTTAAGATATCTGGGCCCTAGTGAGGAATGTGAACCAGTCTGATGAAGACTCAGTTCCGATGGCAGCCAGGCTGAACCTCCGTCCTCTGGAACTGGGCCAGGAGGTTGTGTGCCTCATCTGCCCAGAAATCATTCCTTTCTGTCCATCGCTGTAGCCTGAACACACTCCAGGAATTAGGTACTAATTAATGTCAACACATTACAAATGAAGAAAGAAGGGAAATTGCTTGGACTCATTTCTGAGGAAATCTTCAGTAATTCTCTTTACAGTTAATGTGTACCTCCGGGGAGCACTGAACCAAACCAGAAAATGCTGCTCATGTGGATGGGTGACCTGGAGGCGACCCATGTGAGCCACTTGACCTAGCATTTGTTTCCGTATTGTGTCTGTTTTGTTAGAATGCTGCTTATAACATAGGGTAATCTAGTTGGTGGCATCAGACAGGCTAAGAATTTCAACTGTGGCTTCATTTGCAGTAAATTCTAGAGTGTGTTCACGAAAATCTAGGAAATAACTTTCAAAATGGCACTTTCCTGACCTTAATTTGTTGCTGCACTATGGACTCTGATTAATATATTTTTTCCAGGAGTGGAACAAATAGATCATTACATGGATCTGAGGAAGTCTTCCTTTTCATCAGAAGCAGATTTTAATACATTTTTAGGTCTATAAAATTTGGAATTAGATGCTAAAATTCAAGTAATCGCTTTGGATAATTATGATAGCTGTTATTGTTTAGTTGCTAAGTCATGTCTAACTCTTTTGTGACCTCATGGACTGTAGCCCACCAGGCCCTGTCCATGGGGATTCTCTAGGCAAGAATACTAGAGTGGGTTGCTATGCCCTCCTCCAGAGCATCTTTCCAATCCAGGGATAGAATCTGAGTCTACTGCACTGCAGTCAGATTCTTCACCACTGAGCCACCAGGCTAGCCCAATCATGATAATAGATGTGTACTAGTATATCATATTTGATCTAAAGTTTGGAGAGTAAGTCCAAGATAGGAGATTCCAATCAGTGGCGAGTCTGCAGTAGGAATGGGAGAGTCATTGTGCAGAAAAAGCAGTGGGACCTGTGGTAAACCAAAAAAGGGGTGCAATTTTCTGTTTATTATTCTTTAGTCTTTCTTATTATATTTTCCCTCATTAAGGATGCTGTTGATGTGTACTTTACTAGACTTCATCTGAATAAGAATGTCTGGGCTTGGACAATAAGTAAGGCATGCTTTGCTCGGACCTTTGGCTCTTTCAAGAAGACTTGGACACTTAATCCTTCCGACTCCAATATTCACACAAAGCAGCACCTGGCACACAGAATGGGCCAAGATTATTGCATAAATGAGGACCAGAGTAAGGCAGACATACCTATAAGATCAGGCCAAATTTTGAACCTATTAGTAAACTGTTGGAGAACCCATTTTAGTGCATGAACTTTGGAGCTAAAAAATCTAGATTCATGTCCTAATAACTATATGGCCATGAGTAAGAACTACTTTTAAGTCTCTATTTCCTCATCTGTAAATTAGTGTTAATAATGGATTAGCATAGAAGAGGGGAGAGGGGACAGTGAAGATTAATTTGACCATATCGATCCCAATTATTTCACTAAAATTAAAAAAAATTAAGTTTTAAGAAATTTGGCTCTTAATCAAATACTGCCTTGAGTTGTTCTCTAACAGTTTCCCCCCCTCCCTAAATTTTAATACGTTAACTAGGATGAAGGGATTCAAGAGCATGCACTTTTCTCTTTGTTTTCCCAACCATCTAACCACACTGGGGTGGATATGGAAGAACAAGCCCATTAAAAATAATGATAAATATGGCTTATTAAGAAAAGCCCATTTGACTGACTTGTAGACACGGTGAGGGAAGGAGAGGGTGGGACTAATCGAGAGAGAAAAATTGACATGCATATACTACCATGTGTAAAATAGAAGTCTAAAATAGCCAGTGGGAAGCTGCTATATCGCACAAGGAGCCCAGCTCGATGCTCTGTGATGACCCAGAAATGTGGGATGCGGGCTGGGTGGGAGGGAGGTTCAGACATACATGCATCTGATTCACACTGTTGTACAGCAGAAACTAATACAACATTGTAAAGCAATTATACTCCAATTAAAAATAAATCAAATTTAAAGAAGAAAAAAGTATGTGAAAATATTGATTGTAACAATATTCTTAGTGGTTTTACTGGGAGAAGGGAAAAACAAATTTTTCTAAATAAACATATGCATAATAAAAAAGAAAAGTCTGTTTGAAGTTTCCAAGCCCTATCCATGCATGAGTATTCTGTGCAATTTTAATTATATTTTTGTAAAGTCCTAAACGATGAGAGAGCTGGAAAAAATGAGAGCGAAAACTTTGGGCCTCATCCTAGGTGAGTAGAGGCAGACTAGCTCTAGATAGAGAAGACACACAGGGGGATTAATTTGTTTCTAACAATGACAGTGTTGGAGCAAGAGGCTTTTTCAAAAATAAAGGTGGGCGCGCAGGATGTATTTTGAAACATTTCAGAGCTGAAAGAAATAGATGTTCTAAAAATTTAACAAAATGGTACCACAAACGTATCAAATGTCTTATATATCATTGTTATACTAGAAAGATATGTGTTAGACTCATTAGAATAGCTTCCTGCAATATGGAAGAAACAATGGGGCCAACAGGGAATAAATACTCCAGTGCAAGGGGCCTTGCACAGATCACTGGTGATCAAGTGCTTTGAACTGAATATGATTAACTTGACTCTCTGCACCTGGGGTTCAAAAGAAACCAATCGCCCCCCCTACCCCCACCAAAACAATGAAAGGAAACTGCAGCCTGTGTGCATGAAGAGCTCCGAGTGAGCTCTTTTCTGGGGAAAGATGCTTCGGGCCATGGAGTTCCTGGGATTCCCAGGTGCAGGTGTGAGTGTGCGTGCTTTCCTGGGACTTAATTGGCAGGAAGGGAAATGGAGCCTGAGAAAATTGCTGACTTTTGATTGATTTGGTTGTCTTTAGTTAGAATATTCACTGACCAAACATCCCTTTTTTTTTTTTTTCAAATAGGAGCTCTTCTTAACTACCCAAGTTTGTGTGTGTGTGTGTGTGTGTGTGTGTGTGTGTGTGCGCACACACGTGCGTATGCAGAGGTCTTTGGAGTTCACAAATAGCAACAGCCACCAATTCAAGACTCGCACATTGTAAGGGTTAAAATTCTGCTTCTGCACAAAAAACAAAAAACTCCAACAATAATGTTTATTCCATTAAAATGTAATTAGACTAACTGTTGTTATTAGACTAACAACTTGAAAATCCGCCTCCTTTACCAGGGTGAATAGGTTGGAATATCTCCACAGTTAATAAAAAGGGAAGACTGTGGGAACTTGGCTGAAATGTAACACAAAGGGAAATAAAATACTAATTTTTCAGAAAGAAACGTATAGGGATTTCTCAATACATTGAGAAATGATCAACCAAAAATATGACTTGTTGGCTTAAAGATCAGATTTAGGTTATATAAACTACCAGTCTCAGTTATTCTATGCCAAAGAGATACAGTGAAGGCTATATGTACTTCCAATAAGATAAAGAGATTATAGTCATAGAAATATCTCAATATTGTACTATATTTTCTGTTTTATATTATCAACCATTTAGCTATATATCATTTTACTTCATGTTTGATAGATTGAAGGTAACTACACATATATGTCTAGAGGCACAAATGTCTTGGTGAATGCACTCATTCAGTCCCCTGGTACCTTTGTATGACCAAGTTTCTCTCCCTATCTGTTTAAAAGTTTTAAAAAAGAAACATTATCTCTAAGTTTATGCCCAGGGCTGTGATCCACCCTAGTTCACGAGCAAAACAAAACAGGTCTGATCTGTGCATTTCTGGGTACCAGGCAGCTGCTGCTCATCATCTACCTTCACTGGAGTGTTTTCTCATAGATTGCATTCCTTCTTGTGCCTCTTTCCTCATAAAAGAGATGGAGAGAGGAAGAAAGGAGTTGAAGGAGGGAGAGTAGAAGGGAGGGGAAGAAGGGGAGAGGAGAGAGAGAGAGCAAGGGGCCAGCATGCAGACCACAGTCATCTCACAGCACCCACAGACTGATTGGTGGACATGCAGGGCAGAGAAGGAACACCCACAATCGAAGTGCAAACTCGCCTGCCTGCTTCGCTTCTGTGTGTAGCAATCATGTGTCAGCTGAGCATTGGATAGTTTTGCCAAATTGCCTACTTTTGCCTCACCTCTATTGGCTTGGGTAGCTTGAAGAAGAAAGAAGAATCATTCACGTGCTGCCCTCAGTGTAGAAAATGAGAAATGACACAGCAACAATAAAACCTTTACAAATTGAAGGAAATTTTTCCTGTGTACCTAAGAGTCAGGATATTAAGGCAGAAATTAAATCATAGCAACCTGGAGGTAGTAGGTACGTTGTTCCACTGCAACTTCAATAGGTTGCTCTCATTCGGTGAAAGAAGGAAAGGCTAAGTTCAGATGTTGTTTCCACCATTTTTGCTGTTTATATTTATAATATAGGATAAGACACAACTGTTCAATGTATTGAAAAAGTTTAAGTAAAATATGAGCATGAAAGTTCCCATAAATGGCTCCACTTAAAGGAACCTTATGCTGGGAATAAAAAGAAGGGAAGTCGCTCAGTCATGTCCGACTCTGTGACCCCATGGACTGTAGCCCACCAGGCTCCTCCATCCATGGGATTCTCCAGGCAAGAGTACTGGAGTGGGCTGCCATTTCCTTCTCCATGTGCTGGGAATAAATTGGTACAAATTAGACTTTTTGAAAGATAATATGATAATGACTATCAAAAATCTTAAAAAAGTGCTTGTCCCCCCCATACAAATGTCTATTTCTAAAAAAAAAAATTCTAAAAAAATTAAAGTTGGTACAAGGTAGCCTTATTTATAATGGTATATTTTTTGGAAGCCCCCAAATAGGAGAGTAGTTAAGCAAATGATTTTATATCCATAGAATGGACTATGTAGACTTAAATGATTGTTATTAAAAAAATATTTATTGTGGAGAAAAAATGGTCAAAAATATTAACAACTGAAAGAAGTAGCCCACAAACTGATTCAACAGCATGCCTATTTTGGAAGGTAGAGATGTAGAAACAAATGTAGGGGTAGGAAGGATATTCGGCAAAATGTAAAACACTACCTTTCTTTTCATGCTTTTTTTGTATTCCCCCAATTTTTTCTTTGAGCACTTTCTTATGTGCTCGGATATAATCACATAAATGCTACTAAAAATACTCATTCATGTTCAAAGGCCTTTCTCTCTCTGAGGTTAATGATTTGGTTAAACTTGGAGGCCATGTTCCACATGAAATACTGTGGGTACTGGGATTGATGCGTTCGATGAAAAGAGCCTCACAGCTGTCTCAAGCTTACACTGCTAGGAGGTTCTGAGTGCAAAAAGATGAATCAGAATGTACTACAGTCTTAAGGGGGAATGGTTCTCCCCAGGTTTACCATCTTGTCTATCACCCATAACCAGATGCTCATACTGTAACACAAATGGTAATAAACTATGAGTTTATAAAATAAAAGGCACTATTATATTACTGATAATGGGGCAGTGGGTGTCTGACTTTAAATTGCTTTGGCAGTCCTAACCCTGTATTTCCTGATTCTGATGCAACTGAAACCTCGACTTTCTCATATTACAGGGGTTTATATAGTATATTTAAAGATACCACAGAAGTAGATGATAAAGCAGTGTTTTATGGTTGGAGTAAGTAAGCAGCTGGATATGACTTTGTTTGAATTGTACAGAAGAGTGGAAGTTCAAACGTAAACTGAAATGACTACTCCTTTGTTTAGCTATCATGGACTGTTTCTTTATCACAGTCACATGAAATCCATTGGAAAATGTACAGGTAATAACAAACACAGTACCAAACTCCATTATAATAAGCATTGCTCCGCTGTATAATCTCTGCATTGGTATCTCTTGAGAGTCAAGATAAGGGGAACAGCTTCCTATAGTCCATTTTCTGTTAAGTCACACAGAGATTGTTTAATGCACATTCATAATCAGTATTCAAGGAGTGCTCACACACAAAAGCTCTCCATGTAGTCCCATCCTGACTATGAAGCTGAACGATGTCTAATAAATCTCTACCCAACCCTTCCTCACTGTGCCAAGCACCCCTTACCTGAAACCAGAGTTTACAAATGCTGTACGTCCTTTGCGTGTTGCCCTATATTTGGCAAGAGTAAGTAAATTAAATCAACTAACTTAATAATAAAAATCCCTAAGTAATTTTAATTTAAGAGTCTTGGGTTGGACCTCACATTTTCTTAAGTAAAATGAAGTGAAAATGTGTTTTTATAAATTGCTATTCTGTTAGTATGTGAAAGGAATCCCATCTGCTGTTGATAAAACCTTTTTACCTTTGTGAACATGGCCGTTCATGATAGAATGGCCTTAGGAAAGAGATTAAAAGACTCAAACAAGAACCCCAATGAAACAGTGGGACATATTAAAGATTTCAGACTTTTTTCATCACATCTCTTATTTCACATAATAAAAAGCACGACTCTGTTCAAATTGAATATTCTAGCATCGATTGCTGGATATCAGAGAATGGCTGTTAATTTAAGGTGCTATCAGATTACCAAACACTTGCAATGCTTGCTTGATTGACAGCTTTACAGCTGGTGCACTGAAACATATTCTGCTTAGCAACTAATATTAAGCAGAGAAAGTGTTCTGACTATGGCACTGTGAAAACAGGTGCAGAGTATCTGGAAAAAATTTTACTCTAAAAAGGAAGGCAGAAGTGGTCTTCAAACGAACAGCTTGAACCCAAAGTATGTTGCGGCATCTAATAATAAAAACAAATGAAACTTTCTGTCTCTCAAAATTGTATGTATTCCAACAAAAATAAACTTGGTTTCAGATACCAGAGCAAACTCAGTCAACGAATTGAGTTAGAATAATTTCTCTTCAAAGAGTGTTAAAGTCTAAGGACACTTTTAATATCATTATGGAACCTATGTTACATTTTGATTGATCTGTACTAGGGGTGCATAAACTGGTTCCTACAACCTTTTGAAATGTTTGTGTGTGTGAATGCTCATTAGCTAAGTCACGTCTAACTCTTTGTGACTCCATGGACTGTAGCCCACCAGGCTCCCCTATCTATGGGATTTTCCAGGCAAGAATACTGGAGTGGGTTGCCATTTCCTGCTCCAGGGGATCTTCCCAACCCAGGGATCAAACCTAGGTCTCCTGCTTTGGCAGGCAGATTCTTTACCACAGAGCTACCTGGGAAGCCTTAGGAAAGAGTTAAGAAAAACTGGAGGGCTTTTATCTTTTTTGATTGTTGCAGAAATTGTATTTTAGACTCTTTAATTTTGGACTCTTTAATAAAGAAAATGAATAATGCCCATGTCCTGTAAGTAACTAGAACAAAGAATCTCTGGGGTTTTTCCATGAGGATTTCTATGATGTATTGACAGCTTGAATTAGGATAAATAGTAGTGTAATTCTCAGGCTTTAGATGGTATGAAACATATCAGCAGTGGTTCCTACAACTAAAATTCAGTTTATTCTTTTATTTTTAACCCAAATGAAAATTCTCATGCCTCACTTCTCATCTGTTCTTATGTTATTTCTGATTGATTCTGGAAGCAGTGGACTTTAATTAAAAAAAAAATAGATGTCTTTTCTTTAAGTTAAAATTATTTAATTAAGCCACAATCTAGTACAGAAATACAAATACCTGGGTTTTGTTGGTTTAAAAATACTGGAAAATCACCATTTAAACAGACTTGGGAGTCACCAAATGACTATAGTCCAAGTCAATCACCAGCAAATAAAAATGAACTGCTATTTAAGGCTTTTTCCCCCTGGTGTCTTCTACCTAACATTTTTCAGGTAATTTTATCCCTAGAGTTATCCAGTTTTGATTCAAATACGGTTATCAACCTGGTACAGAAGCTCCCAAAGAATGATTCATTCATTTAATGGCCTCTGTCTTCCTTCCAGGCAGTGTAAGAAGAACAATTATTTGGTCTCCTTTCTGAACTATTGTTTCGCTCAGTGGGAACAAACTGGCCTCTGTACTTCCCAGCCCAGCCTGCCTCTTTTCAGCCCTTCAGGTTTGGTATGAGGGCACAAAGAGGAGTGATGAGCCGGGGGTCCACCTTCTCCCATTCAGAGGGGCGCAGCTGGGAAGGAAGGCTGGAAAGTCCTGCTCGTGGTCCACACAAAGTACTCCCCAGCAGGCTGCAGCTGTGACAAGCCAGCAATCCTTCCCGCGACACTTAGGGCGCATATTTCATAGTCTAAGAATAGAAATGCTTACACTGATCAAGAGTGGGGGTAGGGGGCTGACAGAATTACCCTCAGATGGCTGGGGCTCAGATGCATAAAGATGTCAAGAGATCTGGGTTTAATTGAAATGCAAGCATTTGTCATGTGGGATTCTACACACAGGGCTGTTTTGCCTTAAATGGTCAGTAACATATGTTTTGGCAAATGAAAGCAAAACAAAACAAAAACAGTGAATACAAGTTGCAACAAGAACACAGAAGGCACCTTAGGAAAAATTTATTGAATGCTATGAAGAAACACGATATTGTATGTTTGATGGTTGCACAGATTCAACATGGGATTTAAAAAAATATTCCACAATTCATTGCTGTTTTATTCACTTTATAGAGAAGTAATTCTAGGGATAGGTGTTTCATGTGATCAATACATGAACAGCTGGTAAAACCCTTTGGCATTTTTGATGACCCAGTTGACATTAGGATTACTTCTTTGAGAAAGTCTGAACAGTAAAGCAAAGTGGCTACAATATTTTTATTATCGTATTACTACAAAGTAAACACTGAGAACTGATTTACTATCCGACTGATGTAGAAAGATCAAAGGAGACTCATATCAAAATCTAACCTTAAGTGAAGGTTGGTGTGGAGATAACAGTTAGGATATTGGGTCAATCCTGAGATATAACTTATTTAGTCTGCTTCTGCCTTTCAAGTATTAAAATACAAAGACTTCATTGGCAAATTAGTCTAGACGTGGGTTTAGAAAAGCCAAGTTCCATCAGGAAATGGTACTTGTTTTTTTATTTCTAAGAGGTCTGTACCTTCTTTTGACAAAATGGGGAGATTCCGTATTTGCAAACTCACTGCTGGCATATGCATTGGCCCTGAAGTCTGGCCACGCTGGTTTGTTGTTTTCCAGACTCTTAGCAAAAATGTTTCTAGGAAGGTCTATTGCAAGATTAAATGTAAATGCATTCTTTGTAGGGTGAGAAACTCCTGGCATTATTATTGGTAAAGGAGTAGTTACACCCTTGTGTATGGTACATTGTTTGTGTCCCGATCGTGGGCAGAGTTTGTAGTTGAAGCAGTGTCCTTTCTTGCCCTGTATTGCTTAAATCTCATCTGGCCTGTGGCCACCCACTTTGCCTAGACTTAAGACAGACTACATAAAGAGAGAAGGTGATAGGCATGCCAAACAATTATCTTACCTATCTGCATATTGTTGACTAATTTGTTGATTAATTAAGAGTTATGTACAGTGATCATTGTGATCCAAGTCTGGATAAACCTGACATTCAGCTTCTGGGAGGTTGTGAGAATGTGGTCTAGACTGCTCTCACACAGATGTCAGGTGCTTTCCTGTGAGGCTTCATTGTTTGCCCAGGAGAATTGAGGTCACCTTCAGGAAACCTTAACTTACCCGGGTGACATTTATCAGGCTGCAAGTGGGGGGCGAGAGGGACTTATGGTTCCTGACCCAGGGATCGAACCTGGGTCTCCAGCATTGCAAGCAGACTCTTTACCGTCTGAGGCACCAGGGGAGCCCTGCAGTAGTTACTGCCACAAAGGAATTAATTATAACATCCTCGTGTTCTTTAGGTTTCGCCACTTTTGGGTGACTAAAGTCTAGTCCATTCGTTTCCTTTGTGCAAGGAAGAGGTGAAGACCCTACATGTCACAAGCTGCCACAGAAGATAGCACAGAGCATCACCTGGTTCAAAGGCCGGTCAAATCCAGCCACACCTGAGCCATCTTCTTCATGGTTAGCATCGAGCTGTGGGATAGGACACTCGCTGCTATTATCCTCTGATACCAGAGAGACCTCAGGACCTTCCACTTCCTTGTGCCTGCCTCCCTGTTACGTACGTGGGTTTGGTTTCTGGAATCTGGAACTGTTCAGTTACTGGACTCTTGTCTTTAAAATGCACTTTTTCTGTCATTGGTTCCCAAGCACCAGCTCCCTTCTGACCACTTGATCTTAGAATCCTGCCATTGGATTTTCTTTTCTGATCACTTTCTCCTGAAAGTTTTGTTTCTGTCTGCCACTTAACCGAGCACCAGGCAAACCAGAGTCAGAGCCTCCCCAGGAAAATCCCATACAGGCCAAGTCCTGGTTCAAACTCTTGGCTGGGTGTTGACATCAGATTTCATTTCCCATGTGGATCACTTTGATCCAGCAAAAGGAATCTGGGTAAACAAGTTGGGCCCTCAGCGGCAGGCCACACTGAGATGTGAGTGTTCTGGTATTCCTGAAGTTACACAAGTGTGAGAGTGTGTGAGTGATGACTATGGGTATGTGAAAGTGTGCAAATGCATGTGTGAGCATGTGTTCAAGTAGAAGCTAGCAGTGAAGGTGTTCAGTCATGTCCGACTCTTTACGATCCCCTGGACTGTAGCCTACCAGGCTCCTCCGTCCATGGAATTTTCCATGCAAGAGTACTGGAGTGGATTGCCGTTTCCTCCTCCAGGGGATTTTCCCAACCCAGGGATCGAACCCAGGTCTCCTGCATTGTAGGCAGTCGCTTTACCGTCTGAGCTACCAGGGAAGCCCCAGGCAGGAACTAGTACAACAGGAAAACCTTTGCTAGTAGCAACGTCCAAGAGAAGGGGTCCACCAGAGGCTCTCTGGGCTTAAAGACGGTGATCCAGGTTCGAGTTCTGCTTCTACTGCTATCTCTCTGGATGACCTAGAGCAAGCCACTTTCTGTCTCTTGGATCACAGTTTTTATATTCAAAAAATAAAAAGTACTGCAAACTCCCTACCCTTCAAAAAGTATGGGCTACAGAGTCACCATCATGACTTTCTTCCATCTGCCTAACCATATATTAGAGGTTGAACATAGAGCTGGAAATAGGAAGTTCTGGCTCAGAAACTTGAGGGCAGGCTCAAGCTCTACTATAACACACCGTTGGGGTTTATTAAAAATAGTACAGGAAGAGAGGCTGAACTAGAGACTGAAAGGCTACCAGCCTCATCCTGGAGAGAAGAGAACGCCTACAGGAGGGAGGTCAAGAGGAGCGTGAGCACCCCAACATTCCTCTGCATGTCCTGCAGCTGGAACATCCCTCTCTCGAATTCTTCTGAGACTCCATACAGGGAAATAAACTCACCTCTCTCTCCTATTGACTTAAAAAAGCACCCTGACTCTTTAATACAAAGAATTGGGTGACCAGGAGACACGGCATGCCATCTTAATTTGAGAGTAAATGAAACATGCCCCCAAGTGGCCTCTGTCAACTAACAGTCAAGAAAACAAGCTTGGCGCATCTCACTTCTCCCATTGACCATATCGGTGGCTCTCCCAGACTTCTACATAGAAGGCAGGCCTGAGAGGTAGCACACATAACATTTCTGGCTGCTAAAAATAAATCACGATCTAACTGCAGTGTTACCTGAAGACTCAAACCAAAACTAGAGACAAATGTAAACATCACCTATTCAAATAAGAAGTCATTGATACAGTTCATAGACCTCCATTCTAACTCAGACTGGGTAATGGGATGATCAGTTTATAAGCATCACAGATGTAAGAGAGAAACAGATTTTAAAGCAAGTATACTGGGAAGTCATAGCCCACCATCCCTCTCAGTTTTAAACTTAGACCATTAAAGTAAAGAAGGGCTTTAGAGATAAACTAGAATAAATAAGATGTAGATTGAGGAGACTGAGGCTCAAAGGAGGCAAGTGGCTGCCACAGGATCCGGCAGGCTGGGTGGGTCGGGGGTCGTCATCCTGCCTCCCAGATTGATGCCCTTGCCACTATTGTCTGCTGTTCGCTGTATCATTGAGCTTTGAAAGTGAAAGTGAAAGTCACTCAGTTGTGTCTGACTCTTTTGGACCCCATGGACTGCAGTCCACGGAATTCTCCAGGCCAGAATACTGGAGTAGGTGAGGGAGTGAGTGAAGTCGCTCAGTCGTGTACGACTCTTTGTGACCCTGTGGACTGTAGCCCACCAGGTTCCTCCCTCCATGGGATTCTCCAGGCAAGAGTACTGGAGTATCCACCAGGTTCCTCTGTCCATGGGTTCTCCAGGCAAGAGTACTGGAGTGGGTTGCCATTTCCTTCTCCAGGGGATCTTCCCAACCCAGGGATCGAACCCATGTCTCCTGCATTGCAGGCAGAGGCTTTAACCTCTGAGCCACTCCAGGGGATCTTCCCAACCTAGGGATCGAACCCAGGTCTTCCGCATTGCAGGCAGATTCTTTTCCAGCTGAACCACCAGGGAAGCATAAGAATACTGGATTGGGTAGCCTATCCCGTCTCTAGTGGATCTTCCCGACTTAGGAATTGAACCAGGGTCTCCTGCATTGCAGGCAGATTCTTTACTAACTGAGCTATGAGGGCACCATGCTTTAGGAAAGTCAAATATTTCCCCAAGGTTGAGTTTTTAAGCAGAAATTGCTGTGGCTCTTTCAGTGTTCCTCTTTAAAATTTCCTCCTTGGTTTGGCATCTGTCTCCTCGTAGGATTTCCCACCTGCTCTCTCCTCCTGGCCACAGACTCGCACGTTGGCACAGACCCCTAGCTCAGGCGCTCCTCTTCCCCAGACTCCCTCCACCTGAACATTTTGCTTTGCTCTCTTGGGGTCCCACCGCCCACCCCACCTTTCTTTCTTCAGTCACAAGGTAGCATCTTTAGCTCCTGAAATCTCTGTATGTATCTCATTTTCCTGCCTTCCAGAATCACTCATATCTGTCACTCTAAAAGTATAGACCTCAGACCAGCAGCATCACATCACCTGGGAAGTTGTTAGAAATGCAGATTCTCAGGTCTCAGGCCAGAGTTACTGTCTCAGAAATTCAAGTGAGGAGACCTGGCAATCTGTGTTTCAGTGAGTCCTCCAGGTGACTCTCACCCTTGCTCAACTCTGAGAACCACTCACCTACTGACCTATCTTATCTTCAACATGAGTTCAGGGGAAGAGCTCTGCAAAAAACTGTTTGTGTTAAGATCCTGCTTTTTTGGCTGTGTACTTAGGAAAAATTACTTCACACCTCTGTGCCTCACAGTCCTCATCTGTGAAATGGGAATAATAATAGATTGGGTCTCAGAGATTTGTTGTGATACAAGATATATATGGAATATAATTTGCACAGAGCAAAACCTAGGAAATGCTAAAAAAATTAGTACTTACGCTCTCATAAGATTTTTCTGCTCACAATATATGAAATGTGAGTCACTTTCCACATCATACTCTTATGAAACTTGAAAACAAAAATTAATTAATAGCGAATCCATATTACTTAGAAATGTAAATGACATTCTAAATTAGACCTTGATAATATCAATATATATGAAATTACTTTCATGTTTGACTTTATGAATTTTTAATTTGTATATTTCAACAGTTAATAAAAATGATGGCATAATATAAACTTGTAAGAATCAGTTTAGAGAAAGCTCTTTTATTGCCACATAGGACTAAACTCAGAAATCAGTGTGCAAGTTTGTTCTTGTAGCAGCTGATACCCTTAAAGGAACACACACATGTTTGTTGCTAATAATAAAGCAGCCAGTCTTTTTTTCAGTCTAGGGCAACTGTAAACTTGTCTGTGTAGAATGTCCTTGAGGCATAAAAGCAAACTCATCAGAACAGGACCCCACAAGCAACTCTTGAAACATGAATCATGCATTTTTCTTGCATGTAAATATCATTTCATATTAATTGATACTACCTAAATATGTATTCGTAATTGTTGCTATGCCTGTAATTATAAAGAAATGAATTCATTGACTTGCACATATAAAATGATTCCTATGTATATATTTAAAAATATATAGTTAAAGTTGTGGAATCCCTTACTCAATGCTAAAATTTAGTTTGTTTCTCTTCCATGCAGATTTTAAACCCTTTAAAATACCATTTATTATATTTCCAATAAAAAAATCAAAATACCAGATACATCACTGGTTTCACTCTAATGAAGAGTTCCATTGATTAGCAAAGAGCTTTATACAAGACACCCACATTTTAATTATCTATTGTTTTCCAGCATGACCATTTAGTTGATGGTTATTACAATTTTAAAGTTTGTGTTACTTAGAACATATGTACAGTGGATAGTCCTGGTGAAATGGTTCAGACCAATAGTGAAAATAAAAAAGCCCGCCCAGAAGGGACCTTTCTTAAAGCAGGCCAAAAACTATGTGCACAGCATTTTTTTGGCAAGTCAATGGTAAAGTCCTCAGCTGTGAATATCTTGGACATAAGGTTATGCAATTGTGGTTAAGGAAATATGGTGGTTGTTAATTTAATTCCTAGCTGACCCAATTTCCATTCATATAAAATATGCTTTAGGGCAGTCATCAGGAGACCACTTTGACTTTGGTTTAAACAGAATTTCCTTGCCTTTTATGACATTTTAAATTTTCACTAAAAGATAGAAGAATTCTGTCAAACAAATGACTTAACCAGGTTAAAAAATATGCAGGTAAAGTTTTATAGTATATCAACAAAGATTCATATGCAGTAGTTAAGTAAAATGAATTCTAGGGTAAAAAAAATAAAATAAACATAACTTAGTGGAAACCATAGGAAAACAAAAAATCAGACATGAATTATAGTTGCTCCATTTGGAGGACACAGTTACAAGCTTAGTTCTCTGTGAAACCATGCTGTTTAGTGCTAGGAAGGAGATGGGAAATCAGAAATCCTAATTCTGGTCCCAAGACACTTACTAAGATGACTACAATTCTCTTTGGCCCAGTGTTCTTTTATGGGGTTAATTATTGTTAATTTCACTAATAATCATCTTGGAATAAGGCATCTGTACTCAAATTCCCATTGTGAAATCAATCCTTTAAAAAAAAAAATAACAGAACCACTGTTAAGATTGAAACGCTGAGAGGATAATGGAATCAAAAGCTCTGCTGTAAAAGAACAGATTTATAAAAACAAATAGTGCCAGACAGTCCTGATAGCTTTTTCAATAGAATTAAAAACTTAGCGAGCACAATGAATGTACCTTAACACACATATATTTATATTTTTGTAATGCATTTGATACAGTATCTCAATAAATCTTGTTTGCCAACCTAATTAGCATTGGCTTTGCAATGGGCTCTGCCACATGGACCGAGAACTGGCTGGGGGACAAGTCCAAATGACTCAGGGCAATGTGTCGACTATAGGGTCAGTGTGAGGTCTGGCTTTGTGTAATGTCTTTATTAACGATCTGGAAGAAAGAGTAAATAATTCTTGAATGAAATAACGTTTTAATGACAGGCACATGGGCTAACCAGAGAACAGAAGTAAGCACCAGTTCCAGGCTTGCTACTGATTTGAAAGAGGCCGGTCACTTGATCTGAGTATGTTTCCCTGTGTGGAAAATGGAGATAATGGTCCTCTTGTGAGAAAGCAAAGATAAGATTTTATGATTTCAAATACAACGTATGATAATGCTGCCTCTGATAGTATTTGCGGCTTATCTACTGCTTACAACACTTGTTAGGAGTCACTTTAACGTGGCAGAACACAGCGTAGGCCCAGTGTCAGGGAGGAACAGGGCGACATTGTCGAGGGACAACACGTTTGGAGGGCAAATGGCTAAAACTCCTAGAGAAGGAGCTTTGTAAATTGGTGGAGGGAGCTTAGAGAGAATGGGAAGCTGAAGAACAAACAGCAAAACAATCTTTCGTGGGAAAGTAGATGGGAGAGGGCAGGACAAGGCAGAAGAGGCTGAAGCTGTCTTGCTGAGTTTGGGGAAGTGACTTCAGGGAGGCCTCCCATGCTGCCTACCTTTTTACCCTTCCAGTTGAGAGAGACAGTGCACGTGGAAAATGTCTGCACTCAACTGCTTCTAAATTGCAGGGCTTCCCTTGTGGCTCAGTGGTAAAGGGGCGGCCTGTCAACGCAGGGGACCAGGAGACGCGGATTTGATCCCTGGGTCTGGAAGATCCCTGGAGAAAGAAATGGTAACGCACTCCAGTATTCTTGCCTGGGAAACCCCATGGACAGAGGAACCCGGTGAGCTATAGTCCATGGGGTCGCAAGTCAGACATGACTTAGCAGCTAAACAACAACCAACAACTCCTAAATTGCTGTTCAGCTTTTATATTAAAAAACTGAGCTATTTAAATACAAAGTAGAAGTCAGTAAACTATTTCAGGTCAAACCTTAAGAGTGATTTTCTTGGTAGAGTCACCTCTAGTCTGATGTGACTGTAATGTTAGGAACAGTTTTTTTGGATTACATGAGGCAATTAGCTAGAGGGAGGTGGCATAGGTGGGTGATGGTGCTCATTTATGCAAATGAAGCTAAACAAGATTTACTAAGATTTATTTCCCCACTGAAATTTGACTATTTCACAGTTATATTTCAAGCAGACTAGAGTTCTTGTGACCACTGAAGAGTATTTTTTCAAAGTGACAAAGAAGCTCAGGAACCAAATTAACACTGGAAGATCACTGGTTCTTTGCAATGTAAAACAGGTTTGTTTAAACCAACCTGATCATTAATATTTTCTAAGAGAGTCTCTTAAAAATGTAGATCTCTGTGTCTCAGCCCAGACCAACCAAAGCAGATTTCCCAAAGGAGCCAAAGTAATTTCTATGACCAAGTAAACTCCAAGGTTGACTAAAAGGAACCAGATTGTTCCAAAGCTATCTCATCAATAGTCTGACATAATCTACTAAACTATGGTCCTTCCAAGCTAACCCAAAATATTTACGTTGACTCATTAGAGATTTTTTTTCTTGCATATATCCAAAAATGGCATATAAAATAGGATCAGTTCAGTTCAGTTCAGTCGCTCAGTCATGTCCAACTCTTTGCAACCCCATGAATCGCAGCACGCCAGGCCTCCCTGTCCACACCAACTCCTGGAGTTCACTCAGATTCACATCCATCGAGTCCGTGATGCCATCCAGCCATCTCATCCTGGGTCGTCCCCTTCTCCTTCTGCCCCCTTCTGCCCCCCCCCCCCTTCTGCTTGGATCTCCTTGCAGTCCAAGGGACTCTCAAGAGTCTTCTCCAGCACCGCAGTACAAAAGCATCAATTCTTCAGCGCTCAGCCTTCTTCACAGTCCAACTCTCACATCCATACATGACCACAGGAATAACCATAGCCTTGATTAGATGGACCTTAGTTGGCAAAGTAATGTCCCTGCTTTTGAATATGCTATCTAGGTTGGTCATAACTTTTCTTCCAAGGAGTAAGCGTCTTTTAATTTCATGGCTGCTGTCACCATCTGCAGTGATTTTGGAGCCCCCAAAAATAAAGTCTGACACTGTTTCCACTGTTTCCCCATCTATTTCCCATGCAGTGATGGGACCAGATGCCATGATCTTCGTTTTCTGAATGTTGAGCTTTAAGCCAACATTTTCACTCTCCTCTTTCACTTTCATCAAGAGGCTTTTTGGCTCCTCTTCACTTTTTGCCATAAGGGTGGTGTCATCTGCATATCTGAGGTTATTGATATTTCTCCCAGCAATCTTGATTCCAGCTTGTGTTTCTTCCAGTCCAGCGTTTCTCATGATGTACTCTGCATAGAAGTTAAATAAGCAGGGTGACAATATACAGCCTTGATGTACTCCTTTTCCTATTTGGAACCAGTCTGTTGTTCCATGTCCAGGTCTAACTCTTGCTTCCTGACTTGCATACAGATTTCTCAAGAGGCAGGTTAGGTGGTCTGGTATTCCCATCTCTTGAAGAATTTTCCACAGTTTATTGTGATCCACATAGTCAAAGGCTTTGGCATAGTCAATAAAGCAGAAATAGATGTTTTTCTGGAACTCTCTTGCTTTGTCCATGATCCAGCGGATGTTGGCAATTTGATCTCTGGTTCCTCTGCCTTTTCTAAAAGCAGCTTGAACATCAGGAAGTTCACGGTTCACGTACTGCTGAAACCTGGCTTGGAGAATTTTGAGCATTTCTTTACTAGCGTGTGAGATGAGTGCAATTGTGTGGTAGTTTGAGCATTCTTTGGCATTGCCATTCTTTGGGATTGGAATGAAAACTGACCTTTTCCAGTCCTGTGGCCACTGCTGAGTTTTCCAAACTTGCTGGCATATTGAGTGCAGCACTTTCACACTTTCACAAAATAGGATAGTCTGTGGTTTTTTCAGTTTTCTTATCAATCACCAAGTGAAAGCCAAAGGGAAGTTGCTCAGTGGTATCTGACTCTTTGTGACCCCATGGACTGTAGCCTATCAGGTTCCTCCATCCATGGGATTTTCCAGGCAAGAGTGCTAGAGTGGATTGTCATTTCCTTCTCCGGGGGATCTTCCCAACCCAGGAATCGAACCTGGGTCTCCCTCATTGCAGGCGGATGCTTTACCGTCTGAGCCACCAGGGAAGCCACAGTCTAAGTTATTACTCTAGAATCTCCGTTTATAATTCTTTCTCAGTACAGCTCATTTTTTATCATTTATTTATTTTGAACTCATTTATAATTTATATTCTGCCTGTTTTCCAAAAAACAATTTGAGGATTTTATCTCAAATTGTCTTTCTAGTGAAGGGTGAGAGGAAGAACTTTAGAATCCCCATGTGATTGGAGTGGTCTCTTCAACAACATCCTTGAGGCTCTGAGACTAAAATTCATGTCTTCCTCCCTTAAACAGTATTCTTCATGCTAAGCCACACAGGTGAATTTATTTGGGAGACAAAGAAATATAAAATAAGGTACAGATATGATGAAATACTTCCTGTGTGCCCTGATAGTACTGTAAAAATAATATTAATAGAAAGTTGGAGGGAGCCTCAGTAGACATTCCCAACTACCACATTAGAATCCTCTTTACATGGAATCCATTTCTGGTGGTATTTGAGCTAGGGAAAACCAGCTCCATCTCTGACAAGTACTTGGGTCTCTATTATCATCATTACCAGAATTTTTTTTTTTTTTCAGAAATAAAGACTACAGGATTAATTTGACATTTAGAAAACAAAAAACACAACCTAAACTAGTGTATGTGGAGGGTGGTGTCCTGGAGAAGATCCCAGAAAAACGTTTAGAAAAAAACCCCCTTCTTACTGAGAGAGAGAAAAAAAATCTCTGCTATAGAATAACATGGAAAAGAATCAAGATTTTTAAGATCCTTAAAAATCAAATCCACTATAAGGTAGGTTATAAATTCTGCTATTGAATAGGTTATAAAATGATAAAACCTTCTTTTCAAAAGTAAATCTACCATAATGATCATTTGTGGCCATATTTTACTTTGACTAAATATTATCATGGTTGTTTTAAAAGATGTTTTGGTGTTTTTTTGTGTCTGAGGGAAGTTTCATCTATTATTAAATAGATTATTTTATAGATTATTAAACAGATTATTATTAAATAAATTATTTTCTCCAAAGATAGCTGACATTTTGCTCTCTTCCTCTCATTACAGTCTGTGGCTAGTATATCTTGATTAGTATATATATATTTTAATAGAAAAAAATCCCTCAAAGGGAATTCTGCTTGCATTGCATATTGGGACTGGGTAAATTCTGTCCCAGTGATGTTGGCAGGAACATGGTATTGTGACTCAATTAGGTTCAGATTGCACATATTTGGGACCTTTAAGCTGATGACTTTCGGTAGCTCCCTCTCCACTTCTGCTTTTCTCCGTAAATAATCTCACTGGATTCTTCATTCATACATCTGTATGTTTCAGGGGAGCTGCAGAGAAGAGAAAGAATCCCTTTCTGATCAGAGCTTACCTCTTGGCCAGGGATCTGTCAGCTCAGCACGGTTTGGTGTGGAAGGGGCTAATGAGGCTGGAGTTTATTTTTTCATCAGTTTTTTTCCCACTTCTTTTTAAAGAGTTGGGCCACCTTTTTAACATATTTAAAATGCAACGCATACTGAATTTTCTTCCCTTTTAATTTTAGCTCTTCTACCTACTGTGTGCTTGCTAAGCTGCTTCAGTTGTATCCGACTCTCTGCGACCCAGTGGGCTGTAGCCCGCCAGGCTCCTCTGTCCATGGGATTCTCCAGGCAAGAATACTGGAGCGGGTTGCCATTCCCTTCTCCAGAGGATCTTCCCCACCCAGGGACTGAACCCGTGTCTCTTGCGTCTCGTGCATTGGTAGGTGGGTTCTTTACCTTTAGAGTCATCTAGGAAGCCTGCTTCTGCCTCCTAGCAGTGTGAATTGCCAGTAGCTTCTGAGTCCTAATTACTTCATCTCTGAAATGAGGACATTACCCAGGGTTTGCTGTGCAAGGAGGAGCTGAGGACTCCAAAACATTCAGAAGAGTACGAGGCATATGGCTGGTGCTTGCAAATGGTGAAGCCACACCTCCAACTACGTTTAACAGAGCTCTTAGTATGTGTAAAGAAGGAAGCAAAATCTCGAGAGGCGTAGGATAGTCCTGACTTAACTCTCCCCCTGATTAAAATTTGCTTGATGACGCAGAACAGCAGCATTTTTAGCACAGCAGCGTAGTCTCATGACATTTATTAAATACATCAGTATTTTTATTTTTTAGTGCTGTTTTTGCTCTCATTAATGCTGTTTCCTAGCAACACTAGTAATTAAGCACATGTATGCAGAAAATGCAAATCATTCATTTTCTCATTTGTTTATTAAAAATTAAATAGTATCCTATTCATTAATTTAGCTACCAGCTAAAGACTGAATGCTTTGTTGAAGGGGCTGTCCCTGGACCAGTGCATCCGCCATTTAGCTGTGAATTTCTGTGCTGACCTAAATGTAGCCATTAACCATATGTAGTGAGCTGAGTACTTGAACTGTAGCTAGTGTAATTAAATCTAAATTTTATTTAATTTTAACTACTTAAAATTTTAATACTAAAACAGTATAAAATAATTTTCTCATTAAGCATGATTTTTTGGTACATACTATCTCATTAAAATTTTTTATATTGATTATATGTTGAAATAATAATATTTAAGGTACATTAGGTTAAACTAAAATATATTATTAAGATTAATTTCACCTATTTCTTCTGACCTCTTTGTAGTGTGGCTGCTAAAGAATTACATATATGGCTTACACTGGCTTGGACAGTAAAGCATCTGCCGGCAATGTGGGAGACCCGGGTTTGATCCCTTGGTCGGGAAGATCCCCTGGAGAAGGAGACAGCAACCCACTCCAGTACCCTTGATGGAAAATCCCATGGATGGAGGAGCCTGGTAGGCTACAGTCCATGGGGTTGCAAGGAGTCAAACATGACTGAGCAACTTCACTATTATATTTCCATTAGCTAGAGCTAGCATAGACCATCCTGCACTCACCAAACAGGAAGCAAGGGCAAGCAGTATCAAAATAAGACTAAAATAAGTATCGCTGTTTGGTAGACATTTTAGGAATTTATAAAAAGAAAAGTGAAAGTGGAGCCACTCAGTTGTGTCCGACTCTTCTTGACCCCATGGACTGTAGCCTACCAGGCTCCTCTGTCCATGGGATTTTACAGGCAATAGTACTGGAGTAGATTGCCATTTCCTTCTCCAGGGGATCTTCCTGACCCAGAGATTGAACCCGGGTTTCCCACATTGTGGACAGACACTTAACCGTCGGAGCCACCAGGGAAAGCCACCCTCACACACAAAAAAGAAAAGTTAATCATAATTTAGGAAGACTTCTGAAAAAATGACCTAGACACACATTTTCATTTGAACCTGAAAGTTGATGAGTCTCCACAGAGCAGGAGTAAGCAATGACCAAAATACCAGACTTAATAAAAAGGCTGACCTAGTTGAGAAGAATTAGCATTGAGAATTGATATCATAATATAACAGTTAGAAGGTGCTAAAGATCCTTGTCTAAACTCCCCCTTGTGCAAATTACTCTTTATTCAACCTTCAGCAAGTATTTATTGTATACTTTCAGTGCGTTAGGCACTGTTCTAATCTAGATGCTGAAGACACAACAGCAAGAAAGACAAATCCTTACTCTTGTTACATTCTAGTTTAGAAAGATAATAGACGATTTATAAGTAAATGGACAAGAGAAAGGGCAATTTCAGATTTCGATAATTCTGGGCAGAAAACGAAATGGTCCTCAGTATACAGAGATGGAAGATAAAGGAAAGCACCCTCAGCTAACTTAGATTGAGCATTATTAGCTCAAGGATGGCTCCTTGAAGGAAATGATCTGGGTACTGAAGACTGGAGAATAAGAAGTTGTCAGCCCAACCAAGGTGTGGTCAGCGGACAAGAAGAAAGGCTGGAGGATGAGTAAGATTGGTGTGTTTCAGGAAAGAGACTACTGTGCTGGTCCACGGCGAGTGGGAGACGGGGGACAAGCAGAACTCAGAAACCAGTATGAGGACTCTGGATGTGCAACAAAAATCTGTCGGAAGAGTTTTGATCAGAAGTGTAATGCAAACTGATTTTCTGCTGCTCTGTGGAGAATGGATTGTAGAGGACAGAATACTCTTCCCACATCCATGAACTGGAAGTTGTGCTTCCCTCCTTTTCAGTTCTATATGTTATTAATATATCTTCTATGGCACTTCTCCTTTCTTACCTTGTTTTCTGATTATTCAATTTAATTCTTAGCTCCACTATCTCAGAAAAACTCAGTCTGATTCATCTTTATCTCTCCCACAGTCTCAGCACAGCATCTTGAACATAATAGCCTTGCATGAATATTTATTAAATGAATGAATCGTGGAATGGATAATTCAAACTCTGCTTGAATACTTTCAATGACAAAAAGGGCACAGCTTCATAAGACAACCCATTCTGTCGTTACATGTTTCTTCTAAAATGTTAAAAAAAATGTTTTAAAATGGATTTAAAATGAATGTTTCTTTTATTTTTACTTATTCATCTTTATTCTTTTATTTGTCTGTGGAAGAGCAGAGAAGAAATAAATTTTGTCTTCCGAAAGATCATCCTTTAACTTAATGCTGACAGTAACTGTTTTCACAAATGTTTTTTGTCTTTGTCATTCCTAATCTTTTCAGTATCTTTAGACAGTTTTTTGATTATTTGCTCTCCTTATCACTTTTCTCAGCTTACAACTTTTTATCATAACCCGTTTAATGCAAGATACCCAAAACTGAATACAGTATACCATATGCATCTTCAGAGTCTTACAAAGTTTGATGGACATTCATGCTAAGCATTTTTAATTGTTTCATCAAAATATTGGTTTATACTGAAGTGTTTAATCAGATTATTAAGAAGTCTCAACTGGTTGGATGTGATGAGTGGGTACTTAATGCCCCATATCTCTGGGTTTGTTGGTGGTTCATGGTAGCAACTGAAATTTGTAGGGTACAGTCAGGAAACATCTTGTAGAGACTTCTCTGAGTTAAGATTAATAAACAAGAGTGCTCAATTGGTAATGAGCATCATCTTTCTAAATCACAGATATGCATTTAGGAGGGATCTTAATTCTCTTAATCCCTTATTTCTCAATTTAGGCTTTGTTAACCACTAGATATTAGATAAACTGCACATCTAATACAGTCCAAGTCTTAGGAGAAGGAAATTTTGGGGTATAAGAAGGCTATTTGGAACAGAAAGTCCCTCTTCATAGCATATCTTATAGGTAAGTCTTAATTACACTTGCATTCAGAATTGGCCTGAATTACAGAATCACAAAGTTGTAGGCAATCTTAAAGACCACTTTCCAATCTATTTAGGAATTTCTTTTTTCAAACTGTAGGAAATGAACCATAAACATTAGATCTAATTCCAGTGATTGATTTAACACTAAGTCAATGGAGAGAAAAGGATGAATCTGAGTGTTATTTGCTTGAATGAAGCATGATGATTAAAAAATCTATAGCTTCCTTGCTTTGACCCTTATAGCATACATTACCTTTCCCTAGCTTCATCTAATTATACTTTTTATTTTTTTCTTTGCCCTGATACTTTCTATTCTTTTGAAATATACTTTTACTTTCTGTTTCTGTAAGTCATTTTGAATCTTTTTAGGAACAAGGTATGATATAATTCTTCATGAGCTCAGGGGTAACAAGCTCTTGCCCTTCTCTGAAGAGAAAAAAAAAAATCCTGTAGCAGTGATTCATTAACCTAGAAACTTGTAGGTGATCTAGAGTCATGCTATTTCTTTTTTTTTTTTTTTTTTCTGAAAGAAATAGTTCATACTGCTGGTTTAGAAATAAGAATTACTAGACATTTGTTAATTTTCTCTCAATTCCATCTTGAGTGACAGTTCAGTTCGGTTCAGTCACTCAGTCGTGTCTGACTCTTTGTGACTCCCGTGGACTGCAGCACGCCAGGCCTCCCTGTCCATCACTCCCACCCTCCACCCCAGAGTTTGCTCAAGCTCATGTCCATTGAGTGGGTGATGCCATCCAGCCATCTCATCCTCTGTCATCCCCTTCTCTTCCTGCTTTCAATCTTTCGTAGCTTCAGGGGGTCTTTTCAAATGAGTCAGTTCTTCACATCAGGTGGCCAAAGTATTGGAGTTTCAGCTTCAGCATCAGTCCTTCCAATGAATATTCAGGACTGATTTCCTTTAGGATGGACTGGTTTGACCTCCTTGCAGTCCAAGGGACTCTCAAGAGTCTTTTCCAACACCACAGTTCAAAAGCATCAATTCTTTGTCACTCAGCTTTCTTTATAGTCCAACTCTCACATCCACACATGACTACTGGAAAAACCATAGCTTTGACTAAATGGACCTTTGTTGCCAAAGTAATGTCTCTGCTTTTTAATATGCTGTCTAGGTTGGTCAAAGTTTTTCTTCCAAGGAGCAAGTGTCTTTTAATTTCATGGCTGTAGTCACCATCTGTGGTGATTTTGGAGCCCAAGAAAATAAAGTCAGCCACTGTTTCCACTGTTTCCCCATCTATTTGCCATGAAGTGATGGGACCAGATGCCATGATCTTAGTTTTTTGAACATTGAGTTTTTAAGCCAACTTTTCCACTCTCTTTATTGTCACTCAATTTTATTCACAAATTTACTGAGTGACAATAAAGTTGCCATTGTTTATGCTGAACTTTTTTGATTGGCACGTTTTCATTATAAATTAGTTACATCTCATTATGGTCTCACTGACTAGATTCTTGACTATAATAGTCTCAAAATTGCATCTCCTAAGTCAACCTTTAGCTACATTACACAAAGTAAGTTCCTGTGTAAAAACAAAGTAAAATTTTGACAGTAAAAATTCTCTTTTTTGTAATTTGTTCCATCTATTCACAATTAAAAGCAGAATCTGCTATTGAGAAAATACATCCATGAAAAATAAAACATTCTAAACAGAAACACGGTTTTGATCCCCTTGTGCTTAGGAATAACTGGAGGTATGCTTTTTTCCACAAGAATGTTGAACAAAAAGTTGTTCTCTCTATGAAAGTTGGGGCCAAAAACTGTTGCTAAATAAATAAAACTAAATAAATAAAAGTTTAAACTTCTAGGTAGAATGAAGTGACTGTGGCCAACCAAGACTAGAATTAATAAATGGAATGTAAAAATAATTTGTTAAAAGCATCTGAGGACTGCTAAAAGAATAACAAGACCTGGAAGGGTTAATAATCCAGAGAAGGGATATTTTGCATCTGGGTATAGGTATTAATTCTTGGTGTAGGCAAGAAGATGAACACGCTGGTTATATAATTGATGGCAGAAACACCAGCAGAGCTTCTGCAAGACTTGAAAACAGTTTGATGAAACTGGAGATCAAAGAAGCTTCAAACACAGGGCTGTTTCACTCTCAAGTTATTTACCAAATTTTGATGCTAAATAAGGGTCAAAGTGAAATAAAAACACACGCAAAGAACACTAAAAAGCAGAGCAGAATTTGTGTTACTCTCTACTGCCAAAGAGACAGTGATCAGAATTTAAGACGTACTGAGGAGAGAACTCAATAGATGGATTTGGTGGCAGATGTAAAGATTAGAAGAGAAGATTAAGGATCCAAAAAAATTCGTTATTAGGAACTAAGAGGATAGGTTATAATAAAATCCATAAACTTAAACAAATAGAAGGAACCCTAAAATACATTAAAAATGAGCCTTAGATCCATGTGGGCTACAGTGGCAAGTTCTAAAATACGTGTATCTTTAGAGTACCAGTAGAAGAGAGGGACAGCAGCAATATTAAATGAAATAATGACAGAGTTTTTCTTTGCCAAAATTGAAGAACATTAACTCAAAGAGTCAAGATTTGTGAACCCTAAACAGGATAAAAAAAAAAAAAAAACTAACTAGACACACAGCAGTGAAACTCCTAAAGCCAAAGAGAAGAAGAGCAGCCCGAGAAAAAGACATTGAACCTTCAGAGAAGCAAGAGTAACAACAGACACAGGAAATAATGGGGTGACAGCTTTAAGGCGCTGAAAGAAAAGCCGAACAAAACCTTCCATCTGGAATTCTATCCCCGGGAAAATATGCTTAAAAAATATCTTTTAGAAAACATGACCTGAGAAAATTAGTCATCAGCAGGCATGTTTTAAGACAAATGTTAACAGAAGTTTTTCATGTAGAAAGAAAATGATCTCAGATGGAAACGGAAATGGAAGGTATGAAGAACACAAGAGAGGATGAACAGATGAAAGAGTATAATTGAATATTGATTGTTCAGAATGCATTTAAAACTTGTGTGCTGTGTGTGCATAGCCGCTCATCATGTCCAACTCTTTGTGACACCATGGACTGTAGCCTGCCAGGCTCCTCTGTCTATGGAATTTTCCAGGCAAGAATATTGGAGTGAGTTGCCATTTCCTTCTTCAGAGGATCTTCCTGACCCAGGGGTTGAACCCATCTTTCCTGCCTTTACAGGTGAATTCTTTACCATTGCACCACCTGGGAAGCCCCATTTAAAAATTATGTACAATTAAAATGCGTGAGAGGAACAATACAAAAGATGGAAAGAGTAACTATAATTAAAGTGTTTAAGATAATAGCATCATGAAAAAAGAGGAAGAGAAAAAGATTTGCAGACAGCCTTTGTGGAATTTGACTTTTTTTCACATGTTAATTACTTGGATACCCTTGAATAGATGAGTATTTTTCTAGTACACCATCATAGATGTTTTGGTACCAACATTGCAATAACATTATACAGAATGGTTACCATGACTTATGCTTCGTTATGCAGCCAGACGTGTTCCACTAAGATCCTCAAAAAAGAAAAAATACCTGGAACCAATTTCAGAATACACTATATATTACGAATGTCACTAATAATGGTGAGAATGCAAAGCTAATTGAGTTGAGAAGACACGGTTCTTTCCTTTTACAGTCAATGTGTCAAACTTTGTGGTGTTTCACCAGATGAACAGTAAGCCCATTACACATACGTTAAAGATCAGAAACTTCTTCCTGCCAGCGCATAAGCAAGCACCTGCAAGAGCGTGGCAAAAGGTTTCTGTTATTTGTCAGCAGGAGACCCTCTCTTCACAGAACAGCTGCCTGACACAGAGCCCAAAATGTGGCTCCCTTGTGTTTTGAAAAAGATGATGTCTCCCCGAAAGGACAGGCATACAATAATGGGAGTTTTGGCTGGGAGTTGCTCTGGCTGAATGACAGATCTTCATGGGTGAAAAATGGACCTACTTAACCTGCTTAACATCATAAACTCAGAAAACAGCATTTGAAATGCGCAGGATGACAACCTGCCTAGTTCCTATTTCAGTTTCAGTGTATGACACTCAAGGAAGTTCTGTTTCTACTGACCAAATTGAGGTTTTCCATCCTGCTATCCTCTCTTTCCTCCCTTTTTCCTTCTGAGGATACATTTTTCCCCCCTCTTGTTGATTTATATTGCTACATGGTGTACAGTGCTGCTTTGCAGAGCTATTTCTTTGTATGTAAAGTTTTGTTTTGTCTATCTCAAGATGACAGATTGGCTCTCGTGGCATTGAGAGGAATTAACTTAATGTCCAGAAAGAACTAGTCAAGTTGAGGATGAAGTTCATGGATAGGAATCTCAAAGTCTAACTTTTTATCTAGTACATTGAGCTCTTCTTTGAAGAAACATTAAAGAAGCGTAAAGCTTTATTTATCCTGCTAATTTTTGTTCATGACTTCTGATGTCTATTTTAAAAATATGGAGAGGGTGAACTCTATCAAAAGACATAAGATGTAAGCTTATTTCTTTTTTTAGAACAAATTTCTCAAATTTTAAAAAATTGGTAAAATTCATAAATGCCATATATGCTAATCTCTAAAGCTTAAATTACGTTTATTTTGACTCCAGGGTTGTTCGATGAAATATAGAACACTCAGTTGGATTTTGATTTCAGATAAATAATATTTTTTAGTAAAAATATGTCCCAAATAGTATATTTTAATCTATGGAATAGACTCTCTTCTCTGACACTATCTTTAAAAAATATAATCTGGGTGTCAATGGCTCAAGGACTATTAACTACAACTTAAAAATGAGACGGTTTTGTGTGGTAAAACCAACTTAGTTTGCTTTTAAGACACAACAAAAGGCTACAGTTATTTATCTGTCTCAAAAGCAGCTTTAAAGCTTTGGTCAGGTCTTTCATTTTGTCTTGATTTTTACTGCTTCAAATCTATATTTTCTTCAGCACCCTAGTAGTAGTTTATGGGGCCATCATAAAGAAAAACAGGCCTGACTGTTTATAGGCAATTTAGCACAAGTTCCAGTTCTTCAATATATGTGTATGTATATAGCTGCAAAGTTTAGGGAACCCAGTGTTCATGTTAGCACATACCTTTTTATTTCACACATTAATGACAATGTAATTGTTTATTAAGAAGATAGTCTAGTACACAGATTTTACAAACCAGTGAATCTGAGTTTTAACCCTAACTCTAATATATTGTAACCGTATAGCTTTGGAGGAGTTCCTTCATGTTAAACATGTTAAACAGAGGTAATAATTGTACCTGATTTGTAAATTTGTTGTGAGGATTTAACATGTTAATATATACAATTCTTAGACCAGAGTTCAACACACAGTCAGTGCTATACAAGTATTTGTGATTGATTATTTTTTGTTTCTTTTCTATGTGCAGATAACATATCAAGGTTTTTTTTTTTTACAAATCCTGCAATTTAAACTTCATAACAATTATCTGAAATTAATTTTATTAATATATTTAATAATGTTATATAATTTGACTACTTAAGAGAGCCAGGATTCAAATTCAATGCTTTTAATCAGAATGATTTCCTGTAATATGTTGATTAGACATCCCCACCTCCACACACATATGCACATTCTTCTAGGATGAGTCATTTTTTGAGACACATGTGTTAGTGAGCTAACTAAATCTATATAACGAAGTCCATTTAGTAGGAAATAGTGTTCATTGATTCTGCTGCCTTTTTCTTCCTTCCATCAAGGCTAGGTTCATGAAATCCTAGGACCACACAACCTACATTTAACTTGTCTCTTTGCTTTTATTTGTTGTATTAATCAAGTATTCACATTTGCAAAGGTGTAACTTTGAAAAGTATGAGACTTCTCTTGATTATGATCCTTAATAGTTCTGCATGTTTGACTAGAGCTTCTTGTGGCTATGTGACAATTTACTTTCCCATCCAAGGGCACATACTCACAAGCATGAATGACCAAACAGGCACGCACATGTGTATATTAAGCTTGTTCAATTTAATGAGAACCTGATTACAAAGTATCTGATGATTTCCTAGATTTTAAGACAACAGCAAAGGAGAATTGTTCATTCATACCTAGGATGGCGAACTGATGAGAGATACAGAGAAAACACTTGAGAAAATTCAGTGAACAGAAATATCTATTGGGGGGAAGTTGCGTGTCAGTCAAATGAAAACACAGGAAGTTATTAAAACTGTGTAAGCACACTGAAACCTACCTTTTAAAAGAGCGTTTTGATCAAGGAAACACATTGCAACAGCAAGGAGATTTGAAGGTAAAACAATTTAAAAAACTTGAGTTTCTCAAAATACTGTGAGGAAGACATGTACTCTTTCCTGATATGTGTATATATATACACACATATACATATATACACATATATTATATATATATATATTACATGTATACATATATATTTTAATTTTTTGGCTGTACCACACACCACGTGAGATCTTAGTTCCCAGACCAGGGATCGAACACTCGCCCTCTACACTGAAAGTGTGGATTCTTAACTCCTAAACCACCAGGGAAGTCTTTCCTGATATTTCTTGAAGAATTATTTTTTCTTATCTCCACTCTCTTAACCTATTATGGATGTGTCTGTTCTCTCTCCCTGAAATCAGCATGACTCTCCTCCGTGCTCTGGATAAAACTCCCTTCCCAATTCTCCTTGGCTCCTTAAGTCTCCTCCCTTTCTCCACTTCCTGCAGCCTCTAGACTTCTGTCTTTCCACACCCCTCCTCGAGAGTACGCATCACCATCCTTAATCTCCATCATCTCCAGTCCTCTGGGGAAGGATGAGGGTGAGAAACTGTACAGAGAAAAAGAGGATCCCCTTGGAGAAGCGGAGGAAAGAAAGGCCAGGAACATTGAAGAGCTCATTCTTCCTTCCCTTCCCTTCCCTCTCTTCTCCTTCACTTCCCTCTGCCCTGTCCTTTGCTGCTACTCTTGAAACAGTTGTAATTCACATATAAGGCAAAACTATTCCAAGCATTATTGCAGGATGAAGTAAATATAATTTATATTTGCCTATTCTACAATTTATATCTACCTATTCTATTCGACTTTTATTTACCCATTCTTACCCATGTCTCGGAGAAGGCAATGGCACCCCACTCCAGCACTCTTGCCTGGAAAATCCCATGGATGGAGGAGCCTGGTAGGCTGCAGTCCATGGGGTCACGAAGAGTCGGACACGACTGAGCGACTTCCCTTTCACTTTTCACTTTCATGCATTGGAGAAGGAAATGGCAACCCACTGCAGTGTTCTTGCCTGGAGAATCCCAGGGACGGGGGAGCCTGGTGGGCTGCCGTCTATGGGGTCGCACAGAGTCGGACACGATTGAAGTGACTTAGCAGTAGCAGTAGCACCCATTTCTATTAATTGATACTTTCGAAACTTTCCGGGTATAAAGTATTTATGACATTGATTCTTTTTCTTAATGTATCTCTGTCTGCCCTTTCTTCCCCTCTTATCTCTTTCTTTGTCTCTCTGTTTCTCTCTCTCACAAACACACACACACCTGCACACAAACACACATGCACACAGACACACATACACATAAACACAGAGTTCTTTGGTTTACATTTGAAGCCAACCCAGGCACGCAATTCATTTTGCACTGTGGGTCACAGATAAATGATCTCCCAACCAGTTCTAACCATCATTCATAGGAATGCTGTCTGAAGAAGAGTGGCAAATTACTAACAGTAACTGAGAGATGTGGCAAGAGGGGCAAATATGTGATTTATAATGGTGTATTTTTTTTCCAGTTTAATATTAGTGATGCCTTGCAATAAACATAAAAATAATCAAGCTCGATATTAAAAAGTTTAGGTTTTAATGTTTGTAATGTGAGAACAAGGAAAGCAAGTGGAGAAATTTCAGTGGACAGAGAGGATTATAAAACATTAACATTAATAACTGCCATTTACTGAGTAGTGACTTTCTATTAGAAATTGTGAAAAATCTTTAAGCATATATTATCTAACTTAATCCTTGGATCAATACTGGTGGAGGTTATTATTATCCTCATAAACCTTTCAGAATTTTTACTGGAGTACAGTTGCTATACAATGTTGCGTTAGCTTCTGCTGTACAGCACAGTGAATCAGCCTCACATATACACGCCTTCCCCCTTTCTTGGATTTCCCTCTCAGGTCGGCACAGAGCACTGACTAGAATTCTCTGTGCTCTACAGTAGGTTCTTTTTCGTTACCTATTTTATAATAGTAGTGCAGATACATCAACCCCAAACTCCCAGTTCATTTATAGAGGGGAGATCTAAGGTTTACATGGACTAAGTAACTGCCTGTCATCTATCATAGGACTGGTAAATTGCAAAGATGGAATTCAAATCCATATCTACCTGATCTAATGTTGTGCTTTAAACTTTGTGATACATGTGTATAGACATATGTGTAATACATGTATACATATATTTACATATTTACATGTATGTATATGTACATATTTACATATATGCAAATGTACACAGTAATTGCTTCTGTAGGCAGTTTGTGATTTCAGATAGAAGATGTTTAGAAGGTGGGGACACCTTTCTTAAGCTTATATATAGTATGGGGCAGATGGTCATATTATAATTAGCTCCATAAGCGCATTTGCAGAATAGAGAACCAGAGAGTAAAAATAGGGCAACTGTGCCGTGGATCCTGTCAAGAGCAGTAGCTCATTATTACCTTTGCTGTCCTTTCCCTGGTGGCTTCTCTCTCAAGTTTCATTTACTTATTTCCTTTTCATTGATTCATACTTAAGTTGAATTTTCTTGCATCAGGATTATTTAATATCCTTTTTCTTTTTGCCCCTCTTGACATCTGCCTTCAATGTTGCATGTTCTCATTAACTACTGTGATTGTAATTAAACAGAAGGATATGTGAAGGGAATGCTGTTTCCCAGGTGGTCTTATAGAGGGTTTGTGCAGAGCATCACCCATTCCCAGGCAATGAGGACTGGTGCCTGTGGTTTACGGGCAGCCTTAGAGACTCTCATTCCTGAAAGAACAGAATAAGGAACCAGGAATGTCATGCTTTAACACAAACCTTGTTCAATGCCATTTGGTACCATGGATAGTATCTGATTTTAGTTAGTCCCAGACGCCTTTTATATGAACATCAAAAAGCTAAACGTGTCCCTAAACTTCTGACATGAGGATTGAACTATAATTCTATATTACACATTCTCTGCAGTTGGTGGGAAGTCCAGGGGTCAAAGCCCTGCATGGGGCATTGTCAGACACAATGGTTTAAGTTTCTAGCTCGGCACATTAGTCAGTGATGGTATTATGGGGTTGCTTAGAGCTCTGACTTCCCATAGATACCTGGAAAGCATCAGCATCACAGCGCCTCACATTTGCTGAGTACCCAGAAGTCATGTATGAGACGCAGTGGGTTTTTACAGAATTTAGATGTGGTCACTAGTCTTTCAAATGCACTGTTGAGTGGGGAGACAGGGCAGACCAGCCGAGAACGGGAGCCCTGTAAATAGGTGTGTGGCAAGTTTCCTCTAGTTGGAATCTTGTGAAGTGTTTGAGGGCAGGGATAATTTATAGTGTTGCCACAAAATGCACCCTCTCTTATCCTGCAGCAGAGGACTCTACTGGAGTCTGGAAAGTATGCTAATGATTACACAGAACATATCTACTGTTTAAAATAATGCTCCAAAACATTGTGTTGTAAGTATAATGGAACAGCCAGAGTAACAAGTATTGTTTTCTTACTTTCTCAAATCATAGCTAAAGACATCGACAGAGAAGTATTAAAATTACATATCAGTTCTATAATTCTGCTGCTGCTGCTAAACACTTCAGTCGTGTCTGACTCTGTGACCCTATAGACGGCAGCCCACCAGGCTCCCCCGTCCCTGGGATTCTCCAGGCAAGAACACTGGCTGGGCCTATAATTCTGAGTCTTCCTTAATTTTCTCTCTAATATACAGGCCCACTTAGCAGTAACTAAGTGAATGACGTGGGGAGAAATGGGAACTCTAGAACAAGGGCTGTCAGACCTCTGTGTGATCAGCCTCACATGGAAGGCTTCACACACACAGCTCTCAGGACCCAGCCCCAGAGTTCCCGATCCTCTAGGCCTAGGGTCAGGGGCCATAATTTGTGTTCCTAACTTTTGAACTGTGGTGTTGGAGAAGACTCTTGAGAGTCCCTTGGACTGCAAGGAGATCCAGCCAGTCACCCTAAAGGAAATCAGTCCTGAATATTCATTGGAAGGACTGATGCTGAAACTCCAATACTTTGGCCACCTGATGCAAAGAACTGACTCATGGGAAAAGACCCTGATGCTGGGAAAGATTGAAGGTGGGAGGAGAAGGGGACGACAGAGGGTAAGATGCTTGGATGGCATCACCAACTCAATGGTCATGAGTTTGAGTAAACTCCGGGAGTTGGTGATGGACAGGGAGGCCTGGCGTGTTGTGGGAGCTGGTGATGGACAGGGAGGCCTGGCGTGCTGCAGTCCATGGGATCGCAGAGAGTCGGACGCAACTGAGTGGCTGAACTGAACTGAACAAGTTTCCAGGTGATGCTCATGCTGTTTCTCTGAGGACTACTCTTTGTGAACTACAGTTTTAAAATACAAGAAGGGATTGAATGGAAACAATGCTTTCCTACTGTGTGTTCTACCTTCTTTTTGAAAAACAGTGAATAAAGAAGGACTAAATGTTCAATTTATGAAAAGAATTATCATTCTTTTAAAACAATATTAACGCTGCAGAGGAGACTTAGAAGTTCTGGTGGGAAATCCTAGGCCAGAACGATTTCATCTGAAGACAAAATACCACCTGCTGCTTTTGTTTACTTATTCCGAAGAAAGTGCTTCATTGTTTTCTTCCTTTCAACTGATTTTATTCTACAGATATATTTTAAGGAAGATTATAGACTTTGTGATATCCTGCTTCATAAATACTTCAGCAAACATCTGTAAAAAAGAAGATCATGGCCAACATAATCAAAATGGCATTATTACACCTAATGAAGTTAACAATAATCATTATTTAATATTTATTCAAATTTCTTAAAATTGTTTCTAAAATGTCCTTTCTTTGTTGGTTTGTTCATAGCAGGATCTAATCCAGGAAAGCAGATTGTATCTGGGGGTGTGTGTCATTTTAAACCTTTTCAATTGAGAAGAGTCCTTTGTTTCGACACTGACTTGACAAAAAGAAAGGGCCATTTGTTCTGTAGAATATTTCTTTCTTTCTTTCCTTTTTTTTTTTTATTTTGTTGTTTGATTTGTCTTGCATCCTTGTGGAAAGACCCATTTAAATCACAGTAAATGTTTTGGTAGGGGTGTATACTAGCTGTATTACTGTATTACATTAGGGGACACACACCATCCAGTTTCCCATCATTTGCATCGCTTTGACTAGGCATGTTAATGCCTTCCCGATCACCAGCTATGATATTACGTTTTCTGCCTGCTGTCAGAAAATCATCTGTGTGCTGTTACTCTGGTACCTCACAAATGTCAGATCCCTCTATACATTTACGCTACAGTTTTAATATCACGTGATAATTCTTATCTACAGCAGTAATTTCATTTAAGTTTGCAAAGTGAATATTTATTTGTTCTGTCACGCCTTCCAAGTATATTATCTGGCATTCTTTTTAAAACTAGAGCTTTTTCTTACAACTGAGGCTGTTTAAGATGCATTTTCTACTGGAAAGCTTTATCTTTCTCATAATTCACAAATTTTCAGTGAGTAATTGGTTTTAACTAAACGCCTCAAATGTTGACAAGGGAGGTAGCCTAGCTTTCTCTGTGTAAGTGTCATGAAGGACACGCTGATGTTCACAGATTAAATGTGGTTCAGTTGCCTACAATTATTCTGAAAATGTACTCGCATGACAGGAGTGAGCTGTCAAGAAGCAATGAGCTGAAGACCCAAAGGACAACTCATTATGACAGGAAACAGGTGACTGCACTGCCAAGAAAACTCAAGGCTTCAAATTCCCTTATTAGCCTTTTTTGGGTAAAGCATCCAAGGAAGAGGCCCCTCCTAACCAGTGCAACACTGACAAGAGAGAAGACACATTCCATTTGCTTTGAGAGGTATCCATTCCAATGTCGCTTAATAAAGCCAATCCAGGAAATTGTGGCCACCAATTTTTATCATTAATAATAGAAGTCATTTTTTTAAAAGTCAGGGTGCTAAGAAAACTTTCAGGGTATATAGTCTTTGCAACTCGTTTGCTTTGAGCCTATTTTGGGAATAGTGATGGTGGAAAAAATGCTGTTCCTTATGGTGTTTATAACCATGGTGAGCTTGCAAAGGGAAAACAGACTAATGTCATTGGATGAATGCGGCGAGGCAGTCACATGTAAACATAAGGGGAACGATTTATATAGAAGTCTTCAGCATTTTTTTCTATCTCCTGCAGTTTTTTTTTTTTCCGAAATATCAACAAACAAAAAACCTAGTACTGAAGAATTAGAAAGCATTTCCTGCTACCTTGGTTTGAAGTGCCAAATTACGTTGGTAAGACTGTTGGCGATAGCCACAGTCATAGGTTTTAACTGTGTATGTTTAAGTAGTTGAACTTCTAGCAGATGTTTTAAATCCTCTCTCTTGGATGCTGTCACCCCTTCCTTTTGTTCAAGTCTCAGCTAAAGGGACATGAAATCTGTGCTCTGTATGGAGAAAATTACTATGATGGATTTGTTGATGTGAAAGATAGTCCTACTCATTCCCTCCCCCCTTTGCTGGAGAGACAGGTGTTATTCCTTGGAAAGTCACACAGAACTCTGAACTGGAAATTTTCAACAGCAAATACCATTAGCTTGGATCATATCTACCCTTCCTAGGACCCCTGTGCCAGGAATTCTCCTGGGTTGACCTTAAACTCAAGTCATGCTGACATCTTTCATCTCTGTCACTATTCTCACACCCATTCTCTAGCTCTGGAATGAGTTACTGGTCTTCCAGAAATTTCCATACATACATACAGACATGTATGCAAAAGTAATATCCTGAGAATTTTCCAGGTTGAACTACTTGGTCACACAAGTTTGTTCTTGTGTGGAAAGTTCTCAGTGTGTCAGAGTGGACAAAAAAAAAATGGTATCCTGTAGAAGAATAGTAAAGATAACATTATTTCTCATTTCAGAAATGTTTGATGAATATTTACAATGTATCATGAAGGAATAGCTCTCTTAAACCATTAAACTAGGTATCTTAGTTCAGTTCAGTCGCTCAGTCGTGTCCTACTATTTGCGACCCCATGAATCGCAGCACGCCAGGCCTCCCTGTCCATCACCAACTCCAGGAGTTCACTCAGACTCACATCCATCAAGTCGGTGATGCCATCCGGCCATCTCATCCTGGGTCGTCCCCTTCTCCTCCTGCCCCCAATCCCTCCCAGCATCAAAGTCTTTTCCAATGAGTCAACTCTTTTCATGAGGTGGCCAAAGTACTGGAGCTTCAGCTTTAGCATCACTCCTTCCAAAAAATCCCAGGGCTGATCTCCTTCAGAATGGACTGGTTGGATCTCCTTGCAGTCCAAGGGACCCTCAAGAGTCTTCTCCAACACTGCAGTTCAAAAGCATCAATTCTTTGGCACTCAGCCCTCTTCACAGTCCAACTCTCACATCCATACATGACTACAGGAAAAACCATAGCCTTGACTAGATGGACCTTAGTCAGCAAAGTAATGTCTCTGCTTTTGAATATGCTATCTAGGTGATCATAACTTTTCTTCCAAGGAGTAAGCGTCTTTTAATTTCATGGCTGCAGTCACCATCTGCAGTGATTTTGGAGCCCCCAAAAAATAAAGTCTGACACTTTCCACTGTTTCCCCATCTATTTCCCATGCAGTGATGGGACTGGATGCCATTATCTTTGTTTCCTGAATGTTGAGCTTTAAGCCAACATTTTCACTCTCCTCTTTCACTGTCATCAAGAGGCTTTTTAGATCCTCTTCACTTTCTGCCCATAGAGTGGTGTCATCTGCATATCTGAGGTTATTGATATTTCTCCTGGCAATCTTGATTCCAGCTTGTGTTTCTTCCAGTCCAGCGTTTCTCATGATGTACTCTGCATATAAGTTAAATAAGCAGGGTGACAATATACAGCCTTGATGTACTCCTTTTCCTATTTGGAACCAGTCTGTTGTTCCATGTCCAGTTCTAACTCTTGCTTTCTGCCTGCATACAGATTTCTCAAGAGGCAGGTCAGGTGGTCTGGTATTCCCATCTCTTGAAGAATTTTCCACAGTTTATTGTGATCCAGACAGTCAAAGGCTTTGGCATAGTCAATAAAGCAGAAATAGATGTTTTTCTGGAACTCTCTTGCTTTTTGCATGATCCAGCGGATGTTGGCAATTTGATCTCTGGTTCCTCTGCCTTTTCTAAAACCAGCTTGAACATCAGGAAGTTCACGGTTCACATATTGCTGAAGCCTGGCTTAGAGAATTTTGAGCATTACTTTACTAGCATGTTAGATGAGTACAATTGTGCAGTAGTTTGAGCATTCTTTTGCATTGCCTTTCTTTGGGATTGGAATGAAAACTGACCTTTTCCAGTCCTGTGGCCACTGCTGAGTTTTCCAAACTTGCTGGCATATTGAGTGCAGCACTTTCACAGCATCATCTTTTAGGATTTGAACTGGAATGCCATCACCTCCACTAGCTTTGTTTGCAGTGATGCTTCTAAGGCCCACTTGACTTCACATTCCAGGATGTCAGGCTCTAGATGAGTGATTATCCAGGTTGTGAAGATCTTTTTTTGTACAGTTCTTCTGTGTATTCTTGCCACCTCTTCTTAATATCTTCTGCTTCTGTTAGGTCCAGACCATTTCTGTCCTTTATTGAGCCCATCTTTGCATGAAATGTTCCCTTGGTATCTCCAGTTTTCTTGAAGAGATCTCTAGTCTTTCCCATTCTGTTGTTTTCCTCTATTTCTTTGCACTGATCGCTGAAGAAGGCTTTCTTATCTCTTCTTGCTATTCTTTGGAACTCTGCATTCAGATGCTTATATCTTTCCTTTTCTCCTTTGCTTTTCACTTCTCTTCTTTTCAAAGTTATTTGTAAGGCCTCCCCAGACAGCCATTTTGCTTTTTTGCATTTCTTTTCCATGGGGATGGTCTTGATTCCTGTCTCCTGTACAATGTCACAAACCTCATTCCATAGTTCATCAGGCACTCTATCTATCAGATCTAGACCTTAAATCTATTTCTCACTTCCACTGTATAATCATAAGGCATTTGATTTAGGTCATACCTGAATGGTCTAGCGGTTTTCCCTACTCTCTTCAATTTAAGTCTGAATTTTGCAATAAGGATTGCGCAGATCCTAACCTTACCAGCAAAGCAAAAGTCACTCAGTCCTGTCCAACTCTTTGTGTTCCCATGGACTATACAGTCCATGGAATTCTCCAGGCCAGAATGCTGGAGTGGGTAGCCTTTCCCTTCTCCAGGGTATGTTCCCAACCCAGCAAACCCACCCTTGAGTCGTTTTCATAAAACTCCTCACCAAACTCTCCTGGGTTGGGACACACAGTTTTCAAGAGCAAGAGCCTGTTATGTCCGCCTTTGCCTGGCAAAACAATGAAGCTATTCTTTCCTACTTCACCCGAAACTTGGTCTCCGAGATTCAATTTCGACATCATTGAGACATAGTTATGTATTCAACAGACATTTATGGAATGCCTAGTAAGTATGCTTGGGCTTCCCTAGTGGCTCAGTTGGTAAAGAATCCACCTGCAATACAGGAGACCTGGGTTCAATCCCTGGGTTGGGAAGATCCCCTGGAGAAGGGAAAGACTACCCACTCTAGTATTCTGGCCTGGGGAATTCCATGGACTGTATAGTCCATGGCGTCACAAAGAGTTGGACACAACTGAGTAACTTTCATTTTCACTTGAGTAAGTACCAGACATTGTAGATGCCAATAAGAAAGAAGGACAGGGAGGCCTGGCGTGCTGCGATTCATGGGGTCGCAAAGAGTTGGACATGACTGAGCGACTGAACTGAACTGAAGAAAGAAGTAAACAGAAATAAACAAAATCCCTGCTCTCAAAGAACTTATATTGTTCTTGGAAAGAAGATATCGGAAAAGCAAAAAAAAAAAAAAAGTATGTATGTCTCTTAGATGGTAATAAATGCTATGGGAAAAAAGTAAAGTTCAGTAGTTCAGTTCCGTTCAGTTGCTCAGTCACGTCTGACTGTTTGTGACCCCACGGACTGCAGCACGCCAGGCTTCCCTGTTCATCATCAACTCCCAGAATTTAATCAAACTCATGTCCATTGAGTCGGTGATGCCATCCAACCATCTCATCCTCTGTCATCCACTTCACCTTCTGCCCTCAATCTTTCCCAGCATCAGGGTATTTTCTTTTTTCTTTTTTTTGTGGTTGTTTTTTATTTTTTAAATTTTAAAATATTTTCAGATGAGTCAGCTCTTCACATCAGGTGGCCAAAGTATTGGAGTTTCAGCTTTAGCATCAGTCCTTCCAATGAACACCCAGGACTGATCTCCTTTAGAATGGACTGGTTAAATCTCCTTGCAGTCCACGGGACTCTCAAGAGTCTTCTCCAACAGCACAGTTCAAAAGCATCAATTCTTTGGCACTCAGCTTTCTTTCTAGTCCAGCTTTCACATCCATACATGACTACTGGAAAAACCATAGCTTTGACTAGATGGACTTTTGTTGGTAAAGTAATGTCTCTGTTTTTTAATATTCTGTCTTGGTTGGTCATAGCTTTTCTTCCAAGGAGCAAGTGTCTTTTAATTTCATGGCTGTAGTCACCATCTGCAGTGATTTTGGAGCCCCAAAAGATAAAATCTCTCACTGTTTCCATTGTTTCCCCATCTACTTGCCATGAAGTGATGGGACTAGATGCCATGATTTTAGTGTTCTGAATGTTGAGCTTTAAGCCAACTTTTTCACCCTTCTCTTTCACTTTCATCAAGAGACTCTTTAGTTCTTTTCGCTTTCTGCCATAAGGGTGGTGTCATCTGTGTATCTGAAGTTAATGATAAAAGTTCAGTAGGCAAGCTGTGATTTAAAATCCAGAGGTCAGGAAAGCCTTGCTGAGATGGTGGCTTTGAGTAATGACCTGAAGGAGGTAAAAGGGAGCTGACATTTCAGGAAACAAAACGCCAAGTAGACAGTGCAGTGGGTGGAAAAGCCACGGATTTAAGGAATGACAAGGAGGTGGGAAACAGCAACCAGACTGGTGGGGTCTTGTGCAGACAACTGTAATTATACCCTTGACTTTCATCCATATTGAACTTGGATGCTTATGAACAGAGAAGTGATACACTCGAACTTAGTGTTTCAAGGAGAACTCCAGCTGCAGAGTCACACGGAGGCCAGCAGGGGCCATGGGCAGAGACTGGGAGAGCAGTTCCAAGGAAGCTACCAGTAATAATTCAGGTGGGATGTGTGTGTGCTGAAGGGTAAGAGGTTAGAGCAAGCTGGAAACACCAGAGGTGGTGAGAACTATTTCAGTTCTTAATACATTTTAAAAATAGAACAGATATGTCTGCTAGAGGATTAGATGTAGGGTGTAAGAGAAAAAGAGGACTCAAAGGTGACTTCAAGGGTTTTGACCCGAGCAGTCGGAAAGGCGGAACCATGGCTTACTGAAGTAAGAAAGATCTGGATCAAATCTCTGTCGGTTACTCAGAGTGTGACTTTGGATATGCAACTTAAAAACTCTGTGCCCCCAGCCCCCACCCCAGCCTTGGTTCCACTTATAAAATGCAATAATCTTATCTACTTAGAGGCTGATGTAAAAATTAGAGATAATGTATTAAAGCTTTTGCAAGGTGCCTGATACTGGTGGGTACTCCATAATAACTGAAACACTTAGTTATCATTGTTGTGCCTTGGGAACAAAGTACGAGTCTGGGCTTCCCCCCATGATAGGCCTTCAGATATTTGCAAATTACTCACACGTTTCTCCAGCCTTCTCAGAATGAATTCCATTGTTTCTTCTGGTGGGAGATGGCTGGATTCTTTGACTTTCCTCGGCACACTCAGGTTTGAACCACTCTCCTAATTTATAAAAGGAATGAGAAAGGTTTAGAAAAGGACTTTATGCATCTTTCAATAATGAGCTAAATGATCAGAAATCCACTTGTGAGAAATCTGTATTCCCCCTTCCCTCTCCCCTATAGCAACTGTGAATGGAAAAGCTTTTTTTTTTTTTTTTTGTATGCAGTTTATACAAACATGAGTCAGAATAATGGGAGTCATTATTTACATAGATTTTCTTTTTGTCAGTAAACCTTCATTTTATCCCAGGGCTGTAATGCAATTTTAGTGCAGCCAAACATAACACCTCCAAGTTATAAAATCCATTCCATCCAGCCACAGTTACAATTACTCGCAGTTCTGAGCCTGTCCAGCAGGCTGGTTACATAGGCAAAATGTTCTAGAAAGGATCAAAACGTCAGATGAACTCTATTTGACTAGGAACCATGCATCAAAATCATATGCCTTGGGACTTCTCTGGCAGTCCTGTGATTAAGAATCAAAGCTTCCATTAGAGGGGGCACAGTTTGGATATCTCGTCAGTGAACTAAGATTCCACATGCCGTGAGGAGTGGCTAAAAAAAAAGTTATATGGTTTGAGCAATAGCCTGAATACAAAAGGAGATACGGGAGAACATATAAAATCAGATGACGTCCTTGGTCCTCTTGGTTTTGTTTTTAAGTAAAATTTACAGGCCTGGACTAGTTTCTTTAATTCTGTCTCACATTCATACTTTGTGTTCTATTTCCTTCCTTCTGTGCCATCTCAAAACACAGCAGAAATAAATGTTGACATTCCACCTGCTGTGGTGGAGTTGATAGCCTTCTGAAACTTTTCATGGATAATCAAGCCTCATGGGTTATACTGTAGTCAGCAGGCAGGGCCCAGATCTTAACCTCTGTTGGGAAGGCAAAGCAAGGAATTTAAACTAACATATGAAGAAGACAACTAGAGACTGACACAAATTGGATTCTCACAGCTGTAACTTCAATGTTCCTTATCTAGAAAAAATTACTTTTACTAATTTATCTAAAGAAATAAACCTGATGATGCTTCTAAATTACGTAGCACAATGCCTGGAATATAGTACACATCCAACAGGTGCTGTTTCTAATAGCAATAATGGTAGTATTTCAATTTTTTATGTGTCTTTCTGGTGCAGCGCTATTCCATATTCATTGAGACTGGCCAGTCTAGTAGGCATCTCAAAATGCACAGCAACACTGACTTAACTTGTTAATAAACTGGAGCTTCACACCTGCTCCCAGCAGTCCCTCAGAGGCCCTGTGAAGTAGAAACACAGCTGAAATGGTCCAGGGATTGCCAGCTGATTTTAACGTCCTCAGCGTTCACGTTGGTCACGCATATATTCACACTCCCAAATGAAACATGTCTTTGTGTAAAAGCAAAGAAGGTGAGTGAGGCTGCAAAAGCAAAAGCAGATGCTTTTATGCTTTCACCTCCTCCCCACACTAATTTTTATTTAAATCCAGAGAAGAATACATTCGTGACTCTGCTATACGTCAGTAGTGCAATGGTGGAGTGTAGAACCAGCAATCTCAAGTGAGTCTAGGGCTGGCTGGGTGGTAAGGGTTTAATCTGAAGCCTGGGAGCAGCCATGTGCACACATCAAGCCCGTGTCTACTCTGGGCATGCGCCCTGGTGACTACTGGCTCACAGGCTTTCTCTTGGTGCTGCTGTGTGATGGAGTGAATTAAGATTTATGTTTGTCAGTAAGAATTTTTCTCTCAGTGCAAACAGATATATATTTTATAGCCTAGACACAAGCCCTTAAAGTTATATTCTAAAAGACTTTAGAAGAATCTGCAGTAGTATTCTAAAGTAACTTCTGGAAATCGAAAGAACATTAATCATTCTAAATATTGTTAACTTTTTCTTGTATGTTTTATTGTTATATGTGAATATAGAAATACATACAAATATATATATTAATACACTTGTGTGTGTGTGTGTATGTGTGTGTGTGTAACCTTTGTTCCCCAGGAAGTGGCTAAAACTCTTCTTTAATTTTCATTTTATTTTCTTGTTGTGATGACTACAGGTCTCTGTTTTCCCTTTAGAATGTAAGATTCACAAAGAAGGAACTTTCCCATTCATCCTATGCTATGTCTCCCAGTGCCTATAAGAAAAGAAAGAAAAAGATAATGCTAAGGCATGTCTGACTCTTGTGATCCCATGAAGTGTAGCCTGCCAGGCTCCTTTGTCCATGGGATTCTCCAGGCAAGAATACTGGAGTGGATCACCATTTCCTTTTCTGGGGGAACTTCCTGACCCAGGAATTGAACCCAGGTCTCCCTCATTGCAGGCATATGCTTTACCAACTGAGCATAAGAGCATCTATTAAATACTATACTAAGTATAGAAAAAACTTAAATATTAAACACTCATCCAGAAGACAATAAAGAACTACTTTCAAAGGATAATATAGACAAGTGTACAGTGTTCTTAAATTTGAAAGTGCATTACAAAAAGAACTGGGAATTTATCAAAAACTCGTATTCTTAGTAGATGCTCAGAGGTTTCAGTTCAACCTGGGGTAGAGTCCAGGACTGGATCAAGCAGTCTTTTCTCCTCCCCACACCACCTTCCCACAAATGATTTTAAGATAGGTGTTCCCTTGAACCACATTTTGAGAAATACTGCCTTAGAGTCTGCTTTTTATTTACACAGACTGAATAACTAACACTCTAAACTTAGTGGCTTATTTCTCTCCCCATTCTACATTGTGTTCACTTTTCTTACCCAAAGTACATTAATGCCTCCTAAATTCCTTTTAGCCTTTGCTCACCTCTTTATCCCTTAGATTAGAACCACAAAGGTTTGGCCACCAATCAAAAAGTGTCTTCCCATCTATTGACAGAAGATTAAGGGGCATTGAAGCTGATTGACATCAGGAAATGAGCCCAAGACACAGTGTGGTTGCCTAGGTTTGTGAGAGAAAGAACAAGTGAATCTGCCTGGAAACAGCAAAGACAGAGGAAATGAGCTTTGGATTAAGAACAGAAGGGGACAGCAATCGGTGGAAACAGGCCTGGACTGGGTGCTTTCGACAGGCACTCAGAGTGTCTAGTGACAGGGATAACCAAAGGGGCAGCTCTCAGCGTAGGTGTTCTACTCAATGCCAGACCGAAGCTCTGCCTTGAATAGAGGGCGTTGTGTCTGGGATTCAGCCAGAGAGGCTTCGGTTTCCCCATGGAATTAGGAATAAGGCAAATAGCTGGGTTAGCTTGAATATGAAACAGGTTGGAACTGAAAAAACAGGCTTGTGCATTGCAATTTGCCAAGTTGGACCCTATGACTAAGTTTGGTAGTTGTAGGTGATCTGCCTGCAGGCTCTTTAGGCTCTGAAATCTTACTCTCTAGAAGAAAAAACTGTCTTTATTTTTATCTATTTACTCTTATTTTAAAATAAAATAAAAATGTGTTGGGCTGACATAGAAGGTAAGGATCAGGAGCATGGAGGCAGCCCTGCTGGAGGAAAGCTCATGGTTGAAAGGTTGCCTTAGAAAAAGAAACAGTTAATCTCCTTTGACCCTGGGAGTGAAACTGCTAAATGGCAAATGGAAATTTTGTATGTGCACCTTCGGTGCTTTGGCACATAGCTCTCAAGCAGGGCCAATTGAGAAGCTTAATGGATGACTGGAGACTTCAGGACACCCTTGCCTAGAGCAGCAGGTGGTTATACAAGATCACTTTTCAAAATGCACTTCTATTTTCTGCTCATTCTGTTCACAACTTAAATAGTACAGATGATTACACTAACTAGTTGTGTCAAAACTTGGTTAATAAATTTAATGTCTCTGCATACACTTTTGCCTATCTTTTTTCATTTTAGAGAAAAGTACATTGCCTTTACAATGGGTAGAAAGTAATACCTATTCCAAAATTACAAGGATATATTCTGGCTTGAGAATTCAATGTCCAGATTCTAAAAATAAAGACACTTATTACAAAAACATTTATTGCATAGTATATAAGATATGGTAAGACATGGTGGCTAAGTGTTCTTACCCTAAAGGGCTTATAGTCAAGTAAAAATAAGAAAAATCCCCAAGTTTGTTATGGCACTAATCTAGAACCAAGAATAAATTTGTTTCGTGTAACATTTTAATGAAAAAAAATAAGAAAATCTACTGGACTAGATTATTAAATAAGGAACTGGCAAAACACATGGAATGAATGAGCATGTTTCCACTGGACACATGTATGGGAAAGCAAGTGTTGGGAGTAAGAGGTCAAACAAATACAAAAAAAGGCCCCAAACAAGCACACATCTGTGCAGCTTGAGCGTTGAAAACAACCATCCGTATCCTAGAGGGAGTTACATACTTTCAGCTCCTTGCTTTACAGTTAACTTCAAGTAGAATCTCTCTTCATTTATTGTACAAATGATTAGTGCTTTCTGCTTGGCACTCTGCTAATGGGAAAAGGAAGATAAATTAGACAGGATTCCGCTTTCAAGAGGCTCACAGAGAGAAAGCAGTGTGTGTGTGCTCAGGCTCTTTAGTCAGGTCCGATTCTTTGCGACCCTCTGGACCACAGCCCGCCAGGCTCCCCTGTCGATGGGATTCTCCAGGCAAGAATATTGGAGTGGGGTCGCCATGCCCTCCTCCAGGGGATTCTTCCCAACCCAGAGATCGAACCAGCGTCTCCCACATCTCCTGCATTGCAGGTGGATTCTTAATCCACTGAGCCACCTAGAAAGCAGTATTGTAAGGTAAAGTAAAAGCTTGAGGGGCCTTACAGAGGTCCAGGTGAGTGTGACAGCTCACAGGGGGAGGCTAGAGAAGTCTGGATGGCTCTAGGGGAAAAGGTAGTGGAGTTGAACTGGACCTGAGGGAAGATGCAAGTGGACAGTCAGACTTTGGAGAGCTGGCATGTCTTCTAGATGGAGAGATTCTAGCAGGATGTAAGAAATGTAACAGAAAATAGGTCATATTCAGGGCTAATCAATGAGCAATCCGGTTTGTGTGCACTAAACGGATTTAAGAAAAAGGCACACTTGCAAAGTTGAAGAAATAGTTAAAGAAATAAAATGAGTGTTGAACAACATCTGATTATGTACTTAGTCTAGAGACTTGATGAGCAGGAGAACCAGGGTAAGGAACACTCTGAAGAGGATTGTGTAAAATGATTGCCAAGTTTTTCTCTGCAGAGTGGCAGTTGCAAACTCGACTGTCTAGGAGAGTCTGGTAAAGAATGCTGATGAGGGAACTGAGCCAGGGTAAGAAAACTAGCAACTCAAGGGAGATGATCAATGCCAGCAGACTCTTGATCTGCATGTCAGGAGGTGATAGGGACTGGGCTTAAAGTTGGCCAAATGGACAGAGCATATTACTTTTGAAAAGGGCAGCTGCTACTCAGCTCCAGACACTTGTTGCTTTGTGGAAACTGAGGCTCAGTAGGGTCAAATATTCAAGAGAAATTGGAAGCTTATATTTTATGTTGGAAATGAATTCAAATTAAAAAAAAAAAAAAAACAAAAAACAAAACCCAGTGGACCTCAGCATTGTATGGGCCAAAAAAAAAAAATAGGTCTGCAGGCAGTTTGAGACCTCTGATGATTGCTTAGGAGTCCTTAAAATAGAAGGAATATGGAAAAGCCTTCCGTTTGAAAAGAAATCAAAGCATCATACTGCTAGGACTAGCAGGAATAGCAAAGATACATGTAGAAACCCCACAACTTGTTTGATTATTTATTCAATGTCTGCCTCAGTAGACTGTAAACATCCTGAGAGTGGACAGCTTCCTTGTTTTTCTTCTCAACATCCAGCACAGTGCCTAACATAATATGGGCACGAAATAAATATTTATTGAATGGACATTACTCTTAGGAATGTATTCTTAAGGCTAATGAGAAGTGCTACATTCTATTTTTTTTCTTTACTTTAGATGAGGGAGGAGTATATTGATGTCTGAATAATTAATGACTTGTAATTTTACCATATCAACATGCTATTTAATACATAACCTTTTTATTTTCAGCAGAATCTGTTCATATACTTTATCACAAAACCCTTAAAGTTTACAGTCTATGTGAAATCCATGAAATAACTGTGATCATGGTGTTCCTCTAATGATTTCCCATCACCCACTGAAGAAAGTCTAAACTCAACCTGATTCAAGATACTTGTATGATCTGGTTTTTGAATGTTTCTTAGGGTCATCTTTTCTATTTCCCAATCTTGGGATAAGTGAGTAGGTAGGTGAGTGGTTCTTGGTTGTTGAGAGCTATTTCAGAGAAGAATTTTTAGGGGACATTCATTCATATTTGATAGTGATTTAAAAAAAAGATAATAAACACCAATACACAGGATATATTACCAGTTGCCAAAAGAATCAAGTGAAATTGGGCCAAGGTTTACGATAGGTTTAAGGAGTCACTAGCGTTCCAAACTTGACTTGTGCTTAGTATCCCTTTGTAGGTATTGGACCTAGTAAATAAGGACACACATTACTTTTAAAAGGTTTTATAATATTCAGAGCTTGTGTGAACACTTTTTTTTCCTAGTTTTCTGGTTAAATATTCTAATATGTTTGTGAATGCTACAGGCATTATTTAGGCAATATTCACACAATGAAAATGGCTATAAACTGTAGAAGTATTTATTTTCTGGACGTTCTTTATCCATTGTATTCTGTGTCCTAAAGCTGTACTTCTGAAAATAGAGACTAAAGAACAGTTATATTAGAATAACCTAGAATGTTGGTTGAAAGCAGGTTTCCAGAACATGCCACAGGTATATAATGAAAGTAAATCTCTTGGGAAGGGCTCAAGCCTCTGAATTTTTACAAAGTTTCTTAAGATAGCTTGATGGAGATGAAATTTCAGGACAACTCTCTGAAGGTAGGTGGTAAACTGAGAATAGATAGCATCACTTATTATAATGTGTGGTCCCCCTCTCTTTCTCTGTCCTAGTGTGGAATCAGCTCCACAAAAATGCCGCCCCCTGTAAGTCTGGCTGCGGAGATTCTGTGCAAACACCTGCATACCAGATGGGCACGACTGCAGACCTCCTTATGCTGATCCAGCTTCCATTCATGTCATGCACCACTTGCTTAATTCAGAGTGAATGGAGAGGATGATGGGCATTTCACACAGAAGTCTTCAGCACATCAGAGTCATTTTTCTTTTTTTCTTCTCTATTTGCCATGATTTACAGTCTTTTTCTTTTCCCTGATCAAGAATTGCAGGGATTGAATACCCCAAAGTAAATGACTGAAGGCAGAAGGCATTGCTTTGTGAAAGCAAGTGACTCAATGCAGAAAGCCTCAAGAAGAGGGTGGTGTTATTTTTAGGGATAGACTTGTTTTTTTTTTAAATAGATCCAAAAAAATATAAATAAATAAAATAGATCCGGTTTTCTATTAAAGCCACCCAACAGCTTAAAGTTTATCAAGTACTAAGTGTAAAAGTATGTATAGCTGTACTAAAATAGGATTTGAAGGTAAAAGAATTATAATTTCTTTCTTTTTCTAATGCAAGGGACCTAAGTATCAAATAAATGGTTAATCTCAATCACCACAATGAGATACCAGGATAAGATTGTATACTAATCTTTTAACAAGGCAAGTAAGCATAGCATATATCTAGTTTTCTTTACTTTCTCTCTCTCTCTTTTTTTTTCACCCGTACTTTTCCCTCTTACATAGTTTTTCCTATTGCTAGATCTAGAGGGAAGGATACTGCATTGCAAGAGGGAAGGAAATAGTAACAGCCTGTTGTTGGACTCCTGGGGAACTAGGAAACACTATTAGAAATGGTTTAGGTAGGAGTCATAGATCATGGGAAGGGGAATTGGGTTATGATCTTTAGCTCTAAAGAACACCCTGCCTACTGTTCGAATTTAAAGGGGAAATAAGTTTCCGTAAGACTTTTTAAAAAGGGGATCGTAAAGCACTGTGACAATTAGAACAAATGATTACAGCAGCAGCACCCCTCACCCCTGCAACGCACACAGCACACATTATTGGGGGACAGAGGGCGGCGGCGGGGAGGGAGCTTTTCTTTTTCTATTCAAGGCTCTCAGCTAAATGCTTTGATTGCATTAACTCACTGAACTTCATAAAGCCCTACAAGTCAGAATCCCCCCATTTCATAGATGAGTAAAAGTGGGGTTTATAGAGGCTAATTAATTGCCCAAGATTACAAAGTGGCAGAGCCAGAATGTGAATTCAGATGGTTTGTCTCTAGACCTCAAGCTGTTCACCACTCCCTGTAACTGCTAGAAGGGTGGTGCAGAGAAACAACGGTTGTTAGGGATCAGTGAATTCTGGGAATGTCTTAAAAAGAAAACAGTTTAACTGCTAATCTGGATTGGCCAAGTCTGGATTGAAGAAAGAAAAGAAAAATCTCCAGTATACCATCATATCATTGACTCTGCCCTTTTCTGAAACGCGTGCAGCTGGGAAAAAGCAAAAACAGTCAAATTATTTGAATGTTATCTGTGCTGGTTTTGTTGAAGGCTGTTGCTTTCAAATTAAGCTGGTAGAAGAATATATAGAATAAAGCTGAGTGAATCTGACCGATATCCAGCAAGTCTGTCTACAGTTAAAACTCTGCGGAATACAGATGCAGTTCATTTCCTTTCCTTGCTAAGCAGGGACTGAAATGCGGAGCATTTGCCAGTCAGTTGGAAAATGCCTCTTAAAGAGGCAGAGGCTGCCCCTGACCTCTCGTTACCCCTACAGTGGACTGCTGTTAAGTCTTCATTGTTATGTGCAGAGTTCAGTCCCAGCAACATCACCCTCTGTGGTGAGTTCACATGGGTTTGCAAAGGAGCAGACATACTGTGAGCAGTTAGCCATTCCACAATGCTAGGCTGCCTAAGCTGACTTTGCAGTATTCACAATAGACCCAGCTACAGAACCCCAGCAGGAATTTCCTGTTTGGGATCCTTTTATTCTTGCCACAGCAAAACCTCTCAGAAATGTGTCCTATGCACGTCAGGTATGGTGGAATTAAGTAATATCAGGCTGCCGCATTGTTTAAAGTTGCCATCAAAGGACTTTTATCCTCCCAACACACATTGTGGAATATACATCTGCTCATAGCTGACACGTGTGGTTTTGTCTGGTTCCTCAGCTAGAGATGGGGTTATCTTTTGGGAATATGCTTTAACAATAAGCTTGAGCATGAGAAATATATAACTTTTAAATTTTTTCCCCAGGTTTTTGTCCACTGCCTCTTTCCCCAACACTTTCGTTACCTTTCCCTCTTTCTTTTTCTTTCTTTCTTTCTTTCTTTTTTTTTTTTGAGGAGATTGTGTACTATTGGTATTAATTCATTTTTTTAATTTTACTTTATTTCACTTTACAATACTGCATTGGTTTTGCCATACATTGACATGAATCTGCCACGGGTGTACATAAATTCCCAATCCCAATCCTGAACCCCTCCCACCTCCCTCCCCATATCATCTCTCTGGGTCATCCCAGTGCACCAGCCCCAAGCATCCTGTATCCTGTATTGAACCTAGACTGGCGATTCGTTTCAGCAAAAGAGACACAGATGTATAGAACAGACTTTGGGACCCCTTTCTTTTTCTATTCCCTGCATTTCCTTCTCTGCTGATATCAGAATTTTGGAATAACAGCAGCAAAAATATCTATGGCACTCCACAGCGATACAGGATTCAGACTCTGCAAAAAACATTAAGTGAGGTTTCATTAGTTTAGTCAGCAATGTTGTGACCAGTTGTCTGCTGGGTTCATCCATGTCAGGAAACTTTCAATAAAATAACCATTTCTGTGTCACAGGATGCCATGAGGAATAAATGAAGTTGCGCATAGGAAAGCATAAAGCTCAAGGCATAGAGGGGGTGCTCAAGAAACAGTAATTCCCCACTTGACCCCACCCTTTTCTCTTTTTTGTGTCTTAAAGCTCCTGAAGGAAATATTTTGATTTGATGCTTCATAAAGGTAACAAACAAGACATTTTATTGTTTGAATGCTATTGAAAGAATTATTAGATTTATCAGAGTTGGCAAACATAAATGGATATAGCAGTTTGTGCTGGTGGCCCAGTCATGCCTGACTCTGCTACCCCATGGACTGTAGCCTCTGTCCATGGGATTCTCCAGGGAAGAAACCTGGAGTGGGTAGTCATCCTCTTCCCCAGGGGATCTTCCTGACCCAGGAATTGAACCCAGGTCTTCCATATTGCAGGCAGATTCTTTACCATCTGAGCCACCAGGGAAGCTCCATATAACAGCTTGTATATAGGCTGTGCTCATTCTCTCAGTCATGTCTGACTCTTTGTGACCCCATGGACTGTAGCTCACTAGGCTCCTCTGTCCATGGAATTTTCCAGGCAAGAATACTGGAGTGGATTGCTATTTCCTCCTCCAGGAAATCTTCCCCACCCAGGGATCAAAACCATGTCTTTTGTGTTTCCTGAATTGGCAAGCCAATTCTGTACCACTAGCATCACCTGGGAAGCCATGTATAGCAGCTTACATATAAAAATTTATAATTGCAGTGTCATGCTGTGTTAACAGGCATACCTCCTTATCAGGGCTTTAGCAACCCTGAGAGCTGGCTACAGCAGGAATGGCACATAGGTTTTGCATGGTGTTTGACCAGAGAACTCACTGGGGAGTAATCTTCTCTGCTTAGAAAAAGCCTCCAGAACATGTACAAGCCAAGCCTGAATCTCCATGCTGGGGAAAGAGCTGATGGGAAGCGGGGGTGGGGGAAGAGACTAGAGCCTTTGATATCATCACACTGATATCACACTCCATGTCTGTTTTCAGTGCTAGGAACATGGTTTCATGGCTCTTAACATACAAATACCACTGGGATCTATAATCCAATAGTCTTTCATTTTGTTCTTTCTTGTAACATAGAAACTTTTGACGTCCTTGGAGGAGATAATAATATCCAAGGTGGCAAATCAGAATCCAAAGTTCTGGAATACCTGTCATTGTTGTATAAAAGTGAAAAGACCCACCTGGACCTAGCTAGTGGAATTTCTGGTTTATGCAATTCAAAGCAGGGAAAGCAGCCATGCATAACACGTGAACAAATGGGTATGGTCATTTTTTCTAGTAGACTTTCATACAAAAACAGTACAGTCAGATTTGGCCCACAGGCTGGGGTGTACCCCCCCGGCCTCTGTCTTACGGAAGAGAGAGGCAGTTACATTGGACCCTTGTGCTCAATCCAGTGTTAGACAGGTAGTTCTACTGCGTTTGCGATGGCCCAGGGATTCTATCAATGATTTAGGACAGAGATAGAGAATGAGCCTTATCTCATCTGTCACTTTCAAACAACTGGTTTGAATGCATGTGTAACTATGTTCAGAAGCATTCTGACACTGTGTCTCGGCTAAGCAGAAAATATTAACAATTAGCAATGTTTGAAATAGGCATCAAGGGGGACATAGCGATACATTTTTGTCATTTTTGCTTTGGGATATGGGACCGACATGGCCTGATTTTGTTTCACACATTGCAAAATTTCCATTCAAGGGCCAAGAAAGATTTTTTTAGCTTTATGATCATATATTTTTTTTAAATGATCCTAACAAAGATCCAAGGTTGGCTAAGACGTCAGCCAATGCAATTGCTCAAAAAGAATTTTTTTTTTTTTAAAGTTTAGTACAGAAATGATAAGATCATTTAAAGTATTTTATCAAGAGGAATTAATCAGAATTTTGGAGTAAATCCATCAGAATTTTGGAGTGAATCCATCTTATGGAATTTTGGAGCTAATCCATCTCATGAAATACTCCAATGAGATGCCTAGGGTTGTTGTTGAGTCATTAAGTTATGTACAACTGTTTTCCTGTAGTTGCTAAGTCACATCTGACTCTTTCGCTACCTCGTGGACTGGAGCCCGCCAGGTTCCTCTGCTCATGGGATTTCTCAGGCAAGAGTACTGGAGTGGGTTGCCATTCCCTTCTCCAGGGGATCTCCCTGACCCAGGGATTGAACCCGTGTCTCCTGCATTGACAGGAGTCCTTGGAGCACAGGTGACCACTGTCTCACCTGGGAAGCCCATGATAATGATTAGTTTTGGGGATACTAGAATGGGATGGCAACATAGTATTGTATGTTTTTTTCTTTTTTATGTTTTCCTTTAGCTCTCAATTATTTTGTACATGCATTACCTATGCTGTGCTCTTACTAACCTTAAAAATTTTTTTTTCCATTCCTGGAGAAGGCCCCAGACATTTTGAAAGTCATAGGAGGAGAGGCGATTCCTAGTTGGCTGTTGCAGAATCCTGCCCACAGATAAGCAAGCACCACCTGCAGCTGTGCTATAAAACAAATGCTGCTTCTTGAAAACATAATCATTGGGAGGCAGTTGGCAGCTGTTAAAATTGAATCACCATTGCTCAGTCCAGAGGGGAGCAAATTTTAACCATTAGTCTCTCTAAATTGATATTTAATTACCCTCAAAAAGAAGAAAAATGTGAAATTTCTCTTCAGAACTCCTTATGTGCTATACCCAAAGTTTCATTAGACCAGTTTATTGCAGTCATTTCGACAGCAGCTATGTGGGCAGAGGATACACAAGAAATAAATCCACGGTTCCTTTTAGTTGAAGTTTGGCTTTAACCAGCTCTATTTTCAGTTATTTTACTTACACTTTCCTTAAAAAGCAGATTAGCTTTCAAAAATATAGTGAAAATCCTTTTGAACACTTTCTCATGATTTTGATTGGAACATTTTTCTTATCAGAGAATGAGATGTGAGAAAATGGGGAAAAGGATGGAGAGAGGAAGAAAGAGAAAACAGGAAAGAAGGTTAAGGCAGCAGTTCTTATCCTAGGCTGGCTTCAAGGATAGCCTTATAAATTACCTGAAATTGTGTGCGAGACTTTACACCACTCCACTCATGTAAAGTATACTTTGGGGATGAATATTAACCCTTCAGTTGAAAATCACTGTTCTAATAGATTGAATCTTTATCCAGGGATGGTAGCTGGAATAAGTTCTGGAACGGCCAAGTCCAGCTTGAGATGTGGTAGAAAGCAGGGCCAAAGGAAAAGAGATGTTTAACTAAGGAAAATATCATGTACTTCATCAGTTTGCCCAGAGGCCGCCCTGATCCTGGACACATGATTATCAGTCCCGGAACCAAGGAGGAATCGTGGTAGTCAAGGCAGGCTCTTTTTGGGAATCAGTGACATATGACTGCTTCCCTCCTCCTTTCTGTTAAGAGAACAGCTGGTGCACCCTGGAGAGTCCCTGACAGTGAATGATAGTCCAAGGACAAGGCACCAGCTGAAAGCCAGCTTGGCTGCAAATTAGAGTATAATGGTGGAGTGGTTTCTGCTGTGAAGCGATTTGCATCAGAGCCCACTGACAACGCACAGTCTGTAGGGCGGGCATTTGAAAGAGAAGGAAATAAAAAATGCTGCATTTCTAAATAATTCAGAAGATTCATCAAAGGAAGAGATGCAGAGGAGATAGGAGTTTCTAGTATCTGTTTTTAGATTATATTATATGAACATTCATTTTACACCCAAAGAAATTTATCTATATCAAATTTACCTCCACGTTTTTCATGCTGGTTGCCCCTTCGTTTCCAACTCTCATAGTACTTAAATCATAACTCTATTATAGAACTATATAAATGCAGTGCTTAGACATATATCTCATTAAATTGTGTACTTATAATGCTTAGGTGTGGTTCCCTAAAGATCAGATTACTGCGGTTATCACATCAACGCTTCAGCATTTTAAGAATCTGGGGTATGTGTGTGTTTAATAAAATCTTTAGGAAATGTACAAACGGCTGAATCCTGTGGAAGAACTCTGATAATGTGAAACATCAGAGAAAGTAAGTGAAAGTGTTAGTGAGTCAGGTGTGTCCGACTCTTTGCGACCCTACGGACTGTAGCCCGCCAGGCTACTCTGTCCATGGGGATTCTCCAGGCAAGAATACTGGATGGGTTGCCATGCCCTCTTCCAGAGAATCTTCCCAAACTAGGGATCAAACCCAGGTCTTCCTCATTGTAGGTGGATTCTTTACTGTCTGAGCCACGAGGGAAGCCCCTAATCATCAGAGAAGAGATCCAGTAAACGCTAAATGAAATTCTGTGATAATGGAGACAGAAAATGCTGACAAAAACAAGCAGTTGGAAAGGGAAACAAAAGAGGAACATGATAAGATTCATAAAATTGAACTAATAACCAACATGGAGGAGCATAACATATTTATGTGCTATAGCTATCAGAGACATAATCCACTATTCTTGGTATAAGAGAAACATACCGACTTAACAGTATTATTTTATTAATTTAGCTATGAAACTCTGCTGGAATGGCACAGTAATTTATGACGTTTGAAAAGCTGAGCTTGTATTTTCCATCTGATGGTGATTTTCATGGGGACAAAAACTATATCTTGCTCCTTTTATCATTTCCAGTACTTAGCTCAACACATCACACTGAAAGCACTGAATAAATATTTGTTTTTTAAAAAAGAATGGCTGACATTTAAGAATCTTTGTAATTGAAGGGCTGATATTATCAGTGCTTCTTAATTTTCCACTTCTTCCTATTCATACCTCCTGCTCTACTCATGACTGCCTCATGAAGCCTCATTTGAGAATGTTTTCTCTTCTCTTTTCCTTTCCCAATCTTCTCTATACCTATTTATCCTTCAGCACAGCTTACATCCCACTTAGTCTGAGGTCTCATTTGTCTGCTTTTCATGTATTGAACTCCTTCTAAGTTAGAATTCATCATGTTTACTTTTTAAAAATTTCTTTTACTGAAGTATGATTAATTTGCAATGTTGTCTTAATTTCTGCTGTACAGCAAAGTGCTTCATATGTATGTTCTTATTCATATTCTTTTCCATTATGGCTTCCCACAGGGTATTGAATATAGTTCCCTGTGTTATACAGTAGGTGAAAGGGAAAGTGTTAGTCGCTCAATCGTGTCTGACTCTTTGCAACCCTATGGACTGAAGCCCACCAGGCTCCTCCGTCTATGGAATTCTAACCAGGCAAGAATACTGGAGTGGGTTGCCATGCCCTTCTGCAGTGGATCTTCCTGACCCAGGGATCGAACGCAGGTCTCCTGCATTGCAGGTAGATTCTCTACCATCCGAGCCACCTGGGAAGCCTCATGTTGTTCATCCATTCTATTTATAATAGCTTGCATCTACTAATCCCAAACTCCCAATCCGTCTCTCCCCACCTCCAAGCCCTGGAAACCACAAGTCTGTGAGTCTGTGAATCTGTGAGTCTAGTTTGTTTGTCTATTAAGTCTTTATGTCCATTAAGTCCATTTGTATCAGATTTTAGATTCCACATATAAGTGACTTATAATACAAAGACAGTATTTGGCTTTGTCTGACTTCAGTTCAGTTCAGTTCAGTCACTCAGTTGTGTCTGACTCTTTGCGACCCCATGAACTGCAGCACGCCAGGCCTCCCTGTCCATCACCAACTCCCAGAGTTTACTCAAACTCATGTTCATCAAGTCGGTGATGCCATCCAGCCATTTCATCCTCTATTGTCCCCTTCTCCTACCCCCAATCCCTCCCAGCATCAGGCTCTTTTCACGTGAGGCAACTCTTTGCATGAGGTGGCCAAAGTATTGGAGTTTCAGCCTCAGCATCAGTCCTAATGAACACCCAGGTCTGATCTCCTTTGGGATGGACTGGTTGGATCTCCTTGCAGTCCAAGGGATTCTCAAGAGTCTTCTCCAACAACACAGTTCAAAAGCATCAAATCGTCAGTGCTCAGCTTTCTTTATAGTCCAAATCTCACATCCATATATGACCACTGGAAAAACCATAGCCTTGACTAGATGGACCTTTGTTGGCAAAGTAATGTCTTTGCTTTTCAATGTGCTATCTAGGTTGGTCATAACTTTTCTTCCAAGGAGTAAGCGTCTTTTAATTTCATGGCTGCAATCACCATCTGCATTGATTTTGGAGCCCAGAAAAATAAAGTCAGCCACTGTTTCCACTGTTTCCCCATCTATCTGCCATGAAGTGATGGGACTGGATGCCATGATCTTCGTTTTCTGAATGTTGAGCTTTAAGCCAACTTTTTCACTCTCCTCTTTCACTTTCATCAAGAGGCTCTTTAGTTCTTTTTCACTTTCTGCCATAAGGGTGGTGTCATCTGCATATCTGAGGTGATTGATATTTCTCCTGGCAATCTTGATTCCAGCTTGTGCTTCCTCCAGCACAGTGTTTTTCATGATGTACTCTGCATATAAGTTAAATAAGCAGGGTGACAATGTACAGCCTTGACATACTTCTTTTCCTATTTGGAACCAGTCTGTTGTTCCATGTCTGACTTACTTCACTTAATATGATAATCTCTATGTCCATCCATGTTGCTTCAAATGGCATTATTTCACTCTTTTCATGACTGAGTAATATTCCATCATATATATGTACTACATCTTCTTTATCCATTCATTGTTGATGGACATTTAGGTTATTTCTGTGTGTTGGTTATGGTAAACAGTGCTGCAATGAACGACGGGGTTCATGTATCTTTTCAAATTATAATTTCCTCTGGATATATGCTCAGGAGTTGGGTTGTAGGATCATATGACACATGTTCACTTGTTATTTCATTGACTATTTCACTTGTTCAAGACTTATTTCCTTGCATAGACTGCAAGCTGTTTCGGCAGAAGGAAGCATATTTAAAAGAAGGTAAGTTTCTATATTTCCCATGTTGCTGAGGATATTTTGTAGACAGACACAGGCCTGCAAAGTAGAGAGCATTTCTGGGGAGGAGGAGGAATATAATGCCACAGCAGAAGTGATGCTTACAGGACCTGAGAGCATGGTAGGTGGGTGGGGATCCAAGCTTACAGGTTTCCCCGCAGTGTGGATTAGCTTCACCATTTGCAGGGAGCTCCTGTCTATGGAGATCTGATAAAACAGGAGGCAAGGCCCCCGAATTTAGTGTCCTTTGTGGGGGTCGCACACTTTGCTAAGCTTTCCACTCATTTCCTGTCTCAGCTGCTGTAGTCTTAGAAGCGACATATTGAAATTAAGTGGATTTCTTTTACATGGTTACAACTTTTAGCTTTTCTTCCTCTCTAGGGCATAAATTAGTAGTAGGTAAGTAAATAGTGGCATAGACATTAAATCAGTTTTCTATTATTAGAAAGCTCCCCCCTTTTTTTTTAAATCTCTCTCACCTTCTAGGTGGAGAACATAAAATAGTACTAAAATTGTTCGTATATTCTCATCTGGCATTTACTGACCTGACAACATTTTTCAGTACATGGAATACAAACAATACAAAAATCTGATCTATACATTGTGCTAACCTTGAAATTTTTTTTCCTATGTTTTTTCAAGAGACTTTAGCTATATCAGTTGATAGACAGTATTCAGTAAAGAGAAAGAAAAATGTCTTTGTCAATGAAAAAGAACTGAAAACATGTTATATAAGCTCTAATCCTTCTGCCCTGTAAACTCTACTTAGGGAATAAGGCAGACTGTACCCTCCTGAAATTGTAGAATATTTTTGTATAGTTAAGCAATGATGTAGCATTCTTTAGCCATGTTTTCCATAAAAACATCTAATAGCCTATTAGAAGAATAAAGAAAGGCAAGAATCAAGATCCATCCCAGTCTGATAGGATTGTTCTACGTGGTGGTGGCTTACTAATAGCTTTATTATTAAACCATGTAAGCAAAAGAAAGCACTACAGCTTAGAAAGAACTCAGATGGATCTTCTTTCAGCATGTAACTCAACCAGTGTGTAGAAACAAGTAATTAAAAGGACACAAAGCCCGTAATCAATTGCACACCGGTTATCTTTGATTGCTCTTGCAAAGGACAAATTACACACAAGCCTCTTGAAAGCCTGCAGAGAAAGAGGTTCTATTATCTTCATTTTGAAATCATCTCTCCACAAAGACAAGGGCGTCCCTATTCCCGATCTCTTGGTTTAATTAAAAAGACACAAACATCGGATGATGTTGCCGCATATCGAATGTTTCCGTCAGTGCAATGGAGTGAAAGAGGAGTAGGGGGAGGAGGGTGAACGGGGAAATGGGGCTGAGGGGGGAGTTGGGGGGTGGGGGTGTGGGCTGGAAGAATTTCTTTGCCATAAAGACTGGCCTTTTTCACTCTGACCATCTGTTTTCTCATGGTGAAAAGCCCCATTGCTGGTATCCTGGCATAGCTTTGCATGTCTTTGTGCTTGAGGGACATTCAATCTTGCATCTGATACATGCTGATCTGTGACACTTCCTAACAAATGAGGCTTTGTTCAAACAAAGAGGCTCCCTGATAGCAACTGTAAACTTGGAGCTTGATATCCTGCAGGAAAGGCAGGCTACGGCTGAACAGGCACAGGAAATTCTCCCTGAAATGCAACAGAGCTAAAGGAGGTCACACGCCCATGCACACACACGGTCTTTCAAATCCTCCCAGACCTCTCATCTCTGTCTTCCCTTCAGATCCGATAGCTCTAGAGCACAGCTGTGTTCGGACCTGGCAAGAGTGGGACCCATCTCTATTAAAGGCCGAAGCTCACTCTCCATAATAATGGCACTTATTTCTGTAGTTTCTTCATTTTACAAAGCACTTCCACAACTAGTAATCCATTTGATACAATAAACTCTTAAGGCGCAGTCCAAATGTGATCACATCCAAGAGCGCTCCTTTGTAAATATCAGGGCCAGTCCCTGCTTCTCTCTCTTTTCTTCTCTCTCTCCTTTTCCCTCCAGCTGGTGACCTTGAATTCGAGGTTCCCAACTTCAGAATTGTCCACTTTTTAAACATACTATGTTTCTGCAGTTCCTGACTACTTAGACGTGAGCTGTGAAAAATGGATAATGAGCTATTGAATACGGATGGCAATTCGGAAAAACAAACAAAAAATAGCAGAGAAGACCCCAGATCAGGAAAATACTGCTTGCTCTTTCTAGGTATGGTTTGGTATCCTGTTAGAATGCAATCAAGCACCATAGGAAGAATGCCGCTTTTTCTTTTCCTCCCTTAACGCGCTGCGCTCTCTCCTCGGCAACTCCTACGCACTCACAGAAGACCTGACTGTCGCAGCTTCTGTTGCAGGCATCTCCTTCTTCCTCTAGTTGGTTAATTGGTACTTCTTTTGACGACAAAGGATGAGATGGCCGGATGGCATCATTGACTCGATGGACGCGAGTCTGAGTGAACTCCGGGAGTTGGTGATGGACAGGGAGGCCTGGAGTGCTGCGATTCATGGGGTCGCAAGAGCGACTGAACTGAACTGAACTTTCTCGCCCCACCTTGCTTCCCACTCAGCATGAATATGTATCTATCTCCCCTACTAAACTGTGAACCACAGGGCTGGAATGTGTATTTATTATACGTCCTTGTATATTTCCAGTATTTCACGGAGTGCCTGACCCACAGCAGGCTGCCAATAACAGTATGTCAGATAGATAAATTTTGTTGATTAAACACTGATACAGTTGAGAGGGAAGAAACAGGAAAATACGGCAAAACATAAAACATTGACTTCCCCTGCACACATCTATAAATTTTTTCTTGGCCTGGACCCATCACTTGGCTTTCTGCTTCTTACCACTTTCACAATGTGAAGCAGTGTGTGATTCAGGAATTATCTTAGACCCAGTGTCTCATTTTTTTGGATCAGTACTTTTTTTTTTTTTAACAAAGATGCTTGAATTGCAGAGATCGTAAGTAACCTTTTATAAATTCTATCACTGATTACTTAATGGATCTATTACCAAATGTAAAGATTGTTGGCCCAATAAGGCTCTGGAGTTACAGGAAAGAAAACTCGTCCAGTGAGCACTTTAACATGAAAATTTCTTAGGGAGGACAGTAAGCTGTGAAAAAAAAAGGTCATATAGACTTTAAAATCTCACCTTTCAACTGGCTTGTTCAATTGCAAGTTGTTTTTAATGTTTCTGAACCTTGATTTCTCTAGCTATAAGATGAGAATATTAACACTAGCATGCCTCAATGGGATTTTATGAGGATTAACTAAATGTGATTGAAAAGCATGTTGGGAACATAAAGTACTGGATAAAATAATTAATATTCATAATTGTGAGACTGGTTATGATTTCAAAGGGTAATGGCGTGAGGCAAGTTGCAACCACATTGCAGTTTTAAAGGGAGCGGTTCCAACTCATTTTGTCCCTTTTCTAATCTCTTTCCCTCATGTGCTGGTAAAAACACAACAGAAAATTGATTAATTAAAGTTTGGTAGCCCAGTAGAATTTATTTGAAACCGTTTTTAAGAGTAATAATGGTCAGCAGTCAAAGGGTAGAGTAACTATAACTGCCCTGTTGTTCCAGCCAGTTTGAACATGACCATGTAAAACATGGGAAATAACCACAAAGATATCAGGGCAAACTTCTTGGCTGTTAATGTCCAGCCACTTATTCAATTAAAAGTAACCAGTACGGACTCTCTATATGACCGTCAACCTATGTTTCTGTTGGTTCTGCTGTAGCAAAAAGGTCAACTCTTGGCCGAGCGGTGAGCACAACCTATGGATCTAAACTTTGAGGTTCAACTAAGAAACACCTTCAAAAGGCGATTTACACCATGGAATCAGGAGGTTAGTTTATCACCCCAGGGGAGTAGTTATGAGTTAAATGTGAACCTACTCCGTGTGATTCTATTTAAACTAATAGCTGACAGGAATGTAGTGCTGCCTTTTCCTCCGAGTCTCCTGTCTGTATCATTGCATATGATGCTCCTAAAATCCCTTTAAGGAAACAGGAGAGACCGTAGTCACTCCAAGGTGGAGACAGGAGAGTGAGGCGCTATCGCATGAGTCACGCACCCTGGGCACCCTTTCGCCTCATTGTCAATGAAGCTTCACGTTCTGATTAAGCTTGTCAGATTTTCCAAACTTGTGTATCGTGTGTGAAAAGGGCCTTTTTAAAAAAAAAAAAAAAAAAAGGAATGGAGCTCTGGGAACAATTTTCCCAGTGTTTTCAAAAAGCAGTATTGATTTTTCTTTCAAACTATCTTTCAGATTCCTTCCCTATTTTCCATTCTCACGTCAGCCCTGAAGGTCAAAGTCTCATTATATTACTTACTAGAGCAGCAGTTTTCAGCGCACTAACATCTGGCAGCGCACTAACATCTCTCTGGGAGTTTTAAAAGCACTGACATTTGGATTGGAATCTCAGAGATTCTGATGTAACTGATCTGGGATGTGTCCTGAGCACTGAGATATCGAAAGTGCCTCTGGTGATTCTCAAGGGTGGCCCAAGGAGAGGAATCAGGGATCATTGACCCCAAGCTCTTCTCTCTCCAGATCTATCCTGCAAGTTCAGCTCATTGGCTCAGTCGTGTCTGACTTTCTGCAACCCCATGAACTGCAGCAAGCCAGGCCTCCCTGTCCATCACCAATTTCCAGAGTTCACCCAAACTCACGTCCATTGAGTCAGTGATGCCATCCAGCCATCTCATCCTCTGTCATCCCCTTCTCCTCCTGCCCCCAATCCCTCCCAGCATCAGGGTCTTTTCAAACAAGTCAGCTCTTCGCATCAGGTGGCCAAAGTATTGGAGTTTCGGCTTCAACATCAGTCCTTCCAATGAACACCCAGGACTGATCTCCTTTAGGATGGACTGATTGGATCTCCTTGCAGTCCAAGGGACTCTCAAGAGTCTTCTCCAACAACACACTTCAAAAGCATCAATTCTTCTGGACTTATCTTTCTTTAGAGTCCAACTCTCACATCCATACATGACTGGAAAAACCATAGCTTTGACTAGATGGAACTTTGTTGATAAAGTAATGTCTCTGCTTTTTAATATGCTGTCTAGGTTGGTTAGAACTTTCCTTCCAAGGAGTCAGCGTCTTTTAATTTCATGGCTGCAATCACCATCTGCAGCGATTTTGGAGCACCCCCAAATAAAGTCTGACACTGTTTCCACTGTTTCCCCATCTATTTCCCATGAAGTGATGGGACCGGATGCCATGATTTTAGTGTTCTGAATGTTGAGCTTTAAGCCAACTTTTTCACTCTCCTCTTTCACTTTCAACAAGAGGCTCTTTAGTTCTTCTTCACTTTCTGCCCTGCACTCACTTAAACTTCATAAGCATTATAGTAACTAGTTCCATCTTGGTTTTACTAAAAGTACCTCTCATCTCCATTTTTCTTCCTATTTTCTATTCCTAGTATAGATATTTCACCTCATATGGCTTGAAACTAAAAATGGAATAGATGATAAACATATTGAAATTCCAGTGCTAGATAAATATTTCCCAGTAGTGCTTTAATCATTTCACTCATCTAGAAATTCTAATACCTCGGCATTGCCACGTTGCAAAGCTGTTTGAGCTAGTATTTAATATTCTTCAATTGCTTAAAATCTAACTTTACCTCTCCAGGTTGACCCATCACTAAGCTCTTTCTGTATTCCAAATGTACCATATTGAACCATTTGCTCTCCCACCATGCCTCCTACCTCTTTATCTCTGTGTCTCAGTTCTGACCTTTCCCTCCACTGAGAAAACCTTGAGCCAGCTCTAAATTTTTCAATATTAACCGCCCCTAATGTGCCAATCAATATGCCACTTTCTTTAATAAGATGTTTCAGTTCTGATAAAAATGGGTTCAAACCCTTTTTCTACCCCATAACATTTTTATTGCTACATCTTATGGTGTGATCTATGATTATTTATATATTTTACCTTACATCTTTTCTTCCTCCCATTATACTTAAAACTTCTCAAAGGCCAGAATAAAATGATTAGAGCTGCTTTAGATTCAGATAGCCTGGGTTCAAATCCTGGTTCTACCTCCTATGAGACATGTGACTTCTAGCAACTTGCTTTCCCCTCTGGGCTTTGTTTTCTTATTTTTCAAATGGGAGAAATAAATGCCACCTTCTTATAGGGCTGTGGGGCAAATTAATGACTTGTGTATACTTTGAACAGTGCCCTGCACAGAGTGAGTACCAGTAAATGTCAGCTCTTGTTGGCTGCTTGTTGTATCTTAACAGAGAGTAAGGCAGTATCTTGTACATTTTAGGCACCAAAAATATTTGTCAAATGTACTAAATTCTTTGGAGCTTGAAAAGATCCCAAATACCCATACTATAAATATTTGATAGCTGATGATTTTTAGGTCACTTTTTACAGCTACTTGACAGAGCAAGTGGGCCAAGGTGACTCAATATTTTGCTTCAAAAAATGGAAAACATAATGTCTGACAGGCTTGATATCCTGTGTTGAAATTCTTGAGTCCCACAGTTAGTGCTAGAGATTCACCTCTGTGAAATGCCAAAACTGCCAATCACAATGATTTATTGCATACTCAGTTCCACAGACATTAAAAAAAATAGTTGAAAATCCGGAAGCCATTGAAATTCTTTAGCTTAGGACAAGTATGTGCAAAGAAACTAAATTAAAAAATTATGTATTCTGGTAACAAAACTTCCCAATATAGATATTTCATTTAATAATATATGCTTCACAGGTCTTTGGAGATAAGACTATAAACGTGACTGTCAGATTTAACCAATAAATATTTTAACACCAGCACATTCTTAAACTCTTAGGCACTTGTATATCAGATGTCATAAAGTTGAACTGCCCTTTAGTTTTTCAAGACAGAAAAAAAGAATAAATAAAATGATCAAGTCAATGTCAAATGTGACTATTCAGCCAGTTATGGGGGTTTTCCCCCTCCTACATTGACTTTCGGAGTGTTTGAAGTGACTTTTTAGCAAATTAATAATTAATCTTTTTAAGGTGTTCTTTTTGCAGGTGGTGAGGGCAGTCAATGTTAAAGGAAAAAAGATAAGAACAGAGGACAAGTCCTGCCTGTCGGTGTTTATGAGGGAATATGACACCACAGGGATCGTACTGTGTGTACTTGTACTATAGATGTTGATGTCATCTTTGTCTCCAGTGAATTCCCAGGAAACCTTGTCAATAAATTAACTCTGGAGGTGTTGTTTGTGCATAGGAAGTAGAATAGTAAAAGTCTGAAGTAACAGTTTACAGCTGCAGAGAGAAGGAGAAAGAGAAAGAAGGTAAGAGAGAGAGAAAGAGAAAACTTTAGAGGCAAATAAGGCTTTTTGGGAGCTGACTGTGGCTCAGATCATGAACTCCTTATTGCCAAATTCAGACTTAAGTTGAAGAAAGTAGGGAAAACCACTAGACCATTCAGATATGACCTAAATTGAATCTCTTACGATTATATACAGGAAGTGACAGATTTAAGGGACTAGATCTGATAGACAGAGTGCCTGATGAACTATGAATGGAGTTTCTGACATTGTGACAGGAGACAGGGATCAAGACCATCCCCAAGAAAAAGAAATGCAAAAAAGAAAAATGGCTCTCTGAGGAGGCCTTACAAATAGCTGTGAAAAGAAGAGAAGCAAAAAGCAAAGGAGAAAAGGAAAGAAATACCCATTTGAATTCAGAGTTCCTATGAATAGCAAGGAGAGATAACAAAGCCTTCCTTAGTGATCAGTGCAAAGAAATAGAGGAAAACAATAGAATGGGTAAGACTAGAGATCTCTTCAAGAAAATTAGATACCAAAGACACATTTCATGCAAAGATGGGCTCAATAAAGGACAGAAATGGTATGGACCTAACAGAAGCAGAAGATATTAAGAAGAGGTGACAAGAATAACAGAACTGTATAAAAAAGCTCTTCATGACCCAGATAATCACAATGATGTGATCATTCACCTAGAGCCAGACATCCTGGAACGTGAAGTCAAGTGGGCCTTAGGAAGCATCACTACAAACAAAGCTGGTGGAGGTGATGGAACTCCAGTTGAGCTGTTTCAAATCCTGAAAGATGATGCTGTGAAAGTGCTGCACTCAATATGCCAGCAAGTTTGGAAAACTCAGCAGTGGCCACAGGACTGGAAAAGGTCAGTTTTCATTCCAATCCCAAAGAAAGGCAATGCCAAAGAATGCTCAAACTACTGCACAAATAAACTCATCTCACATGCCAGTAAAGTAATGCTCAAAATCCTCCAAGCCAGGCTTCAGCAATACGTGAACCATGAACTTCCAGATGTTCAAGCTGGCTTTTAGAAAAGGCAGAGGAACCAGAGATCAAATTGCCAACATCTGCTGGATCATCAAAAAAGGAAGAGAGTCCTGGAAAAACATCTATTTCTGCTTTATTGACTATGCCAAAGCCTTTGACTATGTGGATCACAATAAACTGTGGAAAGTTCTGAAAGAGATGGGAATACCAGACCATCTGACCTGCCTCCTGAGAAATCTGTGTGCAGGTCAGGAAGCAACAGTTAGAACTGGACATGGAACAACAGACTGGTTCCAAATAAGAAAAGGAATACGTCAAGGCTGTATATTGTCACCCTGCTTATTTAACTTATATGCAGAGTACATCATGTGAAACGCTGTGCTGGAGGAAGCACAAGCTGGAATTAAGATTGTTGGGAGAAATATCAATAACCTCAGATATGCAGATGACACCACTCATGGCAAAAAGTGGAGAAGAACTAAAGAGCCTCTTGATGAAAGTGAAAGAGGAGAGTGAAAAAGTTGGCTTAAAGCTCAACATTCAGAAACAAAGATCATGACATATGGTCCCATCACTTCATGGCAAATAGATGGGGAAACAGTGTCAGACTATTTTTCTGGGCTCCAGAATCACTGCAGATGGTGATTGTGGCCATGAAGTTAAAAGATGCTTACTTCTTGGAAGAAAAGTTATGACCAACCTAGACAGCATATTAAAAAGCAGAGACATTGTTTCGCCAACAAAGGTCCGTCTAGTCAAGGCTATGGTTTTTCCAGCGGTCATGTATGGATGTGAGAGTTGGACTAGAAAGCAAGCTGAGCGCCAAAGAACTGATGCTTTTGAAGTGTGTTGTTGGAGAAGACTCTTGAGAGTCCCTTGGACTGCAAGGAGATCCAACTTGTCCATCCTAAAGGAGATTAGTCCTGAGTGTTCATTGGAAGGACTGATGTTGAAGCTGAAACTCCAATACTTCGGCCACCTGATGCGAAGAGTTGACTCATTTGAAAAGACTCTGATGCTGAGAAAGATTGAAGGCAGGAGGAGAAGGGGTGACAGAGTTTGAGATGGTTGGATGGCATCACTCACTCAATGGACATGAGTTTTGGTAGCTCTGGGAGTTGGTGATGGACAGGAAGGCCTGGAGTGCTGCGGTCCATGAGGTCACAAAGAGTCGGATGTGACTGAGCAACTGAGCTGAACCTACGGTAGTTTATCTAAGCAATCACATACTGATAATGGGACATGAGAATTTATGTTGTTTTGTGTGTTTCATAGCTAACATTTTTTTTTTTTTGCTTTTGCTGACTGTTTGAGTCCTCTTTGTTCAAAGAATTTATTCATGGGGTTACGCTCAGATTAACAATGGAATATCCAGCCTGTACTTCTGGATGGGAGTATATTTCTTTATCTGATTCTTTTATAGGGGTCATTACATGCCAGGCACTGTGCTCTAAGTTTTACTAAAATATAATTACTCTTTTAATGGTCCGAATAGTCCTGTAAGATAGATACCCTTATTATGCCCATTATACAGATGAAGTAACGGAGGCCCAGAAATGTAAAATAGCTTGCCCAAGGTCACAGAACAGGGCTAGAAATAGGACACAGGCTGTCTGATGGGCTATCTGGCTCATGCTTGTAAACACTGACTTATGTTGTTTTAGAAGAAAAGGCACAGTAGCAATCAGAGCAGGTGCCCCCGCCCTGCAGTTTTAGTGTTTTGCTCTTATTCTGTAACTATAAGCAGTACTTCCTTTTGAGGATAATAGGAGATAACCGGGCTAATCTGATGAAGGAAAGGAATTTTAAAAAAGCGCGGCAAAGGAACATCAAGAATTTAAATTGACAATAAAGTGAGTGTAAAAGTCTCAAAGTGTTTTGGCCCATGGCCTACACTGATCTATGGGAGGAGCTGGTGACTCAGGGAAAGGTGTGCACTGAGTGTGGAGGTACAGTTGGATGAGAAAGTGACAGAGGTGTGTGAGCGGGCACAATGAAGGCCAGAAGTGCATGAATTCAGCAAGGACGTTATCTCACATCAGAGAACGGTTTCACAGATCCTAGATACAGTCCCCTTCCTTCTAGCCTTCTCCATAGTAGGATAACTATTACAAGGATATTCTGCAAAAAATCGCTGTCTGGATGCCTGGATTTAAAACCTCAGTCCACAACTAACTGGCCTTATGGCCTCGGTCCAGATATTATATTTCCCTTGATATATAGTCCCAGCTTTCCTATGGGTGAGACAGGGTTGATAATAGTACTTACCTCAAGGTTTTTGGGAGAATCACATGAGCTAATCTACATGAAACACTCCTCGCACAGCGATTACTCAGCAGTACTTTTTGACTTTTTCTCTCCTTCATGACATCTGATGTCATGAAGGCAATTTTATATTTCACAAATATTTATCTTCTACAGGCTAGGTGCTGGGATATACAAAGATAAATGAAATAAAGTCCCTGCCTCGGGAGTTTAAAAGATATTCATGATCTACACAACAAAGGCAAATATTTGTTACAAGGTTGTACCAATAAGTGAACTACAAATACTGCAAAAATTCCTAATCGATTCCCCAGAGCGAAAAAAAATAAAGGTTTAAAAATACACCTTAATTTGATAGAACGCACTAAGTGTTCTCTGCCACGTGTGTCTCTGTTACTTTTCTGGAAGCGGGATGGATGTTGCCAGGTGGAAGAGGGTTCTCCGCTCACAGTCTGTGTACTGGGTATCTCACAGCACAGGTGTAGGCGGAGATGTCCTTGAGATGGGCAAAGTCTTTCTCCTTAATTATGCTCGAAGGGTATCAAATATACATTTTAAAGGGGAGGCATGATGGAAAGAATGGGTTTATGCACAGGTTTCTTAACTATAGTAACAAGACGGTATCTAACATTTCTAAGGCCTAAATCATAATTTCTGGGTAGCAGGTCGCAAAAGTTCTTCGTACATTTTTCAAAATGGTTTCAGTTTGTGCAGGCCAATATGCTTCATAAGAAGATATGATGGGTCAATTTTAAATATTTAATACGAATACCAAATTTATTCTGTTGCTTCCTGTCCCACCCTGTAGCCTACCTCTGATTTTAGCCACAGCTGCAGGGCACACTTTTATACACTCCTAGCTGCAGGCTGACAACATCCTGGACCAAAGCCTCCTCATGCAGACACATTTTCTACCTGAGACGCTCTCCAGAACCACAGCTCCTGCTCAGCCTATGGACAAAACCAGGCCAGGAACAGCTGGGTGTTGATGTCCAAGATGAGTTAGTGGATATACTTGCCCTCCCCTTTTTCTACTGTAATAATTGTGAGACACACTCTGCATGCTCTGGTTAAATTGTACCAAATACATTTATTTACATATATTGCATTATATATTTCCTATTTTACTTTCCTTGCTCTTTCACTCCTGTTTTCAAGATTATCCTTCAGTAAACAGTCTGCATACAACACATTCAAATCTTTATACTAAGCTCTGCATGAAAAGGGTCCATATTAAGACATAAAATCCCAACACGCAGGTGATTACTAGTCTTAAGATAGTTAAGTAAACTGAGTCAAGGAAAATGGGTAGATTAGGATATATGGGTGTTTCACTCAGAGAGATTTAGATAGAGATCATCAGTGGAATCTCCTTTCAGACCAATTAACACCAAAGGGGTAGGCAAGGTAGCACCCACTACAGTTTCTAGGAAAAAAAATCTTTAAGTAAACTCATCCTTCTAAGAGATATTCAGTGGCTACATATTTCTATAATAGGAGCAGAAGTATTATGTTTTAAATACATTATAAGAAAAATTACAATACATCTTTCTTCTCAATAAACAGTTTTAAGTCCTAACTGAAAAGTGCTGAAAAGACTTAGAGACATATGGGCCACTTTCACTGAGTTTGAATCAATGAGACTGATATAATGGCCTCATTCTTCTTTAGTTGGTTTATGACAGGTGCTTGTGTTAGAATGTCAATGAAAGACTGCGACAGCAATATAAAAGCTATCATATTGATTATGACATAAGCTTTGAGCTGATTAGAAGAAAAGTACATAGTGCAAAGTATAATTTTTATCACTTTATAGTCATTATAAAAAGACCACAGTGATTATCACTAGCAAAGCTGTTTACATCATGGTGCATGAAACTGACATGTATATAACCCAAACCGAGGCAAACAATAGGAGTTAAGGATAAAGCAAATACACCTGCTCTGAAGCAAGAGTGTAATAAAATGATAGGGTCCTTTCTGAAAAGGGGTCTATATAGTTTGTATCCCTAAATTTGAAGCTCTTAACGAACATGATTATACTTGAGTTTTACGTTACCAGTGGTGAGCTAAAGAATTTCATTTTAAATCCCTTTACTGGCTTTCCCTCTTTTAGCTGTAGCAATGTCACTTTTGATATGATTCATGCATTTCAGATTACCTATGACTCTGAGTAAGCCCCATGCCAACTTTAGAAAAACAATCACCCTAAAAATGATAAACAGTTCTTTTAATGTTCCAGGTTCATGGGAACATTATCAGAGCAAAATTAAGGAGAGCCTAAATAATCTGAGTCATGTAATCTCTCCTAGCACAAACCAGAAACTGAATTTGTCCAAAAGCTGTTGAAGCCTCTTGAAGTAAATTAGCAGAAGAGGAGATGCTCTCTGACTATGATGGGGAAATCTGGTCAGTGTCATGAGGCTGTCATTCCTCTTAAAAATTGCTGGGGAGCTATGTTCAACCTCTGTATTCAGGGCTGTTTGAGAATTTACTGGAGAGTTTTTTAAGAAATGGGAATGTTTGAGGTAGTGAGGTTGACAGAAAGTTGCTAGGTGACAAATGACCTGAGAATTGTTAAATGTTGCAGCTCAGTTCACTTTAGATGTCTCTGCTATAAACAAATGGCATTTCTGTGGAGCATGTCTCTTAAATGGGCAGAACTGTTTGTCTCATAGGATATGATAGACATTACTCACAAACACTGCCGGTATGTCAATCCTTCTGGGAGCGTGGGAGGATTGCATGTCTTTGCCCCATTAAAGTTAGACAAACATCTATCATCCTCTGACCAAAAAAATGAGAGTAAAGTAAGTGGTGTCACCTGTGACCTAAAGCATAAAAGAAAGGGCCTATGCATGGTCCTCTCCTCTCTTCTTTGCCCTGCTAAGACTGGAAGGCTCTTCTGCAAGTTCAGCATGCAGGGAGCTAGATGCTTTATCTACCTTAGCCTCTGAGTAACTGCCACAAACCAAGTACTCCCCCTGATGCACATGGGTCATGCGCTGTGTGGGAAACAGACCTTCACTGCATCGTCACAGAAAGGTTAGTGTTTTTTGTTAAACTAGCATATCCTGACTAATACAGAGGATCTGCTTTAAAAGGCACTGTTTATGCGAACCAGCCACCTGGGATTGAAATTAGCTTTGATATATAGAATATAAGGGTATAATATTTAATCAACTATAACTCTATAATCTTGTGTTTAACCTCCAGGCTTATGGCAAGATAATACCTCAGGAGAATAAAATCTAAGTTAGTGGATTTTCAGTGGTAGAAATATAACTCGTGTTATTTGAATTGAGTTGTGTTAGAAAGCAAAAGTGCAAGGAAAAAGGATTTTGGCCAAACACCCTCTTATACCACAGAGAAAAAAATGTGAAGGAGAAAGACAAAATCATGATGAGATAAAGAAAGGCATCGTAAGCGGTAGGGGTGATATATACTTAGCCATAGTGTAAGCAGGTTCAGACCAGAAAACTAGGAATACACTGATTGAGCCAGCCCAAAGTTTGAGGACAGATAAAGCTGGTAGTACAGGTTTCAAAAAGTGGCTCAGATGGTAAAGAATCCGCCTGCAATGCAGGAGACCTGCGTTCAATCCCTGGTTCCAGAAGATCCCGGGGAGAAGGAAACAGCTTCCTGCTCCAGTATTCTTGCCTGGAGAATCCCATGGATATCTATTCCATGGATAGAGGAGTCTGGAAATCTATAGTCCATGTGGTCACACAGAGTTGGATGTGATTGAGTGACACACACACACACACACACACACACACACACACACAGGTTTCAAAAGGGTTTTAACTGAAGCTGTGTATACATGATGTCAAAAGTTTTATGAAGTCCCATATTGGCTTTACAGATCTAATTGATTTTTTTCCTATCCAACTGATTGACTAATGCTATGTATACAAGAGTGATTTTTTTTTTCTCTCCAAGAGTTGTATGTCATATCTAATCATGTGCCTTATCTCTCACAGTTTGGTGTTAATTATTTTTATGGTCAAAAAAGATTTTTTTCCTAATATCAACTTTTTAAGATCAAGAACAATATAAAGGCTTTCAAAACTTTTGTACTTTCCCTGTTTGATGTTTATATTCCCTAAGGGACTGACATTCCATGAGGGCAGAAATGATATTAGTCTCTTCACCATAGAATCCCCAGGACCTTGCATAATGCCTTGGACACAGTAGATGCTTATTATTTTCTCAATGAATATATGAATATATATATCAAGCTTCTAAGCTCTTTTGGTATGGTCCGACTTTAACTTAATCTTCCCTGGTGGTTCAGACAGTAAAGCGTCTGCATAAAATGTGGGAGATTCGGGTTCGATCCCTGGGTCGGGAAGATCCCCTGGAGAAGGAAATGGCAACCCACTCCAGTACTCTTGCTTGGAAAATCCCATGGACGCAGGAGCCTGGTAGGCAACAGTCCATGGGGTCACAAAGAGTTGGACACGACTGAGCGACTTCATTTTCTTTGCATCTTTCTGGTTTTATTTCTGTTAGGCTCCCTTACACATACTGTGGCCAAACAGATCTGCATATAAGCTTCATTCCGTCTTTGTTCTTTGACTTACTCTCTTTCCTCACTATGTCCCCATCTCTCTGTCTACTGCTGATAAATGCTTTTCATAGCCAAGAACTTTTCATATACGCTGCCACTCTCTAAAATGAAAGAAACAAAACTACGAAGTAGGTTCTATTCATAGTAATAACACCATTATACAGATGAGGAAAATAAGGCTTAGAAAGGTAAGGTATCTCAGTTCTCTGAGCCCCATAGGTCCCCAAAGCGCAGGGTGGCCAAACTCTGTCTCCTCACAGAACCACTGCCTCTAACTGCTTTGCCTACTGCTAACTCCTGCTGTCAGAGAAGGCAATGGCACCCTACTCCAGTACTCTTGCCTGGAAAATCCCATGGACTGAGGAGCCTGGTGGGCTGCAGTCCATGGGGTCACGAAGAGTTGGACACGACTGAGTGACTTCACTTTCACTTTTCACTTTCATGCATTGGAGAAAGAAATGGCAACTCACTCCAGTGTTCCTGCCTGGAGAATCCCAGGGATGGCGGAGCCTGGTGGGCTTCTATCTATGGGGTTGCACAGAGTCAGACACAACTGAAGCGACTTAGCAGCAGCAGCAGCAGCAGCAACTCCTGCTGTTCTTCCTTCAAGCCTCATTCAAACACCACTCCCTCCATAAATGTTTTTTATTATGTTGATCTTCACTGATCTCAGTCTCTCTTCTTTTCCAAACACCTGCTACCCTTAAACTCAGCAGCAGGCTGTTCACCCTTACTGGTTCTGTATATATTTCATGTGTACTAACTTAGCATTTCCAGTGAGACCTTGCAGTCTCCAACTGGAATTGAGCACTATCGTATATTCCAGAATCTAGCACAGTAGAGGTGATCAAGGAAAACTTCCCAAGAAGCAAGTTGAGAAAGAATAAAATAATGCTAGAGTTGCGCTATTTAACCTGGAATTCTCACTGGTCAATTTTTCTCAAAGCTCACATCAAAGATCTAGCCTTTTCTTTTGATATTCTTTATTAATTTATTTTTTATTTCTGCCACTCTGAAACTTAAAACCATATCTTTAGCTTTGGAATTGTTCAAAATAGTTTGGATAAAACAGGCTGCCTTTTCAGGATGAGGCAAAAACTGCTATTTCCAGTCATTAAAAATGTTTAGGAACAAAGGAATCAGCTGACAACTTGTGCCTGGTTCCATCAGAGAAGCCGGAGATTGGGATGTTTATTTTTACACATTGGGAAGGAAGAAGCAAGGATTAGCCCCCGAGGTTGACACCTTGGATGAGCTCAGTGGTTTTGCATTATATCACATGAACATCATGTCTTTCTTCATGCCCCCTTAGAACTAGGCAGAGGCCCAAGAGAAAGCCCCAAGCCAGAGCTCTGAACATAAACTGGATCTAAGCCTTAGTAACTGAATCAGATCATATAAACAACTCAGAACAAGTGAAGAAATGCCAAACTTGCCCTTGTGAGTTTCCTTGTAAGTTAAAAATAAACTCGAACAATTATGTATTCAGATTATAGAAAGGTAATGAAATTGAAGCTAATTTAAGTAAATGATTCATGATTCCAAAATACATAAAACTACTACAAAATCAAGTTTATTTTGTGCAAAAGGAAAAACAAAATAAATGGAGCCCTTGGTTAGGTTTGATATTCTTTAAGCAAATTGCAAAATATTTTCCCATGTCAGCTTAAATCATAGATTCAGATTTAGACCAATTTGGGGATAAGGAATAGGTATTACTGGACGGCTTTTTTGTGGACGATGTAAAACAAACACAGTTTAAGTTAATTCTCAATGTAAAGGTGTCCACTCTAACTACAGATACTTAGGCTGAGGCCTCAAATAATCCACAAGTTAGGTGATAGTATCAGAGTGGTAAAGAATCCATCTGCCAGTGCAGGAGACGAAGGAGACTAGGGTTTGATCCCTCGGTCAGGAAGATCCCCTGGAGGATAAAACACCACCTGCTCTAGTATTCTTGCCTGAAGAATTCCATGGACAGAGGAGCCTGGCAGGCTACAGTCCATGAGTTTGCAGAGAGTCGGATTGACTGAGTATACACATAATCACACACATAATTCTCTTATATATCTATGCACGTTTTTAATGGGAAACAAACATATTTTTATTATGAGTTGATTTCAAGATAGAAAGTGAAAGAAAGTGAAGTTGCTCAGTTGTGTCCAACTCTTCAAGATAGAGACTCACTTAAAGATCACAGAGTTCGTATCGAGGACATAAACAGGAATTGGGAGACCAGGCCAGATGCACGCCCATCTGGGACAGTATTATCTTGCTAACAACACTCCAAAGATCAGGCCGTGGGAGAGTGGCAGAGGCGCTCTTACTGGTACTTTATGGTCACTTGTTAACTTCCCAAAGCTTTTTGGGGATCTTTAGACTTCTGCCATTATTTTCTGCAAAGTACAATACCTGTTATTCCTACCACCTCTTTTGATTCACAAGATATCAGGATGGGGATGGCTGCTTACCCTGAGGGACTTCTCTGTGAGATCTTTTCCAGTCTTACCTCACCCACCACCCTTCTGTCCCTTTCTTTGTCCTGTCTCTTTGACCCATTGTTGAGATTCAGATAACCTTGCAGTTGGCTGCTTGTGTTTGGAGAATTTACTCACGTGTCACTTGAATGTGCAGCTCTCAATCATTACGACTCTCAGGCTCTGCGGTCTTTACAGCTTCATGTTTTACTAATGTAGCAGTTTTATGACTCTTGCTCGTTCTGGTTGTCCTTCTAAATCTAGATCTCCTCAAGCTTTCTTTGTGTAAAATTACTGAAATGGAAAGTTTATGGTGTAGTTCAGAACCCCTGGTAATAAGTCTAGATGAAGTTATATGTGCAAGAGATCAACTGAAGGAAATGCCTGTGAAGAATAGAAGGGGAGATGGAGCAGAACTTCAGACCAGTATGCAGGTCTGAAACCAGAAAGCAGAGAGGGGAAGAAGGAGGATTCGGAGGCATAGCCACACATTGCAGTGCAAGTGGAGAGAAGTCACACTCAGGTCGGATCAAAGTGGCCCATTAAAGGAGTTTCCCAGGGGTAGGGATGGTCCAAGTCTGGCATCGCTACTGTGCTCCACCACGGCCCAGAAGCTGTCCAAGAAGAGCATGGTCTCCGTGCGAGTGCTGTGAGGGAGCCCACTGGGTAGCCACTGGGGTTATCACTACCTACAGTCAGGGCAGATTTCCTCTGGAAGATCAGAGTAACTCACCTTCACAGCTTCCATAATTCCCCTTTGTGCCGCACAGACTCATTTCTCCACCTGCATTTGGGGCCCAGCCTCTCCCCAGTTCCTGGGACTCCTCTTTCTGTAGGATAAATTAGAAGATGGTGGTTAGGAGGATGGAAAACAGTTGTATAATTTCATTTGGCCTCAAGTCTGCAACAGGGGCTTGCTGTCTCCCTCCCCTACAGTTTGATTAAAATGCACCTTGTTTGGTCTTGTTAAGTCTTTGTAGTTAGCCTGAGGGATCTGAGCCCTGCTAGTCACTCCTTTATCAGGTCAGGTTGGGGTTGCTGAATGCGCGCACTCACAGCTGGGTGAGGGCGTATCCAGAGAGACCCAAATAGGTCACCTGGGTTCCCCCTGTCCCCCCCGCTCTGTCCCCATCAGCTCAGAATGGCACCTCTTCCTACTGACCAGGGTCAGACTTTTGCTTTGTTGTGTGGGTTTCCTCGTCTGTGGGTCACGTACTCTCTCCGAGACTAGACAGTGGTCCTGACTGAGCATCCCTGGGCAGGTAAAGCACACTCATACCCGAAATCAGTATTTTTCTCTGTGAGGACAAACTGCCAGTCCTTTCAAGATGAAAGAGACCCAAGGTAGTCAGACTACCTGAGGGAGTTGCTGGTCTCCTGGAGGACTAGAGCTACATTGGAGACTCAGCGCCGATAGCAAGTTGGACATTCAGGGATGGCAGTAGAAATTATGTAGCTTCTGATGCTGACACCTTGGCGTCCCTGAATTTTTACAGAACTTCTCTCTCACCCTCTTGACTACAGGTGCTTGACCAAGGCCTCTGAGGCTCCAGCCATCTCCTGCTCACCCTGCCTGAAGCCACTGATGCAACAGATCAATGTGACTTTCTGTGGAACGTTTAGACAGCCCGTATCTCCTTGAATGATACTACGACAGAAGGCAGGAGTGAAAGTGAAGGTCAAAGTCGCTCAGTTGTGTCCGATTCTTTGCGACCCCAGGGGATCTTCTCAACCCAGGGATCGAACCCAGGTCTCCCACATTGCAGGCAGATTCTTTACTAGCTGAGCCACACGGGAAGCTCAGGAACACTGGAGTGGGTAGCCTATCCCTTCTCCAGCAGATCTTCCTGACCCAGGAATTGAACCGGGGTCTCCTGCATTTGCAGGCAGATTCTTTACCAACCGATTTATGAGGAAGGCAGGAGAGCTACCACAATAGAGTTAACAGAGCCCAGGGATAAAGCTACACAGATATTTTTGTCTATTTCTTGTAAATGCAATTGTGTTTGAACTTTTTTCCTAACTGGGGTCTTATTAATCTCTTCTAGCATGAAACCATGTTTGGTCTTCCAGCGGTGATCATGGCTAACACTTGGTTGTGCTCTGGTAGAATGCAACCATTCTCCCTGATCCGTCCAGTTTTTGCAGTGGCCAGACTGGTGAATTACGCAAAGGTATGACAGAAGCTGCAGTCTTCAGATATTTAGCTCTTTAATGACAACAATCATCTCCGCCATCCTTCCATGAAGTGATATTGTTTAGATTTACTTTCTTGACTGAGAAATAATAGCAGCTTTAAAGGCTTTCACTCTGCTTCCTCCACTGTGACAGTGCTTATTTCACATTCCAAGGATCCAATGTGAGGGATAGTCTAACTTTGAATCCTAACTATACTCAAAACTAATAACTACTTAAAGTGTCCGTGGACTCAGTGGCTGGGACCACTATAGCAGATAAATCCACTGTACTAAGTTGGATTTTATCAAAGTGACTGAGTCGCTCAGTTGTGTCTGACTCTTTGAGACCCCATGGACTGTAGCCTACCAGGCTCCTCAGTCCATGGAATTTTCCAGGCAAGAGTACTGGAGTAGGTTGCCATTTCCTTCTCCAGGGGATCTTCCCAACCCAGGGATTGAACCTGGGTCTCCTGCATTGCAGGCAGATGCTTTACCGTCTGAGCCATCAAAGATTCCATTTATTCCCTGGGTCCCACTCTAATCAGGTGTGATAATGATGGTTCGGGTTCCACCTATCAATGTCAATTCAGAATGTAGTATCCAATAGTCTTTAAAATGTTGGATACTACTTTTTCCAGGAGTCAGTCATCTGAGTAAAAGGCTACAGATCCCTCTATGAACATTAGGTGTATTTTTACTGTATAGACTTGTGATAGAATTGGGAGATAGGCAGTGGAGTCTGTTTCTGAAAATTGACCCAGAATTAGGAAACGAAAAGGAATTGTGACTTCTTACTGGCATGACTGCCCTCAGCTCCCTACCCTTGCACTGTTGTCAGAGATTAAGGAGCTTCACTGCCGTCAGGCTGTTTATCTCCAAGGCTGTGACAGTCTTTAACCATTTTCCCAAGGCTTTGTGGATTAACTCTCCATGGCTGCTTGCCAGTTGTCATGGTAACAGTGGCCCCATAGCTTCTGCCATTAAGTGCCACCTCTTGGCCTCTATTGTCCACTTGGCTATTAATGAGCCAGGCTCAATGCCCACCTCCCCCAGTGTCAGCCCTGGGCAGCAGAGGTGGTCCCCACTGAGGCTGGTGCTCCCCTCCACAGTACATTGCTGCTGGCCTTGGTGAACACTGGGTCTTGTGAGCCCTCTCTTGGAGCATAGTCCTGGGTTGGTTGTTCATTCCCATATGCCTATTTCTTCAGTTCGGTTCAGTTGCTCAGTCATGTCCAACTCTTTGAGACCCCATGGACTGCAGCATGGCAGGCCTCCCTGTCCATCACCAACTCGGAGCTTGCTCAAACTCATGTCCATTGAGTCGGTGATGCCACCCAATTATATCATCCTCTATCGTCCCCTTCTCCTCCTTCCTTCAGTCTTTCCCAGCATCAGGGTCTTTTCCAACGAGTCAGTTCTTCATATCAGGTGGCCAAAGTCTTGGAGTTTCAGCGTCAGCATCAGTCCTTCCAGTGAATATTCAGGACTGATTTCCTTTAATTCCATCTTCTACTATCTTTCATGTCAACTCAGGGATTTTAACTTTGTTCAGCTTGGGCCACGACTTTCTCCAAGCTTCTAAAGCCCTCCTGATAGAGTGTTCCCTATTTCCTGTGGGTACTTGCTGATTTATTGAATCTGTGTCACAAGACAATGTCTGCAACTCAATAAATTACTGTTCATTCAGTCTTATATTCAGGATCCCTTGACTAAGCACCTTCAAAACCCAATTCCAGGAGACTCCTCTGGATCCTGCTGGCCCATGCCTGTTAATTTTTGCCATTTCCTTGGTGTGTGAGGTACTTCCTGCCTTATTTGGACCTGCACATCACCAGCTGGATTATATTGGGGTCGAACTGTAGTGCTTGGGCTGGTGGCCAGAAAGGGGAGTAAGAACAGCTTCCCAGGGGCACTTGCCACCTTGCAGGGGAGGAGCCTCTGTCACAACACGTGCAAAGGAAAAGTGCCACATCTCAGGAGGTGGTGTCACCTCTGTAAGCTCCGTAGGCTCAGGAGAGTCTGCAGAGCTCCCCGCCCCGCCCTCCCTCTTTGGGGCATCAACCCAGTTCTTCCCATCCCTTAACTCCGGGCCATAAATATTCTCAACTTAGCATAACATACCTTCCAGGGCTGGGCATTTAAATGATTCTGGAGCACCATGACCCTAACTCTTAGATTCTGTGCTTACTCCTCAACGGTGTCTGTCTTTGCACTGCACCAGATGAAGGACTTCTTCAAAAGGGTAGTCCTGACATATATAAACTAAGATGTGTAAAACAGATAGCAAGTGGGAAGCTGTTATACATTAATAACATAGGGGGCCCAACTCGGCACTTTGTGGCAACCTAGAGGGGTAGGTGGGTGGGACAGGATATTTATATATGGCTGATTTGTATTGTTGTACAGCAGAAACCAACATGACATTGTAAAGCGATTATCCTTCAACTTAAAAAAAAAAGCTGCCCTCTGGTTCACACATCTTGTAGTTAACTCTTTTTTAACCTGATTTAAATTTCTCATTGTCCTTCAGACTGTCAGTGCAATTCAGAAGTAACTGGCTAATTCCACTGTCCTTAAGTGGCATTTTTCCACCATACATTTCAAACATCTGAATCATTGCACCATCAAGAGTATTCCCTTCTCCTGGGTCATTTTCCCAGATCAGTTCAGTTCAGTTCAGTCGCTCAGTCATGTCCAACTCTTTGTGACCTCATGGACTGCAGCACACCAGGCCTCCCTGTCCATTACCAACTCCTGGAGTTTACTCAAACTCATGTCCATTGAGTTGGTGATGCCATCCAACCATCTCATCCCCTTCTCCTCTCACCTTCAAGAGGAGGGTCTTTTCCAACGAGTCAGTTATTCGCCATTGGTGAAATTTTTAGCAGTTTGGCTCCTTCATGTGTCAGAGACTCTCTGTGCCTCCTTCTAGATAAGTGTTAAGGGATCCACCAGCCCACAGACCTCATCTTAATATATTTCACTGGGATCATTTCGGGTGCCAACTGTGTCAGCCTGGGAAGCAGGTGCCAAAGTGGAATTAGATATATGAGAGTTTTATCTGGACAATGGTTCACAGAAGATGAAGGGGAGAAGCCTCAGGATTATGTAGGAGTGTGATGTATGTCTGACCCCTGTGAAGGGAGTTACGGAAGGAGGAAGATGGAATAGGAAGAGCCTCACATCGTGATTCAGCTTGGAGAAGGCACTGGGCAGGCTGATAGGTAGCCCTAGAGGGAAGACTGCCCGTTAGAGAAGTCCCATTTTGGGCAGGAACGGAACAGCTCTAGATAAGCCTTCATGCTCTGTGGCTGGTCATAGCGTGGCCTTGGCACGCATGCTGCCATGGACTCTGTGATGCGGCCCCAGAGTACCCTCCTCACAGCAGGTTCTTTCTAAAAGGGAGATCTGAGCTGCTCCAGTGGCCGCCACAGTTATATTTCAGCTGTGGACGCATCATGCTTTTATTTGAGGGAAGTAATAATTTGTTGATTTTTCCCCTTACATACTAAAATTACCCGATGCCTAATATTTGGTTCCCTTTCAAAACCCTAGTAACCTAACGCAAACAATTTCCACTCATCCTACGTCTCTTTTCTTGATCATGACTGTTAGCTCAGAACTCTTTGTATTATTTATAGTTTGAATTATTTATTGCCAAATGCATTACCTTGAGTTTTCCCATATTAAAATTTATCTGATTACTTTCCTACTCACTGTTTGGATTTAAATCATCTTTTCATAGTGTCTCTACCACTCAAATATGTGTAATGGGGGTCACATCTATAATTTCCCCTTTATAATGAATATTTGCAAGTTTTGAAAAGTATTCTTCTGATTTCATGCCTAAGTATCTCCTTGGATTTACCTAAAGTCTATTAGCTTTAGACTATTTTGAGATCCATGAGCAGAATCTTCTGAGAATATTCCCTTTATACAGCAACAGGGGACTCATCCTTTGTGTCAGCCTTGTGTTTCTGTACTGGAGAGATTAACTTAGGACCCATTAACCTGATGCGAAGAGCTGACTCTTTTGAAAAGACCCTGATGTTGGGAAAGATTGGAGGCAGGAGGAGAAGGGGAAGACAGAGGATGAGATGGTTAGATGGCATCACTGACTCAATGGACACGAGTCTGGGTGAACTCTGGGAGTTGGTGATGGACAGGGAGGCCTGGCATGCTGCGGATCACAGTGTCACAAAGAGGCGGACAAAACTGAGCGACTGAACTGAACTGAACCTGAAGAATCTGTGAAGTACATGCTGCCTTTTAAGGGGCTTAAGAAGCGAATTTTGCAGGGGAAAGCTGTCTTGCTATCTGACTTACCTGACTGTACCAGGGATACATAAAAAAGCAACAAATACATGGTTACCCATGGGGCAGGCCAGTTGACTTTGGTGAGGCTCTGCTGATATTCTAGATGAATGTGGAGAAAGGTGGTCACTTAAGTCCTGACCATTATACAAAGTTAAACAACTGTCCTCTATGTAATCTTTTATGTGTAACATGACTTCTCTCACGAGGCAGCCCATTAATGTACCCTAGGTTGTATGTGCTAGCTATACAATTAGTATCTGGAGGTAATCTGTGCTCTCTCTCTTTCATGCTGAAGAATTTGATCAGCTTGATTAGCTTTACTTGGCTGTATAATTTCCATTTATGACTGTTGTGTCTCCTGACTGTACTTATGTATTTTTGAAAAGTCTTCATTTCTAACCCTTCTCCACTTACAGAGGAAATGTTTTTCTGGTGCTTGCTTTTTTAGGTTTTAGATCACATTAGTTTCTGGTTCTCTAAGTCATTCAATAATTTGGACGCCCACCAACATTTGTGTCCTCTCCAGGGTAGAATTATCACTGGAAGCAGATACTCAGTCGGAGACCTAGGTACCTAGGTACCTCTCTGCCTCTAGATAAGGCTGTGCATCTGGTTCTTGCTACTGGAATGGAGTGGAAATGTTGTGTCACGCTTTTTCTCTGCGGAATGGATACGAAACATAATAAAGTCCCTGGAGGTGGCACATTCCCAATATGGAAGGACCAAAGGTCTCTGACTTACACGTAAAGAAACACTGCTTACTCATTGGGAATAACTGGACTAGACTTAAGAAAACAAGGAAAACAATTAACTTTTAATGCACTGACATTTTAGGGCTTATTTACTGGCATTACCTTAATGAATACTTGGCTTTCAATACGGAAAGATCTTACGAATGGTTTTAAGAAACATGATTGCATTTACCTTACTAACATCTCTGAGTGTGAGGAGGCAGAATTCATAATGTTCTGTGACAGGTAGAACAGAAGAAATTTTTGTGTAAAAAATGAAATAACGTTGGTATATCTCTGGATAGAAGTACCACTTCTTTTGATATAGTCTGATAAAAATATATTACAGACACCAAAACCAAAATAGTGTGACTAAGTTTCAAAAAATGGAAGGATTTGGGTAAGCTGCAAAATTAAGTCGACGTGTAAATTCAGAAACTTCATTTAACAAGAGATAGATTGGTGGAATGTTACAAGAGATGGAAGACAGGGAAGGATTTTGAATAAAACAGGGGAACTGTGTCTAGAAAGGATACTGAAGACTTCATAATTTAGCAGAAACAAAGCTAAAAAGGAGTAGTGAGTGAACCAGTAAAAACTGGCAATCATAAATCAGTAAATCAGTATTTTAAATATAGAAAGTAAGTACCACAGATATGTCTTTTTAAAAAATCTCCTGTACTTCAGTAGACTCTGCTGCTGCTACTAGGTCACTTCAGTCGTGCCCGACTCTGTGCGACCCCATAGATGGTAGCCCACCAGGCTCCCCCGTCCCTGGGATTCTCCAGGCAAGAACACTGGAGTGGGTTGACATTACCTTCTCCAATGCATGAAAATGAAAAGCGAAAGTGAAGTCGCTCAGTCGTGTCCAGCTCTCAGCGACCCCATGGATTGCAGCCCACCAGGCTCCTCTGTCCATAGGCTCTTCCAGGCAAGAGTACTGGAGTGGAGTGCCATTGCGAAGCTAGAAGTAAAGATCCAGAAAAGCCCTGGATGAAATAAACAATATTTTTTTCTCGGCACTTTAAATGTTACAAAACATTTTACATACTTTACCTCATTTATTCTTTAACAATGTCCTTGACAATTAGAAATGTTGGATAGCATTATAAGAATGATGAAGACAAAGAACTGAGGCTCAGAAAATACAGTAATTGTTTACACCAAAGGGCTTCCTACAAATACTGGCAAAATGGAGCATATTTGAACTTGACGTTTGTGACTCTTAAAAACTTTGAAAAATGAAACAAAAAAAACAAACAAAAACTTTTGTAGCCGCTTGTTGTAGGGAAAGGTGTGATGGACTTGACGTTTTCATCCAAATGTGAAGAGCCACCTGGGAAAATCCATGGAATGATTTGAGGCAGTCCTATCCTTTCCCACGATGAGGCTGAGATATTTACAAACTAAATTTTTATGTTTATGCAACTCAGGAGTAAAGTACTGAACAGGCATCAAAGAGAAGTGTTGTGAGCTCTTCCTAACTGGATGGACCACTTGTGTCAGTGGTCTTTGGAGGACATGTGTTTGGTAACTGGATTCACCTCCTTAGGAATTAATTTGGAATAATGTCATTTGAGGAATAATTGCTGTTGTTGCTTTGGCTGACTGTATAGAACTTCTCTATCTTCAGGGGCAAAGAATATAGTCAATCTAATTTCAGTATTGACCATTTGGTGATGACCATATGCAGACATGTCTCTTGCATTGTTGGAAAAGGGTGTTTGACATGACCAGTGTGTTCTCTTGAAAAAACCCTGTTAATATTTACCCTTACTTTAAAATAATACTGCGCAATTTTAAAACCATTTATCTCATATTTTTTTTCCATTTTATAAACTCAGAATCCATTTTGAGGTATGAGAAGGTATTTAGGATATGAATGTGGAAGTCAGATTCATTTCCTAAGGAACTTTGAATCCACTGGGTAAACCAGAGTAGTGAACAGATAACATTACAAGGCAATCAAGCACCCTAATGTATTTACTGAGGGAAGTATATGTGTCAACTCAAAACCCATAGTAAATAAAGTCAAAATTCATGAGCCGCCAACTACATTTTCATAGTAAGTCATTATTAAAACATTTCGTTTTGATGAGTGAAAATAAAAGTGAAAGTGAAAGTTACTCAGTCGTGTCCGACTCTTTGCAGCCCCATGGACTATACAGGATTCCATATACATGGAATTCTCCAGGCCAGAATACTGGAGTGGGTAGCCTTTCCCTTCTCCAGGGGATCTTCCCAACCCAGGGATCGAACCTAGGTCTCCCGCATGGCGGGCGGATTCTTTACCAGCTGAGCCACACAGGAAGCCCAGGAGTACTAGAGTGGGTAGCTTATCTCTTCTCCAGTGGATCTTCCCAACCCAGGAACTGAGCCAGGGTCTCCTGTACTGCAGGCGGATTCTTTACCAACTGAGCTGTGAGGGAAGCCCTTGTTTTGGTGAGAGGGCGCTGGAAAAAAACAGTGGGATTTCTTATTTTTTCTTCTAATTTTCTAACTGTTTTGCTTTTATTATCTTCCCCTCCTCTCTCCTCCATCTGTAATCCACACTCTTGTTCGTTCTCCTATTTTTAAGCTAATCTCACACAGTTACTTAAACTTATTTCCATGGAGCACAATTGTGGTTTGAATATTGCGGTCTGTGGAGTCAGACTTTAGGTTCAAATCTGGCCTTGTCTCTTATTACTTGTGTCACAATTTACTTACAACTTCTGTGTTTAATCTCCTTGTAGAAAACAGCATTCGCTTGATAAGTTGTTTTTTTTTTTTTTTTTTTTTTTGTGAAGACTTTGAACTGTGGTGTTGGAGAAGACTCTTGAGAGTCCCTTGGACTGCAAGGAGATTCAACCAGTCCATTCTGAAGGAGATCAGCCCTGGGATTTCTTTGGAGGGAATGATGCTAAAGCTGAAACTCCAGTACTTTGGCCACCTCATGCGAAGAGTTGACTCATTGGAAAAGACTCTGATGCTGGGAGGGATTGGGGGCAGGAGGGGAAGGGGATGACAGAGGATGAGACGGCTGGATGGCATCATTGAGTCGATGGAAGTGAGTCTGAGTGAACTCCGGGAGATGGTGATGGACAGGGAGGCCTGGCGTGCTGCGATTCATGGGGTCGCAAAGAGTCGGACACGACTGAGCGACTGAACTGAACTGAACTGAATGAGTTTACATACATAAAGTGCTTACTGTCTGGCATGTAGTAGGTGCTCTGTGGTTGAGTATTAGTTTTCTTGTGACTGTTACAAATTGCCACATACCTTAGGAATATAAATCGGCATCCATTTATCATTTCACAGTTCTGTATATCTGAATCTGGGTAAGTTTTCCTGGGTACTCTGCTGAGGGTCTAACAAGGCTAAAATAAAGGTATTGGCCAGCATAGGCTCTTATTTGAGGCTCTGAGGGAGAATCTGCTTCAAGGTTTAACCAGGTGATTGACAAAATTCAGTTCTTTGTAGTTGTAGGACAGAGGTCCCTGTTTCCTCGACATGTAGGCCCCTCCATTTCAAAGTCAGCAATGGCATATGTTGAATTTGTCTTGTACTTTGATTCTCTCAGACGTCTTCTGCCACATATTTCTAATTATTTTGCCTTCTGCTTTTAAAGGCTCCTGTGATTACATGACCTGCTCAGATAATTCAGGATAATCTCTCTATTTTAAATCAGATAATTAGCATTTTAGTTACCTCTGCAAAGCCTCTTTTGTCACGAAGTGTAACATATTCACAGACATGAAATGGGGTGGTGAAGGTTATAGGAACCAAAATTCTGCCTACCACAGACCATTATCTATTATTACTGCTGTAATTTAAATGAGTGAAGGACTAACAGAGGTATGGAATAAAATGTTCAGGACAATAAAATTTTCTAGTGAGTTGAATTGAAAATTGATTTGAAAATTATTTTAGGAGTTAAATTCTGGGGGTAAAGGAACTATTGCTCTGATGAACAAACTCAAACGTTAAACTCTTATCTTTTTGCACATATATATACTGATTTCTCTATTTTTAAGGATAACATTGTGTTACTCTGAATCTTAACACAAATCTGTTGATACATTTCAAAAATATTTATAAAATTATAATGCTACAGTCATCTCTCATTTCAAAAATAGAATAAAATTATTAAGAAAGAGAAGTGTTTTCTTATAAAATTTAGCTTGCAGAAAGCTTCAGAAATCTGAGAAATTGCACACCTTTCAAATACAGGTTTGTGAGGATGTGTAGAGAAATGAACACTTGTATACTGTTGGTGGGAATATAAATTGTGCAACCACTATAGAAAACAGTATGGAGTTACCTCAAAAACCATATGATTCAGCAATTCCACTTCTGAGCATATATCCAAAGAAAAAGAAAACATTAATTAGAAAAGATACATCACCCTAATGTTCATAGCAGCATTATTTATAATTGCCAAAATATGGAAGTAACCCATCCATCAATAGGTGAATGAATAAAGAAATGGTGTGTGTGTGTGCTCACACAATGGAAAACCATTCAGCCAAAAAATGAATGAAATGTCATTTGCAACAATGTGGATGGACTTGGAGAATATTATGGTCAATGAAGTAAGACAGACAGAGAAAGACAAATACTGTTTGTTATCACTTATTTGTGAAACCTAAAAAGTGAAACGAGCTAGTGAAAATAACAAAACAGAAAAAAAAATGCTTTCTTCTGAAATATGATACAGTTGACTCCTGTTAATATAATAAGGGGCTTCCCAATATAATAAGAAATAAAATGTATTTATTAAATGTGTAAGAAATTATTAATTAATTATTTAACATAAAATGAAAGAATTTAAATTGTAATTACTTCTAGGTATCTCACAGAACAAACTAGGTTTTGTTAGAAGCTGAAAACAGAAAGCTTCAAAAGATCATGAGGAAAGAAAAATAAAAATAAAGTAAAATGCAATGTTTCACTTATTTATGCCTGTAGTGTGAAGCTAGATAACTGTAATTAATGTGGTTGTTCTATTTCTAAAGATATTTTTCTTTTGTTTTGCTTGTGAGCATAGTATTCAAAGTGATTTGCCACTCTACACATAGACATCACAAGATGGTCAGTATCAAAATCAGACTGATTACATTCTTTGCAGTCGAATATGGAGAAGCTCTATACAGTCTTCAAAAACAAGACCTGGAGCTGACTATGGATCAGATTATCAGCTCCTGATGGCAAAATTCAGGCTCAAATTGAAGAAAGTAGGGAAAGTCAATAGGCCATTCAAGAATGACCTAAATCAAAGCCCTTGTGATTTTACAGTGGAGGTGATGAATAGATTCAAGGGACTAGATCTGGTAGAGAGTGCCTGAAGAGCTCTGGATAGAGGTTTGTAACATTGTACATGTTAAAGTCATTCCCAAGAAAAAGAAATGTAAGAAGGCAAAGTGGTTGCCTGAGGAGGCCTTACAAATAGCAAGAGAAGAAGAGAAGCGACAGGCAAAGATATTCCCAACTGAATGCAGAGGTCCTGAGAATAGCAAGGAGAGACAAGAAAACCTTCTTAAGTGAACAAGGCAAAGAAGTAGAGGAATACAACAGGATGGAAAGAGTAGAGACTTCTAAGAAAGTTAGAAATACCAAGGGAAACTTTCATGCAAAGATATGCACGATAAAGGACAAAAACGGCAAGGACCTAACAGAAGCAGAAGAGATTAAGAGGTGGCAAGAATACACAGAAGAACTGTACAAAAAAGCTCTTAATGACACAGCTAAATACAGTGGTGTGATCACTCACCTAGAGCGAGACATCCTGGAGTGTGAGGTCAAGTGGGCCTTAGGAAGCATAACTACAAACAAAAACTAGTGGAGGTGAGGGAATTCCAGCTGAGCTATTTTAAATCTTAAAAGATGATGCTATTAAAGTGCTGCACTCAGTACACAAGCAAATTTGGAAAACTCAGCAGTGGCCACAGGACTGGAAAAGGTCAGTTTTCATTTCAATCCCAAAGAAAGGCAATGTCAAAGAATGTTCAAATCACCGTACAATTGCACTCATTTCACATGCCAGCAAGATTATGCTCAAAAATACTTCAAGCTAGGCTTCAGCAGTATGTGAACTAAGAAATTCCAGATGTACAGCTGGATTTAGAAAACTCAGAGTCAGAGATCAAATTGCCAATATGCTCTGGATCATAGAAAAAGCAAATGAATTAAAAAAAAATCTATATCTGCTTCACTGACTATGATAAAGCTTTTGACTATGTGGATCACAACAAATTGTGGAATATTCTTAGTGAGATGGGAATAACAGACCACTTTACCTGCTTCCTGAGAAACCTGTATGAAGGACAAGAAGCTACAGTTAGAAATGGACATGAAACAATGGACTGGTTCCAAATCAGGAAGGGAGGCTATATATTGCCAAGGCTATATATTGTCACCCTGTTTATTTAATTAATATGCAGAGTCTAATATTCAGAGTACATCATGTGAAATCCTGGGCTGGATAAATCACAAGTTAGAATCAAGATTGTCTGGGGAAATATCAACAACCTCAGATATGAAGATAATATCACTTTAATGGCAGAAAGTGAAGAGGAGCTGAAGAGCCTCTTGGTGAAGGTGAAAGAGGAGAGTGAAAACACTGGCTAAAAACTCAACATTCAGAACATGAAGATCATGACCTCCAATCCTATCACTTCATGGCAAATAGATGGAAAAAATGTGCAGACAATGTCAGATTTCATTTTTGGGGAGGTTGACTGAGTGACTGAACTGAAAATCAATGCAGATGGTGACTGCAGCCATGAAATTAAAAGATGCTTGCTCCTTGGAATAATAACTATGATGAATAAAACTAGACAGTGTATTAAAAAGCAGAGACATCAACTTTGCTGACCTTTGCTGACAAAGGTCCATTTAGTCAAAGCTATGGTTTTTCCAATAGTCATGTATGGATGTGAGAGTTTGACTATAAAGAATGTTGAGTGCTGAAGAACTGATGCTTTCAAACTGTGGTGCTGGAGAAGACAGACTCTTGAGAGTCCCTTGGACTGCAAGGAGATCAAAGCAGTCCATCCTGAAGGAAATCAGTTCTGAATATTCATTGGAAGGATTGATGCTGAAGCAGAAGCTCCAATGCATTGGCCATCTGATGTGAAGAGCTGACTCATTGGAAAAGACCCTGATGCTGGGAAAGATTGAGGGCAAGATGAGAAGGGGTCGACAGAGGATGAGATGGTTGGATGGCATCACCAACTCAATGGACATGAGTTTGAGCAAACTCCAGGAGATGGTGAAGGATAGAGAAGCCTGGCTATGCTGCAGTTCATGGAGTCGCAAAGAGTCAGACATGACTTTGCAACTGAACAACAACAACAGTGTTAGAATCTTCTGAGCATGATTACTTCTCCCTAGCTTCTGCTCAGGGCTCAGAATCTCACTGTAGGGCTGCTGCTGCTGCTGCTGCTGCTGCTAAGTCACTTCAGTCGTGTCCGACTCTGTGCGACCCCATAGATGGTAGCCCACCAGGCTCCCCCGTCCCTGGGATTCTCCAGGCAAGAACACTGGAGTGGGTTGCCATTTCCTTCTCCAATGCATGAAAGGAAAAGTGAAAGTGGGGTTGCTCAGCTGTGCAACTCTTAGCGACTCATCCGACTCTTAGCGACCCCAGGGACTGTAGCCCACCAGGCTCCTCTGTCCATGGGATTTTCCAGGCAAGAGTACTGGAGTGGGGTGCCATTGCCTTATTCGTATTTGGGTATTCTGTCTTAGCATAGGAGTCACTTGGTATTTTTTTCATGGATGTGAATCTCTATATATGTTTATATGCATATACATATATGGGTTCCCCTGGTGACTCAGACGGTAAAGCGTCTGCCTGCAATGCGGGAGACCTGGGTTCAATTCACACATACCCACATTATTAATTTACCTGATCAGTTAGTAATAATTTAAAATTTGCTTTTCAAATGTACTTTTGTCTTTAAACTTTAATGTGTACTCTGCATATTAAAGGCAGCATAATATCAGCTATCTTTAAACAGGGACATTTCATTGGGAAAGAAATTGACAGAGTTGGACAATGAGTACATCTAGACCGTCTAAGTTATACCATAACTTGCAATGATCTTTCTATTTTTCTCTCATTTCCTGTCCCTATTTTTTCCCCCGTCCATTTTTAGAGCTAACTTGCCAAAGTTTTTTCTACGTATATTTACTCATGCCATAAGTGCTTTTCTCTTACTTCCCTCACATAAATCAGATTTTGGCCTAGTACAGCCTTTGCTGTACATCTTGGAGTATGGTGATTTAGACAAACATTCAATCTTCTTTTGCATAAGAAGGACAAGATATGTAAATCTCCAAGGTTTTATTTATGCAAATATCAAAAATCACGAGTGACTATGAGTCACGATGAAATTTCAAAATCTCCTTTTAGCTGTAGTTAATAATTTACAGGTTGAAGGATACTTGCTGGATTATGATCAAGCGTTCAGACAAGAGGATGCTAAGATGATAGCTTTTCACTACTTAGTATCCATTTATATGATATCACTGAGACTTTTGGCATAAAGTTCATGCTCAAAATGTTTTTAACATCTGTATGACTATTTTTTTATGACTGAAGATTCAATATTTATTAATCTCTCAAACCCTAGTTGAGTTTCTGAATACTTTCTTTGAGGAGTGCACAAAATATAATCTCAAAACAAATCATAAGAAGTGTAAGGTAGAGGTTTCTAAGAAATGCAAGAGTTCTTGCTATGCTTAGGGAGTTAGGTTTAATGTAGTGAAATATTTTATATGTCTTTGCATTATCTTTCACTTAAATCTGCCATGCAGACTGCAAAGAAAGTTGAAAATCTCAGCAACAATAGGCAGATTAGACTTAGAAAGGAGTGAATTGGCGCCTGTTTTATGATATATATCTCAGTAAAGCGAGTTTCCAGATTCTGTTTTTCAGAAATGCATAACCCATGATGGTAAACATATTAAAATTGCTTTTGGGAAATAAGGATGACATTCATTTGACATAGAGGAGGATACTTAATCTGTGTAGATACATCACATTGGGGGAAAGCAGTTTTTTCATTTGGGTTGCATTTATTATCATTTCTGCACTTTTGATAAGATGGTTAAAATGAATGGATCAACTGGGCTGCAAGCACACAGAAGGCTATGGTTATAGGCATGAAATAAACAGTTACTAACAGGGTTTTCAAGATAAATGTAATATACTGAGCTGGCACCAACCAGAAGGCTAATTTGGAAACAGCACAGAGAAGGTTTAGTAAGGAGAATTTTACTTTGGATGAAACATTAATACAAAATACATAATTCCACAAAAGGTTGCTTTGTTCCTGATTTTTTTTTTTTTCTGTTTGATTTTGCTTGAAGCTGTCATGAATGGCCCCCTCCATGGATCACAGCCTTGTGATGCAAGGGCTTGTGTAACTTAATGAAGCTATGAGCCAGACCATGCAGGACCACCCAAGATGGATGGGTCATAGAGAAGAGTACTCAGAAAATGTGGTTCCCTGGAGGAGGAAATGGCAACCTACTTCAATATTCTTGTCTAGAGAACCCCATGGACAGTATGAAAAGGCAAAAAGATATGACATCAGTGAAGATGAGCACCACTACCCCCCCGCCACCCCCAGGTTGGAAAGTGTGCAATGTACTACCAGGGAAGAGTGGAGGGCAATTACTATAATAGCTCCAGAAAGGGTGGAGTGGCTGGGCCAAAGTGGAAATGACAGTCCGTTGTGGGTACGTCTGGTGGTGAAAATAAAGTCCTGTGCTATAAAGAACAATGAACCTTACAATATTGTATTGGTTTTGCCATACATCAACATGAATCTGCCATAGGTATAACCTCCAATTAAAATAAATAAATTTATATATATATATAAAAGAATAATGAACCTGGAAAGTTAGGTCCATGAATCAAAGTAAATTGAATGTGGAAAAGCAGGAGATGACAGGAATGAACATGGACATCTTCAATCAATGAATTAAAATGGACAAGAAGGGGCAAATTTAATTCAGATGACCACTATATCTATTACTGTGGGCAAGAATCCCTTAGAAGAAATGGAGTAGCCCTCATAGTCAATGAAAGAGTCCAAAATGCGGTACTTGGGTGCAATCTCAAAAATGACAGAACTGTCTTGGTTTGTTTCCACGGCAAACCATTCAACATTACAGTAAATCTAGTCTATGCCCCAACCGCTAATGCCAAAGAAGCTGAATGTGACCAGTTCTATGAAGACCTACAAGATCTTCTAGAACTAATACCAATGAAAGATGTCATTTTCATCATGTGTGAGTCACTAAGTCATGTCCAACTCTTTGCAACCCCATGGACTGTGGCCTGCCAGGCTCCTCTCTCCATGTGATTCTCCAAGAAAGAATACTGGAGTGGGTGGTCAATCCCTTCTCCAGGGGATCTTCTTGAAGCAGGAATAAAACTTGGGGTCCTTTTCATCAGGGGATTGGAATGCAAAAATAGGAAGTCAAGAGATAAATGGGGTAACAGGCAAGTCTGACCTTGTAGTACAAAATGAAGTAGGGCAAAGGCTAACAGAGTCTCATAGAGAGAATACATGGGTCACAGCAAACATTCTTTTCCAACAACCCAAGAAACCACTCTACATGTGGACATCACCAGATGGTCAAAACTGAAATGAGATTATGTTCTCTGTGGCCAGGGATGAGAAGCTCTATACAGTCAGCAAAAACTAGATCTGGAGCTGACTGTGGCTCAGATCATGAGTTCCTTATTGCAAAATTAAGACTTAAGTTGAAGAAAGTAGAGAAAACTACCAGACCTTTCAGGTATGACCTAAATTGAATCCCTTATGAATATATCATGGATGTCACAAATATATTCAAGGGATTAAATCTGGTAGACAGAATACATGGACAACTATGGATGGAAGTTTGTAACACTGTACAGGAGGCAAGGAACAGGATCGTCCCAAAGAAAAAGAAATGCAAGAAGGAAAAGCAGTTGTCTGAGGAGGCTTTACAAATAGCTGAGGAAAGAACAGAAGCAAGGCAAGGGAGAAAGGGAAATACATACCCAACTGAATGCAGAGTTCCAGAGAATAGCAAGGAGAGATAAGAAGATCTTCTTAAATGAACAATGCAAAGAAATGCAGGAAGATAATAGAATGGGAAAGAATGGAGATCTTTTCAAGAAAATTGGAGATATCAAGGAGATATTTCATGCAACAATAGGCACAATAAAGGGAAGAAATGGTAAGGAAGTACCAGAAGCAGAAGAGGTAGTGAGAAAACACAAGACAATCCAAAAAAGGTCCTAAAGACCCAGATAACCATGATGGTGTGGCACTCACCTAGAGCCAGACATCCTGGAGTGTGAAGCCAAGTGGGCCTTGGGAAGCATCACTGCAAGCAAAGCTAGTGGAGGTGATGGAATTCCAGCTGAGCTATTTAAAGTCCTAAAAGATGATGCTGTTAAAGTCTTTTTTTTTTTAACTTTTTTTTTTTAATTTTTATTTTTTTTTAATTTTTAGTTTTTTATTTTTTAAATTTTAAAATCTTTAATTCTTACATGCATTCCCAAACATGAACCCCCCTCCCACCTCCCTCCCCATAACATCTTTCTGGGTCATCCCCATGCACCAGCCCCTTGCACTCAATATGCCAGCACATTTGGAAAACTCAGCAGTGGCCACAGGACTGGAAAAGGCCAGTTTTCAATCCAATCTCAAAGAAGGGCAATGCCACAGAATGTTCAAATTACCATGCAACTGGGCTCATTTAACATGTTAGCAAGATAATGCTTAAAATCCTTCAAGGTAGGCTTCAGCAGTATGTGAACTGAGAATTTCCAGATGTATAAGCTGGGTCTCAAAGAGGCAGAGGAAATAGACATCAAATTGCTGACATTCATTGGATCATGGGGAAATCAAGGGAATTCCAGAAAAACATATACTTCTGCTTCACTGACTATGCTAAAGCCTTTGTGTGGAAAATTCTTAAAGAGATGGGAGTACCAGACCACTTGACCCACCTCCTGAGAAACCTGTATGTGGGTCAAAAAGCAACAGTTAGAACCAGACATGGAACAACTGACTGGTTCCTAATTTTGAAAGGAGTATCTCAAGGCTGTATATTGTCTCCCTGCTTATTTAACTTCTATGCAGAGTACATCATGTGAAATGCTAGGCTGGATGACTCAGAAGCTGGAATCAAGATTGCCGGGAGAAATATCAACAACCTCAGGTATGCAGATGACACCACCTGTATGGCAGAAAGTGAAGAGGAACTAAAGAGCCTCTTAACGAGGGTGAAAGAGGAGAGTGAAAAAGTTGACTTAAACTCAGCATTCAAAAAACTAAGCTCATGGCATCTGGTCCCATCACTTCATGGCAAAAAGAAGGGGGAAGAGTGGAAGCAGTGAGATTTTATTTTCTTGGGTTTCAAAATCACTGTGGACAGTGACTGAAGCCATGAATTTACAAGATGCTTGCTTCTTGGAAGGAAAGCTATGACACAAAGCTATGATAGTGTATTAAAAAGCAGAGATATTACTTAGCCTACAAAGGTCCATATTAGCCAAAGCTATTACAAAGCAGAGATATTACTTTGCCTACAAAGGTCCATATAGCCAAAGCTATGCTTTTTCCAGTAGCCATGTATGAATGTGAGAGGTGGATATAAAGAAGGCTGAGGGCCGAAAAACTGATGCTTTCAAATTGCGGTGCTGGAGAAGTACTCCTGAGAGTCCCTGGGACAACAAGGAGATCAAACTAGTCAATCCTAAAGGAAATCAACCCGGAATATCCATTGGGAGGACTATTGCTGAAGCTCTAATACTATGGCCACCTGATGAGAAAAGAGATGTCTTTGGAAAAGACCTTGATTTAGGAAAGATTGAAAGTAAAAGGAGAAGAGGGAGGCAGGGGATGAGATGGTTAGGTAGCATCACCAACTCAATGGACATGAATTTGAGCACACTCCTGGAGATATGGGAGGACAGAGGAGCCTGACTTACTATAGTCCACAAGGTTGCAAAGAGTCAGACATGATTTAGTGACTGAACAACAGAAATAATACCATGAATAATGCATGATGTTACCATAGTTTTTTCTCTTAAAGATACTTTTTACTCAGGTAATCTTTCATGCATATTTATTTGGTGTCCATTATTCAATTAAAGGGATATGTAAACAAATTCCCATTATCTGATTTTACAGCCTAATCATCAGTTGTTACATGTAGGAGTTTGAAGCAATTATTTCTTAAACTTTTTAATTAAAATTGTGTAATTTAAAGTGTGCAACAGGATGACTTGACATACAGCAAGTCTCGTACATTTGAACTTTTAAGTTGGGAACTTTCAAACACACGTTTGTGTGTCCAAACAGGTACGTTAGTTCACACATCTGATGTACGTTGAAATGTGTGTGCAGCCTTTTTAAGATGGTTGTACCTTTGTGAACTTTATTGTACAGTACTTAGAAAGTACAGTGGTACAGCATCTTTATTTCAAGTCCAGGATGTCCTGGAAGCAAGTGGAAAACCAGTGGTGATGTAGCTGGTCCAGATAAGAAGCATCAAGAAATAATTATGGAAACCAAGTGAAAATAACTGAGTGTGAAATAAGGAGAAAAGATGGTAGACATTGCCTATTCTTATAACATGAATCATTCAACCACTGGAGAAATTCTAAAGAACAAGGACAAGATCATGGGACGTATGAAGTCTGCTGTGCTGATGATGTAGACAACAATATCAAATAAATGTGAGAAGTGATGGGTTGGATGGGGAAACTTCTCTGTGTGCGGATGCAATGGCATCAAGTCCTGCTCAACTTAATACTGATTCAAGAGAAAGCTAACAGCCTTTATGAAGACTTAAAGAGGAGACACGGTGAAGAATAAGAGGGTATGACTTTTGATGTGGGCCATGGCTGGTTTTATCGATTCGAGGCTACAGCCAACCTTCAAAACATGAAAGCAAAGGGCGAGGCTGCAAGTGTGCCCTTGGTAGCTGCCCGGGAATTTCCTGAAATGCTTTGAGATATTATTGATGAAGGCACATACTGTAATGACGAAGACCTGATGGAAGTGGGGGCCCAGAGTAAGGATTAAGAGAGGCGAGAGAAAGCAGAAGTCGCTGAAGAACTGAAGGGATTCAGGATGCAGGGAATAACAAGGGGATTTTCAATATTTGAGGAGGTAGGTAGTTTTTTGAGGCACAGGACCTGAATGTAAAATAGCACGTGAAGGTTGCAGCAGCCATTCAGAACACAATCCAGCACTACTGAGCTATCAATGGCAAGAAAAAGACACAACTCAGAAATCACTGTATTTTTTTTTTTTTTAAAGAGGGCAGATAGAATTGAATCCAGCAGGGAACCAGGACATGTGCCATCAACATGAGGTATGAGTGAAAGTGCAGCTTGCCCTTCTTCTCTTGTTGCTGACAATCCTTCAGCTCTACCGTCTCCCATCTCTTTTCCCTCCACCAGTCAGTAACTCTTCTTGCCTGTCCACTTGATGCTGGCCCCTGTGTGCCAGCTATTGTACTGTACTACTGGACTTTTCAAGGTACTGTACTGTAAGAAAAAAAAAAAGTTATACTTTCGCATTTGTTCATTCTTATGTATTATTTGTGTGAAAAATATTACCAACCTATGACCGTACAGTACTGATTGTGTTAGTTGGGTACTTAGGCTAACTTTGTTGGACTTATGAACAAATTGGAACTCATTGGTGGGTAGAACTGTCCATATGCACGGAGAATGGATTACTGCAGACAAGCTAATTAACATATCGTCTCACATTTCCATTTTTTGTACATAATTAGAGCCCCTAAAATCTACTATTTTAGCAAATGCTTCCTCCACATTGTGGCAACTGTACATAATGCTGCTATGAACGTTGGCATGCATGTTATCTTTCCAAATTAGTGTTTTGCTTTTTTTTTTGATATATATATATATATATATATATATATATATACCCAAGAAAGGAATTGTTGGCTCAAACAGTAGTTCTCTTTTCAGTTCTTTGAGACACTTCCATACTGTTTTCCACAGTGACTGCACCAATTTACATTTCCACCAACCATGTATAAGCATTCTCTTTTCTCTGCATCCTCACCAACATGTATTATTTGTGTTCTTTTTGTTGGTAGCCATTCCGACAGGTGGGAGGTAATATCTCATCTGGCTTTAATTTACATTTCCCTAACGATTAGTTCTAATGACTAGTTAGAACTGGACATGGAACAATTGACTGGTTCCAAATAAGGAAAGGAGTACATCAAGGCTGTATATTGTCACCCTGCTTATTTAAATTATATGCAGAGTACATCATGAGAAATACTGAGCTGGATGAAGCACAAGCTGGAATCAAGATTGCCAGGAGAAATGTCAATAACCTTAGATATGCAGATGACACCACCCTTATGGCAAAAAGAGGAGAAGAACTAAAGAGCCTCTTGATGAAAGTGGAAGAGGAGAGTGAAAAAGCTGGCTTAAAGCTCAACATTCAGAAAACTAAGGTCATGGCATCCGGTCCCATCACTTCATGGCAAACAGATGGGGAAACAGTGGAAAGTGGCTGACTTTTATTTTTCTGGGCTCCAAAATCACTGCAGATGGTGATTGCAGCCATAAAATTAAAAGACGTTTACTCCTTGGAAGAAAAGTTATGACCGACCTAGATAGCATATTCAAAAGCCGAGACATTACTTTACCAACAAAGGTCCATTTAGTCAAGGTGTCCTTTTCCAGTAGTCATGTATGGTTGTAGAGTTTGACTCTAAAGAAAGCTGAGCACTGAAGAATTGATGCTTTTGAATTGTGGTGTTGGAGAAGACTCTTTGAGAGTCCCTTGGACTGCAAGGAGATCCAACCAGTCCATCCTAAAGGAGATCAGTCCTGGGTGTTCATTGGAAGGACTGATGTTGAAGCTGAAACTCCAATACTTTGGTCACCTGATATGAAGAACTGACTCATTGGAAAAGACCCTGATGCTGGGAAGGATTAAGGGCAGGAGAAGAAGGGAATAACAAAGGATGAGATGGTTGGATGGCATCACCAACTCAATGGAGATGAGTTTGAGTAAACTCTGGGAGTTGGTGGTGGACAGGGAGGACTGGTGTGCTGCAGTCCATGGGGTCGCAAAGAGTAGGACTCAACTGAGTGACTGAACTAAACTTAGCTTAACTGAATGATTAGTGATGAATATCTTTTCATGTTCCTGATAGCACTTTTTATTTATGCTGATGTATGTTGTTTATATATATTGGCTATTAACCCTTTATTGGTCATATCATTTGCAAATATTTTCTCCCATTCAGTAGGTTGTCTTTTTGTTTTGTCAGTGATTTCCTTTGCTGTCTAAAAGCTTTTAAGTTTAATTAAGTCATTTATTTTTGGTTTTGGAAATGCATTAGGAAATGGATTGAAAAACATATTGCCATGATTTGTGTCAAAGAGTGTTCTGCCTATTTTTCCTTTAGGAGGTTTATGGTTATTTGGTCTTACACTTAGGTCTTTAGGGTTTCCCTGATAGCCCAGCTGGTAAAGAATCCACCTGAAATGCAGGAGACTCTGGTTCGATTCCTGGGTCAGGAAGATCTGCTGGAGAAGGGATAGGCTACCCACTCTAATATTCTTGGGCTTCCCTTGTGGCTCAGCTGGTAAAGAATTTGCCTGCAATGTGGGAGACCTGGGTTCAATCCCTGGGTTGGGAAGATCCCCTGAAGAAGGGAAAGGTTACCAGCTCCAGCATTCTGGCCTGGAGAATGCTATGGACTGTATAGTCCATGGGGTTGCAAAGAATCAAACACGACTGAGTGACTTTCACTTCACTTTCATTTTAGGCCTTTAACCCACTCTGAGTTTACTTTCTGTATATTCTATAACAGAACGTTCTAATTTCAATCTTTTATATGTAGCTGTCCAATTTTCCTCACATTGCTATTGAAGAGACTGACTTTTCTCTACTAGCACATTCTTGACTCTGTTATAGATTAATCGATCGAAAGTGTGTGGGTTGGCACAAATTTAATTTTTTTATGATGCAAAGAATGGTCTAATTTTGCTTCATTTTCTATGCTTATATCTTTTTCAACCACAAACTCTTGTGCATCAAATGTTCTGTTAATTTATTTTTCCAGAAGCAGTATTTCCTGGAGCCCTCTGACCTGCTTCAATCGGGACTGTGTACCCTCTATGTCTGATTGCACGCATGCTAAGTTGCTTCAGTTGTGTCCAACTCTTTGCGACCCCGTGGACTGTAACCCTCCAGGCTCCTCTGTCCATGGGATTCTCCAGGCAAGAATACCAGAGCGAGTTGCCATGCCCTCCTCCAGGGGAACTTCCTGACCCAGGATCAAACCCTCGGTTATGTCTCCTGCATTGGTAGGTGGGTTCTTTACCACTGGCACCAGCTGGGAAGCCCTAAGTCTGATTACTCAGCGGTCACTGTGGCCTCTTCTGTCACCGCCATCCTGGGACTCACCTCTTCTTCCCATGCTCTTCTTGTTTCCTGTGAATTTTCATCTTTGTTTCAATTTTATTTTGGTAGCTCATTTCTGTCCAGAAGATCCTTGAGAAAGGACACCGGGGGTAAGAATTTTGAAGCTTTGTCTCATGTGAAAATATCTTTACTTCTATTCCTTTTTACTGATACTTCATCTTGACATTGGATTCTTTCCTTATTTTTCATCGGAAATCTGAAAGCTCTTCTCTTTTGACTCTTAGCGCTCCCAGTTTCCAGAGTTACTGCTGACAAAGACCTGAAGCCACGTTAATTTCTGTCCCATTTTAGGTGATCTCTCTTTGTCTCTCTGGGACCTTGTTGAATCTTCCCCTTGTGTTCTGAAGTATCACAGTGATGTACAGTGGTTAGATCTGTTCACTGGGCATGTTGTTGGTCTTTCAGCCTGAAAACTTCAGTTGTTTGAGTTTTGGAAAATTTTTTAAAAATCATTTTGCTTATCATTTTCTTCCCACTTTTTTTTCTTCACTTTTACACTTCTGGAACACTTTTTTTTTTTTGGATAGTAGACTTTTTGAATTAATCCTTTCATTTTCCTGTTATTTTTGTTCAGACCTAAAATTACTTTTTGCTACTCCTCTCATTTCTGTTATGCTGTATGAAATCAATGCTTTCTTTGTATTTTTGTCTTTGATACTTGGTGTCTAAACAGGCTTTTATTTCTATAAGTTGTTATGTTATAATTTGAAACAATTTTGTTAAATCTGCTTTTCAGTTTACTAGCTCAAATGTGTTATCTCCTTCCAAGTCAAGTGAGCTGAAGGTCCTTACAACCCTTGTTCTGTTGTTTTATTTTAAATTTAGAAAAAAATTTAAACTATCTTCTATTCTTTACCATCTGAGCCAATATTTTAACTGTGGAAGCACTCTTTTGGTTCTCAGAATGTTCTTTTTTATTATAGCGTTTTATTCCTTTTCTACAAAGTTATACTATCTTCTCTTGCATTTCAGTGGATATTAATAATACATATATCTTCAAAGCTCTCTTCCCTGTGCACAGTCTGCTTCTCCCAAGTTGCTTTTTATATTTTTCATACTTTTCACATTGCGGGCATTCCTCAGATGTCTAACAGTTCTCAGGGACCAAAAACTTTGACTGGAAGCTCTGATACATGAGTGGATCTTATCACCTGTGAGCCTCAGGGCAGAAGGATGTAGGTACACTTTTCAGTTTTGTGACCTCTGGATACATTCTCTTGAAGTGATCTGAATTGTCAGAGAGAGTGTTTCTAGTCCTGTGCCTGGAGGATGATGGCCTAGTTGCTAGTTGCTAGGAAGCCAACGAGGGGAGGAGAGCTGGGGGACTCAGTCACGGTGCTCATACTTGTCCTTCTGACTTTCATCATGCTACCTTTTCCATCCACCCGGTAAGGGGTCCAAAGCCCCCTTGTTTCATTGTTTTAAGAGAACACGCTTCCCTATTGAGCAAATATTCAAGAGGTGCGGTCATTTGATTGCCTTAAGCTGGGAAGCAGATCTGGGGATTTGTCTGCTACTTAAAGTCCTCCTTATTTCAGCTCTCTCCTTCTATTTGCACTTAAGTGGTACCTGATGCTACCGTATCCTTAGGTTTTGGATTCTGTGTTAGAAATCTGATGAGTTTTCAGCTTTCTGAGTTGCTAGGATAAGATTCTGCTCTCTGGGGTCTGTTAAACCTTTTTTCAGTTGAACATCTGCTTTCCAGCTTCTAAAATGTTGTTGCTGCTGCTTCTTTCATTCTTCCTGTGTTTTGGGGTTGATATGCCTTGGGTGGGAAATCAATTTGCTATTATCTTAGTGAATTTCAGGAGGGAACAAAATTAGACGAATGTGTTCAATCTGGGGCAGACTGTATTTTCCAAAGGTGATCACCATAATATCTCCTGTCCTTCTGTGCTCTTTTGATGTGACTATGGCATTCCTTCTATCAGGTGGTTGGTCCTATTTTTCCCTTCTCTTGAATCCTGATGAACTTTTGACTATGGTGGAAGTGCTGCTTTATGACTTCTGAAGCTAGGTCACAAAACGCTATGAAGCTTCTGTTGGGACACTTGCCCTTGGAATCTAGCCATCACAATGTGACTAGAACACAGTGAGCCAGTTGGAGAGCAGTAAAAGCTGTGATGGAAGAGAGAGGTTTTGTTTTTACTGCACATGAGTCACAAAATCTGTTCTTCAATTCTAGTTTTTCCAGGTAACTGTGATTGCAGCAGCCTCAGCTTCTTCATCAACAAAATGGATGCATTAAATAAGATGAATTCTAAGCTTCTGGTTCTAATGTGCTATTATTTTTTTATGACATTTAAATAGTTCAGAGCCATACTGATGTTTAACTTCAGGGATTTTTATTCAAATAGACGGCAGTGAGAATGATATCCTAAGGTTGCTGCTATGATAATCAGTGAGGTTGATATGTGTATCTTTGAACCTAAGTTCCATTATTGGACAAGTCTATTATGTGTCTGACATTGAGATTGTATGGGAACTTGTCACTCTGTTACAGCATTTTAGCTATGAAGTAAAATAATTTGGTTAGAAAGACTATTGACTATAGTCTTTCTCTGAATGTCTTGTGATAGAAAGTAGACAATTTCTATGACTGTTTTCTTGCCTATTAGTTTGGTGGGAAAACAAAGCACAAGCACACATTTAAATATTGAGCAACAATAAATTCAAGAACAATAAAGAGTATGGAGATGTCTTAAGTAATATCAAGTCACTTGCTTGCTTTCTTCCCACTATTCTGTTAGTCCTTCTTTCCACCTCATGCTGCTGCTGCTGCTGCTGCTAAGTCGCTTCAGTCGTGTCCGACTCTGTGTGACCCCATAGACGGCAGCCCACCAGGCTCCCCTGTCCCTGGGATTCTCCAGGCAAGAACACTGGAGTGGGCTGCCATTTCCTTCTCCAATGCAGGAAAGTGGAGAGTGAAAGTGAAGTCGCTCAGTCATGTCCGACTCTTAGCGACCCAATGGACTGTAGCCCACCAGGCTCCTCTGCCCATGGGATTTTCCAGGCAAGAGTACTGGAGTGGGGTGCCATTGCCATCTCATAGACACTTATAAATCCCCTACTTCTTTCTCTTATCTTTGTTTTAGAATTTCTGAATTCTTCAGAACTTCCAAGAATTTCTTGCAATTTAAAAGTTTTTTGTATTTTCTAAGACTCCCTGAAGCCAATCTTTCTTGGCAAGAATTTTTATCCATATTCCTCTGCTAATGTAAAATATTATATCTTTTCCTCATGGAATTCCTTATTCTCTACATAAATTATCCTGCAAAACTAGAGCTCCTGAGGGAAAGGAAGATTTCTTTTACACATGGAAACCCCCTGAATGTCCATATTTGCCTTGGATAATTTTTAATGTTTTTGAGAGGAGGATCTATCTTCTTTTCCAAAGTACCCCAGAACTCTCACAGATCACCACTCTAAACATTAACAATTAAAAAAATCTGCACTCACAGGAAAGACAGCAATGAAATCTTTTCCCCTCCCCCAAGAAGAGCTCTGAACCTTGCGGGAAATCATGAAACCACATACTTTACTGTTAAATTAGTTTCAAATTTCTGCTACACCCTTCTGTGGAGAATTTTCAGTGGTTCCTGAGAAGCTCCCATTTTGCACTTTTGTAGTAATATTTGGTTAGCAAACCAAGTAAAGGATAGAAGAGACGGTCATTTTGGGGATGAAAGCCATTCTGAATGAACTTTCTTAATTAAGAAGCTTAAAAAGGATAAAAACATATATGAACCACAGAGATGCCTTGGTTAAAACAATCTTGTAACCAATAAAGTTCTGTTCTTTGTGTGAGAATTTTTCAATTATTCTAGAGCAGTAGGTCTCAAACTTTTTGAGTGTCAAATTAACTGGAGGGTTGATAAAACGGATTACTGGGCTCTACCCTCAAGGGTTTTAAATTCAGTAGGTCTAGGGTGAGGCCTAACAGTTTGCATTTCTGACAACTTCCCAGGTGACACCTGATGCTCCTAGTCTAGGAAACCACATTCTGAGAACCACTGCATTAGACAGCCTGGATGCTGAGGGTCCTTCAGTTCAGTTCAGTTCATTCCAGTCACTCAGTCATGTCCAACTCTTTGCAAGCTCATGAACCACAGCGTGCCAGGCCTCCCTGTCCATCACCAACTCCTGGAGTTTACTCAAACTCATGTCCGTTGAGTTGGTGATGCCATCCAACCATCTCATCCTCTGTCGTCTACTTCTCCTGCCCTCAATCTTTCCCAGCATCAGAGTCTTTTCCAATGAGTCAGCTCTTCGCATGAGGTGGCCAAAGTATTGGAGTTTCAGCTTCAGCATCAGTCCTTCCAATGAACACCCAGGACTGATCTCCTTTAGGATGGACTGGTTGGATCTCCTTGCAGTCCAAGGGACTCTCAAGAGTCTTCTCCAACACACTTCAAAAGCATCAATTCTTCTGCACTCAGCTTTCTTTATAGTCCAACTCTCACATCCATACATGACTACTGGAAAAACCATAGCCTTGACTAGATGGACCCTTGTTGGCAAAGTAATGTCTCTACTTTTGAATATGCTGTCTAGGTTGATCATAACTTTTCTTCCAAGGGGTAAGCATCTTTTAATTCCATGGCTGCATATATTTAGACATATATAATTAAAAATTTTTATACATATTAAGTATATAATATTTGATACACACCATAGAAAAGCAAAACATATGGACATTATGAAACATAAAAATAAAATGAACACCCATAAATAATTTCCCAGTTAAGAACTAGGACTTATCAATACTGTTCTATCTATCTATTAGTGTGTTCCTTTATTCAATCCTCTTACCTCCCTTATCCACTCTAAATTTAGTTTGGCATCCCACTGCTTTTAAAAATGGTTTTATCATGTAATTTTTAATCTTAACTAGGATATTTAATTTTGCTGATATTTAAGTCTTATAAAAATGGTTTCATACTGTATGCAGTCTTCTGAAACATGACTTTTTGGACTAAATATTGTGTTCCTAAGATTCACCTCTGTTGCTGTGTGAGATGTTATTTATTTTTTAGTTTCATAGTTGTATAATTTTCCTTTTGTGTGAATACAGCAAAACATATATGTCTCTTTTCCTGTTAATAGACTTCTAGGTAGAGCTTTTATGGACAAGACTATTTTAGGCATTTTGTATGTATCTCCCTGGATGCCTGTGCAAAATTTTCTCTAGGATTTTTTATCTTGAATGAGCAATATATTGATTCTATAGATAAGAAAGTGACATCACATCTTTTTTTAAACATTATTTAAAAAAAATTAAATGTAAAAGAATTTATGAAGTGTTTTCTATGGAAAACTAACCCCACTAACTGCTTTTTCAAAATGTGTTTCATGGCCAAATGATACTGATAAATACCCTATTTTATGTAAGTGCTTTGGAAAATCACAGTAAAATTAGCATGTCAATGGCTCTGAGAAGACCTACTATAAAAGGAAATGTTTAATTATATTGAACCTAGTGGGTCCTATGTTTTTGATCATAGAATCCCAGTTGTTCATTATGTCTATTATTATCTCATGGGACCAAAAGTCTATTGAACATATCTTGCTACACTGACATACTGCATCAATACTGTAACACTATATAGGGTTTTTATTGCATCTCTTTAATACATAAATGAAATTTGACACATTATATACATTATGGAAAGGAAGGAAATCTCTATGGAATGCTAGAAAATCCTAGGAGTACTAGAAATCCTTACCTAAAATCAATAATTCTGTGCTAATATGTGATCTTTGTGATCAGTTACCATTGACTGGTTCTGGTCCCATTCCCTCTTTTTACAGCTCAAATCCTGGAAGTATGGGGGAACCATGAAAACAGTATTGAGATAGCTCTTGTCCAATTATCAGCTGGGTTTAAAAATGAATTTTTCCCTATATCTAAAAGTGGAAATATTAATACTTCTTGAGCAGGAATGCTAGCATGTCTGTTAGTCCACCATGCCAGAGAGGCCAGGATGCCTCCCAGATCCAATTATTCACTGTTTGAGTCCTTTCTGATAAAATAAAGACTTCAGACTTTTCAGAAAAATCCGCAGTTGCTCTACTCTGGCACAGAAAGTAACTATTTTATATTTTACCACTCTTTGCTCAAAATCTTTTCTTTGTGTTTCTCTTTGGTTCAGATTTTGAATTCTCCTTCTCCTTTTTTCAGCTGTTCAGATTGTTGGCTTATTTTGATAGTGTGCCCATATTTTGTTTCAATATTTCCATAGAATTTGTCTCCAGGATTTTCTTTTTAATTCCTTGCAAGCTAGCTTTTGGGGAAGTATAAACTCATCTCTGAGTTTCTTGGAACAGAAACTTCTATGATACTACACTCCATCTGAGCCTTAATTCTCAAGGTTCATTTAGCTGAGGAATTAGGTTCCAGGGTCCAGAATTTCTCTGTTTTCTTTCTATCCGTATAACCCCTAGAGTTTAGAGTATGAAATCCTCCACTCCTTCCAACTGGCCAAGATCTGATTTTTTTACCTTATTCCACTTGCCAGACTCTGGACCTCTTCTGACTCTTCTCTCTCTTAGATTTTGTGATTTTCCAGAGTGCCCCTTTTCTGACAAATGTTACCACCCTCTCTGCTTTGTGGCACTTGCTGAAGCACACTTTCTGTGTATTTTTGAATATTATATAGGTTATCAGCAATTATGATCTTATTGGATTTTAGTGATTATGATTGACCAGGCTAGGCCATATAAATTGCTTCCTTAGTTCCTAGTCTTTGAATATATGTCCAGAAATGTATTCCCTTGAATGAGCTCACCTCTCTGGAAAATTTATACTCCCTACCTTTGACGCTTAAGTATAACATGGGTATAGTTCACTGAGCAGGGCTAAGTGTGTCTGAAGTATACCACATGCTCTATAGAACATGCCACAATTTTCTCTTCCTAAAAGTGTTGGCAGCATACTACAGTCAGACATTTCTTATATATGTAGCCAGTATGGAGGGACAACCGTCACAACCATCTTCCAATTCTTTATTGGACGCCAGTGAATTTCTTTTTCCTAGCCCCTTCATTCACTTTTCAACCCAACCCTCTATTTGACTTCAGTCTAACCCTCTAGTTGGAAAACCTTGCTTCTTAGATCATCATTAAATCTCAAGATGAATTCTCAACCTCTTGCTGGCTCTGTCTATGGCTTACAAGAGATATACACCCAACCTTTCCACCTATTTTTTTGTCTAATAGTATTAGCAGTTCTCCGCTGAACCCCATTTCTTCCATCTGGTCCCTCTTCTCCTGCCTAATTAGGGATTTACCCTGCCAGTTACTACCTCTTTCTACAACATTTTCTAGCCATTCTATGTCCTCAGAGAGAACTTTCCTTATTGTAAACCCAGAGTAACCCAGCTGGCACTGTCCATAACAGCACTCTGTTTTATTGTTTTTTATTTATTTTTATTTTTTTATGGCAGTTATCATCACCTAGTGTCCCTTATTTACCTGTTATTTGTTGACTTCTTGTGACTTCCTTGAAAGTCGTGACCTTGTCTCTTGTTTATTTCTAAAGTCTTAGTGCTTAGCATGATGCTTGGAACATAGTAAGAGTTCAGTTCAGATCAGTCACTCAGTTGTGTCCGACTCTTTGAGACCCCATGAATCGCAGCACGACAGGCCTCCCTGTCCATCACCAACTCCCAGAGTTCACTTAGACTCACGTCCATCAAGTCAGTGATGCCATCCAGCCATCTCATCCTCGGTCGTCCCCTTCTCCTCCTGTCCCCAATCCCTCCCAGCATCAGAGTCTTTTCCAATGAGTCAACTCTTCACATGAGATGGCCAAAATACTGGAGTTTCAGCTTTAGCATCAGTCCTTCCAAAGATATCCCAGGGCTGATCTCCTTCAGAATGGACTGGTTGGATCTCTTTGCAGTCCAAGGGACTCTCAAGAGTCTTCTCCAACACCACACTTCAAAAGCATCAATTCTTTGGGGCTCAGCCTTCTTCACAGTCCAACTCTCACATCCATACATGACCACAGAAAAAACACAGCCTTGTAAATATTGCTAAATAAAACAATAAGTGTATCATCCAATATCTTCATTTCCTTCTAGTTTATAAATATGTGTATTACTTTCCCATCTTAAAAACAACAAAAGCAAACAAATAAAAGATGAAAAAAACTTTTCTTAATTCTGTCAGCAATTGCCTAACCCAGGTATTGGCAATGTGTGGCTCACCAGCAGAACGCTTTTTTTTTTTTTAATAAAGCTTTATTAGGAAGAGCCATGAACATCCATTTATGTACTGGCTATGGCTGCTTTCTGCCCTACAATGGTAGAGCTGTATCTTTGCCATAGAGACCATATGCCCACAAGCTTAAATTATCTGGCTTTTTCAGAAAAAGTTTGCCTACCTCCGGACCTAGCATCTATTTTTATATTTAGCATTCTCCAAAGTAGTAGCGTAGGAGAAGGCAACAGCATCCCACTCCAGTACTCTTGCCTGGAAAATCCCATGGACGGAGGAGCCTGGTAGGCTGCAGTCCATGGGGTCGCTGAGAGTTGGACACGACTCAGTGACTTTACTTTCACTTTTCACTTTCGTGCATGGAGAAGGAAATGGCAACCCACTCCAGTGTTCTTGCCTGGAGAATCCCAGGGATGGCGGAGCCTGGTGGGCTGCCGTCTATGGAGTCGCACAGAGTCGGACACGACTGAAGCGACTTAGCAGCAGCAGCAGCAGCAGCAAAGTAGTAGCATGACACAATCTCTTGCATTCTTGTAAGTCTCATTTCCTTTTTCTCTTTCTTTTAGTCTGATTCCATATTCATACTATACTACATTGCTTTCTCTAAGGTTAAAAGTGGTGCCCTAATTGCAAAATCCAGTAGATGCTTTTCAGTCTTTATATTCTGGAGCTACTGCTCTTGGCTTCTGTGATACTCACCCACTTCTTTCTTTTCCCTCCTCTCTGACTGTATCTTTTCTCTTTCCTTTTGCCTGCCCCTTTAGAATCTGTGTATTACCAGATTCTGTCCTTAGCTAAAAGTTCTCAATTTGCATACTTTTCCTACATAAGTTCATTCAATCTGATTGGTTTCAATCCCACTGCTAAAGTTCAGTTCAGTTCAGTTCAGTCACTCAGTCGTGTCCAACTCTTCATGACCCAATGGACCACAGCATGCCAGGTATCTCTATCTATCACCAATACCCGGAGCATACTAAACTCATGTCCATGAAGTTGGTGATGCCATCCTAACATCTCATCCTCTGGTGTCCCCTTCTGCTCTCGCCTTCAATCTTTCCCAGCATCAGGGTCTTTTCCAATGAGTCAGCTCTTCGCATCAGGTGGCCAAAGTATTGGAGTTTCAGCTTCAATTTCAGTCTTTCCAATGAACATGCAGGACTGATTTCCTTTAGGATGAACTGATTGGATCTCCTTGCAGTCCAACAGACTCTCAAAAGTCTTCTCCAACACTACAGTTCAAAAGCATCAATTCTTCAGCACTCAGCTTTCTTTACAGTCCAACTCTTACATCCATACATGACCACTGGAAAAACCATAGCCTAGACGAGACGTACCTTTGTTGGCAAAGTAATGTCTCTGCTTTTTAATATGCTGTCTAGGTTTGTCATAACTTTCTTTGCAAGGTGTAAGTGTCTTTTAATTTCACTACAGCAGTCACTATCTGCAGTGATTTTGGAGCCCCCAAAATAAAAAGTCAGCCACTGTTGCCACTGTTTCCCCATCTATTTGCCATGAAGTGATGGGACCAGATGCCATGATCTTAGTTTTCTGAATGTTGAGCTTTAAGTCACCTTTTTCACTCTCCTCTTGCAGTTTCATCAAGAAGCTCTTTAGTTTTTCACTTTCTGCCATTAGGGTGGTGTCATCTGCATATACACACCATTTCTTGACTTTGGCAGCAGCTTCCTGACTAGTCTCCCTGCATTCAACCATACCCCACTAAAGCCACCTTCTACCCAGATGCCAAGTGTCGGTTTAAGGCAGTGCTTTCCAGACTTAATTGAGCATCAGACTCTCTTTCAGGACTTATTAAGATACAGATTGCTAAACCCCATTTCCGTAGTTTTCACCTAGTTAGTCTCCTGTGGGACCAGAGTATCTGCATTTCTTTCTTCCCAGGTTCGGCTGATGCTGCTGTTGTAAGCTGCATATTGAAAGGCACTGACTTAAAAAATGTTTCTATTGCCCTCCTCCTTCCTTAATACTATGCAGTGGTTTCCCATACCCTCCAGGAGTAGACCTAACTTTCCTAGTATGTCACTTAATGCTCTCTAAGCATTTTACCTTTTCTACTTCACCAGGATTCCTTCTTTCATTCTTTGACTTCCACTTGATTCTCCTGAAACCACAAACATTTGCATATTTCAACAAGCGTCCTGACATGTCAACCCTCTGAGCTCTGGTTCATACCTGTGAGATCCATAGCCATTCCGCCCATCTTTCTTCTCACTCTTTAAAGAGGTATTTCAAGTGTTTGCTCCCTTTCCAAGCTTCTGGAATAGTCTGCACACGTTCCCCTCACCACACAGTTTCTCTGTCCACTCTGCATCCGCAGCAGTATCTTAACAACAGTTATTTGTGTTTATCTTGTCTCCCCTAAATTGTGAGCCATTTGCAGAGGGCTTAGTATCTATGATTCTTTCAATCCCTTTCTTTCTCTCTCTCTCATCACAAAAATGTAGGCTTGCTTTGATGTATCAACCTAGAAAATATATTTCACACTGAGAGTTAGAACATGGAAATTAGTGTTCCCATACCTTACTGATCACACCATAAATTGACTGCATCCTTTCAGAAAGCAACTTGGCAGAAGCCATGGAGAGCCAAAAAAATAAGAAAAACCCTTCATGTTCTTGGACTTAGTCATTCCACTTCTGGGAATCTAGTCTAAGAAAATAATTCAAAATACGCATAGAGATGCAAGTCACACATCACTTAAAAGAGCGAAACAATGGAAAACACAGTGTTTAACACTAGAGAATGATTAAGCAAGATGATTCTGATGGAGTACTGCACATTTAAATAATTTTTAAAGCACATATGGCAAGCATAAGATTATTTTTATTACAATGCTAAGTAAAACATAAAGATACCAAATGTTAATATAAATTATAATTCCATTTATATAGCAAGATTTTTTTTTAAAGCCTGGAAGAAAATGCACTCTAAGTTAGGGTAATAAACTTATGATATGACTGTATATAGTGGTTTTATTTTAGAATAAAGAAATACGAAAACTTATTTTAAATATCCATGGTCTTTCATGTTATGCAGTTTTCTTTTAAATGAAAAAGATGTTTCAGTTTTAGTTATACAGACAAGGCTCAGCTGAGATTTTAATACATATCTTTACTTGTATCTTTTGTCTAAATTACTGCAGGATACAATTTTAGAAACTGAAAAATATTAAGAGCCATAGTGTTGAATACTGACAAAATGCAGCCAAAGATTCATGCAACAATCAAAGGTAAAATGACTTTTGTGAGAAGCTGAGTATAACATGAAGACACCAAGTCACACACCACAGCAGGAGCACCAGGGCATTAGATGGATAAATGCACTCAAACATCATGTCCAACATTATGGGCTAATGTGCAGTTAGTACAGCATGGTGGTTAGAGTTCTCACCGTAGCACTTTAATCTGGATTTCAGCCCTACATTGTCCCTTACTAATTAAGTAACTGTGGGTAAGCTTTTAGCTTCTTGAAGTCTGTTTTCCCATCTGTAAGATAAGGCTGATAACACTTGCTTATGGTGGACACTGCGGATTGCTTGCCCACAGCCATCCTACTGTGTGTGGTCCGCCTCTCCCAACACAGCCAAGCTTACACGCTCCTTCTGTCTTTTACATACACATTCATTTTCCATCAGAGTGTGTTTCTTACTCTAGAGGCTCCCAATATCAGATCCTTACTTTCTCAGCCCTCCTTTAGCCGGATTAAGGTTTTATGATCCAGTTCTGGTCCCTTGAATTGAGGTAAATGTCATAATACCTTCTGGGAAAGATTGTCCACCCCTCCCACTAAATATATTCATGGACAGAAACACTGCCTTTCTTTGCTTAGTGTGGTCAGTTTCAGGTGTGAGGTCTGCAATTTTCTCAGTCATCTGACAATGAGAGAGGGAACACTGCACAGAGTATGGGAGAACAAGAAGATGGACAGCCTGAACCTGTGATAACATCACCGCCCTGGAGAACTTTTTTATCTGGAATAACAATGTGGTCAATGTTTAAATCAGTTTTAAATTTGGCTATCCTATTATTTGCTTTCCCCCCATCACTTCATGGGAAATAGATGGGGAAACAGTGGAAACAGTGTCAGACTTTATTTTGGGGGGCTCCAAAATTACTGTAGATGGTGATTGCAGCCATGAAATTAAAAGACGCTTACTCCTTGGAAGGAAAGTTATAACCAACCTAGATAGCATATTCAAAAGCAGAGACATTACTTTGCCAACAAAGGTCCATCTAGTCAAGGCTATGGTTTTTCCAGTGGTCATGTATGGATGTGAGAGTTGGACTGTGAAGAAAGCTGAAGGCTGAAGAGTTGATGCTTTTGAAGTGTGTTGTTGGAGAAGACTCTTGAGAGTCCCTTGGACTGCAAGGAGATCCAACCAGTCCATTCTGAAGGAGATCAGTCCTGGGTGTTCTTTGGAAGGACTGATGCTGAAGCTGAAACTCCAATACTTTGGCTACCTGATGCGAAGTGTTGACTCATTGGAAAAGACTCTGATGCTGGGAGGGATTGGGGGCAGGAGGAGAAGGGGATGACAGAGGATGAGATGGCTGGATGGCATCACCGACTTGATGGACACGAGTTTGGGTGAACTCCGGGAGTTGGTGATGGACAGGGAGGCCTGCCATGCTGCAATTCATGGGGTTGCAAAGAGTCCGACACGATCGAGTGACTGAACTGAACTGAACTGAGTATTTGTTTTTAAATCAGTTTTGGTTGGCTATTCTAAAACTCGTGGTTGAAATGACTACACAATTTTATATTAAATGAAATAAGATGGGTGATGTGCTTAGCAAGGAAGCAAAGCACAGCAGTCAAGAGTAGAGTCAGTGAAGTCAGACTGAGTGTTTTCTGGTGCTAGTCATGTAACACAAAAACTTCTTAAACTCTCTGTCACTCAATTTCCCTATCTGTAATATGGAGGTATTAATAGCACCTACATCCTAGGGTTTGAGTGGGGAATAAATGAAATATATACAGCACCTATGAAAATATCTGGCAACTATAAAAATTCCTATATTAGGAATTAAAGGTAGTGAATCAATTTCTCCCACATTGCAGGTGGATTCTTTACCAGCTGAGCTGCCAGGGAAGCCCAGTAGGATAACAAGAGTTCCGCAAATGAAACACCACTCATAGATGATTGGTTATGAAATGACCTTAAAGACCATGTAGACATTTCATAAACAAGCTGTAGTGACCAATCTCAGGTCAAATAATCAAGTCACCTGATTTTTAATTCATGGCACTTTCTCTTATGCAGTACTGTCATTGTCTTTTCAACAATCCTGAAACATTGTTTATTGCGTTTTAACTATCATAAGTTTTATTGTTTTAATATGTGATGTAGAAGCAGATTCAATGGATAGATATTAAAATGTTTTTGCACTTAATTTGGGTAATTTAGACTTTAATTAGACACGTTATATTCCTGACAAGTTTATGTAAGTAGTATTTTTTTAAAATAAGGGGTTACTGAATGATATTTTTTACTTTATAAAGTGTTCAGAAAAAATTTAGTATAAACTTTTCAAGCAAGACATGATGCAAATTTTGGAAGAATTTTCTGAAGCTTTCTCTCCTTAGGTGTCATAAGATATATGATTGCTGACCCACAGCCATCCTTTCATCCTCTCCAATGCTATAAATATCTGCAGAATCTAGATTTTAAAAAGGTAACAAAACCATGATCATAACTCATGTGACAGCTTCTGCTACTCTTCAGAAGTGTGTCTACCACTCAAAATGAAAGGGAAGCATTAGGTTGTTAGTCCCTCTGCCTGTGAGAGGGAGAATCCATTGTGTGAGTGTCTGGTAGAGCATCCACAGTTTACCTGAGTTCTTTCTGATGTAATCTACAGCTACTACAGTTTCTAAAAGTCAGCAATCTCTTACTCTTAGCATCTAAAAGAATGCATGATAATATTCCATAAATGATTGGTAAATAAATGCATAAACCAATCACTTATATCTATTAAGCAAATTCATATATTGGGAAGGTAGAAAAAGTTCTTGATCTCACATTTTAATTGTTACAAGTCACAGTAAGTGCAATAAAGACAAACTAATCAACCAAAAAAACAACAATATGGAGGTGTGTTCGAGAATTACTGAGTAGAATAGCTGGCAACTTTAGATGGGGTAATTTCTGATCAAATCAGGTAATCTGATCTGAGACCTAAAAGATGCCCTGCAGTTTTCCAGTTGGGGGAGGCTCTGCGGTAATCTAGGAAACACTATGTTCAAAAGCCTGAAAGCAGAAGTTAAGTCGGCACGGTCAAACAAATGGCAAAGCAAATCAAAACGGAAAGAAGACTGGAATGCTTGAAGCACCATTAATAAAGAGGGGAATAACAGACAATGAGGTGGGTGAGGCTGGCAAGAGCTGTGTCATACAGATCTTGATAAAACATGGAAAGAACTTTGGACTCCAAGAAAAGTTGGAAAATGTTGGAACCTTATTCATGTAAGCAATGAATAGAAATATATAAGGTGCTAAATTCTTACCATTTAGGCACTGTTCTTATATTTTACATTGATTAACCCACTTAATGCTTATAGCCGCCTTTTGAGAAAACTGGTTCACGAATATATTAAATAATTTTCCCAAAGACATACAGTGAATGAGTCAGAGTGCCAGGATTTGAAGCTGGGAAGTCTGGCTTCATCGTTCTTGCTAACTCCCTTAAACTTACAGAGTCCTTTATATGTCAGTGTGAACGCAACACAATAAGGAAGCTGGAGAACAGAATTTGTTTCTTCTCCCCAAAGGTAAAGTACTACCTTACTTCACTTGTGATTTAATTCAATTCAGGCTAACGAAAGCTCACTGATGTCATACTCAGCACGTGATGCTGGCTAAAGTTCTGGGGTGTATAAATGAAGAATATAATGGTTTTTTCTCTCAAAGAACACACAGTCTAACCAAAAACTACAAATGGCATATGATATACATATACATATATGTATGCTGCTGCTAAGGCGCTTCAGTCGTGTCCGACTCTGTGCGACCCCATAGACAGCAGCCCACCAGGCTCCCGTCCCTGGGATTCTCCAGGCAAGAACACTGGAGTGGGTTGCCATTTCCTTCTTCAATGCATGAAAGTGGAAAGTGAAAGTGAAGTCACTCAGTCGTGTCCAACTCTTAGTGACCCCATGGACTGCAGCCCACCAGGCTCCTCTGTCCATGGGATTTTTCAGGCAAGAGTACTGGAGTGGGGTGCCATTGCCTTCTCCGACATATATGTATATATATACATAATATATGAATGACAAATGATATACATAAATATCTATAATGTTAGCAAGTCTCTGTGGTATTTAATATGAATGTTCTTTAATATTCACTCACCTTCTCTATTTTAGGTCCACTTGCGTTAAGTTGGATCATGTCACTAATTTTGTCTATGGATTCTGAACATATCACTTCTGGACTAAGGCATCAAGAGCCCTGTACAATCCACCAGTTTATTCTTCCCTGTTGCGGTGACTGGGGAAGTTTCATGTTGCTAGGGCAGGGACGAAATTTAGAAGCAGCCTAGTCAGAAAAGAAATAACTACCCTAGGGAGTTAACCAGACTCACATCAGAGTTTTTTTTTTTTCCTGGTAAGCAAGAAATAAACATTGTTGGGATAACTGCTGAGATTTCAGGCCCTGTTTATTACCACGGCAAGGCAGAGACTATCCTGTGTTTTCTGCTTTAAAAAAGTGTATGTGATAAATTCTGAGACACAAGAGGAAAAAAAGAAACAACAATTCTTACTGGTAAATTGAAGATGTTTCCATAGAAGAAGTAACATTTTAATTGTTTATAAAAGATGAAAAGGACGTCAGTGGCTGGAAAGATTTAGGAAGAGAGGTGAATAGGAATCAGGAAGGATATCCTGGAAACATAAACCAAAAGAATAATGAAAGTTAAAAAAAAAAACCTATGAAAGTGAAATAAAAAGAAATATATAAAGAAACCTATAAAAAAGAAATAATTTGAAAGATAGAAAATGAAGCCACATTTCTAAAATGTTCAGTAATTAGTAGTACAATGGTAGGCAGTACAAGGTTAAACATAGAGAGATGTGATGAAAAGATAGATTAGGGCTTATTTTGACCATGCTAAAGATTTTGACTGGGTGGGTAACAACAAACTGGAAAGTTTTTAAACAAATGGAAATCCCAGACCATCTTACCTGTCTCCTGAGAAGCCTGTATGCAGAACAAGAAGCAACATTTAGAACCAGACGCAGAACAACAGACTAATTCAAAACTGGGAAAGGAGTACATCAAGGCTGTATAATGTTATCATCCTGCTCATTTAACTTATATGCAGAGTACAATATGTGAAATGCCGGGCTGGATGAAACACAAGTTGGAATCAAGACTATCGGGAGAAATATCAACAACCTCGGATATGAAGATGATATCACTTTAATGACAGAGTGTGAAGAGGAACTAAAGAGTTTCTTGATGAGGGTAAAAGAGGAGAGTAAAAGGCTGGCTTAAAATTCAACATTCAGAAAACCAAGATCATGGGATCTGGTCCCATCACTTCATGGCAAAGAGACGGGGAAAAAGTAGGAACAGTGACAGACTTCATGTTCTTGTGCTCCAAAATCTCTGTGGACAGTGACTGCAGCCACAAAATCAAAAGACACTTGCTTCTTGGAAGAAAAGCTATGACAAACCTAGACAGTGTATTAAAAAGCAGAGACATCACTTTGCTGACAAAGGTCCATCTAGTCAAAGCTATCGTTTCTCCAGTAGTCATGTCTGGATGTGAGAACTGGACCATAAGGAAGGCTGAGCACTAAAGAATTGATTCTTTCGAACTGTGGTATTGGAGAAGACTCTTGAGAGTCCCTTGAACTTCAAGATCAAACTAGTCATTCCTAAAGGAAATTAGTCCAAAATATTCATTGAAAGGACTGATGCTGAAGCTGAAACTCCAATACTTAGGCCACGTGATGCAAAGAGCTGACTCACTGGAAAAGACTTTAATGCTGGGAAAGATTGAGTGCAAGAGGAGAAGGGGTCAACAGAGGATGAGATCACTGGATGGCATCAATGACTCAATGGACATGAGTTTGAGCAAACTCCAGGATATAGCAAAGGACAGTGAAGCCTAGAGTGCTGTTGTTCACAGGGTCACAAAGAATTGGACACAACTTAGCAGCTGAGCAACAATTTTGATAAACGTAAGCTCCTTAAACTTGATTTTGTACTATCTGAGAGAGCCATTAAAAACTTCATAGAGGAGACATTTTCTGACAACCAGTTAAAGACGTGTTTTGAATAGATGACATTAATTCTGATATAGTCCCCACCCTGTGTTGGTTGCAAACTACAATCAGAGACATTGCATTGTTTCGAAATGATTTGTTCAGGTGATCTTAAGTGTAAAGGTCACTTTACATTTAAGAAAATACTTTCAGAATATTTTTTTCATATTGGGGCAACCTCACAGTTGCATTTGCTCTAAATCTTCATTTTTGGCCCAGTAGCTAAGACTTGCAGAAGGTGTTGAGAAGGAAGAACTAGATGGGAAGGGCTCGTGAGAGTATGAGTTGGGCTCTGAGATTGGATGCAGCCTGTGTCTAGGAAGATGACTCAGGCAGCAATAAGTAAGTAAGCATTAATCGCTCAGTCGGGCCCGACTCTTTGCGACCCCATGGACTGCAGCCCACCAGGCTCCTCTGTCCATGAGATTTTCCAGGCAAGGATACTGGAGTGGGTTGCCATTTCCTTCTCCAGGGGATCTTCCCAACCCAAGGATTGAACCCGGGTCTCTTGCACTGCAGGCAGATTCTCTACCAACTGAGCTACAAGGGAAACTCCAATAATTGTCCAGGAGAGAAAACAGGGTCTCTCTTGCTTGGGAGGCTTAACTTGGGGAGAGACTGAATGGGTCAAGAGACCTTAGATGTGTCCAGATGTCTATTCAGCTACTAAATGAATGATGCATATGTCATTAGGAAGATAGAAGTAGCATTTTGAAGAGGCATAAAGGATCAGATGGCCTGCTTCAGCCTAGGTCTGTAGAATGCCTGATGGAGTCCCTGAAACTGAATGAGAAAACAGCTTCATTGTTGCCCATAGTGCTTAATGTCTCCACTGAATTCTCTCTTGTCCCATGAAAGATCCTAAGACAGAAATGAACCCTTTGAAAAATAGTATTGGTTCTATTGACAATAAATGGGAAGAGTAAAAGTAAGGAATAGACAGTTACTTGTTTTTTAATACTTGCAAATTCTAATGTGAAAAATATCATTAAAATGGAATAAATATTGTATTATTTTTCAAGTATACATAGGTATTAGTATTATGAATAAAATATAAATCATTAAAATAATACTGGATATTTGCTAACTTTTTTGTCATTAATGTAATTCTTTATCATTTGATGATAAAAATATAACTATCAGCATGATTAGAGGCTGAAAAAATTTTGATGTTTAATTGAGAACCCTATCCATGGAAAAGTTGAGAACCATCTGTTCTGTTAAGAAATACTTTACCATGGGTGTACATTCTTAACAAACAGTGTTAAGGATATGTCTGGGATAACCTGAAATTAATAGAAATTCTACTGTAAGTGAAAGTCATGGAGATGGTCTTGCTTTGACACAGTCCATAATTTACATACCTAGATAAGGCAAACGGCTACCAGAAATTTTGAGGAAGCTCCCAGAACATTGTTCTCCTAATTTTTTAAGATTCCAATGCTGTGTGTGTGCACGCGTGCACGTACTGGGAGCTTAGCGGTGGCAGGAGGAACAGGAAGGATGTACAAATATTGCAATGCCCTTAGCACGTGACTCTCAGTGAAATTGGGAAGTTTGCCAGCTGTTTACATTATTTTCAGATAAGTTCTTCATCTGAAATCTATAGCGACTTTGCTTCATTTTGCTTGTGAAAGCAACTGTTAACAAACCATATTGAAAATAAAATGGTTGATTATTTTTACCCTACATAAGGACTTTGGTCCCTTGTGAGAAATTCATTTACTGAGAATATAGAATAATTTTGCTGAAAGCATTTTGTTGAACTTATGTAACAGAGGTGATACCTTTTATTGTTATTTCACTGAAAAGTCAAGGAGGGTTTAAGTAAATGTTTTCCTAATAAATTGTATGGGGAATCTGTAACTGCTCAGTGGAAAAATCTAAAATAAGCAATTAGCAAAGGCACTGTTTGTTAAGAATGACATTTCCCTGGAAGCCAGCTGTTGCCATCAGCATGAAGGTTTTCTTACTCTTTGTGTCCCCTTACTCCTGACTTGGAAATCAGTTAACACCAAGTAGCTGCTGATTTCATTTTGCAAAGCACTTTTTGTTAACATCTCCAGATATTATATAAGGCTTTCCATTGGCATCAAAATTTAATTAAGTGTAGTCAGTTTGCCTTTGCTTTGACTTTGATTATTTGAATTTCAACTGCCTTTAGGGAGAAAAATACGGAAGTATATTACTCACCATTTCACATCTGTTGCAGTTTAAAAGACTCAGTTGCCAAGAATTTTATGAAGCATCACTTAGTAATGATTCAGGAAATGATTAGTCAATGCATCTTATGCTCAAAGTGGAGGGCACCCTCTGTTGTCCATCTTGGTGTGATATTTCCTTTGTGTTGCTTAAACCACAGAATCAAGCTAAGAATTTGAAATTTCTCCTTAAATGGACACTGACCCATATACATAAAAGAATCCTTCAATATTCTACTGAGAGTGTTAAAGTAGGGTGGCCTAAGAAAATTGGCTTCATTCTCATCTTCCATCAGTTAACTGGGATTTCCAAAGTCGCTTGATATCTCTTTCCAAATGAGAAATATTAACAATTTAATGGTAATGGAAAATGAGAAAGTTGACGATTGCACAATGTACATTTGCAAAGGTTTAATCCTGCAGTTGTTATTTAAATCTGAAGTACAAATGAAGTTTCCAACATTTTTGTCTGTTTTATGATTTTAAGATTCAATCATTTTTAGCATTTTATATAAGGCCATGGAACTGAAAGCTATGTTTAGGCCATTGACTAAAAAAAGACACCTCAAGAAGTCTGCTTCTTTTTTTCCTTACACACTCTTATGAACAGTCATCAGATCTTTGTTTTAGTCTTATAAAACATTCTCTATCATATTTTCAAATAGTTACTATGCTATTCAACTTGTGTAACACTCACCACGTCAAACTCATGACCTTTATCCCAAATCTACCTTAGGTTTGATCCCTATGGTAAGACTACAGACGGTATTACGTATTTTCACTGAAAAGCATTAAATATTTGGCTGACTCATTGCAACATAGTAAGTCATTGTCTCCAGATCTTTTCAGTGGTCAGAGCTAATACATTTTATCCATTTTATATAATATAATATGTGTATATTATATATTTTGTGTAACTGCATATTAAAGATAAAATATCTCATGAATTCATAGTACTTATAAAATTTTAGAATACATATTTTTTACTTAATTTGTTTTATATTTCACCTATATTACCATCCACATTTAAGACCTTAATTTTCAAGAATACAGGGAATCATAGAATTAGACTAGCCCATAATTTTTCTTCATGAAATCTGTGCATGATTTGTCCATTACCTCCCTTCCTTCCTTCCTTTCAAGGTATAGTTGATATGCAATATTATATGTTTCAAGCGTACAACGTAGTGATTCATGATTTTTTAAAGATTATACTTCATTTATAGTTATTATAGAATACTGTGCTGTATAATGTATCCTCATAGTCTGTTTTATACATAGTAGTTTATACCTCTTAATCTTCTACCCCTTTCTTGCCCTGATCCCCCTTCTCTCCTTTCCCCACTGGTAACCAACTAGTCTGTTCTTTGTATCTGTGAGTGTTTCCTTTTGCTATATTCACTATTTTGTTTTGTTCTTTAGATTCCATATCTAAGTAATATCATAGGATACTTGTTTTTCTCTGTCTGACATTTCACTAAGCATAATACCTTCCAAATTGATATTATTGCAAATGGCAAAATTTCATTCTTTTTAAATGGTTGAATAGTAATTTGTTGTATATATACATACCACTTCTTTATCCATTCATCTTTTGATGTATGATTGGATTGCTTCCATGTCTTGGCAATTGTAAATAATGCTACTATGAACACTGAGGGTGCATGTATGTTTTCAAATTAGTGTTTCTGTTTTCTTTAAGTATATAATAAGAAATAGAATTGCTGGATCATATGGTGGCTTTCTATTTCTGCTTTATTGACTGTGCCAAAGCCATTGACTGTGTGGGTCACAGTAAACTGTGGAAAATTCTGAAAGAGATGGGAATACCAGACCACCTGACCTGCCTCTTGAGAAACCTATATGCAGGTCAGGAAGCAACAGTTAGAACTAGACATGGAACAACAGACTGGTTCCAAATAGGAAAAGGAGTACGTCAAGGCTGTATATTGTCACCCTGCTTATTTAACTTATATGCAGAGTACATCATGAGAATCGCTGGGCTGGAAGAAGCACAAGCTGGAATCAAGATTGCTGGGAGAAATATCAGTAACCTCAGATATGCAGATGACACCATCCTTATGGCAGAAAGTGAAGAAGAACTAGAGTCTCCTGATGAAAGTGAAAGAGGAGAGTGAAAATGTTGGCTTAAAGCTCAACATTCAGAAAACGAAGATCATGGCATCTGGTCCCATCACTTCATGGCAAATAGATGGGGAAACAGTGGAAACAGTGTTTATTTTTTTGGGGGGGGCTCCAAAGTCACTGCAGATGGTGATTGCAGCCATGAAATTAAAAGACGCTTACTCCTTGAAAGGAAAGTTATGACTAACCTACATAGCATATTCAAAAGCAGAGACATTACTTTGCCAACAAAGGTCCATCTAGTCAAAGCTATGGTTTTTCCAGTGGTCATGTGTGGATGTGGAAGTTGGACTGTGAAAAAAGCTGAGTGCTGAAGAATTGATGCCTTTGAACTGTGGTGTTGGAGTAGACTCTTGAGAGTCCCTTGGACTGCAAGGAGATCCAACCAGTCCATTCTAAAGGAGATTGGTCCTAGGTGTTCTTTGGAAGGACTGATGCTAAAGCTGAAACTCCAATACTTTGGCCACCTCATGCAAAGAGTTGAGTCATTGGAAAAGACTCTGATGCTGGGAGGGATTTGGGGCAGGAGGAAAAGGGGACGACAGAAGATGAGATGGCTGGATGGCATCACCGACTTGAAGGACATGAGTTTGAGTGAACTCTGGGAGATGGTTATGGACAGGGAGGCCTGGCATGCTGCAGTTCATGGGGTCACAGAGAGTCAGACACGACTGAGCAACTGAACCGAACTGAACTGAACTGATGGTAGTTTTATGAGGAAATTCTATTCTGTTTTCTGTAATGGTTGCCACAATTTACATTCTCACAAACAGGGTACAAGTGTTTCCTTTTCTCCACATCCCACTTGATCATGATGTAATCCTTTTACTATTGTATTTTATTTATTATTTATTATTATTTTTTATTGATCATGATGTAATAACTGTTATTGTATTGCTGGAGTCAGTTTGTTTGTGTTTTGTTGAGGGTTTTTGCATTCTATGTTTATCAGTGATATTGACTTGTAATTTTCTTTTTTTGTGATATCTTTTTCTGGTTTTGGTATTACGGTAATGGTAGCCTCAGAGAATGAATTAAGAAGGGTTCCTTCCTCTGCAATTTTTGGAATAATTTCAGAAGGGTAAATGTTAATTCTTCTATACATGTTTGGTAGAATTCACCTGTGAAGGCATGTGCTCCTGGGCTTTTGTTTATTTGGAATTTTTAAATTGCTGCTTCAATTTCAGCAGCAATTGATCTGTTCATATTTCCTGAAGTTGTTCAGTTGCTGTCCTGTGCGACCTCGCACCTGCAGCATGCCAGGCTTCCCTATCCTTCACTATTTCCCGGAGTTTGCTCAAACTCATGTCCATTGTGTTGATGATTACATTCAATCATCTCATATTCCATTGCCGCCTCCTCTTCCTGCCCTTAATCTTTCCCAGCATCAGGGTTTGTTCTAATGAGTCAGCTTTTTGCATTAGCTGGCCAAAGTACTGGAGCTTCTGCTTCAGCATCAGTCCTTCCAACGAATAGTCAGGGTTGATTTCCTTTAGGACTGACTGGTTTGATCTCTACTCTTCCTGATTGAGTCTTGGGAGATTGTGCATTTCTAGGAATTTCTTCTGGAGAAGGCAATGGCACCCCACTCCAGTACTCTTGCCTGGCAAATCCCATGGATGGAAGATCCTGGTAGGCTGCAGTCTATGGGGTCGCTAAGAGTCAGACACAACTGAATGATTTCACTTTCACTTTTCACTTTCATGCATTGAAGAAGGAAATGGCAGCCCACTCCAGTGTTCTTGCCTGGAGAATCCCAGGGACCGGGGAGCCTGATGGGCTGCTGTCTATGGGGCTGCACAGAGTCAGACATGACTGAAGCGACTTAGCAGCAGCAGCAGCAGCAGCAGGAATTTCTTCTAGGTTGTCCATTTTATTGGCATATAGTTTTTCATAGTAGTCTCTTATGATCCTTTGTATTTCTGTGGCGTGGGTTGTAATTTCTCCTTTTTATATCTGATTTTAATGATTTGAATCCTCTATTGATGTGTCTGGATAAAGATTTATCAATTTTATCTCTTCAAAGAAACAGCTCTTCATTTTATTGATCTTTTCTATTTTTTTTAGTCTCTATTTTATTTATTTCTGCTGTGATCTTTATGATTTCTTTCTTTCTACTAACTGAGTTTTATTATTTCTTTTTTCCTAGTTGCTTTTTGTGTCAGGTTTAGGTATGAGGGTTTTTTTTTTTTCCAATTTCTGAGGTAGAAAATTGAGAAATTATAAAGAAATGAAGTTATAAAAAATACAAAATTTTTGTATTGCTATTGTCTTTGTCTTTACCAATGAGCTTTCTTCCTTTTGTAATTTCCACGTTTCTCATTGTATCCTTTTTTTCCCGCTTAAAGAAGTTCCTTTAACATTCTTGGAAAGCTAGTGCTAAATTCTTTTGGCTTTTGCTTGTCTGTGGAGCTTTTCACCTCTCCATCAAGTCTAAGAGCCTTGCTGCATAGAGTATTCTTGGTTGTAGGTTCTTCTCTTCCAGCGCTTGAAATACATCATGCCATTCCCTCCTAGCCTACATTATTTTTCTGAAAAGTCAGCTGATATCCTCACGAAAGCTTCCTTGTATATAGCTCATCACTTTTGTCAGATTTTTGTTTTGCTTTAATTTTTGGGGTTTTTTTGGCCTCACCATGCAGTATGCTGGATATTATTTTCCTGACCAGGGATCAAACCCAGGCTCTTGCTAGGGAGAGTGTGGGGTCTACAGACTGGACCGCCAGTGAAGTCCCACCGCTTGCTGCTTTTAATATTCTTTCCTTATCTTTAGTTTTTGCCATTTTAATTACAATGTGTCTTTCTGTATTCCTCTCTGGGTTAATCCTGTTGGGGACTCTCTGATTCCTGGGCTTGGGTGTCTGATTCCTTTCCCAGGTTAGAGAAGTTTTCAGCTATTATGTCTTCAAATATGTTCTTAGCCCCTTTCTCTCTTTTCCTTCTGGAATCCCTAGAATGCACATATTCGTGCACTTGATGTCAGAATTCTGTTAACTATCCTCATTTCTTTTCCTTTTTTCTGCTCAGTGTTAATCATCTGCACTACTACGTGTTTCAGCTCATGTGCCATTACTCTGTATCATTTAGTCCACTTTTGATTCCTTCTAGTGTATTTTTCATTTCAGTTGTTGTATCCCTCATCTCTGTTTGGTTGCTCCTTATATTTTATAATGCCTGGTTAAAACTTTCACCTTCTCTCTTTGTGCATCCATTCTTCTCTTGAGTTCTGTGATCATCTTTGCAGTCATTACCCTGATCTCTTCCTTGAGTATATTGCCTATCTCCGTTTCACTTAGTTCTTCTGAGGTTTCATCTTGTTCTTCTGTTTGCAACATACTCCTCTGTCACCTCCCTTTGTCTAACTATTTTATATATGGTGGGTTAATACATTTCCCAGCCTTGGAGAAGTGGCCTTTTGAAGGAGATGTCCTGTATATCCTGCAGCATACTCCCCTTTTATCACCAGAGTGATATGCTCTAGGAGTTCCCCTTCCCTGCCTGTGTGTGCTCATGGGCCCTTCTATTGTGGTGGCCTGACTACTATGGGTGGTCTGGTAGGCTTGGTTGGCCCTAGGTCCACTTGGCTGGTACACTTTGGCTTGTATGGAGGCTTCTGGCTGCTGATTGGCAGGGCCAGATAGGAGGCAGCTGGCTGCAGAACCCCAGGGACTCCCAGGGCTAGTGCTGGCTCACTGGTATGCAGAGTCAGGGTCCAGGAGACTCCAGGGCTGGTGCCTGCCTTTTGGTGAGTGAAACCAGGTTTCCAGGCCAGGACTAGTTCACTGGATGGCAGAAATGGGTTTTGGAGCCTGGTTGCAGGGCCCAGGGTCCCAGAGCTGGTCTTGGACTGTTGCTGGGCAGAGACTCCTGGGTGTGGGGTATCCAAAGCTTGTATTGGCCTTCTAGCAGGTGGGGTGAGGGTCCAGCCAGTACCAGGGCCGGTGCTAGCCTGCTTGTAGCGGGCTGTGTCTGAAGGCTGCAGGGCTGCAGTTGTCCTGCAAACTGGTGTCTACTTACTGGGGAGTGAGACTGGTCTTGAAGCCAGCTCAGGCTTGCTGGTGGGTGGGGCTAGGACCCAGTGAATACTAGACTGGTGCTGGCCTGCTGGTGGGTGGGCTGAGTCTGCAGGCTGCAGGTATTCTGGAATTTTTAATTCCTATCCTTCTATATCACATGCATAATTATGTTAGGGTTAAAATTTTAATGCTATCACCATCAGTATTATTTAAAAAATTAATAATGTTTTCATTTGTTCTCCTCATTCTCCTTGTCCTTTTGAAAAGTAATTGGCCTATATCTACATTCTCAGAGCATATAGTATAGCACACTATAATCTCTCACTCTGAACCCTTATTCAGGGTTAGTATTAGTTCAACAATTAATTATGTACTTAAATTCACCACCAGATCTAAGGAAAGAGTACATCTATTTTTTTTAAGTGTTCCTCCTCATGTGTCAGTATGCTCATGAAACAATGAAAGAAGAAGGGTGCTGGCTTCACCAGGTAGATATGCTTATGCTCCCAGGCATGTTTTGGGTGGACTCCGGGAGTTGGTGATGGACAGGGAGGCCTGGTATGCTGAGGTTCATGGGGTCGCAACAGTCTGATGTGACTGAGCGACTGAACTGAACTGAACTGATGCTCCCAGGATAAGAACTGGGGAGAGATTGTCTACGTCAAATGGGATAAATTCAAGAAAATCCTTTTCTCAATTTCTAGAAATGTGTCTCATTCCCTGGGGAAAAATACTGAATCATATGTAGATCAGAAAATATTCGTTCATCTAGAGAACTTGAACTGTGGTGTTGGAGAAGACTCTTGAGAGTCCTTTATTTTATTTTATTTTTTTTTTGTGCATAAAAACTTTTATTTATTTAAATATAAATTTATCTATTTTAATTGGAGGTTAATTCCTTTACAATATTGTATTGGTTTTGCCATACATCAACATGAATCCACCACGGGTGTACATGTGTTCCCCATCCTGAACCCCCGCCCTCCTCCCTCCCCAAACCATCCCTCTGGGTCATCCCAGTGCACCAGCCCCAAGCATCCAGTATCATGCATCGAACCTGGGCTGGCGATTCATTTCATATATGATATTATACAGTTTGGATCACATCATTAAGAAAGGGAAGAAAATGTCCCAGGGTAAGACCCATGAGAAGGAAAACCAGACAGGTGTGTTGTCCTGGACTGGAAGTGATACAAGGGAGAAGGGTATGGTGAACTATGTCAGATGAAGGTAGGTAGGGAAGGTGTCATCAAAAATCATGTTTTACAAATGACAAAATTCTGTCCACAGAGGCTATCCCTATCCCAAACATGTCAAAGCAAGAATTAAATCTTCGGGCTTCCTTCTCTAAGCAGCCACCTTAATGAAGTCAAGCTGGTCATTTTAAAAGGAAGAAAATTGGAAGTTTCCTGGTGGTCTAGTGCTTAAGATTCAGCACTTCCACTGCTGTGGCCTGGGTTCAATCCCTGGTTGGTGGACTGAAATCCCACAAGCTGCACAGCTCATCCAAAATAAGTAAATGGAAAGGAGGAAAAACTAATAACCATAAGAATTCATTTTCTATTCTTACAGTCCATCCTAATATATGATTACTATGGAATCATTTGTGAAACACTGAATTTGCATCACCACCTGGGATAAAAAACAATGTGGAGTGAGGAGAAGGAAAGGAAAAACAAATGTTTGTAGAGAATGGACCGTGGGCCACGTTCAAGGCTAAGCAGTCAGATACTTCATTTAATTCAATCTCTTTAACAAGTGGTGCTGGGAAAACTGGTCTACCACTTGTAAAAGAATGAAACTAGATCACTTTCTAACACCGCACACAAAAATAAACTCAAAATGGATTAAAGATCTAAATGTAAGATCAGAAACTATAAAACTCCTAGAGGAGAACATAGGCAAAACACTCTCAGACATAAATCACAGCAGGATCCTCTATGATCCACCTCCCAGAATTCTGGAAATAAAAGCAAAAATAAACAAATGGGATCTAATTAAAATTAAAAGCTTCTGCACAACAAAGGAAAATATAAGCAAGGTGAAAAGACAGCCTTCTGAATGGGAGAAAATAATAGCTAATGAAGCAACTGACAAACAACTAATCTCAAAAATATACAAGCAACTCCTGCAGCTCAACTCCAGAAAAATAAACGACCCTATCAAAAAATGGGCCAAAGAACTAAATAGACATTTCTCCAAAGAAGACATACGGATGGCTAACAAACACATGAAAAGATGCTCAACATCACTCATTATTAGAGAAATGCAAATCAAAACCACAATGAGGTACCACTTCACACCAGTCAGAATGGCTGCGATCCAAAAATCTGCAAGCAATAAATGCTGGAGAGGGTGTGGAGAAAAGGGAACCCTCCTACACTGTTGGTGGGAATGCAAACTAGTACAGCCACTATGGAGAACAGTGTGGAGATTCCTTAAAAAATTGCAAATAGAACTACCTTATGACCCAGCAATCCCACTTCTGGGCATACACACTGAGGAAACCAGAATTGAAAGAGACACATGTACCCCAATGTTCATCGCAGCACTGTTTATAATAGCCAGGACATGGAAACAACCTAGATGTCCATCAGCAGATGAATGGATAAGAAAGCTGTGGTACGTATACACAATGGAGTATTACTCAGCGGTTAAAAAGAATTCATTTGAATCAGTTCTGATGAGATGGATGAAACTGGAGCCGATTATACAGAGTGAAGTGAGCCAGAAAGAAAAACACCAATACAGTATACTAACACATATATATGGAATTTAGGAAGATGGCAATGACGACCCTGTATGCAAGACAGGGAAAGAGACACAGATGTGTATAACGGACTTTTGGACTCAGAGGGAGAGGGAGAGGGTGGGATGATTTGGGAGAATGACATTCTAACATGTATACTATCATGTGAATTGAATCGCCAGTCTATGTCTGACGCAGGATGCAGCATGCTTGGGGCTGGTGCATGGGGATGACCCAGAAAGATGTTCTGGGGAGGGAGATAGGAGGGGGGTTCATGTTTGGGAATGCATGTAAGAATTAAAGATTTTAAAATGTAAAAAATAAAAAACTAAAAATAAAAAAAAAATAAACCTTAGTTCCCATTTAGGTAAAATGAAGCTAATTAATAATGCCTTCCTTATTGAGAGTCCTTTAGACTGCAAGGAGATCCAACCAGTCCATTCTGAAGGAGATCAGCCCTGGGATTTCTTTGGAAAGAATGATGCTAAAGCTGAAACTCCAGTACTTTGGCCACCTCATGTGAAGAGTTGACTCATTGGAAAAGACTGTGATGCTGGGAGGGATTGGGGGCAGGAGGAGAAGGGGACAACAGAGTATGAGATGGCTGGATGGCATCACCAACTCGATGGATGTGAGTTTGAGTGAACTCCGGGAGATGGTGATGGACAGGGAGGCCTGGTGTGCTGCGATTCATGGAGTCACAAAGAGTCGGACACGACTGAGCAACTGAACTGAACTGAACTGAGAGAACTAATCCTTAATCTATGTATTACTTAATTGCTCCTGTTTTGCCTTTATGAAGCACTGAAACATTTTTAAAAGCCACTTGAAGCATTTGCGAAGAAAACATAATCACGCAGTGAATATGTTTGCAATAGCTAGCTTGTGGGAAGTTTCTGTATAACACAGGCAGCTCAACCTGGTTCTCTGTGACAACCTAGAGGGGGTGGGATGGGGTCAGGGTGTGGGAGGGAGTTTCAAGAGGGAGTTTCAAGAGTGAGTGAAATATGTATACTTATGGCTGATTGTATACATTGTAAAGCAATTATCCTCCAATTAAAAATAAAAGAAATGAATGTGTTAACAGTAAGCACATCCTATCAATTTGTTAAAATATTTAGCAACACTAGTCAATTTTTATGTATTATCCAAAGTAGACATGTATATAAATGACTGTGAAAATTCAGGTTTTGGAGGTTTATTTAAATAAGAATATTTTTAATTATTGGAATTAGCTTCCGTGTGTTCAGATATGACTGAAAAGATCATTGATAAACAATAGAGTACAATGCACCAGACACTGTTAGAGATGCCATTGTAAAAAGCTCTGCTGAATTTGCTTTTAAAACATCAGCATGTATAAAAATAAAAATGGAAGTGAAAACAATCATGTAAATAAAAAATTAGGATGTGAGCTTTGCTATCAAGTAGATTTGAGTTCCAATGATGCTAAAAGCAGATGTTTAGTAATAATTGTTGAATGAATGAGAGAATAAATCAATCATTCTCTCATTTAATAAATCCAAGCTCTATTACATATAGAGTATGCAACATTGGACATGTTATTAGTAATAAAAGCAGAAGAGCTTTTATATGACAGGGACTAGCTCACAGAACTGGAGTAAAGACAACTGGCATATTGTATGCAAACAGCAAAAAAAAGAGTCTTGAACATAATAATTGATCAATAAATGTTTCTTTGTCTTTTTCTTAAAGATGTTTGGGCTGATTTTAGCAATATACTGTCAAAATGCTGTCAAATACTAGGTGATTTTAAATAAGGGTATTTATTTATGCATCACTACATAATTGGGTTTTCAAAAAGATAGAAGCTTTAACTCTATCTAACACTTAACCTGGAAAATAGCTTGAAGTTTACCAGACCATAAAGTTGCTTGGATAATTTTAAAACTCTGAGTGGATATCTAGGAAGGCCATTCTTGAGTATCTTGAAATGAAAGATAACCTGGAACTTTTCAAGGAGACTGTTACCAGAAAATTCACCAGAGTAAAGAAAACTCTTTTCCATTAGATCGGTTTTCTCATTTGAAATGAACATATCGCTGAACGAATTTAATTAATGTGTTTTTCTGGAGCTCAGCATTTTTACTTTTTGTATTGTGTGAAATCAATATAGTATTAGTATAGAAGATTAGTAACGGCAAGTGAATTTTTGGATAGAAAGTGAAGAACATTTTCTAATGCCTTTTCACCACCCATCATAACCATCTTCTCATCTTGATCCACATCTCAATGGGAATAGAAGCTCTCCACTTAGCTTTATCCTGAAACCTTGGATTCATTGCTTTCTCCTGTTACTCCTTTACCTCTTGCGTCAAATAACTCCTGAAATCACATAAGTTTTATTTGGGTAATGAGTCTTAAATTTATCTTCACTATCACTCACTCACATTCTTTTTCACTCATTCACAAATATTGATTGAGGGTTTACTATGTCTTGGACCAAGTGTGAGACATTCATTGTCCTTAATCAGAAAAATTTTGCTAACATTGTAGTTGGTTCTTCACTTCCCACTTCAGCCTATGATCATTAAATGCTTACATGCTAGGTCACTTTAGTCGTGTCTGACTCTGCAACCCCACGGACTGTAGCCTGCCAGGCTCCTCTGTCCATGGGGATTCTCCAGGCAAGAATACTGGAGTGAGTATGATCATGAAATAGCTTTGTTCAAAAAAGCCTTGTGGTTTCTTTCTTTTCATAAAGTATGACCATATTCTTCAGCTTATCTTTTTAGCTATTTAAAATGCATCCTGGGCTTCCTCGGTAGTCCAGTAGTTGCGAGTACACCTGCCAGTACAGGGTACATGAGTTTGATCCCTGCTTCAGGAGATTCCCACGTGCCATTGGGCAACTAAGCCCGTGTACCACAACTACTGAGCTTGTACTCTAGAGGTCATATTCTGCAACAAGAGAAGCCCTTGCTCACCATAATTAGAGAAAGTCTGTGCAGAAATGAAGAGGCAGTGCAGCCAGAAATAAATAAATCTTAAAAAATAAATACATACATAAATAAAATGCACCCCTAAGATCGCTTCTTGGAGAAGGCAATGGCACCCCACTCCAGTACTCTTGCCTGGACAATCCCATGGATGGAGAAGCCTGGTAGGCTGCAGTCCCTGGGGTCGCTAAGAGTCGGGCACGACTGAGGGACTTCACTTTCATTTTTCACTTTCATGCATTGGAGAAGGAAATGGCAACCCACTCCAGTATTCTTGCCTGGAGAATCCCAGGGACAGAGGAGCCTAGTGGGCTGCCATCTATGGGGTCGCTCAAAGTCGGACACAACTGAAGCGACTAAGCAGTAGCAGCAGCAGCATCGTTTCTAAAACATGTCTCCTATCTCTCCTTAACCTATTCATTTAACTGTGATGGACAGCATGTGGCTGTTTTCCCAATTCCCAATCATGCCACACATACATTTTTAGATCTCCATGCATGTATAGCTTGCACACCCTTCCTAGAGCACTGTTTTAAGGATTCTTGTTTGTCTTCTTTTTCTTTTATGCATGGGATTCTGAACTCATCTTCCAAATCTCAGCCAAAATTTTGCTTCTCTGGGAAGCCCTTCCTGAACATCCAGTCAAAATGTATTCCTCCTTCCATATTCTGTTATTGATCTTCTAATTTGATTCTGAGCCCCTCTATATCAGGAGCCACATCTTTGTCATGATATTATATTAATATCCAATATTTAGAAGCTATGAATTGTATAAGCAAATGAGCTAAGCTTCCTGCTTATATCAGTGAGTGGCCAACTGAACAACATTTTAGTTTAGTTTACTGATTTGAATCAGTATACCTTAAAGTTTAGCACAGTGCCATGGCTCCAAAATATTGAATTTCAAATTTAAAAACATATGAGTAAGTACCCATTCTCTACCTCCAGTTTACCCAATAAAATACAGCTGCACAGTCTAGGCACTGAGTTCTGCACATACACATACGGGGGAAAATATGTAAATGGTGTGTGTGTATATGTGTGTGTGTGTGTATATATATATATATGTATATATATATAGAAAGAGAGAGAGAGAAAGAGAAGGTCATTAAAGACTTAAACTTTAAGTTCCATGAGGGCACAAACATATTTGCATATCCCATCAAGTAAAATGTTTGCAGTGTAATAGAAAATGAATATTTGTTGATTAAAAAAATAATTTAATTTCATCACAAAGACTGAATTTTTTTTTTTTAAGTCTAACTCTGGAGCAACCCAATACTTTATCCTAAAAAAACTTTGATTGACATTCTTTTTGGTTATAGTTTGATAAATTCTTGAGAACTTGTTCTTTTGGGAGTAGGGTCACATTTAAGGCACATGTGATTAATCTCATTTGTGTGTGATCTTGCAACCCAAGGGTATCTTAAGGTTGAAGCAATTCGTAAGCATCTGGTACCTCTGGCACTGGTTGCCTCTTTGGTACTGCTCTAACATAGCAGCTTGCAAATCATCTGGACCCACCTATGTCCTCAAATGTCACAATTATACTCTATCATTCTGCTTTGATCTAAAGAAACACTGCCTTTAGACTATGAGAGTAGTCTTCATGATACATAAAAAGCTTATATTCTTTTATTTTAATTTATTTTTTTAATTTTTTTACTTTACAATACTGTATTGGTTTTGCCATACATCAACATGAATCCACCACGGGTGTACATTAGTACTCCTGAACCCCCCTCCCACCTCCCTCCCCATACCATCCCTCTGTGTCATCCCAGTGCACCAGCCCCAAGCGTCCTGTATCCTTCATCAAACCTAGATTGGCGATTTGTTTCTTATATGATATTATACATATTTCAATGCCATTCTCCCAAATCATCCCACCCTGTCCCTCTCCCACAGAGTCAAAAAGTCTGTTCTATACATCTGCATCTCTTTTGCTGTCTCGCATACAGGGTTATCCTTACCATCTTTCTAAATTCCATATATACGTGTTAGTATACTGTATTGGTGTTCTTTTTCTGGCTTACTTCAGTCTGTATAATCGGCTCTAGTTTCATCCACCTCATTAGAACTGATTCAAATGTATTCTTTTTGATGGCTGAGTAATACTCCATTGTGTATATGTACCACAGCTTTCTTATCCATTCATCTGCTGATGGACATCTAGGTTGCTTCCATGTCCTGGCTATTATAAACAGTGCTGCGACGAACATTGGGGTACACGTGTCTCTTTCAGTTCTAGTTTGCTTGGTGTGTATGCCCAGCAGTGGGATTACTGGGTCATAAGGCAGTTCTATTTCCAGTTTTTTAAGGAATCTCCACACTGTTCTCCATAGTGGCTGTACTAGTTTGCATTCCCACCAACAGTGTAAGAGGGTTCCCTTTTCTCCACACCCTCTCCAGCATTTATTGCTTGTAGACTTTTGGATCACAGCCATTCTGACTGGTGTGAAATGGTACCTCATTGTGATCTTGATTTGCATTTCTCTAATGAGTGATGTTGAGCATCTTTTCATGTGTCTGTTAGCCATCTGTATGTCTTCTTTGGATAAATGTCTATTTAGTTCTTTGGCCCATTTTTTGACTGGGTCGTTTATTTTTCTGGAATTGAGCTGCACAAGTTGCTTGTATATCTTTGAGATTAGCTGTTTGTCAGTTGCTTCATTTGCTATTATTTTCTCCCATTCCGAAGGCTGTCTTTTCACCTTGCTTATAGTTTCCTTTGTTGTGCAGAAGCTTTTAAGTTTAATTAGGTCCCATTTATTTATTTTTGCTTTTATTGCCAGTATTCTGGGAGGTGGGTCATAGAGGATCCTGCTGTGATTTATGTCGGAGAGGGTTTTGCCTATGTTCTCCTCTAGGAGTTTTATAGTTTCTGGTCTTACGTTTAGATCTTTAATCCATTTTGAGTTTATTTTTGTGTATGGTGTTAGAAAGTGTTCTAGTTTCATTCTTTTACAAGTGGTTGGCCAGTTTTCACAGCACCACTTGTTAAAGAGACTGTCTTTTCTCCATTGTATATTCTTGCCTCCTTTGTCGAAGATAAGGTATCCATAGGTGTGTGGATTTATCTCTGGGCTTTCTATTTTGTTCCATTGATCTATATTTCTGTCTTTGTGCCAGTACCATACTGTCTTGATGACTGTGGCTTTGTAGTAGAGCCTGAAGTCAGGCAGGTTGATTCCTCCAGTTCCATTTTTCTTTCTCAAGATTGCTTTGGGTATTCGAGATATTCTTCTAAACACAGCATAAAGGTAGATAAACATTTCACTGTGAAAGCAAACTTTTGGTTTTAAATAGAGCTTGGTGAAAATAAAGTTCTGACTCCTACATATTCTTCTGCCCTGTTTTATTCATGAACATTTTCAAAATGTGCTCCTCTCAATTTTTAATTCATTGTGCTACATATTTAGTCTCTCATGCAATGGACTTTAGGAGGGCTTCTTAACTGGAGCCTCAATAAAAAATAACTGCTTTCTTAATTTTTTCTACTTTTCTCATGCCCGGTTTATGCCCTTCACCAAGCTTGTGTGTGTGCATGTGAGATTATCTGTATAAATTTTACTTGTAATCTGTTACATTATTTTAGGCAAGATTTAAGATGTTTAAGGAGATTGTATTTTGGGTGTATAAACATGTATAGATATGCATTAATTTCATATCCATTTCACATTTATTTCAATCCTTGTCATTGGCTAAATGGCTTATATTGGGATAAAAATATCTGCCAAATATACCAAGTTTCATATATGTGCAAGATTTATCTTCCTTTTTGACCAGATAAAGCACAACTAGTCAATAAGCCAAAACCCCTTTTTATTGACTGAGATCGGAAGATCAGCAGTAAGGCTGAAGAGGGAATAAACTGTTCTCTGGTCTTGATAGCCTTGTAAGAATATCATTAATAAGTCTCCTTTTGTGTGGATAGTTTCCTGACATATCAGTAGAGTCCTTCAGGGAGATGACTAGCAAAATTAAGGTTTATTTGCCCATCACCATTTTAGAAATACATTTTGTTTTAACTAGTTGATGGAGATGGACTTAGAAAATCAGAAGCTAAGAAACAAACATATAGCATCACAACTTCCAAAGGGCTAGCACTAAGTTAATGCTGAATTGACACATCTTCTTCAAAAATCTATTGTTAGAGTTTGTAAATATTTAACTAGTCAAGAATCTCAGTTTCCTCTGGTGGGATGGATTTGATTTCATTCTTGAGATTGAACTAATCTCTGCAACTAAAATTATAACTGAAAGTCTTTGAGGGCTGAAGCTCTGGGCTATAATAATTATTTTTCTTGTTTGATAGCAAAATTTCAACATGATGGCTATATTCAGTTTTTACACAGAGAGAATTTAAAGATGACAACCAGTAGAAAAGTGAAGTTGCTGGGGAACTCAGCCTGAAGCCACATTTTCTTATACTGAAACTTCTATTTAGATTGTTTACTTACTTGATGCGGCTTGTGAGGAGGCCCTTCAGAAATCACAGGGGTTATTTTTCTGTATCACTTTCCCATTGTCAAACCACTCATTATCAGTCATGTCCTACTATTTGCAACCCCATGGTCTGTCCATGGAATTCTCTAGGCAAGAATACTGGAGTGGGTTACCATTTCCCTTTCCAGGGGATCTTCCCAACCCAGGGATTGAACTCAGGTCTCCATCATTGCAGACAGATTCTTTACCATCTGAGCTACAGGGAGTTCCCAAGTCATTAATACTAGTTCTCAATTAATGTGCATTGATTGGTTGACTAAAGTCCACCACTATGCAACATTTTGCCTGGAATCAAATGCAAATGTATTCTTATAGTGTGTATTCCCTATTTTCCTTATTACAGAACTCATTACATACACTATATTAGTGTGTTGAAAGTGAAAGTCTCTCAGGCGTGTCCGACTCTTTGTGACCCCATGGACTATACAGTCCATGGAATTCTCCAGGCCAGAATACTGGAGTGGGTTAGTTCCCTTCTCCAGGGGATCTTTCCAACCTGGAGATTGAACCCATGTCTCCTGTATTGTAGGCAGATTCTTGACCAGCTGATCCACCAGAACACTAATGTGTGCCCAGTTCAGTTCAGTTCAGTTCAGTTGCTCAGTCGTGTCCGACTCTTTGCGACCCCATGAACTACAGCACACCAGGCCTACCTGTCCATCACCAACCCCCGGAGTTTACTCAGACTCATGTCCATCGAGTTGGTGATGCCATCCAGCCATCTCATCCTCTGTCGTCCCCTTTTCCTCCTGCCCCCAATCCCTGCCAGTATCAGGGTCTTTTCCAGTGAGTCAACTGTTCGCATGAGGTGGCCAAAGTACTGGAGCTTCAGCTTTAGCATCATTCCTTCCAAAGAAATCCCAGGGCTGATCTCCTTCAGAATGGACTGGTTGGATCTCCTTGCAGTCCAAGGGACTCTCAAGAGTCTTCTCCAACACTGAAGTTCGAAAGCATCAATTCTTTGGTGCCCAGCTTTCTTCACAGTCCAGCTCTAACATCCATACATGACCAATGGAAAAACTATAGCCTTGACTAGATGGACCAGTAACACTGAAGAAGCTGAAGTTAAATGGTTCTATGAAGACCTACAAGATCTTCTAGAACTAACACCCCAAAAAGATGTCCTTTTCATTATAGGGGACTGGAATGCAAAAGTAGGAAGTCAAGAAACACCTGGAGTAACAGGCAAGTTTGGCCTTGGAGTACAGAATGAAGCAGGGCAAAGGCTAATAAAGTTTTGCCAAGAGAACGCACTGGTCATAGCAAACCCCCTCTTCCAACAACACAAGAGAAGGCTCTACACATGGACATCACCAGATGGTCTACACCGAAATCAGACTGATTATATTCTTTGTAGCCAAAGATGGAGAAGCTCCATAGTCAGCAAAAACAAGACCTGGAGCTGACTGTGGCTCAGATCATGAATTCCTTATTGCCAAATTCAAACTTAAATTGAAGAAAGTAGGGAAAACCACTAGACCATTCAGGTATGACCTCAATCAAATCCCTTATGATTATACAGTGGAAGTGAGAAATAGATTTAAGTGACTAGATCTGATAGACAGAGTGCCTGATGAACTATGGATGGAGGTTCATGACATTGTACAGGAGACAGGGATCAAGACCATCCCCATGGAAAAGAAATGCCAAAAAGCAAAATGGCTGTTTGAGGAGGCCTTGCAAATAGCTGTGAAAAGAAGAGAAGTGAAAAGCAAAGGAGAAAAGGAAAGATATAAGCATCTGAATGCAGAGTTCCAAAGAATAGCAAGGAGAGATAGGAAAGCCTTCCTCAGCGACCAATGCAAAGAAATAGAGGAAAACAACAGAATGGGAAAGACTAGAGATCTCTTCAAGAAAAATTAGTGTGTTAATGCCTATAAATTTATAGTTCCCCCTCACTTTGATAGCGTGGGTCAGGAGCATATATTTCAATACTTATTACAGATTCAGAGCTATCCAAGGGCCTGTCATGTATAATAATGCCCCCAAATTTTGGTGAATAAAACAATGTTCTTAGAGAGCATGATTTTACAGGTATTTTCCAAAGTCATTAGACTAAGAATGTATTTCCACTCACTTAGCCTTTCCTTATGTATCAGTGGCATGTAGCATTTTCAGAACTGTAATTTCTCCTGGCTATAGTCATTTCTTTTAAATTAGGTTTTGAAAGAAAGCTTTGAAGCTAGTCACTGACTGCTTTCCCTACCACGTTTGGTGTTAAGAAAGGCAGCTGGGTCTTTTTGGTCTGTTTGATTTCTTTTGAGGTGTGCATGAAAGTTTGTGATGGAGCAATTTCTGAGTATGGTCTTAGTTACCAACTTTTAGCTTTTAAGTAGGTTGCACACATCCAAAAGCCATCATTTGATCAAAATGTTGTGTTTAATTCCTTGAACTAGCTATGATGTTATCCACATATTTAGGTTGACATTTATGTGCAAAGAAATAAAGTACAGAGATGTCTAGAGAAATATTGTGTGTGAACACAAAGGAAAAGGAAACTTTTCTAAATCTTCAGAATAGAACATTCATTTAACAATGATAATAATAGTTGCTATTTACTAAAAGTTCGTTCTGTAGCAGCTGTCTCATATAGCTTATGTTACTTAATCCTCAGAAGAATGCAATATCCATTTCATATTATTAATATTAATACTTTTAACAATGACAAAACTAGAGCTGAGAAAGGTTAAATAATGTTTCCAAGGCAACACAATTTATGAATCATGAGTGAGATTTAAAATCATATTTGATTCTTGAACTCGTATTTTCAGTCACTATATTATCCTGCACTTAATTCCAGGGAATTAAATATCAACTTTTGAAGAGGCGCTGAAATGAAATATAACAAGTCAATTAAACCAAGTTTAACTAGGGTTAACCAAGGGTTAACTAATAAAATTATATTTGTGCTATGGTGTCCTAAAAAAATTCCAAGCATTATATTAGATAAATAGATGATAAACATAGCCATCTTTAGCACCAGTTACACAGTTTCTCATGCAAAATTAATTGCACACCTTTTCTTCCTTATAGTATTTAACTTTTTTTTAAAAATCCATTTGCCAAGCTCTGGTTTGGAGCCTGGAATATTAAACTGTCATCTCGCAACCAAAAAAGGACAAGAGTAAAGTGAAAATGGATCTCATCCCAAATAACTAAAAGTTTTTTTGGCATTGTTTAATATTTGGAGGGAAATAAGTGAGCTGTAATATAACAGAGCAGAAAGATCCTCACTGTCATGTTTTAACTATTGCTTTTAATCTCAGAATTAAACATAACAGAACAAAGCACGTTTCCCGCAATCCACAATGAAGAAATATTCAGCCTCACAGTACCATTTTTGGAATCAAGCTCACTATCTTTAAGCCTACTCATTTTCCTTTCTAAGTTCCAAAGCAGGAGACCTCACAGACACAGTTTTTTTTTCCTCTCAGAGCAGTCATTTTGACTTTTAAAAGAAAGTTTCCTTTGCATTGGAGAGCTCTAGGTGCCTGTTCTGTTGAAATTAAATATTACAGAGTGAAGAAGCTTATAAGGTCTATTATATTTTAGAGAGTAATGTTTTAAAAGATAGAATTTGGAGCAATGTTTCAAAAGACAGGATTCAGAGAGTTGTAAATAAATATCTACATAGACTATGCTTTGCAACCTACTGTAAAGAGATTTTTTTCCCACCCCTTTAACTGAATTTTTTAAAAGAAATTACTGCTGGATAGGAAACTCTGCTATTTTTGTTGTGTTTTCTTACTGTTTTCTCTTTAGTTTGCATTTCAAGGGATATTTGCATAAAAATAGTCCTATTCAACTGAAGTTTTTCGTACTCCTATTTCTGATGGATTGACCACCAGTCATAATTAGTAATGAGAGAGCTTCAAAGGCTGTAATTCCCCATCCTTTATCTCAGGTTCCTTTCCCTTTATTTCGTAAATTCCCTTCCCCCAAACTTAGTGGCAGTCCTCCCTTTCACTGACCCTAGGAAAGCTTCAGCTCCCTTTCCCCTTCCTTTGACCTTTGGTCAGTAAACTCCCACTCCAATTTTGTGAACTTTTCAGTTGCAGCTGCTAGGCAGCCCTTACTGCCTGGTGTCCCCAGCAGCTACTGTTTCTAAAGGTGCCTTACTGTAAAAACACATGCTCCCCAGAGTGATGGCAGCTCTATGTTTTCATTTCACAACGGCACCAGTTAACTCCTTATCATCCTCGAAGAATCCGTGTATCTCCTCTTCAAAAAGCTTTCTTGACCTTTTCGATCTGATGGGTATCCTTGCCTTGTGCTACCATAGCATCCTCTACTACCACGGTTGCAACCCTCCTTGGATAGCTGCGGCTGTTTAATTGTCTATAAACTCCATGGAAATGAGGACATTAGTTTTGTGCATATTCTCTACCTCCTAACATAGTTTCACACTTAACAGGGGCTCATTAACCATGTTGAATGAGTGTCACTCAGCTACTCTGTGTGTAACACTGTTGGGCTTTGTTGGGTGAGTCCACTACAGGCAGAGAAGGTGGAGCAACCTTTGCAAGGAGTTATTTGCATTTTTGGAGTGAATTAATCTGGGATAAACATGTGCTCCACAACCAGTTGAGGAGGTGTGCAGGTGGAGACGTGGGGGTAGGTATCTTTGAAGAATAAACATCAAGAATAAAGGCACAGAGGTAGGCAAATGAGAAAGAACATATGAGAGGGTCTGAGGTGGCTTCCAGGCCAAATCAATACTACACTATTTCCACCTTCCTTGCCAGTCCCAGGCTATGGGAGTCTGCAAGTTTTGTCTCAAATGACCTTTATTTTATAATGCTTTTCATGTTCCCTAGAAAGCTATCTTCTTCAGGTCCCTTTAGAATTTTGTATTTTTAAAAATGAAACTATTTTGAATTGTAGTTATTTGTGTGCACATAATAATATCTCATCTGCTCAATCGCATACTCTATGAGGGGAGGGTGTATTCTTTACTTATCCCATAGAAATTAGCACATAGTATGTACACAGTATTATTATTTTTATCATTATTATTTTTCTCTTTAGGGTGAAATTGAAAGTGAAAGTCACTCAGTCGTGTCTGACTCTTTGGAACCCCATGGACTCATTAGTCCATGGAATTCTCAGGCCGGAGTACTGGAGTGGATAGCCATCCCCTTTTCTAGGAGATTTTCCCAACCCAGGGATCGAGCCCAGGGCTCCTCCATTGCAGGCAGATTCTTTACCATCTGACCCACCAGGGAAGCCCAAGAATACTGGAGTGGGTAGCCTATCCCTTCTCCAGGGCGCATTCCTGACCCAGGAAATAAACTGGAGTCTCCTGCATTGCAGGCAGATTCTTTATCAGCTGAGCTACCAGGGAAGCCCTCTTTAGGGTGAGTATCTTTATTAATGATACATGGCATACAAGAAATGAAGAAAGCGCCATTGTTTAAGTGCTGTCTACATATCATCCTAGTCTTGAGCTATTTGGTTTTACAGACTAACATATCTAGCCATTGGTGGTTTTTCTGTAGGGCTTGAAGGCTTGTGTATGAAGTTTAGATATGGCAAAAAGCAAAATGATATTTTTCATTACTTTTAAATCCACAACAAAATGGTTAAATTTTGACTATCAAGGTAGAGGGGAAAACTATCATTTGAATTAGAAATTAAAAACTTTAATCATAGACATAAATCTGTGTTCCTTCTTGTTTTGCTATTTCTGCCAATTGGCAGGAGCTGAGGTAATCATGAAATAGACTTGAAATATTGAAAGCACCAGTTCTAATCTCACTGCTGGGCATATATCCAGACAAAATTCTAATTTGAAACGATTCATGGATTCCTGTGTTCACAGCAGCACTATTTAAAATAGCCATGATATGGAAACAACCTCAGTGTCCATCGCCAGAAAAATGGATAAAGATGTGGCGCATGTATACAATGGAATATTATACTGCCATTAGACAGAAGGAAAGCATGCCATCTGCAGCAACACGGAGGGACCCAGAGATTATTCCATTAAGTGAAGCAAATCACAAAAAGAAAGACAAATATGATATGATATTACTTATGTGGAATCAAAAATGTGTTAGTCGCTCAGTCACATCTGAATCTTTGGGACCCCATGGACTGTAGCCTGCCAGGCTCCTCTGTCCATGGGATTCTCCAGGCAAGAATAGTGGAGTGGGTTGACATTCCCTTCTCCAGAGAATCCTCCCAGCCCAGGGACTGAACCTGGGTCTCCTGCACTGCAGGTGATTCTTTACTGTCTGAGCCACCAGGCAAGCCCAGAATCTAAAATATGCCACAAATGAATTTATCTACAAAACAGAAAGAGCGACTCACAGACAGAGAGAACAGACTTGTGGTTGCTAAGAGGGTAGCAGTGGAGGGATGGATTAGGAGTTTAGGATTAGCAGAAGCAAACTATTATATATAGAATAAACAACAAGATCCTATTATATAGCACAGGGAACTATACTCAATAGTCTATAATATAATATGAAAAAGACAATACATATACAACTGAATCACTTTGCTTTATAATAGAAATCAACACGATCTTATAAATCAACTATACTCCAATGAAATAAAATAAAAAAGAAAGCGCCAGTTATTCTTGACATAGTATATCTAACTGTGCCTTTGGCTCTATGCTGGCCAGTGTCCTACACTGTGGATGAAAGAGAAGCTCAAGGATCCAGGAGACTTCTGTTTCTGTTTGTTTGCTGTGTGACATTGTGTAAGTCAGTGTTTTAGGCAGATCTTACTTCCAAATTGTTTTAAACAATGCAGTTCAATTAATTAAATGGCTAAGATCCCTTCTAATATCACATTTCTAGGATTTTCTGAAATTGTAAGAAAACCAAGGAAAGAGATCATTGACATACAGCTTATTTTTTTTCACATGCAGTTGAGCTAGTCTTATTGCAGAGAGACCTATTATTGCTGAGCTTTCTATACTATAAAAAGCAAGAAAATTCATAGGCATTATTTGCCTCTAACCTTCTGTTTTAGTCTACTGGGTAAGATTTTGCCAAAGTCTGGAGACTGCATGTATTGCTCAGAAATGGCAATAGAGGTGAGAGTCAAAAGTCTCAGGAAGCTCTTCTTTCAAAAAGCCAATAGATTCAGTTGTAATTTTCAGCATATTTTAAAAACTCCAAGTTAATCCCTTATTTAACTAATAATCATATCTTTTTACTAGAAGGAGAATCTAAAGAATTTATTTGGATTTGTTTGGATTTCTAATACTGTCATTTATTTCTTCATTTCTAAACTTGCTTATTGATATAAATTTGGGGGAGTGGAGTGGCAATATGAAATGATTTTGCTCTAAAACTTGTAAGACATCCTTTCAGATAACTGAAGACACCAAAGAAGTCTACAAGGCTATACAAATAGAAATAAAAATCCACTATGAATCTTCTGCTTAGAGAAAAATATTTAAGCACTGAAGGAGAGTGAACCAGTAGAGGGGCATATAAAGAAAGAAATGGCAGGAGAGACGAGTTAGTGGTTAGCATTCTTTTCCTAAAATTTTGAAAATCTACAGATTGAACTTTCATTTTGCAAAGTAGTTGATCTTATTAAAATAAGATAAAGTTGATCTTTAAAATAAAGTATCACATTTTAAATAATTTTAAAATTTACAGATTTTGGAAAATTTCAAATTTGAATTTTGTTAAGTGGAACTGAATTTTAAATATATATTTAAATCCATGTGTTATTACTGATACAGAAAGAATATTAACTTTTTTTATATCAGAGATTAAATACTTATATCACACTTCTAATTTAAATTCATATTTATGTCAATTTGTATAGAACTCTTAACTCATAAACTATTCCATTTCCATGTTTAAAAGAAAGACCTCCATCTAGGAACTCTTATCTATTGTTAATTTTATCCATAAGCTTCCAGAAAGTTTATTTTCTGACACCTATGTAAAACTATTGTTAACCACAATATGATTCTAATAGACAATTCTCAAAAGTTTAGCTTCATTTTTTTACATAAGTGTTTGCTCTATAAATATTTAATGCAAAATTAGTCAAAGTTGTTAAAATTTGTTATATAATTTTACTTAAATCCAAGAATGGCTTTTCTCTTATATAATTTTCTAGTTTGTGTCGATAAAAGAAGATATATACAAGAAGCAAAAAACAACTTTGGCATCAGAGTTTAATTCTGAACTTTGACTTAAAGACATGATTAATCTTAACTCTTACCTTTCTATCCTGAAATGACCCAAAGTCACATCCCCAGAGAGTACATTTCTTCTTGAGAAACCTTGGGATAAAAGAGAATTTATATTACAGCAAGAAGTTACCTATGCAAGAAATCAAGGTAAGATCAAGTGGAACAGTGTACACCAGAGTTTGAGATGCATGAAAACTTCTAGAGAGTATCTTTTTGAATAGAAATTTCTTTGGGGGCAGAAGACTTCAAGGCCTGAAAGACAAAGGCTTCATTTCTACCAGGTCAAGAGAACTAATCACAGTTGGGAAAAGACATTCTTATTTTCAACCACAAAATTGCTCTTCATTCCTGAAGAACAACAAGGAAAGTGAAACTGGAAGCAAGCCAGATGCTTTTCTGGTTTTTCTTTGGGTGTGAATTTGTTCACACAGCTCGCAGTTCAGAACGTAATGTTATGTTCTGGAAATGCCACGGTGTATCATTAGGGGATGTAATGTCACACTGAGGAACACTCATTTCACAGAAGGAATTTCAGTGGCTGAAGTGCAACGAGATGCCAAGTGTGTGCACAATAAACACACACACACATACACACAATTTAGGTATATGCCATGAATTTCAGATCTACTCAAAGAGTTGAAAGGAAAAAATGTCATTTTCAAAAGCCATCACAGCTAGAATGCTAAATAGCTTCACTTTTTCTTTAGAGGCGGAATTTCTCAGACCTGATTACCTCTAGAATAGGAGAGAAGGGTATGGATTAGTCCCTGTAAATTTTTCTTCCTAATATATTATTCAGATTACTTAATTGAAGGAATGTCTCTATATTTGCAACAAGGCTTTCATTTCTGAGCTCAGAGTATGACATACACTGTTTTGTCAAAAGTAACTGAAACATGAAGCAAAGTCCTATTTTCTAAATGCCTGTTGCATTTGTTCATGTTTTATCAATGTCTCCTGACTTACAAGTAACAGAGACTCAGCAGCACACTTAACATGGTTGCCTATGGAGCAAGTTGCTCTTCTTGTACTTTCAGAGAGCTGAGGGCTGGAGGAAGTGAAGCTGAGTGCAAAGCAATAAAACTTAACACCCTGACATGAGGTGACTGAACTCCTTTGTGGCATTCTGATGCCATTTCATGCCTATTGGCTTATTCTTTCCAGCTGAGTTACAAATTATTCCCAGGATGGAGATTTTTATGTCTTTCATGATTTTTCATGGGCTTCCCAGGTGGCGCTAGTGGTAAAGAACCCGCCTGCCAATGCGGGAGACGGAAGAGACGTGGGTTCAATCCCTGGGTCAGGAAGATCCCCTGGGGGGAAATGGCAACCCACTCCAGTACTCTTGCCTGGAGAATCCCATGGACGGAGGAGCCTGGCAGGCTACAGACTGGACTCTTTTGTAGCATCCTGATGCCATTTCATGCCTCTTGGCTTGTTCTTTCCAGCTGAGTTGCAGATTATTCCTGGGATGGACATTTGTACGTCTTTCATAATTTTTCATAGCACTCAGAATATGTATGCACACAGCAGGCATTAGAATATATTCTTAATAATTAAGGGCATCATTTCAGTGTTGAAAATAGTATATGTTATATTCCACAGCCATGGAAAGCTGGACATTCTTTTGGCTGTTTGGCTGTCTCCTACTAAGAAAATTTCAGAGAATTCATGGGCCTGCCATACAGTCTATGGTTCTGAGCCATGAGGTGGGTTGAATTACCTTTGGACCGTCAGCTCTAGAACTCGGGTCACATCCTAGGCAGTGCTAAGTAACAATCTGATCTTCTCAACCCCTAAAAAGTAAGAAATAAAAAAATGAAATGGCACTTTCATTTTGAAACACATTTTTAACAATATTTCATGAAGTATCTTGAAGAAAATAAAAATTATGTTCCCATTTTGAAAGCAAAGGGACTGCTGGTTGACTTTGATAATTGGGCATGTCTTTAGCTCTGGGCATTTCCTAAAGTTATCTTCACTTTGGTTTCTCCCTTTTCTCTGACCTGGGTTAACAGAGGTTACAACAACACTGTAGGGAAGGCATTTACCTGGGCAACAGGCTGAATAAAAGAGAAAAGAAAAAAATGTAATTTCTACATGGGAATGTGGTGAGGGCCTTGAGAAGATTATTCATAAGTGGCATTGAGGAAATATTTTCAGTGAATCTTAACAATATCTTTGAGAAGCACAGCAAAAAAGTAGACAGTCTTCTGTTTTTTAATATGAAAGTCACTCAGTCGTGTCCAACTCTTTGTGACCCTATGGACAATACAGTCCATGGAATTCTCCAGGCCAGAATACTGGAGTGGGTAGCCTTTCCCTTCTCCAGAGGATCTTCCCAACCCAGGGACTGAATCCAGATCTCCTGCATTGCAGGCAGATTCTTCTTTACCAGCTGAGCCACAAGAGAAGCCTGATTTTTAAATGTAAGACCAGGATATTTATTCTGAGGTGATTCATAAACTTCACCACTCCACAAAATCCCTTTTGATATTTTTTTTATTTGTAGTGTCATCAGTTTTTAGATTAAAATGTCATAAAATACTGACTTTGCAGTTCCTCAGTTGAATATTTTGGCTATTGTTCTTTTGGAATATAACCTGAAAAGTCCCACAGAATCTCACTTGGTTAAATAGTACAGTTAAAGATAATTAAGGAATATAACAAATCAGTTGTTTTTATCCATCAGTATGGGCACCTCAACTGGTAGATATAATCGATTCATCAACTAACTGGAGTGCCTGTCTTCTGCACAGCTGGAACTGTTATTCTGCAAGGCTTTTATTTTGTATTTAAAATTTTTTTTTATTATTTATTTGGCTGTGTTGGGTCTCAGTTGCATCATGAGAGGTCTTTTAGCTGTGGCATGTGAACTGTTAGTTGCTGCTTGTGGGATCTAGTTTCTGACCAGGCATCGATCCTGGGACCACTGCATTGGAAGCAAGGAGTCTTAGTGACAGGACCAGCAGAGAAGTCCTTGTAAGGCTTTTAAATCTCCTTTTTGTCATATATTAGTGGAAAGGAAAATCAAAGGAGTGTCATTTTTAGAAGGCATTGGGGCTATAGCTTTGCTAATTTGTTATGTTGATTTAGGACAAATTAGTGCAAATTAATTTGCTGCTCCCTCTTCCAAAAACTGATACCAGGTTGAATTTATATGGGATTCCTTTTATATCTTGGAATCTTTTATTCGTTTTATATTCCTCTATATCTTTTTGCATACTTTAGATGCAAGGTTCTGAAGGTGATGGTTTGTGGACTTCCTAGGAGAAATTTTGGCATTGCTGTATATACCAGTAACTTTTAAAATTTAGTGTGGATGAGAATGAACTGAAGAACTTGTTAAAACACAGATCACCTCAATGCCAGAGTTTCTGATTCAGAAGATGAAATGCAAATAATCTGTATTTTAGCAACTTCCAATGCAATACTGCTGGTTTGGAGACCCCACAGTGTAAGAATTACTTGTCTAGAATATATCCTAGACCCACTAGAAATCTCCCAAACCTACTTGCAGAGCTGCAAAAGTTAAAGAATGATGGAGTTAAACAGGATGGAGAGAAACAGACATTATGGGTTGATTGGTCAGGCCACACACAGAAATGGAGGAAACTATGAAATCTAGAGAACTTTTTCTTTGCTCCTGGGATTTATCTCTGCTTAACTCCATAAAAGAAGCAAACTGACATTTATATGATGGCAAACTGTAAGGTGCCTGCTGCCAGCTTGAGCAGTTCAGACTATCCACTGTTATTTTTAAGTTTCAGACATCCTGGGAGCAAGTGCAAAAAAGCAGATTCATGATCTAAACAATATGAGGGACAGATAGTACACTTCAAACAAGACATTCCTTTCTACTAAAGCAGTTTTGAAGCCAGTGTAAAGCAGAAGCAACTATTTTAGAAAGAAAAAAATACATAAAGGGCCTTTTAATGAATATTTCCAGACCTAAATATCCTTACCACTATTTACCAGTGCAGTTGAAATGTGGGTTATTTCATTTAGGAACATTTCTTACTCATCAAGGAAAGGTAAGAAAAAGTGGGTACAACATGTGGGTTTCATAAAATGTACTTTTGTTCAAAACATGTAAATGATTTGTTCCCATCCCCTTAGACCTTTAACAAACAAGGGTGATGGTCACTGGGCCCAAGGTAAGGTACACATACAAACATTTTGATTGTACTTTCTGGATACCAGAAGTCCGAAAAGAGAAGTCTGATTTACAGTCAACAGTTTCCACAAGTGACCCTTGGCAGAAAGGGGCTGCTTTTTCAGCTGGCGCTGTTGTTGAAGTTCAGAGGAATAGCTCATCTGTCTCTATTTCAGGCGTCTGGCAAATGGAGAACTGTTTCAGCATTCTGCATCCCACTAAACACTTTCAGATGACTTCCACATTCTGGAGCATCTGCTGGTTATCTCATTTCTCTCATTTTGGATTATTTTCCCTGTCGTGTTTTGAAAAGACTCCCTCTCTAACTTTTATTTTCTAAGTACGCTATTGTTGCTGTTGCCATTTTGGGAGAAATCTACAGATGTGTTTGGTATTACCCCATGAGATAGGCCACACCTGCGGATAATCTGAAACCAGAAATGGTAATTAAAAAAAAAAAAAAGAAACAAAAAATAAATAAATAAAAGTCCAGCTGAATCACAATTATAAAATATGTTCAGGAAATGATTCATGGACAGAAAGTAAACAGTCATCAATAATTTTAGGATCTTGTTTTGAAAGTTCTTATAAACAACACAGTACTCAAAGAAATTCTATACACATGTTAGTCTATGCGATGCATATATATGATATAAACATTATTCATAACTTATTATTCTAAATGAATCCACTCATTCTTATCCTTACTGTTGCTTTGCTGGGTACTGTGTTCTGCTCTATGCTTATAAAATATCAGAACAGCCAAATACTCTTCCTAAGGGAATTTTTCTTCATTTCCATAAAATACAGACACATATAACTCTTAATATATTTATTTATTCCAGCTTCTTCGTTTCCTTTATGAGTGCATGAATGATGTTTCGGACATATTGAGGGTTTTCTTAGTCCAGTTAATCAGATATACGGGGCACTTATACTTGAATATTAATGTATTTATTTAAAAGCAGGGTGACTAGTGCCATTAAAATTATAATTTGAATTGGTTAGTGTCCAATGAGCATTGCTTGATACATGCCGTTAATTAGACAAGGATGAGTCTTCTATTTGCAATCATTTCCTTCAAAAACAGAAAGAACAATGGGCATGTGATTTCACTAACAGTCTTGTTTTCTTAATTTTTTGAGATCTGAAAATCAGGAAAGAAAAAGTGAAGTCACTCAGCTGTGTCCAACTCTTTGCCACCCCATGGACTGTAGTTTACTAGGCTCCTCTGTTCATGGGATTTTCCAGGCAAGAGTACTGGAGTTGCCATTTCCTTCTCCAGGGGATCTTCCCAACTGAGGCATTGAACCCTGTCTTCCGCATTGCAAGGCAGATGCTTTACTTTACTGTCTGAGCCCCCAGGGAAGCCCCACCCCTCTGCTGCTGCTGCTGCTGCTGCCAAGTCGCTTCAGTCGTGTCCGACTCTGTGAGACCTCATAGATGGCAGCCCAACAGGGTCCCCTGTCCCTGGGATTCTCCAGGCAAGAACACTGGAGTGGGTTGCCATTTCCTTCTCCAAGGCATGAAAGTGAAAAGTGAAAGTGAAGTCGCTCAGTGGTGTCCGACTCTTAGCGACCCCATGGACTGCAGCCCACTAGGCTCCTCCATCCATGGGATTCTCCAGGCAAGAGTGCTGGAGTGGGGTGCCATTGCCTTCTCCGCCCACCCCTCTAGGTTATCACAAAATACCAAATTGAGCTCTCTGCCCTGTACAGCAGGTCCCACTAGCTAGCTATTTTACATACGGTCGTGTATATATATGCATCAGTGCTTCTCTCAAGTCATCCTTCTCCGGACTCTTTCATGAGGACAAAGTTGTCTTTGAGGAGGGAGAACAAGTAAAGGAATAGCAGGGAGTGGTTGTAGCAGACTTTGGCTAAATTTGTAAATATTTTGCTTCTTCCAGAAATAATGGAATAGATACATCTAGTGGTATGTCTTTAATATTGTATCTTTTTCTTTAGAGGGTGGGACTGGGGGAAGGTGGGAGGGGGGCTTAAGAGCGAGGAGATTTGTATACTTATAGCTGATTCATGTTGTTGTACAGCAGAAATTAAAACAATGCTGTAAAGCAATTATTGCTCAGTTAAAAAAAAAAAGGCCAGATAGAAATCCCTGGCTCCCTCCACCATGTGAAGATAAAATGAGAAGTCTGGGACCCAAAAGAGGGTTCTCACAGAATCATGGTGACATCCTGTTCTTGAAATTTCAGACTCCAGAACTATGAGAAATAAAGTTCTGCTATTTATAAGTCACCAAATCTGTGGTATTTTGTCACAGTAGCCTCAACAGGTTAAGACACGTAGCTTTTTTTTTCTTTGCAATTCTTAGCAAAAGATAAGACAATGATGACCAGAGGAACACCTTTCTCAGCTTTCCTTGTGATCGTCCACTGGATGCAGAGATTAATTTGAAGAGTTGAATTGTTGCTTGGACACAGATCAGAGGACAAAGGATGAAGTCCAGTGACATAAGAATGTTGTCAAGGAAACAAAATCATTATGTTCTTTGCACAAATTAGGCAAAGATGAATTTTAACTGCAGTTTGAGAAAACATTTTTGCCATCTTCAGAAGAGGAGTTGGGTTAACATATTGACATCATCTCCTGCTTAGAGAAATATTGATTTCTGCCCTTTGTTTCACAAGATGCCTACATTGACAGCAATCTCTATCTCTGTATAAGACAGAAATCTAAAAGACTAAATTGGACAGTCAATTGTCCTTGCCATGTTTCAGAGAAAAAATAGATTATATTTCTTTGTTGCTGCCAAATATTGTCTGTAGCAAAAATATCACAGCTTACACCTAGCCTAACAAAAAAGAGCTCCTATGTTTCTTAATACTCTGTATCTTAGTCATTAGTGTTATTTCATGAGTATTTTTAAAGTATTAATAGTTCTGCTAAATATGATTTACTAGTTTCAGTTCGCCCAGTAGAACCCCTCACACAGAGGCTGAATTATCTGGAGGTTTTTATGATCATAACTGCTTGGCAAATAGACTTTTGGTCTCCCAATATCTCAATATCTGCCTTACTATTGACAGTTGCATAAATGATGCAAAAAAAAAGAGGTTTATAGCAATATATTAGGAATTAAAAGCAAATGCCTCATAACACAAATATCACAAGCAATGATCTACCTTGTCATTTTTGGAAAATCAAAACAGAAAAAATATATGTTTTATTAGCTCTTCTATGAATAAAGAATACAGTTAAAAGATTTCTTTAGACTACTCATTTATGTTACCTATAAAGAAAATTACTTTAAATTTTATTTATATGTATGTATATAGTCCTGTATTGTGCTCTAACATCACAAACAGCAAGAAAATAACTTGTCAATGGGCTATAAGTGCACAGCCAATTTATGTTAGAAAAATTACATTGTGGATATTTGATGACAATTCTAAGTCTATAATTTATTGGCATACTCTAAAGATGTATTTACAGTATCAGTATCAGTTCAGTAGCTCAGTCATGTCCAACTCTTGGCAACCCATGAACTGCAGCACGCCAGGCCTCCCTGTCCATCACAAGTTTACACAAACTCATGTCCATTGAGTTGGTGATACCCCAACCATCTCATCCTCCCTTGTCCCCTTAATCTCCTGCCTTCAATCTTTCCCAATATCAGGGTCTTTTCAAATGAGTGAGCTCTTTGCATCAGGTGTCCAAAATATTGGAGTTTCAGCTTCAGCATCAGTCCTTCCAATGAACAACCAGGACTGATCTCCTTTAGGAGGGACTAGTTGCATTGTCTTGCAGTCCAAGGGACTCTCAAGAGTCTTCTGCAGCACTACAGTTCAAAAGCATCAATTCTTCGGTGCTCAGCTTTCTTTAAAGTCCAACTATACTGGAAAAACCATAGCTTTGACTAGATGGACCTTAGTTGACAAAGTAATGTGTTTGCTTTTTAATATGCTGTCTAGGTTGGTCAAAACTTTCCTTCCAAGGAGTAAGCGTCTTTTAATTTCATGGTTGCAATCACCATCTACAGTGATTTTGGAGCCCCCCAAAATAAAGTCAGCCACTGTTTCCACTGTTTCCCCATCTATTTGCCATGAGTGATGGGACTGGATGCCATGATCTTAGTTTTCTGAATGTTGAACTTTAAGCCAGCTTTTGCACTCTCCTCTTTCAATTTCATCAAGAGGCTTTTTAGTGCCTCTTCACTTTCTGCCATAAGGGTGGTGTTATCTGCATATCTGAAGTTATTTATATTTCTCCCAGCAATCTTGATTCCAGCTTGTGCTTCTTCCAGTCCAGCATTTCTCATGATGTACTCTGCATAGAAGTTAAATAAGCAGGGTGACCATGTACAGCCTTGACGTACTCCTTTTCCTATTTGGAAGCAGTCTGTGGTTCCATGTTCAGTTCTAACTGTTGCTTCCTGACCTGCATACAAGTTTCTTAAGAGGCAGGTCAGGTGGTCTGATATTCCCATCTCTTTCAGAATTTTCCACATTTTATTATGATCCACACAGTCAAAAGCTTTGGCATAGTCAATAAAGCAGAAATAGATGCTTTTCTGCAACTCTTGCTTTTTCGAGGATCCAGCGGATGTTGGCAATTTGATCTCTTGTTTCTTTGCCTTTTCTAAAATCAGCTTGAACATCTGGAAGTTCATGATTCACATATTGCTGAAGCCTGGCTTGGAGAATTTTGAGCATTACTTTACTAGTGTGTGAGATGAGTGTAATTGTGTGGTAGTTTGAGCATTCTTTGGCATTGCCTTTCTTTGGGATTGGAATGAACGTTGACCTTTTCCAGTCCTGTGGCCACTGCTGAGTTTTCCAAATTTGTTGGCATATTGAGTGCAGCACTTTCACAGCATCATCTTTCAGGATTTGAAATAGCTCCACTGGAATTCCATCACCTCCACTAGCTTTGTTCATAACGATACTTCCTAAGGCCCACTTGACTTCACATTCCAGGATGTCTGGATCTAGGTGAATGATCACACCATTGTGATTACCTGGGTCTTGAAGATCTTTTTTGTATAGTTCTTCTGTTTATTCTTGCCATCTCTTCTTAATATCTTCTGCTTCTGTTAGGTCCATACCATTTCTGTCCTTTATCGAGCCCATCTTTGCATGAAATGTTCCCTTGGTATCTCTAATTTTCTTGAGGTGATCTCTAGTCTTTCCCATTCTGTTCTTTTCCTCTATTTCTTTGCACTGATCACTGAAGGCTTCCTTATCTCTCCTTGCTATTCTTTGGAACTCTGCATTCAGATGCTTATATCTTTCCTTTTCTCCTTGGCTTTTCACTTCTCTTCTTTTCTCAGCTATTTGTAAGCCCTCCCCAGACAGCTATATTTCTTTTTTGCATTTCTTTTTCTTGGGGATGGTCTTGATCCCTGTCTCCTGTACAATGTCATGAACCTCTATCCATAGTTCATCAGGCACTCTGTCTATCAGATCTAGTCCCTTAAATCTATTTCTCACTTCCACTGTATAATCATAAGGCATTTGATTTAGGTCATAACTGAATGGTCTAGTGGTTTTCCCTACTTTCTTCAATTTAAGTCTGAATTTGGCAATAAGGAGTTCATGATCTGAGCCACAGTCAGCTCCTGGTCTTGTTTTTGCTGACTGTATAGAGCTTCTCCATCTTTGGCTGCAAAGAATATAATCAATCTGATTTCGGTGTTGACCATCTGGTGATGTCCATGTGTAGAGTCTTCTCTTGTGTTGTTGGAAGAGAATGTTTGCTATGACCAGTGTGTTTTCTTGGCAAAAGTCTATTTTCCTTTGCCCTACCTCATTCTGTACTGCAAGGCCAAATTTGCTAGTTACTCCAGGTATTTCTTTACTTCCTACTTTTGCATTCCAATCCCTTATAATGCAAAGGCCATCATTTTTGGGTGTTAGTATTTATGTTTATCAATTAGAGAGACTTAGAGCTATGTCTTTGAATGCATAACAAGAATCTTCAAAAAGAGTAGTGAAGCACTATGTTTTAAATCTGCTGATGAAGAAACTTGCCTTTTTATCTGTATGATTCTTTTTCCTCAACTGTATTGAGTCCTTGTTACTATGTATGTTTAAAAGATTACATGGAGGTGTGATGCTACTGGGAAAATATTTTTACAAGGCTGTAAACTTTGGTATCAGACTTTTTTGCATAGTTTGTGATTGAGGACTTTAGTATATTGCATTTGGGTCCTGAAGTTTTATTTCTTGAGCCTCCTTTTGCTTGGCTCAATGAAAGGTCACCTTTTACCTGATCTGTATTCTCATGATAGCTTTCAGTTCAGTTCAGTTCAGTCGCTCAGTCATGTCTGACTCTTTGTGATCCCATGAATCGCAGCATGCCAGGCCTCCCTGTCCATCACTATCTCCTGGCGTTCACTCAGACTCACGTCCATCGAGCCAGTGATGCCATCCAGCCATCTCATCCTCTGTCCTCCCCTTCTCCTCCTGCCTCCAATCCCTCCCAGCATCAGAGTCTTTTCCAATGAGTCTACTCTTCTCATGAGGTGGCCCAAATAGTGGAGTTTCAGCTTCAGCATCATTCCTTCCAAAGAAATCCCAAGGTTGATCTCCTTCAGAATGGACTGCTTGGATCTCCTTGCAGTCCAAGGGACTCTCAAGAGTTCTCTCCAACACCACAGTTCAAAAGCATCAAATCTAAAAAAAAAAAAGCATCAATTCTTCAGCACTCAGCCTTCTTCACAGTCCAACTCTCACATCCATACATGACCACAGGAAAAACCATAGCCTTGACTAGACGGACCTTAGTCGGCAAAGTAATGTCTCTGCTTTTGAATATGCTATCTAGGTTGGTCGTAACTTTTCTTTTCATTTCATGGCTGCAGTCACCATCTGCAGTGATTTTGGAGCCCCCCAAAATTAGGTCTGACACTGTTTCCACTGTTTCCCCATGATAGCTTTATGACATGGTAAATCTAATATTCATAAACACCTGTAAGCTGAACTTGAAAAACTCATAATGACACCCTTGTGTTTTTATCATTTGTTTTTACTTATGTCTATGTTAAACTGAGTGAGAACTCCAAATTCCAGAACTACAGTTCCTGATGGAATATGCTGTCCATGTAGACTACCGTCTCCTAGTATTTCAGTGAGTATGAAGGTCTGATTATGCCATAAGAATCTCCAGTATTGTTGGTGACACCAGGAATATCAGTTTGCTTGTGAATGTAACCCCTTTGCATATAACATTTTACATGATTACTCTTATTCCAAATGCAAAACATGGAAGAATCTTTATGAACTTGGGTGATTCAAAGAATTCAGAGATTGAGAGCCAAGAATAAGTAGTCACATACTTTGCAGTTTTACCTGGCATTAGGTTTAGGCTCATGGATGAGTGGATATTATGTAAAGTTGTTCGATCTGCCTTTGAATTCTTAGAATATATTTACCATATTGCATTCAATTTTGGTAATAGCTGTCCTAAGGGATTTTCCTTGCTTCCTTTGGAATTTCTCAGAAGGTAATTCAATTTCAACACACTATTTTATCTGGCCTTAATCTTTTAAGCAAACCTTTTAGCATAGGAGTGGGGTCGCCTCGACTACAGATACATATTAGAACCAGTGGAGGTTTGAAAAACAACAGCAACAATTCTAGTTTTCCATTTTAGCTCAGTGAAATCAGAATTGCTAAGAGGAAGGAATGTTCATAGTATTAAAAAAAAAACAGAAAACTTTAGATAATTCTAAAATTCAGCTAGGCTTGATAGCTTCTGACTTAGCATTTAAGCTTCCTTATGTTGTTTATACATTGTAATTACCATTATACCTTATATATTCTATGTTATAAATAAGTATATTAAATGTTTACAAATCTGACTTTATCAGTATTGAAAAACAACCTTAAGGACATGGAATAAAGCTTAGTTTATTTTGTATTTGCCCTAGTGTCTGGGTCTCAACGTGAGCTTGAATGAGCAAAGGAATTACAATGCAGGACATATTTACCCATTTATAAGAAGATTTATGTCAGGTAGTAATCAATAAATGCTATTTAAATGAATAAATGGAAGTGAAAAAGGAATGAATTTTCATTCTTACATGACTTTGATAAAGACCTCATGGACAGTATTATTAATAAACACTGGGTAAGTTCCATGGTTTGTGTATGTACTTGGTCGTCTTTATAATATCTTCATTCTTAGGTTAAAAATCAATCTTCTTGAAAGAAACAAACAAATATCTGAGTATTATTCTAAATTTATTGCTTTTATAATTTCTCAGAATTCCTAGTATTAAGGACTGTTGAGTACACATTACTGGACTGTCTGAATGGGCTAAAATAAAAGTTTGATTTGCCCATATTTTAGACAAATTATTATTTTTTTTATATACATTTCTTTTCACTTGCAATAATACTCCTCCCCTCCTCCAACATAAATAATCAATGAGCAAATTCCTCCATTATCCTGACTTGGGTAAAAATCTTTTTCTAAACTATTAATGTCAGTCAAAACATCTAGAAGTAATATGGATGCAGCTATTTAGCACAATTCTTGCTCAATAATTCAGACATTACCAATTCTAATTCTCTACTGAATTCCACTTATCTCCTTCGTGTGGGCAGTAAGACTTTGAATGGGAGTTGGGTCTGCTTTACTCTGATATCACACATATTTGAGATTCAAATGACTATGCAGTAAAAAGTGAACATTATGCATTGTCCTAACAGAGCTTCACTCTTTGAGGAACACAAAGAGCTTTAATATGTGATCTTGTTAATCTTCACAATATCCCTTCTAGGAAGTAACATGACATTTTAATGTAAGAAAATCCAGGTGCAGTGTAGAAAATGCCAACCTGACTTACTGGAGGGAATTTTTTTAAGGTTTGAAATCTCTTTTAAGATTTTTGTTTGTTTGTTTATATATTTCAGACTTTAGGCTTTTCAGTGCTCTGTTAGGTGCCTGGTAAGCTTGAGATGATCCAGATGGTATTTCCAACCCAAAGGACTTTTTTTTTTTTTTTTAAACAGAGACTTGGATATATGTATATATATTTTTTATTTTCTTCAAATTAGTGTATCCATATGGTTTGACTTGGTGAAATGTGACCATTTTGGGGGATTTTAAATAATTAATATCAGCTGCTTTAACAAGGAAGTGGTTTTTCAATGTATAGACACCAGTATAATTTGTAATGACAGTGAAAATAATCATGATGGGTAATAATTTATCTGTACCCTAAACAATTTTTATCATTTTATTTTTTCTTTGCCCTCAGTTTGATTATATTCCAATCTGCTGTCAACATTAGCACTTGGATGCTCTTCTCAAAATGCTTGAATACTTTTAGGCTGGCCTTGTACACCAGACTGGCATAATAGAGGTCCTCATCATGACTGACTTTACCTGGTTTTTCTGCCACTTGCAAACCTACACCCAAATGCATCATTTACCTCAGATATAGTCACTATTACCTGAACACATCATCATATCAAATTCTCAGAACTATTTCCTCTCCCTGAAATGTACATCCATCTTTTCTTCATCTAGGTAAGTTCTATTTGGCATTCAACATTCAGATCAAGAAACATCTATACCGTAATCAATGAATATGCCATCGATGTTGGTTCAGTTTTTCTCATTCCAATAGATACTGGCTTCTTGAGGAAAGAAATGATATACTATTTATGTATAAATCTCAGTACTTAACATAGTAACTGACATATATGAGAGATGCTAATAAAAGGGTCTATTAAAAGAATAGTTTTCTTCTTAAAGTGTATATGCTTAAATATCTAAAAGCATAGCTAAAAGCAGCCATTTAATTCTCATATTAGCAATTAATACTTAAACCAAATAACAGAGAATATATTTAGGCTTATTCTCTTCATGACGGTAAACATTTTATATGGTGAAATTTGTTGTTAACTAGGCAATATAGAGGTGTTGTTCCTGTTCACATAATAGACTTTTCTCACTGAATGCAACTGATATTTACTAAAATTAAACATTTTAGAGTCTTTACAATTTAATTCTAGGCAGATTTTCTAGTAGAATCTTGGTCCTTTTCAGAGGCTGTCCTGCAGCCACCTACATTTGAAGGTAGGAAGCATACTCTTCAAATAGGAACCTTCTGTAATATTCTTGAAAGGATGAAATCCTTCCTCCCCAGTTGGTCTAATATCAAATCATGTTCATCTGTCCTTCCTTGGAAACATGAAAACAGCTTATAAAACATTTAAGGGTGAGAAATAATTCTTGTGGTGTGCCACTTTGGAGATTTGAAGTCATCTAATCTCAGTCTGGGTGCCATCTGGGAATCTAGCCATTCTGCTGGGATGCAATACACACTGTTTTGGCTCCTCGAATCCTTGCTATCTGAACTCTGGCATGATGCCTTAGGTTTACAATAATAGGCATTATGGAAAACAGTTGTGTAGAACCTGCCGTTGTCTTCAGTGCCAAAGGATCTTTTCCAAACATCATGTATTATATGAGGGGATTTCAAATGTGACTGCTCAGGAAAACCTCTTGGAGAGCTTGCTAAAATACAGATTCCAGTGACCCACTTCAGACCTACTAAATCAGAATCTCTGGGAATAGTCCTTGTGCTTGCTCAGTTGCTTCAGTCGTGTCTGACTCTGTGCGACTCCATGAACTGCAGCCTGCCAGGCTCCTCTTGTCTATGGGATTTTTCAGGCAAAAATACTAGAGTAGGTTGCTATGCCCTCTTCCAGGGGCTCTTCCCAACGCAGGGATCAAACTTGCATCTCCTCATTGCAGGCAGATTCTTCACCTGCTGAGCCACCAGGGACACCCTGGGAAAAGCCCTTGATATGAGTGTTTTTAAAAAAGTTTTTATTTTGAAATGATTTTAGGTTCACATATAAGCTTCAAAAATAGTATAGCGTTTCCATGTTCTGGTTCCTCATCTTCATCCAATGATCGTATCTTACTTAACTCTAACATCTACCATAATGATCCAAACCAGGAAATTGACTATCGGATGACACGATTAACTATAGACCTTAATTTGGATGTCAGATGCTGTTATATGCATTTTTGGTATATTAGTTTCATGAAATTTTATCACATTTATAAATCTGAGTAACTGCCAACCCAATCAGCATGGAGAACTGTTCCAGCAACCCCCAGAACTCTCTTGTCCTATATCCACACTCTACTCCCAGTCCTAACTTATAGTAACCACTAATCTGTTCTCTATAGTTTTGTCATTCAAGAAAGTTATAGAAGTTGAATCATATAGTAAAAGTATTGGCTTTTTCTAATCAGTAAAATGCTCTTGAGATTCATTCCCAGGTTTTGTGTCTGTCAACTTTTCTCTTTTTATTGCTGACTAGAATTCAGATGCACCATAGTTAATCTATTCCTCTGTCAAAGTACATGTGGGTTATTCCCACTTTGGGGCTATTACAAATAAAGCAGCTATAAATATTTGTACACAGGTATTTGTGTGAACATAAATTTTCATTTCTCTAAGGTAAACGCAGTCCACATTTCCGTTTTGTCAAATGACTCTATACTTGTCTTTATAGTGTTTTCCCCTCATACTTTCCTTCCTGAGCAAAAATTTCTTCATTCAGGAATTAATTACCTCCTGATTTCCAAGCCTCTTCTTGTAAAACGACCTTTTCTTCTAAGTTTGTTACATTAAACATTTGTTGCACTGCTATTATCCAGGAACTTCCTTTCCTTATGGTCTTGCATTGAATGCTTTTTTTTTTTTTTTTTGAATTGTGCCTTTCTTTGTGGTTTATACTCTTTTTACAGTGTACTTCTTAAGAAAGGATTCTTAAGTATTAAAAGTGTAATTATACACATCAAAATCTACTTTCTATACTGCCACTTGATTGATCTTTTGTCTTGAAGATCAAGACTTATTTATCTTGAAAATACTTTTTTCCTCCAAATTTTGAATACGTTAATCCACTGTCTTTTAATGTCCAACTTTAGTTCATTGTGATTCCTAAATTCTTTGTATGCAACTGCTCTGTGTGTGTGCTTTTAAATTCTTCCTATGTTAATGTCATAACATTTCACAGACTATCTTTTAAATAGGAACCTGGAAAATTCCATGGACAGATAAGCCTGGCAGGCTACAGTCCGTGGAGTAACCAAAGGGTTGGACATGACTTAGTGACTAAACAACAACAAAAGCACTTAGCCTTTTCAGTGTGGAATCTAATGTCTTCATGTTTTAGGAAATTTTCCTGTATGCTCTTTGTATTATTTTTAGAAAAAAAAATCATCCCCTCCATTTTTGTTGGTTTATTTATTTTTCTCTTTCAAGAACTTCCATTGGTTGGATATTGAATCTCTAAAATGGTCCTCTTATTTGCTTATATTTTATTTCCTTATTTCCATCTGTTTGAATTCTTGTTTAGCTTTCTTAAAAGCACACTTGATTTCTAGAGAGTGGTTTCTAATTTAAGATCTACTATAAAATGTTTCAAAAGCTTTCTCTCTTATTCTTTCTTATTTCTAATTCTTAATGGACACAACATATTGTCTTATCTCAGGATATTAATTGCAAGCTTCTTCAATTTTCTTCTGCTTCCTACGTTGTCTTGGTCTCTTCCCTTCTTACTTTGATTTCTTTTCTTATTCCGTCTTGCATATGGAGATTTTGGTCACGTCTCTGGTGAGCCCGGTCCCCCTGTTCATAGTTAAGCGTGAGGAAACAAACAGTAACCCTTGAGCCTGTACATGATGCTTGTGGGCATCTCTGCAATCAAAATCAGCTTTTCTTCACAGAGGTATCCCCAAATAAACATATCTATGGTTTTCATTTTTGTTTTAAATCAGGATCAGTTCAGTTTTTCCAGTAATGCCACTAGTCTCTTGCATCAGGGTTGTGCCTGGCTGCCAGGGTTCTGGTTCAGGTGGCACAGGGGAGAAAAAGGCCAGAGTTCTACTCTTCAATTACACCTCACTTAATCACTCCTTCCTTTTCTGTTGTAAATCCCTTTTCTTCCTCCCACGTTTTGGTAAGACTACAGACTTTGGAGACAAGGGGTGTAGTGGTGAGGGGTGAGGGAAAAAACAGAAGTCCAATCATTTTTTTTTTTAAATAGGACTTTCATGCCTGTTTTCAGCTCTGACCCTTATTCATCCTCAGTATATTTGACACATCTGAATCCTGAGCCTTCTGTGCTTTCAACCAGCTCATTCTCACTGGTATTTCTGAAGCTTTTAAAATTTGCTATCAGTTTCCTGACCTTCTTCTGGCCTTGAAAATATTGTTGAAATTTCTTGTCCAATATGTTTCCATTGTTTTGTCCATTTTCTTTTTAACATTTATTTACTGTCATGTTAAAGCTGTTTGAGGGGGAAGATGAATGTCTGTAGTCAATCTGCCATGTTTAACTTGATGTATAGCTATGTTGCTGGCACGGTGATGCTTTGCACCACGGTAATTGCTTTAACTCTTGGTTCCATTTCTGGGATAGTTATAGAACTACGTTCCATTCATCTCTAAATATTTTGTTTGCATCATTCCATATATTCCTCAAAACAATTAACCAGTATGTAAGATAAAGCCAGGGTCCTAATTTTTACCGTTTTTTGCCTTTCTCTGTCTTTAGCTCTTATTTCTATTTTCACTCCCCCTTTTCTTTTTCTTTATGTTCCTCCTATAAAATACTATATAGTATTTCAGTTAAAATTTCCTCAGATCAAATTTGGAAAAAGATACGTGGATAAATAATGGAAAATAAAACAGTTAAGACAGCTAGGTAAATTTTTGATACTGATTAAAAGTGGTTGGATTTAAGACAAAGACTAACATACCTTTAACTTCCATCTTGAGGCAGTTAATGAAAATTTTCTTCCTTCTCCTCCTCCTTAATTAATATGAAGCTCAGTGGGGTTTACCATCATGGCTAGAATGGAGAAGAGAGGTGAAAAACGTACGGGCCTCACTTCTCTGCGTTTATACTGAGGTCTTGAGGAAATTCCTTTATCCAAAGTAGTCTAATTCTCTTATATGAAAACTGGAGCTAATTATACATTAATGCTAATGTATATATTCATAAAAATGTATAGACTATTATTACTTATAGTCATATGTCTGAATGAATAAGTACTGGGTATGGCCAAAGTTACTCTCTTATCTTCTGAAGATTTTGTTAATATATTGTTTTTGGTAGTGCTGGTAAGTATCTAAAACTCATCCCAGGTTTTATTTCCTTCAAATTGGAAATAAAAATGATTTTATACCACTCTTCTGCTTAAAAACCCTGAAGAACATTTTTAATTTACCTAGAATAAAATTCCAACTCTATATAAAAGCTCTGCATGTGTGTGTGCTAAGTGGCTTCGACTGCCTGAGTCTAATTATTTAGTTTGTAGCTCAAATGTCTGCTTCAGAGAGACTGTCCTGAACCACGTACTCAAAACAGCCTCCCTGCCTGCTGTCACTCTTCATTTTCCCATCCAATTGTAATTCTTTGCAAAGTCGTTATTATCTGATATTTTTGTGCTTGTTTCGTCTCCCTCCTCTTTATTTACATTTTATGGTCAGTCTCTCTAGTTGTTAAAAAGCAAGGTTTTTGCCAATCTATTTTACTTTAAAATTCTTAAGCATTTGCAAAGTGCTTGGTATTTATTAAGCACCCAATAAATACAAACAATAAATTAAAGAAATACATAAAACTTAGATTAATTGGTTAGTCAATCTAGGTGAATTACTGGAGGAAATTGCTAAAAGTAGAACCAGTGAAATATTACTAGAATTAACATGTATTTCTTTAAGATGATAGATGAGGGGGATCTAAGTTTTTAAAAACATGGAATAAAATAGCAAATCTTATGCTATTTATAATATGCTGAACATGCATCATTCTAATAGGCCTTGTTTGGGAAAACTTGATAGATTCTGGTCACCAATTTCAATATGTAGAGTTTTTCTCTCTCCACACAACCAATCAAATCTCTGACACCAGCTGGATGTCCTACAATTCAACTCAATTCTGACACTGTCTACCTGGCGGTAGCTTCAGGTTCAGAGATTATGGACTCAATCCCAAAACACTGCTTCCCCTGCTAACTCCTAGCAAGCCCTGGTCGTCCTGTGCTTTTGACCAACCAGCTATAGACTGGAGGTTCTAACCCCTTCAACCTTGAATTCGATTAATTTGCTACAGTGGCTCATAGAATTTAGGAAAACACTTTGTTTACTAGATCAATCACTGGTTAACTGTGAAAAGATATAACTCAAGAACAGCCAGTAGAAAGAGACACATAGGACAAAGCACGGGGAAAGATCTTGGAGTTTTCACACCTCTTCATGCGTACCATTCTCCCCAATCCTCATGTGTTAACTAACCCAGAAGCTCTGTGAGCTCTGTTCTTTAGGGTTTTTATGGTGTTTTCATTACCTAGGGCTGTGTGTGTATGTGCACACACACACACGCTCAGTCTCTCAATTGTGTCCCTATGTATGATTGATTAACTCACTGACTATTGATGATTGGCCTCAATCTCCAAGGCCTCTCCCTTCCTCAGAGGCTAGAGAGTAGAACTGAAAATTCCAATCCTCTAATCACACAGTTGGATCATCCAAAAAGCAAGAGAGCTCCAGAAAAACATCTGCTTCTGCTTTATTGACTACACAGAAGCCTTTGACTGTATGGATCACAACAAACTGTGGAAAATTCTTAAAGAGAAGGGAATACCAGACCACCTGACCTGCCTCCTGAGAAATCTGTATGCAGGTGAAGAAGCAACAGTTAGAACTGGACGTGGAACAACAGACTGGGAAAGGAGTACAAGGCTGTTTATTGCCACTCTGTTTATTTAACCTATATGCAGAGTACATCATGTGAAACGCTGGGCTGGATGAAGCACAAGCTGGAGTCAAGATTGCTGGGAGAAATATCAATAACTTCAGATATGTAGATAACACCATCCTTATGGCAAAAAAAGCAAAGAAGAAATAAAGAGTCTCTTGATGAAAGTGAACGAGGAGAGTGAAAAAGGTGGCTTAAAAGTCAACATTCAGAAAACTAAGATCATAACATCCAGTCCCATCACTTCATGGCAAATAGATGGGGAAACAATGGAAACAGTGAGAGTCTTTATTTTGGGGGGCTCTAAAATCACTGCAGATGGTGACTGCAGCCATGAAATTAAAAGATGCTTGCTCCTTGGAAGAAAAGCTATGACCAACCTAGACAGCATATTAAGCAGAGACATTACTTTGCCAACAAAGGTCTGTCTAGTCAAAGCTATGGTTTATCCAGTAATCATGGATGTGAGAGTTGGACTATAAAGAAAGCTGAGTGCCGAAGAATTGATGCTTTTGAACTGCGGTTGGAGAAGACTCTTGAGAGTCCCTTGGACTACAAGGAGATCTAACCAGTCCATCCTAGAGGAAATCACTCCTGACTATTCATTGCAAGGACTGTTGCTGAAGCTGAAACTCCAATACTTAGGCCCTCTGATGTGAAGAACTGACTCCTTCAAGACCCTGATGCTGGGAAAGATAGGAGAAGGGGACGACAGAGGATGAGATGGTTGGATGGCATCACTGACTCGATGGACATGAGTTTGAGTAAGCTCTGGGAGTTGGTGATGGACAGGAAAGCCTAGCGTGCTTGGGTTTGCAAAGAGTCAGACATGACTGAGCTACTGAACTGAACTGAATCCGACAGTTGGTTCTCCTGGCAACCAGACCCCAAACTTGACGTGCTTTCCAAAAAGTTGCTTCATTAACATAACAAAAGGCACCCTCACTGCCCCTACCACTTAAGAAATTCCAAGAGTTTTAGTACCCCTATGCAAGAAATGACCAGAAGACCAAATATATATTTCTTATTGTAAACCATAATATCACATTTGATAACTTGATGCATAAGTTGAAGATAACTAGATGAATGCTCCTGATGACCTGGGTTATGCATACCCTCTGAACTCCCAGAGCTTCCAGGGGTGGCTTACCTTTCCCTTGAGAATTCTTCAAAGGCCTCTCCCTAGCAATGCAATACTTATCCCCTTAAGGAAATTTCCTCTCTTAGCTGCCAGTCTGATAATAGGGGTTGAATCTCAGTATTTCCCAGGTGGGGACATCCATCCAGTTCAGCCACTCGGTCATATCCAACTCGTTGTGACCCTATGGACTTTAGGATGCCAGGCTTCCCTGTCCATCACCAAATCCTGGAGCTTGCTCAAACTCATGTCCATTGAGTCAGTGATGCTATCCAACCACCTCATCCTCTGTTATCCCCTTTTCCTCCTGCCTTCAATCTTTCCCAGCATCAAGGTCTTTTCCACTGAGTCAGTTCTTCATATCAGGTGGCCTGACTATTGGAGTTTCAGCTTCAGCATCAGTCCTTCCGACGAATAGTCAGGACTGATTTCCTTTAGGATGGAGTGGTTGGATCTCCATGCTGTCCAAGGGACTCTCAAAAGTCTTCTCCAATACTATAGTTCAAAAGCACCAATTCTTTATTGCTCAGCTTTCTTTATAGTCCAATTCTCACATCCATACATGACTACTGGAAAAACCATAGCCTTGACTAGACATGCTTGGTCTTAAGGAGGGTAGACAGTATACACCAAGAAAGAGGTGAGAGTTAGCTTGCATGTTTGAGAGAGTCACAGAGCTCTATAAGACCCGTGAAGAAGATCCCCTAGGATTAGGCTCTAAAGTTGTTTTAGGGGGCCAGAATAAAGACAGGATAAGCAAAAATGTATTTGCCTGGTAATATATTCTAAGGATGTGTGATTTAAAAACTCCCTTGCAAGGACTGCAGGAATGGGTCAGACTCACTGCTGAGGAGGTTGTTCAGTTGACAGAAAACAAAAATCTATGCTGGGTGAAGTGGAAATTCCAGTAGTTATTGAACTCAGGTATTGGTATGCGGTATGAGGTATATGATAGAGGAAGGAAAGTGGGTGTACTGGAAGGGATATATTGCGTAAGGTCAGAAGACCCACTAGATGATTAAGTCCCATCTCTAAGGCCTTGAGGAATGTACTGGTGAGAGGGGAAGGCCAGAGCTTCTGAAGGCTGGTGCTGATAGCTGGAGAAGCTCACTGACCTGGACTCTGATAGCCAGATGGCTTATGAGGAACCAAAGTAATAGACACCAGGGGGCACTGCTTACAGCCGTAAACCAGGAGGTCACAATTCCTGTAACAACCAGAAAGATCAGTCAGAACAGATTTGCAGAGATGGTTAATAGAAGATGGTGTCTATAAAGCAAAATAGATGGGAGGCCAACAAGAGTGCTATTTAGTATCCACAGCCAGAAGATGATAAGAATGGAAGAACAGGAAATTGAGAACAGTCACTTCAGTAAACACTCATGATTCTTGGTTTAGTTTCTGGGTCTGAGCTGATTTTCAAATACAGATTTTATTAGCAGAAGAGGTGTTCAGACCCCTAAGAGGAGAGATCTGTAATTCCATAACAAGTGTACACTGTATTACATGTTATCCCCAAAAAGGCCCAGGGTCACTTACTTCAGTGCCTTTACAATGGGAAAGATGAATGCCTGGACATTTTGAAAACTATTACACACAGAGTTTGAACTGATGTCCACGCTTAGAGACTGAAAGCTTATTATGGTCCCCACGTGAAAGTAGCAAGTAAAAGAGGCCAACTAATAAAAGGAGTTCTAACTAAAGTCAAACTTATAATGGCTCCTGGGCCCACAGTAGAACCAGTGACTAGTATTTCTCTAGTTTTAGATATATAATAGGGTTTGATATTCTTGGCAGCTGGATAACACCCACACTGAATTCTTGACTTGTATAATAAGAGTTATTATAGTGAAGAAGCTAAGACCAAGTAGAAATTTCTGATACTATTCTGTCCTACCCTGACCAAGATACTAAATTTTAAGAAACCATCACATCCTGGGGCAATGGTGACCTGAAGATCATGGAGATAGTGGTGTCTATTATATCACGATTTAATTTTCCAGGATTCATTATTTCCTGCCGGGGCCTGTCAGTCAAATAGCTAATATTATTCAGTTTACCTTATTGTAGACTGTCACAAGCTAGACCAAGTAGCTTCCATATAGATGGAATCATTCAGTATCTAGATTTTGTGTCTAGCTTCTTTCACTTGGGGTTCCATGGGCTCACCATGGGCTTCCCTGGTGGTTCAGAGGTTAAAGCGACTGCCTGGAATGATAGAGACCCGGGTTCAATCCCTGGGTCGGGAAGATCCCCTGGAGAAGGAAATGGCAAGCCACTTCAGTGCTCTTGCCTGGAGAATCCCATGGAGGGAGGAGCCTGGTAGGCTACAGTCCATGGGGTTGCAAAGAGTCAGACATGACTGAGCGAGTTCACTTTCACTTTCTTTCACTAACACCATGTTTTCAAGGTTTATCTATGTTGTGTAATGCATAAGTACTTCACCTCTTTTTATTGCCAAGAAATATTCCATTGTGTAGATATTCACATTTTGTATCCATTGTTTTTATTTAACTATTTAGCACATGATGGACATTTGGGTTGTTTCCACTGTTCAGTTATTATGAATAATACTGCTATGAAAAAAATCACGTGCTAATGTGACCACATGTTTTCAGTTCTCTTGTGTGCATGCTAAGTCTCTTTGCAACACAGTGGACTGTAGCCTGCCAGGCTCCTCTGTCCATGGGGTTCTCCAGGCAAGAATACTGCAGAGGGTGTCATGCTCTTCTCTCAGGGATCTTTCCGACCCACAGTTTAAACCTGTGTCTCTTGTGTCTCCTGCACTGGCAGGCAGGTTCTTTACCACTAGTACAAACTAGGTATGTATTAACATATCTAGGAGTGGAATTGCTGGCTCATATGATACCTTTGTGTTTAATCTTTTGAGCAATGCCAAACTGCTCTCCAGAGCAACCTAACTGTTTACTTTCCTACCAGCAATATGGGCTCTGATGTCTTTGCATCCTTGTCAACAGTTGCTGTTATCTGTCCGTTTTATTAGCCATCCTTCTATGTATGAAATGATATATCAATATGGCTTAGACTTATATTTCTCTAATAACTAAGGATGTTGAGAATCTTTTTAGTTTTTCTTGGGCATTTGTACCTTTTGGAAATGTCTGTTTAAAATCATTTGCTCATTCTAAAATTGGATTATATGTCTTTTCATGTCTTATTGTTCTTGAGTTGTAAGGGATTGTTACCAAACAAGGGCTCAGTGTCCAACACCCATAGAAGCTAACACTATGACACAAACTTTCGAGAAGAGAAATGATGTTTTCTTAAGGCTGACCATCCAGGAGATGGAGCTCAAATCTGACCTCTCCATCTGGAGTTCAATCAAACTTTCATGACTTAGGAGAGAATGGGTTGGAATGCTGAAGCACTAGCAGGGCAGGTTTCCATTAGATGGCTTTGAACTTGACTATTTATGGTAAGTTAGGGTAAAGGAGGGGCTGCCCTGGTGCCTCAGACAGTAAAGAATCTGCCTGCCATGCAGGAAACCTGGGTTCGTTTGATCCCTGGATAGGGAGGTAGGAAGGAAGAAAGGAATGGCTATCCACCCCAGAATTTGGCCTCGAGAATTCCATGGACACAGGAACCTGGAGAGCTACCGTGGGGTCACAAACAGTCGGACCTGACTGAGTAAACTAACGCTTCACTTTGCTTCATGGTAAAGGAGACTTCACCATTAGATTTTCTGGGACAACAGACCCTTTGCTTCTGAAAGTGTTCTGGTGTTCAGGTTTCAGTAATGTCCTGGTCCTTTTGTTCCATGGAAGGGAGATACTTTGATTCCAAGTATTAATATTATTTGAGGTCAAAATTTTCTTCTTTACACAAGTTTTGGTTGCATGACTGGCAGTTTTGTCCTGTTGTTTCTGAAAACAAAAACAAAACCCACTCAGTGTCTTGTTATCCATACAATAGAACTATATTGGGCTGGTCCTGAGACTATTCATTCTTTTTATATTCTATATTCTAAGCCCTCATCAGATAAATGATTTGCAAATATTTTATCTCATTCTGTGTGTTATCTTTTCATAATAGTTTCCTTGAAGCACAGCAGTTGTTTTCTATTTTGGCTGAAGTTCAATTCAAAAGAATTCCTATTTTTTCTTTGATTACTTGTGCTTTTGGTGTTTTATATAAGAAATCATTGCCTAAACCAGGGTCACAGAGATTTACATCTACATATTCTTCTCACAGTTCTATAGTATAAGCTTTACAGTAGGTCTTTAAAACATGCGTAATTAATTTTGTGTATGTTGTGAGGGAGGGGTCCACCTTAATCATTTTACATGTGGATATTCAGTTACCTGGCACCATTTATTGAAAAGGAGTATTTTTTTTCTATTGAATCACCTTGACACCCTTGCCAGCTTGCTGTGATTGTTACTGAGGAGAAGAGTGTACTTGGACTTAATCCTATTTCCCTCCCTGATTATTGTTGGTCACGTTATCAATGTTTGTTGCCCTTACTAAATGTTTTATTTCATTAATAAAAGTGCTATAGTTTTTAGTCTTAGTTCTATATTTAAATAGCTTCGAATTGCCCACAAAAACTCTTAGCCTAAGCTTCTCTAATTATGGAGTTCTCCATTTTGCATCATTTTGCTTAACTGATTTTTTTCTGAAGTAGTGTCCCCTCCACATTCAAGAGAGGCACACAACTTCAGCTCCCTCACTATTAAAGATAATATCTGCCTGTTCTTGTAAATTTGAATGACAACTTGACCTGGCATATATTATTGCAGGGGTCAGCAAACTTTTTCTGTAAAGAGCCAGATAGTAAATGCTTATAGTTTGCGAGCTTTATGATCTTGGTTGTTCTTACTTAGTTTTGCTCAGTTCAGTTCAGTTTAGACATTCAGTTGAGTCCATTTCTTTGCAACACCATGGACTGCAGCACACCAGGCTTCCTTGTCCATCACCGACTCCCAGAGCTTACTCAAACTCACGTCCATTGAGGCGGTGATACCATCCAGCCATTTCATCCTCTGTCGTCCCCTTCTCTTCCTGCCTTCAATCTTTCCCGACATCAGGGTCTTTTCCAGTGAGTCAGCTCTTCACATCAGTTGACCTAAGTACTGGAGCTTCAGCTTCAGCATCATTCCTTCCAGTGAATATTCAGGACTGATTTCCATTAGGATTGACTGGTTGGATCTCCTTGCTGTCCAAGGGACTCTCAAGAGTCTTCTCCAACACTACAGTTCAAAAGCACCAATTCTTTGGTGCTCGCTTTCTTTATAGTCCAACTCTCACATCCATGCATGACCACTGGAAAAACCATAGCTTTACTAGATGGACCTTTGTTGGCAGAGTAATGTCTCTGCTTTTTAATATGCTGTCTAGGTTGGTCATAGCTTTTCTTCCAAGGAGTAAGCGTCTTCTAATTTCATGGCTTCAGTCACCACCTGTGATATTGGAGCCCCCCAAGATAAAATCTGTCAATGTTTTCATTGTTTCCCCATCTATTTGCCATTAGTGATGAGACTGGATGCCATGATCTTCGTTTTCTGAATGTTGAGTTTTAAGCCAATTTTTCACTCTTCTCTTTCACTTTCAAGAGGCTCTTTAATTCTTCTTCACTTTTCTGCCATAAGGGTGGTGTCATCTGCATATCTGAGGTTATTGATATTTCTCCCACCAATCTTGATTCCAGCTTGTGCTTCTTCCAGCCCAGCATTTCTCATGAGTATTCTGCATATAAGTTAAATAAGCAGGGTGACAATATACAGCCTTGACATACTCCTTTTCCTATTTGGAACCAGTCTGCTCTTCCATGTCCAGTTCTAATTGTTGCTTCCTGACCTGCATATGGGTTTCTCAAGAGGCAGGTCAGGTGGTCTGGTATTCCCATCTCTTTCAGAATTTTCCACACAGTCAAAGGCTTTGGCATAGTCAATAAAGCAGAAATCGATGTTTTTCTGGAACTCTTGCTTTTTCCATGATCCAGTGGATGTTGGCAATTTGATCTTTGGTTCCTCTGCCTTTTCTAAAACCAGCTTGAACATCTGGAAGTTCACAGTTCACATATTGCTGAAGCTTGGCTTGGAGAATTTTGAGCATTACTTTACTAGAGTGTGGGATGACTCTATACATGGACATCACCAGATGGTCAACAACAAAATCAGATTGATTATATTCTTTGCGGCCAAAGATGGACAAGCTCTATATAGTCAGCAAAAACAAGACCAGGAGTTGACTGTGGCTCACATCTTGAATTCCTTATTGCCAAATTCAGAATTAAATTGAAGAAAGTAGGGAAAACCACTAGACCATCCAGGTATGACCTAAATCAAATCCCTTATGATTATACAGTGGAAGTGAGAAATATATTTAAGGCACTAGATCTGATAGACAGAGTGCCTGATGAACTATGGATGGAGGTTCATGACATTGTACAGGAGACAGGGATCAAGACCATCCCTATAGAAAAGAAAGGCAAAAAAGCAAAATGGCTGTCTGGGGAGGGCTTACAAATAGCTGAGAAAAGAAGAGAAATGAAAAGCCAAGGAGAAAAGGAAAGATATAAGCATCTGAATGCAGAGTTCCAAAGAACAGCAAGAAGAGATAAAGCCTTCCTCAGTGATCAATGCAAAGAAATCGAGGAAAAGAACAGAGTGGGAAAGGCTAGAGATCTCTTTAAGAAAATTAGAGATACCAAGGGAACATTTCATGCAAAGATGGGCTCAATAAAGGACAGAAATGGTCTGGACCTAACATAAGCAGATGATATTAAGAAGAGGTGGTAAGAATACACAGAAGAACTGTACAAAAAAGATCTTCAAGACCCAGATAATCATGATGGTGTGATCACTAATCTAGAGCCATACATCCTGGAATGTGAAGTCAAGTGGGCTTTAGAAAGCATCACTACTCACAAAGCTAGCGGAGGTGATGGAATTCCAGTGGAGCTATTTCAAATCCTGAAAGATGATGTTGTGAAAGTTCTGCACTCAATATGTTAGCAAATTTGGCAAATTCATCAGTGGCCACAAGACTGGAAAAGATCAGTTTTCATTCCAATCCCAAAGAAAGGCAATGCCAAAGAATGCTCAAATGACTGCACAATTGTAGTCATCTCACATGCTTGTAAAGTAATGCTCAAAATTCTTTCTTTATTAGAGAAATGCAAATCAAAACCCCAAGGAGGTATCACCTCATACTGGTCAGAGGGCCATTATCAAAAAAATCTACCAAAAAATTCTGAGAGAGTGTAGAGAAGAGGGAACCCTCCTGCAGTGTTGGTTGGGATGGAAATTGCTACAGCCACTATGTAGGACAATATGGAGTTTCCTTAGAAAAATAGGATAAAGCTACCATATAGCCCAGCAATCCCCCTACTGGGCACATACCCTGAGAAAGCCATAACTGAAAAAGACACATGTACCCCAATGTTCAGAGTAGCACTATGTAAAGTAGCTGGGGCATGGAAACACCCTAGATGTCCATCAGCAGATGAATGGATAAAGATGTTGTAGTACATATGTGCAATGGACTCCTATTCAGCCGTAAAAGGAATGCATCTCAATCAATTCTAGTGAGGTGGATGAACCTAGAGTCTGTTTAACTGAGTGAAAAGTCAGGAAGAGCAAAGCAAATTTCATACATTAACACATATGTACAGAATCTAGAAAAAGGGTACCAATGAACCGATTTGCAGTGCAGGAATAGAGATGCAGACATAGAGAACAGACTTTGGATACAGCAGGGGAAAGTAGGGGGATGAACTGAGACAGGAGCATTAACATATACACACTCCTATGCATAAAATAGATAGTGGGAGGCTGCTGTATGAACACAGGGAGCTCAACCTAGTGCTCTGTGACAATTTAGAGGGATGGGATGGGGTGAGAGAGAAGGTTCAGGATGGAGGGGACCTGTGTGTACTTGTGGCTAATTTGTGTTGTTGTATGGCAGAAGCCAACACAACATTGTAAAGCAAATATCCTTCAATTAAATAATTTAAACAAAGGTCTCTTCCCTAATAAACAAACGCTTAATACATGTATGACAAAACAGAGAGGACAGACGATAAGGAAGTCAGGAGAAAGGGAGGAGATAAGAGGTGATGGAGAAATAATACAGAGAAATCAGACTGCATCAGGACACACTAAATTTGATAGAATGCCCAGCAGATACTTTGCAGAGATGATAACGAGAGAAGCTTTCAACTATGTGAAGATCTGGGCAAAATATTCCAGTAATGAGACCAAGCATGTACAAAGTCCCTTTGGTGTGATTTAGAAAATAGAGAAATGAAGTGTTACTGAATAAATTGATTCAGTGGGAGAGTGTGAAGGCTTGAGGTGGGGGAGGAAAGTGTGAGAATTGTTAAAACACTGGGATTTCATTGTAAATGCTATGGGAAGACACTGGAGAGTTTTAAGTGGGGCAAATATATGACCTAATTTTTAAAGCAATCATTCTGATTGTATTTGGAGAGATTTATCAGAAAAAACTATCAGAAGGAGGTATTTTGAAAGTTATTGCCATAATTCAGGGAGGAATTGATGGAGCCTAGCAGGGAGATGGCAGAGGCTTTGGTGAAAAGTGTATTGATAAAAGGTAAATTCAGAAGTAGAACCAGCAGGCATTATTGATGGACTGGATTAAATGGATAAAGAAGAGAGCAGAATAAATGGTGACTGCTTGGTGACTGGCTTGACAAATTTGATGGTGCCTTTAATTGAGATCTGGAAGACTGAGCTCACTTCCCTGGTGGCTCAGACAGTAAAGCATCTGCCTATAATGCGGGAGACCAGGGCTCAATCCCTGGGTTGGGAAGATCTGGAGAAGGAAATGGCACCCCACTCCAGTATTCTTGCCTGGAAAATCCCATAGACAGAGGAGCCTGGTAGGCTACAGTCCATGGGGTCACAAAGCGTCGGACACAACTGAGTGACTTCACTTTAATTGAGATCTGGAAGACTGAGGGAATAATAGTCTTTCTTAGAGTCAGGGAGTATCCCTTACATGCCTATTTGATGGGGAGAAGATATATGCCATGAAGAAGGCAGTGATATAGAAGTCTGGAATTTGGGATGAAACCAGGGATGGAGATAAAAATTTGGAGATCATTGTTTGATAAGAGGTCATAGAAAAGATAAGCGCTCAGGGATGAATTCTGGGCCATCCCAACATTTACAGCAAAATAAAGTGAGAAGATGGTAGCTGTGCTGCTAGTGATGGAAGACAGAGTAGAAGGAGGACCAATTAGAAAAGAAAAAGGAGAAGACACTTCAGGGAGGCAGGAGAAAGATGAGGGGAGCACAGCACCATAAAGTTAGAGAAGACAATTTCAAAAAAGAGGCAAACAGACAAGTATAAAGAATTTGGTAATGGTTTCTTCTCAACTCTTTAAATGAGTAAAATTAGCTACTAGGTCATGGCTACATATGGTACATCATGTACGGATACACCATGGCTACATCTGATTATACATCTCTCCCCAGTTAGTAGAGGAAGGAGTCTGGCCAGTGAGGTCACATAGAACTAGGAGAGGAAATAGAAAGTTTCTCAGGGAAAATATGGGCTGTTAAAACCTGCAGGGCCAGTAGAACTGAAACCATTGCCAGAGACTAAGAGTCTGAGAAGTCAGAAAGGGGCATCTGGATGGTTATCAAAGAGGAGATGCCAGAATCAGATATCAAAGCTGGGTTGTGGAGCCAGGAAGGCAGAAACTACAGACTGGAACAAGCTTGAGCAAGTTGAGAGTAGATGGGAGGTGTCTGGAACTTCTTCACAGATGGAATTTTTTTCTTTTATAATGTACCAGCCCAGGTGTAGCAGTGCTGGGTCAAGAGCTCAGAGATTTCAGATCCATAAACTACATGATCTCTTCTCCGGCTGGAATGGACTAAGGCTTCTTGTGTACTGTTGAGGAGAAAGCCCTCGCATGTTCTGATCAATCCTTGAAGAGCAGTAATCTGGAAAGTAGAACACGATCTCCCATAATCAGGGCTGGCTTCATGTGTGTGCAACTTATGCAACTGCATGGAACCCTGGGCTTAGAAAGGCCCGTGCCTGCTGTAATGTTCTGATGTTATCATTTTGAAATTCTTATTATTATTTTTTTCACCAGCAGCCCCATATTTTTAGTTTGCACTGGGCCTTGCAAATTATGTAGCTTGTCCTGCCCATAGTTGCTTTTCTGGCCACATATTTCTTTCTTTTTTTTTTTTTTTCTGACTATGGGGTCAGTTTGAGAGGGTGCTCTTTCCACCACAAGGCTGGGTTAATATATTCCATCTGGTTTTAGGTTTGTATTACTATCTCAGGGTTAGTAGATAGGAAAATATGAAAGCCAAGGGATATGAACAATGCCTGTCAGAGTAGATCTTAAGCTGGGAGCCATAATTATAGCTAGGGTGTCTGGATGGCACATGGAAGAAGGAGACTTCCTTGGTGAACAGTGTAGTGAGAACAGATAGGAGATAAGGTACAGGATGAAGGCAGCGTGTTGGTGAGAGGCCCACCACAACCCAGATGACAGCGAATCACGGAGGAAAGGCAGATCTCTGAAAGATTTTAAAATTTAAAAAATAAAAAACTATATAAAAATAAAAAAAAAAAACAAACAAACAAAAAAAAACAAAGTTGACTATGGGGATGTCTGAGAAGTAAGTAGTGACAGCAAGACATTTTGTTGGTCTTTTTGCCTTCACATTCGTCCTTGGCCAGGTTAGCAGGCAGCCACAGTATTTGGCAGATGTCATAAATAGAAGATAGGACCGTCATGTCTCTAATGACCAGAAACTCCTGCTTCCTCCTGAGGGAGGTGTCCAGGGCTGCAATCAAGATCCTGACCGTGCAGACCCTGTGTGGGGGTAGGATGGTTTCCACTCCAAAGTTGGAACAATTAGGTTCATCTTTGATGGGCTTCCCTTGTGGCTCAGCTGGTAAAGAATTCACCTGCGATATGGGAGACCTGGGTTCGATCCCTGGGTTGGGGAGATCCCCTGGAGAAGGGAAAGGCTACCCACTCCAGTGTTCTGGCCTGGAGAATTCCTTAGTCTGTGTAGTCCATGGGGTGGCAAAGAGTCGGACATGATTGGGTGACTCACTCACTTTGATGTCCTAGGTTGGACCAGAGTAGGCTAAAGTCAGGGTAAAGCAGATATGGATACCAGTTAATAGCACGTTTTCCTAAAGAATTTGTAAGTGACATGAGAAATTGAGCATCTAAAGTGCTCACTTAAGGAAAACTCAGGAGTCACTAGACATCCTTGAGAGTTTGGGCTTTTAAATTCAGAACTACTAGTCTCTTGCCTTGAAATGGCATCCTTTAGGGGCTTTAAGCAGTTCAGATGATGGTTATGCTCAGAGAAGAAATGTAGCGTATGGGTCCCTCAGGTGATGATGATGTCATGGACTTTTGGTAAGGACACCCTGAGGACCAGGGAAAATTCAGAAAACCATGATGGACAGGCATCATGGTCACTGAGTCTGTCTTCATAAGGACTGTTGTATGGGGAACAGGGCTTTCTGAAGACAGGTGTTTTCAGTAGAGGTTTCAATTTATCATGGTTTATCATGAGTGAGTGGAGTCACCAGGGGCTTCTTTCTTACCCCTAAAAACGAAGGGATGTTGTGCTGTGGGATTCAGGAGAAGACCCTGCCAGATTGTGAAGAAAACAAGAATTTTCTTCAGTTGAGGTAGCGGTGATCACGCTGGGCATCCACATTTGAAGGGTGTCCCCTGCCACAGAACAGGCACAGCAGTCCTGCCTCTGAATAGCGCTGCACTGTCAGACAGCTGGAGGCGGTGCACGTAGCTCCATGCTGAGCTTTAGATTCTTTCACTCACTGCGCCCTGAGTCCTTTCCTAAGTTGAGCCTATTAGAGCCACGCCATTGAAAATGCCCTTTGCCTACCAACCTCACGCCCTGACAGTTAGCTGCATGCTTCAAGGCTGTCACACACTTTCAGTTCTGGAAATTATATGAGATTCACTTGAAGACAGGTCTATTTTTGTAAGAACGGATCTCTCTACCATTTGTCTCCCATAAATAACTGGATCTCTAAATGTTATAAAATGTCTTTACTTGTAAATAAAATAATGAAGACCACAGTGACTAGACTAAGTGTAAATCATAAATTAGCTCTGGTTGTCTGAGACTGTAGAGAAGGCTTTTGGGGGAAGTATACATATTTTGTATGGACTTTCATATTCCAAGTACTTTCATCTTCCAAGTATTTTTCCATTCCAAGTCACTCTCTCTGACTTTAGTTTCAGAAACCTCATTTGAAATTTCATTTCATGGTCAATTCAGCATGTAATGAATAATTCATGGAAGGATTGGAGTAAATAACTGGGCCATGCGACACATGGATGCATTCTGTTCTCCTTAATTGATCCCTATTTGTAGAGATGGGTGAATAATCTTAATTCTCTTCAGGGATAGAACCACTGTACGATCTGCTAAAATCCATGGGTTGTTAAGGAAACAGTGGGGTTTGTGTTCCCTGGGGTCTTCCACTGGGGGGTCCGAAGATGACTTGCTGTAAGAGCCTCTTCCACTTTTGTCCCTTGACGGAGGATCTGTGACACAGTTGATGCTCTGCTCTCTTCCAGCCCACCTTCAACTGGTAGTAGTGGTTTAGTCTCTAAGTCAGGTCCAGTTCTTGCAAGCCCATGGACCATAGCCTCTGTCCATGGGATTTTCCAGGCAGGAATACTGGAATGGGTTGCCATTTCTGTCTCCAGGGGATCTTCCCGATCCAGGGATTGAACTCAGGTCTGCTGCACTGCAGGTAGATGTTTTACCAACTGAGTTAAGAGAGGAGCCCTTCCTCCACCTGGAGGAGGGTCAGATCATCTTGAGGAGGATAGCCTACTTGTCCAGGTCTTTATTCATGGAGAAGTGGTGTCCTTCTTTACATGTGGAGAACAGGGCTGCAAAGACTGGAGATGTGCAATCCACCATGAAATACTTAGAAAAATACTGAAAGGTCATTTTTTCTTTTATAAGTATATTCATGTCCTTTCATTGCTGTAATAGATTATAAATTATTTGGGGGCTTAAAACACACATTTATTCTGTTTCAATTTAGGTCAAAAGTTCAAAATCAATTTCACTGGACAAAGTCAGGAGTGGTTTCTTTTCGAGGTTCTGTGGGAGAATTCATTTACTTGACTTCTATAGCTTCTAGAGCCTGCCAGTATACCTTGATCTGTGGCCACTTTCTTCTATCTCTGAAACCAGCCATGCAGCTTTTTCAAATCTCTCTTTGATCCATGCTACTGTCATCATATCACTGTCTGCTCACACTGACAACTTCTGTGTCTCTTTTACAAGGACCCTTGTAATTCAGAAAATTCAGTTCAGTCCCTCAGTCATGTCTGACTCCTTGAAACCCCACAGATGGCAGCACGCCAGTTGATGTTCATCATCAACTCCTGGAGCTTGCTCAAACTCATGTCCATCGAGTCAGTGATGCCATCCAACCATCTCATCCTCTGTCATCCCCTTCTCCTCCCAACTTCAATCTTTCCCAGCATCAGTATCTTTTTAAATGAGTCAATTTTTTTTGCATTAGATGGCCTAAGTATTGGAGTTTCAGCCTCAGCATCAGTCCTTCCAATGGATATTCAGGACTGATTTCCATTAGGATTGACTGGTTTCATCTCCTACAGTTAATGGACTCTCAAGAGTCTTCTCCAATACCATAGTTCAAAAGCATCAATTTTTCAGCACTCAGCTTTCTTTATAGCCCAACTCTCACATCTATACATGACTACTGGAAAAACCATAGTTTTGACTAGACAGAGCTTGGTCTGCAAAGTAATGTCTCTGCTTTTTAATATGCTATCTAGGTTGGTCATAGCATTTCTTCCAAGGAGCAAGCGTCTTTTAATTTCATGGCTGCAATCACCATCTGCAGTGATTTTGGAGCCCCTCCCTCAAATAAAGTCTCTCACTGTTGCCATCTATTTGCCATGAAGTGATGCGACTGGATGCCACCATCTTAGTTTTCTGAATGTTGAGCTTTAAGCCAGCTTTTTCACTCTCCTCTTTCACTTTCATCAAGAGGCTCTTTAGTTCTTCTTCACTTTTTGCCATAAGGGTGGTGTCATCTGCATATCTGAGGTTATTGATATTTCTCTCAGCAATCTTGATTCCAGCTTGTGCTTCATCCAGCCTGACATTTCTCATGATGTATTCTGCATATAAGTTAAATAAGCAGAGTGTCAATATACAGCCTTGATGTATTCCTTTTCCTATTTGGAACCAGTCTGCTGTTCCATGTCCAGTTCTAACTGTTGTTTCTTGACCTGCACACAGATTTCTCAGGAAGCAGGTCAGGTGGCCTGGTACTCCTATCTCTTTCAGAATTTTCCAGTTTATTGTGATCCACACCGTCAAAGGCTTTGGCATAGTCAATAAAGCAGAAGTAGATGCTTTTCTGAAATTATCTTGCTTTTCGATGATCCAACAGATGTTTGCAATTTGATTTCTGGTTCCTCTGCCTTTTCTAAATCCAGCTTGAAGATCTGGAAGTTCATGGTTCATTTACTGTTGAAGCCTGGCTTGGAGAATTTTGAGCATTAATTTGCTAGCGTGTGAGATGACAGCAATTGTGCAGTAGTTTGAGCATTCTTTGGCCTTGCCTTTCTTAGGGTTGGAATGAAAACTGACCTTTTCCAGTCCTGTGGCCACTGCTGAGTTTTCCAAATGTGCTGGCATATTGAGTGCAGCACTTTCACAGCATCATCTTTTAGGATTTGAAATGGCTCAACTGGAATTCCATCACCTCCACTAGCTTTGTTCATAGTGCTGCTTCCTAAGGCCCATTTGACTTGGCATCCTGGAATGTGATCCTGTGTCCAGTGATCATATCATCATGGTTACCTGCATAATGAAGCTCTTTTTTGTATAGTTCTTCCATGTATTCTTGCCACCACTTCTTAATATCTTCTGCTTCTGTTAGGTCCATACCATTTTGGTCCTTTATTGTGCACATCTTTGCATGAAATGTTCCCTTGGTATCTCTAATTTTCTTGAAGAGATCTTTAGTCTTTCCCATTCTATTGTTTTCCTCTATTTCTTTGCATTAATCACTGAAGAAGGCTTTCTTATCTCTCCTTGCTATTCTTCGGAAGTCTGTATTCAAATGGGTATATCTTTCCTTTTTTCCTTACCCTTTAGCTTCTCTTCTTTTCACAGCTATTTGTAAGGCCTCCTCAGACAACCATTTTGCCTTTTTGCATTTCTTTTTCTTGTGATTACATTGGGCCAATTCATATAATCCAGAATTATTTTCCCATCTCAAGATCTTTAATTTGATCACATCTGCAAAGTTCCTTTTGCAGGAACTTTGAGTGTAAAGTAACATTCTCAGATTCCAGGAATTAGAAGGTGACAAATCTGGTGGGGGACATACTTTAGCCTACCACAATAAAGTAGAAATTTTGAAGCATGAAGTTGGTGGGTCTGTTTGTGGCATAGCTTTTACAAAATATTTGAGGAAAAGTTCTTATTTTTAGCAGAAATATTTTGTAAAAACATTTCAGTATAAAACTGTCCAATTTTTCCAATGCCAAGCCAACAAACAGTTTACAGTTTAATCACAGGCTGTTTTGCAAACATGTGATTTAAAACAGCCAATTACTTTGGATATATTTTGGATTTTGCTGTTCAGTGTTATGGCAATAAATTAATATTCACATAGTTGTCATGTGTCATTTAAGAGTTTTACTTTAGCTCAGCACTCATTAGAATTTTCTAGTAAACATACAAAATAACTCTATCTTGAAATATTTTCAAATTATAATTAACTCATGTATACATAAAACCCCCAGGGATAGGATTTCTCAGTACTTCCCTTTGTTTCTCTTTGTCTCTCCCTCTGTCTGGCTCCAAGTCTGTCTCTCTGTTTCTCTCTCTGCTTCTTGGAGATCTCACTGGAGGCCAGCTGACCTGTAGGAAACCTCATGTACGGATATATTTGATGAGAAACTGATATCTTCACCCAAGAGCCAGCAAAGATCTGAAATCTGCCAATGGCTACGTGAGTAAATTGGAAGCAGATCCTCCCCAGCTGACCTGCTAGATAACTGTGGACCTGGCAACACCTTGATTGTATCCTCAGGAGAGGCTATAATATAGACCCACATAGCTAAACTGCACCCAGATTCCCAACCCCCAGAAACTGTGAGATAAATGTTTGTTGTTATCAATCACTAGTTGGGGTGGGGTGGGGGGTTAGTAATTTGCTACACACCAATAGGTAACTGGGGCTTCCCAGGTGGCACACTGGTAAAGAATGCAGGAAACACAAGAGATGCAGGCTTGATCCCCGGGTCGGGAAGACCCCCTGGAGGAGGAAATGGCAACCTCTCCCGTATTCTTGTCTGGAAAATTCCATGGACAGAGGACATGGGGTCACAAGAGTCGGATATAACTGAGCACACATGTACTAATAGGTCAACTAATGTACCAGCTTTGAGCATTTTATACTCTCAAAAAAAAAATAGTAAATTACTCAAGACTGTACAGTTGATCCTTGAACAATGCAGGTGTTAGGAGTGCCAACCCTCCATAAAGTCTAAAATCCACATATAACTTTTTGATGAAAATAATCAATAAGCAATCTATAATAGGAATAGAAAAGAATTTTACTTGAGCCAAACTGAAGACTATGCCCAAGAAGCACAGATTCAAGAAGCAATTGAATTGTGTTCTGCTGAACTACAAGATGGGGGCAGGAGGCTTTTACTTTATAAAGACAAAACTCACAAAATTATGTTAGGTATACAAAAACCAATTGCAAAATGGTCTGAGGCAGAGTGTGGTTCAGTCAGGGATGCTGGAAGCTGGAGAGTGGACAGAATTATTTCCCAGGTGGTGGGTCCCAAACTGAACCACATCTTCAGACCACAGATTGAATGAGCAATTCACGAGTTCCTGGCAGCCCAGAAAAAAGAAGCCGTGTCAGCACCGCCTCCAGAGCCTAAAAGCCAGGACCCTGCTGCTCCATCCCAGGAAGCTTCCTAAGAATATGCCTGACATGTTTTGGAAGCTCTGTTGAATTAATGGTGAAGAACTGGATTCAGTTACATAAGAGTGCAACTTCAGAATGAAGACAGGCCGAAGTCCTCACTGACTTCAGAATTCAATGTTGACTGTGGGGCTGTGTCCAGATAGAATAGGGAGCAACTGGAGCTATAGCAAAGTTGACCATGTGGGCCCCCATATTGTGCTGCCATCCAGCTAACCTCTCCGGGGGGGGGGGGTGACACCCAGTAGACACTACAGACATATTAAGAAACACTACATCACTTTGGGGTTTGTCCTGAAACGAACCTTTGTACTTGAACTTAGAGACTGTGTATGGATTTTAGGGTTTGTGCTTGAGGATAATCAGAAGCTACCGTGAAGGAACATAACCAGCCCTAAAGATGCAGTTTCAAAGAATTGACAGTAAATGTTAGCCAGGGGTGGTAGGGTTTTAACAATGCTTATTTGATACTATCAGTTTCTGAGAGTGGCAAATCAGAGTTCACCAGCCACTAGCATCGGACATGACTGAGCGACTTCATTTTCACTTTTCCCTTTCATGCATTGGGGAAGGAAATGGCAACCCACTCCAGTGTTCTTGCCTGGAGAATCCCAGGGATGGGGGAGCCTGGTGGGCTGCCATCTCTGTGTGGGGTTGCACGGAGTCGGACACGACTGAAGTGACTTAGCAGCAGCAGCAGTAGCAAGATTGGAGCTGGCAAGAAGTAAATATGCTTATTAAGACAGTACTGGTTGCCATTTGAAATGACAGCATAGTTACAGGGGAGACCGTGGGACCATAAGGTTTTGAGAACAGTGGGTGGTATCTGAGTCAGATAGATTTCAGAAAAGGTATATCTAAGTGATACAGGAATGTGTCTGAAATCACATTCACAATGGCCATCTGCCTCCATTTTGGATATCTGAATCATGGGCACTCCATTTTGATGTTTTAAATACATCCTCTTCTTCCATGGTTAAAGCAGATATCAATGCAAGTTTGACAGTCCACGTAACAGGCTGTTCTAGGTAGCATACATTTTAAGCTAGATTTTATATAAGTGACTTCTCTGTACTTCAATATGTGAAAATTTCTCTCATCAAACTTATAGTCAGCCCTCCATCATATTCATGATCCTTCCATATCCATGATTCCACACAAGCAGATTCAACCAAACACAGATCATGTAGTACTATACTATTTACTCCTGAAATGTAGTAAATTTCAGTACTACTGTTGAAAGTAGTATTTTCCCATGCAGTTCACACCTGTGTTGTCCAAGGGTCAACTGTACCTTCAACTAAGTATTGGATTTGGTGTGTAGTCTTGCCTCAGCGTCCTTAGGAAATTGCTTCAAGGACCCCCACAGATATCAAAGTGTGTGAATGTTCAAGTTTCTTACATATGATAAGATGGGGTAGTCCAGTTGGCCTGCCATATCGGGGTGCTGTATCAGCAAATTCAACCAAACTTGGATGGGATTCTGAGGGTGCAGAGTCCATGGACACAGAGAGTTGACTGTCCTTTATGGAAGTCAGTAAAGCAGAGTTGACGGAAAGGGAGAGTTAAGCATGAATAAAACGCTGCTTATTCTCAAAGCTTGAAAAGACTGAATATGTTTATGACACTGATGGGGTAGATGTGTTGAGAATATATTTGCACAGAAACTTTAACAGCCTCCTTGCTCCGTCAGCCAAGCCTTTCTGTCAGAAAAGGAGGGAACACAGCTTGGTGCATCTCTTAGACGAACTGCTTGTCCAGAAAAAAATAGAACTGTGGAGCAGAAAGCCTTGAGAAAGACAAAAACAAAGCACTTTACAAGTTTTAGAAACAAAGTGCTAGACAGGTTTTGCCAATGTTTCTGGGAGGTGATATATTAACCATGAGGCAGCACGGCCTCTTGCTCCCAGGCTGTGACTCTGCCATAGGGGAGAAGGGCCTCTCTGGCCAACTGGAGCCCCTCAAGTACCTCAGATTCCTGGAGGCATCAGTGTGAAATGGCCCTGCCTTCCCTGCTGGTGGGGAGGGGTGCTCATAAGTCATCTGCGGCCAGATGTCAGGACCAAAGCAACAAAGGGGGAATTGGCAGAAGCAACATGGGAGCTTGAGAACTGAGATGTCTGTTTGTGAGCACCTAGAAGGAAGGGTGGAAATTCCACAGTCAGGAGAGGAAGCCAAAGTGGAGAAATAATATACTGCCATGATGATGCTTTCTTATGAAACAGGAATTTTATTCTTTGGGCTTCTTTGGATAATTAGTAATTCGCAGCAGCAGCAGTAGCAGCAGCATAGGATTACTAGCACACATCCGTTTGCAGCATGGATTAATTCCTACTCGAAGATTAGAGACTAACTTCCAAGGCTTTAGTGGCAGGGCCATGAAGAGAATGTTGCACACTGTCAGAGATTAGTTATATAGCTCCAAGCCTGGGCATGGCACTAGAAAGCTGGGTTCAAGACTTTGCTGCAGGTAGTTGGAAAGGCTCTTTGGTCTCTAGGAGAAAAGTGATGGTTTTCCCTGAGAGATCAGAGAGGTCTCCATTAGCCTTAGGGGAAATGACTTTTGTCACTGGTTGAAATGTCCCACTCAGGTATTGTAAAAGGGGGTAGCAATGGGAAGAAGAGGGACAAGGGTGTTGTTGGAAGCCTGCAGGTACCATAGAATACAACGTCTAGCCTCTCAAGGCAGATAATGTTTACAGCTGGGAATGGGGGATGCTTGGTGTTGTGTAAATAGGTGCCCAAAGCCAGGGAGTTACATGACAATAAGAATGAGGTTTCTTAAGATATATCAGAGTGTAGAAAAGTTCTGCTCGTGTGTTGTAAGGATGAAAACTTTCAGAGATGGTAAGAGACACAGGACGTGAAATAGGGGCTCACTGCAAACAAACGGTTGCCATAGTGAAATGTTTTATGGTGGGTTAGATTGCAAGGGAAAAAAAAAGGTACGGCAACTTAGATTCCCATAATTAATACACATGAATAGAAGAGGAGGCCACTTTTAGCATTAAGATGGACGAAATCCTGGTGAGTGCAGGATGTGGGGAGCAGAAATTATTAGAACAGCTACCAAATCAGCCAGCATTTCAACAACACTGTCCTAGAAGTAAATTTGAGGGCCATTCAAACTGGCAGTTCATCTTTAAGGCCGTCCCAGTGTCATGTGTAATAAATATATGGGACTGTGAGTGGAAATATCGACCACTTTGTAACTGCTTCATTCATATCCTTTTCCTCATAACATGTGACAACAGGAAAAGCCAGATCTTAGAAGGCCACTTCTACCTGGTGAGCCATGTCAAGCTTAGCTTTAGCTTTTCTGGCCCTTTTAAAATAAGGCTGAGTTAGCGATGATTTGATTTCTTGGTTCTCAGCCTTTTTGTGTAGTAGGATGGTGCTGCTCAAAGTTGGACACAAACTCCCTGCATCTCAATCATGATAGGAAAATGCTGAAAAATATATTATATTTATTTTTCAGGCCTGCCTCTTAGTATTCTGATTCATAAGTTCAGGGTAAAGCCCAGGAATCGAAATTTTAACAAATGTATTTCCCTTCTCAAAGTGATGTTGGGGCCGTGATTTGAGAAATGCAATTTAGGATATTTTGGCTCATGAATTCTGAGAAAAGGTAGTGAGATAAAGATAAACATCTGGAAAGGAAAGTACAAAGCTGTAAACGTCACCAGGAAATAATCTGTTTTTGAAATTGATATATAGACAGAAATCTGTTGTTAATGTTCCACAACCCACAATAAGGACAGGGGGATCTGGAATATACTCTTCTAATTATTTGACTCTGTAGACAAAATGGATATAGCTGATGATATGGCCTGGAAAATCAGTTCAGGGATAGACTTTGGTTCACTCTGAGTCCCAAGCCCTGAAGGGGAGTTTCCCAGAATGCCAAGGAGCTTTGTTAAAGGCCAGCATGAATAATGATCATGATGAAAATGATAACAGCTAATGTTCTTAAGCACTTATTTTTTAAGCACAGACCCAAACAATCTTATGTAATTCTTATAATAAACACATGCTATCAGATGAGGAAAATTAGATTAAGTAACTTGACCAAGTTTATTTAACTACTATGTGAACTAATTACCCTTTTAATCTCTGTCTGACTTCAAATTTTGTGGGCTACATCATCAGTTTTTCTGCCTTCCTAAGTGGTACCACTGTGAGGGAATAAAGAAGGTTCTTCTCAAAGGAAATAACTTTTCACACGTCAGGTTGACAATGACAGACTAAATCAAGATTGATTACACTACTTCTGTCAACAGAACTTCTGGAAAGTTTTTACAGGGGTGGCTCTTAGCCATTTACTATGCGGGGCTCAGCATCTCTCAGAATCAAGCCTAGCAAAAGGCTATTTTTTCTAATGAAAAGACTGTCCATCCCTGGGGTTAAAGACCATTTAAAAATATTACTTGAAGAGTGTAGCAGGAGCTCCAGTCCTGAGTTGAATGCACTTTAGGACTCCTGTTATAGAGGTCTACCAAGGCAGCTTTTATGAGAAGGCAAGCCTCCAGGGAAATAACTATTCCAAGGGAAAAGGGAATCTGGCATATAATTTGTACACAACAATATCATCAGTACTGGAGAAGAAGAATCTTTATTAATATGGAATGGTGCCTGTCACTCAGCTTGTCCTTGAGCCCCAAAACACTCAGGTTGAGCCCTAGGAGGAACTAGGGAAGATTTGCAAAAGCTCCTTCATCAAAGTCTGAAATCACTGGGAGTTTGTTACCCATGTAACAGAGTGTGATACATAGGCTCACTGTGGATTCTTCTCTGCCTGTACAGACAACACAGAGCATGTCGCTGTTGCTACCTTGAAGACATTCAGCACACAAGTGGCCTCTCTTGATCATTATGTAGTGTCTTTCCTTGTTTCTTATAAGTCAGAGACAAATATCATATGATACCACTTATACGTGGAATCTAAAAAAAATGGTACAAATGAACTTATTTACAAAACAAAAAAAGAGTTACAGATGAAGAAAATAAACTTAGTTACCAAGGTGGGGAGGAAAGAGAGATTGGGATTGATATATGCACATTACTGTAAATAAAATAAGTAGCTTATAAGGACCTACTATATAGCACAGGGAACTCGACTCAATATTCTATAATTACTTACATGAGAAAAGAATCTAAAAGAGTGGATATATGTATAGGTATAACTGATTCTCTGGTGGCTCAGACAATAAAGAATCTGCCTGCAATGCAGGCGACCCAGGTTCGATCCCTGGGTTGGGAAGATCCCCTGGAGAATGAAATGGCAACTCGCTCCAGTATTCTTGCCTGGAGAATTCCATGGACAGAGAAGTATGGTGGGCTCCAGTCCACGGGGTCACAAAGAGTTGGACATGACTGAGTGACTAACACTTACTTTGCTGTAGAGCAGAAACTAACAACATTGTAAATCATCTACACTCTAATAAAAGTTAATTAAAAAAAAAGAAAGAGAGACTCACAGATACAGACAGAAGGGAGAGGGCTTGGGGGAGGGGCAAAATAAGTGAATGGGATTAATAGGTACAAACTACCAGTTTTAAAAGAAACAAGTCACAGGGCTGTACTGTACAGCACAGGGAATACAGTCAATATAAGAATTTTGGGTGGTGTATAATCTATAAAAATATCAGATCACTATGTTGTATATTAATACAGTATTATGTCAATTATACTTCAATTAAGAATAAAATAAAATACAAAGTAAAACTGAAACAAAAATAGAGAAAATTAAAAAAAAAAGAATAGGTACTGAATTAAATTAAAGGCTTGGCCAGATGATCCTGCTTGCTAGGACTAGGGAAGGAGAGATTAGTTATACTACTTTTATCTTCGCTCAGTTTCATCTAATACCGCCCCCCTCCCACCCCATTATCTCTATCTCCTATCTATCTTGAAATAAACATAGCTCAAGAACTCTCATCTTTGTGGGGGAAGAAATTTCAGGTGGTTTTTTCTGTAAATAACAGTTGCCTGATTGTATAGTTCTGCTCAAAGTTAACATACCACATACCCAAAACATAAAGTATCTGTACTACATGTCTTTTACATGCAAAACATTGACCTCTATAACCATAAACCTTATAGTTTCACTGAAGTATGAAGTACTGATTTTTGGAAATGTAAGAAATTTCTGAAGAAAAGGATATGTCTAAGGACCATGTGTGTGCTAAGTAGCATCAGTTGTGTCTGGCTCTGTGCAAACCTATGGACTGCAGCTTGTCAGACTCCTCTGTCCATGGGATTCTCCAGGCAAGCATCCTAGAGGGGGTTGCTATGCCCTCCTCCAGGGGATTTTTCAAACCCAGGAATTTAACCTATGTCTCTTACGTCTCCTGCATTGGCAGACTGGTTCTTTACCACTTGCACAACCTGGCATGCCCTCATTTAAGGACCACTCAGGTCTAATTAGGAGAAGGCAATGGCACCCCATTCCAGCACTCTTGCCTGGAAAATCCCATGGATGGAGGAGCCTGGTGGGCTACAGTCCATGAGGTCGTGAAGAGTTGGGCACGACTGAGTGCCTTTACTTTGACTTTTCACTTTCATGCACTGGAGAAGGAAATGGCAACCCACTCCAGTATTCTTGCCTGGAGAATCCCAGGGACAGAGGAGCCTGGTGGGCTGCCGTCTATGGGGTCGCACAGAGTCAGACACGACTGAAGTGACTTAGCAGCAGCAGCAGGTCTAATTAAAGCTGTCTTTATTCTAACGTTTATGGCATTAAAAAACAAAAACAAAAATGCCCTGATACTTGTTACTCATTAAGAATTGTGAAATCAATTCAGTGTATGATAAGCATTAAAAAAAAGAGTATTTAATAGAAAATAACTCCAGATGGCTAACAAACACATGAAAAGATGCTCAACATCATTCATTATCAGAGAAATGCAAATCAAAACCACAATGAGGTACCATTTCATGCCAGTCAGAATGGCTTCGATCCAAAAGTCTACAAGCAATAAATGCTGGAAAGGGTGTGGAAAAAAGGGAACCCTGTTACACTGTTGATGGGAATGCAAACTAGTACAGCCACTATGGAGAACAGTGTGGAGATCCCTTAAAAAAACTGGAAATAGAACTGCCTTATGACCCAGCAATCCCACTGATGGGCATACACACCGAGGAAGCCAGAATTGAAAGAGACACGTGTACCCCAATGTTCATCGCAGCACTGTTTATAATAGCCAGGACATGGAAGCAACCTAGATGTCCATCAGCAGGTGAATGGATAAGAAAGCTGTGGTACATATACACAATGGAGTATTACTCAGCCATTAAAAAGAATACATTTGAATCAGTTCTAATGAGGTGGATGAAACTGAAGCCGATTATACAGAGTGAAATAAGCCAGAAAGAAAAACACTAATACAGTATACTAACACATATATATGGAATTTAGAAAGATGGTAAGGATAACCCTGTATGTGAGATAGCAAAAGACACACAGATGTATAGAACAGTCGTTTGGACTCTGTGGGAGAGGGCGAGGGTGGGATGATTTGGGAGAATGGCATTGAAATATGTATAATATCATATAAGAAACTAATTGCCCGTCCAGGTTTGATGCAGGATATAGGATGCTTGGGGCTGGTGCCCTGGGATGACCCAGAGGGAGGGTACTGGGAGGGAAGTGGGAGGGGGTTTCAGGATGGGGAACATGTGTACACCCGTGGTAGATTCATATTGATGTATGGCAAAAACCAATACAATATTGCAAAGTAAAAAAAAATTAATTAATTAATTAAAAAATAAAAGAAAATAACTCCAATGCATTTTACATCATAAGGGTAAGCACTATTTCACAAAACTTTGTTGCATTTTTGTACACGTTTTTGTGTACATGAGCCACAGTGCACAACTACCCCTTCTCTTGGATCACAGTTAACATTGTTGAAAGCTACTGATATTTGGTCATACAAATTTCAACATTTAAGAGGGTTTCCAAACATAAAAATATTTTGCTCAGTAATTTGTCTTTCTTCCAAATTAGAAACAGTATGTAATGGAAAATAGAGTTAATATAAGTATATACAAGAGGTTATTTCATACTGGTAAAAGTTGTCCAATGATCTGTAGTTATATACAAAATAAAAGTTGATAATTCCAAGGTTAGCTCCAAAGATGATCAAATTACTAACCTGGGGCTGGCTATACAAAACTGCCTATACAGGTCCCTTTATCTAAAAAAAAAAAAAAAAAGTATTAAGAAATGGCATTAATTTTTATCTTTTCAAAAGACTGTTGCATGATGGTACAGAAAATGACTAAAATGTTTTCTGGCTATAATATATTTAGCATTGAAGTAGCCAATTTCAATCAAGTTCCTGAGAAAGTTACCTTCACTACATAGGTATATATTTCTACCAAGAAATTATCCAGCTCCCAAATTCAGTCCAAAGCACACTATATTTTATTTGACATGAAGCCAATGAAAGTTATAATTAAGGACAATAGCTATAAAATGAAAGCAATAATGAGGGAGAAAGGATAAAAAATGTTTCTTAAAGTAATATTTTTTTATGAATTTGGTATATAAATTTCCCATATGACTTGTTATATTTACATTAATTACTGCATCTATAGCTTTGTGTATCCATATTTGGCTATGTATAAATAATATGATTTGGTATTTGCACTCCATTTCATACCCTGAAAGCCTCATATTCCTAGTCTGCAACCCCTACACAGGATAGAAATGGGTGGTAATATTGTCAAACTTTTAAGTTATGGTAGAAGAGAAATTTAGAAAGATCAAATTGGCTTGAATTTAGAACCATATGGGAAACCATGGTGACTATGAAAAACGCTCAGAGTTTGAAGTGACTTGCTAATTAACTCTTTGGTAACTCAGGTTTTTCTTACATTTACAACTTACAATCAATTCAAATTAATTCAATCCAATCCAGCAGATGTTTATCAATTCTCATTTAAGCGGAAAGTATAGCTGGTTTATTTTTTGATTTCTGCTTTCAAGGTGTTTATAATCTAGACAAAGAGATAAACAACCACACAATTTGGAAATCAAAGTGGAATTAAGCCAAGAGATTATCAGCAAAGTACTATCAGTTCAGTTCAGTCGCTCAGTCCTGTCTGCCTCTGCGACCCCATGGATTGCAGCACAACAGGCCTCCCAGTACATAATCAACTCCTGAAGTTTACTCGACTCTTGTCCATTGAGTTGGTGATGCCATCCAACCATCTCATCCTCTGTCGTCCTCTTCTCTTCCTGCCTTCAATCTTTCCCAGCATCAGGGTCTTTACAAATGAGTTAATTCTTTGCTTCAGGTGGCCAAAGTATTGGGGTTTCAGCTTTAGCATCATTCCTTCCAATGAATATTCAGGACTAATTTCCTTTAGGATGGACTGATTGGATCTCCTTGCAGTTCAAGGGACTCTCAAGAGTCTTCTCCAAAACCACAGTTCAAAAGCATCATTTCTTTGGTTCTCAGCTTTCTTTATAGTCCAGCTCTCACATCCACACATGACTACTGGAAAAACCATAGCTTTGACTAAATGGACCTTTGTTGGCAAAGTAATATCTCTGCTTTTTAATATGCTGTCTAGGTTGGTCATAGATTTTCTTCCAAGGAGCAAGCATCTTTTAATTTCATGGCTGCAATCACCACCTGCAGTGATTTTGGAGCCCCCAAAAATAAACTCTGACACTATTTCCATTGTTTCCCCATATATTTCGTATGAAGTGATGGGACCAGATGCCATGATTTTCATTTTCTGAATGTTGAGCTTTAGGCCAACTTTTTCACTCTCCACTTTCACTTTTATCAAGAGGCTTTTTAGTTCCTCTTAACTTCATTAAAGCAGAAGTAGATGTTTTTCTGGAACTCTCTTGCTTTTTCCATGATCCAGCAGATGTTGGCAACTTGATCTCTGGTTCCTCTGCCTTTTCTAAAACCAGCTTTGAACATCAGGAAGTTCACGGTTCACGTATTGCTGAAGTCTGGCTTGGAGAATTTAGAGCATGACTTTACTAGCATGGGAGGTGAGTGCAATTGTGCAGTAGTTTGAGCATTCTTTGGCATTGCCTTTCTTTGGGATTGGAATGAAAACTGACCTTTTCCAGTCCTGTGGCCACTGCTGAGTTTTCCAAATTTGCTGGCATATTGCGTGCAGCACTTTCACAGCATCATCTTTCAGGATTTGAAATAGCTCCACTGGAATTCCACCACATCCACTAGCTTTGTTTGTAGTGATGCTTTCTAAGGCCCACTTGACTTCCCATTCCAGGATGTCTGGCTCTAGCTGAGTGATCACACCATCGTGATTATCCGGGCCATGAAGATCCTTTTTGTACAGTTCTTCTATGTATTCTTGCCACCTCTTCTTAATATCTTCTGTTTCTGTTAGATCCATACAATTTCTGTCCTTTATCGAGCCCATCTTTGCATGAAATGTTCCCTTGGTATCTCTAATCTTCTTGAAGAGATCTCTAGTCTTTCCCATTCTGTACTTTTCCTCTATTTCTTTGCATTGATCACTGAGGAAGGCTTTCTTATCTCTCCTTGCTATTCTTTGGAACTCTGCATTCAGATGCTTATATCTTTCCTTTTCTCCTTGGCTTTTCACTTTTCTTCTTTTCTCAGCTATTTGTAAGCCCTCCCCAGACAGCCATTTTGCTTTTTTTACTTTCTTTTCCATGGGGATGGTCTTGATCCCTGTCTCCTGTACAATGTCACGAACCTCAGTCCATAGTTCATCAGGCACTCTATCTATCAGATCTAGTGCCTTAAACCTATTTCTCACTTTCACTGTATAATCATAAGGCATTTGATTTAGGTCATACCTGAATGGTCTAGCGGTTTTCCCTACTTTCTTCAATTTAAGTCTGAATTTGGTAATAAGGAGTTCACGATCTGAGCCACAGTCAGCTCCTGGTCTTGTTTTTGTTGACTGTATAGAGCTTCTCCATCTTTGGCTGCAAAGAATATAATCAATCTGATTTCGATGTTGACCATCTGGTGATGTCCATGTGTAGAGTCTTCTCTTGTGTTGTTGGAAGAGGGTGTTTGCTATGACCAGTGCATTTTCTTGGCAAAACTCTATTAGCCTTTGCCCTGCTTCATTCCACATTCCAAGGCCAATTTGCCTGCTACTCCAGGTGTTTCTTGACTTCCTACTTTTGCATTCCAGTCCCCTATAATGAAAAGGACATCTTTTTTGGGTGTTAGTTCTAAAAGGTCTTGTAGGTCTTCATAGAACCATTCAACTTCAGCTTCTTAAGCGTTACTGGTTGGGGCATAGACTTGGATTACCGTGATACTGAACAGTTTGCCTTGGATACGAACAGAGATCATTCTGTTGTTTTTGAGATTGCATCCAAGTGCTGTATTTTGGACTTTTGCTGACCATGATGGCTACTCCATTTCTTCTGGATTCTTGCCCTCAGTAGTAGATATAATGGTCATCTGAGTTAAATTCACCCATTCTAGTCCATTTTTGTTCACTGATTCCTAGAATGTCGATGTTCACTCTTGCCATCTCTTGTTTGACCCCTTCCAATTTGCCTTGATTCATTCCAGGTTTCTATGCAATATTGCTCTTTATAGCACTGGACTTTGCTTCTATCACCAGTCACATCCACAGCTGGGTATTTTTTTTTTTTTTGCTTTGGCTCCATCCCTTCATTCTTTCTAGAGTTATTTCTCCACTGATCTCCAGTAGCATATTGGGCACCTACTGACCTGTGGAGTTCCTCTTTCAGTATCCTATCATTTTGCCTTTTCATACTGTTCATGGGGTTCTCAAGGCAAGAATACTGAAGTGGTTTGCCATTCCCTTCTCCTGTCATCTCAATAAATATTAGCCATCCTCCAGTATAAAAATGACATTCTGATGGGTAGTCCTCCTAGGGATACCTCAAAAATACTGTAACCACTTTGAACTATCCAAGACATGAGACATGGAATATTTCCTGCCATATCAGCAAACAAGCATGTCATGGTCATGGGTGATTCCGGGCTTCCAAATGTGAATTCCTGAGCCCTAAGGTTACTTAGGAAGGAGAAGAATACCTGTGAATACCTGACAGCCATCAGGTTGCAGTGACACCTTAGGATGAACTCTGAGGAACCCTGGATGTGAAAAATACAGGATACTGACCCCAGCTAGCTGAGATGCATATGAAAGGAATGATTCCAGTGAGTCCAGACTCATACATCTTCCCATACAAGAAAAGTGCTAAATTACTTAACTTGGGATATCTGGTTTTCTTTAATCCACAAAAATACTTTTAATGTTCACATAATCTGTCTTTTGTTGCAAACCTCTATACAACCTGATTCCTCCTTGCCAACCTCTTCACATCATTTCTCTCAGGGTTACCTGAGATCCTGCCTCCTAGTCTTAAGTCCTAAAAATTCCCATCAAATAAAACATAACTCTCAACTTTTAGGTTAGCATGTATTTTTTCAGTTGACAGATGTAAGGTATCAAGAGAAAGGTTCAAATATCACAAACTAGGGTGACCTACATAGGATTCATTCTCACAGAAGGTGAGAGAAGCCTACCCCAGTAACAAAAAGAAGCTATTTGCAGCTTTGCCTGATCTAAACCTAGAAGACAGTTTTGGGGTTTCTTGGGGATGGTCAATTGTTGCCACATCTGGATCCTTAACTGTGGTCTAATAGCTATGCCTCTAAATGAAAAATTAAAATGACGATCATCTTTTTGAATGGAATTTAGAATGCAAAGGGGCCTTTTAAAAATTGAAAAAGCAATTACTTCAGACCTCTGCCCTTCCCCTCCCAGATTTAACTAAACCCTTTGACCTTTACATTCATGAAAGAAGGGGAATCCCCCTTTGGCCATCAGCTCAAAAACTGGGATCCCTTGCTTAGGTGACTGCTTATTCTTCTAAACCATTAGTTCAAACTGCTGAGAATAGCCTCCTTGCTCAAAGGGAGTAGCAGCTACTACAGACCAGCTAAAGAAGCCTGAAAAGTTAATGTTTGGCCAGCCAATCACTACATGGACCCCATGCCAGGTTCAGGCTTTAGTAAGTTCTAAGGGAATTGAGCAGTATCCTTGGAAGGTCGATTTAAGTCAGGCTATGATGTTAGACAACCCAGTGGCTACCATAGAAACCTGTCCCAAGCTCAGCTCTGCCACCCTCCTACCCAAAGAAATGGAGTATGGCTGGATAGTATGACTGCATAGAAACTACAGATATGATCTATTTCAGTTGCCCTGACCTAGGAAATTAGGAAGTGAGCCTCTTCTAAACACTGAAGAAGAATGGTTCACAGACATAAGTGATTTTATGAGGGAGAGAAAAAGACCGGAGAGACACACAGTGAGTTCTCAGACTCAAGTCATAGAGGCAGGAAGCCTAACCCCAGAGACGTCTGCCCAAAAGCCTAGCTGACAGCTCTCACCTGGGCCTAGAGCGTGGGACAGGGAAGATCTTAAGTGTTTATGCAGATTCCCAGTAGACTTATGCCATCCTACACGTCACTGTTATTCTCTTGCTAATATTTGGGCAGCATATTCATTATCTTCAAGAGCTGACTCAATGGAAAAGACCCTGATGCTGGGAAAGATTGAAGACAAAAGGGGAAGGGGGCAGCAGAGGATGAAATGGTGGGATGGCCACCGACTCAAGGGACACGAGTTTGAGCAAACTCTGGGAGACAGCGGAGGCCAAAGGAGCCTGGTGTGCTGAAGTCTATCTGGTCACAAAGAGTTGGACATGACCAGTGATTGAATAACAACTCAATATCTTAAATTATCTGCTGCCCTTTGTCTCCAAAAGGTAAGACAAATGGTGGTGTCGCAGGGATACGAGCAGTTTGGACTGAGACCTGGTGAAGACCAAACAAAGCTAATGGCAGCTGGGAGAAGCTCTGCTCCTGGACTTGGGGTTTTGACGATGCACAGACTCAGCTCAAAGCAGTTTCAGGAGGCAGAGCTGCACCCCTCAAGAATGAGGAACACGACAAAAGACATTGAAGAGATTTGACACCGGCAAACCCCATTAACAAGTCCTGGGAGTCTAACCTTTTTATTTTTATTTTTTCCTTTACACATCATGGAGTTTCACTAGCACACAGGGCTTCCCTTATAGCTCAGTTGGTAAAGAATCTGCCTGAAATGCAGGAGACCCTGGTTTGATTCCTGAGTTTGGAAGATCCCCTGAAGAAGGGAAAGGCTGCCCACTCCAGTATTCTTGGGAGTCCAGTGTGGATCAGCTGGTAAAGAATCCGCCCTCAATGTGGGAGACCTGGGATCAATCCTGGGTTGGAAAGATCCCCAGGAGACGGGAAAAGCTACCCACTCCAGTATTCTGGCCTGTGGAATTCCAGGGACTGAATAGGCCATGGGGTCGCAGGGAGTTGGACAAGACTCTGAGTGAACTCCTGGAGCTGGTGATGGACAGGGAGGCCTGGCGTGCTGCCATTCATGGGGTCGCAAAGAGTCGGACAGGACTGAGCAACTGAACTGAACTGAACTGACCAACTTTCACTCACTTAGGGTGCAGCGTGCTGAGGCTTTGTAGTCAGCTTCGTAGGCTTTGTAGTCAGGACCAGAGCTGCTAGAGTGAAACAGCTGCTCCCAACACCTCAGCTGGGTGGCTGAGCGCACAAGCGCTGAGCAGGACACTGCAATTCAAGACGGCGGCGGGAGGTGCAGCCAGGCGTGTGCAGAGATGTTGCACCTGGCACTTCCGGCAGGAGCATGAGCCGATCTGCACCAGATCCGAGAAACTCCACCCCCTCTGGTTCCTATTGAGGAGACCTTATGAAGAAGCCCAACCTAAGGCCCAGAGAAGGCAATGGCACCCCACTCCAGTACTCTTGCCTGGAAAATCCCATAGACGGAGGAGCCTGGTGGGCTGCAGTCCATGGAGTCGCTAAGAGTCGGATACGACTGAGCGACTTCACTTTCACTTTTCACTTTCATGCATTGGAGAAAGAAACGGCAACCCACTCCAGTGTTCTTGCCAGGAGAATCCCAGGGACGGCAGAGCCTGATGGGCTGCCGTCTATGGGCTCGCACAGAGTCGGACACGACTGAAGCAACTTAGCAGCAACCTAAGGCCTGTCGGGGAGTGTTTACTCTAAGAGCTTGGTTGGCACCTCTCCATTGTTTGATCAAAGCATAAAACTTTGCTTCCGAACGAGGTCTCCTACTATTAGTTGGAAGTACACTGGTACTTGCTGGGGACAGACTCGAAAAGGTCGGTAACAAAGCGAACTTCATTGATTTCCCCTAGAGATTTTTTTTTCACCATCACTTTTCCTCTTTTCCTAAATTCAGAAATTTCGCTATAAACTGCGCTAGGTTGTCATCCCAATATCCCAAAGCCTCTCTGAAGGGCCACTTGCTTATTCATATAAAGGTCATACCACTGATCATCAGAAGACTGTTTTGTCTATGATTTTCAGCCCAAGGGACTCTGAAGATTGCTCTTTGATTTTTTTTTAAATTGTTGTAACTATAGTTGAAAATGCTCTTTTTCTCTCTGCTTTGCTAAACACTTTTTAAGGGGTATGGGGGGGCTTATTAGTTATTTACACATAGACAATTTTATTGTTCCGCTGCTATTATGCATTTAAGGTGTGGCTATCCAAATGTCACTCTTCCCCTTTGTGGGCTGTGATGAAAGTCATTATGTACTTCACAGGGAAGCAATGCTACTCGATTTCATCTTGCCAGGTTGTTAAACCTCTGAAGATGCCTACCTATTTCTTTACCTATGTTCTGGATAGCCTAGCAACGGTGGTTCTCAATTAAGGTATCTGAACAACTAAATGAAATCAGTGTACACATTTTTTCTTTACCATCCTGTTTTTGCACTCAATCAAAATTCTATGCAAGATAATAAATTTGCCTAATAAGTCCTCATACTGATAAAAGTCAGGAAAAATCTCCAAGGACTTTCTCTCTCTGTTATTTATGGTGATAATATCAAAGGTTGTTGGTGTCTTTCAGTCAATGAATTTCTTTGTATATATTCAGATTATTCAGTCTGTCTTAGACAACTATTCATATTTTTTTCTATCTGAAGGAGAAGGAGACATTTTCTGAACAGAAATCAGCACACATTCTGAGGTTTCTATGGTTGCATCTTATCTGCATAATTAATTAGACTACTTTGATCAGAGATAGTTCAGTGTAGTGTAGCAGAGAGCACTGGGGCTCAGGATTTAGGCAGGTCCAGAGCTGGTACTCTTTAGGTGCATGACCTTAGATAACAATCTTAGCCTCTTATAGCTTCAGTGTTGTCAACTGGAAAATAAAGAGCTGCATCCTTCGAACCCCAAAGCTGCCTGTGAGCTCTATAATTCCACAATTCCAACATGCTTTGACCTGACAGGTAAAGTTCACTGGAAAATTGAACTTGATAATTCAGGGGAAAATATCCAGCAAGTACTCAAGAAAAAGACAAGGTGGAGAACTTTATTTATTAAATATGTATTGAGCATTTCCTATGTCCATGACACTAGGCTAGGAGCTCTGTGTGTGTGTGTGTGTGTGTGAGTGTGTGTGTGTGTGTGTGTGTGTATTTAATATGGTAGTAATCCTAATCTCAGAGGCTTAGAGTCTAGTTGAAAGGGACTAGGTGTGTGTATGAGTAATCCTGACTGACAAGGGCTTTCCATTTTTAGGAAATTAATTACACAATTGAGCCACAATTCATTCTGACTTTTAAGATAGCACTTGATGTTCAGAGATAAACGACTCAATCTAAAGTTACTTCAAAGTGAAATATTTTTACTGCATATCAGAACATCACAATTTATAGGCAAAAAAAACCTTGCTAGGTCCATAAGAATATATGGGTGCACTTGTTTGGAAAACATATTATTAGGTCTGAAACCCTTCCCCATGCATCTATTTACCTGGAACAGAAAAACCAATCCTAATCTCTAATTGCTAATAATAATAATTTATAAAACAGGTGGTGGAATTGAACAGAGAGATTAGAGGAACATGTTAATCAGATTCACAGTGCAGGCTTTTACAGGAAAACAGAGCACAGCACAGTGTAATCCATGGGTCCGCAAGAGTCAGACACAACTTAGCAACTAAACAACAGTAGTAAAGAAATAGATGGTTGGTGTTTGGGACTTCTGGGTCCTGTTAGGTAATTTTTTTTAGCTTTGATTAGTGATGCTACCAGGCCATATTTCCTAATCCCATGTAGCATATCAGAAATCTGTACCTTCCTTCATTCAGATTGCAAACTGTTTGTACTACCTTGATTTCCTAAGCAACCATCAGGCACATAAATGGATTTTCTTGGTTTGAATTTTAATTTTTCTTAAGTATTAATGCATAAAAGAAACATAAACACAGTGGTTCTTGATTCATTGTAACAGCACTACATGAATTTATCACAGAATCAAGCAGAAGGCACTTCCAAATCTATCTGTCTATCTATATGGATATTGATTGATTGGATAGTTCATACACTAAGAAGAAGGGATGTAGAAGGAGGCATGTGAGTATAGATTTTATTCTTTTAAACATATGTGGGACAGTGTGTGTGTTTTCTGAAAGAGAGAGAGTAATAAATGGATTTCCATTTTACTAAAGCAATCTAGGATGATAAAGAAGAATGAGAAAACTATTTAAAATAGGTTAACATCAATAATCCAAGTGAATGACCATGGAGATTTGTTAGGGCAACAAAAGTGGGGATCAAACAGTCATCAGAGTTTGGTGAGTAGTTAACTGTGAGGAATGAGAGATGATGGTTTTACTGATCAAACCTAGAAAAATTAAAGAATCCATTTTTGAGCCATATGCTTAGAGGAGAAAGGAAAGAGACAGCATTATTATTTCCCTTTTATTTTTGAACATTTCAAATGGTAGAAGAATTACAAGACTAGTACAATAAATATCCATAAATTATCAATTACTTAGTTCACCTATTGTCAATGTTTTATCTATATGATCTCTCTCTCTCTCTTTTTCACACACAGACAGAAGGTTCACCCCTCAATATTTTGGTATATATCTCCTAATAACAAGTTCACTTTCTTACACAGTCCAAACACAGTTATCACTATCAAATAATATTATGGTATTCTTAATACCACAATACTAATGCACTGCTGCTGCTGCTAAATCGCTTCAGTCGTGTCCAACTCTGCGTGACCCCAGAGATGGCAGTCCACCAGGCTCCCCCGTCCCTGGAATTCTCCAGGCAAGAACACTGGAGTGAGTTGCCATTTCCTTCTCCAATGCATGAAAGTAAAAAGTGAAAGTGAAGTCGCTCAGTCGTGTCTGACTCTTCGCAGCCCCATGGACTGCAGCCCACCAGGCTCCTCTGTCCATGGGATTTTCCAGGCAAGAGTACTGGAGTGGGGTGCCATCGCCTTCTCCAACTAATACACTAATTATACACTAATTATACACTAATTATTATATTAATATATAATGTATACATTTCCCCCTAATATTCTCAATAATGTCTTTTATAACTTTTTTTTGCTGGAAGGACAACCATATTGGGATTCTGAAATGAAGCTAGAGCACGAATTAATTGTTATAAATGTAGATTTGAGAGTAACTCACTAGCATGCCAGTGATATTACTAAGCTGATAGTATAAGTGAGTTCATTCTGGAAAGAGACAGCAAAAATTGAGATTTATCAAGGTTAGAGCCAAGAGGTAAATTTATTTTAGCTTTTTAAATTTTCAAAATTATTGCATAGTCAGTATTTTCTGTCAAGAAAATATTATTTTTGTCAAGCATTTGGGTCAAGAAAAATTATTTAAGAAGTTATGACAAGCTATAAAGTTATTAAAAAGTGGAGCTAGGCCTTGATTTCAGATAAAGTATGTAGCCCTTCTGCTGTAACACAGTTACTGCCAATGTGTACACAGAGTCTCTTGTGGAAGACACTTCCGTGTAGCTGATTAGATTTTTCAGAGTTGGCTACAGGAATACTTCCCCCAGGATAAATTCTTCTACAACATGACTTGCCTTTCCTCCATCAAGCGGTGGAATCTACATTTGCCTAATCACTGACCATTCCCAAGAAAAGAAACACAAAAAGGCAAAATGGTTGTCTGAAGAGGGCTTACGAATAGCTGAGAAAAGAAGAGAAGCTAAAGGCAAAGGAGAAAATGAAAGATATACACATCTGAATGCAGAGTTCTAGAAAATAGCAAAGAGAGATAAGAAAGCCTTCCCCAGAGATCAATGCAAAGAAATAGAGGAAAATAATAGAATGGGAAAGACTAGAGATCTCTTCAGCCTTCCCTGATATCTCAGTTGGTAAAGAATCCGCCTGCAATGCAGGAGATCCCGGTTCGACTCCTGGGTTGGGAAGATCCTCTGGAAAAGGGAAAGGCTACCCACTCCAGTATTCTGGCCTAGAGAATTCCCTGAAATTAGAGATACCAAGGGGACATTTCAAGCAGAAATGGGCACAATAAAGGACAGAAATGGTATGGACCTAATAGAAGCAGAAGATATTAAGAAGAGGTGACAAGAATACACAGAAGAACTATACAAAAAAGATCTTCATGACCCAGATAATCATGATGATGTGATCACTCACCTAGAGTCAGACATCCTGGAATGCAAAGTCAAGTGGGCCTTAGGAAGCATCACTATGAACAAAGCTAGTGGAGGTGATGGAATTTCAGTAGACTTATTTCAAATCCTGAAAGATGATGTTGAAGTGCTGCACTCTGCACTCAATATGTCAGCAAATTTGGAAAACTCAGCAGTGGTCACAGGACTGCAAAAGGTCATTTTTCATTCCAATCGCAAAGAAAGACAATGCCAAAGAATGTTCAGTATCAGTATCAGTATCAGTTCAGTTGCTCAGTCATGTCCGACTCTTTGCGACCCCATGAATCACAGCATGCCAGGCCTCCCTGTCCATCACCATCTCCAGGAGTTCACTCAGACTCATGTCCATCGAGTCAGGGATGCCATCCAGCCATCTCATCCTTGGTCGTCCCCTTCTCCTCCTGCCCTCAATCCTTCCCAGCATCAGAGTCTTTTCCAATGAGTCAACTCTTTGCATGAGGTGGCCAAAGTACTGGAGTTTCAACTTCAGCATCATTCCCTCCAAAGAAATCCCAGGGCTGATCTCCTTCAGAATAGACTGGTTGGATCTCCTTGCAGTCCAAGGGACTCTCAAGAGTCTTCTCCAATACCACAGTTCAAACGCATCAATTCTTCGGCACTCAGCCTTCTTCACAGTCCAACTCTCACATCCATACATGACCACAGGAAAAACCATAGCCTTGACTAGACGGACCTTAGTCGGCAAAGTAATGTCTCTGCTTTTGAATATGCTATCTAGGTTGGTCATAACTTTTCTTCCAAGGAGTAAGTGTCTTTTAATTTCATGGCTGCAGTCACCATCTGCGGTGATTTTGGAGCCCCAAAAAATAAAGTCTGACACTGTTTCCACAGTTTCCCCATCTATTTCCCATGAAGTGATGGGACTGGATACCATGATCTTCATTTTCTGAATGTTGAGCTTTAAGCCAACTTTTTCACTGTCCTCTTTCACTTTCATCAAGAGGCTTTTTAGCTCCTCCTCACTTTCTGCAGTAAGGGTGGTGTCATCTGCATATCTGAGGTTATTGATACTTCTCCCAGCAATCTTGATTCCAGCTTGTGTTTCTTCCAGTCCAGTGTTTCTCATGATGTACTCTGCATATAAGTTAAATAAGCAGGGTGACAATATTGCACTCATTTCACATGCTACAAAGTAATGCTCAAAATCCTTCAAGCTAGGCTTTCTCAGTATGTGAACTGAGAACTTCCAGATGTTCAAGCTGGATTTAGAAAAGGCAGAGTAATCATAGGTCAAATTGCCAACGTACTCAGGACCATAGAAAAAGCAAGATAATTCCAGAATAAACATCTACTTCTGCTTCGTTGACTACCTTAAAACCTTTAACGGTGTAGATCATGACAACCTGTGGAAAATTCTTAAAGAGATGGGAATACCAGATGATCATACCTGCCTCCTGAGAAATCTGTATGCAGGTCAAGAAGCAACAGTTAGAACCAGAGATGGAACAATGGATTTGTTCCAAATTGGGAAAGGAGTACAGCAAGGCTGTATATTGTCACCTGCTTTTTAATTTATATGCAGAGTACATCATGAGAAATGCCAGGCTTGATGAAGCACAAGCTGGAATCCAGATTGCCTAGAGCAATATTAATAACCCTAGATATGCAGATGACACCACCCTTACAGCAGAAAGCAGAGGAATTAAAGAGCCTCTTCATGAAGGTGAAAGAAAAGAGTGAAAAAGCTGGCTTAAAACTCAACATTCAAAAAACTAAGATCATGACATCCAGTCTCATCACTTCACAGCAAATAGCAAAGATATTGCTTTACCTACAGAGGTTGGTATAGTCAGAGCTACTGTTTTTCCAGTAGTCATGCATGGGTAGGAGAACTGGACGATAAACAAAGGTTGAGCACTGAATAACTGATGTCTTCAAACTGTGTTGCTGGAGAAGAGTCTTATGAGTCCCTTGGACAGCAAGGAGATCAAACCAGTCAATCCTAAAAGAAATCAACCCTGAATACTCATTGGAAGGACTGATACTGAAGATAAAGCTCCAATACTTTGGCCACCTGATGCGAAGAGCTGACTCACTGGAAAAGACCCTGATGCTGGGAAAGATTGAAGGCAGGAGAAGGGGATGACAGAGTATGAGATGGTTGGATGGCATCACCGACTTGATGGACATGAGTTTAAGTAAACTTGGGGAGCTGGTGATGGACAGGGAGGCCTGGCGTGCTGCAGTCCATGGGGTCACAAAGAGTTGGACACGACTTAGTGACTGAACAATAACAACAAGTCTGAGAAACAATGGACACAGAATAAGTCTGGAAAATAAAATGCAAGTTCCTCTTTTGTAAGGGAAGTTTACATTTATAAACAAAATCTCCAATTATAAGGGTGGTGTATCAGGAAGAGCTGTGCTGTGCTTAAGTCGCTCAGTCATGTCTGACTCTGTGACCCATGAACTGTAGCCCACCAGGCTCCTCTGTCCATGGGGATTCTCCAGGCAAGAATACTGGAGTGGGTTGCCATGCCCTCCTCCAGGGGATGTTCCCAAGCCAGGGGTGGAACCCAGGTCTTCCACATTGCAGGTGGATTCTTTACCATCTGAGCCACCAGGAAAGCCCAAGAATACTGGAATGAGTAGCCCATCTCTTTTCCAGGGGATCTTCCTAACCCAGGAATCTAACCAAAGTCTCTTGCAATGCAGGCAGATTCTTTACCAGCTGAATTACCAGGGAGGATGACTAAATTGGAGAGAATTTTATTAATGCAGGAAGCAAAGACTTAAATTTGCATAAGAAACCTTGTTTAGTCATGCTTTTCCCAGTAACCTCAAAACTGGCCTTCTTATAACCCAAACATATACCCCTTTTCTTCTTTGTCTTTAACTGAAGATGACATTTAAGCTACCGGCTTAGGGCCACCTCAGGGAGATAATCATTTTTCCCTGGGTGTATCTCTTGTACCCAGGAGGTATATGCACTAATAAACTTCTGTTGTTTTTCTCTTATTAATCTGACTTTTCTTTCAGGGTTCGTTGGGTATACTTCAGAGTTTAAGTGTGGAATAGTAGAAAGCATGGCCAGTGAAATTAAGTCAGCTAAGAACTGAGGGTGGAGGGAAAATTGCTTTCCCTCCCCTACAATTTCATATAATTATACTGATTAAATTGAGTTTCAAGCTCTTGTTTCCTAATTTAAAAAGTGGAACTGTGGAAAATGTATATACTTTTTTGTAAAATTTTATTTATTTTTTCTTATTGTAATTGAGCTAATATTTTCTGGGGAACATTTGACCTCACGTGAAAGAAACAAATAAATACATTTCTAGTATATTATTTCAAAAGAAAAAGTGCTTAGGACTTTGCATAGGAGACAGCTTAATATTTTAAATGATTATTTTCAGTTTTTATTTAACTCTTGTAATTCGTATGCTTGGTAATGTTGGGCAGCAGATGCATGTCTCATCCTGAATAATAAGTGGTAGATGATGCATCAGGCACAGATTGAATCATAGGCTGGCCATAAGGGAGAGACTTTGTCTGTCATTGACAAAAGGCAGGGTGAGAAAATGAGATCTGGAGCTCATTTAGGCTCCTAACTATATAGAAGCACAGGGGCAAGAAGCCAGAACTGTAAAGAGAAAATACCATCTTTATGGAAACAGTAAAATGTAATGTCTCCTTGGATTCCTGCTCCATTTCAAAATATGGAGAAACTGTTCAGAGCTATTTGCTGGCTTCTCTTCCATCAACCCTGTGCTTACTAACTTATATCAGATTCTTTACAAAGTATTTTTTAAATGGCAGACATTTAATTGGAAAATTAACATTCGCAGGCAAGAAACAAAGTTAACCAATTTATGTATAAAGAGGCATTGATAATTAAAATGTGGGTTGGATGACATTAAGACCTCATTGGCTGAAATATCATTAATACTTTAATTCACAGAGATGTTTTTATTTTAATTATAGTTGTTTGATTCTGCTTTTCTTCTGTGAAAAAGAAAAGAACATGAAAACAACCTATCAAGGTTTCAAGGCTGTATTTATTTCTATAGACAAAATTCGACTAATCAAAGTAAAGTAGAATTACATCAATCCATGTATCCAGTTGCAAGAGCAAAAGAAAAACCTGCATTTTATAATCCTTACTACTTATATGATAACATGTAATATTCAGAGCAGAGTGTTATATAAGTATATAAGCTTTATGAGTCTCAGTTTTCTCATCCATAAAGTGGAAATAATGAGTAATATAAACATTTATCTGATAGAATTTTTACAATAAATAAAATAATGAGTTTTAAATACTTAGCATTGTGTCTTATACATGGTAAGTGCTTAAGTCTAAGAAATTTGAAAAATATAACAAACTCCAGGGCAGAGAGATAAAGATGAATATAGCTAATAAATAGGTGTAACTTTCCAGATTTTCATAGAGTTTAGATGCATTACTCTGTTAAGAATACCTGAAGGAATTTTTTTTTTGCAGTTTATCTCTGAGAAATTAATAATATGTGTTCTAAAAAGAGAACTGTAGGGGATATTCTGAGCATACTGGAAAAGTTTTACATTTTCTTTTTAAAAGAAATTACATATATTTGATCAGTGTTAAAATATTTTTTCATAGATACCTTTAAATATCAATTTTATTATGATTCTATAAAAATAAGGCTCTACCTGCATAGATCCATTTTGCCAAATTGTTCCATCTCTTTCTCATCCTAGCAAACTATAGGCTTGAGGTACTTACTAGAAGCTGACAAATTCAAAGAGCAATCTTGTTCAGGAGCTCCCTCAAGCTTAGCAACAAAACCCTAAACATATAAAAAAATCTTCTGGATGTGATTCCCATCTCTTTTTAATGTTTATTAATTCAACTCACCTTTGTCTGACTTCTGAATTTTGCCCAGAGATGTTTCTTCCTTCTGTCTCATTAGTCCCATCCTTCTCCCCTCTTTCTTGTTTTTTCTACCTTTCTCCCTCCTACAGTGAAAAGAGCAGTATGGAGCTTCCCTCCAGAGACCATCCACCTCAAATGGCCATATGGGTTTAATGTATAATGCATGAGAAGCAGTGTGAGTTGAAGATGATTCAAAAGAGAAGGCTTTGAGGCTGGGCTCAGGAGGCATTTTTCAATAATAATTAGAAAATCAAGCAGCATCTTACTGTTGTTCTAGTCATTTCAATGCAATATAATAACCCTGGCTTAAATAGTGCTGCAGAGTAATATATTGCTATAATACAACCTCCTCAACACAATTATTGTGCAAATGCACTTATTCATTAGTAATGGGTTCTTTGTCCTCAGAATTTCCTTAGATTTGACTGGAAATGTCAGTTTTCTATGGACACCTCTCTAGCATGAGCTGTTTATCACTTAAGGTTGTTGGCAGAGACAAAATAATGTGAGTTTTAATTTGGATGTAATTTTCAGTATACTACATTAAGGAATTCTTTTGGAAGAGGCAGATCCAGCAATATTTTGGCATGACCTTCATGCTAGTGACATCAACTTGTGAGAGATATCTTTTGACCCAGGAATAACATTTGAAATTAAAACTGGACTTTTCTCTTTGCCATGGTATATAGAATTATTGCCTATAGTCAGGTTTTTTTTTTTTTAACAACCTAAAAAATTGTAAAATAAGGATATATTTATCGGGTACTTGATATGTGAGGCAGATACCAAAATAATACTACTTCTTTATGAATTATGTCTCTTTGCCATATGGATTATTTTGGGCTAAAGCCCACTGAAAATCATCAGTTGCAGAAAAAGCTCTAAAAACAGGTCACACATTTTCCTTTTGTAAAGGAAATTTCTATTTGTAAAGATGGTCTTCTCCAGAACTAGGACGAAGAGCTTTCTTAATAAAAAGGCGGGCCTTAATAAAAAGGCATAGCAAACTCCATTAAACAACCTTTGTTTGCCGCACTTTTCCTGTTTACCTTCCTATAACTTGCCTCTTCCTCCAAGAAGTCCCAAACCCCTTTTCCTTTTGTCGAGAGAGTCTGTAATTTCCTTGGTTCTGTCTCGTCACAACAAAAATTTGAAGTGATGGATCAGTATTACAGTTGGACCAGTGTTACAGCTCCATGTTACAGTTCAGTTTTATTTAGAAAATAAAGGAAAACACAGCCTCGAGGCATGAGGGCACGCAGACCCAAAAGATACGAAGAGAGGCAACCGGTCCTTTGGCTTCTCTTTTAATATGTTTTTTTTCTCCTCCCTCTGAGCCTGCCCTGTGTAAATTGGGCTAGCCAGGAATGCTGTTTATTTTACCAGAGGTCCTCACTCCAGTCCTGGACCTTCCTTTGCTCTATTTCCATGGGCTTTTTCCTTCCTTATCTTTTCAGTTCAGTTCAGTCGCTCAGTCGTGTTCAACTCTTTGCGACCCCATGGACTGCAGCACGCCAGGCCTCCCTGTCTATCACCAACTCCCGGAGTTCACTCAGACTCACATCCATCGAGTCAGTGATGCCATCCAGCCATCTCATCCTCTGTCATCCCCTTCTCCTCCTGCTCCCAATCCCTCCCAGCATCAGAGTCTTTTCCAATGAGTCAACTCTTCCCATGAGGCGGCCAAAGTACTGGAGCTTCAGCTTTAGCATCATTCCTTCCAAAGAAATCCCAGGGCTGATCTCCTTCAGAATGGACTGGTTGGATCTCCTTGCAGTCCAAGGGACTCTCAAGAGTCTTCTCCAACACCACAGTTCAAAAGCATCAATTCTTCGGCGCTCAACCTTCTTCACAGTCCAACTCTCACATCCATACATGACCACAGGAAAAACCATAGCCTTGACTAGACGGACCTTATCTTTTAGCCACCACCATCTTGGACTCCTTTTTCCTATTCTAACTACCTAACAGTTTCTTTAGGATGGAAGAAAATTTAAATGGCACAGGATTACAGAATCATTGCACTTAATCTCCTGTAGGACTCTAGGCAGTACACAGCCTGATCTTCTTCCTTTGCACACGAAAGAACCAAGAACTGAGAACAAGGAAGCGATCTACCACACACTTATTATATGGGCTCCATACATGCACAACATCTGCTTAAACATCTCTGGTGAAAGAAAGCTCAATTTCCTTGTGGCTCCTACCCCTACATTTGAATGCTTTAAACTGCTACACAAATTTTCCTTTTACAAAGTAAAAATTTGTTCCTTCCCAGTGAGAAGCAAATCAGAAAGCAATATACTATTTTATCTGAAATGTAGAGACCACTTTGAATTTAGTTTTTGTACATTCTAGCATTTAATGAATGCAATCGTATTTTGATGTCGCCGCACAAATCAATGGGAAAAAATAGATTGTTTACTGGTGGTAAACTTTTAAACTGTAAAGCATAAAAGGAAAACATATCTTTATTATAATGAACGATATGCTCAATGAAGAATATCATAGACCAAAATAATGCACAAGTAACAGAAGGGTGGTAAAGAATCTGCCTGCAATTCAAGAGACCCAGGTTTGATCCCTGGGTTGGGAAGATCCCCTGGAGAAGGGAATGGCTCCCTACTCCAGTATTCTTGCCTGGAGAATCCCATGGACAGAGGAGCCTGGCAGGGTAGAGTCCATGGAGTTTCAAGAGTCGGACATGACTTAGCAACTAAACCACCACCACCAACAGAAGGGCAGAAGGGGGAAAATCTTTATAACATCTGCAACTGATAAGGGGTTAATATCCATAATATAAAAGAAACTTTTGCAAACTAACAAGAAGACAGAAGCCCCAATAAAATGGGTATAAGATTTGAAAATCAATTTACGAAAAAGAAACTCAAGAAAGTAACAAAAAGATTCTCAAATTCATTTGCAACACTGAAAGTGGAGATCAAAAGCATGATGCACTATTATTTCATAACTACAACTCTGGAAATAATTAGAAAGCTAGATAGTACCAACTATTGTCAGGGTTGTAGGAATAGAATAGTCTGTATTTATTGCTGGTGGGGGATAAAACTGATGCAGTCATTCAAAGAACAATCTGAGTGGACTTACTTAAAATAAACCTTCTCATACCTTATGTGTAACCTATTCTTTTCCTCAATATATATCCCAAGGGAAGTCTCACAGAGATCCATTAGGAACATGTACAAGGATGTTCATTGCTGCATTATTTGTAGTGGTGGGAGCTGAACCAACCTTGGTGCCCATCACTGGGAGAAGAAATAATAGAAGATAGTGGGTAGGGCTTCCCTGGTGGCTCAGTGGTAAAGACTCCATCTGTTAATGCAGGAGACTTGGATTCGACCCCTGATCTGGTAAGATCCCATATGCCTCAGAGCGACTAAGCCTGTTCACTACAGTTATTGAACCTGTGTTCGAGAGCCTGGGAGTCACACCTTCTGAGCACATGTATCACAGCTACTGAAACCTGCATGCCCGAAAGCCTGTGCTTTGCAACAAGAGAAGCCTCTGCAATGAGAAGCCTGCTCACAGCACCTAGAGAGTAACCCCTCCCCCCATCGCAACTAGAAAAAGGCCCACGCAGCAGGGAAGACAGCACAGCCAAAAATAAACAAAGACTTTTAAAACATAAGATAGTGGATACATACCACAGAATACCATGTAGTGGTTAGAAACCATGCTCACGTAGCAAATATATAAGGATTTTTAAAATATAGGGCTTAGTGAAATGAGAATCTGAGTAACACAAAATTATTTGCCTATCTGAATTCATATATTTGAATTCATTATTTGAATCAACCCGCTCAAAACAAGCAAACAAAAATCACATTTTTAGAATAAGACATACAAAGAAAAAAGACATTGAATGGAATGGAATGGCTTCCTGGAGAGGAAGCAGTGAGTGTGAGGCAGGTAAGGGAATAAAAAGAACTAAATGAATAAAACAAAAGAGGCCTTTTTATAGCCCAGCATTAATAACATGCCATGAACTATGGAGCTTGATTAACTCAGTCCTCTGCATCTAAGGGTCAAGGGAAAATGATATCTCGTAATAATGACCTTGAAAGAGCCTGAAGGGCCTTTCGAATCACCCAAGATATAATAAGTGTGTTTAGTATTAGTGCCATTTTATCATACACTAAATATTTGACATTAGATTACTGTATCTGAATATAGGCAACTTATTTTAAGTTATTTGAAAATGTTTAAGATAATCAAATATTACAGTGAATTATGAAGTATTCTTAAATAGGTAGATTAAGGAAGAAAAAAGCTATAAACTTGCTAATGAAATGTTGAACATTTACTCCTGCTAACTCATTGCAGTTTACACTGTTTTGTACTAACCTTATTTGGAGACTCTCTTTGCTCCTGATTATTAATACATTGTAGGCAGTTCATGAGGTTGCAAAGAGGCAGACATGACTGAGCAACTGAACTGAGCTAAGGCAACAAAGAGGCCAAAAGCTACTGTCTTCTGCTGTTTTTGCATGTTTGTCAACATTAAAAAACAAAAACAAAAACAGACCATTATGAAACAGAGTCATTTTTAAATAACTTCATACTCAGGAGCAGAAATAAAAGTCATGGGTAACTAACAGCATGGATATCCAGTGCGCTTAGCCGATAAGTGGACTATGCAAGTGAAAGGGCCCCATGTTCACAAGGAATCTGGGTTTGCAGTCACCATCTCAAAATTCCTAATAATTAAAAAAATAGGTGACCCCATATTGTGCCGTGGACTCTCAAATTATGTCACAAGTACTACATAAATAGAAAGAGAACTCATTATATTTGACAATAACTTATTGAACAATTCATGTACTGGGCACTGTGCTGGGGCTGGCAACTCACAGGTTATAGAAACTGTTCCTCATTTTAGGCTCTTGTCCTAACAAGGGAGCTACGCATATGAACAACTAATTTACAGAGCAATATATATTCATAATTTTAAAACCCAACTTCAGATGAGTGCATTTTTGTTCATTTTGGAGGTGTGGGGATTTGCCAGTGAACAAAGGGGCTGTCCCACACTGATGCATGGGATCAGATGGATATCAGAACTACGCAGGATGCAGCATGCTTGGGGCTGGTGCATGGGGATGACCCAGAGAGATGTTATGGGGAGGGAGGTGGGAGGGGGGTTCATGTTTGGGAACGCATGTAAGAATTAAAGATTTTAAAATTTAAAAAATAAAAAACTAAAAAAAAAAAAAAAGAATGTGAAAAAAAAATAAAAGTAAACCATTCCTATCAGGAAATGTTTTGAAATTTCATTTAGAAATAACACCTAATATTATTTCAAGCAGAGTCTCTGGCATGCCAAATTACATAACCTTTGGTTTTGAACTAAATAATGATTAGAATTAGCAACAAAAAACTGGGTCCAATTTCACTGGCTTCATAGTGCTTTGTTGATTCACATCCTCAGCTCATTTCCTCTTCAATTCCTAATATCAGACTTTTTTCTTCCAAGCTCTTATACGTTAACCTTCTAGGCTTTTCTTTGCAAAATCTGATTTCAAAAATTTTGGTTGCCAACAGCTTACAACTTATTTCTTTAGCTCTTCCAGTGGATCCGTAATATTTAAAATCTTTTTGTCCCAGAACTAACTCTCACTTGCACTTTGTTAAGCAACGGAGGCAAAAAACTAGAATTTGCACAGGTGCGACAGAATGCCACAGCTTTTCTCTAATTTTTCTCCAGTGGCCAAATTTCACTAGGGTTTGAAAACCTCTCCAAGATGGGATGTATTTAATCTATTGACTAGTTAGATCATAACAGTCATTTCAACTCATATGTTTCTTCTTGACATAGAAAGACTAATGTTGCTTTAAGAAGCAATGAATCAAAGAAAGCTTAGACCCGTTCTTAGGTTCAACCTTATTGAATTATTTCTATACGAAACAGCTGGCATATTTCTATCTCATTCCTCTAATATTTGTTATTCTAATTTGTACTGCCATGTTATTAATAACTTGGCTAATTTCTTTCATAAGCTTTTCTCTTCATACATTATTGAAGTATAATTTACCAACAATAAATATTTCCAGTGATCTTTGTTGCCAAAGGTTCAATTTCCTTCTGGCCTTTTTTTCCTTTAACTTCATTTAGCATTTCTAACAGTGCAGGTCTGGTAAAGACAAATTTGCTTAGTTTTCTTCATCTGAAAATGTCTTAATTTCACCATCATTCTTGAGGGATATTTTCATTTGATGTAGAATTCTGGATTAGCAGTTTTGTTCTCCCAGAACGTTAAAGACGTTGTTCCCAGTCTTCTAGCCTCTGTGCTTTCTGATGAGAATGTTTGAGGCCATTCATGCCTTTCTTCCCCCATATGTAATGCTGTTTTAGATTTTCTGTGTCTTTGCAAAATTTCCCCTAATCTGTAGTTTTCAACAATTTGACTAATGCATCTAGGCATGGTTTCTTCATATTTGTGATGTTAGGAGATTTGAACTTCTTGTATTTATAAATTCCTATCTTTCCCTAATTTGGAAAGTCTTTAGGCCTTTTCTTTCTTTGAATTTCTTTTTAGTTTACCCCTCTCTTCTTCCAGAACTCTAATTACCCTATTGGTTCTATTGCCCCATAGAATCCAAGGCTCTTTTATTTTTTATATTTCTTTCTATTTATTAGAATAGATTTCTTTTGCTCTATTGTTATGTTCACAGATTTTTTCCCTCTGACATCTTCATTCTGCTACAAAGCTCCTTCAGCAGTTTATTTAGAAATTTTATCCATTCTATTTTTTCAGTCCTAAAATTTTCATTTGCCTTTTTATGTTTCTCATTTCTCTGGATTTCTGATCCTTTTCATCAAGTGAATATTTTAGTTTATCTCACTGAGTGTGATTAAGGGGCTTCCCTGGTGGCTCAGAGGGTAAAGCGTCTGTCTGCAATGCAGGAGACCTGGGTTTGATCCCTGGGTCAGGAAGATCCCCTGGAGAAGGAAATGGCAACCCACTCCAGTACTCTTGCCTGGAAAATCCCATAGACAGAGAAGCCTGGTAGACTACAGTCCATGGGATCACAAAGAGTTGGACACTGAGTATGATTAGAATAGTTGGTTTAAGTCTTTATGTGATAACTCCAACATCTGAGTTTTCTCAAGGTTGACCTCTCAAGATTGCCTTTCTTTGAGACTCACATTTTTCTGGCTCTCTGTATGTTGAAAAATTTTGGATTATATCATGGGCAGGCACTGTGGAAACTCTGCAATCTGTTATATTTTCTGAAGAGTGTTGATATTTACCTATTAGCATATACCTATGAAGATACGGCCCATGAAAGAGAGTAGAACCACAAGAAATCATAAGAAGGATAGTATCTGATATCCATGCAGAGCTAAAATGGTACTTTTTTCTTATATGTCAGAATGGAAAACCTCATAATTCATAGGACAACGAATAGAGTATTCAAAATGGTCTTGCCTTAGTAATGGGAAATAATATAATTACCCCTATGCTGAAAACTGCTCTGGTCTCAACCATCATATCTTAAAAACAGAGTGGATAAAGATCAAGCTGTTCTCAAGTCACTTACAGGTGCCCTAAGACAAAACTCAAGAGTATTTGTGAGACTACAAAATATCTCATTCAAAAAGGAAAACTTATAGTGTGTAGTATCCAGTGAAATATTACTAGACATACAAAGGAGCAGGATAATATGATCCATAATAAGGAGAAAAAACAGTCAATCAAAACCACCCTAGAACCAACACAGATGTTATAAGATGAGAACACTGAAATACATTTTGTAATTGTAGTCTGTATATTCAACAATTTCAGTGGAGGCATGGGATACATTTCAAAAAAAAGATTGAAATCAAGCTTTTACAAAAGATAACAACAGTGTCTGATATGGACAATACAGGAACAGCAGATTAAACACAGCAGAAGAAAAGATCAGTGAGTCTGAACACATGGCAATAAAAACTATTCAAAATGAAACACAAGGGGAAAAAAGAAAAGGTCTCTGGAGCCCTCTGTGCTTCTGTCTTCTCAGGTATCCTGTCTTGCAAACTCTAGCCTCTTTCATCTCAGATTCTCAGGTCCACATCCTCAAGCTCAGGGTATCTGTCAGGCTCCATTTTAGTTATCTGTCTCTGTGTCAAGGCCCAGATTCTCTCCCAAAGCAAGGATGTGGGGCAATCATACTGATGGCCTTATTCATTTCCCATCTCTCAAAGAAGACTATCTTTCATTGCCTGGTATCCAGTGTCCTGAAAACTACTATTTCATATAACTCATTTAGTTTTCTGGTTATTTCAGGTGACAAGTCCAGTATCTATTATCACACCGTACCCATAGTGGAAGTAAATTCTGTATTTTAAGTTTCTTTTTGCTGTGGAAATGTCTGTAATTGAGAGTTCAGTGAGTCAAGTTTAGTATTTCATAAGTACCACCATTGTGAAAATAACCCCTTGTTACATGGACATCCTTGAATAGCAGAATTTCAGTTAGGTAGAACTTGGTTAAGCAAGAAGAACCAGACTCTTCTCTCTTTCGATGGAAATTTCATATCACCTTGGAACACTTCTTTGTCTTGTAAAGAATTACTTGAGTAGCCTTTTTAAATTTCCTCTATGTAAAGGTAAATAAATTGGAAAGCTTCTGCTGATACAACTTCTTGGTTCAGCTGATGTATTTCATGAACAATTATTGGATTGTGCATAAAAACTAAAGAGGTGTGTAACACTGGGATTCTCAGAGACTTCGCTATGATCTCTCCAGGAAGCCACAACATCAAAGGCATCCTTGCAGTAAGAAGCAAGTGCAGGTATGGTAGGTGGCTTCCTTGGTGGCTCAGTTGGATAGAATCTGACTGCAATGCTGCTGCTGCTGCTGCTGCTAAGTCGCTTCAGTAGTGTCTGACTCTGTGCGACCTCATAGACAGCAGTCCACCAGGTTCCCCCGTCCCTGGGATTCTCCAGGCAAGAACACTGGAGTGGGTTGCCATTTCCTTCTCCAATGCAGGAAAGTGAAAAGTGAAAGTGAAGTCTCTCAGTCGTGTCTGACTCTGTGCGACCTCATAGACAGCAGCCCACCAGGCTCCCCTGTCCCTGGGATTCTCCAGGCAAGAATACCAGAGTGGGTTGCCATTTCCTTCTCCAATGCATGAAAGTGAAAAGTGAAAGTGAATTCACTCAGTCGTGTCTGACTCTTAGCGACCACATGGACTGCAGTCTACCAGGCTCCTCCGTCCATGGGATTTTCCAGGCAAGAGTACTGGAGTGAGGAGACTGGATTTGATCCCTGGGTCAGGAAGATCTCCTGGAGAAGGAAATGACAATATACTCCAGTATTCTGGCCTGGAAAATCCCATGGACAGAGGAGCTTGGCATGCTATATAGTCCATGGGGTCACAAGAGTCAGACATGACTTAGTGACTAATGACCAAGTATGGTAGGTAGGTTACTCCAGCACTGAAAAGCAGAAGCGTGTGGCGCTGACCAAAGACACAGAAACAAAACCTAGGCCTGAGCAGTGACTGGATCTTATTCTTTATTCTCTCCAGAATTCATAAACAGGAGTAGAAATTGGATTAGCATTCTCTTATATGAGGGATAATTTATTTTCTATTATTTTGCAGAATATCTTTTTTTTCGAAAAATGAAAGTATTCTAGTGAAATATATAATATTGTGTATGCATTATATTTTGTCTATCTATAATTCTCAGTATTGTGTGTATACTGAGTAATGTAGATCCATTTAAAATAAAATTTTACCTAAAAGAAATAGTGTTTTCTTGAGAAAAAATTGATATATCTTATTGGAATAATTTTCTTAAAGTTATGCTACTTGGAATGCTTCAGGTTTCAAGGACAGAAACACATTTCTGGTCTCCAAAGTTATAGGATGTATTTTAAGGATGTATGAAGAAGTAAAGTAGCAAGGGAAAGTCCTCAAAAATCATCTCTAGCAAAAGAATAGCTCTCATTCCTTGGTAAGTCCATCCACATACTATTGTTCTCCTGACCACTTTCTTGTAATGTTTCTCATTTAAGCACCTGTGTTAGTATCCAGTAGTGGGCATGCTTAGTGTTCAGGATTTTCTTGCCATTAGCTCACCAATAGCCAGCTTTGACACAGCCTTAGTCACACAGCCACCAATTATCGTCCATTCAGTTGAGATCACAGGTCAGAGCACTGACCCCCAAGTTACAAAGCATGGTCATTTAAATAAAAAAGGAAATAATGTGACTGATTTTTTTCTCCCCCAGAGTGCGGTCTGGCAGGCCTTCAGTCTTTCTTAAATACAAGGATACAAAGATTTACATCATTGCTTTTAGTAAGAGAAGGGAAACTATTAAAACGTTAGAGGTTCCTGGCTATTGGGATTTCATATTTTGTAAGACAAACTCATCTATGAAACCATCATTCTGTCTGGGTTTGAATGCTGGACTTAAAATAAATCTGAGCTTATTTACTCAAATAAATTTGACTGCAATTTTGGTCGAATTATTTTACCTCTTCACTTATAAGTCTTATGCTGTCCTCCTCAGGGAGTTGTGAAGATTAAATGAGTTGATGGTTAGCATTTGATAAATATTAGCCATTGTTATTATTGTTATTATTATCACTGGGGAAGTCTGGGAAATATATTTTAAATTTCTTTACAATTAAGTAAAAATTTGAGTTTTTCTAAAAGTTTGTAAAGTTTATAAAAACAAATCTCTACATTTAATATGTATGTATATATTTCATGCTTACGTTTGGTGTTTATGTCTACATTTATACTTATATCAATTTCTTCGTATTTTCCTCTTTTCAGAATTATTTTCAAGGTCTTTAAAAGAAGAAAGAGACTATGTTTTATTAATATATTAATGGCAACCCACTCCAGTGTTCTTGCCTGGAGAATCCCAGGGACAGGGGAGGCTGGTAGGCTGCCCTCTATGGGGTCGCACAGAGTTAGACATGACCTAAGTTGGACATGACTTGGCAGCAGCAGCAGCAGCATATAACATCATATTTAAAATCTATTTGTTGCTTAATAGATCTTAATAAATAATTATTGAGTTGAATTTGATTGAAAAATGAGAAGAAAAGCTGTTTGAGTCTTTTATTTTTCCTTCCTGAAGAGGCAGCTATGCTATGGTGCACTGAATATGAAGTTGGGAAGAGAAGTTCTGTTTTTAAGCCTTTTGATTATCAGTTCTATGTCCCTCAGTCATCATTTAATCTCTCCAAGCTCCAATTTCCTCATCTTTACAATAGGAAACTAATATACTACAGAAACAGAGTAAGAGTTAAGGTGAAATTAAATGTGTGTGCAGACACCCACATATTAGGTATGAGTTTATTATTTTGTTACCAACTATTGTCCTTTATATTGAATTCCAGTTTGCTGGAAGATGTGGGAAAATGAATGCCCCAAGTTTCTAAATATTCTTCAAATTTTCAGGGTGAAGAAACCCCTCGGTCAGAATACTTTCTTACCTTCTTATCTGCCTGATCTGCGTCTTATCGCTTCCCAGACTTAGCCCTCCAAACATGTAGCAAGATTGGCCATTTCTAGATCTTATGTCTCTTCCTGCCTCCTGTCCCAACTTCATTTTATATCTTCCTCTTTGGAAACAACACAGAGACATGACCGATAATGCTGCAGCCTTTACTCTATGTAGATCCTGTGTTACCTCTTACACAGCCAATCTTTGTCCCGCCTGAGGTCGACAAACATAATTTCATTTCAACCTGGATATTGCAAGTGGATTGAAAGATACATCCTGAGTGACATCTTATCCCATTACAAAGAGAACAAATAAACTATATCTAGCCAGTTACAAATGCCGTGTAAAAGAACAGGATCTTTCCCAGGCAATGCTTTTTTTGTCATTCTCTAATGTAGTAAGTTTTATTGTACATTATTTTTCTCAGTTGTAATTCATTTGAGCTTTACCTACACATATATATATATGCATGGCTTCCCTTGTGGCTCAGCTCGTAAAGAATTCACCTGCTATGCAGGAGACCTGGCTTTGATCCCTGGGTTGGGAAGATCCCCTGGAGAAGGGAAAGGCTACCCACTCCAGTATTCTGGCCCAGAGAATTCTATGGACTGTATCGTCTATAGGGTCTCAAAGAGTCGGACACAACTGAGGGACTTTCATTTTCACTTTATATACGTATATACATACATACATATATATATATAATCAGCCTATGTGACATTTTGTCTTTTAGATATCCTCATGTGCTGTCACTATTACCAGAAATCTAACTCACAATGCCCTTTCATCTCATAATGGAAAAGCAAGACATCATCAGTTCAGTTCAGTTGCTCAGTCATGTCCGACTCTTTGAGACCCCATGAATCGCAGCACACTAGGCTTCCCTGTCCATCACCATCTCCTGGAGTTCACTCAGACTCATGTCCATCGAGTCAGTGATGCCATCCAGCCATCTCATCCTCTGTCATCCCCTTCTCCTCCTGCCCCCAATCCCTCCCAGCGTCAGTCTTTTCCAACGAGTCAATTCTTCGCATGAGGTGGCCAAAGTACTGGAGATTCAGCTTTAGCATCATTCCTTCTGAAGAAATCCCAGGGCTGATCTCCTTCAGAATGGACTGCTTGGATCTCCTTGCAGTCCAAGGGACTCTCAAGAGTCTTCTCCAACACCACAGTTCAAAAGCATCAATTCTTCGGCACTCAGCCTCCTTCACAGTCCAACTCTCACATCCATAAGGCATCATAAGAGGTGTTATTTTGTGAACTGTATGTTTTTCTTTACAAATGAAAACTAAATTTTAATAATTGTCTTGTTAAAAAGCATTTAATAATTAAAACATTTTAAAATGGGCTTAGAAATTCTGGAAGATGGTAAAATTCAGATTCTCAAATGTGATGATTTGTAGGTCAGTTTATAATGATTTATTATTTCCATGATTTCTGAGATCAGAGCTGGGAATAGGCCAGCTTCTATAGTTAAAATTGTGAAGTAAATCAACATCTAAAGCCTGGGGGATTGTCAATTACCTTTTAGCAATGGACTCTTGGATAATTGCAAAGTAAATAGATCACCTGGTTCCCCCATATGCTCAGGGTCCCCAAGCTCAGAGCTAATGCCATTCTTTATAATGAAGCTTGGGCTTCTGACCAGTTAATTGTCTAGCGATCCTTTTGGGATACTGAAGACATGAACAGTTTTTTGAAGCCATCTAATCTGAGGGACATAGTTGTTTTATAAAGAGACAATGGTACTTATGTCTGTTTCTCTAGGAACATTGGGCAGATGTATATGATACCTTTGCTAAATATAAAGCAGTATAAGGATGTAAGGGTCTATTGTTATAATTTAACAATGATATAGTTAATATTTCATTTCAATCACTTACAATTGCATAAAGGCCACCTGCCTGGTTTGGAACTCATAAGCTATTATCTACCTGGATTTGTCCCAGTCCTATTTAAGACCAGCCTGCCTGGCAGGAAGAGAAGAGGGGATCAAAGCTCCTCTGGCTGAATGATACAGCAGTGTAACTTCTCTATTCAGTCCTGTTTTCTGCATATGCTGCCATACATGGCCATTCATATGCAGTGTGCTGTATATTTATTTACTGATTGGTTAACCAGTAAGTTAATCTTGGTGATTTAAATCAGTATATTATACTGGTAAGTGAATAAAATACAATTTTATTTTTCAAAATATTTTCCAATTCTTTGCCATTTCTTCATCTTTCCCTACAAATCCTTTAACATAATTATAACAAGACAGTTTAAGTTTCTTGCCTGCTAATTAAAACAGCAGGGCCATTTAGTGGGCGGCTTTTATTAGCATTTCTTTTCTCTTGATTTTGGGTCAGATTTTGCGGCTTGCTTGCATTATCTGGCTATCTTCTGGATACTAGGGTTGATATGTTGTGGTCAGTCTCAGTTTTCTCGTCTTTCTCTAAAGGTGTTAAGTTTTATGCTTCAGTTCAGTTCAGTTGCTCAATCATGTCTGACGTTTTGCAACCCCATGGACTGCAGCACACCAGGCCTCCCTGTCCATCACCAGCTCCCGGAGTCTACCCAAACCCATGTCCATTGAGTCAGTGATGCCATCCAACCATCTCATCCTCTGTCGACCCCTTCTTCTCCCACCTTCAATTGTTCCCAGCATCAGGGTCTTTTCAAACTAATCAATTCTTCACAACAGGTGCTCAAAGTATTGGAGTCTCAATTTCAATATCATTCCTTCCAAAGAACATCCAGGACTGATCTCCTTTAAGATGGACTGGTTGGATCTCCTTACAGTCCCAAGGGACTCTCAAGAGTCTTCTCCAACACTATAGTTCAAAATCTTCAATTCTTTGGCGCTCAGCTTTCTTTACAGTCCAACTTTGACATCCATACATGGCTACTGGAAAAACATAGACTTGACTAGATGGACCTTTGTTGGCAAATGTCTTTGTTGGCAAAAGCAAATGTCTCTGCTTTTTAATATGCTGCCTAGGTTAGTCATAACTTTCCTTCTAAGGAGTAAGTATCTTTTAACTTCATGACTGCAGTCACCATCTGCAGTGATTTTAGAGCCCCAAAATAAAGTCAGCCACTGTGTCCACTGTTTCCCCATTTATTTGCCATGAAGTGATGGAGCCAGATGCCATGATCTTCGTTTTCTGAATGTTGAGCTTTAAGCCAACTGTTTCACTCTCCTCTTCCACTTTCATCAAGAGCTCTTTAGTTTTTCTTTTCTTTCTACCATAAGAGTGATGTCATCTGCAAATCTGAGGTTATTGATATTTCTCCCAGCAATCTTGATTCCAGCTTGTGCTTCCTCCAGCCCAGCATTTCTCATGATGTACTCTGCATAGAAGTTAAATAAGCAGGGTGACAATATACAGCCTTGATGCACTCCTTTTCCTATTTGGAACCAGTCTGTTGTCCCATGCCCAGTTCTAACTGTTGCTTCCTGACCTGCATACAGATTTCTCAAGAGGCAGGTCAGGTGGTCTAGTATTCCCATCTCTTTCAGAATTTTCCACAGTTTATTGTGATCCACACAGTCAAATGCTTTGGCATAGTCAATAAAGCAGAAATAGATGTTTTTCTGTAACTTTCTTGCTTTTTCAATGTTGTTGACAGTCATCTTGACCTCTTGGTTTTGTCCTCAGTCTTAGGACATAGTCCTTAGTCCTGGCCTCTTTTCTAAGATGTCGTTTTAATGGAAAGTCTGAAGTCTTGATCAAGCCTCTCTAATTTGATAGATTTTTTAAAAAAATATTTATTTTAATTGGAGGCTAATTACAATATTGTAGAGGTTTTTTGCCATACATTGACATGAATCAGCCATGGGTGTACACGTGTTCCCCATCCTGAATCCTCCCTCCCACCTCCCTTCCCATCCCATCCCTCTGGGTCATCCCAGTGCACCAGCCCTGAGCACCCTGTCTCATGCATTGAACCTGGACTGGAGATCTGTTTTACATATGATAATATACATGTTCCAGTGCTATTCTCTCAAATCATCCCACCCTCTCCCTCTCCCACAGAGTCCAAAAGACTGTTCTATATATCTGTGTCTCTTTTGCTGTCTCGCATACAGGGTTATTGTTACCATCTTTCTAAATTTCATATGTATGCATTAGTATACTATATTGGTGTTTTTCTTTCTGACTTACTTCACTCTGTATAATAGGCTCCTGTTTCATCCCCCTCATTAGAACTGATTCAAATGTATTCTTTTTAATGGCTGAGTAATACTCCATTGTGTATATGTAGCACAGCTTTCTTATCCATTCATCTGCTGATGGACATCTACGTTGGTTCCATGTCCTGGCTATTATAAACAGTGCTGCGATGAACATTGGGGTACACGTGTCTCCTTCAATTCTGGTTTCCTCAGTGTGTATGCCCAGCAGTGGGATTGCTGGGTCATATGGGTTGGCCAGAAAGTTCGTATGGGTTTTTCTATAAGATGTTATGGAAAGCTTGAATGAGCTTTTTGGCCAACCCAATATGTTCCTTGATTTGCAGGGCTGATGAGATATTGCTGTTGATTTTTTAAGGGGAGAGGTTCTGAGTCATATTTTATACATAAGCAGCTAAACAATCAGTCAATAATTTGAAGGCAATTTAAATGCAGATTTTTTTCCTCTTTGATTTTGTCCTTTCTAGAATTTTCCTATCAGCTCAACTGATTTCTCTTTAGCCTATTAGGGCATTGCTTTCTGCATGAGCTCTATTCCACTGGATTCATGGGGAACTGGGATGGTCTCTCAGAGAACCGTGGCTAAATGTGGTGCCCATTTAATTTACTTCCCTTCTTTCAAGGACTGTGTTCCCTCCAGTATATGCCCTCTGTTATCTTTCTTTCAGCACATTTAAACTTTTTTAGAAAAAGTATACTGCTCAGAGTTTATGTCAATGATACAAGCTATTCTGCCATTACCAGTAGATAAATGTAACTCTTAAAAATGGAGATGCATTGTATATATACATACATATGTACAAAATGAACAGATCCATGAAAATGTCACTCATATAGTGCTTTTTTTGGTGGGGGGGAGTGGGTTTTATTAGCTAACATCTATGGATTGCTTACTCCATGCTAGACAGAATGCCTAGAGTTTTACATTTATTGAATGATGTTTTAAAAAGTATCAAACATTTACAGAAGGAAGAACAGTATAAAGCATTTCTAGGTACCTATCAAACAACTTCAAAAAGTAGTCACACACAGCTGTTCTTGTTTCTCTTATACCTCCACTCACTTCAGCCCCATTGCATGACTTTAAAGTAAACACAAGACTGTATAATACTATTTGTGCATAGTTCAGTGTGAGTCTCTAAAATATAAGAGATTCTGTTTCATTCATCCATTCATTTATTTATTGGCCATGCTGCAAGGCATGTGGGATCATAATTCCCAGACCAAGAATCTAACCTGAGCCCCTGCACTGGAAGCATGGCATCTTAACCAGTGCACATCAGGGAAGTCCTTGCATTTATTTTCACTGTAAGCAAAATATTATCAGACTTAACATTAATTTCTTAATGTTACCTAGTGTTCAATTGCGGCCAATTTTCTGTTTTTTTTTTTCAGTTGTGGAAGAAATTTGCCAATCGTCATTTAACACATTTCCTCTGTCCTCAAATAGCTTGCAAACTTAGAGGAAGATCAGTTGTTAGTTTTTATTCAACTGTCATCATCAGGGCTTTGCCTGATTTCAAAATATTGAGTTTGAATCGATGGCTTAGTACTTTACATGGTTTTACTCCCTTCATGCTTCTTTCTGCCTGATGACACTTGAGAGTGTACATGTAAGTGCAGAAAATTTTCTTTTTCATAAGCACTAATATTATCCATTTTATTTCAGCCTTTTAAAGTACACTTCTGTGAAATATGTATATGACTGAGGCTGATCTATTACTCATTTTTGACCTCTGAGCAACACTGTGTTTCTTAGTCTCTTTGATGAGGAAATCTGGAACAGCTTGGCGCATTCCTCCATGGATCTTGCAGGTGGAGGCATGGCCTATTGGCACGTAGTCTTTGGTCTGACTCCTGAGTCATGAGCCTTAGACTTAATCAAAAGATAAAAAAGTAAACCCAATGTAGTCTATAAAATGTAACAACTCATTCTTGAAAATTTTCCATAGAACTTTAATATGTTGTGCTATGCTTAGCTGCTCAGTCGTGTTTGACTCTTTGACACCCCAAGGACTGTAGCCCGCCAGGCTTCTCTGTCCATGGGATTCTCCAGGCAAGAATACTGGAATGGGTTGCCATGCCCTTCTCCAGGGGATCTTCCTAACCCATGGATTGAACTCAGGTCTTCTGCATTGCAGGTGGATTCTTTACCAGCTGAGCTACCAGGGAAACCCAGAATTTTAATATAACACTATAGATATATTAAATAAAAGCTTCCCACTTAATTTTTGCAAAAGTGTCATCTAGGTTATGGGCATAAATCTCCAACCTCCTTTACAACTTAACTCTCAAAATTTCAGGAGTTGTACTCATTCGCTGTCATCCTTCTTGCAATCTGATGGCTGGTGCCACAGACAAGCTTCATCTTTCCCAGGATGTGTTCATCCTTTAGCTTCCACAATGACTGCCATCATTCATAATGAATGCTTGTAATCCTCACTGTTTTTTGACCAGGGCCACCATGCTGAATTATGCCATGAATGTATGGCACTTCTGCACACTTCTTCAAAGCAATAAGGAAATTTATATGTATTCTTTCTTATCATAAAACTAAGTTAAGATCACTATAGAACTGTAGGGACCTGAAGGGGATAGGACCAGCTTTTCTAGGGCAGAGAACATTGTAGGTAGATAAATCTGCAAGTTACAAAAGGAAATCTAACCAAATAGGTAGCATAAGCATCTGAAGAATTCAGTGTTAGACAATAGATGGGTAACCAGGTAAGAAAGTGAGAAAAGAAGAAATAGCTCTGTGTGAGTGTGTGTGTTAGTTTATTTGTTGGCTTAATGAGAGTCCTCTTTATGGTAATAGTATCTACTTGATATTCCTTTGTGGAACCATCTTATCCACACTCCCAGTTCATAGAGATGCAGATAGATGACCTTTATCTTGCTTTCAGGCTTGAGCAAAAGAAGTACTATAGTTACCTAGGGATGTTGATTGATTTGGTCATGGCCCTGTGACCTTGGTGAACCAATACAAGTATCCTGGATTTTGATATATTTTTTTTGCTTGGTTTGCTAAATTCATGGATTATAAGCTCCTTGTAGAGAGAGCATGCCTTGTAATAAAACCATCAAAGAAACAGACAGAGCCAAGGGTTGAAAAGAAAGTCAGTATGTAGATGAAATCCTTTAAGTTTCCTAGCACTAGCTAACCTAATGTCAAATTCATCTGTTCACTTTAGCCTATAAATCCTCTTTTTAAATTTAAGTGAAATATAGCCAAGAATTCTGTCTTAGTTTTTCAAACAAGTGCACAAGCAGAGAAATATAGAATAAGGCAGTAGCTGATGGTGGTGGTGGTGATGGTTTAGTCACTATGTCATGTCCGACTCTTGTGACCCCATGGACCGTAGCCTGTCAGGCTCCTCTGTCCATGGGATTCTGCAGGCAAGAATACTGGAGTGTGTTGCCATTTCCCTCTTCAGGGGATCTTCCAGACCCAGGAATCAAACCCGTGTCTCCTGCATTGCAGGCAGATTCTTTACCAACAATATATTTTGCAGTATCTGGAGACCTGGTCAAGTAGATTTGGGAGTCCCTTGAACTGCAAGGAGATCAAACCAGTCAATCCTAAAGGAAATCAATTCTGAATATTCATTGGAAGGACTGATGCTAAAGCTGAAACTCCAAGACTTTGGCCATCTGATGCAAAGAGCTGACTCATTAGAAAAGACCCTGATGCTTGGAAAGATTGAGGGCAAGGATAAGGGGACAGAGGACAAGGTGATTAGATGGCATCACTGACTCAATGAACATGAGTTTGAGCAAGCCCCGGCAGATGGTAAAGGACAGGGAAGGCTGGTTTGCTGCAGTCCATGGGATCACAAGGAGTCAGACACAACCGAGCTACTGAACAGCAACAACATATAAGTTTGCCAGCAGAAATCATAGGCCCAGGGTCAGGAAGGTCAAGTTTATTACTACTGAGGGGGCAGAACAAGTAAACCAGATTCTATTCTGTAAAGATTGAGAATATGGCTCTTTGGAACAAAGAATTATGCACCAATCATAACAGAGTCAAACTGGTCCAGGATCTTATTCTTGTTTTTTTTTTTTTTTTTTTTTTAAAGAATAAGAAAGAATCCTAATAAACAGAAATAGAGCTAGGATTGAAATGAATGAAACAAGAAAAAAACACTTGATTTTCTACCTAGAGCTCCTTTTAGATAGGATTGTATCATTTCCAGAACAAAGTTGGAAATCAAATGTGTGTGTTCAATTGTTCAGTTGTGTTGTACTCTTTGTGACCCCATGGACTGTAAGCCTGCCAGGCTGCTCTGTCCATGGGATTTTCCCGGCAAGAATACTGGAGTAGGTTGCTATTGCCTCCTCCACGGCATCTTCCCAACCCAGGGATCCATTCCGTATCTTCTGCATTGCAGGCATATTCTTCACTGCTGAGCCATCAGGGAAGCTCAAATTATCTCCTAGTAGGGGGAAAAGCAGGAATTTGGGATAAAGGTAAACAGTAGAGTTTTTAGGAGATGAGAGAGAGGAAGATATTGGTGAGTAAGTTACATAAATGCATCAGCTACATTAAATATAGTAGGTTTATGACTGACAGTGCTTTCAGGAGCTCACAAAAATTTTTAATTTCTTCTACAATCAAGAAAGAAAGCAAACTTTTAGGTTGAAAAATTATACTTATGTACAATATTAATATACTTATACCAATATACTCACAAAATATAATTTTACTTATTTACTGACATATAAAAAGAGACCCACAAAAACGAAAATCAGAATGTGGCCTTCCCTTGTCCTCTGATAAACTCTGCGATTGTTGGCACAAAAGTCCTTCACAGCCACCTTTTCCCCTGATTAACTGTATTTGAAAAGCTCAAAAACTAGAAGATTCATTCTTACTAGACTCTCTTGCAGTTAGGAGTGGCATGTGTTGAGTTTCAGCTGATGGGATATAAAAAAACTCAATAGATAGTATGTCTGTAAAAACATTTTTGAAAAGAAGGTGGTTTTGGTTCCCTGTGCCTAGGGTAATGGCTGACTCACAGAAAACACTCAATACGTGATAGTTAATAATAATTTCATTATTGAAAGATCAGAGAACATAGAACAAAGCTATGACTGCTAGCGTTAGCTTTCCATTTCCCACTTGTTCCTTGGATTCAAAACACATCGCCTGCCATGGAAACCACAATCGTCGCATAGATTTTCTTTAATGATAGCATGTCATAGAAACTAGTAGATGGTGCCAACTGCTGCCAGTCTTACTGCGAGTCTCCCAAAGGAGATCTGGTCCCTCTTAGACAGGGAAGTTTCACGGCAAGGACTAAAGCCTTAACTCGCTGTGGCATTTTCAGATTGATGAAGAAGCACTGAGGACTAAATTATGGGGTGGTACATGGATTCTTCAAACTGTTGCCATTCGGAATTTATGTGGGTATTTGTGATACCTACTCTCTAGTGTCTCTGAGCCTTGTGTATAGCAAGGGGCTTTTCAGGGATACTGGTAGAGGGGAGTGAGTTGATAGTGGAATATTTCATCCAGCTTTATTCCACTTAATCTAAAATTCCTTGAAATGTTCTACAGTGGTTGTGCAGTGCCTACATTACTCCATCCCCTCTCAACTTGTTCTTTTACTTTCCAATTCTCTTTCTTTCCCGTCTACACATACATTTTTCATAGTATGCCTTTGCTCAGAAGCATTTGTAAGTCCCATTACTTACATAAGGGAACTTTTATATACTCATTGTAAAACTCAAATCTTTCCACAACTAGGTCTCAGACTAATCTTATCTTTCATCTTACCTCTATCTACATTTTCCTTTCCAACCTTTTCTTGAAAGTATACAGTATGTACCATGTTATGCCATGCTGTTTGAAATCTCTTTACCAAGGTTTAATTTCATTTATTTCTTACTGACTATTCTAGTCTAAATTCAGATTCTTTCTCCATTCCTGAAGTCTCCTCTGGCCTCACTGATATTTTTCTACTTTGAATTATTATGGGTTTACCCCTAATTTTATGGCATATATTGATAATGTCATTGAAGGGAAAGTTGTATATAAATTTATTAGTATATTATAGAACAGGAAAGAAGAAGAGGAATGATCTTAAAAAGTTATTTGCTTTGAAAATGTATAGTTTGAATCTCCTTAGTAAGAATATACATAACTGAAGAGGTTTTGTATGTATCACTTTTCTTGTATACCCCACGCTGTACAGCACTGTTTAGTAAATGCTTGCTAGAGAACAAATTAATTCTCAAGGAGAGAAAAAATTAATCCTCAAGGACAGTGGTTTTTAAGATGAAGCTAATCTGGTCCCATCACTTCATGGGAAATAGATGGGGAAAGAGTGAAAATAGCGTCATACTTTATTTTGGGGGGCTCCAAAATCACTGCAAATGGTGACTGCAGCCATGAAATTAAAAGATGTTTACTCCCTGGAAGAAAAGTTATGACCAACCTAGATAGCATATTCAAAAGCAGAGACATTACTTTGCACACTAAGGTCCGTCTAGTCAAGGCTATGGTCTTTCCAGTAGTCATGTAGAGATGTGAGAGTTGGACTTTGAAGAAGGTTGAGCGCCAAAGAATTGATGCTTTTGAACTGTGGTGTTGGAGAAGACTCTTGAGAGTCCCTTGGACTGCAAGGAGATCCAACCAGTCCATTCTGAAGGAGATCAGCCCTGGGATTTCTTTGGAAGAAATGATGCTAAAGCTGAAACTCCAATACTTTGGCCACCTCATGTGAAGAGTTGACTCATTGGAAAAGACTCTGATGCTGGGAGGGATTGGGGGCAGGAGGAGAAGGGGACGACAGAGGATGAGATGGCTGGATGGCATCACTGACTCGATGGACGTGAGTCTGAGTGAACTCTGGGAGTTGGTGATAGACAGGGAGGCCTGGCGTGTTGCGATTCATGGGGTCACAAAGAGTCGGACGCGACTGAGCAACTGAAACGAAATGAACTGAATGAAATCTTGGAGGAGACCTGAGAGTTCAAAATAATTTTTAGAGTAATAATAAAACATTTGCCTTTTTTCAAGTTTCTGTGGAATTTTCCAGATGCTGTATAACTAGTAGTGTTGTAACAGAGTAAATGTTAAGCAGAACTGAAAATCTAGCTAAATGTCTATTAGCTACACATTGACAAGATTGGAAAAATATAACATTCTTCTTGCTAAATTTTTTTGGTTTTAAAATATATTTTTTAATAAAATAAGCCATTTATAATAATATGTATCAGGCTTCCCTGGTGGTTAAGAGAGTAAAGAATCTGCCTGCAATGGGGGAGACCTGAGTTCGATCTCTAGGTTGGGAAGATCCCTTGGAGAAGGGCATGGCAACCCACTCCAGTATTCTTGCCTAGAGAATCTCATGGACAGAGTAGCTTGGTGGGCTACAGTTCATGGGTTGGCCATTTCCAAAATGTGAAAGACTTGCTGCTGAAGCAGAGTCATTGCTGTGAAAGGGGGGAAGCTAAGACAAGGCAAGGTGAGAAGGATGACAAAGATACCTCCAGCTCCTGTTTATTGTTTGAAAAGTGGAGATGCATTGGACAGAAAACTCAGCAGCTTTCCTCTGAATGAGAAGATATTATGGAAGTTAAAGTGCTTTACCATCTTACCTGCAGGGAATTTAGTTTAGATATTTACAAAATGATGCCTTCCTCAACAATAACATGTCAGCCATTTGTTAAATTCCACGCTATATATATTAACTATTTCTATAGATTAGAAATGTACACAAATCACTTTTTTAAACTCTAAACTTCCTGATTCCCATCTTTAATTTATTCTTACTGATATCAGGCACACAATTACAGAGCCTTTGATTGACACTGCTTACACTATTTTGCCACTTTGAAAGTGGAAATACGTAGCAGTATATGTTTCCAAATATTGATGCTGATGTCACCTTTGTTAAGTGTGTGGTATGAACCCAGTATCCTTCTATATTGACTCATTCAACACCCTAGAAACCTGTGATGCAAACACTCATTATTTTCATTTCACAGGTGAGGAATCCAAAGAATCCAAGCCTTTGATAATTATGGTTACTCAGCTAATAAATGATAGAGTGAGGATTTTTGCATAGGAATGTGGCTAGGAGAACCTTACATAGAATGCTATCCTGGATGTTTCACAAATATTTAGCTTTTCCTTTTAAAAGAGGAAAATATGGCAAGAGATTCTCTAATTGATGGCATTAACTAATTTTGATTATAAGCCCTTGAGATTTATAACACTGGAAGTCATTTAAATTGTAATGATATCACATGTTACAGGTCTAGAATTGAGATATTGTTGCTTGGAGGCATACCTTTTCCCTCAATCAACCTCAGAATAGGCACTCTCAAATTTCATGGGCTTGTTATAAGCTATCTAAATAGTGTAAATTCTAAAACTCTGCCTTAGAGTTGTAATTATTTCCAACTTCACAAATTATGTGTTAGGCTATTAAATGTGAGAAAGCATGACTCAGTATTTGCATGAGGGTGATATAATTGGTAAATAAAGTTGGTGTGGAGGGAAGTCAGAAGGGTCAGAGATGATTGCATTACAGATGAGTAAGTCTTATTTATAAAACTACAAGCAGATTTTAGGGCTCTGAAAGGTTAAATGTGACTATCGACTCTTCACAGCTGCTATAAAGTCAAATCCAGGCTCTGGTATTGCCAAGACTGCTCTGAGTATTGAAGACCTTTGCCATCCTGGAAACAGACATTGAGTAGAATTCTGCAGCCTAGAAGGTGTGACCAAATGATTATTTGGATAATCATCCCCAGGCATGCTGTTCATTGATTTGATAGATTACATACCAGAATTACTTGAGCTATTTCAAATCCTGAAAGATGATGCTATGAAAGTGCTGCACTCAATATGCCAGCAAATTTGGAAAACTCAGCAGTGGACACAGGACTGGAAAAGGTCAGTTTTCATTCCAATCCCAAAGAAAGGCAATGCCAAAGAATGCTCAAACTACCACACAATTGCACTCATCTCACATGCTAGTAAAGTAATGCTCAAAATTCTCCAAGCCAGACTTCAGCAATACATGAACCGTGAACTCCCTGATGTTCAAGCTGGTTTTAGAAAAGGCAGAGGAACCAGAGATCAAATTGCCAACACCTACTGGATCATGGAAGAAGCAAGAGAGTTCCAGAAAAATATCTATTTCTGCTTTATTGACTATGCCAAAGCCTTTGACTGTGTGGATCACAATAAACTGTGGAAAATTCTGAAAAAGATGGGAATACCAGACCACTTGACCTGCCTCTTGAGAAATCTGTATGCAGGTCAGGAAGCAACAGTTAGAACTGGGCATGGGACAACAGACTGGTTCCAAATAGGAAAAGGAGTATGTCAAGGCTGTATATTGTCACCCTGCTTATTTAACTTCTATGCAGAGTACATCATGAGAAATGCTGGGCTGGAAGAAGCACAACTGCAATCAAGACTGCTGGGAGAAATATCAATAACCTCAGATATGCAAATGACACCACCCTTATGGCAGAAAGTGAAGAGGAACTGAAAAGCCTCTTGATGAAAGTGATAGAGGAGACTGAAAAAGTTGGCTTAAAGCTCAACATTCAGAAAACGAAGATCATGGCATCTGGTCCCATCACTTCATGGGAAATAGATGGGGAAACAGTGTCAGACCTTATTTTTTTGGGCTCCAAAATCACTGCAGATTGTGACTGCAGCCATGAAATTAAAAGACGCTTACTCCTTGGAAGAAAAGTTATGACCAACCTAGATAGCATATTCAAAAGCAGAGACATTACTTTGCCGACTAAGGTCCGTTTAGTCAAGGCTGTTTTTCCTGTGATCATGTATGGATGTGAGAGTTGGACTGTGAAGAAGGCTGAGTGCCAGAGAATTGATGCTTTTGAGCTGTGGTGTTGGAGAAGACTCTTGAGAGTCCCTTGGACTGCAAGGAGATCCAACCAGTCCATTCTGAAGATCAACCCTGGGATTTCTTTGGAAGGAATGATGCTAAAGCTGAAACTCCAGTACTTTGGCCACCTCATGCGAAGAGTTGATTCACTGGAAAAGACTCTGATGCTGGGAGGGATTGGGGGCAGGAGGAGAAGGGGACACTGAGAATGAGATGGCTGGATGGCATCACTGAACTTGATGGATGTGAGTCTGAGTGAACTCCAGGGGTTGGTGTTGGACAGGGAGGCCTGGGGTGCTACAATTTATGGGGTCGCAAAGATTCGGACACGACTGAGCAACTGAACTGAACTGAACTGACCTGATACCAGAATCTTCATTAATCAATCCTATTCATCTTTTCACAAAGTTCATTCAATGAAGAACCTGCTTTTAATGTGTGTGTTATTATTTGGTGCCGCAGACATCTCGTGAGTAATGCCAAGAGGCCACCACATGTGCTCTGTTAGCTTCAGCAGTGCTGTTCTGCTGGGTCTTCCCCTCTAATATGGGAGGTCTAAACCTCTTAAGCACACAGAGTCTGCTGCCTCAAGGAGTGTGCAGGGAGCCAGAGAAAGGCTCATGGTTTTTGGTTGGGGGAAACGGGGAGTAATTTGTATCTTGTTCACTTCTTCTGTTTCCATATGAAAATCTTTTTTCATTAAAATCAGAGCTCCTAGTGAGTTGTCAAAAGTCACATATTTTCATTTTCTGTCTCAACCTTTGGGATTAAGGGGAACTTTAAAAAATGATGTGCTGTGTGTGGGAAAAAAATCCCCACAAATCAGAAATATAAAAAACAGATGAAAACCAGGAAAGAAAGCAGCCCAAGATGGAGACCGAACTCATATGAAGACACATAGAGATAGGAATCACCTCCTCTGTAATTCAGGTTTAGAACTGGCACGTGAGATAGTCAAGGGGTTTCTCAACTTTGGGGCAAGATTTTTAGTTTCAAGACTGGGGCGTCCAGGACGTCCCAGTGGTTAAGACTCTGCACTCCCAGTGCAGGAGGCCTGGGTCTTTTCTATCCCCGATCAAGGAACTAGATCCTGCATGCCACAACTAAGACTTGGCAAGGCCAAATTTAAAAAATAAAAAATAAGCAAAAGACAGGGGCTTCCAGGGCAAAAAACAGAAGGAAAACATACAGTCATCAAAGTGAAAGTGAAATCACTCAGTCGAGTCCAACTCTTTGTGACGCCATGGACTATACCTGCCAGGCTCCTCTTGCCATGGGATTTTCCGGGCAAGATTACTGGAGTGGGTTGCCATTTCCTTCTCCAGGGGATCTTCCCAACCCAGGGATTGAACCCAGGTCTCCTGCATTGCAGGAAGACTCTTTACCATCTGAGCCACAAGGGAAGCTCTTATACAGCCATCAAATACAACTTAAATGCACATAAGCAATGTTTATGACCTAGGCTGGCATGTCTAGAAAATTTCCTGATTACAACATTACAGGAATATTTTCCTTCTGCCAATGAGTGCCATTCCTGTCATCCCATTCCTCATGTATAACTTGTATATTATTAGCTAATTTAAGAGATTTTTACAGTCTTAATCATAAATAGTCTTTAAGGAAATATACTAAATCTGGAAACAACATATTCGTAGTTCAATTTTATAGGAAGTAAATATTTCAAGAATGGTACATTCATTTTCAAATAAACATGTATACAAAGGTAGCTATTTTATAAATCATGTTTCCTCAGTTTCAGAGATTTAGTAAGCATACTCAGTCTGGTTCTGTTTTGGAAACAAAATTGGTATTTACAAATAAACAGAAAAAGCTAAATAATCAATAATCTCTTTAGGGTTTCACTCTGTTATGATAGCATCTGTGTATAGTCTAGGCAAGAGGAACTAGAGAAACCAATACTCATAAACATGAAATGCAAAAATTCATGCTTTATGCTGAGACATGTCATTCTTAAATATAAATATGCCAGCATCACTGATGCTAGCATTAACAGGATTTTTAATGTGCCAGTAGTTCTAGATATGACTCACTTGAATTGCTAGAATAAGTTTATAAGAACACCCCTGTTAACTAACTATATTTCTAATTTAAGATTGTCTCTACTTTATATTTGACATATTCTTCGACATTTTCACAAAGAAAAATTAGAAAAATACCTTTTTGTGTTTATTGATTACTAAAACATTTTATTATCCACTTTCAAATTGAATCAACAATTCTAGTTTCATTAACCATATTTTTCTATCTTTTCTTATGCTTTTCTGTCATTCTGAAATTCTATTTTGTGACACTCAAAATTTTTATTATAACTCAGTTTTCATATGCTAGAGGGAAATTACTGAGGGGAAAAAACCGAGTCCTTAGACTATCGTCCACGAGACATAGTTGCTGTGCTCTAATTAAATTTCCTATTATAAGTACTAATATATAGCAATAAGAACAATCTTCTCCAAAAGAAATGAAAACTAAGATTTTTTCAAGTTAAAATGTATATTTACTTCTCTGCAAAAATCTGCTTTTTAAAGTGTCGCTCATATTTTCCAATTTTTGGCTGACACTGTAGACAGGTCCTTGGACCTAAGTCCTCTGGAAGGGAAAAGGGAGGGGGCAGAGCTGTCAACCTGAACAAGAAAGGTTCGAAAATGTCTGCTCTGAAAATGAGCTGAGTCTAAGAGTTGGACACGACTGAGCAACTTCACTTTCACTTTTCACTTTCATGCATTGGAGAGGAAATGGCAACCCACTCCAGTGTTCTTGCCTAGAGAATTCCAGGGACGGGGGAGCCTGGTGGGCTGCCGTCCATGGGGTCTCACAGAGTGGGACACGACTGAAGTGACTTAGCAGCAGCAGGCATGCCTCTGTGTTTAGAAACAAAGTTCAGTAGAGGTCTATTAGAACTAGAATCTTTAGAACAGTGGGACACAGAGCTTGCTATTGGCATTTTCAAAGGACTACTGTAGCCTGATATCATGGATGAGGGCATAGGTACCAAGTTCGTGTATGTGTGTCTGTGTGCTTAGTCGTTCAGCTGTGTCTGACTCTGCAACCCCATGGACTGCAGCACACCAGGCCTCCCTGTCTATCACCAATTCTCGAAGCTTACTAAAACTTATGTCCATTAAGTTGGTGATGCCATCCAACCATTTCATCCTCTGTCGTCCCCTTCTCCTCCTGCCTTCAGCCTTTCCGAGCATCAGGGTCCCTTCCAATGAGTCAGTTCTTTGCATCAGGTGGCCAAAGTATTGGAGTTTCAGCCTCAGCATCAGTCCTTCCAATGAACACCCAAGACTGATCTCCTTTAGGATGGACTGGTTGGATCCCCTTGCAGTCCAAAGGACTCTTGCTTTGAAAAATAAATATTCTGTATCATAAAAAGTCATCATAAAAATGGACTTGTCATTGAACATTTGTCCAATCTACAGTATGTACAATACTAATAATAAACCATAAACATAAACTATGGACTCTGATTATGATGTATCAATATAAGTTCATCAGTTACAACAAATGACCACTTTGATGGGGAATGTTGACAATGGAGGAGGTTATTCATGTATGGGGGCAGGGGGTATACGGGGAATCTCTACATCTTCCCCTCAATTTTGCTGTAAACCTAAAACTTCTTTATAAAGTAAATTCTTAATAATAATTAAAAAAAAAAAAGCAAGCCAGGAATCTTAGTTGGTCAACAGAGAATTGCCTTTCTTTTCCTAAGAACTTGGGCTTTAAGGCAGGAGCTAACAGTACCAAATGCTGGCATAAGAGACATGCAGCCTACCCCAGTTCAGAGGAGGTTTCCTTGGAATGAAATGCAGATAGAAGACTAGCAGGAAGAGACTGGAGGTCCTTAGTTCTACTCCGTACCTTGAAGTACCTTGAGCCTGTGCCAATTTCAGTCTGGACTGGGTTAGCATCTAAGGTAGAAAGGAAGTATATAATTGGAAGATGGTAAAAGCAGCCTCAAATGAAGCCCCCTTATCCCATTCCAATTTACATAGAGGCCAGGGACCATTAATACCAGGACTTATAACAGTTTGTTATAACTTCTACTTTGCTTACTACTTATTTTTTTATTTGCCTTTGGAACTTTAACGATATTATTCAAAAATGTAAAAGGGTTGAGCTTTGCTTCAGACAAATAAATCAGGTGAAGAAACTGAAAAATAATAGCCTCTTATTCAAAAGAATGAGGGTTGTGGATAGAGAGAATGATGGTGGAAGAACAAGATGAACACTAGTGTTAAGCAAGCCACATAGGGAGGCTCTGCATAAGATAAGAAAGGTGATGGGAACTTCAGCTTTGCCCAGGAGGAAGCATCCTGAGATTTAAACTTGTAACAGATCTGTTCACTGCAATACATGATTTCTTTAAAAATAATCCTACCTGATTAAATGCTGGTCAGGAAAGATAAGTGCCAACGAGAATATTCTCTGAAGCGATAGTATTTTCATTTGATTGAATATTTGATATATTCCAAGTTTGTGTCACTCAGAATTTAATTTCTAGATAATAAAAAACAATTTCCTGATAGCTGTATTAAACTCAGTAATCCTATTTCCTTTGCCTAAATGATTTATTCTAAGCTCATTTTGGATAGCTTAAAATAGCCATATGTTTGCTGACACATTTTTAGAGTTTTACTATAGAATAAAAGTTTCATATTTTTCTCAACACTATTTTGCCTTAAAAAATAAAACTAAATAATCTTCTTTTCAAATCCATGCAGATCTCTCTCTCTCTCTTTTTTTAAATTTCAGGCAAAATGCAGAAAGCCATCATCTCCTTTAGTCTTTTTTCCCCTTTTTGGGGACTATCTTCGAATATCTTTGGGGATATCTTTTAATACCCTTCATATTTCACCCTGCTTATTTACCCTCCATGCAGAGTACATCATGTGAAATGCTGGGCTGCATGAAGCACAAACCCGAATCAAAATTGCTGTAAAAAAAAAATCAACAACCTCGGGTATAGAGATGATACCTCCCTAATGGCAGAAAGTAAAGAGGAGCCAAAGAGCCTCTTGATGAAGGTGAAGAGGAGGGTGAAAAACTCTCATTTAAAACTCAACATTCAAAAACCTAAGATTATGACATCCGGTCACATCATTTCATGGTAAGTAGATGGGGAAATAATGTAAACAGTGACAGACTTTATTTTCTTCTCCAAAATCACTGAGGATGGTGACTGCAGCCACAAAATTGAAAGACACTTGCTCCTTGGAAGGAACGCTATGACAAATTTTGACAGCATATTAAAAAGCAGAGACAACACTTTGCTGACAAAGAACCACATAGTCAAAGCTATGGTTTTTCTAGTAGTCATATGTGGATGTGAGAGTTGGACTGTAAAACACTGAAGAATTAATGCTTTCAAATTGTGGTGCTGGAGAAGATTCTGAGAGTTCCTTGGACAGCAAGGAGATCAAATCAGTCAATTCTAAAGGAAATCAATCCTGAATATTCATTGGAAGAACTGATATTGAAGCTGAAGCTCCAGTACTTTGGCCTGTGATGTGAAGAGTTGACTCACTGGAAAAGACTCTGATGCTGGGAAAGATTGAGGGCAGGAGAAGGGGGCGACAGAGGATGAGATGACTGGATGGCATCACTGATATAATGAGCATGAGTTTGAGCAAACTATGTGAGATAGTAAAGGACAGGGAAACCTGGTTTGCTGCAGTTCATGGGGTCACAAAGAACTGGACACTACTTAGCGACTGAACAACATGTCTTTCATAATATATTAGTCATCTAGTAAGTAAGTGAGATTTCCTGAGTTCTGTGGGCTGTTCTGGAAAACTAATTGTGACCAGGGAGGTTGTAGAAACCTCTGATTCATAACCATCAGAGGTACAAGTAACAACCTGAGCCTTGGGGCTGTCATCTAAAGTGGAGGGTGGTCTTGTAGAACTGAGCCCTTTACCTATGGAATCTGGTGTCATCTCCAGGTGTCTGAGAATTGCTTGGTGGTTAGGAGAAAGTTACAACATATGCACACATACAATACACGCACACTGGAACTGAGTCCAGGAACCTAATTTGGTACTCTTCTCAGGAATTCATAGATATTAGTTTACCAGGCCTGCTGTGATGAAGTACCACAAACTGAATGGCTTAAGCAATAGAAATAATTCATTTTCTCATGTTAAAACAAACAAACAAACAAAAAGAGAAACAACGGGCCTAAAACGGACGGCAAACAAAGACTTAATTGCAGTTTCAACCTCTCCCAGGAATGTTCCCACAGTTTTGGGGTCTTACCTGCTCACTTGCTGAGGAACAGCCAGCTGGTTCCTGTTTGTAATTGACTGCCATACTCTCACCGCATTGTCTTATTTTCTGGAAGATGTGGAGGTTACACTGAATTCTATAGTCCTACAACTAAATTCTACTATCCCTGCTCTTTCAAGTTGCAGGTGGTCTGGTCACTTGCTCCTCAACTCTTTTTATTCCTTTTGATGCTCTTGAAAAGGATAAGAAATGGTTGTAAAATATTATATGGGCTACCTGCACAACCTGTCCCTTTGGAAGAGAGGGTTCTTAACATTTCACCAGATGGGCTCCACTTCTTCATTATTGCTAAGTGATGGGCATCTTTTGGGCTTTCCCAGTGGCTCAGACAGTAAAGAATCTGCCTGCAATTCAGGAGTTGTAGGAGACATGGGTTTGACGTCTGGGTTGGGAAGATCCCCTGGAGGAGGACATGGCAACCCACTCCAGTATTCTTGCCTGGAGAATCCCATGAACAGAGGAGTCTGGCAGGCAATAGTCCATAGTGTCACAAAGAGTTGGGCATGACTGAAGTGACTTAGCACACGTGCACAGCCATTTTTTAGGACACGCTATGATGGAGATGTCCAGTTCTAACTGTTGCTTCCTGACCTGCATACAAATTTCTCAGGAGGCAGGTCAGGTGGGCAGGTACTCTGATCTCTTGAAGAATTTCCCACAGTATATTGTGACCCACACAGTCAAAGGCTTTGGCATAGTCAATAAAACAGAAATAGATGTTTTTCTGGAACTCTCTTGCTTTTTCTATTATCCAGAGTATGTTGGCAATTTGATCTCTGGTTCCTCTGTCTTTTCTAAATCCAGCTTGAACATCAGGAAGTTCACGGTTCACGTGCTATTGAAGCCTGGCTAGGAGAATTTTGAGCACTACTTTACTAGCATGTGAGATGAGTGCAATTGTGTAGTAGTTTGAGCATTCTTTGGCATGGCGTTTCTTTGGGATTAGAATGAAAACTGACCTTTTCCAGTCCTGTGGCCACTGCTGAGTTTTCCAAATTTGCTGGTATACTGAGTGCAGCACTGTCACAGCATCATCTTTCAGGATATGAAATAGCTCTACTGGAATTTCATCACCTCCACTAGCTTTGTTCGTAGTGATGCTTTCTAAGGCCCACTTGACTTCGCATTCCAGGATGTCTGGCTCTAGGTGAGTGATCACACCATTGTGGTTATCTGGGTCATGAAGATCTTTTTTGTACAGTTCTGTGTATTCTTGCCACCTCTTCTTACTATCTTCTACTTCTGTTAGGTCCATACCATTTCTGTCCTTTATCGAGCCCATCTTTGCATGAAACGTTCCCTTGGTATCTCTAATTTTCTTGAAGAGATCTCTAGTCTTTCCCATTCTGTTCTTTTCCTCTATTTCTTTGCGTTGGTCATTGGGGAAGGCTTTCTTATCTCTCCTTTCTATTCTCTGGAACTCTACATTCAAATGGGTATATCTTTCCTTTTCTGCTTTGCCTTTTGCTTCTTCTCTTCTTTTCTCAGCTATTTGTAAGGTCTCCTTGGACAACCATTTTGCCTTTTTACATTTCTTTTTCTCAGGGATGGTCTTGATCACTGCCACCTATACAATGTCATGAACATGGCATTGTTCATGCCATGTTCAGAGTTCTTCAGGCACTCTGTCTATCATATCTAATCCCTTGAATCTATTTGTCATAAGGGATTTGTTTTAGGTCATACCTGAATGGTCTAGTGGTTTCCCCTGCTTCAATTTAAGTCTGAATTTGGCAACAAGGAGCTCATGATCTGAGGCACAGTCAGCTCCCGGTCTGGTTTTGGCTGACTGTATAGAGCTTCTCTGTCTTCAGCTGAAAAGAATATAATCAATCTGATTTCGATCTTGACCATCTGGCAATGTCCATGTGTAGGGTCATCTCTCGTGTTGTTGGAAGAGAGGGTTTGCTGTGACCAGTGCTTTCTCTTGGCAAAACTTTGTTAGTATTTATCCTGCTTCATTTTGTACTCCAAGGCCAAATTTGCCTGTTACTCCAGGTATCTCTTTACTTCCTACTTTTGCATTCCAGCACCCTATAATGAAAAAGACATATCTTTTGGGTGCTAGTTCTAAAAGGTCTTATAGGTCTTCATAGAACTGTTCAACTTCAGCTTCAGCATTACTGGTTGGGGCATAGACTTGAATTACTGTGATACTGAATGGTTTGCCTTGGAAATGAGCAGAGATCTTTCTGTCATTTTTGACATTACATTCAAGTACTGCATTTTGGATTCTTCTGTTGACTATGAGGGCTACTCCATTTCTTTCAAGGGACTCTTGCTCATAGTAGTAGATATAATGTTCATCTGAGTTAAATTCACTCATTCCTGGCAACAATTAGAACTGGACATGGAACCACAGACTGGTTCCAAATTGAGAAAAGAGTATGTCAAGGCTGTATACTGTCACTTTGCTTGTTTAACATATGCAGAGTACATCATGTGAAATGCCAGGCTGGATGAAGCACAAGCTGGAATAAAGATTTTTGGGAGAAAAATCAATAACCTCAGATATGCAGATGACACCCTCTTATGGCAGAAAGTGAAGAAGAATTAAAGAGCCCCTTGATGAAAGTGAAAGTGGAGAGTGAAAAAGTTGGCTTAAAGCTCAACATTCAGAAAACGAAGATCATGGCATCCGGTCCCATCATTCCATGGGAAATAGATGGGGAAACAGTGGAAACAGTGTCAGACTTTATTTTTTTGGGCTCCAAAATCACTGCAGATGGTGACAGCAGCCATGAAATTAAAAGACGCTTACTCTTTGGAAGAAAAGTTATGACCAACCTAGATAGCATATTCAAAAGCAGAGACATTACATTGCCGACTAAGGTCCGTCTAGTCAAGGCTATGGTTTTTCCTGTGGTCATATACGGATGTGAGAGTTGGACTGAGAAGAGGGCTGTGTGCCAAAGACTTGATGCTTTTGAACTGTGGTATTGGAGAAGACTCTTGAGAGTCCCTTGGACTGCAAGGAGATCCAAACAGTCCATTCTGAAGGAGATCAGTCCTGGGTTTTCATTGGAAGGACTGATGCTAAAGCTGAAACTCCAGTATTTTGGCCACCTCATGAGAAGAGTTGACTCATTGGAAAAGACTCTGATGCTGGGAGAGGTTGGGGGCAGGAGGAGAAGGGGATGACAGAGGATGAGATGGCTGGATGGCATCACTGACTCGATGGACATGAGTCTGAGTGAACTCTGGGAGTTGGTGATGGACAGGGAGGCCTGGAGTGCTGCGATTCGTGCGGTTGGAAAGAGTCGGACACGCCTGAGCGACTGAACTGAACTGAATAGAGTCACAATGGTGAGAGATAAAAGAATTTGAACAGTGTAAATACATTTTATTAGATTTTAACTCAGATTACAAAATCACTACCCATGAATCATTACCCATAGAAACAAATGATTGATGGAATAAATAAATGGAATTAAAGAGGCAAATCTCCTATAATTAAGAACTTCAAATATTCATAAGAGTCTAAGAAGTGAAATGAAAATTGCTCAGCTGTGTCCAGCTCTTTGTGACCCCATGGTACCCCCCCCCCCCAAAGGTGAAGCTTAATTCTCCATCTTTTGAGTATAGGTTGTGCCTAGAGACTTCCTTCTAAAAGGCATGGTATGAAAAAGAGGAGGATTAACTTTTCAGTGTAGAAATCTGAAAAATACAACCTCAGCCTGATAAACAAGGTTAATATCTCATGTTGATGATCTATGTCCTTAATGTGAAGTGAAGAGAATGGCATTTCACATTTGTGGTCTTCCTTTCAAAAACCCTTTCCTTTCTTGATAGGGAAAATACCAGACAATCCCCAAACTGAGGAACATTCTACAAAGCATATGACCAGAATGCCCCAAAGTCATTGACTTAGCAAAATAATCAAATATAAGGGAAGTCTGAGAAACTGCCACAGACTGGAAAAGGTTCAAGAGACAAGAAGACAAAAATACTATGTGGCGTCTTGATGGGACTTTGGGACAGAATAAAGGGTAGTGGAGGAAAATTTAATAAAATGCAAATGATGCCTGCAGCTTAGTTAAGAGTAATGTACCAATATGTATTATAAGTTATATCAAATATACCATATGAGTCTCAGTTCAGTTCAGTCGCTCAGTTGTGTCCGACTCTTTGCGACCCCATGATCGCAGCACGCCAGGCCTCCCTGTCCATCACCATCTCCCAGAGTTCACTCAGACTCACGTCCATCAAGTCAATGATGCCATCCAGCCATCTCATCCTCTGTCGTCCCCTTCTCCTCCTGCCCCCAACCCCTCCCAGCATCAGGGTCTTTTCCAGTGAGTCAACTCTTCGCACGAGGTGGCCAAAGTATCGGAGTTTCAGCTTTAGCATCAGTCCTTCCAATGAAAACCCAGGACTGATCTCCTTTAGGGTTGACAGGTTGGATCTCCTTGCAGTCCAAGGGACTCTCAAGAGTCTTCTCCATCACCACAGTTCAAAAACATCAATTCTTTGGTGCTCAGCTTTCTTCACAGTCCAACTCTCACATCCATACATGACAACTGGAAAAACCATAGTGTTGACTAGACGGACCTTAGTCGGCAAAGTAATGTCTCTGCTTTTGAATATGCTATCTAGGTTGGTCATAACTTTCCTTTCAGACAAAATTCAGGCAGGTTATACATGAACACTGAGTCCTATCTTAACAAATTCATAGAACTATAAGACTATTCCAAATATTAAAGTTCTATAAAAATTAAGTGGGTAAAAGCTTCACTTTTCCGTTTAAAATAATTCCTGAAAATTAGAGAAAATTTGAAGTGGCATCAACAAATAGAAGAAATGAAAATAACAATCCTATTTTGGGACAGATATATGGAGAGAACTGGGCAGAACAACTTTTACATTATCTTGTTTTTAATTTTGCTACATTTCTATATCAGATAAGGGTCTGATGCTAGACAAGTTAAATGATACTATCTATAATTAATCTAGAAAGGAAATTATGGCAGGGGAAAGGAAAACTAAACACAGACTTTCTCTTTCATCCCACATCATATTAAGTCCTCAAAATCTAAGCAACCTGCTTTGGCTCATTGGTGTTGCCACTTTAATTCAATATACAGACAATATTTTCACTGAAGATATTTCTTTCTTACCCAAAGAATGGAGGAAATTATTAGATTACCAAACTTTATGGAGGGTTGCATCTCTTATTTCCATGAAATAAGATAAACTTTTTCAAGGACATGAAAATATAGAGTCTTTTTCTTTTTAAAGATTTCTAACTTTGTGGCTCAGCTGGTAAAGAATCTGTCTGCAAAGTGGGAGACTGGGTTCAATCCCTGGGTTGGGACGATCTCTTGGAGAAGGGAAAGGCTACCCACTCCAGTATTTTAGCCTGGAGAATTCCATGGACTGTATAGGTCATGGGGTCGCAAAGAGTTGGACATGACTGAACAACTTTCACTCACTCCCTCAACTTTCTTTAGAAGAGAGAACTAGAATTCATTGATGACATAAAATAACTTTTCTGAGTTTCAGATTACCTGGGCATTTTCAAAAAATATTGATTCTTCAGAGAGGGAGAATGAAATAATAACTCACTGCCCTAGAAAAATCCCCATTGATTTTGCTTTTCTGAAACAACAGGGTAACTTTTATCAGTATTGTGCTGTTTACAGAACATCAATTGTTTACCACAAATTCCCTGGCAGTGAATTTCAAATATATTTTGAGACTTTTAAGACTTCAAGTAAAACTGAATTCAACTTTTAGCAAAATGCAAATCTTTTGGGAGATCAGTGACTCCTGACATTTTCTTCTTGGGAATTATGGGAACAGATGTTCTCAAAACCGCACATGATGGCTGTGTCAGCTTCAAAATGGACTGGGAGACTGAGACAGCCTTCCAGATATGTTAATTACAAAACAACCTGGGACACAGTTATCTTGACATTGCATGGGACCTCCAACCTTTTAAATGCCCCTCTTGACAAGTCAAATACTCACTTTTAGGGAATTTTCATAGAGAAAGGATAGCGACATAAATAAATGCATGGACAAAGACATGGTTCAGATATTTTAATCCACTTGAAACCATGTTGAATTAATTAAAAACTATGTTAATAAAACTTCTTATTTAATTTAGGCAGCTGCATTAAAATTTCATTAGGAGGAATGAAAAAAAAAAGGCAAAAAGGACAAATGATGAAGAATTCATAGAATGTGAGCTTGGAAATTTCCATATAAGCAGGGCCCTATTTCCTGAGATATCTGTGGTGTACATGACTTGTCCCAGAGTCATTAGTAACTCTCCCAACCCCCAATCCCTTAATTATCAAATATTTTCTGGTTCGAATTAAATGACCATCCATTTAGAGGTCACTGAGTTCAACACCAACTCATTTTGTTTCCTTAAAGTGAAGGTCTCGAGAGCAGCAAAGCAAAGGAAATCTGGAGAACTAATGCCTGTGACCGTTTATAATAGAATATCACTAATCAAAAGCATAGATTTCTTATTCAGTGTTTTCATATAGTTTTTTTTTTACTAAGGTATAAGTCTTGAGATTTCTGGGTTTCAATAAAACATATATTTCTTCCCTAACTGGATAATTCATTGAGAAATAAGGCAAAAAAAAAAAAAGCAGATGTGAAATCTAAATACTAATATCACCTATTTTGCTGACCCTGGTAGCTCAGTCGGTAAAGAATCTGCCTGCAATACAGGAGACCAGGGTTCGATTCCTGGGTTGGGAAGATCCCCTGGAGAAGAAGGCATTACAGAGAATTTCTGCTGCCTGCGGGGGAGCCGGTGATGTGAAGGATGGAGAGAAAAAGAGAGAGAGAGGAAGAAGAAGAGAGGAGGGAAGGGAAAGAGTTGTTTTCATAGTCACGGAACCTCTTTGGTTCAGGTTAGTCCTCTGCACTTAGAGGGACTGTCCCAGAGAAGAGTAAGAGTGGGAGCATCAGAAGAAAGTGCCAATCCTCTGCAAGCTACTCAGCCCAAGGGGAGAAGAGGAACTGAGCCTGCTATGCCTAGTTCATTCATTTGAACTGTACCAGTCTCCACCATGACTCAAATGGGTCAAGCAAGTCCAGGCTTATAACAGTGGACCTTCATGGAAGGAAGCATCAGGACTGGGAGAAGAGCTTCCCCAAAGAAAGCTTCATTTATTAAGGAGAAGAGAGACAATGTAACAAGTTTTGGCAGTTTAAGTCTCATGGTTTCAGTGTAAAGTAACATTCTAGGTAAGAACTGAGGTTAAATTTTCAGAAAAAAACAGATGACTTTCCTAGCATTGTGGTGGAACTGGACTGAGAAGCTGTCCTCTGAATAGCATATTTAGTTCCTTTCAAACAGCTTCTAAAAGTTCTTCACACTGAAATTGTAGTCACTTCATAGGTCAATGTCTCCATTTTGATACAACTATCACAGTGATGCTGTCAACAAATGAAAATTGTAATCTGAGCTGCTTGCCTGTGGTTAGAGTTGTTTTGTGCATGAGCTGTTTTCTGTATGCAGCTGGTGAATAGTGTTGGACCTGATATGAGAGTTGGAGCATAAAGAAAGCTGAGCACTGAAGAATTGATGCTTCCAAACCATGGTGATGGAGAAGACTCTTGAGAGTCCCTTGGACTGCAAGGAGGTCAAACCAGTCAATCCTAAAGGAAATCAGTACTGCATATTCATTGGAAGGCCTGATGCTGAAGCTGAAGCTCCAGTACTTCGGCCACCTGATGCGAAGAGCTGACTCATTGGAATAGACCCTGATGCTGGCAAAGATTGAAGGCAGGAAGAGAAGGGGCTGACAGAGAATGAAACAGTTAGATGGCATCACTGATTCAGTGGACATGAGCCTGAGCAAACTCCGGTGAAGTACAGAGAAGCCTGGAGTGCTTCAGTCCATGGAGTGACAAAGAGTCGGGCATGACTGAGTGCCTGAAAAACAACTGGACCTGAAGACATTCTATTTTGCAGATTGATTGTTTACATTGCTTATGATCTCACATCACACTGTTAGAACCAAATGAATTATCTGACACAAATCATCGTGTCTGAAGGGTGTTCATTCTCAGTCAAAATTACAGACGTTTTATCAATTTTATCTTATCAGGGATTTCCCTAGTGGCTCAGATGGTAAAGAATCTGCCTTGCAGTGGATGATTTGTGGGTTCAATTCCTGTGTTGGGAAGATCCCCTGAAGAAGGGAATGGCAACCTACTCCAGTCTTGTCTGGAGAATTCTATGGACAGAGGAGCCTGGGAGGCTATGGTCCACGGGATCACAAAGAGTTGTACATGACTGAGCAACTAACCCTATCAATTTGTGGGGAAAGTGAAAACAGAGTATGCCGATGACTTCCAAAGCTGAACACAATGATTCATTTTCAGGAAAGGGAAAGGTAAGAAGATGACACGTTTCCCCTCTGTGGCCTGAAGGCTGTACCATCAGCAGAATGTTGTGGTTTACATAACATTAAACGTATATAATGAACTTTGGATTAAATGATTAAATGAACTTTTCCCCAGCAGCTGCCTGTTTGATATCCATGGAAGGGATTTTGATCATCGTGGTGAGAGGAGTGACTGCATTTCCTCCTCACCCAGTCAGTCTTTCCTTTGGCTTCTGAGCTATGCAGGGGCCGAGAGGTGAGTATTGATAGCTTCTCTGACTTGGCCCTTTGGGAGAACTGCTTTGTTTTGGATGGAATCTGGGCTTCAGGAGGGAGGTTCCTTTCACTGGAAATTTAAGGACAAGACATCCTCTCAAGGACAAGGCCACATTCAGGGCATTTACCAAAGCAGGCACCACAAAGCAAAATAAGTGCTTTGGATTTAAGTTAATCACTGTTCATTTGACTTTAAAATACAGATTTCTTTGCATTTTTTTTTTTTAATGGATCCTCTCACCTCCAACAAATATGGAGTTTTAAAAACTATATTTTTGAGGTCATATGGATTAGGGTCATTTTTCCTCTTCATTTTTTTATTTGTTGTTGATTGCTCATTTTGTTTGTTTCGTTATTAATCAAGCTGATAAAACAGATGATCGGAATTCCCTGCTGGGGTCCTCGATTGTTTATATGGTTACCTAGCAACTCAGATACACTTTCTGAATTGTTTGGAGCAACTTCACTGATGTACTAGATCAAATTATGGAGTTTGTTCTAGTAAATGTGAGCAGAGCATAGGGGGGGTCAGCAGTAAGGGCAGAGCAACATTTCCTGGTTCTTTATCACAATTCCTGAGACCATCTGGTCTCAGGATCACAAGTGCCTTGCCCTATGTGATAGATGTAGCCTGTGTTTAGTTCATCTCAAGCATGGTCCATTGAAAACTGCCGTTGCGTAGTGACATGGGCAGATGCTTTGAAAGCACATGGTTTTCAAGGTGTTCAAAAGGAGTAGCTTGTCCACCAGGGTGAGAATAGGGCATAGCATGGTCTTCCTTACGGTCATTGGTATGAATATGGCTGAAGCGAACTTCAGAAACAGCTGAAAGAAGGAGCTGTCCCACAGACCGGGTGGTCTAAGCTTAATTTCTTACAGACTCCCAGTGTGGAGTAAATGTTGACAGCCACAAGAGAATTATGTCTGAGCTTCCAAAATGTGGTTCCTGAGAGTTCATGGCCCAGGGCTGCTATATGGCAGAGACATTAGGAAATTCTCTGTTAGGAAACTTAGCAATTGAATTACTATCAAATTCAAAATGGGGCTCACCTTAAAAAAAAGTTTTAGAATAAAGCTGCGACCTTGTTCAGGCTGACTTTGATAGAATTATTGCCTTTGCCTGAAATTTTATAGTGAAAAAAGTGTGGATCTTAGACTCCGTCAGATATAAGCTTAAATTACACTTTGGGTAAGCAATTTAACCAGCTCTAACCTTGGAGAAAGTGATTTAAGCTCCCTCAACCTCAATGTCACCATATATAAAACTGGGATAAAGTTGTTCATCCTCAGGGATTGTGAGCATTAAGTTAGGGAACACTTGACATGACCAAGACATATATCACATATGTATTTTTGCTCTTTCCTCAACAAATAAATATAATTGGATGAAAATTTTCTACATATTCTGCATTGATTCTCTAAAAAAAGAAAAAAGATCACATAGTTGCATTCTTTAGGGGATCATTTGGGGAGTGGAAGGGAGGAATTAGAGCAACGTCAGGAATTACTCAAACTGTGAAATCGAGTAGTGCTGGGGATGAGCACTGCAAGCATCAGTGAAGCTAGCAGTTTAGGTCTTGAAACAGAAGGAAAGCCATTCAGCAGGCAGTTTCAGCACAGTGCCTTTTGTTATGGGCACGTTTGCCCCTCACTGGTTTCTACTATCCCATAAATTGCTTAGTTTGCGAGAGGTAGGTTGTTTCCCCATTTATCAACCCTCCCTCATGTTAAGGAATACTTTGCACTAATTATGGCAGCATATACTTGAGAATGTGTTGAGCCATGTTAAGTCACTTCAGTCATGTCTGACTCTTTGTAACCTATGGACTACAGCCCACCAGGCTCCTCTGTCCATGGGATTCTCCAGGCAAGAATACTGGAGTGGGTTGTGAGTATGTGAGATTTTCACAAAAATCATCTAAAAAATCTTAAATTGGTCGTGGGGTAGACTTTATTCAAATTGCGGCAGTGAACTGTTCTTTCTTTTTTACGTGGTTTTCAATTTTCAGGGCCCAATTCAATTTTTGTCTTTTTTTATGAAGTCTTTTCTCTCCCTTCTGACATCTCCTCCTTCAGTTCAATTAAGTTTAGTTGCTCAGTCCTGCCTGACTCTTTACGACCCCATGAACTGTAGCACGCCAGGCCTACCTGTCCATCACCAACTCCCGGAGCTTACTCAAACTCATGTCCATTGAGACAGTGATGCCATCCAACCATCTCATCCTCTGTCGTCCCCTTCTCCTTCTGCCCTCAATCTTTCCGAGCATCAGGGTCTTTCCCAATGAGTCAGTTCTTCACATCAGGTGGCCAAAGTATCGGAGTTTCAGTTTCAACATCAGTACTTCCAATGAATATTCAGGACTAATTTCCTTTAGGATGAACTGATTCGATCTCCTTGCACTCCAAGAGACTCTCAAGGGTCTTCTCCAATACTACAGTTCAAAAGCATCAATTCTTCAGCGCTCAGCTTTCTTTATAACATTTAGCGCCAATGATCATGATTTAACTCTCAAGTAAGTACTGCCTTGATAACTTCCTGTGTTTTGCTGATGTGATTATCTTTCCTCTTATCTAAATATTTTATATTTTGTTGTTCAGCTATATTGCTTGTCAAAACTCCTAATGTAGCACCATTACGTACAATGTGATCCATAAATTCGTATTGACTGATGGGGCTGATGTTTCAGTGTAATTTATCCTGGCACCCCAAAAGAGTACATGGAGATACTTCTAGAATTGATCTTTCTCTGAAGGTTCTCTCCTTTCTGGACATGGGGGAGCACACACTGCCCAGTTCTCGAAGAAACTGTGACTAATTCTGGCCTCTACACTGTGTGTGGACGTGATCTGTCACTTTCAGACTGAGGCGGTGAAAGCTCCTGCACAACTGTGGAGGCCACACGTGGGCGTGGTGAAGACCCTAGAAGGAGGAGTATGGATCACTAAGTCACTGCCCTGAGGACAAGCTGCCCAGGAGACCTACCTGATGTTCACTGGGTATGTCCTGTGAACAAGAAATCCATTTTGTCCTTTAAGTCACTGGCATGGTGAGCTTCACTTGCTCTCATGGTGTAATTTAGCCTCTCTTAACTAGCTGTAGTGGACTGTGATGTATCACCTAGATCTCCACTGCTGGAAAGTTCACTCACTTCTCAAGGAAGTGGTTGCTGACAAAATATTTCTCTGGGAATTGCACTAGATCAAGGGAGTTTCTGTCCCAAGTCTCATTCTCTGAACAGAGCAGCTTACATTCAATGACGGGTAAATGAGGCAGCATAAAGACCCAATCCCATTGTCTGGATGGGGAACAGCTTTGAAAAAGGAGCACCAAAGCTCCCTGTAACAACTGCATTTAAGTTCAACTCTGCCAACTTTGTTTCTCTCACTCCCTTACGGGTGGGCACGCCCATGAAATTTTGCATGTACGTATCTGCCTCAGGGTCGGTTTCCTAGGAAACTGGAACTAAGACACAAATGCAGTTGTTTCAAATTCCAATAATAGCTAAAAAACTTATAGAGTGAAGGTAGAAGGGCTGCATTTTGAGTCCTGGGAGAATCTTTTATGTGCCTACCTTAAGAAACATACAAACCAAGATTCAGGAACCTAGTCCCTACATATAGTTATTCTGCAAATAGCTTGCTGTGACTCAGTTTCTTCATGGGTCAAATAGGGGTGATAACATAAGCTCTAATGGAAGCAAAGAGCTACCGTGCTGTTCAAACAGAAAGTGTGTAAAATATTATCTTGCTTTCTAAATATGCTATGATCTTTCTGGACTTAGTCTCACTTCACCCCTACCCAGACTGTCTTTGCTATATCATTGCTGACTTATTTTTCGCAGACTTCCAAGCAGATTGGAGCTATCTCAAGACAAGAAGTATTTCAATACTTGTTAGTATTCACCTCAGTGTCTAACACAATGACTCACATCAAGTAGGAGCCCAGTGAATATTCACTGAACATTCCTTTGAGGTCTACATACCTGGTGACATATATAGGAAGTGTTGTTTCAGAGAAAAAAAAAAAATTGATTCGTGTCTGGGAAGAAAAGTGGCTCAGAAGGGACAAGAAGAAGACCCAGTCCCATCTCCCATTTTCACTTTAATTGGAGAGGACAGATTAACTTCCTTCATGGTGATATATCAACATTATGTTTTAATGAAGCAGACTTAGAAAGGTAGAAAAAGTGCATTAATTTCAACTCCAAAGACACAAAGGAAATTTTGGCTTTAGAAGTAAAATTTAAGAAATTAGATAAATGGAGAGATAATGATAATAATAATAAATAAAACAGAAAGCTTCTGGCCCAGGCAGTTGGTGGAGAAAGTTATGAATGAAGGACACAAGTAGAGGTTAATCTTATTTACAGCAAAGCTATCTTTTCACTAATCATAACATGTAGGCATTTATTTCAGAGAGAAGTTTCAAGCCACAGAATTTTTTAGAAGTAGTTAATATCCTGCTGTTTTGAATGTAAAATAGAATCATATCCCTGCTTGATATTTTGTTTTGGCTGGAGTCTGGCTACATTTGTCAGAGGAGGTGGAGAGAGGTCCCCATGATCCCAGGTGTGCCTTTAATAGCTAGCAGCATGTTAATCAGGCACAAGCAGTGAGAAGAAGATGGACTATCTCCTCCAAAGGAGAAGAGACCTACACCTCAATGTTTCCATCCTCGTATTCCAGTGAAGCATATCACAGAACATTTTTAATAATTTCCCCCACCCCCATCAGTACAGGCTGTGCTGAGGGGGACTGTTATGTTATCATCTTTTAGTTAATTAAAAATTTACATTTGCTGGCAACAGAAAGAAATAAATGGTCATCATTCTATAGCACATTTCAGTGGAATTGCTTCATAATGGCTATTCCTATTCCAGGATTACCTCACCAGATGCATGGTGATAAATTTCCACTTGAGACAAGAAAAACAATGCCATAACAAGATATTGTTGCAGAACTTGTCAGGCAGTTAGGATAAAAGGAGCATAATTTTCCCTCCTGATTTACCTTCCAACTAACTCTTCTGAATAGTTTGCAGCCATCAAATTACAGTCTAAACCTCTTTGCAATTGATTTAATTTTAATTTACATGTGATATTTAAGTGGTTTGGCATTAGCCATGCAATCAGAAAAAGTGACTGTTCGAGTTAGGAGATCTCCTCAGAGCTAATCCTCAATCGAGGCCAAGAATGGCATAACAGGATGTTTTCTGCATAGCGTGGTCTTATGCAAAGATTCAGTGAAGTATATTTGGTTAATAGTTGCTAGGCATAGTTATGGAAGGCTGAGAAGTAGGCAGTAGAAAAAGGTCTAATGGATGGGGAAATAGCTGAAAATTAAAATAGCCAGTTCTAACCAATTGCTTTCATCTGCCTAAGTGGCAATGGTAAGAATTATATTTCAAGGTAAAGACCACTAGTCTTACTGCTTCATTACAAATCTTCCAAATAGCCATTATATCTTCTATTTCCTTCCACTGAATATGTACTACCCATCATATTACATGAGTCCATTTTGCAACTTTTTCAAAATAAATTAGAACACATAATATATCAAAATGTATTTTGGATTATTTTCAGTTTTGGGGGATCTTGAGGCCTGGACAGATGATTGAAAATCCAGCGTCACACAAATTAAGTTTGAGGTCCCTTATGTACATATTCTCAAATAATGGCAACTCCATTTTTAGACTTGATCAGACCAGAAGTTCTTGATGACATCTTTGAACTCTCTCTGGCACTCATCCTTAACCTTGAATCTGTCAGTCTTGCCTTCAAATATGTCTGGAACAGTTTAACCACTTCTTGCCACCTCCATCTCCATTCCCTTCAGTACCATTATCCTGCTTAGAAGTCATGATTGCATCTACTAAGCAGTATTTCTTCTTCCGTCTCATGCCCCTGACTCTGTTCTCCACTGAGCAGCGAGAGTGATCCAATGGAAACAAGAGCCAGATCACCTCTTTCCTCCTTGCCGAAGTCCCCCGTGACTTCTCAGCTCACGTTGTGGAAAAGCAGATTTATAAAACCCCATCTGCTGGAAGTGTGCATCCCTTCCTTCCTGTGCTCCAGCTTCTGTGGCTTCCTTGCTTTTCCTCAGGTCTGCCGCAGGGCGGGCCTATCTCAGGTCTTCCCACTTAGTCTCCTTTATTCCTCAAATTCTCTTCTCTCAGATATCCCCAAAGCTAATCCTATCCTGGCCAGCCTAACCAAACTCTTGGTATCCCGCAGAGCATACACACACAGACGTGCATACATGGACACATACACATACTCTCCTCCTCTACTTTATGGTTTCCTTTCTAGCATATACTAAATAAGTGCAACAAAAACAATGCTCTTGTTTATTTTCTGCCCCCTACACAAAAATCCAAACTCCTCAAGGCAGTGATCTTTGCCTATTTTGTTCACAGAGGCACTGCCTGTGCTAGAAGAGTGCCTGGGACATGAAGGGTACTCCACAAATAGTTACAGAGCGAAGGATCCTATTCGGCATCCAACCCATGGCTTCATAGCTTCTTGTACCAGGTAAAGCTCTGATTTTGCCCAACACATTATTTTTACTCTTAGTGCTCATGAGTGTTAAGTAAGTGTTAGTCGCTCAGTCTGACCGATTTTTTGCGACCCCATGGACCGCCACCCACCAGGCTCCTCTGTCCAAGAGATTTTCCAAGCAAGAATACTGGAGTGGGTTGCCATTTCTTTCTCTAGGGGATCTTCCCCGACACAGGGATTGAACCCGGGTCTCCAGCACTGCAGGCAGATTCCTAACCAACTGAGCTATGAGGGAAGTGCTCATGATGTACCCATTAACTTTGATGAGTTATTGAAAAAGAAAACTTTGTAGGAAAAGAAGTTGCATCTCTCAACAAGCTGAGAAAATAGAGAATTGATGACCTTCTTCTAGAGAGTCAACCACAATTGTGTAGACAATGCAAACTTCCAAAGGCTCTATGCAATTATACTGATATCAAAATTTTTGATGAAACAAATATAAGGGTGTGATAATAATACTGCTTTAAATGTTACAAAAAGAGAAAACTATTAGAAGCATGTGATACTGTTAAGCCCAACGCCTGTGGTGAATTAAATGGAACACGACTAAACTGCTTCTGCCCGTGGGTTTCAGTGACACCTTCTGACATGTCATCTATGTTATCTGACCACTCTGGCTTTGATAAATATCTCTATCTATGTCTGCTTTTATCTTTCTCTATCATCTATTTATCTGTTAACACACATACATAACATTTTGCAAGAAGGTCTAAATTGCACTTGCCATTTTGGGTTTCTGCTTGCCTCTAAAATGAGAATGTTTTATACTGGACTGAAGCTCTGTTTTCTTGTCTCACATATGGCATTATGTGACGGAAAGCCTTCAGTTTGTTCACATGCTTGGGGATTTTTCTGACAAAATGACTGATCACTAGAATCTGAGTTTGTTTCAATAGTTTGTAATGTCACCATTTGGTGAGTATTTGGAATTGGGAAAAGTCTATCTGTGAGATGTGAATGCCTACCAGAGGATAACGGAGGTGAAATTGCTGGGACAATATGCCCTGAATCTCTCCCATTTGCTGCAGCCCCTCCATCCTTCTCTGCCCTTCTGTGCTCCGGGGGCTGCGGTCTCTGTGGATGACATCAACAGGCCCCCTTGATGCTGGAGTGAAGACAAGAGAAAGGGAGGGCTGAAGAATGGGATTGGAGTATGTATTCTCCTTACTTCCTCCCCGTGGATCATTTCTCAGGCTGCCTGTCTGACTGCAGGCTACAGTCCCTGGCAGTCAGCCCTCTCCTGAGCACAGTAACTCCTCTCTCCTGCTCCGGCAGGCCTACCTGGCCCATGCATCCCCTTTGGTATTGCACTTCTCTTGTGATTTCCTGACTCTCTCTGACCATCGCTTCGCAAATGTGTCCTTTACTAGAATCACTGCAAACTCTTTCAGTCTGTGTGGCATCAACTTCCTAACTGGGCATCTGAACCTCTGGGCTGCTGCAGCAGGGAAGGACGGCTGTTGTATTGCACGAGACGGATGTTAGAGTTCTTCTGTCTCGGTCATCAACCAGAAATGTCCACTCCCTGAGAAGAAGGCACAGTGCATGACGGTCCTCCGATTGCCAGGGAAACGGCAGATGAACAAGAGTGACACACAAGTCAGAGGACTGAAACAGAAGGAGGGATGGGGGTCGCTCACAGCATCACCTGGAGAGGAAGGAAAATTATTACCAGGGAAGAAAGAGCACGCAGAGTGAATCACCTAGAAAGACTGCTTACCTCTAGAGTAAACGAATCATAGATGAAGAGGCTGAGGATTTTTCATTAATAGTTATAAGTCCCTCAATATAAAGTCCACACCGGGTCATGCTGTGCTAAGTGGAAAGATGCAAAGTTTCTCATCAAAACTGAGTAGCCCAACGTGGGCTGGAAGAAAAAACCACACATGGTGACAGCTCATAGGGATCTCTCATGGAAAAATCAAAAACCAAAATCCCTCAAACCTAATATCAAAGTCCTACAGCATGCCACTTCATATTTTTATGTATTTTCTTTAAATTGATATAATGTTATAGAGATGATGATAGATACATATTATAGTGACATAGATATGTATATAGACAGCAAAATAATTCCACAGCATATGTTAAGACATTTCCAAGTTCTAAATTAACAACTGCAAATCATAGAAATCTGAATTGAGTGAAATCTTCTGACTCTTGCAGTTAGGATGCTATATTTGGAATAGGCAATTAAAAATGTATTCACTGAAAAAAAATTAAGCACTGAGGGTATTCCAAGTGTGTGGATAACCACACTATTGGCTCAGTCACTCCTTGTGTGTGAAGCTCCTAGCACAGTAACGACTCCATTCATGCTTGCTTTTCTCTTAGTCTGACGTGGTTTTCCATCAGATTCTGGATAACCTACCTTACTCTCTTTCCTGTTGTTTCTCAAGAAGGCACCTGCCTTGGTGATTCTCTATACGATTTCAACTATTCCAATTTTTAGTTTATTTTTACTTAGAGTTTATCACTCTTTTAGTAATGATCATTTTCCACCTTCATTGTAGGATATAAACCCAATGAGGGAGCAATTTTTAAATGTTTTTTGTTTAGCACTTTAGATCTTAGACGAGTGTTTGGCATATGCAAAAGATTATTCTCTTTGTTTCCCAAATAAAAGGAAGGCAGGAGGGGGAAGAGAGAGGAAGAAAGAAAGAAAGAAGAAAGGAAAAAAGGAAGGAAAGAAGAAGGAAAGGAGGGGGGAAAAAAGGGTTTCAGGGGAGACATCTGGGAAAGAAGAGCTACTTTTACATTTGAGGAATGGCCAGAATGGGCTGCATGGAAATCTTACCTTTGATCTGAGTCTCAAAAGATGAGTGATTTTTTTTTTTCCTATGGTGGAAGTAGAGGGTGTTGAATAAAGAAAAACCATGATTCAGGTGGCATTCAGTTACCATGATTTGAGGGCAGTTCAAAGTTATGAATGTTTAATTGGAAGCCTCCCTTTACAGCTGTTTCCATATTGCTGCTGCTGCTGCTGCTGCTAAGTCACTTCAGTTGTGTCCGACTCAGTGTGGCCCCGTAGACAGCAGCCCACCAGGCTTCTCTGTCCCTGGGATTCTCCAGGCAAGAACACTGGAGTGGGTTGCCATTTCCTTCTCCAATGCATCCACGTATGCATGCTAAGTCACTTCAGTCATGTCCGACTCCGTGAGACCCTATGGACTCTAGCCCACCAGGCTCCTCTGTCCTCAAGATTCTCTAGGCAAGAATACTGGAGTGGGTTGCCTTTTCCTTTTCCAATGCATGCATGCATGCTAAGTCACTTCAGTTGTGTCTGACTCCGTGAGACCCTATGGACAGCAGCCCACTAGGTTCTCTGTCCACGGGATTCTCTAGGCTAGAATACTGGAGTTGCCATTTCCTTCTCCCTTCCATATTGCTAGATGTGTTCAAGCAGATTCTGGACGAAAAGTGCTCGGGAAAGGTTTAGAGCAGCAGCTCTTAACTCAGGTGATTTCCGGGGCCCTACTCCCTCTATGGCTTGCACCCCTCCCCATTCCCCTGCCTCAAGCACCTGGGGAATTTCTGCAAGGTCTGGATACATTTTGGTGGAGGATACAGTTGGCATCAAGTGGGCACAGGCCAGGGATGCCGCTGAGCAGCCTGCTCTGCAGAGGACAGCTCCCACAACACAGAGTTACTCAGCTCAAAATGTCAATACCGCCTCAGGTGAGAAGCACCGGTTTAGTGGGAACTGGTGAGATTGAGACTAACACTGTAGTCTGTGCCAACAATAAAAGCCTGAGACTTATTTTATGGCTGGGATTAAAAAAAATTAAATTGATGTTGAATTTAACATCCTCAATTAACAGCATTGAACAGAAGCATTAAGTATACCCTGGTTATGACTGAGAAAAAAATCTGAGTGCCCTTTAAAGCATGTGTGTGGGATTGTTACAGAGTATACTGGGCCTAATATTTTTCTGTAGCACCTATTTCTGGACAGATTCTTGAACCTTTAGGGAAAAGTAGCTAATTTGAAATTACAACTCAAAGGAAGCTCCTCAAAGGTAATGGACAGAAACTTATGTGTTATTGCTATAACTATGAGGACAACATCTGGTCATCTGAATTTTCATCCCCAGAAGCAGCTATCCCAAGTGCTGAGAGAGCACAATCCTAATATTTACAAAGCCATTCATATTTTAAAATAAACTTAGATAAGAGGGCAAAAAACTGCAAGAATTAAATTAAAAATTGATTTTCAGCAAAGAAAAAGAGTAAGGTTTTTTTTGGTTAATTGAAAACAAATCATCTGTTTTGTTACCTCAGCTAGAAAATCGCACACAGGGTGATATTACAAAGATAAAAGCCTCTGGAATATTACATCTTGCCATATAGAAATGGTGATAATGGGAAAATGTATTTTTAAAAACAGCCATTCCTTTTTGAGCCCTGCTGCTTGTGGGGATGTATGGGAAAAAAAGATGGTTCTGGTTAATTTTGAGTGGTTTAGAGCAGGGGACATTTTGGGGAACATACACCTCAGAACTGCATAGACTCAATCTCCAGCTTGACAGTTCTCTTAAATGAAACACACCCTGTACTGCACTTCATCCCCTGTATCTTATCCCTGGCTCACATCCACTGTGATGTTTATTCACATAAAGATGCATTCTGGGATTCTGATCCATTTTCTTGACACCAGTTCAGACACGCCTGAGACCCATCATTACCACCCAGATTCCAGCACTAACCCTTGAGAGGCAATGAGATTACTGATATGCAGTCTGCCTCAAGTGTTTGGCTGTATCTAGTATGCTTTACACAGGGCAATCTAGCTTCATAGCTATATTATAAACGGAACAAGCTGAAGCCAATAAGCCTACAGACCCAAGAACCTAAAACTCAGCAAAGCATCTCTTCTCAGACACAATCTCTTCTCTGCTCCTGCCCCTTTATACCGTCACAAACTTTAGCCAATTTTGTAAACTGATTCAGACCAATTTTTTTCTGCTCTTCCATTTTTCCAAAACAACCCCAAAGGAAGTTACTTAATAAAGTATTGTGGAAACCAGATCATCAGTTTCATTTGACTGAAGAATTCTAAAAATGGGTATGAATTTATCACAAATTCCAGTGAGCAATGTACATAGAAAACGCAGCACTTCATCTTCTTTTCTATTTGGGGATTTTTTAAATAAATAAGCTTTAATTTTTAGAACAGCTTTGTGCATGTGTGTGTACTAAGCTGCTTCAGTTGTATCTGACTCTTTGTAACCCACCAGGCTTCTCTGTCATGAGATTCTCCAGACAAGAATACTGGAGTGGGTTGCCACGCCCTCCTTCAGGGGATCTTCCCAACTTAGGGATCAAACCCCTGTCTCTTGTCTCCTTCATTGGCAGATGGGTTCTTCACCACTATCACCACCTGGGAAGCCCAGAACAGTTTTTATTTTACATAAAAATTAGGCCAAAAGCATATAGAGTTCCTGTATTACTCCCTACCTCTAACACACACACACACACACACACACACACACACACACATTTCCCTATTATTAACATCTTGCATTAGTGCAGTTCATATATTGCAATTAAAGAGCCAATATTATAGGTTGTTATTAACTGAAGTTCAAAGTTTACCTAGGAATTCACCCTTTGTGCTGTACAGCATATTAGTTTTGACAAATGCATAATATCTTGTATCTACCATTAGAGTTTCACACAGAATAGTTTCACTGTCCTAAAAATCACCTGTGTTCTACCTGTTCCTCCTTCCTACCACCCCTGCACCCTTAGCGACCACTGATCTTTTTACTGTCTCTATAGTTTTGCCTTTCAGACTATTTACAAGCCATTTAGCAAGTCAAATGTTGTGGCCTGTAATGTATGAACAATGCATATAACATGGTAATAAAAAGGCAGACCTTTAGAAATAAGACTCAAAATTGTAAAATACAATTAATTCACAGAAAAGAAAATATAAAAGGTTACTCAACATATGATTAAATGTTGAGAAGAGATGTAGAAAACAACTTATACTCAAATTGAAATGCTTTCCCCTCTATCAGTTTTAGTATAAATTATAAACCCTGGTGATATGCAGTTAGAAATATGGGGAAGGAAGTACTGTCATATTATTTCTGGCAATGACAGAGAACAATCAGGGAGCATGCATAAAAATTTTTAAATGTACGAACACTTTGACACAGAAATTTTTTTGTTCTTAGATTTGACCCTAGAGTAACATGCAGTTATGCACAAATATTAGTAGTTTATAGATACCCAGCATTTGTATCAGCAAAATTTGCAGCCAAGCATCAACAAAATAAAAAACTCTACATAATGTAGCTGTTAAATGGGGTAAATTTATACATTTTTTCCATGAAAATATGTTCAGGATATTTTGGTAAAGAATTTTAAGTTCAAATTTCAGATAAAATTTTCTAATATATATTTCTGTTGTTGTTCAGTCACTCAGTCCTGTCTGACTCTTTGTGACCCCATGGATGCAGTACGCCAGGCTTCCCTGTCCTTTACGATCTCCCAGAGCTTGTCAGACACATATCCGTTTGGCCAGTGATGCCATCCAAACATCTCATCCTCTGTCATCCCCTTCTCCTCCTGCCTTCAATCTTTTCCAGCATCAGGGTCTTTTCAAACGAGTCAACTCTTCGCATCAGGTGGCCAAAGTACTGGAGTTTTAGCTTCAAAATCAGTCCTTCCAATGAATATTCAGGACCGATTTCCTTTAGGATGGACTGGTTGGATATCCTTGCAGTCCAAGGGACTCTCAAGAGTCTTCTCCAACACCACAGTTCAAAAGCATCAGTTCTTCAGCACTCAGCTTTCTTTATAGTCCAACTCTCACATCCATACATGACCACTGGAAAAACCATAGCTTTGAGTAGATGGACCTTTGTTGGCAAAGTAATACCTCTGCTTTTTAATATGTTGTCTAGGTTTGTCATAACCTTCCTTCCAAGGAGCAAGCGTCTTTTAATTTCATGGCTGCAGTCACCATCTGCAGTGGTTTTGGAGCCCAGAAAAATAAAGTCTGTGAATGTTTCCTTTGTTTCCCCATCTATTTGCCATGAAGTGATGGGACCAGATGACATGATCTTCTTTTTTGAATGCTGAGTTTTAAGCCAGCTTTTTCACTCTCCTCTTTCACATTCATTAACAGGCTCTTTAATTAATCTTTGCTTTTCTGCCTTAAGGGTGGTGTCACCTGCATATCTGGAGAAGGCAATGGCACCCCACTCCAGTACTCTTACCTGGAAAATTCCGTGGATGGAGGAGCTTGGTGGGCTGCAGTCCATGGGGTTGCGAAGAGTAGGACACAACTGAGCGACTTCACTTTCACTTTTCCCCTTCATGCCTTGGATAGGGAAATAGCAATCCACTCCAGTGTTCTTGCCTGTAGGATCCCAGGGACGGGGGAGCCTGGTGGGCTGCCATCTATGGGGTCACACAAAGTCAGACACTACTGAAGCGACTTAGCAGCAGCAGCAGCAGCACCTGCATATCTGAGGTCATTAATATTTCTCCCAGCAATCTTAACTCCAGCTTGTGCTTCATCCAGCCCAGCATTTCACATGATGTACTCTGCATGTAAGTTAAATAAGCAGGGTGACAATATACAACCACGATGTACTCATTTCCCAATTTGGAACTAGTCTGTTCCATGTCTAGTTCTAACTGTTGCTTCTTGACCTGCATACAAATTTCTCAGGAGGCAGGTCAGGTGGTCTGATAGTCCCATTTCTTTAAGAATTTTCCATAGTTTGTTGTGATTCACAAAGTCAAAAGCTTTGGCATAGTCAATGAACCAGAAGTAGATGATTTTCTGGAATTATCTTGCTTTTTCTATGATCCAATGGATGTCAGCAATTTGATCTCTGATTCCTCTGCCTTTTCTAAATCCAGCTTGTACATCTGGAAATTCTTGGTAAACGTACTGTTGAGGCCTAGCTTGGAGGATTTTGAGCATTTTCTTGCTAGCATGCGAAATGAGTACAATTGTGCAGTGGTTTGAACATTCTTTGGCGTTGCTTTTCTTTGGGATTGAAATGAAAACCGACCTTTTCCAGTCCTGTGGTCACTGCTGAGTTTTCCTAATTTGCTGGCATATTGAGTGCAGCACTTTAGGAGCATCTTCTTTAAGCATTTTAAATAGCTCAGCTGGCGTTCCATCACCTCCACTAGCTTTGCCAGTAGTAATGCTTCCTAAAGCCCACTGACTTCACATTCCAGGATGTCTGCTTCTAAGTGAGTTTTCACACCATCATGGTTATCTGGGTCATTAAGATCTTTCTGTATAGTTCTGTGTATTCTTGCCACCTTTTAAAAAATATCTTCTGCTTCTGTTAGGTCCATACCATTTCTGTCCTTTATTGTGCCCATCTTTGCATGAAACATTCCCTTGGTATCTCTAATTTTCTTGAAGGGATTTCTAGTCTTTCCCATTCTATTGTTTTCCTCTGTTTCTCTGTATTGTTCACTTAAGAAGTCTTTCTTATTTCTCTTTGATATTTTTTGGAACTTTGTATTCAGATGGGTATGAAATTACATATGATGATTTTTAAAATATGCCCGCATATGTAACTTTATACAGAAACATACATTTATTATTGTAAGCAAGAAATAGAAAGTCTAGAGAGTTAAGAATCAAATGTTAATAATCATCACCTTGGGGGATAGAATTGGGGTAGGGATGAGATTAGATTCTCCCAGATTTTATTCCTTAAGAAAGACAATGAATTATGTGAGAATTTTATTTTCATTATTTCCTGTTGTTTTAATTTTTTATAAAAAAAAACTGAAACAAAACTAACTAAAACATAAACCAGCAGTACAATTTTGGAAATACCCTAGATTTTACATTTAAAGATGGAAGAAAAATGCAGGTGCATAATACAATTCAATCTTAGTACTCAAATTACATTTTGCAGATCTCTAAATAGTTTCCTTTAAAACTCATTCAAATGTTCATTCTGGGGAAATTGCTGAGCTTATTGGTAAGGAAGCAGTATATTAATGGACACTGTATTCAAGGAATGGTCCTAAAGGAGCTCACATGCATATCTCAGCAGGGTTTCCCTCTCTCTCTCTTAATACCCTAAAACTTCCTTGCTTACCCAGGAAATGAGATTCATAATGATCAAATATAAAATGATGTTAATATTTTGGTCTTTCAAGGAATGCAGGGGGAGCACAGAGAATCACTGAGCATTTGCAGCACTAATCTTGGCCGGAACACTTGTGAGAGTCTGGTCTCCATTCTGTGGGATACAAAGAAGGTCTGTGGAAGCGCTCAGCTGGAACAAACAGGAATGTGGTGTGTCTCTGTGATTTCCTGTCCTCTCTTTTTTCCACAGAGATAGGTCCTTTGGTAAAAAGACATCTGTGCTTTCTTCTTTCTCTTCAAGACTGAATGTTATGATTTAGAACACACAAATGTAATTTCAGCTTTGACCGCCTGCTGGTTTATTTCATGCACCTGCTTTTGGAAGAAGGAGAGCAGGATTTTAAGAGGACATTTTGAGGCCAGAACTGACATTTGACCTGATACATCCCACAGGAATGTGAAAAACAAATGCACTTATTCATATAGGGTGATTTAAACAATGGAGGAACACATTTGCAATTATATTTACATATCAACACTTAGACTTGTTTCTTTCCTTGCTATTTTTTCTTTTTCTTGTCATGAATGAAAAGTTAAAGATTTCCCTTTTTGTATGTATAGCCCTATGTCAAATCTTGTATTGATTTATAAGTTAAACTGGTTTTTACTTCAGATGTTCTAATGTCTCTACACAATATTTTAAATTTGGGGGCTTAAGTATAAACTACCTATGAAAATCTGCATATAAAATTTCTAGTATGTGTGAACTCATTGTTTCTAACTAAAATATCTTCTATTAAAAATAGATTCTTTTATTCCTGAGTGTTAAGCAATTCCAAAGACAAAACGTATAAAGAACCATCCTGAATGATTTTGCTAAAAGTGTGACACCTAATAAATTGAAGATTGATTTAACGAATAATTCTTGGTCTTTAAGTTGCTTTCTGTATTAATAATAAATGGTTATGCAATCCAGCTTAATTGCTAGCTGCTTAAATTCTTATAGGGAAATAAATATCAGATTAAAAAACAAAACCAAAAAAGCAGATAAAATAGATGCCTATTAAAACTAGATTATCTTATGCTTCTTTTGCTCGTCAAAGACATGGCTTTCTCCATCTTGATGCTTTGAACTGAAGGAGTCCATCTCTACTACTGCAGAACAAAAGCTGCCCCAGATAACTAATTTCTTGAGGATTTTAAGTTATAGAAGCAAAAATTGAAAAAAAGTAGAAAACCTCAGATTGTAAATACAAGAGTAATGCTTTGGCTTTATATTGACACCGTATATTTGCGACAGCTGACAAACAGCAGATGTCCTGAGACTTGTGAAAACATCTGCAACGATTACTGGAAGGTGTGAAAATAGTGATTCATTTCCTTTTTTTGGTTTGTTTTGTACATTCTCTTATAAGTTATTTTCCAACCAAATAGTCTTTCTGTCTTTCCTGTATGGGACTAAGTAAAATAAGAAATCTCGCAGCTCCTGAATATTGTTAAAGATAAGCCATTATGATGAAAGGTCGACAATGCTGACTACATGGGTATGAGACCTGCCTTTTAATCTGAGAATATTTTCTATGCTTGTTTGCTAAATTGGTTAGACTCAGTGACATGAAAACAAAAATGAGTTATTGATAGATTTTTTTTAGATAACATTTTGTCTTCCTGGACGGGGTCCTATTGTGCCCTGAAGGTAAAGCAGATGCCTACTTTGAGCAGGTTCTTCACGTGACCTTCTGCTGTTGAGCCCTCCGTTTGAGCTGGCTGAGAGTGAGCACACTTCAAGCCTCCCAGGAGAGTCCTTTCCACTTTTTCATTTGTAAAGCTCAACGTATTTCTGTTTCTCAGTTAAGGTAATAATGTGTTGAGCTGAGTTGTAGATTTGCTGGGAATATGTAAAAGAGAGGGCTTCCCTGATGGCTCAGATGTTAAAGAATCTGCCTGCAATGCAGGAGACCTGGGTTCAATCCCTGGGTTGGAAAGATCCCCTGAAAAAAGGAATGGCAACCCACTCCAGTATTCTTGCCTGGAGAATTCCATGGACAGAGGAGGCTGGCGGGTTACAGTCCACAGGGTCGTAAAGAGCTGGACATGACTGAGTGACTGATGCATTTACCCTGAAAAGAAGTGACCATATTACGGTACACATGGCTCTAGCTCAAAGTGAAAGTGTTAGTCCCTCAGTCGTGTCTGACTCTGCAATTCCATGACTCCATGGACTGTAGCCCACCAGTCTCCTCTGTCCCTGGAATTGTCCAGGCAAGAATACTGGAGTAGGTTGCCATTCCCTTCTCTAGGGGATCGTCCGGACCCAAGGATTGAACGTGGGTCTCCTGAATTACAGGCAGACTCTTTACTGTCTGAGTCACCAGAAAAGCCCTAGCTCTAGCTGAGAGGAGTAAATAAAAAGAGCTCTTGAAAGAAATACTGTTTTGCCTTGTGATGCAATGAAATAGTACCCACTCCAGTGTTCTTGCCTGGAGAATCCCAGGGATGGGGGAGCCTGGTGGGCTGCCGTCTATGGGGTCACACAGAGTCGGACATGACTGAAGTGACTTAGCAGCAGCAGCAGCAGCAGCAGCAGCAACGGAATAGTAAACTAAGACTTCATAGAACTACACAGAATTGACTCCTCTTTTATTCTACTTTTCCTGGCAAAAGGTTCTCCACTGTGTATAGCACAATAAAAAGTGACCTCAGGATGATAATCTCTGGGGCAAAGAACTATTTTCCTTAAGACCATTCAGACCATTATGTAGGCTATACTATTTTACACTCAATTTGAAAAGGGATTTGCCAGCTCTGGACCTAACCTTTTTCTTTTCAAATTCAGTTTCTCCTACTTCTTGTTTTTTGATTTATCCCCCTAACTTTTCAATGACAATATCTAAACTTAGCTTGAAAGAACAATTAAGGTACTCAATTCTATAAAGTATAAACAAATAGAAGATTGTTTATTTATTTAATTTTAGTTTATTTCTTTTAAAATATTGTTTATTATAAATTAAATATTATTTATTATAAAATAAATGGTTTATTATTTTATCATTTATTTCTATATTTCTATTTTCCAATTTTTTTTTTTCAAAAAAATATCTGCTCAGTGGCTACAGCTGCCTTTGGACAGCCTTTTTCTGAAACACTCCCTCAGTTGACAGAGATAAACACGAAAGTACAAAACCATTATCATTTGTGAACAAAGTCCTAACTATAGCTAAAGAAAATGACTGCTTCAGAAGAGATGAAGGAGAAGCTCTGGGTTTCTCTGTGGAAAACTGAGGAGGATGTGAGCCTGAGATGATAAACTGAATGGTTGTACTAATTCAAAATGAGGTTAAAGCTCTGATTTCTTTTGCACCCAAAGTATTGTTTCATCCAAAAAACCTTGTCCTGGGGGGGGTTTTCATGTGCCAAAATCTGTTAAACTGGAACTGTCACCAAAACACACAGTACTGAACAAAGATACTTAAAAGAATCTAGGAAAAATAATAAATACTTAGGGATTTCCTAAGTAATCATAAGGGGCCAAGCATGCAAGCAAAATCTGAACCATTAACAAAGGCTAATCAAACTGAAATAATAATTACTTACTATATGTCTGTTATTTGCAAGACACTGGGATATGGCTATATTGAGACACTGGTGAATAAGATGCAATTTCTGATACAAAGAACCCACTGTCCAGTGAAGAAAATAGACATAAGCACATAGAGATATAAGGGAGCTACTGAAGTCTTTGAAGGGTGTAGCTTAGAATCAGAAAACAATACGGCATAACTCAAGGTCTACAAATCCCACTGAATGAAAAAGCTTTTCTTTTCTTCTCTTCCCACCAAGCCAGCTTTTTGTGATGTTTAGACCAGGGTTTCAATGCCTCTCCACAATTTACTATCACTGAATAGTAGATTTTAGTTCTCCTTTCCTCTACCCATAAGGTAATTTCTACAAAATGGTTTCTCTAATGGAATCATATAACACGTATATAAAGATCATTGTGTGCTGAAGACTATGCTAGTTTCAATACCTCAATCAAAAGAAATTGTATATACAGTCCTTAATGTTAATAAACTTCTGGAGAAATACAATATAGAAAATTAGAAGAGCGCTTGAAAATAATATTAATGAATAAATAAGATTTATATATTCAAGTGTGCTATTGCAACCAGTTTACCAGATCTTCATGTCAAAATACACAGAATTGTTACAGGAATATCAAGTTCACATTTATTCTATGCATTCAGTCACACTTGTGCACACACACACACGTGATTCTACTGTACATATTATTGTAGTAATAGTTATCTTAAAACAGAAATTGTTACAATCTTTCTTCCCTAGTCATCTTTTTTTTTTGGTTAAATGAATCAATTGACTAAATCTTTAAATTATTTTAAAAAACTGAATTGACATTACACAGATCAGTATTGAGATAAGAACAAAATTAGATTCCTGAAATGTTCTTATATATCTATGAAAAAGAGTACAAATATGATTTTTAAAATTACACTTGGAATATTTTGGTCACATTGCTGGAAGAGTGAATTTCCTTTAAATTTCTTAAATGCACAAAGTTTCAGGCATACTGTATATATATTTTTTACCATATGATTTCCCTTGAAGTACTACTGAATTTATGTGAATTTCATCTGGAGGAGAAGAGCCACAGTGATACTATTGATTTTTGCACATGGACGGAATAGAATTGATTTATGAAAAAATAATGTTGAAGCAAAATAGCTTAGGTTCAGCATTTTATATGTTCTTACACATGCATGCATACTTGATTGCTTCAGTCATGTCCAACTCTTTGCGACCCTATGGACCATAGCCTGCCAGGATTCTTTGTCCATGGGACTCTCCAGGAAAGAATATTGGAGTGGATTGCCATGCCCTCCTCCAGGGGATCTTCTCAACCCAGGGATCAAACCCATCTCTCTTATGTCTCCTGCACTGGCAAGCACATTCTTTACCACAAGCATCACCTGGGAAGCCCATGTTCTTACACAGCCTAGCTTAAACAGAAAGATATGTTTCTTCAACTTTATTTTCTGTCATATATGTGAAATGTCTATTTTGTCTTTAAATATGACAGAGAGGTAGAGAAAGAGAGAATTAATTCATGAAATCCTGAATAAGAGTCTCTTCATCAACCAGCCATCAGTGTTGCCCTCAAAAGGGGATTTGGATACAGATATAAGAACAGTCAAATGGAGTTCACTAGATGGGGCCTTGAGTAATTTGTGAAATGGTAATGAAACTACATGGATTTTTTTTTTTTTGACATATAAGAGATCAGCCTATGCCTTGATAATATTAAACCAAGTGACATGCAGAACATTTTTCACCTGGGCTTTTTGTCTATGACCCAAACATTCCAGTGTTGAGAAGAGGCAGAAATCAAGGCAAGGCAAATCCCAGGAAAACTTGTCAAGTAAGTAAAGAGGCAGCGATCTCTTAGGCTTAGGGAGCACAGAGACTGAGCCATCCAATCTAGCTGCTTTCCCCTGGACTTTGTTTTCATTATCTCTTTGTCTCTGTTTAGTGACTTTCACCTTTCAGTTCAGTTCAGTCGCTCAGTCGTGTCCGACTCTTTGCAACCCCATGAATTGCAGGACGCCAGGCCTCCCTGTCCATCACCATCTCCCGGAGTTCACTCAGACTCACATCCATCGAGTCAGTGATGCCATCCAGCCATCTCATCCTCGGTCGTCCCCTTCTCCTCCTGCCCCCAATCCCTCCCAGTATCAGAGTCTTTTCCAATGAGTCACTCTTCACATGAGGTGGCCAAAGTACTGGAGTTTCAGCTTTAGCATCATTCCTTCCAAAGAAATCCCAGGGTTGATCTCCTTCAGAATGGACTGGTTGGATCTCCTTGCAGTCCAAGGGACTCTCAAGAGTCTCCTCCAACACCACAGCTCAAAAGCATCAATTCTTCAGCACTCAGCCTTCTTCACAGTCCAACTCTCACATCCATACATGACCACTGGAAAACCATAGCCTTGACTAGACGGACCTTAGTCGGTAAAGCAATGTCTCTGCTTTTGAATATACTGTCTAGGTTGGTCATAACTTTTCTTCCAAGGAGTAAGTGTCTTTTAATTTCATGGCTGCAGTCACCATCTGCAGTGATTTTGGAGCCCAATAAAATAAAGTCTGACACTGTTTCCACTGTTTCACCTTTAGCCTTATATTATCCAGTTAAGACTCTATTTTCCAAAGTTACATAAGGCGGCTCCTTTCTTTTCTACTTCACGTACTTTGTTAGTCGTTCCGTCACGTCCAGCTCTTTGCGACACCATGGACTATAGCCTGCCAGACTCCTCTGTCCATGGGATTCTCCACGCAAGAATTCTGGAGTGAATTTCCATTTCCTTCTCCAGGTGATTTTTCTGATCCAGGAAATACAGGTTTCCTGTATTGCAGGCAGACCCTTTACCATCTGATCCACCAGGAAAGCCCATTCAGTTAGGTTTCAGTTCAGTGGCTTAGTCATGTCCGACTCTTTGTGACCCCGTAGACTGCAGCATGCCACGCTTCCCTGTCCATCACCAACTCCCAGAGCCTGCTCAAACTCCTGTCCATCGAACTGGTGATGCTATCCGACCATCTCATCCTCTGTCATCCCCTTCTTCTCCTGCCTTCAATCTTTCCCAGCATCAGGGTCTTTTCCAGTGAGTCAGTTCTTCGCATCAGGTGGCCGAAGTATTGGCGTTTCAGCTTCAGCATCAGTCCTTCCAATGAACATTCAGGACTGATTTCCTTTAGGCTTGACTGGTTTGATCTCCTTGCAGTCCAGGGGACTCTCAAGAGTCTTCTTCAACACCGCAGCTCCAAAACATCAAATAGTGTGTATTCATAACAGTTAGATTCAGTTGTCAAGGTCTACATTTCATCTTGAATTCCACCAACGTTCTAGCTCACTTTAATAAAAATCCACACAGAGTAAAATTCCCTCTTCATAGTGGAGAGTTCTATGGTGGTGGTTTAGTTGCTAAGTCATGTCCAACTCTTGCGACCCCATGGACTGTAGCCTGCCAGGCTCCTCTGTCCATGGGATTCTCCAGGAAAGAATGCTGGAGTGGGTCGCCATTCGCTTCTCCAGGAAATCTTCCTGACCCAGGAATTGAACCCTGGTTTCCTGCATTGCTGACAGATTCTTTATCGACTGAGCTATAAGGGAAGCTCTGGAGAGTTCTAAGGGTGCAAACTAAAGTGCTGAACCATATATATTCACTTCTGCAGTATCATAACCAAACAATTGTATCATTTCCCCAAATTTTCTCATGCTACCCTCTTCCCCTGACACTTAACCTTGGCACCAGCGATCTGCTTTCTGCCTTACCATTTGGCATTTTCCCAGAATGCCGCATATCTGGAATCATACAATAAGAAGTTCTTTCAGTCTGGCTTCTTTCACTGAGAAAAATACACTTAGACACAGATGTACAGAACAGTCTTTTGGACTCTGTGGGAGAGGGAGAGGGTGGGATGATTTGGGAGAATGGCATTGAAACATGTATAATATCATATAAGAAACAAATCACCAGTCTAGGTTCAATGCAAGATACAGGATGTTTGGGGCTGGTGCCCTGGGATGACCCAGAGGGATGGTATGGGGAGGGAGGTGGGAGGGGGGTTCAGGATGGGGAACACGTGTACACCTGTGGCAGATTCATGTTGATGTATGGCAAAATCAATACAATATTGTAAAGTGAAAAATAAATAAATAAATAATAAAATTAAATTTTAAAAAATACACTTAGATTCTTGTATATAGTGAGAACCCATATTATTTTTCTTTATATAGCTTGTTAATATTCAACTTCATGGATATCCCACCTGTGTGTTTATCCACTCTTGTGCATTATTTCCAGTTTCAGAGCTTGTGGATGAAACTGCTATGAACATAAGTGTACAAGTATTTATAAGCATAATATTGGAGTTCCCTAGACTAAATGCATTGGAGAAGGAAATGGCAAGCCACTCCAGTGTTCTTGCCTGGAGAATCCCAGGGATGGGGGAGCCTGGTGGGCTGCCCTCTATGGGATTGCATAGAGTCGGACACGATTGAAGCGACTTAGCAGCAGCCAAAATATCTTCCAAGGTTGCTCCACCATTTTGCATTCCCATCAAGTAGCTCTTCATATTCACATTCAGTGCTGCCATTTTTTTTTTAGTCATTTTAATATGTGTGCAGTTGTAGCTCATTGAAATGTTAATTTTAATTTCCTTTAATGATGAATGATGTTGATTGTATTTTTTTTCAGAGTAGATTAGTTTATTGGAAAAATATACAGCTGAGAAATACAGAATAGTGGTGACATTTTTTCCCCTTTTCTCCTTGATCCTCTCCTTCTTGGTCATGTTCACATGCTTATTTTTCATCTGAATATCTTCTTTGGTAGAAATATCTCTTTTTCTCTCTCTCTTTTAATTGCTAAGTCCTTTATATGCTGTGCATGAAAGTCTCTTGTCAGATATGTGATTTGCATATATTTCCTCCCAGGATGAGGTTTGTCTTTTTATTATCTTAACAGTGTTGTTTTTTTTTTTTTTTAAATTCATGTATTTGGCTGTGTTGAGTCTCAGTTACAGCATGCAGGATCTTCACCATGTCATGCATTATCTTTACTTATGGCACACGGATTCTCTAGCTGTGGCAGAGGGGCTTTGGAGCTCATGGGGGCTCAGTAGTTGCACTGGGCGGGCTTAGTTGCTATGCAACATGTGTGATCTTAGTTTTCCAATGAGGGCTTGAAACTGTGTCCCTTGCACTGCAAGGCAGATTCTCAACCACTGGACCACCAGGGAAGTCCCCTTAACAGTGCATTGTTACAAAGCAAAATATTTTAATTTTGATAATTTATCCAAGTTATAATTGTTTTCTTTTATGAATCTTGCTTTGCCAGTCTTGTTCAAAAAGTAAGTGCAAAAACAATTCACACAGATTTTCTCTTGCATCTGTTTCTAGAATTTTATAGTTTTAGGGTTTTCATTAACACTTATTAAATTGAGTTAATGTCTGTGTAAAATTTGAGCTATGTTTCAAAGCTCACATTTTTGTATTTGGAAACTGAATTGTTTCAGCACTATTTATTGAAAGACTACTTTCTTGATTTGCATTTGCACCTTCGTCAGAATCATTTTCCTTTATTAGAATAGATGTGTTTCTGGTCTTTATAGTTTGTTTCACTGATCTAGCCTTTCATTAATACCACATTTTGAATACTGCAGCATTTGGTAAGTCTTGAAAGCAAATAGTGTGAGTCCTCTGCAACTTTCTTAATTTGCTTCAAACTCATGTTAACTTAGTTTTTTTGCCTTTCCATATACATTTTAGAATGTTTGTGAATATCAACAAAAAATATTGATTGATTTTCAAATATTGAACCAGTCCACATTTCCTGGGATAAATCCCACTTGGTCAAGATAAATTATCCATCTTATGCATTATATATTCAATTAGTTAATATTTTGTTGAGGAGTTTTGTGTCTATGTTCACGAGAGATACTTCTCGGCATGTTTCTTATAAAACTCTGGTTTGGTTTTGGTGTTGAAATAATGTTGGCCACATCAAATGATCTGATAAATGTATTATCTTCTATTGTCTGGAACTTATTGTAGAAACCTGTTATTATTTCTTCCTTATATATTGGGTAACATTCATAAATAAAATCACTTAGGCATGGAGTTCTTTTTGAATGGAACTCAATTTCTTTACTAAATAAAGGGCTATTCCAGCTATTTATTTCTCCTTGAGTACATTTTTATAATTTGTATCTTTTGAAAAATTATTTATGATATGGAAAATTCAGAACTAATGAGCAAAGAATTACTTATGATATTTCTGTATTAGTCTGGTACTGTCTTTGGTATTAGTAGTGATGGTTCTTAATAATTTTTTATAATGGTAGGTCGCGTTTTCTCATTTTCTTGGTTAGTCTGGTCAGAGGTTTGTCAATTTTATTTTTTTTCAAAGAACCAGTTTTTGGTTTCACAGATTTTCACTTATCACTTTCTGTGTTCGAATTCATTGATTTCTACTCATCTTTATTATTTCCTCTCTTCTGCTTCCTTTAGGCTGTTTGATTTCTTCTTCTAGTTTCCTAAGGTAGAAAGTAAGATTACTACTCTGAGTCCTTTCTTCCTTTTTGAAGCTGACATTTAATGCTATGCATTTTCTTTTACACATTTCCTCCCCTGCCCCCGCTGCTGCTTATTCTCTAAGTCATGTGCCACGCTTTGTGACCCGGTGGGCTGCAGCCCTCCAGGCTCCTCTGTCCATGGGATTCCCAGGCATGAATACTGGAGTGGTATGCCACTTCCTTCTCCAGAGGATCCTCCCAACCCAGGGGTTGAACTTGTGTCTCCTGCTTGGTAGGCAGATGCTTTATCACTAAGTCACCAGGGAAGCTCCTTTACTCCTCTAAGCACTGCTTTTGTTACACATGTCATATTAAATTTTTATATTCATTTATTTCAAATTATTTTTAAGTTTTCCTTGAGATGTCTTCTTTGACCCATGGATTAATCAAAATTGTCTTTCAAATATTTGGAGATTTTTCAGAATCATTGTGTTGTTGTTGATTTCTCTGTTAATTCCATTATGATCCAAAAACATGTCAAATGGTTTCTGTTTTAGTTAACCTGGTTAAAGTTGGACTGTGTTTGTTGTGGCTGTTGTTACCCGCAGTGTACCACAGGCTTCAATTTTCTATGGTTGTACCTTGTGTTTGGTGTGGGAGTTTGTTTGCCAGAACAGGCATTTTAGGTTGCCCCTGGAAGCTTTTCTTCAGAAAGGATCTCTTTGCATGCTTATGTTCCACGTCTATCTTCTCCCTGCAGTATTCTGCTCTTGCTTATAATTAGCGATTTGAAGTGTGTCAGTTTGATAGTGACAGGCATTGTGGCAGGACCTTCTCTGAGGTTTTAAGTCTCATCTTAGGCAGGTATTGATTCCTGAGCCTCAGGGATGGAGTCTTCTCAGTTCTCTTCCCTTCTGTCTTCCCATTTCTGAGCTCAGGGCATAATCCTACTCCCTACCCAGGAGTAGGTATTTTCACCTGCCCTCCTTTCCTTCCTCAAACTGACCTTAGATTTCCCTAGTGTATGAAGGGTGAGAATTTCTTTCCCTTCTCTCAAGGCTTTTTTACCTCCTGCAAGGTGGTTCCACAGAGAACACTTTCTTAAGCTTCTTTTGGATCTTGTCTGTGAGCCTATGTTGAAGTTCATGGAAAAAGCCTGCAAAAGCATGCCATCTCCCTCAATTTTTTCTCTGCCTGACTTCACAGTGTCCTGCTAGTCAACACTCAGTCTTTACCAATTCTTCTCACCAGCATCTGGCCATAGGTGGTGTCTAGGAAGCAAGCACTTCATATCTCCCCTATCCTTGCAAGTATCAATCTCTCCTCAGATTTTGGGCCATTGATTTGCTCTGTGATCTCAGGTCTCTGATGGTTCAACAAAGTCATGAATTTTAAATTAATCTGACTTCTTTTCATTGCAAAGATGGGCACAAAACTTCTTCTAGCTACAGTATCTTGGAAACCTCCACTTACTTTTTTTGTTAAAAACTAAGAGGAGCGTGAGAGAGGCTTTGTCCCAAATGCGAAATAGTTCTAAGCTTCTCTTACTTTATAAGATACATCAGTTAAGCAAGGAGTTGCAAGAAACAAGGCAAGGAGGGTGGATTTTAAGAAGAAATGGGTAATATAGCCTAAATGGCTTTGCACTCCTTTTCTTCATCTACTAGAAAAGTCCATACCTAGCACCAAGGTTCAAAGTTACTCTTGTCACTGCACTTCTAGATTAGAATTGCTCTTGGGGTATAGTGAGAGATCCAGAAAAACTGAGCTGCTTGTAGAGGCCAATAGTATAAAACATGAGGTTGACCGTTATTTAATACTCTTTATCTGTTGTTAAAGTTTTAAAGTATATAAAGCTCAGTTGGTAAAGAATCTGCCTGTAATGCAGGAGACCCAGGTTCGATTCCTGGGTTGGGAAGATCCCCTGGAGAAGGGAATGGCAACCCACTCCGGTATTCTTGCTGGAGAATCCCATGGACAGAGGAGCCTGGCAGGCTCCAGTCCATGGGGTCACAAGAGTCAGACACGACTTAGCGACTAAACAACCACCAACCACAGTTATCCTCACTGCAAGAATACTTTGAATTTATTCTGGCAGGCAACAGATCATACCATTGATCTAGAAGACCAGAAGGATGGGGAGTTCTCATTTCATATTTGTCATTAAGTTCTTGGCAGACTCTGGATAAGTTAACTGCTTTGGATCTTAAAATTGTAAACTCTGCAAATGGAAATAATACTGCAATCTGAATTATACATTGGAGTGGTGGCACTCCCATGAGGTAATGTTCTTGAGAACCATTAGACAAGTATGAAGGTCTATTCAAACAAGGAATACAATTTCAGCATTAGTTTATTGTCATAGATTCTTAAAAGGAGCAGGACACTCAACACCAAACCTCATGCAGAATCAGAGCACTCTCTGCTCTGGATGCTTTTGGCATGAACTCGGAAATTTCAGGCTTTTTCCAATTTTCCTTAACTCTTTAATAAGATATGATTATTTAACAGTTACTTCAGAAAATCACCATGCAAAGGCTTTCTGCTCTGACTGTCCTCCAGTTATGCACATTTTACTTGATGTTTTGCGCTGCCAAGTCTTCATCATCCACAAGTTTTTCAGTTATCTTTATGAATGAGCAATTTTCCCGCTCAGGGACCTACCCATTTTGTACTATTTGTCATTTCAGAGGTGAAATTTTCTCTTCCATTAAGGATCCAAGGTCTTCAGCAACAGCAAATAAAAACTATTCAAAGCTCAGGGAAACCTTATGAGCAAACACGATGCGCAAAGGAGACACAGGTAGACTGCACAGAGTTGGAAGGAAAATTCAGCAACTTGGGCTGCTCTTTCCCTTCTTCTTAATTATATTGACTTTCTTCCAAGTCCTGGGCATCTTTAGGCCTCATCTGCTCCTCTCCATTGTCTTGCCAGCAATCTTCACCCACAGCAAGGCCCCTGATTTCTAGTCCCTTGCAAAACCAATACAGTATTGTAAAGTAAAATAAAGTAAAAAATAAATTAAAAAAAAAACACAAAACTTTGGGCTGTACTCTACTCTGAACAACAAAGTGCTGACTATGGCCTAAACTCTACACAATTTTAAGTTTTTAAGATTGTATTCTAGTGTTATATTTAAAAGGATGAATTGGTGGGTCGCAGGTTGAAAAAATACTCACAGAAGCCTGACTAAAGCTATGTCACAACTGTAAAAAAGAACTTTGCTTCCACTTGCTTTCATTCATCTGTACCTCTTGCATTCTGCTTTTTTCTCTTGATGTGTTGGAGAAAGCTCAAATCCCAAGTCTTCCTTGAAAAATGACAATTACATTTTGTATTGTGCTGGATTTTATGTAAGGAAAGCTTTAGTAAAAGACATAGATGTTGTATAAAAAATATATTAGAGAGGTATGAGAACTACAAAAGTGGAAGAAGGTTTTCTCATCTGCTTGTTAAAGAAAGGGTATAGTGCATATATTTGATTTATTGAATGTGAATTAAAAATCTTGATATTAATTAGTATTTTGTTAGTCACTCAACTAATTTATGTTTAGTATTACTCTTTTGGTAAGTCAGCATTATTTAATTTTAAATTACTTGTTCACTAGTATTAAATAAAAGGAACTCAACCCAAGCAACTCAATTATGATCAACTTAGACTTTATTTTAGAAGTTGAATAATTATACAGAACTAATTTAAATAATGGTTCCCTGGTGGCTCAGATGGTAGAATCTGCCTGCAATGTGGGAGACCTGGGTTTGATCCCTGGGTTGGGAAGATCCCCTGAGGAAGGGAATGGCTACCCACTCCATCATTTTTGCCTGAAGAATCCCATGGACAGAGGAGCCTGATGGGCTACAGTCCATGGGATCTCAAAGAGTCGGACATGACTGAGTGACTAACACATATACACAATCTTAATAGTAACTGTTTATTTATCTACTTAAATAACTTTCAAATATCTTTCACATATTTTATTTAATCCTCATAACTAACTTGTGAAATGTGTTATCCTTATAATTTGTCCTATGCAAAGGAAGTAAGAACAACTGAAAGCCTGGCCACACTTCCACGTTGAGGGCTGGGACTCATAGATCTTTTGCGTTTTTCACAATACAATTTTGTTTGTCTGTAGTTATCTTCTGGAGAAAGAAATGGCACCCCACTCCAGTATTCTTGCCTGGAGAATCCTATGGACAGAGGAGCCTGGTGGGCTACAGTCCATGGGGTCGCAAAGTGTCAGACCCCGCTGAGTGACTAACACACACACAGTTAGCTGCATGTGTTGTGAGATTATTTATTCAACAAAGATTTATACATTGCAGTAGTTTTGTTTGTCTTCTTATCCAAAATAAATATTTGTTCATTAATGAAAAGAGTCATGATATTATAAAAATATATATATGTTATTTGCATTTCTTCTTGATTTCCCCCTTTAGAAATCCTCCTGCTCATGTAGGTTATCATTTAGTCAAATAATTTTCCTTCTGTGTTTAAAGCCATTGGTAGTTCTCCTGTGTCAAACTCTTCTTTCAAAGTCAGATTAGACCTGAAATATTTGTAATAGTATGACTTACCAGATAACAGAAAGCTTTAAAAATATGCTCCATAATTCAAATCTTGCACAATAGTGAGTTGGGAGTTGTAGTGTGTTAAAAGAGGAGATTGTATAGAGAAATAATTTTGTCTTGTTATTCTGAATTCTATCTGTCTCTCCCAGAAATCATGACCAGCATCCAAATAGTATACATTCTACTCTGATGCTAGAGTCAGTGGCAAGCCCTCGACATCACTTTGGGAACGTTGTAAAGAGAAGAACAATATAGATGTTTGGCCAAAATCACTACAATATTGTAAAGTAATTAGCCTCAAATTAAAATAAATAAATAATTTTTAAAAAAAGAAAAGAAAAAATTCCAGATGCATATCAGAAAAAAATAAAAACAACAACATAAATGCGCAACAAATCAGATTTTGCTGTTCTGTCCTTAATATCAATACTACTAGCCTTTTAAGTCCAAACAGCCACTAGCTTACTCTCTAATTTAACAAGATTTTATTATTCTGGGAAATTGTTACTCAGAAAAAGTTGCACATATTATATTGCTTATTTCATATATTTCCTGAAAAGTCCATCTATCTGAATAATAGACTATTCTTCAGTCGTTTGTTTAAGTAGGATCATCAAATTGCTTTTTAGTCTCCAAGTGTCCTTTCAAATCTTAACATTTCTGTGGTCAATAATCTTAAACTATCATTTCACAACCTTAAGCCAACTCCTAAAAGGTCTACAGTATTCAAAAATCTGTAAACTAGCTCCTCCAAACCTCCAAATGGCCCTGGTCTTGCAAGATGGGAAGAGTGTCAGGATGGCGGTCTCTCTTACTGTAGTAAATAATAAACGTGGCTTTGTTCAGTGCATAAGGTATTTTTGTGATCTCTGGGAAATTATCAGCAAAGTTAATGGTCTACAGATAGAAGTCAAAATAGACACTCTACTTAGAGAAGATGTTTTAATTCTTGCTCCTCACAGGGCAGGTTCTAGTCTCTGCTGTGAAGCATGAACGTCTTGTCTTCCATGCTCCCCTTTCAGACCCTGTCCTCCTGGGCTCTGCGCTCACCCCTTTCTTCCTACGTCTACTACAAGGTCTGGCTGACGCCTCACGCCCCATGCACGCATACAGGCTTAACCACATTACCACTGTGCCCAATGGGAGAGCAGGATATAAACGAATTAGCTGATGAAAATTAATACCTGATAAAGCCACTGTCTGCTTTTGCTAGAGACTGTTCCTATGAAAATGTCTCTAGCAGCAATGGAATTAAGTGGATATGAAAGATACATTTTTGAGGGCTTCCTGCCCTCTCTTGCCTTGAATGTTTTCAGTCTTTTTTCCATATAGTTTTGTCTTTGCAGATTGTTTAGTTCAGTTCAGTTCAGTTCAGTCGCTCAGTCGTGTCCGACTCTTTGAGACCCCATGAATCGCAGCACACCAGGCCTCCCTGTTCATCACCATCTCCCGGAGTTCATTCAGACTCATGTCCATCGAGTCTGTGATGCCATCCAGCCATCTCATCCTCAGTCGTCCCTTTCTCCTACTGCCCCCAATCCCTCCCAGCATCAGAGTCTTTTCCAATGAGTCAACTCTTCGCATGAGGTGGCCAAAGTACTGGAGTTTCAGCTTTAGCATCATTCCCTCCAAAGAAATCCCAGGGTTGATCTCCTTCAGAATGGACTGGTTGGATCTCCTTGCAGTCCAAGGGACTCTCAAGAGTCTTCTCAACACCACAGTTCAAAAGCATCAATTCTTCGGCACTCAGCCTCCTTCACAGTCCAACTCTCACATCCATACATGACCACAGGAAAAACCATAGCCTTGACTAGACGGACCTTAGTCGGCAAAGTAATGTCCCTGCTTTTGGATAAATCCGAGTCTTTTTCATGTGCATGTGTTTTGCCTCTAATTTCTTCTCAGAACTCAAGTGAGCAGCTCATTTAGAACCCTCAGATAAAAATCATGTTTTTTTCTTTCTCTCACTAGAAACAAAAATTATTCAGATATACTGTAGCCAAGTTTAAAGAATTTTTAGAAAAGAAAATAACCACTGAAACATCTTGCCAGTGGGGAAAAAATAGATCACCAAAGCAAGATTATTTATAGCCAACAGTTTGAACGCTAATCTGTGATTTAAAATTTTAAATAAACTCCTTTATTATGCAAATCTACATTATAAATTTAATATTACAAATATTAAAATGAACACTGAGTTTGTGTTACATAACTATCAATAGAGAACCAAATACTGAGCTACTATTATTTGAAGAAGAGACTATTACATTTACATTTCTGTGTCGTTAGTTGCCCTTTCTCACTATTATATGACATGCAGTTTTCATTATGCAACAGCTGTTGGCCTATTTCTTTTGTTAAGGTTTATTCTATCTGAAATATGGAAGCTACATTTATCAACTTCTTTTGAAAGGAAGTATTTAAGTCCAAGTCATATCTGTGGAGTACAATGATCTGTGCCAATGAAATTTAAGTTTCTTAATTTTATTTGAATGTAAATTACTGCTGCCTCTACAGTACATTCTTGTTCATTAAGAAGTAATTTTGAAAGACTGCCTACTCTCAGAAAATTCTATTCCAGCACTTCTTTTTAGCATTCTAGAGGCATTTACGATAACAGCATGGATCATTTTAAGGAAATTCATTTTCAAATACAAGTCAAATGGGAGTCTTTTAGAAAACAACCTTGTTGGAGTGAAAAATGTGCTTTGGAATACATTTTACTGTTTCACATAGCAAAGGGACTTTTTTTTATCAGTAAAAGGATGTTTTATAGGTGATAATAAGATTTATAGTTTTCTGATAAGAATTTTATAGTACTCTGCCTTGAGATAATAGCCATTACCCTAGAGATTCTAGTGTTGGAGGTTCAAGTACCCATAAAAACAGTGACAGCATTAAGCTTAGTATCACGATCAACTCATTTATTCGATGTTAGGCAAGATGGATTTCAATGTGACAATGAATCAGGGAGTTATTTTGTTGTCTCGATTTTTCTTAACTTGATGACCCTGAAAGAAACGACTCACAAAAATATATTCTGCTTATTTTAACTTTTATAAGGACTCTTCAATAGCTCTGTCTTTGTCACACACATACACACAAACAATAATACATATACACGCATGCCAGTATCATTTCTCTTAACATGATCACCCCACTATCACTTTCTCTAAGCTATGATGGTGTTTTGTTGATTTGTTTACTTTACTTTGTGTTATTTGTTTAATAGCGAGGATAGCAAATCATTCCTTTGATATGGAAATTATTCTGTATGTTGTTTGCCTGACTCTTTTAGATTTCTCAACAGAAGGAAAGTCTTAAAGCTCTTTCTCTTTATTTGGCTACATTTGTGGCAAGGACGTCCCTTAGAGAATAGAGTTTGCCTGATGGAGCTGGATTCCTCTATGTGAGTGTGTGTGCACTTGTGTATATGTGTCTGTGTGTGTGTGTACCTTGAACCCTGTTCCCTGATGAAGTCTCTCTCTTTGACTGTAGTCAGGCTCCTCTGAGTCCTCTTTCTGACTAGAACTTGTCCTTAGATCTAAAATTCAACAGAACTTTATTAACATGCTTGTTGTGCAAATATGTGGGAATACTTAGTGATGAGTACTTAAAGGGATGGTTAGAACTTGAGCACATATGATGTTTTGGCAAGGAGCAATAGTTTTGTAGAAAAGTGGCAAGATCAAGGAAAAGGATTTTGAGCTTTGGGGATGGCAATTTTTGGGACAACAACTATATGAAGGGGCTAATAGAAAATAAGGACTAGTTCAGTTCAGTTCAGTTCAGTCTCTCAGTTGTCTCTGACCCTTTGTGACCCCATGGACTGCAGCATGCCAGGCCTCCCTGTCCATCACCAACTCCCCAGAGCTTGCTCAAACTCATGTCCATTGAGTCAGTGATGCCATCCAACCATCTCATCCTCTATCGTCCCCTTCTCCTCCCTCCTTCAATCTTTCCCAGCATCTGGGTCTTTTCCAATGAGTCAGTTCTTCACGTCAGGTGGCCATATTATCATAGTTTAAGCTTCAGCATCAGTCCTTCCAATGAATATTCAGAACTGATCTCCTTTAGGATGGACTGATTGGATCTCCATGCTTTCCAAGGCACTAGCAAGAGTCTTCTCCAACACCACAGTTCAAAAGCATGCATTCTTCCTTGCTCAGCTTTCTTTATAGTCCAACTATCACGTCAATACATGATTACTGGAAAACCCATAGCCTTGACTAGATGGACCTTTGTTGGCAAGGTGATATCTCTGCTTTTTAATATGACGTCTAGGTTGGTCATGGCTTTTCATCCAAGAAGCAAGTGTCTTTAATTTCATGGCTGCAGTCACCATCTGAGTGATTTTGGAGCCCCAAAGAGTAAATTCTCTCACTGTTTCCATTCTCCCCCCATCTATTTGCCATGAAGTGATGGGACCAGATGCTATGATCTTCGTTTTCTGAATGTCGAGCTTTAAGCCAATTGTTTCACTCTTCTCTTTCACTTTCATCAAAAGGCTCTTTAGTTCTTCATTTTCTGCCATAAGGGTGGTGTCATCTGCATATGTGAAGTTATTGATATTTCTCCCAGCAATCTTGATTCCATCTTGTGCTTCATCCAGCCCAGCATTTTGCATGAGGTACTCTGCATATAAGTTAAATAAGCAGGGTGACAGTATACAGCCTTAACATACTCCTTTTCCAATCTAGAACCAGTCTGTTGTTCCATGTCCAGTTCTAATTGTTGCTTCTTGACCTGCATACAGATTGCTCAGGAGTTAAGTCAGGTGGTCTGGTACTCCCATCCCTTTCAGAATTTTCCACAGTTTGTTGTGATCCACACAGTCAAAGGTTTTGGCATAGTCAATAAAGCTGAAGTATATATATATATATATTTTTTTTTTTTTTTTCTGGAAATCGCTTGCTTTTTCGATGATCCAAAGGATGTTGACAATTTGATCTCTGGTTCCGCTGCCTTTTCTAAATCCAGCTTGAACATCTGGAAGTTCACGGTTCATGTACTGCTGAAGCCTGGCTTGGAGAATTTTGAGTATTAACTTTGCTAGAGTATGAGATGAATGCAATTGTGTGGTAGTTTGAACATTCTTTGGCATTGCCTTTCTTTGGGATTGGAAAGAAAATGGACATTTTCCAGTCCTGTGGCCACTGCTGACTCTTCCAAATTTGCTGGCATATTGAGTGCAGCACCTTAACAGGATGAACCCCTTATTGAAAAATTCAGACTTAAATTGAAGAAAGTGGGGAAAACCACTAGACCATTAAGGTATGACCTAAATTAAATTCTATATGATGATATCATGGAAGTGACAAATAAATTTCAAGGATTAGATCTTGTAGACAGAGTGCCTGAAGAACTATGGATGGAGGCTCATGACATTGTACAGGAGGCAATGATCAAGACCATCCCCGAGAAAAAGAAATGCAAAAAGGCAAAATGGTTGTCTGAGGAGGCCTTACAAATAGCTGAGAAAAGAAGAGACGTGAAAGGCAAAGAAGAAAAGGAAAGATATACCCATTTGAATGCAGAGTTCCAAAGAATAGCAAGGAGAGATAAGAAAGCCTTCCTCAGTGATCAATGCAAAGAAATAGAGGAAAACAATAGAATGGGAAAGACTAGAGATCTCTTCAAGAAAATTAGAGATGCCAAGGAACATTTCATGCAAAGATGGTCACAATAAAGGACAGAAATGGTATGGACATAACAGAAGCAGAAGATATTAAGAAGTGGCAAGAATATACAGAAGAACTATACAAAAGAGACCTTCATGACCCAGATAACCACGATGGTGTGATCAGTCACTTAGAAACAGACATCCTGGACTGCAAAGTCAAGTAGACCTTAGGCAGTATCACTAGGAACAAAACTAGGGGGGACGATGGAATTCCAGTTGAGCTATTTCAAATCCGAGAAGATGATGCTGGTAAACACTAGTTAGTAAGGTTTATTAAGTAGGTTCTTTCTGTAATATCTGTCAGATGATAAAGGTCTAGAATCTCCAATGATTAGCTTCTGTCCTTCCTGGAGGAGACGGGAGGGAGGACACTTTTACAGATTTATGTTCTACTGTTAGGCGAATGGGGGAGAAAAGAGAGTTTTTCTAGCATCTGCTTCTTTTCAGTTTATTTCAGCTCTAAATAATCCATATGCCAAAGTGGCATGCTTTGGTCTGGCATATTCTGCAATCCTTCACCTGCATAGTTCAGTTTTAGTAAGTATCTCACTATGTCAATTTAGAGTGAATACCCCACTTGATATCCAGTCAAATTTCTCATCCCCAATCTTGATATCTTATCATCCTGGCCTGTATTCAGGAAGAATTCTGTTAAGTCTGTTTAGCAAGAATTCCCCTACACTTGTTGCCTTCTCTTAGTAATCTTCCATCCACTGACTCCCCTCTTTCTGCTCATTGGCTGTAAATCCCCAGTGGTCTTTGCTGTGTCTGGAGTTAAGCAGATCTCTCTACCCTACCACAAAGCTTTGACATCTATCACAACAGTTCTGAATAAAGGATTTTTATTCCCCCCCCCTTAACAAGTGTCAGAATAATTATTTCTTTAACACCCCCATCATTAACCACTCATTCTTGCTCTTGGTCTCATGACAAGAATTCAAATGAAATTGGAAATTCATCTTGTAGAATTTCTAGGGAATAAATATCTTCTGATTATCATCATGCATCTTCTCTGGAGTTTGCACAGTGAGGTGGATACACTAATATTGAATGCATGTTCAACATATTCAGAGCTACAAATGATTTGAATATGGAAAGGGAGAATGGATCAATGATTTTCCAACTTCTCCACTCCAAAATTTTAGGCATGTCTCTTCTCATTCCTTTTTGAAAGGTCTCATAGGTGTGACACAATGAAAGGACATTTGAATCACAGAATAAGAGGAAAAAATATCTATTTCAAAGAGCAAGAAAGAGTTGATGATTAAGCTAAGATTCATGCAAGGGTGTGGAGACTGAAATTCATGAATAAAAGATGGAAAAAAAGCTCTTAGTGCTCTTCAGAACATAAGTGTTCACTGTCTTCACCCTTCCCGTTTCTTTTCTCCCTCTTTTCATTTTGAAAACACTATATTGTTTATATATCCTACCACTGACCAGCCCCTCATTACTCTGAAAAACATTTTTTATATATTATACCAATAATCTTCAACATAATGCTGAGAAGTTGATATTGTTATAACCCTTTTACAGGTAAAGAATCTCAAGAGGTCACATAGGTAATAAGTGGTAAAAGTCAAAATTTAGAGCCAGCTGTAACTAAAACTTATTCTTGGTATGTTACCAGTGTTAATGTTCATCCTTCAGTTTACTTGGAGATCTTGTTAAAATGTAAATCCAGGCTCAGGAGCTCTGGGTGGGGACCTGAGATTCTGTGTTTGTGAAGATGATGCTGCCTTTCTCTGGGTGACCCTTTCAGTAACATACAATGTCACTACATTGAAGTTGGGAAGTTGTCACTGACAGTGTGGTTAATGATAATTTAATCTTATTATTTTAGTGTATGTGCAAAATCCCACAGATTGATTTAATCTCAAAGTCTTTATTTTTCACTCAATCCAAAGGGTAGAGCTTTCTGGTATCATTTAGCATTGCTCAGAAAGAAATTATTCCTCAAGGTTTTGCTTAGGAATCTCAAATGCAGCACTTTTGTCTTCAGTCCATCTGGGGCATTTTTCATTTCACATTTTTTCTCCCTCTCCTCTGGAATTCCTTTCAATTTATCTAGATATTTTGAGTACCTATGAGCACAAAATGGCATGCTTTATTCCAGGTGCAGGCCTATCATTCATATGGAAAATACTATCACATCACATTTCTCTATTCTATTCAACATAACATAAGTGATACAGTCTCTCTCAGAGTCTGTATACTGAGTCCAATAGAATCCTGTATGATTTTGTGACTGAGCTATATTGAAGATTTCCATCAAATTTGACATGGTAATTTATGGCCTCAAATATCTGTCCTTCTTCAAAAGAACTAATTTACATCTTTGAAGCTGGATGACATGTTTTATCCTATTCCATGCATGTTGTATCATTTGGTGTGGGGGCTGTTACTGATAATAGTACACAACCTTCTCCATATTCTGATTTTGGTTTGCTGTTGGTGGGAGCTTCTTTCAAATTCTTTATAGCATGTAGACTGCTCTCAAGCTGGAAGCATGCCCGTTATATCCCAGATGGTTCTGGATTAAAATGATGGAGCTCTAAGGCCTAGTGTTTCAGTTGGTTAAGAGTAAGGAAATATATTATGAATTTTGTTTCAGAAGGCCCTGTGAGGCAAATCCATTAGGGCTTAATAGCTGATTGATTGGTTAATGTATTTAAACTTCTTTATATTGTAAAGGTTTCATTTTCAAATGTTTTCTCTCTTTTTAGTTTTTTGCTCCTTCTGCCACTTTGCTACCTAAAACTCTTTCTTTTGAAAAACTCCAATATGATCTTCGATAAACTAGGAGGAAAAGGACCGATTCATGAGCAGAGAATAGGCTCTCCCAGTGGAGAATTAGCACGTGGTCTTCTTCATTTGCACTTACATGTATTTAAAGACTAGCCATGCCTGTATGTGTGAGGCTCGTGTTCATTCAGTTTATAGCTGAGGCTTGGTGAACTGTCCTTTGCATCGATAACTCCATTACAGAGACAGTAAAGTCACTCAATAAAGATTACTGGAAAAACCTGGAAAAATCTCATTAATTGTGTGTGGTGGGTGGGGGTTGGGGCACAAATTTTAAATAGCAATCATGCAAAATATAAAAATGGTCATTATCGTAATGACAGCTAATATTTATTAGTTGTTTACTAGGTCAGGTGCTATGCAAAATATTTTACATAGCTTTATATCATTTGATCCTCACAAATATTTGAGTTAGATATTCATTTTATTAATAAGAAAACTGATGCCAAGATAGGTTAAATAAATTGTCTAAGGCTAGTTTGTGGCTAAGTGAGTCTTACTTTTCTGACTCTTGATACTGTATATATAACTTGTACACTAAACTTTCTGTGTTCAAATCCCTAAGTCATATAAACAGTTAATTAACCAGTGTAGCAATATGTTAATGCTCAATGAACCTACACAATGCAAGTTTTATAGAAGAAATAAAAGATGACTATTATGTGACCCTTAGAACCCAAGAGAATATGTTAACACATTTACATCTATAATTTAAATATGGTGCTATGCTGAATGCTACAATAGAGGAAGAAATTAATATTAGTGAAGGATACAGAGGAGAGATTGATTTTAACTAGAGAAATCTGGGGTGATTTGCAAAGGAGAAACAAACTGAAATGAGATTGAGGGAATATTTAAAACTCTGCGTAGTCACTTCAGTCATGTCTGACTCTTTGTGACTATGGACTTCTATGGACTGTGCCCCACCAGGCTCATCTATCCATGGGATTCTCCAGGCAAGAATATTGGAGCGGGTTGCCATCCTGAGTCAGGGGGGTCTTCCTGACTCAGGGATTGAACCCATGTCTCTTATGTCTCCTGCACTGGCTGGTGGATTCTTTACCACTAGTGCTCCCTGGGAAGCCCATTTAAAACTCTAGCAGGTGGCTGTAGAGTTATAGGGGGTGAGGAGCTAACTGGGAAACATTCAAGCATAGACAGAGTCTAGATGATGGAGGGCATGTTTAGGAATTGGCAGGTGGACTGAGATAAGAAAACCACAGGAAAACTAAAAAAGGAAAAGGGACACTCACAGATGGGAGATGAAACCAGAAAGTTAGGCAGAAGAGGAGTTTTGGGCTGAGTCATTCCAATTTTATTCAGTAGGGGATTGGCTCTATCAGAGGTTTTTGAGTTGCCACGCAAAAAGATCCAATCTATGTTTTAGATGGACATGTAATCGCTAAATATAAATAGTGATTAGGGCAGAATCAGAAAGTCCAGTTAAATCATAAGAGAAAATGAGTTAATGAACTGCTATTTTGGTCATGACCTGGGCAGATAACATTTACACTCACTTGCAAATATCCTGAAGTTAAGATATAATATATATGATAACTTTTACAAATGTCTTATGCTGGGGCAGAGTTTAAGTGATTTATTAACTAAAAAGAAAAAATCTCTATTTAGGACATTTATTAAGTATTCTTTTTTGGGGGGACTTATGATGCTTCATAAAATCAGCTGATATAAAGTTTCTGAATTTCATGTAATAGAACTACTCTTGATTTATATGTCATTCCAAACATCTTTACAGAACATTATCATTCTAATTCCTGACATTTTGAAATTTGCTTGGCGCTGCTATGCCAAACAAATTTTAATATAGCTAGGATAGTTTAAAGGGAGAAAGACAAACCTAAAGGGAGTTCTAAAAAGTGAATGGAATAAGACCTTCCCTTTAAATTCTTCTGGAGGCAATTATTTTTGACAAAGAGATGGATAGGATAACTTGTTGGGTCATTTTAAAATTTTAGTTTCCATAAGTCTGTGAGTCATACATAAAAGAAATTGTTTTATCTCTTGACTGATGGTCCTCCTAATCTCTGTTCCCCCACCACCAAAAATAAAATTCCTCCAAGTATAAAAATATTTCAAGCAGACTTTTTGTCTCTGTAAGGATCCAAGTGATAAATACAACCCTAAAAATTGCCGTTTGAAATGGTAAATCACCTAAAGTTGAATTTCTAGAATTCTAGAAATATGCTTTGTTTAGCTATCCCTCTATTTTATATTGAAGTCTGGAATTCTCTTGCAGTCTACTAAAAAGAAAGTTCAAAGTATTAAACAAAATTTAATGTATTGAAATTTCCCCTTTAAACAAATTCTATAGGTTTTCAATGATTTCAAAATTATATTTTATTTCCTTGACTAAATTTGCTAGCACATTATTCATATAATAGAATTAATAAAATATGAGCTCACAATTTGAAGTAAACAGACATACAAGGATCCAAATCATTATGGAAGAGAATCATTAAAACAATAAATAACATATCTAGATTGCCTAAAAATCCAAAAACTGCAAGTATCAGACACATACTTTCAAATTCCTATGTTGGAAATATTTACCAAAATAAAAATGGGATAACAAAAACAGTAATCACAAAGAGACTATAAGGAACTATAGATATGTCCTGATATTTAGTACTTGGGTTCTCTGGAGAAATAAAATATATAGGATCTATCTATTTATCTATTATTGATCCATTCATGCAAACATTGTATCTATCTATATTTAGATAACTTATCAACCAGTCTGTCTATCTATTTATCTATCTATATAGGTATATTAAGATATTATGTTATCTACCATTGCAAGTAACTCATTATGTCTATATGATAAAACTCTCAGAAAGCTAGGAATCAAGAAAACTGCCTTCACTTGTAAAGAGCATTTTAGTAGTATTCTGTGACTGCTGTAATCTTACCTCAAAGCTAGTGACTTAAAAGGATGAATTTGGATTATCTTATAGTTCTAAAAATTCAGAAGTACAAGATGGGTATAGCTGGGCCAAAATAAAGGTTGAACTCCAGAGGAAAATCCATTTTCTTGCCTTTTATAGCTCTAGAGTCTGCCTGAAATCCTTGGCTCTCAGCCATCTTTGAAGCCATCAGGGTAAAATGTCTGCCTGCAATGCGGGAGACCCAAGTTCGATCCCTGGGTTGGGAAGATCCCCTGGAGAAGGTAATGACAACCCACTCCAGTATTCTTGCCTGAAGAATCCCATAGACAGAGGAGCTTGATAGGCTACAGTCCATGGGGTCACAAAGAGTCAGACACAACTGAATGACTTCACATTCTTTCACTTTCCACTTTAAAGGACATTTGTGACTACACTGAACCATCTGAGTAACTAAGGATAAACTCTTTATTGTTATTTGGATCAGTTGGTTCAGTTCAGTTCAGTTGCTCAGTCATGTCCGACTCTTTGCAACACCATGAATCACAGCATGCCAGGCCTCCCTGTCCATCACCATCTCCCAGAGTTCACTCAGATTCATGTCCATCAAGTCAGTGATGCCATCCAGCCATCTTATCCTCTGTTGTCCCCTTCTCCTCCTGCCCCCAGTGCCTCCCAGCATCAGAGTCTTTTCCAATGAATCAACTCTTCGCATGAGGTGGCCAAAGTACTGGAGTTTCAGCTTTAGCATCACTCCTTCCAAAGAAATCCCAGGGCTGATCTCCTTCAGAATGGACTGCTTGGACCTCCTTGCAGTCCAAGGGACTCTCAAGAGTCTTCTCCAACACCACAGTTCAAAAGCATCAATTCTTCGGCACTCAGCTTTCTTCACAGTCCAACTCTCACATCCATACATGACCACTGGAAAAACCATAGCCTTGACCTGATGGACCTTAGACGGCAAAGTAATGTCTCTGCTTTTGAATACGCTATCTAGGTTGATCATAACCTTTCTTCCAAGGAGTAAGCGTCTTTTAATTTCATGGCTGCACTCACCATCTGCAGTGATTTTGGAACTCAAAAAGATAAAGTCTGACACTGTGTCCACAGTTTCCCCATCTATTTCCCATGAAGTGATGGGACTGGATGCCATGATCTTTGTTTTCTGAATGTTGAGCTTTAAGCCAACTTTTTCACTCTCCTCTTTCACTTTCATCAAGAGGCTTTTTAGCTCCTCTTCACTTTCTGCCATAAGGGTGATGTCATCTGCATATCTGAGGTTATTGATATTTCTCCCAGCAATCTTGATTCCAGCTTGTGCTTCCTCCAGCCCAGCATTTCTCATGATGTACTCTGCATATAAGTTAAATAAGCAGAGTGACAATATACAGCCTTGATGTGTTCCTTTTCCTATTTGGAACCAGTCTGTTGTTCCATGTCCAGTTCTAACTGTTGCTTCCTGACCTGCACACAGATTTCTCAAGAGGCAGGTCAGGTGGTCTGGTATTCCTATCTCTCTCAGAATTTTCTACAGTTTATTGTGATCCACACAGTCAAAGGCTTTGGTATAGTCAATAAAGCAGACATCGATGTTTTTCTGGAACTCTCTTGCTTTTTCCATGATCTAGCAGATGTTGGCAATTTGATCTCTGGTTCCTCTGCCTTTTCTAAAACTAGCTTGAACATCAGGGAGTTCACGGTTCACATATTGCTGACACCTGACTTGGAGAATTTTGAGCATTTATTACTAGCATGTGAGATGAGTGCAATTGTGCAGTAGTTTGAGCATTCTTTGGCATTGCCTTTCTTTGGGATTGGAATGAAAACTGACTTTTTCCAGTCCTGTGGCCACTGCAGAGTTTTCCAAATTTGCTGACATATTGAGTGCAGCACTTTCACAGCATCATCTTTCAGGGTTTGAAATAGCTCTACTGGAATGCCATCACCTTCACTAGCTTTGTTCACAGTGATGCTTTCTAAGGCCCACTTGACTTCACATTCCAGGATGTCTGGCTCTAGATGAGTGATCACACCATCGTGATTATCCGGGTCGTGAAGATCTTTTTTGAACAGTTCTTCTGTGTATTCTTGCCACCTCTTCTTAATATCTTCTGCTTCTGTTATGTGCAGGCCATTCCTGTCCTTTATCAAGCCCATCTTTGCATGAAATATTCCCTTGGTATCTCTTATATTCTTGAAGAGATCTCTAGTCTTTCCCATTCTGTTGTTTTCCTCTATTTCTTTGCATTGATCGCTGAAGAAGGCTTTCTTATCTCTTCTTGCTATTCTTTGGACCTTTGCATTCAGATGCTTATATCTTTCCTTTTCTCCTTTGCTTTTCACCTCTCTTCTTTTCACAGCCATTTTCCTTTTTGCATTTCTTTTCCATGGGGATGGTCTTGATCTCTGCCTCCTGTACAATATCAGGAACCTCGGTCCATAGTTCATCAGGCACTCTATCTATCAGATCTAGGCCTTTAAATCTATTTCTCACTTCCACTGTATAATCATAAGGGATTTGATTTAGGTCATACCTGAATGGTCTAGCGGTTTTTCCTACTTTCTTCAATTTGAGTCTGAATTTGGTAATAAGAAGTTCATGATCTGAGCCACAGTCAGCTCCTGGTCTTGTTTCTGTGGACTGTATAGAGCTTCTCCATTTTGGCAAAGAAGATAATAAGTCTGATTTCCATGTTGACCATCTGGTGATGCCCATGTGTAGAGTCTTCTCTTGTGTTGTTGGAACAGGATGTTTGCTATGACCAATGCATTTTCTTGGCAAAACTCTATTAGTCTTTGCCCTGCTTCATTCCACATTCCAAGGCCAAATTTGCCTGTTACTCCAGGTATTTCTTGACTTCCTACTTTTGCATTCCAGTCCCCTATAATGAAAAGGACATCTTTCTTAGGTGTTAGTTCTAAAAGGTCTTGTAGGTCTTCATAGAACCATTCAACTTCAGCTTCTTAAGTGTTACTGGTTGGGGCATAGACTTGGATTACCGTGATATTGAATGGTTTGCCTTGGAGATGAACAGAGATCATTCTGTCATTTTTGAGACTGCATCCAAGTACTACATTTCAGACTCTCTAGTTGACCATGATGGCTACTCCATTACTTCTGAGGGATTCCTACCCACAGTAGTAGATCATGGTCATCTGAGTTAAATTCTCCCATTCCAGTCCATCTTATTTCGCTGATTCCTAGAATGTCGATGTTCACTCTTGCCATCTCTTGTTTGACCACTTCCAATAACCCACGTCCAAGGAGTGGTGGCTGCACGGGCGCAGGAGGGCCTAGAGGACAAATCCCACATTGAAAGTCAGGAAGGGCGGTGGTGAGGATATACCTCATCCAAGGTAGGAGCAGCGGTTGTGCTTTGCTGGAGCAGCCGTGAAGAGATACCCCACGCCCAAGGTAAGAGAAACCCAAATAAGACGGTAGGTGTTGCAAGAGGGCATCAGAGGGCAGACACACTGAAACCATACTCACAGAAAACTAGTCAATCTAATCACACTAGGACCACAGCCTTGTCTAACTCAATGAAACTAAGCCATGCCCACAGGGCAACCCAAGACGGGTGGGTCATGTGGAGAGGTCTGACAGAATGTGATCCACTGGAGAAGGGAATGGCAAGCCACTTCAGTATTCTTGCCTTGAGAACCCATGAACAGTATGAAAAGGCAAAATGATAGGATACTGAAAAGAGAAACTCCCCAGGTCAGTAGGTGCCCAATATGCTACTGGAGATCAGAGGAGAAATAACTATAGAAAGAATGAAGGGATGGACCCAAAGCAAAAACATTACCCAGCTGTGGATGTGACTGGTGATAGAAGCAAGGTCTGATGCTGTAAAGAGCAATATTGCATAGAAACCTGGAATGTCAGGTCCATGAATCAAGGCAAATTGGAAGTGGCCAAACAAGAGATCAGTTGGTTAGCAATGCTAATTTCATCTGAAACCCTGATTTCCCTTTGCCATATAACAGGTCCAGGGTCCAGGGATTAGGGAGTGGACAGATATGGGTGACATTATTGCGTTGGCCACAAGCATAAAGAAAATTACTACAGCAAACATCTCAATTGACTATGCAGTTCTCCTTTAACTCAGGTTTATAGAAGTGCCTCTCTTCTCTGTGCTCCCTTAGCACTTGCATCTCAGCACTTTTCCTACTTTAACGTGCCGTTGCTGGTTTGTTTGTCTGCCCTAGACATGATGCAGTTTTTAACAGTGTATACATTCTAAAGGAGATCAGTCCTGGGTGTTCTTTGGAAGGAATGATGCTAAAGCTGAAACTCCAGTACTTTGGCCACCTCATGAGAAGAGCTGACTCATTGGAAAAGACTCTGATGCTGGGAGGGATTGGGGGCAGGAGGAGAAGGGGACGACAGAAGATGAGATGGCTGGATGGCATCACAGACTCGATGGACGTGAGTCTGAGTGAACTCCGGGAGTTGGTGATGGACAGGGAGGCCTGGCGTGCTGCAATTCATGGCGTTGCAAAGAGTTGGAAGGCTTAGTTTCCAGTAGTCACTGTACCATTCAGGCACACAGAACATACTTACTTGGGCAGAAAATCCCGAGAAAACATTCTGCTGTGGTGCCTTCTTTCTAATAGCTCCTTTTACATGGTCCTGAGAACAGAGAGCACGTTTAAAAATTCTTCCTAGACCAAAATAAGACCAAAAAGAGGTTCAGAGATCCAGTGTAATTAATCAGGAAAAACAGTACAGAGCACGGGCATTTCATTATGTGTGAAATACTATTTATATATGAGTTACTTCAGCAGCTCATAGTTACTGAGCAGCTGTGTGATTTCCTTTTTAACAGAACTAAGTGTTGGAAAAAGATGTGTTGAATTTAACAAAACTGGTTTGCTTGTGTAAGCTCAAATTTTGGTCACACGTATGATATGGTTTTTCCTGTGGTCATGTATGGATGGGAGAGTTGGACTGTAAAGAAAGCTGAATGCCAAAGAATTGATGCTTTTGAACTGTGGTGTTGGAGAAGACTCTTGAGAGTCCGTTGGACTGCAAGGAGATCCAAGCAGTCCATTCTGAAGGAGATCAGCCCTGGGATTTCTTTGGAAGGAATGATGCTGAAGCTGAAACTCCAGTACTTTGGCCACCTCATGCGAAGAGTTGACTCATTGGAAAAGACTATGATGCTAGGAGGGATTGGGGGCAGGAGGAGAAGGGGATGACAGAGGATGAGATGGCTGGATGGCATCACTGACTCGATGGGCGTGAGTCTGAGTGAGCTCCGGGAGTTGGTGATGGACAGGGAGGCCTGGCGTGCTGCGATTCATGGGGTCACAAAGAGTCGGACACAACTGAGCGACTGAACTGAACTGAACTGAACTGATGGACATCATATGGGAGATCAATTTGGAGAAACTTTTAAAAACACTAGGTTGTTGTTGTTAGAATGAAAGATCACTTTTTACATATTTTTAAGGTTTTTACTTTGTTATAGTTAATGTATAAAAATTGTATTCAGTGTATATGTAAGGTATGGTGAAACAAAACAAAATCCCAAACTGACAAAACAGCTGTGTCCATTTTCTTTTCCTTCCTCATTCTATATTTCTATTCCCTTTTAGTAACGTGTATTTTGATATTAAAATAAAAACCACATCAGGCCTCCCTCCCCACAATGTTTATGCCTTTTAATTCTTGTTTTTGTCTAACTGCTTTGACCTGCATTTACACCCAGTAAAATGCTTAATAGAAATCTGTTTTCTCTAGATTTTAAAAAGGCTGCTTCCAACATTTCATCGTTCAGACTAATACTTGCTATATATTTTTCATGTATTTCTTTTATTAAATTAAGAAATTTTATATTTTACCAGAATGTTTTTTTAAATAATGTTGACTTATCAAATAATTTTGTCTACATCAATTTACAATGGTCATGTGATTTGTTCTTTTAACATACTGTTGGATGGATTATATTTACAGATTTTATTTTCAGGTAAATACTTTTTGTACTACTTTAACAAACTTGTTTAACAGAATAGTTCATTATACTATTCTTTCCTTTTAAAACATTCCTTTTTCAATCCTTCATCTCAGGGAAAATAGAAAAAGATAAATCCTGATTTTTCATTTAAAAGCCATATGTTGATGTTAAAACATATGGTCTTAATATCAATGTTCCTCTTTTAAAAATGAGAACAAAACTATTAATGTAAAGGACCTGTTGAAGAGTAAAACCTCATAAGGCATTTAATTAATACCTGATCTTTATTTCTCATCCTGAGGATTCCTCAAGGCTCATCTTCCAATGCCACATGTAGCATGAACTCTTTCTTTATCCTCTAAAGGAAACTCAATATTTTGCATGTTTCATTTTAATGGACTTACATTTTCACTAGCATTATCATTTGTTTATTCTTTCCTAGGTAGAGTACATCAGTTCAGTCACTCAGTCGTGTCTGACTTTTTGTGGCCCCATGGACTGCAGTACGCCAGGCCTCGCTATCCATCACCAACTCCTGGAGCTTACCCAAACTCATGTCCATCAAGTCAGTGATGCCATCCAACCATTTCATCCTCTGTTGTCCCCTTCTCTTCCCACTTTCAATCTTTCCCAGCATCAGGGTTTTTTCAAATGAGTCAGTTCTTCGCATAAGGTGGCCAAAGTATTGGTGTTTCTAGTTAAAACCAGGGACTATCTCATTTTTATTTACATTGGATAGTTGCTAGTGAGGTGTTGTGGGGGCTACCCAGGTGATGGTAGTAGTAAGGAACCCACCTAGCAGTGAGGGATACATAAGATATTCAGGCTCTATCCCTGTGTCAGGAAAATCCCCTGGAGAAGGGCATGGCAACCCACTCCAATATTCTTACCTGGAAAATCTCAGAGAAGCCTGGCAGGCTACAGTCCATATGGTCGTGCAAAGAGCTGGACGTGACTGAAGCGAGTTAGCATAGCACGGTGCAGGTGTTCTGGACTAAATTATGTCTGTCAAAATTCGTTTGTTGAAGTATGTGACCCTCCAACACTCCAAAAAGTAACTATTTGGAGATAAGGTTTTGAAGAGGTAATTAAAATGAGGCTGTTAGGGTGGGCTAATGCAATGACGGCCGTCCCTATAAGAGATCAGACACACAGAGACACCAGGAAAGTACATGCACAGGAGAGAAGCCCAGACGGTGGCCATCTGGAAACCAAGGCGCAAAGCCTCAGTGGAAACCACCCCTGCCAGCACCTTGATCTTGAACTTCTAGCCTCCAGGCTGTGAGGAAACAAAAGCAAATACCAACCAATTCCTGCTGCTTAAACCATCCAGTGTATGGTATTTTGTGATGGCAATTCTAGACCACTATTATACAATGTGTACAATAATTATTTTTATATTTAATTGTGCAAAATTCTGTGATAAAGAAAGGTGGCATGAATGTACCACCACTGTTCTCACTACCCTGCTGCTGCTGCTAAGTCACTTCAATCGTGTCTGACTCTGTGCAACCCCATAGACAGCAGCCCACTAGGCTCCTCTGTCTCTGGGATTCTCCAGGCAAGAATACTGGAGTGGGTTGCCATTTCCTTCTCCAATGCATGAAAGTGAAAAGCGAAAGTGAAGTCGCTCAGTCGTGTCCGACTCTTAACGACCCCATGGACTGCCAGCTACCAGGCTCCTCCATCCATGGGATTTTCCAGGCAAGAGTACTGGAGTGGGGTGCCATTGCCTTCTCTGTATTCACCACCCTAAGCATGTGCAAACATTTAGTGACCACTTATGGTTCTGGGGCAGGAAGTATGACAGATAGGGAGAGCACATAAGGTTCCTCTCATTTATAAAACCAAGGATCATCAATGTTGAGCATTAGAACCTTTCTTCAAGGAGTAGCTGTCTTATTTGTTAATAATTATTAATGAATTGATGCTTTTGACCTGTGGTGTCGGAGAAGACTCTTGAGAGTCCCTTGGACTGCAAGGAGATCCAACCAGTCCTTCCTAAAGGAGATCAGTCCTGGGTGTTCATTGGAAGGACTGATGTAGAAGCTGAAACTCCAATACTTTGGCCACTTGATGCGAAGAGCTGACTCATCTGAAAAGACCCTGATGTTGAGGAAGATGGAGGGCAGGAGGAGAAGAGGATGACAGAGGATGAGATTGTTGGACCACATCACTGACTCAATGGACATGGGTTTGGGTGGACTCCAGAAGTTGGTGATGGACAGGGAGGCCTGGCATGCTGTTCACAGGGTCACACAGAGTCGGACATGACTGAGCAACTGAACTGAACTGAACTGAAGAATTTTTATATTTATTAAATGAACATATACTAGAGGGAAGATTGATAATCCATAAGAAAAGCAAAAACAAAAACCCCATATCTGAATATGACTTCCCATATAAAGGAAATTAGGAAAGTAAAAAGTTTGGAAACTTTAAGGCCAAGTTAGTGAAAAATCATTTTACGTTGTGTAGCAAGCATTTTCATCAGAATAGGAGCTACTGGTGTATGTGTGTGTGTGTGTGTGTGTGTGTGTGTGTGTGTGTGACGGTGTTTTGGATGGGCTAAGGCAGTGAAATATAAAAGCATTATATGACACTGAATAACTCATTTTGAAGAATTTACAACATAATTTGAAAAGAAGAATGATAAAAACTAAACCTTTGCCTATATATTAAGTGGTTTGAGCAGAAGACGCCAAATGTATCTTGTCAGAACATAGCACAAAATCATGCTGTTCACATACCTAAAAAGAAAGTTCAGGGTTAGTGAGTGATCCGGAAAGCCTTCCTTGTGTTCTTTGAGAGTCAGAACTCTGTTATATATTTCCTTTTGCTTAACATAACATGTGATAGTGTTAGTTGCCCAGCTGTGTCCAGCTTTTTGCAACCCCATGGACTGTAGCCTACCAGGCTCCTCTGTCCATAGAATTCTCCAGAAAATAATATTGGAGTGGGCATCCAAGCTCTTCTCCAGAAAGTGAAAGTGAAGGTCACTCAGTTATGTCCGACTCTTCCCGACCCTATGGACTACACAGTCCATGGAATTCTCCAGGCCAGAATACTGGAGTGGGTAACCTTTCCTATCTCCAGGGGATCTTCCTGACCCAGGGATTGAATCCAGGTCTCCCACATTGCAGGCGGATTCTTTACCAGTCAACATGGATTATACCGAATTGGGTAGAGAAATCCAGTGCCTACTCTGATTTTGCTATCCTGTCTCTTCCCACAGTGGAAGAGCATTTTCCCACAGACCAGACTTCTTAGATTGAAATACATGGCGACACTATTTCTCATAGCCATTGTCAAGAGTGTGTACTACAGGAAATACTTGAGCTTGAGCATGAGAATCAATCTAGAGTAATGTAAATAAAGCTATGTGGCTCTTAGGGCTTTGGCGTGCCCTTTGAACCCAGTATTTCCCATGCTCTCATTCAAATTTACAAATATGCTCAAGTGCATGAAAACTCCAAAATGATATTTGGTAGAGAAAGGCAAACATGAGGTGATAGAATGTGCTCATTAATTTATAGGTAGTAGATCTTTAAATTTAAATTGCTAAGATTGTTTCTATAAATTATTTTCTGATCCTAGAAGGCTGAGTCTGGCCTTTACCCATTCCTTTTTGATATTATCTGAATGTAAAATGTCCTGTGTTTGGGTGCCCTGATAAACATACTACCTCAATAAGCAGTTACGCCACTGCTTGTAAAGCAAAGTTTTCTTTTTTCTTATTGTCTGAATTTCAATGACATCAAAATCAAGAATGTAAGCCTTGAAATGGATAAATATTTAATTTGAAATTTCCTTAGAAAATAGCAGTTCTGCTTTTACATTTTTGTAAAATAGATTTCTACTTGTCTTCTGTGTTAAAGAGTATTGCGTATTTGTGAAACAATTTGAGATTTAGAGACAAGTTGATGTAGGGAACAAAGAATTTAGATTAAGTTGCTGAAATGATGTCCCTATATCCCCATATATTTTAACTGTATTTCCTACAAATAAGGTCATTCTGTGACATAACCAAAATACAACTATTAGCGTCAAGAAGCTAATGCTCATTCATACTACTATTTAATCCTGATTAAACTTTTACCACGTGCCACATTACATGCCACATTAATGTCCTTTATATCAGAAACATTCAATTCAGAATAATGTTCTAAATTTAGATACCATGTTTCTTTGGTCTTCAGTTTTGAATAAGTCTTAACTCATTTCTTATTATTTGTGAATATTTCTGCATAAACTCAGCAATATTGGATGCTAGCATTCAAAACAATTTTTCCCCAAGAAAATATTATAAAGCAGTATCTCCGTTATTTTATATGCATTTTATTTACAACTAACAAGGTTGAGCCATTTTTTAAGTTTTGGTGATTTGCATATTCTATTATCTATTTTTTTTAAATCACACTACTATTATTTTCATATCTTGCAGGTACTTTAGAAAATAAGTCATATATTTTGCAAGAATTATCTTTCTATATTTTTCTCTAAACTTTGTTTACAGTGTGATAATTACAAGTATTTCAGGGGGCAAAATCATCAGTGTTCCTTCCTGGATTCAGTATATTGCTAAAGGATTCTTTTCTTCCAAAGTTTTACAAATATTCTCTTACACTTATTTTAACATTTTTATTATGTTTTAAATTTAGATTTCAGTCTTTCTAGGAATTATTTGTATATGGTATAAAACATAGGGTATTAAGTTTTTATTCATTTTAAATGAATAGTTGATTATGTTAGTATTATTTATTAGAGAAAAGATCTGCTTCTTTCTAAATTAAGATGGCACTTCTATCATATACTATGTTTTCCATATCTAGCACATCTATTTCTGGACTCTAGTTTTATGTCATGACCTATTTGCCAATACTGTATTTATATTTTTATTATGGTGACTTTATAAAATATTTCAATGATCTTATATGGCAAGTCATCCTTTATGAGTCTTTCTCTTTTTCCTCAGATGATTTTGGTAATTTTTACTCATTCAGTTTTCCATGTTAATTTTAGAATATTGTTAATAAGAGCAAGAGAAGTTACAGCATTTGGTTTTTAACTAGAATTACATTAAATCTATACATTATTATTGGAAAGATTACATTTTAAAGATATCATCTATGTTTTCATTTGTACTCTTAGCTTTGAATAACATTTTATCTGATATTAATATGACTCATCTATTTTTTCCTGTTACATATTTGCACAGCAGTTTATTTTCCACTTTTCTTTTATTTATTTAAATATATTTCTTGTACAGATCTAGTAGTTGGACCTTGTTTTATAAGCCAATGTTGCCATTAGTCATGTTAAACAGTATTTTTGGTTTTAATTAAAACCATCCCAATAATTCCAAATTTTACATCCAGATGGCAGGCAAATTAAATTATCATTATTATAATTATGTAAGATTAAATTTTATTCTCTTTCTGTTAATGTGGAAATCAGAAATCAGGGTACTCACAAAAAGTTCAACGGGAGTGCCAGAAGGAGACAGCTGATCTTTCTGCCTGATTTTTGTCTACAGTGGATTATTTGTCTACTTCTTGAGATCTTAGATTAAAACCCTTTCAATTTGGATCTTTTAAGTTTGTAAATATCAAGGTACTTTTTATGGTGTTGGCTTTTGAAAATCCCCTCTTTATCTATTGTGATTCTTCCTCTCATAGTCTTTTGTATCCCAATGCCAATTCCTCATTCAAAATAGAGCTAACATTCAAAACTCATTAAATAATAATAAGGATTGAATTATTTCTCCTAAAGAGTATTAAGTAGACTTGATAATGGCATAAGGACAAATAGTATTGTGAGATTAATACTCTTATTACTAGTTTTAATTGATGACAGACCTCATTTAGGAAAAGAAAATGTTCATTCCAGACTGCCTAGTTCAGACTAAATACATATTTAAGAAAAGAAATAATGTCATCCTTTATGATTATCTATACAATTACTTCTGGCTTCAGTACAGAATACTCCTACAAAGAAAAAGAAGTGCTCATGAATGCAGTAAGATTTATGAGCTTCCCCTAGAGAAGGACTTTTAAAATAATGATTACTTGTGGTAATATATTTTTAAAATTTTGCATGTAAAATGAATGCTATTATCTCATTGTTCTTGGATTCATGAGAATTATTCAGTATGGAATAAAGATAGATGCATATGAAAGATTTCAGGTTCTAATTGGCATGGATCTTGTATTTGCAAAGTATAGGAAAGGATTGGGAAATGTCTCTTGTCCATTTGTTTCCTAAAGCAACTCTTTTCTTAAATATTCTGTGTAATCGATAACATTCTACATAAGTTCAAATGTATCATTACACTTCTGTTTTGTATTCTGGAAAAGATAACACTCAACAGAGTTTTCCCAATAAGACTGTTAGGACATCTGCTATACCATCAGCACTTTGGAAGCATTGATCCCTGGCAGATACGTCTAATTCATACAGATTATCAGGGCTTAGTTCTGAACTGCATTAATCTGCAGGCTTGCCTCATTTCTAAGAGAAGTATTTAAGGCTATGGAACTTCTTTAAACTGTGTTAGCTGCATCCCGCAAACTCTGATACTTCATCCAGCTAAAAATATACATTTTAAAATCTTCAGTGCGGTTTCTTTTCTAACTTTTTAACAGTTTTTAAAGCTCATTACTTCAGTTCCAATAGTTATGATTTTTTTACTTAACTATATGTTATTTGATTTCTAGCTTAATCAGCAAATACCTCAAAGGAAAAGCAGTGTCCAAAAAACTGGGCTGAACTTAATTATATTTTCTTCTCTCCAGGGACTGTCAGCCCTTTAAATCCTGATTGCTCTAGCCCATGTGACACCTTTAGGCAGCATTTTTTTTTTAAATTGCCTTTTCTAGTTACTCTTGATAGAAGGTATCTTTCTCCTTCAAGCTATTTCATTGTAAATCGGAGGTGGAAGACTTACTGGATACATTTCTAAAAACTCTTTCATTGTTAACTTTAATACAGATATATAAAAATAAAACACCTAACACATATGCAGCTTAATTAAATACTGTAATCTGAACACGCATTAACATTCTCCCATACCCACACAGGATAGATTTTTGTAGCCACTTGTTACGTAAGCCTTCCATATGCTCCCTACAATTCTCTCCCTTTAAGAGTGGTCACATGATAACTTTTATGGTAAATACTTCTTTGCTTTCCTTTACAATTTTATCACTAAGTGCGCAGCTCTAAATGTCATAATTTAGTTTGCCCTTCCTCTCATTTTCATTTTTGTCTTCTAACTTATTTGTTGAAGAAATGGGGGCATGTGTCATGTCAATTTTCTCACAGTCTGGACTTGGGATTGAGTTCATATGGTATAGTTTAAACTGTTCCTCTGAATTTCCTATTTAAAGGGTATAACTTAGAGGCTTATTTGTTGACAAGACTATTGTGAAGCCTGATTGTTTCTTGGTTGCAAAGTTAGCAAGCCCTGATGATCATTATTAAGAGTTGCAAAATGGTGATATCTTAATTGACCATTTCTTCTTGACTTATTTGTTGGAATGCTGACCTCAAGAGAAATTCCACTTTACTATTTTGTTACATGGAGCTGTAATTTGTGTAGGAAAAATGTGATAAATGTTTCATTCTCTACTTTTTTTATAGATTTCAAAGAGTTATTTCCTACATTCAGGAGCGGAGTATTTTTGGTGTCATTATACACTCATGGATTTAAACATGTTAAGTGTGTTTTGATGCATCATAGTTATCACCTTTACTAATGTTCACACTATCTCATCTTGGCCATCGGGAACGTTTTCTACTTGGTTCCCAAGCCCTTCTAAATATCCTCCTAGTTTTTTTTTTAATGAATTTAATTTTTATTGAAGGATAATTGCTTTACAGAATTTTGCTATTTTCTGACAAACCTCAATATGAATCAGCCATAGGTATACATATATCCCCTCCCTTTTGACACTCTCTCCCATCTCCATCCCCATCCCACCCCTCTAGGTTGTAAACATCCTTCTAGTTTTGAAAAGCCTTCTTGACATCGGACATGAAACACTGTTAAAGACATCATGCACATTTTCCACCTCAAATCTTCGAAGTAGTCACAGATGACCAGAAGTAGTCACAGACGGTCACAGAAATACCTGTGAACCTAGCTGAGACCAGAAGCACTGTCCAGATGACCCATAGGCTTGGGAGCAGAAATAACTGTTGCTTTAAGCCACTGAGCTTAGGGTGGTTTGTTGCACAGTCAATAGCTAATGACATAGAAGACAGACAAAAAGATAGCAAATAAGAGCTAAAAAGTAAAGCCATCTGGCAAATAAATCCAGAAACAGTGGATTTTATCTAACATGAAGTTTAAGAGAATAGTGACCATAAGGGGTAAGGCTCATTTAAGATCTAACAGATGTAAGATCTTCATCTAACGTTAAAATCTAACATGTTTGCCTGGGCTATAACATATGTTTTCAAATGGAAAAACTAATATAAACTTCATTTAATGTAATAACAGCATCATAGATACACAGAGAAAAATCCTGTAAGATATCAGAAAAGAAAAAGAGAAACTGCACAGAAATAAGTATGAGAGTGACATTAGACATCTCTTCAGCAGCATTGTCTATTAGAATTGAGCAAATTTCTATACTTGGTGTGTGTGTGTGTGTGTGTGTGTGTGTGTGTGTGCATGCGCACATGTGCACACGTGTGTGAGAAAGAGAGAGGTTGAGTGTTAAGGATGTCAAAGTCTTTAGTTCTTTCTGGGATGCACAAGGGAAATACTGCCAGTTATCTCCCAGCTTTAGAGGCCAGGATAACTGTATTTGGTCTACTTTGTTTCTCCCTGGTCTCTTGGGGGCCAGGAAGAACCAGCAAATCATAGGAAGCTAGTGACCTCTCAGGAATTCAGAGTTCTCTGAAGTCCAAGCTCTTGCCAGAATTTGACATTAATCCAAAACTTAGTTTAGGGTTCTTCTGCTCATGTCAGAGAAATCCTCATACCAATTTTCCCCACTAAGACCTTAACTGAGCCTGTGGACTTATTGGCACCCAGCTGCTTCTGTATTCAAGAAGCTCTTTAACTCAGAAAAGTCAGATATATTGAAGCTAACATTAGAAAAGAAGAGGCAGACAATAAGAAGTCATGTTCCAAATTCCTTCATAGAAACCTGTTAACAGGGGGAAATTTTTTGATAAAATGTAGGTTTTTCTTTATTTTGGTTTTAAATTTATTTTTGTTTCTCAGTCTAGAAAGCTGTATAGATTATCTCTACACACTGCAAATGGTCTCTGAGACCCCTTTCAGGACTTGGTCATCCTGATATCTCCCTTCATATTAATAGAGGACTTGCTAGAATAAGATACACAGGTAGCTGGCCTTAAACAGCTGGTCTTGTCCTCAGGTTAGAAATAGAAGGTGTGCTGGCCCAATTCCCTTCTGTCTAGCCCCCAAACAAAAAATGTTTTCTGCCCACCTTGAAACACGATCCTCTCTTGGATTCTACTTATTCTGGTTTTCTTTCTGTTCTTGTATCAGCTTCTTCTTATCTTCTTTCCTGGCTCTGTCCAAACACTGCCTGCTTGTGCTTCTTAGCTATAAGGCCCAGGATTGTACTCCTCTGTCTTAGATTCACAGGTAATCTCAACCTTTACCTGTAAAAAAAAAAAAAAAAAAAAAAAAAAAGTTAATTGTCTCCTCAGAGAACTCTTCCTTTTGTGTCTTACCTTTATCTTCAACGTCTCTCACATTCATCCAGTTAACTACTCAGGCCAGAAACCTAACATTGTTCCCTTTCTTTCATATCCCAAACATAACTCCATAGCAGAGCCTTTCCTTTTTAGACCGCTTTGCTCTCGTTTAGTGCTACCCATTTAGCTCAGCTCATCATGATATCGTGCTCTGGTTTCTACAGTACTATCAAACTGGTCTTCCTTTATTCCATTCTTCATACATCCATAAAAGTCATCTTAACATATATAAGATCATCCTATATCTCTTTTGGAGAAGGCGATGGCACCCTACTTCAGTACTCTTGCCTGGAAAATCCCATGGGTGGAGGAGCCTGGTGGGCTACAGTCCATGGGGTCGCAAACAGTCGGACACGACTGAGCGACTTCCCTTTCACTTTTCACTTTCATGCATTGGAGAAGGAGATGGCAACCCAACCCAGTGTTCTTGCCTGGAGAATCCCAGGGACGGGGGAGCCTGGTGGGCTGCCATCTATGGGCTCGCACAGAGTCGGACATGACTGAAGTGACTTAGCAGTAGCAGTAGCAGTATATCTCTTTATCTTGCATTTCAACAACTTCTCACATGTTTATTTAATAACATTTAAATTTTATATGATGATCGACAAATTCTTACATGATCTGGACTTTACTATATCTACAGACTTTCTATGTCTCCTTGGGTGACTTGGTTGCGTGTTACTCACACCGATCATCATCAGAATCCTTAAATATACTAAACTTACAACTGCTGCAAGTTCTTTAAACATGCTTCCTCTATCTACGTGGCATTCTTTCTCTTTTTTGTATGTCTGACTTTTAATTTTCCTTATAAGAAAACTTTTTCATTTTCCACCCCCATAAGCAATTCAGTGCTCTGTTTTTCTCGTCTATGGTAATTATGAGATAGTTCTTTTGCTTTTGTTTTCTCACTGCAATAATAGCAGATTTAAATATTATTTAATAGTATTAACTGCCTTAAGGTTTAATGCGAAGATTAAATGAGTAAAAAAAAATGTAAAATCGTTGAAAACACTCTGGTTCTACAAAGGACCAGAGATAATACCTTAGGCTTTGCAAGTAGTATAAAATCTATCACTCATTTTTTTTCTTTTTTCCCCCTTTCCCTTGCTTTTTAAAACAATGCTTCAAAAATTTAAACTTAATCATTGGTTACTGGCTATCTGAAAACAGGATGCTGACTAGGTTTGATGATAGAAAGCAGAAAAACAACCCCTGAAATAATGTCAAATAGAATGTAAGTGCTCAATGAATGTTAATCATTATTATAAATTACATAATACAGTATTTTATTCATTGTTTATAAAAGCAAATCCCCCATAAAAAGTTAGGCTTCATGAAACAAAGGGTAGTAGAGTTTGGGTTCACCGTTTTCTCAATATAATGCTTGACACATACAAGTACTAAAATGTATTTGTAATATGAGTTGGTGATAACATGGCCGATTATTCAGTGAAAACAAGAAACATATGATATTGGTATTGAGATGATTCATTCATTCTTTGTGGGGGAAAATAGAAAATACTGAGATTGAGATCACCCTTTATTGTAAAATAAAATCCAGCTCAATCAATGTGTTGAAGTGAAAAATAAAACTATAAAAGTACTGGAAGAAAATGAGAAGATGAAAAAAAATCTTCTGGTGGTAAAACTGTCACTATATGCAAATGTATATCCATATGCAGATACTCTGTATAGAGAACCTGGAAGTCTCCACACAAAAACTACTAGAACTAATGAATGAACTCAGCCAGGTAGCACAATACAAGATTAATATACAGGAATCTGTTGTGCCTCAACACACTAATGAAATATCAGGAAGAGAAAAAAAATGCCTCGGAATAAATTTAACCAACTAGGCTTGGCAATACAAAAGACTGATTCAGGGAAACTAAAGAGGAATTAAAGAAACCGAAAGATATTCTATGCTCTTGACTTTGAAGAATTAGTATTGTTAAAACTGGCATAGTACTCAAAGCAATCTATAGATGTAGTGCAGGCCCTATCAAAACCATGACGTTTCTCACAGGAATAGATCAAATAATTCTCACATTTATATGGAATCACAAAAGACCTGGAATTACCAAAGCAATCCTGAAAGGAAAAAACAAAACAAAACAAAACACAAAGCTGGAAGTATAACCCTTCCAGATCTGAGACTATACTACAAAGCTGCAGCAATCAAATAGTACAGTACTGCCACAAAGACAGACACAGATCAGTGGAGGAGAACAGAGAATCCAGATATAAACCATGCATTTATGGTCAGTTAAGCTGCCCTGGGGCTTCCCTTGTGGCTCAGATGGTAAAGAGTCTGCCTGAAGTGTGGCAGACCTGGGTTCGATCCCTGGGTCAGGAAGATCCTCTAGAGAAAGAAATGGCAACCCACTTCAGTATTCAAGCTTGGAAAATCCCATGGACAGAGGAGCCTGGCAGGCTACAGTCCATGGGATCACAAAGAGTCAGACATGACTGAGCAACTTCACTTTGAACTTTTGAATCTACAGTGAAGGAGACAAAAAATATGCAATGGAGAAAAGACAGTCTCTTCAACAAGTGGTATAGAGAAAGCTGGACAGTTAAATAACGAGATTAGAACATCCCTTCATATTATAACAAAAATAACCTTAAAATAATCTAAAGACCAAAATGTAAGACATGGCACAATAAAACTCCTAGAAGAGAACATAGACAACCATTCTTTGACACAAATCATATCAATATTTTCTTAGTCTCCCAAAGTAAAAGAGGTAAAATAAATGATACATAATCAAATTTAGAAGCATTTGCACACAAGGGATACCACTGACAAAGTGAAAAAAAATCTATAGAGTGGGAGAAATTATTTGCAAATAATGTTGTCTATAAGGATTTAATATCCCAAATAGGTAAACAGCTCACAATCAAAACAAACAAGCAAACTAATGAATCAAAAAATGGGCAGAAGACCTAAATTGATATTTTTCTAAAGAAGAAATACAGATGGCTAACAGGTGTATGAAAAACTGCTCAACATCACTAATTATTAGATAGCTCAAAACCAGAGTGAGGTATGACCTCACATCTGTCAGAATGTCAATCATCAAAGTCTATAAATAATAAATGCTAGAGAGAGCATGGAGAAATGGGAACCTTTATACAGTGCTGATGGGAATGCAAGTTGGTATAGCCATTATGAAAAAATATATTGAAGTTCCTTCAAAAACTAAAAATAGACTTACCATATGATTCAGCAATTCCACTATATATATAGAAAAAACAAAAACACTGATTTGAAAAGATACAAGGCAATGGTACCCCACTCCAGTACTCTTGCCTGGAAAATCCCATGGATGGAGGAACCTGGTAGGCTGCAGTCCATGGGGTCGCTAAGAGTCGGACACAACTGAGCGACTTCACTTTCACTTTTCACTTTCATGCATTGGAGAAGGAAACGGCAACCCACTCCAGTGTTCTTGCCTGGAGAATCCCAGGGATGGGGGAGCCTGGCAGGCTACCGTCTACGGGGTCGCACAGAGTCGGACACGACTGAAGCGATTTAGCAGCAGCAGCAGCAGCAGCAGCAGCAGCAGCAAACACCCCGCTGTTCATAGTCACTCTATTCATAATAGCTGGGAATAGAAAGGAAACTGAGTGCTCATCAGCAGATGATTGGCTTAAAAGATGTGATATATATATTTGAATATTACTCAGCCATAAAAGGGGCTTCCTACGCGGCAGTAGTGTTAAAGAATCCACCTTCCAATGCAGGAGACATGAGAGACCGGGCTCCATTTCTGGGTTAGGAATATTACTTGGAGGAGGGCATGGCAACCCACTCCAGTATTCTTGGCTGCAGAATCTCATAGCCTGGTGGGCTGTGACCCATAGGGTCACAAAGACTCAAAACTGACCGAAGCAATTTAGCATGCGTGTACACACACACACACACACACATACATACAGCTCTAAAAAGGAATTGAAATATTGCCATTTGCAGCAACAAGGATGGACCCTCGGAATATTATACTTAGTGAAATAAGGCAGACAAATACTATATGGTATCACATATATGTGTTAAAAAAATGATACAAATGAATGTGAATTCAAAACAGAAACAGACTCACAGACATAGATAACAAATTTACAATTTCCAGAGTTAAAGAGGGACAAATGAGCATGGAACTAACAGATACAAACATCTCTACATAAGGTAGATAGCAACAAGGATTTGCTGTGTAGCACAGGGATTTATATGGCATGGTGAGTACGTCAAGGCTGTTTATTGTCACCTGCTTATTTAACTTATATGCAAAGTACATTACGTGAAATGCTGGGCTGGATGAAGCGCAAGCTGGAATCAAGATTTCTGGGAGAAATATCAATTACTTCAGATATGTTGATGACACTACCCTTATGGCTGAAAGCTAACAGGAACTAAAGTGCAAATTAATGAAGGTGAAAGAGGAAAGTGAACAAGCTCATTTAAAGCTCAATATTCAAAAGGTGAGACATATAGTCTCATCACTTCATGACAAATAGACGGGGAAACAATGGAAACAGTGAGAGACTTTATTTTCTTGGGCTCCAAAATCACTGCAGATGTTGGCTTCAGTCATGAAATTAAAAAACATTTGCTCCTTGGAAGAAAAGCTATGACAAACATAGACACTGTATTAAAAATCAGAGACATTACTTTGTGGACAAAGGTCTGTCTATTCAAAGCTATGTATTTTTTCTCCAGTAGCTATGCATGGATGTGAGAGTTGGGCCATAAAAAGGGCTGAGCGTGGAAGAATTGATGCTTTTGAACTGTGGTGTTGGAGAAGACTCTTGAGAGTCCTTTGGACTGCAAGGAGATCAAACCAGTCAATCCTAAAGGAAATCAATCCTGAACATTCATTGGAGGGACTGATGCTGAAGCTGAAGCTCCAATACTTCAAGTGCCAAATTACAAAATAGAGAAAATTTTTTTAACCAAATGTCTAATATTATAGAGTCAGGGTACATGTTCGTGAGTGTATGAGTGAAGTGAAGTTGCGCAGTCGTGTCCGACTCTTTGCAACCCCATGGACTGTAGCCCACCAGGCTCCTCCATCCATAGGATTCTCCAGGCAAGAATACTGGAGTGAGTTGCCATTTCCCTCTCCAGGGGATCTTCCCAACCCAGGGATCGAACTCAGGTCTCCTGCATTGCAGGCAGATGCTTTAACCTCTGAGCCACCAGGGAAAGAGATTCTTTCATGAAATCAGTAGGATTTTAAAATGAGCAGTCTCTTCAGTCAGCTACTACTAATAGCTGTCATATTTAATCTGATTAAATATGACATATATAGTATTACACACTAGCAACTTGCATTTAGAAAACTATGGCAAGTTTATGTGCAAGAATGTTCACTTGAATATTGCTTATTAAAGCTAAAAACAGGAAAACTCAATTGCCCATCTGTAGGGACCCTCTATTGTGATAACTTCATACAATATATGGAGGTATGTTAAGTGTTACACAGATATTACAAAGATGAAGTGAATCCAGATGCACTGATACAGAATGAGAGAGTTAAGTTTTAAAAAGCAGTAGATAGCAGACTTTTCTCAATTTGCAAAGCTTGCATATGATTGCATGAGTTTTGGAATGGTTACTGGCTCTGGAGAAAGAGGACTGAGAGAATCACTGGTATAAGAAGGAGACTAACATTAACATGTGCATAATTTAAATTTTTTCACCATGTTCATGTATTATTTTTTCAAATAAAAATATAGAAATGTTTAAAGAAAGCTTTATTTTTCCTAAAGAATATTTATAGATTGGGAGAACAGACTAAGCATTTAAAAAATTCTGGCATAATGAGTTCTTATAAAAACTTTCTTGATCATTGAATACTTTGGTATTCTCAGCATAATTCTTCCCATTCTGCCACTTGCGAATTTGCTATTTCCTGAGAATTTCTAGTAGATGATTACTCTCCAGAAGTTGATTTTTTTCTTCTTTAGCTATATTTATATTTAAGTAACTCTTCATCTCTGTAAATCGATTGTCATTCACATTAAAAGTATATTATCATTTAAAACTGTAGTGAGAATAGAGGATATGATAAGTAAACCAGCTAATACAGAAAAAAAAAAAAAAACTTGGATTTGAGTTTCTCTTATTTTACCAGTTTAGGTCCTCAATTATCTCTTCATTGTTCTCGAATTACCTGAAATTTGGCAAATGCTGTGCAGAAGCTTAAATTCATGTAATAAACTCAACTTAGTTTTTTTTTTTTCTTTTAGTTTGGTCAACCTAACATTGAAAAGGAGCTTTAAAAAGTAAATATTGAGTCAAGTGAGTTTAATTCTTTTTTCTTCTTCAAAATTCATAGTTAAGATGAATTTTCTTGAACTCTTATAAACCAAGCTGATGACCAAAATCATAACAAATTGCTGAATAACCACTGACCAAAAAGATAGATACTGGAAGCTATCAAAAAAGATATCCTAAATTCAAAGACAGAGAAGGCACAACAAAACAGTGAAAGTCAAAGTCACTCAGTCATGTCCGATTCTATAGTCCATGGAATTCCCCAGGCCAGAATACTGGAGTGGGTTAGCCTTTCCCTTCTCCAGGGGATCTTCCCAACCCAGGGATTAAACCCAGGTTTCCCGAATTGCAGGCTGATTCTTTACCAGCTGAGCCACCAGGGAAACCCAAGAATATTGGAGTGGGTAGCCTATGCCTTCTCCAGGGGATCTTCCCGACCCAGGAATCGAACCAGGGTCTCCTGTGTTACAGGCAGATTCTTTACCAACTGAGCTGTCAGAAAGCCCATAATTATACCACAGATGTTCTCCCACAGAAGTGAAAATTCTGAGCCTGACATGAGGTTCCCCAGACTGGGGAGATGGGAGGAGGGGCACCCAGAGGCACCAGCCCTTTCCACCATGAAGGCTGCATAAACGTTATAGACAGGCTCATCCACTAGTGGGCAGAGAGCAGAATCAAGAAGAACTACAACCCTGCAGCTTATGGAACAGAAAACACAATCACAGAAAATTAGACAAAATGACAAGGCAGAAGAACGTGTTTCAGACGAAAAAATAAGATGAAGCCCCAGAAGAATGACTAAGTGAGGTGGAGATAGGAAATCTATGTGACACAGAATTCAGAGTAAGGATAGTAAACAAGATTCAAGATCTTAGAAAAAGAATGAAGGCACAGATTGAGAAGACACAAATGTTTAGCAAAGAGAACTAAAGAATAAACAAATAGAGATGAACAATGCACTAACTGAAATGAAAAATACATTAGAAAGAGTTAGAGGAATAACTGAGGTGGAAGAACAGATAAGTGAGCTGGAAGAAAGAATAGTGAGACTCACGGCTATGGAACAGAGCTAAGGAAAGAGAATGGAAAGAAATGAGGACAGTCTAAGAGACCGCTGGGGCAATGCTAAATGCACCAACATCCACCTAATAGGGGTCTCATAAGGAGAAGGGAGAGAAAGGACCTGAGAAAATATTTGAAGAGATAATACCTGAAAGTTTTCCTAACGTGGAGAATAAAACAGTTACCCAAGTTTAGGAAGCGTGCAGAGTCACAGGCAGGCTAAACCCAAGGAGGAATGTACCAGGATACAAAGTAATCAAACTGACAAATATTACTGAAGGCAACAGGGGAAAAATGACAAATAACATACAAGGGAAATCCCGTAAGCCTATCAGCTGATTTCTCAGCAGCAACTCTGCAGGCCAGAGGGAGTGGCATGACGTATTTAACGGAATAAAAGGAAAATCTACAATCAAGAATACTCTACCCAGCAAGACTCATTCAGATTTGATGGAGAAACCAAAAAGTTTACCGACTAGCAAATGCTAAGAATATTCACCACCACCAGCCCAGCTTTACAGCAAATGCAAAAGGAACTTCTCCGGGCGGAAAGGAAAATGCCATTTACTAGAAACAAAAACAAAATGTGTAAATGTAAAAGCTCATTGGTAAAGGTAAACATACAGAAAGGTAGGAAATCATCTTCACACAAATATATCAAAACCAGTAATTGTGAAAGGAGGCGGGCACAAATGCAGGCTACCGGAAATGCCATTGAAATTAAAAGACCAGCAACTTAAAACAATCTTGTCTGTATATAGAATGGTATATCAAAACCTCATGGTAACTGCAAACCGAAAATCTACAAAATACACATACACACACAGACACACACATATACACAGAAGGAATCCAAACACAACACTAAGGTTAGTCATCCAATCAGAAGAGAGGAGAACAAAAGAGGAAGGGAGGAGAAAAGACCTAGGAAACCAGATCCAATAATACATTAAAAGGGATCATACAACATGACCAAGTGGGATTATCCCAGGAATGAAAGGATTTTCAGTATCTGTGAACCAATCAGTGCAATAGTCACATCAACAAGTCAATCAATGTGATACATCATATTAACAAATGTATGATCATCTCAATAGATACAGAAAAATCTTTTGACAAAATTCAACACACATTTATGATAAAAACTCTCCAGAAAGTGGGCACAGAGGGAATATATCTCAACATAATATAAAGGCCATATATGACAAACCTTCAGCTAACACCATACTCAACAGTGAAAAGCTGAAAGTATTTCCTTTAAGATCAGGAACAAGACAAGGACATCAACCCTCACCACTTTTATTCAGCATAGATTTGGTAGTCCTAGCATGACAATCATAGAAAAAGATAAACAACAAGGACCTACTGTGTAGCACAGGGCACTGTGCTCTGTACTGTAACCTGAATGGGAAAAGAACTGAAAATGAACAGAGAGATGCCTATGTATAAGTGAATCAATCTGCTATTCACAGGAAACTAATGCAACATCGTTAATCAACTACACTTCAATATAGGATAAAAATGGGAAAAAAAGAAAAAATAAACAAGCTGACTTTTTCTTTGACAAATCAGACTTATAGAATCTTCACAAAATCCTTTTTTTCAAGGTGATAAATATTTACTGAGTAGATAATTTATGCAAGAAATGATCAAAGATTACAAAGCTAACATAACAGAGCATGTCTCTCGCTAATAATTTTTAATGTTTTCAAGATTAAAAGTTAAAGCAATCAAATGACAAAAAATTACTGGTAGTATTTTAGTATGTACCATCATTCATCTCCATGGCATTCATGATTTTACAGATGGAAAAATGAAGCTAGAGAGAGAGACAAATAATTTGACCCAAACTATTCAGCCATTATATGGCTAAGTTTGTATCCAGGGCTTCCCTGGTGGCTCAGAGGTTAAAGCATCTGCCTGGAATGCTGGAGACCTGGGTTCGATCCTTGGGTCGGGAAGATCCCCTGGAGAAGGAAATGGCAACCTACTCCAGTACTCTTGCCTGGAGAATCCCATGGAGGGAGGAGCCTGGTAGGCTACAGTTCACGGGGTCGCAAAGAGTCGGACATGAATGAACGACTTCACTTTATTTGATTTATCCCCAGACAAATCCAAAGTTTCCAGAACCCACATGGTAACCATTTATTCTGTATTTCCAAAACAACTGATAGACTATATTGAGAATTTACTACACAACGGACAATATTTTAAGCATTTTGATATATATTAATTCATTTAACCCTAGCAATGATCCTATGAGGTTGTTCCAAGTATTGTGGCAATTTCAAAGATTAAGAAAACAAGGTGCTCAGAGAAAATCTGCTGATTTGGATGCATGGTTCTGGAATGACTTCCTCAAGTAGCATGTGAAAAATTTATGTGGTAAGATTTGAGCAGCACACAACAGGTTTACATGAGAGAGGCAGAAAGTACTAAGGTGTGTGGAAGAAAGAGACACATAGAACTACTCAGGAAAAAACCAAACAAGCTAAGCATGATTGGATATGCAAAGACAGAGTTTATGGGATACCAATGGCAATTTTGTGGTTTGGGGCCTGGATGTTGGAGAGTTCTGCAGGTAATGAACTTATGTGTTTCAAAAGGAGAACTCACTTTGCGAATGTATTGGTACACATTTCAGTAAATAGCACGTATCTCTTGGGCTTTAATTAGCGCCTATTTGCTTTCCTTCACATCTTTATTCCTTCTATTTTCCCTCAGCACAATCCTGCTTTTACATTGCTTCTGGATACTTTCACTTGAATCATTGCAAGTAACTAACCCACAACATTTCTAAAGTCAATACAGTTATCTTTTTCCAAAATTTTTTTCCATCTTAATCAAAAGCAATCATTTACATAATTACCAAAACTAGAACATGTTTCATAAAAAATTCCACCCTGATCCTGTCCCTCAATGCCCAATTCATTTACCAAATTTTACTAATTTTACTCACTATATCTTTCTTGAGTCCATCTGTGCCATGTGCTTGGTCTCTCAGTCATGTCCAACTATTTGCAACCCTGTGGACTGTAGTCTATAGGCTCCACTGTCCATGGGATTCTCCAAGCAAGAATATTGGAGTGGGTTGCCCTTCTCTCCTCCAGGGGATCTTCCCAACCCAGGGGTCGAACTCAGGTCTCCCACACAGAAGGAGGAATCTTTACCGTCTGAGCCACCAGAAAAGCCCTGCATCCATCTACTTCTCTTCAAATCCTCTGCTCTACTGCTTGGACCAGAGAACAGCCTTCCTTCTATTCTCCAGTTTTTACTCATTCTTCAAATGCCAAGTCAAATGTCAGTTTTCCTGTGACAATGTCACTAATCTTCCTAGGAAGAATCAGTCACTTCCTTCTCAGTTTAGTTCAGTTCAGTCGCTCAGTCGTGTCCAACCCCAAGGATTGCAGCATGCCAGGCCTCCGTGTCCATCACTAACTCCTGGAGCTTACTCAAACTCATGTCCATTGAGTCGGTGATGCCATCCAACCACCTCCTCCTCTGTCGTCCCCTTCTCCTCCCATCTTCAATCTTTCCTGGCATCTGGGTCTTTTCAAAACAGTCAGTTCTTTGCATCAGGTGGCCAAAGTATTGGAGTTTCAGCTTCAGCATCAGTCCTTTCAGTGAATATTCAAGACAGATTTCCTTTAGGATGGACTGGTTGGATCGCTTTCTCAGTTCTGTAATAATTAATATGCTTTGAGTACGTGTTTTGTTTATGTGCCTGCTTGCTCCACTAGACAATGTGCTCCTCAGAAAGAGAAACAAATGCATTAGCCATTTTCTCCAAAGTATAGCCATAGTGTTGCCATAGCATTTGACATAGGGTAAAGATTCAACAGTGTTGAATGAATACATGAATAATGAAATGAAAGAGAAACACATTAGTTAGTTTGATGTATAGCTGTAGGGCTCAGGAAAGAGGGCCCACATCTCATCAAACTTGGGCTAAGCAGACAAAGAATCTTCCTGCAGTGCGGGAGTCACCGTTTTGATTCTTGGGTCAGGAAGATCTTCTGGAGAAAAAAAAATGGCAACCCACTCCAGTATCCTTGCCCGAAAAATCCCATGGACAGAGGAGCCTGGTGGGCTAATGTCCAAATTGTCGCAAAGAATCAGAGACAGTTCAGCATGCAAGCACACACACACATGCACACACACACACGCACGCGCACACACACACAAATCAAAGCAGCTGTAGAGCTCAGGAAGAGGGCCCGAAGCTGATCCACCAGCAAATCTCACTGTCTGGACTTCAAAAATATATCTAGAAGCCAAACATTCTCCAACATATGCACTGCGTAGTCACTAACATTTTTTGACCAGTACATGCCAGCCAATGATTCCCACTCCTCCTCAACCCTTCCTCTGCAAGTTATTCTTACAGCAGTCGCCAGAGTGTTTCTAGTAAGACTTAAGTCAGATCGTGCCACTTTTCAACACAAATCCTCTAATGGCTTCACCTCACACAGGTTAAAAATGATAGTGCTTACAAAGGCCCACAAAGATTAATTCAATCTGCCACACTGTTACCACGTCTCTGCTGGGCCTGGAAGCTTCCTTCGGGGCTGCACTTGCTGCTTGCCTGAATTCAAAACCTCAGCTATCCACATGGTTTGTTCTTTCTCATCCTCTTTGGGTCTTGATGGAAACATCATATTTTCCCCATTTTTTTCCTGGTAGACTATATCCTTATTTCAGTTCAGTTCAGTTCAGTTCAGTTCAGTCGCTCAGTCGTGTCCGATTCTTTGCGACCCCATGAATCGCAGCACACCAGGCCTCCCTGTTCATCACCATCTCCTGGAGTTCACTCAGACTCACATCCATCGAGTCAGTGATGCCATCCAGCCATCTCATCCTCGGTTGTCCCCTTCTCCTCCTGCCCTCGATCCCTCCCAGCATCAGAGTCTTTTCCAATGAATCAACTCTTCACATGGGGTGGCCAAAGTACTGGAGTTTCAGCTTTAGCACCACTCCTTCCAAAGAAATCCCAGGGCTGATCTCTTTCAGAATGGACTGGTTGGATCTCCTTGCAGTCCAAGGGACTCTCAAGAGTCTTCTCCAACACCACAGTTCAAAAGCATCAATTCTTTGGCGCTCAGCCTTCTTCACAGTCCAGCTCTCACATCCATACATGACTACTGGAAAAACCATAGCCTTGACTAGATGGACCTTAGTCGGCAAAGTAATGTCTCTGCTTTTGAATATACTATCTAGGTTGGTCATAACTTTTCTTCCAAGGAGTAAGCGTCTTTTAATTTCATGGCTGCAGTCACCCATCTGCAGTGATTTTGGAGCCCAAAAAAATAAAGTCTGACACTGTTTCTACTGTTTCCCCATCTATTTCCCATGAAGTGATATCTATATAATTTAACTACAATGTTAAATATATAAATATAATAATCTTAAGATATAATTTGCTGTAATATTAAATGATTATTGATAATTATCAATAAAGTCAGATGTTTGCTATTTGTCTATGCCCCAACTAGACTACACTGTGGGAAGAGACTATTTCATTGTTCTGTTTAGACCCAAGATGCTGCTTGGCAGAGACAGCCTACACGTACAGTAGAGCAAGGATATTGGAAATCAGCTTACTTTGAGTATATCTGATTTGCAGTCCCACTACTTAGCCATGCAGGAAATGGACCCTTAGGATATGGGGAAAAGCAACGTATTTCGTCAAGTTCCAGGGTAGGATGGTTGTATACAGCAACTACTTTTGATCTGGCCATCCCCAACACCGTGCATAAACTTTTGAAATAGCTTTTATTTTTTCTCTTTTTCGGTTGAGCCACCTGTGGGATCTTAGTTCCCTGACCAGGGGTGGAAGCTTCCCCATCCTGCAGTGGAAGCTTGGAGTCTTAACCACTAGAGCGCCAGTCCCTGAAATAACTTTTCACATGGGCCTGCATTTGTTTAAAGGGACGATGTATTCATATATGGTTTTGCAAATTAGTCATGACACTAGACACCTGGCAAGTAGGGACTGAAATCCAGTTTGTGCTACTGGATATTGCCACTAGATAAGGCCATCAATTAAACATTGGAAAGAAGGATGCAGTCATATCATTTACTTATGACAGAATAACCAGAGTAACGGAATACAATACTGAAAACTATAAGAGAGCTCAGTATAGTGGCTGTTAATAAAATCAATTTATAAAAGTCAATGGATTTCTTAAATGCCCACAACATTTAACAACACAACACACAAATACAAAGCGCAATAGCTACAACAATTACCATACCAAAGAACACGCATAGCAAAATCTTCAAACAATATGGAAAGAAAATTGTAAAATTAACTGAAGAACATAAAAGAAGGTTTAAATAAATGGGTCAATAATCTTTGTCTTCCTGAGGAAAGACTGTACAAATTCAATTAAATCCTTGGTTCATCTGGGGATAAAAAATAAGTATGAAGGAGTAGAAATGGGTGGTGGTAGAATTAGACCAATGTTTCTAATAAACATTCAGCATTATAGCCATGAAAGGCTAGCCATAAAAATACTTTTAAAAGAAACATTTGTATAATACCTTAAACGATAGAAGTTAAGACACTGATGTACAAGAATTAGCAACAAAGCGATGGATCAGAATAGATATTGGAAACATAAAATACATACAGTTTTGTATAATATAAAAAGACAAAAGTGGCAATTTAAATCAAGGGAGAACCAGATTATTTAATAACATGGGTAAAATTTGTCAAATATTTTTAATAAACAGTGGATTTCAAACTTCATTTTTTAGGAAAATAAATTTCATATGAATTAAAGAATCAAATAGGTAAAATTAAACAAAAAACACTATGGATTGATTTTTAAATATAATTAGGTTTGAAGAAGTCTTTCCAAATAAGACATATAAATCAGTAATAATAAAATGAAAATTGATAATTTTACTACATAAAAATTATAGTTAAATATAGGAAAAAAGAAAGCTTAAAAATACAATCTGTAAGATGGGAGAAATTGTAATATACATGCTTAAATTCCTAATATACTAAAAGCTCTATGAAAAAGCTAAAAGAAGGTAAGCTCTACTGCAGACAGAATGGGTTTTAGTGATGCCATGATTTAAGCCAGGGCTTTGCTGTGAAATGTCTAAATTTCTGTGAAGGAAGAATGCAAGTTTGCACCAATATTCTTTATAATTTTATTTTATGGTGACTGCAGTCATGAAATTAAAAGACGCTTACTCCTTGGAAGAAAAGTTATGACCAACCTAGATAGTATATTCGAAAGCAGAGACATTACTTTGCCAACTAAGGTCCATCTAGTCAAGGCTATGGTTTTTCCTGCGGTCATGTATGGATGTGAGAGCTGGACTCTGAAGAAGGCTGAGTGCCGAAGAATTGATGCTTTTGAACTGTGGTGTTGGAGAAGACTCTTGAGAGTCCCTTGGACTGCAAGGAGATCCAACCAGTCCATTCTGAAGGAGATCAGCCCTGGGATTTCTTTGGAAGGAATGATGCTAAAGCTGAAACTCCAGTACACTGGCCACCTCATGCGAAGAGTTGACTCATTGGAAAAGACTCTGATGCTGGGAAGGATTGGGGGCAGGAGGAGAAGGGGACGACAGAGGATGAGATGGCTGGATGGCATCACTGACTCGATGGGCGTGAGTCTGAGTGAACTCCGGGAGTTGGTGATGGACAGGGAGGCCTGGCATGCTGCGATTCATGGGGTCAGAAAGAGTCGGACACAACTGAGTGACTGAACTGAACTGAATGGTTTTTAATTTGATTTAGTTATTTAATGCATCTGAAATATACACTTGTAAATTGCATGAAAAGCAGTTGGAGCTTTGTTTTCTTCTGGATGTATAGTTAATTATGTGGTTTAATAAATCAGTCAATTCCCATTGAATTGTCACTTAAATTTCCATGTGTAAATATATTTCATATCTCTAGATTTCATTTTGTCAAATTTTCCTATATCACAATAATACCCACATTTATTTAGCATTATTGGCAGATACCGTTGTACTTGTCTTACCTGTATTAATTTGTTCAGCCTTAAAAACAGCATAGGAAGGTACTATTACTATTTCCAATTTGACAAGTGACGTAGCACTCATGTGAAATGACTTGTACAGGTTTATCCAGCTAGTGAGATGCGTAGATTCAAGTCTAGGCAGACACTCCAGAGCCTGGATTGAGTCGCTTGCTATCTTGCTCCCTTTATAGAAGCAGCACGGCAGTGGTGGTCTTGGCACATCCAATGAACGGAGTTTGTTTTAAGGGAGACACTTGTAAGTGGAATTGATGGTCAGGCATCATAGAGTCACAGGTTCATGCATTTTCAACTTTAATATGTACTGTCATGTGACCTTCATGGTGTCTGTATCAGTTCAATATGCCCTCTGCCAGGTGGAGGAGGGAGAGAGAGATTGGATGAGAATATATACGCACCATGTGCTTTGTACTGTGGTACGTGCTATCTTATTAATCTCCATATGGACACTGAGTGATAGATTTTTTTTTAATTTATTTTTCTAGGTTTCTTTTTTTAGGTTCTGTTAAACACAGAAACTGAAGCTATGCGAGGTTCATTAATGTCCTGAGATTTGCACAGTGAAAAAATGAAAAAAAAAAAAAAAGAGTTGATCCCAAGTTATCTGACTTGAAATCTATATTAATATAATTTTATTTTAAAATTTTGAGATACATATTCCCACTGAAACAAAACGAGAGAGGCTAATATTCAAGAATTTAAAAATCATTATTAATTTTACTCAAGTATACCTCAGGATAACAAACATCAAATCAATTAATTTTGACCCTGGTTAAAGGAAATTTTTTTTGAAAGGCTTAGGTCAGAAGAGTTGCTATTGACCAAAGGTGCCTTTTTCAAAAACAAAAGAAAACAGTCTTTCAGTGAAAAAGACACAGGAACAAAAGCACAGTGATCTATCAGCATTTGAACCACAATTGGATGCTTTTCATATCAAAGGTCACCTCAGAAAAAGAAAATATATCGCACACCAAATATCTCACTGCAACTGAGAGCAAAACTCAAGTAAACATTAACATTAAATAAGACTGTTGCTGTTTTAATAAGGTGATGTGAGGTGATGTTTACTTTTAATTAAATGTTAGAATTGTTAATTCATAACACAGTAAAGCTTTAGAGACTGATATATAATAAAACTGAGCACTCCCGGAGATCGGACTCTTGGTCACCCTGGAAAATACTTGTGAATTGGTAGTAGTCCTAGGGCCACATTTTAGGACCCGGTGACACAAGAGTGATCACTTTCACTGGGGCCCCCCATATGCAGGTATAAGACTAAACCCTAAAGAAAGGGTTTTAGAGCATGAACCCTAAATCTCATGCAACAGACATATAGTATTTTTACTCTGTGACCACATTTGGGGGGTCAACTTCAAATCTGTGATCTTTTTGTGAAACGTGGACACTGCATGAACAACCAGAAGCATATGGAGTTAAATCCTGAAGATGTGATGATTAATAACACTTCAGGGAGAAGACAATCATCATCCTTTGGGAAAGCTTTTCCACTTGTGTGGATTTGGTATTCTAAGACTGAAACTCCAAAGGGGAAAGTAGGAGAGATGCCATTATAGCAGGCATAAACTACTCTAAAACTGGTCTTTTTTCTATTCAAGAAGATTTTTAAGACTCTATGGATTTGGTACATAAATATGTGAAGTATGGAATGTTTTAACTTCCTGGGAGGTCAAAACAATTGATACTGAACCCAGTTAGTGTAATTTGAGTGAAGATCATGTAAGGATGTCAAAGCTCATTGCATCTTACATTGTATCTCTTACCACATGATTGAAACCAGGCTGGCTTTGGGTAGTGCTGCACTTCAATATCTGTGATGATGGTCCATGCGGTAATGGTGAAATGATACAGCAATTTCCACCCGGAGTGCGTATGGTCAGGGATGAGGAATCTAGGCTAAAATAGCCTCCTAATACTCACAGACAGAAAAACTTACCTCTAGATTAAGTTTCTGGTTTAGTTCTTACTATATTATGATTTTTTTCCCCAACAAGTCAGAAGATATTAGTTTCAGACGATTATGCTGTGGAGAAAAGAAATTCAGAGCAAAGCTCATATTCTCATAATGTACTCTTCTTGTTTAAAATGCTTTTTGAGATGTCTAGATACCACAATAATTTTTATACCACAGGGTATTTCTATATTCATAGAATGGACATTCAGAGATACATATGTGTTTTCAATTTGGATCTGTTTTGGGATTACCCACATAGTACTGCTAAGAGGTATGTTATAAATAGTTCAATCAGATACCTTTCCTCAAAAAATGACTTATTCATTTAGCAGTTTTTATAGCTGTCTCTAGACTTGATCAAGCCTGACTAAAGAGTCATCCAAAAATATATATATCAAGAAATTTATATTTTAATAGGAAACAAAATACTCTAACTCAAAAAGAACAAAAATAAAAATAAAATAAATTAGGTTAAGGTCATTATTATTGGATTGCTGCAAGTACATTTTAACTTTTGTAACATCTCAATCAAAAGATCATTATATAATTTTCCTGGAAACAGATATAAGAGGTCAAAAATCTTTAAAAGATAAATCATTCCTTTTACTGAAAATGCATATTTTTAAAGTATAAACAAGATAATTGTGTGAGATCTATACATACTTTCTTCTCTTTGATAAAAAATAGCACTTGGATTTCTTTTGGAGTTCATTTTTTTTTTTTTTTTTTTTTTTTTTATTTTTTTTTTTTTTTTTTTTTTTTTTTTTAAATTTTAAAATCTTTAATTCTTACATGCATTCCCAAACATGAACCCCCCTCCCACCTCCCTCCCCATAACATCTTTCTGGGTCATCCCCATGCACCAGCCCCAAGCATGCTGCATCCTGCGTCAGACATTTAAGTGGTAGAAGTTTGAACAAGTTTAACAATTTATATCAGTCTTATCTGCTTAGGTTCACTTGTGCCTCAGTGTATTGTACCAATAACCTACAACTGTTTGAAATTCAAGTCTGAGCTTTAGTAAAATTATAATTTATGACATGGCAATGATTTTTAGATCAAATGGTTGACAATTTTAAAAAACTAATTTTAAATCCATTAAATTTAATGTTAATGTATGTAATACTTTACTAGATTAAAGATAAACTTTTCCCCCTTGGAAGGCACTGAGGTACCCTAATATAGGATTAATGAAACAACAACAACAAAAAAAGTATCTACTATTATCTTCTTTCATGTTAAAATTCATTTTCTCTGTGTGTGAATTGTCTTTTATATTAGCTGAGTTTGAGGGGATTTACACATTCAAGAATAACACAAAATATTTATAGTATCATCAATAAAAAATGGGCCAAAGAACTAAATAGACATTTCTCCAAAGAAGACATACGGATGGCTAACAAACACATGAAAAGATGCTCAACATCACTCATTATTAGAGAAATGCAAATCAAAACCACAATGAGGTACCACTTCACACCAGTCAGAATGGCTGCGATCCAAAAATCTGCAAGCAATAAATGCTGGAGAGGGTGTGGAGAAAAGGGAACCCTCCTACACTGTTGGTGGGAATGCAAACTAGTACAGCCACTATGGAGAACAGTGTGGAGATTCCTTAAAAAATTGCAAATAGAACTACCTTATGACCCAGCAATCCCACTTCTGGGCATACACACCGAGGAAACCAGAATTGAAAGAGACACATGTACCCCAATGTTCATCGCAGCACTGTTTATAATAGCCAGAACATGGAAACAACCTAGATGTCCATCAGCAGATGAATGGATAAGAAAGCAGTGGTACATATACACAATGGAGTATTACTCAGCCGTTAAAAAGAATTCATTTGAATCAGTTCTGATGAGATGGATGAAACTGGAGCCGATTATACAGAGTGAAGTAAGCCAGAAAGAAAAACACCAATACAGTATACTAACACATATATATGGAATTTAGGAAGATGGCAATGATGACCCTGTATGCAAGACAGGGAAAGAGACACAGATGTGTATAATGGACTTTTGGACTCAGAGGGAGAGGGAGAGGGTGGGATGATTTGGGAGAATGACATTCTAACATGTATACTATCATGTGAATTGAATCGCCAGTCTATGTCTGACGCAGGATGCAGCATGCTTGGGGCTGGTGCATGGGGATGACCCAGAAAGATGTTATGGGGAGGGAGGTGGGAGGGGGGTTCATGTTTGGGAATGCATGTAAGAATTAAAGATTTTAAAATTTAAAAAATAAAAAACTAAAAATTAAAAAAAAAAAAATTCAAAAGAGATTTTTCTCACAGCCCTGAAATTAATCCACATGAATGCATGAGGTGAACTCCTGTACACATATTCAGTCACAGAGAAACAGTTTTATAAAACAAGACCTTCATGGACTCATCGGCATATGCATCTAATACCTCACATCACAATGGATGTGGAAGGGAAATGATAATTAAAACTGATCATTAAGTGTTGAGTTGCATGTTATATTCTGCTAGGATCAAAGGAATGAGCCAAACATGTCCAGTCCTCAAGGGGTTTTCAATTATTAATCTTCCTTGTGTGATTTCCTTCCTTTCTTTCTCTTCTTTTCTTCTTTTTTCTGTTATTGTTTTTTTAACTTAACCAGTGATGTCAATGCTCTGGATTAAAACACCAGTGTGAGAATCAGATTATGCAGAAATATTCTCATGACACCACACTCGAATTTCACACCCAATTGGTGTAAAACAAAACTGTGTTGGTTCCACTACATTTTAGTTAATTTTTCAACTTACATTTAAGGGGCTTAATGTCACATTTATATGAGCTTAAAGCATGTTCTCCTGCCAGAAAAAATAGGAAATAAATATCATTTTTTATTACATAATTTTACTATTGGCAGTCAGAAATACCTACAAAAAGCAATTGATACTGTTGTTCAAATACACCCAGAAAGAGCAGTTTAATATTAATTATGCTAAAACCAACATCAGTTTTTTGACAGATGTTCTCAAGTATCCAAACCAATGACACTAAATAAACCAATCTGGAAAGTAAATTCATTCAGTTACCTTGAGAATACCCTTTTCAGTAAACTCTTTTTTTTATGGGGTCTCCTTGAGGTAGTACTACCCTATACTATACCTTTTTTAAGCTGCTTCCTAGTGATTTTTATGATCAAGCAAGTTGATAAAAGCAACCTGGTGTTAAAATTTTCCAGGATAAAATAATCTCTTCCACATGTTAAGCACTGAATCACTGGTTATTTGTGGTAGGTGCATGAAAAAGCCAGAAAGAAGGACTGCTTTGAGTTCTACTTTGAATACTTAGAAGCAATGAGTTTTTTAAAGAAAAATTTAAAAATGTTAAAGAAGTTTTAAAATTAAAAAATTTAAAGAAAATTGCAGATACTTAGCTGCCTTATTGGCTTCCCTGATAGCTCAGCTGGTAAAGAATCTGCCTGCAATGAAGGAGACTCTGGTTTGGTTCCTGGGTGGGGAAGGGATAGGTTACCTCTTCTACTATTCCAGAGCTTTCCTGGTGGTTCAACTGGTAAAGAATCTGCCCGCAATGCGAGAGACCTGGGTTCAATCCCTGGGTTGGGAAGATCTCCTGGAAAAGGGAAATGTTACACATTCCAGTATTCTGGCCTGGAGAATTCCATGAACTGTATAGTCCATGGGGTCATAAAGAGTCGGGCATGACTGAGCGACTTTCACTTTTAGCTGCCATATTTCTGCCTCTGTGCTGTGTATTATTATTGTTTGTACACAAACATTTACTATCTAAATGAAGTTATATTTAATCAGGTCGTGAAAAACTTCTTATCAGAGGTCTATCATTACTTTTTATAGAACTACATTTTGGGAAACTTGATCAAGTGCCTTAATTTTCAGAATGGAGGAGAGTAGCCAAGATGGTGGAATAGAAGACCCTAAACTCATTCACCTCCTCTCACAAGCATACCAAACCCACAACAATCTGCAGAACAACCATCATTGAAAAGATTGGAAACCTACCAGAAAAGATCTTCTACAACTAAAGACATAAGAAAGAAACCAAAATGAGACTGATGTGTGGGGGAGTGCAGACTCAAGATATAATCAAATCTCACACCCACTCCCCTCCCCAGTTCAGTGACCCACAAACTGGAGAATAATTAAATTACCAAGATTCCCCCATAGGAGTGAGAGTTTTGAACTGTACATTCAGAACACTTTTGAATTCATTCCATGAGGCTACCATCACCCAGAGGCCAAAATCAGACAATGATATAATGAAAATAAAAAAAAAATACATATGGGCCAATACCACTAATGAACACAGATGCAATTATCCTCAACAAAATACTAGCAAACTGATTGCAACAGTACATTAGAAGGATGATACACTATACTCAACTGGGATTTATTCCGGAGATGTAAGAGTTTTCCAGTATCCACAAATAAGTCAGTGCTATACACCACATTGACAAATTAAAGAATAAAAACCATATGATCATCTCAACAGATACAGAAACAGCTTTTGATAAAATTTAGCATCAATTTATGATAAAAACTCTTCAAAAAGTGGCTATGGAGGTCAACATATAAAGGCCATATATGACAACATTTATAATCAATGGTGAAAAACTTCATGTGTTTCCTCTCAGATCAGGAAAAAGACAAGGATGTCTACTCCTGCCACTTTTATTCAACACAATTTTGGAAGTCCAAGTCACATCAATTGGAGAAGAAAAATCAATAAAGGGAATCCAAACTGGAAAATAAGAAGTGAAACTGCCACTGTTTTTGCAGATGACATAATGCTATGCATGGAAAATCTTAAGCACCCTACCAGAGAAGGACTAGAGATCCTCATGAACTCAGTAACATTGCTGGATAAAAATTAAAATACAGAAATATGTTGCACTTCTATATCCTAACAAATAAACATAAAACATAGAATTTAAGGAAATAATCCTACTAAAGAATAAGATACACAGGAAAAAAAACCTACCTAACAAGGCAAAATGTTTCTACTCTAAAAACTATAAGACACTGATGAAAGAAACTGTACACAACACAAACAGATGGAAAGATATACTGTGTCCATAGATTGGAAGTGTCAGTACTGTTAAAATGACCATACTACCCAAGGCAGTCCACAGATTCAATGCAATCCGTATCAAATTACCAATGGCCTTTTTCACAGAATTAAAACAAACAAAAACATTTGTATGGAAACACAAGGGACCCCAAATAGCCAAAATAATCTTGAGAAAGAAGAGGCATTACATGCCCTGACTTCAGACTACACTATAAAGCTATAGGAATCAAAACAATATGGTTACTGACACAGAGGCAGACATATGGCATAAAAGCTGACATATCTATCAATGCAACAGGATAGAAAGACCAGAAATAAACACACACACTTGTGGTCAATTAATCTATGACAAATGAAGTAAAAATATACAATGGAGAAAAGACAATCTCTTCAATAAGTGGTATTGGACAAACTGGACAGCTACATGTAAAAGAATTAAATGAGAACATTCCCTAACCCCACATTTTAAAAAAAATGGATTGACCATCTAAATATGAGATCAAATACTATAAAACTCCTAGAGGAAAACATAGGCAAATTACTCTGACATAAATCTCAGCAATATTTTTTTTGAATCAGGCTCCTAGAGTAATAAAAATAAAAATAAAAGCAAACAAATGAGACCTAATTAAATTTAAAAGCTTTTGCATTGCAAGGGAAGACATTAACTAAATGAGAAGACAGTATTTGTACTGGGAGAAAATATTTGCAAATGATGCTATGGGTAAGGAATTTATTTCCAAAATATGTCAATGAGTATCACCTCACACCAGTCAGAATGGCCATCATCATAAAACCTACAAGCAATAAATGCTGGAGAGGGTATGATGAAAAGGAAGCCTCCTACACTGTTGGTGGGAAAGTAAATTAGTGCAGCCACTATGAGAACAATATGGTTGATCCTTTAAAAGGCTAAAGATAGAGTTACCATATAATCTAGCAGCCCTGGGCATATACCTGGAGTTAAACTCTAATTTGAAAAGATCCATGCACTTCAATGTTCATGAAGAGGATCTTCCCAATCCAGGGATTGAACCCAGGTCTCCCACATTGCAGGTGGATTCTTTACCAGCTGAGCCACAAGAGAAGCCCTCAATGTTCACAGCAGCACTATTTACAATAGCTGGAAACAAACTAGATTCATGCACAAATGAATGGATAAAGAAAATGTGGTATCTATACACAATGGAATATTACTCAGACATTAAAAAATATCACTTGCAGCAACATGGATGGGCCTAGAGATTATCATATTAAGTGAAGCAAATCATATATATATATATATATCTCTTTGATGTATAACTGAAACTAAATGATACAACATTGCAAATTAAAATTAAAAAAATAGAATCTAAAGAAAAAATGTAGAGAGCCAATTGTTCTTTTGTTCACAAATAGACTATCCCTATTTCAAGCTTTCACCATCAACAGTAAGTTTGAAGCATTAAATAGTTACTGTTAAAACACCAACTGAAATAAGTGATACTTGGGAAGTTTCCCCTGCCTTTTTAACTCTGTCTAGGAGAAGACTCTTGAGAGTCCCTTAGACTGCAAGGAGATCCAACCAGTCCATTCTGAAGGAGATCAGCCCTGGGATTTCTTTGGAAGGAATGATGCTAAAGCTGAAACTCCAGTACTTTGGCCACCTCATGTGAAGAGTTGACTTATTGGCAAAGACTCTGATGCTGGGAGGGACTGGGGGCAGGAGGAGAAGGGGATGACAGAGGATGAGATGGCTGGATGGCATCGCTGACTCTATGGATATGAGTCTGAGTGAACTCCGGGTGTTGGTGATGGACAGGGAGGCCTGGCATGCTGCGATTCATGGGGTCACAAAGAGTCGGACACGACTGAGCGACTGAACTGAACTGAGGAAGTTTCCAAAGATAAAAACTTGTTAGCTTAACTTCCTGCTTCATATCTTGGTCACTGTTTGTTTCTGCATATTAACTTTAAATGATATTTAAGACCACTCAATCTCCATATTTTAAATTCTCCTTTATGTGTACATGCATCGTAAGTTGGTTCAGTCATGTCTGACTCCTTGAGACCCTATGGACTTTAGCCCATTTGGCTTCCCTGTCCATGGTATTCTCCATGCAAGATACTAGAGTGGGTTGCTATTTCCTTCTCCTGGGGATCTTCCCAACCCAGGGATTGAACTCATGCCTCTTATGCTTCCTGCACTGGCAGGCGAGCACTTTACTAATAGCGCCACCTATGTCTTCAACAAAAGCTTTCACTCATTATTATTATTATTATTATGGTCTAGGCTGTGACATTATTCTAGATGTTTGATATGTTTATCTCTCTATATTGTCCCTAAATTTATAGTGTGTGTGTGTGTGTGTGTGTAGTGACATCAATGCGTTTATGGGAAATTATGTGAACTATAAGTATAAATATATAAATGAAAAAAAATTAAGGTTTGAAAGCTTGTTGCTTTATCTTGTAGAAGCTCTAGAGCAGGGTTTAAAGAAAAATCTTATTTTTACCGAAATTTAGAAACAAATTATGTTTTCTCAGCATGAATATCTTTAATTGTTTAAATGTTTCATTATTCAATGAAATATTAAATTTTACTAACCTGGCTAAGATCAATCATATAAATTATCAAATAGAAAATTCTTTCAAATAAAAACCTTAAACTTCTTTCAAAAAGAAACTTCTTTTTTGGCCTTTGTGCCATAATCCAATATTGTATCATTTTTCCTGATTCAGAAGGTAACTCATCAATCAAATCATTCATCAAAAAATGGTATATTGTAAGAAACATACCAGGTGTGACATGGTTTTTAGAAGAAAATATAATAACTTTTTTATTTTACAATTAAAAATTCTTCAGCCTTTTGGGTTTTTAAATGATTTAAATATTAAAAGCCAAGATAAGAATTTGAGTTTATGTGAAACAAATAATATCTGATACTTTCATAACCCCGAGTAGTTTTTAATGATATGTTATAATATTTGTTAAACAATTTTAATCAATGTTTCATTTCTTGAAAGTGTAACAGTTTGTTAAATTTTAAGTTTTTTTTTCCATTTAGACCAGCAAATGAGTAAGCTGGCACTGACATTTCATTACAAGACATTTCATTCAATCTTTTATGCTGTGCTTTGAAAAAATTTTGGTCAAAATGTAACACCAATACAGTATACTAATGCATATATATGGAATTTAGAAAGATGGTCATAACCCTGTATGCGAGACAGCAAAAGAGACATAGATGTATAGACCAGTCTTTTGGACTCTGTGGGAGAGGACGAGGGTGGTATGATTTGGGAGAATGGCATTGAAACATGTATAATATCATATATGAAATGAATCACCAGTCCAGGTTCAATGCAGGATACAGGATGCTTGGGGCTGGTGCACTGAGACAACCCAGAGAGATGGTATGGGGAGGGAGAAAGGAGGGAGGTTCAGGATGGGGAACACGTGTATACCTGTGGCGGATTCATGCTGATGTATGGCAAAACCAATACAATATTGTAAAGTAATTAACCTCCAATTAAAATAAATGAATTTGTATTAATAATATATAAACTAATTCTTTAATCTAAAATGAGTAATCTATTTTTAATTTTTTTTAAGACACATTAGGTACCTGCACAATGTGTAGTCTATAAGCTTCTTTTAGATTTTGGAGTAAATATTATATTATTCTCATTTCAGAGATGAAGGTACTTATATATAGTCAGAGTTGCTTAAGGTCAGAATTTAAGTCAAGTTGTTTTACTCACTGTATTGGCCTTTAAAGGGTTACCATGAAACTTAACAAGAATCTATATACTACCTGACAAACACATGTATATACTATGAGCATATGGATTTTAGAAATGACAGAAAGTAGGCCTACTTTTATCAAGTCTTAAAACATTTCTCTTGAAAGGAAGTTATCCAAGCATAATTAAAACACTCTCCTATGCGGTTAATGGCCAAGAGAGGTACAGCTTGAACAACTAATTGCCATTTTCAACTGTCCACCACTTTTATACCAAAAGATTATAAAGAAATTTAGCCACTAAGGACACCCATATTAACTATTAACATGGTATGTGGAAAATATTGATACTAGAACAAGATTCCCTACATTAGAAACACTGGAAGAAGAGCTCAATATTATTAATAGTAATAATATAAATTAATTTAGTGAAAGATAAGGAGGTATATTTTTAATTTCTTTCATTTTTCCAGCTTTATTGTGATATAATTGCCATATAACATTTTGTAAGTTTAAGGTGTACAGTGTGATGATTTGATACACGTATCTCTTGAGAAATGATTCTACAATAGGCTTTTAGTTAACACCTCCATCACCTTACATAATTACCTATGTGTGTGTGGTGAAAAAATATAACACCTACTCTTAGTAACTTTCAAGTATATAATCAGCACTGTTAACTATAGTCATCATATTCTACATTGGCCCCCTAGAATGCATTTGTCTTATAACTGGAAGTTTGCACACTTTGAGACACATCTCCCTCTTTCTCCTACCCCTGCCCCCTCCACCCCCAGCTCTTGACTATCCTCCCCTGTTTCTATGAGTTTGGCTTTTTTAGATTCCACCTATAAGTGAGCTTATATCAGGGCTTCCCTGATAGCTCAGTTGGTAAAGAATCTACCTGCAATGCAGGAGATGCTGGTTCGATTCCTGGGTCAGGAAAATCTGCTGGAGAATGGATAGGTTACCCAATTCAGTATTCTGGGGCTTCCCTTTTGGCTCAGCTTGTTAAGAAACTCCTCGCAATGCAGGAGACCTGGGTTCAATCCCTGGGTTGGGAAGATCCCCTGGAGAAGGGAAAGGCACCCACTCCAATATTCTGGCCTGGAGAATTGCATGGAATTGCAAAGAGTTGGACATGACTAAGTGACTTTCACTTTCATTATAAGTGAGATCTTACAGCACCTGTTATTCTCTGTCTGACTTGTTTCACTTAGCATAATGGCCTCAAGGTTTACACGTGTGTGTGTGTATCTCACATCTTCTTTGTCCATTCATCCATTGATGGACACTCAGGTTGTTTCCATATCGTGGCTATTTTGAATAATTGAATAATGTTGCAATGAACATAAGAGTGCAGATACCTCTTTGAGATCCTAATTTCATTTTTTTGGATATATACCCAGAAATGTTACTGCTGGATCAAATGGCAGTCATATTTTCAACTTTTTGAGGAAGCTCCATTCTGTTTTCCATAGAGGTTGTACCAATTTCCATTCCTGCCAACAGTGTGTAAGGGTTCCTTTTTTCCCACACCCTTGACAACATTTGTTACCTCTTATCTTTTTTTATAATAGCCATTCTAACAGATATAACTAGATATCTCATTGTGGGTTTGATTTTTATTTTCTTGATAACTAACGATGTTGAGCAACTTTTCACATGCCTGCTGGCCATTTGTCTTCTTTAGAAAAATGTCTATTCAGGTCATCTCACCATTTTTTAAAAAATATTGTTTCTTTTTCAAGGGGGCTTCCTGGGTGCCTCAGATGGTAATGAACCTGCCTGCAGTGCAGGAGGTCTGGGTTCCATCCCTGGATTGGGAAAATACCCTGGAGAAGGGAATGGCAACCTACTCCAGTATTCTTGCCTGAAGAATTTCAGGGAGAGAAGCCTGGCAGGCTACAGTCCATGGGATCGCAAAGAGTTGGCATGACTGAAAGACTAACATTTATTTTCAGTCATTGAGTTGTATAAATTCTTTATATATTTTGGTTACTAATCACTTATTAGATATGAGGTTTGAAAACGTTTCTCCAATTCCATAGGCTGCGTTTTCATTTTGTTGATCAATTCTTTGTGTGCAGCAGATTTTTAGCTTGATGTTAAGTCTGACTTATTTACTTTTGCTTTTGTTACTTGTGCTTTTAGTATGATAGTCTCAAACTCATGACAAAATCCTACGTTTTCTCCTAGGAGTTTTATGATTTCAGGTTTATGTCCAAGTCAAATTCATTTTGAGTTAATTTTTGTGAGTCTGTAAAGTAGGGGTCCAATTTCACTCTTCTGCATGTGATTACAAGTTTCCCCAATAATATTTATTAAAAAGATTATTTTTTTCCACTTTGGCTATTCAAGGTCTTTGTAGTTTCACATGAATTTTAGGATTTTTTTTTCTATTTCTGTGAAAAATGTCATTGGCATTTTGATAGACATTGAATTGAATCTATTAATGACTTTGGGTAATATGGACATTTAAACAATTTTAATTACACTGATCTACCAACATAAGTACCTTTCACTTTCTTTCATCAAATTTGTAATATTCGGTATAGAGATCTCTTGACATCATTGGTTAAATTTCAGTTCAGTCAGTTCAGTTCAGTTACTCAGTTGTGTCGGACTCTTTGTGACCCCATGGACTGCAGCACGCCAGGCCTCCCTGTCCATCACCAACTCCTGGAGCTTACTCAACTCATGTCCATCGAGTCAGTGATGCCATCCAACCATCTCATCCTCTGTCATCCCCTTCTCCTCCCATCTTTCTAGCATCAGGGTCTTTTCAAATGAGTCAACTCTTCGCACGAGGTGGCCAAAGTATTGGAGTTTCAGCTTCAGCATCATTCCTTCCAATGAATATTCAGGGCTGATCTCCTTTAGGATGGACTGGTTGGATCTCCTTGCTGTCCAAGGGACTCTCCAGAGTCTTCTCCAACACCACAGTTCAAAAACATCAATTCTTTGGCTCTCAGCTTTCTTTATAGCCCAACTCTCACTTCCATACATGACTGCTGGAAAAACCACAGCTTTGAATAGTCAGACGTTTGTTGGCAAAGTAATGTCGGCAAAGAAGCTCTTTAGTTCTTCAAAAGTTGGTTAAATTTACCAGTAAATATTTTATTATTTTTTTCTTTATAATTATCAAGTATATGTTAGGCATCGTTTCTGATCAGAATGCGACTCTGTATTTTAATAAGTTAATCAGATGATTTTATGCATATTGAAGTTTGAGAAAAACTGCTGTTGGGAAGAACATGATCAACAACTTTGGTTCCCTGGTTGGTAAAGAACCTGCCTGCAATACAGGAGACCCTGGCTTGCTTACTGGGTTGAGAAGGTCCACTGGAGAAAGGATAGGCTACCCACACCAGTATTCTTGGGCTTTCCTGGTGGCTCAGCTGGTAAAGAGTCTGCCTGCAATGCTGGATACCCAGGTTTGATCCCTGGGTTGGGAAGATCTCCTGAAGAAGGGAACAGCTACTCACTCCACTATTCTGGCCTGGAGAACTCCATGGACTATCCATGGGGTCCTAAAGAGTCAGACATGATTGAGCGGCTTTCGCTTCACTTCAGCTTTTTGGAAAACAATGTACATGTTAGGCTTTAGATCTTCTCTCTTTCTATTACATTCATTTTCCCTCTCTGTTCTCAAAAAATAAATGAGGACTCCACTTATTTCAATTTATTTTCTTTTCAAGCCATAAATTATTGTGGGAAAGGGGGTCGATCTTTTTGGAAAAGGAAGGATTCGCCTCTTCCAATACTTCTGGAGTCATGAGAGCTAGATCATTGTTGCTTCAGACTCCAAACTTCATTGCTCCCTGAATTCCGGGCAGAACAGATTCATTTTGCCTTTTTGGTAAGGGCTTTGGAACTCTCACAATAACGAATACTTTTGATGTCAAGAACATACAGAGGGAACAGAGTTTCACTTTTTATAACTTATGTTCATAGAGATTTTCCTTCATTGTTGACTCTTTGGGAAGTCTTTGAGATTAAGACTGGGGTGCTGACAATGTTCCCTTTTTAAATATGCGTTATATAGTCTCTCTCTCCTTCTGTTTTTTTTTGTTTCCTTCTATGTGGGTTCCAGGAAATGAGATAAAATTTTAATCAGTAAATGTGGCTACTTGTTTAAAACTTAGGAAACATTTTATAGGCTCCAAACTATTGTTTAAAATGAAGCTTATATTACTCTCTAAATTTCAAATTTTGTGTTAATTGAGAGTTGCTGATTTATGAATTGTTAATTTTAATAAGCAGTACTATTCCCATCCATGTCACTATGATATAATTCTTGGATCTATATTCATCAAATTGAGTATAGTTATAGAAAATGATCTAAAATAAATATTGCCAAATGTAATGAAGCTGTACAAAGGGGAAAAAGCTTGCTTCTTTAGTAATTTTTTCAAAATATTTGTTGAATATTTCCAGAATAAACACCAATTTTCAAAATTTAGTATCTTGGCCTCTTTAAAATCACATCATATTAAATTTGATTTGATTCATTTAGTCATTTGAAATGTAACCTCCAAAAACTACAATTCTGACATAATTTCAGAAGTTTTTGGCCAAATGAAATAGAAAAAAATCTAAAAGGAAATTGAAAGGAAAAAAAGCTACATAATTTTAGAGACTAATATTTTTGAGTTAACAAAAGCCTACAGTCATTTTAAAAGTTATATATACATTTCCTGAAACATTATAGATCAATTATTTAACATTAATTTCAAAGATTGATTTTGACAGGTTTCTTTTTTTATGTTTATGGAGAATTTAACACACTTTCTAAATCATAGTTTTCATCGAATGACTGATAGCTTTATTTCAATATTTTTCAGACATATCCAGGGTCTACAAATAATACAGGTTTCTATGTCACTGCCTATAATCTCCTATGTTTTTGGTTCACTAAGTAAATGAAGACAAGAATGTAAAGTGGCTAGGTCCCACTGAATTGGGCAAAATGGTGGGAGGAAGTAATATTTTCATTCTAAACTTACATCAAAGTCATAACGTTTTCTGTTCTAATAAAGTCTTTAATCATGCAGTTTTGAGTCATTAAACTTTTAAAAGAACATTAAAACATTTTTTCCTGAATATGAAAATAATGCAAATTCATTTTAGTCACTTAGGAAATTTTACAAAAGCATAAAGTAAGAACTAATAAAAATTACTTGTTCTTCCATAGCTAGGGGTGGTAAATACCAACATTTGGTGTCTATTTTACTAACCTTGTTTTCCTTTTGGAATTGTATTATATACATGTTTTGTACCTGGCTATTGATTGATAAGTAATAAAAAATAACTTACTTTTATTTTGAAATATGCAATTAAAAATAAAATATATCTAGAATAAAAATTAAAATACAGTATATAATAAAAACATATCAAAGTCTTAAAAATATTTCCACTTTTAGAGGTAACCAGGGTAATCAGAGTTAACAGTTTGATCCGCATTGTTGAATTTTCTTTTATGTATTTAAGGTATGTTATGAGTGATATATAAAATAGTTGTTCATTATACCATAGCATAATTGGAGCATAGTCTAACTTTGATAATCAGTTAGTTTATTTACAGATGTTCCCTATTAAAAGCATGCTGCAGTGAATATATATGCACATATACCTTACACTGACTATGCTAAAGCCTTTGAGTGTGTGGCCCACAAAAAAACTGTGGAAAATTCTTAAAGAGATAGGAATACCAGACTACCTTACCTGACTCCTGAGAAACCTGTATACAGGTCAAGAAGCAAGTTAGGAATCGAGATGGAACCATGGATTCCTTCCAAATTGGGAAAGGAGTACATCAAGGCTGCATATTGTCACCCTGCTTTTTAACTTATATGCAAAGTACATCATGAGAAATGCCAGGCTTGATGAAGTACAAGCTAGAATCAAGATTGCCTAGAGCAATATCAGGAACCTCAGATATGCAGATGACACCACCCTTCTGGCAGAAAATGAAGAGGAACTAAAGAGCCTCTTGATGAAGGTGAAAGAGAGTGAAAAAGTTGGCTTAAAACTCAACATTTAAAAAACTAAGATCATGATATCGGGTCCCATCACTTCATGGCAAATAGATGGGGAAACATTGGAGACAGTGACAGACTTTATTTTCTTGGGTTTCAAAATCACTGCAGATGGTTGCTGCTGCGTCGCTTCAGTTGTGTCCGACTCTGTGCGACCCCATAGAGGGCAGCCCACCAGACTCCCTCATCCCTGGGATTCTCCAGGCAAGAACACTGGAGTGGGTTGCCATTTCCTTCTCCAATGCATGAAAGTGAAAAATGAAAGTGAAGTCGCTCAGTCGTGTCTGACCCTCAGCGACCCCATGGACTGCAGCCTGCCAGGCTCCTCCATCCATGGGATTTTCCAGGCAAGAGTACTGGAGTGAGGTGCCATCGCCTTCTCCAATGCATGAAAGTGAAAAGTGAAAGTGAAGTGAAGCCATATAATTAAAAGACTCTTGCTCCTTGGAAGAAAAGCTATGGCAAACCTACACAGTGTATTGAAAAGCAGAGATATTACTTTGTCAAGAAATGTCTGTACAGTTAGTTTTTTTTTTTTTAATGGTTTTTCCAGTAGTCATGTATGGATGTGAGAGTTGGATCATAAAGAAGGCTGTGTGCCAAAGAACCGACACCTTCAAACCATGGTGCTGGAGAATATTCTTGAAGAGTCCCTTGGGTGCAAGGAGACCAAACCATTCAATCCTAAAGAAAATCAACCCTGAATATTCACTGGAAGGACTGATGCTGAAGCTGAAGCTCTAATACTATGGCCAACTGATTCGAAGAGCTGACTCATTGTAAAAGACCTCGATGCTGGGAAAGATTGAAGGTGGGAGGAGAAGGGGGCAATTGAGGAAGAGATGGTTGGATGGCGTCACTGACTCAATGGACATGGGTTTGAGCAGACTACTGGAGATAGTTAAGGACAGGGAAGCCTGGCATGCTGCAGTCCATGAGGCTGCAAAGAGTTGCACATGACTGAGTAACTGAACAACAATATCTTTTCTTACAAACATAAAGAGCACTTTAGGCATTTCTGGAGGATTTCCTTGAGATAGGATTTCTAGTTTAATAGGTAAAGATACTTTATAGTTTGATACTTTTATAGTTTTACACATTTTCTCTAAAAGGTTCCCAGTCATTTCATTTACACACCACCATGTTTGAAAACATTAGATGCCTTGCTAATGCTGGAAATCATTTCTGTGTTTGCCAATATCATAGAAAACTTGAGTTTCAATTTTGTTTTACTTCATTGGGCTATTATTATGATTTATCAGTGGATTTTAACATTTTTTCATATGCTTATTAAAATTGCTTTTTTTTCCTTCTTTTGGGTATTGTCTTTTCTTTTGTCTCAATTTTCTCTCATGTTTCTTGTTTCTTACTGATTTGTAAAAGCTCTTAATCTATTACCTGTGTTGAAAATATTTTCTCTCAGTATATATTCTGTTCTAAGTTTGTTCTTGGCATCTTTAATGGACATGCATTTAATTTTTATTCTGTAGTATGTTTTCAAGCAACTGTTTTTATAAATAATACTATTATCCTATATCTATATAACATTCCCCATGTACCAAGCTATATTTTAAAGCTTTATAAATATTATTTTTAGCACTCACTGCAGCCAAGCGAGTTTCTATTGTTATGACTTTATCATTGCCATTATAAAAATGGGAAAAATGAGGCATAAGGGTGTCAATACCATAAGTGAATGCCGGTAGCAAAATTAGGACATGAATCCAGACTCTTGGCTCCAGACCTTTGCTCTTAGTCTCTTATCACATCATCTCTCATAAAGGAACCCTACATTCCTAGTTATTCCTAGAGTAGTAGGATTTTATAGAATACATCACAAAAGCTATGAGTATGCCAAGACTGGCTTTATGTGAAGATGGACCATGAACTGTACATGTGGGGATATCCATAGATGACCTTCTCTCAAGCAAATTCTTCTAGCATCCCTATTCTCTCATCTATTGAATGAAATCTTACAATCGATGCTTTCTTCAAACTTTCATGGTTCTTAAGATTATAAAAAAACCTAACTGAACGTGTTAATAAAGATAATGCTATAAATATTCATTTAGGCTGGAGGAGTGACATCAGCAAGATGATAGAATGGAAAGTCCCAGCCTTTGTTCCCCCATAGAAATGCTGGTTTCACAAGATCATATGGACCAACGCATCTTTATGAAGAGTCCAGAATCCATTTAAGAAATTTCAGTGCTATAGGTGAACACAAAGCCTGGAACAGCTACATTGAAATGGTTTTAAAAAAACAATTTCACATAAGCTACATCAACCCCTCTCCTAAGACTGTACAGTTCAGTCCTAGAAGAGAACATCCCAGTCCACAATCTTTCCTTCAGGGTGGAAATTAGAGAGTGGGGCATACCACCAACATTCCGACGTTTTGTAGGATTGCCTAAGGAAATTGCTTCTGTCTGGACTCACTCACAGCACTGACAGAACCAGAATAGATTGGATTCCTCTGAACCACTGAGAACAAAGGAAAGTACCAGGTGGTTGCTTAAACAGATGAATGAATATAAGCAGAGCACCTTTCAACAGATAAATGGATAATGAAAGTACGCTGAAAGTGAAAGTCACTCAGTTGTGTCCAACTCTTTGTGACCCCATGGACTATACAGTCCATGAAATTCTCCAGGCCAGAATACTGGAGTGGGTAGCCTTTCCCTTCTCCAGGGGATCTTTCCAACCCAGGAATCAAACACAGGTCTCCTGCATTGCAGGCGGATTCTTTACCAGCTGAGCCACAAGGGAAGCCCAAGAATACTGGAGTGGATAGCCTATCCCTCTTCTAGGGGATCTTCCAGACCCAGGAATCAAACCCGGGGTCTCCTGTGTTGCAGGCAGATTCTTTACCAACTGAGCTATCAGGGAAACCTTGAAATTATTTTTTATGGATGAATAATATTCTATTCTTTATGTGCATGCATTTATACATTGAAAGTATGGTATATGGAATGTATAAATATATGTACATAAAGAATGGGGTATTATTCAGCCATAAATAAGGGAATTCTATCATATTTTACAACATGGATAAACCTTGAGGACATCACAGTAAGTGAAGAAATCAATTACAGAGAAACACATAATATATGATTCCACTTACATGAAGTACCTAAAATAGTTCAACACAGAGAAACATAAAGTAGAATCGTGGTTGCCAGAAATTCAGGAGAGGGGAAGATAGAACTGCTGTTAAATGGGCTTAGATCTTTAGTCATGGGAGATTGAAAGCATTCTAGAGATCTGCCATTATACTTACAGATTATACTTACAGTTAAGAGTCTGTACTGTACACAAACATTTGTTAAGACAGTAGATCTCATGTCATATAGTTTTTAATCACAATCAAATATATTAATCTATGTTTATACTTTTGGTAGCTGTGTTTGAGATAACTTCCTCAGAATAAGAATCCATTTATACAGTAGATAGAGGGAGCATGAGGGAACTGAGAAGCTTAGGGACTTGGGAAGTTTGCCCAGCAGAGCATAAAAAGGTAAGACCTAGAACATCCAATTGGAGGCCCTGATTTTGTCATATTTTGCCAGATAAGCATTCTCTAATTTCCAGAAAATGAGTGAAGTTCATGGGCTCATCACTTAAGTGGATCAATGTAGATACTCTTGGTAATTCGGGGTTACACATCAATTCATTCTCATCACTTTGCATGACTTATTGATCAAATTAAATATCCAACCACCAAATTTCCTCCTCATTTTATAACCTATATATAGGCCAACTACATACACCTATCTCAATGATGCTAATGGTTATAGACATGTGAAGTAAGCTATTAATTTGGCATTAATTAGCAACTATAAATTATATACAAATATAAATATATGTATTAAACCTCATTTACTTAAAAAAATTTTTTTTGATGTTGACCATTTTTAAAGTCTTTATTGAATTTTTTACAATATTGCTTCTGTTTTATATTTTAAGTTTTTGGCCAAAAGGCCTGAGGGATCTTAGTTCCCCAACCAGAGATTGAATTCTCACACCCTGCATTGGAAGGGAAAGTCTTAATCACAGGACTGCCCATACAATCTTCTCTATTTCAGACAAAGTATCATTCATCCTACTACAACTTTTTGCCTTTTCTTCCAAATATTTTTTTGATGCAGACTAGCGTATAGATCTAGTATTCTTCTCTGAAAGAATCATTAAGTATTTTTGTCATTTTTATATAGTTCTAAACATTATAGTTTACAAAATTATTGTTTCTTCAAAGATTTGTGATATTTTAAAAACTGTCATCTAGCATAAAAAGTTCAAAACAGGAAATAAACAAACTACTTAAAAAATTAGGGTTTTTCAAACTAATTCAGTTGTGTTATTTAGTGTGTGGATGAAGCAGGTTAAAAATGCATTGAATAAAAAATAAATTAAAAAAAATTTAAAAAAATGGTTTTAAAACTCAAAACAAAATGCATTGACCCAGAATATTAATGGGTTGCATGCTTTATTCTTTTACCTTAATATCTGAATTATTCTTTAAAGTCACCAGACAGCTATCAATTCACTTTTAAGTGGTGAGAACTACTCAGCAAAAGATTATCTGACAATATCAAATTGTGTAGTTTTTCATCCTTATTACTTCAAGAAAAAAAGAACCATGAAGATAACACAAAGGTAGAGTATTTAAATTTGATATGCTAAAAATATCACTTTTAAGTTTAAACCTGATTTTGTAGTAATTTTACACATTTAATATGCTATCATATGGTTATAGTATATATTAATTTGTTACTTGTATTTTAAAAAAATGAAAATTAGAATAGTAATTTAAAACCAATGTCTTGCAAAAAGATAGATTTTATTCCTCCCTCCACATTTTTGTAAATTTTTATGCTCCTTAAACATGAAAAGTGTATTGCCACAAAATTTTCCTTTCTGTGATGGTTGCTTAAATGCAGGTAGTATTAATCAACTGTCAGAAAAAAGAAAGTTAGTAGTGTTCTGGAGTTACTTAAATTTTGCCTTTTTAAATATTATTCCTAAAAATAGGCTTAATTTTGAAAAAGTGAAGAGGGTTTAGAGAGATCAGAGACAGTTGGAACATGGCCATCTTCATCTGCAATTAAGAATCACGCAAGAGGACATTCAGTATAACAATTTTGCCCAAATATACATAGAAAGAATTTAAGACTGGAAGGGACTTTAAGCAGTCTCCAGTCCAATATGTGAACACATATTTATGAACGTGAAACGCATGTATGAGCTCTCTGCAGGCTCTGGGCCGGGTATTTCAGCTTTGGAATGCACTCCCTAGGATTCGAGTTGAGCTGGACCACCCACAAAAGCAAGGCCACCCAAGGGAAAATTTGAGACCTGGGTAAGCAGAGCTGTCAGGCGTGCCTTGTGAGAGCAGCTGGCCATCCCAGCACCTGCTGCCCAGTTCCAGACAGCTGGGGCTGAGGCCTCACGGGCCCAGCTGCTTTCAGAATGGGCACACACAAAGACCACTGCCACTTGGGCATCTGTCAACTCACTACATTTGGTGGAAAAAGTTTGGCAGGGAGTTGTGTGGTCTACCAACTAAAATTTAGGCTGATTAGTCACAAACCAGAGTCATAAAACCATAGGGCTGGAAGGACTCTCCCATGAAGGAGGTCTCTCAAATTTTCCTGTGAATTAGAAAAACACAGGGAGCTTCCTGAGAACAGTGATTCCAGATACCATACCTTGGAGTCCGATTCAGTGAGTCTGTGAACTATATGCCATCTGCATTCCTTAGTAAGACCTTGAGGTCAATACAGATAATATATTACACTAATATAGATGAACCAAAGTTTCCATTCCAAGAATTTGAAGAAATATCACAGTTTATGACTAATCCATCACTTGGGATCTATGTTAAAAGTAAATATTACTAATCTTTATCTTATTCACTCAAAAGTTAGAGAGTGTTAGAATTTACCTGAAATTGGGAATTCACCATTTAATCAATCATTAAATATACGGGATCATCAGAATGGTTGTTTTCATATTTCTTACCGGTTAAATGGAGGGCATGAGTCTTACCATAAAGTAAAAAAATATATTTACACACATATAAAATTCTCATATGAGCTCCCCTGATGGCTCAGTGGTAAAGAATCCACCTGCCAGTGCAAGAGATGTGCGTTTGTAACTCATTCCAGTATTCTTCTGGCCTAGGTATTCAGTGGCCTAGGAAATCCCATGGCCAGAGGAGCCTGGTGGGCTACAGTCTCTGGGGTTGCAAAAGAGTCATACACAACTTAAACTAAACAACAGCAATTCTTATATAATTCCTCTCTTTTTCCCTTGAAGCAAAAAATAATCACCTTATGAACTTATAGGGAAGAAGGTGTCAACTTCACGAACAAATCTCTTTAAATTCCTTTTTCTCAGTTTGAAGTATATCAAAAGTTTAAGGATATGAAATGGAAATCTGCCTTCATGACATAATTTAAGATATGGTAAATTAGACAGTTCTATTTAGAAACTGGATATTTCTGTGTAGCCTGAAAGGGAAATATAGATATTTTGCGCTAGTTTCTTTAATGAGAAAAGCATAGCAGGTGTGCTGACCCTGTCATAATTTCAGGATGTAGTCTGCCTGAGTGTGAGTATTTCTGGGAAGCTGTTTGTAATACTTCTCACTTCTGCCTGAGGTTTTTACCTGGGCAGAGTGTCTGTGAACCATTCCAAATTATACTCATATGAATTTTATTTTTCAGGAGAAGTTCATGACTTTCATTAGAATCTTAAAGTGTGAAGCAATAAGATCTACTTCATCTAACATGGTAGTAATTGCGCTTTATAATAATGTGATATGCTTCTTCAAGTAGGAATGAAGAACAGGCATATGTAACTTCCATCTCAGTAAATGGAAGCTAATGCAGAAAAGAGCGGGTGAAAACCTTCAAGCTTTGTGTGTGTGTGTGTGTGTGTGTGTGTGTGTGCGTGTGTGTGTTTTCCTGTCAGGCAAGTAAAATAGTTTAATCAATTTAAGCACATTTTTTAGTTTATTAAATGTTTTAAATGGCTTTGGTATATATACTTGGCAAGTTTTAGAACAGTGTGCTCAGATAGTTAGTAGTTTCCTTCTCATAAATTTCACCACAATGGCATCCTATATATTTGCCTCACTTACTACTTTTAGGTAGTTGGAATTTATCTACTATTTCATCTAATAATGTGTGCCCTCTCACATACCTACATACATGTACAAAACACACACAGCACATACATACACACTAATGTGATATGAACATGCATTTGGAAGACTCTATTCCTTTTTATTCTCCTTTTTCTTTTTTATGAATTGGAAGATTTAATATTTTTTTTTAATTTATTTATTTTTTCTTGTGACTGTGACAGAATATTTTCTGGTTCCTGCTTTGGAGAAAAGAGTAGAATTGAAGTCCCAGGATCAGCAAGGTCTGAACTGGATTTTAAAATGTCTCTACCATATGGAAAAGTGAAAGAACTGCCATTCATATTTCTAGAGCCCTTGCGTGATGGATGTGCTGTTTATGCAGGGAGGAGGGGGTGGTAGAGAAAGAGAAAGGAGAATTTCTCCAGAATTTATGAAGTCTATTGAAGCCCACTTATGAGGTCTATACTTTTGCCAAATATTCCAAAATATATACATGTAGATACCTTAGTGAGCTTTTGAGCTGGTGAAGACATAGATGTTTTGGGAGAGTGGAAGCTCTGCACCTCTCTTCCTCCAGAGAATATTGGAAAGAACTTAAGACACTAAGCCAAAAGCAATTTGAATCAGAGTTCTGATTATGATTCTTACCTTAGAAAACTCTCCAAGTTTCAGTTCCTTGCTTATAAAATTGGAACAGTGACACTTGTCATGCCTACTTTAGAATCTTTGGGAGTCTCAAGTAAGATAGTGTATTTGAAAATTTCTGTAACCGGGGAAACTTTATAGAAATGTATGGTGCTTTCTTTATTTTGGTCTCCTCTTGATGTTACAACTATTTCACCCTAACTATGACAGCAAACCTATCAATCATTATGAATTTTTTCTACTTGCATTACTTAAAAATTCACCAATGAAGAGATTTCAAATTCTTGGTCAAAGCTTCCCACACTTGGGTAAACCTGTCAAACTGTCTCCTTTGCATATCACCTCTGAACGTCTCTGGCCTGAAGTGCCAGAATATTTTGATGCCTGAATATCCATCAGGAGAAACTCTAAATTTTTATTCTCTCCATTCATTAGCTAAATTGAATCCCACCTAAATCTTATTTTTATCTCTTTTCTTGAACTTCTGACCTCATCTCTGAACTGAGGCAATCTCTTCCTCTGTTGCATTATAAAAGAAGATTAGCTATTTTATCTTGGAGATGAACCCCTCTCTAGCTCAATTTTCTGCACTATTTCTCAGATGTTCTTTTTAATTTTTGTCTTAGGGAAAAACTTAATATGGTTGTGTCATATTTCATTTACTGAGAAATCATTTATGTTTTAGGCTAGCAATACTAATTAATTATATTAATCTCTAATTAAAGATGCTTTCACTTTGTCTTCTTGTTTGAGGCTTTTACTTTTTTATGACGAACGTAAGAAAACATACAGACACACCGGATTTTTGTAATTGTTCAAATGATCTCGCAGCAAAGGAATGGTATAGACATGTTTGTGGTAGAATTCGAATCGTGATGAAGACATCTGTTCTGTCAAACCCTCTAATGTGGAAGATGTCAAGCCACGTAGAATTTCTCAAATGTAAGGAACAAAGGGCCATATAGTGCAGTCCTACTGCCCAAGGATAATTTTTGGTTAATTATTATATGACCTTAAGAATATAAAACATATAGAAATTTCCTATTGTACTTGATGTTACAACATGAATAGAGGAAGCAGAGTCCTTAATGCACTAGTTACATTTTTCCCCCTAGAAAAGTATAACCTAGAAATTTATTGTCATTTGTACCATTTGGATACAACATGCTGCTAAGTACATTCATTAAACACTTGGGGCAGAGGAGAGAATATGTCCTGAGAACAAGATTTTTAGAGCCAGAAATTAATGTTCAGTAAAGACAAAGATGTTGAGTAAAATACATGATTTCCTAAAAAATAAGAGCTGTTGACAGCATTTTACCCTTTTCTACATTCCCATGCTAACTTCTTGTTACTTCAAAAGCATGTAGCTAGCACAGTATAATCTGTGCTTAAATACTATGGAGTCAATGTGCATTCAACTCAGAGTAGCATTGACCTATTTGATTCCAATGACAATTTTTTTTTAATTGTGATGGAAGACAATTAACTAGAAATCTTGGAATCCTTTTTGCACTGGAACAGAAAATAAAGTTTTCACTGGTCATAGAAGTCAGAATTGGAGCTGATCCCTTTCTCCCACTTTATTTGTTGAGTATTCTTCATCATTGCAATTTTCTTCAATTGTAAAAACAATAAAAATAACATTTGAAGTTTTTACTTTGTACTGGACACAGTACTATACGCTTTACATTTCGCCATAACAATAATTCATTGAGATTGGTACTATTATTAGTTTCACTTGTGTAATAGGAACCCTGGAATTATGAAGTTCAAATAAATACATTTCTGAGAATCTCACAGCTAGGAAATGGTGTAGCTGGAATTCAAACTCAGGTCTTGGATGCCAGGAAAATTAAATTGAGGCAAGAATGACATAATGGGTCAAAGGAAGCCACTAATAACTAAAATAGAATATAAGAAAGAGACTTGGAGGCTGACTGTTCTGGAAAACAAAACAAAATAAAACAAAGAAAATAAGACCTGAGTCTTTAACTTCATTTTCATAATAGATCTACTTATTTCCCTTAGTAATTGAAGGAGTCAGTGAAGAGCAAGGCAAGTATATTAGAGAAACATTGAACCATGTCTTTAGAAATAGCACCACATACTGTGATGTCTAACATGGGAGGCCGTAGGGTTTCCTGCATTGATGTATATAAAGGAAATAGAAGACAGTTTTCTAGGTTGGAAATTTTAGAGATTTACATAGAGATGAGGTCCCATACTGTTCTGAGATTCTCCCAGTGAAAGATAGTCACTGGAAGGATCAAATAAGACTTGCAAAGGCAGCTGCATGGGTTAGAATTTTTGGTCTTCAATATGAAGTTGTAAATATGGTAATATTTATCCAGAAGATTTAACTAAGGCCAAAAATAATGGCATATGGGGCAAAAGGAAGGTAACAGTAACTAAAATAGGAGCTCAGAGGCTAACCGCACTGGCCTGAATATTGGTGAGAACTTGAGAACCCTCCAAAATACAATAAAGGGTGGCCCCACCATAGTGCTGTGTAAGCTGTTCCATGGATGAAAGCCAAGCTTAGTGAATCCAGCTCCATAAATGGAAACTGGGCCTTGAACAGGCTTCTCTGCCTCCTATTAGATAGGTGGGATATTAGAACTCTTGATCCAAAGCAGATGTATACTTAAGAAATATCTTCCTTAAGAAGTGGTAATTAACAAGTCCAGTCAACAATTTTAAAGAATACATTCAATTAATGGAACTATTCCTAGGGAAATTTAATGCAAGTTTTTGAGAAATTTAAATGCTAGTCACTTTATTTTAGTACTAGGATGAATCTGTTTTATCTACAAGAAATCTAACAGTTCTAAGAAATCATTTGTTTTCATCTAGGGTTTTTTAACACTAAAAATATGTTGTATTGCGGTATAGCCTGATGCTGGGAAAAAAACGGAGAGCAGGAGGAGAAGGGGATGACAGAGGATGAGATGGTTGGATGGCATCACGGACTCGATGGACATGGGTGTGGGTGGACTCCGGGAGTTGGTGATGGACAGGGAGGCCTGGCGTGCTGCAGTTCATGGGGTCGCAGAGTTGGACACGACTGAGTAACTGAACTGAACTGAACTGATAGCCAGTTAATAATGTTGTGATAGTTTCATCAAGGTATTTAAATGGCCTAAAGGCTTACAGAAATGTTTGATTCCAGCAACTAATTTTTTACACATTGTCCTTGAAATCTTCAAGGGAATGTATTCTATTACAGAAGAAATAGAGCATTGAGAAGTTGAAAGTGTTCATTTGAGCTGGGCTTTTTCTGCTAATTTGAACATGTGGTAATAGGTGAATTATGTCATCTCCTAAGACTAATTTACCATTTATGAAAAAGTCAGGGTTATTATTAGATGACCTCTGAGGCATGTTACATCTCAAAGATTTTATAACATTCTCAACTGTTATTCATTAGTTGAAAGTTAATTTGACTAGGCAAGCTTTCTGTTTGATATAAAGAGCATTATTATCTCCAAGAATATTAAAATTACTTTAAAATCTCACATAATAAATTTGATGCCTATTACTAATCTCCACTGCTTTGGCCTCCTGATGTGAAGAGCTGACTCATTATAAAAAAACCCCTCTCCTGAGAAAGATTGAAGGCAGGAGGAGAAGGGGCCGACAGAAGATGAGATGGTTAGATGGCATCCTGGACATGTTTGAGTAAGCTCTGGGAGATGGTGAAGGACAGGGAAGCCTGGCATGCTGCAGTCCATGGGGTCACAAAGAGTCAGACACAACAGAGAGTTTGAACAACAATAACATTAATTAGTGGATGTGTGTGTGTGTGTGTGTGTGTGTTTAGCTCCTCAGTTGTGTCAACTCTTTGTGACCCCATCAAGGGTAGCCTGCCAGGCTCCTCTGTCCATGGGATTTTCCAGGCAAGAATGATGGAGTGGGTTGCTAAGATAAGGTAGTGTTTTGGGCAAGCTTTACTTTTGGTCTTATTCTCAAAGAGGTAAAGGTAAAGTCACTCAGTCGTCTCTGACTCTTTGCGACCCCATGGGCTGTAGTCTACCAGGCTCCTCTGTCCATGGGATTTGCCAGGCAATAGTACTGGAGTGGATTGCCATTTCCTTCCCCAGGGGATCTTCCAAACCCAGGAATCGAACCCGGGTCTCCCACATTGTAGACAGACGCTTAACCGTCTGAGCCACCAGGGAAATCATTTTACTTTTTAATATTTATTTATCCAGCTTTTCATTATTTAAAAAAATCAGAATTCACAACATTCTTTTTGGGTTTATAAGTATTTGAAAACAGAAAATAAGGATAAATATTCGATCTTCAGAGAAACTTGTAGTTAGAATGAAATACCCTTGAAAGTCAAAAGCTGGAAAAATAGTCCCTAAATGTGAAAAGTAACCTCAAATTGCAAACTGAAAATAATTACAAGCTAGGAGACAAGTCTTTTAACTCAGAAACTTAATTGAGTTAATGAAGAAACATTTTAGATTCTTCAAAGCATCTTTTTAGATAAACTATTTAGAAAGAATTCTTGGGAGAATAAATTAAATATTTTGAAACTCAAACAACAAGAAGCATAATACAAATAGTTAAAAGATAAAATCAAATTACTGATCATTTAAATGAAGAGGATGTTATAAGATGACTTTAAGATGATGCAAAGATTACAGCAAAGCATCAGTTCAGTTCAGTCGCTCAGTCGTGTCCGACTCTTTGCAACCCCATAAATCACAGCATGCCAGGCCTCCCTGTCCATCACCAACTCCCGCAGTTCACTCAGACTCACGTCCATCGAGTCCGTGATGCCATCCAGCCATCTCATCCTCGGTTGTCCCCTTCTCCTCCTGCCCCCAATCCCTCCCAGGATCAGAGTCTTTTCCAATGAGTCAACTCTTCTCATGAGGTGGCCAAAGTACTGGAGCTTCAGCTGCAGCATCAGTCCTTCCAAAGAAATCCCAGGGCTGATCTCCTTCAGAATGGACTGCTTGGATCTCCTCACAGTCCAAGGGACTCTCAAGAGTCTTCTCCAACACCACAGTTCGAAAGCATCAATTCTTCGGTGCTCAGCCTTCTTCACAGTCCAACTCTCACATCCATACATGACCACAGGAAAAACCATAGCCTTAACTAGATGGACTTTAGTTGGCAAAGTAATGTCTCTGCTTTTGAACATACTGTCTAGGTTGGTCATCACTTTTCTTCTAAGGAGTAAGCGTCTTTTAATTTCATGGCTGCAATCACCATATGCAGTGATTTTGGAGCCCCAAAAAATAAAGTCTGACACTGTTTCCCCATTTATTTCCCATGAAGTGATGGGACCAGATGCCATGATCTTCGTTTTCTGAATGTTGAGCTTTAAGCCAACTTTTTCACTCTCCTCTTTCACTTTCATCAAGAGGCTTTTTAGCTCCTCTTTACTTTCTACCATAAGGGTGGTGTCATCTGCACATCTGAGGTTATTGATATTTCTCCCGGCAATCTTGATTCCAGCTTGTGTTTCTTCCAGTCCAACGTTTCTCATGATGTACTCTGCATAGAAGTTAAATAAGCAGGGTGACAATATACAGCCTTGATGTACTCCTTTCCCAACTGGAAACCAGTCTGTTGTTCCATGTCCAGTTCTAACTGTTGCTTCCTGACTTGCATACAGATTTCTTAAGAGGCAGGTCAGGTGGCCTGGTAGTCCCATCTCTTTCAGAATTTTCCACAGTTTATTGTGACCCACAGAGTCAAAGGTTTTGTCATTGTCAATAAAGCAGAAATAGATGTATTTTAATAGAAATATTTTAAAACTGCATTGTTAAACTTAGCAGTCATATCTCTTTGTTGCATTCATAATTAACTCACGTGTGTGTGTGAGTCTCTCAGTTGTGTCTAACCCTTTGCACCCCATGGATGGTAGCCTGCCTGGCTCTGCTGTCCATGGGATTCTCTAGGCAAAAATATAGGAATGTGTTGTCATTCCCTTCTCCAGGGGGTCTTCCTGACCCAGGGATCAAACCTTGTTCTCCTGCATTGCAGGCAGATTCTCTACTGTCTGAGCCACTTAGGAAGTCTAATTAACTCATAAGTTATATATAATAAAACTTAAAATTAACCTCCATTTGCTTTTTAGCAATCATTTTATTCGCCATTGTCTGGTCAGAAAAGTCAGAGGGATTTGCCATGCTTAATTGTATAGTTCTTGAGGACAAGAATCATGTTTCCTACATCTTATGTATCTTCCATGGAATTTAGCACATTAAGAGCTTTAAAAATACTGTCTAAATGCCTCTTACTGGTTTACCCCGTTAGTACATATTCCATTCTTGTTTCAAGCAATGGGTCTTCTTCCTCATGACAGGAGATTTCCCACAATGCTTTAATTTTTTCTTTTTTTTTTCCTTAAAATAAGCTCAAAAGCATGAAGGAATTTCTGCAATATATATGCACTGCATGTTTCTATTCCGCCCTGTCAGTTGGGCCATGAACCCTCAGGGGGTAAGAATGGAGAGGAAAATATTCTCTCTTTCCTATTTCCCTCCATCAAGTGCTCCCTTCTTATGTGTATTACCATCACCCAGAGAGGAAGATTATGTAATCTTGTAGATGCAAAAGGCTCAAGAGATGGGCTATATTAAAAATAGACAACCCTAATTTGGGAAAGCCCCAGAATTATCAGTGTCTTCAAAAACAAATTGTTCAGTCTGTAATGTGCTGGTCTTAATAAAGTGCTTTAAAATAATCTCCTTTGATTCATATGCCAGCCTCTTGAGGTACAGGGCATGTCTTATTATGTCCATTTTGTAGATGTGGAAACCAGAGCTTAGAGAAGTTTGAAAACTCTTAAAGTAGCAATTGCGGAATGTGGCCTCGTATTCCATGTTCCAATCCCTGTTCTTGGGTTCTTTCACCGTGTCATCCCGTGAGCAGTCTGTGTACACCGCTAGAACAGTAGGTAAGAGTGAAGGTGAACCTATTATACGGCATGTCTATTAATGTACACCTATGTCTATGAGCTTGGTTGTGGTTATACAAATATTACTATCAAGAATAGCTAAAGGCAGGCATTTTCGGAGATTTTGGAACTCTATGAAGCAGGGATCAGAAGGAAATATTCAAAATATATTCAGAGGGGTAGATTTCCCTGTGGTCGAGCCGCATTCCAAATGTGTGAAAACATGAGCTGCAATAAATTCTGGCTAAAGTGAGTTAGCTCAGTAACTTCCTTTCTCTGTTTCCTGGCGACTGGCAGCTAGAAGTTCTTAGAAGCTTTCAAAACCTGGGAATGATAGGCATCCCCAAGTTCAAAGACTCCCTTGAACCTTCTGGACCTACAACCTACAGCTAGAAGTCCTGTTGAAACAGGCTTCCCTGGGTAATTTCCAATAAATTTTGATACACAGCACTGTTAGAACTAGCCTCCTCAAGGTTGCACATCACTGACATTCTGTTCTCAGCTAGATTTAGAACAGAGGCTGCCCGTGAGACTGGCCTGAGGTGTGTACACCTGATATTTCTTACCTGAACCACCTGACCCTGGTCACTATTTCAGCGCTAATGGGCCTTCCCCCACTGACACAGATGTGAGGCACCGCTGGGTGTTTCTCACACATAATTAGAGAAGACATCAGTGCACGAAGCTTGGAGGGGATGTCTTCCTTACAGAAACAAACTGTTGCTACCTTTCTCAAAAAGCAAGACTAAGAGGATTGTTTTTCTACATGAGCCAATTCCTTAGGGACAGATTATTATCCTTGATATTAAATCGTATATATTAAAGAGCTATATGTTCATGATAATTGGCTAAGTAGACCACTGTCAGGAAGAGAGAGCTCTGCTCAGAAATAAAGGATGACACAATCTTTTCTTGATTGGTTTTAGTGAAAAATGAGATTGGCAGAAGCAATGCAACTCCCACGGGAATTCCCTTTGATTTCTAAAGAGGGAGGTGAATATGCTGAGCAGGAATGATCATGTCTGAAAGATGAAACGCTTTTAAAAATATTCAACTTGTGGTCCCTTGTTCTTAGAAAAATAGCGAGTAAGACTATAAACAACTCTTAGTCACACTCTTAGAATCAGAGACTCGGTGACTTGCTAGGGAAGCTCAACCACACTCAGTAGGCCCCAGGGTTTAGGGGCCAGTTGTTCAAAGCACTTCACTAGATTTCGCAAACAGATCACTCTTTGCCAGAGTTATTAAGACAACACCAGGGTCTTTAAAGACGTTATATCACAGAAACACTGGCCCATGTTGAGAAGTGGCCCAAATGTTGGAGGCAACAAAGAGGAGTCTTTCATCTCACAGAGACTTTCAATCCAATGGATCTCAGGCAGAGAGATCTTTAGGAAAGATGCTGCTGAAAGAGGGGCCAACTACTTCAATATCTGACTCCTCTTTAATTGGATTCAGTGCCTAGGTCAAAGTTTTCCCCTTTATGTCTTCATGCAATCAGAAAGATAATAGTCTGGATTTATGCTCACAAGGGGTCCTCCTCTTCATTTGAAGCTAGAATTAACCAGATTTTTTTTAAAGAGTATAGGGGTAGAGTGGCTTGAACATAGATTTGGGAGATTTATAAATTCTAGTGGAAATGGTAGGAGAATTAGAGGTATATAGAAACTGTAAGAAGTCTGATCATCTTCCTTAAAAATTTGATGACTTTGCCATGACATGCTGACATCTCTTTAAAGGCAGGCATGGATTTCCAGTGTCTCTCTGTGACAAATGTTCCCTATTTTCCTAGGTAAATTTTGTATCATTCCTGTGACTTTTTTTCTCTGCAGTTAAAATTACTTATTAAAATTTTATTTAAAAATAATGCAGGGTACTATCTGGAGCTACAAAAATATGCAATAATATTTTACAGTTCCTATATTAAGATGCTCAGATTTAGTTTGCCAAATAGTATGAAAGATCACTTGTTCCTGTGTGTTGTATGTCCACTCAAACACATGTGGACTCAAGTTTGGAGCCAAATTATTTTTTTATCCCTTACTCTTAATTCATTTGTAATTTTAAACTTCCTCCTTAGGTGAAACAACTCAGAATTTCTCAGAATTTCTAGTTCTCAGAAATTTCTCATAATCTTCTAGTTTTGTAAGAAGATCATGATTAAGATAGACTAAAAACCAACCTATACACATCAATAAAGATAACAAAGATTTATATGCTGCATTATTATACGAGTTTCAAAGGTACTTCATGAATACCATGATTCTTACAACATTTTTATGTGAATTCATGGAAACAAAAGTCATTCCTTTTGATTTTTCAATAGAATGGTGTATTTTTCTCAGGGCACAAAATGAATTAGCCCAATGCATTTCTTGATTTGTTTGGAAGCAGTTTTTCATGTCTAACATCTGTAAAGTCTCGCTCATGGGCAGACACACACATACATTCTTCTTTTCTTCTTATGCTTTTGATTCTTCTTAGGAATTTTATATCCAACATACTAAATATTTTCTTTAATTGTTACCTATCTCCTTCACTAGAATCCAGGCTCTATCAGGATAAGAGTTTTGTCTATTTCGCTTATTGTGCTTCAGTACCTAGAATGTGTCTGCTCTACTGTAGATGCTCAATAAACATTTCTTGAATGAATATGTGACTGTTCCTAGAACCTCAGCATATTAGTCAATGGCATAAACTCTTTTAATTTGGGGTTTATTTCTCTAGATGATGTCATCATAGCGTGGGGAAAAAAATGGCAGAAAAAGATTGGTTTACTGCATTATGAAGTCAACAAAACATTGATCAGTGTTTTTCAGGGCAAACACAGGTTGAAAGTTAAGCCTTCCTTTAAGGGAAAGCAATAAGACATGTCTACTATGTATCCAGATTTAAAATGTGTGTGCATGCTCAGTTGTGTCTGACGCCTTGTGGCCCCGTGGACTGTAACCCTCCAGGCTCCTCTGTCCATGGGATTTCGCAGGCAAGAATACTGGAGAGGGGTGCCATTTCCTACTCCAGCGGATCTTCCTGACCCAGGGATGGAACCCACATCTCTTGCATCTCCCGCATTGGCAGGTGGATTCTTTACTGCTAGCACCATCTGGGATATACCTCATTTAAAATGAGGTGTTATCTTATAGATAGAATGATCTTTGTAAACTGAACCTTTCTCAAATATAAACTTCATGGTTAAAAAAATTACAGAAAAAACTTCTTTATAACACATTTTACATCTGATTTCTTTCCCTTTAAGACATACATAAATAATGTTCAAGGGCATTATTTTTTTACAATGTAATATTGTTTAAATATTTTCAGAAGTACAATGATACTGTTTCAAAGTTTTTGAGAACAGCAGATGAATGGATAAGAAAGCTGTGGTACATATACACAATGGAGTATTACTCAGCCATTAAAAAGAATTCATTTGAATCAGTTCTGATGAAATGGATGAAACTGGAGCCGATTATACAGAGTGAAGTAAGCCAGAAAGAAAAACACCAATACAGTATACTAACACATATATATGGAATTTAGAAAGATGGCAATGACGACCCTATATGCAAGACAGGAAAAAAGACACAGATGTGTATAACGGACTTTTGGACTCAGAGGGAGAGGGAGAGGGTGGGATGATTTGGGAGAATGGCATTCTAACATGTATACTATCATGTAAGAATTGAATCGCCAGTCTATGTCTGACGCAGGATACAGCATGCTTGGGGCTGGTGCATGGGGATGACCCAGAGAGATGTTATGGGGAGGGAGGTGGGAGGGGGGTTCATGTTTGGGAATGCATGTAAGAATTTAAAAAAAAATAAAATTAAATTTAAAAAAATCTAAAAAAAAAAAGAACACGTGTATACCTGTGGCGGATTCATGTTGATGTATGGCAAAACCAATACAATATTGTAAAGTAATTAACCTCCAATTAAAATAAATTAATTAGTTTCATTCTTTTACAAGTGGTTGACCAGTTTTCCCAGCACCACTTGTTAAAGAGATTGTCTTTACTCCATTGTATAGTCTTGCCTCCTTTGTCAAAGATAAGGTGTCCATATGTGTGTGGATTTATCTCTGGGCTTTCTATTTTGTTCCATTGATCTATATGTCTGTCTTTGTGCCAGTACCATACTGTCTTGATGACTGTGGCTTTGTAGTAGAGCCTGAAGTCAGGCAAGTTGATTCCTCCAGTTCCATTCTTCTTTCTCAAGATTGCTTTGGCTATTCGAGGTTTTTTGTATTTCCATACAAATCTTGAAATTATTTGTTCTAGTTCTGTGAAAAATGTGGCTGGTAGCTTGATAGGGATTGCATTGAATTTGTAAATTGCTTTGGGTAGTATACTCATTTTCACTATATTGATTCTTCCAATCCATGAACATGGTATATTTCTCCATCTATTAGTGTCCTCTTTGATTTCTTTCATCAGTGTTTTATAGTTTTCTACATATAGGTCTTTAGTTTCTTTAGGTAGATATATTCCTAAGTATTTTATTCTTTTTGTTGTAATGGTGAATGGAATTGTTTCCTTAATTTTTTTTTCTACTTTCTCATTATTCGTGTATAGGAATGCAAGGGATTTCTGTGTGTTGATTTTATATCCTGCAACTTTACTATATTCATTGATGAGCTCTAGTAATTTTCTGGTGGAGTCTTTAGGGTTTTCCATGTAGAGGATCATGTCATCTGCAAACAGTGAGAGTTTTACTTCTTCTTTTCCAATTTGGATTCCTTTTATTTCTTTTTCTGCTCTGATTGCTGTGGCCAAAACTTCCAGAACTATGTTGAATAGTAGCGGTGAAAGTGGACACCCTTGTCTTGTTCCTGACTTTAGGGGAAATGCTTTCAATTTTTCACCATTGAGGATAATGTTTGCTGTGGGTTTGTCATAGATAGCTTTTATTATGTTGAGGTATGTTCCTTCTATTCCTGCTTTCTGGAGAGTTTTTATCATAAATGGATGTTGAATTTTGTCAAAGGCCTTCTCTGCATCTATTGAGATAATCATATGGTTTTTATTTTTCAATTTGTTAATGTGGTGAATTACATTGATTGATTTGCGGATATTCTAGATCACTTTCTAACACCGCACACAAAAATAAACTCAAAATGGATTAAAGATCTAAATGTAAGATCAGAAACTATAAAACTCCTAGAGGAGAACATAGGCAAAACACTCTCAGACATAAATCACAGCAGGATCCTCTATGATCCACCTCCCAGAATACTGGAAATAAAAGCAAAAATAAACAAATGGGATCTAATTAAAATTAAAAGCTTCTGCACAACAAAGGAAAATATAAGCAAGGTGAAAAGACAGCCTTCTGAATGGGAGAAAATCATAGCAAATGAAGCAACTGACAAACAACTAATCTCAAAAATATACAAGCAACTTCTGCAGCTCAACTCCAGAAAAATAAACGACCCTATCAAAAAATGGGCCAAAGAACTAAATAGACATTTCTCCAAAGAAGACATACGGATGGCTAACAAACACATGAAAAGATGCTCAACATCACTCATTATTAGAGAAATGCAAATCAAAACCACAATGAGGTACCACTTCACACCAGTCAGAATGGCTGTGATCCAAAAATCTGCAAGCAATAAATGCTGGAGAGGGTGTGGAGAAAAGGGAACCCTCCTACACTGTTGGTGGGAATGCAAACTAGTACAGCCACTTTGGAGAACAGTGTGGAGATTCCTTAAAAAATTGCAAATAGAACTACCTTATGACCCAGCAATCCCACTGCTGGGCATACACACCGAGGAAACCAGAATTGAAAGAGACACATGTACCCCAATGTTCATCGCAGCACTGTTTATAATAGCCAGGACGTGGAAACAGCCTAGATGTCCATCAGCAGATGAATGGATAAGAAAGCTGTGGTACATATACACAATGGAGTATTACTCAGCCGTTAAAAAGAATTCATTTGAATCAGTTCTGATGAGATGGATGAAACTGGAGCCGATTATACAGAGTGAAGTAAGCCAGAAAGATATATATGGAATTTAGGAAGATGGCAATGACGACCCTGTATGCAAGACAGGGAAAGAGACACAGATGTGTATAACGGACTTTTGGACTCAGAGGGAGAGGGAGAGGGTGGGATGATTTGGGAGAATGACATTCTAACATGTATACTATCATGTGAATTGAATCGCCAGTCTATGTCTGACGCAGGATGCAGCATGCTTGGGGCTTGTGCATGGGGATGACCCAGAATGATGTTATGGGGAGGGAGGTGGGAGGGGGGTTCATATTTGGGAATGCATGTAAGAATTAAAGATTTTAAAATTTAAAAAATAAAAAACTAAAAATTAAAAAAATAAAAAAAATAAAAAAATAAATTAATTAATATTAAAAAATAAAGTAGACATATTTGAATATCTTGTTTGGTAAGTCACTTCAGTCACATCCGACTCTTTGTGACCCTATCAAAGAATTAAGTCTTTAGGTATATGCTTATCAAGTTTAACTTACAGTACAAATTTGTGAACCTCCCTACTTAAGTCAAAGGAGAACTCGAAATGAAGAAAGATTAAGGGACAGAATTCTGAAGATTTGACTTCTGCTCCAGTATGAAACAAAATATAGGTAATTGACTCAAAATCACGGCAAAGAAAGCAACTAAAGCTACAATGTGTGCTGAAGTCAGACTTATAATTAAAATATTTCTCTGTTGCTGTTTGTTTTAGAATTAGATATTAATAAATAGAATTTAGAAAGCTAAGAAAATAATAGCATATTTACAATGAACTTGCTTAACATTCCCATGGTATCCACATGCATTTGTAATTTAAACTTAATTCCGAGTTCCTAAATGAGCAGAGTCACTCTTTTGAGAGACCTCTTACCCCATGTAAGGGCAATTCTTCACTTAATGGTGGCAGCAAGTTTGCAATTGCTTTCGTCATGAAGATTCTATGATTACTGAATTTATGGGAAAAAAAAGTTTTAATTGAAAATAAGGTGATAATCTCAGTATTTATTCAACAGTAAGTTGAGAGCAATTTCCATTTCCCTCATTGATCTACACACTATAATTATGTTATGAGGATTCTGCCTCTGCAATAATTCAGGACAAGGGTGTGCACTTGATTTATAGAGGACTTGGAAAGAAAGTTCCACCCAGAGGTGATCAATCTAAACTTGCTTCAATAACCCAGATATCTCTCCTGTTACAGGGCAGTAAAAAACTATGACTAATTGATTTACAGAGAGAATCTGGAACTAGGAGCTTCTCTCTATTCTAAAACAAACTTTTGTTGACGCAAGATCATACCAAAACATAAATGTGTGTGTCAAATGTGTTTTTTACATGTTATGATGCTACTCCCTAACGTGTGCTAATTTACACAGAGTAAATCACAAAATGGCATAAGATTTACTTTTATCTTTTCAGCCACAATTTAAACTCTGCTTTACTTTGGTATTATTTAAAGCAATATTAAGAAGTCAATGAATTTGAATATAAAATGACTGCCTGATTACAATTACTGAAACCATGAATATTGAATATGTATATGAACAGTTTTTAACTTTTTATTTTTGTATAATGCCTTTCAGGACTAATGTTCTGAGAAGCAAACACCTAATGCTCTAAGAGAAGAGCTTTTTCTGTCTTCATTTTGCATTAAAGAAAACAAGTCATTTTTATCCTCGAGATTCCTCCTTGTTTTCATTTTTCGCTTTTCTTCTAGTTACATTTCTCAGTATTCCAAAGTTCAGAATGTAACAGTTTCCTCGAATGTGCTTTGAGAAGGCTTCCATGCTTTATTAATTTTTATATTCCACAATTCTAAGCTAGAACATTATAGTAATCAGTGTATGACTAATACTCTGGGGAAAACATTAACTTCCATAGCTAGCTTTGTAGGTTTTACATAATTATTTATGGCACATCATTATTATTCTCATTACTAGCGCAATATTGTACTAAATCATTTCTCTCTCTGGTATTGTGTATTTTCAGTCACTAATTATGTGGCTTTGTTTTATGTGCAAACGGCACATGTCAAATGTAGATTCTGTGAGATAATGGACCTGTTTCCAAATTTATTACTGTGCTTCTGTTGGCTTTAAATTTTTTCTAATTATGTTATCCTCTGTTTGGAAGGAAAGGAACATTTGTTTAAACTCACATGAATCATTTCTAAATTGATAGCTCAGAAAAGTATATGAGAAACACCGCTGCTCTCATGCACTATTTTTAAATACACGCTCACCTAAAACTTTGATGTTGAAGTAGTCAGATTGCTTCCCACATCACTCTCATTTTTCTATGTGCCAAGCTATCTCACACAGTGACGATTATCCACATACAAATTACTAGCAAAGACTATAAGGACTTAGGAAGGTGTTTCCTACCCACCAAAGAACAACTGTTAGAAGTACTGCCTTTTTTACTCCCCCTCCCCAAGCACTGGTACCTAGCCAAAATAATAATAATAATAATAATTGCAAACTAAATTTCCAAAGTATAATTCAATTAGTAAATAAAGAGTTCACACTTTCTGAACTAAATTATTCAATATTTCTCGAGCACATGGTAGGAAATAAAAACAAAAATATTTATAATGTTAAGTCACAAAGGCACAAAGCGTCCTGCTAAAATATCAGTATGAACAAAGGAATAAAAAAATTAGCATTTGAGGGTAGAAAATTAATGCATCACTAATTGTCTAATGTTTTTCTTTAACTGAAAGTTCTGATATGGTGGGAATAATTTTGTTTCCCTTCAAGTGCTCTCGTAAGTCCAGTGTTTTCTTTTTCTCTGATGAACTATTCTGGGATTATCATTTTGCAGCTGCAGAGGAAAGTGACTTCAGCAGTGCTCCACTCTGCATGCAGTCCAGGGACTTATTAATAGTCAGCAGGGAATTCCACATGCTCTCATATCAAGGATCAGACTTGAGAACCAAAGAGGAGGGGCCTGGAGAGGAGAGAGTTCAGTATTTGCTCATATATTATTTAAAAACCCTTGTTAGTGCTTCAGATGTCAGATTACTGAGAGATGGGGAAAATACCTTCGTCTCTAGTACGTAATGAATCTACCCCTTAATAGACTGGCCGTGCACAATAAAACACAATAGGGGCTTACTTATATAAGTCAGGTGACTTCTCCCCAGGCAGCATTGTGTGCAGGAATGAGGTGAGCGCTTGGGAATCAGAGAGGCACTCGAAAGTAAGAGGGTCTGCAAATCATTCCCACCTGCTATAGGACTTTATTTCAATGCATGTTGGGTTCTAATAAAAGTGTTCCCACTGGGCCCAATTCTATACTGTTTCCTGTCATAAAACTCCTATATATGTCACAGGAAACTTCAAGGGAAGAAACCCCTAGAGAAGAAGGAGTTGATTTAATACCACATCTACTTCTCAGTATCATGAAGACATACACCTGTGCTTTCATAGCTGCTGAAAAATTGGAAACACACCAGACTATCACAGCCCTGTGTCCTGGATCCATAAACAGTGGAGTATGTATTAGCAGATGCTTGCTACAGTACTACACTTTTACCATTTTAGTCTTTCGTACTGTAGACAAAACCAACAGGATAAAAGAAGAGCTAGCAAAGATTTATGTGGCATGATTAGAAGGAGATACAGAGATGGACCCTCACCTCCCATTGTTTCTCAAAGTTGTTTGAACTTTTCAATACTAAAGTCTTCCTAAAGTACCTTCATAAAAGGCTGATCATTTGAATTGACTTCATAAATTTTTAGGATGCCATCACATTATTCCAAATCCCTCTAGGTTAGCAACATTTGATGTTTCAGAGGATAGCAGCAATCCAGCTAAGGTCTCCTGCATTGCAGGTGGATTCTTTACCAACTGAGCTATCAGGGAAACCCCAAATAGAAGGGAACTGGACCCAACTTCCCCATCATTCCATCATTGTCTAGGATGAGTTCCAGCTAGAGGCATTTGTCAATGGTAGTAACAGTCAGTTTACTGATTTGAAGGAGAAAAATATGAAAAAATATTACAGCAATACTTGAAATGACTATTGGGAATCCATACTTAATTTAGTTGTAACATCTGTCATTTCTACATATTTTAATAAAACAATGTTTTTATTTCAATATCATTCTAGTAAAACTATTTATTAGAAGTTATTAACAGCTTAATAACTGACTTATTTAATTAATCCTTGGGCCTAATGACTGACACTTTTAATCACTTTTTCCATTCTTTATTATCTTTGACTCATTCTTTATATCTTTGACCCATTCTTTTTGATATTCTTTCTCATCCTTTAAATATCCTGGCACTTTAGCTCTTTTCCTTAAAAAGTGACAGAGTGGGTTTGGACTTAAAAGAGCAGGGATCAGGAGGAATCAAGGCTACAAGTTACATGCATTGGAAGGTGGCTGCTTACTAAGAAAGCAAGCAATTAAGCAATTGATTAAGAGAATAAAGAGAAAGGATAAATCCCTGTATTATTTCTCAGAATATATATCTGCTTATTATTTGATGGATCCCAAAAGGGTTTTCTTCCTCTATAACAATTCAGTGTTAAAAGCATGTAGAATTTCTCAAGCTTCAACTTCTTAACCTAGTGAGTGTATATATTCTTCCTTCTATGAAGACCCATAGGAAATGTTAGGTAAAATATTTAGAATTCCCTGACATTTATAAACAATGTTCCCGATACTTTCAATTAGGGATTAGTTTTTCCTTTCAAGAGCTTTGAATTGGAATTCAGAATAGAGGGATTTATATGATTCTGGAACGCCTCCAAATTCACAAGTTCTTCATTGCAGAGTAAAGGGTGTGAAAGGACTTGTAAATATTTGGTGAGTAGCCTGAGTCATTCAAATCAAAATATCTCTTCTTCAGGTATTTTGGCATGAACTGAAAATGCCCCAGGCCTGGGCCTTGACTCTGGATTCAAATGTAAAAGATTAAAAATAAATGTAACATATAGGAATGTCTTAATCATTCCCCAGAGCCCAATATTTTCCATAAATACCTATTATAAAATGGGAATTTCCTATGTGTCTTGAATGAGGAGAGTGTAGTGTGGGCCTGATGTCTGAGAGGAAGTTGGGGTGGGGCAGAATGTGAGAAAACAGCCATCTCACTACCACTGCTTCCTAATTTAAGCCCGTAGGGAGCAAGGAGTGTTTCTCATGTTAAGTGGGAATTTCCCAATTACTTTGTATAGCTGACTGTCTGACAACTAGAAGTATAAGATCTCTAAATTGGAGGGTAGGAGAAGATTCTACTTCGACTAACTTTCAAACTTAAAATTTTAAAACTTTGCTGTTTTAATCTGGTCGGATTGAAAATCACAATCACAGAAAACTAGCCAGAATGATCACATGGATCACAGCTTTGTGTAATTTAATAAGACAATGAGCCATGCCCAGTAGGGCCACCCAAGACGGATGGGTCATGATGGCGAGTTCTGATGAAATGTGGTCCACTGGAGAAGGGAAGAGCAAACCACTTGAGTATTCTTGCCTTGAGAAACCCATGAGCAGCATGAAAAGGCAAAAAGATAGGACATTGAAAGATGAAGCCTGTGGGTCACAAGGTGTCCACTATGCTACGGGAGAAGAAGGGAAATAACTCCAGAAGGAATGAACAGGCTGAGCCAAAGCAGAAACAATGGCCAGTTGTAGACATGTCTGGTGGTGAAAGTAAAGTCCAGTGTTGTAAAGAGCAATATTGCATAGGAACCTGGATGTTAGGTCAATGAAACAAGGTAAACTGGAAGTGGTCAAACAGGAGATGGCAAGAGTGAACATCGACATTTTAGAAATCAGTGAACTAAAACAGACAGGAATGGGTGAATTTAATTCAGATGACCATTACATCTACTACTATGGGCAAGAATCCCTTAGAAGACATGGAGTAGCCCTCAGAGTCAACAGAAGAATCCAAAATATAGTTCTTGGGTACAATCTCAAAAATGACAGAATGATCTTGGAGTTTGTTTCCAAGGCAAACCATTGAATATCACAGTAATCCAAGTCTATGCCCCAGCCACTAATGCCAAAGATGCTAAAGTTGAATGGATCTGTGAAGACCTATAAGACCTTTTAGAGCTAACACCAAAAAAAGGATGTCCTTTTTATTAACAGGGACTGGAATGCAAAAGCAGAAATTCAAGAGATACCTGGAGTAAAGGAAAGCTTGGCCTTGGAGTACAAAATGAAGCAGGGCAAAGGCTAACAGAATTGAACACACTGGTCATAGCAAACATCCTTTTCCAACAAGAGATGACTCTAAACATGGACATCACCAGATGGTCAGTACTAAAACCAGAATGATTATATTCTTTGCAGTCAAAGATGGGGAAGCTCTATACAGCCAGGAAAAATAAGCCTGGGAACTGACTGTGGCTCAGATCATGAACTCCTTATTTCAAAATTCAGACATAAATTGAAGAAAGTAGGGAAAACCGCTAGGCCACTCAGGTATGACCTAAACAAATCCCTTATGATTATGCAGTGGAAGTGACAAATAGATTCAAGGGATTAAATCAGATAGAGTGCCATAAGAAACATGGATGGTGATTCATATCATTGTACAGGAGGCAGACATCAAAATAGTGCCCAAGAAAAAGAAATGCAAAAGGGCAAAATGATTGTTTCAGGAGGCCTTACAGGTAGCTGAGAAAAGAAAAGAAATGAAAGGCAAAGGAGAAAAGGAAACATAAACGTATCAGAATGCAGAGTTCCAAAGAATACCAATGGGAGCTAAGAAAGGCTTCTTAAGTGAACAATGCAAGGAAACAGAGGGAAACAATAAAATGAGGAAGACTGCAGATCCCTTCAAGAAAATTAGAAATACCAAGGGAACATTTCATAGAAAGATAGGCACAATGAAGAAATGGTGTGGACCTAACAGAAGCAGAAGATATTAAAAAGTGGCAGGAAAATACAGAAGAACTATACAAAAAAGGTCTTAATGACCTGGACAACCACAGTGATGTGATCATTCACCCAGAGCCAGACATCCTGGAGTGTGAAGTCAAGTGGGACTTAAGAACCATCTCTACAAATGAAGCTAGTGGAGGTGATAGAATTCCAGCTAGCTAGTTTGGATCCCAAAAGATGATGCTGTTAAGGTGCTCCACTCAATACGCCAGCAAATTTGAAAACTCAGCAGTGGCCACAGGACTGGAAAAGGTCAGTTTTCATCCCAATCCTGAAGAAGGGCAATGCCAAAGAATGTTCAAACAACCATACAGTTGAACTCATTTCACATGTTGACAAGGAAATGTTCAAAATGCTTCAACGTAAGTGTCAACAGTTTTCTGAGCTGAGAACTTCTAAATGTTCAAGCTTGGTTTAGAAAAGGCAGAGGAACAAGATATCAATTTGCCACCTCTGTTGGATCATAGAAAAAAAAAATAAAGGGAATTCCAGAAAAAAATCTACTTCTGCTCCACTGACTAAGCTAAAGCCTTTGACTGTGTGGATCAAAACAAACTGTGGAAAATTCTTATAGAGATGGGAATACCAGGCCACCTTACCTGCCCCCTGAAAAACCTGTATGCAGGTCAAGAAGAAAAAGTTAGAACCAGACATGGAAAAATGAACTGGTTCAAAATTCGGAAAGGAGTATGTCAAGGCTGTATTTAATTTATATGCAGAGTACAACATGTAAATTGCCAGACTGAATGAAGTTCAAGCTGGAATTAAGATTGCTGGGAGAAATAGCGATAATAACCTCAGATATTCAGATGACACCACCCTTATTGCAGAAAGCAAAGAGGAACTAAAGAGGCTCTTGATGAAGGTGAAAGAAAGTGAAAAAGCTGGGTTAAAACTCAACGTTCAAAAAATGAAGAACATGGCATCCGGTCCCATCACTTCATGGCAAATAGATGGGGAAAATGGAAACAGTAACAGACTTTATTTTCTTGGGCTCCAAAATCACTGCAAATGGTAAGTGCAGCCATGAAATTAAAAGACAATTGCTCCTTGGAAGAAAAGCTATGATACACCTTCATAGCATTTTTAAGGCAGAGACATCACTTTGCTGACAAGGGTCCCTATAGTCAAAGCTATGGTTTTTCCAGTAGTCAAGTATGGATGTGAGAGTTGGACAACAAAGAAGGCTGAGTGCCAAAGTTGTGATGCTTTTGAAAGTGCTTGAGAAGAGTCTTGAGAGTCCCTTATATGGCAAGGAGATTAAACCTGTCAATCATAATGGAAATGAATCCTGAATATTCATTGGAAGGACCGGTGCTGAATCTCCGATACTTTGGCCACCTGATGTGAGTGGCCAACTCATTGGAAAAGACCCTGGTGCTTGGAAAGCCTGAAAGCAGGAGTAGAAGGGGAAGACAGAGGATGAGACGATGCATGGCGTCCTCAATTCAATATACAGGAGTTTGAGCAAACTCTGGGAGACAGTGAAGGACCCGGCAGCCTGGCATGCTGCAGTCCATGAGGTTACAAAGAGTCAGACACAACAAGCGACTGAAAACATCACAGATGTTTTCATGGGAAAAGTGCTTTCCAAGTTATCTGATCTCCTCTTTTATTTTTCTTTAATTTTTGTGGGGTTTAAACTTTTTTGAGGTTAACACATACACAAAAATTGCTGAAATTTTACATACACATTTACCCATTTCACGTGGCCTGGATGAAGTACAGAACATGAAGTGTACTGTAAGTTTTTTCCCATGCCTGCATCCACCCCCAGTTAATAACATACCTCTAAAATTATTCACTTTTATTCTTATGTTTATCACTATTAAATTAATCATGTTCGAATTTCATATAAGTAGAATTTTATGGTATATATTTATTTATTTTGGATATTTTGGCCTGCATTGTGTCTGTAAGACTTAGTTATGATATTGTATCTCACAGTAGTCTGCTCTTTTTATCTATTGTGTAATATTCGTCTATGAACATGCCAAAATTCACTTGTCCATTCTAATCTTGAAGGTCAAGTTAGTAGTTTGCAGTTTTTTATATTATTAATAAAGTTGCCATGAACATTCTTGTACATGTATTTTGCTGTACAAATGCCATAATTTTTCTTTAGCAGATATCTAGGGAAAAATTTCTGTATTATAGAACAAGTGATGCCAGTAGGTAGTGCCGAGAAGCTTTTCAAAAAGGCTGGGCCATTTTACAATGAAGCATGAGAGTCTGGTTGCTCTGTAACTTCACTAAAATTTGTATGATTCAACTTGTATGTTAAAGTGGCAGTAGTTTCTGTTTTTAATTGCTGCATAGTGTTCTAAAATAAATATTTTATAATTCATATGTCTAGTCTATGTGATATGGAATAGATATAATTCACATATCTGCATACTACTGAAAGACATGTGAGTCCTTATCCATTATGGTAGTGTGATGGGATTCCTCTGGGGCTTCCATTTTTGTTTCCCTAAAAGGATATATTATGTTGAATATCCCTCTCATATTCTTTTGCAAGTGGAAAAAAATGTCCCTAAAGCACATGTTATGGGTTGAATCATTCTCCCAAAATTCATATGTTGAAGTCCTAGGTCCCCATATCCCAGAATGCAAGCTTATTTAGAAAACTGAATTGGTACGGACATAAAGGATGAGGTCATCCTAGACTAGAGTGAGCCCCAGATCCAATATAACTGGTGTTTTTATAGAAAGGAGACATTTGGACTTAGAAACATACATAGGTAGAGAGTTATGTAAACAGATACAGGGAGAAAATGGCCATCTACAGGGCCAAGAGAGAGGCCTGGAACACATCCTTCTCTCACAGTCCTCAGAAGGAACCCACCCCAAGAACATCTAACCTTCAGAGCTCTAGCGTCCATGACTGTGAGATAGGAAACTTCTGTTGTTGTAAGGCTGTGAGGCACACAGTCCACCTGCCAATGCAGGAGATGCAGGTTCCATCCCTGGGTCAGGAAGATCCCCTGGAGGAGGAAACGGCAACCCACTCCAGGATTCTTGCCTGGGGAATCCCACGGACAGAAGGGCCTGGCGGGCTACGGGCCACAGGGTCACAAAGAGCCAGACACAGCTCAGCAGCTGAGCACACACGTGCACACAGTTTGTAGTACTTTGTTTTAGCAGCCTAGCAAAGTAACAGCCAGAATCTGGGTGCTCACCACTCTGCCCAAGGTCGATAATTACTGGTACGATGCTACCTGTCTCTTCTAAGGGGAAATGTCACTTATGTTGCAGCCTGAATGGCAGCATTCTTCCTCCGAATACATTTTGGAGCCTGCCATTACAGTAGGGAGTTGGCATAGGGATGACGTGAAATGGGACCGAACATCGAAGATTTTCATCCTGAAGCATTAATGGAGCAGGAAACAGTGCTGGCTAGGGTTCATGATAAGCCCATTTTCTTAAACACACCTTGAGATGATGTTCCAGCCTTGCTTTCTGCTTTTCCATTTCTTTTGTGTGTGTGTGTGTGTGTTTTTTTTTTTTTTTTTTTTGCTTTTCCATTTCTGTAAAAGGAAAATGAATTTTCCATTTGGCCATTATTGAGAATTATCTGCACTTCACGATGCACTAAGACCAAGAATATTTATTTGTGGGCTTCATTAATCTTACTAATTCATTAGAAGCATGATTAAAGCAAAAGAGAATTTATGATTCTGATGTCAAAATAATATTTATGAAGGTTTATGCATAAAAAGATATCATTCACCTAATAGATTTAAACCTGTAGTGATAGAAATAACGCTTAGGCTGTTTCAGTTCCGTACCATATTAGTCTGAATAATCTATCTGCCTTATAGCTGTCACTCTAATATTATCTGCCTTAGTGAATTAGAGATTGTAACGGAGCAAATGAAATATGGGAAAGAAAACTCTCTCTCCCAGAAGAATGCAAAGTTTACAAGCGCTAACTAAAACAGCACACAATAGCAAGATAAATAAACCTTTATGTATTGCAGATGGGAAGACACGTCTCAGTAGCACTTGTTTCTGAGAGACTTTCTGCCCTCCTAGAAAATAACAGCTGGAACAAACGGAAGAGAGAAATTAACACCTGAGAGTAATGCTGGGACCATCTGTAGCTGTGAATAAGCAGGGGGTATGCAAACATGAAACTGGTGAAAACAGTTGACGTTATTTTTATCTTTTCTTTTCTCTTCTGGAAAACTCATGACAATATTAGAAGGATACAAATGACTTTAATGCACATTTGGCATAACTAACCCTCACAAAGGATTGAGAACTCTGGGCTGAAATTTAAAGTGAAAATTATCTTCTTTGTTTCTTTCTTTCTTTCTTTATTTTTTAAATTGTATTGGTTTTGCCATACATTAATATGAATCTACCACGGGTGTACACGTGTTCCCCATCCTGAACCACCCCCCCCACCTCCCTCCCCGTACCATCCCTCAAGTGTCTGAAGAAAGGACAGCAGGTTGGTGGAGTTGCATTTATGAAGCTCTGACAGGGGAATGGTGTTATATGAAAGGTTAGCTCCCCTTATCAACCCCCTTGGACTTTTGTCTAGAAAATTGCCCTTAGTACATCCTGACATTCCTGCTGTCCATAATAGGCACAGTGAAAGGTTACAAGTGGAAAAGCTCTCAACATGTCCCAGCTTCCAGCCTGCAAACATTTCTCTGAAGGGTCCACTTACACTGATTTTCAGAGCAACAATACAGCATGCCATTTCCCTTTTCCAGCTGCCTGGTAGTCAGCCAATTCCTGGACCAAAGTTTATATTAAAAATTAGAGAAATGATCTATCTTATTGTTCAGTGCTATGCATTTAAGTCATCTCTCCTGTGATTGTTTCACTATTCAGAAATATTCAGAAATAGTTCTTTGACAGTTTCGCTTTAATAAATCCTTTTGGCCTGAATTTTGTATTTTGCACCTTTGGATCCAAGCAAATGATTAAGTAAGCAGCTCATCAGATAAAAATAGGCCTTCATCATTTGAATCTACTTTGCATGTTTTATTTAACAACCAGAAAGCAAGCACAGAATACGGCATACCCATGTCTAAGAACTATTCCTCAGGCTCCAGGTTCAGTTTACACATGGGAAGAGATAAACAATTTTTGCCCCAACCATTAAAATGTAAAGTATTATCTCATCATAAAGTTCCAGGTGCTTTATAGTTCTAGTAATAGAATATCTCTTTCTAATAATAATGAAAATGTTACTTCAGAGACATCATATCATCTTTGTTTATACTCTATAGACAATCCTGTATATACAGATCTGAAATGATTTCACACACTGCATGGAAATCAAACCTGAATTTCAAAACATATATTCTTACCAGTCTCACTTCTTTGCTAGCTGCATCTTCATAGCCAAAGTTGGAAGCAAATCCTTCGGAATGTTGAACCAACACCACCTCCAACTTGTCTGTTTCCTAGTCTGTTCCTCTTTGAGATATATCATCCTGCCATTCCCTCGAGATAAAGAGAGCAGGTGCGCACACAGGAGACTTGCTCTGTTTAACTGTTTTCTCATTACAGAATTTCAGGATTGCAGAGGGCTGTAGAGGTCATTTGGAGCAGCCCTAAATTGACTGACTATACACTGTCTACCCAGGAAAGCAAAGGACATTTACTGATCATGTTCAGAAAAACTTCTTGTGCCTGGAGGTGTCTTTATTAAATCTCAACAACACCTGCGACCTACAGATACAGAGAGATGAGTGAAAGGGTCCTTTCAAAGTAAGAAAACACAGTAAGGCAGGGGTATTTGAGATTCATCTATTCTCCACTTGTTTTTTTCCCCAGCTTGGTGATACACAATGGGGCTAGAAAAGCATTGTAACAATTTTTTTTTTCCCTTGCTCAGTAATTTACTTCAGAGGAAGGATGTTAAAGAGAAGAAAAAAATCTATCTGTAAATATTTGCTTTAATACACAAATCATCAATTAAAAGCCTGAGTGTACTTACATTTTCACCTGCCCACATGTGATTCCTAATTCCGCTCACTGTCATTTATGCTGTTTTGGTAAAAGGACATAAGCTGACACCTTCAGTGAAATAGACCCACAGTTCCTCCTTATACGTTCTTAGCAATAACGTACAAGATAGGTGAAGGAGAACATTCTCATTTACTGAAAATGTGACTTTATGCTCATATGCCAGGAATATGATTTAACTAGATGGGAAAAAGCAATATAAAGAAAACATCTTGTGATTCAAAGGACACTGGAATATGACTAGAAACATGACGTGACCTTTTCAGCACAGACTATGAGCTCCTGAGCCACTGAGAGCTTATTGAGAATTGACAGACTGGCCTGATGAGTTTAATCGCATTATATATATATATATATATAATATATATAATATATATATATACATCATGCCTACTTCTTTGGAGGTAGCTTTTGTAAAGCAGAAATATTATTTGAACATATTTCCTGTACTGAGGTTAAAGAAGAAAAGATACAAAGAGACAAATCAGAAAGTGAGAGGGGGAAAATTTGGATCTCCATGGAAATTAGAAACGGGAGAGTAAGGCATAATTTATAATATGTATATGTGTACTTGCTCCAGTGAAGTTGCTCAGTCGTGTCCGACTCTTAGCGATCCCATGGACTATAGCCTACCAGGCTCCTCTATCCATGGAATTTTCCAGGCAAGAGTATTGGAGTAGGTTGCCATTTCCTTCTCCAAGGATCTTCCTGACCCAGGGATCAAACCCAGGCAGTGTCAGGCAGACACTTTACTGTTGGGAGCCAGAGTGAGGAACTCCACCCATGGCAAAGGTCATGAGGAAGGAAGCTTGGCATACGCAAAGGCATGATCAAGCCTCAGGAAACCCCCTGTTCCCGAGCGTCTACCCCCAAATCAGAGTACTTTACGAGGAGCTCTCCCCCATAACCATTTCTCTCAGAGAAGGAGTTAACTTGCAGCTCCAGTTAATAAAAATTCCTGGGCGTGATAAGAGTGTTTCCACTTACGAACTCTGGAGGTTCTCTGGCCAGCCTGATCAGGCTCGTCCGGCCGCATGTGATTGTTTACAGCCTCCCAACAGTGACAGGCATGGGATGTTTTAAAACTTTCTAAATACAGACTCTTTTGAGAAGTTAGAAGATCATTAGTATAGTATTAGTAGGTTGATTAGGAATTACATTGGTGAAGGGGTTTTTCATTTGTCCTGCCAATAATTACTGCTAATTCCCTGCCCTGGGTGTGACAAGGATGTCTCAGGTCAAACCTCTCTGCTGACAGACTAGCTTCTGTGACAGCCTCTCAGCCATAAACAGTACAGAGAGTTTGGAAAAAAGCATAGGGCTTTTTTCATTGATGAGTCAATGATTGTCATCAGGCCTCCATATCCTTAGGCACCTGGGAATATATTAATCAATGTATTTGGAATATAGAAAAGGAAATATAGTAGTTTTTTGATGTTAGCAATACTAGACTTTTTGAGTTAATGAATCTTCTCTTTTGTTATAGATCACTGTACTTTGTTATAAATCACTATAAATCACTGTGTCCTTGCTATGCAAAAATGTAACTTTATCACTATCTTAAGACAAAATAGATCTTAAGGGGAACATTGGTGAAGGATTTACATTTGTTGAGCCAATACTTGCTGCTAAATCTCCATATTCCTGTCCTTATAATGAATATAACTAGCATATAGGAGAAATAAGTATTAACCTTTTAGATTAATCATGTTAAACCTTAAGTTAAGTAAATTCCTTTCTTGATTGTAACTCACTACACCCTCACCCTATAGGAATGCAACTTTATTTGGAGGGTGGCACCTGATTTAAGAAAAACTCACCCCTGGAAAAATAAGTTTTCTGGTTAACTGACCAGTATCAGAAAGGGCCATAAAATGTCAGCAGACCTCATGGCTAAAAGTTGATGAAACTCATAAGACCTTTGTATAATTTTATATGAAGCACCTGATTGTGACAAGGGTCAGGTCTGCTGACCCCCTCGTGACTCTGTATTCATCCCTATGTATAATAAAAAGGTATATAAACAAACCTGAAAAATAAAGAAATCGGGTCAGTTTCTGGAAAGACTGATTCCCCCGTGTTGTCTTTTTCTCGCTCCCCGTTTTCCTATCTGAATTCAGCCTCTTTTTCTACTACACTATCTGTTTCTAATCTCCCTCTATATCTGTAATTAAATAAGTTTTTTCCAGGACGCCGACTCCATCCCCACCTTCGAATTACCCTGGATCCACCTGGGCTGGACCCCAGCACTTTACCTTCTGAGCTACCAGGGAAGCCTGTCATGTCAATTCTTTGGGACTCCATGGACTGCAACTTGCCAGGCTCCTCTGTCCATGGGATTCTCCAGGCAAGAATACTGGAGTGGGTTACCATTTTCTCCTCCAGGGGATCTTCCTAACCCAGGGATTGAACCTGCGTCTCCTGCATAGGCAGGCAGATTCCTCACCACTGAGCCACCTGGGAAACCTTTATATTATGGTTATAAGGAGATAATAAAGGAAACTGTTCCAAGAATATATTATTTTCCCAGTACATGACAAATAATGAATTTTCACTACAGAGGTAAACTCAGAAAACAGTTATTTCCTAATTTTCCCAGACAAGTATGGGAAAAATGTATACACACATGTATTTATTTTGAAATAGATAGAGATATATACATGTCAATATATGTCTCCACAAATACAGTATGAATTCTCCAACTCTGAATATGGGTGGCTGAAAAACTACATTCCTAGGCATAAATACAGACAAGAGCTACACGTCAATATATTTTTTTCTTGACACAAGTTACTGAAAAGAGAAAGTTTGCTATAAAGTATGAGGAAGAATAAGAATTATATGATGGTAAATGCAATGATGGAGCAGTTTGCACTGACATTATCTTGCACTGACAAACATACACACATGGATATAGGATATATACAGATAAACTCATACACAGTTTATATATAGATACCAGAGATTCCTGGCTTCCCTGGTAGCTCAGCTGGTAAAGAATCCACCTGAAATGCGGGAGACTCTGGTTTGATTTCTGGGTCAGGAAGATCCCCCTGAGAAGGGGCAGAGTACTCATTCCAGTATTCTTTGGATTCCCTGATGGCTCAGATAGATGGTAAAGAATCCGCCTGCAATGGGGGAGACCTGGGTTTGATCCCTGGGTTGGGAAGATCCCTTGGAGGAGGGCATGTCAACCCACTCCAGTATTCTTGCCTGGAGAATCCCATGGACAGAGGAGCCTGGTGAGCTACAGTCCACGGGGTTGCAAAGAGTCAGACACGACTGAGTGACTAAGCATGGTGCATCAGAGATTTTACGGAAAATCACACCCCAAAGACCAGGATATTAAAGAGAAATCATGTAAAACAAGATGGATAATTTGTATGAGAAATCATACTAATAATTTCATTATTTTTGATACATAAATGGGGAAAAAGGCGATGGAAGAATATTCTTATTCTAAATGAAAAACTTGAATACCTACCCCACAATTTTGTGATTACAGTTAATGAATAAAAAAGTACCTGGCACATGTATAGCCCTCAAATAATGATCAGAAAGTGTATTCAGGGTCTAAGGAAGAAAGAGTTTGCATAAAATCATGAAAAGATAAAAATAAAAGCCTTCATGTTTTCATCCTTGGAAACCATGTATATTCTATATTCTGATTTCCTTCTTAAAATTTCATTCTCATTTTCACATGTTGAGTCAGACCTCATCCTGGACTGGATTGCACCTCCCTTTGTCCCCAGATACACATGCTGAAGCTATGGTATCAAGGTGATGGTATTTGAAGATGGAGTCTTTGGGAGATAATTAAATTATAATAATTAGATTATTATTATGATTACTGTGGGATTAGTATGCTTGTAAGGAGAGATACCCAAGAGCTCGCTCTCTGTGCACACATAAAAAGGTCAGGCGAACACACAGTCTGATGGTGGCCACCTACAGACCAGGAAAAAAGCCCTTGGAGGAAAATCTACATTACAGCACCTTGATCTCGGACTTTCCAGACTCCAAAACTGCGATAAAACACATTTCTGTTGTATGGCATTTTTATGGCGTCCCAAGTAGACTAGCATAACATTTAACTCCAGACGTGAACATCCAGCTTCTCATTTGGCACCCCCACCTGTAAATAATCCCATAATCTCACAATGGTCTCTCTGCTTTCACTCTCATCTCTCTGAAGCCAGTTTTCACACAGAAGTCACAGCAATGAGGCTTATATACCTGGCTGAAATAATTCTATTTTGGAAGCCCTTTTGAAAATTCCTGAGAGCGCCAACAATAAAGTGCAAACTCCTTACCAAAGTTTGCAGACTTTTCCCCTATCCAGTCTCGGTCTCTGTTTCCAAATTAGTTTCCTTATTCTCTTCCCTGGCTCGCTTTGCTCCAGCTATGAGAATTTTCTGAGTCTTGAATATAGTGAGTGAGTGAAGTTGCTCAGTCGTGTCCGACACTTTGCAGCCCCGTGGACTGTAGCCTACCGTCCATGGGATTTTCCAGGCAAGAATACTGGAGTGGGTTGCCATTTCCTTCTCCGGGGGATCTTCCCAACCCAGGGATCGAATCCGGGTCTCCTGCATTGTAGGCAGACGCTTTACCGTCTGGGCCACCAGGGAAGTCCTTGAATATAGTAAACTCTCCCAGCTAAGTGCCTTTGAGTATTATTTCCTCTGCCCCGGAGGCTTGCTTATTAGTTTTTCACTAATTTGCTCCTTCTCCACATCAGGTCTCAGATCAAACCCTTCCCCAGAAAGACCTGCTCTGATTATCTAATTAAGGCCCTTTTCATTTTTATAATTAATCTCTGCAGTTGTATATGTATTTGTTTGCTTATCACTCATTTCTACTGAAAAATGTGCTCCATAAGGAAGAACACGTGTCTCCTTGTTTCACAACTGTGTATTCATTCTGAGAAAGAAGCCCTTGTTCCAACCCCTGTTTAGAGGCTTGAAGCCACCCCAAAAGAAAAGATCACTATTTTTTCTCTCTCATATGAAATTTTTAGAAAAGTATTACTTATTATTATTTTTGATAAATTAAGGTCTATATGATTTCACAAAAATAAAATACATACATTTTGACAAATGAAACATTCTATCCTTAGTTACTATATTGATATTACTGAAGTGCAGAGAGGAATAGAATCATCAAATACATTTCAAATGAAGTAATGGTGTTTTGATGTGGCCTCACTGTGACCAAACTTTTCTGCACCTGGAAGGTAATAAGGTGAGCTAAAAAAGTTGTGATTTCTTTGAAACAACAGCATCAGCATAGCTAAAATATGACATGCTTATTATTATGAATAAAGAAATAGTAGAAAACTCTTTAAGTTGCATATATACAACTAATACATTTAAATATATATATATTTATATTTATTTGCAAGTATAGAACTATTAATATTTTAATATATGTATTTTTAAGAGTTTACTTTAGGCCTACTCCAGAAAAAAAAGATACTTAGGTAGTAGTTGGTGGTTAGTCAGGATGTAGAATATGGTGGCCACTTCAGCATATATTAATTAAATATATTGATAAATGAATTAAACTAGGGACTGGCTGAGAAAGAAAGGTTATACAGAAAGGAAAGGTCTTGCCTGACAATAATTAATTTAAAATATATACTTTACATGATTTAAAGTTACCCAAAATTTTTAAGCAAGAAAATGGCCCAATTAGATTCATGTTTTATAAGTATCATTCTGGAAATATTATACTAGAGTTTAAGATCTAAAGTTAACAAGAGTTCAGAGTTTTTCCCAGGGTATTTGAGTGGGCTTAGCACACACTCAGCACACATTCTTCTCCAGGCAAGAATACTGAAGTGGGTTGGCATGCCCTCCTCCAGGGATCTTCCCGACCCAGGGATCAAACCAGCATCTCTTATGTCTCCTGCATTGACAGGCAGGCTGTTTGCTACTAGCACCACCATTCCCTTCTCCATAGGATTTCCCCTACCCAGGAATTGAACCTGGGTCTCCCACATTGCAGGCAGATTTTTTACCACTTGAGCCACCAGGGAAGCCCCAGGGTATTTGAGAGGTTGTTATAATTTTCCATAGGAAGATTCACCAATGTCTAGTGTAAAATACAAGCCATATTAATGAAAAGGAGACTACTGATGTAAGACGTAGGTTAGTGATAGAAATGGTCAATTTTATATTGTAAATTGCAAATTGGAAAGAAGTTTCACTGACACCATGACTTCTGTTTATAAGAGGAAGAGAGATTGTGGTAGAATAACTAAGTCTGAGACTGATATTGGTGGTGTGAAGATGTGTTCTGCAACATATTTCCAATATTTGAAGTGCATGGAAGACTTCTGCTTGGACATATTCAAGAGGCTTTTGGAAATATTAATGAGGATATTAAAAAAGGGTTGGAGAAATAGACTAGAAAGTCATCAACATACAGGAAGCAGGCAAATTCATTCAACACATCTTTCCTGAATGCCTCTGGGACTGTTCTAGGTCATTCGGATACATCCATGAATTTAAAGAAAGAACATTAATACTCTCTTTGAGACTATTTTCATTAAAGGGGGGAAACACAGACAGTATGCCAAAACATACAAAGCTCTTAATGCCCTGCTGTAGCCCCTTGACACTGACATTTCCCATAACTGTCTGCCTATCTTCCAACTATTTCCACCTCTTCTCTGGGGACTCTCTTGGGCTCCACCAGGAGCAGCCCTTAAACACCAATGAGTAGGAGTTGGCAACAAAGTGCCCCAGTTCCTTCATACTTCTTATGAAAATATTTAATGCTGTGTCTCAAGGTTTCCAGGTACCCACAGGGGTATCTTCTTCATAATATGTCTTCCACTTGATCCACTCCTGTTCCTGCCTTCCTTCCCTCGTCCACCCCCTCCTCCTTCCCCACCTTCAGAAATGTCCATAGATAACTTGTCTCAGGTTCTGATTCAACTAAGTGTATAGGATAATAAACAGTTAAATAGCATAGCATTTTTAGTTACACAGCCGCTCAGCTGTGTCTGACTCTTTGCGACCCCATGAATTGCAGCACGCCAGGCCTCCCTATTCATCACCAACTCCCGGAGTTTACTCAAACTCATGCCCATTGAGTCAATAATGCCATCCAACCATCTCATCCTCTGTTGTCCCCTTCTCCTCTTGCCCTCAGTCTTTCCCAGCATCAGGGTCTTTCCCGATGAGTCAGCTCTTTGCATCATGTAGCCAAAGTATTGGAGTTTCAGCTTTAGCATCAGTCCTTCCAAAGAACATCCAAGACTGATCTTTAGGATGGACTAGTTGGACCTCCTTGCAGTCCAAGGGACTTGCAAGAGTCTTCTCCAACACCACAGTTCAAAAGCATCAATTCTTCGGTGCTCAGCCTTCTTCACAGTCTAACTCACATCCATACATGACCAATGGAAAAAACATAGCCTTGATTAGACGGACCTTTGTTGGCAAAGTAATGTCTCTGCTTTTTCATATGCTATCTAGGTTGGTCATAACTTTTCTTCCAAGGAGTAAGCATCTTTTTATTTCATGGCTTCAGTCACCATCTGCAGTGATTTTGGAGCCCCCCCCAAATAAAGTCTTCCACTATTTCCACTGTTTTTTCCACCTATTTGCCATGAAGTGATGGGACAGGATGCCATGAACTTTGTTTAATAAATGCAATGGGATAAATGCAATGGGAGAGGAAAAACTGGGGGAACAGAGAGGGCTATGACTGTCTGGAAGAGAGAGAGGGAGGGTGAAAGTAGGAAGAGATGAGTTCGGATAATATATATATGTATGAGATGGGGGAGGTTGAAGAACGTATCTGTATGGGTATAGGCAAGTACAGGCAAGAGATACAGAGCTGCAGGCCACCATAAGAACTCTGACTTATACTCAGAGAGAAAGAGAACCATTAACAATATTTGGGCAAAATCCTGTTGTGGTCTGATATACATTTTAAAACATTCATGCTGACCCGTGTGATTGAGAATAGAGATTAAGAAGTAAGGGTTAAAATAGAGACCAGTGAAAACTACTACAGTAATCCAAGCAAGAGTATATACAGTGACTCGTACCAAGGAGACAGCAGCTGGGGGGTGCATGAGGGTCAAGCTCTGAATGTTTTGAAAGTAGTCATCAGGTGTTGTTGGGATGTGATAGAGAAGGATGATACAATTATTTTTGACCTGAGTGATTGCAAGACAAGAGATGCTATTAGTTGAGATGGGGATGTCCAACCTAAAGGTTCTGTTTTTCCCCTATCGGGTTTTCAGGGTTGATCAAACGTTCACATAGAGAAGTCCAGTAGGCAGTCAAATGTGTAAGTCTAGGATTTGAGATGGCTGCGCTGGAGGTACAATCCCTTGGGACTGGATGAGTAACCAAAGAAATGAGTGCAGATGTAAGAGATGAGAGGATCGTAGAGCTCAGTCCTATGGCATTAGAACACTTAGAGATCAGGGAGAAGAGAAGGAGTCAGCAAAGCAGATCGGGGAAGGAAATATTGGTGTGTTGGGAGAAAACCAATCGTTTGTGATGTCCTAAAACTCAAGGACGGAAAGTATGTCAAGGAGTAAGAAGTAATCAGCTGTGGAAAATACAGCTGATGGACAAAGTAAACTGGGATCTGGATACTAACCATTAGATTTAGCAATGTGGGGGGATCAGTAAACATGAGAGAAGCTCAGCTTCTGTGACTATAAGAGAAATCCTGATTAGGGTAAGGTAGGGAGAATCAAAGGACAGGAATTAGGAAATATAAACTACTCTTCTGAAGGATTTTACTGAAAAGAATTTCACTGAAAGAAAAGGGTGGTAAATAGTTGGGGGGACTTCCCTGGTAGAGAATCCACCAGCCAGTACAAGAGAGGCAGTTTCCACCCCTGGGTTGGGAGAATCCCTTGGGGAAGGAAACAGTCCACTCCAGAATGCCTCCCTGGGAAAACCCATGAACAGAGGAGCCTGGAGGTCTACAGTCTCTGGGGTCACAAAAGAGCTGGACACAACTTAGTGACTAACTGACAACAAAATGGTTGGGAAGAAGTGTCAAAAGAAGTATTTTTTCTTGTAAAATGTTTGTGGATTAAGAGGAATGAGTCAGTGGAGAGCAACATATTGGTGATATAGAAAGAGAAGAGAGAGATGCGGGCTTGATGTCCTAGTTTGATGCTCTTGATGAGGCAATGGGGGTGGATGTGGTATAAAAGTTGTGGGGCTGGGTCCAATTACGGTCATGGATATTCTCCTATGTAGCATGCAGTAAGGCAGACACATGGCTTCAGATGCAGAAAGATAAGTGTATATGGTGAGGGGAGTCTATAGAAGTTCTCTTGTGAACGTTTCTGGCTGTGGTTAGAAACCAAGTTATTGGGGAATGTGAAGCTAGGAAAGAAGATGTTGGAGGTTTGGAGAGAAAAGAGGTATGAAATAGTCATCTAAGAAAGTGAGAAAGTATATGGACTTCTGGAACATGATTATACGGTAGTACTAAGAGCCAACTTTGGATTTGTGGCCCTAACATTGGGGAGAGAACAGTTAACATTGTTCTGAGTTTTCCTTCATGATATTTAGCCTCACAGGCATGAAATACATGGAAAGACTGATTTAAAGAGGATTGCAATTTGCCACGAAGAAGGCAATGGCACCCCACTCCAGTACTCTTGCCTGGAAAATCCCATGGACGGAGGAGCCTGGTGGGCTGCAGTCCATGGGGTCGCTAAGAGCTGGACACGACTGAGTAACTTCACTTTCACTTTTCACTTTCATGCATTGGAGAAGGAAATGGCAACCCACTCCAGTGTTCTTGCCTGAAGAATCCCAGGGATGGGGGAGCCCGGTGGGCTGCTGTCTATGGGGTCGCACTGAGTCGAACACGAGTGAAGCGACTTAGCAGCAGCAGCAGCAATTTGCCAAGAGAGTGCCATGAAAGGAGACTGGGAAAAGGAGACAGTTTATAGCAAGGAGTGAATATGGTGACTGACAATGGAATTTCAACTACAGAAGGAGGGTGAAAAGAGTACCAGGGTGAGCGGCATGGATAGATAGGTGGGATGGTTAAAGAGCGGGATGTATGAAATTGAATTTCAGAAAGGCATGGGTGGTGGTAATGAAGTTTGGAGTATGACTGTAGCACTGAGTGGATAAACCAGTGAGGTGGGACACAATCGTCAGAGAAGTTAGAGTAATTGGGATTGGATTAAGCAACGTGTGTATAAAATTCACAAAAAGTGATGTGAAAGAGTATTCCCCAAAAATGTAGGGTATGATTCAGTAGAGGTGATATACTTTTACAAGTGATATACTTTTATGATCTAAGAGTTTCCAGTGAAAGTGGGAAATAGACCATTGGAAAAACAGTACCTTGCCCCGAGGCCCAGCGGTTTGAGGGAAAATGGATACTTCTTGGGTCTGCAGGGGAAACAATGTCCTTAGAGTTGAAGCAATTTTCCTGCAGATTAAGAGGATGAGCTGAATGTTCAAAGGAGAGATTGAGGGGTTTGGTTAATAATAATGCACTATGGATGATGGAAGGCAAAGGTGAAGGATTTCAGGATTTAGGGAGAGATGGGAGTTGGGGAAATATGTGCAAAGTGAGGTTCTATAGGGAGAGAAAGTCAAGTGAAACACTGATCATTTTTTAATGATACAGTCTCATTTTCTGCCTTTTTCCATCTCTCCTATTGACTCATCACCTTAATGTGTTGAAAGAGAGTAATAAGCAAGACCTCAGGCAGTACCTCTTACTCCTTAGAGATTATCTGAGAAGACTAAGCTATTTGCTCTTTAAAGGGATATTTAATGGGCTATGACTCTTTAGTATAGCTGCTATAATTTTTCTTCTGCAGATTAAAGTTCTAGCTTTCCTTCTAATAACTGCTTCAAGCTGCTCCATATTCTTGTCAATACTTATCCCAAAACCAGAGGAAAAGCAGAGGTGTTCTATCTCTTCCAATCACAGTAAAATGAAGGCTAACGAAGCCCACAGGCCTAGACTCTTGACATTCCCAAACAGTTCTTGTTAATTTTAAGAGTGAGTCCAATCTTACTCCCTACCCTGCATTTTGATCACAGCCTAAGCAACAAATAGTGATATTATGCACACATGGTAATTAATGATTAGACTTACATTCTTTGACAAAGTCTAGAAATAGGAGTTTCAAATTAAATACAGTTAGTGTCTAACATTTCCATTTCTTTGTAACATGATAAATTTAAGTTAATGGAATAGTCTTACTTAAAAAAAGCTTGATTCATGTGTAGGTACTTATTCACCATGTTTACTATTTTATTCAAAAATTAAGGGATTTAACATTATTTAAATGCAAATAGCTTGGGTTTGATTATTGTTCATTTATCCAGTCTTTTTATATTCATGTTTTTCTCAAATTAAAATGCTCCTGAAGAAATTATTGATGCTCATATATCTTGTTTAGTAAAATTTAATCAAGCGAATGAAAATCAAAAGGATGACACTATGTTTCCTATATAGATAAAATTAAGGGTAATTTGTGTGAATTAATTGCTTTATTTTAAAGCACACTTTCCATTCAGCATGCTTTTCATGATCTCTATTAATTAGTTCTTTTCATATACGAATATGGGGTTTCCCAAGTGGTACAGTGAGAAAGAACACACCTGTCCATGAAGGAGATGCCGGAGACACAGGTTTGATCCCTGGGTTGGGAAGATGACCTGGAGTAGGAAATGGCAACCCATTCCAGGATTCTGGCCTGGAAAATTCTATGACCTGGTGAGCTACAGTCCATGGGATCATGAGGAGCTGGACACAACTGAGTGCACACACACATATATGTTAGAAGTCATTTGCAGCAATCTAGAATTCCCAAAACCTCTGTAACTGTTCCAGAATAAAGACTGAGAAGAAACTGGAATATAAACATCATAGAATGATTAGTGCTCATTTCTGGCTTCTACAGCAGTCAAAACTAGTAGGAAGTCAGCAAAAGTCATCTTGAAATATTTATAGATGATGCTGTTTGTAAAAGAAAGGTGACTCTTGAAATTTAAAATTGAACTGAAAGCGTCTGACTTTTTGCAAGCCCATGGGCTATACAGTGCATGGAATTTTCCAGGCCAGAACGCTGGAGTGGGCCAGTCAGTCAGTCACTCAGTCCTGTCCGACTTTTTGTGACCCCATGCTCTGCAAAACAACAGGCTTCCCTGTCCATCACCAACTCCTGGAGCTTACTCAAACTCATGTCCATTGAGTCGGTGATGCCATTCAACCATCTCATCCTCTGTCATCCCCTTCTCCTCCCACCTTCAATCTTTCCCAGCATCAGGGGCTTTTCAAACGAGACAGTTCTTTGCATCAGTGGCCAAATATTGGAGTTTCAGCTTCAGCATCAGTCCTTCCCATGAATATTCAGGACTGATTTCCTTTAGGATGGACTGGTTGGATCTCCTTGCAATCCAAGGGACTCTCAAGAGTCTTCTCCAACACCACAGTTCACAAGCATCAATTCTTCAGTGATCAGATTTCTTTATAGTCCAACTCTCACACCCATACACTACCACTGGAAAAACCGTAGCCTTGACTAGATGGACCTTTGTTGGCAAAGTAATGCCTCTGCTTTTTAATATGCTCTCTAGGATGGTCATAACTTTTCTTCCAAGGAGCAAGTGCCTTTTAATTTCATGGCTGCAGTCACCATCTGCAGTGATTTTGGAGCCCCAAAATATAAAGCCTCTCACAGTTTCCACTGTTTCCCCATCTATTTGCCAACTAGTCTGTTCTAAAGGAGATCAACCCAGGGATTTCTTTGGAAGGAATGATGCTAAAGCTGAAACTCCAGTACTTTGGCCACCTCACGCAAAGAGTTGACTCATTGGAGAAGACTTTGATGCTGGGAGGGATTGGGGGCAGGAGGAGAAGGAGACAACTGAGGATGAGATGGCTGGATGGCATCACTGACTCAGTGGACGTGACTCTGAGTGAACTCCAGGAGATGGTGATGGACAGGGAAGCCTGGCGTGCTGCGATTCATGGGGTCGCAAAGAGTCGGACACAACTGAGCGACTGAACTGAACTGAACTGAACTGAGCTTTAAGCCAACTTTTTCACTCTCCTCTTTCGCTTTCATCAAGAGGCTCTTAGTTCTTCTTCGCTTTCTTCCATAAGGGTGGTGTCATCTGCATATCTGAGATTATTGATATTTCTCCCAGCAATCTTGGTTCCAGCTTGTGCTTCATCTAGCTCAGTGTTTCTCATGATGTACTCTGCATATAAGTTAAATAAGCAGAGTGACAATATACAGCCTTGATGAATTCTTTCCTATTTGGAACATGTTCCTATTGGAATTCCTATTTGGAATTCCTATTTGGAATTCTTTCCTGTTGTTCCATGTCTAGTTCTAACTGTTGTTTCCTGACCTGCATACAGATTTCTCAAGAGGCAGGTCAGATGGTCTGGTATTCCCATCTCTTGAAGAATTTTCCACAGTTTGTGGTGATCCACACAGTCAAACTATTTCGGCATAGTCAATAAAGCAGAAATTGATGTTTTTCTAGAACCTTCTTGCTTTTTTGATAATTCAATCCACATTGCAGGCGGATTCTTTACCAACTAAGCTATGAAGTAGTGAACCTTTGCTATAAATTTATTAAAAGGTGTAAATATTTAGTGGGGAAAATGAAAGAACAGATAACCAGCTTTTAAACCTCATCAGGAACAGGACTTCATGGACTAGTTTCCAGACATGTTACTAGACTAGAGTTCTTTGAAGAGTGACTTGTGATCTCCAGAGTGACTTTGTGAAATGCTTGCTCTCAGTTTTGAGACAGCCCTTACATCCGATCTTCACTCAGAAAGTGTCTGAGTTCATCTGCTCAGTAGTCTCTTAGAGGTCAGTCTGTCTTGTTTTGGAGTCAGATTTCCTGACTCCAAAATGTCAAATGAGACCTGCTAATCATGCTCTGCTTTTCTCTCAACCAAACTCAACAAAGGAGGAAGTAAAATGATTTTGAAATTACTTGATTTCGATCCCTGGGTCGGGAAGATCCGCTGGAGAAGGAAATGGCAATCCACTCCAGTACTATTGCCTGGAAAATCCCATGGACAGAGGAGCCTGGTAGGCTACAGTCCATAGGGTCGCAAAGAGTCTGACATGACTGGGCGACTTCACTTACACTTACTTACTTAGTGATCCAAGAGAGGGTTCTGAACTAAATATGTTATTTGTCAGAGTCTATTATAATATTTTGGGGGTAGAGTCATTGTCAAGTATCTACTTTTTGCATCACTTAGAAAATTGTATCTTTGTGATCTTTCTTCCCCATTTTTGAATATCTTTTTCCCATCTTTTTTGACATCCTTGAAGATTTGGTTTTAGTAAGATGCCACTCCAAGGTTTTCACACAACCTAGGATATAACTTAGCCAGATATAGAAACTTCCTTTGCTGGATCAATCACTTCCTTCAGACACATTTCCCCAGCTTCATCAATGCTGTCTGCACACAAGACGCATCCACATCTATATAGAGTAAGCTGCTATTATGCTGGTTTTAAAGTGCTGTCATGTAGCACTGTGGACCTGGTCCTTCAAACAATTTGCTATCAGAAATAAGTTACTGATTTTTAGTTACAGAGACTTTAGGAAGTGATTGATGAAAACTCACTGAGTATATTAAGGGTTATTTCGTTACACTCATTACTTATTTAGACAGCTTGAAGTGAAATCTATCAGTCCTATTTAAATTTTTTTTCCTTTCCTTTCAGGTTTTCTGCAACTTTTCTCTCTTAGCAGGATTGATTGCTACTACCATTTGTGTACTTTATATATTTCACTTGGTATTTTAATATTTTAATCTATTACTATATACACTTAAAATATAACATATACAAAGAAAATAAAAAATAATCAGATTTATATTACTACTCAAGAATAAATATTAGAATGGAGAATGATAAATTAAATATTTACATTCTGGAGTCTTATGAGTAACTGCAGAGTCATTACAGCCACAAAACAAGAAAAAGAACAATTATTTCCTAATATATTTGGATAAATCACCATTTGGCTTTTAATCAATAAGTTTGCAGAAGAATTTGTAGACAATTGTGTGGCTTAATTCACATTGTTTTCATAGTGCTTCTAGATGTCATAAATAAAGTCACAGATTTGGCCATAAAATACAAGGAGAGAATCAAAGTTTTAAAAGGATTTATATGTTGTATTGTGCATGAGATTTATATGTAGAACTTGCATGAAATGTACAAAAAGAGAGTAAGCTTCAGAATTCTTCATTCATGCCTTTATTTATGCATCTGTTCAATTATTAAAAAATAGCTACTCCCTGTTTTAATGATCTCAGCTTTAGAAAGTAGTAATTTATTTTTGTCTTTGAATTAAGGGCTCAAGACCTTATCTTGCCAATCAGGATTTCTTGGAAGCTTATTAACTGCACACTGTGTCCAGCTGAGCTTCCCAGGTGGCTCTAGTAATAAAGAAAGAACCCACCTGCCAATGCAGGTTAGATAGTAACAGATGTGTGTTCGATCCCTGGGTCGGGAAGATCCCCTGGAAGACTTAGCATGCAGGCATGTGTCCAGTATAGATAATATTCATAAATAAGATGCAATTATTATAACAGGCATTTTTCATGTGTTTTAACTAAATAACTTTCATAATAATTATATAATTATAAATATTGAATATTTGGGTAATATTTTTAAAATAATCTCATATAAAATGAAATGATTGTTCTGGTTACATTAATTTATGAGTATAAAGCAGTTCCATCCTCCACTATTTAACATTTTTTAATTTTTTTATTAAAAAAATTAAGATTCAGGCTCAAAGAGTCTTAATTTCTTCACTATGTCATTGTATGAAAATGCTTCACTGAAGCAGAATGATGCCCTCTTTTTTCCTTTTCTTTATTTTTTCCCCTGTATTTTTTGTCATATAATGCCAGGGAATGTTGCTAAACTCTTTATTTTTTCCTCATTCAAATATTTTCAGAAATACGGCTAGTGCCATATTCATCTTGGTATGAAAAATTTTCAGCATATTTTCAACAAATTTTCAGTTTGTTGTTCCTTGTATTCTTATATCTATAATACTGTGTTATAGGTATTAATAAAATTGCATTTTGCTTTATAAAAGTAAACAAATTAAGAAACACTTCAGATTTTTATAAGAGTTTTCATTTTCAATGGAGAATTAATAAAATAGCAAGACAGGCTGTACCAATTAGAGGAAATTACAGGAAATTACTGTATTCTCAATATGCTCAAGGAGAAAACATTCCTGAAGGGACATTTCTAGGCCACTTAAAGGGTGGTGTGACTGGATTCTATTTAAAAACTACAGTTGAGTTGTCTAAGGGGAGAAAAAAGACAATGTTTCTGCTGTATAAAATTCCAAGCTTCAGTAAATCCACTAGTACCATCCACTAGTACATTATTAAATGTACTTTAATGTACATTAATTTACATTAATGTACTTTTAACATTTATAAAATAATGTACTTTTAACATTTATGCTTTTCCTATGTAATATCATGTTTTATTGCATTTTCAAAATTCACTTTTAGCTCTCCACACTTTTCCAAGAATAGGAGAATGCCTCTTGTGTTTGGTACTAGTGGATTTACTGAAGCTTGGAATTTTATACACACTGAGGAAACCAGAATTGAAAGAGACACATGTACCCCAATGTTCATCGCAGCACTGTTTATAATAGCCAGGACATGGAAACAACCTAGATGTCCATCAGCAGACAAATGGATAAGAAAGCTGTGGTACATATACACAATGGAGTATTACTCAGCCATTAAAAAGAATACATTTGAATCAGTTCTAATGAGATGGATGAAACTGGAGCCGATTATACAGAGTGAAGTAAGCCGGAAAGAAAAACACCAATACAGTATACTAACACATATATATGGAATTTAGAAAGATGGCAATGTTGACCCTGTATGCGAGACAGTGAAAGAGACACAGATGTGTAGAGCAGACTTTTGGACTCTGAGGGAGAGGGAGAGGGTGGGATGATTTGGAAGAATGGCATTGAAACATGTATACTATCATGTAAGAAACGAAGCGCCAGTCTATGTTCGATGCAGGATACAGGATGCTTTGGGCTGGTGCATGGGGATGATCCAGAGAGATGATATGGGGTGGGAGGTGGGAGGGGGTTCATGTTTGGGAACTCATGTACACCCGTGGCGGATTCATGTCAATGTATGGCAAAACCAATACAGTATTATAAAGTAAAATAAAGTAAAAAAAAAAGAAAAGTACATTATTTTTTAAATGATGGAGTGAATGATCCTAATTTCTGAATATTTTGCTTCTAAATAACTGTTATTTAAATAATGTGACTTTGATAATACAAATAATAAATATCAATTGCTAATGAGGGTATATTATGTTTAAGGTACCATGCAAATATTGCAGTCAGTACAAAGAAATAAAACATGGTCATTGTACTCAGGAGTCTTCAAACTCATGAGAATATTATGGGAAACAATTCTGGGTACTTAGATTGAATACTCTTTCTTTGATCTTTTATAATTTGTCCAATAGCCAGGGGTCACACATAAAGAAGGCAAGTGTTGGGGATAGGGTACATTATAGAATAGATTTGAGTAACAGGTAGATGAGCAAAACGAAGCTTTAGGAAGATTAATCTGGAGGCTTGTATAGTGGAATTAGATTTTTAAAACACTGGATGGATGAAATTGGATCCAGGGTATCCAACTGTTTCATGATGCCTCTGTAAGGGTGAGGAAGACACATTTAAACTTGTTTACAATTGTTGTCTAGGAACAAGAAGGCTTTAAGGCAGAGATCATTACCTTACTTATCTTGGGAGGGTTAGACATGTAATTCTTCCTTCAGCTGAGTAGTTCTGTTTTCTTGGCAAGAGCCTGAGGGAGTGAAGGGCTGTGAATGGCCTGTGCTGTGGGATATATGTGTGAGTAATGTGTTTCTTAAGGTACAGTCTGCAGCCCATGTAGAGAAACAGGCCTAGCCATGGTGGCTCTTAGCATTCAAAAACACACGAGTGCCTGACCTTATTACTGTGGCCAGCACACACTCAGCCAGACTGTGGTCCTCAGAGGTACCAAGTGACAGGTCAATCCTTCTAAACTGTGTACATTTCCCAAGATAGAGCCTAAACTATTTTCCACTGACTTTCTCACTCAGAAGCAGTATGTGAGGACTCATGGCTTATGCAAGTCATTTGCAGCTTTGTTTGCCTAAAACATCACTGAAAGAGCTGTCAGTCATCATATTTCACAGTTGCCTGACTAATACAAGCTGAAAATCTGACTTAGAGAGAGTTGTATGTGACCTCCATGTTAACTAAGATAATAGGAAACATAATCTTTCTTTCTTGCCTTGCTGCCTCAAAGAAGGTTTAAAGAAGGAAGCAGATACTTTGGATCTTTAACAAACCTCAACTTGCCTCTCTCCATCCTCCTGGGTGTGCATGTCAAGTTGGACAGAGATTGCAGTGGATGTTCTTCCCAGTACTTGTCACTACCCCTCCAAAGTCATACTTTCTCAGGGCTGCACTGTTACAGCGATGGCTTTGGCACAGCCAATTAGTGGGTCCCAATGTATGGATGTGAGAGTTGGACTGTGAAGAAAGCTGAGCACTGAAGAATTGATGCTTTTGAACTGTGGTGTTGGAGAAGATTCTTGAGAGTCCCTTGGACTGCAAGGGGATCCAACCAGTCCATCCTAAAGATCAGTCCTGAGTGTTAATTGGAAGGACTGATGCTGAAGCTGAAACTCCAATACTTTGGCCACCTCATGCGAAGAGTTGACTCATTGGAAAAGACCCTGATGCTGGGAGGGATTGGGGGCAGGAGGAGAAGGGGATGACAGAGGATGAGATGGCTGGATGGGATCACCGACTCGATGCACATGAGTTTGAGTAGACTCCGGGAGTTGGTGATGGACAGGGAGGCCTGGCGTGCTGCAATTCATGAGATCACAAAGAACTGGACACGACTGAGCAACTGAACTGAATTGAACCGAACTGAACTGAATAGCTCTCCTATTAAGACCAGAAATACAATCTGAATGATAAGTTTTCTCTGAAGTCTTTTTTGTGTGCATGGGTGTATATCTAGGCTTCCCAGATAGCTGTGTGGTAAAGAATCCGCTTGCTCATGAAGGAGACACAGGAGGTGTGGGTTCAATTCCTAGATCAAGAAGATCCCCAGGGGGAGAGCATGGCCACCCACTTCGGTATTCTTGCCTGGAAATTCTATGGACAGAGTAGCCTGGAAGGCTGCAGTCCATGGGGTCACAGGGTCAGACACGACTGAGCACATGTGTACACATACACATATAGGTCGTATATATACACAAGCATGCTATTTTATAGCAGTATTTAATGAAAGGCCTGAAACATATCACTTTAAAAACATTCTTACTGTTATTTAATTGATTTAGGGACACTGTTAATGAGCTAAAATTGAGTAATAAGCATTGGGTAAATACTTTCATTTTTTAGAAATAATTTCTCTTATTTAGTTTTTACTAACAGTTGTGTTTTCCTTGAAAAATATCTCACAACACAGATCTTCTATACAGTTTTATAGAGGATAAGAATACACATTACGAAGTCACACAGATCTTCCTCAAAAGCCAACATTTACACTTGCCTATTTGGACAAAATACATTCTTTCTGAGTTCCAATTTCCTCATCTATAAAATGAGAATAATAATAGTACCAATTTTAAAGCTACTTAAGTTAATGCACATGAAATAATTTACTCTGTGCCTGGCACATAATCATTGAGAAGGTGAACCTATCTGTACTGCACTTAGTATGTAGCCTTCAATATATATTATTCAATAATTCATTGAAAATTAAATTGAAGGAAGGAAAGAAGGGAAGGGAATGGTAGAAAGGAAGAGTAGGGAATCTGCTGAATCTTAGCTTTATACAATGCGTTATAAAGTGTTATAAAGCATCTTTATATGTCTTTCTCTCTCATAAGACTACAGGCGTCATGCAGGCCAAGGGATTGTTTTAAATGCCTATCTCATCCAGAACTCTCAACACAGTATCTTGAAAATAGCAGATGAATAAACACTTTAAAATGAATTGAGCAAATTAAATGATATATATTTGTTTGTATGATGATTTAATGTTTGTCACCATACTGAATTCTAAACTTCATAAAAGCAGGAAATGGGTTTGTTATTATTATCCACTATCAGTTTATAGAGTACTTGCTGCAATAAATGGTTACGTTGGACTTCAGGGAAGAAACTTCCAAAGGTACCTATATCCCTGTGTAGTTTGGCCCATAAGTAATACCCCCTATATAATAATGAAAAGAAATCAGCTCAAATAACATTGCTGTGAATAAGATCATCAATTTTTCAGTAGATGACACTGTAGATACCAGTTGCTTTACCTTGTACTATATAACATTCCTGAAAATGTGTAAACATAATGGCTGTTTGAAAATTGCAATAATAAAGGTCCTTTTACACTAGGCTATTATGCATTTAAAATATTCTTCAGAATATTTTGAATACATACAGTCATAATGCATCACTGGTTATTCTCGACATATGCTGTGACATTCTTTGTTCTTGGAACTCCGAAGACTTCAGACAGACTGGTTCTGCCTCTAAGAGGCCAGAGAGCCATCCAAGGTCAGGTCACTGCAAGAATTAGGACTGGTCATGCAAAATGTTGCCTGGCCACAGAACTCTCAGAGTTGACTGTGAGGTTATCCAAACAAGCACTTTTCACTGACAGTGAGAAATTGTAAGATGTGGCCATCCCATGTTGAGAGAGCTTCTTGCCGTTTCTGCTGTCATCTTGATTTTTCCCTTTTCGAGTGTGTAACAAAGAAAATGGATCCCATGGGACAACTCTCACACTTGTTACCCTCCATTTCCTCAGTCTAACTGAGTGTAAGTAATGGAACCGTGTTTTAATGGCCCACTATCCCAAACGCCCTCCTAACCCTTTGGCAGAGATGCTTTGTAGCTGACAAATATGACAGGCAAGGCTAACGAACCCTTAGGCTAGCAATATTCTCATTTTTAATCCATCATAGACATCAAAAAATAATGAGATTTCTTGAAACAGTGCCAGCAGTGAGCTCATATGACACTGAGATGATAAATTTACTCAACCACTTACAAAGAAGTAGCTGGTTCACTGAAAGACCTCGGTAATTTCATAACACAGAGTGGTACAGTGTGAAAAACATGGATGCTTCACTGTATTTTCTGAATGGTATTTAGACCCATATTGTAGTACATTTCCATTTTTAATCTTGCTCGTCATTTTTTTTTTTTTTATTTCTTAGTATCTTGCATGGGAGATTAATTCTGCTCTCCTTCTCCTGGAGATGCTGATAAGAGAGATATTCAAGTCCATGTGTACCACGCTATTGATGCTGCAAAAGTGCAATAATAAAACAGGATATTGAAGAGAAGATGAATTTTAAGCATTTTTTTTTTAAGATTTAAGTTGAACTGATCTAACCTAGAGGACTTGAAGAGGTTTTGAAATTGCCCCAACCACTGATCCTTTGACAGGGAAGTCCTGCTGACCCTAGGCCACTGTGGGGAAACATGTTTCTTTTCATCAAAGTTTACAATTTTGACTTGAGGAAAAGAACTGAATATGGAAACATATGTATATTTTTCTTACATTTCACAAGGCTCTACAGCTATTTCTTTTCTACTTTGCATCAGTATGCAAAGGATAGAGTTTCCAAAATCAGTGAAAAGTCAGTCACTTAATGACTGTTTGCCAACAATGAAATGGAAACAAATTGTTCCGAAATAGTTAAAACTCTGCACTGGTTGCTATGATAAGACCATCTTAGTTCTGTCATTTTAATTATACTGTTTAGCTTACAAAAGCACTTTTATCTGCATGACATCAGAATGACCTCAGAAAACTGGCCCATTGGGGTATCTGTCACCCTGACCACAGCGCTTGAAGAGGAAGTCCAGGGTGCTGCCCAGCGTTGCCACTGCAATTGTCTCTAGGCTCCCGTGAGGCTAGAGCTGCTATCTGAAGTTCCAGAAGAGATCTCTTACCTGATGTTTGCTTTATTTCTTGAAAAAAACACCCACATCTGAGAGGAAAGGATACTTCTGACACCTTAAGGTAATACATAAAAACTGATTAAGTACTTAATCTTAAATACTTAAGTGTGGTCTGCAGCCAGGAGCATCTGCATCACCTAAGTGCTTATTGGAATTACAAGATTGCAAACCCCATCCCGTGTCTCATGATTCAGCATCTGTATTTTAACAAGACACCCAAGAGATTTGTACTTAAATTAGGATTTTAGAAACACTGGATTAGATAGTTTGGATTGAAGGAGAAAGACACAAAGGAAATAAAGGTACTGATGGTTAAGAAAAAGACACAGAGAAGGCAGGTGTAAAACAAAACAGTATATTCCAATCAGCTTCCTGGGTTTTAGTTTATTATTACATCATGGATGATGAGGTATATATATGGTTCAGTTCAGTTCAGTCGCTCAGTCGTGTCCAACTCTTTGCGACCCCATGAACCACAGCATGCCAGGCCTCCCTGTCCATCACCAACTCCCGGAGTCCACCCAAACTCATGTCCACTGAGTCAGTGATGCCATCCAACCATCTCATCCTCTGTTGTCCCCTTCTCCTCCTGCCCTCAATCTTTCCCAGCATTAAGGTCTTTTCAAATGAGTTAGCTCTTCGCATCAGGTGGCCAAAGTATTGGAATTTCCGCTTCAGCATCAGTCCTTCCAATAAACACCCAGGACTGACCTCCTTTAGGATGGACTGGTTGGGTCTTCTTACTGTCCAAGGGACTCTCAAGAGTCTTCTCCAACACCACAGTTCAAAAGCATCAATTCTTCGGCACTCAGCTTTCCTTATAGTCCAACTCTCACACCCATACATGACTACTGGAAAAACCATAGATTTGACTAGACGGATCTTAATAGTTCAACTCTAATGATACTAAGAAAGTGTTTAATTCATAAGAAAATGTTTCCTTTTAGATTTTAAATTTATGTTCAAAAGTGGAATTTATAGTATTCACCCCATAGGTAAGGAAAAACAAAGTTTTCATATTCAAGAAGGAGAATTTATTTATTAAATCTATTATGTGTCCTCACAGACAATGAAGACTCCTTTTGAGGGCTTTGTTAGTGCTCCTTAAGGAAAACCAAGTCCAATATCTATTTAATTAACCTCCCAGGGTGATAAGTAGAAGAAATAAGGAAACATCGTGTATGTGTGTGTGTCTTTACATTTGGAATCTGAATGCTAAGAAACTGAAGATGAGAAAATGATTTGTATCTTCATTTCTCTTCAAGAGCTTGATTCAAAGAAACCACCAGAATTCTTCATAGTTCAAACCCTTTTATAGATATAAGCCAAATATGGTCCTTTCTTACTTAAGTCTTAACCTAACTCCTTACCTTCTATGCAAGCAAGGACTAAAGCTCTGGCCCCTGGTCACGTTGCTCCTGGGAATCTGAGTGGGGCATGGTGTTGGGTCAAAGCTGGCCCACAGATTTCAGAGTGAGATGGTGAGAATAAAATCCAGAAGCTAAAACTAGATCACTTATCCAACTAGACCTCAAAAACACACATCACAGTGGATGCTTGAGCAGAGAAAGAACAGATGAAAGGAAGAGGGTAGAAATGAGGGCCATCTGAACAGAGGACGTACATTCAAAATGAGAGTGCAAATGAAACATAAGCTGAGCCCCTGAAGTGCTGAGGTGCAGGGAAAAGATCCTTTCCCTTCCTGCTTCCTTAGTTGGAGAGGGAGAAGTATATTAAAGAAACTGAGATCATTCAGACAGCCTGGGGACAGAGCGATGGAACAAATAGGTCTTGGCATACATAGAGGCAGAATATTGTGGGGTGAAAGAATTGGTGGTCTTGGTAACCCAAATGGAAGCCAACTCCCAGCAGAGACGCTAGTGCACCTGTCAAGGAAAGCCTTGTGGAAAGACTCTCCTGTTAGCAATTCTTACTTAGATGCCTGTTCATGAATTGTGCCAGTTTTTGGTCCACCAAAGGATGTCCCAATGATCCCTCTGGGCCCAAAGAACTAGTAAGTACTTTGTTCAGATGGTCAGTTGCTGGAGAGCTATTATTCAGGGAGTAATGTAGGCAAAAACCAGATAGGAAGCAAAGTTGTTATCCATGAAAGCACCTTGAGTGGACAGCCATCAATGACAATTCTGTGGTGAAGAGTTAACTGAATTCACTAATCTTACAAGTAGAAATTATGTAAACTCGAGTCTCCTCAAGTTCATTAATAACATGATCCAATTTATAGGTTAGCAGCGGTGTAGAGTAGAAGAGTGGCAGATAGTGGACAAGTATTATAATTTTTGAGGGCTTTGAAAGCTCCAAGGACTGTTCTAAAGGAAAAAAAAAATGGTTTGGTTTTGCTGGGAGGTGAAACTTGCATCCTGTGTGAGGAAGATAGTATTAAACGGAATAGTGTCTTAGAGCAGTTAGGATTTTGAAAGAGAATACAGAAGGAAGTTCTGGACTGTTTTCATCTTCTGGATAAGAGGATGGTCTTCTTGTATGGTTTAAAATTCAGCAAAGGGTAAATGCAGGTTTCTACTGAATGTGAGCCACCACCATGGGTTCTGCACACATGGGGAAGTTGGGCACCCAGTCCAGTTGGAAGCAGAGCTTCCCCACCTCATATATTATTCTCTCCATGGACATCAGCAGGTGGTTGGCCTGGGCAGGCGAAGCAGTGAAGCTTTACTTTGTGTTCATATCATCAGTGTGAGGTCTAATGGCCAAGCGTCAAGGAGAATAGAAAAGTTATTACCAGAGTGATTCTGATGCTGACTGGGAGGTCTCCCAGTTCAGAAGATCTGGAAAGCTCAGGCAATTCAGCCAGCTGTGCATGCAGAACTTCCCTGAAGCCTGCCTGGACCTGGGCCTGCACAACTGAGTCATTTCCTCATTTGTGTCCTAAAATTAGGGCCAGAATTCCACAGGGGAACAGGTCATTGATTCTTCCCCAGTCACCCCAGCTGGCTGTATCCAGGGATGAAGCTGTGAAAGGCGTTGCTCAGCACTACTTGGATATAAGGTATCTTCAACAAGAAGACTCTCTGGCAAGAGGAGGGTATGACCCAGTTACCTGGCTTCCATGTGTAGTATGAGACCAGGAATTTGCTATGTTCATATATCTGGAAGATGGCCTTGTGGGGAGACCAGCAGTAGTGATGTCTCTGTGATGGACCCAAGTTCAGAGACCAATCTAGTTTCAGCTTTGATGCATAAACTGTCTATGGTGATTAAGTGATCTCAGCATAGCATTGAAGTGTTCTATCCTGGAAAACCCTGGCACATCCTTATCAGCTGGAACAGAATGCAGATAACATGAGGATACAGTGCAGAGCTGTCTGCTAGCAATAGACCTGAGAACTGAGTCAAGCAGTAGACCCAAGAACTGGTTCCTCGGGGGAAAACTGTAACTTCTGGTTTACTTTCAGATCCTTTCCATGACCTTTTCCTGCTCTGCCCTGCATTGTAGGTGGCTGATCCTGCAAGTCGCTTTCATAGATTCTTACATCAGAGTATTTCTCTTTACCTTTTCTGCTCCCTGCAGTCTTTGACACGGGCTGTCGCCTCTTCAATAGTCCCAGTTAATCCATATAGTCTGTGAGTTTTATTAGCATCCTCTCCCTGTGTCTTTGTTGCTTAGTAATGCCAACAGCTCCTGCTTTGTTAGTTTTGCCACTTCTTTTGCTTTTTAGCCCTCTAAACCCTTTTAAACTAATTCCCCAAATAAAGTACTCTTTACTTAAACCCTTGGCATGGGCTATCTGGTACAACTGACTGTCAAAGCCTCTTCCTTGGGCACGAAGGAGTGGAGAATATGGGATGTGGGTTGGGGATGCATGATCATGGGCTTATTTCCGCAGGAAGATGGAATGGAATCAAGAGAGCTGAGACATCGATTCTAGGGGCAGACCTGAAAGTAAGCCTCACAATCAGACTGATTAGAAAGTTGACATGCAAGGTGCTAGGCAGAAAGGAAAGTAGTGTAACTCAATAACCTACCTAAGTGGGGTCACAATACAATAAAAATTTTAAAAAAATCAAATGTTGAGAAAAAAACCTTTAAAATCAATATAATGCTTATTAAACATTGCCAAAATGGTGCAATGAAGAGGTTATGTTGTATAATAAACAACGGAATTCCCCTATTCTCCTCTCTATTCAGCATCTCATTCACCATGACTATCTTCTACAAATTCTTTCTCTTTCTCCCTCTCCCACTCCTTTCCTTCTCCTCCTTCTGGTCCAAACTGTCTGTGCTCCTCTTTTTACTTCTGTTTCCCCTCTGTGCCCTCATTATAACTTCTCTTCTTTCAGGAGAAGACTTTTCATGTGCAAATCAGTCCAGGAAGATACATGATGCCTTACAATTTATTGTATTTTCTTATATCCCTTTCACACAAGGTAACACAAATCAAAATGAACACTGTTGATATTAGGTCAGAATAGATTGGCCTGACAGGAAGAGGAAAGAAAAGCCCAGAGATATTGTGCTCAACAGGGCTGGAAGTGACCTTTTGTATGGTGGTTTTTAGGGCTTCCCTTATAGCTCAGTTGGTAAAGAATCTGCCTGCCATGCAGGAGACCTGCAGAAGATACCCTGAAGAAGGAAATGACAATCCACTCCAGTATTCTTGCCTGGAGAATCCCATGGTCAGAGGACCCTAGTGGGCTACAGTCCATGGGGTTGCAAGAGTTGGACACGACTTAGCAACTAAAGAGAGAGAGATGATGATGATGATTTTTGCCTTATCCCTACAAAGGGAGAACTCTTAACGACCCTGTGCTGATTTAGATATCTGGGCTCCAAAACAAGACGTGGAAACCAACTATTCAGAACTCAGAGCATGTACATGCAGAGGGGTAATTTAGGTAATGGGCAGGTTTCTAGTGCCTCTCAGAGAGCGCACTCAATGAATATTTGTGAATGGACACAAAATGCCTAAAATACAGAACAGGACTTCACCAAGAGTTTTAGAGAAAAATAACTACCGAATATAAATATGTTACTATTGTAAAACTCATTCATAATTCCAAAATGGAATATGACAAACAGATCTTGTAGGAAATAAGAGTTGAAATCCCTTTCCTCATTTTCTGATTCTCTGTGTAACAGATAAACTCCCTCAATCCCTACTGACTCAACTACTAACTACTGACAATGTCTCCCTGAGATAGAATTAAATTAAAGTACTCTGAAGAATGGGCTATGGCTCCAAGGGGATCAGGTAAATAGCTGTTGCCAGGAAGACACTCCTAGTCTGGAAGCAAACTTAAATATTCCCCTTTTTCTTTAATATGGCCCCAGAGAGTGGTTGATCAGCTTCTGCTTATTGCTTCTGATCAAATGTTACTTATCCTTAGTATTCTGCAATTTTGAAGAAAATCCTTCCATTCTTTCCAATCCTATTCTAGCTTTAAAACAAACTCATATCTCTTTGGAGGCTACTAATTTGTGTATCAGTAGCAAAATATGAGGAAAGGTATTAGAAGCAAAAATCATAACAATTTGATATGTTCTCAAGTATTTTTAAAGTATAGTTAAACATAATGTGGGGTCTATATATAGTATACTTAGTGGTGAAAAACTGAATGCTTCCCACCCAAGATAGGAGCAAAGCAAAGAGGTACTCATTCACAACTTCTATCAATATTATTCTAGAAGTCCTAGCTAATGAAATAAGACAAGAAAAGTAAAGCAAGAAATATAACTGTCTTTATCTATATGGAGTATCCCAAAGAATTAACAAAAAATTCCTGAAGCTAAAATCAAATAGAATAAGGTCATAAGATACAAGGCTGACATACAAAAGTTAATTATTATTCTTTTATATTTGAGCAATAATAATAACAATGTCACAAGAGCAACAAAAAAATTAAACTGAATCTAACAAAGTATGTAGAGAAAAGAAGAGAAGCTGAAGGCAAAGGAGAAAAGGAAAGATATACTCATTTGAATGCAGAGTTCCAAAGAATAGCAAGGAGAGATAAGAAACCCTTCTTAAGTGAACAATGCAAAGAAATGGAGGAAAACAATGCAATGGGAAAGACTAATGATCTCTTTAAGGAAATGAGAGATAACAAGGGAACATTTCATGCAAAATGGGGCACAAAAAGAATAGAAATGGGATGGACCTAACAGAAGAAGAAGATATCAAGAAGAAGTGGCAAGAGTAAGAGAAGAAATATGAAAAAAAAAAAAAGGTCTTAATGGCACAGATAACCCCGATGGTTATCGGGGGTGATCACTCATCTAGAGCCTGGAGTGGGAAGTCAAATTGGCCTCATGAAGCATTACTATGTACAAAGGTAGTGGAGGTGATAGAATTCCAGCTGAGATATTTCAAATTCTAAAAAATAAATGATGTTGTTTAAAGTGCTGCACACAATATGCCAGCAAATTTGGAAAACTCAGCAGTAGCCACAGGACTGGAAAAAGTCAGTTTTCATTCTGATCCCAAAGAAGGGCAATGCCAAAGAACGTTCAAACTACCACACAATTGCACTCATTTCACATGATAGCAAGATGATGCTAAAATTCCTTCAAGTAAGGTCTCACAGTATGTGAACTGGGAAATTCCAGATGTACAACTGAGATTTAGAAAAAGAAGAGGAACCAGAGATCAAATTGACAGCATCTGTTGGATCATAGAAAAAGCAAGAAAATTCCAGAAAAACATCTGCCTCACTGAGTACATTAACGTTTTTTATTGTGTGGATCACAACAAACTGTGATCCACACAGGCAAAAGCTTCAGACTATGGCTTTAGGGAGAACTTAGGAAAATTCTTAGAGATGGGAGTACCAGACCACCTCACTTGCCTCCTGGGAAGCCTGTATGCAGGGAAAGAAGCAACAGTTAGAACTGGATATGGAACAATGGACTGACTTACAATTGGAAAAGGAGTATGTCAAGGCTATATGTTGTCAACCTGTTTATTTAACTTATATGCAGAGTGCATCAAGTGAAATGCTGGGCTGGATGAAGTTCAAGCTGGAATCAAGACTGCAGGGAGAAATATCAACAACCTCAGATATGCAGATGATACCACTCTAATGGCAGAAAGTGAAAAGGAACTAAAGAGCCTCTTGATGAAGGTGGAAGAGGAGGGTGAAAAAGCTGGTTAAAACTCGACATTCAGAAAACTAAGATCGTGGCATCTGGTCCCATCACTTTGTGGCAAATAGATGGGGAAATACGGAAACAGTGACAGACTTTAATTTCTTGGGCTCCCAAACCACTGCAGATGGTGACTGCAGCCATAAAATTAAAAGATGCTTGCTCCTTGAAAGAAAGCTTTGACAAACCTAGACAGCATTTTAAAAAGCAGGCATCACTTAGCTGACAAACATCCATATAGTCAAACATGGTTTTTCTAGTTGTCATGTACAGATGTTAAGAGTAGTGGCATGAAGAAGTCTGAGCGCTGAAGAATTCATGCTTTCGAACTGTGGTGCTGGAGAAGACTCTTGAGAGTTCCTTGGATAGCAAAGATATCAAACCAGTTAATCCTAAAGGAAATCAATCCTGAATTTTCACTGGAAGAACCGATGCTGAAGTTGAAAATCCAATATTTTGGCCATCTGATGCAAAGACTCAGCTCACTGGAAAAGACCCTGATGTTGGGAAATATTGAGGGCAAGAGGAGAAGTAGATGACAGAGGGTGAGATGGTCGAATGGCATCACTGACTCAATGGACATGAGTTTGAACAAACTCCGGGAGACTGAAAGACAGGGAAGCCTGGCTAGCTGCAGTCCTCAGGGTCGCAGAGTCAGACATGACTGAACAATGAAATATGTACAGAATATATGTGCTAAAAAACACAGAACTCTGGAACCAAAGGAAACCTAAATGAATGGAATGCTGTTTACATGAACTGAAATGCACAACATTGTAAAGATATTCATTCTTCCCCATTTGATCTATAGATTCAATATAATCATAGTTAAAATCCTAGCATGATATTTTGGAGATATTGAAAAATGGATTCTAAAGTTTACATGTCAAGGTAAAGGACCTATAATAGCCAATATATATTTAATAAGAAAAAAAATAGAGAATTTGTTTATCACCTGAGTTCAAAACCTATTATAAATCTCAGTAATCATGATAGTGCGGTATTGATGAAAGACTACACACATAGATACATAGATAGAATAGAAAACCCCAAAAGAGAAAACCCACATAAATAAAATGGCTCTTCATAAAGGAGCAAAAGCAATTGAACAGAGAATGTATGAGGTTTTGTGTTTTTTTGTTTTCAATAAAGGAGGATAGAACAATTGGTTGCCCAAATTTAAAATAAAAAAAAAGATAATCTGGATAGAAACCTTACAACTTTCACAAAAATTAAGTCAATGGATCATAAGCCCAAATATAAAGACAAAACTATTAAAATACTAGAAAACAATAGAGGAAGAATTTAAGTGACCTTGGGCTTGATGCTGAGTTTTCAGATACAACATCAAAAGAATAACCCATGAAATTAAAATTATGAGGCTAGAATTGTAATTTTTTTTAAAAAAATATGTTTTATGAAAGGCACTATTAAAAGAATTTAAAAACAAGATACAGGGATTTCCCTGGTGGTCCAGTGATTAAGAATCTGCCTTGCAATGAAGGGGACATGGGTTCAATCCCTAGTCAGGGAACTAAGATCTTGCCTGCTACAGAGCAATTAAGCCTATGCACTGTGACTACTGAGCAATTGTGTCACAATTAGAGAGTCTGTGAACCATGAGGAAAGACCCCGCATGATGCAATGAAGATTCTGCATGCTGCAGCTAAGACCCGACGCAGCCAAATAAATAAATAAATATTTTAAAAAATTTTTAAAGATACATACAGAAAATAGTTGGAATAAGATATGAGGAAAAATGTGCCCAATATATATGTTTTCAATCTATATAAAATACTCTAACAACAAGGAAACAAACAGCCCAATTTAAATAAAAACGGACAATATATACAACACATCATCTCACCAGAGAAGACACAGAAATGACAAATAAGCATATGAAAGATGTTCAGCGTCTTATAACATTAAGAAATTGTGAATTAAAACAATAACATACCACTACATGCTGCTGCTGCTGCTGCTAAGTTGCTTCAGTTGTGTCCGACTCTGTGCAACCCCAAAGACAGCAGCCCACCAGGCTCCCCGGTCCCTGGGATTCTCCAGGCAAGAACACTGGAGTCGGTTGCCATTTCCTTCCCCAATGCCACTACATACCTCTTACCAGTTGCTGGTGAGAATGAAAAACAGTAGAACACACACAACTCTTCAGAGGACAAACAGTCCAGCCATTTAGGGAGAGTTTGCTGAGTTCTTACAAAGTTAAACATACTTTTACCATAGCATACAACATGTGCTCCTAGGTATTATCTCAACCAACTTGAAAACTGAGGTCCATGCCAAAAACTGCATGAGAATTTATAGCACCATTATTCATAATTGCCAAAACTTGGAAGCAACCAAGATGGTCTTTAATAGGTAAAAAGATAAACAAACTTTTATAAGTATATGCCTTAGAATATTATTTAGTGATAAAAAGAAGTGAGCTATCAAGCAATAAAAAGATACACATGAAACATAACTGCATATTTCTAAGTGAAAGGAGCCATCCTGAAAATGATACACATTGTATAATTCCAGTTACATGACATCTAGGAAAAGGCAAAACTATGGAGAGTAAAATGATCAGTGTTTGCAAGGTGTCTAGATATAGGTGGAGATGAATGAATGCTTGAAGCACAGGGGAGCTTTTAGAGTGGTCAAAGGTCTGTATGGGATGCATACAGGATACATAACTTTATGCATGTGTGAAAACTCATAGAAATTTACAGCAAAAGGAGAAAACCTCACTGTTTGAAAATTAAAAAAAAAAGTCAGTAGATTCCAGGATGGAGTGAAGAATCATGAAATAATCGACTTGTATTATAAATATCTTAAATAATCTCATTGAAGGAAATTGGGGGGAAAGTGTAGACCCATGTAACTTGGAAATGAGCAGAGTCTATAAGAAGAAAGACAAAATTCATTGCATATGCGTTACATGTATGTACACCCATGCACTGGACTCTAGCTGATAAAGTTGACTCCCATGCATCGGGGTTACCAATTCTAACACTGTTTCTCAGATACTTACTAAACAAGTAAATGATGGCAGATGGTGTATTAGATATCTCGTTTTTAGGGTAAGAATTTTCAGAAAAGAAAGGGGAGGAAGCTAGAATAACCCACATATTAATAGTAATAGATTAGAGTTGGAGATTTCCATATGAATTCATATTGCTTAATGTAAATACATATGGCTACCTATAGAAATATTTATAGATAGTGTATAGTATGTTGCTGTTGTTGATTAGTTGCTAAAGTGAGAGTGAAGTCACTCAGTCGTGTCCTACTCTTTGCAACCCCATGGACTGTAGCCTAAGAAGCTGCTCCATCCATGGGATTTTCCAGGCAAGAATACTGGAGTGGGTTGCCATTTCCTTCTCCAGGGGACCTTTCTAACCCAAGGATCAAGCCCACATCTCCTGCACTGATAGACAGATTCTTCACCACGGAACAACCAGGGAAGCCCACACCAGTTAGTACACATGCATAGAATCCCTTGCTCTGCCATTTGAGAGGGCAATGATATCCCAATAGCAATGAACACATCTAAGGCCATAACATGACTTTTGCTACCATTTATCAGTGAAAACGACCAGAGTTCATTCCTAGGACTTGAAGGATAAGATAAGAAGATAAGTCTAGAATATCATGTAGTGCCATAAAGTAAACTGCTAGAAAAAAATATTGATGTCCATTGATCAAAGGACATCAGAAGCCCGGCTTTGTGTTCTGTGATGACCTAAAAGGGTGGGATGGGAGGGGTTGGAGGGAGGCTCAAGAGGGAGGGGATATATGTACATATAAAGCTGGTTCACTTTGTTGTACAGCAGAAACTAACACATCATCTTAAAGCAATTTTACTCCAACAATAAAATAAAAATGCAAAGGACACAGGAGTCAACTGAAAGTGCTTCCATGGTCAAAGCCGTAACAATTTGAGCAACGAAATAAAGTTGTATTAGGCTCTAATATAATACATACAATAAATACCCATGGGTTCATATTGATGCAAGTAAATAACTGAGCAAAATATTAATGGTGGAGACACATCTCTCATGCAACAGAATTCCAAGAATTTATTTAGATGACTCTGCCTTCAAGGAAGTAGAGCACACCTCTCCACAGCTTAAGTCTGGGCTGGGCATAACATATCTGTTTCAAAGAGGACAGCACGTTAAGCAGAAAAAACAGTAGGGTTTATAAAGAAAAAACCTGACAAATGCAGCCTCAGCTAGGTGATGAAGGTCAACAGCACCATGATAAGTCATGTTGATAGTATGTTTCCTTAACATGATGCAGTGGAAATGACACTTTACCCTGTGGCTTTCCTCTCCAAAAGTGACAATCTTGTTTTAATCATGAGAGATACACATCATGAAAATTCAATTAGAGAGAGATTCTACAGAACACCACCTGATCAGTACTGTCAAAACTGTCAAGATCATCAAATACAAGAAAACTGTGTAACTGTCACAGATAAGAGTGGTCTAAAGAAATAGAATAACTAAATTTCATGTGGTTTCCTGGATAGAATCCTGGAAAGAAAATGAACTTTAGGTGAAAATTAAGAAAATCTGAATAAAAGTATAGGCTTTGCTTATTAAGAAGGTTCCAATATTGACTCAGTTCAGTTCAGTTCAGTCACTCAGTCATGTCCTACTCTTTGTGACCCCATGAATTGCAGCCCTCCAGGCCTCCCTGTTCATCACCAACTCCCGGAGTTCACTCAAACTCACATCCATCGAGTCAGTGATGCCAACCAGCCCTCTCATCCTCTGTCATCCCCTTCTCCTCCTGCCCCCCATCCCTCCCAGCATCAGAGTCTTTTCCAATGAGTCAACTCTTCTCAGGAGATGGCCAAAGTACTGGAGTTTCAGCTTTAGCATCATTCCCTCCAAAGAACACCTAGGACTGATCTCCTTTACAATGGACTGGTTGGATCTCCTTGCAGTCCAAGGACTCTCAAGAGTCTTCTCCAACACCGCAGTTCAAACGCATCAATTCTTTGGTGCTCAGCTTTCTTTACAGTCCAACTCTCACACCCATACATGACTACTGGAAAAACCATAGCCTTGGCTAGATGGACCTTTGTTGGCAAAGTAGTGTCTCTGCTTTTGCATATGCTAACTAGGTTGGTCATAACTTTTCTTCCAAGGAGCAAGCATCTTTTAATTTCATGCCTGTCGTCACCATCTGCTGTGATTTTGGAGCCCCCAAAAATAAAGCCTGAACTGTTTCCCCATCTATTTCCCATGAAGTGATGGGACCAGATGCCATGATCTTCGTTTTCTGAATGTTGAGCTTTAAGCCAACTTTTTCAGTCTCCTCTTTCACTTTCATCAAGAGGCTTTTTAGTTCCTCTTCACTTTCTGCCATAAGGGTGGTATCATCTGCATATCTGAGGTGATTGATATTTCTCCCGACAATCTTGATTCCAGCTTGTGCTTTTCCAGTCCAGTGTTTCTCATGATGTACTCTGCATATAAGTCAAATAAGCAGGGTGACAGTATACAGCATTGACGCACTCCTTTTCCTATTTGGAACCAGTCTGTTCATTCATTCCAAGGGCACTCTGTGTGTGTATGTGCACATGCTAAGTCACCTCAGTCGTGTCCGACTCTTTATTAGGCTCCTCTGTCCATTGGATTCTCTAGGCAAGAATATTGGAGTGGGTTGCCAGGCCCTCTTCAAGGGGATCTTCCTGACTGAGAGATCAAACCCAGGTCTCATATGTCTTCACTATTGGCAGGTGGGTTCTTTACCACTAGTGCCGCCTGGGAAGCCACAGGCACTCTCTGTACCATTTTGCAATTTTTCTATAAATCTAAATCTGTTCTGAAAAATAAAATTCCTTGAAAACATCATGTAGAAGAATGGATAGAATTACAGAATAAATATTATTTGGCTGTGATTTAATAAGTATTCTATTCACTTATGTGTATACTTGAAATTGTCCACAATAACACATTTTTTAAAAATAGATTAACAATAAAAAAACAGCGAGAAAAAAAGCTGCCCCTTCCATTTATTAGATGTTAATTAGAAATAGATACTACTATTTGTCTCACAATATTCATGAGAGCCTCAATCTCTGGGTAATTCTTTATATTTTAGAAAGAGACTTAAATTAGCATGAGTATATAATTTATTGCCCAGAGTGGGACACTCTGCCTACTAAAAGGGGATGCTATTAAGTAATTATACTGGGAATTATCACCAACCTAGGAAGCATATTCAAAAGCAAAGACATTACTTTGCCAACAAAAGTCTGTCTAGTCAAGGCTATGGTTTTTCCGGTGGTTATGTATGGATGTGAGAGTTGGACTGTGAAGAAGGCTGAGCGTGAAAGAATTGATGCTTTTGAACTGTGGTGCTGGAGAAGACTCTTGAGAGTCACTTGGACTGCAAGGAGATCCAACCAGTCCACTCTAAAGGTGATCAGTCCTGGGTGTTCTTTGGAAGAATGATGCTAAAGCTGAAACTCCAGTACTTTGGCCACCTCATGCGAAGAGTTGACTCATAAGACTCTGATGCTGGGAGGGACTGAGGGCAGGAGGAGAAGGGGATGACAGAGGATGAGATGGCTGGATAGCATCACAGACTTGATGGATGTGAGTTTGGGTGAACTCCAGGAGTTGGAGATGGACAGGGCGGCCTGGCGTGCTGCAATTTATAGGGTCACAAAGAGTCAGACACAACTGAGCGACTGAACTGAACAGGAGTATCTAGACAAAACAAGGATGCTCTATTTTTGATTCCCCCTTTCTTAACAAAACTTCTACAATTTCCTTCTTCCACCTCTAGCTATAGGAAAAGACAAAGTTTACTTAGATTAAAATAGTGAATTTGTGGGTGTTTGAGCCCTGAAATAAGATTTTATGCCATTATAGAAAACCTAGTATCTTCTTAGATGTCTTCTTTCATTATCAAGAAGGATTTGGAAGTTTACTATGGAAATGGAGGTGAGAACCTCAGGATGTATCTGTAAAGAAATAGAACTGGTCAAAACATGCCTCTTCTACTGACAGACTCAAGAATAAATCAGTTCAAGCAACAAGTAGCCAAAGGTAGGTGGAGTTTATGGATCTGAGATGGCATCAACTGCATGAAAGTAGAATGTGGATGAAAGATATCTCAATGTGATGATGTCATGGCAAATGGAACTTCACAGTCCTTTGGGACATCAATTCCATAAAAGAGACATCTAAATTGACTTAATATGGGCTCTCACTTTAACAGAAATTTAACACTGGAAATATTTTCACATAAAATAGCTATTAGTGTACAACTGACACCTCATTACATGTCTGTAAACACCTCTAGGACAGCACTGTGTTTTACGGATCTTTGCTTTTAACAACCTTTAACAATATCCCCAACATTGTAAAGCTCAACGGAGTTCATAGACATGAGCAGTTACACATAAATTTCAATACCTGAAAACCTTTACTTTGCAAGGCTTTGCCACTGGTTTGCACAGAAGTACTTCACCAAAATTCACAGGCTGTAGGGTCTAAGCTGGACCCCCACCATTTGTATTTACACTGAATTTACAGTGGAACCTTGTCTTTGCCCAAACTACAATAGCGTATCGTGTTCCCACTAATCCGGCAGTGTTATTTTATTGCTGAATCTGTCAGAGGATAGAAAAAGACAAGGGTGAGAAGATAAAGGGACAGTAAACAAGAATAAGCAATGGATGACAGAGAGGAGAAATAGCTTGAACTCTCTGCTGGCAAGCTCTATATCTGATGACATATGTACTCCGCATTACTTATAACTTCATGAATTCTCATCATATTCTATCTTCTCTCATCCTTCCTCTTCCCCTTCTGCTTACAATCCATAAAATAATACTCAAAGAACTACAGAAATAAAAAAATAAAATATAAATATAAATATATTCCCAACAAATTTTCTTCTCTTGCAGATATATGCTTTCTTTTCTTTCCCCCTTTTAAATTTTCTTGTGTCTCTACTTCACCCATATTAGAACATAAGCTTTGAGGGAAGATATTTTTCAAATTATTTTACTATCAAAGATATGAATTAAACATCAGCGTACAGACTAACTATATTCAGTTACCTTAAGATATTTTTTGAGAATGACTTCATTTACCCGGGTTTTCAGTGACCTCCTATGTGTCAATCTCTGCGAATGTTTTCATCATTGTTACTTGCCTTCTCAGAGACAATCAATATTATTAAACATTCTTCTCCTTTGGCAACAGGCTGCTTCATAATACTGTCCTTCTTATTTTTCATCATCTTTTTATTTTCAATCTTGGAAAAAAAAAGACTATGTTCTTTCTCTTGCATGTTTTTTTAATCTAAATGTAGATGGTTTTGTTCTTTTCAGCAAAATCAACAGTTTTTAAGATGACTCCCCAGTCTGTACCTACAGCCATGGCCTCTGTTCAGGGTTTCAGACCTATACAATGATAGTTAGAAATCTTTATATAGATCTAGGAGAAATACACCAAGCTCAGCAAATCCTCAATGAAGATCCGAAGTGCAACCTTGGGAGCCATCTTCATATTTCTCACTTAATTAACCTTCCCAAGTTTCATGTTCTGTTGATCCTATCTCATGCAGTTCTCCTAACTCTCTTCCCTTCTGCCTTTATTGTTTTAGACAATATCTGCACTATCAAAACAGTTGCAAATGGATCACTCTGCTTTCTCCTTCCTAGTTATTTTTTCACTCTCATTCAACTCATTTTTCCATGTAAATGCCAGGGGGTACACTTTTTCTGGAATGCAGATATGATCACATCTTTCTCCTGTTTTAAAATCTTCAGTGACTTCCTGTAGTCTTTAGAATAGAGTCAAATATAAAAATGAATTCTAGCCCTGTGTGCCCACCAGCCTACCTCGTGCCTGCGTGACTTGGCTTCTGCTTCTCCTGCCCACCTCAAAGTCCCTGCCCACGCTTCTTTGGCCAAGTAAGCATCCCTTGGTGACTCACTTTAAATCGGGCATTTTAGATGTATTTCCTGATTTTTTTCCAGGTTTAAGGTGAGAAGGATGCTCCTCTATCGTACTTCCCTAATGCCCTATTTAGGTCACTTATTTCAGTGTATTAAAAGGCTTAGTTTTCCTGTCTCATCAGATTGTGAGCGGTTTGAGGGAAGGAATTGTGTCTTGCTCATCTGAAAATAGCTTGCATCTAATACGTAGATGACGCATAACTAATGTTAGCACAACAAATACAAGATCATTATCTTCTAACCATAGAAAAATCAGAATCTATTTTTTCTCAACCATAGAAATCTGTTCACCGTATGTGGCTATTATTTTATATAAGTAATGTGAGCTTCATCTTATTTTCACTGTTATATTTAGGCTTTTGCTAAAACATTCCCAGCCTTAAGAGATCATTTCTCTGCCACTTCAGAGGTAGCAGCAGCTGTTATATGTTTTCAGCCTTGGGGGGAAAAAAAATAAACTCAATATTTGGATGTGCTTGAAGAAATTAAAGTCCGTATCTTTGGACAAAACAAGCGTGCCGTTCGTTACCAGTCGTTCCTGACGTTTCCCCTGGGTGCTTTCCCTTTGGTCAGCGTGGTCAGCCTGACATCTGTTGCTTTCTCTCTCAAGACTTCTCTGGGGACTATGTTAAATTGGATTAAAATATTCCAATTTCTTTCCTGTATGTGAATTGCTTTAACTCTGATGACTTAATTTTGAAGTGAAGTCAATAAAATTATACTGTCTTGACCTGAGTCTCTTACTAATTTTCACATATCTTAATCATCTTCATTACAGCTTTTTTCAAGAGGGCAGTGTGGTGGGAATTGTAGGTGAGGCAGTCAGGGAGTCTAAACTAGAGGATTTTTTTTTTTTAATTCATTACGTTAGTTGCTGTCCATGAAACTTTCAATATCATTAAACACGCATCCTTTCCAGTAGCATATTGCTCCATACTGGGGATATAAGCTCTGTTAAGGCTTGAGTTCTGTCCTCTCAAAATTCATCTGTTGAAGTCTTCACTCTCAGTATCTCAGAATGTGCCCTTCTTTGGAGATACCTTTATAGAAATAATCGAGTTAAAATTGATATCACTAGGATGGGCCCTAAACCAATATAGATAGATATAGATAGATACACATTTTGGATGTTAAGAGTGTGTGTGTGTATTTGCAACTCAGTCGTGTCCAATTCTTTGTGACCCCATGGACTACCGCATGCCAGGTTCCTCTGTCTATAGGATATTCCAGGCAAGAATACTAAACTGGGTTTCCATATACTTCTCCAGGGGATCTTCCCAACCCAGGGATCGAACTTGTGTCTCCTACATTGGCAGGTTGGTTCTTTTTACCACTGGCACCACCAAATCAATATCATTGGTATCCTAATAACAAGGAAAAGTTTGGAGGCACAGACACACACACATAGAAAGTGAGTGCTATGTGAAGACAAAAGCAGAGATCCGTGTGATGCAACTGCTTTCCGAGGAATGTTGACGATCCTCAGCAAAGCAGGAGAAGCCAAGGAGAGAGGCATAGAATGATGTCTTGGTCATGGTACCCAGAAAGAACTAATACTATTAGCATGTCTAGCTTCCAGAACTGTGAGGCAATAAATTTCTGTTGTTTAAGCCATTCAGTTTGTGGTATTTTGTTATGGCAGCCTAGAAAACTAATATAGACCCCTCCCATTTAATTATTTTCTCCACAGATCTTTTCGTGGTAAGCCATGCTCATGTCTGCTCATGGAAAGACAGATGAACATATATAAGTTCTATGACACAATAGGAATTTCAACCAAGTGATCATGCAAGAAGAAAGTTACGGCTCAAAACCCATACATTAGGCCTAGGTGATATCATTTGATGAGTAACAAGACTATTTATTTATTCAGCATATATCTTAGTGACATATGTATCAGGCACTGTTAAAGATGCTGAGCATTTAGCACTGAACAAAACATAAGAAATAAATTTCTGTCCTCAAGGAGCGTACAATCTGGGAGAGGATCAGTCAATAAACAAATAAATAAGTAAAATGAATAGCATATTACATTGAGAACGCTAAAGCAGAAAAGAGAATAGGAAGTATGGTGAGAAGGAGGGTTAATTTTAATACGTGGTCACAGAAGATCACAATAGAAGTTGCCATTTCAATAATGATATGATATTGGTGAGGAATATAGCTACCAGAGGAAAAGTATTCCAGACAGAAACAGCATCAAGGGCAGGGCTCTGAGGCAGGAGAATGTTTCAAGAATAAAACAAAGACCAGTGTAAGTGAAACAAAGTAAACAAGGGGGCAAGTCCTAAGAGATTAGGGTGTTACAGGCATTAAAATCTCCAAGAATTAGAGCAGAGTACTCTTGGAGAGAGTGACAATGAGTCTTTGAGAGTCAAGGGGAAATGACTGATGGATTGATTAGTGAGAGCAATAAGGAGGGATTAGTGGGGTTCTGTGAAAAGAGGTAAGATTCAAACCTGGGGTGGGGAAGAGAGGGAGAAGAGACAGAATGTTCTGGAAGCAAGAATGAGAGGCAAAGAGGACTGCTAGCCCACCCAAAGGCCCAGAAGTAAAGGGCTCGAGAAGAAGAAAAATCTGTGACTGGACAGAACTGTGAGGAAAGCATCATCTTCAAGGGACGCTCAGTTGTTTTCACTTGGAGCCAGAGAGTAAGGGAGCAGCCAGAGAAAGTTTGAGAATCTAGGAAATTCTGCTAATGATAGACTTTAAATTTCAGAGAGCACAGTAGTAGGGTTTCAGGAATGATGGAGGGACCGTGCATTCTAGCCTCAACTAAGTGCCATCATGCCTTACGACACAAATACAAATTTGCCTAAAACCTTAGGCTGAATGAAGCCCATGAGGGAATTTGGATCTGCATGGAGTACCCAGGTGGCACTAGTGGTAAAGAACCTGCCTGCCAATGCAGGAGACATGAGGGACGTGGGTTTGATCCCTGGGTCAGGAAGATCCCCTGGAGAAGAAAATGGCAGCCCACTCCAGTATTCGTGCCTGGAGAATCTCAATGGTCAGAGGAGCCTGGCAGGCTGCAGTCCATGGGGTCACAAAGACTGGCTCAGACACAACTGAAGATTAGACACTGAAGCTACTTAGCATATACAGAAATTATGGAAATTAGTGTCTAGAAGGTAAAAGATGAGCTGGCTCAAGGCTTCTATTTGACCTTTACAGATGAAGGCCCGCTGTGGCCCCTGTAACAAGGAGAAGGAAGAAAAAGCTAGGAACTTTTCAGCTCTGGCAGCTTTATCACCTCATTTGGGTTTCTAAACTATCGTGAACACATCCCTGAGAGAAACAAAAGACAGATGCTGAGTTTGGGCTTACTAGGGAGTGTCTTATTCTTATGTATTTTCTTTGTGTTCAGTAAAGTTTGTGAGACGATGCCAGTACATCCAGTGGGCTTTACTTATTTATTTTTAGCCTTCCAATTAATTCTTAATTCTCATGAACTAAGGCCTAGGATACTTTGGCCATGGCCTTTCATTTGTAATGTTCACAGCTCTGCTGGGACAGACACACACATACAAGAACCCCAACAATATCCTCTGACCCCTGTCCTTAACAAACATTTTTAAGCCATGGTTCAAAGATGATTCAGAAAAAGCAAACAACAGACATGTTAATATCCCAGATTAGGTCAGTTTCTCATTAACTACCCCCTGATTGGAACTGTTCGTATGGTAAAGAGGGTTGTATTCTTTCTACAGAGAGGGCTTCTCAGAGAACATTCAATCAAAATTACTAAAATCATATTGCATATTCTGTTCTTTATCTTTGGGGAACAGTGGCAGAATTTCAAGGCAATCCAAGAGAAAAACATACCAATTACTGTGTAAGCCCTCTTGAGCACCTCAGGCTTTGCAGGGTTTTCATATCATTACCATTTGGGGGTAAATATACAATTTCTGACCACTTTTTAATGATGACAAGTTACCATAGTATGCCAAAGCATCATTTATCAATTCCTAAGCTGACCAGTTAACCAGTGTGCCTCCAGCTGACGCTGTAACTCTAGATTAATGTCAAACCACTGCAATTTGCAGAGTATCTGCATATATTCCAAGTCAGAAAAGACAGGGCTTCCAAAGTCTGGAGAAAAATCCTGTTCACATTAGTTTGATAAAAAAAATAGGTTGAGGTTTTTCTTCAGTGGGAATTTAAGAGTGAGAGAACCTCCAAATCCCTCCCTTTTCAGAATAACCTGAGTTTCTCTTCGGAGCTCTTCCTTCTGGTTCCCTGTCCTAGGTGACCTCTCGCCCTATGCCTGCTCATCCTCTCCCTCGCTGGAAGCAAGGCCTTCCTTCTCCTCATCTGAGAAGACAGAGTAGTCAGGTTTCAACAACGAAGCTCCCACATGCTTCCTGGAACGTCTTTCATGAGCAAACAATCCTGAGATCTGGAATATTAGGAGTGAATTCTGATATTGTTATAGCTCCCAAGTAGCAGTATTCCCAATTGCCATGCAGAACCAGCCTAGCATCCAGAACACTTCGTTTATCAATCACTTAATTATGGCCAAAGTATATAACTCCTGAGATATTAGTTTTCGTATTTGTAATAGGGAGGGACCAATACCTCATGGTGTTGCTAGAATACTAAAATCAGTTCCGAACTCCATGTAGGGCCTGGCATACTACAGATGGTCAAATGCAATTGCTTTTATGAGCAGATCTCCCAGCATCACCTGCTGCTTCATGGGACGTTTGCATTGGACTACCACTTTACCCCATTTGTGGATGTCCCCATGCGTTTTGTACAGAGATTAGATAATCTAGTATAGGAGTTCATATTGGATACACTTGAATAAAATTTAACAAGGATTATAATTGTTACTTTTTGCACACATTTTCAAGAGCCATGAGCCAGTTATCACTTACTGAATTTCAAAGGGTCTTGGTTTACCTATAATTGGTTATACTATTGTAACTATAAAGGGAGGTTAAATGCTATTAAAGAAACTCCAAAATACCACTAATTGAAGAAAATGTAATTCATAAAGAAGTCTAAGTGGTGTTCCTGATTCTGGTGGTGATGTTTGTAGCAGTAATTTAGATAGGTAAGATCTTGTTGTTCTGCCCTTCTCTACATCATCTGAGGTATCTGTGAGGCAGATGGGTATAAATCATAGAGTATCTCACACAGTAAGCTTTTATGGGAAAAACTGTGTGTTATGCATCATTTCCGCCTCCATTCCAATGGCTAAAACTCATTTCCAAGGATGTTTAAAAACTGCCCAAAATGAAAAAAAAAAAAAAAAAAACCTGCAAAAGAGCCTAAAGAATATGGTACACCTAGATATCTAAACAGAGTAGGCAATGGCACCCTACTCCAGTACTCTTGCCTGGAGAATCCCATGGACGGAGGAGCCCGGTGGGCTGCAGTTCATGGAGTCGCAAAGAGTTGGACACGACTGAACGACTTCACTTTCACTGTTCACTTTCATGCATTGGAGAAGGAAATGGCAACCCACTCCAGCGTTCTTGCCTGGAGAATCCCAGGAACGGGGGAGCCTGCTGGGCTGCCGTCTATGAGGTCGCACAGAGTCGGACATGACTGAAGCGACTTAGCAGCAGCAGCAGCAGATATCTGAAAGCAAAAGAGCAACAATCTTTTTCACACAAAATAATATATAGAATGTGAATATAAATGTTTGGTTCATATTGAGGGAATAGCTCTTGCTATTACCTTTTTTCTTGTTAATATTTCTGTTCCTTTTTAAATTACTCATCAATATTCCCCAGATGAGTTATGATCATTAAGGAGATACATAGGGTAGGAAAAGGCCGCAGGTCTATGCACATCTGTTTTAATTGTCTTGTTTCTGAAACTATCAAGTTCATATCCTCACTCTTCAGTAGAAGTCCTTGCATCTTACCCCTTGCCCAGGTTAGTTATACCCTTCTATTACTTTATTCCTTTCTCATAATTTCATGCTAGGAATAGAAACAGTAAATTTCAATACCAAGGTAGCAGCAAAAACATCATGGTGTTCTTGAAGAATAATACATACTATGACGAACTTCTAGACTTTTTATACACGTATGTATTTTTGGACTCCTTTTTAATTGACTGTTCTATGGGAAACCTTTTTTTCCTATTAATGCATAAACTATTTTCTTGCAGTTTTTCAAATTCTCTCAAGCTTTCTTACACCAGGAAGAAACCTTGGAAGCTCATCTGCCCTTTTTTTATTCCTTTTTTTTTTTTCCTTTATCTGCCCTTTAACACACCTTTTCAGCAATGACTGACCCTGTAAGAGGCAGGAGGCACTGGATCATGAGCTTTCTACAGAGAGCAACAGCAGGAATAATCGCCAGAGAGGAATGGGAGGCAAGGGTTGAAATTGTTTAAGTGGACCAGAGTTAATGGGAATGCAAACTAGTACAGCCACTATGGAGAAGAGTGTGGAGATTCCTTAAAAAATTGCAAATAGAACTACCTTATGACCCAGCAATCCCACTGCTGGGCATACACACCGAGGAAACCAGAATTGAAAGAGACACATGTACCCCAATGTTCATCGCAGCACTGTTTATAATAGCCAGGACATGGAAACAACCTAGATGTCCATCAGCAGATGAATGGATAAGAAAGCTGTGGTACATATACACAATGGAGTATTACTCAGCCGTTAAAAAGAATTCATTTGAATCAGTTCTGATGAGATGGATGAAACTGGAGCCAATTATACAGAGTGAAGTAAGCCAGAAAGAAAAACACCAATACAGTATACTAACACATATATATGGAATTTAGGAAGATGGCAATGACGACCCTGTATGCAAGACAGGAAAAAAGACACAGATGTGTATAACGGACTTTTGGACTCAGAGGGAGAGGGAGAGGGTGGGATGATTTGGGAGAATGGGAATTCTAACATGTATACTATCATGTAAGAATTGAATCGCCAGTCCATGTCTGAAAAAGGATGCAGCATGCTTGGGGCTGGTGCATGGGGATGACCCAGAGAGATGTTGTGGGGAGGGAGGTGGGAGGGGGGGTCATGTTTGGGAACGCATGGAAGAATTAAAGATTTTAAAATTAAAAAAATAAATAAATTGAAAAAAAAATAAAAGAGATCCTAGTAGAAAAAAAAAAAAAACACAACACATACCTCATGATTAATATTATAAACTATATTCACAAATCCTTAAATCTGAAGGGTATGTTTTATTCGCAGGGGTCGTTTATAGACCCCATATCTTTTAGTGATTCTTATATCTTATTTCAAGTTTGCTGGAATTTTCTGAGGTCATTCCTCCAAATCGATTAGCCTCTGGGATTTTGTAAGGGCCCGACTGTAGTCATCCTGAAATGTTATACTACTTTGGAATATAGGCCATATGGAGCGGTTTTCCCCAACCCTCTACATAAGGCAGCCAATTTATATGACAACTGGTCAACATCATGTCAGCAGTATATATAGCCACATTCATGTGGGTTTTTATGACCAGTTTACATTGTGTTTAAGCCAGGCTCTGAATCTCTTCCAATTCTAACCACATTAGAGAAAATACATTAACACAAACATAAAAGAGATCTGTTTTCACTTTGTCCATTTTCATTAAAGTTGGAAAACCCATAATCTTTCCATTTGATAGTTTATTTGGCAAATTAATGATGATTGAGGAGTGTGTTGGTTGGATATGTGTATAATTTCCCCCCTTTATGCTTGAGAATCTCTGTACTCACTCAATCTACTATTTTTTTTTTTTTTAGATAAAATGAGAAGAGTAAATAAAAACTCATTTTCAAGAAATACTATGGCCATCTAGGAAACAGGTACTGTCTGGCGGTAAAGAAGGCAGATTTTGGATTGAACTAATCTGGGTACTGAGTCCAGCTCTGTTATTTAGGAGCTCTGTGACGCCTCTGGGAAGTAAGGAGAAATGAGAGCAAGACTAACCTCAGGGAATGTGGAAAGGATTAAGTGTGAAAATGCACATAAAGCGCTTGGGCCAACGGCTGGTATCTAGCAGGTGTCCATCATCACTGTCACTAACGTCTTCATGTGCCAGCACTGAGCCACAGGCTTTACACAACACTCCCTACTGTAATCCACCAGAGAAAGTGACGTTTTAACACGGTGTTGTAGGGGCATAAGTTGAGACTCCTAGAATTGAGCTCCTTAAGCATAGTACTCATTTTTGTAGAAGAGTCACTTACTCAACAGAGTCATGCCATTTCCATTCTGCTGCCCCATCCTAAGAGCACTGAATGATACTCCTAAGGGTACGAAATATGGTTTTCTAAAATAGCTAATGACATTATGCATGAGTTGAAAGTAACAAAGAAAAAAATAAATAAACACTTTTCTTTATCGGCTGCTCCATGAAGATGGCTTTCTCCCACTGCTTTTGCACCTACAGCTAATCTATTTGTTAGGGAAACAGACAGGCCCTGATGAAGGTTGTCTACAAGCCTTTGTCCAGCTCATGATATAACTATCGCTTATTTTTCTAGGTTTTTCTCCTCACCCTGAGCAAGATCCCTTGATCCAATATCAAAAATAAAGAAGAAATTAATTTCTTCAGTAACAAGTTCTCTGGCATTCACTGCCATAAACAACAATAGTATTATATATTTGGCTTTTCATTTTCAAAAGAAAAACTATTATTAAACATTCAACCCTTAAAAATTGCAATTTAGTTTTGTGCTGCATTTAGAAAGATTATATGCAATTATTCACATGTATATATTCATAGATTTCTATATTCACAGATACATATTTGATCTCAAATATTTGAAAAAGAGAAACCAGGCCACAATATGTTCTTTTCCCTTGCTTGTTTATGTTAAGATTCTATTTTACTACAAAGCTGGAGAGCTGGAAATCACTATGCAGAGAGTTTGTCATGACCTCACTCATTTCATATTAAGCTAAGAAAAATGAAAATGTGAGAGAATTCAATAAAGATGCTTATCATCTCTTTAATTCTGAAAACATTTGAGGATTTTCTTTTTCAGTTGAGAATCAATGAAACAAATGATTGTGTGGGATCAGTGAATTATTTCAAAAAGCTTACATACACATTTTTACTCATTTTATTGATTTTACCTAGAAAATGTCATCATGTCACCCACTTAGTTGGTTCCTAAGTGAGAAAAACTTGGTCCCACCACATAATTAAATTAAAACTAGCATTTCTGAACCCAGATTTCATTTTAATTTGAACAACAGGTGATTTTAATGCTTTCCAGTATTTCCTATGCTTCATGTTCACACATGCTTGTCAAGCAAGTGTAATATAAAACATCTCTTCCTAATGACTCCTACTTCCTGTGAGAGGCTCAGTTCAAAACTTATAAATATTTGGAGGATGAGGCAGAACAGCAGACTTATCAGTTTTAATTTGTCACTCCACAGCTTGCCTCCATATTAAGCCCTCATGTCCAGAGATGGTCCATAACTTTGAGATTAGGTAAGCCTATGAGATAATGCATCCTACTTCTTTAACCAGTTTTGGTGTGCTGCCAGAAATTTATAAATGTTGGTCAATGCTTAAGTTTTCTTCAGGATACTTCTGCAATCAGTCTGCAGAGATTTGAATAGAAACTTCTTGGCCTTAAGAAAGGAAAAAAAAAATCCTCATTCAGATAAATAAAACTATAGGGAAAATAACTAAATAAAATATATGAGAGCTAAGTCAAAATAGAGAAGGTAGACTTCTTAGAAGGAAACATAGAAGTATAAAGTAAGAAGAATTTCAAACACTATGTGATTCTACTTTATCGTTTCAACAATGAAAACATAAACTCAACAGAGACTTTCACAAGCTCACTGGAATATTTGAGTTGAAGTCAACTCGAAATCCAGCAGTCATTGCATTTCATCAGGAAGCCTTACTCAGTAGGATCCCTCACTCAGAGGTAGCTGGAAGTACACAGCACCCCAGAAGGCTGGGCATCTGTACTTCAAAAAAAAACAAAAAAAAAACAAAAAACAGAACAGAACTTAGTAAAGGACAGAGAAGCACAAACCCACAAAAGGATTCTTATTAGTGAATAGATAACTAATCACTGGGTCTTTTCCACTTTTATTTGAGAGGTTTATGATTCATAAGCCTGATTTGAGAGGCCACCCTCAGCATGAAAATGTCTGAGGAACCAGGGAAAAAGTGAAAAGAGGGAAAAGGATGATGATTAAGCCTACAGAATCAGACGTTGCAGAGTTAACCAGAGAATCTTTGTCCAAGACCTACAAGGTCGCCACACAGGTGAGGCAGCAGCTAAGGTTGTCTGTGCCCATTCGCCACCTTGTTACCCTCATTTTTATAGAATGAGAAAGGCAGAGATGGGGAAGCAGAAGAACAAAGTTGTCTCAGGCACTCTGCCTGTAATGTCTTAAAAAATTCCAAATCAAAACCACAATGAGGTACCACTTCACACTAGTCAGAATGTCTGCGATCAAAAAATATGCAAGCAATAAATGCTGGAGAGGGTGTGGAGAAAAGGGAACCCTCCTACACTGTTGGTGGGAATGCAAACTAGTACAGCCACTATGGAGAACAGTGTGGAGATTCCTTAAAAAATTGCAAATAGAACTACCTTATGACCCAGCAATCCCTCTGCTAGGCATACACACCGAGGAAACCAGAATTGAAAGAGACACGTGTACCCCAATGTTCATCGCAGCACTCTTTATAATAGCCAGGACATGGAAACAACCTAGATGTCCATCAGCAGATGAATGGATAAGAAAGCTGTGGTACATATACACAATGGAGTATTACTCAGCCGTTAAAAAGAATTCATTTGAATCAGTTCTGATGAGATGGATGAAACTGGAGCCAATTATACAGAGTGAAGTAAGCCAGAAAGAAAAACACCAATACAGTATACTAACACATATATATGGAATTTAGGAAGATGGCAATGACGACCCTGTATGCAAGACAGGAGAAAAGACACAGATGTGTATAACGGACTTTTGGACTCAGAGGGAGAGGGAGAGGGTGGGATGATTTGGGAGAATGGCATTGTAACATGTATACTATCATGTATGAATCGAATCGCCAGTCTATGTCCGACGCAGGATACAGCATGCTTGGGGCTGGTGCACGGTGAAGACCCAAAGAGATATGGGGAGGGAGGTGGGAGGGGGGTTCATGTTTGGGAACGCATGTACACCTATGGTGGATTCATGTCAACGTATGGCAAAACCAATACAGTATTGTAAAGTAAAATAAAGTAAAAAAAAAAAAAGAAAGAAAGAAAGAAAGAAAAACATGCAAAAAAAAAAAAAATTCCTAAGTTCCCATAGAGCAAAGATGAACTGTGACCATATGGATTATAAAAATAATAATTCTAGCAGGGAGTACAAATTTGTATTTAGTCCATATGTATCCTTTGGGGAGGGGCAGTTAGTGTTCCATTGAGACTAGTGGGGGAAAAAAAAATCTATTTATGAACTAAAAAGTTCCAGAGTTCTGTGGATATATTCCTGGGCCCCTCTGACTAAACACATACTGCATACACTTACATATGATCAGTCAGGTTCTACAAAATTGTGTAATCAGATTATATACCTTGTACACTAAAAATTCTAGACTGTATTTATGAATTTTTATGTACCTCCCAGAAATACCTATGCAATATATTGGCAGAGGAAACCCCCGCACTATGTTAATGTGTGGGAGTGCTTAGTCACTCAGTCATGTCTGACTCTCTGTGACCCCATGGACTGTAGCCCCTCTGTCCATGGAATTCTCCAGGAAAGAATACTGGAGTGGGTGGCCAGGCCCTGCTCCAGGGGATCTTCCCAACCCAGGGATCAAACCCAGGTCTCCCTCATTACAGGCGGATTCTTTGCCATCGGAGCACCAAGAAAGCCCAAGAATACTGGAGCGGGCAGCCTATCCCTCCTCCAGGGGATCTTCCTGACCCAGGAATTATACTGGGGTCTCCTGCATTGCAGCTATATTCTTTAGCAGCTGAGCTACCAATGACGCCCCCACTATATTAAAACATGATGGGAATCTTTGATTAGGCAAGAAAACAAGAAGAGAAAACTGACATGACATGTCCACACCTGGACAGCAATTCCTCCCTCTAGGCTTTTTCATATATTTTATGCATAATTCTTGCAGAAGGAAATGGCAACCCACTCCAGTATTCTTGCCTGGAAAATCCCACGGATGGAGGAAGGCTACAGTCCATGGGGTCGCAGAGTCGGACATGACTGAATGACATTTATTATTTATTTTACACATAATTCTTCAATGTATTAAGATATAGATTCAATGCTTGTACATGCTAAGTCACTTCAGTAGTGTCTGACTCTGTGTAACGCCATGGACTGTAGCCCGTCAGGTTCCTCCGCCCCTGGGGATTCCCCAGGCAAGAATTCTGGAGTGGGTTGCCATGCTCTCCTCCAGGGAACCTTCTCGACCCAGGGATCAAACCTGTGTTTCTCAATGTCTCCTGTATTGGCAGGTGGGTTCTTTACCACTAGCAGCACCTCGGAGACCCATAGATTCAGTACAATTCTCCTAGTCTTTACCTGATTCTAAGTTGGCTGAGGAAAACATCACTTTGGGTATAGTTTCCCGTATCAGAATCCCCTGTGCCTTAGATATGGAAAATCTAATTCAGCAGAGCTAGAACAGGATAGAAATGCAAGGTTTTTTTGTTTTTTTTTTTAAGTCTTAGAAAGCCAAATGATCAGCCATATAGTTAAGTTTAAGAACCTCTGATTCCCAGCATCATCAATTTCCTTTCGCACAAATCCCAAACATAAAATTCTCAAACCTTAAACTTCTCTAAATCTAAAACTTCTCTAAATCTTAAAATTCTCTAACCCAGAACTGTCCTTAAGAACCGAAGATCTTAAGTCATATGACAGGGTAGATACTTTGAAGCACCAGTGCCAGCCCAAACATTTGGGTAAAAGCTACTGAGAGTCAGTTCTCCAAGCCAGCATATCAGTCTCATCAAGGGCAGCGATGATGTCTCATTTGCATCCCCAGGTTCTAGCACAAGGCCTGATGCTCCTGAAAAACTGCATGACGAATGAAAGTCACACACTTGTGGGGGACAGTGAGCCACAGACATTTTGTAGTACCTATGTAACTCCTGAGAAATCTGTACGCAGGTCAGGAAGCAACAGTTAGAACTGGACATGGAACAACAGACTGGTTCCAAATAAGAAAAGGAGTACGTCAAGGCTGTATATTGTCACCCTGCTTATTTAACTTCTATGCAGAGTACATCATGAGAAACGTTGGACTGGAAGAAACACAAGCTGGAATCAAGATTGCTGGGAGAAATATCAATAACCTCAGATATGCAGATGACACCACCCTTAGGGCAGAAAGTGAAGAGGAGCTAAAAAGCCTCTTGATGAAAGTGAAAGAGGAGAGTGAAAAAGTTGGCTTAAAGCTCAACATTCAGAAAATGAAGATCATGGCATCTGGTCCCATCACATCATGGGAAATAGATGGGGAAACAGCAGAAAAAGTGTCAGACTTTATTTTGAGGGGCTCCAAAATCACTGCAGATGGTGAATACAGCCATGAAATTAAAAGACGCTTACTCCTTGGAAGAAAAGTGATGACCAACCTAGATAGTATATTCAAAAGCAGAGACATTACTTTGCCGACTAAGGTCCGTCTAGTCAAGGCTATGGTTTTTCCTGAGGTCATGTATGGATGTGAGAGTTGGACTGTGAAGAAGGCTGAGCGCCGAAGAATTGATGCTTTTGAACTGTGGTGTTGGAGAAGACTCTTGAGAGTCCCTTGGACTGCAAGGAGATCCAACCAGTCCATTCTGAAGGAGATCAACCCTGGGATTTCTCTGGAAGGAATGATGTTAAAGCTGAAGCTGCAGTACTTTGGCCACCTCATGCGAAGAGTTGAATCATTTGAAAAGACCCTGATGCTGGCCAGGATTGGGGGCAAGAGGAGAAGGGGACGACAGAGGATGAGATGGCTGGATGGCATCACTGACTCAATGGACGTGAGACTGTGTGAACTCCGGGAGATGATGATGGACTGGGAGGCCTGGCGTGCTGCGATTCATGGGGTCACAAAGAGTCGGACACGACTGAGCTACTGAACTGAACTGAACTGAACTGAACTGAACTGATGTAGCTGGGAGGAGACAATGACTAGGGGAGGGATGCTAGATGTTTACCATCCACTTTCACACTGTGTGAGGTTTGAACAAAAACTTAGATGGTCAAGGACATGGAAGTCGGAGAGCTGTCCTACGCTGGACTTAAATACATGAATGAGTGGCTATAGTGTTTATTCCTCATTTTTCTTCACATTGTCAGATTATATATACATGCTTACTGATCCTTTTGCCTCACCATTAGTAAGAGATAAAAGTAGATATTTTCTTGCAATTCAAAGATGAGGATGCTGATTGCAAGTGGAATACAGCAAGTGGTAGGACCACTGTGTTGTGTGGTCATTCTGGTGAAGACAGGGATGGTAGAGCTCTGTGATGCCAAGGTAGTTGTTGTTGTTGTTGTTGTTGTTTTTAAATAATGATGATTTATACATAGAAATGACTGCCCTTTTATGTCTAAGTCTTAAATGGGAGGATAAGGAAAAACCAAGAAGGATACCACCTGAGACAACATGAGCTAAATCTTTGTTAAACATAACTTGACATTAACTGGCACCTAATTTCCTCTCAAATGCCAGATTACAAAAATTTTATTGTGTGTGTACCCCATGTCCATAGGGTAATGAGGTGGGGATTTTACATGGTTTATAGAAAGCAGTTCTTACTATTTTATAGCCACTTCCCACCCTTTTCCCTATTCTCAGTAGTAACTTCTCTTTCTTTTAATGTTCTATATCCTTACCTCAATTTCTAATCTCTATCAGGTCAACAATTTGCTAAACTTTCAGTAAGTCCAACTTCAAGTTTTTCTCTCCATTTTCATCTTTTATCTGCCAGAATTTACCACTCATTAGCATAAAAAGGAGAAAATACATTATTTTTGTTGAGACTTATATTTAGCTGTTTATAATTTCTATTGCATAGACAAGAAAGTTAAATCATGAAGAAACAAGGATGAATATTATAGATTAATAAGAAGTTCATTAGCAAAGAAAGCAGAAAAAAAGAAAACAAACCTTGTTTAGAACATTTTAAGAAATTAAGTGTAAAAACAATTTTTATAAGCAAATTATTTGGGTGAGTAATCATTTGGTTGGGAAGAAATTGAGGTGTTCTCAAACCATCAGGAGTAGAATAATCTACAACCAGTAGGTTTAGAAGTATGAAGATTTGGTTGTGGGGAAAAGTACGAGTATGTTATCAATTAGAACCATAGCATAGCCTTGTTCTCTTGGAAGGGGAGATTACTTTTGGATTGTAACATGCAGTTTTATGGTGTTTCTCCCCTTAGATTTGGAGTTTAAATAATTTCAAAAGAAAAGTTTTCTAGTTTCCCACAGTCCATGGGAGGCTTGTGTTTCTACACTCTCGCTCATACACTAGAAATTCTGTTATATTAGTCTCCATCCCTCCCTGGGGAGCAGATGATGCCTCTTCATCCCTTGCAGAGCTGACCTCAAATGGTAATGAAACCCACTGAGGAATGCAGGAAAAATGGAAAAGAAAGAGCCAGGTTAAGTGATACCCCAACTGCTAAATCTCAATTATGTCAGCTCCTTGAGAAACACATGCGTATGCATTTTCCCCCCAAAATCCTAAAGTTCCCCTTCTGTTAGTTTCTGAATTTTTTTCATGTCTCCTTCAACAAAAGCCTACCACCAAGGCTATATACCCATCTAAATTATTCTGCATATACCACATAACATTCAGAGACAGGGTTTTAAAGACACTGAGCCTCTGTTTGAAAATGAAAAGTAAATAAGTATTGTAAAATTGCTCAGCAAAATCAGTTTTCTGGGAGTGATTTGGAAGGTCAGAAGAAATTTTTTTTTTTTTTCCTGTTGCAGCTGCTTAAACACTGACTAGAAATTAAGACTTTGGAACAGCTTTTTTGCTTTATGGCCACGATGCAACTCAGTGGTTTCAAACTTTTTACCAAGGACAAGCCAATCCTGAAAATAGGTCTGTTTTCCACCAGTTCTTTAGAAAAGAAAATGTTTAGCTTTCCCCAGTCTGTCAATCTTGTGGTGAAGCAATGCCACCAGGGTACCTTTAATAAGAATCTGGACTCAGAAACAGCTGTACAAATCATAAAATGAATTTTTTCCCCTTTTAATCCAACTGGCATTCAAGTTAATGGGCATTTTCAGAGATGGAATAGAAAGCAAGCTCACTCTGAAACCCAACCTGGAGAAGAGACACACACCACCATGACAATGTGTTTAGAAGGGGACATTCTGATCAATGATACTGGAAGGAAATGAGGGATACTCATTTATGATACATTTATGATACTGTAAGCAAAGACTCTCTTAGGGCTGTCTACCAACAAGTACATAGTAAAGAAAATTGATGCAAAAGAACAGGGTCTCTTGAAAAGGAAGAAAAACGCCCTTAAGAGATGATATGAAGAATACTGCTCTTTCATAAATTAATATTCTCTCCCTGGCAGTGTTGAATGAAAGAAAGACTAAATCCCCACATGGGAAGCTGAATAAAAGCTTCCTAGTGCACAGTAATAACAGGGAATCCCTGAAATCCATTTCAACCTCAGCGTGACAGAGACTGGCGGGATCATTTCCTTCACCTTCACGCTCACCCCTCCCTGCCGAAGAAACCATTTTGCTGTTAGACTTTACCCTATTCAAATGTAACTTTATCTTACTTGGTGTCTGCCTTTGCTGCTGTTAAGGGTATAGACTCCTTTCTTCACACACGAGTCAGAGTGAAAGCACTGCAGACAGAAGGCAGAGCCCCAGCTGCCCCGGTAGCCGCACAGGATGTGACCCTTGATTTAACTGTGCGGGGCAATGTGTCCCCCAACTAGGTTCTGAAAGCTCTGGTCTAAGAATATCTGATATGTGCAATATGTGGCTCGGGCTGATCTCCTCTCCCGCTTCTCTTCCTTCCTCTGTGAAAAAGAATACAGGTCAGAGGAGGAGATAAAACACTCAGGTCTAGGACAGACTTTTCCATTTGAATTGTTTCAATATGTTCTGAGCATCTCACCTTGCGCCTTACAGAGAGATTGTGGGGGAAAAAAAAAATACCAAACCCGGCTTCCTTAGTGTAACAATTTCAGAGAAGCACATAGCAAAATTTTGTAACAGATAAGTTATTATGAAACCATTTCTCCAAAGCTTTCCATTTCTAAAGCACTCTGCATGGCATTGGAGGAAGACATCTAGAGGAAAGGGGTTCTGTGGTGATGACCCAGGGCATAACCCAGGAGGTTGGAGAATTAACTAAGAATCTGGCTGGTAGTAGACAAAGGGGAAAGGTTCAGATTGCTAAACTCATAGCTGTTGGAAAAGTAATAGCTATTGAGAAAACCCTCAAGTCATTAGGATAGAAAGAATCAACAAATTCTCCAGTAGAAAGGCTTCCCAGTGCACAACAACAAGTAAGTAAATGGAAAGGGAAATGCATACATATGACTGGCCTTCCTTTTTCTTCCTTATCCTTTTCCTCTGTACTTGGGACCATTGAATATCATTCAGTAATCAGCATTTAATAAGAACCAATTATTAGGGAGGCACAGAACAAGACCTTCATCCCACAAAGTCAATCAAGGCATGATTTCTAACTACTACACCACACCAAAATCCTTCAATGCAGTACTGCCTGTTTGGCTTTGAATCTATCAGCAGTTGCATAATAGTTGATGTGATCTTTCAAGGCCTAACTTTGCTGAGTGCTCCCTATGTGTCAACAACTCTTCTAGGCACTTTAAATTTGTCTCCTAGTTATAATCTTCCGAGGTAGCACTATGAGTTAAATATCTACCACCATTTCACTGATGATGATGAACCAGATTCTGAGCAATGAAATAATTTGCCCAAAGTTACTTATGATGGCAGAACTGAGGTTTAGGAGCATTTATGACTCAAAACTGTTGTCTATTAACACCCAGGTGTTGGTAATTCTTTATTTAGGTAGTTTATACAACTCAGGGTTTGAATCTGTGGTCAACATTCTCCTCCCAGACCATGTAATGCAGAAATGAAAACACCAGGAAAAATGATCATAATGTGTGTATCTTTCTCATTGAGGAAAATGCTCAAATTGGACACACACTCACTTGGAATATCAAGTGTATTCTGTCATCTCCATCCTCATCTCATCCTCCATCTCTGCCCATCTGGGTACCAGAGAGAAAAGCTGTGGCTAGCTGGAAGCATTATGACCCTGGGGGATTCTGCAATGCGCTATCAGTATTATGCTTTCTGATTAGGGCAAAGATTTAGCTCACCACTTCCTCATGTGTTAGACAATATTAGCAAAGTTCAGCATGAATCAAGAGAATAAATCAAAATTAGCTTAGCTTGCTTCTAAAGGGTCCATCAACTTCCTGTAATTATTAAAGAAAAAAGCCATACACTATTGGTATCATAGGTTTCAACTTTGAATGTTGTAAATGTTTCCATTTATTATTTTATCCAAGTGTCCATTTTATCTCTCCATACATATTAATCTATATTTTAGAAATAAATAAACACACTGGTTTATTAACTTTAACAAAATTAATAGCAAAATAAATTATTCACAGATTCTTAACATTTTTGACTCAACAGTTTATTTTATTTAACTGGAAAATAGATTTAGTACAAAATACATGAGTAATTTTAGTTGTTTCTGGACTTCCCTGGTGACTCAGATGGTAAAGAATCGGCCTGCAATGCCAGAGACCTGGGTTCTATCCTTGGATTGGGAAGATTCCCTGGAGAAGGGAAGGGCAACCCAGTCCAGTATTCCTGCCTGGAGAATCCCCATGGACAGAGTAGCCTGGTGGGCTACAGTCCATGGGCTCACACAAAGTCGGACATGACTAAGCGACTAAGCACATGGTTCTTATACTCTATTTCAAAATACTATATATACTATCGCATATTAATCTCCTCTTAGGTTTATGCAAATATTCATTTGATGCCCAGTTATGTATTTATTCTTGGAGAGAGGTTTGATAAACAACCACTAAATAACCAGGAATAGACATAGCATTTAGGTAGAGTGGCATTGTAAGTCACATAGTGGAGTATGTGACTTTATTATTAGCCCTCAAAAACTGTTATAGAGGTATGAGAGGGGCATAGAAGCAGAGAAAAGTATATTTATGCATTTAATACTTTTTATTAAACATTTACTATGAAAGAAGCATATTCTAAGCAGAAAGAAAAGCAACTTGACAAGGTCTATTTTTACTTATGAGCATGTAACAAGATCAGTGTGGCTAGAGCTAAGTGTGCTTGGGTTAACTGGTAGAAGATGAGATCAGATGGAACAGATCAGTTAAATCGTGTAGTGCATTGGGTGTTCAGCAAGGACACTGAATTTCATTATATTAGTGAAATGGGAACCCAGTGAAGGATACCAATCAGAGGGATTTCATGAGCTGAGAATCCCATACTACCTGGACTTGCTTCTTCTCTGTTCATGGATATTACTCACCTATGAGCTGAATCGTTACAGGCAATATATATTCTGGATTCCCTTTACAAGACCATGAATCTAGAGGTTCTGACTAGGTCCACTAATGGAATACTTAAAAAGAAAAATCTGATAACCAGAGAGGGGTGCGGGGCTAGTTGGAGGGAGGCTGGGCCAAAAATCAGAAGGAGGTAAGTCTTTTGTATTCCTCAGGAATGGATGGATAATAAAGGGAGGAGAGCCAAGTGACAAACTAGAAGTGGGAAGCTAGTACCATGGCAAGAGCCGAGGGACAGGCAACAAATGGGGATCAAAGATAATTCTAGGGGTTCCCTGGTGGCCCAGTGGCTAAGACTTGCTCCCAGTGCAAAGGGCCCAGCTTCAGTTCCAGGTCAGAGAGCTAGATCCCACATGCTGTGGTAAACATCCCACTCTGGTGCAGACAAATAAATAAATAAGATAAAATATATATATATATTCTAAAACCAACAACACCAGTTATTGCCAGTAGCTTCATGGGGTTCAAATTAAATTCTCTAAATAAATCACAGCCTGCCACTGCAAGAAGCACGTTTAACATGAGGAGAATCAAACTTTTGTCTAAATTCTGCAAATAACTCCTTCTTTTGATATCTTTGAGTCGTATTCACTTTAATTTTATCTTTAAAGAAAATCTGCCTTTTTTCAATTAAGGAAATTCTAGAGAATTTAAGCCAAAAACATGTAATGCATAAGGGGTAATTCAATTATTAAATATTTTGTCAACTGTTTTGACTCTCAATCCAGTGACCTTTTTGCTCATTTAAACTTTTAAAATTATTACACTTACATGATTTCAGAAATTTTGAGTTGGAGGTTTACCATAACATTCCATATCTTTTAGGAGTCACTGAGAGAAAACATTAATTCAGACCCTAAATATATACTTTACTTGTTTGTGTTTGATGATAGTTGAAGAGAAGGCATCTGTGAATAGTTGGATTCTTTTGGCAATAAATCTGCCACTTAGTTGAGGACTTTTTGGCTAGGTGTTTAACATAGATCAAAGTAGCTTAAAGCCAAATCTGTGAAATAATTGGGTAATTCTGCTTATAATTAAATTCAAGATATGACTATAAAATCATAGACTTGTTTTTTTGTTTCCTATTTACAAATTTGAAGTGATGTAATTAAAGATAAGTATTAAAATTTCTGTTTAACCTCAGGCCAATTAAAATTTCTATTCATAATTAAAAAGAATAAGAACAATTATTATATATAAAGAACATGTAATGACTGGTTGCTGAAAAGTATGTTGCTAGAGAAGCCAAAATTTTCTTCCCTGTGGCTATATAAAAATTATATAATCAAGCAGATAGGAGGAAAGGGATGTTTGTCAAGAAATGAGTAACTATATGCAATTAGCTTTGTGAACAACAACAGTGGATGAGCAGAAAGAGGAACCAGGTTAGAGTGTCCCTGAGTCACAGGCTGTAATGGACAACAAAGACTATGTAAGATTTAACAAAAGTATCTTCTAAATATTTGGAGAGTCTGCATCAGTTCTTCTCAACAAGGGAGAACCTTGTATTCCATCCTCCTCCAGGAGACTTTTGATAACACTTGGAGATTCCTTTCTTGTCCTAATTGAGCTTCCCTGGTGGCAGAAAGGGTAAAGAATCTGCCTGTAATATGGGAGACTGAAGTTCAGTCTCTGGGTTGGGAGGATCCACTGCAGAGGAAATGGCAACCCACTCCAGTATTCTTGCCTGGAAAATTCCATGGACAGAAGAGCCTGGCAGGCCTCAGACCATGGGGTTGCAAAGTGTCAGACATGACTGAGTGACTCACACTTTCACTTTCACTGCTGTCTTACGGGTAGAGCCAGGGATGCTGCTGAATAGTCTAAAATGCACAAATATTCTAAATGAACAAAAATGCATCCAGTTCAAAATTTTAATAGTGCTGAGGATGAGAAACACTGAGGTAAAGGAAAATTCTTATTGTGAAACCACGCTGAGGTTCACTTTGAGGTTTCACAACTATTCTTTGCTAAATGAATTGCAGCCAAGAAATCAGTGGTAGATGATGCCATAGTGAAAGTGAAAGTGAAGTCGCTCAGTCGTGTCCGACTCTTTGCTACCCTGTGGACTATAGCCCACCAGCTCCTCTGTCCATGGGATTTTCAGGCAAGAATGCTGGAGTAGGTTGCCGTTTCCTTCTCCAGGGGATCTTCCCAACTCAGAGATTGAACCCAGCTCTCCCACATTGCAGGCAGATGCTTCAACCTCTGAGCTACCTAAGCCAGGGCTAAATGATGTTGGAGAGTTGGAGGCAGTTTGAGTCACAATCAGTAGGAAAGGAGATAAGAAGAAAGTGAGATATGTCTACCATGGAATACTATATTACACTTAGAAGAAACAAATTAAACGTATGAACAGCACTATCCAAAAACACAACACTGATGAAAAATCAAGAAGCAGAATGAAACATATATCAAAATATACTTTTGATAAACACAAAACAATACAGTTTATGAAAACACCAATACACAAAAAAATACTTATTAAACTTCCTGACATCATATCCTGTCTGGAGGAAGAAGATAAAGGGTTATGGAAGGAAGAGAAATGATCAACTAATTAGTCAATTAAAAGAGAGATAAATTAAGATAATGCTCCATCAACTGAGACTTGTGATTACTTCAATTCTCTTCATCTGATGTTTAAATATATAGAGTGCTAAAATGGAGAAGGAAATGGCAACCCACTCCAGTGTTCTTGCCTGGAGAATCCCAGGGACGGGGGAGCCTGGTGGGCTGCCATCTATGGGGTCGCACAGAGTTGGACACGACTGAAGCGACTTAGCAGCAGCAGCAATGCTAAAATATTAACCCTAAGTGTGCATGCTCAAAATTAGGACAGATGACAAATAGAACTTTAATTATTCACATTGGGATGTCAAGGATATTCTCACTAAGGAGAGATATGAAGAAAACATTTTGGGAAGAATAAACTCCAATACATTGGCTTCTTCTGTCAAGTAATTTTAGAATCCATATGGAAAGGAAATGCATTGACTGAGTTCTGCATAAAAGACAGGAAGTGAATCAGAAATTATATAAACCACTATGTATTAGTGATCAGTATATGATTAAGTTTCACATTCTGCTGGGAGTGGGAAAGCCAAGAAACATTGAACACATGCTAACTTAATTTTATAAAAGAGACCTACATCAAAATGTGGATATTAGGGAAAAAATGGCAAAGAGTTGGGGAAAAAAAAAAAAAGCAAATAATCTACCAGAAACCTGGAGACTGTTTAAAACACCTTATTATTAATAGAAGCCTGGGCAAAATGCGTGCCAAGGATCAAGAAACCCAGGTGCTCAAACAAAATTCCTGTACAGCTAACTGGCAAAGCAAAAGAGGTCATTGTGGGTGAGAGGGGTGAGTAGCATTTTTAATGGTACAATTGGCCTCCTGAGCAAAACAAGAAAATTCACAAAGTAAGGAATTCAGGCCAACTAAAAATGACTTTAAGAAACACCACACTCAATATTCCAAAGAAATCTACAAGCTTTATGTAACGAAAAATAGAGCAACAGCAAGATGCTAGGTCAAGAATCCCCATGATATACAATGATGGTAGTGAAAAAGCTGACCCTTGGAATTAAATGGATCTGACAAAAGAATCAAAGGATTCTTTATCTCAATTTTTATGATAAAAAATATTAGATGAATATTTAGTTCCAAATAATCCTCAAAATTTAAAAAGTCAAGGAATTTTAAAAATGTTGTAACTTTTTGTATTATTCATATCATTATTTACCATCATAATTCAGTTCAGTCGCTCAGTCATGTTTCACTCTTTGCGAACCCATGTACTGCAGTGCACCAGGCTTCCCTGTCCATCACCAACTCCCAGAGCTTACTCAAATTCGTGTCCATTGAATTGGTGATGCCATCTAACCATCTCATCCTCTGTCATCCCCTTCACCTCCTACCTTCAATCTTTCCCAACATCAGGGTCTTTTCAAATGAGTCTGTGCTTTACATCAGGTGGCCAAAGTATTGGAGTTTCAGCTTCAGTACCAGTCCTTCCAAAGAATATTCAGGACTGATTTCCTTTAGGATGGACTGGTTGGATCTCCTTGCAGTCCTAGGGACTTTCAAGAGTCTTCTCCAACAGCATAGTTCAAAAGCATCAATTCTTTGGTGCTCAGCTTTCTTTACAGTCCAACTCACATCCATATATAACTACTGGAAAAAACTTTGACTGGACGGACTTTGTTGGCAAAGTAATATTTCTGCTTTTAGACTGTCTAGTTTGATCATAGCTTTTCTTCCAGGGAGTAAGTGTCTTTTATTTCGTGGCTGTAGTCACCATCTGCATTGATTTTAGAGCCCCACCCCCAAATAAAGTAACTCATTTTTTCCATTGTTTCCCCATCTATTTCCCATGAAGTGATGGGACCAGATGCCATGATCTTAGTTTCTGAATGTTGAGTTTTATGCCACCTTTCTCACTCTCCTCTTTCATTTTCATTAAGAGGCTCTTTAGTTCTTCTCTTTCTGCCATAAGGGTGGTGTCATTTGCATATTTGAGATAAATGATATTTCTCCCAGCAGTCTTCATCTCAGCTTGTGTTTCATCCAGCCCGACATTTTGTATGATGTACTCCACGTATAAGTTAAATAAGCAGGGTGACAATAAAGAATCTTGACTTACTTCCTTCCCAATATGGAACCAGTCTGTTGTTCCACATCCAGTTCTAACTGTTGCTTCTTGACGTGAACACAGATTTATCAAGAGATAGGTCAGGTGGTCTGGTGTATTCCCAACTCTTTAAGAATTTTCCACAGTGTGTTGTGATCCACACAGTCAAGGGCTTTTGTGTAGTCAATGAAGCAGATGTAGATGTTTTTTTTTGAATTCTCTTCCTTTTTTGATGATCCAGCAGATGTTGGCAACTTGATCTCTGGTTCCTCTGCCTTTCCTAAATCCAGCTTGAACATCTACAAGTTCACTGTTCATGTACTGTTGAAGCCTGACTTGAAGAATTTTGAGCATTACTTTGCTAGCTTGATGAGTACAGCTGCGCGATAGTTTGAGCATTCTTTGGCATTGCCTTTCTTTGGGATGGGGATGAAAACTGACCTTTTCCAGTCCTGAGGCCACTGCTGAGTTTTCCAAATTTGCTGGTATATTGAGTGCAGCACTTTCACAGCATCATCTTTTAGTATTTGAAATGGCTCAACTGGAATTCCATCACCTCCACTAGCTTTGTTCATTGTGATGCTTCTTAAGGCCCACTTGACTTCATATTCCAGGATGTCTGGCTCTAGATGAATGATCACACTATCGTGGTTATCTAAGTCATGAGATCTTTTTTGTACAGTTCTTCTGTGTATTCTTGCCACCTCTGCTTAATATTTTCTGCTTCTGTTAGGTCCGTACCATTTCTGTCCTTTGTTGAGCCCATCTTTGTATGAAATGTTCCCTTGATATCTCTAATTTTTTGAAGAGATCTCTAGTCTTTCCCATTCTATTGTTTTTCTCTATTTCTTTCATTGATCACTGAGGAAGGCTTTCTTATCTCTCCTTGCTATTGTTTGGAACTCTGCATTAAATGAGTATATCATTCCTTTTCTCCTTTGCCTTTTGCGTCTCTTATTTCTCAGCTATTTGTAAGGCCTCTTCAGACAACCATGTTGCCTTTTTGCATTTCTTTTTCTTGGGGATGGTGTTAATCACTGTCTCCTGTACAGTGTCACGAACCTCCATCCGTAGTTCTTCAGGCACTCTGTCTATAAGATCTAATCCCTTGACAAACAGATTGAAAGTATTATACCTGATAGACTGTCATAATTAGGTGAGTAGCATTTGGGGCTTAGCTGGTAGCTCAGCTGATAAACTATCCATCTGCAATGCAGGAGACCAGGTTTGATTCCTGGATTAGTAAGATACCTTGAAGAATGAATAGACTACCCATCCCATTATTCTTGGGCTTCCCTGGTGGCTCAGGACAAAGGTCCATCTAGTCAAAGCTATGGGTTTTCCAGTAGTCATGTATGGATGTGAGACTTGAGCACCAAAGAATTGATGCTTTTGAACTGTGGTGTTGGAGAAGACTCTTGAGAGTCCCTTGGACTACAAGGAGATCCAACCAGTCCATCCTAAAGGAAATCAGTCCTGAATATTCATTGAAAGGACTGATGCTGAAACTGAAACTCCAATACTTTGGACTCCTGATATGAAGAATTAACTCATTGGAAAAGACCCTGATGCTGGGAAAGATTGAAGGCAGGAGGAGAAGGGGACAACAGAGGAGGAGATGATTGGATAGCATTACCGACTCAATAGACATGAGTTTGAGCAAGCTCTGGGAATTGGTAATAGATAGGGAAGCCTGGTGTGCTGCCTGGTGTACACGTGGTCTCAAAGAGTCAGACAGGACTGAGCAACTGAACTGAACTTAATCGCTAAGTTGTGTCTGACTCTTGCTACCCCATGGACTACAGCCTGCCAGCCTCCTCTGTCCATGAGATTTCCCAAGCAAGAAAACTAAGTGGGTTGTCATTTCCTTCTCCAGGGGATCTTCCCAACCCAGCAATTGAACCTGGGTATCCTGCATTGCAGGCAGACTCCTGCACTGTAGGCAGATTCTTTACCAACTGAGCAATATGGTATTGTCTAAAGAAAAATTATTCCTATCAATTATTATGATTATTTGACAGAACCTACCAAGAAAGAAGCAGGTTATACATTTTACTCAAAATTTAAATGATATGAAATTATATAGTTAAAAGTGTTAGCAATGGTTGGTCAACATGAAGTAGGAAGATTTTAGGAGAGTGAGTGACTTGCAGACCAAAATAAAATAAATAAAGCTGAGGAGAGTCAGGCATTTTTTCAGTTTATATGTCAATTTGACAGGGCCATGGGGTAGCTTATCTGGATAGTTGGTCAAACAGTATTCTGAATGTTTCTGTGAGAGGATTTTTGGATGAGCTTAGCATTTAAATCAGTAGATGTAATAAAAGACATTGCCCTCCATCCTTTGAGCAGGGCTTCTCTAATCAGCTGAAGGCCTGTTTGGAACAAAAGGCTGACTTTCCCAAGTAAGAAAAAAGTCTCCAGTATGATAGTCTTCTAACTGAAACATTAACACTTCCTAGGTACAGCAGCTTTCCAGCCTTCAGACTCAAAATCTTTGGCCTTCTGCAGATTTTGGACTCCAGCTTCCATATCATGAGTCAATTATTTACAAAATCTCTTTCATTGTTTCTCTCTAGCCCCTCAACCGCACCATTGACTTCCAGTTCCATTCCTCTGGGAAATTCTGACTAATACAAAAAGTATCACGTAACTGGTAATCCACCAGGATCTATCTGAACAGTCTCTACAGTGACTTGAAAGAGGCTCAATTAGGGAATTTTCAAGACTTTCAAATAGCCCTAGATATTTAAAGGAAATGATATGTCTAGTGGAGGAGTATAAACTAAAACTATTTCATGCATGAGTTGGCAGAAGAATGTAAACTAAGTACCTGTGTCAACTACTATGATTCATTTAGCAAATAGAAATCATAGACAGATACACAAAAGTAGGCAAACTATTATTATTTCCATTGTGATGCTGCTGCAATTGAGACACAGAGTGGTTGACTACTTTTTCCAAGAAATTTTCCAAACAATAAAACAATACCCAAGTATTTTGCCTCGGAGGAAATGTTCCTCCTATTGCATAACGTGGACATGTACATATATGTGCAGAGCGATCAGCTGTATGATGATATATTCCTTGAACTGCCATTGCTGTCACATACCTTTAATTAAAATACAAAAAATTATATTTAAAAAAGATTATCATTAAACATTGCATAAAGTGAACATAATCCTATGGTTCTATCATAAAACTAACCTGAATTAAAATGGTATTGTTCCGCTCTAGTGGTTCTCACAGTATGCTCCTTGGATCAAAAGCAAAAAAAAAGAAAAGAAATCTGGAAACTCATGACAAATGCAAATTTTTGGCTTAAGACCAAGCAAGTTGTGTTTTATCAACTCTTTCTGATACGTTTGCTGCACATTTCAGTTTCAGAATTATAGATTTAAAAAACAGTCATTTTGGAGGAGGAGTAGAAGAATAATTTTTTCTTATGATACTTTTTTCCATCTTCAAGGGTTTTGTATATCTTCAAAGAAATGTTTGAAATGAGGCTGATCGTGTTAGATGTATTATTAGAAATCATCTTTCAGAGTAAAGACGTGAGCTCCTATGTCCAGCATCTTATGCATAGTATTGTAGAATAAGTGCCTAGGATAGTGAGTAAATAAAAGACCTCAGATCAGGGGGGGTTTTGTAAGCCATTTGTTCCCCACCTCACTTTCTTCAAGGCCCTTGTCTATTTTCAATAATGCTAGGCCACAGAGGTTTCATTTGGAAATGCTGGTAGAGTGCAACCCACTGTAACTCAGTATAAATTACAAACACTTTTCTAAGAGTGATATAACTGCCTCCACCTTTCCTTGAAATTATACAGCTGAAATTATACAGCTTTAGCACTTGGTCCTCAAAAGGACAAGTAGTTTATTCCATCAACTCCTAAGAAAACATAAATGCTCAAGAATGATTCCATAACTTAAAATGTTTCACTGCAGAGATAACTTCATAGGTAAAACTTTCTTCCACTTATGTTATATACTTAATTCTGTTCAAAAAGAACATGCCCTATGTCTAAGGTGACTTTGATCTTGAAATCAAAACAATGACTCTGAACACTGGCATTCAGTCCTGTTCTAGAAGAACACATTTACAATCACTGGTACAAGTTTCAACTCCAGCTGCCACGACCGACTATGGACAATCCAAACAGTGCTACCTCTGACTCTAACTCACCTCACGTAGCAATCTGAGAGCTATTTAAAATGTAATTTGCAGTTTAACATCAGAATAATGAATATTCAAAGTTCTTATATCCATTCCCTTATCTGCAGACCACATTATCAGGATAAACATGCACAAGCATGAAACTCTTAAGTGTTGAACTGGAGCATCAACTCTCGGATACAAAAACTAAAAGAATAGAAACGCAGAGAATTAGCTTTTTTTTTTTTTTTTTTTAGTTGTAAACTTTTAAACTGGTAATCTTTGAATGGCTTAGAGATATGTTGGTGGGACGATTCCCAGGGGGCGCAGTGGTAAAGAATCTGCCTACTAATGCAGGAGATACAAGAGGTTGGGTTCAATTCCTGGGTCAGCAAGATCTCCTGGAGTAGGAAGTGGCACCCTACTCCAAGATTCTTGCCTGGGGAATTCCACGGACAGAACACAGGGGATCTGTGGGGTCGCAAACCATCGGACAGGACTGAGCATGCACACGTTATTGGAGGGGAAGGGATTTCACCTATCTAAATACATCTGGGGTTGCTTCAAATGCCTTGGCTAAGAATTATAAGAGGAAAAAACACCTTATATTTCCAAACTACATTATTCTCTGTCTCTTCGGTTTGTTAAAGTGACAGTCTTATACAACTGTTTCACTTAAATTTCACTAGAATTTGGTACAGAAGGAAAATTCACTGCAAAGTTATAGATTCTCAGAAAAAAAAAATTAACGTAACTACTATTTTATTAATTTTCTAAAGCAGGATGTTTGTCTTGGCTGAAATGGAGAAGACCAAGAAAATGCCCTTTTTCTCTCTCTGCTGTAGTTGTCAAGCTATATTTATGGGTCTTCGTGAACAGAAAGATTTTTTATGTTACTGAAAAAATTCATCTATGATATTCTGAATTTTACGTGACATCATCTACTTTTCACTTTAAACTTCTGATTTTTTTTTCCTTTTCCAGCCATTTGATTTTAGCCCTGCTGCCCCTGTCCCTCTCATTTTTGCATAAATGAAAAGTATGGAATTCAACAAGTGGGGTAATCTTGGAATAATAGATAAATAAAATAAACTCAGAGCAGTTCCTCTTCAGGCCACACAAGTCTGCTTACCTTACCCTCACCCAGATATTTAAATTAAATATGATGCTGATTGACAGACGTTTCACCCCGAAATGTTGATGCAGTCCAAGCCATTATCACTTAGATCGACTCATATATCTTTCCTGGAATGGTGGTGCCATTGCTTTCTTTCCGCCATAGCTTAGATGAAGCCACTCAGCATGAGGATTCTGTCTTCAACAGGAAATATTGATTATACCATCATATCCCCTGAGAAATAGATCCACATATACAAATCACTCAATACCCTTTTCACTGTAGAAAAGCATCACAGAGTATGCATTTGTTTCCCTTATCTGGTGCAGCTCATTCAATTCTGTTCAGCAAGTATCGATCAGCATCCTTAGACTTTGTCAAGAATGGAAATAATCAATCCATCAGCTGGAAATCCCATGGGGGAAAAAAAAAACAAAACTCCTAACAAAATAGAAGTCAACTGGCTAATTCATACACTCACAAAAGAGGAACGTGGTAGGAAAAGCACAAGAAAGACAAGCAGATGAACCAAAACCGACTTTTCTTGTAAATCTGTATATGATACAGTTAGGACAGTATCATTAATAAAGGTATCCTCCATAACATGTTGTGTGATAAAGAGTCTCTGCAGGGCTTCCCTGGTGGTCCAGTGGTTAAGAATCGCTCCAACAATTCAGGGGACACAGGTTTGATCCCTGGTCCAGGAAGATCCCATATGCAGCAGGGCAACTAAGCCTGTGAACCACAATTACCGACCAGTGGTCAGCTGCAGCCCGTGAGCTGCATGCCCAGAGGCCTCGCTCCGCAACAAGAGAGGCCATCACAAAGAGAGGCCTACACAACTAGGGAAAGTCCCCCTGCAGCAACAAAGACCCAACATGGCCAAGGATAAGTAAATACATCTTTTTTAAAGAGAGTCCCTGCAAACAACTCTAAAATTGTTAAACAATAGCTGTTTTTAAATAAAATCAACACATTGACTGCATGCATACCACTTGAGGCCATAGATAATGAATAAATCTTATTTTTCTCAGTGATGTGCTATAGACTTCAGCAACAGCCTTTTTGACTGTGAATAGGTTTGTGTATATACAGAAATCTTTCAATATAGATATAAAACATAATTAGTGAAAAGTTTGGCTCAAAATATCTACTTACTATGTTTACTTTTCCAAGCTTTTATCTCTAAACCTCTTCTTTACTAATACATGTGGTTTCTACCTGCACTAGATATTTTCATAAAACTTTTTACCTGTGTATATTACTCCTGGTAAAATATGTGATATGATTTCATCTGGGTTCTTCTATTTATAGATACTCTTAGCCTCTGCAGTCGGTTTTGTAGGGAGAGGGAACCATCCATCAATGCGAACAGCTTTCAGTGAAGGCTTTGAAGGGATTCCAGCTTGGCTGACTACATTTCTACAGCTGCGTGTTCCTGTGACTAAGACAGCCACATGTTCAATTATCTCACTTGAACTTACGAGGAAGATAAATATATTTTTTAAGATAGTAGAATTGTTAGAACAATAAGTAACATAGTTTTAAATGAAGTATCTGCTAAGAATAAACTTGCCATCTTCCAAATATAAACATTTAATTTTTCTGACCATAAAATTTGTTAGAAAACTATGTGATGAGTATTCTTTGATCTAAAGCAGCAGCAATGTCACATTAAAATCACCTGGAAAGGAAAACAGAGGAAAATAGAGTTTGTTTTGAAATTATTAAGAAGAATTCAGGAGGCGGGCCTATACAAAATAATCTCCCTTGAAAACAAGATTTCATGTCTAGAATTTCCAATTCCACTTCTTTGGGGAAAGAACCTCAAATTTTTGTCTTTCCTTAAGCACATACATACAGCAGGCTCTTTCTTGCCTCTCTTCCCATTTGACAACTCTCTGAATACCTTGTATGTTCTTCCCTTGGTAAACACCTTCTGTTCATCTAATTTCATCTCCTCTAGGATATGCTTCTTGAGAATACCATATGCAGGAAAATGTCCCATTCCTTCACTTCTAGGCTCCTTTGATCCTTTGTTTCTACAATTTTTATCACTCATTACAGAACTGTAATTATCTTCAAGTGTTAGTCTCTTTCACTAAAGTTTAGAGACACTTTAAGTATTTCCTTTATTTAAAATCATCCATCATAGAGTGGCAAGCTAGTGACACATAGTCAAATTTTGCCTACAGGTACATTTTGTTTTAAACCTGAACAGTATTTCAAAAGGATTGGAATTTTCACATGAAAACCTATTAATGCATTTCTGACTTGTATTTAAAAAAATCTAAAGATCTTACAACACTTGGCTTTCATTTTCACATGACACCATTAAGGTATAACTGAATAATGGCTTTCCATTTTAGACATGGCTAATGTCTCTTAGATGTGAGAGTTGAACTATAAAGAAAGCTGAGTGCCAAAGAATAGATGCTTTGAAACTGTGGTGTTGGAGAAGACTCTTCAGAGTCCCTTGGACAGCAAGGAGATCCAACCAGGCCACTCTAAAGGAAATTAGTCCTGAATATTCATTAGAAGGGCTGATGCTAAAGCTGAAACTCCAGTACTTTAGCCACCTGATGCAAAGAGCTGACTCATTTGAAAAGACCCTGATGCTGGGAAAGATTGAAGGCGGCAGGAGAAGGGGACAACAGAGGATGAGATGGTTTGATGTCATCGCCGACTGGATGGACATGAGTTTGAGTAAACCCCAGGAACTGGTGATGGATAGGGAGGCCTGGCATGCTGCAGTCCATGGGGTTGCAAAGAGTCGGATATGACTGAGTGACTGAACTGAACTGAGCTGAATGTCTCCAATTTGCCTCAGTCCTCACCATTCAAAGTTAAATTAAATCTTTATTACTTTATAATTCTATGTACTTCCCCATGGTCTTGGAAATTCCTGGTCTATTCAGATTAACCATTAAGATTACTAGAAGAAAAATCAAAGAATGAAACATACTGATATTAGCAGGAGCTCAATTTCATAGCATATGGGGCATTATAGAAGGGCAGGTCTTGTTCAGGCACAAAAGACAAAAATCTAGGCAGTAGTGAATATGAGCAGAAATTGGTAGAACATTGTTAGAACCTCAAAGGAAGGTGGAGATCATAGAATACAGAATAGAAATTGCAAAAGATTATTTTCACCCTCTTCAAGCTCTGCTTAAGTACTAATCACAATAATTGTAATTAAATCAGTAAAGCATACATTAAAACAGTCAATGCTGTAAACATAAAAGATTTTTGGAACAGTGCTGTGTGTATCATCCTGATATTTTCTTTCTAAAAATATGCTACCTCTTACAGTGTTTTGATTTCACATCAGTTCATTTTTTTCCTACACCTGATAATTTTAAAATTATCAATTCTAATGATCTCTGCTGGTGAATTTTATTAGGCATTGTTTATATAAAAGTCCCCAGGTATGATAATTTTGTGGCTAGATACGTGTGTTTGTGCACGTGTGCATTCACACCTGAATAGGGAACATGTGTGCTTGTATATTTTGTAAGAAAAACAGAATTAAGAGGGAATAGGGATTGGAGACTGGTAGAGGGAAAGAGATGGGATATAGAGGTGAGAAGGTGGACATTGAAAAGCTGGGGCTCACACTAGTCATTAATCCTAAAAAATACATATTTTACATGTTGACTAAAATGCCTGCTTTCTATTGTGGTTACTTTGCATGCTCAGTCATGTCTGACTTTTTGAGACCCCGTGGGCGGTAGCCCACCAGGCTCTTCTGTAATTCTCTAGGCAAGAATATTGGAGTGGGCTGCTATTTCCTTCTCCAGAGGATCTTCCTGACCCAGAAATCGAACCCAGGTCTCTTGCATTGCCAGGTGGGTTCTTCACCACTAGTGCCACCTGGGAAGTCCAATTGTCAAGCAAATCAGGCAAACAGAACTGATTGCCCCAAGCTCTTAAACTGTGAATTCCATGCAGTCGACGTCCTCCGTGTAACGCTCTAAAAGAGGGCTGGTATTTTTGCATACACACCAAGGAAACCAGAATTGAAAGAGACACATGTACCCCCAGTGTTCACTGCAGCACTGTTTATAATAGCCAGGACATGGAAACAACCTAGATGTCCATCAGCAGATAAATAGATAAGAAAGCTGTGGTACATATACACAATGGAGTATTACTCAGCCATTAAAGAGAATGCATTTGAATCAGTTCTAATGAGATGGATGAAACTAGAGCCGATTATACAGAGTGAAGCAAGCCAGAAAGAAAAACACCAATACAGTATACTAACACATATATATGGAATTTAGAAAGATGGTAATGATAACCCTGTATGTGAGACAGCAAAAGAGACACAGATGTATAGAACGGACTTTAGGACTCTGAGGGAGAGGGAGAGGGTGGGATGATGTGGGAGAATGGCATTGAACCATGTATACTATCATGTAAGAAACGAATCGCCAGTCTATGTTCGATACAGGATACAGGATGCTTGGGGCTGGTGCACGGGATGATCCAGAGAGATGATATGGGGAGGGAGGTGGGAGAGGGGTTCAGGATTGGGATCTCATGTACACCCATGGCAGATTCATGTCAATGTATGGCAAAACCAATACAGTATTGCAAAGTAAAATAAAGTAAAAATAAAAATTAAAAAAAATAAAAGAGGGCTGGTAGCAGCAAGAACAGTCGGACACAGCTGGGCGACTTCACTTTCACTCTTCACTCTCATGCATTAGGAAGGAAATGGCAACCCACTCCAGTGTTCTTGCCTGGAGAATCCCAGGGACAGGAAAGCCTGGTGGGCTGCCGTCTATGGGGTCGCACAGAGTCGGACACGACTGAAGCGCCTTAGCAGCAGCAGCAGCAGCAATAAGAAAAGGTCTCTGCAATGATAAGAAACAATAGTCACATGTTGTAAATGAACAACCAAGATGCCAGTAAGTGCAGTAAAGAAACACAGAAAGAAGAAACTGTAATCCTCAAGAGAAGAACATGTCCTTAACTATGTTTCCAGAAAATTTTGCAAAATTTTAAAAGACAAGCAATTGTTTCAGGTTTGTTTGTCTCATCACTGTGCTAGGCATTCTAGAAGGTATGGGGACAGAATCTCTGTTCTTAACTAGCTCATGTGTAGAGATAAAATTACTGGCATTAATTGTCTATGAGTGATTAGGTTACAGCTGTCACCTAGACTTATACCTACAGCAATCTGAAACAGCGTTGCACAGGCTACTGTTAAACATTTTGCTTCATGCATCAGCGATTGTTGCCACTGCATACCATTTGGAGTGTGTGGGGGCCATTTGGAGACACACTTTCTATTAGAATATTAGATGAAATCTCTAAATTCTGACTGAAATTCATAGAAATGATAACCTAATAACATATTAGGAATTTTTTTTTTAGTTTTTTATTTTTTTAATTTTAAAATCTTTAATTCTTACATGCGTTCCCAAACATGAACCCCCCTCCCACCCCCCTCCCCATAACATCTCTCTGGGTCATCCCCATGCACCAGCCCCAAGCATGCTGCACCCTGCGTCAGACAAAGACTAGCGATTCAATTCTTACATGATAGTATACATGTTAGAATGCCATTCTCCCAAATTATCCCACCCTCTCCCTCTCCCTCTGAGTCCAAAAGTCTGTTATACACATCTGTGTCTTTTTTCCTGTCTTGCATACAGGGTCGTCATTGCCATTTTCCTAAATTCCATATATATGTGTTAGTATACTGTATTGGTGTTTTTCTTTCTGGCTTGCTTCACTCTGTATAATTGGCTCCAGTTTCATCCATCTCATCAGAACTGATTCAAATGAATTCTTTTTAACGGCTGAGGAATACTTCATTGTGTATATGTACCACAGCTTTCTTATCCATTCATCTGCTGATGGACATCTAGGTTGTTTCCATGTCCTGGCTATTATAAACAGTTCTGCGATGAACATTGGGGTACATGTGTCTCTTTCAATTCTGGTTTCCTCAGTGTGTATGCCCAGCAGTGGGATTGCTGGGTCATAAGGTAGTTCTATTTGCAATTTTTTAAGGAATCTCCACACTGTTCTCCAAAGTGGCTGTACTAGTTTGCATTCCCACCAACAGTGTAGGAGGGTTCCCTTTTCTCCACACCCTCTCCAGCATTTATTGCTTGCAGATTTTTGGATCGCAGCCATTCTGACTGGTATGAAGTGGTACCTCATTGTGGTTTTGATTTGCATTTCTCTGATAATGAGTGATGTTGAGCATCTTTTCATGTGTTTGTTAGCCATCCGTATGTCTTCTTTGGAGAAATGTCTATTTAGTTCTTTGGCCCATTTTTTGATTGGATCGTTTATTTTTCTGGAATTGAGCTACATAAGTTGCTTGTATATTTTTGAGATTAGTTGTTTGTCAGTTGCTTCATTTGCTATTATTTTCTCCCATTCAGAAGGCTGTCTTTTCACCTTGCTTATATTTTCCTTTGTTGTGCAGAAGCTTTTGAATTATATTTCCAGATACTCCCTAGGGTTGGGGCCAAATGTGTAATCAGGGATTCACATATACATTAAAACTCTGGAGAAGGCAATGGCACCCCACTCCAGTACTCTTGCCTGGAAAATGCCATGGATGGAGTAGCCTGGTGGGCTGCAGTCCATGGGGTCGCGACGAGTCGGACATGACTGAGCGACTTCACTTTCACTTTTCACTTTCATGCATTGGAGAAGGAAATGGTAACCCACTCCAGTGTTCTTGCCTGGAGAATCCAAGGGACGGCAGAGCCTGGTAGGCTGCCGTCTATGGGGTCGCACAAAGTCGGACACGACTGAAGCACCTTAGCAGCAGCAGCAGCAGCAGTGTGAGATATACAAATAGATATGGATATACAGGGGGCTTCCCAGGTGGTGCTAGTGGTAAGGAACCCATTTGCCAGTACAGAAGACACAAAAGACACTGGTTGGATCCCTGGAAGGGGAAATGGCAATCCACTCCAGCATTCTTGCCTGGAAAATTCCATGGGTCGAGAGGGCTGGCTGCAAAGAGTTGGCACGATTGAGTGAGCACAAACAAAAATGAAAAAAAAAAAGTCGAATATACAGAAAACTTCTCTATCTCTCTTTTCTCTCTTTCTTCAAATATTAACGCTTCATTTCCAGATGCCAACTCTGGAAACTGCATAAATAAATTTTCCTTACAGAGATATCCCAAATAAAAGCTATAGAGTTATTATAAAAAGCAATTATATATGTGTTTGAATTACTGCAGTTTGTGGTGGATTATCTCTCGCAGTCCCTGTTTGATTTCTACACATGGCTGAGCTGAGGTCCTCATGCCAAGATTTCTGTTTAAATCTTACTGAACATTCATGTAATGCTTCATTCCTCTGTATTCTTAAGGTATGAGTGTATGCTAAAGCAAAGCAACAAATTATAATGCAAATGATTTCTATTAACAAACTGCAAGGATGTTTAAACAATCAGATGAATAATGAAGAAATATAATGATTTCATAACAATGTGTTAAACTAATAACTAGTTTTAAGTACTCAAAGGATAAACTATTGGAAAAAGAAAAACAAAACTGTCATAAATGAATGGCCTTTAGTTTTGCTGAATGCAGGTCTTTATTTAGATCTCTCTGGTTTCTAGCCTCCCTCATTTCCCTCATTTACCCATTCCTAAAAGGGGTCAATGGATCAAGTATACAGCTTAACTTTACCTCCAGTTCTTATGACTAACCCTAGCTTGAGCCCAAAGTGAAGTAAGAATGCCTAGCATTACATATGGTAGCCTACTGTTGGTTTTATTCATCCAAGAACCATAAATTAGAATAACAAAAATGACTGAAAAATGATCCCTGTGCTTAAGGAATTCACGCTTCAGAGGAAGGACGAGTAGTAAAGATGCATAATTAAAATTCAGAGTGACACGTATTGTAAAAGCTGTTTGTACAAGGCTGTGGTTGAGAAAAGGCTGTGGTTGAGGAAGAGTTAAGGACTCATCCTGCCCATTCATTGCACAGGAACTGACGAGGACTTACTGTATGATTTTAAGAACTCTCCAATAGAAGAAAAAAAATTCTGGTTGAGGTATCTTGTGCAAAATGCATAGGCAAAGAAGAATGCAATCCCCACATTTGTTTAAGTAGGATGAAACTAGAGAGGTAGTTTGGAAGACAAAATATAACCAGATTAAAGGCTGAGACACAGATAAAAAAATATTTCAGAAGCAAAGGCAAAGAATGTTGATCAATAGAATTTCAATGGTTTGGAGATGAAGGAAGAAGATGATTTGTGGTGAAACTTGTTCATGAGGCATAAAAAAGAAGTACTTGAACTGAATGTCAGGAATATGAAACAAGTAGGGGTCAGATTGATTTGAAGGTGTTAAAATTTTAGCCTAGATGGATTATAATGTTTTTATTGCTGAGAGAGAATATAGGGAAATAAGCATGATTTATAGAGAAGAATTTAATTTTGAATATGCTAGGATAAGGTGCTTCCAAATATAGAGACTAAGAGGTAAAGATATTCCGTAAGAAGCTAGAAATACAAGTAAGAGAGATGAGGGCTGAAGACAGAGTGCCGTGAGTCGTTAGTGTAATCACTCACATCCAAATGTCAGACTCCATTGTTTACAAGCAAAAAATAACTTTATTGTTTTTCCATCACCGTCTCTGAAAACAATTACAGGAAGCTATTTCCCCACTCACGGGATGATATTTTCAACAGATCCCTCTCTACAACACCTTTTGATAATAAAAAAGCACTTCATCTTTTTTTTTTTTTCCAAAATAGACTCAGTGCGAGCTCAGTTGTGTCCAACTCTTTGGGTCCCCTATGGACCGTAGATCACCAGGCTCCTCTGTCTATGGAATTTTTCAGACGAGAACACTGGAGTGGGTTTTCATTTCCACTTCCAGGGGATCTTCTCGACCCAGGGCTCAAATTGAACCCATACCTCCTTAATCTCCTGCATTGGCAGGCAGATTCTTTACCACTGTCCCGCCTGGGATGCCCTTCACTCAGTCCACCACACACCAATGATTAGTCTAAATAACTCTCAAGTTTCAGCTTTCATTTAACCTCAGAGTGCCTCCTCTTACCTGGCTGGGATGGACTTCTTACATTTACTCATTTTGCACTTCCCTTCTTCCTTCCTGCCCTCATCCAGGACTTGAGGGACAGAAAGGAGAAGAGGGCATATATCTTACTTGATGATAGTGACATGTAATCTGTGCTTTCAGGATTTGGATCATATTCCAAGATGAGTCCCATGGATACTTCCATGGATTCCTTGAAGACTATCCTCCCAAGAGCATATGACTAGAGCTTCCTTGACTTAGGTGATGCTCTCTTCCCACCGGCTACTTACTACACCCTCCTCAGATTCTACAAATGTATACTTCTAGTCGTTGATTCTAAGGCCTTTCCCAGTGAGGTTGCCTTGCTTTCTGGATCTTGGGAAATACACAGCTATTTCTTAGCATCTGAGAAGTCACATCTGATTCCCATTGCAGCCACCTCTTTATGCTATGATAATGTGGCCAGTTCTAATCTTTAAATACCTTAGTCATTCAGCATGCACTTGTGTTCCTGCAAACTTTAAGAGACCATTTTTAACCACTGGATGCTTGCAGTAAGGGGAACGCTGACCCTTCCCCTCTACCATCAAGTAGAGTAAATTAAATAGAATTCTAATGAATGCTCACTTCAGATAAACTCTATTTTCTCTCATTCTTCAACTTCAACATTTCATATCCTCCAGGAAGTTGATAGAGTAACAATTTTTAATCAAAAGTTTTACCACAAAATTGCCCCTTTTGAATAGGCGGTATAGAACTTCATTTCAGAGCATGACGTATTTGACAACTATTGGCTAGCTTTTGTCCTTTTCAGGTCTCAAACAAAATGCTGTTTCTCCATAAGATAAAAACAAATAAAATTGCCCTTTGAGATTCTACAGGGATAGAAAAGAACTACCAAAACCCTAGGGAGAATCTTGGCAATTTAGAAAATGGGCCGATGAAGAAATTGAGAATGAAAAGTAATGAGAAGTAAAAGGAGGGAGAAAAATGTGCTCAGAGAGCAGTTGATTTAAATAAGGTGGGCTTATTCTATAATGGGCTTCCCTGGTGGCTCAGATGGTAAAGGTCTGCCTGCAATGAAGGAGACCTGGGTTCGATCCCTGGGTCAGGAAGATGCCCTGGAGAAGGCAATGGCACCCCACTCCAGTACTCTTGCCTGGAGAATTCCATGGATGGAGGAGCCTGGTAGGCTACAGTCCATGGGATTGCAAAGAGTTGGACGTGACTGAGCGATTTCATTTTTTTTCTTTTTCATTCTATAATGACTTATGCTTCAAGGTGAACACTGAAATGATCTATTGGACCTCAGAATTTTCAAGGTGTTGGTGATCTTGGTGAGTACAAATTAGAGTCAAAGTTAAGATTTCAATGAATTAAGATGTTTGGAGAGGAGAGGAAGAAGAGAGATGATGGTAATTCAAGAAGGGATCATGGCTAAATACAAAGCATCATTCAGATGTTTGATTTGGCTTGGGGAGTATAGAGTATGCTTGATAGTTATGTCACCTCTGCATAGCCAGACCAATTCTATTTCTTCCTGATTCCAGAGAGGAGTTTATACCTAGTACTTCAGATCATATATCTATGCTTGATCCAGGATTCCTTCTCTAAGTTTTCATTCCAGTAACGTTTTTTTCTTCATATCTGAGACCACGGACATGTCTGAAGTGAACTTGATACTGAAGGGAATCATGGTCCAGGGGAAGCTTGCTCCTGGCTTGACTGTCTAATCTGACCCATTGTTATGCTCGCTATTACAGGTGTGCTAAGTCACTTCAGTTGTGTCTGACTCTTTGTGACCCTATGGGCTGTAGACCACCAGACTCCTCTTTCCATGTAATTCTCCAGGCAAAAATACTGGAGTGTCTCCATACCCTCCTCCAAGGGATCTTCCAGACCTGTGGATCAAACCCAGGTCTCTTACGTCTCCTGCATGGGTAGGTGGATTCATTACCACTAGCAATACCTGGGAAGCCCTCACTATTCCCTGCCACCTGTTAAAACACTCTCGTACTTTATCATGGGACTCCGCCTATGCGGCCAGTCTTTCCCTGGATAATTCTACACAGGGTTACATATTTTTACATTGGGCCAGGCCTAAAGACAATGGGCCATGCCACGCTTAACAGATGTTCCCACACTACATCAAAATGAATATTGAAGACTTTATATATCTGTTTTACCCTTTAGGAGTTAAGACAGAAAATATCTCTGGTTTCCATATTTTTAGTTGCTAATATTCTAGGGAGTTGGGAAAAAAATATTACATTATAAAATTCTCACTTAGCCAAGTCCAAATAGGGATATTATCTAACTGAAGTAAATTCTTGTATACTTTTCAAACCTTTGGGTAAAATCAAAACATTTGTTATTATGAACTACTAGAGAACAAGAGGAAAAAGATGCAAATAATAATTCAGCCCCACTACATTGTGCCTTCATTAGCTGTTTTTAAAAAGCTGATTGGTAAGAAAATAGATCTCTGGATGGAGTGAAGTAAAGCTTTTTTTCTCCTTTGGCAAATATTAAAGGAAAGGAAATGGAAACATTAAAGGAAACAGAGTTGTTTCCTCTGTTGTTTACTAAATAGCAGGCACTTAATGAAATTCAGCATCATTTATAATTATGTCATCCAAGAGTCCTGAGTAGGGTTATTGTTCCTTGTAGATGTTTTGAACTTTATGACTTCCCTAGACACACGCCATATTAAAAATAAAAACTTTTCTTATTAATTATAGACATACTTAGAAGGAATGGTGGACTATGAAATATTCTGAGGTTTGGATTTCTAAATATTTTTAATATACTGCTGTTTCTTTTTTTTTTAATATTCACACACACCAATATCCTAGATAAATGGTCTGTCTTCCAATGTATACTTTGAAACATATAGACTCCTCTATATGTGTATTGTATGGTACATCCCAAATTTGTTCATTTAGAAAGTGAGTTTGTATAGAAATTCTCATTTCCAAACATTGCTGGTCCTCACTTTTGGTATTCTGAGTCCTGCTTATTCTTTCCTCTGCACATTGAAATGCTTTAGCTACTTTTTCTTTTTATCATTTATAATAGGCATCTTCTTTAGGATTGTAGGAGCTTCCCTGGTGGTTCAAACAGTAAAGAATCTGCATGCAATGCAGGAGAGCCAGGTTTGATCCCTGGGTTGAGAAGATTTCCTAGAGAAGAGAATGGCTACCCACTCCAATTTACTTGCCTGGAGGATTCCATGGACAGAGGAGCCTGGCGGGCTACAGTCCATGGGGTCGAAAAGAGGTGGACACAACCGAGGGACTTTCATCATCATTAGGATTATATAAAAATGGTGACTTATAAAATTCCATTCTAACATTTGTGAGTTTTCAAACAAACATTAGGATTTCTTTAACAAAATGAACATCATCTCCTTCAAAGCTGACATTTTTAGAGGATTCATCCTAACAGCATTTCCATTGTTCATAGTATTTTTAAATTCATCTTCAGCAGTGTTTTCCAGAACATATCATGTGCTTTTAAATAGCTTCAGGATTGATCCTTACTTTTCTTTTGAAGTTGATTTGATACATAGAGATGGCCAAATATGTAGCCAAGTCTTGTGACTTAGGTTTGGTGATCAAGCTTATGGAATGTGTTTGTTGATTGTTCAAAATAAGATATGAGTAAGAAAAACACCTGGAAATTTTGAGGATTCTGGTTCTGAAGGAAAATCTCATATACAAAATATCAAATTATTCATAGACAGCAGAACATGCTTGTTAGCAAACCTCAGAAGTACAATATTTTCAGTAAGTCAATTCCTTCCTGAATAATTAATATGCTGTAATACATGAAAAAGATAAGATCTTCCATAAAGGTTGCCTATCTTTGTTCTACTACATATTTAAAATTTTATGGCTAAAAATACTGTATATTTTTCAGTTAATTACTACTAAGCTCTTCAAGAGGAAACCAATTACTTAAGAGCTGAGTAAATTGATTTTTGCCTATGCAAAAATTATCTGTGATATTCAGTTAATGCTAAAAGTTAATTTTATTTCCTTAGTAAATTTTAAAAGACTTCAACTCTTGAGCAAACAAAGTGTCAAGAAAAATCTGTTTGAACTATCTAGAGTCTGAAAGACAGGCGGTTCTGTTGTACACTTAAACACAGTAAATGCTTCACTCTTAATATATTAAGAATTCCTTTCTGAGGAGTATTTTTCAGAGAGAGGATTTTTTTGTGGAGAGGAAATATTCCCTCCACAACAGTAACTTCAGTTGATTCCCTGGCAGAATGAGAATCTCACTCATCAACCCCACACCTGTCCTTCTCCCAAGCCTTGGAGACATGAAAGGAATTGAAAGCTTTCCAGTTGTTAATCCAAATGGCTCCAATGAGTCAAATACCTACAAAGCTATTAACCTTCAAAACCAAACTGAAAGATAGCAGACATTTTTTAATTTTTTTAAATGGGGAGATAATCACAAATCATAGAGCTATAAGACAGAGCTCACAATGGAATTCAGAGCCTTGGAGAGGGAAAAGGGGGTCTAAAGTTATACCATGGCAGTGATCATGGGAAGAACCTGGCTTTGATCCCATGTCAAAATAGTGATTAGATGGCCTTCTTCTAAGTCTTCAGTGAACTTTCCAATAAAAATGTAAATAAGGTAAGGATACAAAGCTGGCAGGATGGAGGAGAACAATGATGACTAAGAAGCATCTAGCCACTGCGTTTATCTACTGATCCCACAGTCCATGGAAGATTTTTTTCACCATTCCTATTCTTACCCTTCTGTTCTGAAAGGTCCCTAACAGTGTATTATTTCGGCACCTAGAGCACACAGAGGGTGTGGAAACAGATCTCGCAGGATTCACAAAACAGAAATTGCCCTTCAGCCAAGCCTCACAACAGGGACTAGGTACATAGGGGCCCAGTGATCTTCACTTTGACTGCAGTTAGCCCTATTCAGCTATTTTCAGCCTTTGTACAAATTCTCTCCTTACCTATTTGAAAGTTGTTTTTTTTTTTTCCTCTTCTACATTATCTATCTTGTATTTAACTCAAAGTTCAGTTTAAAAGGAGCTTCTCCATCTGAATATTAGTTCTCTCTTATCCATCCTGCCTCTGGATTTTCTTTCTACTTCTTGACTTCAGTACTTTCTAACTTCTCTGTTCTTTTCATATTGGAAAGCCAAATTTTCTAGTTCAGTTATTTGATTGACCAGCATTATTTCTGTGTCATGCTGAGTAAGTGCTGCCTGTCCTGTGTAATTAACATTTTGGAGGGCTGAGATGTGCATGCCTGCTCCAGACAGCAGTGCCAAGGTGGGTATAGAGTGGCTTTGGATCACATTTGGCCCCCGTGGGCTGCCTCAGACAGCTTGTTAGGAGATGCTGCCCCAGGGAACACCTTAATTGTCATGGCTAATATATTCGTATCTTGTCTCCTCTCCCTTGCATGCCCATCTTTATCATCACTCTCCAGACTCCCTGAAGTCTTTCCCTTGAGCTCTGCACTGACCGTCTCTCCTTTGTTTCACATATTCTAGTCAAGCCCCTGGAGTAAATCTCACAAGACTGTAGGGGCCTTCCTATGACTTGTTCTTTGGGAGATTTTAACTCGCAGACTTATCCACATTTAGCCTTTCACGATTTGTCGATTTCAGTTCAGCTTCTACCCAGCACTGATTCCCACAGTGGTTTTCATTCTGTGTGTCTGCTCTGGTTAGCTGTGACTCCTGGAATTTGCCTATTTCTTCAACCTCAGAGGCAGTAGTTAGTCCTACGTCTCCCTCTCTCTTACAGATCCGAGATGAGTTGTTGATGTTTCCATCTGTTCAACTTTTTACTTGTCTGAGGATGGTGACTTTGAAGTTCTTCACATGAGGAAGCCAGAAACTGCAAGTCTGCTTCGCATATTCTTACAAGAAATGCTATTGTTTCTTAGATGCGAAGTATGATAAAATAGTTTCTGTTCTTATTCTTTACATATTTTTTCTACCTTGCTTCTTACTTTCCTCCTGCATATTTAGCCATTTCTACTCAATATCCTTTGCCAGATCATCTTCTTTTATCTACTTTAAAACTTTGAAGTGCCTGTGAAGTTATTAGGCTTGTGCATAAATATTTTAACTTACTTTTCTTCAGGATAGATGATAAGATTTCACTTCCCAGCCGCTTGTAATTAGATACAGGTAGGTGATTTGCTTTGGGCCATTGAAACCTAAAACCTAAGTGCAGGCAACATGTGTTACTTGTAACCAGAAGCTTTAAGAGTCTGTACATGCTTTATCACATTCTCTTTCTGCCATGGTGACCATCACAATTTCACATTAGTGGCATCTCTTTTATCAGGATCCTAGAGTAAAGACAAGGTAGAAATAAACCCCAGCTAGTCACTCTAAATATGTAAAGAGTGAGAAATAACGGAGTTGTTTGTTTTTGCACTATAGCCAAGGCTATCTTGACACAAAGCCATGGGGTTAGTCATCATGTCCTTATTTTTATTATTAACATTTACTGCTTTGGTGTTGTGATTTTGCCTTGTTCCATGTCTTTGAATGAGTGAGTGAGTGAAAGTCGCTCAGTCATGTCTCTTTGCAACCTGTGGACTGTAGCCCAACAGGCTCCTCCATCCATGGGATTCTCCAGGCAAGAATTCTGGAGTGGGTTGCCATTTCCTTCTCCAGGGGATCTTCCTGACCCAGGGATCGAACCCAGGTCTCTCGCATTGCAGGCAGACGCTTTAACCTCTGAGCCACCAGGGAAGCTTCAATGTCTTTAAATACTGTTTGTATATTTAGCTGTGACTTCTCTGTGAAATCTCATCTGAATGTTCCCTAGCTGCCTCAGTATCTCCACTCAAATCTGCCAAGACTAACAACTTTAATTTCTAATTGTCACCTAAAACTGCTCATCATACGTGCTCTCCACCTGCAAATGGGGCACTTCCTTTTCCCCTAGGGTTCCTGGCCATAAAACTAGGGGTCGCCATTGATGACTCCCATACATAAATTTCCACATTCATTTTATCATCAGATTCTGTTGTGTTGAACTCCAAAGTATAACTGAATTTAACCAATTCTTACCACCTCAGCAGCTACCACCCTAGTCAAAGCCTTGAATATCTCTTGGTGGGTTATGGTAACAGTTTTCAACCCTATCTCCCTGCTTCTTCTCTGACTCTGTTCTCTATACAGAGATATTTAAAATGTGAGCTCATTCCCTTTGTGAAAACCCTCCAATCATAATTAATACAAGTAATCCTTGGCCCTGCCCACATCTTCAATTCAATTTCATATATTATTTGTCTATCTTACTTTATTCAGGCCACACTGGCTATGCCTCTTCTTGTTCTCCAAACATCAAATATGCTCTAATCTCAGGGTCTTTGCAGCGGCTCTCTCCCAGAGCTGCAAAGCATATTTTTATACTTTGTTGTTATTTAGCTGATAAATTGTGTCCAACTCTGCAGCCCCACAGACTGTAGCCCACCAGGCTCCTCTGTCCTTAGAATTTCCTAGGCAAGAATACTGAAACGGAATTGCCGTTTTCTTCTCTAGGGGATCTTTCTTACCTAGGGATTGAACCCATGTCTCCTGCATTGCAGGTGAATTCTTTACTGCTGAGCCACTTGGGGAACCCTTTTCTATTTAAAGTTCAATTTTTTTATTCTTGAAGATTTCCATTTAAAAAAAAAATTCTCTGCTTCTCCTATTGTAAATATGAAGATGCATCACCAAATCCCATTTCAAGGAAGAACATGCTGCTCAGCTGTGGGGAGGATAGTCAGAAGACCCCCAGCTTCCAGCCTTCAGTTCCTCCAAGGCCTCCTCCCTTACAGGTCTGCCTCTCACAGAAGCTCATTCCTTTCCTGTGGCAGTCCACATTCACTGACAGAGTAAGGCAGGAATAAAAAGGCCCTGTGATTTTCAGTCTGTGAGGATCTTCTACTGGGCAATGTTCACTCAAGAGTTTCACAAACAGGTTAGCCGAAGCTTTGTCTGCCCTATGTCACAATTGGACTCCTTTCTCTGCCCATTTCTACTGCCATCTCCTTTATTTCACAAGTATTAATAAATAATAAGCATCTTGAGTCCCAGACTGTCTCAGTATCTGCTTAATATCTCACAGAATCTATCTTAAATCTACCCAACTTGTATCTCCTTTGATTCTGAATACTCTTTGTCTGATATTTCTTTTTTTGTAGCACTGAAGGCTATGTTATGCATTTATTTGTTTGTTTATTTATTGCTCTCTGTGATCAAGGACTCATCCTTGTTGTTCACTGCAGTATTCTAAGCACATGCAATATTGCCTGGTGCATAAAGGGTGCCCATAATATGGGAGGACTGAAAGAATTAAGGCAGGCTGGCCCTAGGCACTTGATCTCCAGTTTTAACTTTCTCATGTAGGAAAACACATTCTGAATTAATTAATATATGTGGCTGAAATCCAAACAATTTGAAAGTTAGAGATGTTCAGCGTATACTAATTAAAGCTGAACTATTTTGAGAATTCAAAACATTTTTCTCTCTTAGAGACTTACACATTGTGAAAAAAGTAAAATGTTCTTTCATTTTGTAAAAGATAAGTGCATCAGACCTTTGGCCATTGGTTCATCTTTGCATCATTAGTCATGATGGATAGTCTACTTACAAAGGCAATTATATTATGTGTGATTTGGATCTTGATGGCAAAAGATAAATTAACTGTAGGTTTACGCAACAGAACAAATAAATTGCATTTGGAAAAGAGATCCACCTTGAACAGCATCCAGAGGAGTCAAATCACCATCAACTTGGCCTCTTCTGTAACACACAGGATAATTAATGCTGTTTCCTGTTTCCTAACTGCCTGTCCTACTCGGATGCATAGCACTGAGTCATCCCTGGCTCTTGCCTTTAAGTCACAATGGATTAATTTGCATCTAATTTGCATAAAAATCATCTTGTGTACATTTCAATGAATACAAAGGCGGGGCAGCGACAGCACTCTCATAAATTATTCTTGCCCTGATGGTGCAGAGTCTGGAGTATTCAAGAGATGTTATTAAAATCCTTCTTAACGTACATAAAATAGACACATAAGCACCTATTTTTAAAACACCTTAACACTGTACTCATTTTCTCATTTTTAAGATTGCAATTTATTGAGGGCGTACTATTTTTCACAACACAGTATTTGTCTTTTCACTCCACTCATTTTTATCTCTTTTTTATTCATTTTTTTTTCATTTCCATTTTGTCAGCTTTCCCTTTCCTGTTTCCATTTGCCTTCTTTTCTGTCCCTTGGCTTCCTCTAACAGCTAGTTTCACTCTTCTCAGCAGTCCCTTTCTCTGTCTCATACTTTCTATGTCCTTCCTAAGTATGAATCATAAAGACCAAAGAAAAGAGACAGATACCAGTGAAAGAAAAACCATGATGTAAACACTGTAGTAATTATGCAGGTTTTTATTCCAAAATTCATGGACTATTTCACAGGATATTTGTTTCTTTAATTTTATTTTACTGTGCTCTTCAAAAAAAGTAACTATACATTTTTTGTGAGCTTTTGTGGCCAAAAAAAAAAAAAAAATCTTCAAGAGAGATTACTGTCATTTTTTTCTGTTGTGAAAATTGTTTCAAGAGGTGGCAATTAAATGTTTTAATACAAAGATCTAGAACATTGATTCATTCACTCTGGGTGCTAAGTGATTTAGTTGTGTCCAACTGTTTGCATCCCTGTGGACTGAACCCTGCCAGGCTCTTCTGTCAATGGGATTATCCAGGCAAGAATACCAAAGTGGGTTGCCATTTTCTCCTCCAGAGGATCTTCCCGACCCAGAGATAGAGTCTACATATGTCTCCTGCATTGCCAGATGGGTTCTTTACCAGTAGTGTCACCTGGGAAAGCCCCCATTCACTCTACATAGGCTATAACATTTTCATGATTAAGCAACAGAGTGATTAAAGTATTGTAAATGAAACATATCTGTCTGGGTTTGAATGCTAGTCCTACTATCTGCAAGCTGGGATTATCTTGGATAAGTAAATTCACCTCTCTATGGCTCATTTTTCTTATTTTAAAATTGAAATAGCACTTAACCAGCTATGCTAATGTGAAGACTGAATGATAGTTATACTTTGAAAGTAATTCCTAGATTTCTGGCAAAGTAAGTGATGCTATTATTATTACCCCCAAGTTTGCTTCTGCTAATGGAACCCCCTTTCAGGCAATCAACAAAAAGAAAACTTGAAATCAGCCTACAGTTCTCCTTTTACTTTATCACCCCCAGCATACACTCAGTCACCGTGTCCCTTCACTCCCAAGACTGCAGCACTTCAGAATGATAAAATTCCTCACTTTGATTATCAAAAGGATCTCCATTGATCTTGTTTCTGGTATTTCATACAAACTCAAATGCAAAATTGTTTTAAAAACAATTTTTAAAGGAAAAAACTTTGCTACTCTTCTGCTTTGAAAAGAACAGTTAATATTATAGATAGCTAGTTTATATGTTGTATATACAAAAATATAAGTGGCTAATATTAAGTAGCTACAATGTACCTCATACTACATAACTCATAGCTCTCATAGGAAACCTGAAAGTTGAGTATTTTTACCTCCAATCTAGTCGTAAAAGGACTGAGAACCAGAAAGTTTGAGTAATTGCATAAGGCTGTCATAACTAGTGAATATAAGTAGTGCAGAAACCAAACCTATTTGGTACATGAATACATGCTGCCTCCTCACTGTCAAGATAAAAATCTAAGGGATCTGGCAAGCCTAAAAATCTCTTCTGATCTGTCTCCTTACCTATCTCTTCAGAGTCATTTTTCCTGAGAGCATCCAATGTGGCTATTACACTGATTTAGCTCTGTACTTTCAGCCTTGAATGAGGCGTTCTTTCTTAAGACTCTGTGCCATACTTAACAAATGCTACTCTCCCTGTCTGAGCCTTCCTTTCTCAGCTTTTGTCTGTTCAGTTTCAGAAACACTCTTCTGATGTGCAGAACTGTTGGTGGGTTTGTAAATGGGTATAGCCACTAAAAATAGTTCTACCATATGGTCTAGCAATTCCACAGCCAGTATACATCTGAAGGAAAAAAAAAAACAAAACTCATTTGAAAACATACATGTACCCCAATGTTCGTAGCAGCACTATTTACAATAGACAAGATATGAAAGAAACCCATTGCCAAATACAGATGAATGGATAAAGAAGATGTTAAATACACACACACACACACACACACACACACACACAGAGAGAGAGAGAGAGAGAGAGAGAGAGAGAGAGAGAGAGAAAGTGCAGGACTACTCAGTCAAAGAAACAAATGAAATTCTATTTGCAACAATCTTAAGGGACCTAGAGAGTATCTTGTCTAGTGAAATGTCAGACAGGAGAAAGATAGATACTCTATATTATCATGTATATGGGGGATATAAAAATAAAACAAATGAATGTGTGTAACAAAATGGAAACAGATCCATAGATAGAGAATGGGGAGGACTGAGATAGGGCTGGGGATTAAGAGGTACAAACTATGGTGTACAAAATAAATAAGTCAAAAGGTAAACTGTAGAATACAGGGAAATGTAGCCATTATTTTGTAATAAGTTTAAAGAAAGTATAATCTATACAAATACTGAGTCAGAATGTGTACATCTGAAACTAATAAAATATTGTAAAACAACTTTGTTTTAATTAAACAAATACATTTTAAAAATACATAATGAGAAAAAAAGCTCCTCTGACCTCTCCATGTTTTATATGGGAGTTAAGCACAACACCTTGATCAGTTCAGTTCAGTTGCTCAGTCGAGTCCGACTCTTTGCGAACCCATGAATCACAGCACACCAGGCCTCCCTGTCCATCCCCAGCCCCTGGAGTTCACTCAAACTCATGTCCATCAAGTCAGTGATGCCATCCAGCCATCTCATCCTCGGTCGTCCCCTTCTCCTCCTGCCCCCAATCCCTCCCAGCATCAGGGTCTTTTCCAATGAGTCAACTCTTCACATGAGGTGGCCAAAGTATTGGAGTTTCAGCTTCAGCATCAGTCCTTCCAATGAACACCCAGGACTGAGCTCCTTCAGAATGGACTGGTTGGATCTTCTTTCAGTCCAAGGGACTCTCAGTCTTCTCCAACACCACAGTTCAAAAGCATCAATTCTTCAGCACTCAGGTTTCTTCACAGTCCAACACTCACATCCATACATGAACCCTAGCCTTGACTAGATGGATCTTTGTTGGCAAAGTAATATCTCTGTTTTTCAATATACTATCTAGGTTGGTCATAATTTTCCTTTCAAGGAGTAAGCGTCTTTTAATTTAATGGCTGCAATCACCATCTGCAGTGATTTTGGAGCCCAAAAAAATAAAGTCTGACACTGTTTCCACATCTACTTCCTATGAAGTGATGGGACCTCATGCCATGATCTTAGTTTTCTGAATGTTGAGCTTTAAGCCAACTTTTTCACTCTCCTTTTTCACTTTCATCAAGAGGCTTTTTAACTCCTCTTCACTTTCTGCCATAAGGGTGATGTCATCTGCATATCTGAGGTTATTTATGTTTCTCCCAGCAATCTTGATTCCAGCTTGTACTTCTTCCAGCCCAACGTTTCTCATGATGTACTCTGCATAGAAGTTAAATAAGCAGGGTGATAATATACAGACTTGATGTACTCATTTTCCTATTTGGAACCAGTCTGTTTTTCCATGTCCAGTTCTAACTGTTGCTTCCTGACTTGCACACAGTTTTCTCAAGAGGCAGGTCAGGTGGTCTGGTATTCCCACCTCTTTCAGAATTTTCCACAGTTTATTGTGATCCACACAGTCAAAGGCTTTGGCATAGTCAATAAAGCAGAAATAGATGTTTTCCTGGAACTCTCTTGCTTTTTCGATGATCCAGCAGATGTTGGCAATTTGATCTCTGATTCCTCTGCCTTTTCTAAAACCAGCTTGAACATCTGGAAGTTCATGGTTTACATATTGCTGAAGCCTGGCTTGCAGAATTTTAAGCATTACTTTACTAGCGTGTGAGTTGAGTGCAACTGTGCGGTAGTTTGAGCATTCTTTGGCATTGCCTTTCTTTGGGATTGGAATGAAAACGGACTTTTTCCAGTCCTGTGGCCATTGCTGAGTTTTCCAAATTTGTTGGCATATTGAGTGCAGCACTTTCACAGCATCATCTTTTAGGATTTGAAATAGCTCAACTGGAATTCCATCATCTCCATTAGCTTTGTTCTTAGTGATGATTCCTATGGCCCTCTTGACTTCACATTCCAGGATGTCTGGCTCTAAGTGAGTGATCACACCATTGTGATTATCTGGGTCGTGAAGATCTTTTTTGGTTAGTTCTTCCATGTATTTTTGCCACCTCTTCTTAATATCTTCTGCTTCTGTTAGGTCCATATCATTTCTGTCCTTTATCGAGCCCATCTTTGCATGAAATGTTCCCTTGGTATCTCTAATTTTCTTGACGAGATCTCTAGTCTTTCCCATTCTATTGTTTTCCTCTATTTCTTTGCATTGATCACTGAAGAAGACTTCCTTATCTCTCCTTGCTATTCTTTGGAACTCTGCATTCAAATGGGTATATCTTTCCTTTTCTCCTTTGCTTTTCACCTCTCTTCTTTTCACAGCTATTTGTAAGGCCTCCTCAGACAGCCATTTTGCTTTTTGTCATTTCTTTTCCATGGGGATGGTCTTGATCCCTGTTTCTTGTACAATGTCGGAAACCTCCGTCCATAGTTCATCAGGCTCTCTGTATGTCAGATCTAGTCCCTTAAATCTATTTCTCACTTCCACTGTATAGTCAAAAGGGATTTGATTTAGGTTATACCTGAATACTCTAGTGGTTTCCCCACTTTGTTAAATTTCAGTCTGAATTTGGCAATAAGGAGTTCATGATCTGAGCCACAGTCAGCTGACTGTGGCTGACTGTATACAGTTTCTCCATCTTTGGCTGCAAAGAATATAATCAATCTGATTTTGGTGTTGACCATCTGGTGATGTCCATGTGTAGAGTTTTCTCTTGTGTTGTTGGAAGAGGGTGTTTGCTATGATTGGTGTGTTATTTGTTGATTTCATCTTTTGGAATCATCCCTTAGTTTTTGACTTTTGCTTGTTAAATTATTATCATCTAAAAATTCAACTTAGGAAGTTGCTTTTGGAGGAAATTAGCTCAATATAAGAAATATGAGAACTTCAGAAATGGAATTTCAGTTTATTTTGATTTGCTGTTTACTGTATTTTCTAGGTTTTGTTCCTCTTTATTTTTGTGAAAATATTATTTTCTAAATTCTTTTTTCCCAATCCCTATTAATTTAAAAGTACACAATATTTCAACTGGTTCAAGATTATATTTTATAATGAGTACATTTAAATCAGTTTTTTCATATAATATTTAAAGATTAATTAATTACTATGAAATCCCAAGTAATCACTTTATTCATCCACTTAATTCACCATATGAGGAAATACTTAGCATTGCATGAAAACTTTGCCTAATATTGAATACTGCTTCCCTCAATGCTGAAGGTGGAATATTAAGAAATTTGCCCCCATTTATTTTATTCAACATAGGAAAAGTAGATAATATTTATGCTTCTAGCCAAGATGGAATTAAAAGAAGTAGCTTTAACCTCTCATCTGAAACACAGAAAAAATCAGAAATACATTTAAAAAAGTGGTTTCAAGACATTGGACCTCTTGAGATGAAAATCAGTGATCTCTGAGATGGAGTAGAATGGTTAGCTGAGGCCCTCTTGCCCCTTATGCTCCAGTTAACTGCCTGGTGATGCTTTTCAGACCATAATCCAGCAACGGGAATTCAGTTCACATCAGCCCATCTCCCTAAATTGAAGTCACAGAACTTGGAGTTTGAGGAGGCCAAGATAGTTAAGAATTTTCACGATAGAGTACTGAAAATGAAAGAAACTTACTGAGGGAATTTCAGAAGTCTAGAGAAGGTGTTGAGTCTCTCAGCTGGGTACTGATAAATCCATTTGTGTGGGGAAATCAACCAGGGCTAGAAAAAGAACCACTGAAAGAATCAGATGTAACCCTGATAACGTAAGTCTGTTTTTGTTTTGTTTTGTTTTGTTTTTTTAACCATCAAGAAGAGTGAAAACCTCATAGTTCACGAAGTGTTAGATAGCCGTTGAAGAATGGCTTTGCCTCAGTAATAGGGAAAATTAGCCCTTGTCAAAATGCTGCTCCTGGTCTGACAAGGTCAAAAGGGATAAAAACTTTTCCCAAGTAACTTAGCGGTATCTAAGCACAAAACTTAAGAATACAAACATACTCTAATCCAGCAAGATAAAATCATATCTGGCAGCCAATCAAATATTATCAGCCATGAAAATAAGCAGAAAAATGCAACTTAACAGGAAGGGAAACATCAAGAAATGAAAAGGAAACACAAACTACACCGATGATAAATTTAGTAGACAAGGATATCAGAATCATTATTATGAATGTATTCTATATGGTAAGCATGTAGAAGTTAAAGGAAAGATTAAACACTGAGTAGAGATAGTAAATGTATTTTAATCAAAGAGCCAAATCAAACCTCTGGAAATAAAAATTGTGGTGTCTGAAACTAAAAAATGCTAGATGAAATTAAGAGCAAATTGGAGATTATAGAAGAAAATATTTCTGAATTTGAAGATACAGAAATGTAAACTATCAAATGTGAAACACAAAGAAAATGAAGAAAATTGAACAGAGTATTAGAAATCTATGGAATAAGTTTATGTGGCCTAATATGTATGCACAACTGAAATACCAAAAAAAAAAGAGGAAACTATACACAAAGAAAATTTGAAGACAGCAGAAAATGGAATCCGCATAGAAAAACCTGAAGAAAGTGAAGAAGATTCATATCACAATTGATCACAGTGATTTCACTGATAAAAATTTAAGGGTAGCAAGAGATAAGATACTGCAATAACAAAAGAATGACAAAATGATAGAAAATTTGTTGTCAGAAACGATGCAAGCTGAAAAAGTATTTCTTTAAAACACTGGGGAAAAAAGTCAGCACGGAACTCTTGGGCCAGTAAAATCATGTTTCAGAAATAAAAACTAGCGATTTTTTCCATTAAAACAAAAGCTCAAAGAATTTATAACCAGAATTTCTGCACTGCAACAAAGATTCAAGGATGTTTTCAAGACCAAAAAAGTGACACCTGATAGAAATTTGGAACTATTACAAAAATAGATATCCAAGAAATTTTAAAAAATGTGTTAATCTAAAAAATTGTTTCCATTATGTAATACCTCTAAAAGAGAATCGATTGCTTAGAGCAAAGATATGTATAAAAAAGCTTTCTACCATAATCAGGTGTCAGATATATGAAACTTGGTAAAGATCAAGGGGAGTAAAGCTGATATATGCTGATGTGAAGTTCGTAAACCATGTGTAAAATGGTATAATATTTTAGAGGAGGCTGCGATAGTTAAATATATACACTGTAAACATTAAAGCAAACATTAAAATTTTAAAAAGTTGAAAGAAAGAAAGTGAAGTCGCTCAATCGTGTCTGACTCTTTGGGGCCCCATGGACTGTAGCCTCCCAGGCTCCTCTGCCCATTGGATTTTCCAGGCAAGAGTACTGGAGTGCGTTGCCATTTCCTTCTCCAGGCGATCTCCCCAACCCAGGGCTCAAACCCAGGTCTCCTGCATTGCAAGCAGACACTTTACTTTCTGAACCACCAGGGAAGTCTCCAAAAAGTTGAAATGTAGCTAATAAATTAAATAATGGAAGCAAAAATCAAATCTTAAAATTTAACACTCAGCTGATACAAAAGAAGTCATACCAAGAGAAATAAAGATGAGATAGCTCAAGTAGAAAGCAAATGACAAAATGTGTAATTCAAACATATCAATAATTACGTAACTGTTAATGATTCACCACTCCTTTTAAAAAGAACATTGTCAACTGTGTAGCAAAGAATTTGCCTTCCATTGCAGATGCAGAGAATGGATTTGGAATATTTAAAAGATGCAAGTACAAGTTCAAGTTGAAAGAAGCCATTTCATTTTAAAGGGGGCAGATATGTATTCAGAATAGAAAAACATACCACATGGCTTTGATCTTATACATGAGCCATTTCTCTTACATGTTAGTTTCAATTTTAATTTCAGGGAAAAACATAATTGATTCTCAACGGAATTGGGAGGCAATTATGGCATAGCTCACAGACATTATTTTTGTAGTACCCTCAGTAATTAAATGAGGTATCCAGCTAGTGAAAGAAAAGGAAAAGAAAAATAAGGCCATTTCAGAATAAAACCATATCCCCTTTATTTCATATTATCTCTGTGATAATAATGCTAATGATCATGGGTAAGTACTGTTGATAGTCTGCTTCCCAGTACCAATGTCTCGAATATGTAATTAAATATTGTCATAGATGGTGCACATTTGAGGGTATAATGCTAAAATGTTAAACACCAGTCTACTCACTGGTACTTATTCATTTGATATTTTTATTTCAAATTATTGGGTGGAGAATATGAAGGAGAGACTGACACAACTGGTGAAATTAGAAGCATACAACAATGGTGAAAATGTCAGTTTTTACTCCAATCCCAAAGAAAGGCAGGCCAAAGAATGCTCATACTACCATACAACTGAGCTCATTTCACATGCTAGCAAGGGAATGCACAAAATCCTCCAAGCTAAGCTTCAATAGTATGTGAAGCAAGAACTTCCAGAAGTACAAGCTGGACTTAGAAAAGGCAGAGGAACCAGAAAGCAAATTGACAACATGCATTGGATCATAGAAAAAGCAAGAGAATTCCAGAAAAAACATCTACTTCTGATTCATTGACTCTAAAGCCTTGACTGTGTGGATCACAACAAACTATGGAAAATTTCTGAAAATGTCTGAACCAGATCACCTTACTTGTCTCCTGAGAAACCTGTATGCAGGTCTAGAAGCAATAGTTAGAACTGTACATGGGACAATGGATTGGATCCAACTTGGGAAAGGAGTGTGTCAAGGCTGTATATCATCACCCTGCTTATTTAACTTCTATGCAGAGTACATCATGCAAAAGACAGGGTTGGATGGTCACAAGATGGAATCAAGATTTCCAGGAGAAATGCCAACAACTTCAGAAACGTAGATAAGACCACTCTAATGGCAGAAAGCAAAGAGGAACTAAAGGTACTCTTGATGAAGGTGAAATAGGAGAGTGAAAAAGCTGGCTTAAAACTTATCATTCAAAAAACTAAGATCATGGCATCTGGTCCCATCACCTCATGGCAAATAAATGGGGAAAAATGGAAACAGTGACAGATTTTTGTTCTCTTGGACTCCAAAATCACTGTAGATGGTGACTGCAACATGAAATTTAAAAACAAAACAAAACAAAACACATGCTCCTTGGACAAAAAGCTATGACAAACCTAGACAGCATATTAAAAGCAGGAACATCACTTTGCCAACAAATATATGTATGGTCAAAGCTCTGTTTTTTCCAGTAATCATGTACAGATGTAAGGGTTGGATTATAAAGAAGGTTGAGTGCTGAAGAATTGATGCTTTGGAATTGTGGTGCTAAAGAAAACTCTTGAGAGTTCCTTGGAAAACAAGGAGATCAAACCATTCCATCCTAAAGGAAATCAACCCTAAATATTCACTGGAAGGACTGATGCTGAAGCTGAAGCTCCAGTACTTTGGCCACCTGACTCATTGGGATAGACCCTGATTCCGGGAAAGAGTGAGGGCGGGAGGAGAAGGGGGAGACAAAGGACGAGATGGTTGGATGGCATCACTGACTCAGTGGACATGAGTTTGAGAAAGCTCTGGTAGATAGTGAAGGGCAGGGAAGCCTGGTGTGCTGCAGCTCAGTTCAGTTCAGTTTCAGTTCAGTCACTCATTGATGTCCGACTCTTTGCGACCCCATGAATCACAGCATGCCAGGCCTCCCTGTCCATCACCAATTCCCGGAGTTCACTCAGACTCACGTCCATCGAGTCCGTGATGCCATCCAGCCATCTCATCTTCTGTCGTCCCCTTCTCCTCCTGCCCCCAATCCCTCCCAGCATCAGAGTCTTTTCCAATGAGTCAACTCTTCGCATGAGGTGGCCAAAGTATAGGGGTTTCAGCTTTAGCATCATTCCTTCCTTCGGCGCTCAGCCTTCTTCACAGTCCAACTCCAAATTCACTGCAGATGGTGATTTCAGCCATGAAATTAAAAGACGCTTACTCCCTGGAAGAAAAGTTATGACCAACCTAGATAGCACATTCAAAAGCAGAGACATTACTTTGCAGAGTAAGGTCCATCTAGTCAAGGCTATGGTTTTTCCCGTGGTCATGTATGGATGTGAGAATTGGACTGTGAAGAAGGCAGAGCACCGAAGAATTGATGCTTTTGAACTGTGGTATTGGAGAAGACTCTTGAGAGTCCCTTGAACTGCAAGGAGATCCAACCAGTCCATTCTGAAGGAGATCAGCCCTGGGATTTCTTTGGAAGGAATGATGCTAAAGCTGAAGCTCCAGTACTTTGGCCACCTCATGCAAAGAGTTGACTCATTGGAAAAGACTCTGATGCTGGGAGGGATTGGGGGCAGGAGGAGAAGGGGACGACAGAAGACGAGATGGCTGGATGGCATCACTGACTCGATGGATGTGAGAATGAGTGATCTCTGGGAGTTGGTGTTGGACAGGGAGGCCTGGCATGCTGCGATTCATGGGGTTGCAAAGAGTCAGACATGAATGAACGACTGAGCGACTGAACTGAACTGAACTGTGGTCCTAGTGTGATTAGATTGACTAGTTTCCTGTGAGTATGGTTTCAGTGTGTCTGCCCTCTGATGCCCTCTTGCAACACCTACCATCTTACTTGGGTTTCTCTTACCTTGGGCGTGGGGTATCTCTTCACGGCTGCTCCAGCAAAGCGCAGCCACTGCTCCTTACCTTGCATGAGGGGTATCTCCTCACCACCGCCCTTCCTGACCTTCAACGTGCGATAGCTCCTCTTGGCCCTCCTGTGCCCACGCAGCCACTGCTCCTTGGACATGAAGTGGCTCCTCCCGGCCGCTGCCCCTGGCCTCAGGCATGGGGTGACTCCTCCCGGCCGCCACCCCTGGCCTTGGGTGGGGGATGTCTCCTTTCGGCAGTCCCCTCCACCCCTCCCTGACTTCGGACATGGGGTAGCTCCTCTCGGCCGTTCCTGCGCAATCACAGCCTGGCACTCTTGGCCACTGCCCATGTCCTCAGATGTGGGGTAACTCCTCTTGGCCGCCACCCTTCAGACATGGGGTCCTCCCGGCTTCTGCCCCTGCCTCGGACATGGGGTAGCTTCTCTCGGCCATGCTTAGTGCACCGGTTGGTCACAGCCGCCCAGCTCACGAGGTCACAAAGAGTTGGACATGACTAAGCGACTGAACGACAACAAGCATAACAATGTTGAAAGTAATATTCTTGTCCAAGGTTGACATTTAAGTATCTGTTACAGGTATATTTCCTTTGAGGCTCCCCAGGTGGCTCAGTGGTAAAGAATCTGCTTGCCAGTGCAGGAGATGCAAGTTCAATCGCTGGCTTGGGAAGAGTCCCTGGAGAAGGAAGTGGCAACCCACTTCAGTGTTCTTGCCTGGGAAATCCCATGGACAGAGGAGCCTGGCAGGTTACAGTCCATGGGGTCCCAAAAGAGTTGGACACCACTTAGCAACTAAAAGAACAGCAACGTATTTCCTTTATTCACAGTGATATCCAGAGACTTTCTGTGACGCCCACCCATCCTGCCTCCTCCCTTTATCTATACTGTCAGTCTTCTTAGAATAGTGACCAACAATCTAACTCACTGCATTCTAGCTTATGTCTCCATCACCTGAACTGGAAAATTATCTCAGTAAAGTCAAGAGAAGCCTCTCCTTACCTATAATTGGGAGCTGTAGCCCATTTTTATTTTGTTTTCCTTATTTAATCACACTTTTTTTTTTTTTTTGGTTAACTGGCCCTACAGAGGTCTCTACTCAGTTTTAGAAATAAACAAACCTTATTCATTCTGATGGTCCTCTGAGGCTCTACAGCCACTGTTTAATATTTAATTACTTTGTTAGTGAGTGAACTCCAGACGTGTACCTTGAACTTTAGGTCTTCCTTCTTCATTTCACACTCTCTCACTAGAAAATCTCATTCGCAGAGAATAAGCCCTCATCTTTACAGCTATCACTTCAGTTTTTGTTTATTTGGCTCTGTCTTCCTGAGTTCCAGATCAACATTTTCCTAGCTCACTGAGCAAATCCATCTAGAGGTCCTGCAGATATGGCAGATTCAGCATATCTAAAATTAAATTCCTTTCTATTCAACTATAGTTTTCTTGAGGGTCTCCTATCTAATATAAAATCATTATCACTCAACCAAATGCATTAATCATCTCTGGCTCCTTTCCAAATACCGTAACCTCACACAATCTACAAAGACTGCTTACTTCCCAAATGTCCTCTGTGTCTGTGTCCCCTGTTTATTCCCCACTGATATACCTTCATCCAAATGCTTCTCACTTCCAGTGATGATATCAAAGTAATCATCCTTTTTTTTCCCCCAAAGTAATTACCCATCCTTTTTTTCCCCAGTGTCTTCCTCCTTCATATCATTGTCTTCCTTTTTGCAAGAAAAATGTTTTACAGTACACACTTTATCTTGTCATACACTGCACAAGACATATTTTATTATCTGTAGAGGAAGTTCAAGATCCATAGATTATAATGAGTTCTTCACATTCTGGTCCAAAGTATCTTTTCAGATCCATCCTTTAGCTATTATCTTCAAGTATATATTTCTGCATATGTCTCCTCTTTTTACCTAAGTATATCATGCAGTGAGTGCCTTCATCCTTTTACACATCTTCTTCCTTAAGAGATTCTTCCCATCACCTGTTCCAGACAGACTCATATAACTCTCATGTTCCATACAAAAATGCTCTCTCTTCCCTAGCTTGAAAGTTAAGATTAGTCATTATAATTTATTTCTAATGTGTGTGTTTGGTACACAGTTCTATCAAATACTATGAATTCTATGATATAATTAGTATTTGTTAATGGCTGTTCCCTCTACCAGACCATGACCTGTTTGTGGAAAGAGATCATTCCATGTCTGGAACATTACAGTTGTGAAATAAATATGTGTTGGTGAATAAATGAATGAGTGCTTTTGTAAATGAAGAAGCATTGAATTTTGTAAATAAATGATAACCTCATTTTCCAGGGTGCCTTCTTTCTGTTATTAAAGGGAAGCTACCTTCTACCTTCCATAATCTTATTCAAGTCAATGTTAATAACTTTTCATAAATTATCTTTTTTTGGTACAAAGTAATCTATATTTTAATCATTATATCTCTAAGGCTGAATTTGTAGCCTATGTGGTGCAATTGGTGGGCAAAATAAAAAATTTTTTTTTTCTTGAAAATTTTTTTTCCTAACATGCCTATTAAGCATCAGGACATGTATGTTAGCCCCAAAAAGGAAAAATTGTTGCCTATGAATTTGTAGTGTAACTTCTCTATAGGTTTCTATAAGCAGAAGAACACATTTGTTACATCAGCACATTTTCTGATCTTTACAGCCAAATATAAGCTTTTTTGCTTATGTTTCTATATGCTCAGCTATTGTCTTTGGTGTGTCTCAAAGATATTTTATATGAGAGTAGAGAGTAAAGGAGTCTTCAAGATATATACATACAAACATATATATTTATATAGATATACATATATATACACACGTGCACACACACACACACACACACACACACACATATATATATATATATAGAGAGAGAGAGAGAGAGAGGTGGGGGATAACTATTCTTACTTTTGCATGTAAGAAGTGAACATTCCTCTTCATAGATGAAGAACTTTAATCTATGCCCCAACCAGTAATGCTGAGGAAGCTGAAGTTGAACGGTTTTGTGAAGACCTACAAGACCTTTCAGAACTAACACCCAAAAAAGATGTGCTTTTCATTATAGGGGACTGAAATGCAAAAGTAGGAAGTCAAGAAACACCTGGAGTAACAGGCAAATTGGCCTTGGAGTGCGGAATGATGCAGGGCAAAGACTAATAGAGGTTTGCCAAGAAAATGCACTGGTCATAGCAAACACCCTCTTCCAACAACACAAGAGAAGACTCTACACATGGACATCACCAGATGGTCAACACCGAAACCAGACTGATTATATTCTTTGCAGCCAAAGATGGAGAAGTTCTATACAGTCAACAAAAACAAGACCAGGAGCTGACTGTGGCTCAGATCATGAATTCCTTATTACCAAATTCAGACTCAAATTGAAGAAAGTAGGGAAAACCGCTAGACCATTCAGGTATGACCTAAATAAAATCCCTTATGATTATACAGTGGAGATGAGAAATAGATTTAAGGGCCTAGATCTGATAGATAGAGTCCTGATGAACTATGGACTGAGGTTCATGACATTGTACAGGAGACAGGGATCAAGACCATCCCCATGGAAAAGAAAGGCAAAAAAGCAAAATGGCTGTGTGGGGAGGCCTTACAAATAGCTGTGAAAAGAAGAGAGGTGAAAAGCAAAGGAGAAAAAGAAAGATATAAGCATCTGAATGCAGAGTTCCAAAGAGTAGCAAGAAGAGATAAGAAAGCCTTCTTCAGTGATCAATGCAAAGAAATAGAGGAAAACAACAGAATGGGAAAGACTAGAGATCTCTTCAAGAAAATTAGAGATACTAAGGGAACATTTCATGCAAAGATGGGCTTGATAAAGGACAGAAATGGTATGGACCTAACAGAAGCAGAAGATATTAAGAAGACATGGCAAGAATACATGGAAGAACTGTACAAAAAAGATCTTCACGACCCAGATAATCATGATGATGTGAACACTAATCTAGAGCCAGACATCTTGGAATGTGAAGTCAAGTGGGCCTTAGAAAGCATCACTATGAACAAAGCTAGTGGAGGTGATAGAATTTCAGTTGAAATGTTTCAAATCCTGAAAGATGATGCTGTGAAAGTGCTGCCCTCAATATGCCAGCAAATTTGGAAAACTCAGCAGTGGCCACAGGACAGGAAAAGGTCAGTTTTCATTTCAACTCCAAAGAAAGGCAATGCCAAAGAATGCTCAAACCACTGCACAATTGCACTCATCTCACATGCTAGTAAAGTAATGCTCAAAATTCTCCAAGGCACGCTTCAGCAATATGTGAACCATGAACTCCCTGATGTTCAAGCTGGTTTTCGAAAAGGCAGAGGAACCAGAGATCAAATTGCCAACATCTGCTGGATCATGGAAAAAGGAAGAGTTCCAGAAAAACATCTATTTCTGCTTTATTGACTATGCCAAAGCCTTTGACTGTGTGGAACACAATAAACTGTGGAAAATTCTGAAAGAGATGGGAATACCAGACCACCTGACCAGCCTCTTGAGAAATCTATATGCAGGTCAGGAAGCAACAGTTAGAACTGGACATGGAACAACAGACTGGTTCCAAATAGGAAAAGGAGTACGTCAAGGCTGTATATTGTCACCCTGCTTATTTAACTTCTATGCAGAGTACATCATGAGAAACGCTGGACTGGAAGAAACACAAGCTGGAATCAAGATTGCCAGAAGAAATATCAATAACCTCGGATATGCAGATGACACCACCCTTATGGCAGAAAGTGAAGAGGAGCTAAAAAGCCTCTTGATGAAAGTGGAAGTGGAGAGTGAAAAGCTGGCTTAAAGCTCAACATTCAGAAAACGAAGATCATGGCATCTGGTCCCATCACTTCATGGGAAATAGATGGGGAAACAGTGGAAACAGTGTCAGACTTTATTTCTGGGGGCTCCAAATTCACTGCAGATAGTGATTACAGCCCTGAAATTAAAAAACCTTTACTCCTTGGAAGAAAAGTTATGACCAACCTAGACAGCATATTCAAAAGCAGAGATATTACTTTGTCGACTAAGGTCCATCTAGTCAAGGCTATGGTTTTTCCTGTGGTCATGTATGGATGTGAGAGTTGGACTCTGAAGAAGGCTGAGTGCTGAAGAATTGATGCTTTTGAACTGTGGTGTTGGAGAAGACTCTTGAGAGTCCCTTGGACTGCAAGGAGATCCAACCAGCCCATTCTGAAGGAGATCAACCCTGGGATTTCTTTGGAGGGAATGATGCTAAAGCTGAAACTCCAGTACTTTGGCCACCTGATGTGAAGAGTTGACTCATTGGAAAAGACTGTGATGCTGGGAGGGACTGGGGGCAGGAGGAGAAGGGGACGACTGAGGATGAGATGGCTGGATGGCATCACTGACTCGATGGACGTGAGTATGAGTGAACTGCGGGAGTTGGTGATGGACAGGGAGGCCTGGCGTGCTGCGATTCATGGGGTCACAAACAGTCGGACACGACTGAGTGGCTGAACTGAACTGAAGTACAGTTCTAAGAAAAAAAAAAAGCAGGAACTTTATGAGACTCTGTGAAGAGTACAGAGATTTTTGTGAATTCAGTTCTGGATTTTCTTTTTGATTACCAGAGGACACAACTGGACCACAGAGCCAGGGCAACTTGCTGTCCCTATTAGCAACCCTACCAAGTATGGAGAAGAAAAATTTTAAGGAAAACTTTACCTCAATACTGTTTGCAGAGTAATAGAAAAAGGAGTTTAGGTATGAGGCTGTGATATAAATCAGAACACAGACACTGCTTCATTCTGCCTAGTTAGTGAGAAGTTCAGGTTAAAGAATGAGTAGATGTATTCCATACGTTTTGAATCATTGCGTATTTGTTTTCATTTATCTACAAGCAATTTTTGTTTCCTCTTTAATTTCTTCGGTGATCCACTGGTTGTTTAGTAGCACATTGATGTGCCTGGCTTTGTTGCTGTTATTTGCAGTTTTCTTTCTTATAACTATTTTTAACCTCATAGTGCTGTGGCTGGAAAAGATGTTTGACATGATTTCTTATTTTCTTAAGTCTACTGAAGCTTGCTTTGTGGCCCGTCATGTGATCTGTCCTGGAGAATGTTCCATGTGCACTTGAAAATAATGTACATTCTGCTGCTTTCAGATGGAATATTCTATAAATATAAGTTAAGTCCATCTGGACTAAGGTATCATTTAAGGTCTGTTTCCTTATTGATTTTCTGTCAGGATGATCTGTCCGTTGATGTAAGTGGGTGTTAGATTCTCCTATATGGCAAATCCACAGCTAACATTATACTCAAGGGTGAAAAGCTGAGAGCATTTCCTCAAGGAACGAGACTAGGAGTTCACCTTTCACAACTTATTCAACACAATTTTGGAAGTCCTAGCCACAGTGATCAGAGAAGAACAAATTAAAAGGAATCCAAGTTGGAAAAGAAGAAAGCTCTCACTGATAGCAGTTGGCATGATACTATACATAGAAAAACTGAAAGACACTATCAGAAAACTGCTAGAACTCATTAATGAATTTGATAAACTGAAGGATACAAAATTAATAAAATTAACAGAAAAATCTGCTGCATATCTACAAATTAACAGCAAAAGTTTAGAAAGAGAAATTAAGGAAACAATCCCACTCACAATCACATCCAAAAAAATAAAATGCTGAGGAATACACCTACCTAAGGAGGAATAGACGTGTACTCTGAAAACTTTAAGACACTAAGAAACTGATTATCTAAGAAACTGTAATCAAAGATGGCACAAAGAAATGGGAACAAATATAGTGTTCTTGGATTGGAAAAATCAATATTGTCAGAATGAATATATTACCCAAGGTAACCTGGGTATCAATGAAATATTTATCAAATTACCAATGGCAGTTTTCACAGAAGTAGAAGAAAAAAAATAATTTTTATGGGAACATTAAAGCCCCCAAATAGTCAATGCAGTCTTGAGAAAGAAAAATGGAGCCAGTCCGTGGCTTTAGACTATACTATAAAGATATGGTAATCAAAACGGCATCATACTGGCACAAAAACAGACATGTAGGTTGATGGAACAGGATGGAAAGAGGAGAAATAAATACACACACCTAGGGTCAATCAGTCTATGACAAAGGAAGCAAGACAATACAATTAAGAAAAGACAGTGTCTTCAAAAAATAGTCCTAGGAAAACTGGACTACTACATGGAAAAGAATGAAATTAGAGCATTTTCTACACAATACACAAAAATAAACTCAAAATGGATTAAAGACCTGAATGTAAAATTGGACACTATAAAACTCCTAAAGGAAAACATAGGCAGAATACTTTTTGACATAAATCACATCATTTTGGATCCATCTCCTAGAGTAATGAAAGCAAAAATCAAAATAAGGAAATGAAACCCGATTAAACTTAAAAGCTTTTGTTCAGCAAAGAAAACCATAAACAAAACAAAAAGACAACCTACATAATCAGAGAAAACATTTGTAAACAATGCAACTGACAAGGGATTTATCCCCCAAATATAAAAACAGCTCATACAACTCAATTAAAAAAAAAAAAAAACAATCAAAATTGGGCAAGCAAACTAAACAGACATTTCTCCAAAGAAGACATATAAATGGCCAAAGGCACATGAAAAAGTCCTCAATATTCTCAATCATTACAGAAATGCAAATCCAACATACAATGAGTATCACTTCACAGCAGTCTGAATGTCCATCATTAAAAAACGTACAGATTATTCACTCTGGACAGTATGTGGAGAAAAAGGAACCCTCCTATACGATTGACAGAAATGTAAATTGGAACAACCACTATGAAGAAAAGTATGGAGGCTCCTTAAAAAACTAAAAATAGAGTAAGAGTTGATCCTGCAATCCCATTCCTGGGCATATATCCATAGAAACTTTAATTCAAAAATATTCATGCACCCCAGTATTCACTGCAACAATATTTACAATATCTAAAACTTGGACATAACCTAAATGTCCATCAACAGAGGAATAGAAAAAACAGATGTGGCTTATATTTACAATGGAATATTATTCAGCTATAACAAGAATAAAATAATGCCATTTGCAGCAACATGAAAGGAGTTAGAGATTATCATACTTAAGTGAAATAAACTAGACAAAGTCATATAAATGATATCGCTTATATATGGAATCTAACAAAATGATACAAATGAACTTATATGCAAAGCAGAAATAGATCCACAGTCATAGAAAATAAATATATGGTTCCAAAAGAGAAGCAAATGAGGGGGAAATAAATTAGGAGTGTGGGATTAATATACACATAGTACTGTATATAAAATAGATGACCAACAAGTACATAGCATATAGCACAGGGAAATATACTCAATATTTTGTAATAATCTATAAGGGGCAAGTAGAAAGTATTAGTCACTCAGTCATGGCTTACTCTTTGCCATCCCATGAACTTTTGCCTGCCAGGCTCCTCTCGCCATGGAATGTCCCAGGCAAGACTATTGGAGTGGGTTGCCATTTCCTTCTCCAGGGGATCTTTCCAACACAGGGATTGAACCTGAGTCTCTTGCATTGCAGGCAGATTCTTTACTATCTGAGCCATCAGGGAAAATAATCTGAAAATATATACTTTGCTGTATATATGAAACTAACACAAAATTGTATATCAACTATACTTCACTAAAAAAAAGTGAGAGTGAGCAGAGATATGCTTAGCTGCCTTCCCAGGATCCAATCACTTTTTCCTCTCACTATTATGTATATACCAATATGATTTAGGTGTCATACATCCCACCCACCCTGTGAGTGCAGAAACCGTTCCTTTTCCTCTAAAGAAGAATGAACTCAGGGATTGACTAATCATTATATCACCTTTCTACCAGTGATCAGTTCAGGAATGAGCTTGTGATGTAATTTTAGTCAATGCAGTGTGAAAAGAAAAACATCTGCTTCATTGACTATGGTAAAGCCTTTGACTGTGAGGAATCACAGAAAACTGTGGAAAACTCTTAAAGAGATGAGAAGACTGGAACATCTTACCTGTCTCATGAGAAATGAGTAGGCAGGTCAAGAGGCAACAGTTAGAACTGGATGAGGAATAATGCCCCTGGTTCCAAATTGGGAAAGGAGTACATCAGCATGGATACTGTCACCCTTCTACTTTAACTTATATGCAGAGTACCTCATGCAAAATGCTGGGCTGGATGAATCACAAGCTGTAATCAAGATAGACAGGGGAAATATCAACAACCTTAGATATACAGATGATACCACTCTAATCACAGAGGTGAAGAGGAACTAAAGAACCTCTTCATGAGGGTGAAAGAGGAGAGGGGAAAAGCTGACTTAAAACACCATTCAAAAACCTAAGATTAACTGGTTTAATTTCCTTGCCATCCAAGGGACTCTCAAGTCTTATCCAGGACCAGTACAGAGATCAAACCAGTCAATCCTAAAAGAAATCAACCCTGAATATTCATTGGAAGGACTGATGCTCAAGCTAAAGCTCCAAAACTTTGGCCACCTGATGCAAAGGGCCAACTCCTTGGAAAAACCTTGATGCTGGGAAAGATTGAGGACAGAAGGAGAAGGCAGGATGGAGGGGGGCGGTCAGAGGATGAGATCATTAGATAGCATCAGTGATTCAAAGGACATGAGACTGAGCAAACTCTGGGAGACAGTGAAGGACAGGGAAGCCTGGTGTGCTACAGTTCACGGATGGAAGAGAGTCGCATATGGCTTAGAGACTGACCAATAATAAAGAGAGCTTTTCGAAAGATGACCTAAAACTGGCATGTATGCAAGAGAAAATCTGAACATGAAAGGCCATCTCAAGTACTACCAGGAAGATGAATCCAATTATCCAAGTATTGTAAGTCCTTACTCTTGTGCAGTCACACTCAATTTAAGTATTATTTATGAATTGCTTAATGGTCTGAAAAATGTTTTCACATATATTTTATCATTTACATTCACAGAGCTTTGTGAGGGAGATATATTTCTTTTACATACAAATAAAAAAAATTAATGTCTCAATGTTTAAAAAAACAAAACAAAACTAAGATCATGGCATCTGGTTCTATCATTTCATGGCAAATGGAAAGGGAAAAAGTGGAAGTAGTGATGGATTTTCTTTTCTTGGGCTCCAACATCACTACAGATGGTGTGTAGCCATGAAATTAAAAGCCTTTAATTTTTAGCTTGCTCCTTGGATGAAAAGCTATGACAAACTTAGCATATTAAAAAAGCAGAGACATCATTTTGCCAATAAAGGTCCATATAGTCAAAGCTATAGTTTTTCCAACAGTCATGCACAGATGTGAGAGTTGGACCATAAAGATGGCTGAGTGCTGAAGAATTGATGCTTTTGAACCGTAGTGTTGGAGAAAACTCTTGAGAGTCCATTGGACAGAAAGGAGATCAAACCAATCAATCCTAAAGGAAATTAATACTGAATGTTCATTGGAAGGACTGATGCTGAAGCTGAAGCTCCAATACTTTGGCCACCTGATGTGAAGAGCTGACTCATTGGAAAAGACGCTGATTCTGTGAAAGATTGAAGGCAAGAGAAGAGGGAGGTGGCAGAAGATGAGATGGTTAGATAGCATCACTGACTCAATGGACATGGTTTTGAGCAAACCCCATGAGATAGTGTAGGAAAGAGGAGGCTGGCATGCTGTAGTTCATGGGGCCATAAAAAGTTGGACATGGCTTAGTTACTAAATGACAGCAACAACATTGTAAGAAGAGGATGTTTGTTTTTCTGAGTGAGCTCTCATCATCAATCATTCTGATTTGAATGATTTTATGTCTATCTGCAACCAACATACTATAAGCCTATGGTGATGTAGTCACACTGAGTGAGGGGTCATAGTGTAGAGTTTCACTGTTCAATACAGTGGCCACGAGGTCTATGAATCTACTTAAATTTAAATTACTCAGATCATGGCATCTGGTCCCATCCCTTCATAGGAAATAGATGGGGAAACAGTAGAAACAGTGTCAGACTTTACTTTTTGGGCTCCAAAATCACTGCAGATGGTGATTGCAGCCATGAAATTAAAAGACGCTTACTCCTTGGAAGAAAAGTTTTGACCAACCTAGATAGCATATTCAAAAGCAGAGACATTACTTTGCCGACTAAGGTCCGTCTAGTCAAGGCTATGGTTTTTCCTGTGGTCATGTATGGATGTGAGAGTTGGACTCTGAAGAAGGCTGAGCACTGAAGTATTGATGCTTTTGAACTGTGGCATTGGAGAAGACTCTTGAGAGTCCCTTGGATTGCAAGGAGATCCAACCAGTCCATTCTGAAGGAGATCAACCCTGGGATTTCTTTGGAAGGAATGATGCTAAAGATGAAACTCCAGTATTTTGGCCACCTCATGCGAAGAGTTGACTCATTGGAAAAGGCTCTGATGCTGGGAGGGATTGGGGGCAGGAGGAGAAGGGGATGACAGAGGATGAGATGGCTGGATGACATCTCTGACTCAATGGATGTGACTCTGAGTGAACTCCGGGAGTTGGTGATGGACAGGGAGGCGTGCTGCGATTCACGGGGTCACAAAGAGCCGGACATGACTGAGCGACTGAACCGAGCTGAACTGAAATTACTGAAAATTAAGTGAAGCTGAAAATTCATTTCCTTAATTACAGTAGAAATCTTTATATGCTCAATAGCCATACGTGGCTACGGGTTACCATGGTATTATGCTAATATATTAATAGAACATTTCTGCTATTATAGAATGTTCTATTGGACAGTGCTGGCCTAGAGAATCATAAAGAAACAGCACTGGAAACATGAGATTAAATCAACCCTGAAGCTTGCCCTACCTCTGGACTTCCAGATGTGTGAACCAATAAGTCCATTGTTGTTTAAGCCAATTTGAGCTCAGCTTTCAATTCCTTCCACATGCAAGAGTCCTGATTAGACAGTTAAGCCATTTAAATATTAAAAATTAAGATATATTTTACACCAAACTAGAACTGTGATTCTCTCCAATGACAGCTCCTATCATTTTTTCTGATCCTTTAGTAAGTACTAAAAGTTTGGTCAATTAATAAAGGAATAATTAAATAAACTGCAAAGCTCTTTCTGCTTAATAGGGTAAACATTTTTCTCCCCAAAACAATTTTTGGCTTCTTGTTCTTCCATGATTAATTTAACTTATTTGGACCATTGCAAATAAAATAAATGTTCAAATTTTCTGTTAATCAAAAGTCTCACTGAAACAACCAAAAAATAATTCTTTGATTTTACAAGACAAAGGACAGTTTATCTTCAAAGCTGTGTAACCTCATATAGTCTAAAATCAGATGTAACTGTCAACCCTCTTGCACACCATCCCTTCCTATTTGTCATATTTAGGGGCTGGACGGGACTCATTAAAGGGCGATGTGACAATAGGGGGCAATTATATTTTTGTCATGAAGCAATCACGACTCTCAGAAAAGCTCAGGCACCCATCTGTGGCTTTTGCCCAAGGGGGGCAGTTTTCTTTTGATAATCTCACCTATTGAACTGTCATGTTCCACTGCTCAATTAATTTAGCCCAGTAGATGGTTCAATAAAAATGTTCCCTCTATTCAGGCGATTTGATGATTCTCTCTGCCCTTTCAGACCAAACAAAATGAAATTGTGGGCGTGAGTTCCTGCTGTTGCACACAAAAGCTCTCAGAGGCCTGGCTGCCCTGTGCCCTTCCTGTGACTCTGGCTCTAATGCAGATGGAGACGGAGCGGAGCTAATCTTTCTTCACTCGTCTGAGAAACAGCCAAGCAACTTTTTCTACAGTCAAGACATGAAGATTAAACAAACAACTAAAATGCCAGGTTCAGATATGAATCTCATAGCTGACCTCAAAAATTAAAAAATAACCCTTATATATAAGACAGAATAATCTTATCAGCTTTATATATATATATATTTATGCCCCCACATATATACATATTTTATTAATGCATTTTATTATTTATTATAAATAATATGTATTATCTATTTATAAATTTATTAGTCATATTAACATTTTATTTTATATTGGGGTATAGCCAATTAAAAATGCAATGAGAGTTTCAAGTGGACAGAAAAGGGACTCAGCCATATATATACATGTATCCCACAATATATTTTGACAAAGACAGTTTGGAGTTCAAAACAGAGCTAAATGCTCATTTTCAAGACCCTAACAACTCTTCATATTATCAAATACTAAGGGTCTTTTGTTTTTTCAAATTGATGGTCAAGAAATAAATGGATACTTACTCGATTATTAGTGAGGTTAAGCATGCACTTATATATTTCTTGTAATGTAAAATAATACTGGTAATTGCCTGTTAATATATTTGCCCATTGCTTCTATTGTTTAGCTTTTTAAAAAAATGATTTATGGTATCTATGATGGAGCTAACAGAAACATTGGAATGAAAAGCAATGAAAGATACGTTTCACTATCAAAGAACTGAAGGTTGTGTGATCCATTTGGGGTCATGTTTGACATCAGTTCAGTTCAGTCACTCAGTCATGTCCGACTCTTTGCAAGCCCATGAATCGCAGCACACCAGGCCTCCCTGTCCATCACCAACTCCCGGAGTTCACTCAGACTCACGTCCATCGAGTCCGTGATGCCATCCAGCCATCTCATCCTCTGTAGTCCCCTTCTCCTCCTGCCCCAAATCCTTCCCAGCATCAGAGTCTTTTCCAATGAGTCAACTCTTCGCATGAGGTGGCCAAAGTCCTGGAGTTTCAGCTTTAGCATCATTCCCTCCAAAGAAATCCCAGGGCTGATCTCCTTCAGAATGGACTGGTTGGATCTCCTCGCAGTCCAAGGGACTCTCAAGAGTCTTCTCCAGCACCACAGTTCAAAAGCATCAATTCTTCAGTGCTCAGCCTTCTTCACAGTCCAACTCTCACATCCATACATGACCACAGGAAAAACCATAGCCTTGACTAGACGGACCTTAGTCGGCAAAGTAATGTCTCTGCTTTTGAATATGCTATCTAGGTTAGTCAAAACTTTTCTTCCAAGGAGTAAGCGTCTTTTAATTTCATGGCTGCAATCATCATCTGCAGTGATTTTGGAGTCCAAAAAAGTAAAGTCTGACACTGTTTCCACTGTTTCCCCATCTATTTCCCATGAAGTGATGGGACCGGATGCCATGATCTTCGTTTTCTGAATGTTGAGCTTTAAGGCAACATTTTTGCTTTCCTCTTTCACTTTCATCAAGAGGCTCTTTAGTTCCTCTTCACTTTCTGCCATAAGGGTGGTGTCATCTGCATATCTGAGGTTATTGCTATTTCTCCCAGCAATCTTGATTCCAGCTTCTGTTTCTTCCAGTCCAGTGTTTCTCATGATGTACTCTGCAAATAACATAAAGAAGCAGGGTGACAATATACAGCCTTGACGTACTCCTTTTCCTATTTGAAACCAGTCTGTTGTTCCATATCCAGTTCTAACTGTTGCTTCTTGACCTGCATACAGATTTCTCAAGAGGCAGGTCAGGTGTTCTGGTATTCCCATCTCTTTCAGAATTTTCCACAGTTTATTGTGTTCCACAGTCAAAGGATTTGGCATAGTCAATAATGCAGAAATAGATGTTTTTCTGGAACTCTCTTGCTTTTTCCATGATCCAGGAGATGTTGGCAATTTGATCTCTGGTTCCTAATAAGGACAAATAACACCTTAGATTCCTGGGAATTTAATTTAAAATGTCAAAACTATAATCATTCAATTCTCTATTTTACCTGGCAAGTGTGTGGCTAGACTATGATTGCTTGTGTGTCTATTTGAAGTGCTAAATAAAATATTTTAAGGGATCATATCTATAAGTTATTCTCTGGATTTCCCAACATGAGGTGTAAACAGGGTCTTCTCAGTGCTATGCATGTTCTGAATCATGATTTATAATCCCAAATTGCTCTTAAGTGACTGGTACTAAAGTATCTTCTAAACTATGGCTCCTCGAAAAAGCAAGAGAATTCCAGAAAAACATCTACTTCTGCTTTATTGACTACGCCAAAGCCTTTGACTGTGTGGATCACCACAAACTGTGGAAAATTCTTAGAGATGGGAATACCAGACCACCTGACCTGCCTCCTGAGAAATCTGTGTTCAGGTCAAGAAGCAACAGTTAGAACTGGACATGGAACAATAGATTGGTTCCAAGCCTGGAAAGGAGTACATAAAAAATGTATATTCTCACCATGTTTATTTAACTTATATGCACAGAATATCATGAAAAATGCTGGACTGGATGAAGCACAAGCTAGAGCCAAGATTACTGAAGAAAAATCAAGAACCTCAGATATGCAGATGACATCACACTTAAGGCAGAAAGCAAAGAAGAAATAAAGAGCCTCTTGATGAAAGTGAAAGAGGAGAGTAAAAAAGTTGGCCTAAAAATCAACATTCAGAAAACTAAGAACAGGGCATCTGGTCCCATCACTTTGTGGCCAATAAATGGGGGAAACAATAGAATCAGTGATAAACTTTATTTTTCTGGGCTCCTAAATCACTGCAGATGGTGACTGCAACCATGAAATTAAAAGATTCTTGCTCTTTGGAAGAAAAGCTATGACCAACCTAGATAGCATATTAAAAAGCAGAGACATTACTTTGCCAACAAAGGTCTTATTTACTCAAAGCCATGTTTTCTCCAGTAATCATGTATGGATGTGAGAGTTGGACTATTAAGAAAGCTGAGCACCAAAGAACTGGTACTTTTGAACTGTGGTGTTGGAGAAGATTCTTGAGAGTCCCTTGGACTGCAAGGTGATCCAACCAGTCCATCTTGAAGGAAATCAGTCCTAAATATTCATTGGAAGGACTGAGGTTGAAACTGAAACTCCAATACTTCAGCCACCTGGTGCAAAAAATTGACTCATTTGAAAAGACCCTGATGCTGGGAAAAATTGATGGCAGGAGGAGAAGGGGATGGCAGAGGGTGAGATGGTTGGATGGCATCACTGACTCAATGGACATGAGTTTGAGTAAACTCCAGAAGTTGGTGATGGACAGAGAAGCCTGGCATGCTTCAGTGCACGGGGTCACAAAGAGTCAGCATGACTGAGCAATTGAACTGAACTGAACTATTAATATGACCCTTGTTACTCTTAGATAAAATACTTTTAAATCAATTAATATAGAGAGGAGAGTAATATGGCAAAAAATATATTGCATTTAAGCGAAAATATTTTAGTTGATTTATTGCCTATGTTATTTTGCAAAGTTATTAATTTTTAAATATTCATTTTCTTCTGTAACAAAATGAGTATACTTATTCATACTATTCATGGCGTTCCCAAGGCAAGAGTACTGAAGTGGTTTGCCATTCCCTTTTCTAGCAGACCACATTTTGTCAGAGCTCTCCATCATGACCCGCTGTCTTGGATGGCCCTACACAGCATGGCTCATAGTTTCATTGAGTTAGACAAGGCTGTGGTCCATGTGATCAGTTTGGTTAGTTTTCAGTGATTGTAGTTCTAATTCTATCTGCCCTCTGATGCCTTGTCAAAGCTTTCTGATGGGAAGGACTGCCTGTGGGGGAATCTGGGTCTTGCTCTGATGGGCAGGGTGAAAGTGAAAGTGAAGTTGTGTCCGACTCTTTGCAACCCCATGGACTGTAGCCTACAAGGCTCCTCCCTCCATGGGATTCTCCAGGCAAGAGTACTGGAATGGGTTGCCATTTCCTTCTCCAGGGGATCTTCCCGACCCAGGGATCGAACCCTGGTCTCCTGCATTCCAGGCAGACACTTTAACCTCTGAGCCACCAGGGAAGTAAATCTTTAACTCAATTTTCTGCTAATGGGTGGGGATGTGTTCCCTCCCTATCATTTTGCCTGAGGCTAAACTATGATAGGGGTAATGACAGTAACGGCAACCTCCTTCAAAAGGACGTACACCCGCACTCCTTGGCTACTTGTTGTATTGACTGCTGTATTCAGTGCCCTGACCCTGTGGCAGGCCTGATAGACAGAGTGTCTGAAGAAATATGGACAGAAGTTCACAGCGCTGTACAAGAGGCAGTGACCAAAACCGTTGCAAAGAAAAAGAAATGCAGAAAGGCAAAGTGATTGTCTGAGGAGGCCTTACAAATAGCTGAGAAAAGAAGAGAAGCAAAGGCAAAGGAGAAAAGGAAACATATACCAATCAAAATGCAGAGTTCCAAAGAATAGCAAGGAGAGATAAGAAACCCTCCCTCAGTGATCAATGCAAAGGAACAGAGGAAAACAGTAGAAAGGGAAAGCCTAGAGATCTCTTCAAGAAAATTAGAGATACCAAGGGAACATTTCATGCAAAGATGGGCTCAATAAAAGATAGAAATAGGATGGACCTAACAGAAGCAGAAGATATTAACAAGAGGTTGCACAAATATTCTGAAGAACTATAAAAAAGATTTTAACGACTCAGATAACCATGATGGTATGATCATTTACCTAGAGCCAGACATCCTGGAGTGCAAAGTCAAGTGGGCCTTAGGAATCATCACTATGAATAAAACTAGTGGAGATAATGGAATTCCAGTTGAACTACTACAAATCCTCAAAGATGATGCTCTGAAAGTGCTCCACTCAATAAGCCAGCAAATTTGGAAAACGCAGCAGTGGCCACAGGACTGGAAAACATCAGTTTTCATTCCAATCTGAAGAAGGACAATGCCAAAAAATGTTCAAATTACTTCACAATTCCACTCATTTCACACTCTAGCAAAGAAATGCTCAAAATTCTCTAAGCCTTCAACAGTACATGAACAGTGAACTTGCAGATGTTCAAGCTGGATTTAGAAAAGGCAGAAGAAGCAGAGATCAAATTGCCAGCCTCCATTAGATCATAGAAAAAGCAAGAGAGTTCCAGAAAAAACATCTTCTGCTTCACTGACTATGCTAAAGCCTTTGACTGTGTGGATCACAACAAACTATGGAAAATTCTTCAAGAGATGGGAATACCAGACCACCTGACCTGCCTCCTGAGAAATCTTACGCAGGTAAAGAAGCAACAGTTAGAACCAGACATGGTACAATGGGCTGGTTCCAAACTGAGAAAGAAATACATCAAGGCTGTACATAGCCACTTTGCTTTTTTAACTTATATGCAGAGTACATCATGTGAAATGCCCGGTTGGATGAAACACAAGCTGGAATCAAGATTGCTGAGAGAAATATCCATCACTTCAAATATGCAGAAGACACTACCCTGAGAGCAGAAAAAGAGGGAAAAACAGCCACTTGATGAAAGTGAAAGATGACAGTGAAAATGCTGGCTTAATACTCAACATTCAGAAAACTAAGATCATGGCATCTGACCCATCACTTCATGGCAAATAGATGAGGAAACAATGGAAACAGTGACAGAGTTTATTTTCTTGGGCTCCAAAATCACTGCAGATGGTGACTATAGCAATGAAATTAAAAGATGCTTGCTCCAAGCAAGAAAAGCTATGACAAACCTAGACAGCGTATGACAAAGCAGAGACATTACTTTGCAGACAAAGTTTTGTCTAGTCAAGCTGTGGTTTTTCCAGTAGTCATGTATGGCTGTTAGAGTTGGACCAAAAAGAAAGCTGAGCACCACAATACTGGGCTTTGGAACTGCAGTTTTAGAGAAGACTCTTGAGAGTCCCTTGGACTGCAAGAAGATCAAACCAGTCAACCTTAAAGGAAATCAATTCTGAATGTTCATTCCTGAAGTACTGATACTGATTTGATGAAGTTCAAATCAATCTTGAAGTAATGATGCTGAATCTCCAATAGTTTGGCTACCTGGTACAAAGAGTTGACTCATTAGAAAATACCCTGATCCTGGAAAAGATTGAAGGTAGGAGGAGAAGTGGACGACAAAGGATGAGATGGTTGGATGGCATCGCTGACTCAATAGACATGAGTTTGAACAAGTTCTGGAGTTGGTGATGGCAGTGAAGGCTGGTGCGCTCTAGTCCATGGAGTGACAAAGAGTCAGACATGATTGAGCAACTGAACTGATACTTGTGCAAGACAAGAATCAAATTAATTAATGTATAGACTGGTTCCAAATAGGAAAAGAAGTACATCAAGGCTGTATATTGTCACCCTGCTTATTTAACTTCTATGCAAAGTACATCCTGAGAAACGCTGGGTTGGAAGAAACACAAGCTGGAATCAAGATTGCTGGGAGAAATAGCAATAACCTCAGATATGCAGATGACACCACCCTTATGGCAGAAAGTGAAGAGGAGCTAAAGAGCCTCTTGACGAAAGTGAAAGAGAAGAGAGAAAAGTTGGCTTAAAGCTCAACATTCAGAAAACTAAAATCATGGCATCTTGTCCTATCACTTCATGGCAGATAGACGGGGAAAGAGTGGAAACAGAGGCTGACTTTATTTTTTTGGGCTCCACAATCACTACAGATGGTGATTACAGCCCTGAAATTAAAAGACGCTTACTCCTTGAAAGGAAAGTTATGACCAATCTAGATAGCATATTCAAAAGCAGAGACATTACTTTGCCAACAAAGGTCCGTCTAGTCAAGCCTATGATTTTTCCAGTGGTCATGTATGGATGTGAGAGTTGGACTGTGAGGAAAGCTGAGCACTGAAAAAATGATGCTTTTGAACTGTGGTGTTGGAGAAGACTCTTGAGAGTCCCTTGGACTGCAAGGAGATTCAACTAGTCTATTCTAAAGGAGATCAGTCCTGGGTGTTCTTTGGAAAGAATGATGCTAAAGCTGAAACTCTAGTACTTTGGCTACCTCATGCAAAGAGTTGACTCATTAGAAAAGACTCTGATGCTAGGAGGGATGGGGGGCAGGAGGAGAAGGGGACGACAGAGGATGAGATGGTTGGATGGCATCATCGACTCGATGGACATGAGTTTGAGTGAACTCTAGGAGTTGGTGATGGGCAGGGAGGCCTGGTGTGCTGTGACTCATGGGGTCGCAAAGAGTCGGACACGACTGCGAGACTGAACTGATCTGAGGTGATAGAAATATGTGAGATACTTTAAAAATATCATTTTTCTGTACCTAAAGTTATTTGAAATTAAAGATGAAGCATGGAAATGATATTTTAAGCACAAAGACAAAAATCAAAAGTTACTTTAGAAAATCTAAGCCTAAGAATAGTTGCTGTAATGAAAGGAGCTCTCAACTTTGTGCTTCCTAGAAGAAAAAGAAAATCGGAACATTTAAGGAGGGATCCAGAATAGGTTATTCAGCAATGTCATTTCCAATGGTAAACTTACCTTGAGCACAAAATTTTAAAATTCTTGAGAAAAGTCTATTAGTAGCTTATTACTTAATTAGAAACTCCTTGAAATTATCTCAGAGATCCTAAGAAGTTTTCGTTTTACTTGTAGTCATCCAATAAAAGCCTGACTTTATTTCTTATCTCAGATAGTCACTTTAGTTTTCTAGCCTTAATTCTTAATATTTTTTAAAACATAGAAATCTAGATCAGTGGATCTAAGGCTGGTATATTCTGTCATCTTAAACAAGATCTTAAAATGGAAGAGAATATATGAATTTAGTCCTATGCCAGGGGCTTCCCTGGTGCCTCAGACTGTAAAGAACCCACCTGCAAAGCAGGAGACCTGGATTCTATTCCTGGGTCAGGAAGGTCCCCTGGAGAGGGGAATGACTACCAACTCCAGTATTCTTGCCTGAAGCATTCCATGGACAGGGGAGCCTGGCAAGCTGCAGTCCATGTGGTGGCAAAGAGTCAGACAAGGCTGAGCAACTAAGGCTTTCATTTTAGAACATCCCCAAAATATGTTCATCATTCACTGTTCCACTTTTTAACAATCTATGGAACAATTAGGGCCAGCATGAAGTTTAGATGCATAGCAGCCCCATTCACGTAGAGGCTTCATGCACCACTCAGCAGTTGCCACAGGACTGGAAAAGGTCAGTTTTCATTCCAATTGCAAAGAAAGGCAATGCCAAAGAATGCTCAAACTACCGCACAATTGCACTCATCTCACATTCTAGTAAAGTAATGCTCAAAATTCTCCAAGCCAGGCTTCAGCAATACGTGAACCGTGAACTCCCTGACGTTCAAGCTGATTTTAGAAAAGGCAGAGGAAATTGCCAACATCTGCTGGATCATCGAAAAAGCAAGAGAGTTCCAGAAAAACATCTACTTCTGCTTTATTGACTATGCCAAAGCCTTTGACTGTGTGGATCACAACAAACTGTGGAAAATTCTGAAAGAGATGGGAATACCAGACCACCTGACCTGCCTTTTGAGAAATCTATATGCAGGTCAGGAAGCAACAGTTAGAACTGGACATGGAACAACAGACTGGTTCCAAATAGGAAAAGGAGTTCGTCAAGCCTGTATATTGTCACCCTGCTTATTTAACTTCTATGCATGAGAAACACTGGACTAGAAGAAACACAAGCTGGAATCAAGATTGCCGGGAGAAATATCAATAACCTAAGATATGCAGATGACACCACCCTTATGGCAGAAAGTGAAGAGGAACTAAAAAGCCTCTTGATGAAAGTGAAAGACGAGAGCGAAAAAGTTGACTTAAAGCTCAACATCCAGAAAACGAAGATCATGGCATCTGGTCCCATCACTTCATGGGAAATAGATGGGGAAACAGTAGAAACAGTGCCAGAATTTATTTTTTTGGGCTCCAAAATCACTGCAGATGGTGACTGCAGCCATGAAATTAAAAGGCGCTTACTCCTTGGAAGAAAAGTTTTGACCAACCTAGATAGCATATTCAAAAGCAGAGACATTACTTTGCCGACTAAGGTCCGTCTAGTCAAGGCTATGGTTTTTCCTGTGGTCATGTATGGATGTGAGAGTTGGACTGTGAAGAAGGCTGAGCACCGAAGAATTGATGCTTTTGAACTGTGGTATTGGAGAAGACTCTTGAGAGTCCCTTGAACTGCAAGGAGATCCAATCAGTCCATTCTGAAGGAGATCAGCCCTGGGAAAGAATGGAAGGAATGATGCTAAAGCTGAAACTCCAGGACTTTGGCCACCTCACACGAAAAGTTGACTCATTGGAAAAGACTCTGATGCTGGGAGGGATTGGGGGCAGGAGGAGAAGGGGACGACAGAAGATGAGAGGGCTGGTTGGCATCACCGACTCGATGGACGTGAGTCTGAGTGAACTCCGGGAGATGGTGACGGACAGGGAGGCCTGGCGTGCTGTGATTCATGGGGTCACAAAGAGTCGGACAGGACCGAGCGACTGAACTGATATAGCTTGTCTAGTGAACAACTGGTCAATATTTAACAAAATAATGTAAGCCAAATACTTGGGACTTGCCTAGTACATGATAAACATTCAATTAATAATAGCTATTATTATTATTTTATTAATAGCAGTTTGCTTATATAGCTTTTAAGAGTGTCCATTATACTGCTATAAAAATAAACTAAAAAAATACTAATGATTTTCTAATGTTTCAAAATAAAAGCTCAATAGTCGTGTAAGGAAAGTAGTAGTTTATTTGAAAAAATATGTCTTTTTAAAACTTTCCAACATTTCTTTTTCTCCACATTCCAACAAAATGTGTTACCATGTAGGGACGCTTAGAGGATTATGAATCTTTAAGAGCCAATGTGAGTGAGGCAAGCTTATGTTTATAATTTCTGTCTGTGAACTTCAATAGCTGTAATTTTAAAATCACATTAACGTTTATTTCTTTAGAATGCAAGAGACACAGCCCTTTCACAGGACTACTTCTATAAACTGTGCTGCCTGTATGTAGTGGGATAAGTTATGGCCTATAATTCTAAGGAGCAGTCCTCGTGTATTTGAATATGAACTGTTCATGAACAAAGAAAGAATTTGTCCCAGTTCCCAACACAATTGATGACAGAAACTCACAAAGGCTAATCACGTCCTATTTTAAAACATATGTATGTATGAGTGCTTAATTTTGGCAATCACTTTTCATAGATATGCTATTTTGATAGTAAATCCTTTTTTTCTTAACTCAATTTTTTTGTAGGCACATAATTTTAGCCACCATGTTGATAGCTACTAACAAAAAGTAATGAACATGCATATAAAATAATTTCATAGTTTTTGGAGACCTCCACTTATTTTATTTGTAGCCACAAATCTGTATTAGAGCCCTCTATGAATGAAACATACTACTGTTATTTAAATAAATATACATGTAAAATTACCTCTAATTTTTTCCTAGACTACACTGTAACTGAAAATTTAATATAAAATCTTTCTGTTAAAAACTTAAAAGCAATTCCAGCAAATCAGTTGTTAATAGAGAAAGAACACTTTTATCAGTAGGATTTGCCAGGGGTTATATTTAATTTAGAAATAAAAGATCTTGAAAGTCTAAAAAAGATCTGGTAGTTTCTGGAAAATAGGCTAATGTTCTCCAAGTTTGAATGGCTGCTAATGGTTTTGATTGCTCCAACAGGATCTTCTGTGAAAGCTGACAATCAGCTTCCTGCAAAGGCCTCAGTATTAAAACGCACATGAGCAGGAAGAAGGAGCAACACTTTCACTGAGACCTTTTGCGAGATGCCAAAGTAACCAGCTGTAGATAATGCACGCAAACACACCCTAAGACTGCATTTTTTTGCTGTTGTTCAGTTGCCAAGTCCTGTCCAGCTCTTCCTGATGCCATGGACTGCACCATGGCCAGGCTTCCCTCCTTAAAAGACGGCATTCGAGGAGATTTAAAGGAAATTTTAGAGATGTGAAGCCACAAGCTAGCAAAGTCTTTTGGAAACATTCTGCCACTCCCTGGAGATTAAGCTTGGAACAAAACACACTGGTTTTAAGAGTCTATTACTAAAGTGTATAGGTGGATTTCTATTTTTTTAGAATGTTTTCTGTTTTCAATGTGCTCTTGGGAGAAAGTCACAAATAAGTCACTTGGCTCCTGCCCATTTTTAAATGCCTAATTTTGCACATATCACTCTGGATTATCTCCTTAGAGTGAAAGTAAAAGTTGTTCCATCATGTCTGACTCTGTGCGACCCCAAGGAATTCTCCAGGCCAGATACTGGAGTTGGTAGCCTTTCCCTTCTCCAGGGGATCTTTCCAAGCCAGCAATTGAACCCAGGTCTCCCTCATTGCAGGCGGGTACTTTACCAGCTGAGCCACAAGGGAAGCCTAAGCATGCTGGAGTGGGTAGCCTATCCCTTCTCCAGCATGTCTTCCCAACCCAGGAATTGAACTGGGGTTTCCTCCACTGCAGGTAGATTCTTTACAAACTGAGCTATCAGGGAAGCCCCTCCTTAGAGTTAGGATGCAAATTACATAAACAACCTCTTCTCAAGAGAATTAGTTTATTAGTTGTGTTTATGCGTCAACTTTTGACATATGTAAAGATATTGCAAATGCCCAGGAATGTGATTACAGTTTCATTCTTTGTGAAAATACCAAAACAAAAATTTCAAGCATTAAAAGGGCAGCGCTTTACTGAGCAATTTTCCTTATGATTTTTTGTTGCAGAGGTATCATCTTATAATGTTGAAAAATAATCCAAAAATTTACCATCATGCACAGTCGACAGTTTTCATTTTTTAGCATGCTTGTCTAGGATCTGTATAAAAGTGATATTTAAATGTTGCACTCTACCCATTCAACTCCTTTCAGAATCTTTTCAAGAAAATACGTTCCCCAGTTTGACATTTAAGGGTGTTCCCTCAAGCCATCTTCATTATTTTTTATTAATTTCTAGTTATTTATTCCTGAAACCTGTTGGATAAAGAACTTTTTTTTTCCTGAAAAAAAATGAAAGTTTTAACACAAGTTGCTTGAGCTCTCCTCCTCTAAGATTCAAAACAGAAAAGAAAAATACCTCATTGTATAACAAAAATATTGAAGATAATTTGCAAGCTCCTTTGTATTTTTCAGGCAGTGATTTCAGCATCAATGTATAAAGAACTATCGGTGAACTTGAATAACTGTCTTTGATAAATTTCATTTTTAATTGTCTTTATATGTACAATAATCCATATTTGGGGAATGCTTCCATGGTTCGTAGAAACTGAGTTACTTAGTCTAAGAGGCAATATGAAACACATCAGATTCAATATCAAATAAATCCATACTGTATCACCCATTCCAATTATTTCTTTTTGGTGTTACAATGAATGACAATAAAAGAAGAAACAACCCAATTGAATGGGTAAAACTCATAATGTAATCCGATGTAACACACGTAATGAGGTGGTAAGGTTTGGGGATTACTATACATTTGGGATTTCTGAGTACATTTGTTTTTTTCATACTTGCATCATCAACATGATAAAGCCCCAAAACAGCTAGCAAGTATCTTCCTTCCATATTTCTCACCCTCCCAGAGTCCCCTTCCCTTCCTTATTTATTGGGTCAGCCAAAAGTTCATTTGGTTTTTAAGTAAAAATAAAAGACATGTTTTTCATTTTCACCAAGAACTTTATTAAATAACATATTCACCATTTTGTTCCATTTTCTTTTTTTCTCCCATTTTTCAGGCAACTTCATAATTCCATCTTCCCAAAAGTTTTACTCTTTTTGAAGAAAGACCTATTACGGGTACTTTTATATTTTCCCAGGGAACTGAAATTTTTTCCATTAAGAGAATTTTGTAAAGACCGAAATAAATAGAAATAAATAAATAAATAGAAATCCAAAGGTGCAATGGCTGGTGAATACAATGGGTGAATCAGAACTTCCCAGTCAAGCTGTAACAGTTTTTGCCTGAAAGAAACATGTGGTCTTTAGTAATTCTGATGGAAAATTATGCATTTTCTGTTCCAGATGCTTTTCGAGTTCTGATTTCAATTGGTCTAATTGGGAGCAGTACTTGCTGGAATGAAACGTTTGGTTTTCTGGAAGGAGTTTGCAATAGAGGATTCCTTTTCAACTCTACCATATACACACCATCACCTTTAGCTGAAGACTGGGCTCTAGCGTAGTTAGTGGTGATTCATTTCATTTGCCCCATAATCTCTTTCATTCTACATTATTGTACAGTATCCGTTTTTCGTTGCCCATCACAGTTTGTTTTAAAAATGGAACACTTTGTTATGGTCCAGTAGAGAATCACATGCAGAAAAGAAGCCAAGAAGATTTTCCTGCTTAACTTAGGTGGAACCCAAACATCAAAATGATTAAAATAACCAAGTTGGTGTAAATACTTTTCAAGATTTGATTTGGATATTTTGAGTATGTCAGCTGTCTCCTGCATGCTATAACATTGATTGTTCTCAATTAATGTCTTGATTTGATTGCTATCAACTTCAACTGATCTACCTGACCCTGGAGCATCATCCAGCAAGGAATTTCTAATGCAAAACTTAGTAAGCCACTTTTGACATATTTGATCTGTCACAGCACCTTCTCTATACACAAAGTCTTGTTTTGCATTTCAGTTGCGTTTTTACCTTGCTTGAAGTAATAAAGCAAAATGTGCCGGAAATTTTGCTTTTTTCTCTTCCATCTTCAGTACTAAAATGGCTCCACAAAAACTCATCGATTTTCATAGTTTTCTTTTTAAAGTTTTTGCTGATATCACAGCTTTCACAATACAATCTAACAAAATTGTTCAATTGAAATTAAAAGCAACTAAGCACTACTAGAGCCATCTTATGGAAACAAAACAAAACAAAACACAACACACAAATGAATGTTTTGCCCAATCCAGTAACTTCTACTGCAGATCTGTGAATGAGAAGGCGATGGAGCAAAAATCTATTTCCTTGTATCTCTCTGGTAAGTAATAACATCTGGACAAGATTCAGATCAGACTTAGGGATAAAGTTCATACTGGCATAAAGGCTTATGCTATCTTTCCAGTTCTGCTACACTAAAATAATAGAGATACATGGGAAAAGGCCCCTAAGTCTGGAAATGTAGGTATAGAGGAGGAATTATGAAATCTGTCAAAAGTGTTTCCTTAGAAGTGGTAATTTGCTAAGTTCTGAAAAATACTGTTTTCCTATGAAGTGTTGAGACACAATTTGACTTCTATGTGGACAGAGATAAAATCAGTATCCTGCTTTCTCTCAGTCCTGTCCAACTCTTTGCGACCCCATGAATTGCAGCACGCCAGGCCTACCTGTCCACCACCAACTCCCAGGGTCCACCCAAACCCATGTCCATCAAGTTGGTGATGCCATCCAACCATCTCACCCTCTGTTGCCCCCTTCTCCTCCTGCCCCCAATCCCTCCCAGCATCAGGGTCTTTTCAAATGAGTTAATTCTTTGCATGAGGTGGCCAGAGTACTGGAGTTTCAGCTTCAACATCAGTCCTTCCAATGAACACCCAGGACTGACCTCCTTTAGGATGGACTGGGTGGATCTCCTTGCAGTCCATGGGACTCTCAAGAGTCGTCTCCAACACCACAGTTCAAAAACACCAATTCTTTGGCGCTCAGCTTTCTTTATAGTCCAACTCTCACATCCATACATGACTACTGAAAAAACCCATAGCCTTGACTAGACTTACCTTTGTTGACAAAGTAATTTCTCTGCTTTTTAATATGCTGTCTAGGTTGGTCATAACTTTCCTTTCAAGGAATAAGCATCTTTTAATTTCATGGCTGCAATCACCATCTGCAGTGATTTTGGAGCCCAGAAAAATAAAGTCAGCCACTGTTTCAACTGTTTCCTCATCTATTTCCCATGAAGTGATGGGACCAGATGCCATGATCTTCATTTTCTGAATGTTGAGCTTTAAGCCAACTTTTTCACTCTCCTCTTTCACTTTCATCAAGAGACTCTTTAGTTCCTCTTCACTTTCTGCCATAAGGGTGGTGTCACCTGCATATCTGAGGTTATTGATATTTCTCCCAGCAGTCTTGATTCCAGCTTGTGCTTCTTCCAGCCCAGCATTTCTCATGATGTACTCTGCATATAAGTTAAATAAGCAGGGTGACAATATACAGCCTTGACGGACTCCTTTTCCTATTTGTAACCAGTCTGTTGTTCCATGTCCGGTTCTAACTTTGCTTCCTGACCTGCATACAGGTTTCTCAGGAGGCAGGTCAGGTGGTCTTGCATTCCCATCTCTTTCAGAATTTTCCACAGTTTATTCTCTTGTCTGGAACCTGGCATTTTTGACCCATTCCTAATGGTCCATGAACGGTCACCAAGGGGCAGGACTTACAAGAAAATACACAAACCACCTCTCCTCACCTATAGTACTTTAACTTACCAAACAGAGAAAAGGCAAATTTCCTGTGTAAGAAAATTTCTTGTCTGTCTCTCCTACCAGACACATGTTAGCAAGTTTAGGCAGATGTACAGAAAGGAGACTTTAACTAGTAAAAAATAAACTGAGAATGCATCTCTTTCATAAGCTTGAAAAGAGATAAGGACAGGATTCTCAAGTGAGTCCAATGAAGCCTAGCATGCACTGTTTGATTTAAATCTCTGATGGCTAAGCCGTATGTTTATTTAACTGTGTCTGTGTACTAAGTCATACCCCACTCTGTGTGACCCTATGGACCGTAGCCCGCCAGGCTCCTCTCTCCATGGGATTCTCCAGGCAAGAATACTGCAGTGGGTTGCCATGCCTTCCTCCAGGGGATCTTCTCCACCCAGGGATCGAACCTGCATCTCTTATGTCTCCTGCACTGGTAGGTGGGTTCTTTACCACCAGTGCCACCTGGGAAGGCATTTATTCAAGTAAATAAGGTAAAAAAAGGAAGGTTTATCCACATTTCATTCTTAGGTTACCAATCATAACTCATCATACTCTTTTCAAAAGCAAATATATATTAGAACACAATTCAAGCAATAGTCAGTGTTTAATATGTGTCTGACATTGAATGATAAGGCAGTAAAATTGAGTAGGATACAGTCTTTGTCTTCAGTTTGTTCACAGCTATACAGGAGGAGAAGAGACATGAACTGAGCCAACAACACTAGACGGTGGTTCTACTGAGACTTCTGCAAGAGTAGAGAGGTTTAGGAACTGATCCTCTGACCGGGAGTGCAGGGTGGGGTCAGCAAACGTTTAGAAATGGCTCGGAGGATGACTATAGACTGTTGTCGTTGTTGTTGTCTAGATACTAAGTCATTTCGAACATTTGCAACTCCATGGACTGTAGCCCACCAGGCTCCTCTGTCCATGGGATCATTCCAGCAAGAGTACTGGAACGGGTCGCCTCTTCCTTCTCCAGGGGTTCTTCCTGACTCAGTGATCAAACTCACATCTTGTGCATTGGCAGGCAGATTCTTTGTCACTGAGCCACTAGGGAAGCCTGACTACAGATTACAATCATAGAAATGAATGGAATAATGGCAGTGCTTAAGCAAAGGTTCTGGAGAAGAAAAGAACATACTGTATCTGAGACTTGTTGACAGGAACCCATGAGTACAACCTACTGCACACAAGCGGTATGGCAAGTGATGTGGTTGGAAAGGCAAGCTGGACCCTGACTATGGCCTAATTGAACTTGCGTCATAGGTTTTAGAAAGAAAATGCTGATAGGCATGCAGAAAAGGAGAAACATAAATAACTAGAATTTTAAAAGCCTTTCTAACATAATGAGACAATTCTGAAATCAATTAGGATAAAAACAGTGGGAGTAGAAAGGAGAGGACAAATGTCAGAGATATTTTGGAAGTACAGGACATTGTGATAGTGTGAGACAAGTAAGGAAAAAGAGAGAGACAAGATGTTTCTGTGTAAGGGCAAAATATTACATCATTAACAGGAAATACAGGAGAAAGTGGAGATTTGAGGTCAAGATGGAGCATGAAAAAATAATTCACCAGTTTCTGATAGGTCAGACTGAGAGTTCTATGAGTGATCTAACTGATGCTGTCAGGAGGTAGGTGAAAGTCAGACTGATAAGGTAGAACTGATTCCTGCTAAGGGGTAAGCGACGACCAAAGCCATGGTATTGGCTGAGGCCTGGCAGCCCTGTGCACTAGGGTCTAGAATTTAAATGCATGTCCTTTTGGATGTCAGATACTGCTTTCTTTAAACCATTGTTCCAACAATCAGTATTTGTGTACCCCTCCACAATTAGCAGAGAAGGCAATGGCACCCCACTCCAGTACTCTTGCCTGGAAAATCCCATGGACGGAGGAGCCTAGTAGGCTGCAGTCCATGGGGTCACTAAGAGTCAGGCACGGCTCAGCAACGTCACTTTCACTTTTCCCTTTCATGCATTGGAGAAGGAAATGGCAACCCACTCCAGTGTTCTTGCCTGGAGAATCTCAGGGACGGTGGAGCCTGGTGGGCTGCTGTCTATGGGGTCACACAGAGTCGGACACAACTGAAGTGACTTAGCAGCAGCAGCAGCAACAGCAGAAGCCACAATTAGCATCAAACACATTCAGTTCTACTGTTTTCCCTCTACCATTTTCAACTATCAATTCCTTCAGCTACTGTTAACTATCTTCTAAATATTTTCTAAGTTTATCCACCTTCTATTGCAAGTACCCATGTCCAAGGTACATTTATTCCTCACCTGGATTTTTGTAAGAGCTCTTAAAAAATATTATGGATATTTTAAAATGTAGTATGCATAAAAGTTATAGGGGTATTACAACACTCCCATATGTCAACCACGTATATCAAAGTTTGCTGTATCTGTTTCATCTAAGCTTTTGTTTATTTTCTTCTTTTTTCCTTATTTTGCTAAAGAACTTTAAAAGAAATTTTGGACACCATATTACTCTTATCCATCTCAGTGTGCCTTATTGTCTTACATAACCATTGCATTATTATCATACATATAAATTAATATTTATTATCTATTATCATTTTATACCCATTCTATAATCAATTAAATTTCTTCAGTTGTGCCCAAATTTTTTTTTTTTTTTTGTAGTTTGATCAAGTAATCCAAGTGAGGTTTATAAAGTGAAAGTGAAAGTGAAGTCTCAGTCGTGTCTGACTCTTTGGGACGAGGCTCCTTCATCCATGGGATTTTCCAGGCAAGAGTACTGGAGTGGGTTGCCATTTCCCTCTCCAGAGGATCTTCCTGACCCATGGATCGAACCCTGGTCTCCTGCACTGTAAGAAGATGATTTACCATCTGAGCCACCGGGGAAGTCCTAAGTGAGGTTTATACAATATATTTAATTTAGTTTTGCTTATTCTCCCTAGAGTAACTTTGTTTCCTTCTTTTCCCCATGCCTTTAACTAATCTAGGATGACCCATCTCCTGGATTAGTCTGGTTACTTTCTTTTGGGTATTGGTTAATGTTCCTAATTCTCTTTATTTCTAGTAGGTAGAGATTAGCTCTAGAGATTTGAATAAATTCACATAATCTTTTGACAAGACAAGGATGAGATGGTTGGATGGCATCACCAACTCAATGGACATGAGTTTGAGTAAGCTCCGGGAGTTGGTGATGGACAGGGAAGCCTGGCGTGTTGCTGTCCGCGGGGTCGCAGAGTCAGACACGACTGAGCGACTGAACTGATCTAATTAGTTTTGAGAGTTTGTTTGCTTTCTGGCACAGCCAGATGTCTCTGGCTGATATTGTGCCTAGAACAGTACTGAGAAACAAATTAGAAACAGAGTAGAAACAAATTAATAATTACTGAATGGATAAATCCACCTTGGCTGTCCACTTGACATTCATGTTTATTATCACCTACTGCCTTGAGGTTATTTTCATATGTCTTTGAGAATTTGGAGAAAGTTTCTTTTCTACCTAATTTCTTACTTGATTAAGGCAATGCTGTTATCTATGTGGATGAAGAAAACTAGTCCCAGTAGTCAAGGATAATGGTCAGAAAATATTAAGTGACAACTATTAGAAGCTGAGAATTGGTGAAAGAGGCCAGTGAAGGGAAATGATATTAACTAAATCTGGATTGAGCACAAATAGCACCAATGTGAGTTCCGTTTATTTTCATCCCTGTCATTTGGGTAGATAAAGTCAATAAATGTCTCCTTGTTATGATGTAAACAAATAAATTCCCTACATTTTGAATTGGTTTATAGCTGGGAGGGATTGGGGGCAGGAGGAGAAGGGGACGACAGAGGATGAGATGGCTGGATGGCATCACCGACTTGATGGACGTGAGTTTGAGTGAACTCAGGGACTTCGTGATGGACAGGGAGGCCTGGCATGCTGCAATTCATGGGGTCACAAAGAGTTGGACACGACTGAGCAACTGAACTGAAATGATAGAAATTAGGCTTACTTTTTAAATTTTTTGGATATTTTCTTTCTTGTACCTATTAAGCCACTCCTATTGAGTCTATTTGACATCCTTATAGATATTCCCATATACTTTAGACTTTATTTTTCTTCTTGTACAACCAAGGCCTCCAAATTAGTTTACTTCAATCATTCTTTAGCAGTAACTTATGCTTCTCTCCTCTAGAATTTCTGGCCCACCTGTCTCAATTCCAATATCTATTTCCTTAGTTATAAGACCATCTTCTCTTGACAGAAAAAAAAAAATGATAATGACTGGTAGAAAACATTTTGCAACAATTTATGTAAATTATCTTTATTTTCCTGTCAGGAATTTATTAGCAATATTTAAGAACAGAAAATAATACATAGTTGGTACTTCAATAGTATTTATTTTAGCCTATTCTTTGCAGCCAAAGATAGAGAAGGTCTACATGGTTAGCAAAAACAAAACCAGGAGCTGACTGTGACTCAGATCACGAACTTCTTATTGCAAAATTCAGACATAAATTGAAGAAAGTAGGGAAAACCACTAGACCATTCAGATATGAGCTAAGTCAAATCCCTTATTATTATACAGTAGAAGTGGCAAATAGATTCAAGGGATTAGATCTGATAGAGTGCCTGAAGAACTATGGATGGAGGTTCATGATATTATACAGGAGGTGGTAATGAAGACCATTCCCAAGAAAAAGAAATGCAAAAAGGCAAAATGATTGTTTGAAGGGGCCTTGCAAATAGCTGAGAAAAGAGAAGCAAAAGGCAAAGGAGAAAAGGAGAGATATACCCTTAGCAATGAGTAATAAGAAACCCTTCCTAAGTGAACAATGCAAAGAAATAGAAGAAAACAATAGAATGGGAGAGAATAGAGATCTCTTCTAGAAAATTAGAAATACCACAGGAACATTTCTTGCAAAGATGGACACAATAAAGGACAGAAATGGTATAGACCTAACAGAGCAGAAGATATTAAGAAGAGGTGGCTAAAATACACAGAAGAAGTATACAAAAAAGATCATGACCCAGATAACCACGATGGTGTGATCACTCATCTTGAACCAGACATCCTGGAATGGAAGTCAAATTCACTCACTCCTTTCTCTTATTTTTGACAGTCTCATTCAGAACTGTAATCTACTTTTTACATCAGACCTTTGATCTTCAACCTTTCTATCTGATTCTTTCCCCTGTAACCACAAAATACATTTAAACTATACAACTGACAAAGACCAAACCCTTCTTATAACCAGCCCTAACTCAAGGTTGGAGAAAGTTTCTTTTCTACCTAATTTCTTGCTTGATTAACGCAATGCTGTTATCTATGTGGATGAGGAAAACTAGGTCAAGGTTGTGATCTACAACTTTTTATTTTCAGAACCAAATCTTTGAAAAGAACAGCACATACTTTTCTCATTTACCACTTCCTAGCTATGACCAAATAGCTAGTCTAATCTTAGATCATCTTCTGGGTTCTTACTGGATTCCTATTTAAATTTTAAATTTAAATTCCTATTTAAATTTTCATTAAAAAATTTGACAAATACTTTCTCTCCATCACATCCTTAGTCCTTGGCTAACTGCTATACTGCTCAGCACAGCATGTCCATCCTTTTTGATATTCTTGCCTTTTGGGAGAAAGATCAGGCATAAACATAACTAGTATAAAAAAGTCATAAAAACTGTGAGCATATTTAAGACACTAATGAGAAGCAGACTTTACATTCATGAAATATATGTAATATCCTTTTGTGCTAATTTAATCAGTCCACTTACATAAAACTGATTAGTTATTTGAAGTGACAAGACTAGTCCCTTCACAAGAGTAGTCAGTGTTTTTACTGATATAATAATCTCACTTACTTGGATGTATTTCGTTATTTATGCTATTTTATCTGGCCATTTCTAACACTCAAAGAATAGGTTTGACTGACTCTTTGGCGTTGAGTTGACTTAACTAAACAATTGTGCTGAAATTTACTTGATGACTTCAAGGCAAAGTGATGGGGAAACAATGGAAAGTGATATACTTTATTTTTGGGCTCCAAAATCACTGCAGATGGTGACTGAAGCTATGCAATTAAAAGAAGCTTGCTCCTTGGAAGAAAAATTATGACCAACTTAGACAGCATATTAAAAAATAGAGACACTACTTTGCCAACAAATGTCTGTTTAGTCAAAGCCATGGTTTCTCCAGCAGTCATGTATGGATGTGAGAGAAAGAAAGCTGAGTGCTGAATAATCAATGTTTTGAACTGTGGTGTTAGAGAAGGCTCTTGAGAGTCCCTTGGACTGCAAAGAGATCCAACTAGTCCATCCTAAAGGAAATCAATCCTGAATATTCTGTGGAAGGACTTATGCTGAAGCTAAAGCTCTAATACTTTGGCCACCTGATGTGAAGAGCTGGCTCATTAGAAAAGACCCTGATGCTGGGAAAGATTGAAGGCAGGAGGAGAAGGGGATGACAGAGGATGAGATGCTTGGATGGCATCACTGACTTGATGGACACGAGTTTGAGCAAGCTCCAGGAAATGGTGAAGGGCAAGGAAGCTGGATGTGCTTCAGTACATGGGGTCACACAGAGTCAGACAAGATTGAGCAACTGAACAACAAATAGGCATTCTTAATATAGACAACAGTGGAACTGACTAAAGTTTGACCCTCTTAAGCATCTTCTCACCTTCATTATCACTATTCTAGGCTATATTATCACTGCCTCCTGTCTATATTAATTCAGTAATCATATAACTAACCTCTTCTTCCAAGGAGCAAGTGTCTTTTAATTTCATGGCTACAGATATTACAAAGAGGTGGCAAGAATACATGGAAGAACTGTACAAAAAAGATCTTCATGATCCAGATCATCATGATGATGTGATCACTAATCTAGAGCCAGACATCTTGGAATGTGAAGTCAACTAGGCCTTATAAAGCATCACTATGAACAAAGCTAGTGGAGGTGATGGAATTCCAGTTGAACTACTTCAAATCCTGAAAGATGATGCTGTGAAAGTGCTGCACTCAATATGCCAGCAAGTTTAGAAAACTCAGCAGTGGCCACAGGACTGGAAAAGTTCAGTTTTCATTGCAATTCCAAAGCAAGGCAATGCCAAAGAATGCTCAAACTACCACACAACTGCACTCGTCTCACATGCTAGCCAAGTAATGCTCAAAATTCTCCAAGCCAGGCTTCAGCAATATGTGAACTGTGAATGCCCTGATGTTCAACTGGTTTTAGAAAAGGCAGAGGAACCAGAGATCAAATTGCCAACATCTGCTGGATCATGGAAAAAGCAAGAGAGTTCTAGAAAAACATCCATTTCTGCTTTATTGACTATGCCAAAGCCTTTGACTGTGTGGATCACCACAAACTGTGGAAAACTTTTAAAGAGATGGGAATACTAGACCACCTGACCTGTGTCTTGAGAAATAAATCTGTATGCAGGTCAGGAAGCAACAGTTAGAAATGGAAATGGAACAACAGACTGGTTCCAAATAGGATAAGGAGTACGTCAAGGCTGTATATTGTCACCTTGCTTCTTTAACTTATATGCAGAGTACATCATGAGAAACGCTGGACTGGAAGAAACACAAGCTGGAATCAAGATTGCTGGGAGAAATATTAATAACCTCACATATACAGACGACACCACCCTTATGGCAGACAATGAAGAGGAGCTAAAAAGCCTCTTGATGAAAGCAAAAGAGGAGAGTGAAAAAATTGGCTTAAAGCTCAACATTCAGAAAACGAAGATCATGGCATCTGGTCCCATCGCTTCATGGGAAATAGATGGGGAGACAGTAGAAACTGTTAGACTTTATTTTTGGGGGCTCCAAAATCACTGTAGATGGTGACTGCAGCCATGAAATTAAAATACGCTTACTCCTTGGAAGAAAAGTTATGACCAACCTAGATAGCATATTCAAAAGCAGAGACATTACTTTGTCAACAAAGGTCCGCTTAGTCAAGGTTATGGTTTTTCCAGTGGTCATGTATGGATGTGAGAGTTGGACTGTGAAGAAGGCTGAGTGCTGAAGAATTGATGCATTTGAACTGTGGTGTTGGAGAAGACTCTTGAGAGTCCCTTGGACTGCAAGGAGATCCAACCAGTCCATCCTGAAGGAGATCAGCCCTGGGATTTCTTTGGAGGGAATGATGCTGCAGCTGAAGCTCCAGTACTTTGGCCACCTCATGAGAAGAGTTGACTCATTGGAAAAGACTCTGATGCTGGGAGGGATTGCGGGGCAGGAGGAGAAGGGGATGACAGAGGATGAGATGGCTGGATGGCATCACAGACTCGATGGACATGAGTCTGAGTGAACTCCGGGAGATGGTGATGGACAGGGAGGCCTGGCGTGCTGCGACTCACGGGGTCGCAAAGAGTCGGACACGACTGAGCGACTGAACTGAACTGACAGTCACCATCTGCAGTGATTTTGGAACCCAGGAAATAATCTATATCACTGTTTACATTGTTTCCACATCTATTTCCCATGAACTGATGGGACCATATGCCATAATCTTCATTTTTAGAATGTTGAAATTTAAGCCAGCATTTTCACTCTCCTCTTTCACATTCATCAAGAGGCTGTTTAGTTCCTCTTTGCTTCCTGCCATAATGGTGGTGTCATCTGCATATTTGAGGTTATGGATATTTCTCCTCTCAATCTTGATTCCAGCTTGTGCTTCATCCAGCCCAGCATTTCTCATGGTGTAGTCTGCATGTAAATTAAATAAGCAGGGTAACTACTTACAGCCTTGACATACTCCTTTCCTGATTTGGAACCAGTCTTTTGTTCCATGTCCAGTTCTAACTGTTGCTTCTTGACCTGTGTACAGGTTCCTCAGGAGGCAGGTGAAGTGGTCTGGCATTCCAATCTCTAAGAATTTTCCATAGTTTGTTGTGATCCCCACAGTCAAAGATTTTGGCATAATCCTTAAAGCAGATATTTTTCTGGAATTCTCATGCTTTTTCTGTGATCTGATGAATGTTGCCAATTTGATCTCAGGTTCCTCTGCCTTTTCTAAATCCAGCTGGAACATCTGGAAGTTCATGGTTCACGTATTGCTGAAGCCTGGCTTGGAGAATTTTGAGCATTACTTTACTATGGTGTGAGTTGAGTGCAATTGTGCTATAGATTGAACATTCTTTGGCATTCTTTCTTTGGGACTGGAATGAAAACTGACCTTTTCCAGTCCTGTGGCCACTGCTGAGTTTTTCAATTTCGCCAGTATATTGAGTGCCCCACTTTCACAGCATCATCTTTCAGGACCTGATAGCTCAGCTGGAATTCCATTACCTCCACTAGCTTTATTGGTAGCAATGCTTCCTAAGGCCCACGTTATTTCACATTCAGGATGTTTGGCTCTATGCGAGTGGTCACACGATCATGGTTATCTGGAACATTAAGATTTTTTTTATAGTTCTGTGTATTTTGCCACTTCTTAATATCTTCAGCCTCGTTTAGATCCATACCATCTGTCCTTTATTTGCCCATCTTTGTGTGAAATGTTCTGTTGCTATCTCTGATTTTCTTGAAGAGATATCTAGTCTTTTCCATTCTATTATTTTCCTTTATTTATTTGCATTGTTAACTTAGGAAGCCTTTCTTTTCCCCCCTTCCTATTCTTTGGAACTCTGCATTCTGATGGGTATATGTTTCCTTTTCTCCTATGCCTTTGCTTCTCTTCTTTTCTCAGCTATTTGTAAGGCCTCCTCAGACAACCGTTTTGCCTTTTTGCATTTCTTTTTCTTGGGGATGGTCTTCATCACTGCCTCCTGGATAATGTCATGAACCTCCATCCATGTTCTTCAGGCATTCTATCATATCTAATCCCTTGAATCTATTTGTCATTTTCACTGTGTAATTATAAGGGATTTTATTTAGGTCATATCTGAATGGTCTAGTGGTTTTCCCTACTTTCTTCAATTTAAGTCTGAATTTTGCAATAAGGAGTTCATTATCTGAGCCACAGTCAACTCCTGGTCTTGTTTTTGCTAAATGTATAGACCTCCATCTTCAGTTGCAAAAAATATAATCAATCTGATTTCCGTATTGAGCATCGAGTGATGTCCATGCATAGAGTCACCTCCTGTTTTGTTGGGAGAGGGTGTTTGCTATGACCAGTGTGTTCTCTTGGCAAAACTCTATTTGCCTTTGCTTTGCTTCATTTTGTACACCAAGGCCCAATTTGCCTGTTACTCCAGGTATCTCTTGACTTCCTACTTTTGCATCCTAGTCCCATATAATAAAAAGGACTCCTTTTTGGGGTGTTAGTTCTAGAAGGTCCTGTAGGTCTTTACAGAACTGTTCAACTTCACCTTCTTCAACATTAGTGGTTGGGGCATAGATTTGGATTACTGTGATATTGAATGGTTTGCCTTGGTAACAAACAGATATCATTCTGTCATTTTTGAGACTGCACCCAAGTACTACATTTCAGATTCTTTTTTGACTGTGATGGCTACTGTATGTCTTCTAAGGGATTCTTGCCCATGGTAGTAGATATAATGGTCATCTGAATTAAATTCACCCATTCTTCTCCATCTTAGTTCTCTGAGTCCTAAAATGCCTATGTTTACTCTTGACATCTCCTGTTTGACCACTTCCAATTTACTTTGTTTCATGGACCTAACATTCAGGTTCCTGTGCAATATTGCTCTTTACAGCATTGAACTTTATTTCCATCACCAGTCACATCCACAACTGGGTGTGGTTTTCACTTTGGCTCCATCTCTTCATTCTTTCTGGAGTTATTTCCCTACTTTTCTCTAGTAGCATATCTGATACCAACTTCCCTAGGGAGTTCCTATTTCAGTGTCATATCTTTTTGCCTTTTCACACTGTTCATGGGGTTCTCAAGGCAAGAATACTGAAGTGGCTTGCCTTTCCCTTCTCCAGTGGACCACATTTTGTCAGAACTCTCCATTATGACCCACCTGTCTTGGGTGGCTGTACAGGCATGGCTCATAGTTTTTGTGGGCATTGTACATTTTTGTGGATATGGCACATTACATAATGACTACTAATTTCAGTATCTTTTTACATATCATGCTCATTCCCATATATCAAGGTTGTTAATAATAATTCTTTTTACTTTTATAGCTTTAAAGTGAAAGTCGTTCAGTCGTGTCCAACTCCTTGTGACCACATGGACTGTAGCCTTCTGTCCACCTGATTTTCCAGCCAAGAATACTAGAGTGGATTGCCATTTCTTTCTCCAGGGGCTCTTCCCAACCCAGGGATCAAACCCAGGTTTCCCACATTGCAGGCAGATTCTTTACTGTCTGAACCACCAGGGAGCCCCTTATAGCTTTAGAGGATTAAAAGTAATTCGTATTAAGAAAGTGAGAATCCCCAGCAAGGAGTGGCACAAATCACTTATAAGCAGGCTGTATAGTTACTGAGAGTTCCACTGGAATGAACGTTAACATCGTGGGCTCCAGCCTCGGGTGAGCTGTGCTCTCAGTGTGTGATCTGGCCATGTGCCGTGTTTAGCTTCAGTTTCTTCATATGAGAATTAAGGGGACAAACCAGGAAAACCTGTGCTCCTTTGTAACTCCTGCCTGGGATTGGGATAGGGTCCTAAATTACACATATAGTCCACAGTCTTATCTATGGAAACTGAACTGAAAATGACTGAGCTGTAGAAGGATTGGTGATGCTTCACTAAGTCTTCCAAGATAGTAAAGTGTCATCATCACAAACTGCAAAAAGAAAGGCGTATGTAGAAGTTTTTGAATTGAAAGAGACTTAGGGGTTCCATCTTGCCCAGCTGTTTTCTTTTATTGTTGAGAAAACTGACATAGAGGTGAATTTTTTTGCCCAAAGTCACATGGCCATGGTAGTTAGCATCAGTGCTAGAATTTGATTCTCTTGGCTAAAGCCCTAAGGCTTCTTCCTCACCTCATCCCCATTATTACTTGCTGTCTAACGGTGAGGACAATATTGGTGTAAATGTCTCTAGTTAAATTTGTTGATGAGCTATTGGCTAGAGACAGAATCAAATAGCTACTCTAATTAGCTAATCTATACAACACGGGTCCGTCTAGTCAAGGCTATGGTTTCTCCAGTGGTCATGTACGGAGGTGAGAGTTGGACTGTGAAGAAAGCTGAGCGCTGAAGAATTGATGCTTTTGAACTGTGGTGTTGGAAAAGACTCTTGAGAGTCCGTTGGACTGCAAGGAGATCCAACCAGTCCATTCTAAAAGAGATCAGCCCTGGGTGTTCTTTGGAAAGACTGATGCTAAAGCTGAAACTCCAATACTTTGGCCACCTGATGAGAGGTTTGACTCATTGGAAAAGACTCTGACGCTGGGAGGGATTGGGGGCAGGAGGAGAAGGGGATGAAAGAGTATGAGATGGCTGGATGGCATCACTGACTCAATGGACATGAGTTTGGGTGAACTCCAGGAATCGGTGATAGACAGGGAGGCCTGGCGTGCTGAAATTGATGGGGTTGCAAAAAGTCAGACACGACTGAGCTACTGAACTGAACTGATAGTATCAGCTTCCAGAAGTGTACTTCAGACCTTAAGCTTTATTAGAAAGATGTGATCTTTTCACAACACCTTTTAGGCTCAATTTCAGGCTGTTATAAAAACTAGTTTACGTTTAAAGTAAATACTAACTTTAAAAAAGCAGAAATGGAATGGCTAACAAAAGATTTTAAAACGCTTGCTATAATAAACTAGAAATAACCACACTTTATTTTCAAATAATACAGAAAAGACAAAATATCTATTATTAGATACGTGCACATGAATATCCTGATTTTTGGTGGAATACTTTGACAGAATCATTTTTAAAAGTAAAAAATAATATATATGCATAAAGTGATGGCTATGAACAACTTTTAAACACAGGAGTAAGTTTTATCCCTTTACTTGGAATTACTAAATTTGATTTGAAATTACAATACGTATTTCATTAAATAAATCATCCATGTGTTTCACAAATTTTTTTTCCATATAAACATCTGAGGTTACATTAAAGCTAAAGTTTTCTTTATTTTCTGTACTCAAAAGCAAATATATGACTTATTTTAAAATTTCTTGTATGATGACATACAGCAAATCCCATCCTTCTTACCTTCCTTCCTTCCTTCCCTAAATATGCACTGAACATCTTCCATGTGAGAATTATGCTAAATAAAGAGGGTATGAAATGAACAAGATAGACATGGTTCCTGTCTTGGTGAATTTTACAAGATAGTTCAGAGGTATACAGGTCACAAAAATTAATATAAATTATACTTTGGCAAGATTTATATATGTATAAATATATATAATTATATTATATATTATTTGTATATATTATATATTTATATAAATATAAATATATATTATGATATATATAATATCATATATATAATAACATAATATAATATAATATAATAACATAATATATATCACATATATATATGATATTATAAAATACAGAGGAACTGATTTAGATTGAATTGAAACAATGGAAAGACCAGTAATTGCCTTTTGAAGGAAATGACACAAGTTCAGACTTGCGGAATGAATATGTGTGAAGTAAGGTAAGGCGTGAGAAAACACCCTCACTGGCAGGTTGCACAAAATACAAGCAGAACTAAAACTGAAAGACCGAGCAAGTTTAAAGAACACAAACTAAGTTGCAATAAGGAGTTCATGCAGAAGGTAAGCATACAGAATGAAGGAAATATCTAAGATGAGGCTGAAAAGGCAGGTGGCTAATTCTCAGGTTCTGATAAGTTTCGTGCAGAATCTAATCACTGTTACACATTGTCTGAACAACAAAGCCTGTCCCAGGGCCAGTCCTTCTAAGCTCCCAAGAAACGTTTCATTAACCATAGTGGTTTAATAAGTCTTTTCTTCCTTTATATCTATTTCTTGATAATATTTGCTCTACCTAGAACAACAGCATCATTTTCCTAGCAACTTTGCACAGACTTGTGAATCACTGGCATAATCCAATCTTTTGAGATTGAAGGATTTTTGAAAAAAAAAAAAATGGAAAAGAAAGAAGATAGACTATTGCCCTTGAAAATTAGTGGTGATCTGCAAGGCTGTCTGGTGCGCGTGTTAAACTGGAACCGGAAATACTTTCACCGCTCACTATTACGAAGGATTCCAGAACTTAGTGATTCAGGTAATTCATTTATACTTCCACAGATACTGAACCTTTGCCATGCACAAAAAGCTCTCTCAATTCTAAGGAGAGGAAACAGCAGCTTGAAACTGATCAAAGCTAGTAGCTGGGTTTTCTGTCACTGTTTCTTAAGTTCTCTGGTAGAAGAGCATGCCCTTAAAAGCCTGGAAACTATTGTACACAGGAGGAGTTATCCGTGGGATTATTTAGTGTTTATGTTTCACTGATTGTTGTCATTTCCCAGCTCCCCAAGTACTCTCTGAGAAGATCCAATATCATCAATCAATAGTGTCAGAAGAATGTTTTATTAACTTATTTTTCTCTACAACATAGGGCTAAAGAAATTCACAGCTTGACACATGGCTTTCACCGATTCATTTTACAAGAATTGCTTGGCTCTTTGTATTTCACCATAAATCCAACAACTTGATATTTTTTGGAGGTGCCAAATTCTAGGGACACCCTAGAGACCAAACTTTCTTGTTAAGCATTAGGACATTAAACATGAGAATATGTGGAAGCAGACAGATAAGGTTTAACAGCAAGCTAACAGAAGAATAAGCAGTTTTTTGACTCCTATAATAATGTCCTTTTTATTAGAGAATATAAGAAGCCAAATTGAGTAATCTGTAAGAAATGTAGTGATACTACCAAAATGGTACTATTTAAGGACTGACATCCATATCATCATTACAACCATTCATCATCTTTACACTCCAATTAGCCTCTATCTTCCATAATTATATCTTGCCAGTAAATTTCAGAATTATATTACTAAGATCACAGACAAACAGCAATTTGAGTTTTAAAAATAAACTAAAGGTTTGCAAGCTATTTTCCATTTCATTTCTTCCTGGAATCTTCTAGCATAAATACAAAAGATGAGTGTAACAAATACATCACCATTTAGAAAGAGTATCTTCAGATAAATATTCAAATAAGTATTTGAAGTAACTATAGAAAAAATGAATTCACTCATCTAAAAATATAGTATAAGTTTAATAAATTGTTGGGGAAATGGGGTCACTTTGTAAGAGTTGCCACTGAGATTTTGTCAGCCTAAACTAACAGAAGAGTAATTATTTTCACTCTTTTCAAATATAGTAGTAGTTGGGAGGGAAGGATGAATGAATAGGCTGAGCAGAGAGGATTTTTAGAGCAGTTAAACTATTTCTATGCTACTATACTGGTGGACATCATTATACATTTGTTAAAATCTCTAATACACAATACACAAATACACAGAACAAACCTTAATTAAGCTATAGAATTTGGGTGATAAGGATGGGTTAATGAAGGTTAAAATTTATAGCACATGTATAACACTTTTGTGGGATTTTGCTAATGGAGGTTGTACATGCAGGGAAAAGGGTGTATGTGTGCTCTCTCTTCACTTTTAGCTCTATTTTACTGTGGACCTAAAACTACTCTAAAAAATAAGATGTGTTAATAATAAAACAAATGTTTTTTGTTTATTATAAAATGCTTTTTGTTAATAATAAAACAAATACTTGTAGATACTGAAATTCCAGTATGAAAGTATTTCCTCCATTCTTGCCAATGTTACTATTGTTTACTGACTCAGTCATGTCTGACTCTTGTGAACCCATGGACTGTAGGCCACCAAACTTCTTTATCCATGGGACTTCCCAGCAAGAATACTAGAGTGGACTGACATTTCCTTCCTCGATCCAGCGATCACACTTGCATCTTCTGCATTGGCAGGCAGATTACTCACCGCTGAGCCACCGGGAAGCCCCAATGTTACTATTATTGAACTTTAAATGTGTGCATATTTGTGGATGTCAAATTGTATCTCTTTGTTGGATTGATTTACATTAGACTGATTACTCATATGACTAAACTTTTTAAATATGCTATAGCCATTCATCATTCCCTAGTACTATAAAATAATTTTCACTTTTGAAAATGGGGTCTTTTATAGCATTTTTTAATGTTATTGCTATTGTATAGAAATACTACTGATACTTGCATGCTGATCTTAACAATCATCAACATGGCCATGTTCTTTTTTAATTTTAAGAATTGTTTTTATATTTAATTGGATATCTGCAAATGACATTTTTTTAATGTTTTCTTTGTCTTCATTATAACTTTAGCATTTGTGCTGACATAATCTTGAATAGATGGGATGATAGCATGCACCATAAAGGCTTCCCTGGTGGCTCACTGGTAAAGAATCTGCCTGCAATGCAGGAGACCTGGGTTCGATCCCTGAGTTGGGAAGATCCTCTGACATGGACATGGACATCCTCTGGCATGACAACCCACTCCAGTACTCTTGCTGGAGAATTACATGGCCAGAGGAGCTTCGCAGGCTAGAGTTCCTAGGGTTGCACAGAGTCAGATATGACTGAAGTGACCAAGCAGCAGCAGCAGCATGCATCATGCTTTATTACCAGTTTCAGAGAGTAAATTTTACAGTAAAATACGAAGTTTTGCAATGGTGCATTAATGGATTCCTTTCACACAGTAAAGAAAATTCCATCTATGTCATTTGCTAGGAAATTTAAAATCACAAGCAGAGGTCAAATCTTAACCAGTTATTTTATTGCATTGATTGAAATAACCATAGAAATTTTCTCCCTCAACCACTTGATGTGGGGAGAGTTTCGGTTTACTAATTTTTTTTTCAAAATTTCACATGCAATAATAAAATATTTCAAATATCCAGAAAAAAACAAAATGATATGATAGTATTAGTAAATGATAACATTTCTGCACCTCTGAATGACACTTTGTATTTCAACAGACAACATGCCCTACAAATACCCCTGAAGCTTCCCTTTTTTATCTTTTTTCTCTCCCTCCTTCCCCAGCACTGAATTTGCTGTATATCATCACGATGCATTTTATACGTTTACTTCAGATATATGCATTCATAAATAATGCATTCTTACATATAAGATGAACTCTGTGTCATCTTTTGACTTTTCTTTCTCAATATTTTATTTTTTTGAGATTTACCTCTATTATATATGTTTTGTTCATTTAGTTTTATTATTCCTTATCATTCCATTATGTGCTTGTGCCACTTTATTTCTTTATACATAGTTGGATTATTTTGCTTTCTCTACTTCAAACAGTAAATTCAATAAATATCCTATCTAAATCCCTTTATTCACAGCTATAGGGTTTCTTTCCCAAGGATGTGTTGCTGCATTTAGAATTGCTATGTCATAGAATATGGACATTTCAATTTTACTAACTACTAGCTTTATGCTCTTCAAAGTGTCTGTACCAGTTTTCCGTTGTACTGCATTTTCTAAATTCCATACATCGTGTTGATGTGTTTGTTATTAACAGATTTAAGTTTTTGGCTATGTAATGTCTGTGAAATATTATCTTTTTTAAATTTTCATTTCTCTGGTTCCTGTGAAATATCTGCATAAGCCTTTGTCCTATAAACCTATGGGAGTAGTAATTATTGATTTTAAATGATGAGAAATTTTTGCTTCCTCTACCTCAAAGACAGATTAAAAAAAAAATATATTCCCTTAGGAATGGCTTATTTCTAATTTACCTTTATTCTGAGAGCATAGCCTTTTATGGAAATGGCTCTCAGTTAGACCTTCTAGGAGGCTCACTGTCTTGCCTTTTTTGTCCATGTATCCCATGAGTTCATCAAAATGTAATTTCTAAGTCACCTAAGCCTAGCAGATTTCTCCAAGTAGAAGCTAGCTTGCAAGAACAGTTATCTTTTTGATTTCCCATTTTTAATCTATTTCTTGAGCTTCTGATTATTTCTTAATTTATGATCATCTCTATTTAACATGGAATTTGAAATATTAAAAAAAATATATCCAGCATTTTAGTCTTTTCAAAAGTCAGGATGCCCACAAAAATAGACTAATTATTTTCTTTGTCTTCCTTACTAAACTGTATTTTCTGCCAGGCAAGTCTCCATGTCTGCATTGTTCATCATTCCAACTAGAACCCACACTCTTGCTGGCATTGAGTGAGTTGGTGAAAAAAAATTGACATACAGTAAGTTGGTGAAAAAAATTATATAATGAATGAGGAACTACAACATGGAGAAAACTAAATCTCAAATTATTGAACATGAAACATTGGGCAGAGATATTTACTTAAAGCAAAAGTACTTTCCAATAGAAAATTGGCAAATTTTATGTCAATAATTCTTATCAGTACCTGATGAACTAAATTGGTTTGCAAGGAAAGCCCCAGAGGGACATGGAATGAACATACATTTGCTAAGTAGAAGCTCAAAGTTTCAATTCTACTTCTGTATTTCTGTAATTTTTGCTGATAATTTAATATCTCTGAGTGCCAGTTTCCTAATTTCTAAAATTTAAACCTCATTGTTTTATGGGTAGCAAATTAAACAATAAACATTAAAATAACAAGTGAATTTTACCTTCCAAAATGTAAATATAGCATCACTGCAATATTTCAAAAGAATCAACATCTGATCAGAATTTCATGACTGTATTCATCTCACTTCTATCATAAATATCAGGGAAAATGAGATTCCTAAATGATTTCCCCTTAGAAAATCATGAGTGATTACCATCATTTTCCCTTTGTGGAAACACCATATTATTTTCATTGATTTTTCATTTAAAGTAATTTTACAAGTATAGATATGAGAGTTTGCCATTTGGTAGCAAATTAAAAATTTCTCTATAAGCCAAATTACTTCAGTGGTAAATAATAGGTTTTGAATGTAAGTGATTTATCTCTCTCTCTGAATGAAAGTGTTAAGGAAATTATGGGACATACACTGGCTAATGTTTCTGTCAAGGATAAGTATAAGCTAGTATAAGACTGTCAACTGAATGGAACAAAAATGTATTTACATCCTACTTCATGTAAAATAACTGAAAGGTGATTCCTGCAAGGGATTTGCTTCCTGCTCAGGGGAGAAACAGAGAACCTGGGGGTAAGCAAATAAAAAATAAAGCAAAATGTAATAATGAAGGAATAAAATAAGTGCCAAAGAGAAGTGTAATCATGTGCAGATTTTAAAGGTTCTCAAAGAGCTTGAGCTTCAGTATGAATGGTATCTGAAAAGGCTTTCTAGATTATGTGACATTTTAGGCTACCCTTAATAAGCGGAGCAATTTTTGTGGTTTCAGGTTATAATTAGGAGGAGAGATACTTAAAAGAAGAAATGGCATTTAAGATAGAAGAAAGAATAAAGAATTCTGATCATATTTTGAAATGACTTCACATTTAAATGACTTGAAGTATAGGAAACTAGCAATACTAAAGATGAGGTAGAAATTAAATTTGGGTATAGATCATGGAGATTTAAGCAAGGGACACCTGTAAGATTTTTAAATTAGGAAGTTATAAAACATGAGCTGAATTTGGGAAATTTAGTTTGGCTATTGTCAGGAGAATAAATTAAGTGGACCAGCGTAGGCCACACAAGACATAATAAGGTTCTTTTCTGGGGCACCAGCACTGGAAATCAACAGAGTAGATAAGAAAGACATGATAGAAAAACTATAAAAGTTGGCAATGGACTGATTTTCAGAGTGAGAGAGAAAGAGGTGTCAAAGATAATAATAAGGTTTCCAGAGAGAAAGATCATAATGGGTAGATGGAAACGACACTTGTCAAGAAGATAAGTTATCTTCAGGCAAGGAGTACTGGGTGCTGTTTTGATTAGAGCTTAGATAAATTAAAATGCCACAAAGTATAGAAATGATGGTTGGACCTGTGTTACACGTGTCAAAAGTTACCTACATTTGTGGCTCCATTTTTTTTTCTTTTAATTATTAAAGTGCATAGGTAGAACGTAACAGTCCTGGATAATAATTCTGAGGACTTAAACAGCCCTGAGCCATCTGATTCCCCACTAGCCTAAGACACCAAGAATCCTATTGACTGGACAAGTTCAGATCAGAACTTGTTCAGGGTGGAAGAAGGAAGATCAGAGTGCATTCAAGACAAAATACCCATTTTACTCAAACAATCTTAATCCCCTGTTTCTTATGTTATCCCATCAAGTTTCAAATAACTTTTAGAGTGTTATCATTGTGGTTGTTCAGTTCAGTTCAGGTCAGTAGCTCAGTTATGTCTGACTCTTTGCGACCCCATGAATTGTAGCACACCAGGCCTCCCTGTCCATCACCAACTCCCAGAGTTCATTCAAACTCATGTCCATCGAGTCGGTGATGCCATCCAGCCATCTCATCCTCTGTTGTCCCCTTCTCTTTCTGCCCCCAATCCCTCCCAGCATCAGAGTCTTTTCCAATGAGTCAACTCTTCACATCAGGTGGCCAAAGTACTGGAGTTTCAGCTTTATCATTAGTCCTTCCAATGAACACCCAGGACTGATCTCCTTTAGAATGGACTGGTTGGATCTCCTTGCAGTCCAAGGGACTCTCAGAGTCTTCTCCAACACCACAGTTCAAAAGTATTCAGATGTAATCATGGGAAATAACTGTTTAACAGAAGAAATCGAAAACATTTTCAGCTACTTGTTTATAGATCACCCCTTCGCAACCAAATGCCATGTTTTAAATGGGAGTGGTAGTAGTCATGGTGGTATCATTGCCTTTAATATTTTTTTTAAAAAAATACGTTATTATGGCTAAATTGTTAAAACACAACAAAAAAATTGTGAAAAAAGCTCAGGACTACCTAAGGAACTGTCTTAGATACACTTCCTTTGTGGGAAAAATAAAAAGAATAGACTTTTTTTTTTTCTCATAGCAAATCCAGACTAGGTTGAAATACTGAGTCTACCAGGAAGTTATTCCTAATCCCAGACAATATGAAAAGATCTTGAATGTCACTATAATAATTGCAGATGGTAAGGAAATATTCTTTATGGATTTCTGGCTTTCTCCTAAGATAACTGAAAACCCAGAAATGTACCCTAATAATTTAACTTATTATTTAAAACATATCCAGTTTCGGTACACCTAGGGAAAGTCAGGGGATATAGAGAAAGAGTCTTCCCCTAAGCAGCAATGCTCTCAACATTCACCCAGAGGGTTGTCCTATCATAAACATCACATGTCCTCCAAAGCCAAAGGATATTTAATCTTGTGGATTCATTAAAATATAAGGTTTCCCTTTCCATTGCCCATTTTTTTTCTACTACTATCCATCCCATATCATTTGCATATTTCAGTTGGCATTTTTTCCTATTTCTCTAATCCTTTAGAATTCTGCATTTTTAAAAGCTCATAATGTAAACAGTCTACCTTTTTCATGAATGTTCTGTGCCTACCTTCATATAGCATATCCTAGGACTTCCATTAGTGAAAGGTAACTAAAATTACAGAGGGAAGCAATATTTCTAATCACCACAGCTCGGGCAGCTGTCATTCAGGTGTTTGGTCACACCTGTTAAGGTTGTTGAGCAAGTATATCTTCTACAGCAGAGGGATGAAATAATTAAATGGCAAGATCATCTGGGAGAATGTATTTAAACTTTAACATAGAACATGTCAGGACAACTATGTTCTGTCCAATAGCAGCACTGGATTTTTATTAAGGAAACATTCAGGAATTTATTATGACCATTGTTTAAAATCATAAAAAATAACTTCTTTTCCACCTTCATCACTATAGCAAACTAGTTCAGGACAATTAGACACTCAGATTAGACACACACACACATTATTTCAGAAATAGTAGATAAACAACAGCAGATATCCTGTAGAACATACTGGACACAGCAACTCTCACTGGCATAAAATTGATAAAAAGTTTACTTAAAATAAACTTTGAAAAAGTACATGAGCAAAGTCTAGGAGTAAGAATCTTAATATACAATCTTGATCTATGTAAACTATTAGTGACCGGGGATAGCACAGGACAGAATAATATCCAGAGTAGAAAATAATCCAAGCAAGGAAATCCAGATACAAGTGGAGAAAACCAAATCTTAGTAATGTCAGGGCTTCTCTGAGAAGACCTCAGCATTGACCTCAGAGCACCACAGTATCATGGCTGCTCTTCAAGAATCTGCTCACGACAGTTCAACAACAGAACATGGAAAGGCCCCACTGTGACCTGAGAAATAAGCTAAACAAAACCCTTTATGTTTCATCATATATATCTACACTGAATGACCCCGGTCAATGCAAAGCAGTCATTTTTATGGATACATGCTGGAACATAAGGATGATTGGAAATCCATAAGGACATATGGATTTTTGCTTTTAAGGATTAAGAGCAAAAGAAAGAAAGAAAGTGAAGTTGTTTAGTTGTGTCTGACTCTTTGCAACCCCATGGACCGTAGCCTACCAGATTCCTCCATCCATGGGATTATCCAGGTAAGAATACTGGAGTGGGTTGCTATTTCCTTCTCCAAGAGATCTTCCAGACCCAGGGATTGAACCCTAGGTCTCCCACATTGTAGGCAGACACTTTACTGTCTGAGCCACCAGGGAAACAAAAGCTAGATATAAATTTACTATTTCCTTCAAGCAACTATGATTATTTTGTTGACTCATTTTAGACCTCATGGCTTAAAACACTTGCTTATTTAATTTTTACTCAGTTCTCTCTATTAAGTATTTTTCATGATCTCTATAAACTTCTGTCCCAACATGTATCCACCTTCTATTTGGAGCACTGTCATTTCTTCCAAACATCTCTTTGTCACTGAGCCTGAATGCCATGTTCATTTGCAAGTTTTTTTTCCAGCTAACTCATCTATATCATCATCTCAGGAACTCAAATCTTTTGTCAAACATTATTGGGAGAAACTAATCAAGTCTATGATATTTTGGGGTTCACCTTCCACACTGTCCCTCTTGGACTAAATAATTACATTTTAAATTAAATTCATGAAAGAGTTCCCTGGTGTTCAATAGTTAGAATTCTGTGCTTTCACTGCTATGGCCCACGTTCAACCCCTGGTTGAACTGGTTGGGGAACTGAGATCCTGCAAGTCATGTGGTGCAGTCAAACCTAAAGAAGAAAAATTCATACGAGATAATCACATTTTATCAGTCCCAAGTTATTATTTGTAAGCCATTAACTTATCCCTTCACTGTTTCAATACATGCTTATGAAGCATTTGCTATATTCTTAAAATTTTTCCAAGTACAAATGATACAAAGATAATTGCAATATAATACCTGCCATCAAGGAGCTCACAATCAAATCTAAAACACCCCAATTTTGTACAGTGCAAATAATGAATCACATTCTTTGTGAAGCTGGGAATCATGGAACATGTATACTGTTAAAAAGACGCCAGTCCCAAATGGAATCACTTGTGCTAAGCCCACATCACCAAACCGATACTTGATTAGTACCTCACCTAACTGTAGTCTCAACCTTTCCCTTGAACGTCATCTCAACTGGTCAGTCTAAATTTTTCTGATCAGAACAAATGAGGTGATCTGTCTTATAGACCTTCTTATCCCCATAAGGAAGATAACCTTGCCTAAAATAACCCTTTTTCTTTAAGGACTTCCATATCCCACACCCTCTGTGATTTAAAATCTTTATTATCTCTAGCTCTTTGGAGTTCCTTTCTATTTGCTGGATGGGATTCTGAAATCATCTAAATCATTTAATAAAACCAGATCTTTGGGTTTACTCAGTTGAATTTTGCCTTCTAGCAAATTTGGTGGCAGTGATGGTATTCAAAGTGAACTTCTGACAGCATTTGGGGATAATAAGAAACACAAGCGTGGTACCCTGTGAATCTTTGCGTTCACTCTCTTTCTTACCATTTGAAACAGGTGTAAAAAAAGTCCTCTCCATTCTGAGTTCCACTCTCTTTGCACCAAGAACCTGATCTAACTGGCTAGCTTTCACAGGGCTGGTCACCTAAAGCTGGTATTTCTGCCAGGAACTCAAGCCCCAAGCCTTTATTTTGGACCCAGTTTTCAAGGTTTTGAATGGAAACCCCCAATCCTTAATTCTATCCCCAGATCCACGTGGGAACTGTCAGTGGCAGTTTCCCATTTAATATGAAGCCCAAGGCTACAGTTCTCATTTGTTGAGATCTTCAGTCTTTTCCCAGTTCAAGGTTCCACAGTGGGGAACTGGTTGGGTACACAGGGTCTTTTCTTGATCAGGATATAATAGTAACTCTTCTGGGTTAGTGCCAGTATGTTAGGATGCAAATGTTTGCTTTCTGTAGAGAGAAAGGCTAATTGCTAATGGAAGTCTTGAAGTCAAAGAAGCACCCCCCCCAAAAAAATATGGTGGGCATAGAATGAACATTTAAGAGCTGTTAAGACACTTGCCACCAGATTCCCATGTTAGGTCACAGAATGGTTTAGATCAATCTTAGATCACCTGCCAATCTCAAGAAAATTCCCACTCGACAAGATATACTGTAAAACATAACAGCTTTCAAGCCAGCAAAACATCTCTGTTAGGTATCAGCTTGGTTATAAGAGATCCAGATGCTTAGTTTAATATATATATATAATTTAAAAAATAATAATTGGATCCTTAAAATCCAAAGAATAAAATGTGCCATCTTCCAGCATACCTGCTTGTTTTATGTCCAAGAACTTCAGTACTGAAAGCTATAAAAATCTAAAAAAAAAAGCCAAAATCTTAATGAAAACAGCCTAGAATTTTGTGTCTTGAGAACTTGGCTCAGTAACCATTAGTTTTGGGGGACCCAAAATACAGCTGACAGATATGTGGGCTGAGCCCCAACTGTGGCTAAGGGTCTTACCGAATGGCTGCCAGCCCTCAGGCAAATTCATAATCTAGAACTGCAATGGCCATTATGAGGAATGCTCCAATTAGATAAAATTGTTTAACAAGTATGCTTGAAAGTAGCTGTTCCTAAATTAGCCAAATATAATGGCATGCCAATTTAATTTGTATGCAGAAGTCTCCAAAAGTCTTTAGTCCTCCAAACAGCTTCACCGAAAGATTCATTGCAAAAGGCAAATGAAAAAGTAGAGACATAAAATGTACCTGGAGACAATAAAAGTGAAGACTTACTGCAACTCCTACTGCTTCCCTTTATCTTCCTTTACTTGGATATTCACTCTAGTTATCCTTGTCTGCTTGGAAGAAACTACAAGGCCATAAATAAAATTTTACCTAGCTAACAGTCTTATAGACTCCTGCATGACAAGACTCAGACATTTTTCTGGTAAACTCCTGTGTTATTCCCTTAAACAGCCAAGGCGAATCTAAAAAAAAATTTTTTTTTTAAGAAAAAACTTTCTAAATTCTGATAAACGCTGAAGCCACAGATGGGATTCTGGAAAAACTGGCAGAAGCCAACCAAAGGTGAGAATTTTTACCAGTGAGCCCATCCCGATTTTTGCATGTAGTACCTGGTAGGAAGAAAGAGAATACCTTTTGAATACTTTGAGGGGATGCTTCTTGAGTCCAAAGGGTGGTTAAATGCTGCCAGAAATACTTATTGTTTGTCCCATCTGAAAACTGACTAAAGATACTTGACAGGATTTGATAACTGTATAATCAGAAATTTGGCTAAATTGGAAATATTCAGAGCCTGATAGAAAAAATTTTTTGGCCTCCTCTCCTAAGCTAAATGTATCCAGAGGGAAAGAGAAAACTTCTGAAGCCGTTGTAAAAGGATTTATGGGTAGATCAACCTATGATGTAACCTAAGTTGCAACCCATTTCTCCGAGGAATTAAAAGCAACTGTCCTTATCTTAGAAATCTTTGCAAAACCAGAAATACAGATCAAGAGGCAGTTCAAGGTCCACCTGTTTCTTCTTACGAGTCCTCAAACCTCCCCTGGTTATTTCAAAAGGCTTTTAAAATCATGGCCTTAGAAATCTGAAGTCCTTCTTGGTGGGACTGAGATACTTACCCTGTGTCAGTCAGATGTAATGTTTACCCAGTCTTCTCCAGGAAGTCTTGTCTACTCCATCCTCAATTCATTAGACTGAAGAGGAACCAGAGAAAGAAAGAAAGAAAAAAGGGCTTTAAAAAAATTCAAGCTGATGCACAGCTTCCATAAGATTTGTATGTGTCCATGACAAATAATCTTAAGTGTCTTGTCCACAACTAGTAGAAAAGGCTTTAGTCATTTGAACAGGTAAACTTAACTTATGTCAACTGGGTTTTGCACTATTACACTTGACTCATGGCTAATATTTTAAAACAAAACTATAAGGTCTCTGTTTGCATTGGCCTGTATGTGTGTGCGTGTGTGTGTGTGTGTGTGTGTGTGTATCATAGATATGTGGTATTTTCTACCTTTAACTGGTATTCCCGTAATTAATTTCTAAATAGAACTCTATTTAATTGGTTTGAAGAAAATTAAGCATATGTATAAACTAACTCTCATAAATATAATAAAATATAACCCCAATTTTGGGAGGTGCACATAATCTTTAGCAAATGAAACTAATTCAAGTTATTGGTTTAATTGAAAGAGGCCTGTCTTTAGTTATCAGCATTAAATATAATACTTTTATTCTACCTAGGCTCAGATAAAGTTAGTCCATGTTATTTCTTTAAAAATTTGTCGGCAAAAAAATAGCTTGAGTTGACTGGTGACTCTGTCTAATGTTTCATAAAGGTTTCATGGGTAATCTAAACATAATTGTTAAGAACAAGAATATTAAATAGATGCTGCTGCTAAGTCACTTCAGTCGTGTCCGACTCTGTGCTACCCCATAGATGGCAGCCCACCAGGCTCCCCTGTTCCTGGGATTCTCCAGGCAAGAACACTGGAGTGGGTTGCCATTTCCTTCTCCAATGCACGAACGTGAAAAGTGAAAGTGAAGTCGCTCAGTCGTGTCCAATCCTCAGCGATCTCATGGACTGCAGCCTTCCAGGCTCCTCTGTCCATGGGATTTTCCAGGCAAGAGCACTGGAGTGGGGTGCCATTGCCTTCTCCTAAATAGATGCAAATAGGATAAAAAATTTATAGGTGAACTTTTTCAATAGTTTCCCCAAATCTTTTTTGTAACCTGACATCTTAAAGTTTTGATAAGTAAATTAAATGATACATAGTCATTAAATACCTAGGTAATTTCCTAGATAAAATACTGAAACATTAATTACTGAACATAGATTTGCCTATTTTTGTCTTCTTATCACAGAGAAATTGAAGTTGTTCTTTTATGTTTGTTAGTAAATATTTTATACCACATTGAAAAATTTACAGTTAAAAAGTATGTTTTTAAAAATTATTAAATGTAGATTTTAGTTTGTTAATTAATTATAGCAAAGTAAGCTGGTATAAAGTCAGAATCTGGATTTCTCTTGTTAAAGAGAAATTGGATTTCTTAGTTAAACCTAAATGAAAGGTTTAACTGAATTGTTGCTCTACTCTTAATAAGTTATTGTAAAAGGTTTACTTTACTTCTTAAAATAATCTGTCTAGAAAACAAAAATCTTATATATTGTCAAAATAATCACCTATGTTCCATGTTGTCTTTGATCACTTAGGCAAATATAGTCTTTTTGATACTAAAAGAGCTAAATTTTTCTCAAAACTGTGTAACCTTCTATATTTGCTTGTGACGTATTACTTTGGTTAAATAGATAACTAAGTATTGTTTCACAGTGAACTATGATTTCATTTGACCTAGTGTTTTAAAATTTTTTTTGATATTTTTGAAAAACTTCCCCAAAATAGATTTCTAAACTAAGACTTCTTGACCTCAAATTAATTTTGGGAATTTCCAGAGGGTCAGTGGAGTATCTCAAAATGTGTGTTCCTCTCTCCTTATTAAGAAAAAATACGTTAAACTAATTAGGATAATTCAATTTGTTAAGTTACATGGGACCATTGTCAAGAAGTAACATTAAGCATTCTTAATGCTATAACTGTGTCAGCTCAGTTCAGCTGCTCAGTTGTGTCCGACTCTTTGCGACACCATGAACCCACAGCACGCCAGGCCTCCCTGTCTATCACCAACTCCCAAAGTCCACCCAAACCCATGTCCATCGAGTCGGTAATGCCATCCAGCCATCTCATCCTCTGCCGTCCCCTTCTCCTCCTGCCCTCAATCTTTCCCAGCATCAGGGTCTTTTCAAATGAGTCAGCTCTTCGCAGCAGGTGGCCAAAGTACTGGAGTTTCAGCTTCAATATCAGTCCTTCCAATGAACACCCAGGACTGATAACTGTGTAGGTGTATGTTATATCTGTTCCAGAAATTGTGTTAAATTTCTAAAAGTCTAATATGTCCTGGTGTAATGGTATCAGTCATACTTCAGTTACTATCTTAAAATTTTGTGTTTCAGAGAAATAAAATAATTTCCTTGTCCATTCTCTTATAATAAAATCTTATTAGACTTTTAACAATGGGCATTTTCAAGTCTTTTGTCACTTGTAGTTATTATTTTATTCTGATGCTTTGCAAAAATGTTTCTGCAAAAGCGCTTCATCTTCAAGGAGATTAAAGAAAGTAATTTCAGTAAGTACAGGTTTATATATATATATATATATATATATATATATATATATATATATATAATTGTAAGCTTATAAAACTGAACTGAATAAGGGTTTCCAGAACTAATGGAAAATTGGGCTTGAGAATAGGAAGAATTAATTAACAGGAGACTGAATGAACTGAGGAGGATGATTATAATTCCTATTACTTTTTGTTTGAAACACTGGTGGTTACTTAATGTTTTGTTTTTCCAGATTTAAGGGAACTTTTTCTCTTAAGCTATCTGTGAATTATAGCAACTTGATAAAATGTAACTTTATAGATAAGGATAAACCATTTGTATTTTAGTCCTACCTGATCCTTCCTCCTTCAGAAAAGCTTGAATAGTCTTTCCACGGCAATACATATACACTTAATGGTTTTCATAGGCTTCATCATAATCTGTTCTCCTTGTAACAGGACTTGGAAAAATTGTGTGATACTTTGTTTACAAGGTTCTAACAAAGCAGTAGTTTAATAAAACAGCTCATATCGTCAATCACTATTCTTGCCTCAGTTATAAAAGTAACCAGACCAAGTTTAGTGCAACATACTAAGATTATGTTTGAGGGAAAGTGGGGTCACTCTAGACAAAAAAAAAAAATGCTATTTGTACCTTTGTGAGGGTTCCCAGTTGTCTCAGAGGTAAATAACCCTCCTGCCAATGCAGGGTTCTATTCCTGGGTCAGAATAATCCCCTGGGGGAGGAAATGACAACCCACTCCAGTATTCTTGCCTGGAGAATCTCATGGACAGAGGAGCCTGTGGGTTACAGTCCATGGGGCCACAAAGAATTGAACAGGACTGAGTGAATGAGCATGCACCTTTCCACATAGTAGACTCTAGTCATCTCTTATATGTCTATCACCTAAACAGGATGCTGAATTCTAGTCTCTGAAATATCTATTACTTTCCAGATCAACGTTTCCAAATTTCTCCTGCCTCCTGATTTTTAATCATTAAGAATAAACACTACCCTTGAATCTCCATGATGGCTCAGATAGTAAAGAATCTGCCTGAAATGCAGGAAACCCAGGTTTGATCCCCGGGTCAGGAAGATCCCCTGGAGAAGGAAATGGCAACCCACTTCAGTATTCCCGCCTAGGGAATCCCTTGGACAGAGGAGCCTGGTGGGTTACAGTCCATGGTGTCACAAAGAATTGAACATGAAAGCAGAGACATTACTTTGCCGACTAAAGTCCGTCTAGTCAAGGCTATGGTTTTTCCAGTAGTCATGTATGGATGTGAGAGTTGGACTGTGAAGAAGGCTGAGCACTGAAGAATCGATGCTTTTGAACTGTGGTGTTGGAGAAGACTCTTGAAAGTCCCTCGGACTGCAAGGAGATCAACCAGTCCATCCTAAAGGAGATCAGTCCTGGGTGTTCTTTGGAAGGACTGATGCTAAAGCTGAAACTCCAGTACTTTGGCCACCTCATGCGAAGAGTTGACTCATTGGAAAAGACTCTGATGCTGGGAGGGATTGGGGGCAGGAGGAAAAGGGGACGACCGAGGATGAGATTGCTGGATGGCATCACGGACTCGATGGACACGAGTCTGAGTGAACTCCGGGAGTTGGTGATGGACAGGGAGGCCTGGTGTGCTGTGATTCATGGGGTCGCAAAGAGTTGGACATGACTGAGTGGCTGAACTAAGCTGAACTGAACTGAGAGACTAACACTGCCCTTGAATCTTCCTGGCTGAGAACATACAGGGCCTCCTCTCTCTCTCTGGATGGGAGCCAAACTTAAGGGATTGGAACCTTGGATAAATATCTCATAACTGAGGAAGGCTCCATCTGACAACTGACCCTGTACAAATTCTGGAGTCCTTCAAATCAAAGCAACCAAGAAGAGAAGTAGCTAACATCAAAGGAGGCTGCTTCCTCCCAAGACACCAGATCAAGACTTCAAACATGAAGCCCTTTCTCAATGGCCTGAAATGATAATACGTTATCATATCTCTGAGGACATTGCTAATGGGATTAATCTCTGGAGTTTAGAACAACTTTCTATTTCAGGCTAGGAAAAAACCTCACTGACCCCTGGCTTGAATAGGCAAATGTAACAATCTCTGCAAATTAATTAATTAACAGTGTCACTGTGGTAGAAATGGTTTGGGTACCCAAAGTATTCATCTTTGTCTTTGGTAATTATCATTCTTATTAATATCCAGATAGCCAGTGTATAGTCTGGAGATATCTCAAGTATCAAACTGTGCTTCTGATTTTCCTAAAAGTGAACAAAGACACCTCCTTGGTTGACTCCCCTAGATTTACATCAATGAGCTAGAAAGATATTCATGACTCAGGATTTGCTCCTTTTGGTAAGGCTGTACTACACTGATTAGGAGTAAATGTAAATGAGAATATGATCAGAAACCTCTCCTTAACACTTGAAGATATTGATGAAACTGCTAAGACAATAGCTCCCCCTTGCCCAATCAATAAAATTTCTAGATGGTCTGGCCATTGTCTTTGATTATCTATTAACTGAGCAGGGAGGTGTCTGTGTTGTAACCAATATCACTTGATACACCTGTATTAACACTTTTGGGAAAGCTGAAACTTAGTTACAGAAGATTACAGATACACAAGCCACTTGGCTTAAAAGGCTGACTCCTTCACTGGGATCTTTCTTTGGTATATTTTGTGAATGGTTTGTGTATTTGGGACTCTGGCTTTGAAGAGCGCTGCAAACATGGGGAACTATCCTGCTTGTACTAACCATTGTAATCTCCCTGGTGCACCACATTGGCCCAAGAGTTTTACACTCTTTTCCATCTGCAAGTAATCTCCGTAAGACCGGCACATCAAAGGAAACAGAGAACTACTGACTTAGTAATTGTAAACCTGAAGTCATAACCTGTGAATATTACAGTGATAAAGCAAAAAATGTCTTGACCTGAGAATACTACGCAAAAGATCAACAAAAGCTATGAGAACTACAGAGCTGCAGCTGAGGGTGGTGCTAAGCCTTTAAATTTTGATCATATCTCTCAGTTAAGCTGAGAGTCATGAACAAAAGGTGAGGGTAGGTGGGGAGGCTGTTGAAAAGAAACGAGAGGCACAAAGTGGAGTTACTTGTGCTAAGCCCACCACCAAACCAAGACTTCTTGCCAAACCTAATTGCAGTTTCATTCTTTCCCAATAATATCATCTCAATTGATCAGTCTGAAATTTCCTGGTGAGCACTAATGAGGTAATCTACCTAACAGACACTTTGTCCCCTAAAAAGAAGGAGCATGCATACTCAGTCACTTCAGTCGTGTCCAACTCTTTGTGACTCTATGGACTGTAGCCCACCAGGCTTCTCTGTCTGTGGGATTCTCCAGGCAGGAATACTGGAATGGGTTGCCACACCTTCCTCCAGGGGATCTTCCCGACCCAGGAACTGAACTTGCATCTCCTGCGTCTCCTGCATTGCAGGCAGAGTCTTTACCACTGAGCCACTGGGGAAGCAAAAAGGTGACCCTGCCTGCCTGAAACAATCTTTTTTGTTTATGATTTTCTTGTTCCAACCTCTCTCTGCCTTTAAAAACCTTGTCTTTTTTGCAGCTCTTTGGTGCTCATTTCTGTTCGCTAGATGTGGTGCTGCCTGATTCATGAATCATTTAGATCTCCACATGCACTCAGTAGAATTCTGTCTTTTAACAATACTTGATCCAGCTGATGTTAGCAAAATTAAGATGAGTGGGGTGACAGGAATGGAAATGAGGGCTTGGCTGGGTCACTGAAGTCCTAAATATGTGTCTTGTTAAATGAGAAAATAAGTGGAAAAGTCAGTTGTATTTTGGTGGATGAGGTAATTTAAATTGTGATGATAAATTTCATGACATGGAATTTTAGGGGAGTCAGGGAAAACACTTCCTGCATTAGTGTAGGAAAGACGTAAAGAAAATGGGTTTCAAAATGGCAACTGATTAGCCCAATACTGAGATATAACTCCAGTAGAAAGTTCTTCGGGATTCTTTGTTTTCAAACTTAACTCAGTAATCTATCAGGAGCAGTAATAACAGCAGTAATAATTGTAATCATCTCTGTGACTGAATGAGACACCTACAGCTCAGATAGAAAGATTACTCATCTAGTCCTTATACTATCCCATCTTCTCTTGTTTGAAAGCATCTCAAAATAAAATAAATTAAATGAAAAGAAATGAGCTTTCTTGTCAGCTCACTCTCAAATGTGCAACTCATTTTAATTTACACATGATAACTGAAACAGCCTACTGAGCCATGTGAAGGAAAAAAAATCAGAAAAACACATATTTCCCTAGACAACTGCCAATCCAACATTTCTTTTTGGAAGAGATGTAGATAATTCTCTGTGGTGAAAATAATTTTTTCTTGGGCCAGTAAGTCAGAAAATAGCAAATGGAAATGGGAAACACTGACTTAAATTGTTACTGGAAAACAAAGCTTCCGGCTTTACTATTAACAAAAGTACGAATAGAATAGATTAGATTAGATTAGATTAGAATAGAATAGATTAGAGTAGCTTTTGAACCTCCCTATTGTCTCCCCCCACCTCTGGCACCTTTTAGTTCATAAAGTAAAACTCCAATTAAAAATTAAATTGCAATAATACAAAAAAAGAGAAAATGCTATAATTACTGTTTTAAATAAGAATGATTCAAAAAAGGTATAAATAACCTTATCATTATTGAATATTTTAAAATCTATAACAGCATCATATAGAATACCTGCTCACTTTAGATGATACAAACGTTATTTGTCTCTATTTTCTCCCAGTCTGCAGTCTTCCTTTTGCCCCAAATAAAACTTAATTCACCACTCTCAAGTTATGCATCTTTTTTTAGTCAACATTGGTAAACTCATTGAAGTAAAAAAGAAGGCAAGGTCAAATAAAACATTTCTACAGATGTGTGTGTGTGTGTAAGCATGGGCATGCGTGTGAATGAATTTGTGTGTATGAGAATAAACTAAAGAATGGAGATACATTTTGTGTGTGTGTGTGAAAGATTTTAAAATGTTCGTAATGTGAAAATAATAATAATCACTATTTTCTCTTTGAATGACTACCATAGTTTTGTCTCTAAGTAGAAAACTTCTGTTTTAAAACCAGTGCAGTAGTGAAGTTAAATGACTTGGGTCCAACAGATAGATAAGGGCTTCCGTTGTGGCTCAGTTGGTAAAGAATCTGCCTGCAATGCAGGAGACATGGGTTTAATCCTTAGGTTGGGAAGATTCCCTGGAGGAGGGACAGGCTACCCACTCAAGTATTCTGGCCTAGAGAATCCCATAGACTGCATAGTCTAAGGGGTTCCAAAGAGTTGGACACAGCTGAGCAACTTTATTTTTTTTGCAGAGAGATATATTCATTCAGTGAATGTTTATTGAGCTCTTATGGCAGCCAGATATTTCAAAGGATAGCATATGCAGTCTTTATGATGGAAAAACTGATATTTGATTACTGTGATTCTTTTTGGCCATTGCTGGTAACCATGAGTTTGTCACCCTCAGATATATCTCTTTGGCATAAGGATTATTTTAGGCTGATTATTTTTTAAGAAACAACAGATATAAGAAAAGCTATAAACGTTTAGAAGACGTTACCCTTTTGTAAGAGACATTTACATTTTCAACAACACAAGAGAAGACTCTACACATGGACATCACCAGATGGTCAACACCGAAATCAGACTGATTATATTCACTGTAGCCAAAGATGTCTTCAAGAAAATCAGAAGTACCAAGAGAACATTTCAGGAAAAGATGGGCTCAATAAAGGACAGAAATGGTATGGACCTAACAGAAGCAGAAGATATTAAGAAGAGGTGACAAGAATACACTGAAGAACTACACAAAAAAAAGATCTTCATGACCCAGAAAACCACGATGGTGTGATCACTCACCTAGAACCAGAAATCCTGGAACGTGAAGTCAAGTGGGCCTTAGAAAGCATCACTATGAACAAAGCTAGTATACGTGAAGGAATTCCAGTTGAGATGTTTCAAATCCTGAAAGATGATGCTGTGAAAGTGCTGCACCCAATATGTCAGCAAATTTGGAAAGCTCAGTAGTGGCCACAGGACTGGAAAAGGTCAGTTTTCATTCCAATCCCAAAGAAAGGCAATGCCAAAGAATGCTCAAACTACAACACAATTGCACTCATCTCACATGCTAGTAAAGTGATGTTCAAAATTCTCCAAGCCAGGCTTCAGCAGAATGTGAACCATGAACTTCCAGATGTTCAAGCTGGTTTTAGAAAAGGCAGAAGAACCAGAGATCAAACTGCCAGCATCTGTTGCCAACTTCTGCTTTATTGACTATGCCAAAGACTTTGACTGTGTGGATCACAATAAACTGTGGAAAATCCTTCAAGAGATGGGAATACCAGACCACCTGACCTGCCTCTTGAGAAATCTACATGCAGGTAGGTCATAAATCAACAGTTCGAACTAGACATGGAACAACAGACTGGTTCCAAATAGGAAAAGGAATATGTCAAGGCTGTATATTGTCACCCTGCTTATTTAACTTCTATGCAGAGTACATCATGAGAAATGCTGGGCTGGAAGAAGCACAGGCAGGAATCAAGATTGCCAGGAGAAATATCAATAACCTCAGATATGTAGATGACACCACCCTTATGGCAGAAAGTGAAGAGGAACTAAAAAGCCTCTTGATGAAAGTGAAAGTGGAGAGTGAACAAGTTGGCTTAAAGCTCAACATTCAGAAAATGAAGATCATGGCGTCTGGTCCCATCAACTCATGGCAAATAGATGGGAAACAGTGTAAACAGTGGTTGACTTTGTTTTGAGGGGCTCCAAAATCACTGCAGATGGCGATTGCAGCCATGAGATAAAAGGGTGCTTACTCCTTGGAAATACTTTGGCTACCTCATGTCAAGAGTTGACTCATTGGAAAAGACTCTGATGCTGGGAGGGATTGGGGGCAGGAGAAGGGGATGACAGAGGATGAGATGGTTGGATGGCATCACCGAGTCGATGGACATGAGTCAGTGAACCCTGGAAGTTGGTGATGGACAGGGAGGCCTGGCGTGCTGCAGTTCATGGAGTCGCAAAGAGTTGAACAAGACTGAGTGAGTGAACTGAACTGAATATGGTCAATAGCAGTTCCATGACAAAGAATCTGTTGTTATTATTATTAGCATTACCATAGTTACAGTTTAAAATTCAAAGTAGATTTTTAAAGTGATGAATTACTGGCATGTACAGAAAATGTGAATTTCAGTAAATGCCTCAGTTCAGTTCAGTAAATGCCTGTCACTAAGGAGCTCTGATTAACAATGCTTGCTTTCATTACGGAAGAAATACTCATCTCCTGTGTTTGGGATCATCTTGGTCCTTTCTATGCATTATAGGTGATTAGGACAAATGTCCCTTGACACAAGCTGAGGATATTGATCTGTTGAATAAAAGTATGTTTATAAGAAATATAATTTGAGAACCATACTTTTGGGAACTACAAAAAGAGGATAGAAGAAAAAGATGGAGATGGAACGGGAGGTGGTGAAAGTTAGACAAGTGATGAGGTAAAGAGAAGTAGGGATGGGTCAGGAGAAGAAGGGAGAAAAGATGAGTGTTGGAGTGGGAATAAGGCAAGTGGGAAGGAGAAACGCAGGAAATGCAGAAGTGAGGAAATGCAGAAGTGAGACCATGGGGAGAGAAGACAGAGTGAGGTAGAGGCAAGGAGATAGGAGGACAAGCTGAGTGTCTAATTATGAGACCACATGCTATAAAGCAAAGCAATATTAATAGTAAAAATGGCAAGACATGACATCAAGATGTGACCCTGCAAATTTTGGCCCAAGTCCAATCCTTGGTATAGCTAAGATATTTCTTAGTTTATAGCTTATATAAGTGGAAAAGGTAATGGCACTCCACTCCAGTACTCTTGCCCGGAAAATCCCATGGGCGGAGGAGCCTGGTAGGCTGCAGTCCATGGGGTCATGAAGAGTCAGACACTACTGAGTGACTTCACTTTCACTTTTCACTTTCATGCATTGGAGAAGGAAATGGCAACCCACTCCAGTGTTCTTGCCTGGAGAATCCCAGGGACGGGGGACCCTGGTGGGCTGCCATCTATGGGGTCGCACAGAGTCGGACACGACTGAAGAGACTTAGCAGCAGCAGCTTATATAAGATGCAGAAGAATTAGGAAAACCTTTTTTGCTTGGGCTTCCCTTATGGCTCAGATGGTAAAGAATCTGTCTGCAATACAGGAGCCTCGAGTTCGATTCCCAGGTTGGGAAGATCCCCTGGAGAAGGAAATGGCTACCCACTCCAAGATTCTTGCCTGGAGAATTCCATGGACAGGTGAGCCTTGAGAAGATCACAGATCTACTAATATGGGTGCTGCTATACATAAGCACAAGTTGAATCTGAATAAATTAGTAAATGAATAAAGTAGAAATCTGGGAGTGATTGTGCTCACGTGGAGTTCGAATTTAGCATCAGTACAAAGAAAGGTATTAAGCAAAGCTTCCATGTATGACTCTATGAATATTTTATGGTCAAGAAATGATGGATTCAACATTTTTCAATTCATTAATATCACTTACTGATTATGCAATATTGATCATATATACATGACATATAATATGTATTGAAGTTATGATTTATTTAAACATCATCTAATACTGAAGGTATCCTTTTTAGATTTTGGAAGTCTCTGAAGAATACTAAATATAATATTTGTAATATTGAATATAAGTGTTTTAAAATACTGGTAAGAGTCCTTTCTTTGGGCCAATTATATTTCTTCCTACTATTATTCACAAACGTTTAAACATTTTCAACATTCTTCAGAAATCTGGCACACCAAATGGAAATTCAAGTTCCATATGTGGGTATGATTGCAGATATTGAACTGCTACTGCTTAGAATCACTTTTATACCTTGGGCAACTTATTCTTCATATTCCACATGCTGGAGCAAATAATGCATTTGAAGGAATGTGTACTTTATTTTTGTCATAGCCTGATGGAAAAGAAGATTTGAGCCAGGTGTGGGTGAGGGAGTTTTCTTGACCCAGGAGAGGTCTTCTGTGAACCCAAAGTGTTAGTTCTGACAAGGGCCCAGGGCTCAGACCCAGGCCCCCTGGAGAACTAGGGAGCTTTGTGGACTGAGAGGAGAGCCATCGGAAGGCTGAAGCTGAGAATTTCCAGATGGTAAATGCAGGCAATAAGGGCATTTCTAAGAAGATGCAGCTGGCCAAAGAGAAAGGGTAAAAATCTATGAACAATAAATCTAGACATAGAAGCTCACTTTTATAATAGGGATTAAGTATCTGAGCAGAAAAAGAAAGCCAAAGAGATTGTCTTTGTGAGAGAAGCAAGACATACCTGCACAGCAGACACTAATCCTTCCTGTTACTTACCAGGTGGGTCACCCTGGAAAGTTACACATTCTCAATTTCATCATCTATTATTAATAAAAGGAGATGAAAACTAATGGAGTGGTTGGAAAAAATAAATGAGGCAACATTTGTGAAGTTACTCTGTAAACTGTTGAGATCTTGTACATATGATGTTTATTTTTAGATAAGTGCAAATTTCTTTACGGAGATAAAAGAATGTATGTGAAAAAGCTAATGTTATCTGTTAACATTCTGAGTGAGGGGCACCAGATTAACTTTTTACATGAAGCTTTAATTTTGAAATAATTGTAGGTTCTTACGTAGCTGGAAAAAATAATGCAGAGAAAATACATATTTTTGACTGTTTCTTTCAGAGGTAATGTCTTCAAAGCTACAACACAAAAGGACAACCACTATACTGACAAAACGATGCACTGAAGAAGCAGAACACACCCATCACCGCGAAGATCCTGGTTGTTTTTATTTTATATCACATCCACCTTCTTACTACTCCCATTCTTAACCCCGGGCAGTCATTAAGCTGTCCTGCATTTCTGTAATTTGTCATTTAAAGAACATTATATAAATGGAATCATGGAATTGCCTTTGTCCATTTAGCATTAGATACAACAAGAATTCTCATTCATTGCTGGTAGAAATACAAAAGGATTCAGCCACTTTAGAATATAAGGCTTAACAGTTTCTTACAAAACAAAACATACTCTTCCTATACAATCTAGCAGCCACACTCCTTAATATTTACCCAAATGAATTCAAAATATATGTCCATAATACTGGCACTGTGGATATTGATAGGGACTTTATTCATAACTGTAAAAACAAGAATATCTTGAAAACAAGATACTTTTCAGTAGGGTAAAAGATGCTTACTCCTTGGAAGAAAAGTTATGATCAACCTAGATAGCATATTCAAAAGCAGAGACATTACCAACTAAGGTCCATCTAGTCAAGGCTATGGTTTTTCCAGTAGTCATGTATGTATGTGAGAGTTGGACTGTGAAGAAGGCTGAGTGCCAAAGAATTGATGCTTTTGCACTGTGGTGTTGGAGAAGACTCTTGAGAGTCCCTTGGACCACAAGGAGATCCAACCAGTCCATTCTGAAGGAGATCAGCCCTGGGATTTCTTTGGAAGAAATGATGCTAAAGGTGAAACTCCTTTGGCCACCTCATGCAAAAGTTGACTCATTGGAAAAGACTGTGATGCTGGGAGGGATTGGGGGCAGGAGGAGAAGGGGACAACAGAGGATGAGATGGCTGGATGGCATCACTGACTTGATGGACGTGAGTCTGAATGAACTACGGGAGATGGTGATGGACAGGGAGGCCTGGTGCGCTGCGATTCATGCAGTCGCAAAGAGTCAGACACGACTGAGCGACTGAACTGAACTGAATGAATAAATAAGCTTTGGTATATTCAGATAATGGAATACTATTCAGCACTAAAAGCAAACAAAAAAGGTTATCGGGCTATGAAAAGACATGAAGAAACTTTAAATGATATTGTTAAGTGAAATAACCTGAAAAGGATCCGTAGTGTATGATTCTGACTATATGACATGGTGGAAAAAGAAAAATTATGGAGATGACGAAAAGATCAGTTGTTGCCAGAAATTGGAGACAAGTGATTAAAAAAAAGAAAAAAAATTGTATTCTAAGCATTTTGGATATCACATTAAAAGAATTTGTAGCTGCCATTGTTTTTTACTTATTAGTCCCCCTCTTAAAGTATAGTATGAGGGTTCAGCTCAGTTCAGTCGCTCAATTGTGTCCGACTCTTTGCAACCCTATGAATCGCAGCACTCCAGGCCTCCCTGTCCATCACCAACTCCTGGAGTTTACTCAGTCAGACTCATGTCCACTGAGTCGGTGATGCCATCCAGCCATCTCATCCTCGGTTGTCCCCTTCTCCTCCTGTCCCAATCCCTCCCAGCATCAAAGTCTTTTCCAATGAGTCAACTCTTCGCATGAGGTGGCCAAAGTATTGGAGTTTCACCTTTAGCATCATTCCTTCCAAAGAAATCCCAGGGTTGATCTCCTTCAGAATGGACTGGTTGGATCTCCTTGCAGTCCAAGGGACTCTCAAGAGTCTTCTCCAACACCACAGTTCAAAAACATCAATTCTTCGGTGCTCAGCTTTCTTCACAGTCCAACTCTCACATCCATACATGACCACTAGAAAAACCATAGCCTTGACTAGATGGACCTTTGCTGGCAAAGTAATGTCTCTGCTTTTGAATATGCTATCTAGGTTGGTCATAACTTTCCTTCCAAGGAGTAAGCGTCTTTTAATTTCATGGCTGCAATCAGCACCTGCAGTGATTTTGGAGCCCCGAAAATAGTTTCCACTGTTTCCCCATCTATTTCCCATGAAGTGATGGGACCAGATGCCATGACCTTCATTTTCTGAATGTTGAGTTTTAAGCCAACTTTTTCATTCTCTTCTTTCACTTTTGTCAAGTATGGGGTTAGGTGAGAGTATATGTAAACATGCTTCATGATGGGTACCCCTGCCACCACCTTGGTGAAAGTGGGACATTGACAGAGCTGTATCCTGGTGGAAACAGGTGATTTACTTTCAAGAACCAGTTTTCCAACTCATTTTCTGGTACAGAGCAGTTTATAACCTACACAGAGTTTTCTCAATGTCCAGGTGATACCTGTAAGCAGAACTTACAGGAGCATTGTTTGATTCCTTAATTCTCTCACTTTTTGACTGTCACTGGCTTTAATGGTCAGTTTTTGGCTGTTGAGAGTTATGTTCATTCTCTTTCGAATCTTTTGTGTTAAGTAGCTTTTAGAATATTTTCTTTATACAATACGAAAGCTTTCCTGAATTTGGCAATAAGGAGTTCATGATCTGAGCCACAGTCATCTCCCGGTCTTGTTTTTGCTGACTGTATAGAGCTTCTCCATCTTTGGCTGCAAAGAATATAATCAGTCTGATTTTGGTGTTGACCATCTGGTGATGTCCCTGTGTAGAGTCTTCTCTTGTGTTGTTGGAAGAGGGTGTTTGCTATGACCAGTGCGTTTTCTTGGCAAAACTCTGTTAGTCTTTGCCCTGCTTCATTCCATATTCCAAGGCCAAATTTGCCTGTTATTCCAGGTGTTTCTTGACTTCCTACTTTTGCATTTCAGTCCCCTATAATGAAAAGGACATCTTTTTTGGGTGTTAATTCTAAAAGGTCTTGTAAGTCTTCATACAACCATTCAATTTCAGCTTCTTTAGCGGTACTGATTGGGACATAGACTTGGATTACTGTGATTTTGAATGGTTTGCCTTGGAAACGAACAGTGATCATTCTGTCGTTTTTGAGGTTGCATTCAAGTACTGCATTTTGAACTCTTTTGTTGACCATGATGGCTACTCCATTTCTTCTAAACGATTCCTGCCCACAATAGTAGATATAATGGTCATCTGAGTTAAATTCACCCATTCAAGTGCATTTTAGTTTGCTGATTCCTAGAATGTTGACGTTCGCTCTTGCCCTCTCCTGTTTGAGCACTTCCAATTTGCCTTGATTCATGGACCTGACATTCCAGGTTCCTATGCAATATTACTCTTTACAGCATTGAACCTTGCTTCTATCACCAATCACATCCACAACTGGGTATTGTTTTTGATGCTTACTCCTTGTTAGGAAAATTATGACCTAGATAGCATATTCAAAAGCAGAGACATTGCTTTGCCAACAAAGGTCCATCTAGTCAAGGCTATGGTTTTTCCAGTGGTCATGTATGGATGTGAGAGTTGGACTCTGAAGAAAGCTGAGCACCAAAGAATTGATGCTTTTGAACTGTGGTGTTGGAGAAGACTCTTGAGAGTTCCTTGGACTGCAAGGAGATCCAACCAGTCCATTCTAAAGGAGATCAGTCTTGGGTGTTCTTTGGAAGGAATGATGCTAAAGCTGAAACTCCAGTACTTTGGCCACCTGATGTGAAGAGTTGACTCACTGGAAAAGACTCTGATGCTGGGAGGGATTGGGGGCAGGATGAAAAGGGGGCAACAGAGGATGAGATGGCTGGATGGTATCACCAACTCAATGGAAGTGAGTTTGAGTGAACTCTGGGAGTTGGTGATGGACAGTGAGGCCTAGCGTGCTACGATTCATGGGGTTACAAAAAGTCAGACACAACTGAGCGACTGAGCTGAACTGAACTTACTATCCTTAATGTTCTTTTATTTGGATTCATCTTAACTTAGTAAATTTGAATGTTAAAATGGGAATATAAAGTAAAATTTTTTATGTGCTGCACGTTCTTTATGAAAAATCCTACCAGATATATACCATTCTGTTTGTAAGAAGCAGATTTATTTTAAAAGAGATAAGAAAATGCACCATACAGTATAGAAATCCATGAAAATTTTCTTTAAATAAATGTGTATTTGAGCCATGAAGTAGATTTTTGTGTCTGATCTTAATTTTTGCATAAAGAATTGTTGAGCCCAGAATTCACCACCATACCCAAGATTACACAGGAAAAAGACAACTAGAAGACCTCTGAACATATTTGTTGGTACATAATGAAAGCCAATATCTCTATGGTACAGCAGAACAGAGTTAAAATTACGGATACAGTATGTTTGGTAAGGATTGGTATTTCTTACTAGATCTTGCAAAAATATTGTATGTCCTTTGTCAAGAAACTCAAAATAGTCTTTTTAAGCATGAATCATACAGCAATTATGCACAGTATCAGCTTTTACTTTTGCAGCTCTCCAGAAAGATGGTGATCTTTCAATTTCAGTAATAGCTGAACTCTTTTTTTTTTTTTTTTTGGTACCTGAGGGAAAGGGAAAAAATGAACTGTATAAAAGGAACATCTCTTCTATCTCCCCTTGTGGTGGTTTTGGAAACTTGTCTACACATTAGAGCCAACTGGGAACTTCTAAGAAACACTCAAGCAAGGATGCACTTCCAGACTCTGCTGTATCAGTGGAGCCTGGGCAAGCATGTTGGTAATGGCTTTCCAGGAAATTCTAGGAGCACAGATCCATCTCTTGTACCCTGCAGGTGTTACATCTGTAATTATGTTCATTAAATGGAAACAAATTAGATTGAAATATTCAGATTTTAGGAAGTATACATGCACTTGCTACCATTAAGTATAACTGAATTAGGGTATTGAAAGAAGAAAATTTTATTTTAAATAAGAAAAAAATTTCAAGTTCAATAAAAAACAAAATCATACCATTTCAGCACCTATATTTTCTTACTTACCACTGTAATTTGCAGTCAAGGTACATTCAAGGCAGTTCTTTATTGTAAACTAACAGGCTTTTAATTCTTATTAACTTTCCTTCTTTTTTCTCCCTAAAATGTTGATTTAGAAATTATTACACTCTTTAGATAGTCTCCACATAGCATTGAAGAATGTGATTTACTGTAACTTTCTAAGGGTCTATTAAGAATTATGGGAACACATGTCTATTCAATCCATATAGCTGGGCCCAGTACTGAGTGGCTCATTTAATCTTGCTGAAAGCAATGATTTTGGAAGTCAAGATAGTTCAGGAACTTGGAATCAGACACACATGATAAATAAAATTTGGATTCTTCCTTGTACAACTACTTAATCACACACAAAGCCATTTGCCTCACTAGGATTTAGTTTTGTAATTTAGTAAATTGATGTAGTAACCCCTCAGAGATGCTGTTCATATTGACCTCTTAAGACGGTAAGTTTTCTTGACCATGAAAACTGATATATTAATGCTATATAGTGAAACTGTCAGTATATCTTTTTTCTCTGAGAAATGAACCCCACTATGGATATTTGCCAGAAGTTTAAAAAAGATAGCCTAACAAATTATCAGTAAGGACAATTAAGGATCTACCATGTAAGGCAATATCGTATATATATATAAGTATACTCTCATGTGATATAGTATTAACTCTACAGCCTCACTAGTTTATACTATAATTAAAGAGACAAGAACATATAGGCAGCAAACATTCCACAAAGGTGGAATGTGCTCTATTCAATGAGTAGAATTCAATAGAAGACACATTTTCCTATTGCCCCTTTGTGTAATTACCACAAACCTAGCAGCTTGCCGCTGCTGCTAAGTCACTTCAGTCGTGTCCGACTCTGTGCGACCCCATAGATGGCAGCCCACCAGGCTCCCCTGTCCCTGGGATTCTCCAGGCAAGAACCTCAGCATGGGTTGCCATTTCCTTCTCCAGTGCATAAAAGTGAAAAGTGAAAGTGAAGTCGCTCAGTCGTGTCGGACTCTTAGCAACCCCATGGACTGCAGCCCACCAGGCTCCTCCATCCATAGGATTTTCCAGCCAAGAGTGCTGGAGTGGGGTGCCATTGCCTTCTCAGACCTAACAGCTTAAAACAATGCAAACTTATTATCTTAGAGTCATTGTGTCATTTGTGTCATTGTGCAAAAATCATTGTGTCAGCAGAGTCATGCTCCTTTTTGGAACGTCCAGAGGAGAGTCTGTTTTTGTTTTTTTTCCTTTTTCCAGCTTCTAGAAACCACCTGATTTTTGGCTCACAGCCACCTTCTTCCATCAACAAAAGCCAACATCAGACTGAATCCTTATCATACTGCCAAACAGCTCTATCTTTCTTTTCTGCCTCCTTCTTCCACTTCTAAAGACCCTTGTGATTACATTGGACCTACTTGGAAAAATCAGAATAACCTCCCCTCTCAGTGTCAGCTGATTATGAACCTTTACTCCATCAGTAAACGTGATTCCCCTTTGCCATATAAGCTAACATATTCATAGTTTCCAGTAATCAGGCTATAGGCATCTTTGGCAGGAGAGGGGAGAGTGGAGGAAGGACCTGGGGACATTATTCCTCCCACCACAAAAGGTATGTAAGAAGGAGCATTGGGCTGGAGAGAAAGATGCATCTGAGAAAGTATTCTGTGATCAAATTGTAGAGGCTCTAAGGAGGCTTTTGGAGAAGGTGATGGCACCCCACTCCAGTACTCTTGCCTGGAAAATCCCATGGAGGGAGGAGCCTGGCAGGCTGCAGTCCATAGGGTCACGAAGAGTCCGACATGACTGAGCGACTTTGCTTTCACTTTTCACTTTCATGCATTGGAGAAGGAAAGGGCAATCTACTCCAGTGTTCTTGCCTGGAGAATCCCAGGGATGGGGAGCCTGGTGGGCTGCCATCTATGGGGTCACACAGAGTTGGACACGACTGAAGTGACTTAGCAGCAGTAGCAGCAAGGAGGCTTTTAGAGTTTATGTAGAAGACCATTAGAAGTGTTTGGCTGAAGAGAGAAATGATCAAAAAAGGCAGAATAAGAAGGTGAAGGAAAAAGGACTGTGCAAAGGAAATGGGAAGAAAAGTGGACCAAGAGATGGGCTCTGGCTGTGCCTCAGGTGCCTGATGGTAAAGACTTGGGCCAGTGCAAGGGAAGCAAGAATCACTGATAGAGTCTGGCAGCTAGGATGTGAAAGTAAACACACATGCCTCTGGCGGTGCAAACCTGGGCCCCTGTCTTAGATATTCTGAGTCATCCTCCATTTTAATCAGGTTGCCAAGTAATTCATTTGCACGTTAAAGGTTGCTAGCCCTTGTCTAGGGTTAGCAACTAAAACTGAAAATCTCTCTGGACCAAAGAAACTCATATCTGAAATTGGTTAAGGTCAATGTGGCTTTTAGCATTTTTAAGGGAGAAAATTGAGCAACAGTCACCTAGAACGTGCATTAGGCAATATTTTAATGAGACAAGGTAGTAATTATACATCTTTAAAAGAGATAAGAATATTTTAAAAATCTTACAAAAATACTAAATGTTGCATTATGATTAGTGAAATAAGTCAAAGACAAAAACTATGTTATACTGATATGTAGAATCTAAAAAATAAGTGAATGAATATAACAGAAACAGATTCACAGAACAAACTAATGATTACAGGGAATGAGGGACAACATAGTAGAAGGGATTGAGAGATGCAAAGTATTATGTATAAAATTAGGTGTAATGATACATTATACAGCAATGTAAATATAGGCCAGTATTTTATATTTTATAATAACTGTAACTGAAGTATAATCTATAAATATATTGAATCACTAAACCTGGAACTGATGTAATATTATAAATGGTATATGTCAATTTAAAAAAAGCTTAGAAAAAAAATTCATTCGCTTAACAAATATTTATTATCTAACTTGTGCTAGTCACTGTTTGAGGCGTTTGAAATACATCCAAAAATGAAACAATCAAAAACAAAATACTAAATGTTAGTCTAATCAAAGAATTTAACTTCTAACTTTTGATAATACTAATCTTCATATAGTATAAACTTCAATCATAGCTTTTATTTGAGTGAATGATCATATATACTACTATATAATATGATTATATAAATTTAGAATATATACAGTTTAGTCATTAAAAAAGCAAAGATGTTGGCCTAGTTCATAACAGGTTCATCTTTGGCTTCTATATTAGAAAGGTCTTATGAACTGGTTTGTCAGATCTGAGGTATAAGCTTTCTTTTATAGAAAATTAAATTCTCATTTACGAACGTCCTACCACAAGACTCATCTTATCATTCATTTACTAGATATTACTGAGAATGATCTATTTTCAATATACTATTTCAATATACATTCAGCTGTAGATTGCTTTTATATTTAAAATATAAAGTTCTATAGTAATTATCAATTTAATACATATACAAAATTACAAAATAATTGTTTAAAATACTAATTCCCCACTAACAACCCAAGATAAACACAGTTCCACTGGGAATTAAGCGAACTCTAAGCCGATTTTATTGTGTACCAACATAAGAAACAGTAGTAAAATAAGAATTATTTTTATGATATGATAAGCATGCCTTGTTTCAAAAAATTCTGGGCATTCTTGTATTTTGTAAGAGACATTAGAGATACTTTCTTGCGTGGAAGATTTTGCTGGAGTTTTATTGTCCCCTACTCCTTGGAAGAAAAGTTATGACTGACCTAGACAGTATATTCAAAAGCAGAGACATTACTTTGCTGACTAAAGTCCGTCTAGTCAAGGCTATGGTTTTTCCTGTGGTCATGTATGGATGTGAGAGTTGGACGGTGAAGAAGGATGAGCACCGAAGAATTGATGCTTTTGAACTGTGGTGTTGGAGAAGACTCTTGAGAGTCCCTTGGACTGCAAGGAGATCCAACCAGTCCATTCTGAAGGAGATCAACCCTGGGATTTCTTTGGAAGGAATGATGCTGAAGCTGAAACTCCAGGACTTTGGCCACCTCATGTGAAGTGTTGACTCATTGGAAAAGACTCTGACGCTGGGAGGGATTAGGGGCAGGAGGAGAAGGGGACGACAGAGGATGAGATGGCTGGATGGCATCACAGACTCGATGGACATGCGTCTGAGTGAACTCCAGGAGTTGGTGATGGACAGGGAGGCCTGGCGTGCTGCGATTCATGGGGTCGCAAAGAGTCCGACACGACTGACAGACCGAACTGAAACTGGACTGCCCAAAAAGATTGTTATGGAGAAATGCTTTGGTTTTATCAGAAAGTTATATAGCTAAGCTAAGCACCATGAGGTTTGTTTGCACATGATTAAAGATAAAGATGCTGGTGATAGAGAGTATGTAATTACTCTCTAGAGTAATAAAGTACTATCCTCTCTAGAGAATAAAGAGGGGATTAGAGTTAGACAAGAGTCCCTTCCCCCAACCTTGTCCTCAGATTCCTTGAATCTTCTCTTATATTTAACATGAACTTAACAGTGACCCTCTGTCAATTCGTCAATCATTTTGAGACAGCAGAGCACAGGATTGTTAGCAAACTTGTTGGAATATCTCAAAAGAAACGTGCTACTGAAAACGCACTAAGAAGGAATACACCCAGATAATGACAGACGAGATGGAGGTATACACATGTTCAACACAGAGTCTAAGCCACTAAACATTTCAACGCCACCCTCAGCGTTCAAGAGAAGCCTTATAGAGTACTTACACGTGCACATTCTGAGCTGTTTATTTTTTAGGAAGTGCTGACTCCAAGGCTTTCACTTAGAGAATTCTGGTTTGACATAATCAGTTCTGGTTGATGTGTCCTTTAGATACCATGTCATGAACCAACCGTACACAATGCTATCAATTCCAGCTGATTGGTCTTTGCCAACCTTTGTCCAAGCCTGAATGCCTGATTAGGACCAGCATTCAGTGCGCTGATTAGGCTCAGTGGCCCAAGGGCTCTTAGAGCCAGGCTTCAGGCTACCGCTTTTCTCAGCCCTGGGAAAGAAAACACTTGGCCAATGTAGCTAAAATCCACAAACCTATCGCTATAGGAGTAGCCTGGTTGGGGACACAGATCATGAAACTATTACTAGTGAAAAATTAGAGAAATCTTCTGCTTGTTATACTTAGAGTTTACAGAGGACCTTATATAATACATAACATAAATCACAGATGAAAGGCTGATTAAGTGTTCTCATAGTTTAAGCTTAACTTATTCTGTGTCCTTCATTTCCCCTAATTTTTTCCCTAGTTTCTGTTAACTACTTTTCTATTCTTAAATTTAAAACTGCTCTGTTCAAGTTTGGGGCCATTCTTTTTGCTGTCACTCTTAGGAAATTTGGCACACTAGTGTTGACTGTAAGTTATGCAAGTTTCTACAATGCGACCAGTTTAAACGATAGAAGTCAACTAACTAAAACAGTGCATATTATAAAACTTTATAACTAAATTGTATCATGAATCATTTAGAATGAATGCATGTACTTAATATCTGCCTCAAAAATTCACAAAAATGTAAACTTATTAACAGATATATTGAGTGTCTTTGTATAAAAACCCATGTAACACACACACACACAAAAAACTCTGACACTGTTTCTACTGTTTCCCCATCTATTTCCTATGAAGTGATGGGACCAGATGCCATGATCTTCATTTTCTGAATGCTGAGCTTTAAGCCAACTTTTTCACTCTCTTCTGTCACTTTCATCAAGAGGCTTTTTAGTTCCTCTTCACTTTCTGCCATAAGGGTGGTGTCATCTGCATATCTGAGGTTATTGATATTTCTCCCGGCAATCTTGATTCCAGCTTCTCTTTCTTCCAGCCCAGCGTTTCTCATGATGTACTCTGCATATAAGCTAAATAAGCAGGGTGACAATATATAGCCTTGATGTACTCTTTTTCCTATTTGGAACCAGTCTGTTGTTCCATGTCCAGTTCTAACTGTTGCTTCCTGACCTGCATACAGATTTCTCAAGAGGCAGGTCAGGTGGTCTGGTATTCCCATCTCTTTCAGAATTTTCCACAGTTTATTGTGATCCACACAGTCAAAGGCTTTGGCATAGTCAATAGAGCAGAAATAGATGTTTTTCTGGAACTCTCTTGCTTTTTCCATGATCCAGCAGATGTTGGCAATTTGATCTCTGGTTCCTCTGCCTTTTCTAAAACCAGCTTGAACATCAGGGAGTTCACAGTTCACATATTGCTGAAGCCTGGCTTGGAGAATTTTGAGCATTATTTTACTAGCATGTGAGATGAGTGCAATTGTGTGGTAGTTTGAGCATTCTTTGGCATTGACTTTCTTTGGGATTGGAATGAAAACTGATCTTTTCCAGTCCTGTGGCCACTGCTGAGTTTTCCAAATTTGCTGGCATATTGAGTGCAGCACTTTCACAGCATCATCTTTCAGGATTTGAAATAGCTCAACTGGAATTCCATCACCTCCACTAGCTTTCTTCATAGTGATGCTTTCTAAGGCCCACTTGACTTCACATTCCAAGATGTCTGGCTCTAGATTAGTGATCACATCATCATGATTTTCTGGGTTGTGAAGATCTTTTTTGTACAGTTCTTCCATGTATTCTTGCCACCTCTTCTTAATATCTTCTGCTTCTGTTCGATCCATACCATTGCTGTCCTTTATTGAGCCCATCTTTGCGTGAAATGTTCCCTTGGTATCTCTAATTTTCTTGAAGAGATCTCTAGTCTTTCCCGTTCTGTTGTTTTCCTCTATTTCTTTGCATTGATGGCTGAAGAAGGCTTTTTTATTTTTCTTGCTATTCTTTGGAACTCCGCATTCAGATATTTATATCTTTCCTTTTCTCCTTTGCTTTTCGCCTCTCTTCTTTTCACAGCTATTTGTAAGGCCTCTCTAGACAGCCATTTTGCTTTTTTGCATTTCTTTTCCATGAGGATGGTCTTGATTCCTGTCTCCTGTACAATGTCACGAACCTCATTCCATAGTTCATCAGGCATTCTATCTATTAGATCTAGGCCCTTAAATCTATTTCTCACTTCCACTGTATAATCATAAGGGATTTGATTGAGGTCATACCTGAATGGTCTAGCAGTTTTCCCTACTTTCTTCAATTTGAGTCTGAATTTGGTAATAAGGAGTTTATGATCTGAGCCACAGTCAGCTCCTGGTCTTGTTTTTGTTGACTGTATAGAGCTTCTCCATCTTCCGCTGCAAAGAATATAATCAATCTGATTTTCGTGTTGACCATCTGTGATGTCCATGTGTAGAGTCTTCTCTTGTGTTGTTGGAAGAGGGTGTTTGCTATGACCAGTGCATTTTCTTGGCAAAACTCTATTAGTCTTTGCCCTGCTTCATTCCGCATTCCAAGGCCAAATTTGCCTATTACCCCAGGTGTTTCTTGACTTCCTACTTTTGCATTCCAGTCCCCTATAATGAAAAGGACATCTTTTTTGCGTGTTAATTATAAAAGGTCTTGTAGGTCTTCATAAAACTGTTTGACTTCAGTTTCTTCAGCATTACTGGTTGGGGCATAGACTTGTATAACTTGATATTGTATGGTTTGCTTTGGAGATGAAGAGAGATCATTCTGTCACTTTTGAGATTGCATCCAAGTACTGCATTTCAGACTCTTTTGTTGACCATGATGGCTACTCCATTTCTTCTGAGGGATTCCTGCCCGCAGTAGTAGAGGTAATGGTCATCTGAGTTAAATTCACCCATTCGAGTGCATTTTAGTTTGCTGATTCCTAGAATGTTGACGTTCACTCTTGCAATCTCTTGTTTGACCACTTCCAATTTGCCTTGATTCATGGACCTGACATTCCAGGTTGCTATGCAATATTGCTCTTTACAGCATTGGCCCTTGCTTCTATCACCAGTCACATCGACAGCTGGGTATTGGTTTTGCTTTGGCTCCATCCCTTCATTCTTTCTGGAGTTGTTTCTCCACTGATCTCCAGTAGCATATGGGGCACCTAATCACTGCAGATGGTGACTTCAGCCATGAAATTAAAAGACGCTTACTCCTTGGAGAAAAGTTATGACCAACCTAGATAGTATATTCAAAAGCAGAGACATCACTTTGCCGACTAAGGTCCGTCTAGTCAAGGCTATGGTATTTCCTGTGGTCATATATGGATGTGAGAGCTGGACTGTGAAGAAGGCTGAGCGCCTAACAAATGATGCTTTTGAGCTGTGGTGTTGGAGAAGACTCTTGAGAGTCCCTTGGACTGCAAGGAGATCCAACCAGTCCATTTTAAAGGAGATCAACCCTGGGATTTCTTTTGAAGGAATGATGCTAAAGCTGAAGCTCCAGTACTTTGGCCATCTTATGCGAAGAGTTGACTCATTGGAAAAGACTCTGATGCTGGGAGGGATTGGGGGCAGGAGGAGAAGGGGATGACTGAGGTTAAGATGGCTGGATGGCATCACGGACTCGACGGACATGTGTCTGTGTGAACTCCGGGAGATGGTGATGAACAGGGAGGCCTGGCATGCTGTGTTTCATGGGGTTGCAAAGAGTCGGACACAACTGATCGACTGAACTGAACTGAACTGAACACAGAAAAGGGATAATGAAAACAAATGTAATTGTAGCCCCTCCCCTACAGGGATGTACATGATATCACAGTGATTTCTGATCTGACACTTCTTAGACTCCCATCCCCTTCTTTTTCTCCTTCAAAAAGACCTAATGGTTATAGAAAATAAAACTTTAGTAGGAATCATATATGTACCTGTTTGAAGTCTCCATAGGCTAATTAAAATATCAAGAGAAGCAACCTTGATACTCGGTGCTTTATATATATAACACAGTAAACCCCCACAGTCACATTATGTGGATATCACTTTTCTTCCCCATCTATAAAAGATGAGGAAGAGAGGATAGAAAGGTTAAATAAGCTGTTCATGGTTACATGGCTAGTAAGTTGCAGAGCCAGGATAGAAAACCAGTCTTCAACTTTCATATTCTGCACAGGGGTGCTATAGCATCTCCTGAGTTTTTTGTCCTTGACTCTATTCACGATTATGAGGATCTTCAGGGCTTCCCTGATGGCTCAGTGGTAAAGAGTCCACCTGCCAATGCAGGAGATACAGGTTTGATCCCTGCCCTGGAAGGTCCCACATACCACGGAACAATTGAGCCCTGGCAACACCACGGCTGAGCCTGTGCTCTAGAGCCTAGAAACTGCAACTGCTGAGCCCATCTACCACAACTGCCGAAGCCCACACCGCCACGAGACGCCCGTGCTCCACAGCTGGAGAGTGGCCTCCAGTCACTGCAACGAGAGAAAAGCCCAGCAAAGTATAGCAAAGACCCAGCAAAGTCAAACATAAAAATAAGTCAATAAAATAAAAGAATCTTCAGTTGACTCTTAATTAGAGAGAAAAAAAAAATGAGAACTAAGTTCTTACTCAGTGTGAATGAATTCTCTACATGGACATCATTATTATATTTTTTTTTTCCAAATTTCAAACTCTGTGAACTGAGAGACAAGTAATTAAAAAATTCTTGTTGTTAAAAAAAAAAGTTGTAAATATTGATTCCTGTGAAGGTGATTGGCTCACTTATTTTGGAGAGGTTATTATATCATTTGACTATGTATATCCATTTTGGAAGAAAAAAGAATATTGTATTATAAGGAAAAATAGAGATTATAGTTCTTTTTTTCTCAGAAGGAAGAGACAGAATAGAAATGCCATTTCAGAGACCTCTGAAGAATCACCCTGAGAATAGTCCCTCTAATCACAATATTCCCAAGAGCTCGTGAAATTCTGGCACTAGGAGATGGAAGCTGCAGCTTTATTCTAAGGACCAATCTGACATGAGAAAGTAGGTAACAGCATATTTGATTCTTATCTCTCCATTGTCTCAAGCTCTTCCTTTAATTATTCCCCAAAGGATATTTAACTCAAGCTCAGAGATCCAAATAGCTGTCTTATCCTGTCTGAAAATTGACTTTCACAAGTAAAGTTATCAGTTTTTAGTTTAAAACCAAAATTCTGGGTCTAAATTATGAGAAGGGCTGACTCCACTTAAGCCTCTAATTTTCTTTAAAGTATTTCCTTTGGTAATTTAACATTCAGCTTTTTTGACTCTGCTTTCATGCAGAGTCACGCAGGCATAATTTTATTATCCCATATCCCATAAAACTCCTGCTTACCTCTCTTGCCTTTTGTTGCCCCCCTTCAGATTTGCACAATGTCATTTCTTTAAATAGACTCATTTGCACACGGAGTTCCGTTACAACCTCTAGAATAAGAAAACAGCCTTAGCTCATGTATATGCTCAGACTTTTTTTATACTTTCAAGCATTATCCAGATGATATAAGTGATAACATTTCCATAACAATCTCCAGTTTGAAATATGTAAGCAATATCTTCCAACATGCACAAATTACAAAACATCCTTGCTGAACATATATTCAACTATATTTAAAATGGACACACTTCTTTATATATGAAGTAAATGTATTTCCCTTGGATGTATACAAAGAATGTATACATAAGAGAGGGTTATAAACAAAGAAAAATATCATACACACAAAAATGCATGATGCCCATTTATTTAAACAGAAAATAAAAGGAAGAAGAGAGAGAGGGGAAAGAGGTTAAAAGGAGAGAGGAAAAAGGAAAGAAAGAAGGCTATCTGTGTCAAAAATATCAATTGTAATGAATGACTAGATGCGTGTCTCATTAATAGAATGTCCCCACCATATGAGATACATATTATACAGTTGTCGGAATAAAGTACAGGGTGCAAATGTAGTTAGCATTTAACTTGCTTATGGATGTTTGATTAAGTATTTAATCAATTATATTCTTATTTCTCGTCTAAGATATGATGAGAAATATTTACCTTTCCTGTTTCATCTGAGCTTACTATGAAGTGAAGTGAAGTCGCTCAGTCGTGTTCAACTCTTTGTGACCCCATGGACTGTAGCCTACCGGGCTCCTCCATCCATGGGATTTTCCAGGCAAGAACACTGGAGTGGGTTGCCATTTCCTTCTCCAGAGGATCTTCCCAACCCAGGGCTCGAATCCGGGTGTCCCCCAGTGTAGGCAGATGCTTTACCGTCTGAGCCACGAACTTACTATAGGTTTACAATATTCATGACCTCTAAGGGAAGATACGAAACAATACCTCATCCTCACACGTATGCCATCAAAATATAATAGTAATTCAAGATATTTACACAAATTTGGTTCATGTCATGCTGGAATTATACCTGACTCTTTAAACACTGCCAAATCTTTATATCTGATTATTTTTTTAATTTAAATTTATTATCTCTGATGATTTTTTTTCTTTCATCCTTAAATCTATTCAGGTTGTAAAGCATCTGGGAAAATGGAAGTAATAAGTGACATGACCTAGTTTGACAGATTCTTACTTAAGGTCCAGCTTCAGTTCCCTATGCTATAAGGCAAGGAACAGCTGATAAAAGCTCTTTATTTATGCATATGTTCACACACACCTTATATATTTAACCATATTGATATCTAATATATATATAAACATATCCATACACTATAATGTTCAAAATGGTGATTAATGGGCTATTAAATGATTGAAATGAAGTATCTTAATACCCTATCAAGACATATTAAATGAAATAGTACTAAATTAACCCACACATTATGAGAATAAACAGTTTAACTTTTATTGAAAATGTAACAAAACTTTAAATAGATACTCATATAAATAGACTTGTTAGTGTTATTGAACTAAAGGGCACTTTACTTTTGGCAAAAACTTTTCAGACCAGCTGAAGAATAAATCATACTAATTATTTCTTATCCACTAAAATTTTCCTGTTAATGTGATAAAACAATCTCAGAAATTATAATCTCAAAAGTTTCTCCTACCCTCTTCAATATGATATTCATTTAGTTGTTTGCCTCGGTACTGATGTTAACCTTTTAAACATCAGCTAAATTCTAAACTACCAGAGTCCAGTGAGCAGTGAGTCCAGTTCCCCAGAGATGGGGAATTTTATAACATGGAGACACTTGGAAGAGTATTGGGCAAGACTGAATTCCATCATATCAATATACTGATATTAAGCGAAAAATTCGATCGAGGAAAATCAGGATTACAAATTATAAGTCAGACTTCTATAAATATTAGACACTTCTGGGCCATATCATATGAGCAAGAAAATAAAACTTAGAGATAAAGATTGAGATGGTGATAGTTTTATTTCCAACATATTTCCAAGGGAAGCCTTAGAGAAAAAAAAAGAAAAGCAATATATATATTTTTTTCCCCCATTTAAGCTTCATGAACATTTTAGAGGCTTCTGTTTTTCACAGATTTCTTAGCTGAGAATATGTAAACCCAATGAACTTCATTAAATGTAAAAAGCAATCTGTGGATGTTGTAGCAATGCAAATTTAAAAACATTCAAGTTGAAATGCAGATTTATAGCAACACAATTTCAAAGAGAAAAAATTGGAATAGGAGAAAAACATCACTGACACTTTTAAAATCTATACTTGGCTTTATATTTCAAAAATCAATGGTATATACTGTCTTGGTCTTAATCTGGAAGACCAGATTCAGTAATAATGAGTAAAGTTTGAACAATTTGGTGAGTGATTTGATTCATGCTGAACACTGTTCATCTCCTCTCCATTAACCATTTCATACCTTACAGTCTCAATAGTATATATATATATATATATATATATCTGACTCTTAAAGATTATGAAACAGAGTTCAAAAGGCATTTATTAATTTATCTTTACATATAGTAATTGGCCATAAAAATCAGTATTATTTGAACATATAACAGATATGGCTTTACATGACTCCTAGTCATTTTTCACCAACATGCCTATATTATTTAATAGTTGGTTTAACTCTGTCTAATTCATCATTTTAAAAGAAGAACACATTATATAGAAGTATGTGATATGACTGTGACTCCATGGACTATAGCTCACCAGACTCCTCTGTCCATGGGATTCTCCAGGGAAGAATATTGGAGTGGGTTATCATGTCCTCCACCAGGGGATCTTCCCAACCCAGGGATCGAACCCTTGTCTCCCCCATCTTAGGCAGATTCTTTACCATCTGAGCCACCAGGGAAGCACAAATTATTATTTTAAAAGAAATACAGTTATATAAAAGATTCAGTTTAGTTCAGTCTTTCATGCCTGTCTGATTCATTGCAAACCGTTGGACTACAGCACACCAGGCTTCCCTGTCCATTACCAACTCCCAGAGTTTACTCAATCTCATGTCCATTGAGTCAGTGATTCTATCCAAATGTCTTATCCTCTGTAGCCCCCCTTCTCTTCATGTCCTCAATCTTTCCCAGCATCAGGGTCTTTTCAAATGAGTCAGTTCTTCGTATCATGTGGCCAAAGTATTGGGTTTTCAGCTTCAGCATCAGCCCTTTCAATGAATATTCAGGACTGATTTCCTTTAGGATGGACTGGTTGGATCTCCTTGCAGTCCAAGGGACTCTCAAGAGTCTTCTCCAGCACCACAGTGCAGAAGCATCAGTTATTTGGTGCTCAGTTTTTTTATAGTCCAACTCTCACATCCATACATGACTATTGGAAAAATCATACCTTTGACTAGATGGGTCTTTGTTGGCAAAGTAATGTCTCTGCTTTTTAATATGTTGTCTGCTAAGTTGCTTCAGTCGTGTCTGACCCTGTGCGACCCCATACACGGTAGCCCACCAGGCGCCGCCGTCCCTGGGATTCTCCAAGCAAGAACACTGGAGTGGGTTGCCATTTCCTTCTTCAATGCATGAAAGTGAAAAGTGAAAGTGAAGTCACTGAGTCACATCCAACTCTCAGCAACCACATGGACTGAAGCCTACCAGGCTCCTCCATCCACGGAATTTTCCAGGCAAGAATACTGGAGTGGGGTACCATTGCCTTCTCCAATATGTTGTCTAGGGTGGTGATAACTTCCAAGGAGCAAGCGTCTTTTAATTTTATGGCTGCCGTCACCATCTACAGTGATTTTTGAGCCCCACCGAATTAAATCTGTCACTGTTTCCATTATTTCCCCACTTATTTATCATGAAGTGATGGAACCAGATGCCAGGATCTTAGTTTTCAGAATGTTGAGTTTTAAGCCAGCTTTTACACTTTTCAAATCCTGAAAGATGATGCTGTGAAAGTGCTGCACTCAATATGCCAGCAAATTTGGAAAACTCAGCAGTGGCCACAGGACTGGAAAAGGTCAGTTTTCATTCCAATCCCAAAGAAAGGCAATGCCAAAGATTGCTCAAACTAATGTACAATTGCACTCATCTCACACTCTAGCAAAGTAATGCTTAAAATTCTCCAAGCCAGGCTTCAGCAGTAAGTGAACCATGAACTTCCAGATGTTCAAGCAGGTTTTAGAAAAGGCAGAGGAACCAGAGATCAAATTGCTAACGTCCACTGGATCAAAGAAAAAGCAAAAGAGTTCCAGAAAAACATCTATTTCTGCTTTATTGACTATGCCAAAGCCTTTGACTGTGTGGATCACAATAAACTGTGGAAAATTCTGAAAGAGGTGGGAATACCAGACCACCTGACCTGCCTCTTGAGAAACCTATATGCAGGTCAGGAAGCAAGAGTTAGAACTGGACATGGAACAACAGACAGGTTCCAAATAGGAAAAGGAGTAAGTCAAGGCTGTATATTGTCACCCTGCTTCTTTAACTTATATGCAGAGTACATCATGAGAAATGCTGGGCTGGAAGAAGCACAAGCTAGAATCAAGATTGCCAGGAGAAATATCAATAACCTCAGATATTCAGGTGACACCAAACCCTTATGGCAGAAAGTGAAGAGGAACTAAAGAGCCTCTTGATGAAAGAGAAAGAGCAGAGTGAAAAAGTTGGCTTAAAGCTCAACATTCAGAAAACGAAGATCATGGCATCCGGCACCATCACTTCATGGGAAATAGATGGGGAAACAGAGGAAACTGTGTCAGACTTTATTTTTTGGGGCTCCAAAATCACTGCAGATGGTGATTGCAGCCATGAAATTAAAAGATGCTTACTCCTTGGAAGAAAAGTTATGACCAACCTAGATAGCATATTCAAAAGCAGAGACAGTACTTTGCCAGCAAAGGTCTGTCTGGTCAAGGCTATGGTTTTTCCAGTGGTCATGTATGGATGTGAAAGTTGGACTATGAAGAAGGCTGAGCACCGAAGAATTGATGCTTTTGAACTGTGGTGTTGGAGAAGACTCTTGAGAGTCCCTTGGACTGCAAGGAGATTCAACCAGTCCATTCTAAAGGAGATCAGTCCTGGGTGTTCTTTGGAAGGACTGATGCTGAAGCTGAAACTCCAGTACTTTGGACACCTCATGAGAAGAGTTGACTCATTGGAAAAGACTCTGCTGCTCAGAGGAATTGGGGGCAGGAGGAGAAGGGGATGACCCAGGATGAGATGGCTGGATGGCATCACCAGCTTGATGGATGTGAGTTTGAGTGAACTCTGGAAGTTGGTGATGGACAGGGAGGCCTGGTGTGCTGCGATTCATGGGGTCGCAAAGAGTTGGACACGACTGAGTGACTGAACTGAACTGAACTGAACTACACTGTCCTCTTTCACTTTCATCACTAGGCTCTTTAATTCTTCTTCATTTTCTTCCATAAGAGTGGTGTCATCTGCATATCTGAGGTTATTGATATTTCTCCTGGCAATTTTGATTAAAGCTTGTACTTCATCCAGCCCATCGTTTCTCATGATGTACTCTGCATGGAAGTTAACTAAGCAGGGTGACAATATACAGCCTTGACTTACTCCTTTCCTGGTTTGGAACCAGTCTGTGGTTCCATGTCCAGATCTCAGTGTTGCTCTCGGACCTGCATAGAGATCTCTCAGGGACAGGTCAGGTGGTCTGGTATTCCCATCTCTTTCAGAATTTTCCACAGTTTGTTGTGATCCACACAGTCAAAGGCTTTGACATAGTCAATAAAGCAGAAGTATAAGTTTGTCTGGAACACTATTGCTTTTTGCATTTCTTTTTCTTGGGAATGGGTTTGATCCCTGTCTCTTGTACAATGTCACAAACCTCTGTCCATAGTTCATCAGGCATAGTTCATCTGTCTATCAGATCTAGTCCCTTAAATCTATTTCTCACTTCAACTGTATAATCATAAGGAATTTGATTTAGGTCATATTGAATGGTCTAGTGATTTTCCATACTTTCTTCTATTTAAATCTGAATTTGGCATTAAGGAATTCATGATTTGAGGCACAGTCAGCTCCCGGTCTTGTCTTTGTTGGTTGTATAGAGCTTCTCCATCTTCAGCTGCAAAGAATATAATCATTCCGAATACAGTGTTAGACATCTGGTGATTTCCATGTGAAGAGTCTTCTCTTGTGTTGTTAGAAGAGGGTGTTTGCTATGATCAGTGCATTCTTTTGGCAAAATTCTATTAGCCTTTGCCCTGCCTCATTCTGTACTCCAAGGCCAAATTTGCCTATTCCTCCTACTTTTGCATTCCAGTCCTCTATAATGAAAAGGACATCTCTTTTGGGTGTTAGTTCTAAAAAGTCTTGTAGGTCTTCATAGAACCATTCAGCTTCAGCTTCTTTAGCGTTATTGTTCTGGGCATAGACTTGAATTACCATAATATTGAATGGTTTGCCTTGGAAATGAACAGAGATCATTCTTTCATTTTGGAGACTGTATCCAAGTACTGCATTACGGACTCTTAAATTGACTATGACGGCTGGGCCATTTCTTCTAAAGGATTCCTGCCCACAATAGTAGATATAATGGTCATCTGAATTAAAGTCACCCATTCCTGTCCATTTTAGTTTGCTGATTTCTAGAATGTCCACTTCACTCTTGCCATCTCCTGTTTGAGCACTTCCAATTTGCCTTGATACATGGACCTAACATTCCAGGTTCCTATACAATATTGCTCTTTACAGCTTCAGACCTTGCTTCTATCACCAGTTATGTCCACAACTGGGTGTTGTTTTTGTTTTGGCTCCATCCCTTTATTCTTTCTGGAGTTATTTTTCCACTGATCTCCAGTAGCATATTGTGCACCTACTGAGTTGGTAGAGTTCATCTTTCAGGGTCCTATCTTTTTGCCTTTCATACTGTTCATGGGGTTCTTGAGGCAGGAATACCAAACTGGTTTGCCATTCCTTTCTCCAGTGGACCACATTGTGTCAGATCTCTCTACCATGACCCCTTCATCTTGGGTGGCACCACAGGGCATGACTTAGTTTCACTGAGTTAGACAAGGCTGTGGTCCATGTGATCATATTGGCTAGTTTTCTGTGATTGCGGTTTCATTTTGTCTTCCCTCTGATGCCCTCTCTTAGTGCCTACCACCTTTGTGGGTTTCTCTTACCTTGGACATAGGGTGTCTCTTCATGGCTGCTCCAGCAAAATGCAGCTGTCTCTCCTGTGCCATGCAGCCAGCTGTCTGAGGAGGCCTTACAAATAGCTGTGAAAAGCAGAGAAGAGAAAAGCAAAGGAGAAAAGGAAAGATATACCCATTTTAATGAAGAGTTTCAAAGAATAGCAAGGAGAGATAAGAAAGCCTTCCTCAGTGATCAATGAAAAGAAATAGAGGAAAAGAAAAGAATGGGAAAGACTGGAGAGGTCTTAAAGAAAATTAGAGATACCAAGGGAACACTACATGCAAAGATGGGCTCAATAAAGGACAGAAATGGTATGGACCTAACAGAAGCAGAAGATATTAAGAAGAGGTGGCAAGAATACACAGAAGAACTGTACAAAAAAGATCTACATGACCCAAATAATCATGATGGTGTGATCACTCACCTAGAGCCAGACATCCTGGAATGAGAAGTCAAGGGGGCCTTAGGAAACATCACTATGAATGAAGCTAGTGGAGGTGATGGAATTTCAGATGAGCTATTTCAAATCCTAAAAGACGATGCTGTGAAAGTGCTGCACTCAATATGCTAGCAAATTTGGAAAACTTAGCAGTGGTCACAGAATTGGAAAAGGTCAGTTTTCATTCCAATCCCAAAGAAAGGCAATACCAAAGAATGCTCAAACTACCGCACAATTGCACTTATCTCACATGCTAGTAAAGTAATGCTCAAAATTGCCCTAGCCAGGCTTCAGCAATGCGTGAACCATGAACTTCCACATGTTCAAGCTGGTTTTCGAAAAGGCAGAGGAACCAGAGATCAAATTGCCAACATCCTCTGGATCATTGAAAAAGCAAGAGAGTTCCAGAAAAACACCTACTTCTGCTTTCTTGACTATGCCAAAGGCTTTGACTGTGTGGATCATAATAAACTGTGGAAAATTCTGAAAGAGATGGGAATACCAGACCACCTGACCTGCCTCTTGAGAAACCTATATGCAGGTCAGGAAGCAAGAGTTAGAACTGGACATGGAACAACAGACAGGTTCCAAATAGGAAAAGGAGTACATCAAGGCTGTATATTGTCACCCTGCTTCTTTAACTTATATGCAGAGTACATCATGAGAAATGCTGGGCTGGAAGAAGCACAGGCTGGAATCAAGATTGCCAGGAGAAATATAAATAACCTCAGATATTCAGGTGACACCACCCTTATGGCAGAAAGTGAAGAGGAACTAAAGAGCCTCTTGATGAACATGAAAGAGAAGAGTGAAAACATGGCTTAAAGCTCAACATTCAGAAAACTAAGATCATGGCACCCGGTCCCATCACTTCATGTGAAATATATGGAGAAACAGTGGACACAGTGGCTGACTTTATTTTTCTGGGCTCCAAGATTGCTGCAGATGGTGATTGCAGCCATGAAATTAAAAGACACCTACTCCTTGGAAGGAAAGTTATGACCAACCCAGATAGCATATTGAAAAACAGAGACATTACTTTGCCAACAAAGGTCCGTCTAGTCAAAGCTATGGTTTTTCCAGTAGTCATGTATGGATGTGAGAGTTGGACTGTGAAGAAAGCTGAGTGCCAAAGAATTGATGCTTTTGAACTGTGGTGTTGGAGAAGACTCTTGAGAGTCCCTTGGACTGCAAAGAGATCCAACCAGTCTATCCTAAAGGATATCAGTCCTGAGTGTTCATTGGAAGGTCTGTTGTTGAAGCTGAAACTCCAATACTTTGGCCACTTGTTGTGAAGAGCTGACTCATTTGAAAAGACCCTGATGCTGAGAAAGACTGAGGGCAGGAGGAAAAGGGGACGACAGAGGATAAGATGGTTGGATGGCATCATCGACTCAATGGACATGAGTTTGGGTAAACTCTGAGTTGGTGGTGGACAGGGAGGCCTGGCATGCTGCAGTTCATGGGGTCACAAAGATTCTGACACGATTGAGTGCCTGAAGTGAACTGAACTTGCTTTTTGAGTATACAATGGATATTGGCAATTTGATATCTGGTTCCTTTGCCTTTTCTAAATCCAGCTTGAATATCTGGGAGTTCAAGGTTCTGGCCTGGAGAATTTTGAGCATTACTTTGCTAGTGTGTGCGATGAGAGCAATTGTACAGTAGTTTGAGCATTCATTAGCACTGCCTTTCTTTGGGATTTGAATGAAAACCGTCCTTTTCCAGTCCTGTGCCATGGCTGAGTTTTCCAAATTTGCTGGTAATCTGAGTGTAGCACTTTCACAGCATCATCTTTTAGGATTTGAAATAGCTCAGCTGGAATTTCAACACCTCCACTAGCTTTGTTCATTATGTGCCATCCCTAAAAGCTGCAACATTTTAGAGGTATTAATTTTAGTTAAATATCAGCATAAATTGAGAGTAGAAATTCAGAAGCAGCTTATTATTCAATTTTCATTTATATTATCTCAGTTTGCTTATTATCTGTTTTCTAGAAAATGTTAATTAATCGCTAATATGTATGAATAACTCTACTTTTGTAAGGAATCTTGTCATGCTAAACATCTATATTATAATATTTTATCTCTCCCTTTGATATTTACTATTTAAATTAACTTAGTCACCTGTAGTTTAAGACTAGACAGCCTAGCAAATGGGCAAACTTTAATAAAGCAATGACATACCTAGAAGAAAGTAACAGGATTTCACCAAATACCTCTGCTCTCTTTCAAGGATTATGTAGTTAGTAAGTTAGTTAGGAAAATTACAATAGAATAAATATAGATTCTAAAAAGATACTAATTCTCCATGCACTTAAATCTAAGAGGCCAGGTGATTTGGTATTGAAGTTAAGATGCTTTTGGTGATCTAGCATTTGGGTTTCGCTCTTAATTCTGCAACTTTCTGTTCAACTTGCTTTACTGAGACTCAACTGAAAAATGGAAATAATAATACATCTTTCTCAGGCTGCAGTGAATGTGGAATAAAATAATCTGTATGTACAGTCATATATAAAACTCTTGGTGGAATGCTTAGCATAAAATAGTCATAATCATTAAGCTATCAACCTGAAAAATACCTCGTTCTTAAGAAGGTAAGGGTAAAGAGGATGATAAGTAGAGGCAGCATTTGGCTTCAGATCAACATAATTTGCCATGTCTCTTGAGATTTTTTATAATATCTATGCTTTGGTGGTAGATGCCACTATCATGTTATTATGAAGGATTTGCAAAGCTCATCTAGTATCAACAGGAACAAATGCCTGGAGCATTTAATTATATCTGCAGTGCTCACAGAGTGAGCTGAGAGTAACTGCCTTCTCATGCATGGGCAACACTTCCCCATCTAAGTTGCTCTTCACATTTTCTTGCTAGTCTTGGCCCCCTACCTTACTAGCATCTTCTGTTAGATTATCCCCTTCTATCTTCTCATTTTTATCACTGAAATCTGAAGCTGGAAATATCCAGCAGGTTTGCTTCATGGCTCCTTAAAAATCTAAAGAAGAAAAAAAAAAGTATAGTATGCGATGTATGGCAAAACCAATACAGTATTGTAAAATTAAAAATAAAAGTATAGTATCAAGGAGAAAACAAACCCTTTCTACACTGATACTTGAGAGGACTTTTCTGGAAGACAGTATTTGTTTGTTCTTCTCATGTGGCAAGTCTATTTTATACTTTTAACTATTGGCATTTACTGAGAACATATTATTACATCAACGGAAAATATTGGCAGTAGGCCCTGATAACCACAATTCTAGTCTGTTCTTACAAGCTTGTTTTCTTTTTTTTTCCAGATTCTACATATAAATAATACCTTACAGTATCCTTTCTCTGACTGGCTTATTTTACTTAGTGTAATGCCTTCTAGTTTCATCGATGTTGTCCAAATAGCAATATTTTTTCTTTTGTTTTTGGCTAAATAATATCCCATCTTATACATTTATATATATCAAAGAGAAACTGTGTATATTATATATAATATATATAATTCTTACATAATGATAATTTATGTAATTTGTTATATATATGACTATAATTTATATGTATACTATATATATAATTTTTTTATATATATAAATTTATATGATGAAACATTTAATATTTACATATATATCTGCATTCATTCATTTGTTGATGGACACAGATGGTTTCCATGTGGGTACTATGGATAATGAACATGGGGTTACATATATGTCTTTGAGATACTGATTTTGTTCCCTACAGGTATATACCCAGAAGCAGGATTGCTACATCATATTGTTGTTCTACTTTTAGCTTTTTGGAGGAAGTTCCATACTTCTCATCACCATGGCTGTATCAATATACATTGTACACTTTACAAGGGTTCCCTTTTCTCTACACCCTCACCAACTGCTGATAAAGGTAGTAGTCTCATCTTTTTTAATATCTGCCATCCTAACAAGCATAAGGTGATATCTCATTGTGGTTTTGATTTGTATTTCCAAATTATTGGTGATATTGAGCACCTTTCCATACATTTGTTGGCCATTTGTATAACTTCTTTGGGAAAATATATATATATATATATATATATATATATATATATGGAACTCATACCTTAAGAGAAAAAACACAAATAAGTTGATTAAAAAATGAGCAAAGGATCTGAATTGAATGGTAGTGCTTTAATCTGAAAGTTTTAACTCTCTTGATGGCCAGTGCCTAAATATCTCCTGTCTCTCAAGAGCTCTTTCTAATATCAACCACTTTCATACCCTTTACTGCGGTGCTATACCACCTCCTGAATCTTTTTTCTGTTGTTCTCTTCTTGCTAATGTCCCACAGAGCCTATTGCTCTTAGAGTCATGTCTTGGATCAAACTTGCTACATTACATACATCATCTTAATCTACGGAAAAACACATCCTTTTCCACCAAACACTGGAACAAGGGATCCCCTATGGATCTCTCTCCTTCCATTCTGCTCCCCAGCAAATACTACCAGTCTTTAGCTTTTCCCAGAAAGATTGAGGCATGATTTTCTACACCTCCAAGCTCATTGGGTCATTCCTTTAAGCCCTAGTCACATGGCTTAAGTTGAAAAAGAGTACACTATTTCCCCAAGAAATGAGAGAGGTAAAGCATAGCACTACAAAATTTTCCTCAAGGAAATCCTTATTTGTCAGTCTGCACACATTAATTCAGAGTCTTCCCTGGTGGCTCAGAGGTTAAAGCGTCTGCCTGCAATATGGGAGACTTTCTTTTAATCAAACCATAAGCATTTACTATCTACATATACTTGGCAAACACCAGGAGTTATTCTGAAATTTTGCTAAGTAGAAGAGACCATCTTTGTTCTTAAAGAAATTATTTTAGATACCCTTTGCCATAATTCAGTTCTTCTGAAACCTAAGTATGCCATTAAGAAGAGAATAAAAATATAGCCTTTGGTGTTTGAGAATACAAGCTGCAATAGCGAACAGCTTCAGTCTTCAATATTGGATAGCATATGTATATCACATGGGTACTTGAGGACTTGACAAGGAGTATGCAGAAGAAATATCTTAAAGGAATTGATTTTCACATCTTCACCTATCTTATGTATACTAACCAAAACTGATCTGCCCAAGAAAGAACATGGAGTTGAACTTTGCTCCCTTTCCTAACTTCTCTTCATCATTTTTATTCTCCAACTTAGCTCTTATTTTTTGCCTCCCATACTTTACCACCTTCCATTATTCTAAGAATTAAGAACTCTGGGACAGCAAAACATAGGGATGATTTTCAAATTACTGCTCTTGATTTTAAAAAAGTAAATGATTCTGATGAACGGACAATAAATAATAAATATCTTACTGCTTAGTGTTTTGCAACTGTTTACATTCAACAAAAGTTAAAGGAGCACAGAATTGAGTTGTTATCTGATAAGTTATTAGTGTTTGATGATAGGTCACTAAGTGATTTAAGTGTATGACTAAAAAGAAGTTTAAAGACTTTGAAGATATTTCTGTAACTCCTTTAATTTTCATCTACGTATTTATATGAAGAGATTTCTCTGAATTTACACCTATTGAAAGGCAGAATAGAATTGATGCTGAATATTGCCATTCTTACAAGGAATACAATTTAACCTCAGAAACATGAGTTAATTATAAACCATCACAGCAACTCATTAGTATATGAATCTTCATATATTTTTCCTTTTAAGTATTAAAATTAATATTTACATTATATTTTTATATCTCTATATACCTATCACTCAGGTGGCTCAGTGCTAAAGAATCCACCTGCCAATACAGTGGGCACAAGAGATGCAGGTTGGATCCCTGGGTTTGGGAAAATCCCCTGGAGTAGGAAATGGCAAACCACTGGGAAATCCCATGGACAGAGTAGTCTGGCGGGCTACAGTCCATGGGGTTGCAAAGAGTCAGACATTACTGAACACACAGACTACATACATAGGTTACATATAATGTATTCTATTGATACATATGTACAGATCCAAAATGTATTTATAAAGCTACTAATTGTAGCATTCCCTACGAAAACAAAACAAAACAAAAATGTCTATTAGTAGAAAATTACTTAAACCATGGTACAGCTGTATGTGGGAGTATTAGTGAAAGTGAAAGTCGTTCAGTCATGTCCAGCTCTTTGCGACCCCATGGACGATATAGTCCGTGTAATTTTCTAGGCGGGAATACTGGAGTGGGTAGCCTTTCCCTTCTCCAGGGGATCTTCCCAACCAGGGAGCAACCTCAGGTCTGCATTTCAGGCAAATTCTTTACCAGTTGAGCCACCAGGGAGGCCCAAAATAAGACCCTATTCAGTCAGACAGTTCAGTTGCTCAGTCATGTCCAACTCTTTGTGACCCCATGAATTGCAGCACGCCAGGCCTCCCTGTCCATCACCAACTCCCAGAGTTCACTCAAACTCACGTCCATCCAGTTGGTGATGCCATCCAGCCATCTCATCCTCTGTCGTCCCCTTTTCCTCCTGCCCCCAATCCCTGCCAGCATCAGAGTCTTTTCTAATGAGTCAACTTTTCGCATGAGGTGGCCAAAGTTATGCAGCTACAAAAGGAAAGCAAAGAAACTGCACGTCTATGATGGATAGGAATGATTTCCAAGGTGCAGACCTGTCAGGCTCAATAATACACTCTCACCACAGATATCTACATTGTAATTCTCAGAACCTCCATTAGCTTATATGTCAAAAAGTAATTTGCAACTTTAAAATAAGGAATTTGATATGGAGAAGTTATCCTAGGTCACTCAGGTGAGCCCTAAATGTAATCTCCAGTGTGTCTGTAGGAGGGAGCCATAGGGAAATTTGAAGAAAAGAAAAGGCCATGTGAAGATGGCAGTAGATATTGGAGTGGTTTGTTTATGAGACAAGAAATTTCAGCAGTCTCTAGAAGCTGGAAGAGATAAGAAATAGATACTTTCTGGGTGCCCCAGAAATAATTAGTCTTGCAAACACCTTGATTTTACACGTGTAAACTAACTGGTTCTTAAAAAACGTTCTGTTTTTTCTTCATTCAAATAAACTCATAAGTAAATAAAAGAATGAAAGAAATGATAGTTTTACTTTCAAAAGTTAATACAAGCAATGCATTGGAGATTGAATCCTTTCCATCAATTTAGACTTATCAGGAACATTTTTAATACCAAATTTAAGTTAGATGCATAAATTTTTTTTAAATTTGAGAACAGGAAAGGAGAAAAATTGAAAATCAGTTGTATAGCAAGCACTAAATTCTAGTAATATTTTACACACTTCCTTATTAATACACGTAATTTTAAAAATTTTAATTGTAATGAATCAAAAACATTGCATTTAAAATCATTCCAAATATATGACGAACTGTCTTATTGCCATATGGGTGAGATGCTACTGCATTATCTCTTCAGAATTGGAAATGTGGGCTCAGCTGAAGCTGCCTACAGCTAGGTTTCTTCTTTTCCCTGTATGCATGTTACATAAATGTATGGGTAGAAATGGCAATGGTGAGTTTGTTAGTATAGTTTGTTGTTCTTAATTTCACTCTGTGCTCAGCTAAGATAATCATTGAGAAGAAAAATTCAGAATTCTGTCAAGGATTTGGTACAGGTTTTTCCAACTACAGTTGGAGAAATTTTCCATGGATTCATCTTGTATACCTTACTGCACACTGAAAGGAGCTTTCTTCTATTGGTTGTAAGGATTAAATAATTTAATATATGTACATCACATCTCATGACTGCAGCCATGAAATTAAAAGACCCTTATTCCTTAGAAGAAAAGCTACCACAAACCCAGACAGCGTATTAAAAAGCAGAGATTCACTTACCTGACAAAGGTCCATATAATCAAAGCTATGGTTTTTCTAGTAATAGAGTAGAAATGTGAGAGCTGGACTATAAAGAAGGCTGAGCACCGAAGAACTGATGCTTTCGAACTGTTGTGTTGGAGAAGACTCTTGAGAGTCCCTTGGACTGCAGGGAGATCAAACAAGTTAATCCTAAAGGAAATGAACCCTGAATACTCATTGGAAGGACTGATGCTGAAGGTGAAGCTCCAATACTTTGGCCACCTGATGTAAAGAGCTGACTAATCGGAAAAGACCCTGATGCTGGGAAAGTTTGAAAGCAGAAGGGCACAACAGAGGATGAGATGGTTGGATGGCATCACCGACTCAATGAGCATGAGATTGAGCAAGCTCCGGCAGATTGTGAAGGACAGGAAGCCTGGAGCACTGCAGTCCATGAGGTCGCAAATTGTCAGACATGACTTAGCAACTGAATGAAATAGAACAAAACATCACATCTCAACTCCAATCTACTTTCCTCACAAAATCTCCATTTTTTTCACTTGTTGCTCAAACTTTTATTACACTTTGCTGTTCAGCCAAAAGCTTTTGCGACTTCAAATCTGTTGCTGCTCTATGTTGTCTTATAATAAAATCCTATATAAGACTTTAAGCTTCAATTTCTGACTTTAATACAATTTGATATAATTGAACACAGTGATTGCCACAATAATGCTACCTAACAAAGCACTCCTAAGTTTGGTGGCATAACGTATTATCTTACTCATCTGTGGGGTCTCTGGATGCTTCTGCTTCTGGCTATTGGTGTGAAGATCAACTAGGGCAATTGCACCTCATATATCCTATTCTGGACCTCAGTTTAGACAAAGTGAGGCTGTCTTGAAGCTACCAGAAAACACTGTATTGAACATTTTGTTATCATGTTGGAGGTTGGAAGCTCATAGCGATTTTAGCATTTAGAAACTTATCTCTCAAGAAAATGTGGCCTTCCTACCATACATACAAAACTTCGGACACTCAAAGCTGAGCAAAACAATTTGTCTGCAACACAGAATGCATTAGTTTCAATAGCAGAAGTCACCAGGACAACTTGGATCTAGAGACTTTTAATAATGAGATATATTATTTTAATAGCTCATAAAATGTACTTTATGCAGATTACTTAATAACTGCATCTTGGTGTATATATTGGACTAGTTAACAATTTAAATGTGCATTTCCGTAGCCTAGCAGCTATCGCATTCACTTATATGTGACAGGTCCTCGTTTTGAAACTAGGCAGAGACAGAATGGACATAAATTTGAGTCAACTCTGGGAGGTGGTGGAGGAGCCTGGCGTGCTGCAGTCTATGAGATCTCAATGAGTCAGATAAGACTTGGTGACTGAACAACAACAATTTAAATAATATGAAATTAAGTGCATTAATTAAAAGAGAACAAGTAGGGTACAGTTACAGAAGAAGCTGAGGACATGAGCATAGAGCATCCTGGAAGCGAGAGAAGTGCCCACGCTGAAGGCAGGTGTGACTAACAATGACACTGTCCCAGAGAAGTCAAGGAAAATGAGACAGTGGCCTTTGGTGGCCATGAGGAGCCTAATTCTAGATAAATTTACTTGAAGAAGAATGATCAGATGTTTTATGTGGCAAACAAAAAAAGATATTTTCATTTTATTTCCCCTTACTGGATTAGGTGTCATTATTATTTACTCTTTAATATCTATAGGGCTGATATAATGAAAAACTTAATTGGGCAATAAAAATTGTAGCTTAAACACCCTATTCCCAAATGAACAAATTCTACATCTTTTGTATAAAATAAAATGAAAATAAAGCATCTAAAATGTTATTTTTTTAAAAAAATCTCACTCTGTGTTTGAAATATACATGCATGCATCCTAAGTTTCTTCAGTCGTGTCTAACTCTGTGACCCTATGATCTGTAGCCCGCCAGCCTCCTCTGTCATGGGATTCTCCAGGCAAGAATACTGGAGTGGGTTGCCATGCTCTCCTCCAGGGGACCTTCCTGTCCAGGGAGCAAACTGATGTTTCTTACTTTCCCTGGATTGGCAGGTGAGTTCTTTACCACTAGTGTTGCCTGGGAAGCCTGGTGTTTGAGATAGCATACAGTAAATGATTGGAGAATGGTGCACTTTGGTTAAATGTGTAGTCTGCTAAATCAAACTAACTACTGATTTTTAAAAACTGGATGTCTATAAAGTGCAATTGGGATATTTTTCAATCTAAGCTAGAAATTAGTTGATGGCTTTTTATTTATTTATTTATTTTTTTAATCATGGTCAAGGCATGGGGATATGGGAGACATGCAGACTGAGACTCTGCATTGTGGACCTATTCTATCCCAGTAGGGTAAGCTTTGAAGGCTCATAGACTTGGATTCAATTTTATTCCCATTATTTACTAGTTATATAAAGTTGCATAAGGTTCTCTGAATTACAGTTTTACAAACCCTATGATGGGAATAACTACAAGCTCTTAACAGGTCTGTTGAGAGATTAAACTAAATATTATAACACATAGTCAGAAATTAGGCCTTATCTGTAATTAAACTACATCATAACATTAGATTATTGTACAAATTGGTATCTAGATGAAAGAACTTAACACAAATATCTAACGTGTCATAGGTACTCAAATATGTATTCATTTATTCAATATGTAAGAGAGATACTGTGGAGAAGAAAATGGCAACCCACTCCAGTATTCTTGCCTAGAGAATCCTGTGGACAGAGGAACGTGATGGGCAGCCGTCCATGAGGTCGCACAGAGTCTGACACGACTGAAGCGACTTAACATGCATGCATGCATTGGAGAAGGAAATGGCAATCCACTCCAGTATTCTTGCCTGGAGAATCCCAGGGATCGAGGAGCCTGGTGAGCTGCCATCTATGGGAGTCACACAGAATCGGACATGACTGAAGCGACTTAGCAGCAAAAGCAGCAGAGATACTGACTCTCCACTAAATTCATATATTGTAGGTACTAGAATTTCCAAGAGGATAAGATACAATCTTCTTCCTTCAGTTCAGTTATGCAAATTTCACGGTCACCACTTTTCAGAAAAATACAGTTTGTGCATTTACTAAACCAAAAAAGGATATAAATCACTTTGATGAACACAAATATATTAACAGAGACAATGGGATATATTTGAATTTACAACCATCTTGTCACTATTTTTATACTTCTCAAATTCATTAACCACATCAATTTCAAAATAATATATTTAAAATACAAATATAACCAACTCATAATATTCCTGCTTAAAACATTTCAACAGTCCCCATATCACCTTCCAAATGGATTCCATACTGCTTCACATGTGTACACACTTTTTATTATTTTATTGCTTTCTCAAATTCTTTTATTTTTCTCCCTATATTCCCTGCATCAGGTTTTTTGATCTAGTTACAGCTCACTTCTTGCTTTTCTCTAGATATATGGCTGTTTCTTTCACTCATGGCTTTGTTAAACTATACTCTTTATCTGAACAATTTTGGTGTCCTTTTCACTCAACTAATTCTTACTCATTTTTTAAAACTTAGCCCAGATATTTTCTTCTCTGAGATACTTCAATCACCTACAGTCATACTTTCTCCTCACCTAACTCTCTATAGAATGTAAACACCTTAAGGTGACTGTGATTATTTACCTTCAAGTCCCCAGTCTGATTCCGCATAGGAAAGGAGCTCAACAAATAAAGATTGAATTAATATATACATGAAGCAAATGAAGCCCAGAGAGTTTATGAAATCAGCTTAAAGATGCATAAGTAAATATTTTGGGGGGAGCAAATTCCAGTGCATTACTTTATCTTTAGAGGCTGCAAAATACAATAGTAATAAAATATAAAACTATTTGGATATAATTATGATAGATATAAATAACATAACCAATAACACTTTCTCTCATATAATTGTTTTGATACATGAAGAGAAAAATCATTAAGCCTTAAAAAGGCAGAGACTCTTAAAAGAGCTAAACTACAAAAAAAAAAATTATCCCATCTGGATAATTTATTGACGGACATGTCTATTGGAATGTAATAGATACATAATTACCAAAGCAGTGTTTTCCTAATAGGAAAAAAATTTCATAACATGAGGAAAGATAAGTAACTTGATATTTCTTTCTTTTTTAATGCTCTTGTTTGCCATGGAAAAAAGGTAGGAAACCCAAGCTGAATAGCGCAGGAAAATAAATTAAATGAATGCTGCATATTTAGAAGCCAAATGGAAAGAAAGCAGCTCTTGCCTGTGCAAAGAATAAGATTAGTAGGAAATACTACAGACAAGATTCTCTAAGAGGGAATAAAAGTCAGCAACAAAGCACTAATAGCTCTGAGCATTTTCCAGTAGCCTGGAGAAATCTTACTGGGCTGAAGCATGTACTTTATCTGTCATGCTTTACATCTTCAAGTATAAGAACCAATGAGTCAGACTGGCAAAAAATAGGTCAAATTAAATAGTGATTCATAAAAGTTGAATACATTTTTATTGAAGTGTAGTTGATTTAGAATGTTTTGTTACTTTCTGGTGTATAGCAGAGCAAAGTGATTCAGTTAAATCATATATATATATATATATATATATAATATTTATGCTTATTTTATATTCTTTTCTATTATGGTTTATTACAGGCTACTAAATATAATACCTTATGTGTTGTGTGTTGTTTATCCCATTCTGCATGTAACAGTTTGCACCTGTTAGTCCCACTTCCAATCCCATGATATTTGAAATTCATCATTGGACACACAAGTCTTGCATAACTCACATTTGCTGCATCCAAACTGGGCTCCTAAGGAAACCAGTGCTAAATCTGTATGCACCACTGTTTGGACTGACACCTAGAAATATGTTATGGAAGAAGAAGCAGCTCTAGGCTTGGGTTTCAAGAATGACATCCACCTCTACCATTTAGCAGACTTGTGACTTTATAGAGTGAAGGAAACACTCTTTATTTCCCTCATCTCATCAGAGCAAAGCAATGTGAAGGTTTCAGGGAACTGTAATGGTGCTTCTTAGAACTCAGAGTTGATGCACATCATAAAATAAAAGCAATTTGCACCATAGACAGTTTTGGTGGTGTGATAGTGAGATTTTTTTGTTTGTTTTATGGTTTTATTTGCCAAATATTTTTGTGTTTGCTACTATTTTAAATCATATCTGCCCTCAAAATCAAAGAGAGTACAGCAAACTGTTTGGGTCAACTATAAACTATTCAGTTCAGTTCAGTCACTCAGTTGTGTCTGACTCTTTGTGACTCCATGGACTGCAGCATGCCAGGCTTCCCTGCAATTAGAGAAATATAAAACAAACATTCAAAAAAAAAAAAAGTACAAGATACCACTCTAGACTCAGTGGAATGGGTGAAATTCAAAATAGTAGACTATAACAAGTGTTGATAAAAATGATGGGAAACTGGAACCTCTATACACTGCTGTTGGGATAGTAAAAGGAAGTAGCCACTTTGGAAAACAATTGGTAATGTGCTCAAAATGCTGTATATTATTGCCTTATAGCTATGTAATTCCACTCCTAGGTATATGCCCAGGTGAACTGAAAACATGTTTACACTTTTATAGGAATGTTCATAGAAGCATTATTCATGACAGCCAAATGTGAAACCAACACAAATGCCCACCAACTAATGAATGGGTAAGTATAATGCATTCTTCCAAGCAATGAATTATTGTTTATTAACAAAAAGAAATATAGTACGGACTGTTCTGTCACATGACCTTGAAAGAATTATACTAAGTGAAAGAAACTAGAAACAAATCATGGAGTGAAAATGGAAGTTAGTGGCTCAGTTCTGTCCAACTCTTTGCGACTCCATGAACTCTAACCTGTCAGGCTCTTCTGTCCATGGAATTCTCCAGGCAAGTATACTGGAGTAGGTTGCCATTCCCTTCTCCAGGGGATATTCCCAACATATCAGATAACTTCATTATATGAACTGCCCAGTATAGGCAGATGATTAGACATAAGAAAAGTAAATTAGTATCTTCCAAAGGAATGGAAAGTGATTGCTAGTTAATATGAGGTTTCTCTTTGGGATGATGAAGATGTTTTAAATTAGTGATGGTACTTCCCTGGTGGTCCATTGATTAAGAATCTGCCTTGCAATGTATGGGCTATGCTGTGCTTAGTCACTCAGATGTCTCTGACTTTCTGCTAGGCCAGGCACTGTAGCCTGCCAGGCACCTCTGTCCATGGGAATTCTCCAGGCAAGAATATTGGAGTGGGTTGCCATTTCCTACTCCAGAGGAGTTTCCCAACCCGGGGATAAAACCCAGGTCTCCCACATTGCAGGCAGATTCTTTGCCATCTGAGCCACCAGAGAAGCCCAAGAATACTGGAGTGGGTAGCTTATCCCTTCTCCAGTGGATCTTCCAAACCCAGGGTTCAAACCAGAGTCTCTTGCAGTGCAAGCAGATTCTTTACCAGCTGAGCTACCAGGGAAGCCCACAATGTAGGGGATATGGGTTCAGTCCCTGGATGGAGAGCTAAGATCCCATTTGCTGGGAGGCAACTAAGCCTGTACCCTGCAACTACTGATCCCGCATGCTCTGGAGCTGGCGTGCCACTGTTAGAGAGTGGTGTGTCACAATGGAAGATCCCACATGACAACATAAAGCTGTCACAGGATTCAATACAGATCCACGTGCTGCAACTAAGATCTGGTGCAGCCAAATAAATATACATATGTTTTTCAAAAATTGAACAAAACCACCTAATTGTACATGTTAAAGGGTGCAACTTATATATATGAATTGTTTCAATAAAATTATTGTAAAAAAAGAAAAATAATACAGATCATAGGATACTCTGTGTAAGATGGTAAATATATGAAATTATTGTTTATGGGTAAAGATAAAAATTTGTACAAAAACAAAGCATGTTATAAATACATGCCAACTTTGGGTCTTGGCTATCTGCAGAGATGAAGGAAGATGAAGGGATTACTGTGTTGTGCATAAAATGCCAAAGTGTTTTATTCTCAAAACTGTACTTAGAAGAAGTGCAACCAAACACTGAGTATTTTAAAATCTGGGTAGTTTTTTATTCATTAGAGTATTCTCTATAATATTTGTATATCTGAAATATTTTATAGCAAAATACTTAACAATAGAAAGTAATTATTAATGGGATTATGAATTAAAAGAAATTCTTCTGTTCATTCTGTTTATTCTGATCTACTTACCAAGTTAAGTTTTCAGGCCAGCAAAAGCTTAGAGAGAACTTCTTGAGACAAGAATAGCTTAGATTCAACAACAAAACCTAAGAAAACAAGCACTAGGTAATTATATACATAGAAGATAGCCTACTAATCCAACAAGAGTTAAAGGCAAAGCATGAAAGTCCACTAACAAAAATAGTAAATCCAGGCAAAAAGTATGCCAGAGAAAGGTATGGGCCACTGAAGCTCTTCATTACTTATCATCTGTGTGATGCACTCCACATCGCTTAGTGGACCTCCTATCCGTATCATGTACTGGGCTTCCCTCGTGGCTCAGACAGTAAAGCAACTGCCTGCAATGCAGGAGACCTGGATTGGATCCCTGGTAGGGAAGATCCCCTGGAGAAGGAAATGGCAACCCACTCCAGTACTCTTTTCCGAAAAATTCCATGGACATCGGAGCCTGGTAGGCTACAGTCCATGGGGTGACAAAGAGTCTGACACAACTGAGCAACTTCACTTTCACATAGTGAAGATAATGTGAGATCTGGAATAAGAAAATCTGGTTCAGAACCTGCGTTCCCATTTATCACCTGTGTCTTAAGTGATTCACAACTTCTGAGGTCAATCAGCTAAATTTTCAGGTTTATAAACTCAAAATGGATTAAAGATCTAAATGTAAGATCAGAAACTATAAAACTCCTAGAGGAGAACATAGGCAAAACACTCTCAGACATAAATCACAGCAGGATCCTCTATGATCCACCTCCCAGAATTCTGGAAATAAAAGCAAAAATAAACAAATGGGATCTAATTAAAATTAAAAGCTTCTGCACAACAAAGGAAAATATAAGCAAGGTGAAAAGACAGCCATCTGAATGGGAGAAAATAATAGCAAATGAAGCAACTGACAAACAACTAATCTCAAAAATATACAAGCAACTTCTGCAGCTCAACTCCAGAAAAATAAACGACCCAATCAAAAAATGGGCCAAAGAACTAAATAGACATTTCTCCAAAGAAGACATACGGATGGCTAACAAACACATGAAAAGATGCTCAACATCACTCATTATTAGAGAAATGCAAATCAAAACCACAATGAGGTACCACTTCACACCAGTCAGAATGGCTGCGATCCAAAAATCTGCAAGCAATAAATGCTGGAGAGGGTGTGGAGAAAAGGGAACCCTCCTACACTGTTGGTGGGAATGCAAACTAGTACAGCCACTATGGAGAACAGTGTGGAGATTCCTTAAAAAATTGCAAATAGAACTACCTTATGACCCAGCAATCCCACTGCTGGGCATACACACCGAGGAAACCAGAATTGAAAGAGACACATGTACCCCAATGTTCATCGCAGCACTGTTTATAATAGCCAGGACATGGAAACAACCTAGATGTCCATCAGCAGATGAATGGATAAGAAAGCAGTGGTACATATACACAATGGAGTATTACTCAGCCGTTAAAAAGAATTCATTTGAATCAGTTCTGATGAGATGGATGAAACTGGAGCCGATTATACAGAGTGAAGTAAGCCAGAAAGAAAAACACCAATACAGTATACTCACACATATATATGGAATTTAGGAAGATGGCAATGACGACCCTGTATGCAAGACAGGGAAAGAGACACAGATGTGTATAACGGACTTTTGGACTCAGAGGGAGAGGGAGAGGGTGGGATGATTTGGGAGAATGCCATTCTAACATGTATACTATCATGTGAATTGAATCGCCAGTCTATGTCTGACGCAGGATGCAGCATGCTAGGGGCTGGTGCATGGGGATGACCCAGAAAGATGTTCTGGGGAGGGAGGTGGGAGGGGGGTTCATGTTTGGGAATGCATGTAAGAATTAAATATTTTAAAATTTAAAAAATAAAAAACTAAAAATTAAAAAAAAAAAAAAAACCTTCATTCGAAAAGGCAAATTTAAAAAAAAAAATAAATAAATGATCAAATGTTTTTTTAAGTAAATTGTGATGTGTTATGTACAATTATACTTATTTTTGGAACATACTTTCTATTGCTTGAGTGGGTAAGGAAAAATAGGTTCCTAATATCAAAGAATCAAACAAAGAATCAAATCAATCAAACAGATATATGTTTATTAACAATGTTAGTAGGTAAGCATAAATAGATCTAATATGTACACATGTGGAGTACTGCAAATTATTTCTCATCGTGATAATGTTTAGAATTGAAGAAATGCCAAGGGACAGTCTTCCTAGTTCTGAGATTTTCCTACCCTGATATAATGTTGTTGTTTTAGCTGCTAAGTCATGTGCATTCATGAATGCTGTTACTTTAGTCAAGCCCTACTCTTTTGTTGACCCCCTGGACTGTAGTCCTCCAGGCTCCTCTGTCCATGGGCTTTCCCAGGCTAGAATACTGGAGTGAATTGCCATTTTCTTCTCCAGGGGATCTTCCTGACCCAGGGAGCAAACTTGCAATCTTCTGCATCAGCAAGCAGATTCTTGAGCCCTCCCCAATAATAACAACTAAAAACATGTCCCTTAAAGAATCAGGGTTCTTACAGTGTATGCAATTTCTCTTAAATTAAGTGGAAAGTTGTTATTGCTGTTGTTGCTGTTGTTTTTTAAAGAGAGAATTTTTTTTGCATTACACCATGTTGGGTTGTTATTCAGGCATAAGAAACAAAGCCTAAGAAGCGCTCATGCCCGTAATTCCAAATACTAATTCTGTCCTTACCAGTTGCTCTTTTTATATTCTATTGCCTAATTCAAACTTCAGTGCTCACTGAACAGTAAGATATATGTGATAGCTGCAGGATGGCAGTATTGCCAATATTTTCAAATGAAAACATCTGATTCCCCAAACACTCTGTGGCTTCTGCCAAATCTGAAAATCTTCACTTTCTAGAGTTCTTCATTTGAGCTCTTTCCTACCGTACTCTGGAAAATTTAAAAACCAAGAGACAGACAGACAGGCACACACACACACACACACACACACACGTACACGGATAGAGAGAGAACAGAGTGGGAAAATGTGGTTCTATTTCAAATTATACCGCTATAAGAACTGAGAAATAAAAATAGTTGGCAATTCTCCAAGATTTCTAAATAAGGTGCTCATATATAATATAACATTCTGAGATCCTCATAGTGCAGCTGCTTACAGGAATTTGAAGAGCTAGAAGTATGGCATATCTTCCTTAACAAAGATGCCCTCTTGGATGAAGAAGGGCTGTGGATAAATTCCATTGAACAAGATTCATTTGCCCAAAGTCAAACCACATGGGGGGCTTCCCAGGTGTCTCAGTGGTAAAGAACCTTCCTGCCAGTGCAGGGGATGCAGCTTCAATCCCTGGATCAGGAAGATCCCCTGGAGGAGGAAATGCCATTTCCTCCTGGAAAGTCCCCTGTGTGTGTGTGTGTCTAATTATTAGACTTTTTAAAAAACAGTTATACTTTCCTCTTAACTGTAAAATTATAGAGATATCCAATTACATAAAAGAGGGAAATTAGAAGATTATTGTTTATTTAATTACAATTACTTAAAATCCAAAAGAAGCAAGAAAAGAGCAAAATTTAAAGGCAGTAGAAAATCCAAAGAAGGTGATGGATGTCAAGTTAAAATAATGATGATGAATGCAAGACGTTTCGATTAAGTTCCTGCTTGGGATGGAAAAAGAGACCTGAGTTTAATATGTGAACTAGAGGAATGGGAAGTTATTATTCAAACCCTCATTCTACAAGGTCATTTTTATTATGTTGTTATTTCTGGAAAGATGAAACAAAGCTATGCAAGGGGGTAATGGGGAAAAGGTAGCATGTGTAACCCATTGCATACAATTTTACAAAGACTAGTCACTGTATTTGCAAACAAGTAGGCAATTAATTCTGAAATTTCTAGGAAAGTCATCGATAATATAAAGAATGCTTGTATTCACACAGAGATCCAAGACCAGAAATGCATGTTTATAAATCTGAATTTGGCTCAGATGTTATTCGGAATACAATTTGAACATTAAATTTGAAGGTAAACAGGACACACTGCATTGGAGTTGGATAAGCCAAATTATTCCCAAAGCATCCAGCAAAGACTTAGCTTCCTAAGTATTCACCATCCACATTTACATTCTAGTAATCTATATGTAGATAGATAGAAATAGGGGAAAACAATAGAATGAGAAAGACTAGAGATCTCTTCAAGAAAATTAGAGATACCAAGGGAACATTAAGTGAGTGAGTGATGGTAAAGCGTCTGCCTGCAATGTAGGAGACCCGGGTTCAATTCCTGGGTTGGGAATATCCCCTGGAGAAGGAAATGGCAATCTACTCCAGCACTCTTGCCTGGAAAATCCCATGGACTGAGGAGCCTGATAGGTCACAGTCCATGGGGTCACATTTCATGCAAAGATGGGCTCAATAAAGGACAGAAATGGTAGGGACCTAACAGAAGCAGAAGATATTAAGAAGAGGTGGCAAGAATACACAGAACTGTACAAAAAAAGATCTTCACAACCCAGATAATCACGATGGAGTGACCACTCACCTAGAGCCAGAAATCCTGGAGCGTGAAGTCAAGTGGGCCTTAGGAAGCATCACTACGAACAAAGCTAGTGGAGGTGATGGAATTCCAGTTGAGCTGTTTCAAATCCTGAAAGATGATGCTGTGAAAGTGCTGCACTCAATATGCCAGCAAATTTGGAAAACTCAGCAGTGGCCACAGGATTGGAAAAAGTGAGTTTTCATTCCAATCCCAAAGAAAGGCAATGCCAAAGAATGCTCAAACTAACGCACAATTGCATTCATCTCACACTCTAGTAAAGTAATGCTTAAAATTCTCCAAGCCAGGCTTCAGCAATAGGGGAACCATGATCTTCCAGATGTTCTAGCTGGTTTTAGAAAAGGCAGAGGAACCAGAGATCAAATTGCCAACATCCTCTGGATCATTGAAAAAGCAAGAGAGTTCCAGGAAAACATCTATTTCTGCTTTATTGGCTATGCCAAAGCCTTTGACTCTGTGGATCACAATAAACTGGAAAATTCTGAAAGAAATGGGAATACCAGACCACCTGACCTGCCTCTTGAGAAACCTATATGCAGGTCAGGAAGCAAGAGTTAGAACTGGACATGGAACAAAAGATTGGTTCCAAATAGGAAAAGGAGTACGTCAAGGCTGTATATTGTCACCTTGCTTCTTTAACTTATATGCAGAGTGCATCATGAGAAATGGTGGGCTGGAAGAAGCACAAGCTGGAATCACGATTGCCGGGGGAAATATCAATAACCTCAGATATGCAGATGACACCACCCTTATGGCAGAAAGTGAAGAAGAACTAAAGAGCCTCTTGATGAAAGTGAAAGAGGAGAGTGAAAAAGTTGGCTTAAAGCTCAACATTCAGAAAACGAAGATCATGGCATCCGGTCCCATCACTTCATGGGAAATAGATGGGGAAACAGTGGATGGAAACAGTGTCAGACTTTATTTTTTTGGGCTCCAAAATCACTGCAGATGGTGACTGCAGCCATGAAATTAACAGACGTTTAGTCCTTGGAAGGAAAGTTATGACCAACCTAGACCACATGTTGAAAAACAAAGAGACATTACTTTGTTAACAGAGGTCCATCTAGTCAAGGCTATGGTTTTTCCATAGCCTTGGTCATGCATGATGTGAGAGTTGGACTATAGAGAAAGCTGAGTGCCAAAGAATTGATGCTTTTGAAGTGTGGTGTTGGAGAAGACTCATGCGAGTCCCTTGGACTGCAAGGAGATACAACCAGTCTATCCTAAAGGAGATCAGTCCTGGGTGTTCATTGGAAGGACTGATGTTGAAGCTTAAACTACAATACTTTGGCCACATTATGCAAAGATCTGACTCATTTGAAAAGACTCTGATGTTGTGAGGAATTGGAGGCAGGAGGAGAAGGGGACGACAGAGGATGAGATGGTTGGATGGCCTCACCGAACAATGGACATGTGTTTGGCTGGACTCTGGGAGTTGGTGATGGACAGGGAGGCCTGGTGTGCTGTGGTTCATGGGGTCACAAAGAGTTGGACACGACTGGCAGACTGAACTGAACTGACTGATATGTAGGTAAGACCACATGTTGGCTGAATATATGACTAATGAAAAGCGTAGCTCCTTGCCTACACATGGCACATTTTAAGGTGAATTTTTTCCATCAAGGATAGTGAGAAGTCATAACTAAAACACGTTGCTTGAAGAATCCTAACATATGGACAAATATGAGGCAAGCTTTAATGTTTCCCACTTGAGGAACAGAGTAGAAAAGAACTGAAGAGTAGTTACAGAGCTGAGTTTGACAATCTTTCATGTGAACTCACAAATACATCTGCTCTCCCACACAGGCTGCCAAATAAACTGCTCTGAGAACAGCAGAGTCCCACAGATTGGGAAAACTTAACTCATAGGTGAGGCTCTAAAAGTGGTATCAGCTTAGTTCTTGGAAATGGAGTAACAATTCATATCACTATCTAAAAGAGTCACATTTTGCCAATAATTGAATGCCCTTGTTTGTTGTATTCTTCCTATTTTTTTAATTATGAAAGTATAATAACAAATTTACAGGAGACTTGGAAAATATAGAACAAATTACATATTATTCTACTACTTGCACATGTGCTAAACCGATTCAGTCTTGTCCGACTTTTTATGTTTCTATGGACTGTAACCCACAAGGCTCCTCTGTCCATGGGTTTCTGCAAGCAAGAATACTAGAGTGGGTTGCCATGCCCTCCTCTAGGGGATATTCCCAACTCAGGGATCGAACCCTCATCTCTTATGTCCCCTGCATTGGCAGGCAGGTTTTTTAACACTAGCACCACCTGGGAAGCCCTCAGTTCCAAAACTTACTACAACTATTTTTTAAGTAGATAAATTAAGATTTTTAGTTGGAATTTCAATATCAAACTCTCAAAAATTAATAGCATGAATAGACAGAAAAGTGAAAGGATAAGTAGACCTGAAAATCACTATGAACCAATTCAACGTAATTAAGATTTACATAATTTTCACACAACAGCACAATACAAGTTCTATTCAAGTACCCATAGACTATAAACCAGGAGACACTTGCACATATCCAGAGACATAAAACAAGGTGCAAAAACTTCATGGTCTAAAGGTACTGAAATCATACAGTCTGTTTTCTTATCACTATGGAATTATCTTAGGAATCAACATAAACACAAACTGGAATCAAGATTGCCGGGAGAAATATCAATAACCTCAGACATGCAGATGACACCACCCTTATGGCAGAAAGTGAAGAGGGACTCAAAAGCCTCTTGATGACAGTGAAAGAGGAGAGTGAAAAAGTTGGCTTAATGCTCAACATTCAGAAAACGAAGATCATGGCATCTGGTCCCATCACTTCATGGGAAATAGATGGGGAAACAGTGGAAACAGTGTCAGGCTTTATTTTTTGGGGCTCCAAAATCACTGCAGATGGTGATTGCAGCCATGAAATTAAAAGACGGTTACTCCTTGGAAGAAAAGTTATGACCAACCTAGATAGCATATTCAAAAGCAGAGACATTACTTTGCCGACTAAGGTCCGTCTAGTCAAGGCTATGGTTTTTCCAGTGGTCATGTATGGATGTGAGAGCTGGACTGTGAAGAAGGCTGAGCACCGAAGAATTGATGCTTTTGAACTGTGGTGTTGGAGAAGACTCTTGAAAGTCCCTTGGACTGCAAGGAGATCCAACCAGTCCATTCTGAAGGAGATCAGCCCTGGGATTTCTTTGGAAGGAATGATGCTAAAGCTGAAACTCCAGGACTTTGGCCACCTCATGCGAAGGGTTGACTCATTGGAAAAGACTTTGATGCTGGGAGGGATTGGGTGCAGGAGGAGAAGGGGACGACAGAGGATGAGATGGCTGAATGGCACCACTGACTCGACAGACATGAGTCTGAGTGAACTCTGGGAGTTGGTGTTGGACAGGGAGGCCTGACGTGCCGCGATTCATGGGGTCACAAAGAGTCGGACACAGCTGAGCGACTGAACTGATCTGAACTGAATCACAATAGTAAAAGATTTTGATCTATTCTTTACAAACAATAGTTAGACAAAAAATAGGAAGATAGTTGCATTTGCAAGTCTTAATGCATTGTGATTAACCTAACAATATAAAATAATTACATACAATATGGGGGGTTAAGTTGAATAATGTCCTAAATGGAAATGCATCCATGCACATGTTTTCATCCACACAGCCGGTCTATGTCTTTTGGTTGGTTCATTTAATCTAATTGCATTTAATATAATTATACATATATATGATCCTATTACCATTTTGTTAATTATTTTGTGTTATTTTTTGTAGATCTTTTCCTCGTCTTGTGTTTCCTGCCTGGAGAAGTTCTTTTCATATTGATAGTAAAGCTGGTTTGGAGATGCGAATTATTTTAACTTTTGCTTGTTGGAGAGTTTTGTATTTCTCCATCAACTCTGAATGAAAGTCTTGCTGGGTAGAGTATTCTTCATTGCAAGTTCTTCCTTTTCATCAGTGTAAATATATCATGCCATTCTGTTTTGGCTTGTAAAATTTCCGTTGAGAAATCAGCTGAAAACCTTATGGGAGTTCCCTTGTTGTTTGTCACTTTTCCTTTGCTGCTTTAACATTTATTGTTGTCTTTCATTTATGTCAGCTTGATTACCATGTGTTTTGGTGTGTTCCTCCTTGAGTTTATCCTGCCTAGGAATCTCTGTGCTTCCAGGACTTGGTTGATATTTCCCATGTTAGGGAAGTTTTCAGCTATTATGTCTTCAAATATTTTCTTGGGTTCTTTCTCTTTCCTTGTGGGTCCCCTATAATGTGAATGATAGCGTATTTAATGTTGTCCCAGAGATCTCTTAGGCTATCTTGATTTTTTTTTTTCATTCTTTTTTTCTATATTCTCCTTTGTGGCAGTGATTTCCACTATTTTGTCTTCTAGGACATTTATCTGTTTTTCTGCATCAGCTATGCTGTTATTGATTCCTTCTAGTGTATTGTTCTGGAGAAGGCAATGGCACCCCACTCCAGTACTCTTGCCTGGAAAATCCATAGACAGAGGAGCCTGGTAGACTGCAGTCCATGGGGTCGCACAGAGTCGGACACGACTGAGCGACTTCACTTTCACTTTTCACTTTCATGCATTGGAGAAGGAAATGGCAACCCACTCCAGTGTTCTTGCCTGGAGAATCCCAGGGTTGGGGGAGCCTGTTGGGCTGCCGTCTATGGGGTCACACAGAGTCAGACACAACTGAAGAGACTTAGCAGCAGCAGTGTATTGTTCATCTGTTTGTTTGTTCTTTAGTTCTTCTAAGTCATTGGTAAACATTTCTTGCAAACTCCCCATTTTTTTTTTTTCTGAGATCCTGGATCATCTTCACTATCATTATTCTGAATTATTTTTTCTGGAAGATTGCCTGTCTCCCATTCATTTAGTTATTTCTCTGGAGTCTTATTTTGTCCCTTCATCTGGGACATAATCCTCTGCATTTTCATTTTGACTAACTTTCTATGATGTGGTTTCTTTCAGCTTAGCTCTCAGATTATAGTTCTGGCTTCTTCTGTCTGCCCTCTGATGGATGAGGCTAAGAGGTTTGTGCAAGCTTCCTGATGGGAAGGACTGGCAGTAGAGAAACTAGGTCTTGCTCTGGTGGGTAGCCAGAGGCTGAGTAAAACTAACCCAATTGTTTGCTGATGAGTGTGGTTGTGCTTCCTCCCTGTTAGTTGCTTGGATTGAGAAAACCCAGTTCTGGAGTCTGCAGGTGCTATGATATGGTTAATGGAGATCTCTAAGAGGGCTCACACCAAGAACTGGGCTCATCTATCAGGACTGTTGTTGCCAGTGCCCCCAGCCCCATGGTGAGCCCCTGCTGACCTACATCTCTGCAAGAGACCCTCAACACTCACAGGTAAGTCTGGCTCAGTCTCTTGGAGTCGCTGCTCCTTTCCCATGGGTGCTGGTGCCTATTTTGTTTGTGGCCTCCATCTCTGTATTGCCCCAGTCTTGTGGAAGTCCTGTAATTAAATCCTTCTGAACTTCAAGGTCAGAATCCCTGGGGATTCTCAGTCCCTTTGCTAGATCCCCAGACTAGACAGCCTGACACGGGGCTCAGAACCTTCACAACAGTGGGAGAACTCTCTGGTATTATTGTTCTCTAGTTTGTGGGTCACCCACCTGGCAGGTATGGGATTTGATCTGATTGTGATTGCACCCCTCCTACCATCTCATTGTGGCTACTTTGTCTTTGGACTTGGGGTATCTTTTTTTGTCAGTTCCAGCATCATTCTGTTGATAGCTGTTCAGCAGCTAGCTGCAATTTCCGTGCACTTGCAGGAGGAGATGAGCATACATTCTTCTACTCTGCCATCTTGAAGAAATACTCTTCCCATTTTTAAACTATATCTACTATTAGGGAAACTTGATCTGTATGCTATATCTTCTTCACCTTAGTTCACTGAATTAATTTGGATAGTCTAGATCATGACTGTAGAAACAGAACAATCCTGAAATCTCAGTGGCTTATTTTTAAATGATTTCTTCTTTCTGGCTAAGAAGACTTAGTGTGAATTGCTGGGGGAAATCCCTGTTCTACACAGCTACTCAGTGATACAAGTTGTCAGAAACTTCAGTATCTTATACCTTCCCCCATGGTCTTGGTGGCTTCAATGACAAAGGAAAAGAGAGGTTAGGGAGCTAAACACTGGCTCCTAATCATTTCATCCTGGAAGTGACCTTTGTCACTTTTACTCACAACCCATGGACCAGAATTAGTTCCGAGGCCAAGCTTACCTTCAAAGATCGGGAAATGTTTGGTTGTTATGAATAGCTAGTAGCCAGTGATTGTCTCTGCCATAATCACCATATTTACTTGATAGGCAGTATTCTAAGATTTTTTTTTAATGAAGACTTTTTAAATTAGGCTTACTCCCAGAAAAGTTTAATTTTGGAATTGAGTGTCATATGAATTTATTCTTAAAAGTATAGTTCTAGAAATATAGTAGTTATATAAACTTCAAGAAATATAGTAGTTCTAAAGGAATTCATCTTTGAGTAGATTTCTACACCAGAAAAACAGATCCTTTTCTCAGTTTAGTCCTTAAAGTGGTTTTATCATAATGAAGTTTCATTTTCTTGCTGATTTGAATAAATGGCAGCTATTACAAAATTGAAACTCACCAATTCCCTGTTACAAAAATGTATCTTCCCCATAATTATCTTAGCTTTCAATTAATTGCCTTAAGTTCATTGGCTTTAGACATAGCAGCAAAACTAGTGCTATACCTTTCCTATATAGAACTATAAAACCATATATATGTAAAAACCATAAATATCATATATTACTCCACAGGATATTTTAGGACATAATTGCAGCAGGTTTTGTTTTTATTACAGATATAATCAAAACAAAATTAAAGCCAAACATAGTGAATCAAAGTTACTTAAGTTTCCTATTTCCTTAGTAATACACAACAGACTTGAGGAACATGATATCATGACTCTGGATTATGGATTGTCATTTGATATTTTGGGAAAAGGAGGTTTCATTGTCTTATGAGCAGTGTCATGTCATCCCAGTAGGAAATCAGGTTCTGTGGGATGATATTTTTCAGGTAGCAGAAGAGAAGTGATAATGGATTGATATTTTTAAAAATGTTGCAACACTGGCTACAGTCATGAGAAATTTACTAACCTATTTTGACAAGGCTGTCCAACTAGGTCCCTTGATGAATTATAGTGCTCTATCTATGATCTTTGCAAACTATTTCACTGCAATTTTTATATCATTCAAAATAACTCTACCCAAAGGGGAAAAATAAATAGAATAGTCAATTAGTATTATGTGACAATTAAGTGGTAAATTAATGCTTCACGTAGACTTTTAATCATTCATCTACCATTCAGTATAATAAGAGTTATTTAGTATTGCTGATGCCTGTCTTTAATGTAATTACTCAAATATCAGGAGTTGGAAAGGATCAAGAATTAACTGTTCTCATCAACATTCAGTTCAGGATTTGTAGTACAAAACTCTGAAAACATAACAAAAGTCCTTTTAGTTAGTAATATAAATTAAAAAATACAATATTTTTTCTGTAAGCTCCATAATTTTTAAAAATATATTTTAATCTAATGTCAACAGGTAGATAATAGTGTTTACCATTATACATCTTTAAAAATTATAATTAGAAGTATTTTAATTTTCATTGAAACAACCTCAAAATGTCCAAAAATAAACTTAAAAATATTCAGAATGCCCACTCACTAGGAATAATCTTTGCATAGTAAGATATTCATAATACATTGCAATATAAAAAGATGTGTTGCGTGAGAGTCTCTGTCAATCTATATTTGCATAAGGAAAGTATGTAAGGATATACAGTAAAGTGTTTAAAGAGATATTTTGGGTGCTGATCTAATTAGTTTCATGCTTATTAGTTTTTTGTATATGATGTATATGAGTTTAAGGTAGAAATTAGTATGAGCTTTGTTTCAGGCACTGTGATATTCACTTAATAGAAAATATTTCATTGGCTCTTAGCAGTATGTTGTGACTTAGATTATACAATTATTCAATTTTAAATATAAAAAGAGAGCAGCTCAGGAGTATGCAGTTAATGTGTAGATGTTGTTTGTGAAGTAGCAGAGATTTTAACATAGGCAGGCAACTTGCTTAGAAAAGCATGGTTAGAACTATACTACCTACTATAGATTGAACAATGCAAAAGAAACAAAAGAGACCATAGCAAAAATCAACAAAGCAAAAAGCTGGTTCTTTGAAAGGATAAATAAAATTGACAAACCATTAGCCAGACTCATCAGGAAGCAAACTGATAAAAATCAAATCAATAAAATTAGAAATGAAACTGGAAAGATCACAACAGACAACACAGAAATACAAAGGATCATAAGAGACTACTATCAGCAATTATACGCCAATAAAATGGACAACATGGAAGAAAAGGACAAATTCTTAGAAAAGTATAACTTTCCAAAACTGAACCAGGAAGAAATAGAAAATCTTAACACACCCATCACAAGCACGGAAATTGAAACTGTAATCAGAAATCTTCCAGCAAACAAAAGCCCAGGTCCAGACAGCTTCACAGCTGAATTCTACCAAAAATTTAAAGAAGAGCTAACACCTATCCTACTCAAACTCTTCCAGAAAAGTACAGAGGAAGGTAAACTTCCAAACTCATTCTATGAGCCCACTATCACCCTAATACCAAAACCTGACAAAGATGCCACAAAAAAAGAAAACTACAGGCCAATATCACTGATGAACATAAATGCAAAAATCCTTAACAAAATTCTAGCAATCAGAATCCAACAACACATTAAAAAGATCATACACCATGACCAAGTGGGCTTTATCCCAGGGATGCAAGGATTCTTCAACATCCGCAAATCAATCAATGTAGTAATACACCACATTAATAAATTGAAAAATAAAAGCCACATGATTATCTCAATAGATGCAGAGAAAGCCTTTGAAAAAATTCAACATCCATTTATGATAAACACTCTCCAGAAAGCAGGAATAGAAGGAACATACCTCAACATAATAAAAGCTATATATGACAAACCCACAGCAAACATTATCCTCAATGGTGAAAAATTGAAAGCATTTCCCCTAAAGTCAGGAACAAGAAAAGTGTGCCCACTTTCACCACTACTATTCAACATAGTTTTGGATGTTTTTGCCACAGCAATCAGAACAGAAAAAGAAATAAAAGGAATCCAAATTGGAAAAGAGGAAGTAAAACTCTCACTGTTTGCAGATGACATGATCCTCTACATAGAAAACCTTAAAGACTCCACCAGAAAATTACTAGAGCTAATCAATGAATATAGTAAAGTTGCAGGATATAAAATCAACACACAGAAATCCCTTGAATTCTTACACACTAATAATGAGAAAATAGAAAGAGAAATTAAGGAAACAATTCCATTCACCATTGCAACAAAAAGAATAAAATACTTAGGAATGTATCTACCTAAAGAAACTAAAGACCTATATATAGAAAACAATAAAACACTGGTGAAAGAAATCAAAGAGGACACTAATAGATGGAGAAATATACCATGTTCATGGATCAGAAGGATCAATATAGTGAAAGAGTATACTACCCAAAGCAATCTATAGACTCAATGCAATCCGTATCAAGCTACCAACGATATTTTTCACAGAGCTAGAACAAATAATTTCACAATTTGTATGTTTCTTAGGAAATCAAATAATGAAAGTTCAGGGGAAAATTTGACACCCAACAACTCTTTCACATATAAGTTTATTTCTGAAAAAGCATATTTAAGGTTCAATATAGTGTGATAAATATTGGGATCAAGAGGTAAAACTTTAAAATATTGTAGATAAATTTTCAATGTTTTTCTACTCCTGGTGAGTCATTATATAAATATATTATTTTTGCTTCCATTTAATGTGCTTATTAACTTGATAGCTATGTTGATAGTTTTGTTTTCTTTTTTAATATGTAGAGAGGAGAGATATGTAATCCTTTAAGCACACTAACTGGACTAAAGGATAAATTTCTTTCTTTTTTCTTTATCTGATTAGGTTAAAAATAAAGTATTATAATTTAGATGAATAAAGGCAGTTTTAAAACCTTCCTGAAATTACTAATATTGTTTAAAAAAAAACAAAAATAGTTTCACTAATTTGTGAAATCTGAATATTGCATTGGATGCTTTACCATAAATGATACTATGAATATAGAAAACAAACATTAAAAGTAAAAGAGACTTAAATATTCTAGCAAAAGTAACCTTGCTATGCTAGTCCACCTAATGGACTATGTTTTACAATATTTGGAATAATAGTAAGTCAAGAAAAACAAATGAAAAGATCTGCTTCCTAACAGAAACATTTTAATCTGAGTGGAAAACATTTAGCTAGTAAGTTATTGACTTGCATTTAACTTTTTAACTATTAAGGATATTGGTAAATTTATTTGACAAAGATAGGAACACCAGACCACCTTACCTGCCTCCTGAGACACATGTAGGCAGGTCAAGAAGTAACAGTTAGAACCAGATATAGAACAATGGACTGGTTCAAAATCGAGACAGGAGTATGCCACGGCTGTATATTGTCACCCTGCTTATATAACTTATGCACAGCACATCATGTGAAATGCCAGGCTGGATGAAGCACAAGCTGGAATCAAGATTGCTGGAAGAAATACCAATAACCTCAGATATGCAGACGAAACCATCCTTATGGAAGAAAGCAAATAAGAATTAAAGAGCCTCTTGATGAATGTGAAAGAGGAGAGTGGAAAAGCTGGCTTAAAACTTAACAGTCACACAGAGAAGATCATGGCATCTGGTCCCATCACTTCATGGCAAATAGATGGGGAAACAATGGAAACAGTGACAGACTTCATTTTCTTGGGTTCCAAAATCATTGTGGATGGTGACTGCAGCCTTAAAATTATAAGATCCTTGCTCCTTGGAAGAAAAGCTATGACAAATCTAGATAGCATATTGAAAAGCAGAGACATTACTTTGCCAACAAAGGTTCTTATAGTAAAAGCTATAGTTTTTCCAGGAGTCATGTATGGATGTGAGAGTTGGACTATAAAGAAGGCTGAGTGTTCAAGAACTGATGCTTTCAAACTGTGGTGCTGGAGAAGACTCTGCAGAGTCCCTTGGACTGCAAGGAGATCAAACCAGTCAATCCTAAAGGAAATCAATTCTGAATATTCATTGGAAGGACTGATGCTGAAACTGAAGCTCCAATACTCTGGCCACCTCATATGAAGAGCCTGTGCATTAGAAAAGGTCCTGACGCTGAGCAAGCTTGAAGGCAGGAGGAGAAGGGGATGACGGAGGAAGAGATGATTGCATGGCATCAACGACTTGATGGATATGCGTTTGAGCGAGCTCTGGGAGATGACAAAGGACAGGGAAGCCTGGCATGATGCAAACCATAGGTTCATAAAGAGTCAGACATGACTGAGTGTCTCAACAACAATAGCAATTTTACTTGACAACATTCTTCTTTAAAAGACTTTATACCTCACATTAATAAAAAGTTAAATTTTCATAGAAAAAAATTATAGTTGATAAGATTGTGATCCCTGGTGTTAACTAGGTTAAACTTAAAACCAAAAAGGGGGGAAAAAGAGATAGAAGAGAAACTTCTATGTATGTGAGAATGAGGAAGAAATATATTCAGTTCAGTTCAGTTCAGTCCCTCAGTCGTATCCGACTCTTTGTGACCCCATGAATCGTAGCACGCCAGGCCTCCCTGTCCATCACCAACTCCCGGAGTTCACTCAGACTCATGTCCATCGAGTCAGTAAGCCATCCAGCCATCTCATCCTCTGTCGTCCCCTTCTCCTCCTGCCCCCTATCCTTCCCAGCATCAAAGTCTTTTCCAATGAGTCAACTCTTCGCATGAGGTGGCCAAAATACTGGAGTTTCAGCCTTAGCATCATTCCTTCCAAAGAAATCCCAGGGCTGATCTCCTTCAGAATGGACTGGTTGGATCTCCTTGTGGTCCAAGGGACTCTCAAGAGTCTTCTCCAACACCACAGTTCAAAAGCATCAATTCTTCAGCGCTCAGCCTTCTTCACAGTCCAACTCTCACATCCATACATGACCACATGAAAAACCATAGCCTTGACTAGATGGACCTTTGTTGGCAAAGTAATGTCTCTGCTTTTGAATATGCTATCTAAGTTGGTCATAACTTTTCTTCCAAGGAATAAGCGTCTTCCAATTTCATGGCTGCAGTCACCATCTGCAGTGATTTTGGACCCCCCCCCCCCCAAAAAATATAAAGTCTGACACTGTTTCCAGTTTCCCCATCTATTTCCCATGAAGTGATGGGACCAGATGCCATGATCTTCGTTTTCTTGAATGTTGAGCTTTAAGCCAACATTTTCACTCTCTACTTTCACTAACCAAAGAAAGGGCTGAGAAATAGTATCCTAGCACTATCTTGTCCAGGAACTTTATTTCTTTCTTGGAGATTCTTGGTCTAATGCTGCAAGTATGTTTGGAAGATCCCAAGTTAACTGAATTTTCTGTATGAGAAGAGTCGCTACTTATCAGAGGGTTGATAGAAAGGAAAAGCCATAGTACTGCTAATAAAATAACCAGAAAAATAAAAAAACATAACGACCCCCAAAACATTAAAATATGATCTATGGGAAAGTATTAGACTGTGGGAGAACAAAAAATATGAGCCTTCATGAGTTTACTTCTAATGCTGCTTTCATATTAAACCTCTTTGCAAACACCAATATGAGACCTCTAAGTTACTAGAGACAACTTAAAAGACGCTTACTCCTTGGAAGAAAAGTTATGACCAACCTAAGACAGCATATTGAAAAGCATAGACATTTCTTTGCTGACTGAGATCTGTCTAATCAAGGCTATGGTTTTTCCTGTGGTCATGTATGGATGTGAGAGTTGGACCCTGAAGAAGGCTGAGTGCTGAAGAACTGATGTTTTTGAACTGTGGTATTGGAGAAGACTCTTGAGAGTCCCTTGGACTGCAATGAGATCCAACCCGTCCATTCTGAAGGTCAGCCCTGGGATTTCTTTGGAAGGAATGATGCTAAACCTGAAACTCCAGTACTTTGGCTGCCTCATGGAAGAGTTGACTCATTGGAAAAGACTCTGATGCTGGGAGGGATTGGGGGCAGGAGGAGAAGCGGACGACAGCGGATGAGATGGCTGGATGGCATCACAGACTCGATGGACATGCGTCTGAGTGAACTCCAGGAGTTGGTGATGGACAGGGAGGCCTGGCGTGCTGCGATTCATGGGGTCCCAAAGAGTCGGACACGACTGAGCGACTGAACTGACCTGAACTGAACTGAAAGTTACTAGATTTCTTTTCACAATGATGTACGTCTTTTTATGTCATCTCAAGATAAGCCGCACCTCTGTCATACATGTTAGAATAACTTCTACAGTATCTCTTCCAAGTAATCAGGTAGATTTTGCCTAAAGGATTTCATAGAGGGAACTCACAGATACTAGGTCAGGCTGTATTACTGAAAAGCTCATACCCCATATTCTTAGAAAGCTATTGGTGTCTTGTCAAATTTAGAAAGTAAAGGAGAGAATTATACTGGTCCTTATAACCATTGCAGAGATCACATGTCCGTATGAACAAAGACTGGGAACAAGAATTAATGAAATGAACAATTGAACTATATGTAAAATGACTTTTATGAATTCTATTTAGAATTAATAACATTGACTATAGAAGAGGAAGAATAGTATTCTTTGTATTAAGTCAAATCTCTATCTCACTATCCAGTGCCTAAAACTCTACCTAGCACATAACACTCAGTAAAAATATCGGGGGGAAAAAAATCAGCAAAATATTTGAACAGATACTTCACAAAGAACTTAAGTAAATGACAAATAAGTACATCAAAAGATGCTTAGTATAATTAGATATCAGGGAAAAGTAAATTAAAAACTTTAATGGGATACCAACTCACCTCTATTAGAAAAATTTATTCCATATTAAACAAAGGTTAGGAAGACATTTATATTACTAAAGTTTTATTCCATTCAGTCTGATAGAAGACTGTATATAGTAGTATCTATTTGTTGGATATACTTCCTGCCCCTAAAATAAATAATACCTACTGATTTCAAGGCAGTGCTGAATACTATTCATAAAGCTATTGATGAGAAATTAAGCTACCTGATTCCTAATCCTGGCTAAACCACTGTCTTTGTGCCCCCTGAAAATGTGATGCAAATAATTAGAGCATCAATTCTTGACACTGTGGAGTCATTCTAAATAAAATTCTAAAATCTCAAAAATAGTATTTTTCTATTTTTTTCATTGATTTTAGTAGTGGACACACATAACATTTTATTAAATACTTTTGCAACACTTCATTGAAAATGGAAAGCAAGATCTGAATTAAATGAGAGAATGTCAGCTCCATAATATACGTGTGTGTGTGCGTGCGTGTGTGTGTGTGTGTGTGTGTGTGTGTGTGTGTATCTTCAGACTGTTGGGAGGATCATGAGAACTTGCTAGTTTTCAATGGCATAGAATTGCCACGAAATTCAATTACCTCCTGGGATGCAGTAGAAACAAGGAGTAAAGGGGAAGCAAGGAGTAAAGGAAATTCCACATGTGTGTGTCTTCCCACTGGCTAAACTGAAGGACAGTAAGGATGGAACAGGGATCCTTAAAGCTGTCATGGGAAGTCCTCATTAAATTGTGTTTGAAGACCACCCACAGAATTACCATTCTTTCTTATTTGATACCCAGGTGTTGATTATAGAAATTTTTTAAAGTTTATTTAAAAAAATAGAAATGTGGCTATGGCTGGAAAAGGTAAAAATGTTCCTCTTATGTAGTTTATAACTTTAATAAATGCCCATCACACTACAGTTTCAAAGCCAAGAATTCTTACCACTCCCTAAAAAATAGCATGGCATAAATATGTCATACAAACACTTAAATATGACCATCGAATACAGCAGTTAATATTTTAGCTATAAAAGCACAAACATACCTTTTCAAGTCCCTGTTTTGTATTTTACAGATCATAAAGTCAATTCCTTCTCCTAAGGTGAGGTGAAAAATTAATGTACCTAACTTAAAGTACCTAACAAAATGCTACCCTGTAGGGAAAAATATGACTTCACTATTTTATTTTTATTTTGTTCGAAAGTCAAATTCAACCTTAAATTGTTTTCTGCTCCTTTATGGTAGCGTGCTACTGTATATGAAGCATTCAACTCATACAACTACATGTACAAAAACACTAGTAAAATTAGTGAAATTAAGCATCTAATTAGAAAAAAATGATATGCTGAAGAGTAAGAAAATAAAAATAAGTTTTTTTACTTATAAATTCTGTATGGCACATGTTTATATTTTTCCTTTGAGTAATTTGTAATTTTTTTCATATTTTTTGCCTCAAAAAGAAAGCTCAGTAAAATAATTATGCATGCTTTATTAAGAATTTTATTTCTAAATAAGTCTATTTTTCACTGAACTTTAAAGAAATTTTAAAAATAAACAGCACAGTGAGAAAGATGAGGATCAAAATCAATATGCAACCACAGAAGACGTCCAACTTTTTCTCTTGCATAAACTGTCCGTTTGCCAGGGATAGATATTCTTTAAAAAGGGAATTTTTCTCCAAAAAGATCAGAATATGCCCCATTTAAGCATTCTCTTATAAGCAATTTGTCATTAATTTAGTGCATATTTAGCATCTGTGGATGAAATAGATGGACAATCACTAACTGACTGACAGTAACATATGCCTGCTTGACTGCGATCCATACTGTTCAGTAGAACCTTGGAGTGTGTATAAAAGGTGGGAATGGGACAAGAAGCCTCCAGGAAAATTGGAGTGGGTCATTTATACAGCTGACTAATAAATATCCCACTATAAATTACTATGAGTAGATTTCTATCAAAACCACTGCAGCCTTAAATTTCCCATAAAATCCAACTCAGTAAGTAGCTCCCATTCAAATAAAAAAATTCAATATCCAGGTAAGTAGAAAACCTTGAAAGTTAAAATATAAACTCCATCTTTTCATGCCTTGGGAGAAAATCTGTATTTTGGGTGGCTAAAACAACAAACTAGAAGAGTGTGACAGAAAACTTGGGGCTTAATGACCTTTTATTACGACTAGCATTTTGTGCTCATTAGTCACTCTAACAAACTGAATTCAGTTTAAAAACTACAGTGCAAAAAAGTAACTATCTGGGAACAGGTGCATCTCAAAGAAACGATTTATTTTCTCCATCAAAAACTTAATTTAATTTCCAAGTTCTTTGGTATCATGTCCTGAGTCTGTACTCCCCTTCTCTGTCCCTTTAGCTCCCTAACTGCATGGACTATGGCATCTTAGGCTCATTTGTGTCTCTTGCCATTTCTTTTCACTATATTTCTCCACCATATTATTCCCCACGTGGCCTCAGGCTAATATAAGGCTTTAAATACAAGTGTTTTTGAATTAAGACGGTATATTTAGCCCACAAATGATAACTTTAAAGTTCAATAAGAAAACGAGTCCTTCTGTGTTCTGCATTTAACTCAGCAATCAATACTCTTCACAGTAAATCTATTAAGGAAGAAAATGCTTGAGCAAGTTAATCCATACATGCATAATTAATTTTCAACAAAGTCAACAAAGTGACCTGGTGAAGAAAGGGATGTCTTTTCAATAAATGATACTGGAAACAATTGGATATGCATATAAATGAAAATGTGAATTTTAACCCATACCTCACAACATGTACAAAAATTAATGATTTGTCTGAGATCATAAACTTAAACATAAAATCTAAATTTATAAAGCTTTCAGAATGAAATATTCATTACCTGGGGGTAAACGTAGATATTTTAGGGCACAACAGGTAAGATTCATAAAAGGAAAAATAAATAGATCAAAAGATGTCATTAAAAAAATAGGCAAGCTTCAGACTGAAAGTATTTGTAAATATATCCCACATAAGATTTGTACCCAGAATATATAAAGAACTCTCACCATCCAGTAATAAAAAGATAATTCAATACCAATATGTAAATTTTAAACAATGACATTGATATACCTCTACACAGACTAAAGCGCCTAAATATTAAAAGACTGACAATATCAAATATTGATGAGAATATGGAACAATTGGAACTGTTATATATTTTTGATGGAAGTGCCAATGGAATAACCACTCTAGAAAATGTTTTGGTAATTACTTATAATTAACCAATTTAATGATGTAGAAATTATTCTCTCAGGTATTCCAGTAAGATAAAGAAAAATATATGCCTACAAAAAAAACTTGTACAATAAAAGAATTTAAGGTATATCCCTGCCTGAAAGGACTTAGATTCTGTAAATTTAGTTCTTCATTAATTCTCACAAATATTTACTAAGCATCTTCTATGACTGAATGCCTGCAGGTAAAATGGAGAAATATAAGCCAGATTGTGAAGACCATAGGATTCAATCTAATTAGGAACTAGAAGTTTTCACATATAAAAAATGTAATATAATGTCAAATGTGATCCAGCATCAAAGAGCAATCCAATAAAGACAAAATGCCAAAGAATAAAAATGATTAACTAGGATATTTCTAATTGTATAACTGATTTGTTAGATTTTCTCCATCATTCCAACATCCCACACAGTAATCTCAAGTACTAATTTCCAAGATCATCTCATTTGTATTTAAAACCAGAGACTTTTTAAGGTGTGAAGAACCTCAAAAACTATCTATGTCTTCTTTGAAAAAAAGGTTGATTTAGATCTACCACCCATTTTTAAATCGGGTTGTTTGTTTATTTGATATTGAGTTGTATGAAATGTTAATATATTTTAGATATTAACACATGTCAATCATATATCATTTTCATTTTTTTCCCTTTCAGTAGGTCGTCTTGCATTTTGTCAATGCTTTCCTTTGTTAGACAAGAGCTTTCTCATTTGTTTATTATTGCTTTTGTTTCCTTTGGGAGATAGATACAAAATAATATTTTTACAATTTATATCAAGCAGTGTCCTGCCTGTCATCTTCTACAAATTTTATGCATTCTGGTCTTAGGTCTTTAGTTCATCTTGAGTTTATTTTTGTATACAGTGTGAATAAATATTCTAATTTCATTCTTTTACATGTCCAGTTTTCCCAGAATGTATTAAAGAGACTGTCTTTTCCCAAAAATAAATTGCCTCCTTTGTCACAGATTAACTGACCATAAGTTTCTGGGTTTATTTCTGGGTTTTCGATGCTGTTCCATTGATCTATGTGTCAGATTTTGTGCCAGTACCATACTATTTTGAATACTGCAGTTTTGCAGTATAGTCTGGATTTGGGGAGATTGATACCTCCAGCTTTGTTCCTTTTTCTCAATATTGCTTGGGGAATTCAGGGTCTTCTGTTGTTTTATATTAATTTTAGGATTGTTTGTTTCAGTTCTGTGAAAAATGTCAGGGGTATTTTGATAGGGATTGCACTAAATCTGTGGATTGCTTTGGCTAACATAAACGTTTTAACATGTTTTCCAGTCCTTGAACATGGAATATATTTCCATTTCTTTGTATCATTTTTAATTTCCTCCATCAATATTTTATAGTTCTCAGAGTATAGCTATATGGATAATAACTAAACATGATATCACTAAATATGAGAAATGTATTTCCTTTATTTAAGTTTTATTACTCCTACCCTTGGCTAAGTTTATTCCTAGATATTTTATTCTTTTAGATGCATTTTAAGTGGGATTTTTTTTCTCTTTCTGATAGTTCATTATTAGTATAGAGAAAAGCAGCAAATTTCTGTAAATTATCTTGTGTCTTGCAGTTCAGTTCAGTTCAGTTCATTTCAGTCGCTTAGTCGTGTCTGACTCTTTGCGACCTCATGAATTGCAGCATGCCAGGCCTCCCTGTTCATCACCAACTCCCGGAGTTCACTCAGACTCACGTCCATCGAGTCCGTGATGCCATCCAGCCATCTCATCCTCGGTCGTCCCCTTCTCCTCCTGCCCCCAATCCCTCCCAGCATCAGAGTCTTTTCCAATGAGTCAACTCTTTGCATGAGGTGGCCAAAGTACTGCAGTTTCAGCTTTAGCATCATTCCTTCCAAAGAAATCCCAGGGTTGATCTCCTTCAGAATGGACTGGTTGGATCTCCTTGTGGTCCAAGGGACTCTCAAGAGTCTTCTCCAACACCACAGTTCAAAAGCATCAATTCTTCGGTGCTCAGCCTTCTTCACAGTCCAACTCTCACATCCATACATGAACACTGGAAAAACCATAGCCTTGACTAGACGGACCTTTGTTGGCAAAGTAATGTCTCTGCTTTTGAATATACTGTCTAGGTTGGTCATAACTTTTCTTCCAAGGAGTAAGCATCTTTTAATTTCATGGCTGCAGTCACCTTTACTTAATTCATTTATTAATTCTAATACTTTTTGGTGGAGACTTTAGGATTTTCTGTTTATAGTATCATGCCATATGCTAACAGTGACTGTTTCATTTCTTCCTTCCAATTTGGATGGCTTTATTTTTTCTTCTCTGATTGCTGTGGCCAGGGCTTCTAATATTATGTTAAGTAGGTGTGGCATGAGTGGTCAGCCTTGTCTTGCTCCAGATTTGAGCGGAAAACTTTAAACTTCTCACCCTTGAGTATGAACTTGTGAATTTGTCATAACTGGATTTTATTATGTTGAGATATGTTCCCTTCATACAAATTTTGATGAGAGTTTTTACCACTATATTTTGCTCAGTGTTACTCAGAGATAAGTCAATGTACCTAGAGTTAAGTAATGCAAAAGTTTTCTACAAAACTGTGAGGAAATCAGCTGTCTGAATATCTGACTTGGACTTTATGATTTACTGATAGATGCATTTGTAGTTTTAAATCCTAGAGGCCTGCTTTACTATTGTTTCAGCTTATAATGGCAGATCTAAAAGCTAAAAGGAAAAGTACACTTAGGGATCTCCATGTGTATCTGCACTACCAAACAAAATTGAATACTTTGAGTTTGCTATCATTGGGTCTTCAGGATAATTTGCTTTAAACAATCTTGCTTGGATTTAGTTATGAATTATTCCTTTTGGAATTGAAAAATGATATTTTTTCAAAATCACATTTTAAGGATTTATATACATTTTTTCAAAGATCTTTCTTTCTCATGTAACAATTCTTAGCTGGCCTGGAACCATTTGTTGTCTTAGTTCATTATCCTGGACTGAAGAGTGGCTATCAATTGATCTTCAACAGGGAGAATGTCAGTCATGTAATTTACCTTCTGTGTTTGATTAATCTAAACCAAGACTGATAATAGACTAACAATCAGGCTACAAAGATAAACTTAGGTGATGACTCCCCACCTTCCTGCCTGGAGATAGTTTGAGCCTGGATTCTTCCTACAAAGTACTACAATTAGAGTTGTAAACAACTGTATATAAACAACAGAATAACTGTATATGGATAATTATAATAACTATTCGATATTATATATGGATAATATTAAAAAATAATAAAAAGTTAGTTGCTTAGTCATGTCCACTCTTTGAGACCCCATGGACTGTATTTCACCACCCTCCTCTGTCCATGGAATTCTCTAGGCTAGAATACTGGAGTGGGTAGCCATTCCCTTCTCTATGGGATCTTCCCAACCCAGGGATCAAACCCAGATCTCCTGCATTGCAGGCAGATTCTTTATTGTCTGAGACACGAGGGAACCCCCATGTATGGACAATAGACAAATATAAAATGACTAAATATGAGAAATATATTTTCTTTAGTTAATTTAAGTTTTATTACTCCTAAATGACTTTCAGTTTTAAGTTTTATTCTTGGATTGTACAATAAACATTAAATGGCAAGATGAAATTTTTTAATATTTCTGTATTACTGAAATAATTGTGTGAAAAATAAAAATCACTTCACATTTTAGTATTTGTGTGAATCATATAAAAGTTATTTAATTTTTCAAATTCAATAATGGAATAGAATATGAAGAAAACAGTATCAAGTTAAATTTGACCAGTTAGAATTAATTATTTATAAAATAATGGGTATAATTCTTTAAGATATCTATTTTTACAAATATATTTACATATACAAACACTCGCAAAACTAGATATAGATAGTAGAGTAGCATGATTTGTTAATCAAGTTTGTTGTGACCTTAAAATTTAGCTCTATATCATCGTTATAATAACTGCACAGTATTTCACTCTGGATTTATTTATTAATTTATTTTTATATTGACAGATATTTAATTCCACTTTTAGATTTATAACCAATATTGCAAAATATTTAGTTACATATACCACTGTGCTTTTGCCCAATTATGTATTAGAAATTAATACCTGGAAGTATAATGATGAAATCAAAATATTGAAACATGTTTCTTTCCAGAAACTAGTAACAGATTAAGAACATTCAAACACCACTTTCCCAGTGTCCTTAATAATGCTAGGGATTATAATTTTACCACTAGTCTCTAGTTAACAATAATGTTGGGACAAATTTTACACTGTAATGATCATTTTAGTTGGTATCATACAGAAAATAAATAGACAGTTGTACCTCCATTGCTAATCTACCCAGAAATGTTGTTTTTCAAATGTCAGGGCAAGATTTTATCACTAAATTATTCAATCTGAATGTTTTGCTTATATTTGGACATCCTCCATGGGTGGGGGATTATTTTTACCAAATATATATGAACTAACGTAACCATGCTATCTGTGGTGTGTTAACGAAAATTATCATGAATTGCTAATTGCTAACTATACTAACTTCACATCACCAGAAAGGAGAAAAAGCAAAAATAAGAAGTTTAATCAGCGACTAGTAACTGAGTTCATATGAAATGCTAGAATGAACTATCAGTGTAAGACTGTGAGTGGTAATCATTCCTACAAGGAAAAAGAAAATCACAGAAAAACAATTCTAACACTGTAATGGTGATAGGAGTAAAGGGATAGAGGATCACTATAAATGTTGATTTAAGAAAGGTCTACTTCCTGCCCCCTTCCCCTGTTCCATTCCCAAGGTAGTAAAGCCTTGCTACAGTTCAGTCTTTAATTTTTGGACTTTATATTGACCACCCTACTAACTGGTAAAGATTTTCACTATCCTCATCAAAACATTAAACATCAGTATCCACAATAGAATAGTCATTTTCCTCTTGAGATGCTTTTCCCTCTGCCATCCTGGAGAGCTGAGACAGTGCATGGTCCACTCCCATTCATTTGAAGGCCCTGTCCTTCTCTCTTTATTCATTAGGGATTTTGGGGGGCTGAGATCAAATGGTCTGGCATCTGTCAAGGTTGGTTATTTCTCTTGAACTTTCAAGAATTGAGACTTTCCAACCTTCAAAACCTCCCTTCAACACACATATATACTTTCAATATTTTCTACATGCAACTATTTTATAATGGGCATGGAGATCCTTTTATTGAGAACTATTTTCCATCCTTGCAAATCTGGAATGAAATGTCTAAACTGGTTCTGACTTTACTACAAGAACAAGCTTCCTCTTTCCTATTTTTTGTTTTTGGTAATGTGATGAGATTTAAAGCTTACCTGTCAGCTTTCCACATTGAAACAGATAGAATAAGAAATTTGGCTGCATTGTATTTGAGGTTTTAATATGTTTACCTGAATTAAGCTTCTCATTTAGAACAATTAAGTGTTCTACATTAAAGTTTGAAACTAAGCCATTGTCCCTTGTTCATCTATTTTTCCCTTAACTACTTTGCATTATGAGCAAGCAAGATGTGTTTCTTAGGTTCTTATTCATTATACAAAAGCATCTTAAAGTTACTTTTTTGTTAAGTAGCATTACTTTATCATGTTAAGCAAGAATAATGCACAGGAAATATTCAGAGACAAACTTGTTAGTAAAAAGTGAGTTTCCAGCATTGAGAGAGATCCCTAGGGTTTCTGAAAACTAGCCATATGTCAAGCCAAGTAGACTCTACCTCTCTTAGAGTCCATGGGAGGAAGCAACATTTAGCTAGAATCAGGCTTTATTTGGGAATGTTGCAAGATAGCAGAGTCCAAAGCAAATCAAGCTTCAGAGGGTTAATATTCTTACTTTTAGTTTGTTGGTGTCAGGCATTGACAGGTGATGCTAAACTGGCTGCTCTCATATTCTTCATAGTTAACTTAGTTTGAACAACTGAATTTCTTCAGGACCAAGAAAGTCCATAATAGGACTAATCTCTGGGGAATGGCAACTCTTGTTCAGAGTTTATCTGTGTGCCCCAAGGGTGCCCGTGAGTTGGCTACAATTCTCTAGGTATACTATTGGTCTCTGGAAATTTGTCCTTCCAAGATGTTCTTATACTTCATTAAGATAGTCTGTACCTTTGAAATGCCTGACTCAATACGCCACTGTGGATATGTTAACCAAAAGGAAAACGGGATAAGGTACTGGGCAAATAATGAGAAAGAAAGGCTAAGACCCGGGGACCTCATGATCTTGTCTCTGAAGCAGAAAACATATACTGCTTAGCGAGTTGCTATTACTTATGACAAAACCAAAATATTCCCCTATATTTAGAGCTCTACTGTGTTATATTTTGGACATCAGTCTTAAAGTCACTGAAAGATATAAGAACTATGAAAATATAGCCTTCCCCTGTGATTTTTTATTCTTCTTTTTTAGACTAATTCTGGTCTCTGACTATGTAGGAAGCCAAGGTGGTAAAGTAGAAAATTAAAAAAAAAAAAAAAACCACATGAATCAACCATAAGGAATGGATTCAGAGAGATTGTGGACATGGATTCAGAGCAATTGTGATCTTGATAAGCCACAGTTTGTTCATCTATAAAGAAAAACCATGAGTATTTGTTGTGAAAATAATCCAAAGACAGTAATTTAAGCAGTTACAGTATGTGTGTGTGTATGTGTATATATATATATGTATATATATGTGTATATATATATATGTATGATAAGTGAATCGTACATTTTTTGCTAGGAAAGAAATTACAATAACATTGTTTTGGTGATATTTGCCGACTAAGGTCCGTCTAGTTAAGGCTATGGTTTTTCCAGTAGTCATGTATGGATGTGAGAGTTGGACTGTGAAGAAGGCTGAGCACTGAAGAATTGATGCTTTTGAACTGTGGTGTTGGAGAAGACTCTTGAGAGTCCCTTGGACTGCAAGGAGATCCAACCAGTCCATTCTGAAGGAGATCAGCCCTGGCATTTCTTTGGAAGGAATGATGCTGAAGCTGAAACTCCAGTACTTTGGCCACCTCATGCGAGAAGTTTACTCAGTGGAAAAGATTGATGGTGGGAAGGATTAGGGGCAGGAGGAGAAGGGGACAACAGTGGATGAGATGGCTGGATGGCATCACTGACTTGATGGACATGAGTCTGAGTGAACTCCGGGAGTTGGTGATGGACAGAGAGGCCTGGCATGCTGTGATTCATGGGGTCGCAGAGTCAGACACGACTGAGAGACTGAACTGAACTGAACTGAATAAAATATTATCTTTGCTGGTTTGTTTTATGAGTACTGAGAAAATGTGGTCATATCTAGAAAAATAAATATGTTGACATACCACAACCCACTTTATCTTGCAGAAGTCTTATGAAAATCAGCCAACAGCTATATGCAGAGGGGTTTTGTACTTATATCAATAAATAACTCCTTATATGGAAAAGTATTATCAAATATGAATAATTATGAAAGTGAAATAATCTGCAAGAGATACTTAATATTGTAGAAGAAAGACTGTGAGGACAGGACAATGTCAAAACCAATTATTTTGGGGTGACACAAAAGAATTAGTGTAGTAAAAGTAGCACCCATAAAAAAGGCCAAAATATCCATTCAATTGCCAAAAGAGATATGGAAATACTGCAACAGTAAGAGATTTAGGTCATTCACATAATTAACTATCAAGACAACAGCTCAAGAATTAAGTAAATGTAATCATCAGAAAAATTATGACATTACATTGAAAAGTACACTCAAAATGTAAGATGAACTACAGGACTACTTCTGCTTCCTTTTAAAACCTCACAAAAATGATACTAAAATGATTATTTAAAAAGACAAATTACCGAAAAAAGAAAACAGGATAAGATGTGATGACAATAGTATCTTTAAACCTAGAAAGCAGAGGGTCAAGAGACAAATGAAGGAAGGCTAAGCTTACAGAACTCAGGCAAATTGCTATAAAGCAGCATGGTGGTCACTTCTATGCAGAGGTGACTGATGAGTAAGGAGCAAGAGGGAATTTTCTAGGGTGATGATATGTTATATATGTGGGGTATGGTTACACAGATACTTCTTTTTACAAAATTCATAGGACTATCCATGCAAAATCTATGCACTTTCTTAAATATAAATGTTCAGTTCAGTCACTCAGTCATGTCCGACTCTTTGCAACCCCATGAACCTCAGCACGCCAGGCCTCCCTGTCCATCACCAACTCCTGGACTCCACCCAAACCCATGTCTGTTGTGTCAGTGACGCCATCCAACCATCTCATCCTCTGTCGTCCCCTTCTCCTCCTGCCCTCAATCTTTCCCAGCATCAGGGTTTTTTCAAATGAGTCAGCTCTCTGCATCAGGTGGCCAAAGTATTGGAGTTTCAGCTTCAACATCAGTCCCTCCAATGAACATCCAGGACTAATCTCCTTTAGGATGGACTGGTTGGATCTCCTTGCAGTCCAAGGGACTCTCAAGAGTCTTCTCCAACACCACAGTTCAAAAGCATCAATTCTTCGGCGCTCAACCTTCTTCACAGTCCAACTCTCACATCCATACATGACCTCTGGAAAAACCATAGCCTTGACTAAATGGACCTTTTTTGACAAAGTAATGTCTCTGCTTTTTAATATGCTGTCTAGGTTGATCATAACTTTAATATAAATGTTATAGCAATAATAAAGAAGGTATATAAAGAAAATAATAAGAAAATACATAAATTGTACTGATTCTTTTCTCTCTTCACCGAGAAACTTGTACTACCAATTAGGAAACTGGTGACTACTTTCTGAAAAAACTGACCAACCTAAAAGGAAATAACAGTTTTAAAGATTCTCCTAATGAAACCACTTTAAAACTGTAATTTCCTTTTAGGTTGATCAGTTTTTTCAGAAAGTAGTCATCAGTTTCCTATTGAAACCACTTGGGGAAGGCAATGGCACCCCACTCCAGTACTCTTGCCTGGAAAATCCCATGGACGGAGGAACCTGGTGGGCTGCAGTCCATGGCGTCGCACAGAGTCGGACACGACTGAGCGACTTCACTTTCACTTTTCACTTTCATGCATTGGAGAAGGAAATGGCAACCCACTCCAGTGTTCTTGCCTGGAGAATCCCAGGGATGGGGGAGCATGGTGGGCTGCCGTCTATGGGGTCGGTCGCACAGAGTCGGACCCAACTGAAGTGACTTAGCAGCAGCAGCAGCAGCAGCAGCAGCAACGAAACCACTATTCAGAAAAGTCCACCAAGTCTCACCCTGTGCACATGTCGTCTTGCCTACTTTTCTGTTTCTCATTCTTTAACAAGAGTGAATGTTTCACAATATTCAGATATTGGAAAAGACCTCTAACGAAAAATATGTAGGAAAAAAAAAAAGGCAAAGCACACAAATGGATGAACAAAGTTGCAAGAAAATACACATTACAAAGAACACAACACATTTTCTTATTAAAAATATTTAGGGCTAGGAATGTCAGGCAATTATAACTCTGTATCTATAAAACAAGAAGTATTTGCTATAAATGTTGTGAAAAGTAGCATACAATAAAACAAATGGCGCTCTTGGAAATTAAATATATGATAGTATTTGAAATATGCAAAATAAATCTGAAGGAGAAAATTTATCAAAGAAACCATCAAATAAAATTTAAAATGTATAGAAAAAAGTTAGTGAAAATAAATGGCTTGAACTCATCTTTGAAGCATGGAAATATATAACTAATAACTATTATATATGTATTATATATCAAAAACATAAGCAGGTTTTGCCTATATTGTTCAATTATATCAACAACCCTGTAGAAGAAATATTATAAGAATACACATGCATAATCACGTAGCAAGTAAGTGAGAGAAGCAGAATTTTATCAGAGCTGAAGAAATCTGCTCAAATACATGTGTATAAATTCAGGTTCTCCATTATACATGATATCATTCCCTACCCAGAGAAAACTTTCCTTTCTATATGAAGAGGGGAAACTGAGAAGGTTAAGGCCTTATTTTTTGTTATATGTAGGAAAGAACATTTGACCGGATAAAATTTAGTTCTGTTAATATTACATTTATTTTGGAATCACAAACTATTGAGCCATCATGGGTCCTATGACACAGGGAAAAATAGTGACCAGACTATAGAGATTCTAAAAAGCCAGGCTAAGGAAAGCATTATCCTGTAGTTACTTCAAAGTTACTTGAATAATTATATTGCAAACAAAATCTTTTAAAATTAAATGTATTGTAAATGAATGTTCCAGAACACATACTTTGAAATGGTTATTTAGATTGATTAATAGAAGGTAAGAGTAAGTGAATATGTGCCACTTACAGGAAGTTAAGTTCTTAACTAATCAACCCAATTTTACTAGGATGGTTTTAAAAATAAAATCTTAAAACCTGATAAAAATAAGCATTGGCAAGAACATTAAATGACTGTAATTCTCTGAGAATATAAAATGGAAAACTGCTTGAAAATTTATTTGGCAATATACATTTCTCCCAGGAGCACATTGGATACTTTCTGACCTGGCTGGGGAGTCATCTTCTGATGTCATATTTTTTTTGCCTTTTGATACTGTTCATGGGGTTCTCGTGGAGTGGTTTGTCATTCCCTCCTCCAGTGGACCACATTTTATCAGAATCACTCACTATGACCCATCCGTCCTGGGTGGTCCTACATGACATGGCTCATGGCTTCACTAAGTTATGCAAGACCCTTTGCCACAACAAGGCTGCTATCCATGAAGAGGGTGATTCTACTTAATAAAGTTCACTAGAGAAAACAAAACTAAAAATATTGGTTGTATTTTAGGTAATAATGACTGAAATGGGTCATAAAAATTCTTTCATCTTAACATTTGTGCACTTTGTAGTATATATGTCATATACAAATAAACACGTTTTTAAAAAGATAATATTCCACTGCTATATGAGAGCCACCTGTGAAGAAGCAGAAGAGGGATAAATAATGGATGTAACTAATGGATATAGCTTTTTAATGTCTCCTTTCATTGTCAATGACTGTCAGTGGTAAATTTCAAATAATCCGGACTGTAGATGACTATTTCTGGTAGTGGCTCTACACTTCTGAAAGCTTCTCTGAACACAGTGACTAAGAGTTCTATACCAAAGGCTGATGAAGAAGATAAACTAAAGTGTTCAGATCATCACACATTGTGGGTGAACTGAAATCAACCCCCAAAATAGAGATTTTCTACACACATAGAGCTTCTGTTTCCTCATTCATTTTGATAACTTTACATTACACACCTCCATTCAATTAACTTTGTGTTTAATATAACAAGACATTTAGGTAACAAGCTTTATATACCCTCTATGTTTCCATAGGCTGTCAGAAGAAGTGAATATTAAGACAGGTATACTGCAAACAGAATAGTTCAAATTAATGACACGCTCTACCCATGGAAAGATTAAATGGCATTCAGGGAGGCTATATGTGACCTAAACACCCAGTGTGTCTGATCTGAAGTACTCCACACTTACTTTCTTGAAAGGTTCATTAAATTACACTTTATTTCATTCATCTAATCAAAACTATTTCTACTCCCTCAAATGACAAATTTTCTAATTCAAGTTTCTCAAAAGAAGACTGTGGTCAGTAATTCCTAAAATCTGGTCTGCTTTATATATATATATAAATATATATATATATTTATATATATATACACAAATTCATAAAATCAAGGCAGCATAATGATATTCCCCTAAGGATATATATTTTCAATTTAAAAGATTGTAACTAACAGTGAAATCATGCACACTGTATTCCTTTGGTATAAAAGACCCTGTATTTTAGGCAATGACTGTGACTTTTTGAGGATATTTTTAGATTGTTACATTTATTTGGAAAAAGACAAAGTTGACTAATGGGTATTGGTCTCCAATATTTCTTTGATAATTCTACTTCTTAGCTAAAACTAACATATAAGAGTTACTGCACAATACTCCATGAGGACTTCCTTATCTATTACCCAAGTTCTGAGAAGATATGGGATATCTCATTTAATGGAGGCATTTATTGACTAGTTTATGTATTTAGTTCCCTTCAAAACTCAGTACAGGCATATCTTATTTTATTGTGCTTTGCAGAATCTGTGCTTTGCAATTTTTTGCAAATTCTGGCAACTCTGCATTGAGCAAATCTGTTGGTTTCAGTTTTTTCAACAGCATTTTCTGATTTCTTGCTTCTGTATCACAATTCAATAAATCTCACATTTCAAACTTATTGTATTTGTTAAGGTGATCTGTTATCAGTGGTCCTTGATGGTATTCTTATTTTGGGAGTGCCACAAACCCCATCCAGAAGGCAAACTTAATCAATAAATGTGGTGTGTTCAGGCTGTTTCACTGACCAGGTTTTCCTCTCTCTCCTTCTCCTCAGGCCTCCCTGTTCGCTAAGAGACAACAGTTTTGGGGTTTTTTCCCCCCACACTCCTAAAACAATAACTTTCAATATCAAATATCCACACAGCATTCAAATAACCAATTGTCAAAACAGAGACTCAGACAGAGAATGGATGCCAGGGAGAAGGGGAGGTGGGTGAACTGGGAGAGCTGGATTAGCGTACACATACTGCTATGTATGTTGTTGTTAAATCAATAAGTTTTGACTGTCAACACAATTTTTAAATTAGGCCACTTAATAATCCTACAATGACTTCTAAGTATTCAAAATGAAAGGAAGACTCACACATCTCTCATTTTAAATCAAAAGCTAGAAAAAAAAAAATAAGCTTAGTGAGGAAAGTATGTTGAAAGGTAAGATAGGCTGAAAACTAGGCCTCTCACCCAGTTAGACAAGCTGTGAAAGCAAAGGAAAAGTTCTTGAAGAAAATTAAAAGTCCTTCTCCAGTACAGAACACATGCATAATATGAAAGTGAAATAGCCTGGTTGCTAAAAAGGAGAAAGTTTTAATAGAAGATTAAATCAGCCATAGGATTCCCTTAAGTCAAAGCTTAAGTCTAACTCACTTTAATTCTATGAAAGTTGAAAGAGGAGAGGAAACTCAAAGGAAGTTTAAACATATCAGAAATTGATTCATGAGGTTTAAGAAAACAAGCCATCTTCCTAGGATAAAGTGCAAGATGAACCTAGCAAATGCTGATGTAGAAACTGCAAGCAAGTTATCCAGAAGATCCAGCTAAGATCATTAATGAGCATGACTACACTGAACAACAAATTGGAAGAACGTGCCATCTAGGCCTTTCACAGCTAGAGAGGAGAAGTCAACGTCAAGCTTCAAAATTCCAGAGAACAAATTGACTCTCTTGTTGAAGGTAATGTAGTTAGTGAGTTAAAGTTGAAGTCAATGCTCACTTACCATTGCTGAAAATCCTAGGCTAAATCTGTTCAGGCTGTGCTCTATAAATGGAACAACAAAGCCTGGATAATAACACATCTCTTTATAATATGATTTAAGATAAATATTTAAGCCCATTTTGAGACCTGCTACTCAAAAAAAAAAAAAAAAAAAAAAGATTTCTTTCAAAATATCACTGCTCACTTGTCAGTGCGCCTGGTCAGCCAAGAGCTCTGGTGGAGACAAAAATGAGATTCATGTTCTCATACCTGCAACACAGCATCCATTCTGCAGCCCATGGATCAAGGTGTAATTTAATTTTCAGTTCATTCTTTAGGAAGCACATTCTGTAAGGCCATAGCTGCCGTCAGTAGAGATTCTTCTGATGGATCTTGGCAAAGTTAATTGAAAACCTTCTGGAAAGGATTCTAGATGCCATTGAGAACATTCATGATTCATGAGAAGAGGTCAAAATATTAACATTAACAAGAAGCTGGAAGAAGTTGATTCCAATTCTTACGAATGACTGTGACGAGTTCAAGACTTCAGTGGAGGAAGTAACTGCACATGTGATAGAAATAACTGGAGAGCTAGAATTAAAGGTGGAGCCTGAAGATGTGGCTGAATTGCTGCAACTTTGTGATAAAATTTTAATGAGTGCGGAGCTGCTTCTCATGGATGAGCAAAGAAAATGGCTTCTTGAAATGACATCTAATTCTGAAGAAGATGATGAAAAAACTGTTTTTAATTAAAGCAAAGAGTTTAGAACATCATACAAGCTTAGTTGATAAAGCAGTGGCAGTGTTTTAAAGGACTGATTTCAATTTTGGAACAAGTTCAACTATAAGAAAAATGCTGTTAAATAGCCTTACATGCTATAGAGAAATCGCTCATAAAAGAAGGTGCAGCAAACTTCATCATCTTATTTTAAGAAATTGACATAGCCACCCAACCCTCAACAACCACTACTCTGATCAGTCAGCAGCCATCAACGAAGTAAGTCCTTCCATAAGCAAAAAGATTAAAACTTGCAGAATTCTGGGAGGTGGATCATAGAGGATCCTGCTGTGATTTATGTCTGAGAGTGTTTTGCCAGAATTCTGGAAATAAAAGCAAAAATAAACAAATGGGATCTAATTAAAATTGAAAGCTTCTGCACAACAAAGGAAAATATAAGCAAGGTGAAAAGACAGCCTTCTGAATGGGAGAAAATCATAGCAAATGAAGCAACTGACAAACAACTAATCTCAAAAATATACAAGCAACTTATGCAGCTCAATTCCAGAAAAATAAACGACCCAATCAAAAAATGGGCCAAAGAACTAAATAGACATTTCTCCAAAGAAGACATACGGATGGCTAACAAGCACATGAAAAGATGCTCAACATCACTCATTATTAGAGAAATGCAAATCAAAACCACAATGAGGTACCACTTCACACCAGTCAGAATGGCTGCGATCCAAAAATCTGCAAGCAATAAATGCTGGAGAGGGTGTGGAGAAAAGGGAACCCTCCTACACTGTTGGTGGGAATGCAAACTAGTACAGCCACTATGGAGAACAGTGTGGAGATTCCTTAAAAAATTGCAAATAGAACTACCTTATGACCCAGCAATCCCACTGCTGGGCATACACACCGAGGAAACCAGAATTGAAAGAGACACATGTACCCCAATGTTCATCGCAGCACTGTTTATAATAGCCAGGACATGGAAACAACCTAGATGTCCATCAGCAGATGAATGGATAAGAAAGCAGTGGTACATATACACAATGGAGTATTACTCAGCCGTTAAAAAGAATTCATTTGAATCAGTTCTGATGAGATGGATGAAACTGGAGCCGATTATACAGAGTGAAGTAAGCCAGAAAGAAAAACACCAATACAGTATACTAACACATATATATGGAATTTAGGAAGATGGCAATGACGACCCTGTATGCAAGACAGGGAAAGAGACACAGATGTGTATAATGGACTTTTGGACTCAGAGGGAGAGGGAGAGGGTGGGATGATTTGGGAGAATGACATTCTAACATGTATACTATCATGTGAATTGAATCGCCAGTCTATGTCTGACGCAGGATGCAGCATGCTTGGGGCTGGTGCATGGGGATGACCCAGAAAGATGTTATGGGGAGGGAGGTGGGAGGGGGGTTCATGTTTGGGAATGCATGTAAGAATTAAAGATTTTAAAATTTAAAAAATAAAAAACTAAAATTAAAAAAAAAAAAAAAGTTGCAGAAGGCTCAAATGATAGTAGCAGCTTTTAGCAATAAAGAATGTTTTAGATAAGATATGTATATTGATTTTTTAGTCATAATGCTATTGCATACAATAGACTATAGTATAGTATGGTGATGGTGAAGTCACTCAGTCATGTCCGACTCTTTGCGATCCTGTGGACTGTAGTCTACCAGGCTCCTCCGTCCATGGGATTCTCCAGGCAAGAATACTGGAGTGGGTTGCCATTTCCTTCTGCAGGGGATCTTCCTGACCCAGGGATCGAACCCAGGTCTCCCGCATTGGAGGCAGACGCTTTAACCTCTGAGCCACGAGGGAAACCCACAGTATAGTATAAACATAACTTTTATATGCACCAAAAAATTCTTGTAACTTCCTTCATTGTAATATTCACTTCACTGTGGTGGTCTGGAGTTGAACCAGCAATATCTGAGACACACCTATATTAGTTAAGCTCTCTTTTAAAAATGTATATTTTTATTGCTATTGTCTTTCTTTAAATTGAGAATACTACGAAGTTGGGGTAAACCGTAAAAATCCACATTCTATAAAAGACTTGGTACTTTATTCAATTAAAGATAAACAGATATTTTAAGTAAGTATAAATGGGGTGATTTGTCCAACAGCCTTCAAATTGTATGTTACACTGAAAGTAATTTCTTGTCTGATGTGGTCAAGGTCTAAAATGCAATGCAAAAAGCAAACTCTTACAAAGTTAGATTTTCTTTCTTAAAACCTTAAATTCATTAAATAGTACAACATGGACATTTCCTTAGGTCACATACTATTGAAAATAGTTTTCTCATTTAACCTATAAAGCATACATATCCATGCATCTTACCTGCAAAGTATTTCATCAAATGAACTGCACATTCATTAAAAATATCTGGCCACCAACAATTATATCATTTGGCAGAACATATTTTAGATATATACAGTCTATTTCAATATTTTTAGAAGTTTATACTATATACATTCTGTAAAATTATTATTTTGAAAACTTCATTGCTCTTAATCAATTTTATAATTCACATATCTTTTAGATAAACCATTGTTGGAGTATTAGTATCTCATAAATCATAAAAAATGTGTCCCATGTACTGTAAAGCCTAAAAATAAAAGATTTAAAAAGAGTAGGAGTAATAAATTTCCTCCCTCACCATTGCAAGCCAGTAAATCTTAGGTGAAAAATATTGATAATAACACAAAACAAAATATTGCAAATATTTTTATTTTTTAAAAATTGTGTCTCAAATATAAAGCTCCTTAATTGATTTGATAACAGTTTTCATTTCCATCCAAGTTTAGGAAAAGATCATCTAAGCTATTTATTTTTTTCAGTTATTGACATTAAACTTAAAATTTTTATAAGTAAAACATATAATTCAAAGAGAGAGAAACTAGACTGGAAAGATTATTACTTAACTCAGGATTTAATTCAAACAAATTAAAATAATGAGAGGTCAGATATTTTTCAATTGACAAAAATTAAAAATAAGCCAAAGATCCAGCCTAGGTAACAGGGCAGGGGATTTTCATACATTGCTGGTGGGAATTTAAGTTGGTATCTTTCTGAAAGGTATTTGACCAACACATTTTAGTTCCTTAAATCACATGTATTCTCAGAAGAACAACTGGTATTTATGTTTCAGAGAATTTTTCCTAAAGTTATTCAGTGGACTTAATTGGCAGGATTTTCATAATGGACTGTAAACAGAACAAAGAAAGTCAATCTATGTAAACATTTAACAATAGAAAATTCGTTATGTTGGCTATAAAACACATTAAGCAACTAAATAAATAAGGAGGCAGAATTCTGGAGAGTATCAGTTCAGTTCAGTTCTTTTCAGTCGCTCAGTCGTGTCCAACTCTTTGTGACCCCATGAATCACAGCACGCCAGGCCTCTCTCTCCATCACCAACTCCCAGAGTTCACTCAAATTCATGTCCATTGAGTCGGTGATGCCATCCAGCCTTCTCACTCTCTGTTGTCCCCTTCTCCTCCTGCTCCCAATCCCTCCCAGCATTAGAGATTTTTCCAATGAGTCAACTCTTCGCATGAGGTGGACAAAGTACTGGAGTTCAGTTTCAGTCCTTCCAATGAACACCCAGGACTGGTCTCCTTTAGGATGGACAGTTGGATCTCCTTGCAGTCCAAGGGACTTTCAAGAGTCTTCTCCAACTCCACAGTTCAAAAGCATCAATTCGATGGTGCTCAGCCTTCTTCACAGTCCAACTCTCACATCCATACATGACTACTGGAAAAACCATAGCCTTGACTGATGGACCTTAGTTGGCAATGTCTATGCTTTTGAATATGCTATCTAGGTTGTCATAACTTTCCTTCCAAGGAGTAAACGTTTTTTAATTTCATGGCTGCAGTCACCATCTGCAGTGATTTTGGAGCCCAAAAAAATAAAGTTTGACACTGTTTCCACTGTTTCCCCATCTATTTCTCATGAAGTGATGGGGCCAGATGTCATGATCTTAGTTTTCTGAATGTTGAGCTTTAAGCCAACATTTTCACTCTCCTCTTTCATATTCATCAAGAGGCTTTTAGGTTCCTCCTCACTTTCTGCCATAAAGGTGGTGTCATCTGCATATCTGTAGTTATTGATATTTCTCCCGGCAGTCTTGATTCCATCTTGTGCTTCTTCCAGTCCAGTATTTCTCATGATGTACTCTGCATAGAAGTTAAATAAGCAGGGTGACAATGTACAGCCTTGACGTACTCCTTTTCCTATTTGGAAGCAGTCTGTGGTTCCATGTCCAGTTCTAACTGTTGCTTCCTGACCTGCATATAGGTTTCTCAAGAGGCCAGTCAGGTGGTCTGGTATTCCCATCTCTTTCAGAATTTTCCACAGTTTATTGTGAGCCACACAGTCAAAGGCTTTGGCATAGTCAATAAAGCAGAAGCAGATGTTTTTCTGGAACTCTCTTTGTTCAGAACTCTTTTTGCTCAGAATTCTCTGGGTGGGCAGGGAGTGACGGGTTAGCTTTGGGCCTTCCTGGGCCACACCATGGGTGGCTGCGCCAGCACAGGAGGGCTGAGAGGAACTACTGCATGTTCAAGGTCAGGAGGGGCGGCTGTGAGGAGATATCCCTCGTCCAAGATGAAGAGCAGCGGCTGCAGTTTGCTGGAGCAGCCGTGAAGAGATACCCCACGTCCAAGGTAAAAGAAACCCAAGTAAGACAGTAGGTGTTGCAAGAGGGCATCAGAGGGCAGACACACTGAAACCATACTCACAGAAAACTAGTCAATATAATCACACTAGGACCACAGCCTTGTCTAACCCAATGAAACTAAGCCATGCCTTGTGGGGCCACCCAAGATGGGCGGGGCATGGTGGAGAGATCTGACAGAATGTGGTCCACTGGAGAAGGGAATGGCAAACCACTTCAGTATTCTTGCCTTGAGAACCCCATGAACAGGATGAAAAGGCAAAATGATAGGATACTGGAGAGTATACAAAGTACTAATACATCATTAAGAAAAAAAGCAGTAGAAGAGAAACACATACAATGTAATAACACTACATTGCAAAAAAATTAAAATTATATATATATCAATATTCATTTATTTAATAACTACTGTGACAAATAGCTATGTGTCTATATGAACTGATAAATCAACTGAAAGGGCAGCTACTGATGGGTTAACAAGGATCACTTTGCAGAGAGATGAATATAGGGGCATTATTTTCACCTTTATTTTTTATTTATAACTTTTTAAATAAATGGAATTATTTTGTAGTAAAAAAATAACATTTCACTTAAAAATAAATCAATGAAAGAATTACAGATATTTCACTTTTATATAGGACATGTCTTTCTAAAATATGACATCTTAAATGTGTGGATTCATGTATTATTATGCCTAAACAAATATATTTCTGAAAACATAGAAATAAGAATGCTCCCTGTAATACTTCATTAGTTTTTAAAACTGCTCCTTTCTGCATTCCAAATATTTTATACATGTTCTTATTAATCATCTTATTATACCTTATGGTAAGTAGATGGTAAAAGCTATTCAAAATCACTCACTGCAGAATAGAATAATTAGATAATTAGGACATGTGTGAACATGAAGTACACATTAGGGTAGAGAAGTACAAATAATTGCCACAAAGGACTATGACAAAATTGTCAGCTTTTTATATCTACTAGCAAAATGTTTTAAGCAATGAATCCAAGACATATTTTTTGCTTTTCCAACAATATAGGCACCTCAGGAGTGGGGTCCATTAATAGTTTTCTGCAGTGTGTGAAAAGGGAGAGGGGGAACTTCAACCCATTTATTTTAAAATAATGATGTTTTCAAAGACTATAATGTAGTATTGGCTCACTAAGAACTAGGAAAATATCCAAACACACAAGTCTGCCTCTCTTGACTTTCAGATTACCCAAATAAAATGAAAAGCTAAAGAAAAGTTAAGGGGGAAAAAAGACATGGAACTCTCCAATGCTCTGAGAAAATTCTACATGTGGCTTAAAATTAAAGGTCATTACTTTCCAAAGTGGCTTTTCACAACATAATAAATAACACTGAATATCTACATCTTTCATTCTGCCTGTCTTTGTCTCTATCTCTGTCTCTTCTAACTCTTTCATTTTTTTCTATGTAAAAGGAAAAACAAACGTATATTCTAGATACATGATGAAGTATTCCTTTCTGGGCAAATGCTGCTGGCCTAGGGTGTCCAGAAAGAGTGGGTGATTAACTTTTCATTGTAAGTTCATTTTCTCAATATCTAGGACAGTGTTTTTTTTTCAAAGTTAGCAGGGTTTGGTTCCATTTTTCAATAATGCTTTTCTGAAAAACAAATGATTAGATTGCTTTAAATCTATATCAAGAATTAAATAAGTTTAAAGTTGTTAAAGAATCCAAAATTCTTTAGAGAATTTACAGGACTAAAGAAAACACATGCATCTTTTGCAAAAAAATTATTTATAGAAAGAAGTCATATAGAACTGAAATTCAGGTATTAATTGTATTTAAATTGAAGTTATTTTCAATTGTTTACCCTTAAAGAGGAAAAAAAAAAAAAAAAAGCTAGAAATAAAATGAACCTTCCTCAATCCAGTAAAGAGCATCAACAAACTTCAGTTAACACTGTAATTAATGTGAAAGACTGAAAGCTTGACTTTTAAGATTAAGAACAAGACAATGATGTCTGCCCTCACCACTTCAATTCAACCTTAATAAAGGTTATAGATGATCACTCATCTAGAGCCAGATATCCTGGAATGGTAAGTGAAGTGGGCCTTAGGAAGCATCACTATGAACAAAGCTAGTGGAGGTGATGGAATTCCAGTTGAGCTATTTCAAATCCTCAAAGATGATGCTGTGAAGGTGCTGCACTCAATATGACAGCAAATTTGGAAAACTCAGCAGTGGCCACAGGACTGGAAAAGGTCAGTTTTCAATTCAATCCTGAAGAAAGGCAATGCCAAATAATGCTCAAACTACCACACAATCGCACTCATCTCATACACTAGTAAAGTAATGCTCAAAATTCTCCAAGCCAGGCTTCAACAGTACATGAACCATGAACTTCCAGATGTTCAAGCTAGATTTAGAAAAGGCAGAGGAACCAGAGATCAAATTATAAACATCCGTTGGATCATTGAAAAAGCAAGAGAGTTCCAGAAAAACATCTACTTCTGCTTTATTGACTATGCCAAAGCCTTTGACTGTGTGGATCACAACAAACTGTGGAAAATTCTGAAAGAGATGGGAATTTCAGACCAGCTGACCTAGCTCCTAAGAAGTCTGTATGCAGCAGGTAGAACTGGATTTGAAACAACAGATTGGTTCCAAATCGGGAAAGAAGTACATCAAGGCTGTATATTGTCACTGTGCTTATGCAACTTATATGCAGAGTACATCATGAGAAATTCCAGGCTGGATGAAGCACAAACTGGAATCAACATTGCTGGGAGAAATATCAATAACCTCAGATATACAGATGACACCAGACATATGACAGAAAGTGAAGAAGAACTAAAGAGCCTCTTGATGAAAGTGAAAGAGGAGAGTGAAAAAGTTGGCTTAAAGCTCAACATTTGAAGACTAAGATCATGGCATCTGGTCCCATCACTTCATGGCAAATAGATGGGGAAACAGTGGAAACATTGACAGAGTTTATGTTTGGGGGAACTCCAAAATCACTGCAGATGGGACTTCAGCCATGAAATTAAAAGATGCTTGTTCCTTGGAAGAAAAGCTATGACCAAACTAGATAGCATATTAAAAAGCAGAGAAATTATTTTTCCAACAAAGGTCCATCTAGTTAAAACTATGGTTTTTCCAATAGTCAAGTATGGATGTGAGAGCAGGATTTTGAAAGAAGCTGAGCACCAGAGAATTGATGGTTTTGAACTGCGGTGCTGGAGAATACTCTTGAGAGTCCCTTGGACTGCAAGGAGATCCAACCAGCCCATCCTAAAAGAGATCAATCTTGAGTCTTCTTTGGAAGGAATGATACTGAAGCTGAAACTCCAATACTTTGGCCACCTGATGTGAAGAACTGACTCATTTGAAAAGACCTTGATGTTGGGAAAGATTTAAAGCATTAGGAGAAGGGGACGACAGAGGTTGAGATGATTAGATGGCATCACTGACTCAATGGACATGAATTTGAGTAGGCCCTGGGAGTTGTTGATGAACAGGGGACCCTGCACTATATGGGGTCACAAAAAGTCAGACAAGGTTGAGCAATTGAACTGAACTGAACTGAACAGATGGGGCATTTAAAAAGAAAAGCAAATACATAAAGGATGTCCAGATTAAAAAAGAAGTAAAATTATCTCTATTTTTAGATCCATGATGTTATATATAACACTTCTCAAGAAACTGGCAAAAGAAAAATTGCTAAAATTAATAGTTAAGACTGTGAGACACATAATTAATGTAGAATATGAAAATTTTTCTATAAACTAGCTAATGAACAATCCAAAAATAAAATTAAGAAAACAAATCAATTTATATCATATCAAGCAGTATAAAATACTTGAAAATAAATTTAAAAAAGAAACACAAGAACTGTACACTGACTAGCACAAAGACTGTTGAAAGTAAAGATGCATAAGAAGATGTGTCAATAGAAATATAACTCCTGGTCATAGCTTGAAATACTTAATACTAAGAGTACAACACTCCTCAAATTGATCTACAAAAATAATAATAATAATCCTTTTCAAAATCCTAAGTGGCTTTTTGGCAGAAAACTACAATCCGATCCTAAAATTCATAGGGAATTACCATAGGTCCAGAAGAGTGTGAACAATGTACAAAGAGGAAAACAAAGTTAGAAGACTCACACTTTTTGATTTGAAAACTTACTAAAAATCTCTTGTTATCAGGACACTGTGGTCCTCAGATAAGAAACAGAAACATCAATTAATAGAACAGAATTGAAAGTCTACAAGTATGTTCTTACATTTATGGTTAATTGAATTTTGACAAAAGTACCAAGACAATTCAATGGTAAAAGAAGAATCTCTAAACACATGGTTCCAAGACAACAATATGTTCACTTCATGCTTATCTCATGCTATATATAAAAAGTTAATTTAAAATGTATCAAAAATTCACATATAGAGAGTACAAATATAATACTCTTACATGGAAATGTAGGCGTTAATACCTCAGATTTAGCAATGGCTTCTTAGCTATAATACCAAATCACCATCTACAAAAGAAAAAATATACAAATTAAACATGATCTAAATTTAAAAAATTCTGCTTGAAAGGGAACCATCAAGAAAAAGACAACTCAGAAAGGGGAGAAAATATATTACATATTTTTCATCAGATACGATACATCTAAGATATTTGATAATGGACTTATATCAAGAATATATACAGAATCTTACATCTCAATGGCAAAAAGACAAACCAGTTTTAAAATGTTATGGATTTGAATACAAATTTCTCTAAAGAACATATGCTGTTAACTAACACAAAAATAGAAAGTGAAAGTCACGTCTGACTCTTTGCAAACCCATGGACTAAGGGCCATGGGATTCTCCAGGCCAGAATACTGGAGTGGGTGGCTTTTCTCTTCTCCCAGGGATCTTCCCCACCCAGGGATCAAATCCAGGTCTCCTACACTGCAGGCAGATTCTTTACCAGCTGAACCACAGGGAAGTCCAAGAACATTGGAGGGGTTAGCCTATCCCTTCTCCAGTAGATCTTCCTGACCCATGAATTGAACCAGGGTCTCCTGTATTGCAGGCAGATTCTTTATCAACTGAACTATGAGGGAAGCCCAACGTACAAAAATGTGTTCAATCAAATCATTAGTCATTAGGGAAATACACAGATTGAGTCCCCAGTGAGATATGCCTTTCACTCATAACTAAAATCAAAAATATGAAAAATAACATGTGTTTAAGAGGATGTGGAGAAATTGGAACACTGAAACATCACTAGTGGCATTGTCAAATAGTGCAGCTACTTCAGAAAAAAAAGTCAGTAGTTCTTTAAAATGTTAAAAATAGCGTTATCCTATTATCCTTTGGTTTCATTCTGAACAGTTGAAAATCCCAGAGGAGCCTGATGGGGTAGAGTCCATGGAGTCCCAGAGTCGTACACGAATGAGTGTGGGTGTATGCACGCACAAACAATTAACAACATAAATGCATAAAAACTTCTATGTTGCTATTCACAGCATTATTTATAATAGCCAAAAAGTGAAACAATCCAAATGTTTATCAACTGATAAATAAACAAAATGTGTCATATTCCTTAAATGGAATATTATTCAACAATAAAACAGAATATTATACTGTTACATGCCACAACATGGATAAAACTACAAACATCATGTTAAGTGAAAGAAATGGTCATGTTTTAGGTCTTTAAGCATCCAAACTATCTCAGCGTACAAATCCACAGAGACAAAAATCAAATGAGTAACTTCTACCACTAATTGGGCTTCCCAGGTGGCGCTAGTGGTAAAGAACCCATCTGCTGATACAGGAGATATAGAGCTTCAGGAGGTTTAAAAGACACAGGGTTCCATCCCTGGCTCAGGAAGATCCCCTCGAGGAGGCCATGGCAACCCATTCCAGTATTCTTTCCTGGAGAATCCTATGGACAGAAAAGTCTGGCAGGCTACAGTCCATAGGGTTGGAAAGAGTTGGACACAACTGAAGCGACTTAGCACACACCGCTAATTGGTGTGAGTCAGTAATATTATGTCTTAGTGGTACTGTGAAGAACAGGGAAGAAATGACTGCCATTAAGTATGGGTTATCTTTAGGGAGCAATGCAACTTTTCTCAAATTAGGCAGCCGTGATGATTGGACACTATGAATAGCAAGCACACATACTTTAAGAGGGTGAATTTTATGGCATATGGATTATATCCCAGTAAAAAAAAAATAGGTTTCTCTAGGTCTTTAAATTGATCCTGTTTCTTAATCTATAATTATAATTAATTTGAGGAGGGACATTAGGTAATGGTATCTCTATGCAGATACCATCAAAAAGACTTCTTTAAAACTAAGCAGAAACCAGATTATTTCAGTTGTAGTGTTCCCATATGATACAGCATTCAAATTCTAAGGTTGTCATTAAAAGTGTTACCAATAAGCCTACTCTGTGTCTTTATTTGGTTTCTTTCCCCTCTCTGTGTGCTCCAGTGACTATATTCAGCTCTCCTCAATTGTAACCATTGTATTTCCACTTGAAAGTGTTGACTCACCTTATTTTCTTAGGAGGGAAACAGTCTTCCCTCATATGTACTGTGTGGAAATAGATAAATGTCACCTTATCTATATAACTTACTTTATTTCACCAAACATAATGATTTTCACAAATTCATGTTTCTATAAACACTTAGCAGGAGAAGGCAATGGCACCCCAGTCCAGTACTCCTGCCTGGAAAATTCCATGGGCGGAGGAGCCTGGTAGGCTGCAGTCCATGGGGTCAGTAAAAGTCAGACACGACTGAGTGACTTCACTTTCACTTCTCACTTTCATGCATTGGAAAAGGAAATGGCAACCCACTCCAGTGTTCTTGCCTGGAGAATCCCAGGGACGTAGGAGCCATCTATGGGGCTGCACAGAGTCGAACACGATTGAAGCGACTTAGCAGCAGCAGCAGCAGCATAAACACTTAGCATCTCTTGTCACATTTATCAGATTGACCTTATTATCATGAAATACACAGTAAATTTTTAATCAAATAAGAATGTTTCTCATGAATACTTAAGAAACAAAACTAATAAGTCTTAAATTACAATACCTTAAAATTGAAACAATATTTTAAAAAACAGTGCTGACTTCTTTTTAAACTTCCAACCCCAGCCTTTTCTTACCTTTCCCAACAGGTTAGAAGAAAGGCAAGTCATTTTTACAGCCCCATTGATTCAACATTCATATATTTTTTTCTGTCACAACCAAGGCAGAGTTTGAGTATAATTGTTCAGGGACTTTGTGTCACTGCTGTACTAGGTCAGCCATCTATCTAAAAAATGAACTGGACAACCTTCAAATAGCAATGACTTCAATTCCTTTGGGATATGAATTGGCCATAAGCTAACAATAAATTGTTGTTAATGTAGTGATTTCCTGTTGCCAAGTTCCATGTATTTTACAAATACATCTCAACTTAGATGGAAAAGATCATTATTGCCATTCAAAGACTGAGAAGCCGTAACATAGAGCCATTAAAGGTATTGAGCAAGGTCAGAGAGTATATGATCAGTGAAAATGAGAACACCTCAAAGTCTCCAAATTGTGGTCTATCTACCAGGAGACATAATTTCTTGGTAAATACTCATCACTTTGCTCTGGGGTACTGAGAATCACAAGCAACTCTTTCAAATTGATGTTGAAGTCCTCAAAATACGAATCTTAAAATTACTCTAGGGCACACCAATTACACATTTTTAAACAAGCTACTCTCCAATAATCTTCTGAGAACCCACAAAACACTCTAAAGGCATAAAGAAAATACACTGAATTTAAATTCTACTTACAAAAAACCCTTCAAACTATTACTCAAAATCCACTTTAGATCATCATCCATTCAGTTCAGTTCAGTCACTCAGTCATGTCAGACACTTGCGACCCCATGAATCGAAGCATGCCAGGCCTCCCTGTCTCTCGCCAACTCCTGGAGTTTACCCAAACTCATGTGCATCGAGTTGGAAATGCCATCCAGCCATCTCATCCTCTGTCATCCCCTTCTCCTCCTGCCCCTAATCCTCCCAGCATCAGAGTCTTTTCCAATGAGTCAACTCTGCACATCAGGTGGCCAAAGTATTGGAGTTTCAGCCTCAGCATCAGTCCTTCCAGTGAACACCCAGGACTGGTCTCCTTTTGGATGGACTGGTTGGCCACCTGATAATCTGAATGTAATAATCTACAGTAAAGTAGCAGCAAAATTGTAAGGAGAAAATATTCTATGAACAACATGTTCTTTCAGCTTTGCCTTAAATATATATTTGGTGCTTCTACTTCTCTTCCTATTGCCTCAGTTCAGTTCAGTTCAGTTCAGTCACTCAGTCGTGTCCAACTCTTTGCAACCCCATGAATCACAGCACGTCAGGCCTCCCTGTCCATCACCAACTCCCAGAGTTCATTCAGATTCACGTCCATCAAGTAAGTGATGCCAGCCAGCCATCTCATCCTCGGTCTCCCCTTCTCCTCCTGCCCCCAGTCCCTCCCAGCATCAGAGTCTTTTCCAATGAATCAGCTCTTCTCATGAGGTGGCCAAAGCACTGGAGCTTCAGCTTTAGCATCATTCCTTCCAAAGAAATCCCAGGGCTGATCTCCTTCAGAATGGACTGGTTGGATCTCCTTGCAGTCCAAGGGAACCTCAAGAGTCTTCTCCAACATCTATTGCCTGAACTTATACATTTCTAACTCGGCTCCTTTTCACTTTTATTTTCATATTTCAATTCTACACTCAGAAGACTGAATTGTCTTTGTATAAAAGTGACTACATTATCCCTATGATTTAAGTACATCCGTGCTTCTCATTGTTCAATTCAGTTCAGTTGCTCAGTCATGTCCGACTCTTTGCGACCCCATGAATCACAGCACACCAGGCCTCCCTGTCCATCACCAACTCCTGGAGGTCACTCAGACTCACATCCATCGAGTCCGTGATGCCATCCAGCCATCTCATCCTCGGTCGTCCCCGTCTCCTTCTGCCCCCAATCCCTCCAAGCATCAGAATCTTTTCCAATGAGGCAACTCTTCGCATGAGATGGCCAGAGTACTGGGGTTTCAGCTTCAGCATCATTCCTTCCAAAGAAATCCCAGGGCTGATCTCCTTCAGAATGGACTGCTTGGATCTCCTTGCAGTCCAAGGGACTCTCAAGAGTCTCATTGTAATTGGACGATATTCATCTCCTTGTGACAGGATCCTTTATGATCTGCATCCCATCCAGCTCTCTAGCTTCAACTCTTACTACCCCAACCCCCTTGATCATACAGCTTCAACAACCTCTCAGTTCCTCAAATTCATCACGTTTATGTCCCCTTCTCCATCTTTCTTCTGCTTGGCTTCTGCCTCCGAAATCCTTACCTCTCAGAAATTAGCATCATGAGATCTTCACCACCTACTTAGGTTTCACTTAAAAACTGCCTCTCACTAGGTGATTTCCCTCCTTTCCAGCTTACTTTCTATTGGCCTAATCCCTTACAACTTCTATTTTGTTTCCTTCAAAGTGCTTGTTACTAAGTTGAATTATCTTGATATGTGTATCTCTTGTTTACTGTCTGTCTTTCCTCAGGACAGTATAAGGTCCCTAAGAAGAGTAAATGTGTCTTGCTCAGCATTGTACCCTCCGTGTGTAGAACAATGTCTAACACAATGTGAATTTAATACATGGCTGAAGAAATGAATCAGTTGATAACTCATGGTCTAAAAATAACGAAGAATAAAGAGTAACCATGAAATTGACATATAACAATTTAATTAACACCATAGGATTCTGCAATAACCTGCCATAGAAAAGTATCATGTCAATCCAAACCCTTGAGTATATAAATATTTTACAGCACCAGCAATAATTGATATTCACAGTTATTACCATGCATTATCAAGAAAATTTGAGTAATATTCTATATATGCCATACCAGGGAAGTATTTTTATTTAACTTTCTATTAGAAAATAATGAAAACAAAAGATTAGGTAGTTTACATTTGGAAATTAAATTATCATAACTAGCTATTTATCCCTTATTTTCTATACACTATCCCCTCAAGCCAGAAACCTGAGAATAATCCTAAGTTCTTTTTATCTTCCTTATCTTCACATCCAATAAATTGGGTATTTTCAACTTTATTTCCCAACTGTTTCTTGATAATATTTCTTATTTAATATTCATATTACCAATGTATGATTTGTTATCATCATTTCTTACCTGAACTATTACTGAGAGATTCTTACTCTAGCTTTATAAATCATAAAGTATAAACAGAAGTATCTAACAATAACTTAATTAAGCACTCCGGTAGATTACTATTGCTTATAGCAAAATTTCCAATGACGTCATTAGGACATGCAAAATTTTCATGACTTGAACCTCCTCTACCCAACCTACTTCTTTGTTTTACATCATAGTAATGTTTTTTTATGGACTTCCCTGATGGCTCAGAGGGTAAAGCGTCTGCAACGCAGGAGACCTAGGTTCGATCCCTGGGTCGGGAAGATCCCCTGGAGAAAGAAATGCCAACCCACTCCAATGCTATTGCCTGGAAAATTCCATGGACAGAGGAGCCTGGTAGGCTACAGTTCATGGGATCACAAAGAGTTGGACACGACTGAGTGACTTCACTTTACTGTTCTTTTATAGCTTTTTACCTTTATCATCTATTATCTTTTCCTAGGAGGATATTCTGGAGAAGGTAATGGCACCCCACTCCAGTACTCTTGCCTGGAAAATCCCATGGACAGAGGAGCCTGGTAGGCTGCAGTCCGTGGGGTCGCTAAGAGTCAAACACGACTGAGCGACTTCACTTTCACTTTTCACCTTCATGCATTGGAGAAGGAAATGGCAGCTCACTCCAGTATTCTTACCTGGAGAATCCCAGGGATGGGGGAGCCTGGTGGGCTGCCATCTATGCAGTCACAGAGTCGGACATGACTAAAGCGACTTAGCAGCAGCAGCAGGAGTATATTGTGATTTTTTTTCATCCAGGTAATTTTTAATGCATCTTTCCATCATTACTAAAACCTTGTCCAATTTTCCAGTATGGGGCAAGAGCTCCTTTATTTTATGCTTCCTCAAGCCTCAAACATATTTCATTGAACTCATTAGAATGTTTGAGTTTCAGTTATCAAAGAATCCAACTAAATATAGTTCATTCAATAGAGTTCATTACCTCCTATAATAAAATGATTTGCAGGAAATCATTTCAGGTTTGTTGGGGGCTGATTAATGTTAAGTATCTGGGTCATTTTTTTTTCTTTAAAATTCTTAGTCTTAACATGGCTACCATGGGTCCAAACCTCATACATTCCTCCAAATATATTTAAAGGCAGAGAGGAGAAGGAAATAGCTGATGGATGGGTAACCAAGAGTACCAGCAATTCTAACACTGACATTTCTGTTGATATGTACATTTTTCCCATTGTTTTTAAAAACTCTTCATGAATATATTGCTAAAGGCTATTATTTTGTATATCATGACATTAATAAAAGCTTATTATCAATAAAAGTTGACATAAATGCTGATCATCATTAACATCAAAATGTTAACTCAAACTAAACTTAAACAACATTTCCTTATCGCTAAGTTGAAGCTATATTAGTTTTCTAGTGATGTCATAATGAAATACCACAACTGAGTGGGTTAAAACTACAGAAATTTATTCTCCCACAGGACTGGAGGCTAGATATCTGAAATCAAAATGTCAGCATGGCCGCTGTCCCTCTAAAACTGTAGGAAAAACTCTATTTAACCTAACATCCATGGACCTACTTAAGGCACTCAGAGGCTCTAACATTTCTGTGCTTCTCCATAACTTTCCATGCTAAAACAAAACAGGAACTCGCAGATAAAATTTGAGTCATTTTCCCAATCTGATCTGGAATTTCTGTTTAAACTCAAACAATTTTCCATTTGACCAAAATCATAATTTGCATATTACATGTAAATAATCTTCAGAATAAGACTCTATAAGAGCATAAGGTTTTAAAAGCTCATCAGTATTCTGAGGTTGGTTAAGTACATTTATTTATGGTTACGTACATTTATTAATGGCTAACTACGTTTATTTATTTTTAAAGACATTCTTAGCCATATGAGCATTGGTGCTGGTGGGTAAGTGGCCAAATCGTGTCTAATTCTTACAACCCCATGGACTGTAACTCATCCGGCTTCTCTACCTATGGGATTTCCCAGGCAAGAATACTGGAGTATGTTGCCACTTCTCCTCCAGGGAACCTTTCCCACCCAGTGATCCAACCAAGGTCTCCTGGATTGCAGGCAGTCTCCTGCTTTGAAGGTGGATTCTTCATCGATTAAGCAACCAGTTCAATTCATTTCTGTTGCTCAGTTGCGTCAGACTCTTTGTGACTGCATGGATTGCAGCACACCAAGCTTCCCTGTCCATCACCAACTCCCGGAGCTTGCTCAAACTCAAGTCCATCGAGTCGGTGATGCCATGAAATCATCTCATCCTGTGTTGTCCTCTTCTCCTCCCACCTTCAATCTTTCCCAGCATCAGGGTCTTTTCCAATGAGTCAGTTCTTCCCATCTAATAGGTGGCCAGCCTATTAGAGCTTCAGTTTCAGCATCACTCCTTCCAATGAGTATTCACAACTGATTTCCTTTAGGATTGACTGGTTGGATCTCCTTGCAGTCCAAGGGACTCGCAAGGGTCTTCTCCAATTCAAAAGTATCAATTTCTCAGTGCTTAGCTTTCTTTAGGCCAAACTCTTACATCCATACTGGGCTATTAAAGAAACTATAACATTGACTAGCCAGATCTTTTTCAGCAAAGTAGTGTCTCTGCTTTTTAATATGCTGTCTAGGTTGGATATAACTTTTATTCCAAGGAACAAGCATCTTATAATTTCATGGCTGCAGTCACCATCTGCAGTGATTTTGGAGCCCAAGAAAACAAAATCTGTCACTGTTTCCATTGTTTCCCTATGTATTTGCCATGAAATGATGGGACCAGATGCCATGATCTTTGTTTTTTGAATGTTGAGCTTTAAGCCAGCTTTTTCAGTCTCCTCTTTCACTTTCATCAAGAGGCTCTTGAGTTCTTCTTCACTTTCTGCCACAAGGGTGGTGTCATCTGCATATCTGAGGTTATTCATATTTCTCCCAGCAATCTTGATTCCAGCTTTTGCTTCATCTGGTCCCCCATTTCACATGATGTACTACGAATATAAGTTAAATAAACAGGGTGACAATATACAGCCTTGACATACTCCCTTCTAAATTTGGAATCAGTCTCTTGTTCCATGTCCAGTTCTAATGGTTGCTTCTTGACCTGAACACAGATTTCTCAGGAGGCAGGTAAAGTGGTCTGGTGTTCCCCTCTCTTCAAGAATTTTCCACAGTTTGTTGTGTTCCACACAGTCAAAGGCTTTAGCATACTCAGTGAAGCAGAAGTAGATGTTTTTCTGGATTTCTCTTGATTTTCCTATGATCCAAGAGATGTTGGCAGTTTGATCTCTGGTTCCTCTGCCTTTTCTACATCCAGCTTGAACAACTGGAAGGTCTCGGGAACCAGGGAAACCCATATTAGAATTAAAGAGCACTTGTTAGATATCTGAGACTTTGGTGAATTATCCATAAATGGAGAAGAACAAGATGAGGGGAGAATGAGAGAAAAGAGAGGCATACAATATCAACACTATCTGATAACTACTATGGGCTATTTGTTGGAATTCACCAAGTATTAAGAGAGCTTAAAGAAGGCATCACAAAAAGAGGATTTTGTTCGGTAAAGGTAAGTGGGGAAGAGCATACCAAGCCAAACAAATAGCGTACATACTATCTTTGCACGTATTGGAGGGAAGAAGGAGTGTGTAGGTACAGAATGGAGAGGAGAGAATGAAGAAAGAAGGGAGGATAGATGATGCCTTAAAGTGAGAATGGGGCCATATTGAACCACATCAGTACAAAGTAACTCCATGGTTATAAGAAAAAAAAATTGTTTACCCTCAAAAACAGAGGATGCCAGAGTTTGTTTCTCTCTAAGTATAAACGATTTGGGATATGAAGCTTTGAAGAGATGGCCTCCAGGGTTTAAAGGGAAACTACAGTTTTGCTGGATTTAGAAAAGGCAGAAGTATCAGAGATCAAACTGCCAACATCATTGGGTCCTAGAAAAAGCAAAGGAATTCCAGAAAAACATATATTTCTGCTTAAAGATTTTGACTGTGGATCAAAACAAACTATGGAAAATTCTTAAAAAGATAGGAATACTAGACTACCTTACCTGCTTCCTGAGAAACATTTTGCAGGTCAAGAAGTAAAGTTAGAACCGGACATGGAAAAACTGACTGGTCAAAATTGGGAAACGAGTATGTCAAGGCTCTACATTGTGACCCTGTTTATTTAACTTTCATGTAGAGTACATCGTATGCCAGGGTGTATTAATCACAAGCTGGAATCAAGATTTCTGGGAGAAATATCAACAACCTCAGCTATGCAGATGACACCACCCTAATATCACAAAGCAAAAAGGAACTAAAGAGCCTCTTTTTGAGAATGAAAGAAGAGAATGAAAAAGCTGGCTTAAAACTCAACATTCAAAAAACTAAGATTATGACATTCATTCCCATCACTTCATGGCAAATAGATGGGGAAGAAGTAAAAACAGTGACATATTTTATTTTCTTGGGCTCCAAAATCACTGTGGGGGATGACTGCAGCTTTGAAGTTAAAAGACGCTTGCTCCTTGAAAGGAAAGATAGGACAAACTTAGAAAGCTTATTAAAAAGCAGAGACATCATTCTGCTGACAAAGGTTCTTGCTAATCAAAGCCATGGTCTTTCCCGTAGCCATGCATGTATGTGAGAGCTGGACCATAAAGAAAGCTGAGCGCCAAAGAATTGATGCCCTTGAAATGTGGTGCTGGAGAAGATTCTTGAGAGTTTTGTGGACTGCAAGGAAATCTAACCAGTCAATCCTAAAGGAAATCAACTCTGATATTCATTGGAAGCACAGATGCTGAAGCTCTAATACTTTGGCCACCTAATGCGAAGAGCTGACTCACTGGAGAAGACCCTGATGCTAGGAAAGACTGAGGGCAGGAGGAGAAGGGGATAACCGAGGATGAGATGTTTAGATAGCATCACCGACTCAAGGGACGTGAGTTTGAGCAAACTCTGGGAGGTAGTGAACGACAGAGAAGCCTGACGTGATGCGGTCCATAGGGTTGCAAAGAGTCAGACAGGACTTAGCGACTGAACAGCAACAACAAATAGTTTTGCTTTTCACCTACTTCTATAATAATTATGATCTTTTCAACTCATTTCTCAAATATAATTTCACACTGCTATTTCCTCAACAAACAGCCTGGTGACAAACACTGAATGAAAATAAAATAAATTGGATGATGTCAAATTCCAACTTTTTTGCAGTACAAATACTGAGTGACAGTATCATAAATTGGATAATGTCAAATTCTAAGACATTATATTTGATTCTCAATTCAAACCACAACTCAAAACAGTCTCCTGTTTATTTTGTTTAGTATCAAGTTTATTGAACTAAATCTATCTTCTGTATATAAATGAAGATAATTAGATTTGAGGTATCAATGTCATAACAAATCAAACATGCCTTGGGTTATAAATATAAAATGTACACATTTTTGGTGAAACAATTATCAGGGAAATATATCCTAAGATATCAGAATTTTTTTCAAATTCTGCTATGATACATGGGATTATATAATTGTGTTTTCTTTATTACAAAGCAAGTATTCTATATCTTCAAACTGTTATATAAATTAAACTCCATAGGGTACCTACTTTAATGAAAAAAATTAAAATGTAGAGATTATTTTACAAGTCTTCCTGTAGTAAAAACTAAGTAAAACTACCAGGTTTTAACAAAAATGGTCTGTGCAATCAGACCTAAATAATAAAATATGTCTCATATAGCTACTGGCAAAAGGGAAGAAACAACATGAGGGATAAAGTAATCAAATGACTTGTCTTTTGTTTTGAGCAACAGTATTTTCTCTAACTCATAGAAACAACAACAAAATATTAGCTCTGATTAAAAAGCTAGAAAGAGATGAGGCTTAATTATCAAATTTCAATTTCTCTATGAACTCAAACCAAATATATAAAAGAAGGATGGTTAGCCATTTTAAAGGTGAAAACACAAATTTCCAATCACACTTTAAAATTAAAATATTTTAGTAGAGCCTGAAGTCAGGCAGGTTGTTTCCTCCAGTTCCATTCTTCTTTCTCAAGATTGCTTTGGCTATTTGGGATTTTTTGTATTTCCATACAAATTATGAAATTATTTGTTCTAGCTTTGTGAAAAATACCATTAGTCGCTTGGTGGGGAGTGCATGGAATCTATAGATTGCTTTGGGTAGTATACTCATTTTCACTATATTGATTCTTCCAATCCATGAACATGGTATATTTCTCAATCTATTAGGGTCCTCTTTGATTTCTTTCACCAGTGTCTTATAGTTTTCTATATATAGGTCTTTTGTTTCTTTAAGTAGATCTATTCCTAAGTATTTTATTCTTTTCATCGCAATGGTGAATGGAATTTTTAGTGTATAAGAATGCAAGGGATTTCTGTGTGTTGATTTTATATCCTGCAACTTTACTATATTCATTGATTAGCTCTAGTAATTTTCTGGTAGAGTCTTTAGGGTTTTCTATGTAGAGGACCATGTCATCTGCAAACAGTGAGTTTTACTTCTTCTTTTCCAATCTGGATTCCTTTTATTTCTTTTTCTGCTCTGATTACTGTGGCCAAAACTTCCAAAACTATGTTGAATAGTAGTGGTGAAAGTTGGCACCCTTGTCTTGTTCTGGACTTTAGGGGAAATGCTTTCAATTTTTCACCATTGTGGATAATATTTGCTGTGGGTTTGTCATATGTTGCTTTTATTATGTTGAGATATGTTCCTTCTATTCCTGCTTTCTGTTGAGGTATGTTCCTTCTATTCCTGCTTTCAACATCCATCATAAATGGATGTTGAATTTTGTCAAAGGCTTTCTGTGCATCTATTGAGATAATCATATGGTTTTTATTTTTCAATTTGTTAATGTGGTGTATTACATTGATTGATTTGTGGATATTGAAGAATGCTTGCATCTCTGGGATAAAGCCCACTTGGTCATGATGTATGATCTTTTAAATGTGTTGTTGGATTCCATTTGCGAGAATTTTGTTAAGGATTTTTGCACCCATGTTCATCAGTGATATTGGCCTGTAGTTTTCTTTTTTTGTGGCATCTTTGTCAGGTTTTGGTATTAGGGTGATGATGGGCTCATAGAATGAGTTCGGAAGTTTACCTTCCTCTGCAAATTTCTGGAAGAGTTTGAGTAGGATAGGTGTTAGCTCTTCTCAAAATTTTTGGTAGAATTCAGCTGTGAAGCCGTCTGTTCATGGGCTTTTGTTTGCTGGAAGATTTGTGATTACAGTTTCAATTTCTATGCCTGTGATGAGTCTGTTAAGATTTTCTAATTCTTCCTGGTTCAGTTTCAGGCTCTACTACAAAGCTGCAGTCATCAGGACAGTATGGTACTGGCACAAAGACAGAAATATAGATCAGTGGAACAAAATAGAAAGCCCAGAGATAAATCCACGCACCTATGGACACCTTATCTTTGACAAAGGAGGCAAGAATATATAATGGAGAAAAGACAATCTCTTTAACAAGTGGTGCTGGGAAAATTGGTCAACCACTTGTAAAAAAATGAAACTAGAACACTTTCTAACACCATACACAGAAATAAACTCAAAATGGATTAAAGATCTAGACTTAAGACCAGACCTATAAAACTCCTAGAGGAGAACATAGGCAAAACACTCTCCAACATAAATCACAGAAGGATCCTCTGTGACCCTTCTCCAGGGGATATTCCTAACCCAGGGATCAAACCCGGGTCTCCTGCATTGCAGACAGACACTTTACCATCTAAGCCACTAGGGAAGCCCACCGTCTATGACCCACCTCCCAGAATATTGGAAATAAAAGCAAAAATAAACAAATGGGACCTAATTAAAAGCTCCTGCACAACAAAGGAAGCTATAAGCAAGGTGAAAAGACAGCCTTCTGAATGGGAGAAAATAATAGCAAATGAAGCAACTGAAAAAGAATTAATCTCAAAAATATATAAGCAACTCCTACAGCTCAATTCCAGAAAAATAAATAACCCAATCAAAAAGTGGGCCAAAGAACTAAACAGAGCTTTCTCCAAAGAAGACATACAGATGGCTAACAAACACATGAAATGATGCTCAACATCACTCATTATCAGAGAAATGCAAATCAAAACCACAATGAGGTACCATTTCACACCAGTCACAATGGGCACTATCCAAAAGTCTACAAGCAATAAATGCTGGAGAGGGTGTGAAGAAAAGGGAACCATCTTACACTGTTGGTGGTAATGCAAACTAGTACAGCCACTATGGAGAAGAGTGTGAAGATTCCTTTAAAAACTGTAAATAGAACTACCATATGACCCAGAAATTCCATTGCTGGGCATACACACCAAGGAAACCAGAATTGAAAGAGACATGCGTACCCCAATGTTCATCTCAGCACTGTTTATAATAGCCAGGACACGGAAGCAACCTAGATGTCCATCAGCAGACAAATGGATAAGAAAGCTGTGGTATGTATACACAATGGAGTATTACCCAGCCATTAAAAAGAATGCATTTGAATCAGTTCTAATGAGGTGGATGAAACTGGAACCTATCCAACCAGTCCATTCTAAAGGAGATCAGTCCTGGGTGTTCTTTGAAAAGAACGATGCTAAAGCTGAAACTCCAGTAATTTGGCCACCTCATGCGAAGAGTTGACTCATTGGAAAAGACTCTGATGCTGGGAGGGATTGAGGGAGGATGAGATGGCTGGATGGCATCACCGACTCGATGGATGTGAGTCTGAGTGAACTCCGGGAGTTGGTGATGGACAGGGAGGCCTGGCACACTGCAATTCATGGGGTCACAAAGAGTTGGACATGACTGAGCGACTGAACTAAACTGAACTGAACTGATACAGAGTGAAGTAAGCAAGAAAGAAAAACACCAATACAGTATACTAATGCATATATATGGAATTTAGAAAGATAGCAATGATAACCTTGTATGCGAGACAGCAAAAGAGACACAGATGTATAGAACAGTCTTTTGGATTCTGTGGGAGAGGGTGAGGGTGGGATCATTTGGGAAAATGGCATTGAAACATGTATATTATCATATGTGAAATGAATTGCCAGTCCAGGTTTGATGCTTGATACAGTATGCTTGGGGCTGGTTCACTGGGATGACCCAGAGGGATGGGATGGGGAGGGATGTGGGAGGGGTTTCAGGATGGGGAACACATATACAACCATGGTGGATTCATGTCAATGTATGGCAAAACCAATACAATATTATAAAGTAATTAGCCTCCAATTAAAATAAATACATTTATATTAAAAAACAAATTAAAAATTTTTAAGATAAAAATAACAGAAATCTCAAAAAGTAAATAAATAAATAATTTTTAAAAAGAACTTGCAATTAACAGCCTTTCCATAAGCAGACACACTATTCTCCACTATTTAAAAGACTTGATTCTTCCTCTATAATACCTTATCTTGTTTTAATTTATATTGAGTCCCGCTCCTTTGTAGCAATTCAGACAGCTGACTGACTTGGATGCTTGGGAGTTTTTCTCGGTTTTCTCTTAATTTACTATAAAATATGCCTGGAATTATTCTTAAAAAGAGCAATAATATGAAAATAAACTTGGAATAGAAGAAAATGGCAAAAAACAATCAATTATCCCTTTCCAACACAAAGTAATCATCTTTCATATAAATTATTGAGTTATTCTAACACATTAAATTACCTAAATGTCATGGGGATTAGAATTTCTCATTCACCTTAGATTAATCTGATACAACTCTCTCCTGGGTGTGTTAATGCAGGAGGGGATTCTGAGAACACAATATACCCTAGTGAACAGTAGTCCCTAACCAAGTCTTGGACAGATGGGTTAAATGTTTAAATAATATATTTAGCAACTAATGTACTCTGTACTTGCACACCACGCATTAATAATTCTATTTTGAAAAAATTACTTTGCCTAATTGTGTTCTTATTTCAATTCAAAACCAATATATGATTTAAAAAATAATTTATAAGAGTCCTTTGGGTGTGCAGTAGAAAGGGACTATTCCACATGGAGTTTTTACATAGTTTCCAACTTTAATAAGTAGGAATATGTTTTTCTTTGCTGATGAAAAATAAAATAGCATATTTTTGCTTCCAAAAATAAATTTTGAATGAGGAAGTAAATAAAAGCAAAAGAAAAATACATTCAGGCAGAGAGGAAAATTTGTTTGTAAAACAAAAGCTATGAATTATAGTAACTTTGTGAATTTCCAATTTAGTGTAAAAGCTCAAAAACCTTTTTTGCTTCACTATGTTCTTAAAAAGATAGCATCTTAATACAATAAATTAATAAATAACAACCTCAATTAAACAGAATCAGGAGACAGAAGGGGGAGCCCTCATGTGCTATGATGGTAGCAGAGACCAAAAGGAGGAAGGAAGACTTCCTCTTCTTGTCTGTCAAGAGCTTAGCCAATGAAAGCCTATCACAACTGAACAAATGAAAAAGCCAAAGCAATCTTGAGAAAGAAGAATGGAACTGGAGGAATCAACTTGCCTGACTTCAGGCTCTACTACAAAGCCACAGTCATCAAGACAGTATGGTACTGGCACAAAGACAGACATATAGATCAATGGAACAAAATAGAAAGCCCAGAGATAAATCCACACACATATGGACACCTTATCTTTGACAAAGGAGGCAAGAATATACAATGGAGCAAAGACAATCTCTTTAACAAGTGGTGCTGGGAAAACTGGTCAACCACTTGTAAAAGAATGAAACTAGATCACTTCCTAACACCGCACACAAAAATAAACTCAAAATGGATTAAAGGTCTAAATGTAAGATCAGAAACTATAAAACTCCTAGAGGAGAACATAGGCAAAACACTCTCAGACATAAATCACAGCAGGATCCTCTATGATCCACCTCCCAGAATTCTGGAAATAAAAGCAAAAATAAACAAATGGGATCTAATTAAAATTGAAAGCTTCTGCACAACAAAGGAAAATATAAGCAAGGTGAAAAGACAGCCTTCTGAATGGGAGAAAATCATAGCAAATGAAGCAACTGACAAACAACTAATCTCAAAAATATACAAGCAACTTATGCAGCTCAATTCCAGAAAAATAAACGACCCAATCAAAAAATGGGCCAAAGAACTAAATAGACATTTCTCCAAAGAAGACATACGGATGGCTAACAAGCACATGAAAAGATGCTCAACATCACTCATTATTAGAGAAATGCAAATCAAAACCACAATGAGGTACCACTTCACACCAGTCAGAATGGCTGCGATCCAAAAATCTGCAAGCAATAAATGCTGGAGAGGGTGTGGAGAAAAGGGAACCCTCCTACACTGTTGGTGGGAATGCAAACTAGTACAGCCACTATGGAGAACAGTGTGGAGATTCCTTAAAAAATTGCAAATAGAACTACCTTATGACCCAGCAATCCCACTGCTGGGCATACACACCGAGGAAACCAGAATTGAAAGAGACACATGTACCCCAATGTTCATCGCAGCACTGTTTATAATAGCCAGGACGTGGAAACAACCTAGATGTCCATCAGCAGATGAATGGATAAGAAAGCAGTGGTACATATACACAATGGAGTATTACTCAGCCGTTAAAAAGAATTCATTTGAATCAGTTCTGATGAGATGGATGAAACTGGAGCCGATTATACAGAGTGAAGTAAGCCAGAAAGAAAAACACCAATACGGTATACTAACACATATATATGGAATTTAGGAAGATGGCAATGACGACCCTGTATGCAAGACAGGGAAAGAGACACAGATGTGTATAACGGACTTTTGGACTCAGAGGGAGAGGGAGAGGGTGGGATGATTTGGGAGAATGACATTCTAACATGTATACTATCATGTAAGAATTGAATTGCCAGTCTATGTCTGACGCAGGATGCAGCATGCTTGGGGCTGGTGCATGGGGATGACCCAGAGAGATGTTATGGGGAGGGAGGTGGGAGGGGGGTTCATGTTTGGGAATGCATGTAAGAATTAAAGATTTTAAAATTAAAAAAATAAAAAACTAAAAAAAAAAAAAGGCCACCATATATCAAACTCCCCATTCCTTCAGTGGACTGTTTACTATAGCCCTCCCAAATTCCTTTTCCCCTTTCCAGGGATCAAACCTGGGTCTCCTGCATTGCAGGCAGATTCTTTACCATTTGAGCCACTAGGGAAGCCCTTTTTCCCTATATAAAAGAATATTTCTCTAGTTTCACTGAAGCATTGCATGTGGGTTGCTACAATTAAGGACTGCAAATTGCAACTTTTGCTGACTCTGAATAAGCTGATTTTTGCTACAGAAATAACTGTCAGCCTATTTGTTTCAGGTTAACATCTTGACAGCCCATATGGGGATCCAGAGAAGACCCTGTACAACTCCAAGGCTGGTGAGCAAACAGGTTTTGCATCCACATGGAGCACGTTGTTGCTCATTGCTTTTCTTGCCAACCCTAGCATTTGACAGTAAGTCTTTCTACTAATTTCAAGCTCTTACCTTTTTTGTCCTGTGAAACTTCTCAGGTTTTATTACAGGTCTACTTTAAGACTTCCTTCTTTCTGATTAAGGCTTTGTTCTGTATGTGAGTACTCATTTGGCACTTTAGCCTGTTAAAATCAGGCTGTTTCAGTTGAAAGTGTGCTAGCCTTCAACCCATTACCCTCTTGAAAAAAGGTATTACTTCTGGAACAAACTGCCTTCGACTCAGTCCTTCAAAAACAGGAGAATTCATTCCAATTTCATTGGAATTGTTCTGGTTTGGCCCTCAGCCCAATTCCTTTGGGAATAAGAGCAGCTTTTGGTCTGGCTCCTAGGGGACTAGACTGTTCCGTTGGAATTTGTTGGTATTAGGCCTACAGACTGAGCTGTATAAGCAATTTGAAAAATTATTCTTGTACACTAGAAGAGAAGTTCTGAGAAATGGGTTTCCAGTTATCTAAAATTTTGAAAGCATGTCCCCTACAGAATCCCCAGGCACTTCTGTGTTTAAAATCATAGTTCAGGAACTTATGGTTATCTGCTGGGGAGAGAAAGTTAGGGAGTTGGGGATTTACATGTACACACTGCTATATTTAAAACAAATAACCAACAAGGGAAAGAAAGAAAAAACTATGGTTCCTCCTCATGGACAATTCTAACTTAATGGACCAACCTCAATGAAGGTCATTCTGAGGAACTTTTGAAATTCCCACACTTAATTTTCATAAAATCAAATTGGGTAACCACAGCTCCAAATTTTCCAAAACTGAATGGAAAGTTTATTTCAGTCAGTATTTTGGGGCTTATAAATGTTGAGTCCAAAATTGTTTCTCTGCAAAATAAGATGTTTAACTGAGTCAAACGATCAAAGAAAGATAACATGGCTTTAGAAGCCTCATGGCCTTTCCTTAACTTCTCAGTCTCAGGTTCCAGCTGACTTTCTCCTGACTTTCTCCTTTTCTTTTACGTAGGCTATACCTCTCAGTTTCATCATACTAATTCTCTCACTGAACTTCCTTTTTTTCCCCTGAAACTCTCCCCACTCTCTTTCCTCTAACTTATCAGAACCCATCACTTTAAAATTAAGCCTCCTGAGAATCTAGAGGCTGAAGCCCTAATTTCTTATTTTCCCTGGACTAAAACTGAAGTTTGGTCCATAGCTAAAGACCTTCCTAAAGTTACTAATACCCTCAAAGATTTGCTGAGGAATTTAAAATAGTCATTCAAACTTAGTTTATCTTACTCGTTTCAGCTAGTTCACATACTTGTCAGTGAAGGCTAGGCTTAGTGTTGGATGAAAACCACAATTGGGAAAATCCTGAAAGGTCTCTAGAATTACAACCAGGAGGCCAGCCTGCTAATTCATTGCATGACTAGATTCAAGCAATTGCTAGGAGATTTCATTAAGCAACTCCTAGGGTTTTATAAAGCCTGTTGATTGGAACAAAATTCAGGCTTGCCACACAAAACCTTATGAACCTGGTCATGACTGCTACAATCAACTGCACAGATTGTTGTTTCAAATAATTCTTGTTTTCCTTTAGATGTTGGTTCCATTCAGACAGCTTTTAACTGTATGATTATTATTGAACTGAGACCTTTCCCTTCTAGTAAAGAGGACCAGGCGGAATAAGAAACTGTCTCTACATCAGATTTAGTTTATCTGGCAAACCATCTCTCCTGCATGCTAGAAGAGTCACCTAAAAAGAAAGACCACAAAAATTTTTCATCTTCAACTCCAGTTAATGAATGAAGGCCCCCAAATGAAAGCAAAATCCTCCTGGTTTCTGCTATTATTGCACAGTCAGGATGTTGAAAGAGGGATTGTTATAAATTCAAATGCTTTAGGTGCCTTCAGTTTTCTAACCAGCCTTTCCAAACTCTTTCCTATTCTCAATAATAGGGTTCCAAGGGACTACAGGAAGCTACAAGGACTCTTCCCAATCTTCTCTCTTATCCAGCCCAGAAAAAATACTTCTCCAGATTGGTGATGAACCTCTTCCATCATTAATTGAGAGCAGAGCAACACGCTTAGTGCTCAATTGGACTCCTTTAAAGTAACCACTGTCCTGGAGTAGTAAATCAATTCAAACAGCAGGGACTTCAAATAGCCTCAAGTAGTTCCTATCTCTGACCCATTCTCTTTTGTTTAGTCCCTATGAGAGACTCCTTAGTTTTCCCCTTAATCCCTCATTTCCCATCCATTTATTAAACTAAGATTTTGTAGATAAGCATAACACTGGACTTTCTTTCTCTAAAAAAGGGGGGAAATAATTTTAGAATTTGACAGTAGTCATCAAAACAGCCAACCAGGCGAATTTGATGACCCTTTGGCCTCTTCTATTTATCTGCCAGTAATGGTAATAGAATCGAATCTAGAAGAACTGATCATCTGTCCCTATTGAATCAAATCAGCTACCATCCTTGTTATGAGAAAAGCCTCCAATTAATACTAGTAAAATTTACTGTGCACCATCCATTAAAATTCAAATAGACTTCTCAAAATCTTATTCCAGAATTAATCGATATCCTCTAAGTAAACAGGCCATTCAAGGTATAAAGTTTATGATAGAAGATTTCAAGACTCAAGGTCTCATTATCCTGTAAATAAGTCACCATAATACTCTTATTTTACCAATGAGAAAACCTAAGAACTGAGGGTGGAGGCTTGTTTAGGACCTCTGAGCAATGAACAACATTGTTTTTCCTTGACACCCTGTTGTTCTTAACCCTCATACATTACTAACATCCATTCCCTCTCAAAGCAAACTCTTGACTATAACTGATGTATGCAGTGCTTTCTTTAGTATACTAGTTGATGAAGCCAACCAATAGCTTTTCCCCTTTACTTGGGAAGAAGAGTAATTCACCTGGACAGTAATAACTGAGGGACTTAGTGAGAGTCTTTCTTATTTTTCCAAATCCTGAAGGCTGATCTGGATGATATAAAGTTCCCTAGAGGATCTACTCTGGTGCAATATGTGGATGATTTGCTTTTTGCTGCCTTCTAAAAGCCTCCTCACTGTAAGGCAGCATCCACTTGCTAAAGCCTTTAGCTTTAAGGAGACATAAGGTTGCCAAGGGAATTTTGCAGTTTGTCCAGGTATGATATTTATGAAATCTGATATCAGAACAAGAACTTCACTTAGATCCAGATGGACTTCACGGTGTACTAAAGCCCCCAAACCCAAAACCCCAAACTAAGCATCATTTATTGAAAGGTTTTCTTAGTCTGATGAGTTATTGTTGACATTGGATTCCAAATGTTTCTCTTATGGCCAAACATCTGTATATTTTGCTAAAGAATAACAGTAGTGACATGATTTTTTTGGAAGAATTAGATAACACAACTGTTAATGCCTTAAAGGAGAGTCTTATAAAACCACCTGCTCTGGGGAATCCCAGTGATCAGAGACCCTTTTTCCTTTTTGTATATGAAGAGAAAGGGAATGCCCTTGGCATACTCATCATAAAACACAGGCCCCATTATTAACCCACAGATTATTAATATTGTAGTCAATAATATTAATTGCAGCTACAACTGGAACCTTGTCTTAGGCCACTACTGCTACTGTCATTTTGGTTAAGACCATCAAGAAAATCCTTGTGGGATCCCCTTTAACCATTTTTGTACCTCATGCAGCAGAAGTTTTCCTGAATTCTCATCACACTAAATATTTCTCAGTCAGCCACCTCACCCCCTATGAAGTCCTTTTGCTAACTGCTCCTCACGTAGCTCTTTTATGTTGCGGTAACCTTAGCCCTGCTCTTTATCTCTGTTGCAGTTCCTCACAGCTGCTTAATGCTGACTGATCACCTTCTGACCTTTGGTGATGACTTGTAGGCTGTTCCTTTGGGTAACACCAGCTTCTCATGGCTCACTAATGATTCTTTTGTAAAAGGTAACAATGGCAAATACTGTACTGCGTATGATCATGCAACTCCTTTTGGATATCGTCTAGTTAGAATCTTCATCTGTGGCTGCTTCAGTCCAACAGGTTGAATTATACACACATACACTGGGCTTGTACCTTAATCAAAGGCAAAGTTGCTAATTGTAAAGTAAAATAAAAATAAACAAATAAATTAAAATGTGGAAAAAAAATAAAAAATAAACTGATAGTAGATATTCTTTCAGAGTATCTCATGATTTTGGAATGTTTTGGGAGCAATGTAGGGCTTCCTTATATTTACTGGAAATAAAATTTAAAACGGCATCTTTGTTCAGGAATTTCTGAATACAGTACTTTTACCTGCTGCTTTATCCATTAAGATTCTGGGGCATTTCTAAACTTGACTCTCTGAAAGCTAGGGGAAATCACCTTGATGGCATTTCTGCAAGGAATGTTTCTTTTAAAGAAACCAATAACAGCCAAACCTCTGTCATAGTCTAAAGGGATATTTCCCCAAATGACAACTCAGAAAAACTGGCTAGAGAAGCCCAACAACAGGCCTCAGAAAAAGAAAAGCAAGATTGGAGATTCAACAATTATTGGTTTGATAAAAAGAGAAAGCTCTTGTTTGGACCAAATAACATCCCAGTCCTACCAGAGACCCTACAATCCCTACTCATAATCATAGACATACATTAAGTCATTGGTCTACTGATAAAATAATAGCATTTATGAATACATATTGGTGGGAAATGTTAAAAAGGGCTGCAAAAAGTGTCTAGATCACTTGTTCCATTTGTCTAAAACACAACCTAGGAAACATGTTTGTTCAGCTTTTAGACATTCTAAACTGCTTAATGGACCATTTGAGGTCTGGCAAATTAATTTGATGCAACTTCCTCTGTCTCATGGATATAACTATGCTTTACTCATGATTTGGTGTGTCTACACTGGACTGAAGCCTTCCTTTGCAGATAGGTTACTGCTTTTTCTGCATCTAAAGTGCATTTCGGAAAAAATTATCTTTACGTGGGGAACTTCTCTCAAACTTCATAATGATTGAGGAAACCATTTTACTGATCATGTACTGATCAGGTCGATGCTGTTTGACTGTTTTTACACTCTCACTATAGGTATTATCCTTAATTCTCTAGTTTGTTCAAATGCGCAAAGAACACTATTAAAGCTCAACTGGCAAAGTTTGTAGAAGTCTTTCAAATAACTTAGACAAAATCATTACTGGTCTTTCTAAATCTTAGATCCATCCCTTTTTTAACTCTTACCCATTGAGATCGTCACAGGACACCCTCTGAATGTACTTGGCTCCTTCTGCTGTTGTCTCACAACTGATACAGGGAGAGATACTCTAATATTGTAAAAGCCTGACTGTTTCTATGAAAAATAACCATGCTCTCATAAAACAATCTTTTCACAGTGCACACCTGCTAGATGAAGATCTTATAACCTGGAGTTTTCCTCTTTTGGATAAGATACTTCCAGAAGGACCTCTCCAAACTCACTGAAGAGATTCCTATTAGGTACTATTAATCCACCCTTGTGCTGCCAAACACCAGAGAATACACTCTCGGATTCACGTGACATGTTTAAACAAAGCACCAAACCCTGACTGGACCTGAACATCATCTGCCAGCCTCAAAGGAAGGACTCCTGGAACTGAAGCAAGCAGCGTCTGAGACCACTGTCCCGAGATATCTGGATCAGGCCTGTTGGAAGTTTGTCTGCCAAAACTCTGATGGTTCTGTAAGACTTCAGTTGATCTCCAATGTCTATGATCTTGATACGGACTTGAGATAAAAAGCACGTCAGATTTCTCCCTCCGTTTCCTCCCTGTTTCTTAAATGTGACCTCATTAGGTTTCCAATCTACATTTTCCTCTGGTGTGGGACTCTACACTCAAGATAGGCCCTTCCTGATATAGATAGACAAAAAGCCTTTGAAACCAGAAAATCTGACTCTTGATCAGTGATGCTTTCAGATAAAGATCTTAATCAAAAGGGGAAAATGTTAAAAAAAAATTAATAAAGGGAACCTCAATTAAATAAAGGGAGACCAGAAAGGGAAGTTCTCACGCCCTGTGATGGTAGCAGAGACCAAAAAGAAAAAGGAAGACTTCCTCTTCTTCTGACAACAGCTTAACCAATGACTGTTACATTTAGCCAATAAAAAGTCACTATGCTTCAAACTCTTAATTTCTTTAATGGATTCTGTGTTTCCTATAGCTCTCTCAGCTTTATTTTTTCCTCTAAAATGAGTTATTTCCATTTTTGCCAGGGACTTGTGTGGGTTCACCATGGTTGAAGATCTCAAATTGAAATTCTTTGCTGATCTTGAATAAACCCACTTTTGCTCGAGAAATAACTGGCAGTCTGTTTCATGTTAATAACTTTTATAAGTAAATTATTTTCTGCCAGGATAAACAGAAGGAAAACAAAACCTATTTCTACTCTAGATATACTATGAAAATGAAAAATTTTAAACTCATTTTTTAAAGTCCTTTCACACTAAGAAATTTACCCTCAAATATTATACTGTACACAATTAATAATAAATTGGAAAATGCTTTAAAAATACCAAAATGTTATAGGCTTGTCAGCTTCTTAACTCTTATATGTGGTCCATTAGTTAGCTGTATACCACGTTAAGTAATCGTTGGTTCTAGGAATCATCTTTCACGCTCTACAGAGTCAGTAACTCCATGTTTTCTACCTGCATCCAAGAACCCTATTACTCTGCACAGTGAAGTCAGATGATGTGTATTTTCTATGTGTCTGTGATCTTGCCCCATTTTCTTCCCAATTTTTCCTTCTGATAACAAAATATGTTATGATAACAGAAACATATTCCACTTTCTTTAGATGTAGTTACCAGATGCATTCCGATTTCCTCATTCCTTCTTTCAAACACTGAGCCTTTCTTTAGTGTCTCTGGAGCCATATTCTGGCCCTTCCACTTGTAAACTAGATGATCCCGGCCAAATATATAACCTGTCTGGGCCTCACTTTCTTCTTCTATAAAATGAAAATACCAGTAATGTGTAACCGATGGAGCTATTATGAGGAGTAAATCACCCACCAGTATAAAACACATAGACTGGTGCTTGTCACTAAAAATAATATCCAATGTAATTATTACATCTCTTATGCTGTGCATGCATAAATGCCTATACATAGTTTCCCCAGTCCTGATTTATAGATTTGACATTTAACAAAATTGTTGGTAGTCCAGTGTTCTTGCCTAGAGAATCCCATGGACAGAGGAGGCTGGCAAGTTACAGTCCATGGGGTTGCAATAGTCAGACACGGCTTAGTGACTAAACCACTACCACTATAGAAAATATTATGTGAACAAATGTTTTAAATAGCATTGACATACAAACTGATTAATAACAATGAAAATGTGTTATAATTTAGCTCCAAGATTTTTATAATCTTCTAACTGTAACTTGTGAGGTCTATATCTAATGTAGCATCCATTTCAACTCTGTTGGCTCAATTCTCCTCCAGAATTTTGCCTGTCACAAGAAAGCTCTTTCCAAATAGCTTGGACTTCAAAGGAGTTTTAGCAATATTTCTTTGTAGCTAAATTTCCAAGTGGGGAGTTAGTACCTGTGAGATTAACAAATTCCTTACAATGGCACCTTACCTGTTCTTTATAGATATCAGACCCATTCTCGCCCCAAAGTCTTTGAATTTCCTCTTTCTAATGATAGAATCATTCTTTTCAGCTTGTTCTCTCACCCTCTTTCACTCATGAATGAAATGACACTTTTCAACGTGGCCTTCCTTTGTCACTGTATTTAAAATGTTAGTTTCACCTCTATACTCCCCACAGTGCTTCCCCAGTAGCTCAGCAGTAAAGAATCTGGCTGCAATGCAGGAGACCTGGGAAAGATCCCTGGGTCTGGGAGGTCACCTGGAGTAGAAAATGATAACCTGCTCCAGTATTCTTGCTTGGAAAATTCCGTGGACAGAACAGCCAGGTGGGCTTCAGTCCAAGGAGTTGAAGAGTCAGACACAGCTGCGTGTGCATGCAGGATGGATGCTCCCTATCACTCGTACCTACTGTATTGGGATTGTTAGCACTTATCACTAACCTTCCTTTTTTTCCTCTTTCCTCCCTCCCTTCTTTCCTTCCTCCCTATTATCTATTGCTATGGATTGTTTCTGTCTTCCCTCATTAGAAGGCACAGGTTTTAACCTGGTTTGTATATTATTTTACCTGTATAGCCTAAAATAATTTCTGACACAGTGGATTAAAGGCTCAGTTTCCCTTTACAATTCTGCTTCAAACCCATAGCAGAGACCTGAAATAGCTTCAGGTTCTTTGGCATATCATTTACAGGAAAATGCTAGGTTATAATGTATGAAAATTCTTCTGCAATTAGCCCATTACTAATACCAGCTAGTATTTTCAGGGCATCATTGAACTAATTGAATCCCTAAAGCCGTAGCAAAGATACATTACAATTGTTTTAGAGACTAAATAATTCCCTGAAGAAATAAAACTGGTTCATATGTTAACAGGGCATAAACAAAAATTCGTCAAGCTTGGGTGATTTGTTAATACTTTCCCAGAATTCTGTTTTACATGAAAGCATGAATCTAGTAAGTAACTCAGAGATTCTTCTCAGCAAACTGATCAGTGTAAAAACCAAAGCAATAAGAAGGCCAGATCATGACTCTGAAATATAAGTATAGTAAACACATTTTTAAGTTAAGGCACAACCCGTCCTTTCTCTGCTGTCATTAATATTAAATTAAAATTTCATATACCTGTAAATTTATTTTTAAAAAACTAATAATCAATTCAGTTTAATACAGCCTAATTTTGACAAAAGGAAGAGTAGAGAGAGAAAGTGTATGGTAGAAAAGCAGTTAAACTGACGATATCATACAGGTCAAGAGATAATTTGTTAGCTGAATATGTCTCATTTTTCAACTAGCTTTATTCATCTTGTTTACAATTAGAACTAGTGAAAGATTTTTTGTAGAAAACAGATCTCATGAAAACAAAATCTGAAAAGCCCAGGTTCTATGAGTATCCAAGTAAAGAAGATATCTTTTTTTAATATAAATTCATTTATTTTAATTGGAGGCTAATTACTTTACAATATTGTATTGGTTTTGCCATACATCAACATAAATCCACCATATCTTTACACAATTTTCTTAAAACCTCTCAACCAAGCCCCTTAAAGCAATTAGAAATGCAACTCTTAACAGTTAACTCAGTTTTAAATTTGAAATTCTTACTTTAAGTATAAATGAGCACATAGAGCTTTGGAAATTGGCCATGTAATTTTGGTATTAACACATCAGATTCTCCTTGCAAGTATTTTAAAGACATCTTCTCATACATTTGTGAAATAGAGATTTAATCTGATTACAAGAAGCCCCTCAAAATATGAGTGGAGTAGGTAAAACACTTTTTGCTGCTGTACTAAAGTAAGGCAAAACTGATATAAACCAAAATGTGTTCTGAAATATAGCTAGAGAAATTGCATCAAAAAGCATATTAAGTTCATAATTTTGGAAAAACTTACAGGACGTCTGGGAATGCAGAAGCATTCCAGTGGTTAAAGAACAATAGTCAAAAGTCTGATGGGAAATTTGTAAAGACAAACAAAAAAATGCTCTGATGTCAAATTTTGTTTTCTGGTGACTTTGAACTCGACAATGGCAAAGTCTGCTTTTATAATCTGTTTATTTTTCCAAATAACTTAAGAAAAATTATTAGTATAATTAATTAGATGAATTTTTCATGTTTATATGCAAGTTCCTCTTTAATATGTTAAGAACTGAGTAGTATTTGACTTTAGTGAATCAGAATTTAAAATATATGTTCAATAGGGATTTTAGTCAGTTCTCAAGTAGATCAGACAATGAATATTTCTCAGGCTAGTACCACAACAAAGTGGAATAACAAATCTAGGCTTCCTGTAAAAGGACTTCTGCAGACAGCAAACAACAGTTTTAGGATACATGGATGAGAGTTCAAAGCAAGCAGAGGCTGAGAACCAGATACAGAAGATAGCTGAGAAAACTGTGGTCAAAACAGAAGAAAATTAGTTCACAAGTCAGCACAGTATGTGAAACCCCAATATATGAGCAGAGGTTCCAAAATACTGAAGAAACATCAGTTACAAAAACTAGGCAAAACAATAAATTAAGAATATAGAAGAAACATGAGAAAGGAGAAATGGATTGCCTAAGGGCTAGGACATAAGATTATAGAAAATTTTTATTCATTTAGCTAATTAATGTCTTCTTTGCATGTGTATGCATGCTAAGTAGCCTCAGTCATGTCTGACTCTTTGTGACCCATGAGTCTGTGACTGTAGCCCGCCAGGTTCCTCTGTCCATGGAATTCTCCAGGCAAGAATATTGGAGTGGGTTTCCATTTCCTCCTCCAGGGGGTCTTCCTGACACAGGGATAGAGCCTGTGTCTCTTATGTCCCCTGCATTGTCAGGCAGGTTCTTTACCACTAGAGTTACCTGGGAAGTCCAGATATCTTCTTTGAGTAAATATAAACCTCATTCCACAGGTCCCAGAAATTGTTAGGTGAAGCAGTTAGGTAAATCCTTGAGAACAAGTCTCTATCATAATGTCTTTAATCCCCAGGGCATGCTTAGCATAGTGCCCACTGTATAGGTAGTACCCAATAATAGTTATTGAATAAGTGACACAAACCATGGATTTCTTGATGTCAGACTCTATTTTATATAGCAATGCATTTTCCACAGACCCAAACACTGTGCTTGTCAAAGCTCGGTGACTATTTGCTAAAAGAATGACAGCGATGATCATTCTTTCTTCAATCCTGTCTTCAAAGATTAATTTCACAAGATTTTCAAGGTGTCAATCTATCCCGAGTCTGCTCTGAACTTATTGACAAGTTTTGTAAACCCTACCCACTCTGACAAGGAGTATTCAATCCTTAGCCTCCCTCTATTAAAAACCTGGTTGTTAAAATGCATTTATTTCTCACTGGATTTTTAACACTGAGGCTCTCATGTTATTTGATAATAAGATTAAAATTTTAAGTAACTATTTTCCGGTAAATTTTATTTTCTAATCCTCCCTGTAATTGCCTTAAAATTTTTTTTCTAAAGTTAAACCAATTAAAATTATTTCTTAGATTGGAAAGTAATACAACTCAGAAAATTAAACCTAGAGGTGTATTCAAGCCTCTTAGCACTATAGCCTTTTTTTGGGACAGTGCTACAAAGCTGAGGGTATGGGTCATATGATCAGTCATTCTTTTAACCAGTTATTGGAACACTTTCACCCTTATCCCAGCAGATGTGCATTTAACAGATATGTATTCTTTGTCTCAGGTGGCTTAAGGTGTGGAGTCTGGATGTAAAGAGTAAAAACTCATTCTCACCAAAAGAAAAAAAAAAAGTAGATGTCCTATTAATGTTGGAGCAATAGTTTGAGCACCCCACATAACAATATGCTAAAAGCATATTCATTTGATTTCTACTGAATTCACCAATCTTGGAACAGAGGAGGACTCTGTTTGATTAACAAGTTCTGTTTTGTTTTCTAAATAAGCAAACAATACTGTACATGCTTGCAGTAAATTGGAAGCATACTCCCACAGTAAGAAATTGATAACGCTTGGGAAACTTATTTTTCAAAACATTGTCTCACTTATTTGCTTTATGTTCTCTACAAATAATGGACTTTGCTGGCTGCAGAATCACTAAAGCATTTTCCCCTTGAAATATTCTAATCGTCTCCTCATTACAATATTCAACACAGTGTATGATTATATCCTATCAAAAATCCCTAATCAAAGTGCTGAACACCATTCCAATTCCATTATCCTTTAATTCTCTGCATCGTTCTGATTTTTCCATGTGACAGGACCTGTGAGAAGATCTGGCAGAGAGACTAGCAGAGCAAGCTGCCACACATAAGGCAGCCTGTCTGCGGTGCTGGCATCTTTTGCCAGCCCGCACACACACGGCCTGATAAGTGTCGGACAGTCACTTGTCAGGCAAGCTTTCAGTGTGAAATGGAGCACAGCTGAGTCACTTTG